>NC_080747.1:8072500-10572500 GCF_020826845.1 Diceros bicornis minor | reverse complement strand
GTGCATAAAAGACTACAGAACCTAAACATTTCACAAAAAATCTTATAGTTTGCTTTTCAACCTCAACCTCTACTTGTTTGAGATCTAGCTAACATTAGAGATTACGCTCACTGCTCTCGATTGTCCCGTCTTCCACCAAATTTCCTACCAGATGAAGATCAAATGCCACTCTGATAGTGAACTTGACATTTTGTCACTACAGAGTATGGAAAACATTGTTTATCTCTTCTCCACCATACATCTCTGCTATCAGAGCCCCAATTAGTTTTGGAGTTCAAAAAGAAAAATTATTGTTGTTCTTAACCTGTCATGGTAATTTTGTTCTACTTGACAAGAGGTTAGTCTAGAGAAGGTCGTGTGAGCCGGTCCTGGCCAACAACGTGGAAAGCCACTGGATTGAATTTCCAGGAAACTGCTGCTCAGGAGAAAAAAAAATAGATATAAGGCATGATGTTTTTCCTACTCAGAATACAACTGTGATATCTGGAGGTTTTCAGTTCTCTTGAAACAATGAGGTTACCAACATGAAAAAAACAACTAAAAGAATCACGATAATCCTTATATTATTGAGCTGCTGAATTAGAACCAGCCATTGCTTACCTCCAGATATTTTATGAGATGTATAAACCTCTATTTAAGTTACTCTCAGTCCATTATTCTGCTACTTGAAGCCAAATGTACTGCCAACTGAGACATACAGAGACGTTTTCAGCATATTGCAGAGATATTTCCACGCACAAGAATCTCTGCCAATAAAAGTAGATCTGGAAATGACATAAATAATAGAATTAACACACAAGCACTTTAAAGTTATATGTATACATATACATGTGTATGTGAATTTACAAGAAAATATGAAAATGATGATGGGACAAATTAGAGAAATAAAAAAGAACAAAATGGACCTTCTACACTTGAAAAATACAATATCTGAAATGAAAATTTCACAGCACAGAATTAATAACAGATTAGATATCAACAAGAAAAAAAGACCAGTATGATCTGAAAACATAGCAATAGGAACTACTCCAACTTAAGCACAAAGAGAAAAATATTAACAGACCCCCCCAATAACACAAGGAACAATAAAAGTAGTCTAATATAAATACAGTTGGAGTTTAAAAAAAAGGAGGGAGGCAGAAAAGAACACTTACAGAAATAATGGCTGAAATTTTATTCAAATTTGATGAAAACTATAAACATACACACTTAAAAAGTTCAACAGGCACCAAACAAAATAAAAACAAAGAAACTCATACCAAGGCCCATCATAATAAAATTGCTACATACCAGTGATAAAGAGAAAAGTCTTAAAAGAAGCCATAAGTAAAAATGACACATTATATTGAGAGAAACAAAGATAAGAATTACTACAGGTTGAATATCACAAACGATGCAAGACAGAAGACAATAAAGCATCTTTAAAGTGCTGAAAGGAGGGAGAAAATGTCATTCTCTATCCAGTGAAAACATGTTTCAAAAGTGAAGAGTATTTAAAATGTTTTCCGATAAGCAAAAACTAAAAGAATTTATTGTGAGGATATCTTCACTACAAGAAATTTAAAAGAAGTTCTTTGGACAAAAAGAAAATGATACCATATGGAAATGTGGCTCTACTCAAAAAAAAATCAGAACAGTTTAAATAACTATCCGTGTTAAGGAAAAATGTTTTTCCTCATTCTTTAATTTTTTACAAGAAAATTATTTAAATAAAAAATAAGAACAATGCATCAAAGAGTTTATAACGTGTAGAAGGACATTGTACTGTAACAACAGTATAATGCCTGGGCGAGAACAGAAGTTGATTATTCTAAGATTCTTACATTATAAAAGTAAAAGGATACAAAATGATATACAATGCCAACACTAATAAGAAAACTGAATGACTATATTAACAGCAGACCAAGTAGACTTTAGAACAAGGAATATTACCAGTGATAAAGAGGGACATTTCATAATAACAAAACGTTCAATTTATCAAGAAGGCCTAAGAATCCTAAATGCATAGGCACATAGTAACACAGCTTCAAAATACATACTGATAGAACTGAAAGGGGAAATAGACAGATTCCCAATTATAGTTGGAGATTTCAATACTCTTCTAGTAGTTGATAGATAAATTAGACAGAATAAGGTCTAGTAGAAAACTTATACAACATTTACCTGCAACCTGATCTAATTGACATTTATAGCACAAGTAACCAAACAACAACAGAATATAGATAATTTTCAAATACATATGGAAAATTCACTAAGATATGCCATATAATGGGCCATAAAACAAGTCTCAATACACTTCAAAGGATAGACATCATACAATCTATTTTTTCTGACTGCAACAGAATTAAACTAAAATTAAAAACAGGAAAATCCCAAATATCTAGAAAAATAATCACTTCAAACCAACCCATTTTTCAAGGAAAAATTGACGGAGGAAGTTATAAAATATTTCAAAATGAATAATACACATCACATCAAAATTTGTGAGATACAAATGAAGCAGTGCTTAAAGGAAATTTTGTAGCATTAAATGCTTATATTGCAGATTTTTTTACAAATCCAAGATCGGTTATCTTAGCTTCCACCTTAAGAAGCTAGAAAAATAAGAATTGAAATTCAAAGTACAAGGAAGGAAGTAATAAAAAGTTTAAATCAATGAAATAAAAAACAATAGAGGGAAATCAATGAAACCATAAGCAGCTTGTTTAAAAAGATCAATATAAATGATAAACTTCCAACTAGATTGAGCAAGAAAAAAAAGACAAACATTTTTTATATCAAAAATAAAATTGGATGTCACTGAACATTCTCTGGACATTAAACAGACAATAATAAAATGTTATAAACAACTCCATGCCAACGAATTTGACATCTTGGGTGAAATGAACAAATTTATCAAAAAAACACAAAGTACCAAACCTGACACAAAAAGATAGAGAAAATTAAAATAGCCGTGTATCTCTTAAAGGCTTTGAATTTTTCATTAAAAATCTTCCCGGGGGGGTGGGGGGAACCTCCAAACTCAGATGGCTGCTTCACTAATAAATGTATCAAATCTTTAGAAAAAAATCATACCAATCTTATACAAACACTTTTAGAAAATAAAGGAGTAGGAAATACTTCTCAATTCATTTATGAGGCCAGCATTACTCTGACATTGGAAAACTACTGTTTCATGAACAGAGATGCAACAATCCTTTATAAAATATGAGCATAATATATGAAACTACAATATAAATTAATGAAATAAAAAGGAAGAAGGTATAGAAAAAAATATGAGAATATTGAATTGGGCAATATTCAGAAAGGATAATTCAACATTAACAAGTGATATTTATCTTATGAATGCACGTTTGGTATAACACTCAAAAATCAATAAACATAATTCACCATATAAACAGAACAAAGAAAGAAACCCAATATGATGAGCTCAATTGATATAGAAAAGACACAAGTAGGTTGAATGTAAAAAATTGGGGGGAAAAAGATATACCATGCAAAGCAGTAACCAAAAAAGAGTTGGAGTGGCTATACTGGGATCAGACAAAATAGATCATAAGAAAAAAAAAATTGTTTTTAGAGACAAAGAAGGACAATTTTATAATAAAAAAAATTGTGAACTCATAAGGAAGGCATACCAATTGTAATCACATATGCACCTAACAAGAGAACTCCAAAGCATATGAAGAAAAAAACCGACAAAATTAAAGAGAGAAATAGACAATTCAACAATAACAGGAAGGGACTTTAATAGCCCACTTTCTATAATGGATAGAACGGCAGGGCAATATAAGACTCAAACAACTCTACGCCTAACAGATATCTATAGTGTGGTCCACCTAACAAGAACAGAATACATATTCTTCTCAAACGTACAATGAAACATTCTCCAGAATAGATCATAAGCCATTACATAAAACAAGCCTCAATAAGTTTAAAAGGATTGAAATCACACAAAGTATGTTTCTTGACCACAATGGAATGAAACAGGAAATTAATCACAAAAATAAACCTGGGAAATTCACAAATATGAAGAAATTAATCAACACACTTCTAAATAACCAATGGGTCAAAGAAGAAATCACACTGGATATTAAGTACTTTGAGACAAATATAAACAAAAACACAACATACCAAAATTTATGGGATTCAGCTAAGCAGTGCTTACAGAAAAATTTATAGCCGTAAATGTCTATATTTTTAAAAAAGAAATATTTCAAATAAGTAAACTAACTTTCCACCTTAAGAAACAAAATAAAAAGAAGAGCAAGCTGAAACCAAAATAAACAGGGGAATGAACTGATAAGGACTAGAGAGAAAATAAATGAAATAGAGAATAGGAAAACAGTAGAGAAAAATCAACAAAAGCAAAAGCACTTTGTAATAAAGACCAATAAAATTGACAAACCTTTAGTTAGACAGAGAGAGAGAGAGAAGACTCAAATTATTAATATCAGGAATGAAAGATAGGACATCACTACCTAACTTACAGAAATGAAAAACATCAGAAAGGAATACTGTGAACAACTATGCTAAAAAGTAGATAGCCAAGATGCAATGGACAAAATCATAGAAAGATACAAACTATTGAAACTGACCCAAGAAGAAATAGAAAATATTAATAGATCTATAACAAATGACAAGATTAAATTAGTTATTGGAAAAACTTCCCATGAAACAAAATCCTGGGCCCAGATGGCTTCATTGATGAATTCTACAAATGTTTAAATACGAATTAACGTCAATGCTCAATCTTTCACAAATTCTTCCAAAATACAGAAGAAGAAAAAACATTTCCCAATTTATTCTATGAGGGCTTTTTATCCTAATACCAAAGCCAGACAAAGATATCACAAGAATATAACTATGGATCCATGTCCCTTATGAATATTGATGCAAAACTACTCAACAAAATACTAGCAAACTGAATCCAACAACGTATAAAAAACATCACGACTTATCCCAGAAATGCAAATTTGTTTCAATATATGAAAATCAATCAATGTAATACATCATATTACTAGAATTTGGACAAAAACCACATGATCATCTCAATAGAAAGAAAAAAATTTGACAAAATCCGAAATCCTTTTCTGATTTAAAAAAAAAAAAAAACTCAGCAAACTAGAAATAGAAGAAAACATCCTCAATCTGATAAAGGGCATCTACAAAAATCCCACAGCAAACATAACACCTCATGATGAAAGGCAAAGATTTCCCCCTAAGAGTGGGAACAACAAAAAGATGTCCACTCTTGTCACTTTCATTTCGATATTGCACTGGAGATTCTAGCCAGAGCAATTAGGCCAGAAAAAGAAATAACAGACATCCAGATTGGAAAAGAAGAAATAAAACTATGTCTGTTCATAGATTATTTGATTATGTGTATAGAAAATCCTAAGGAATTCACTAAAAAGCTATTTAAACTAATAAATGAGTCCAGCAAGTTTGAATGACATAAGGCCTTCATTAATAAGGCGTATAATAAATACGTAGAGATATTGTCTAATCTTAGGCAAGTTATCCAACCTTGTGGTGCCTTTGCAACTCCATTAATAAATGGAAATAATCTTATCAGCTTCCCTGATTTAGTTGGATTCAACAAGACAATATATGCAGAAGTCCCTAATGCAGTACCCGATACATACTCAAAAATGTTAGTTCTCTTTTTACCTTCATCATTTAGCTCACTATTTTGACTATTAAAAATGGTGGTTGGGGGGCCGGCCTGGTAGTGTAGCGGTTAAGTTCTCATGCTCCCCTGCAGCGGCCCAGGGTCCGCAGGTTCGGATCTCGGATGTGGACCAATGCACTGCTTGTCAAACCATGCTGTGGCAGCATCCCATATAAAGTAGAGGAAGATGGGCACCAATGTTAGCCCAGGGCCAATCTTCCTCAGCAAAAAGAGGAGGACTGGCAACGGATGTTAGCTCAGGGCTAATCTTTCTCACACACACACAAAAAAATGGTGGTTGGGCCAGCCCGGTGGCATAGTGGCTAAATTCAGCATGCTCTGCTTCAGTGGCCCAGGGTTCTCAGGTTCAGATCCCAGGCGTGGACCTACACCACTCACCAAGCCATGCTGTGGTGGCGACCTCCATGCAAAATAGAGGAAGACTGGCACAGATATTAGCTCAGGGCCAATCTTCCTCAAGCAAAAAGAGGAGGATTGGGAACAGATGTTAGCTCATAGCCAATCTTCCTCACCAAAAAAAAAAAAAACTTGTGGTTAATAACAGTACTTTTATGAAGTGCAAACATCCTAGAACAGTTGGATTATCCTACATTCACACATCAGAATAAAATGAGCTAATCTAAAACCGTTTGTCTCCTAATACCAAGCTGAGCTTAGCCAGGATGGGAGTGGATATTACATTGTCAGTCCTGTCTTCTTTCCCCAGCTGCTGCCTTGACATGGTCCTCACCACATTCCATTTCTGGAATCTATCATACCTCAGAATTAAACACCTTAAGTCCCTTCAGTGGAGGGGAATAGGGTGAACGGAAAGAGATAACATTAGAGTAAGAAGGAATATTTAGACTTCCCACCTGCTCCCTGTTAAATTATGCTCACTATGCTCTATTCCCTAAGAGAAGAATACTGCTTCTTCATTCCACTACACTTCCTCTTCCCCCACAAAAAAAAAAAAAAAAAGAAGGAAGAAAAGAGGAAGGAAGGAAGGAAGGGAGGGAGGGAGGGAGGAAAGGAGGGAGGAAGGGAGGAAGGAAGGAGAGAAGAAAGGAAGGAAGGAAAGGAAAACCTAATTTTTAAAGAGAAAGCTCTGTGACATGGGCCAACAAGAAAATGAAGTTTCAAGCTCACACAAAGGGGCCAGAAGACTAGAAGATGGCATTGATAAGAGAAGGTAGAAGAATCACATGCAAAATTACCTCTAATCTCTCCGCTCTGTTTTCTCCCAGTGCTCCCAGATCCTAGCTGCTCTGATGTCTTCTTCACTCACTAATACCCAAAGAGTCTTGTGGAACAAGACGAGGGTAGGGACAGGAAGGGACAAAGGGCACTGTTTGAGCTGTCTCCCAGTCAAAGTCTTACGTTCAAGGGGTACAGCTACCCAGTTGATCTCACATGGTCCAGCCCAGCTTACAGAGGGGTTTGGGAACAAAGCCCCAGCTAGTGATGATTGTATCTTTTACTGGGATGCCTCCTGTTGTGGATTCAATTGTGTCCCCCAAAAATACTAACGCCCTAAACCCCAGTATCTGTGAATGTGACTTTATGTGGAAATAGGGTTTTGCAGATGATAGAGTTAAGCTCAGGTCATTAGGTTGGTCCATAATCCAATATGCCTGGTGTCCCTATAAAAAGGGGAAATTTGAACACAGAGACAGAATACACAAAGGGAGAACACCATGTGAGGATGAAGGCAGAGATCGGGGTTATGCATCTACAAGCCAAACACCTAAGATTGCCAGCAAACGACAAGTAGCTAGGAGAGAGGCAGGGAACAGATTCTCACAGCTCTCAGAAGGAACCAACCCTGCTGACACCTTGATCTTGGACTTCCAGCCTCCAGAAATGTGCGACAATAAATTTCTGCTGTTTAAGCCACCCAGTGTGTGGTACTTTGTTACGGCAGCCCTGGCAAACTAATATACCTTCCGCTTTAGGCAATGGGACCAGGATTCAGGGGTTCGGGATCTTGGCCATGTCTTCCTTGGGAGGCATATAAAACAACAACTCCCAGCTCAGCTTCAGGAGCTGTGACCAGGATCTTCTTCCTCTCCTTCCTAGCTCCAGCCCTGGGAGAATGATTAAAATAATTTTCTGATCCACCTTGTCTTGATCCTTTAAATTAGCCCAGTCCTCCCAGATCCTAGCCCTAGATGCATGTCCTGCTCTGAGAGTAGAACAGATCTCTGTGGTTCACGTCTTAGCCCTGGGGTCAGACCGACTGAGTCCCCACCCTGGCCCTTCCACATTCCGGCTGTGTGACTTTGAACTGGTACCTCAACCTCTCTCTGCCTCTACATCGAGGATGGTAGAGCCTGCCTCATGGGGTTGTTTTGAGGGGCACACAAGCACAGTGTCTGGTACATAGCTGGTGCCCATTAAATGTTTGGTTAACCAATGCTTCGGAGGACAGTGACTGTTACCACAATCACCCCAGATTCCTCTCCCTTGCTCTTCTTTCCCCTATGCAAGAGTGTGGCTTGATATCTCAGTTTTGGAAAAATCTTTGGCCTGCCTTTCTGATTTTGATTTCTAGTTTTCCCCCCTGCTTGCTCCTTTTGAGGTTTTGATCTCTCATTGTCCAGGACCAACCTCAAAACTCCTCCTGCTGGGCCTACCCAGGGTGCTGCTCAAAACTTCTAAGAGAGAGATACTGAAATGCAGTTATATCACCCAAAACTACTCTGGAAAGCCCTAGTTACCATGCAAAATGCCTTTCAGAAGGTTATATAAGTGTTGCCTGTGGAGGTGGGCCCAGAAAATAAAAAGATGACTAGGCACACAAGCTGGTAGGCTTGCAGCTAATGGAATATATAATCAATTTCACTACTCAATCTATGCTTCAAAACTTCTGACGCTGGTCAGAGCAAAACAAGCCTTGTATCAAAGCGCTCCAATTGTCATGCTTTGGCAAGCACAATGCAGAGATGTAATTGCGCATCCAGCATGCTTTGATGAGTCTGATGCCGCACCTCCTTCAAACACATGAGGGGCCTTGTCGGAACGGATAACCAACCAACTCCCACAGACAGGGGCTGTGTGAGTCACCTTGGAGAAATCAAGACCCCAGCTGCTGAGATGAACAATTTCAAAGCTGCGAGTTTGTTGGAGACAATTTTGTGCACAGCAGAGAGAATTTTTGCTGGCTTCTGCTCTGCTTGTTTGGATCAGTAAACCCAGTGCCTCGCGTGAGCCTGCCTGTAACAGCGATTCCCAGCCAGGGGAGGCTTTGCCTGTCAGGGGACGTTCAGATATGTCTGGAGACATTTTTGGTTGTCACAACTGGGGAAGGGAGTACTACTGGCATCTACTGGGTAGAGGCCAGGGATGCTGCTGAACGTCCTGCAATGCATAGAAGAGCCCTGTACAACAAAGAATTATCCAGCCTAAAATGTCAATAGTGCCTCAGTTGCAAAGCCCTGTCCCATAAGGAAGGGCCAGGCTTATTTCCATGGCTTTCATAGAGCATCGTGCTCCAACTTCCCTTGATGTAGCCCCAATCTGGTTAAGAGCATAAATGTCTGAGTTCTAATCCAAGCTACCCCACTTACCAGCTTGGGCAAGATACTTCACTCTCAATGCTCCTGTTTCCTCATCTATAAAATGGGGATGTTAATAAAACTTGCCTCACACGGTTGTTTAAGGACTAAATGAACGGCATGAAATACTTCACATAAAGTGCTCCGTCAAGGATCTAGCACTTAAGAAGCAATGTTAACTATGATTTTTCTTAACCACTGCTTTACTTTATTTATTGTTATTTTTTAGGACACTCTGTTTTTGCCATGCCACCAGCTGAGAAACCCTTCTCCCTTCCAACCTCCCACCTGTAATCATTCTTACCCTCTCTCAAAGTTAAGTTCAAACATCCTTTCCTCTGGGAAACCTTCCCAGACCGGCATGTAGGGATCAGTCAGTCCCTGCTCTGAGCAACCTGGCATGTTGTTTACTCCTGTGTCCACCCTGATTACCTACCAGTCTGCCAGCTCCTAAATGGCAGGGAACACATCCTACCATCCTGTGTGCCCTGGCTCATGCCACAATGAATATCCTTTAAATTAAACCTCCATTTGCCTTTATCACAGTTGTTGGCATTTCTTATGTCCCTTACCAGCCTGAGAGCACTTCCTTACTCATTTGGTTTGCTGCATGAATAATGAACCCTACAACATGCTAAGGTCATCTCCAGGGGTGAATGTCTCTTGGGAGCTGACCATGGGTCCAAGGGTTTTCAGGACTTTCTGTGCAGTGGGATTGGGAGTGGAGAGGGTAGAGTTCCTTTGTAGATACTCTGCTGAGAGGGATGAAGACCGCACCCTCCCCACAAATTCATATCCAGGGAATACAAATAGTGGTCATTGCTATGCTCACTCAGGATCTCTTTTGGTCAGGCATTGTATGAGCCTTTTCCGTAAACTATTTTCTTAATAGTTCCCATGAGGGAGGTATCAGATGATCCCTATAGTTATAATTACTTGACCAAGGTCACACAGCAAAGATGATTGTGCAGGTAGGTCTAGATGACCCAACATCTGTGCTTCTATTCACTCTGATTTACTGTCTCTCAAACAATAAGTCAATTGGCACTGTTCAAAGGAAAGTACAAAAATCCGGTGAAAAATTCATATCTCCTTAGACCCACAATGGCAGTTATAAATGCCCGTTGGAGGATTTTTTAAGCCTTTTGCTTCCCTAAGAGCAGAAATCATTCTTCCAAAAATGGCTTAAAAACAAGTCTGCTTTGTAGAACACATAACACAGAACTGTTCTAGTTGGAAGGAGGTGGGGGGACCTCTGGAGCCACTCCCACCTGTCACCCCCTCCCACGCCAGGTTCCCTTAAAGGAGTTCTGAGGAACCAGCTGGTCCCACCTTTATATTTTGCAGATGTGGAAATAGAGACTCAGGAAGCATGAATTATTTGCTGAAGCTCACACTGCTCAAAAGTGGCAGGATCAGGATTTCTGGGTCTCTTGGCCCTGAATTCAAAGCTCTTTCGATTTCTTTTTGAATATGTTTTGATATCTCATTCATGACAACCAGACTTTCTTACTGAGAAGTGCAGAAATATAAAATAGAGCCAAAAAATCCCAAAGGATTACTATATCTCATCCAATATGATGCCTTCAGTTACAAAATGCATCCAAATTTGAGATGCCAAAAATTCTAGACCTCAGAATCAATGAAATGTGGTATATGTGTCAAGAGAATGTTTATTATTCTGAATTTTGGTGGCAGATACTTCTATTGGTTCCTCCTGTTGGCTTTCAGCACTCTATATTCTAAGTATTTCTAATTTTTTTTAAAGTCTCCTTCAGAATCTGGTGAAAATAACAGAAACTCTAGCTAGAAAAATATGCGTATGCTCTGGCATAGTTTTGGATACAGTTTTATGGCTCCCTGAAGTCATTCCATGGAATCCAGGCATTTCATGTATTCTGGATTAACAATAATTTCCATTTCTGGAGCTCAAATATTTTTCACTTACTCTGTCCCTATGGAAAGGAAGAAAGAATCTGCTATCCATCCTTACAAACACAGAATTAGCCTCTGTGCCAAAGGATGAGGCCTTTTTAAACAGCTTTACTGAGGTATAATTGATACACCAAAACTGAGCATAATTAATGTAGACAATTTGATGAATTTGGACACCTGCAAACACCCATGAAACTATCATCACAAGCAAAGTAAGAGACATATCCATCACCTCCAATAGTTTAGCTATTTCCCTTTGTGTTTTTGTTTTGGGGGCATAACTTGAGATCTACCCTCTCAATAGATTTTTAAGCTCACAGTACAATATTATGATCTATAAACATAATGTTGTACAGCAGATCTCTAGCACTTATTCATTTTGCATGACTGAATCTTTATACTTGTTGATTAGCAACTCCCCATTTCCCTCTCCCCCTAGTCCCAGGCAACCACTGTTCTATTCTTCATTTCTATTAGATTGACTATTTTAGATATCTCGTATAAGTGGAATCATGCAGTATTTGTACTTCTGTGACTGGCTTATTTCACTTAGCATAATGTCCTTAAGATTCATCCATGTGTCACAAATGACAGGATTTCCTTTTTATGGCTGAATAATATTCCATTGTGTGCACATACCACACTTTATCCATTTATCTGTTGATGGACATTTGGGTTGTTTCTATATCTTGGTTATTGTGAATAATGCTACAGTAAACACAAGAGTACAGATATCTCTTCAAGATCCTAATCTCAGTTCTTTTGACTATATATATCCAGAAGTGAGATTCCTGGGTCATATGGTAGTTTTATTTTTAATTTTTTGAGGAATCTCCATATTGCTTCCCATAGTGGCTGCCCCATTTTCCATTCCCACTAAAGGATGAGGTTTTTGGATAGAAAGGCAAAGAAATCAAAGTTCTATTCCGGCCAAGCTAACAGTTTCCCAACCACCATTGTCACAATTAAAGTTCTTAAATTTTAAAAATGAGAAATCCTAAAAACCAAAATCAAAATGAAGCAAGTGACACTAATTGTGTTTGGAGTCAGTGGCTTAACCACTCTGAGAAAAGAATTATTTCAACTGACTTTTAGAATAGAGTAATTTGACTGCACATCCTGCTAAAGACAAAAACAATAACTATAAAGGAATCTTAAATGCTTTCTGGTAATTATATTGTTAGTAGTAACATTAATATAGTTATTTTGAACTATAAGATCTCAGTCAAGTGTTATTAGAGATTTTCTTTGCCTGAGTTTCTGTTAGCTTTAAAGTGGAAAACCGTGAAGGTGGTCACATGAGTTGGGGAAAGACAGCTGGTGTTCTGAATCTAGGCCAATCTCCCTACCAGCTTTGGCTGCAGCTAGTTAATTACTCAAGAACAAACACACATTATCACAGCAATTATTAATTTTCTCCTGAATAAAACAGACTTATCTCCAATGATAAAACAATTTCTCCACCCACATGACTTGGCCTGTACTCCTTTTAAGAAATGTAACCTTGATCTTACTATCAGGTGACCAACTTGTCCTGGTTTGCCTGGTATTTTCCTGTTTTTAGCTGGAAATCTGGTGTCCTGGGAGGTCCTTTTAGTCCTGGGCAAACTGGGACAGTTGGTCACCCTGTCATACAAATAATTCATTCACCTTGTTCCTGGGCTGGCTTTCTTTCAAAGCCCTCTGTATCAACCAAGAATGCTTCTGGCCGAGCCCTCTAGAAAAGATGGCCCCATGCCAAAATGCCTTTTTTCCAACTTGCATATTTCTCTCTTGATAGAAGAGGGGGCAGATAGTTGGCAATGGGGTAGGATGAGGTCTTTCAGTTTATTCCACCATATGTTTCTTCCCTAGCACCTTATGTTCTTCACTGCTCTTAAAAGTGCTACTTGGGGGCTGGCCCTGTGGCATAGCGGTTAAGTGCTTGCGCTCCACTGCTGGCGGCCTAGGTTTGGATCCCGGGTCGCACATCAACGCACTGCTTGTCAAGCCATGCTGTGGAGTGTCCCACATAAAGTGGAGGAAGATGAGCACAGATGTTAGCTCAGGGCCAGTCTTCCTTGGGAAAAAGAGGAGGATTGGCATGGATGTTAGCTCAGGGCTGATCTTCCTCACCAAAAAAAAAAAAGTGCTACTTCCCTTCCCAAACATATCATACCTCCAAGGCACCATTTTACTAGCTATATGAAAGGGAAGAAAAGAGAATGGACAATTCCCAATCCAGTTAAGTGGATATCTAAGGAAAAGGAGACAGGCGGGGTCATCAATTCCCAAAAGCTTGGGATCTATGTGCCTGTGAGTGTATTGTGAGGTGGGGCAAGACCTGGAATGAAGGTGGAGGTTGGCTTCCAAAAAAATATGGAAAGACAGCTTTCAGTGGTAAAAGGGAACACACAGCTCATCCAACTAAAGTCATCCAGCTGCAGGGCTTCAATGAAGAAGACATGACCAGTAAATGGAGCCAAGACGGGCAGAAAGGAGTAAGAGGGTCTGAGGAGGAGCTTGGGAAGGACACTGTGGAGAAATTCTATAAAAAGATAGTATGGCCACCAGTGCTTTTTTGTTTGTTTTTAAAATATTTATTAGGGAAAATTACAAATATACACAAGAATATAGAGCTTAATCTAATGAAATCCCATGTAACTATTTCCAGCTTTTAACAATTATCAATTCGTGGTGAATCATACTTCATTTATATTCTCTCTACTCCCTAACCCCAGATAATTTCAAAGCATTTTACAGACATTATATTATTTTGTTTACAAATATTTTAGTATATATCTCTCAAGTAGACTTCTTTTTCTAAGCATGTTCACAATCCCATTATCATGTCTATAAAATTAACACTAACACCACAGTATTATCAAATATCCAGTCTGTTCAGAGTTCCTCCATTTCCTTAATACGTTTCTTAATTTCTTTTTGTCTATAGGCTTCTTCTACCTCTTTTGTTTCCCCTTACAACTATTTGTTCGAGTAATATGTAATTTTGCTGGTAGAGTCTCCCACAATCTAGATTTTGCCAACTACATGCCTGTGGTGGTATTTAATATGTTTCTCTATCTCCCGTATTTCCTGAAAACTACTAGTTGGATTTAGAGGTTTGATCACATTCAAGTTCAATTTTTGTCAATTTATATGGTATGATGAGTGTCCATCAGGAGGCATTTAACATCTTATTACCTCTGTTCACATGATGTTAAGATTGGGGAATGGGTTACAGTGTTATCATCCTGATCCACCTTTCATAGTGTTCCCCATTAGCATTTCACCTAATTAGCCATTGATAATCATTATCTGTATTTATTGTTTCATTAGAGGTTGCAAAATAGTAATATTCTAATTTTCCTTCTTAATTTATTAGCAGGAATACTTTTATAAAGAATAAATCTTTCCCATATCAACTATTTGGTTACATTGAGGTAAAGAAAAGACAGGATAAATGCTTCATGCTTCCCTTTATTTCCCTTTTTTTACCAATTTTCTCAATAATTGAGTCCCTAGAATCCTCCAAAAGTAACCAGTGACTACTTTTGTTTATTTAAAACATTGTGAACTCATGGATTTTTTACATATTTGATGTATTTCAATATATTGCAGCTATTATTCCCTTTGATGTTTAAATTTTCCATATTTAGCATTGGAAACAACTTCACATTGCTGCTAAGTCATCTTAACATGGCCCCAAGGGCCTCTTATAGCTTCCTTGCTTTCTGGCATGGCAAGACTCCTCTTATGCATTTCCTGTATCAGACCTGTAATCATCCGTTTCTCCAAGAAACTCCAGTTCTTTAATGAGAAATGGCATTTGGAGACCACAATTTGGATGTGAAGTGTCCTCGTTGCTGGGGACATCATTCTTTCTAAGCTTTTTAAGTGAACAGATCTAACAATCTTTTTTCTTTTTAAGAGAAAACGTATCAGGAGTTCATTTTACTTATATCTTTTCTCTCTAATGAGGAGAACCTCAGCTCCTAATGACACTGGAATTGTTACTTACATATATAAGTATGCATTTGCATGTGTGGGCATGTGTGTATACACATGTCTCTATCTTTATATGATAAGAAGGGACATGAGCAGGTCTCGATTCTCATGACAAAAGGCAGTTGGACAGTAGTAGGAAGGGTACTTACAGAGGAGCTGCTGGAAAAGGTCAAAGAAAGATGGGAGACAGAGCATTAAGGAGTGAGGGAGCCTTCACCTGGAATACTCTCCAAAGGCAAAATTGTGAAGTCGTGTGCATAAGGTAAAGATGTTTATGCACCAGCAGACAACTTCCTAAGAGTAAGACACTCTAATATCACATTTCTTGGCCATCTTCCACAATAATAACACACCCTTATATAGAATACCATGTGCCAAGCATTGTTCTAAGTAATTACTATACAAACTCATTGAATCTCACACCACCACCAAGAGATAGGCATTATTATTGTTATTATCCTCATTTTATAAAAGAGAAAATTGAACTACAGAGAAGTTAAACCACTTGTCCAGAGTGAAATTAGTAGGGAGTAGCAGAGACAAGGTCCAACCTGGGCATTTTGATCTTAGAGCACCATCATGATGCCATATGCCTCTCAAGATAAGGTATTAAGGACAAAAAAGCAAACACATGCAAATATTCACACACATATGATTTGAGAAAGAGAAATGCTAGAAAACCCAAGTAATAAACATCTCATTGTATAATGGGATTTGGAAGCCTGTGAGATTTCTATACAAATCAGCACAACACATAGAGGTGGGAAGGAGACCATAGGGAGATTGGAATTAAAACTCAGATAGATAGATAGATAGATAGATAGATAGATAGATAGATAGATAGATAGATGGTAGATAGATAGATAGATAGATAGATAGATAGATAGATAGATTTACTCATCCATCCATTCATTCATTCTTCATTGTGTGAATGAGGACACAGAGTTAGAGAGGTTAAATAAGTATCTTCCCAAAGTCACTCATCTAGGAAATCTATGAATTCAGAATCATGTACTGCAAAGACTTTGTAATGCCTCTAGCTTTGAGGAACCCAGTGTGACAGAGGTGATGGATGGATGGTCTCAAATAAAGAACCCAGACTGTCTCCTCTCAAGATATAGCACTAGCAGTAACCATGAAGTTTCCCTTCTTAAAAGAGAATTCAATCCAACTCTCCCCTACAATGAGCTAGAAATAGTCCATTTGTACCAAGTTGTCTTAACCTAATGGGTGAGAGCGGGAAATCCCTAATGCAAGTCAGAGCAGGTGCAGGAAGCCATCCACCTCCTCCCTGCATCCCAGAAGGCCAATCATCACAGCCTCTCTGCCAGGAGGACCGAGAACCAGGGTCTACAGCTGGGTAGCTCTCACGCCAAGAGTGTGTAAACCCAAAATGGAAGCTTGAGGGAGATGGAAGGCAGGCTTAGCACATCACTTCTCTGACTTGCTCCCCGTTGGAGTTGGAGCTGGGAGAGCAGACGTAAAACATCACCAGCTGGTGTGTTTCCTGGCAAGGACACCAGCTGCAGCCTAGCCTGCCCCTAGATACATACATGCAGCAAATAACTTCCATCTGTAGCTCCATTCGCTTTGTTTACCAGGCCTCCAAGGCACGAGAAGAGAGCAAACCAATGTTTAAGAGGCCCAATAGGACATGGACTCTACCTCCAGTGGAACAGGGTTGATAGATGGCAGGCTGGCAGTCAACAGATAAAGCCTCATTACACTTGTAAATCCAAGTATGAAATAAGCGAGCGCTCCTGGCACCACTGCTGCATGCCTACCCTCAGCAGCTGCCCTCAACTGCCCATCCCACTCACACTTTCTGTCTGTCAGCAGCCCTAGCTATTCTGCTGGGCCGGGAGGATGAGGAGGAAGCTTTTGGCCAGGGAACTTCAGGACAAGCTGAGGCCCACCTGGCAGGGTTGAAGGCAGAGTGGGAAAAGCCCACCCCTCTGTGCTGCCCTGGTCTTCCATCCTGGTCCATCCAACTGATGTTTTGGCCCTCACCTCTCATTGCAGGGACTGCAGTTTCTTACTTGTTCTTGCCTAGATGTCCCTGAAATGGGCTACAAGGAAGAGAGATGAGAGAGAGTAGGTTTCCATGCCTGACATCCAACAGGATTTTCTTCCTTTTTAAAATGTATCCTCTTCTCTTCTCTTCTGTCCCTTCATTTTTCCACACGCTGTCTGCCTCTATGAGTGCTGAAGTGACATTTTAGGCAGTTTTCTAAGAGGATTCCAAATAGCAAGGTAAAAGCAGAATCACAAGGCTCCTTCCCCAATTCAATTCAGCAAGTCTTTTTCTAGCACCAGTCCACACGCAAGGCACAGTGATAGGCAAGATGGAAAACTGAGAGCTTCCTGTCCTCATGAGATCAACTGAAATCCAGCACATGCACAAACAAGAAGAATCCAAGGTGTTTATCATCTGTTCATTCCACGAACACTTATTGAGCACGTCTTATTATTAAAAAGAGAAACCTCCTTTTTTGTTGTTGTTATTGAGGAAGATTCACTCCAAGCTAACATCCATTGCCAATCTTTCTCTTTTTGCTTAAGAAAGATTCCCCCTGAGCTGTCTGTGGCACTTTTTCTCTATTTTGTATGTGGTTCATGGCCACTACATGGGACTGACGAGTGGTGTAGGTCCATGACCAGGAACCAAAACCAGGCCACCAAAGCGGAACGTGCTGAACTTAATCACGAGGCCATAGGGCTTGCCCCCAAGAAACCCTTTTTTAAGCGAACTGGACTCTCTATTATGACACCAGTGAAGACAGGCAAAATGTTTTCCTAACATGAGGACTTGAATTTTAAACATTTCAGACTGATGTGGATCACTGTTCCATCTCACATGTGTCAAGGGTGGTGCTGTGTGTTAGATCCTGTGAGAGACACAAAGATAATTAAGTCATGGATCCAGGTCTTACGATGTATAGAACCACGTGGATCCAGATCTTAAAATGTATGAAATTAAGTGGAGAGACAGAAACAAATAACACTAACTTCAGTTCAGGGTACACAGAGGTACAGGAAGGGAGGAAAGAGCTATAATTTATTGAGTGGCTACTTACTATGTGCCTTGTGCTTTACAAATATAATCAGTGAAGTGTCTTTTGGCAATGTTTATTGATCATCTACTCTCTGCTCTAGGCCTGGTGATATGGTCTTGAGAGAGAGATTCAAACAAGCAAATGCATAATTATAATGTAACAGGAAGTAGTGAAAGGGGTAGTAGAGGCCACCTAACACCAATTTGGAGAATGAGAGAAGGCTTCCGGGTAGAAGCGACTTCTAAGCTGAGTCCTGAAGAATGAGTCAGCCAAGCAAATCAGAGGAAGAGATTGTTCTTGGCAGAGAAAATAACATGTGCAAAGTCCAAAGGCATGATGGAGGTTTAAGTTCCTCATTTAATAAGAGAGGAAGCTGGGGAAAGTTATGGAACTTGCCCAAAATCACACAGCTGGTGAGTGACAGAAGCAGAATTTGGATCTGGGTCTGAGTTCCTTCCACCTATCAAAGCTAATAACAGTGGAAGAGAGAAAGATTCCAATCCAGGAAATCAGAGAGGGCTTTGATAAAGTGTATTTTGAAGAACAGGGCAGAAATGAAAGGAGATAGACCCAAGGGAAGGGAACAACTGAAGCAAAAAGGGTGTTAAAGGCAGAGAATCACAGATTGGCTGGAATGTAGGGTGATGTAGGAGTGGGGAGGAGGTGTTTTGGAACATAAAGTTGGAAAGAAAGGTTATAGATGGAAAGATCCATCAGTCAAGTGAAAGATACCCCCTCCCACCAGCGGGATCATTAAGTCCACATGGCATTGGACATTTTAAGGGCCAGACAAAATGCTGGGGGCTGCAATATAAAGACAGAGGAGCCCTTGCTACAGACTGAATGTTTGTGTCCCCCCAAAATCCATATGTTGAAGCCATAACCCTCAATATGATGGTATTTGGAGGTGGGGCCTTTGGAAAGTAATTGAGTTTGGATAATGTCACGGGGTTAGAGCTCTCACAATGAGATTGGTGCCATTATAAGGTGATGAAGAAACCAGTGCTGTCTCTCTCTCTCTCTGTCTCTCTCTCTCTCTCTCTCTCTCTCTCTCTCTCTCCCCCCACCATGTGAGGACAGAGCAAGAAGGCATCCGTTTGTGCCATGAAGCAGGCCTTCTCCAGGAACCAAATCAGCCAGCACCTTGATCTTGGGCTTCCCAACCTCCAGAACTGGAGGAAATAAATGTCTGTTCTTTAAGCCACTCAGTCTGCAATAATTTTTTATGACGGCCCAAGCTGACTAAGACAGCCCTGTAATGGGAGGCACTCTTCTGACCTGAGGGGTGTGGACACAGAATCTTAAACTTGTCCGTGGAAAGAGTGCAGGTAGTCCAGTCTCTGCGGATCCAGAGCTACCGCTAGACTGTCACTCCCAGAATGCCTTGCAGTCGTCCACCATCTAAGCCTACCCTTCCTTCTTCTCTTCTTTCCTTCCTTTATTCCTTCTTCCCTGTCTCTCTATCAAAAGCATATTTGTCTATTGTTTCTTGGTACAAACAAACTCAGTTAAATAAATATTGCTTCAGAACTAGATCTGATGGAATATCTTAACGTGTTGGATTTTTAATGATTGTATCTGGCTACCAAACAAATAATAAATTAATAAAAAATTTAAAACTCATTCCTTCAAATTCAGGTTTTAACAGCAAATTAATAACTAGAGGCTTCTTCACATTACAAAAAGGAAGGGTTTTTGGTTTTGTTTAATGTTATTATTTATTATTTACTTTGGTAATCTCCAGCAAAATCAAAATGTGAGGGAAAAGAAAGGTGTGAATAGCCCAAAAATTGCTAAGAGGAGGCAAGGGTTCGAGGGGGTCAATGGTAGATCAAGACTTGCTAGCAGTTACCAATCGATCCTCCTAGAAGGCAGATAATGGGAAAGAGCATAGGCTTTGGAGAAAGCAGACCCATGGATTCCAACAAATTCTCTGATTTTGGGAAATCACTTTGGTCTTGGTCTCATTGGGAAGGGGAAGACAATGCTCCACGTCTTCTTTGCAAGATTATTGTAAGTATTAAATAAGATGGTGCGTACAAACCCCTAGTGCAGGGCTCGGAACATGACAGGCGTTCAACAACAGACCCTTCTCCACAGTCACCCTCCCACACTCATGTTCCCCCACACACAGGACTTTGTACACTTCTCTATTATAACACTCATAACACTGCATTTTAATTTTCTCGTTTCTGGTCTATCTCTCCCAGTAGATGTGAGCCATTTAAGAATACAAGCCATGTCTTACACAATTATCTCTGGTAACTAATAGAGTGAATAGTAGTTCCTCAGTTAACCATTTCTCACATGATTGAGTTTAAAAGCTCTCAATTCAGTTAAGGATCTAAAACAGATACTTTAAAAAAAATTACTGCAAGCCAATATATAACGTATTGCTAAACCCTGTGGTACAGACTCGTCAAGGGGGTTGAAGTGCAGGGAGAAGGAGACGATGAGACAGGAGTCATCAGGGAGAGTTTTGGAGGAAGATGGAACTTGAGAGGAGTCTTGAAATTGAGCATCCCTGAGTGGAGTGAGAGAAGCCACATCAGAAAGGATGAAAGTGGGCAAAAGAATGGCGGCAGAAATGAGCATGTCACATTCAAAGGACAGGAAGGCAGATATGAAGTGCTCAGAGCCGGGCGAGGGCATTTGCACTTGATGTGGTGGGAATAGAGAACTACTCGGGGTGCCAAGGAGGGGGAGGGACAAGGTGTTACTGATGTTGAAGCAAGGCCAAGGGACACAAAGTCCAACAACCTCCCAGTTTCCAGAGGAGGAATATTTCTGGAAAAGATTTGGGCCTTGTCTGGGGTTGTTGGAGAAGGAAGTTCATGGAAAAGGAGTGAGAGCTCCAGAGCTTCCTGCCTGAGGCGTTAGTACTGGTAGATCCATTCCCATCCTGCTGGAGCTATGTTGACAGCAGGAGACCAGTCTGAGGGTCATCAAGCTCCACCTCCCAGCCCCGCATCCTGATGGACCAGGCAGCTAAAAGGCGCTGATGAGGGGCCATCGCTTCTCAGCTCAGTGGCAGCCTCAGAAGAATGCTATCACAAACTAGCCTGTATTAGTCAGGATTGTCTCGGGAAACAGAACCAATAGCATGTGTATATATGTAGATAGAAATGTATTTTGAGGAATTGGCTCACATGATTACGGAGGCTGGTAAGTCTAAAATCTGCAGTGTGGACTAGCAGGCTAGAGACTCAGGGAAGAGCCAATGCTACAGTTCAGATCTGAAGGCCATCTGCTGCAGAATTCCCTCTTGCTGTGGGGAAGTCAGTCTTTTGTTCTATTCAGGACTTCAACTGATTAGATGAGGCCCACCAACATTATGAAGGGCAATATGTTTTCCTCAAAGTCCACAAATTTAAATGTTAATCTCATCCAAAAACACTCTTACAGAAAAATTCAGAATAATATTTGACCAAATATCTGGGCACCATGGCCGAGCCAAGTTGACACATAAAATTAACCATCACACAGCCCCAGGTTTTTCAAAAGAGAATGACAAAGGACAAGTTGAAATGAGTTTTGGGAAGGGGTATTTTGTTGGAAATGGAGAGTAAGTTTCGAAAGAAGAGAGAGAGCCATAAATATGAAAAGACATAATAATTAAGACAGTAACGATCAATTCTGTGTGCAAAGTATTTTTCACACACAGTGTTACATTTCTCTCACTAAACAACCCTGTGAGGCAAGCCTTATTCTCATTTCAGAGATGAAGAAAGTGAGGCTTATGAAACAACTCTCCCAGGAACACAAAGCCTCTAAACGGTGGAGCTAGCAGCAGACCCCAGGGGCTGTGTCTCCTAAATCCACTGCATGCTTCTTTGACACCGAACTGCCTGTCTCCAGAGGAACTGAGATGGTCTGAGCACAGAACATAACTCAGAGAAGGAAAGCGGACAGAAAAACAAACACCGCCACTGAAACCCACAGATGCAACAGCATGTAATTCTTGGTGAATGACCAGCTCAGAGGTGAGCTATGCCTTAGCTCCTTTGGGTAAGAAAATAAAAATGTGCCTTCCGGTGCCCTCACTGGCTGCAGTTTAGATGGGACACATTAGAAGGCCAACAAAGAAGATCTCGGGGCAGCTCCTTTCACAACAGGTTAAAGTCTCATAATTGCTCAGGTCTCCTGCAAACTGCCTGACTCAGTCTTGTTTATTACCATTTCCAAATGACTGAAAAGCTTTTCCTTTCTTTGCGATGGTCTGAAAATCGAACAAACTGAGAGGACCCCATTCTCCTCTCTTGATTGCATCCCACAACTGAGTTTTCTTACAAAGCACAAAGGAAGAAAGAAGAAAAGGCATCTTTTCCTTTCCAAAAGGGGAAATAAATTGTGAGCCATTACGAAATTATGTTGTTACTATTTTAAGCCTAACTATAAATCTGTGTATCTGCTGGGTTAGCTTATAGTTGGCATACACATGGTCAATCTAAACTGAGAGCATCTTTCATTACTCTACATATCACTGGACGAGGAGCAAAAAGACCAGACTCAGTCAGGCCACTAACCAGCCAGGCAAGCTCAGATGAGGGACATGAGCTTGCTGTTCCCTGCCTTGCCTCCTTCCCAGGAGTATGACAAGTCTTTTGCAATCTATAAAGTATCATATCAGTGTAAGCCATTATTATCACCACCGTTAAAAACAACAATAGCACTTATTTTATCTCCAATTTATAATTTCATGCCCTCATCCATCTGGGGTCTGTTCTGGTCTGCAGCCTTTGGGACCTCTGTAGCCAGTGACAGTGAAGCTAGAGAAAATCTGATACCAGGCAGGCAGGACCTAGAGGTTCCCAAATTATCATGGAGCCTTTACTTATGTAATAGCACTAGTCAGGGTTTTTGCATCTGATTACAACAGTAATTCCTGCAACTATAGAAAACACATAGAAATAGAACAAGTATAATCTTTAAAGTCAGACAGACCATGATTTAAATCATGTGTCTGCTACATAATAGCAAAGTAATGTAGGCTAGTTACATATTCTTTCTAGATTTCAGTTTTCTCATCTTAAAAACCATTAAAAAGACTCATATTAACGAATGTATTTAAAGTACCCACAAAATGTTACATAATAAATGCTAAACAAATGTTAATTCCCTACCACTTATGCTTTTTCCTCCATAATGCACCAAAACAGAAATTATATCATCCAGTCTACATCTTCTCAAATTACCAGGGATCGTTTCTTTCAGATATTATTGCACACCTTATATGTGCCAGGAATTATGCTGGACACCAAACATACAAATGTGAAAGAAAATAATCTTCAGAGTATATGATATTTGATGAATGAAATTAAACTGAGTCCAAAATATTAAATGAAGTATAAAAACGTATTCCTTTGGGAAATGAAGGTCAGAGCTGGCCTTCTGACCTTCAGATAAAATCACCCTGAATGGGTGATTATCACAGTTACAGCACCTAGTAGAGAGGACCTTCAGTAAATGTTTTCTTGAGCAAATCTATTAGTAAACAGTGAAGAACAGTGAGTAATTAACATGGAACAAGAGTGGCTACTTTTAATTCGATAGGAGACATCCTCCTGCCAAAGGAATCCCCTTCCATACACCCTCAAGATGCAAGAAAGAATCATCTCTCAGGCAAGAATTGCTTCATGAGGTTCTTGTGTTGCAGGTGGTTGGAGAACTAGACGAGAATCATCAACTGCTCAGCCCTAACCCCTCCTTCTCCAGATGTTGACCAAAATCACACAGTGAGATGGTAAAGGAACCAGGATCAACCCCAGATATCCTGAAACCCATCAGAACTCTTTGTGAAATGTCTTTAGAATTACATTTGACTAAATGTCTACATAATCTGGAGGAGACGAAATCTGCCCTCCCATAACTGCAGATGTCCTGAAAGAAAAAGCCATTTGAACACCACATAAGTACTACGTAAAACAAGACACGTTGTGCCCTGTTTCAAAGAGGCAGTCTGCGAAATGGGCAGCTCTGTCCACAGATCTGGCAGCAAGAAAAGCATGATTTTGTTTCTAGTTTTGTAGACTCCACCATGACATTTTGTGGCCAGTTCCAGGAATCTGAGAAATTCAGTCCAGTCTCACACATTTGTATTAACCAGGTAAAGAACAGTCTGAACTATTACCCTTCATTCTCACTTTAAACCAGTTTCACCTGCTATACAAATGCCAGCAGAAGGAGGGGGGTGCTGGTGATCAATTCCCTCTCCCACCAGCCAGAAGAGCCCTTGCAAACTAAGAGTCTTCTTGACCCACTCCAATACCATCTCACTGAGAAAACTGGGGAACTCAATGTGAAAAATTTTGTCTTCCCACCTACACATGCAAACCTATATTTATTAATACAATATGACCTCATGTTTATTGAGCTCTGTGCTAAGTGCTCTACATGTATCATCTAGTCCCCATAACAGTCCTAGACCTGGGTAATAGTATCATCATTCCCATGTTACCAATAAAGAAACTAAGATGTAAAGAGTTCCATCACTTGTCAACAGCAGAGCCTAATGCAAACCTAGACGACTTGGCTCTGAAGCCTGGCACTTAGACGTCACATTATAGTGTCACCTTCTTCTGCCACTCTCAGGAAATGGCAGCTTCTTCTCCACTCTCCCAGTAAAAAGCATTGCCTGCATCTTTGTCTCCTGATCCCCCCTGCCTCCTCAGTTACGTTTTTTTTAGTTTTCCCTCCTCCTTCCTGTATTTTTGACAACTACTTCTCTATTAATTCCTTCCACTCAGTACAGATCTCTCCCATCTTAAAAAAAATATGTTGCTCGACCCTCTAGCCACCTCTAGCTCTGTATCTTCTGCCTTTGCTCTTCTTTCCTTCACAGCTGAGCTTCTTGAAAGATTTGTTTGCATTTGCTGTCTCCAATGTCACTTCCCATTTGCTTTTCAACTCACTAAAAATCAGGATTCCTTATAATACCACCCCTGTGTAGATCTTCCAGCCAAAGTCATGAATCAATCCAAGTGTACATCTATAGACCAGGCTGCGTCTCCACCTTAGCTCCAAACTTGCATATCCAAGTGCCTATTGACATCTCTGTTTGCATATCTCATAGGAATCGTCAACTTGATCTGTCCCCCGTCTCCCCTCATTACACTCTAGCCTTCCCTATCTCAACTGGCACCACCATCACTCAGCTCCTCAATCTAAATGTTGTCTTTGACTTGTCCCTTTCTCTCAGCCTCCAATCAAATCCAGCTCCACAGCAAGTTCTGATGTATTTATCTCTAAAATATATTTCAAATCCATTCACTTATGTCCATCCCCACTGAACTCTCCAAGGTCCAGGTGACACCACCTCACACCTAGACCACTCTAAGAGCTACTAACCAGTGTCCCCCATCTACATATGCCTTCTCACAACCTTCTTTTTATCCAACAGCTAAAGAATCATATTAAAATGTAAAGCAAAGTATGTCACTCCCCTGCTGAAAGCTTTTTGATGGATTCTAATTGTGGAATAAAATCCTAATTCTCCAAAAACCCTGCATGATTTGGCTCTTGCTCATCTTTCCAAGTGATAGGAACATGGCCATCATTGTCAAAAGGATCAGTATCATTTTCCATGTAACTTTGGTCAAGTTATACGTAAAGTAAGGATGCTAATGTGTACTTCATAGGGGTTTCATAAAGATTTTTTAAATTAATCTTTTGTTAATTAGAATAGTGATGTACTCTCAGAAACACAATATATGTTGGAGTTAGTATTTCAGATCCCATGAGACAATACGGACTGTTCAATAAATGGTATCGAGAGAATCAGTTTTCTGTTTTGAAAAATAAAATATAATGGATGCCTATGTCACACTTTACACAAAAATTGATTTTAAATAGTTAACATGTTTAAATATGAAAAGCCAAACTTTTAAACTTTTTAAATATATAAAAGAGCACATCCTTATGATTCAGAGTGGAGAATATTTCTTAAATGAGATACATCAATAAATAATATAAAATGAAAAGATGAGCCATAAGAGATATATATAATACATACTATATATATTATATATTATATGAGAATATATATGAGAATATTATATATATGAGAATATGTAGGAGATTTTATAGATGTTTATTTAAAATGGGACTAATTTAATATGTAGTATATAATTATATATGCAAATTATATATTATTACATGTATAATCTATATATAATTATATACATATCACATAGGAAATATATAATGTATTTAATATATGTATGTGAGAATAAATGCATAGACTGTATTTGCAAAACAAAACCAACAAAGAATGAGTATTCAGAACATATGAAAATCCCCACAAGTCAATAAGAAAAATACAAACAACTCAAATAGAAATGTGGGCATAAGTCATGAACAGGTATTGCACAGAAAACAAAAATTGTCAATAAACATATGAAAAGATACTGAACTTCATTAATAATTAAGGAAATGTAAATTAAACTACAATTTTACAATTAAACTACTATTTTACACCCACTAGTTTGGCAAAAATTGTAAAGCTAATACCAAGTGTTAGTTATTGACACAACTGTTTAAGAAACCAATTTGGGTTATGCTGAACACGTGCATGATTCCAGGTATTTAGCTATGCTTTGGCTTGTGCTTAGAATGCACTTCCTCAAATTATCTGTCTAGAAAACTCTTATTCATGCTTTAAAACCCTGTCTAGTTGGCATCTACTTAGAGAAATTTTCTCAGATTCCCAGATGCAAAATGAATTGTTTCTTCCTCTATGCTACCTGTACAAAGTCAGATCATCCTATATCACATTGTAATATAAGTATTTGTTTACACTTTTCCCCAACTAGCTTAGGAACTCCTAGAAAGCAAGGGCTATTTTATCTTACTGCCCCAGCGTTCAGCATATGACGTTCAAGAAATGAAGTTAAATGAATAGGACCCCATGTCTTCCCTGTCCCTTTGCATAATCACCACCCTGCCCCTTAATTCTACGGCAGCTGCAGATATGGTCTCTGCTTCCTTTCCTAGGAGGCTCTAGGCTCCTGCACCATTTCCTGCTTCCCTCTCAGCTTCACATATCTCAGCACTCAGAGTTCTGATGCATTTTCACAGGACCCGACCCCAAAGCCAAATGAAACAGTCAAGGAGACCTAACCACATTTTGAGTGGAATATCAATCAAAAATATCACACTCTTGAGTGATTTCAAACTCCAATGCTAGTTTTGGTTTTAAAAGGACATTGAATTCCTAATTCTCTGAACCCCTGTGGGAGCCATTTTCCCATCAACGACTTGGATGGAAGTGACTGCCTGCAACCTATTAAGATGTATATTTGGTGTTTGGCAGCTCCCTGACCCACGCCTTCTGTCCCTTGATCACCAGGGACCTTGTATTGAGTGGCGGATGCGGGCAAACTAGCAGTGACTTGGTTATGCTGCAGCCTGTGTCATTTGGCTGTGTTTACAGTCAGCCCAGCTGCAGCCAGTCAGTAGCTATGACACTTGGGGAACAACAGTTGCTTTTCCAAGTCAATATATGATGCTTCGTGGCATAATAGAAAGAACATTATAGAAGATACATTTCCAGCTCCACTGCTTTGTAGTTCTGTGACTTTGCCCAAAAAAATAACCTCCCTGGACCTCACTGGCCCTGTTTGGAAAGCGTAACTACCCTTTCTATTTCCCCAGGGCATGAGAATTTTTAAGGATTAAGTGCAATGATGAATTTAAACTCTAAGGCACTATACAAATATTAATATTAATCAACATTTTTTAGTGTTTCTATGTGCTAGATATGATTCTAAGTGCTTTGTATATGTTGAATTATTTAATCCTACCAGCAATCTCATGAGCTAAGTACTATTAGTTGCATTTTAAATATGAAAAATAAAGGCACAAAAATGTTTGCTAAGATGACAGAGCCAGTAATGGCAAGACCCAGGATCTGAGAGCAGGCTCTTCACCACCTGGTTAAGGTTCTATACTGAACAGCCTAGGAATTGTTTTTCTGTTGTTTTAGATTTATTTTTAATAACATTCATCAGACCAAGAAATTGGTACCTTGTGCATGTTTTTATAAAAGCACTTACCATTTTGTATAATTGGGTTTTTATTTGCCTCTCTCCCCCATTAGATGGTGAGCTCCTTGAGGTCAGGAACTATATTGCAGTTGTCTGTAATAGTTCCAGCCCTGAGTACTGGGTCTGATATATTGTAAGTAAGCATATCATTCGCTAGAGATTTGTGAGCTGGATAGATGGAAGGAAAGGAAGGAGTAAAGGTAGGGTGGAAAAAATGGATGGATGGATGGATGGATGCATGGACGGACGGACGGACAGACAGATGGATGGACAGGTGGATGGATGGACGGATGGATGGATGGTTTCCCTTATACTCTCAGGATTAACCTCATTGTGCTCCCTCAGAAACACCAGCACCGATTGGCCAGTATCTCTTCTCCAGTGGCCTGGGTCCCAGCCTCTCGTCCCAGCTTCTAAGTTCTGATAATCCTACCCCATCCTTTCATTTCTCCAGTTACTATCTCTATGCTGCATCAGCGGGGTTTGGAGAATTTTTTTCTTCTGTTTAGTCCTCCAATCCCTATTTAACCAATTCTCTATATTAAATTTTCTGTGTTGAAATCAGTTAGAATTTCTGCTTTCCTTAATGAACCCTGACTGATTCAATTTACTATGCACCAGACACTACACCAAGTCTTTTACAAATATAATTTCATTTGCCCTTTATGAAAACCCTATAGGGGCATCATCCTCTTTTTTAGGATGCATAAACTGAGACAAAGAGCTAAATTCTTGCCCAGGCTCACACAAGTTCAAGTTGTGGTGCTAAAAGCTTTTAACTCCAATGCAGTCCTGTCTAAAAAATATCTATTTATTTCCATGAGACCTATGGCTCCTAGAGTGAATTCGTGTCCTTAGTGCCAGGGGCCTTCTTATAACCAAAAATATACACAAAGTTCCTGAATAAAGAAGTGCATTGTTCTCCCTCTCCACCCACAGATGGCAATCACAGAGAGATTTATTACGTACAGATGGCTGCAATACAGGACAAGAGATGAGTGTACCTGGGACACTTAAGACCAACACAGCAATCCGAAGTTATTTCCCACCTACACAGCTAAAAAGGAATCAAATTCCAGTCGAGAAATGATTATGTCTTTCTCCATAGTTTCTGATGAAAAAAGCAAATAAAGTCTGAAGAGTCGGCTGGAAGCCACCCTAGACCATAATATTTTCTTTTTCCTCATAATAGAGAGCGCCTATTCTCTCCGTTGCTGTGGATCTTTTTTCTCCTTTTGTGCATCTCTCTGTCTCTCTCACCATCTACTTCAGCACCTTTCATTCTGTCTTTTCATTATTTTGTCTCCCCATCTCTCTCTTCTGTAAGTAAAAGAAATTCTTAGAAGACAGCTTAATCCTTTGAGGGAGAGATTTGGTCAACTTTTTGAACTTTACACAGAAAAATATTTCCAATACTGACTTTCTCATCAAAAGTTACCTATAACACAAAACCTTCTGAAGCTCTAGTAATTCTTCCTATTTGTTTTTTGTGGCTTTTTTTTTTTTTTTTTTTTTTTTGGTGACTGAAAGGTTGTGCTGGATTGAAAGGTAATGACAACGTTATCTTACTCAGGTCAACAGACCTCAGATTTGATGTGTTTTTCCTCTACACAAGCAACCATGATCGGCCATATTTTTATCCTTATCTTTAACTAAGTTCTATTTCATTCCCAACTATTAAAAACCAAAATAATGTGTCTCACATGTCTCTCTCCTTTTGCTTATTATTATAATGCTTTTCAGTTTTGACAGTCATTTCTAATCAAGCTGAGATTCTTGAATATCGCATTTCACCCAGTATGGCTTTTTCTAATTGTGGTCTGAAATTTAGCCATCTTAAATGGGGCCCACTGATATCTCAGGAAGGAAGAAAATGGCATAATTTCTTGTTAAAAATTTTATCATTGGAAGTCAAAATTATTCTTGGGAAGAAGCTGGAGTAGGTTGGCCATTCTGCCATACCTTAATGGCATGCCTTCCTGTCTGGCAGGGGCATTATGGGAGGATATTGTGGATGGCACCAGCAGAAACCTCAGTTAACATTCCCATCACTGCAGATGACATGAAGGGCCCTCTGTGAGGAGGCAGAGAGTGTAATGTAATTGGAGTAAGACCAGCCTGGGTGTGAATTCCAGCTCTGCAATTTACTTAACCTCTCAGAGCCTCAGCTATCTCATTTTATAAACTGCAGATAATTCCTACCCCCTAAAGTTAGTAAGAGGGAGGCAATATCCATGCTAATATACCTAATTGTGTCAGACACAGCATTAGATACACATGGTGAGCACATTTAATCCATACAGCAATTCCTAAAATTATTAGTTGACAATTTCTATTTTACATATGAGGAAACTGAGTCCCAAGTAGTTAATTAAGTTTTCCAAGGTTCCAAAACCAGTAATCAACCCTAACTTAATCAAATTATCTACTCCGAAGTTTATCTTTCCCACAAACCACACTGCCTCCCAACAAAGAATGAATGGGTGCTTAGCAGACAGGCTGAATGGTAATAAGATGGGAAGCTTTTTTCTAGAGCTCTTTAAATTACATCATTTATCCCCTTCAAGGACATGACAGTCATGACAGGAGAAGGATGTGGAAGAGGAGCAGAGGAGGCACAGTGTCAACAGCAAGGAGAAATTCTCAAACGGTGAGGGGAGGTAGAGGCATCAGATAAATTTGATAGAAAAGTCTGCCTTCCCTTGCATCCATGAAGTGCATCACCCAAATGCATCTTGGTCTAGCGCTACATAATGCTGTTGGGATTTAAGGATGCCGATATATCACTTTCTTCTTCCCTAAAGATTCTGGTCCAGTTGGGAAGCAGACCCAGGAGCTAGGCAGGAATCAAAATACAGCATCTGCTTTATTACCGGTAAAGCTGAATTGTGGAATGACGGTTGGACTCAAGGACAACTGGGCTTCTAGAATGACATACCTCTTTGCTTCCCCAACATTCCCCAAGAGATTCTATTTCTACAGAAAACTACAATGTTGGCTGTACAAAGAATCACTGGGCCTTAATACTTCCTTAAAAGGGAAGAAATATTGGTGTAATTATCTATTTTGTGGGCCAAGATAGCTCCAAAGGAAAGGGAGACTATCCCCTTTCCAATTTTATTAGCATAGTATTATAAAATGTTACAGCCCATTTATTAAGACAAAAAAATAATAGTCTTTATTTTGGAGACATAATGATTAAATAGACATGCCTAGGAACCTAAGTTTTATATGTAACATTGTTTCTATGGGAAAATACCTATCACCTTCCAAACAAGCCAATCCCCAAAGATTGGGAACACTTATCTGTATAAATACAGCACTATATTCTCACAGTACTCACTATTTCTTAAGATAGGGTCAGTTCCAAAGCTCTCTCTTTTAATTGGAACCAAAAAAAAAAAAGCTAAACTCTAGGGATCAACATAATGATGAGGAAAAATTCAAATTCCATTGACTCTTTTCCCCATGGTCACCTTCTCTGCACATTATACCCTCTGCTTATGTTTGTCTTCTTTCCAAAGACCCAATTATATAGGAAACAGAAATATTTTTAGAGAAAAACGCTTGTCGATGTGATGTGGATTTATGCTGTTAGGGCTCTGGGAAGCTAAGTGCTTGCAGGGTCCAGGGAGAGAGAATTTAACCAAGCAATTCCCCCAAAGAGCTAATTTGCTACACTCTATTTTTAAAGATTAGTATCCTCACTTTGGCTCATTGCAGGATAGGATCCATTTATTTCTGCCTCACCTGTACACATGAGAAACTAGTCTCAGATTACAATTTGATTGTCAGTGTGGAAGAAGTCTTCATTCAATAAATATTCTCTGAAAATTTAGTGTTCTAGCAACTACCCTAGTAAGCAGCAATATAGAGAGTTTCAAGTTGGTAATTTCAATGTCAATATAGATGATCCATCCAACACCCTAGCTTGTCAAACCTTTAACTTCCTCTCTTACAACAATTCTGTCTTCCATTACACCTCAGTCACTCACTCCATTGTCATATCTCAGACTACGACACTCTACTGTTATCTCTCTAAAACATCAACTTTAAGAATCCCACACTTACTCCCACTCCACATCCAGCTCTTTCCTGCTATGCTCACATTCCAACAACCCTTCAACTCCACCCAGATTAAAATTCATTCCAACTTTTCCCTGTCCCTGACGCCTCACCCCATTGTTCTTATTCAACTTAAAATCCATAGTCCATCACTGTAATCAGTCCCCTATAAATACTTTCAACTTTTCTCTTCCTTGCTTTCACCTGAAAAAAACCGTAAACCATGTTTAAAGCCAATTCTCCACCCATTCTGTGACTGCAGACATGGCTGGAAGAAAACACACAAGTACATGGGTGGTTCCACTTTGAATTCATGAGCACTAACCTCCAGAGAGTCCTCACAGCTGTTCATGAAATATACCACATCCCCTAGTCAAACTGTTTCTCACTTTCTTGGCTGTCTGTTTCTCACCTTATTATTTCTCTTCAAAGTTCTATCATTTGTTTCCACTTCCTTACTCTTAGCTAAGGACTTTGCATCTTATTTAACTGAGACAGTAGAGCAATCAGAAGATAACTTCCATGTGTTCCCACACCAAATCTACCACACTGAATACATCTGGACTATACACATTGCATTTCCTCCCATACAGTGAGTAAGTAGCATGCTCCCATTTATGGGAAAGCCCTCCATGTATTCCCTAGATCCTATCCTATTTCACCAACTCAGGGAAACTGCTCCAACAAATCTCCTTCTCTCCTCCAGCATTGATTATTTCTTTTCTTCTGGATCATCACCAGCAGCATACAAATAAGAAGTAATGTCCCCCATCAACCTCTTTCAGCTACCATCCATTTCTTTTACAGAAAAACTCTTCCTAAGAGTGGTCCATATTCTGTGTCCACTTTCTCTCTTTCAAATCTCTCTTGAACATACGCCAGTCAGGCTTTCAACCTCACGTCCTCATCAAAACTGATTCCATCAAAGTCACCAATGGCCTTCACATGGCCATTCTCAACCACTTAATTCTTACCAGACTCAACCCATCAGCCTCATTTGACATGATTGACTTCTCCCTCCTCCTTGAAATACTTTCTTCACTCACCTTCAGGACATCACTTAGTTCTCCTCCAAGCACACTGGCTACTCCTTTTCAGAGTCCTTTACTGGCACCTCCTCTTTTTCCTGACTTCCATGTGTTGGAGTGTTCAAAGACCTAGTCCTTGGAATTCTATTCTTATTTACCTAAACTTACTCCCTTGGGTAGGTCAACTCATCCAATCCCATGGCTTTAAATATCATTTATATGCTGATGATATCCAAATATTCATCACTAACCTGGATATATCCCCTGAACTGTAGACTCCTACATTCAACTTCCTACTTAAAATATCCTCCTAGATGTCTCAGGTATCTCAAACTTCACATTTCCAAAACTGAGCTCCTTCTCTTTCTCTCTCAACCTGCTCTTCCCATAGTCTTTCCCATATGAGTAAATGGCAACTCCATCCTTCCAGTTCCTCAGGTTGCAAATTTAGAGTCACTCTTCACTCCCATCTCACACCTTATTTTCAACAAATCCTGTTGACTTTAATTTTGAAAAATATCTAGAATCAGACCACTTCTCACACCTTTCCCTGCTACCATCCTAGTCCAAGCCACCATCATCCCTTTTTTGGATTATTATTGCAACAGCCTTTGAACTAGACAACTAGTCTCCCTATTTCCATTCCTGTCCCTGTACACTCTGTTTCCCACATAACAGCCAGAATGGTCTTTTAAAATCGTAAGTCAAATTATTCCTCTCCTCCGGTAAAAACTCTCCAATAGATTCTCATATCACTCAGAATAAAATTAGCAGGGCTTACTCAGTTCTAAAAGGTCCTTGGGTCCCAGCCTGGCTCCCTCCCTCTCTGCTCTCATTTCCTACCAGTGCCCCCTCTGTTACTCTGCTCCTGCCACACTAGCTCCTCACTGTTTCTAATCCATCTAAGCATACGTCTACCTCCAGGACTCTGTCCTGACTGCTCCCCATGCCTGCCAATCTCTTCCTCCTGATATCCTCTTAGCTTCCTCTTCCCTTTCACAAAGGGTTATGCTCAAATATTACTATAGTAGAGAGGCTGCCCCTAAATAACCTGCCCAGAATAGTTTTGCATTGTCACTTTGCATCCTCTTCCTTGGCTTTATTTTTCTTCTTAGCACCTATCCCCACCTGAAACACTGTATAATGTCTGGCTCCGCACCCCAACTAGAATGTAGTTCCACAAAACTAGAAACTTCATGTCTTTTTGTTCAGTACTATATCCCCAGTGCCTAGAACAATGTCTCTAGAGGTTTCCAAAAATATTAGCTGAGTGAATGAATGAATGAGTAGATGAATGAACTCTTCATTATAGGGCTGTAGAAGCCTTTCCAGAAAGACCTTTTATACATCAAGGCCACAATAAAGGTGGGAATAAAAATCAGAATCAGCTTCTACACTGTAGTGCTAGTGGGACTCTTCATGCCTTAAACAGAACTTGTGAAAAATGCTGAGCTGAGGTTCATCCCGGACTGAGATGGTCCACAAAGAGGCTGTTACAGTTTTTAAATCAAGTCACATAACAAATACCGACTGTGACTTGAGTCTCACATCTCCATAAAGATTAACCTTGCTTGATAATGGACAAAGATCAAAAGGATCAATTTTGCCTGTTCCCTCCTTGCATTAAGATCATGCTCAGCCATGAACTATTCCTAGCAAGGTCTCTCCCATCCTGGTTGAGCCAGTAAACCTGTGTCTCATCCATCACTCTAGTGCTGTCGTCTTCCCTGTCCCCCACGTCACTCATTTATTTTCCTCTGCACATGATTGATATGGCCATTCTTCAAACAACTAGCACTCCAGAACTACACATTTTCTGTAAGGGTGAAGACCTGAATGTCTCACAGGCAATGAAATACACAGACTTAAATATTACCAATGCCTTTTTGACTGACCTGCTATGTGGGAGCAAGTTCACAGGCCAACACTTGGGCTTGTCCCTCATCTCCCTAGACTAAAAAGCAGCAAGTGGATGGCTGTGGTTCTCCACTATCAGGAGATTGAACAATATCTTTTGTGTCCAATCCCTGGATCTAACCAAGTACTCAAGCCAATCTCTTTATTCTATTCAGAAGGAGCATTTCTGTCTCCTCTGGGTAGCTGCCACATGGGCGCTGGATGAGACCACAGGTTTGGGAATCAGACAGAGATGAGTTTAAATCCCATCTCAGCCCCTATTGACTGTGTGACCATGGTTAGTTACTTCACTTCTCTGAGTGTCAGTTCTGTTAGTTGTAAAGTGGAGATAGTAAATACACCTACCTCAGAGGGTTGCTGAAAGGTTTACCTAATAAAATACATGTAAAGCTTTAGCACAATGCCAGGCATGTAGGAAGAATTCAATAAATAGATTAATTATTTTTATTTTTACTTTTCAGGGCTCTTCTCCTCCCATGGTAGGTGTCTCCACAAACGGCAACAATGGTCTTTCATCCCACATGCCCATTTGCAATATGACTTTGTCGCTCTTTCCATAACAATGTAGAGGCTATTTCCCACCTACTCTCTCCCTTGAATATCCTAGGCTAGCCCTGTGACTTGCTGTGATGGATAGAATGCAGAAGTGAGGCTATGTAACTTCAAGGCTTAGAGTTTGAAAGCCTTGGAGCTTCTGATTCAGTCTCTTGGAAGCCAGCTGCCATGTGAAGAAGCTTGGGCTAAACCACTGAATGGTGAGATACCACATGCATAGAAAAGCCGCAGGGAGGAAATCTGAGGTGCCCCAGCCAAGGCCAGCACCCAGGCGCCAGATGCATCCATGAGGCCGTCTTGGGTACAAGCATTTGATTAGTTTACTATCTCTCTAGTGTAGTCAGGCTCAGTACTTACATACTAAAATATTATGCGTATTACTTTACCTTAAATTGCTTTCTTTTAATTTCTCCTTTTGTTATATTGGGGCATTATATTGATCTGTTTTTGAAATTATATTTTAGATTAGTTGCATTACCTTTTCGGTAAAATGAAGAACGCATTAAAAAATATTTGTTATAAAAAAGAGGTATAAGATAGTAAATTGTTGCCTTTGGGCAGTTTAACCCAGACACAGGAGCCCCCTGGCTAGTTTGTGGTTACTCATATATTATCTGTGTAAAAACTAGTTATAATTTATCACAAACGCAGTGATTCATTTCTTCTTACATGGATCTCTTTGTCTAGGCCAGGGTTTTTCAACATTCTTTAATTCAAGACCAGTTCTGACTAGCATGAAAACACTCTCTCTCTCCCTCTTTCTCTCTCACACACAAACACAGACACACACCATATTTTGCTGTAAGAACCTCCTTTGCCTCCAGCAGAAGGCCACCCCTTCTAGTCACTGCACTAGACAGTAGATGGCAAGCTCCTTGAGGGAATCAATAGTCTCACACATATCCATACCTCATCTCTTCCTCCAAAGTGCCTAGAACAGGGCCGAGCGCTTAACAAATATTTGGTTTACTTCTTCCGTGTTGACTTCATACAGCAGAAGGAAGTATTGCCTGAAATTAATATCAACTTGTTCAAATTTCTGACTCACTGTTTTCTAATCTCCAGAGGAAATATTTACCTCAACGCCTCCCTCCACACACATACAGAAACACAAGAACCCTAAGAATTCTCCAACGCTACAAATATCTTCACGTTAAATGCAATTTTTGTACAAAACCAACTTAATTGCCTAGAAATACTCCAGGGGGTTGTATTAAATTTTTTGATAACAGTGGTTTACAGAGTATCTTTATGTGTGGAGAAGACTAACGGTTATTGCACCAGGTACTTTATACAATTTGTATCAATGCTCACAATAGCTCCCTGAGGTAGCAGTTATCATCCCCATTTCACAAATGAGGAAATCAAGCAAGAACAAGTGTTAAGTGCCTTGAAAGTCAAGGTCATACCCTGCCAAATGGCAGAGCCCAGTCCATGAAGGCTGAGTCCGTGTGCTTTTGCTACATCCCAACTGATAGCAGCTATAGAAAGGCTGTGTAGCCTCAAGCAATTACTTACCATTTTGGTCCTCCCTTTTCCCATCTACAAAATGGGGAGGATAATACTAGCAATATCATAGACTTGTGCAGATCATGTGAGTTGCTACAATTGGACTACTTGGACCCGCATCTGGCATATAATAAGCACTATCATTAACAAGCCACCTCTTAAAACAGAAACACAAATTGGTAACCATTATGACTTGACCTCTGTTTTCTGCAGAAGGGATTTCTGTGTGCTCAGGACAGTGAGGAGATGGCTAATTCACTCATGGGAGATTTGGCTCTGACAAGGATGGAGAAACAAGAAGTAAACAGCCTGTGCCAGGTGTCTCCTATAACAACCTGCTTTGTATTGCCCATGAAAAGGGCTTTCAACACTTGATGATATCCAATGTCTATTTCCATTATTCATCCATTATTCTGACTTCTAAAAGCATGTTCCTCGCACCTGGGTCCGTGAAAACCCACATGGTGAAGCCCCAACATTGCTAACCCACCACAGAAACAAGACATTGCAATTAGGTTTCACATCCTGGGTTGTGGGGGAAATCACAGAATGGAAGGGATCTTAGTAATTGTATTGTGACACCACTTTCCATTTTACTGAGAAGGAAACTGAGGCACAGAGCGGGAATGTGGCTTGTTTTCTCGAGCTAGCCCCTCAATGGCTCCCTCCCTATTTTACATCTCCTCCTGCTACCCCATGCACACCCAATACTGCAGCCACTGCAAACCATATGTGAACCCCAATATACCACGTCCTTGCCCCCATGCACCTCTGCCTTGCAAATGCTATCATTTAGCCAGGAACCCTTCTCTCCATATTGTCCACCTGGCTCTTTCCAGCTTGTCCATCCAGCTCAGCTCAAGCCCCCAGGACTCTGGTAACAGACCCAACTGGTCTCCCCGCTTCCACACTTGCCTTCCCGCAGGTCAACATCATTTTTTTAGTATAAATCAAATCGTGACACTCTCAGGCTTAAAAGCCTCCGATAGCTTCCTGACACATTTAAGATAGAACCCAAACTCCTTGTTGTGCCTGCAGGTCCCACAGAATCTGGTTCTGCCTACTTCTCATCTCACTTCCTGCCGTGGCCCCTGCACTGTGCTCCGTCCACACTGGCTTTTCTTCTGCTCCTGAAGCACTCGGTGTCTTGCTGGAGGCCTTGGGGCTTTTGCACCTGCTTCTCCTGTTCCCTGGACTCTTGCTCTCAGATCTTCACAGAGGTAACTCCTTATCATTCAGGTCTCAAGCCAATTTCACTGCCTCGGAGTCCTCCCATCTCCACATAATTATTCCCTTCCCGTACCCTGGGGATTTTCCTGTTAACATTTACAACTATCTGGAATTATTGTTTGTGCGTGTATTGCCTGTCTCTTCCACTAGATGCTTTACTCTATAAAGGAAGGAACATGGCCTTGTTTCCAATAATCTTCAGAGCCTAGCATAGTGCCTGGCACAGAGTTGGTTCTCAGTACATATTTACTAAGTAGATGAGTGAATCAACATCCAATCCTGCACGGCAACCCCTCAAGGCCAGAGTTTTCAAAAAGCTACAAAAGCACAATTAATAAGTACGTCAATTCTCCTCCAGTCTTCTCCTAATTGTCAATAAAGGTTTCCCATGATAGTCCCCAAATATTGGCCTTATCATACAAGTTCCATGCATTGCTTTTCTCAAATGACTCATCATTCTATCTACTCATTCTTGTCTGAGAACTTGGTTTTAATCTACTCACCACATTGAGGTTTAAATTCAAAACATGGATAGGTGAAGTCTTACTTTTGGTCAAAAATGCTAGACATTCCAATATTAATGTGTCTGTTTTCTCTTGGGTTGACAGCTCAGAGCCCTCATCCCAGGGTGGCCCCAGATGGGAAGAGGGCAGACTCCTATGCAGGGAGTCAGGAATCTCAGGATCTCACTCTCTCTGAGGAGTGATTTAACAATTACTCAATGTCTCCTTATCTTCTAAAGTGCATTGGATATTCTCTGAGGTCCCTTCCAAGGCTAAAGTTACATTCATTCATTCAACAAAGACAAGCATTTACGCTACACCCCTGTGCCAAGCACTGTCAAGGTGCTGAGAATACAGCCTTCAAAAAAAACTAGCTGAGAATATCTCTACTTTCCAGGAGCTTATGTGATTCTCTAGAGCATAATCTGCTATTTCATCATCAAAAGATTTGATTTTATGTAGGGCATATTTTACTTACAGCACAATGAATGTCTTACATACTTCCACCCTAGGATGAGATTTCTAGTCTTCATGTTCCAACATTGTACTCTTCTTTTTACCATGAGTGAAAGAAACCCCACCCCCTGTCTCTTCTCATGTCCCTGCCAGGTGTTTCACCCACCCAGTGCTTCAACTTCCCTTTGCTCTTTCCTCCCCAAACACCACCAATCAGATGGGGCAGGGGGTCAGCAGCAAAAGCGAAGCCACAGTTATGTTTGTGAAGAAAAAACATGGGCCAGAGTTCAGGAGCCTGGGATTAATCCCCACTCTGCCACTCACTTGACATGAGACCTTGAGAATGTCTCTTAACCTCTCAGGATCTTCCTTCCATGTATAAAACAGGATGTGGTGGCCATGAGAACGCACCTCTCAGATCTCCCACTGCATGGAGTATAATTGACCAAAGGCCCTAGCTGTCTGGGGTCAAGCTGTCTGAAATCCATCACCACACTGGCACAACTAGCCAAAGTCTGAGTCCAGCATGGCCACTTCTGGGAGAGGCACGCACATCTCTAGGAGACGTGAGACTCCTCTGGCCAGTAACTTTGGCCCAAAGACTCTCCAAAGCTTTGCAGAAACTTTCTTCAAACTGCACTTCAGTCAAAGACTTTTGCTGCTCAACATTCCTTCCTCTCTCCTCCACAGGAGTAAGACCTGCATCATGGTCTGATGGCTCTCCCATTCTCCACTGCTCCTTCTCCATTTTCCATCAGAAGTGGTTTCTCTAATCAATCTCTTGCATGTTTAATCCCATTTTAGCATCTGCCTGTTAAAGGACCTGAACTAATGCATTGAGACAATACCTGATTTTCTCTCCTCGTATATTGTTGTGAGGACAGTGTCAGTGAAAATGTTTTACAAAGTAGATAAGGGTTTATAAGGTATAAAGCATCATATGAAAGATACAATGTCAGTCATTCATTTATTCAGCAATTAGGTATTGAACATCCACCATGAGCTGGGCTCTGGGCAAAGGATCTGGAGATACAGAGGAATGATGTTCTTTCTTGAGCAGATCACAGGCTAGAGGAGCTGTCCAGATCCCTCATGACCTTACATTTGGATAATAATACATTTTTCATAGGGAAATGGAAAAAGAAAAGATAGAGTAAGAAGGAAAGATGAAGGAAGGAGGCAAAAAAGAAGCAGCCGTTATTCCAAGTCACTGCAAGTGTTAGATTGTGCCTATTTAAACATATGTGAAATTTCTTTAAATTGTGCTCTACTGAATGCAATGCGATGTTCCACTCCTGCCAGAGCCTTGCAGCACCAGGGCAGCTTGTTGATGTGCAATGGTTGTAACACTTTTGCAAGGAAACTCTTCAACTGTTGTCACCATTTTGTGGCCCAGAATATTCAGCTCAACAACAGACCTCCAGGAGAATATGCTCTGTGTTGTAATTTTCTAAAGGCGACGCAATTATAAAACCCAAGCAGATGGAAAGACGATTTTAGTGGACAGGGAAAGCTGTTAACAGTTTCCATTTGTAGACAAAACCGTTATTTTTTTAACAGATCACTGCCAGAATTTGATGAATCTGGTACTCTTTGCACCCTCTGCTTTGCAGAAAGCCATGTAACTCTGTCAGACTTTGCAAACAGTTGCAAGATGCTATTTTTGTACATTTGTTTATGTCGAAGCCATTGGCTCATAGAGTTTCACATTCAGCTTGCTGTTAATCTCTAAACTGCCATTAATGTATAGTTCCCAACCCTGAAAATTGGACTTTAAAATAAATGGCTGCATGATCATCTTTTCTTTAAAATATTACTGCACCCCATCACTCTATGTCAAGACCCAGCTTGTTTATGGGAATGCTTGATTGCATAATTATATGTTAGAAATCGTTTGTAAGGAAAATTGATTGGTGTACTTTACAGCAAAGATTTCACCAGAAATAACCCTGTCTCTAGTTTCAGGAGTGGAGCACCAGGTTAGAAATGACACAACTTCAGGAGCCTGTCACCATACCGTTTATTTGTCACAGCAAGGAGTGGCCAAGGAGCAATAGGGGACAGAACTGCTGGCTTTGAATAACTGTGATCCACAAATCAAGGCAGTATTATGGGGTACTAGAAAGAGTGCTCAACAGGGAGTCAGAGGCTCAAGTTCTAGCTTCAACCCTGCTGGTGACTTCTAGGCAAATTGCTCAGCCTTCTCAAACCTCTACTCCTCTGTCAATAAAATGGGAATGCAACAGTGGGTTGTTCAAGCTAAGAAGTGACCTATGTCCACACAAATGCGTGGGAGTTGCACAGAATCTCAAGGCTCAGATGAGTATCACTCCAGACTGGAAGATTGGTGGATGATGGGTGGATGGCTATCACTTGGTGGTCCCTCCTAGACAGTGACAGGAGCACTAAGACCATTCCCACTCAGCGTCCATGCAGCCCCAGGGTTCCCACACTGAGACTCTCTCTTCCCTTCTATCATGCTTTCCTGTCTGCATGTTACCTTCCCTGTAACTATTTTTTTTTCATGATCTCTGCCAATAGGAAAATCTGTTCTGCAAAATATGCATCCAAATCTTTCTGTGGCAAGTATTTGCAGCCTGTGTTTCTAGAAGATTATTTGTGTCTTGTATGATCTGGGAGTGAGGAAAGCACACCGATTAAAACTTCAAAATATTATCAGTCCATAGATATAAAATAACAATAGCAACAATAATGTAATGATACCTGTCTTTCCAACAATATTGATTCTTCTGAGGAACAAATCTCATAAAATGAAGATTGTCATAACTATAGAAGTGCTTATTTGATTTAAAGGATTTGTTAAATTAACTTTTCATTTGCTTGTGTTTTTCATTCCTGAAGTAACTCAGATTCATTGCAGAAAAAGAAAGGAAATGCACATAAGCAAAACAGAAGAGAAAGAAGAAGAAGAAGGAAGGAAGAGCAGGGGAGAGAGAGAAGAGAAGAGAAAAACTATTCTTTATCCCTCTGCATAAGCTCTCCATCTAAATGGAACCACCATGAACATTTTAGGGCATCTTCTTATATTCTTTCTTGTGAATGTACAACAAAAATCTGAAAGAGTGAAAACATATTGTACATACTGTACTATTACTGTATTTTTAACTCAACTGTATATCATACATAACTTTCCAAGTTATAAAATATTTCTTTGCACCATTTTGAACAGTTGTGTTGTATTCCATTGTATATATGCACCATAATCCATAAACATACTGGAAACTTCTTTGTCATCATATTTTTGCACAGGTTCTTACTAATTTCCAGTTTCTCAGCATTTTTCTGAGAACGTTGCTGCCATTATTAGGGCAAAACATAACAACTGTAACCAAACCAAAGCTTGTCTTAGAAAGCAGATATGTTGAACAAGGTTGCAAATGAGGTCTTTCCTTGTAAATTCACTTGTCTCTTCTACCAAGTTACAAGGTCTTTCAGGCTGTTGTCTCCACTTGCTATATCATACTCATGAGCTTCCTGAGGGAAGCTATGATGCTTTATTTGCCTCCTCAACACCAGTGCCCATCCTAGGATCTAGCACATATTATACCTCAATAAATAATGGCCAAAATGAACTAAACTAAACCCTTCCCCACTCATGAGTAAATGAGCCTACTTATCATGCAAATCCCAATTCAAAAATCACCTTCTTTTTCTATGAACGCATAGCTTTTGAGTTTCCCTCCACAGTAATTCCACAGTATTTTATCCATATTCTTTAGTTTTTATCACAATAGATTTTCTGTGTCTGTATGTCTCTCTTTCTCTACATGCTTATTCCTACCACCTACCAGAGTCTGGCACGAAATAAACTGAGCAGTCAGAGATTGGTTTTTTTGCAGCTAGCATAAAGTCATACACAATGTTGGCACTTAATAAATGCTTGTTGAATTGAATTGAATTGAACTGAACTGAATTGGTGCTAGGATTTTCAACAGCAGAACTGAATAAAATGCTAAATCTTTATCTCTAGTTTGAACCTTAATGATCATACTGAAGTCCAGTGATGGATGAGGATAGCATGAGCTGTTTCCCCTTTCTCACCTCTCAAAACCAAAAATGCTGACACTTTTCATGCCCTGTTGATTCTTTTCCTTCTTACAAAGGATAAGGTCAGACATGGTTTATTTGTAGTGATTGTATCGATCTTCATTCTAGAGATGCAATTGGATCTTTTCCTTGCAGGCAAACTGTCATTGACTTTTACTTGGAGAAACAGATACTGACCGTGGGATGCTTTAGGGAAAGTCAAGATTCAGTATTCAAATGTGACCAGCCCAGTGAGCTAACATTTTTTACCCCAGCAGAACTAACCTTCATCATCTTGTTGGATGGGCTCTTTCAAGTCACTTCCAAAAGAGTTTTATACAAACATGGATTTGAACAGTAAGAAAAAGAATATTAAATTGTTTAACCTTCCAAATGAAATAAAATCTGTATCCTTTTCAAGCTCCCCATTGTTATTATAAGTCATGTATGTAGCACGCCAAAAAACAATGAGGACAAGAGCTAACTGAGTAAGCAAATCTGGATTAAGAGTATAATTCTTGACCTTGGAACAGGGCTGCCCAATTTATAAAACACTTTCATAAGCATTGACTAAATTGTCCTTGAAAGCACTCTTGCAAGAAAAACATATTTATCCCCGTTTTACAGAAGGGAAAACCAAAGGTCCAAAAGAATAAGGAATAAACTGAAAATAACAGAGCTGGTAAGAGGTCTGAGGTCAAAATCCTTGCTCTTTCTCCTACATCTTGCTGCTAGGTGATTTGGCTTTTGTGATATGAAGCTGTTCATAAACACTTTCCTATGGAGTATCTCATCTGATACTCGAAACTTGCCAGCTGCTGGGAGTACCAACTGCTGATGGTTCACGGGCGGGTCCTTCCCCATGATCTTTGGCAGAGGTGATCTGCCTCACCCCATGTTACATTACTTTTTCAGGGACAGCCCACATCAAATGACTGGGAGATGTGAGGGATACAAAACCCAGCTGCCACCTAGATTTGGGACAATTCTGAAGGGCTATCCCAGCTCTAAAACTCCCCGTGAAATCATCTGAGACCTCTATTGCAAGTGCATTGATTTCTCCCTCTGACCTCACTCTCTATCCAGTGTTGTTCCCAAAAGTACTCCTCAATAAACTCCCTATACGTAAACCTTTATCTCAGAGAATTTCCCAGGGAACACAAATGAGACAATGCTAGGAGTGGTCTAAAGAACAGATTTAAAAATAAGATTTGGGGGGCCGGCCCGGTGGCGCAAGCGGTTAAGTGCGCGCGCTCCGCTGCGGCGGCCCGGGGTTCGCTGGTTCGGATCCCGGGCGCGCACCGACGCACTGCTTGGTAAGCCATGCTGTGGCGGCGTCCCATATAAAGTGGAGGAAGATAGGCACAGATGTTAGCCCGGGGCCGTCTTCCTCAGCAAAAAAAAGAGGAGGATTGGCGGATGTTAGCTCAGGGCTGATCTCCTCACAAAAAAAAATAATAATAAAAATAAAAAATAAAAAATAAAAAAATAAGATTTGGGTGCTGGATCACCTGCCAGCTGGTTGACAATGAGGACACCATCACAAGCAGCAGAGGAAGTACTCATAGCCCTAGGCATATTATAGCTGTAGTTGTTGGAATTTTCACTGGTGGAGAACTGAGATGGAAAATGGTGGGTGGCAATGAACTAATGGGGCAATATCTCAGCTATTGCAGATGTTTAGGAAAAGCAATCATTACAAGAACTATGGGAGTGGATGGCTTTTGTTGTGGGATGCCTTAGAGAAATACAACGAAAAGCTGAAGACTCTCAATCACAAATTTTAAGGCAAAGTGCAAACCCAGAGGACCTCCTTGGCAGCATACAGACTCCTCATCTTCCGCAGCCAGAGGACAGAAAAAACTAAGGATCAGACCCAGGATTTAAATATAGGGGTAATGGAGTTCAGAGGAGATTGAATTCTCCACCCTGGCAAGTCTGTTTAGTATTAGTCAGAGCTCTGATTTGAAAGGAGTGGGGCCCCCAAGATTCATGTCAATGCCCTCAAAAGTCTTCAATCTGCAGATTTTCCTGACCCCCGTTGACCTACAGAAGTGGCCCATTCCTCCACATTAAAGCCTAGTTCTCCTCTCCTTACTTAAAAATGATGCAGAGATCTCTGCCTTGGAAGGTAACCCCCCACACCCATGTCTATCTCCACCTCCCCACCTGGCCACCAGACCAATAGCTAGGGTCAAATCACAGTGTCATCCAGCCAGGGAAGTGCTTGGCCTACTGAGAGGAAAGGGACTATACTCCAAAGGAGTTTCAGAACCTGGTCAACATGTGCTAGCAGTTTCTGGGTGAGTATGTACAGAACTGGATCTTGAGGCTACTGGATTAATGTAGGTGTGGATGAAACATAAAGTTAGGTGAAGGAGATTTTATTGATATGGGGGCCTACTCTTTTTTGTATTTTTCCAAGATTAAGACAAATCTCAGGACCCAGAGTAGATTCTTAACTTCTTATCTGAGCATATGAGATACTACATGTAACCAAGGAGCAGATGAAAGTTATTGTAGATTTTCAGTGTTGGTTAAATAATGGAGATTTATACTATACAACAAGATGCTACATGTCTGTATATTAAGAGGAAGTCTAAGCTGCATGGTAGGAAGACCAAGTATGGACTGAAAAATCAATCAAGAGAAAATTTAAACCACCCCATGGCCACAGAGTTCTCAAAGGTGACAGAAATTTTAAAGAAACAATCTGATGCTTCCACTCTTATCAGTCAAGTTCAGATTAGTAGGCAATAACAATCCAGAAGCAGTAAAAATTCCTGGAGGAGTTTAACAGGTGAAAGAAAATTTTCTTTACCTGACATTTAAAAGTCAATTTAATGACTAGGGAGTTTAAATTGGGTTTTTTTTTTGTTTGTTGTTTAGGAGGATGGGTTTTTTCTTTGTTTGTTTGTGGGTTTTTTGTTTGTTTTCTTTCTCTTTTAACCCCTGACCGAATTTGTATGTTTGTAACTATGTTTAAAAGTTTAAAAAATTAATTAATTAATTACGCCATCAGATAAATATAGAAATAGAGATTGCAAAATGAAGCAAGGTGAACAGATACTTTGACCCAGCAATTCCACTTCTGGAAACATAACTGACAGATAACTTACAAATATCCATGCTCGTGCATACAAATATCTATGCAGAAGGACGTTCACTGTAGTATTTTTGCATTGGCCAAAGGGGCAAAAGGGTAAAACAACTAAATCTGTGGGGCTAGTGAAATAAAGTATGCCACATTAATATGATAGAATACCAGTCAGCTATCCTTTTAGCAAAGTGAGTTATTGAGTTAGATCGCTGATTGTACTGATAGCTTCAAGATACAGTTTTAAGTGAAAAAAAAAATAAGTGCGGAATCATGTACCATTCTGCCTCAATTTTGTTTCAAGTTATATGTACAGATTTTTGTGTGAATTTACACCAAAGTTTCTGGATGAATACGGAATAAACATTAGTGCTGACTTCTTCTCCAGTAGAGGACGGCGGGGGTGTGTGGGGGGGGCGGGGAGGCGGCTGCATTTCTTGAATGGGAGGAAGACTCATATTCTAACTTTTAGAATTTTGTACCATTAGCACTGTTTAAATGTTCCATCCTGTTCATTTCTTAGGTTATTTTTAAATAATAGATGAGACTGTGTTTTAAGGAACAAAAGGAGAACCAAGAAATCCAAATTAATTTTAAATAGTAAAATAGAATGTTGAAAGGTGTTGAGAAGTAATTCTGATGGCTGAGCAAGCTGAGCAAGGCTGAGCAAATTGGCCCTGAAATTCAAACTCATAACAAGGAATCAAGTAACCAGCGGTCACTGACCTTGACAGATGAACATCATCTATCTTCTACCCAGAAGCATTGGTCCTCAGTCCCATCACTGGGATTCACAGGATGAAACAAGAGAACGTTTTGTCCATATGCCCATGACACTCAAAGTGTCTGAGGAAAACAAAAGCACCCAGGTAAAGACCTAGTCACTCTCTGCCCTCATGATACACTGTCTCAACCTCAACACATAATATGGAATATTGACTGATGTTTAAATTTCCGTGCAGGCTTCTAGAATGGGGAAATACAGCTTTTATCTTGACAAAGAGATGGACATTGGCAATTGTTAAGAATTCCGGTAGGTGACAGTTAAGGAAAAATGGCATCTTCAAGCTCCTGATTGTAACAAAAATGAAATTTGAAAAGGGTTACTGTTCCCCAGAACCAACTGAATTTACTGGTGCCAAGTTCAATGCTTAAGCCCCCAAATAGGATCAGCATAATGCAGCAGAAATGCCAACAAATTTGAGGTCAGGGAGCTAGGTTCAAGCCTCAGCTGTAATAATAATGTTAAGTTAAGTCACTTAAATTTTAGACCTCAATTTTTTCACCTACTGAAAAAAAAAGTTAAAGAGGATTATAAGTTTCTCAGGTATCTTAGGCATTAATTAGACAGCAGAGTCCAATATTCATGTTCACTTACAGAATGAGACAGATCACAGACACACAAACACATGGGTGCGTAGACATGCACATACACTGTCAACAAAATGTTAGAATGTTCTTAAACTCCATAAAACTTATTCATAGACTCTGAATGAGAATCTCTATCTAACGTCATATCATGTGCTCATTTCTATGGAAGATGCAATGTCATTGTTTGATCAAAACAACATATTAACCCCCCACGTAGCAAAGACATTTTTCTAAACTCTTATTTTTTCCCCAAAGGATCGACAATGGTCCCATTTTAATTTTTTAAATTTTATTTATTTATTTATTTTTTCCCCCAAAGCCCCAGTAGATAGTTGTATGTCATAGCTGCACATCCTTCTGGTTGCTGTATGTGGGACGCAGCCTCAGCATGGCCGGAGAAGCGGTGCGTCAGTGCACGCCCGGGATCCGAACCCGGGCCACCAGCAGCAGAGCAAAAGCACTTAACCGGTAAGCCACGGGGCCGACCCGACAATCGTCCCATTTTAGATACCCACATAACAGTTAGTAATAATGGCAACTTCTGTTTTTGAAGGATTATCTATAACTTTTCACAAGATGTCTTCTCTAAATACGCGGCTAGTAAACGTAGAGCCTGGATTTGAACCCAAGTATGCCCAGCTAAAAAGCCCTTTCTTTTTGCTGCATCACTTGGACAGGTAGATATCTGAAGGCTGATCAATTTCCCAGAAACTCTCAGATGTTTGCACACAGACTCCAAGAATCCAAACCACATAGTTAATAACATTTTAGTATGTTGCTTCTCTTTTGAATCAAACCGCTGAAGAAAGGAGATCCTACAGAAGCCTACCCAAGGAATATAAAAGAATGAGTGCTCTTTCATCATTTGGGGATTTAACTTAAATATCCGTGTTATAGGATACTTATTCCTCTACCCATCTTTTACTCAGTACTTCTAACAGCCACAGGGCAATTACTAATGAATACATTTATTTTTATTTTTTCTTGAATTTCTTTCAGTTGAAATTAAGCTTCCCAGACTAACATCTCCTATCACATTCATATTGCCTTTCACATGTCAAACTTGATTTTTTTCCCTGAGTTTTACTAAGTGATATTTATGCCCAATTTAAATTTCAAAGAAAAAATAATTCATGTTGCCTCTTCCAATCTTTAACATATCACAGTGCCACACTTTTCCTCATGCTACGCCCTCTGCTTCCTATGCCCTCTCTGCACCTCACCCTACAAACACTCTGCTATCTATCAAACTCCTATTCAATTAAAATGAGCCTCAGTGAAAAATCCCATGAGGACCACTCTTTTTGGACTCTTCTACCTACAACAAAAATAGCTTTCCCCATTTTTTAATTGAGTGGAGGAATTCATCTTGACTAATCATAAAGGATGCTCTTACACAGGGAGAGAGAGATCAAGAGTTGGTTTTGCTTCATGCATGCCAAAGGCAGCTATGGAATTTGAGCTCTCATCACAGCCCCCAGGCTACTGGTTTACCCTGGGATGTCAAGGGTGAAATAGTCTGCTCTTCTCTCATGGAGGGCCAGCACTGGCATACCCACCCTCACCTCCCTCTCCGTGAAGAAGGGGATAAAGGCTGCTCCACAAAACCCATCTCTATTCTATTTATCAAAAGTAGGAGAGAGACTAAGGAAAGACTTCCCTGGGAGCAACTGTTCCACACTCTGGCTCACAAGGAGAGGCACATACTTATCTCTTATCTGACCTTCCATCAGAAGGAATGCTTTTGCTGCCTAAGCCCTCTTCCTACAAATTTTTCTTCTGCATGTGAGAAAAGGGCAAGGTATCTGGAGTGCTGGTGGTCTACTGCATCCAAAAGCAACCAAAAACACTTATGTCAAGGACATTCACTTTTGGGTAATCATCTCTCACCCTGACATAGCTGCATGTGGCCAGATAAAGTCATGAGGTCCCAGCTCCACACATCACTGCATCCCTATCACAGTGCTGCACTTCTGACCCATCCTTTGGAACTCAGTTCAGGCATCCCTCCTCTCAGAAGCATTTCCTCAGACACCCCGTCCCCTACCTGGGTCTGGTGCTCTTTTTCTGGGCTCGCCCTTGGTGCTCCCTTTGCCTCCTCTTCACACCAGGATTAGAGTCCATATCACACTACATTGCAATCTTGTCTGTTTCCCCCAATGGACTGTGAGCTTGGTTCTGAATCCCAGTTAAGAAAATAGATCAACTTAACTGAATAGTGACTATGTGCCAAGCATCATGCAAAGCACTTCATATAGATTAGCTCACTGATTTCTCCCATCAAGCATGCTACTGCCTGCCCTCCCTCCCATTTTACAGGTAAGAAAATTCACACTGGGAAAAGTTAAGTAATTTGCCCAAGGTCATACAACTACAGTCAGGATTTAAACCCTAGCAGCCTGATGCCTAAACCACAATTCTAACCACTATACTACATCAACTGCCTTTAAGACACAGGATTCTGGAGGATGAAGAGCAGTCCCCTGGGTGGGCAATGGAGAGCAGGCATTCTGGACTTAATAACTGACAGATATGAAGGCTCAAAAGTACAAAATAGACAGTGTTTATGAGGTGGAGGAGAGAGTACTGGCCAGTGATTCAGAGAACTGAGAACAAAACCTTGAAAGACTTGTTTTTCCAAAATAAAGGATTTAAAACTTGGACTTTATCCTTTAGCCAGTTGAGAATCATTGAAGGGTTTTAAGTAGAAATGGGACAAGATTATATTTATATTTTAGAAAGATATTTCTGTTGGCAGTGTGGGTGATTTCAGAGAGTAGAATTAAAAAGTCTGAACTGGGCAATAAAACTAAATGACGATTATGTGTCTGGCACTGTACCTGGTTCTGGAGTGGGAGGCATGAGGTGGGAAATATAAGAATGAAGAACAACAATCCCTAACCTCAACAAATCTACAGAGTGGCAATGGAAAGAGACATCTATGACAATAGACAAGTCATGACTCTACATTAAGCAAGGCACTAGTTAAAATACGAACAAAATGCTGAGAGCACACAAAGATGGGAATGGTTAATATATATCATCCTTTCCTGCATTTCTTTCCTGTGTTCTGCCAATATCCTGCAAGAAAGTAAAAGGTGGAGAGAGGAACTAGACACCATGATAGAGACCTGAAAGGTGGGTAAGATACAGGAAACACGTGGCACCCTCCCTCCATCCATGCCCACAGACACATCACAAATTAATCACGGCTGTCTCTGTGGAGTGCAGATGTGAGCTCAGACACCTTCTCACCAAAGCATCATAGGTACCCACTGCCACTTTATCGGGTTAACCTCCAAGTTAAAACTATTTCCCTCCCCAGAGGGCTGGAACTTCCAGTGTTGGATGAATGGGTGGTTATATTGAAAGGTGGCTACACTGAAAGGAGAAAGAAGACAAGTTTCCCTTCCTTCAGTTTATCCTGGTATTATTATAGATGACCACAAACTAGAAAGTGGTTGAGAAATACCATTTCAATCAGGAGTTAGAAAAATGAATATCCTTTCTCTGTCCCAGGAAAGACAGGCAGGCAGATGTCCACATATATCTTCATGGTCACTGAGAGTGACCTTGCCACTATGAGTTGAGTCCAAGACCTAACAGTTTGTAAAGCTGTACAAACATCTGAGAGCGATTGTGTATGAGAAAAGACAGGAGAAAGATCCTGTGATTAAAGGGTGCTTAAACAAAGCCACTTTCAAAAGTCGTTTTTGCCCTCATGTGATTCCTATGGGTGTAATACACAGTGTGCTTTGGCAGTGGGTTACCCATGGCTGCTGCCTCCTCTAGGAACCTCCAGGAATGTTCTCCCATTGTGAATGGCCAGAGAAGAGGAAGAGGCTCCATTTTTAATCCTTCCAGGAGCTGCATATGTAATCCTCCCAGCAACCTTATGAAGTTGGCAGGAACAGCCCCATTTTACAGATGAGAAGAACCAAGAGGCAGATTACTTTGGTAACTTTCCCAGAGATGTCCAGCTCTGTGGCAACACCAGGGTGTGAACGCAGGTCTGTCCACTCCAAAGCATGCTCCAGCCACTGTACCTCACACTCTGCAGTGGCCGCAGCTGTACTTTCACAGGATCTGTCAAGGAAGACTGTCTGGAACACTGAGCCCACCGACCTTCAGTTAAACTGGACCCAGGCAGTGGAAATGAGATCAGCAGGAAAACGTCCCACAGTTGGTCACTTTGTAAGGGAAAGAAGAGGGAAAATCCACACTCAGCCCTTGGTACAAGCAGTTGGCAGCCCCCCAACCAGAGAAAGCCAAGGCATCCTTTACCAATTATCCCATTCACTTTCATCCCAAAAGACCCACATTCTGGTTTGTTGTGTTTCTGGCCAATTGAGACTAACATTGGCTTTTTTTTTTTTTTTAACATTATGGACCTAGATAACACTTTGTGGCAGAACTGAAGCTTCAGCCAATACAATCCTGTTTGGTTAATGCCGTTATCTCAGTGGACTGGGTTAGCAAGTCCTGCCTGAAGAGAGTGAGGAGAGGCCTGCCAATGTCAGAGCATGCCATCACATCCTTTCATTTACAGTCATGTTTAGCAAGAAATGAAATGAAATTTAAAAAAGAGAAAATTCCTTATTTACCATATCATCCTTCCCCCTGTCAAAAACAGACTTTGGTCCAAATAAAAGATAGCCTCAGTTGGAAAAGCAAGAGAAATAACAGTTTGTTCTATGGTTTTGAGCTATAGTGGGCTAAGTCAGGTGATTTAAGCATAACCTAAGGGATTTCTTCCTCATTTCTCCCAAGGGTAATTTTAACTATAATTGATTTCACTTTATAAGCTAATTCTAGAATCTTTAACTTCCTCCCACTCCTATCTCTATTCCCATGAGGATTAGACTCCACTCTTATCTAGGCAAAAGGATGAAGAGAAGTGGATGGATTTGAGAGCTTTGCTAAGGTAGATTTCAGGACTCGGTGATTGATGAGATGTGGGAAGGAAAAGAATCTAGGATGACTCCCAGGTTTCTCCACAGAGTTCCTCATCTTCTCATTGCTTAGCACATCAAGAACAAGCAGTAGCTCTGGTTCTGTGTAGGAAATTGGCCTCAAAAAATGCCATTTCCCCTTGATGATCCAGAGGCTAAAATTGCACACATTTTCACATACTTAACTAAAAGAAGGGTAATGTAAATATGAACATAGGTTTGTAGCAGGAAAATATGCAGACAGACCCCTGACTTGCAGCAGGAGTGCTCTACAAAAGATAGTCCATTGTACTTTTAGGTCATTTAAATTCCAAGTGTTTCCTAGTTAGAAAGACTTGTGTACATAAGGGTAAAAGTTGTGGATTAGCACTTCGTTTAATTTCTTCTTGCTTTGGTGTGTCCGATGTGTTTGTGAATCTGAGACTCATCAACCGTTACTTACTATGCACACCTTCCTACCCCTCCTGAAAACATCCTACCTATATATGCTTTTCTCTTTTGTTTATAAAAGCATGTGCCAATGCATGGTTCAAAATTCTTGCAAGAAATGCATCGCTGGTTTTTTAACTTTGGCTATTACAAAAGAGTGAACAAATGTTTAATGTGTGCCTACCCTACGAAGGCATAGTGCAAGGGATATATCTCAGAAGTGATGAAAATAGTGTCCAGTCCTTTCTGGGTCTTTTACATTGATGCTTCTCAAACTTTCCAGTGGTGACAGAGCCTGTAACAGCACACAAAGGTGGTTGTATACTGCTGGGGAGCTCTAAAGATAGCCTGAGGTGAATACCACAAAAGAAAAACTTCCCAAATCTCATATTTTAGATTTTGCATTCTTGGAAATTTTACATTATACTCCTAAACATATGCTTGCTTTTATATTACAGTGATAGAAGGAGATGCACTATGCTTGTCCTGTTTTACGTAACTCCCGGCAAACCCCTTTGTGTCCAGATGTAGCCATGTCTTAGGGGAAGGAACACTGACCTCAAGTTTACGTCCTAAAATCCATAGCCCTGCCACATACTTGTCTTAAGCCAGAAATGGAGCTCTGCCCCTCACATTGATGACAGCCTTATTCCCAAGTTCTCCATCCTGCCCCATCGTCCTCTCTGCTTGCCAACCTAACCACAGTTTAATCAGTGTTTGATCCATCATTTCTCTTCACCTTATACCTGTCCTTGGCTCTGTTTTCTGGCTTTGATCTTTAGCTTATCCCTTCATCCTCATTTTGGAAACTCCCTCTGGCTACATTGTTTTGACAGGCCTTGGTCTCTCCCAGAACCAGTCTCTACCTTTGCCAAGACCACCAGGATGATACAACCCCATCAGATTCTCCCTGGACCCAGGAGTGAGTCCTCCTCAAAAAATGTTAATATTTGCCTCACAAAGTATTAAGAAGACCATGCCTGGCTCAAGTGATACCCAATGTATTCATTTCCTAGGGCAGCCATAACAAATTACCACAAATTGGGTTACAACAAAAATTTGTTAAAATTTTTGTTAAAACAACAGAAATTTATTCTCACAGCTCTGGAGGCCAGAAGTCTGAAATCAAGGTATGAGCAAGGCCATGCTCCTTCCAAAGGCTCTAGGGGAGAATCCTCCCTTGCCTCTTCTAGCTTCTGGTGGTTGCCAGCAATCTTTGGCATTCCTTGGCTTGCAGCTGCACGACTTCAATCTCTGTCTCCACCTTTACCTGTGTTCTCCCTGAGTGTCTGTCTGTGTCTCTGTTTTCTCTTCATGCACGGAAATCAGTCATTGGATTAGAGCCCACCCTCATCCAACATGACCTCATGTTAACTTATTACGTCTGCAAAGATGCTATTTCCAAATAAAGCTATATTCTAAGGTTCCACGTGGACATGAATTTTGGGAGGACACTATTAGTCTCACTATCCCAATAAGCATTTATTCCTTTCTTTGTAATGTCAGGAAAGGGAGAGATGATGGGCTTCATGGTATGTATTAGAATCGGGTTTCTTTAAATAATTAGATAGATCTGTGAAGTTCTTCAACCCTGGGGCCCTCTCTAAGACACCTTCTTGTCACCAGACAGTGTACATGCTTTGGGGTACCTGAGGCAATCACCCCAATTTGCAATGTCCCAGAAATGACTCTGGCAGCATTTCATCTTGTAGAAATATGGACTATGTCAGGCACACCCCAGAGTTCTAGGACGAATCAAGTCCCACACACTCCTGATTACTTTGTTTACCTTAACCAGACTCTAAGCACTCCATCTGATCAATGGCTGATGTTACATCCCTCACAGCAAGTGCTCACTGACTGCTTTTGAATTAAATACATAAAACAATACCAATAACAATACACTTAACATTCACTGAGAGTTCTAGGCCTACATTGCCCAATAGAAATATAATGCAAGCCACATATGTTATCTTTAAATATTTTCATAGCCGCATTTTAAAAAGAAATGGGTAAAATTAATTTTAACAATATATTTTGTTTAACCTAATATGTATAAAATAGTATCATTTCAACCCAGTATATCCAAAATATTATCATTTAACATTTCAATATTTTTAAATTCTTAAAATACATTTTGCAATTTTTTTTCATTCTAAGTCTTCAAAATCCAGTGTGTATCTTCTACTTATGGTACATCTCAATTCGCATTAGCCACATTTAAATGCTCAGTAACCACAAGTAACCAGTGACTACCATATCGGACAGTCACTAGCAGTTCTAGGCACTATGCTAAATATCTTAAAAATATTATTTATTTAAATGTCATGACAACCTGCAAGAAGATGTTATTTGTGTCCCCATTTTTCAGATGAAGAAACTGAGGCTGAGAGAGGTCACATGATTTGCCCAAGGAAACAGAACTAATGATTGGCACAGCCAGGATTCAGATGTGAGTCCTTTTGATAGGATCCCATGCTCTCAACTGTTGCACTACGTTGCCACTCAACCTGGATAGATGGATGAGTGAATGAATATAAAGTTCTTTTGAGGTTATTACTTGCATTCTGGGTTCTTTATTTCCTTTTACCCTGGTCACATCTCTCAAACAAGCAAGTACATGCACACACATACACTTACACATACACATACACAAATACACATATGTGCTGGGTCAATATTTTTCAACCATTCTCAAATTATTTACCACCTGCATCAGAATCACCTGGTCTCCCCAAATTCCCAGTCCACTGCTATATGATTCTTATCCAGTAGGTTAGAGAGAGCTCAAGAATCTATGTTATTAATTTCCCAGGTTAGTGATTTGGATGCCCATTAAAGCAGTGTTCACAACTGGCTGATATTAGAATCACCTGGAGCTTTAAAAATACCATGCTTGGGCTCCATCCACAAACATACTGATATAACTAGTCTGGGATAAGACCCAAGCATCAGCATTTTAAAATGGACAGATGGAGTTGAAAATTTTGCATTGAAGTTTGAGATCCACTCTCATCATGCTTCTCTGTTCCTGGCCAGTCTGGATAATTATGCATGATAATGTTTAGAAGAATCCAGAGAAATGACTTTAAAGCAGTTGAGCTTCCAGGTGTCCAGGTGGTCAATATGGACAACTAGCCAAACTGAAATTAACAATCAAGCCTTTGTTCACTCACTGCAACAATGCAAGCAAGAGGCAAAAAAGAGGGCTCCTATTTTTCCCAACAGAATGGCACCAGGCAAGGGTCAAGTAGATGCAGCACAGGTGGGAGAATGCCCTGACTAAAAGGCTCCTACCTCTTTATAGACCTGTGGGCCAGGGAGATAAAGGGGAAGAGTTAGAGATAGAAAGGTACTGAGTCAAAGTAGAGAAAAGTGCCTCAGCCAGGGCCCCCCCATAAAGAGGCCTCCGAATGGACGTGCCTGCCTAGGAATGCAGATATGCATTTATGAGTGTGGTTGGCCCAGGGGAGTCCTGAGTCCTTGACTGCATCTCTCTCCAGAAAACGGCAATGCAAGTCTGGTGTCAGGAGGACAGCTTTCCCTCCATGAGGCCTGCCAGGTAAAGCCTTGTAATTGCTTTTGGTAGGGCCTAAAAGATCGTGTGTAGGATTTTCACCAGGAGCCATACTCCTCAAAAAGTTCTATCATTCTTATAGCCATGGTGGACATCATGAGTCATTCTGTATGCCCTGAATTCTTTACGCAAGTCTGTTCTGAAAAGCAAGCCATTGTGAATTAGGCAAAGCTAGTCATTAGTGATCCACCTTAACACGCTGACTGCATTTCAAAGGGACCCCTTCACTATAGGCTTCCTTAGACACCCAGGACTCTTGGCTCCTCTAGCCATTCCAAGTACTCATTAGAATTTTTGTCAGTTGCAAATGACAGAAAACCAACTTAAACTAGCTTAAACCATAAAGGAAGTTCTTGTTCCAAAGAACTAAGGAGTCAGACTAAAGGCAGGACTGACTTTAAGCATGGTGAGATATAGAGGTTCAAATATGCCATCAGGAATCTTCCTTTCTAATGTTCTTTTGCTCTACTATCCATCATGGGGGTGTCATCCACAGGAGGCTTTTTGTACTAAGCATTCAAGACGGCCACCAGCAGCTCCAGACTTAACCTTGCTCATAACTAGTATCTGAGAGAAGAGTGCCGCTCCTTTTTCACCAGTGACCACAGCAAACTCAAGGACTGTGATTGGCTCTTCTATTGTCACATGGCCATCCCTGGATCAATCACTGTGGCAAGGAAGTCAGAGCCGCTTGATTGTCGGTCCCACCAGAAATACACGGAGAGAAGGAGGAAAGTTCCCAGAAGGAAGAGATACTTTTCTGGCAGATATATCAAAAAGAAACAACAAAACTACATGCTATTAAAGCTTGATGTAAGGAAATAACTTTGAAAACTTGTTTTTGGGAAAATTTATGTTTATGGATCCCATGTTTTTGAAGAGCATAAGTCACTTCAAAAAAAAGGTTTCTTTTCCCAGAATACTTTAACAGGAATCAATTCATTAACCCAGAAGAGAGGTGAGAAGAGAGAGGAGTTCCTTACTGGGGACTGACTATAGAAAAGATCCAGGCACTGGGTCTGACATTTATAAAGAGACCATCTTTTTTTGTTGTTGTTGTTAGGAAGATTGGCCCTGGGCTAACATCCGTGCTCATCTTCCTCCACTTTATATATGACCAGCATGGCTTGACAAGCGGTGCGTCGGTGTGCACCAGGGATCCGAACCTGTGAACCCCAGGCCGCCGCAGCGGAGCGCACGCACTTAATCGCTGTGCCACGGGCCAGCCTCTTAAAGAGACCATCTTGTTGAAGCCTCAGAACCACCATCAGGCAAGATGAGAAAACTGGCGCCCAAGAAGAGAAGGTGCTTGTCTAAGAACCCAGGACTCGTAAGTGGCAGAGCAGCTCCTGCACCCCAAGTCCATTCTCTCATGAAAACACTATGTTGTTTTTTTTAATGACCAGCTAGCTGTATTTCCACAACACAATTACCTACATCATCTCATTTGATCTTTACAACTGCCATTGAGGAAAATAAGGCAGGTATTGTTATAGCTATTTGACGATACTTCTTTGAGGTCAGTCCCTAGGGATACAATTGTGGATCCAGCCATCAAAGCAGGAGGACTTAAGAGCAACCACAAGGAATTCCTGGTGCCTCTAAACATCACACTGGCCATTCAAGAGAGAGGGCAGTCACATTTCTGGCTCCTCCAATCTTCTAGCCGTATCTCTTAGGGAGAAACATGTTCCCTTTGCAGCTTCCCTCCTATAGAATCTCCCTGGAGAACACTAGGGAGACTGAACCCAGCCCAGGGCTATTTGCATCCCTAAGCACACTATCTCATCACAATTAGGAGTGTTCAAGTTGCCTATAAACCAAGCTAATTTGACCTACTTTACATAATGCCACTTGGTGCTTAAATTCTGTTGCCAGTCATCAAGGAAGAAATATTAGGTAATTAGGAAAGAATTTAGTCTTTGGAATCAAATACATGGTGGTTTGAATCCTGTCTAATGTCGTTTCTAGCACATAGTAGGCGTTTATGCCCTAACCCTTCCCCATCTGGATAGTTCAAATGTAATGGACTGAAAGAAAACTTGAACTAGAAGCCAGAAAATTTGTATTCCAGTCCTCTCTCTGCCACTAATTTCCTCTGTGACCTTGTTAAGGTGATATAGGCTCAATGTTCTTCCGTTTTCTCATTCTTCAAACGAGAATAATAATGCCAGTCTAGCTTACCTCCAGACCATTGTGGGAATTAAATAAATGAATGTTCACGAATTTATTGTGAAAAGTACAAAGAGCTACCCAAATATTAGGGATCACAATGGGCCATAGCCCTCATCAATAATCTCTGGGACAGCCTCCAGGGAGTATGAATGCTGGCAGAAAGCATGCAAAGCGGCTGTTTCCTTTTGCAAGGTCACTGCTATGCTATAGGCATTGACAAGCCTGAAGAACACGGAGGTCAAACACTAGGAAAATCCTTCATGCAACACAAGATTGTTGTCAGCAGAACTGAGCAGAATGCCAAGTCACAGACGGCTCCCTAAAAGCATGGTTAACTTCCTGATCACATTTTGAAGCAATTTAGAAAAGTCATCACAAACCATAGACTCCTGGAAGTTTAGACTTGGAGGAGAACCTCAGAGGTCATAATTCCAAATGCTTCCTTTTCCAGTTGAGGAAACTGAGGTCCAGATCCACACAGCTAATTTCAAATCCACATTTCTTTCTGCTGTGCCAAGTATTTCCTTGTGATATGAATCAGGAATGAGAAATTCTCAAAATCCCAAAACACCTCATTTAAGTAGAGTCACTACTGCACAGAGGCCTTCAACCTGGACCCCAGAGCGAGTTGAACCTCCATAGAGTTTGTAAATTGGGAAGAAAAGTGGGCAGATATGGAAGCCCCGCAGACAGCATAATTTGCAAAATTAGCCTGGCACTTGAGTCACTTCAGATGAAAGTCACCACAGAAATACCCAACTTCTCATGAAATAACTAAAAGAAATAAAGCGTTTCACATTACATTATAGCTCGAAAGGTTTCGATTAAATTTCAAAGCTGCCCTGTTTAGTTAAAAGAGTTCAGGCTGTTCTAAAATGACTGACTCCAGAGTTTTAACTTTTCTGTGGTAATTTTAATATGACCCTATAAATTTTTTCCTTCAGGCTGGAAACAGGGTTTTGTCACAGAAGAGGCGCCACGAGAATGAGGGAGCCCCTAGCATATGCATCTTGTGACTCAGTAAGGAGGTGGAGCCCTCTTTTTCTTTATTCATTAGAACACTATGATCTTGTTAGAATCTAAGAGAGTTGTGTTCACCCAAACAAATGTAGCTCACAGAGGGCATGCTCATAAACACATGTGAACACACAGCTACTGTAAGCTTGGAGCTGAGCCCCTCTTCCTGCCTGCAGAGCAAACACTTGGAACAGCTCCTAACCTGTATCAGGCCCGGTAAATAGTTAGAAATGATGCCCCAAGCTTTCATAAATGAGATACCCTTAGATACCTTCTGTTATAGTTTGAATTGTATCCTCCAAAAAGATATGTTGAAATCCTAACCCTCAGTACCTTATAATGTAAGCTTATTTGGAAACAGGGTCTTGCAGAGGTAATTAGTTAAGATGAGATTAAACTGGAGTAAAGTGGGCCCTTAATCCAATATGCCTGGTGTCCTAATAAGAAAAGAAGAGACGCAGACACAGAGACATACAAGGAAAACGCCATGTGACAGCAGAGGCAGAGGTTGGAGTGTTCTAACTATAAGCCGATCAACATTGAAGATCGCCAGCAACACCAGAAGCTAAGAGAAAGGATGGAACAGACGCTCCGCTAGAGCCTTCGGAGAGAGCATGGCCCTGTTGATCCCTTGATCTCGGACTTCTAGACTGCAGGACTGTGAAGAAATAAATTCCTGTTGTTTTAAGCCACTCAGTTTGTGGTGCTTTGTTACTGCAGCCCTAGGAAACTAATACACCTTCCGACTCCAAGAGGGACAAAAGCCAGACCCGGGACAATGAAAGGCAAAGGGAAAGGAGTGCACTCAGCCAGCGTCCAGGGCCTCCCTTGCCTGGCAGGCTGGGCTCTTAAACTCAGGTTTGAAAAATGGCCTCTCCTGTCATGAGGCTGTGGAGAAAGAGCGAAGCAGGAAGGCCACCTTTATTGCTGACCTGGCATCATAAAAATAATTAGCAGATTGCCACAAGGTGCAATCCAGAAGGTGATTCAGACGTCACTGCCGTTCAGCCTGAGAGAGCAGCACAGAGCCGCGGCCAGCCTGCCAACACATCACTTTCTGAGGACACGGCTGTGTTTATGAGCAGACGTTACTCTGAATTGTTCTCCACAGCACACAACATCTTTTCTGCACCGGGTACATCCATACTTGGCTCACAGCGACACTCTCAGGTGTGGAATGAAGGTCACATTGGTTCAAGTAAGCCGATGTGACAGTTCCAATCGTGTTCCAAAGCCGAAGGGCAGCCGAGGGTGCTGCCTGGGACCAGGAAGCTTGGTCATGCAGCTTCCCAGAAACAGGCCGTCTTCCCGGAAGTTCAGTGGGCAGGACACAGGAACCTCAAAGTCAGTAACTGTAGAGCTTGCAGGCCTGTAAGTATCTAGAAAAGGAAAAGTTAAGTGCCTTGCTCTAGACGTGTTTAGCAAGATTTTCTCAAAATTGATCTCCAGCTCCTCATCCAGTTCTACTAATCGAAGGCTCTCATTCCTTAATTTAAATCCAAGTATGCTTCATTTTATGTATATATGTAAGGGATCATCTCAGGGCTATCACTTTAATTTTTGTTTTCTATTTTTCACTGAAAAGATAAACATTGACCTTGAACATGGAAACCACAGAGCCAGATGGGCAGGGTAAACGGTGGTTCTTGCCATCATTTGTTGACCTCCTTGACATTCCAGACACCATGCTGAACACTTCAGTTGTATTATGTCTTTTAATCCTTGCCCAAGCCCATGAGTCAGATCCTATGATTATTCCTGGATTACAAATGAGGAAATTGAGGCTCAAGTGATTTACATGACTTATCTACCCAAAGTCCTACAACAAGTTAGAGCAAAGGTGCCATTCAGGCAGAGGTCTTTTTGCCATCAAAGTCTGTGCTACTGTGATACAGCCTCATCTTTGCATTGGAAAAAAAATCCCCAAAACTGAGTCCAATTTATGATTCCAGCATCATGAGTGAGTCTCCATGGACCTCAGGGACATTCTCTTTCTGCTTTTCCCAGGCAGGTAAGGATTGGTAAACTGTAAAGTGCTATCCTCAAACAGTGAACAGGTTTCTCTTGCTCTGTCTCTGGCAATGCTTGACATGTGCTCAGCAGGCACTTTCTCCACTTCAGGAGGATTTTGAGCAAAGCCAGTTGTGTGGATGATCCACATAAGGCAGGCAGCATGTGCAAGCAATTGGTTTTTAAGACATGATTGGTAGCAAGGGGAGGAGGCACAGAATGAAGTGAATTCTCTACACGGTGTGGGAATAGGAGAAGAGCAAAGGAAGTCTCCAAAGTTAGTAATTAAATCAATACAGTCAGGGTACAAAACCATCCTTTTTCTCCCTTGTGAGAGTCTCTGATGCACAGGGGGAAAAAATCAACTGAGCTTTGAGCAAAAAGCAATTCATCTAGGATTGTTGGAGATCTCCCCCCTCCACTTTGGGATATATAAAATGTCTTACTCACCTGCTTTTAAGTAAAAAATGGGGAACTTCATCCAATAAGTTCCACAAAAGATTAAACAAATTATGGTATAGCCATATATTGATATAGTATGACCTCAGTAAAATCATATTTTCAGAAATATTTAATGCCATGAGACAATGCTAATAAGAGAAGGTTATGCATAAAAAACAGGATTCCAATGTGCCTTTACAATAGAATCCCATTTCTTTAAAAAATATGTAATTTCTGTTGATTTGAATAGATAAGAGATTGAAAGGGAATATACTCAAATTGTTAATTGTGCTTATCTCTGGGTGAAGTAATAGTTGACTTCTATTTTTTCCTCACAGTTTTCTGTATTTTTAAACATATTTTACAAGGGCCATATAATATTTTATAGCAAGAAATAATAATCAATATTTTTAAATACTTTTGGCAAATACTAAATAAGAATAAATCTGAAACACAAGAGCCAGGTTTCTGTTCCAACACTACTTCAAATCTCTTCCCCAGCCTATGCTCCAGTTTCTTCATCTACAAAACACAGAGATTGCTCTTAATATCTAGGGTTCAGTGCTTCCATTATACATTGTGGCCAATTAGTGAATGTAGGAGAGCAGGAGAAGTTTGGAAGAAATTGAAGAGAGTAGGAGATATAGAGAAGTCAGATAGAGAAGAAGATAGAACGAGGGAGAAGAAAGAGAAAGCCAAGAAGAAAGGGATACAGACAAAGGAGGTGTGAACTCAGATTTTTGAGAAGAACGTTGATTTTAAGTCATGGCCTACTGTTCATCAGGCCCTGCGTTTAAAACTCACAGTCCTTTGAAACTTTGATTATTCACAGATCTTCCTCTGCTTTAATTATTAAACCTCTAAACATCTTGCCTAATGATCTCACCACCGGGATAGGAATTAATCTCTATGCTAAAACAGGAGTGACTAGAGGAATGTGATGAAATCAAACTGAAATCTGGATCTAGTACCTCAGGCTAGAAATGACTCACCCTTGAAATAAAGCAATTATTTGTGTTATCTGCCCACTTCACCTTTAGCCTTTGGCTTATGTGGAAAACAATTCAGTTAAAGATGGTACTGATTAACTCCATTCCACCAAAACACTCACAGGTCCTTTCTCTCCAGACCCCCAGGCACTAGTGAATTGGGGACAAAACTTCCTCCTGTCTCAGGGCTACCAGGGACTCAACTTTTCCAGGAACACATTGTGGGAAACAGTCATTTTCACTCTGCTAGTAAAATTGAGATCTCCTTTTTCTGACTCTATGTTCTTCAGAGCATCCAGCTGTTCGAAACACAGAACACATTCAATAAATACCTTAACTCTAGGATGATCATAATGTTTCAAGCATAGAGAATTCGTGGAAAATCAGAGGCTGTCAAAATCAGCAAACAAGGTCTGGCAGATCTTTACTTATGAGTCATAAAATGCCTGGACCATTATATTATCGAAAGAAATTCTCCAATTCCTTACAAGTACACACCACTTTAGAGTCTAGAATCATTCAAAATCCTGGGGTAGGCAGGAAAGCATTGATTTTCTGAATTTACAGAGGACTCACAGATTTTAATATTATATTCAGGGAGACTTAGGTTGAATTCTCTCCTGATAAGATTTTGCTCATTTCTGCAAGAGGCATTGAGTGAAGTGGTTGAGAAAGAAGATTCTGGAGCCAGATGGCTTGGGTTCAAATTCTGACTCTGGCACGTACTAATTACTTAACCTCTCTGTGCCTCAATTTTCTCAACTGTTAAATAGAGAATGATTATGGTACCATATAGGGTCATCATGAAAATCAAATAATTAAGCTCTTTACCTAGTCCATGGCACAGTGCCTGAAATTGTTTTAAGGAAATGGAGTAATCACCAACCCCTATTTGATTATAGATGTGCTTATAATTTACCCCTCCACCTAATTCCTAGAAATTTGAGGCAACTCACAATAAAGACAAGAACCCTTTGCAAGCCAGACCACATGTTTATTATGCACACCAGAAATTATCTGAGCCCAAATACCTTTCAGCGGGAAAATGGACAAATTGCAGTATATTTATACAATAGAACACTACTCAGCAATGAAATTAAAAACAAAAAAGAACTGCTAGATGCAATAATAGGACTGAAATCACATAGACATGGCATTGTACAAAGGAAACCAGATGCAAAAGAGTACATATGTCTGGCTCCATTAAATTAAGTTCAAAACCAGGTAAACTTAATCAATGATGACTGAAGTCACAATTGTGGAGACTAATGTGACCAACCATCCTAGTTTACCTGGGACTTGCCCAGTTTTAGCACTGAAAGTTCCATATCCCAGAAACCCCTCAGTTCCAGGCAAACTGTGACAATTGGTCACCCTAGTGATTACCACATAAGAGGAGGTTACAGACTAGGAAGAGTCACAGGGGAAACAGACAGAAATGGAAAACTTGACTTGGCAGGTGGCAACTGGCCGTGTACACGTAAAAATCATCACGCTGAGCACCAAAGATCAGAGTACTTGATGCACTTTACAGTATGTTTATGCTATTTGTCATTTAAAAACAAACAAAAAAAAGGATCTGGACCTAGAAACAGTGGGCAGTTGAAGAAATGACATGGTCAGGAGTGGAGGAGATGCTACCCCAAAGCAGGTATTTCCCTCCCAGGTTCCCTATGGATCCCTTTATCCACCCGCTTGTCTGTCCTTCCCTCACATCTGACCCCCAGACCCCAAGCCCTGGCACCACATCTGTCCTCAAGGAAAAGAGAGGTCATTAAAGGAGCCAGAACTCAGCAATCCATGGGCTTTTTATTCATGGTCCAAACTAGTTGTGCACCCCAACAGCAGCAACCCACTCACAAATCCATGGGGCTATACCACATCCAGTCAGGGAATCTAGAGCCACTTCCTAAACTAGTCAATACTCACTTGCTCTGTGCCTATTCTCTCAAGCCAGGTTCATCTCTGGAAATTTCTAGAAGAAATAGAACTTGATCTCCAGACCCAGTGTACCTAAACATTCCCAGCACTGCCATAGTCACTGCTCTTACCACTAGAGAAATTTTCTGTGGGCCTTGAGAATCCAGCCCCAATCCTTCTTCTTCCTTCAAAGAATTAAGCCAGAAGTGGTTAGTAAATATTTGGTATACACACCTCCAATCCGCCCTACCATACCCTCAACAGACATCTCTAATCAATGCTGATTCTTCTCTTTAGGTATGGATGACGTCTTGGAATCCTCATTAGCCTATGGATCCATGTGTGATTCATGGATGAAAGAAAAGTAAACCTATTTGTTATCTCTATGCTGGATTCCAAGTTCACAAAGGGACTTAATTAGCTTTGTACTTGGCCAGAGAAGCCAAATGTACAGATGGCGCCCATACTCGGTCCAGTCTATCTGCTACTCGGAAATGGTCTGGGCCTCCCAGCTGCATTAAATGAATTTGGTCACTCCTCCAAACAATAGATCTGGTTGTAGGAGGTTTGTGATCCTGAGGTCCTAACAACTCCGGGTCTGATCTGCCCCACTACCTGGTGCATGATAATTTGCCACTAGGACAGTGGCAGAATATTTCTTCTTCTCCTTTTTTGCTTTTTTCATTATTTATATTATTTTATTGGTGGACTAATATCAATAAAATGCACCTATCTTGGATGTTCAATTGAAGGAGTTTTGTCAATTATACACCCCCATGTAACCACCACCCAAGACAAGACACAAACATTTTCCATCCCCTCTAAAGTTCCCTTGCTGGTAGAACATTTCTCATCATGTTGAAAAGCCAGCAAAAAGCTATCCGCTTCCTTTATGTGGATGGGGTCAGATTCCTAGCTGGCTTGTTAAATTGCACTCTTGCAAGGGACTACTCCAACACCAGCTATAACCTCAAACAGCGCCTTGTAATTTTCTATCTAAAACAAAGAAAACTCCATTTCATTTCTGTCCCTGAACTATTGAGTTTTATCTCCCCAGGCTTTGTTGACCTTCTAGAGGTTTTTTTATGTTTTCTTATATCCTGGTTCCTCCACTTATCTTATTTATTGAACTACCAGTTTTTCAGAATAGACTGTGTAAGCCCTTTTATAGCATTGCACAGCAATCTTATATATTAGGTATCTGGTGTGAGGGCTGTAAACTCAGGAGATTGTGGTAGGTATAGTGCTTGGGACCTGCTGTAATATTTTTTGTGTCTCGCTCCCCATAATATCACACATTATTAGAGTCTATGACTTAAAATCCATCTGGTCTCAACCTGTGGGATGTGATATGCTCCACATCCCCTTTCCATACTACTCCAAATCTTTATCAAATTCATCAATCCCGGAGAAAGGAGAAGTGTTTGTTAGAAATGCAGCAGAGTTATGAACTGGCTCCCACTATTAATAAGGCAGTCATTTTGCCAGATGATGAATGAGATGCCAGGTTCTGTTGTTCTAGGTATTTGTCAGTCTCTGTGCCCAAGCAAGTTAAACATAAAACATTTTCAGTTATTTCCATGTACTAGCCAGCAGTGACCTCGAAAGCATAAATGTGAAAGACATCCCACCTGATTCATCCAAAAGGAGACAGACACAGGCCAAAGTGTAAAGGAAAGAGCCATGAGGTCCTGTCCCTGTTGCTTCTCCATCCCGCTCCAGTGGCATTGATCAGACCCTCATTGCTTGTTGTCTGGATTATTTCAACAGCCTCCTAACTGATTCCCTACCACCGGCCTCTCCTTGCCTCCATCCTCTGTACCAGTGACAATGTGATCTATCTCAATCATTCTCTGATCAAATAGCTCCCTATGTAATTCTGCAATGGATTCCCCATGCCTGTGGAATGATGCCCTCACTCCCACATGCTGTTCAGGGATCTCCATAGAGTAGCTTACCCCTCCCCTGCCTCTTCTGTACCACTCCTGCTTATACACCCAGCTGTTCCCTTCTGCCATTCTAAGAAGCAGGCCATGCTCAGGACAACTCACGTTCTCCAGACTCCCTTACACTTGCAGCTGCTTTTCCTTCTGCCTAAAATTTGTTTCTCTCTCTCTCCTACTGGTTAATTCTGAGTCATCATGAATTAGCTTAGATATCATGTCCTTCAAAACTCTTCCCAAACACTTCTGAATAGATTCTGTCTCCTCTGCACCCCTGTTACCCTCTGTCATAGCCTCTTCAGTGCTTCTGCCTTCCCAACTGCAAGGGACACAACTAACATAAAACATAATAAGAGTGGGGCTCCCTGGAGTTGTGCAACATGGCAGCACTAAGCCTTTTCACCTGAATCAACTGTTTACCTGTCTGTCTCCCACCCCTCTTCATATCCCCCATAACAACTTCCACTTATCACCATGACCATAGCTCTTTATCAGAGGCTCCCTCCTCTGCCTTTGAGTCCCCAGGCTCTCTTCTGGATCTGCCCATTCTCTCAAACCTGTTGACTCCATCAAACTAACCCCTTTTGCAGATCCTGTGCTTTGGCATTCAAAAGTGCTCATTTTTCCAATAGTTCTCAAGGTTGACTTCGCCTTCGCCTGGGTAAGTATCATTGATTTCCACTGGGGCCATATCTGACAAGGATAGGTGGCACCATTCCCCACACAGCCCCAATTCCCAAAACTCCACCCTGGCTAGAGTCCCAGACCTCCATTCACCGACAAGAAGAATTCAGCCACACAGCAAGCACTGAGGAAGAGTTTGGGACCCCTTGCCACTTTAGTCTCTTGCAGACAGGGGTCATGCCTTTTATTTCTTTAAAACTTTTCACTCTCCCCAAATTGGTTTAAATCATAAGGTGTTCATAGTAAATATTCATTTAATGCTTGTTAGGTGAATGCATTTATAAATTAATGAATAATTTGGATCTCAGAAACATTATTTACCTTTAGTTGAGAGACATGTTCTTAAAATAATAAATTAAACCAAAAATCTATTTTGAACATAAAGAATCTATGGGCTATTTTGTTAATTTTATTATTAAAAATTTTCTGCAAACTTGAGAAGAGCTGCTTACCAAAAACCTGGAAGAACGAATCACATAAATGCTCATTTTGGTACCTACAATCAGTAGACAACATTTTTGACAGGGAACACCCTCCACAGTGGATCAGATTGTAATTTTCCTTAGGTTGAGTGTTGCAGATTCTCAGTTTATTCCCAGAGACACAAAGAGAGTATAGTCTCCCCAAATCACATTCTAAAGCAGATGGACCATGTGAGAGAGGAGGATGGGAACAGTGGGCTAGAAGGAGGCTTGGATTTTATTTCCTGAATGTAGAAGAACACCATTCTCTGCTCTCGACCTTGGTCCTGCAGCAACCTTGAGACCTGAGCTTATTGGGACAGCCCAGAGCCCTAGAGAATCAATCTGCCTGACTGAATTTTTCTTCATTTAAAAAAAATCAACTTTCTTTTTTGAAACCCTTAATGGCCAAGTGAAATAATTTGTCTCTTTCTTTGGAGTTCACACTCTGCCAGGTAATTATAGGTGGCGAGATGTCTGGCCGGGGATCTTTGTTTGGTCAAGTTTCAGATCATATTCCATTCTTAATCTTTTATCATAAATCAGTTCTTCTGGCCCTTTAATCACTCTTGTAGCTGTGTTCTAAACTGCTTCCAGGGCAATAAATCAATTAGGAAATGTTTGTAAAATGCTTTAAAAGATAAAACGTGTGGATAAGTGCAGCACATTACAGAAACAGGGCAGTTCACTGAAGAGTGAATCTGGTGTTCGAAGTGTGGCCTTTGCGTACAGGGGGCTTGTTTCTAATAAATTTCACAGTAATCTTACAGAGGTAGATTGATTCATTTCCCCTTTGATATTTCTCTTATTTCTTAGAAGCAAAACCAAATCATATTTCTTTGAGATATTTGTTTGGGTTGAAGGATAAGGACAGCCCTATTTAGCCCTGAGCTAACATCCATGCCAATCCTCCTCTTTTTGCTGAGGAAGACCGGCTCTGAGCTAACATCTATTGCCAGTCCTCCTCCTTTTTTTCCCCAAAGCCCCAGTAGATAGTTGTATGTCATAGTTGCACATCCTTCTAGTTGCTGTATGTGGGATGCCACCTCAGCATGGCCGGAGAAGCAGTGTGTCAGTGCGCGCCCGGGATCCGAACCCAGGCCACCAGCAGCGGAGCGCGCACACTCAACCGCTAAGCCATGGGGCCGGCCCCCAGGACAGCCCTATTTTTACAGCAGGAGAGATCTCAGTTGGATACGAGAACTTTCTGATGGCTAAAGAAGAAAACAAAGACACTATCAACAAAAGGAGACTGTGGAGATTCCATCAACAGAGCTCTTTGGGAAAATAAACATACAAGCCAAAAGAGAAGATTCTTGAATTAAGACCAGGGATAGCACATACGCTTCAAGTTAAGCTGAATTCTGATCAGTAGGTAGTGGCTGCATGTAAAAATGTTTTTTAAAAAATGTGGAGACCATGACCAGGCTCAGTGGAAAGTATCATGATCAGTTACCAATGTCTTCCCTGAGTATGGGGGGGCAGATGGAGGCATGCATGTTACCTATCTGCCATTAGATATTAGACAACCTGAAGGCAAGACTTATAGGTGATGGTCTGACACAAGACAGGCATTCTCCTGCTCTAAAACTTTCCAGATTTTGATTCAGACAACCTCACAGTATGCTTTACATTCCATAGAGACATGTGGCCTGTCAGTCAACACAAACTGCTTACCTACTCTGTATAGAAATCTATGCTGAGCTCTGAGAGGTAGTGAGAACAAGCATTCCATTTGTATCATACCATAAGTTTACATTTACATCTATGCTTTCTTATTTTACATTCATTTTATTTTTCAACAAGCATGTATTGTGCCTGCTAGGTCCCAGGTAATGTACTATAAGATGGATGTAACTGGTAAATTAAAAATAAAATGTAGTCCCTGCCTCTGTGGAGTTTATATTGTCATGGAGGCTAGGAGGGAAGAAGAGGTAGATATGGACTCCATTTTGAAGATAAGAAAACTGAGGCTCAAATAACTCATATGTAAAAAACAAAATGACACGTGGAGGGACCAGGACTCCAGCTAAAGGCTCCCAGTATAATTTCTCTCTCTGTTTCTTGCTGTTTCTCCTTCTAAATGGGCTTCTACTTCATTATTTCCCATAGGCCCTAATCACAGACCTCGCGGCCTTCTGGTTCCACTGCTCAGATGATCCTGAGAACCATTTAGCTCCTGGACAATGCTGACCTTCTGGGGCTCCATCTGACGCCATGAGGGCTTCCCCGGTGATGCCCTCAATCCTACAAGCTCCTGATGGCTCCTTCAGAGAATGGTGCCCTGGGTCTGAAGTGGAGAAGAGGGCTTCACAAGTCAGACCTCAGACAGTAGATATGAGAAGAAAGGAAAAGGCATTTGCCATGTATGGGGTAGAAGAGAAAGAGGAAATAGCATGAGCTACCAGTGAAGGTAGAAAATCATAAAACAACTATGTGACTTCAGGGAAAAATGAGTAGACAGGTTTGGTTAATCCAAAGAGAAAACAAAATATTTATTTAGTGCCTTTGCGCCATAGGCACTGAAAAATTATTTCATTTAATCCTCACAACAATTGCATAAGAAAGGAAGGCACTTACCCTTCTCTCATTACAGATAGGTTAACTAATATTCATCGCTGTTAAGTAATTTGCCCAGGGTCACAGGCTGGTAAGTGGTAGAGCCGTGATTTGTACCCATATCCAGAATTCCCTTTGCTCAAAGCATGCATGGTGAGGTGTTCGGGGTACTCAATGCACAGGAAGGTGAGATTTGTGAAACCAGACATGCAAATTGGGGTGGAGAGAAGAAAGATAGACTATCTTTGCCAATTTGACAATGCTCTTGCCTAATATGTGATGTGTCCTGGGGAAGAGAGGAGACAACTCTTATCAACAAAGCCAAGCCTTCTGTCTGCCACAAAAAAGGAAGCTGTGACTGTTTCCACTTTGAGGAACGTTAAAAACCTAGAGATAGATTCCCCATAGGTCCTCTATTTTCTCCTGCCTCCTTTTCTCTATGGCCATTTCTCTCCCAGCCCCTTTGCCTCCTGCTGAAGATACAGCTAGTTGGCTTCTCAATATTGACCCCCTCTCCCTCATCCTTCCTACAAAACCCTAACTTCACTCATTCACATCGACCCTCCCCTGTAAGGCAATGTGCATCAGAGGAGGCAGGATATACCCCCAACTTCAGCAGGTAACCACTGCTTAATCTAAGCCAGTCATGGTGGTCCAATTCCCCTTACCAACATGGACTGAGGCATCGGCATATGATGCAACTGGGCCAATGAGAATGAGGAGGAGTCTGCTAAGAAGATTCTGGAAGAGGATTCTTCCACTCTTAAGGTGATACAAGGAAGAAATGGCCTCTACTCTCTCCAGATATTTTTCTATCTATGTGATGCCTCGAACTGTGGCAGCCACATTGCAAATATGAGGGGACCAGGCTAAAGACAGACCATCTTTGCCAGTTTAGCAATGTTGCTCTCACCTACTCTTGTTTGGTGTTGTGTTTGGTGTATGGCGATGTGACATATTGAGAGGGAGATGGTTCACTCTGCTGATTCACTTTGCATGACAGAGAGTTTCTTTGGAGGTTTTCACAAATAAGAGATTCTGAAAATGGAGTATGGGCCTTGGGTTAATGGCACAGAAGGAAAACATTATAAGAACAATCACTTTAGTTATTAAATGGGTGTCATATAGTGTCCTTCGAGAGGAAGGAAAAAATAATGGAATTTTTAAAAAATTTTGGTTGTTGAAGTATGCCTCTTGAATATGACACCACTCAGAAACTAAACTACAATGATTATAGTTTCGGTAGCATGAAAATGTGCCTAAAGGAAATGAGTCACAACACAGGAGACAGCTGTTGATTTTGTGCAAACTCTTCACTGTAGAAGAGGGGTCGGCAAACTGCAGCCCTGGGGCCAAATCCAGCCTGCTGCCTGTTTTTGTAAATAAAGTTTTGTTGGAACACAGCCAAATCCACTTGTTTACATATTGTCTGTGGCTGCCTTTGTGCTAAAATGTGAGAGTGGAGTAATTGCAGCAGAGACTGCATGGCTCACAAAGGTGAAAATACTTTCTATCTGGCCCTTTACTGAAAGTGTGCTACCCATGATTCAGAAGGAAGAGAACCAAACTGACAGACTGACTATACAAATGATATTTGGTGGCTGACTCCCTTCTTACAGCAAGTTCAGAATAAATAGCCTTTGCTTTTCTTATTTGGTTGATCTCCGTTTATTTCCACAGAACTTGGAATCAACGGATCTGAGTCCTAATCTTGGATCTGCCACTCATTCTATATGTGGCATTGAACAATTCAACTCACCTGTTTAAAAAAAATTAAAAAGGCAGGGTCCCCACCCATAGTAACTCACAGGCTACATATCCTTTAAGGGTGAGATTATTGCCATAGTATATATATCATATACAAATACATATACATATATGGCCAGACCACATATAAAAATGACCCACATGAACCCACATGAAAAATATGAATTTTGACCCACAATCTACAAGAAGTAACCCAAAAAGCCAGTCCACTACCTACAGTCACCAGCTCAGGAATCCAACCTGCTACAAGTCAGACTTGTAAGAAGTCAGACCACTATCTCTAGCAACCAGTCCAGGAATCCAAACAATAACTTCTATATCCATTGGCCCAAAACAGCCAGGACTTGATTAATAACTGACAGCTTTCCTAATTTTTCTCCTCATTTCCAACAAAGGACCATCTGGAGAAAGCTAAATACGCACCTGAACCAATCACATAGGATGCTACATCTAGGTATCCCACCTCCAATCCCGGCACACCTGAAGCCTCCCCTTTTTCCACAATAAAGTTTTCCCAACCCCCTGCCTGCTTTTGAGTCTCTGCAAAACAGAAGTCATGGTGACTGACTCCCTTCCTATAGCAAGGCCTGAATAAACAGCCTTTGCTTTTCTCATTTGGTTGATCTCCATTTATTTCCACAGAACTTGGAGTGAAAGAATCTGAGTCCTAATCCTGGATCTGCCACTCATTCCATAAGAGACATTGAATAACTCACTTCACCTGTTAAAAAAAAAAAATTAAAGAGGAAGGGTCCTTGCCCTCAGTAACTCACAAGCTACATGCCCTTTAAGGGTGAGATTATTGGCATACTAGAAGGATGTGAAAAGGACAGAGGCAGGTCTGAGATAGGAATGACAGATTGTATCTGGGTCATATATCTAGTTATTGCTTGGTGTTGATTGATAATCATTGTCATCTTTGGCCTCTATTAATATAGTCTTCAGGAAAATATCTTTCCCCTAAATTCATAAATTTCTTCCTTTCCAAGAAAAACTATAAGCCACTCATTTCAAGCAAATACGTCATTTGTTTGAAAACCCAATTTCACAAATGGCGTATCTGTTAAAGTAACATTTTCATGGATCTTGATTCAAACCTTGATTCAAACCCTCTTTTCTAAGGTTTCCATTAGTGGAATCATTTGAGTTTGTCCAAAGCACTGTCTAGCTTGCTTCACGGATGCTTAGAAATTTCTGCAAATTATACACTTCTAAATATTCGGGATGTCTTTAATCTTTTGTAGAACACCTAATTTATGGTGTGCAAAACAAAACACTAATTGTACAGAACTTTCACTGAGATATCATTGAATGCCTTAAGTAATACTGTCATAGTTTTATCATCCATGAGCATTCTACAAATGTCCTTATATAAGTCCTAAAAATGTTGGTCGTTAAAATAGCCATTTAAAGCCACAGTTTCCATTAGTTAAAAAAGCAATGTATGAATATTTGTTTGGATTTTTCAGCTTTAATCCAAATGTTATGTGACATATAAGGAAAGCCCATATGGTAAAATCCATAATATTCCAGATTCTCCTTCTACATGAAAGTTGAAAAGTACTTAGACAGTGTTAGGGGTCCTAGTTTCCAGTCTGGAATCCACCCCTGAATATCTGAGTAAACTCCACAAAGCAAGATAAGCAACATCACATCTTTGGATCCCTAATTCCTCTCTTGTAGGCAATCACTAAAGTGCATTTGAAAACTAAAAAGCAATCATCAATGAGCTCCATGAATTTTAAGAAGTACTAATGGAAAATGACATTTTCCAGGTGCTCAACCTGATGGCTGCCATCCTGGAGGAGGCCTAACCTCGTGAAATTTCAACAGTTTTCATCTCAAGGAGCATTGAATTCAGAGTGGAATCTAGGAAGACTTCTATCCCAGTGGTGTTCCCAGACCATATAATACTTTGTTAGCATCATCAGCAAAGGCTAGGATGTTTGAAAATGTCAGTGAGGGGAAGGTCTTGACTAAGCCATTCATAAAGGCTGAGCTAAATTCTGGGGATTTGGGGTAAGTAAGACACAGCCCCTCCAGATGCCCACAGCAAATAAAGAGAGAAATGGTTTGCAAATGAATAAAGTCCGTTCACTTGGCCTTGATCTCACTGTATGACACCTTTGGAAAAGAAATGCGTGATTGTTGTTATTAGCAGAGGTAGTATGGTGGTTACCAGCAATAAGTCTAGAATCATGCTTCCTGGGTTCAAATCCCCACTTTGCCACTTACTAACTGTGTGATCTTGAGTGTTATCTAAACGCCGTCTGCCTCAGGTTCTTCCTTATCTGTAAAGCATGGATAATAGTAATACCTAATTCATGGAGTTTTCTAAGGATTAATTAGTCAATATATTTAAAGCACTTCATGTGGTGCCTAGCAGATTGTAAGCACTCTTTAAGTATTGGTAATTATTCCCATTTTATTGAGCATTGTCTAAACAGTGTATGTGCATGATGTCGTTTAATCCTCACTAAAGTAGGTCCTATTATCCCCATTTTATAAAGAAAGTGAGGCTTAAACAGCTTAGGTGAGACCATGATTCAAGCTGGTCAGTTAGATTCTAGCATTAGCACTAAAATGTACACAGTACAATGTTTGGGGGTGATGAAGATGATGTATACCCCTGCTTTAACCATAACAGGTTAGAGTCCACAGTAACGTACATCTTAAGGTATGGTTATTAGAGAACTATAGTTTCAAAATTCAAGTGTTGCAAATATTTTCATTTCCCACAAGAGGGCCAACAAACACTGTGAGGTTCATCTAATGTACAGCAATCTAAATTAATAATGATGAAACAAAGCAAGCTACCATTTATATTTAACAAATAAGAATAGCAGTATGTGAAAAACACAACCAGCAGATCGCCTGATGATACATAATAACTAATGGTCCTTCTAGAATATAGTGGGAGTACCAGCAGCCTGGATGCAGCTGTCCACAGGAGCTTTGTGAGGCTGCCTGATTTCTTGCTGAGCACCAATTCCAGCCTCCACAAACTCCAGTACTGGCTAATTTCAATTTCTAAATGCTAAAATTTAATATCCCTTAATGACACACTTAAAAGGTAGAAGTACATGGCATTCAGTTGTGGAAAGGAAAGGAGGGAGGGAGGGAGGAAGGGAGGAGGGAAGGAAGGAAGGAAGGAAGGAAGGAAGGGAGGGAGGGAGGGAGGGAGGAAGAAAAGGAAGGAAGGAAGGAAGGAAGGAAGGGAGGGAGGAAGAAAAGGAAGGAAGGAAGGAAAGAAGGTGGGGAGGGAGGACGGGAGGGAGAGAGGGAAAGAAAACCTATGGAATTTTGCATCATCCACAAATAAGAACCGAAGAAAAGGATATTCTCTAAATTTTTTAAAATCTTTCCTCCCAAAGTCTAGGGTACAAGCCTGACTATGTTTGTCACTGGAACTCATAAATTCTATGAGGCCATGGTCAACCCAAAAGGAGAAATCCCATCTGGCTTTATCTTAAAAGATTCTGTCACTTCCACTTCACCAACAAATTAGCAATTCATAATTGGTCCAGAGTGAAAATTCCTTAGTCACTGCCCCCTATTAGGTGAAATTGTCAGTAAAGCAAGACAAAAACGTGTCAAGCTTTCCCACTTGCAGCTAGATAAAGTTTGTAGCAAATCTCTGGAAAGTGATGTGGTCCCCATTCCTCCAATATCCTACCTCTGAGCCCATTTGGACCTGGCAAGAAAGACATCTGGCCACTTCATTGGGAGATTCACATGGCTCTTATTAGACCTTTAAGGACAGCACTTCTGAGCTGTCTTTATTTATATCCTCATCCTATACTCTGCTGGGCTGTTTCCTCTCTCAGGTCCCCTGATTTCCATGAGTATGTCTGTCGTTTTTTTTTTAATACAAGTTACCTCCCCATACAATACATATAATCCCTTCATTTTAGCATGTACCAATCTCAAATCCCAGCCCAAGTCTTCGCAACTATAAAATATCACATCTACCACCTTTTGTCATTATGTTCTTTAATTTCTCACAATTTGCCCATTTGTATGGAGATTCTGAGACCATAATTCCCAACCTGCTTTAAAATTTTTTTCCCTATAAGTCCCTAGACACATTCTGCACCTCCATTCTTCTCTCTGAGTCATATTTATTATCATCCAAAGCAATTATTTTCATGAATGTGTCTCCGTTCCCATCTGTATTAGTTTCCTAGGGCTGCCTTAACAAAGTTCCACAAACCTGGTGGCTTAAAATGACAGAAATGTATTGTTTCACAGTTCTGGGGGCTAGAAGTTCAAAATCAAGATGTCCACAAAATGGCTCCTTCTGCAGGCTCTGAGGGACAATCTGTTCCATGCCTCTCTCCTAGCTTCTGGTTGCTGGCAATCTTTGGTGTTCTCTGGCTTGTAGAGGCATCACTCCAATCTCTTTCATCTTCACATAGCTATCTTTTCCCTCTGTGTCGTTCTTTGACTTCACATGGCCTTCGAAGGACACCAGTCATTGGATTTAAGACTACCCTAACTCAGTATGGCCTTATCATAACTAATTACGTCTGCAAAGATCTTATTTCCAAATACAGTCACATTCGCAGGTACTGGGGTTAAGACTTTAAGATATCTTTTTGGGGGGACACAATTCAACCCACAACATATTCATATTCACTTTAGATCCCTATGTTTTAGTCAGCTGGACTTCATAGCAAATAACCTGTTCTTCATCCTCAGGGATGGAGCCAACCCAAGAAACCATCATTTCCTTCTTTGCTCGGGATGCCAATCACATTATTCAACCCCATCTATACAGCCAGCCTTGCCCCTCCCAAACCTGCCTCTTCATTCCAAGATCAAAATACCTATCTGTAGAAACAATGAAATCCCACCTGTGTTCTCAAGTTCTCTACCTTTCTGGAGCCCCTTCCCTGATGGTGCTGTTCTTCCACACGTAATTAGGAGAAGCTGATAGTAAGGTGCAGCAGGCCCTTGGCCACACCCCTTATAAGCCCGTCATGGAGACAGCCATGTTCCATTCGGCCATTTTGAGTGGTAAGAGTGAAGACTCTTATCAGACAGACCTGGTTATAGATAAATCCTGGCTCTGCCCTTTACCAGCTGTGTGACCATAAACAAGATACCAAACCTCTTTTTGCCTCAGATTTTACATCTGAAAAATGAAGTTACTAATAGTACTAGTCATGGAATTATTATGAACATTAAAAATGATTACAGGGGGCCAGCCTAGTGGCGTGGTGGTTAAGTTCGCACGCTCTGCTTAGTTGGCCGGGGTTCACAGGTTCCGATCCTGGGCACGGACAGATGCACCGCTTGTCAAGCCATGCTGTAGTGGTGTCCCATATAAAGTAGAAGAAGATGGGCAGGGATGTTAGCCCAGGGCCAATCTTCCTCAGCAAAAAAGAGGAGGATTTGCAACAGATGTTAGCTCAAGGCTAATCTTCCTCACCAAAAAGAAAAGACTACATAAAATGTTTAACTTGATGTCTGTTATGGGCTGAAATGTGTCCCTCCAAAATTCATATGTGGAAGCACTCTCCTCCAGTACCTCAGTATGTGACTGTATCAGGAGACGGGGTCCTTAATGATGTGGTTAAGTTAAAATGAGCCTGTTAGGGTGGGACCTAATCCAATCTGACTGGTGTCCTTATAAGAAGAAATTTGGAGACACAGAGAGACACCAAGAATGCATGCACACACAGAAGACCGTGTGAGGACATAGCGAGAAGGAAGGCATCTGCAAACCAGGACCACACCTCCCTAGACCTTGATCTTGGACATATAGCCTCCAGAACTGTGAAAAACTAATTTCTGTTGTTTAAGCCACTCAGTCTATGGTATTTTGGGGTTTTTTTGCTTCCCGCTTTATTGAGGTAAAATTGACAAATAAAAATTGTATATATTTAAAGTGTACAATATGATGTTTTGATATATGTATACATTGTGAAATGATTACCACAATCAAGCCAATTAACATATCCATCACCTCACATAGTTATCATTTTTGTGTGTGTGGTGAGAATACTTAAGATCTACTCTCTTAGCAAATTTCATGTATACAATACAGTATTATTAACTATAGTCACTATACTGTACATTAGGTCTCCAGAACTTATTCATCCTGCATAACTGAAACTTCATAATCTTTGACCAACATATCCCCATTTCCTCTACCACCCACCCCTGGCAACCACCATTCTACTCTTCTGCTTCTATAAGTTTGACATTTCAGATTCCACATATCAGTGAGATCATGTAATATTTGTCTTTCTGTGTCTGGCTTATTTCACTTAGCATAATGTCCTCCAGATTCATCCATAATGTCACTAATGGCAATATTTTCCTCTTTTTTGAGGCTGAATAATATTCCATTGTATATATGTACATTTTCTTTATTCATTCATCCATCAACAGACACTTAGATTGTTTCCATATCTTGGCTCTTGTAAATAATACTGCAATGAACATGAAGGGACCAATATCTCCTCGAGATACTCATTTCATTTCCTCTTGATATATACAGCTAGAAGTGAGATTGCTGGATTACATGGTAGCTCTATTTTTAATTTTTCTGAGAAACCTCCATATTTTTTTCCTTAGTGGCTGTACCAACTTACATCCCCACCAACAGTGTACAAGAGTTCCAATTTCTCCACATTCTTGCCAGCATTTATTACCTTTTGTCTTTTTGATAATGGCCATTGTAAGAGATGTGAGGTGATATCTCATTGTGGTTTTGATTTGCATTTCCCTGATGACTAGTGATGTTAACCACCTTTTCATACACGTGTTGGCCATTTGTATGTCTTCTTTGGAGAAATGTCTATTCAGATCCTTCGTCCATTTTCTAATCAGGCTATTTGGTTTTTTGCTATTGAGTTGTTTGAGTTCCTTATATATTTTGGATATTAACCCCTTATCAGATGTATGGTTTGTTGTGCTAGCCTTCCTCCTCTATCTATCAAAATCCAAATGTCTTTCAAAGCTTGGCTAAAATTCTACCTCCTTGACGAAAGCTTCCACTGAGAATCATCTGCCCTTTATCTGCCACATCCCAAGACCTGGAAACAGAGTCTGGATCCCCCTCAATTTGCCTTCTCTGTGTTGTTGAGCACAGGGTCCTACAAATAAATTATTTTTGGAATGAAGCAAAGTCAATATAAAGCTGCAGCCTGGAATAGAGATGGGTGAGTGTCAAGACATTGTCTGCTTGGGAAATAGTTTTATGTTTGAAAATTTGGCAAAATACAAAACAGGAAACCCTTACAACTTGAATTCCAAATCCAATTGCATTCATAGGGATGGAATTCTACCAACCTCTCCAAGAAACATATATCTTTCAGGTACAATGAGAAAAATCCAGTACCTCAGATTCCCAGCCTCTCTTGAGTGGAGAGAAAATGAATGGGTTCTAGAGAGAATCCATAGAGGGGGTCACAGCCCCAATCATCTCTGCAGGGCTGAAGACCCAAGCCCGAAGTGGCTTTGAACAGTAATTCAAATGAAAAACTGAAGAAATTCTACATGTTGCCAGAGACAAGTTGCAAAAGTCTAAAATTCAGTGTGCACTGCCCACAATACCCACCGAGGCACTGGGGACCCAACCGTGAGGCAGGTAGGCGATGTACATCATGGACGAGTGATAGACCCCATAACTCTATGGCGTGCAGTTAAATCTCAGCCCCACTGTTTACTGTCAGGGTGACTTTGAACAAGTTGCTTAACCTTTCTGGGCCTCAGTTTCCCTTATCCAAAAATGGGATCATATAAGTTAACATTAATTGAGTTCCTACCATGTGCTAGACACTGTGCCAAATGCTTCCCCTGCAGTTGCAACAGGACGAAATGAGTTAATGTATGTAAAGCTCTTGGCTTAGAATCCAGCACAAGGTAAACATTTATAGCAATAAACAGTTGTTCTTATTGTTAAGAAAGACATTATTCCTAAAGTCTATGGTCATACGGATTAACAGATTTATCATTTATCAGAAAGTTCAAACTTTATCCCTCACCAGCTGTATGACATTGGCTAAACTTCTGAGCATATCAGCCTTCCTTTCTCTGATCTTCCAAACATGCATAACAATCTCTGTTCCACAAGGTCGTTGGGAAATCCAGGTGGGATCTTGGAGGTGAAAGGCTGAGAAATTTATTGTACTGTGTGTATGGATGAGATTACTCTGATTACTGCCCCCACCACTGGGTTATTTTTTGCCCCCATTCCCACAGTCAATGGCCATGACTTAATGTTTAAAGGAAGAGAAGAAATATACCCAGCCTCCCAATGGTCTAAGTGCAGGTGGCACGCTGTTATTCCACCTATGTCATCCCAGAGGTCTCAGCCTCGTATCCTTCGAACTCAGAGGACACGAATAAACCACACCCTAGAAAGGTCAACGGAGCAGTAAGTGAGCAAATGCATTTAGCCAATCTGTCTGTCCCCTCCGGTCACTGCCACTCCACTCTGATTGCAAGGAGGGCCAGTCTAGTTAGAAGTAGTCGCAATGACATTGAGTGGCATGGTAGCCTTCACTAATGTGCAGTGAGGGGGCAGGGGGGAGTAAATAGAAAGGGAATCATGGATTTTAGAGATATACATGAAATGTACACTTTTGGCCCCTGCTTAACTGTCACCTCCCATGAAGTCTTTCTCGACCATGCTGTCTAAAATATCCCACCTCCTCGCATTACTTTCCAGCTCTGTACATCAATTTTCCTTTATAGACAGAGGCCAGCCCAGTGGCATAGTGGTTAAGTTTGCATGCTCCGCTTTGGCAGCCCAGGGTTCACGGGTTCAGATCCTGGGCACAGACTTACGCACTGCTTATCGAGCCATGCTGTGGCAGGCATCCCACACATAAATTAGAGGAAGATGCACATGGATGTTAGCCCAGCAATTTTAGCCCAGCACCAATCTTCCTAGGCAAAAAGAGGAGGATTGGCAATTGATGTTAGCCCAGGGCTTATCATCCTCACCAAAGGAAAAAAAAGTGAAAGATAGGGGGCTGGCCTGCGGCATAGCGGTTAAGTGCACGTGCTCTGCTGCTGGCAGCCTGAGTTCGGATCCCAGGAGTGCACCAATGCACCGCTTGTCAGGCCATGCTATGGCAGCGTCCCACATAAAGTGGAGGAAGATGGGCACAGATGTTAGCTCAGGGCCAGTCTTCCTCTGCAAAAAGAGGAGGATTGGCATGGGTGATAGCTCAGGGTTGATCTTCCTCACAAAAAAAAAAAGTGAAAGATAATAATTATACCTCTTTTAGGGTGGTGATAAGGATTAAACGCATCATATGGGTAAATGTTTACAATAGGTGTGGCACATAGTAAGTATTTAATAAATGTTAGCTTTTATCAATATTATTACTACTACTGTTTTTATAATCACTATCCCATTCAAGCACAGATGACATCCTGAAAGCATTACCTTGTTTATCTAATTATTTACATAGTTGTTATCTAACTTCCTCACTAGATCTTAACCTCTAGAAGGAGCGGTTATCTCCCTACTAAGTGCTTAATAAATATCAGTTGGTTGAATGAATGAATGGTTTAACGAGTGAATGAGTGAAAAGGCAACCACCACACTCACTAGATTCATCTCTTGTATCCCAACAACATATTTGTAGGACACAATTTCTTATCTAAATATTAGGCATGAAGAAATAGTGACACTGAAAAAACTGAGTGGTTTGTCCACACAGGAATGTGAGTGAGCAGTGGACTAGCTTTATGCCAAGCCACACGCAAGGCCCATTGATTGATTTATCCCCTTGTGATCAGTCATTCCACCCATACATAAGTTGCTGCCCAGGACCACGGACTGAGCTCCCAGCCCCATCCACAAGGGGGAGCCGTCTTTGATCCTGGACTAAATCCCGCTTTTGTCATCTCGTGTACCCACAGGAAAGCAAGACTCAGAGCCGACCTCACAGTGAGGAGGAGGCAGGGGGCCATGGCCTCCCCCAGAGCAGGTCCTGAATTGCCTGAAGCATGGTTGAGTCTTTTCTCCCTGTGACATCTGATTTCCTCGTAGATGACTGTCATAGCCGGAATTAAATTGTCCTCAAGACAAGGACATCTGGGTTCGGTTTTGTCAGCCTGCTAGTGCAGCTTTGCAGTATTTTTGTTCCGGTGGGGAGCGGGGGTGTTGATAAGCATCACCACAATCAGGACTTGTCGTCCATGACTTACCATTCATTTCCTAATCAGTCATCACATTTTGTTCACGCTCAGTGCTGACCTGTTCTATTTAAGGCCACATTCCACAGCAAAAAGCTACTGCTGCGATTATTGGGGGAAACAAGCCAGGTCTTGTCATTGCTGCTGCAGCAAGCAGAAGAAATTTAGATTTTAGGGATTTTCCCCCCTTGTTATCTAGTTTTCATTTTGCTCAAAGATTGCCCCTCCTCTTCCCTCTTTCCCTCCATGGTGCCAAGACAACCCGAATTACTTAAAGCAGCTCTATATCTAGGCTATTACCCTGCCCTGCTCTCCCCATTCCAGTACACACACACACACACACACACACACACACACGCGCGCGCGCGCAGATTATTAACCACAAAACCCTTTGCGACCTTGGGCCGGTCACGTCCCTCTAAGCCTCCATTTCATCAACTGTGAAATGAGAAGGTTGGACCAGATAATCCCTTTCTGTTCTAAAATTGCACAATTCTAATTTTCCCATGTTTCTCGAATGATGGAGTTAAAGTCATAAATTGTCTGAGATGGGAGACACATTTAGAAATAATCCACTACAACATCCCCATATTTCAGTCATCTTAGTGCCACTTCATCATTTTTGCCACATCTACACACCACCAATCCTATTATTTACTGAACTATTTTTCTTTAAGTGGACTTTTTTACTTAAATGCGTGTATTTAAAAGGGACACCTTATCACTACCTTAAACAGAAAACCATAATCATTTGCCATAGATAGAATCATAACTAAAAGAAAATAAAACAACCTAAGAAAATTCTAGCTGGGTACTATTGCCTGCCCAAGGACTCCAGCCTGCTGTTTGCCCCTCTCTGTTGAAACGGCAGCAGAGCAAGTGTTAAAAGGTGTTAAAGTCATGCTTGCACTGAAGGAGATTTTCTCCTCGCTCTACTTGCACTGAAAACGGCCACAGCTCTCTCCTGAAGTGCACTGACGTTATTTAACACAGAGGCTGGACGCCACCCAAGATCACTCCCAGTACTTCACTTTGGGTAAACTGTCTTCACTACTGTCCTTTGTCCACTCGTGTAATTAGTCCATCCAATGCTCCAAAGTGTCCATTTCTGCATCTTCACCATCACTTTCACCTGTGGGCATTGCCAGGCAGCTGGGATGAGAAACAGGGACACTCAGAAACACACACAGGCATGAAATGCTCCAAAACAACTTGGAAACAGTGCAGTGCCTTTCTGGCACCTCCCAAGTCCACTGCTTGAGGAATCTCCAACCTTGGGCAATTCAGTGCCCAAGCTGCCTTTTCTAAAGGAATCGCTGCCCGTATACAACAAAGACAAGCGTCACTGAACATTGGGAGCTCTTGAGGTGGCCTTCCTTCCTCCCTTTCTTCCTTTTATAGACACTGTGTGGAGTCGGGAGAGGATGGTGGACACTTGTGAGGGAGCAGGTACAGAGCCTGGGGGAGGGTGGGACAGAAACAGAGCCTGGGGGGAGGCATTGCCTTCTGCTTATTTAGCATGGTGTAGGGAAAAAATATTTAAATGTTTCAGCTTTGGATGTAGTCTGGCTTCCAATTCCAATTCTATCATTTTGCGGCAACATAAACTTGGGCAAGTTGCTCATCTCTTCTGAGTTTTCATCTCTTCCTTTGCAAAATGGCTCTGATGATACACACTTCTCCTTGTTGCTGTGAAGATGTAAGGAGTTATGGTGCCAGCCAGGCACACAGATAAACACTCACGCAACACTCAGTCTCCTGCTCTTTTAGCTCTTTTTTACGTTGACACCATTCATGGAGGTCCAAAATCCACCCTCTTTTTATTTGTTTGATTGTTTGTTTTGCTTTCCAAAGCCTGAGCCTCATTTGCAAAGTAAAAAAGAAAAAGAGAGAGAGAGCTGTGAATTTTCATAATTTAAGGGTTTTTTTTCTGTGACTTGATTATGGAAAGCGACGTATGGGAGCTGAATGGAATGATAAGAAGAGGGCAGAGAGAAGAGAGAAGAAAGACTTTACACCAGCAAACCCAATAATCAGCCCCTTTTGAATAATCATTAAGCAGCCTGCTGGAAACTTTAAGTCCCCAAAAGATTTTTGGGAGGAGAGAGTCACAACACGAATCTAGAAAATGTGGTGCATTTTGTGCATAGATTTGAATTAGAGAATTCTTCGTTGGTTTTGCGTATGAAGTTGGGGAGGTGGAGGAAGACGCAAAGAAAAACAGAGAAACACTTCCCCCTGCTGCCTGGACGGTCAATAAGCAGCAGAGATATACAAAAATTATGATCAAGTAAACATACTCAAGCCTCAAATGCTTGCACAGGATTCACTATGTGTAGATATTTGAATTTTGTGGAATACATTTTCCATCTGAAGCTTCCTGCGAAGGCTGTAAAGATGATCATGGAACAGAGGCTTGCTCTTCAATGATTATGTTCTTCACTGGGCAATTCGTTACTTCTCTCTTTGTTTGAGCAGGAAATGCATTGATATGATTTTAAAATCAAAACAATATAAAACTTGTAAATTGAAAAATCTCACCCCTTGTTTCTGCCCTCCTTACTCATACTTAGATGCTTTTATTAGATTTTCATGTCAATACAAGTAAATGTGACTATAATCTTTTCTCCTTTTTTCTCATACAATAGTTAGCTAATTAACATTGTTCTACATATTGCTTTTGTCACTTAACACCATATCTCAGAGATCTTTCCATTTCAGGACGGGGTAAGCTTCCTTGTTCTTTCTTTATGAGCATTTTAAATGTGAAAGGACACATCACCAGTTAGGAAGCCATATAAGTTGGTTAAATTTTTGCAAAATGTGAACGATTTAAATTTTTTGATGTAGAAATAACCTTCTTCAGCCCACATTACCCACAGATAAACACTGTCCATGACCCTTTGTCATAAACTTGTCTCCTGCCTATATTTTTATTCTGGTGTTTCTGACGATTAGAATCTCTCGCCTTGGTATCAACTGCCTTCCATGCCAGAACAGAGCTTTGTCATCACTGAACTTTAGAAGCTGGTGCTCAGAATTAAAAGGGCTTAATGCCATCAAGATTTCTATTAAAAAAAACCCAAGGTGAAAGAAAAAGCCTTTTGCTTTAGCTGAAATGTTCTTTTAAAGGGCAAAATGGAAAATACAAACACCACAGCCTTTTTGCTGGTTGGATACCACAGCCATCAGCACCTCCTGAAAATGGCAGGGCTGCCAGCTCTTGATGGAAGCCAGGTTTGGCTTATCGTATTTGAAAGAGGTAGAAAACAACATTTTCCAGTGCAGATAGCAAGCCAGTGAGACTGTCAAGGTCAAAGAAAAACCCAATTATCCACAGCAAACACTGACTGTACAATCAAATTATACCAGTCAGGAAAACATTTGATCTGCAACTGGCTTTTCCAGAAAAGTTACCCTCAAATCATTCTGAGCCATTCATTGGCATCCGCTGACCAATTTCCTGCTGTTGCACAGCATCCTGCAACATGTCTGTAGTAAATGCATCAGTGCCCACCCACAACCCCTTGGCCCAATCTAGAGGTCACCTGCAGCTTCAGTGGGAGTTCCCATGAACACAACTGTCTTACCATCAAGGACCTGCTTCTCTACCTGAGGGCTTCTTCTGGCTACAGAGGTATGCCCTGGACAGTCCAGGAATGCAGGGCAGGACAGAAGTGCCAGGAAGTTAAGATCCCCAAGAGCAACCCTCAAGGGTTGCTTGAGGGTGGGAATTGGTAGATAAATATACAGCCCCCTTGCCCCTTGCTGGGGCAATGCTGAAGTGTGTGGCACCCGGACTCTCAGAAGGACACCAGGCAATTGAGACCCAGGTGTTCACAATAGTGACCCACTCATTAACACATTCCTTACTGGCTTTTTTCCCTTCTCTACCCTCTTACCTTTTACCTAGGATCACCTCCTATGATAATCTTGGTCCAATCAGGAGACAGAAACCACACAATAACTTAAACAGGAAGTTTAATATAAACAATCATTATGATAAAGAGTAACTTTAAAATGTAAGGAAACTCTATAAGGCACCCTGTCTTAGGGTGAGTCCCACAGAAGGACAAACTTGGGAGGGATCCAGAATCTTTGGGAAGGTGTGGTTCCACCTACTGGATAGCAGAGAAGTCTGCTGCTTTGGCCAGGCTGGAGCTGGTCCAGAGGTGCTGCAATCCCAAAAGGCCACCCTCCAGAGTGCATGTGAGAGAGCAGACAACCAGCAACTGACCTTGAATGTGAGGTCCGGGAGCCGACAGGGATAGGAGTCCTTCGGAGAGCGTGGTCTGTGCTACATGCTCTGGTTTCCATGTTGAGGGGCCTACACAAAAGTTATCACAATGCTGAGGCTGCAGTGTTGCAGAAGGACCATGTTTTGGCCCGTGGCTGGGGCTGAATGTCCTTATACCCAAAGCTGAGCCTGATCTGGCACAGAAATGGCAGGAGACCTTCTTCCTCCTGCAATATCCCTCTAGCGCCCTCTACTGAGAAAGCTAAACATCATGCTCACATTAAAGGAGAAATACTTAAAGGAATTCCTTTATCACAAAGCATATATTGAAGGGTGCATCAGAGCTGAGAGGCAATAAATTGACAACAAATAAATACTCCTCCCAAATAAACAGCTTGCACCCAAATCCTTGTCTCAGGGTCTGCTTTTGAAAGGACCCAAATCAAGAAAATGTCTATCAGACTTGTTTTCAATCTTGGCTCTGTGTGACCTAGAGGAAGGGCCTAAATAGCTCTGAGTCTCCACTTTCTCATCTGTAAAATAGGGGTAATAATAAACAATACTTGCCTCACAGGGCATTGAGAGAATGAAAAAATAGACCCTTCGCCATGCACCTGGTACAAAATAATTGCTCAAAAATGTCATCATTGCTTTTCCTTCTTTTCAAACCAAATTGCAGCCCCAAGGTTTCTTCTGAGTGTCAGAGTGCTCTGAGCTACTCAGACCAAGACATTTTGTCCTTGAATGTGGCCTAGAACAGCTTTTGGACACTTTTCCCTGGAAAGGGACTCTTTGAAGCTTTGGAAACAAAGGATAAAGATAAACTAGTGCTTCTCCGCAGAGAAAAGTTCAAACGGAAAATTTCTCCAGCAAAATGATACACATTGACACTTAAATAAATCAGCTTTAAAGGGGTATAATAATAGCTACCGTTTACTGATATCTCACTATGTCCCAGGAATTTATAGTCATAATCTCCCTTAATCCTCACAACAAGTCTTTAAAATAAATGCTATTCGTAATCTCAATTTTGCAAATGATGAAATAGAGGCTCAGAAAGATGAAGCAATTTGCCTAAGCTCAGAGCCAGGATTTGAACCCAAGTCTACTTGACTTGAAACCCCAGCTCCAACTGCTATGGTGGACAGAATCCCAATTTAGACTAAGGAGTCAGGAGATTATGGCCCACGCTTAACCTCGAAATCCCTGTATGATTCAGGGGGAAGTTCTTCCTGTCATAAAATGGGGGGAGTTGAGTTAGAACTGTGGTTCTCATGGGGGTGGTACTATCCCCAAGAATTTTAGAAATTTGTGAGGATGATGGGCACTGTGATAAGAGGGCATCGACTGGCATTTCATGGTTAAGGATCAAGAAGAGTAAACACCCTATATGATGTTTGGGACAGTCTTGTCCAATGAAGAATATGCTTCATGCTACATATATCCCACAGAACATTCCTGTAGTTGAAAAAGTTATCTGACTCTAGACCTCAATTCCATTTTACATATAAAAAGAAAGCATTCTTATATAGTTTTAATATACAATTAATTTTCCAGAATGAATTAAGGGAAGATTTTACTTTCTTTTATTAGAAATTTTACCAAGAGTTGGTTGCCATTTGGAAAATCGTATAACCAACAAAAATGCCACTCATGGTAGGAGTTAGCAGACCATCTCACTTCCCTCACTCTGTTCTGCATCTGTACTCAATATATGTACAGTTGCCAGTATCTGTGTATTTCATTGTCTCTTCCAACGTAGCAGTCCCCAGGCATTTGTATATTGAAATACTCATTACCTTACTAAATTACTTTCTTTTTATTTTTACTTTGTAGAAGAGTTAGAACACCATATTGATTACAAAGAAAATACATGTGTAGACAGATTGTATTATCTGTGAACTTCATTTCAAGATATTTAAGGAGGCATTATAAAATATTTATTTTAAACAGGGGAGTCTGAGCACAAGGAGAGAGGTTCTGACCTCTCTGTTCACTGAAACATGACTGCCCCAATACAAAGCCAAGAACCAAGATGCACAACATGCAAATATTTTCATCTACTCAAAAATGACTCCTTAGCACTGGCTTCAGCCAAGAACTGCTGTGGGTTCTGAGAATACAGTAGAGATCGAGAAGACCTGAGACCCTGACTTTGTGCAGCTCTCACTGGAAAAAGCAAAGGCTCATATCTACTGAAGTTAAATATTCACCTATCCTATGGCCCAAGAATTCCACTATTAGGTATATGTTCAAGAGAATAAGGGTACGTACACCCAAAGGCATTATAAGAATGTTGATAGGTGCTTTATTCATAATAGCCAAAAACTGCAAACAACCTAAATGTCCCTCAAGAAGAGAATTAATAAATAAATTGCGGTGTATTCATACAATGGAGTACTACACAGCAATAAAAAAGAAAACTACTAATACAACAACATGGATGAATCTCACAGACATTTTGTTGAACAAAAAAGCAAGACACAAAAGTGAAATTAGTATATAATTCCATTTATATTAAGTTGAAGAACAGTCAAAATTAATCCATGATGATAAGTACCAGAATATTAGTAATCTCTTGGTGGAGAGGTTATTGACTGGGAAAAGCACAGAAGGAACCTTTCAGACAGATGATAAAGTTCTGTGTCCCGGTCTGACTGATGGTTACACAAGTGTGTTTAAATTACCCAGGTACAATTAAAAGTTCATCAACCTGAACTCTTAAGATTAGTGCACTTTGACAAAACTTAAGGTAGCAAAATTTTACCTCAATTTTTTAAAAAAATAACTCTAGGGGCTGGCCCCGTGGCCTAATGGCTAAGTTCAACATGCTCCACTTCGGTGGCCCGGGTTCACGGGTTTGGATCCTGGTTGCAGACCTACACCTCTTGTCAGCCATGCTGTGGCAGCGACCCACATACAAAATGAGGAAGATTGGCACAGATATTAGCTCAGGGTGAATCTTCCTCAGCAAAAATATATATATATACATTTAAAAAAATAAAAAATGACTCTATTTAAACACCCCAATTAAAAGAGTTAGGCGCCAGCCCCATGGCTTAGCGGTTAAGTGCACGCACTCCGCTGCTGGTGGCCCGGGTTTGGATCCCGGGCGCTTACCGATGCACCGCTTCTCTGGCCGCGTCCCACATGCAGCAACTAGAAGGATGTGCAACTATGACATACAACTATCTACTGGGGCTTTGGGGGAAAAAAAAGGAGGAGGATTGGCAATAGATGTTAGCTCAGAGCCAGTCTTCCTCAGTAAAAAGAAGAGGATTAGCACGGATGTTAGCTCAGGGCTGATCTTTCTCACAAAAAAAAAAAAAAAATGAATAATTGCAAACAAAAGGCCTCTGGGATCAGACAGATCTGGTTCAAATCTCATTTCCACTACTTCCTACTTTGTAAGCCCTCGAGAAAATTACTTAGCTTGTCTGAGCCTCCATTTCCTAATTTATAAAATAAGAATAATAATTCATTCCCTTCCAGTTGGCCGAGAGGATTCAAGACATAACATATGTAAAAGCACCTACCACTGTCTTTATGCTCAATAGCTACTTGTTTATTCTCCAGGAATTTCACATTCTGTTAGCTTTGACTTCCCCAAAGCAGGACTTGTGTCAGTGATGGCAAATGTGGGATGTTCGTGTCCCCCACTGCCCCCTCCCGAGCCTGAGAACATGGCTAATCAACTAGATGCTCTTCCCTGCTGACCCTTAAAATCCTTCTCTACACAGTTCTCCCTGAAGCTGCACACTTCATGAGAGCTGGCACGTGAAATAAAACCTACGTGCCCTCCTGACCTATGTCATATTCATCTTTGCCTTGTTTGTAGTATCCAGTACAAAGACGTGTTGAGCTTGTGAAAATGAAAAAACAACTGATATTTAGCATCTAAAATTCGACATGCTCAGGCTAGGCTTTTATATATATATATGGTATGTCTTAAATCCTCACAAAAATTCTATGAAAGAAGCATAATTCTTGTTGAGTAATCAAAGAAAGTGAGACTCAAGCTCATTTAAGTAAGGAACACCAGCCCACAGTTCATAAGTGGCTAAACTGGATTCAAATACAGGTCTATCTGCCCCAACACCCAAGTTCTGTCCACCATGGCATGCCATGCTTCATCAACTATGGACACCCAGTGCACGTCCAACATTAGAAAATAGACAATTATGGATGAATCACCCAGAATCCAGAGCAAGGAAAATAGACGTGCATTATCCCATTAGGAGTGAGTTAACAAGAGAATATAGGAAATAATTTCATGCCAAGAAGTAAGTAAAAATAAGTGAGTTCTGATGGTTAAAAGGAGCAAGATAGAATCAACGGTCTGCAAGACTAACAGTTTATTGGCTGCTAATTCTGCAGATTTGCTTTTTCAAACTCAAGCACATTAGGTATTCTGCTAATGGTGGAGAGAGCGCCTTGGCTAATCGCAAATGAAGTGCATATCCGCACTCTTTGCAGAGCCCTGTTTTTCTTGCTTTCATTTTGATCGCTTTCCTGCTGACTTCATGTACCATCAGAGACCAGAGGTGGGAAAACAGAGCTGCCCCTGACAAAACCAAGCTCTCTGCTGGGAGGACTGAGAGGACACAGAGAATGCAGACCCCGTGCATGTCAGGGTCGTTGTTTTGAATCTGGAACTACACATCATAATGTCTTCTCTCCTGGGGAGGGGGAGGAAACAGGAGAAAAGACGAAGAGGGGGAAGAATACTAGAATGTCAGAGCCAGGAGGGCCTGCAGAGGCCATTTTGTCCATTTTCCCAAATGTCAATCATGTTTGCCATATTCCTATATCATACGTACTGTTGTTTGCTTATTCTCCTCCTTTAAACAAGCCCACTTATTTGACTACAGTTAGCCACATCCTAAGCAATAGATGTATGAAAACATACACTGGATGTGCTAAGTATACTTTTTCCTATGAGATATTAAAATAAAGATGGTAACTATGAAAATTAAAATGTTCAAAACCACAATGAGCTATCACCTCATACCTGTTAGAATGGCTATTATCAAAAAAACAACAAATAACAAGTGTCGGCGAGGATGTGGAGAAAAGAGAATCCTTGTGCACTGTTGGTGGGAATGTAAACTGGTGCAGCCACTATGGAAAACAGTATGGAAGTTCCTCAAAAAATTAAAAATAGAACTACCATATGATCCAGCATTCCACTTCTGGGTATTTATCCAAAGGGAAGGAAAAAACTAACTTAAAAAGATATCTGCATCCCCATGTTGATTGCAGCATTATTTACAATAGCCAAGATGTGGAAACAACTTAAGTGTCCATCAAGGGATGAATGGATAAAGAAAATGTGGTATACATACACAATGGAATATTATTCAGCCATAGAAAAGAATGAAATCTTACCATTTGTAAAACATGGATGGAACTTGAGGGCATTATGCTAAGTGAAATAAGTCAGACAGAGAAAGATAAATACTATATGATCTCACTTATATGTGGAATCTAAAAAAACAAAACAAAACAAAACTGAACTCACAGAGAACAGATTGGTGGTTGCCAGAGGTGGGGGCGGGGGGGGGAATCGGTTAAAGGAGGTCAAAAGGTACAAACTTCCAGTTATAAAATTAAAAAGTCCTGGGGATGTACTGTACAGCATGGTGACTATAGTTAATAATACTGTATCGTATATTTGAAAGTTGCTAAGAGAACAGATCTTAAAAGTTCTCACACAAGAAAAAAAGATTGTAAATATTTGTGGTGACAGATGTTAACTAGTCTTATCGGGGTAATCATTTCAAAATATATACATATATCAAATCATTAGGCTTTACATCTTAAACTAATATAATATTATGTATCAAGTATATCTCAATAAAAATATGTTCATCCATGTATCACATAAAATGAGCTTGTATCCCTCTAGTGAGACACGCACCACACATTGAGAAACGCTGATAAAAATTATTGGATTCTAGCCCTTTTTTTCTTTAGCAGCAGAAATTTAGTGATAATAGGGGCTTTTAAGGAACTCCAATCTATTCAGTAGACAGTGCAAAGCTGCTGTGACAAAAGTTAATTAGGGCAGCCGGGAAATCTTAGCATCTGTATTGCCACCATCCTGCTCCAAGCCCCCAGAAGCCCCTTGGAGAACATCTAAAGCTCAACAAGCAGCATTTTGAACACGACTCTGGATCTGGTCTCTCGTTGTCCAGAGGAGGAAACTAAGGCACAGAGAAGAGAATTGATGACAAAAGGTTGTACATGGAGTTATTACAGAAACAGATCTTGAACTCATGGCATCTGGTATACATCTGGAGATCTTTGCCCTATCCGGTGCCCTGGGAACCTTCAACTGCGGGCCAAAGGTGTAGTACATGGTCTCCCTTCACCTATCTTTCTCTCCACATCTTCTGGTTTGGAGCAACCTTAGAGATGAGAGAAGAAGCAATCTGTGGCCAGAAAGGAAGGCAGCAAGGTGGGATTTGGACATCTATGGCTAGGGTGCTGCTGGTCTGAAAACTCTTTGGACTGAGACTATAAGACTAATACATGGGAACCTCAGGGAAACAGACACAACTCAAATGTGCCTGGACCATTTGGACCCCCTTGTCCTTCCTTAAGGAACATTTCAGCTGGTTGAACCGTGTAGAAACATGCCCACAAACCCAAATCCTACTCCAGAAGCTTTGAAGAATAATGTGAGACAGCTTCCACAGCTCTGTCTCATTCCTCATGCACAGCTCCTCTCCCACCCTATTCCTGTCCAGCCACGTCCCTCCAGTGTTCCTTCTCGGGATCATTCTCTCTAGGGGTGTCCAGCATCTTTTCCCATGTAGAGTACTCCAGCTTCTGCAGATCTCCTCCCCACTCATCATGCTGCTCCACACAACACAGGCAGCACAGCCCACCCTGCTGGTGATGGAGTCTTCCTCTTCCAAAGGCTGGAGATGGGATCATAGATAATAAAATTTGAACAATTTTTTCTGCCCGCCAGATTTTAGCTTAATGTAAGAAAACATTTTCCAACAGCCAGAACTTCCCAAAGAAGGTGAGTTGGAAATGATATGCCTCCACCACCAGGAGATATCTTGAGGAGGTATCCTTGGGAGATTCTGGCCTCAGAGAGTAATTGCACTGGATGCCCACTAATGCCCCCTTCCAACTCTGCAGTGCTCTAGTCTTTAGAGCTCTTGTGGCCTTTGGGTGCCAGCAAGGAGGATTATGGAATTTAAGGCAGTTCTGGGGAGCATCTTTTCTTTCTTTTTTCTTTTTTTTGGTGAGGAAGATCAGCCCTGAGCTAACATGTATGCCAATCCTCCTCTTTTTGCTGAGGAAGACCCGCCCTGAGCTAACATCTATTGCCAATCCTCCTCCTTTTTTTCCCCTTTTTCTCCCCAAAGTCCCAGTAGATAGTTGTATGTCATAGTCGCACATTCTTCTAGTTGCTGTATGTGGGACGCCACCTCAGCACGGCCGGACAAGCGGTGCACGCCCAGGATCTGAACCCCGGGCCGCCAGTAGCGGAGCGTGCACACTTAACCACTAAGCCACGGGGCCGGCCCCTGGGGAGCATCTTTGATTGAGGAGCACCTTTGACTCTAGCACAGGGTCAGCAAACTTTTTCTGTAAAAAGTCAGTTGGTACAAATTTTAGGTTTTGTATATCATGTGTTTTCTGTTGTAATTACTCAGTTCTGCCACAGTATCATGAAAGTAGCCATAGATAATAAGTAAACAAATAAGTGTGGTAATGTTCCAATAAAACTTTATTTACAAAACAGGTGGCAATTGAGTCTTAAATTATTTCAAAATAAGAAGTTAAAAACAAAAACTGGCAGCAGGCTATATCTGACCTGCTAGCTATAGTTGGCCAATGCTTGCTCTAGAGGAAATGGTCAACCTGAATACCTCCCTCTCCCTTCCTGCTTCATCCAGTCAACCTCTGAGCCCAGTCAGCACCACCTCCTGAATATATCTCCTGGCCATCCATCAGAGAGACAAGCCAACCCCCTTAGGTAATCAAATCCACATCATCCATAGCTAGCAACCAAGAGAGGATGCCAAATCTGACCTTCCCTTTGAGGGACATGTACACATTTCTTAAAACATCAGTGTCTTAGCCTTTCAACTGTGGTAGGTTTGGGGGTGCTAATTACAAGCCTCCTCCCTTCCAGATTGCTAACTAATAGAGAGCAGACCCAAGAAGCTACATGAGAATCAAGACAGAGTACTTCACTTTCCTAAAGGGCCAGGCAAGGACCCAATGGCTCCAATATTTAGGGCTTTGGGTTGACTATGTTGGAGAACATGCTCAAACCAGACTTTCCCCGATTTTCTCCTAACCCCCTGAAGACCTTTGGATCTATCCAGAGGAAAACCAAAGAACCAACCCAAAGGCCACCTGACCAAGAGTTTTCTCTTACATTTCCCTCATAAGCAGAGTAGGAGAGAGAGACAGCAAGTAACACTGGGCCCACAGCCCTGCATTTCAGTGACCAGGCCGCATCTCTAGTTAATGTGACTTATTGGCGATACAGTGAGAACCTGGGATCACTGGGTTGTACTGGTCAGAGGTCAGGGCCACCACATTGAATACTGTATGGCAGGAAGAGGAGGGGAGATAACTTGGCCATGGGGTACTCACTGTCCAAAGGGGCAACTCTGATTAGATGTTGATTAGCATAACTAATTAGTAACAGTGACAATAATAAGACAATACAAATTGATCTTTCCACATCTTTTCTCACTTATTATTTGCAACTATCCTGTGAGGTTGCCATTCATATCAACCTCGTTTATATGAAATGAGCTGCCCAGAGGAGACTGAATCCTAAAATTGGTGGAAACTAAGAAAACTACCATCTTGAGTATTTTTTGTGGTTTCTGTGCTCATCGTAAAAACTTGAACTTAACTTTGGAGCAAGTTGTCCCTTTGCCCTGGAAATAACCATTCCATTTATCCCTTTGAGTTACATATATGCAAAGTGAGTACATTCCTACCCACTGATTTGGGGAAAGGGACTTTTTGTTTTTCTTAACATAGACTTTTGGATTTTTTAAAAAATTATTTAATTAAGGTCATATTGGCTTATAACATTGCATAAATTTCAGGTGTACATTATTATATTTCAGTTTTTGTATAGTCTGCATCATGTTCACTACCAATAGTCTAGTTTTTATATTTCTCAAAAAATTAAAAATAGAAACACCATATGATCCAGCTATTCCACTACTGGGTATCTATCCAAAGAACATGAAATCAATAATTCAAAAAGATATATGCACCCCTATGTTCATCTCAGCATTATTCACAATAGCCAAGATTTGGAAGCAACTCAAGTGCCCATCAATGGATGAATGGATAAAGAAGATGTGGTATATACATATAATGGAATACTACTCAACCATTAAAAAAAGACAGAATTGGGGCTGGCCCCGTGGCTTAGTGGTTAAGTGCGTGCGCTCGGCTGCTGGCGGCCCAGATTCGGATCACGGGTACGCAATGCCGCACCGCTTGTCAAGCCATGCTGTGGCGGTGTCCCATATAAAGTGGAGGAAGATGAGCACGGATGTTAGCCCAGGGCCAGTCTTCCTCAGCAAAAAGAGGAGGATTGTCATGGATGTTAGCTCAAGGCTGATCTTCCTCACAAAAATAAAAAGACAAAATCGTGCCATTTGCAACAACACGGATGGACCTTGAGGGTATTATGCTAAACAAAATAAGTCAGACAGAGAAAGATAAATACCATATGATTTTACTCATATGTGGAAGATAAACAAGCACATAGATAAGGAAAACAGATTGGTGATTACTAGAGGGGAAGTAGGTGGGAGGTCAAAAGAGTAAAGGGGCACATATGTATGGGAAAGGGACTTTTTAAATGGAGATAAGACTTGAAAAGATCCTGGGTTTAGAAAAGCCTGATAAGTAAATTGATGATGGATCATCTCTCATACATCTTTCTACATATATGAATCTACACAGTGGGCCAAGCAGGCTTCTGGGAGAAAAGGGGCTAGTATTTATCTACTTACTACATTTATTAAAACACATCTGATGGGCAAGGGTGGACCCACCTGAGGCCAAATGGTGGGAAGAAAAAGAAGAATCTCCAATTTGTCAAGAGGGAGACATGTGGACTGGGCAACCCAGGCATAAGTTGTTGGAGCAGAGTGCTGGTTCTGGGCAGTGAGCAGATGAGGCTGTAAATCATGATACTGCTCACTGGGTGCTAGGATGTGCCTTAGGAAATATAGTTGCACTTATGTGAAGTGGAAGAGCTGACCTGTGATGGCCCATTGCCCTGGCAGTCCAGGCCAATTGGAGAGAAGAGTTATCCTTAACCAAGGATAACTGAAGAGAAGGACCATCGTCCTCTGTTCTGAGGAACCACTGCACAGGCTGGCATTTCTTCTGACCACAGGGACTGCCCAGCATCAGCAGGGGGAGAAGGATCCCAGGTTTGTTCTTCTTACCTGCAGAGCACCAATGTGGGTTCTTGGGCATCCTGTGAAAGGCCCCTGGAGACAAGGGTTGGGGGTTGGGGAGACTGCACTGCCTGCTAATCTGAGCAGGCGGAGGATTGCGGTAACAACATGGCTGTTAACAAAGGAGACTCGTTTTACATTTATATGAGCTGTTGAGTCAAGAGACTTCCAGGTTATGAGCATGTTAGCCAGCTGAGGCTTAGAGAGGATTGATAAGAGGATCTCAGCAGTTCTTAGCCCTCACTGCACATAGAATTACCCAGGGAGCTTCTAAAACAGACTGATGCTTGGGGTAAAATCCAATCCAAGTGAATCAATCTTTTGGAGCGGAGCCAAGGAATCAACTGTTTTTGTTTTTTTGTGAGGAAAATCACCTCTGAGCTAACATTCAAGCCAATCCTCCTCTTTCTGCTGAGGAAGACTGGCCCTGGGCTAACATCCATGCCTATCTTCCTCCACTTTATATGGGACGCCGCCACAGCATGGCCTGACAAGCGGTGCGTCAATGGCGTCCGGGATCCAAACTCGGGCCACCAGCAGCCGAGCATGCACACTTACCCGCTACAGCACAGAGCGGGCCCTTCAACTGTTTTTGAATAAGCGCCCTAGGTGAATCTAACACGTACGTAGCCAGGTTGTGAAGTACAGGACTAACTCAAGATCGATAGGTAGGTAGGTAGGTAGGTAGATAGATAGATAGATAGATAGATAGATAGATGCCCCATTTTATGGATCAGGAAGCTGAGGGCCAGAAAGTCAAATAAGTAGGGGCCTGCCCGGTGGCACAGCAGTTAAGTTCATGCGTTCTGCTTTGGTGGCCCAGGGTTCGCCGGTTCGGATCCCGGGCGCAGACATAGTCACTGCTGATCAAGCCATGCTGAGGCACGTCCCACATGGAAGAACTAGAAGGACCTACAACTATGTACTGGGGGCTTTGGGGAGAAAAAAGAAAAAAAGAGGATATTGGCAACAGATTGGCTCAGGGCCAATCTTCCTCAAAAAAGAAAGAAAGAAAGAAAGAAAGAAATTCAAATGAGTAGCCCAAGGTCATTCAGCTGACAAGTAGCAGAATCATATGTCAAATCTAGGTCTGTCTGATTGCTGACCCCATATTAACTTTATCTTGTTGCCTTGAGGATTCTGGAGAATGAGGAAAAAGGAACCAAGACAGACAAAAGAGAACAGAAGAAAACCCCAAAGACTTCAGCTTCCTACCTGTTAAAAACATCCTTGCAGTGAACAAAAGGGAGATTTTGCACAAAGGCAGAAAATATTCCTTCTGCGTGTCAATGAAAAGCCATCCAGGCCAAATCAACATCGTTCAAGAAAGGTTTCTTGCCCCCCACTTCTTTCTAGATGAAAAGGTTATCAAGCTCGATGCACTTGAGGTATCACTGGAGGCAAGCACTGAATAAAAGGGAAAAAGTGTGTGGCTGATGTGGCTTGAAATACAAGGGAATCATACCTGTGTGGGGGCTCCGAGACACATGGAGCACAGGCAGAGAGACAGCACCACCTTGTGGGTGAAATGGTGCAAGCCAGGCTGGTTCCAGGGCTTAGGACATCACCACAGATGTGAGGCCTCCAGGAACTGCCATGAGTGTCTATGAATATTTAGTAAATAATAATATAATTTCAATTTCGATTAGGGCTATTATTTATTGAAAGTTTACAGTGCACCAGTTCCTAAGCAAAGCTTTTCATGGGCACCCTCCCCCAGCCACACACACACACACACACACACACATACACACACAAACTATGAGGTTGGCAATATTCTCCTCACTATAGTGATGAGAAAGCAGGCCTAGGGACGTGGATAACTGACCAGCCCAAGTCTCAGAGCAAGTAGTAATGGAACTGGGATTCAACCCTAGGGGGAAAAATGATAGTGAACCTCATTTGCCACTAGGAATATGGGGTCTGTTTGACTACAGATCTCTTGCCAGAGTATGTGATGGGTAAAAATACAGGCAGGAAATGGAATGCCTGCCAAAAAACCATCCTGGTAACCGTCCCATTGTCTTTGCATGTCCTCAACTTATCCCATAACTAGGCAGAAAGAAGAGTGAACCTGAGGGGCCCCACAGCGGTGTACTGCTCAGTGTCTACAAACTGGCTCAATGGGGGAAATAGACCCCGATTTTTGGCATCTGCCAATTTCCGTGGTGTAAATATTCCCACATGGCCAATTTCAAGCTACCAACTTGGCATTGACTACTTAACAAATTTCCTGAAATTTTAACATGAGCTTGTGTACATGCACATGTACATGAGGCTCCAGCACACCTGTGGAATCTATTCCGTTCTAAGAAAATAATGTTTGGTAGTGAGAAGTAGGGACTTCCCCCATCCAAAATAATCCAGAGTGTTTTAGCATGCCTCAATGTTCTCACTCAGGTGTTTTCTCACTACGGGTAATGGGTAATTTACTTCAGCTCGGCAGACCCACATAATCTGGTTGTGTGATTGGCATGAGTCATATACGATAATGAATTAAAGCTCCGGGCTTGACAGACTGAAGATTCAAGTAAGTGACATCCTAGACCAGAGGAATAGATTTCATGGGCCTTGACAAACTGGAGAAAAGGGCCATCCTAGTTAGGTTTGGGTTCAATTAGTGAAAGAGTAAATGAGAACTCTTAAAAATCAAAAAGCAGAGTGGGAGTGGGGATGAGCTACACATAAATATCTTGGGGGGAGAAAAGGGAGGTTATAATGAATCACAGAATACCAATCTTTCAAAATCAACATAAAATAAAGCAGATAATAATGGGATTGCAGTAGAAGAAAGAGGAGTTTGATCACTGGGAATTATGCCTTCCCTTGGTTTCAGATTTGCTTTGCTTCTCCTTGGAACACTGGGCTGGGTTTGGTCTTCCTGGAGGGAAGTACAGTGGAGTGCTTAAATGTACAGGCTTTGAGCACAAATCTGCGGCATTGATGAAGTTACTTAACATTTCTAAGCCTCAGTTTCCTTGACTGTAGACTGGTGATTTTAATGATATTGTCAAAACAGTTTCTCAGATCAATTGAGTGCAAACATTTATCCACATTTTATTTCAAGCTTGTTGGCAAGGGAAAAGACTTCAAAAAAAAAAAAACTAGTTCAAAGATTTTGTTTGGGGAGGAAAGCAAACATGACTTGAACACCACTCAACTAGAGTTTTAAAAGAGGAATGTCTAGTTTAAAGATTATTAGCATAGCATAAGGCTTAAAGAGCATTGTACTTTGAATATCTGGTTAAAGGTTATTGGGCACATCTAAAGAACAAGAGTTAGCAGAGGAGTCAATCAGCTTCCCACAAGGACTCTAAACTGCATTAAAGTCCATCAGAAAAATACTCCAGTGCTTTATTAGGAGTGCTAGATCCTTCTCCAAGGGGCTGAAAATTACATCAGCCCACAAATTCTGCCCCAGATCAGGTTTGGATGATTTCCTTTCATAGTAACCATCACGTAGGACTGGTGTGAGGATTAAACAAAACAGTAACAGCTACTAACATACACTGAGTGTTTTATCCTGTGCCAACACCAGTAGTGAGCACTTTACATCCGTTATGAAATCATGTCTTTCATCAGTTTAAAATTCTGTGGGGGCTTTTTGTTGCACTTTAGACAAAACACTTTTCCTATCCTTGTTGTCAAAGCCCCACATGATCTGATTCCATCTGCTCCTATTCTACCCCTTGCCCTATATCTCCAGCTGTAATGACCTGATTTCTGTTCCTCAAACACATCAAGCTGATTCCTGCCCCAGGACCTTAGCACTAGATGTTCTTTCTGCCAAGGCTGCTCCTCTTTGTTTTCTCATGGCTGGATGCACCATGACATTCAGATTTGAGAAAGACATTCCCTAACCTGCAAGTTGCTGCTCAGTCGCCCTCCATCATATCGATCTACTTAACCTTCTGCAGAGTACTTATCTCTGCCTGATATTTTATTCATGCATTTGTTTGTTGACCAGCTAATTCCACTAGAATGGAAGCACTGGTAGGGCAAGGGTTTTTCTGTCTTGCTCACCTGCTTTCTTTCTCATGCCTAGAACATTTCCTGGCACATAGTAGAAGCCCAAAACATATTTGTGGAATGAGTGAATTATTTCAATCTTCCCCTGAATCCTATGGTAGGTCTAGTATTCTTTCTATTTCACAAATAAGAAAACAAGGTTGTTTTATAATAAGAAAGGTTGAGCAATTTGCCCATGGTTGTAAAGCTAGAAAAGAGCAAATCTGAAATGCAAAGCCAACTGTGGCTCCAAAGCCCCCAATCTCCACCTCTTCATCATCGTGCTTGTGAAGCTGGGTACCTGAGGGTTACTGTAAATATTCAATAAGAACATGATTACCTTTCAACCTTGTTCCCAACAAAGACATAGATGAAAAGAAGTTAATCTTGGCCACTTGCTGTTTTCTTGTTTAACCTGAGGGGTGACTCCAGGGTCACAAGGATTTATAAGCCTGCTTTGCAGAAGAAAAAGAATGCCTTCAAGGAAGTTATGATCACCAGATAACCAGCCCCCAGCTGCCCATTGGTGCCCAGAAGTCAGATTGCCCAAGGGCCTATCTGGAGTGAAAGAAACATGGATTTCTCCCTTCATTTCTCCAAAACTCCTCCTGCCGAGCCCCTTAACTCTATAAAACCCCCTGCTTTCTTCTCTGGTGAAGGTGCATTTGAGAGAACCTATCCTCCCGCCTTCTCATTTTAGCCAGTTCAAATAGACCTTTCTCCATCTCCAAGCACCGATATCTCAGTGATTGGCTTACTGTGCACTGGGCACACGAACTTGAGATTAAGAGGTTCGGTATCACCTGTAAAAATAAGCTTCTTCACCTACCCTTCCTCTTTCTATATTACATTTAGTCTAGGAAATGGAAATAAATCTTTCTTTGCTTTAGACTTAATTTGTATTAGTTTCTCTGAAATTCATTAGTCAAAGGTCTATCTACAGTTTCATGTAAATCAAAATTAGGAAAAATGCCCACTTCAGGAGTGAATATGCTTATAATTGTATTGAAGGAGATCAAAATTTGTCATCCCAAAATATGCCTCTTTGGCATGAGGATTTTAGGCTGGTTATTTTTAAGAAACAGCAGACACAGGAGAAGCTCTGAAAACTGAGTAGAAGTTACTCTTTTGGAAGAGACATTTACATTTATAAGGGAAATCTCCGTTTGTAAGAGTGTCTCCCTCTCTGTACCAGGAAGAGAAGGATGACTCTAAATCTCTAGAAACTCTTCTCAATGAAGAAAGCAGAGATTTAGATCTGCATAATAACCATACCCTCCTTTCTGTGCTTTGTCTGATAACCTCCTATAACTGGTTCCCCTCCCCCCAACATCTTTGGTCTTTAGCTGGAGATGGCATTTAAGGTGATGGCTTAGGCCACTTGGATGAGTTATTCAGTTTTCCTGGGTCTCTCCCTTGTATAAAGGAGCTATACATGTTGTTGATGCAAAATAGCCAACAGCATTCCATATATAAGAGAGATAAGGTGACCTTTACTTGAGCCAGGCTGGGGACTACAATCTGGGAAGGCAGTCTCCACAAAAGAAGAAAGATTCCCAAGAAGCATGGTTTTCAGTACAGTTTTATACCTTTTTAGAACAAAGAACATACATTAAACACATCCAGGATACATATTCATCAAATTTTCAAAGAGGTATTCAGTTGCAAATTAGCAGATCAACGTGACCCTGATGTCCAGGAAAGAGAACTTATCTTCAGGAGTGCTAATACAGGCAGGCATTACAGCACTAGCGGACATAGGAGGGGAAGTAAGCATTCTTATCTCAAAAGAGTACATTTTTTCACTTTGAGATAATGTCTAATGCATTCTTTACTTTAACAGTTAAAGCAGATGTACAATGGATGTTTGATAGGCCATAAATCAGGTTTCTTTAGTTTAAACCAAATCAGTTTTGAACCAGAATAGCTACCCAATGTACCTCAATATGTGAAATTCTCGTCAATGTTATTAAACTTTTGTTTGTTTTTCTCTTATTAATCTGTCTTTTCTTTTTTTCTTTTTTTTTTTGTGAGGAGGACTAGCCCTGAGCTAACATCTGATGCCAATCCTCCCCCCTTTTTTTTTTCTTGAGGAAGATTGGCCCTGGGTTAACATCTGTGCCCATCTTCCTCTACTTTATATGGGACACCGCCACAGCATGGCTTAACAAACCATGTGTCGGTGCACGCCCAGGATCCGAACCTGTGATCCCAGGGCTGCTGCAGCGGAGCGTGTGCACTTAACCACTGCGCCACCGGGCTGGCCCCTAATCTATCTTTTCTTACAGGGGGTGTCTCAGCCAAGAACCAAAAGGGTAGAGGGAAAATTATTTTTCCATCCCTACAGGATGAATATATCTTTTCTATGACTGACCTTGAAAATTAATCTACTTACAACTTACAAATACCTTCTACACCCTCGGCCCATCCAGTGCCCATCATCTCTTTCAAAACCAGGTTCAAGGACACCTTCCTGCAGAGTGCTTTATCGGTTAACTGAGCCCATCCCAGCCAGCCCTCCACATGTGTACACATTCATTTTCTTCCACTTTTCCCTCATTGCTACATCATATAACTACTCTTAATTTATTTCATATATGTATTGTGTGAGCATAACAAGTATGTTTTGTCTTTATGATTATCATGTTGTGTCCCTGTGACTAGGGCCCATGCCCATTGGGCTTCCTATTGTAGGCAAATCTATTTAGGACCGACAATACCTGGTACATAAGACCAATGCCTATAACAGTTGCCTAATAACAGAAAATGGGAATATATAAGTAAAAGTTCATTTTCTTCTCTCTTCCTTCTGTATTGAAAGTTCTGAATTTGGGGAACAACACAAATGTTTTCTTTATTGCAAAACTCACTGTTTAACCACCATTGTAATTTGTTCAACATATTTACCACATCAAAGTATGTATTTCTAATAACCTAAAATAGCAGAAATTCAAATTTATGTTCAATCAGAAAGAATCTTGGCTGTTACTAAGCCTTTTATTATTTTTTTAAATGGCTAACTGAATCTCATCTTTTAATTGTGGTTTCTTACTATTGTCACAGAAAAAGAGTGGTGGAAAACATTTAAACACAAGCTCCTTACTTAAGTCCAGAAAAGTACAATTGTCTGTTTAGTAGTCCTTGTCTAAAACAATTACCGATAAGTATTTTTATTCAATTTTCTTTGAGGAAACAAAGATATCTTCTCTTTTCGACTAACTCTGATATCTGTTGAGGCATATGGTTCAACTCCATGGAAATAATTCTTGAGTCAAATCTTTCTAGCAAGTAAGTTCTTGCTCTTAAAGAGTTGTTCCCCCCCAATCCATGGCCTCCCTGGAGTAACTGAGACACTAATATGAAAAGAACAAGCCATCTGGCTAGAAGAATATCAGATTTGTATCGATGTTTTGATGTAAGCCAGCATCAATTAGTAGGAAGTGTCAAGCCAAGGTTCAGTTTGTTTACAAAGGGGTAAACATTGACAAATGTTGATATTCATTAGGCTCCTGTGCACACCCCACCATTTTTCACAATCCCTTCCCATTTTAGTACCCTCCTATCATCATAACAAGGCACATTTCATATTGAACAATAGGACTTTTATAAGTTAGGATGTTTCTTGGAATGTGTTTCACGTAATCAAACGATGGGTAGAGACAAGCAAAAGTAGGTCTCAGGAACATGTGGAACACACAGGGCTTTTGCTGTCTGTCTCTCATCTATGCTTAGGCAGATTTTTTTTCTCTCTCAGACTGGCACTATCCACATGGCAGAGGATCTGATGGTTGACTACTCCCTCCAGACATCTGCTTACAGTGTAGACACCAGAGAGGGACACCAATTACCTTCAAAAATCCCAAGGACTGTTCTAATCGGTGCAACTTGGATCAGGGGCTTATCTCTAGACTATTGTTGTCAATAAACTTCTTTTTTTTCCCACATTTTCTACAAGGAACTTGAGTTACCAGTGTAATCATTGCCATTTGAACTTAAAACACGGTCAATAAAATTCAGTGTTACCTGAGATAAGCCAGCTGGCCACTCAGACTGGTCTCCACAGCAATACTTCAATTTGTTCACCACAGTGTGAGGCCCTGCCTTCAGTCTCACAAGGTCAGAAGAACATCAGTACACAAAGAATGGATCTGAATCCCAAGTGGTTTCACACTTAACCAAGTTTTTAGAGCCTTCTGCAAAAAAAAGATTCATAGGAAGAGATATAACCACCAAGTGGAGAGCTTCCTATATTTGCTGAACAACACTTTTTCTTCCTATAGGCAAACCCAAATGTGAAGCCAAATATGATCCAAAGGTTGTCTAATGATCACAGATCAGAAGAGGAATGAATTAGATGATTTTAATGGCTGGCGCCTAATAGCAAATGCATGCTCTCCGTAGAGACCATCCCAATTCTAGATACTTTGGATCCCTCCCTTTGGTAAATGCTATGCTAGCCATTTCCCCTCTGAAAAGATTCCCTATTCAGAGGTAGATTATTCTCATTACTTAGGTATACAATTTCTTGGTTATAATCACTATTTTCTCATCCCTCTCAGAATTTCTACCCAGAAGACTGGATTGGATTTAGGGTATTCAGACAACACCACATCATTTCCATAGATCTTCTTTTCATTTCTACTTTTCCTAATTTCATTCTGGGAAGTGTGACTCTTATTCGTTTTCAGGGTACCATGTACCATCTAGAACATTCAGGAAACACACACACATTAAGGCTGTTTTTTAAATAAAAATAATGTGCTTGAAGATTAACTCTTCTAAATGCAAAGCTCCTTTTCATCTTTATAAGCCTATAAAGGAATATCTTTTATTTCCAGCCATCTGCTATGGTGCCATCCCAATTGTCAAAATAGCCAGCAACTCAGTAACATTTAGAGACACTGGCTACTTAACCTCATAATAAATCTTACTTTTGTAAATCTGATTGCTATCGCTACTAGAAGTTTAAATCTTTTTTTAAATTTTTAAAATTTTCCCCCAGTTTGATCAAGATATTATTGATATAACATTAGTTTAAAGTGTACAACATAATGATTTTTCCCAACTTTTTTCCAGTTTTATTGCAAAATAATTAACATACATCATTGTATAAGTTTGAGGTATAGAACATGATAGTTTGATTTACATATATTATGAAATGATTACCGCAATAGGTTCAGCTAACATCTATCTTCTCATATAGATATAATAAAAAGAAAAGAAGGAAAAAAGGGAAAAAATTTCTCCTTGTGATGAGAACTCTTAAGATTTACTCTCTTAACAACTATCCTATGTATCGTACATCAGTGTTAACTATAGTCATCATGTTGTACATTACATCCCTAGTACTGATTTACCTTATAACTGGAAGTTTGTACCTTTTTTTTTTTTCTTTTGTGAGGAAGATCAGCCCTGAGCTAATATCCATGCTAATCCTCCTCTTTTTGCTGAGGAAGGCCGTCTCTGAGCTAACATCTATTGCCAATCCTCCTCCTTTTTTTTCCCCAAAGCCCCAGTAGATAGTTGTATGTCATAGTTGCACATCCTGCTAGTTGCTGTATGTGGGACGCAGCCTCAACATGGCCAGAGAAGCAGTGCGTCGGGGCGCACCCGGGATCCGAACCCAGGCCGCCAGCAGCGGAGCGCGCGCACTTAACCGCTAAGCCACGGGCCTGGCCCCAAGTGACAATTCTTTTAAGTTTTTTCAGGAGAAAAAGCCATCCCCCGTCTTACATTAACATTTTATCATGCTCTGCCCACCACCGTTTCCACCCTCATCAGCTATTTTATACTGCAGTAGAAATAGACGAATAGCTGTGACCATGGAGTTTGCTTTGGAAAGGCAAATGATACATCTTCTCCTCTCCCCTTCCTCTTACAGAAACTGTTAATGGGGTGCTTTGAACCTCGCCTAACAATGTGTTCTGTTATCACTGAAAAAGGGAACTTGCAAGGTTTCTACTTGGCTTTGGGAGAGAAAGTCATTTAGAAAATAACATTCACTAGTCTTTTGATTATGAAAGGCAAGGCCTAGGGCCTGGTTTGGAATGGAGATGCCCTGGAGTGGAGATGCCCTGGGGATGTGAGGGAAAGGAAACAAACAACTCTGCCTAAAAAGCCCCTGGGCTCCCTGGGGATAGGAGATCATCATATCTAAACCGATGCTTAACTTTCACTGGATCAGCCACCAGAAACAAGGTCTGCATTGGATAGGGGTGAATAGGGGGCAGGCTGGACTGTAGAAAAGAGAGGAAATCAGGAGCCAGGTACTTGGGAGGAGTCTGGTGCCCGAGGACACAGATGGCTGCCAGTAATGACCGCCATAATACCCGACCATTGTTCCACTCATTCCTAAAGGTTTTATAAAGTTTGTTTAACCATCACCTTAGCGTCAGACTTGGGAAACCAAATGAGAGCTCAATCATGTTCAGGGAGAAAATTTTTGATCCTTGTTGGGAGACTCTGAATTCAGACGTTCACACAGTGGGTAGCGGAGCACTGGCAGTTTTTTTTGAAGAGCTCATCTCACTCACACCCTCACTATTATCAAATATTATATTACTCTCTCTAAAGAAACAGTCAGAGGACATAACAAAGCAAAGAAGTCATTGGTAGGAAATGATGACTGCATAAAACAGCTTTTTTTTTTTTTTTTTTTTTTAAGATTTAAACGTATGCCATTATCCCCTCAGGTATTCACAATATTCATCCCCAGGACCTGTCTTCAAGTGGAAAGAAAATCACCTTAGAACAGCCAAAGCAGTAGAGATCAGTGACCCTGATTCTTCTCAATGTAACTAGAATGTTTTCCAAGGCTATAAAATTGTTCAAGTTACACTGTATCCACTGTATCCAGAGTAATTTGACCCCATGGATACAAATATTGTTATTTCTTTTAGATTCAGTGTGTTATTCTTTTTTTTTTATGCTTGGTAAGCTTTTATTCATCATTGTAATATTATACAAAATACTAAATATATATTAATAATAACATTTACTGAAACCTAATGGAAAAAAATTCCATCCATGACTGAAGCAAATGATATATTGTGCTTTGGAAATACATTTAAGAATAAACGTGCATATCCTACTAGAAGAAAATGTCATAATAAAACATGAATAATGGGGCAAAATAAAATATCTACAGGTGACAGGAATCAGTGTTCAAAGATGGCAGGTATTACAAAATGATTCTATAATTTTTTTTAAATGTGCCTGAGTGTCTTATATTTTTTTGTTATTTTTTTTAATTTTCAGGTGTACATCATTACACTTCTATTTCTGCATAGATTACACCATGTTCACCACCCAAATACTAATTACAATTCATCATCACACTGTTATTCAATGAGGCAGTTACTATACATTTTATAAAATCAATTGTGAATTATCTATTTAAGTTATAAGCAATTTTCACCTTATTATATTTCAGAAAATATTTAGGATTGTCTATATGCTACCCACAAAACACAAAACTATTTTCTAGTCACTGAACCAATTCATTTTTAGCAACAAATACCTTATTGTTTCATTTTTTTTTAATTTGATCATCATGCTTAATTAAATTTGTGGAGTTTTGCTGAATTTTTATGGATGATTCTTCTTTATTTATTCCCCAAAAACCAGATAAATTTGATACATTTGTATACACCAAAGAATTACCATGCTACACACAATAAATAACTTATACAATTTAGCAACATATTGTATTGCATTGTTGGTAATCAGGTAAACGGAAACATGTCATAGCCTCATCTTGTGTTCATAACTAATTTTGAAAATGGATAAAACAATTATATCTTACACCATTTTAATCTTGATGGCTTTTAGTAATACATTTTTTAAGTTTCACTCCATGACTGTCTCTCTGCAGTCTTCATTATACTCCTCAAAACGCATGACACTTTATTTGAATTGAAACAATGAAGTCCAACTGTTTCTGATGGAAAGTAAATCTGATTTGGCTAGTTTGATGGTGAAAATGGGCTCTGTTAACTAGGTTATATGACAAACATTTTCCATACTTGACAAACAGTTTCAACTTGAATGAGCTGTACCATTAGCTGAAAAGTTTTGACAAAAACGAATTGAACCACCTAATAACAATAAAAATGCATTTTATTCAAAACCATTTATGAAAATGAACAATGTTTAGATTTTTCCCAAACTATTGAGTATGTCAGGTCAAACAGGGTACATCTCATTGGAAAAAACAACAACAACAACAACAACAAAAAAACAGGTCTAATTCAGTCATTTGATGTCTTGATAAAGCCTGTTTGGCATATTTCCCAGAAACTGAAAAAATGAAAATAAAGGACTAGGTTAACAAACCCTTTGACAAGTTAGGTAGTTTTCAATCCTTTGCTCTCCACAAAATTGAAGGAGGGCCTAATTGAATAATCAGCTTACAGATCATCAAATCTAATTTTTTGAGATCAAGAATTGAGTGGCATTACTACATTAAAACTCTGTTCCCAAGTACAGCACTTGTTTATAAGAACACAATTTCTCAGGGCATAGTTATAAAAACTAGAAACAGGAATAGAATTGATACTCAACTCTTCTTGTTCTAGCAATAAGACATATTCATTCAGAGACATATGAATTTTAAAAAGCAATAATATCCATTCCACCAAGAGATGCATTTTCCAGTAAGTTCTACATTCTATTTAATAATTATGAAAATTTGTAATATTTATTTTGCTTTGATCGTGTACTAGTGACATTTTAAAGATAACTCAGTCCAGAATCAGGTGATTTGCTATGTAACCTTCAGCAATATCTTTAATCTCTCTGGGCTTCAGTTTCCTGCTTTGCAAATGGGGGACAGCAGTAGTAGGCCCTAGGTGCAGTGTTGTTCCAATGACTGAATGCGTTAATGCACGTAAAAGCTCTTAACGCCACGCCTGGCACATAGTGTGCGCTGTATGTGTGACCTGTTATTATTGTGGGAGATCAAGATTTGGCCACCCTGAAATATATCTCTTTACCTTGATTGTTTTCTCTGAGGGACATTTGACCTCCCCCAGTAACTGCCTAAAGAATTTGACATAATAACTCCTTCCTGGAACAGATTTTCTATCTGATGGCTGTAATATAATGTAAAATAGATGTTAGAATAGAAAAGGCACCAACAAGCCCATCTTATCAGAAGTTCTGTCTCTCTGGCCACATTCTCTGGATGGCCCTGTGAGGAGCTGCCAGACAAACATTTACATTTATAAGGGAAATCTCCATTTGTAAAGGTATCTCCCTCTCTGTATTGGGAAGAGGGGGGATGACCTCATTTCTAGAAACTTATCAATGTGGAAGGTGAGGCCTTAAATCTGCATGATAACCTTACTCTTGTTTACTGTGCTTTAGCGGTAATCTCCTGTAACTGACTCCCCCGGCCCCCAAAATCCTCCTGTCTTTAGCAAAAGATGATATTTAAGACAAGAATTTCTGCTATTGTGTTGAGAAACGCAGTGTCCCTGGTTTCTCCCATGTTTACATGTTATTAAAATTGGTATTATTTTCTCCTGCTAACCTGTCTTGTTAATTATTTGGCCAGCCATAAGAACCTAAGGGAAAGGGCAGAGGGGGATTCTCCCTCTTTCCCCAACATTATCAAATAGAAAAACCCTTACAACTAAAAACCCATGGGTTTGTGTTCACCGGCAGGAAGAAGGTGCTGGAGGGATGGGGTTCTAGTCAGCAGGCACACTTGGAGAGTAATAACAGATGCCTAAGGAAAAACAGGATGGGGCTGGGAGAAGAGATACAGGAGGCCCCCGAAGCTCCCTGCTTAGAAGAAATCTGGGCAGGATCATAGCCTGAGAACGAAAAGGGTTGGGAGAGCTTAGGATAAGCAGTTCCACGCACGGTTCGCATTCTCAAATCTATGGGTCTCAACTGCTGCGGGAAACAGGAGAGAGCGCGTCAGGCCTAAATGCCACCGTGGATCGAACGGGCCAGCGCCTCCCTCCCCCGCCGGGGCCTGCTCCGAGCAGGCGCCCAGTCGGCCCTCCCGCCAGGGCAGTCGCGCGGGTCGAACGCCCCACCGCCTTGGACTCCAGGCCCCCGCCCCGGCCCAGACCCCGCGGCCCACGGCGCGCTCCGCCTCCTCCCCGTCGCTTCCGACGCAGCCCGGCCGCGCGAGGGCGCCGGCGCCCGGCGGCGGCCGGAAATGGCCCCTCGCGGCTCCCGTCGCCGGACCTTCGTTGCTATTGTCACCTCCTTTTCCTCCCTTCCCCCGGTTCCCTTTCACTTCCGGGGTTGCTCTGGATCCGCTGGTTCCGTAACAACATCCCGTTGGCTTCCCTTAGGCGGCGGGACCTGTGCAGCCGCCGCCTCCCAGGAGCGCCCGCCCGCGCCCTCCCCGGCCCCAGGCCGCCATGGCCACCAACCCGCAGCCGCAGCCGCCTCCTCCGGCGCCGCCGCCTCCCCCGCCGCAGCCGCAGCCGCCGCCGCCACCACCGGGCCCCGGGGCTGGTCCCGGCGCGGGCGGGGCAGGCGGCGCGGGGGCCGGCGGCGGGGACCCGCAGCTCGTGGCCATGATCGTGAACCACCTCAAGAGCCAGGGGCTCTTCGACCAGTTCCGCAGGGACTGCCTGGCCGACGTGGACACCAAGGTTCGGGCGCGCGGGGCTGCGGGTGTGCGGGGGAAGGGGAGGACCCCGAGGGCCGCCTGCTCGAGCGGTCTCCCGCGCCCGTCGATGGGCCGGCTGCGCCTCGACTTCCCGGCCGGGGCCCCTCTCCAGCGCGCCTCTCCCCGAGTCCCCCGTGCAGCCGCTTCCTCTTCGCGCTGCTGCCCTGTGCCCGGCGCTGTGCAAGGCGCGGTGCGTTCATTCATTCGCCTGTGCGCCCGTTCGCTTAACCGACTAGTGGTGAGCACCTACTACGCTGCCGAGGCGCTGGGAACCTACCGCTGAGCAGGACCAAGTCGTTGTTCCCATGGAGACTCGTTTGGAAACACCAACGCTAACGGTGCTTTCATCTCTGATTAGTTTTCTTCCCGGTTTAGTTTGTATCCAAGTTATTTTTGCCTCCTCTCTTGAAGATTTCTGGGCGGTAAGGGTCATGTCTTTATTCTTTGGAGGAATTATTAAGTGATAATTGAGTCAGATTTGCAATGTGCATTTCTGGACATTGTAGGGATGCAAAGGTAGGGAGGCAGAGCTGGACAGTGGCAAGATGGGTTGGGGAGATCCGGGACTTTTGTTTCTACCAGTAACCGCTTCGTTTAGGTAGCTTAGGCCAAGTTACTCCTCTAAAGTGAGAAGGGAGGGAGAGGTGAGGAGTAGAGACAACTGAGCCATGCCGTGGGGGAAAGGATGGAGGAGAGGTGATAGCAGATATTGAAGTGGAGAAAGGACAGGACATGAAATGGAAGAAGAGTGAGTTGAGAGAGTAAGGGAGAGAGGGGAAAGGTCAGCAAAGTGGTTCCCTTCACAAAACGAGTTAGGGACTGGGAAGGGAAAGGGACTTTGTACCAAATGTCAGAGTGAGAGGGATGTTGGCAGAAACAGGTAAACTTAGCTGGTTTGGCAAAGAATGAGCAGAGGACACCAGGAAGAAGCCATCAGGTGAATTGGATGGAAAACCAGTAGGGTCTGGAATTCTGGAAGCAAGTGAAGCAGGAAGCTTCAGGTGGAAACAGTTGGAAAAGTGGGGGTGTTTTTGGTTTAGATCTGGTTGGATCCATGGAATTGGAGTTTTGATGGGGTGAGAGTTTCCTTGTAGCATGTTCGGCTGTTCTGAGGAGACTTGTTTCTTTGGGAAAGGGTTGTTTGCAACATACGCCGATTCTTCCCTGTGACTGTGTTCACCAGGCTTTGAGGTGAACTGCACAAAATCCCGCTGTCTCCTCTGGGAAAGCCCTCCTGACAATCTGGGGACATCTTCCCTTTTAAGGACTCTGGCCCACCATGTAGAACAGAAGTAAAATTTGCCTTTTCAGCATGTTGGAGTTTTTGCACACGGAGAATTCATTTTACATGGGGATGTTGATCTGTGTAGGAAGTATATAGTTTTCTCACTTTGTTTTAGAGAATATGCACAGCTACCTTTTTGAAAATAACTTTTGGAAAATAAAGAGGCTTGTTGCCTCTTTCTTTTTTTTTTAATGGAAGATTAGATTAGATGTGGCCAGGTAAATATTACCCAAATACACCTGGTTATTTGTATCGGGCAAGTAAAGATTTCATTTTGCTGTTCTCAGAAACCTACAGATCTCTGTTATCACTGTATATGCAAATTGAAAATTTAAATATACTGATGGGGGTGCTGCAGTATCTAAGGTTCAACTTTTTCTTCATCCCCATCCCCACTAAATGTTGTTGTTGTGTGCCAGATCCTCTCAAGGTGGAGCCTTCGAACCTTTCTTGGGAGGAAGGAGGGAAGCACAATTGCTTTGACAATCTGATGAAAGCTAGGACCTTCTCCCAAGAAGAATGCACATATACACATTAAAATGCTGTTTTTATAATTCAAAAATGGTCAACTATAGGCAATTTCATGTGATTCAACCTTATAGTTTCAGGGAATTCAGGGACCGCAGAATAAAGATTCCTTGTTTTAATGTTTGAGGCTAGAGAAGAACAGAACTGAAAGGATACCCCCACCCTGACAGAAGGGGGTGCCTGGGTATGGTTGAGATTGAAGTTCTCTCCTCACTCTTCATGTGTGCTCGCTCTCTCTCTCTCTCTCTCTCTCTCTGTCTCCGTCTCTCTCTCTGTCTCTCTGTCTCTCTCTCGTCTTTCTACCTCTGCACCTGTTGTTTCTGATTTTCTTGCTTCTTTCCCCGTTGACTATCTCCTTTTTCCTCCTCCTTCTCCTCCTGCTTTTCGTCCTCTTAGCTAGCAATTACGTAGATTTCAGTTTAAAATATTTGCTTTTGTTGAGTAGTGCTTTATACTCCTTTTCCTTATCTAAAAAAAAAGAGTAAGTTTGAGAGTCTCAAGAAACATACAAAAACCAAAGTTTTTTTTCATATAAGCTTAACATTCCTATCATTGTGATGAGTGGGCCAGAGTAGAAATAAGATTTCCTATTTGTGCACAGGAGCATCACTTTAATGGAATCCTTGGGTGTCAGCTCTTAAGAACACCTTACAGTTTAGACCTTTTGTGGTATGGTGCTTTTGATAATTGAACCCTGAAGACTGACTTGCTTTATGTCAAACTCTGACCTGTAGTATATAGTATACAGGGTTGTGGCAGTAACTGGATTGTCAGTTATGTGCATATTTAAGAAATGAGACATTTAATACCTATCAGGTTCTTTCCAAGAATAAAACTATCATCCAGTCCAGTGTGTTTAAAGCAAGATGAGAAGCACCAAAGTCTTCCACCACTCCAGGAGACATAGAACCCCCGAACTGTTATGGGGTCATTGATGGTCCATAACCAACCAAGAGAGATCCTATGGTAGCAGACCAATTCAGCCTTTCTACCCAAAGAGTTGGAACCTTGGGCAGCCCCAAGATCCACCTAATGCTGAGGCTCCTCTGCTCTAGACTACCAGTTCCCAGATGCGTGGAGCAAGCCGAGAGGTTACAAAGCCATTCTGATGCCTTTGCACTGATTAGCAACCGGAGAGTGAGGAGGGAAGATGAAGAGAGGCCCATTATTCTGTCCTAGGCAGGGAGCTCACCTTCCAAGTAAATATGGCACCTCTCTCCTCATGTAATAAAGGCCAATTTTTGGATACTTTCTCAGTTAAAAATGGCTCCTAGTCACTGTAATTATTGTCCTTTTTTCTCATTTTAGATTCAAAAGGAATATCAAAGACAGAGGTATATAACTTTATTCACCCAACAAATATGTATTCTGTACCAGGCACTGTTTTAGGTGCCAGGGAAACAGCAGTGAACAAAAAGTCCCTGGGTGTTGTGGCGCTTGCATCCCAGCGGAGACAAAGAGACAATAAATAATGTGTGATACGACCCTTGGAAGAAATAAAGCAGGATGAGGGTGGAAAGGATTGCTGACTTGTTTTGAGTAAGTTGTTCAGGAAAGATTTCAATAAGGTGATATTTGAGGCATCACTGAAGGAACTGAAGGAGCCAGGCAACTCTCTGGGGCTGAGCATTCCCAGTAGAGACCACAGCAAGTGCAGAAGGCCTAAAACAGAGCCAGCTAAGGGAGAAAGTGATAGAAGGTGAGATAGGAGTGCCCCTCCTTCCCTCCCTTCACAGATCTGGCAGGCCTTGGAAGCCGTTGTAAGAGTTTGGCTTTTACTTGAGCTGAGAAGCCATTGGCAGGTGTTGAGCGTAAGAAGGACATGATCTGACTTCCATTTTAGATGCATTGACCATGTGTAATTATTAGTAGTGTCCCCTTCTCGCTCAGTCATGATCTGGTTTGGACAATAAAATTATCTGATTACTCTAATTTTAGAAGCGTTACACTTGCTGCTCTATGGAAAATAGACTTCAAGTGGGCAAGGGTAGGAGCGTGGAGATCAGATACTGAATCTAGACAGGAGAGGAGAATGCCTTGGACCTGAGTGGTAGCAGTAAAGGTGATGGGAAGTAGTCAGATTCTGGATGTATTTTGATGCTGGTGCTGACAGAATTTGATAATGGTTTGGATATGGGGTGGAAGAGAAAGGGAGAGTCAAGGATGATTCCAAGGCTTTTGACCAGAGCACTAGAAAAGGAAGAAGAGATATGTAGATAGCTAATGGAATCCAAAATATTTCTCTAGTCACTAGGCTTTTTACTGAAAGGAGAACTTGGAAACAAGGAAAATTATCTGTTGTGGTTCAAATTGGAGCTTGTTGTGGGTTGACTAGAGTGCTAAATGCATTGTGGTGTTTAAGCCTAATGTTTCTGAGATTTGGGAATCCTGGAAAGAAGGATTATGTTTTAGAATCATTGGGGAGAAAGAATTAGTTTTCGTTCACATTGATTTTGGATAAATGGAGAGGAACATGAGAAATGATCGTGAGACTGATTCTTACAGGATAGAAAATAGGGATCAGCAAAAGTCTGGACGTTGGAAGAAATGAGCAGGCATCACACACTGTGTTGGAGATAGTTACCCAGTCATCTTATCTAACGACTACTTTTTAATTGTTTATCTGCCAAGCAGTGTGATAAGCTTTGTGAAAAGAAAGATTAAGGGAGTGAGAGGAACAGGTTTACACTTCAGTGGGGAGATAAATATTCCCCCCTCCCCAAAATACAATACAATCTAAGAATTGCTTGAATGATACTATGTATAAAAGACAGTAGGCACATGGGAGAAGGGCTGCGTAAGCCTACCTGTGGTGTCCGGATGACATCACAGATGAGAGTGAGCTCTGAAATGAGAAGTTTGCCAAATACACAAATAGAGGGAATGGTAGGTGCAGAAGATAAAGGCGTGAGAACTTACCACTGGAGTATAAGCTTTGAAGGGTAGAGGGAGCAAATGGCAGAACATGAGGCTGTACAGTTTTGCTTAAAATCATTCAGGGACACTCAAACTCATCTAGGTTAAAAACCATGTAAAAGAAAGATATAAAGAATGTGAGTGGTGGGGGACAACCTCTAGGAATGGAGTGTGCAGTCCTGATTAGGTAGTCAAGCATTCCTTCAAGGCAGTGTCCTTTTAAGTAGAGATGACATAATATGTGTCCTCTCTCCTCGTCCCTTTCCTCAAGGGTTCTCAGACTTAGCACAGTTGACATTTTGGGCTGGATAGTTCTTTGTTGTAGGGGGGTGCCCTGTGCATTATAGAATAGAATGTTCAGCAGCATCCCTGCCCTCTACCCACTAGACGCCTGTAGCAACTCCTCTCAGTTGTAACAACCAAAAATTTCTCCAGACGGTGCCAGATGTCTCCTGGGGTGGAGGGGCAAAACGCTCCCAGTTGAGAACCACTGTTTTAAATCAAATTTAATGCTGAGTTCCAGTGGTTGTCCCTTCATAATTTCTCTTAAATCCATGGCTTTCAGCCCGTTTCTCCACCCAAGGCAGAGCTTCCTCACGCTAGTTATAGGATACTTTCCTAAGTATATTTTGTGTCTCTTTCCTTTTTCACTATAGGAAGAGTAATCATCAGAAAGCTCAGCTATCACATATCACTCTACTCATATGTACAGTGGGTTCCCATTTTCCCTGCCCCCACAATTCCAGACTTCTTATACAGGTACCCAGATCCTTCCAGACCCTGGCCCCAAGCTATGTCTCTAACCTTATTTCCCTGCTTTTTTTGTATTCTCTTGAACCAAGTTGGACTTAACAATTTGGGGGCCCCCAAATGCTGCTGACCCCACATTTTCTCATCTACTTGTTCTTTGCTTATGTTGTTGGCTATACCTGCAAGGCCTGCCTTTCCAAATCCCAGCTGCATTGTGAAACCTTGAAGGTCCAAATCAAATGCTGCATTCTCAGTGCAGGGTACTTCCTCTGCTGATTTCCCTTTCTGTGCTCCAAATCATCTAACAGTAACATTTATTGGTGTCTTATTTTTTTAGTCATTTGTCTACAAATAAGAGGTGTGTCTCTCTCCTTTGCGTTCTTCACATTCTCCAAACATCCTGTCTTAGCCAAAATCAGCAGTGTTTGAATGACTAAATTATCCAGTAGCAGGATTGTCATAAACTGTGAAACTTTGTTGCCACATTGATACTATAATCTAAGAAATGTTAACACTGTTAAAAATACTCAAATTCCTGAGACTATCAATATTGATACTGTATAACATTGAAGATTTTTAGCATTTATGTCTTTTTTTTTTTCTTTCTAGCCTGCCTATCAGAATTTGAGACAACGTGTTGACAACTTTGTTGCAAACCACTTAGCAACTCATACATGGAGTCCCCACCTCAATAAGAACCAGCTAAGAAACAATATTAGACAGCAAGTGCTCAAGTAAGTCTCAGAATTACAGAGTTCCTAGATGGGCTTGAAAATGTCATGGCCTTCTTTGCCTGAAAGCAGAGATATTATGCAGATCTTGATTCACCTAATGATAATTTGTCAAGTTTGGTATGGCTACTTCATATTAGGATGCAGTGTAATTTTAGACTAGGCTCTAATTGCTTCACATTTCCTCCATAAATTTTATCAATTTGATTTCTCCTGAACACTTTTGAAAATATTGAAGGAATGACAATGTGACTTAAAAAAAAACTCTAGGTAAAATATTAATAGATGGTAAATGCCAGAATAGTCCATACAGTTACATTCATAACTATTTTCTTAGCCATAAAAGAGCAGGCTTTATTCTTCTTATTTTAAAAATAAAGACATTAAAGATTACTGAAATTGAAATATTTTCCCCTGATTTGAGGTCGTGGCTTCTAACTTCTAATACAGCCCCCCACCCCTCCTCTTTCTTTTGCATTTTACTCTGACTTGAATTCTGCTTTTTAGTGATGATATAGCCAAGAAAAAAAAGAAAAAAAGTGTGTTTGGACCTGTCAGAGCTGTTTTTGGGTGAACATAAGATAAAGAGAATGAGAAGAGCTGAAATGTTTAGTGGGACCTAAAAAAATTCATATTTATTCCAAAAAAAGGAGATTTACAATATTGTCTTGTTCTTGAATATAAATATTTGCCAAGACAAGAAGACTCAGGCCTTCTATCCCTGTTTCACCCCCCAAAAAAGGTGACTGAGTTATTTAAATAGCACCTAGTCTTCCTGCTTTGACAAATATTTACGTTCAAGCACATTTTTTAGAATGAAATGTGGCTTTTAAACAGTTAAACAAATCTATTTTATACCTGCTGCCTCTGAATTCCCTCTTGTCCCATGGGAACCTTGAGCAAGCCTGCTTAGTGTGCTACTCCATTGATAGTCTGAGCCACAGGAAGCCCCACAAATAAAACTTCACACCCTGACTCAAAGACCCATTTAGCCACAGGTAATAGTAGAAACCAAGAGCCTGGGGGCTCAGACTGTGTCTCCTTGTGAATAAGAGGAGAGGGAAATTTAACAATAGCCTTGTTGTCTACATTTTAAAGGATGTTTGAGGAACTTTTAAAGAGTCCAGGTGAGATCAAAAGATGCCATTAGTGGACTACATAATAATACTGGTAGGGACAAGTCAAAGCCTTTCCTGAAAAAGAAGACACTGCAAAGGTCTGTTGGGTGACAGGCCTGGAGGGTTACCCATTTCCAGGCCTTCAGGAGAACAATAACCAAAATAGTAGGGGGTTGAGGGGATAGGGTGTGGGAGGCAAGCTTACTGACACTATCACCAAGTGGGCCCTGCACACTTATACAGAGCTCTACTGATTACAGCATGCTTTTCACTCAATAATTTGCATAGCTCGCCTCCCTTTTCACAAATGATTACAGTGCTTGAAAAGCATGTTTGGGGTTTGAGAGGTCTTGCATGCTTTTTCTTCATATGTTGAGAGACTAAGTGGAAGGCAAATTTCCTGGAATTGCATTTGCTCCTTAGCATACAAGACCTGTAAAGTAGGGAAACAGTCATTTATTCTCTTCTTTGAAGGGAACTAAACTCAATCTTGCGTGTGTAAAATCAAGCACTTAAAATTCTTGTTGTACCGATATAAGACATTGTTTTCTCAGAATCATGTTTGGTGAGGGGTTGCTGTACACATCAGTAACAGGATCTTGTGACTGTCAGCGATTAATACTGGAGCAGGGGCCAGCCCGGTATTGTAATGGTTAAGTTCACGTGCTCCGCTTCAGTGGCCCAGGGTTCGCGGGTTCGGATCCCAGGCGCGGACCTGCACACCACTCATTAAGCCATGCTGTGGCACCATCTCACATACAAAACAGAGGAGGATTGGCACAGGTGGTAGCTCAGCCACAGTCTTCCTCAGCAAAAAGAGGAAGATTGGCAACAGCTGTTAGCTCAGGGCCACTCTTCCTCAACAACAACAACAAAATACTGGAGCAGTCTGTCTGTAGATGATGAGGAGTCTCCTCTAGAGACATTTTGTAACAGGGGAAACAGCTGTCTATTGGATAATTTAGTCATTGATCTCCCTGGGACATTTGTAAATTTTCTTCTAGCTCTGTTATTTATTTTTAAATGAACTATTTTCATTCATTCATTCATTCATTCATTTATTTATTTATTTATTTATTTATTTATTTTTCCCCCCCAAAGTCCCAGTGGATAGCTGTATGTCATAGTTGCACAGCCTTCTAGTTGCTGTATGTGGGACACGGCCTCAGCATGGCCAGAGAAGCGGTGCGTCAGTGTGCGCCCGGGATCCGAACCCGGGCTGCCAGCAGCGGAGCGCACGCACTTAACCGCTAAGCCACGGGGCCGGCCCTAAATGAACTATTTTCTTATTTAAATTCCATTAGTAAAGTTATATGTTACCAATAACAACATTTTAAAGCTACCTTAAAGAAGGACGCTATTTAGTTGTGTCTAAATAGTGGTATAGAGATGGACTAGCCCCTATAAATAGAATTTCAAAGTTTTTCTTAGATATACTTTGAGAAATACTGAATTGACTCTGTTAGGTTGAACCATCTACAATTGCCATTTTGAGTCTGCCGACTCAATAGGGGAAAAAAATCTTATTCTATTTATGCTCATTTGTACAACAGAATCTAAAAATGCTAGATAGCTCAGAAATAATGATCTTAACTGAACAGGATTTAAAAGGAAGACAAAGAAGTAGCTTTAACCAGGACAGTGCCAGCTGCTGGCACTTTGGCTTTGCCCTTCAACCTAGAGCAGTGGCTTCTCGCTATGGTGAGGCACCGGTGGCCACACTCACTAGAGTGCACCCACTAAGGGCAGGGTGGTCGTTAGCACTGGCCTCCATTATTATTTAAGATCAGAGCTGACCTCTGTGTGAGAGTGGCCTGGAGTAGACAAGGGTCCAGAATATAGGCAAACAGAGAGAGACAGAAGCCGTAATTTGGGGTGGATGGGGTTTATTTTTTATTTTATGCCTTTGTGCTTGTGCCTTAAATCAAAACATTTTTCCAATTGCTTGTCCTTGTTTCCTTTCCACCTGCTATATTTTAAAGACACCTCTAAGAGTAACAATGTTTTCAGAATTAGTATTCTTTTTTATCTTAGAACTTTAAAAAGCAGGTTACCTACTTCATGCACTGTTGACTCATTTTTCTCTATGGCCCACATAAGTAGAATTGTAGTATCACAAGGCTGCAAGGTGCCTCGGGAAATGAAAATCAAATCCATCCTCCACTCCAGGCAGAGCTGCACTCAAAAATAGCCTTGTCAGTGTAGGAGAGACCCCTCCCCCATTCTACAGAAAGAGCCTGAAGGTAGAAGCTGGAAAGGACTAGCACCCACTCTTCCAACACTGTCCAGGGAACTTTGACCCCTAAAGTTCTTTCTTAGGAAGAAACAAGGTCTAAGTACATTTCTTAAAATAAGTGCATGTCCTCTTGTTTTGCTCAGACACCTTTGTGATTTTCTGCACATTTCTGACTTTGTTGCCCTCTTTGCTTATCTGTCTCTTATATATGATATTTCTTTAAGCTCTTTCTTCCCCTTCTCTTCTATGGAAGGAAGACTCAGCTCAAATGTCTTCTTTGTGAAGCATTCTCAGGTTACCTTGGACATACCTAATAATTCCTGTGCTCCTCTTCCTGCGGTATCTGGTGTGTCCTGGTACCCGTCCTCTTGTGTTTCTGTTGTTTGTGTCTATCTCCCCACCACAACAGGGACCCCATCTGATTGTAGCTGCCTAGAGGCCAGCATGGTGCCTATTCTGTAGAAGACACTCATAACATAATTGTGGAATGAGTAAATCATCTAGTTTTTATAGCAGGAAGATAATAAAAAGAAAACCAGAAGTCTTAAGTTTTATTTTTGTTTTCCTGAAGTTTTCTTTCTTTCTTTTTTTCGTGTGTGTAAGTTTGATGAAATTATGCTTTGTGTATGTTCTTTGGGTTTGCTGGAGACTCTAGTACTTTTAAAAGGCTTACATTTTTCTGTTCTAGAAAAAAAAGTTGCAGAATCCATAGATTTATTTGATACCCAGAACTCGGCTCTAGTGATCATTTATTCCTCTTGGCCACAAGCAGGGGTAGGCTGAGATAAGCCTCTTCGATAAGCCTGGGCTCTAGCTAGTGGACTCTGTCTATTTCTAAGGGTGTGTCATATTGTTTTTTGTTTTCTGCTTTAGTATTTGCGCTAGGGACCCAGTGTTGGGAAGTTTACAGACTTTTTCGCATTGTGGTATATCTAAAGCCACTATAGTGTGAAACTTATTTTCCATTATTTATTTATTGTACATATCCAGATGAATGGATTGGGGCAATTTAAGGTTGAACATATATATAATAGATACAGTTTTACTTAAAAGTGATTAATGCAAATAATATGAAATTATTTTTTTAACTTTCTGTAAATCATCCTATGTTTCAGATCAGGAATGTTGGAGTCTGGTATCGACCGAATCATTTCTCAGGTTGTGGATCCAAAGATAAACCACACATTCAGACCTCAGGTGGAGAAAGCTGTGCATGAGTTTTTAGCCACGCTGAATCACAAAGAGGAAGCAAGTGGCAGCATAGCTCCAGATGATGAGAAACCAGACTCTTCCGTCATTATACAAGGTGCTTTGCTTTTACTCTTGGTCAGTTCCGTTGCTTTTCTTCTTGAACTGAGTATTAAGTTAGGGGTATTTGGTCCTTTAAAATATTTCTCTATTTGGTTACTCTAGTGAAATTGTGTTTATTTTAAATATCACCCAGATTCCTCATCTGGCATAACATTCCTTTTTTTTTTTTACAATAATACAAAATAATAGGCATTTTAGTAGTGTATTAAGGGTGTGTGTGTGTTTTAACAGAGGAAATAATTAAAATAATTAGAGAATATTTTCTTTTTCTGGGAACTAGACTATTCTCATATTTGTATGGTGCCTTTCCTAAGATACCGTATTAGATAGGTAGAGAATTTAGAATGTGCTAGGTACGAGCACTGGTACCTGAGAAGTCTAAAGGAGTATAAATGATCGGCACAGCACATGCATCCATACAGACAGCAGTGGCATATAGTATTGATTCATCCAAGGGGTTTACCTTCTGCATAAATTTGTTCTAAAATTTGTCTTTCCCTCAAAGGTGTCCCTGCTCCTGGGCCCAGTGCTAATGTAGCCAATGATGCCATGTCAATCCTAGAAACCATAACTTCTCTTAACCAAGAAGCTAGTGCTGCCAGGGCTTCGACAGAAACGTCAAATGCCAAGACCAGTGAGAGAGTATCCAAAAAACTCCCATCTCAGCCAAGCACTGACACTAGTACTGAGAAAGAGAGAACTTCAGAGGACATGGCTGATAAAGAAAAATCTACATCTGACTCTGCAGGGGACGGACAGGAAACAGCCCCTAAGTCCGAAGAATTTAATGATCTCCCTTGTCCAGTGGAAGAAATTAAAAATCACACGAAAGAGAGTAGTAGTTCAATTCTGCTAAATAAGGATGTTCAACAGGAAAACAGTGACCAAAAAAATAAATCAACAGACAAAGGTGAAAAGAAACCAGACAGCAACGAAAAAGGAGAAAGAAAGAAAGAAAAGAAGGAAAAGACTGAAAAGAAATTTGATCACTCAAAAAGGAGTGAAGATACACAAAAAGTAAAAGATGAAAAACAACCAAAGGAAAAAGAAGTAGAGTGTTCAAAACTTCCTTCAGAAAAGAACAGTAGTAAAGCTAAAACCATCGAAGGGGCAAAAGAAGGTACATAAAAACTTGCAGAAATCTCCAATGATTTAAAGAACAAAAAGTGTCCATTGGTGGGGGAGGAGGGTATCAAATTTGCTTCAAATTTTCATGAATTTGATACCTATATTTCAAAAGCCTGACAACATATATCCCCTTTGCTGAAAAATGAGGAATAAACATTTGTATATTTCTTTTCTACACTAATGGACCAAGTCACGAAAATGAACAGAGAAACTCTAAACCTTATTGAAATTTTGTAATTTATTCATATAAATTATTTCAACAACTTAATTCATAGTTGTGTATCTTAATCTTTAAAATAAAATATTAGATAGGAAATAGTTACTTGCTTAAAATTTTCTTTTGTTTATATCATTTACATCATAAATTAATCGTTTAGTTATTTTTACAGGATACTAGTTTGTCTTTACATTTTCTGGAAACAGCTCTACCTTATTTGACATTGCTTATTAATGATGAGAGATTTTTCTTTCGAAAGTTGAAGTTTTTTGACGTGTATTTAAATCAGAAAATTTTAAATGTAACTTAGGAATTGAGTGCTGAGTACGTTCTTGTAACAAGATGATTTATCTTCTGTGTTTCATTTTCTTCTTGGAGATTGCTCTTTGATAGATTCTGATGTGGATGGACTAACAGACATCACAGTTAGCTCTGTCCATACCAGTGACCTTTCATCTTTTGAAGAAGACACTGAGGAAGAAGTTGTAATGTCTGATAGCATGGAAGAAGGAGAGATTACATCAGATGGTAAAGCATTTTACTTAATAATGCCTCTGTGAAGCTTCCCATCGAGCATTATTTGTGTATTCAGATGGCTGTATCGTGAAAGACAGTTTGGTATAGTGGCAAGAGCATGGGACTTTGTAGTTGGAAGATTTGTATCTGAGTCCCAGCTCCGAGGTTGTCTGTCTGAACAAGCTTGGTAAGTTACTAAACTTCAGCAAGCATTGGTTATCTCTTAACTCCATCCCCTTGGATTATAATATTTAGATGAGTTAATGTGTATGAAGATGGTGTGGATGTGTGTGGGTGACGTTTGGGGGAGCATAGTCCACAAGACTGCCTTCACTTCTGATATCATTTGCAAGTTCGGGGTCCCCAAACTTAACCTTAGGTTTGGTAATTTGCTAGAAGGACTCACAGAACTCAGTGAAAGCTGTTAAACTCGTGGTTATAGTTTATTACAGCTAAGGGACACAGATTAAAATCAGCCAAGGGAAGAGGCACATAAGCCAGAATCCAAGAAAGTTCCAAACATGGAGCTTCCAGTTGTCCTTTCCTGGTGGAGTCCAGTGGACTGCATTACTTTCCCAGCATCAACGTCTGACAACACATATTGCCAACCAGGGAAGCTTACCAGAGCCTTGATGTCCGAAGCTTTCACTGGGGTTCCATCACGTAGACATATTTGACTGCCCGTGTGTCTGGTCTCAGTCTCCAGCCCCTCTGAAGGTCAAGCGGATACCCCATGACCTTAAGCCCCCTATGACCCACTCTAAATCACAGGCAATTTGGCTTGACCCAAGACCCTTAGGCAAACAAAAACACTCCTGTCAGCTATGGCATTCCAGAGGCTTAGAGATTCCCTCCCAGAAGTCAAGGGTAAGGACTAGCCCTCTCTTTACTATACACTTTGTTTTTCAGCTAACCTTTATTAAGCACTTACTATGTTCCAGGCTCTATGCTAAGTTAGTACACTATTCTGTGTAATACTTCTGTTATCCTCACAGCAACCCTGAGAAGTGGGTCCAGTTGAAGAAACAAAGTCACCAAGAGAAGGTGTCCTGTCCTAGGTCAAGTAGCTAGTGAGCTCAGGTGTCAATTTCAGACCTGAGTCTGGGCTTCTAACCAGCACCTTATACTGTTCTTTACCATATGATTAAATTCTGTTTATGACCTTTTTTAAAATTCAAAAATGTTGAATATTATTTGCAATTGCCTGTGGGTAGCATCTTCTGAATTGGCCGCTGGCTTTTGGATAGAATACCTAGAGAGAAAATCATAGAGGAGAAAAAGTAGAAGCTTTTAATACCACAAGTGTATTTTTCAGTCTTTCATTTTTCATTTTCTTAGTACACATTAAAAAACTAAACTACCAACCCAAAAAAGCAACAGCAGCACTTGCCACTTTTCCTATCTATCCTCGTGAGGTCAGTTCTGTATTCTGTAGGAAGAATGCTCCTCATCCTGTGAACACTCCACTTTCTCTAGCCTAACTAAAATTCTAATTCTAGATGCTTGTGGGGGTCTTTTCAAGTTTTTTCCTGGACAAGGCTAGATTTTATATGTATGGGATCCAAAAAGTAAGAAGATGGCTATTTTGAGAGTACTAAGTGGTAGGAAATGAAAACCTTATTTACCAAGTTTTCTTCTTTACTTCTTGCTGTGTCATGGGGAAACATACCCGCCTTCCTAAGGTAGAGAGGTTTTAGTGTATACTTGGTGTAGGGCCAGTTATTGATTCTTGCCTCTTCCATAAATGAGAGACTCACAGGTGGTCCTAAAAATCTCAAGTTTACTTTAAAGAATGGCTTCAAGTGAATTTCTTCAATTTAACAGTGGTAAAGCATTCATACTAAGTCCGCTGACATACAAATGAGAATCAACTATTTGTCAAGAAAACATAAATAACTCTACAGTCTAATTTTTCTTTGCTTTTCTTATGTGTGAGAAGCTAATTGTTGAGAAATAAATCAAGATACAGATTATAGCCTTTAAAAATATCAATTTCTGAATTTTTATATACTAGTATTTCCCCTGTTGAACCTTCAGATACACTTGAACTGCATTGATACTACTTTTGCTGCTTGATATTGATTAAGCATAATGTTGATTTTATTGCTAATTCACAGAAGCACTCCTCTATTGACTTTCTTCCAGATGAAGAGAACAAGCAGAACAAAACAAAAACTCAAACCAGTGATCCCAGTGAAGGAAAAGCAAAAAGTGTACGGCATTCTTATGTTCACAAACCATATCTTTACTCGAAGTATTACAGTGATTCTGATGACGAACTTACTGTGGAACAACGGCGTCAGTCTATTGTAAGTCAGATTTGACAAGGTTGACAAACTTGACTAGTCTGTGTGCAAGGTACTGGGGAGCATATGAAACAGGGACGTACAGGTTCTGCCTTCAGAAACCTTGTCATTTAACTAGGCAGAATAGACATACATGGATGACAGGGATGTTCATGTCATCATGATTAACTGTAGTGAAAAACAGGTAACAACCTAAGTGTTTCACAGTGTGGAATTGCTTGAATCAAATATGGATCAAGCCATAGAAAGATAGGATGTGAAACATAATATGTGAAACATAATACTAAGAGGGAAGTGCAGTCCATGTATTTCCTGGATTTGAAAATACTTCTAATTATAAGATGTGTCATTGAATTATTAACAGCTTTTTAGAGAAAAAAAATTGCTACCTCGTGGTATGTGTACATCGGTTTTCAGATGATTTACAATTTCAGTGTCATTTAAAATATGAAAAGTTATGCATTTTAGAATGAGGAAATATCATTACATAGAAAAAATGATTTGAAGGAAGTACACCAATGCTAATAGTGGCACATCTCTTGAAAAGTTTACTTGATCAGGAGTTACGCCTATGCTTAGGATTTTTGGCACTTTGAGTTCTGGGCCGGAAGCGGGTGGTGTGAGTAACACACAATGACTGGATTCTCCTTGGCTTTACAATAGGGCAGGAAAAAGTCCCATATCCAAAACCTGGGTCCTAAGAGTATAACCAGCAGGTCACATTTATTATAGGACTAGCCTGTCACTTGAATCTGCATTTCAACTTCCTCCTAAAAGAATAATCGAAAAATTATGGAGAACCTACCTGTGTACACTTGATGCTCACAGATATTTTCATAGCTATCCTTGTAATTGAAGTAACCAATTTATTAAGCCACTATTTCCCAAAATGATACATTTCCCGTTCTTTATAGCATTCTGAAAGAGTAATGAAAAATTTTCATGTCTGTCTCTTTTTTCTCCTAGTAGCTTCCAGATTATGTAGTGTATGTGCACTTTTGCAGAGCCCATTAAATTGTAAGAACATTTGAAGGGAAAACATTTTTTTTTTCAGGATGTTTTTGCTTTTGCCTGGTAATCTGTCAGGATAATTGTGAATATTTTGTGGTTTTAGGCTAAAGAAAAAGAAGAGAGGCTTTTAAGAAGGCAAATTAATAGAGAGAAACTTGAAGAAAAACGAAAACAGAAAGCGGAAAAGACAAAGTCTTCAAAAGCTAAGATTCAAGGTATAGGAGGTGTTAATTTGAATCTATTAAACGATCTTATATATTCCATTATTTTCTAGATATTCATATTACTTACGAGATGTGATTATGAAACAAAATGATCTAAGTTACATCTTGGGAAAGCTGTTATATTAAAAAAAAATTATTTTCCAGTGTGGAAGATTTCCTTTTTAATCTGATGTGTTTCGTCACTTTTTTTATTATATTGCTGTATCTAAATTAAATATTCTATTGGGTACCAGCTTACACATCTCACATGTTAGTAATTTATTTTCTAGTGATTGTGGAATGAATTATCACTGGAAAATGGATTGCTAACATGTGAGTAATCACGCCTTGCTGGTGATATTAATGGAGTTAATCTATGCTTTATGTTAACTAAAATCTCAAACGTTTATCTAGAGTATTTCATTGAACAAAATTAAACTTCCTCTAGGTACTGATCCTGTGTAATATACAAATACATACACAATTATAAGTATTTGAAATTGAAAAGGATAAGATTTCTTCATCTAAAATATTATTTTTATTCCAGCACAACTTCAGAACATTAAAGCTATTTTGCATTTTTACAGTGATTAGAAAATCTTAATGAAAAATAAATAAATATTATGTTGTTTATAAAACTCTGTTCTGAAACACAGTTTATTGATTGTTTCCTTCCTAGGCAAAAATAGTGTGGACTTGGAAGAATCATCAACAAAGGCTTTGGAACCTAAAGCCCCCAGAATTAAAGAAGTCCTTAAAGAACGGAAGGTTTTAGAGAAAAAAGTAGCCTTAAGCAAAAGAAGAAAAAAAGATTCAAGGTATATATTTCATCTGGCCACATTCCCCTTGTAACATTCTCGTGGCACGTTTTCAGAAGAGAGGCATTGAAAATGACAGTTGGGGCTGGCCCGGTGGCTTAGCAGTTAATTGTGCACTCTCCACTACTGGCGGCCCGGGTTCAGATCCCGGGTGCACACCGATGCATCGCTTCTCTGGCCATGCTGAGGCCGCGTCCCACATACAGCAACTAGAAGGATGTGCAACTATGACATACAACTATCTACTGGGGCTTTGGGGGAAAAAAGGAGGAGGACTGGCAATAGATATTAGCTCAGAGCTGGTCTTCCTCAGCAAAAAGAGGAGGATTAGCATGGATGTTAGCTCAGGGCTGATCTTCCTCACAAAAAAAAAAAAAGAAAGAAAGAAAATGACAGTAAAGAGCCATACCTTGAATATGTATGTTATTGCATGTTTATGAAAGACCTTAGAGTTGCGTGTTTAATATCATAATTCATTGTGTTAATATCTATAATATTTCAAAGTAGTGGATTGTAATCTTCTTTGGGGGGGCGTCCCAGACCTTCTTGATAATCTGATGGAAACTTTGGACTCTCTCTCCAGAAAAATACACATATATAAACACGCAGTTGTCCTAGAGTTTCAGAGAGTTTATGGACCCTCTAGAAGTACTCAGGCAGTATCCCCATTCTGGACATTCAAAAACCACCTATTTACAGTGATTGCATCCATTTTCTAGTCTTTCCAGGCAATTCTCTTCACCAGTATTCCAAGCTTCTCCCCTTCAACCAGAGATCTGAACCAAATTCTTTTTTAACACTTCATTATCATATTTAATTCTACAAGAATTAGAAAACTGAAGAGAGTGAGAGTGACTATGAAGTCATATGAGCCGTGGGCTACAATTTCGCTCTTCCATGAAGATGCGGTTATGTACATTTATCACAGACTTCAAGATAGCTAAATCAATAATTTGGAGAACTCAGTGAGAGGAATTAGCTCTCAGTTTTCTTATTTTAACTCATTTCTATTGATCTGAATAAATAAGACTGCCCTGTTTACTCAAAAGATGGTGAGACTTTCAAAATGTAATTATAGCCCGTTAAATATTTATCTCAAGCAACAAATCAGGAATTTTTGTTTCAAGTATACTTCCTTTAGCACTGAGAATAGTCCATGTCACATTTGGAATTGTGATGTCCTCTGTTTACTAGGAATAGGATTTAAATTGAAATGAAACAAGTCTCCATTTGTGGATCAAGTGTTTATAGTAAAGGAAAGCTGAGCTTTTTTTTTTAACCTTCCTGAGAAATTTTTACATTTGATTCAAACAAAGTTCATATTTGACTTTTTCTCTCACTTAGGAATGTTGAAGAGAATTCTAAAAAGAAACAGCTATCTGAAGAAGATTCCAAAGAAACCCTCAAAACAAGTGAGGTGTGTCCTAATTCATAAACCCCATTTTAAATGCTCTTTTGTCAGATATAGGCCATTTAGGCCTTTGGAGTAAAACTTGGAATGCAGTTTCATCTTTTCCATGTTAAGTAAAAAATCCTTACCTTACATTCTTGAACCCCCATCCTGTTATGGCCTGAATTCCTCATTTTGACGAGTTGATGCGTGTGATCATTTTATCCAGATAATAGCTACTATTCTACTTTTCCTCTCTCCCATCCCACCCACCCCATTTCTTATATTGGCAATAACAAAATTGCCAGTAGTAATAATGAAACAGAAAAGGGAGAGAAGACCTAAAATCCTTTTGCCATAGAAATCACCAGTTTCATTCTCTTTCGTTTCTCATCCATACATGTAGGTAATTTTGTAGAGTGGATGTAATCTTGCAAAATGTTTTTAACATTCCCTCTTACTCATTTCATGTTACTTTGTAAGCTTCCTAATTATTATATTTAATGATTTCCTGGTATTATATTGAATAGATGTACTATAATTTAAGCATTTCCTTATAGTTGAGCACTTAGATTGTTTCCAAGATTTGATCAATTTAAATAGTAAAAATATGTGCAATGAGTACATTTTTTCCCCTTTTTGGATTATTTTCTTGGGATAAACTTTTGCTTTCATTGGGTTTAAATCCTTATTTCTACTGCCATATTTATAATTCTATAGCTGAAACTTCCAAAGGAAAACTAATAATTGATTATTTATTCATATCCAGTGAATATTCTTGATTTCTTTATTCATAAATTAGAGGCATATTTATAAGTATATCCAGATATTTTAATGGCATATTTTTAAATATTTTTTATTTTATGATAAATTTCTTTGAAAAATCATCTCAAAATTTTATTCACATTAATTGGTTAGAACTTACTGTAAAATTAGGTTGATGAAATCTCTATTAGTTCTTTGTTTGAGGAATATAGTTTTAAAGTATTTTTTAAGACACTATATCTTGGTTCCTATGTTAGTAGAAGTATGTTAATCTGTGTGTTAAATTGTAAGGAGATGCAGTGGTAAGCTGACTAGAGACTTAGAGGTCTTTTTGAGAGATTCAGCCCATTATTTGAATAAGAATAATTATAGCTAATAGTCCATGAGTCTTTACTAAAGTGTGTTTAGTCAGCATGCACTCATTAACATTAATAACCTGCCAAGTGCCATACTGTGGGGTAGGGAGGAAAGTTGACATGCTTTGGTCTATCAGTACCTTCCTTTGAATACACAAACATATACGTACATTATATGTGCTATGGTTACTGTTACTGTGAGTTATTGTGTGCATTTGAAACTTCCTAAGTAGAATGCCCTACAAGTAACCTAAATTCATGAGGTTTCTATAAATAATTTGGTTTTCAAAATTAAAATATAGGAAAAGTTTATTTCAATATAAAATTTTTAAGTTGTCTGTATCATTATTATGCTTTTGGACTGAAAAGAACATTGGATTGTCATTCATTCAGTTTATATTTATTAATGACTACTGAGCATTTGTGTGCTTTAGCAATTTAGAGTTAAAGAGGGCCTCCTAAATGCATGGACAAATCTCAGGAGAAATAACTAGTCTCTATAAAGATGCCTGTGGTGTAGTAGGAAGAGGACTAGACTCAGAATGAGATCATCTGAACTCATTGCCTAGGTGTCAAGTTACTGACTCATGCTAAGCTTCAGTTTCCTCCTGCATAAAATAAGATTAATAATACCTACCACAGGCTGCTGGCAAAGATTGACTATGGTGTAACATATATGACAGCACTCGACATATTGAATGCACCCAAATGTTAAATTTGAAGATAAAAATTGATTCTTTATCCTGTAACTTTTGTTTCTTACAGCATTGTGAAAAGGAAAAAGTGTCTTGTTCAAAGGATTTGAAGCATGTTCATGCAAAAAGTGAACCAAGTAAACCTGCCCGGAGACTTTCAGAGTCTTTGCATTCAGCTGATGAGAGCAAAAATGAGCCCAAACTAGAAAGAGAACATAGAAGACGGACCTCTACCCCTGTTGTGGTGGAAGGGACACAAGAAGAGACTGATACACGAGATGGAAAAAGACAAGTAGAACGCTCAGAAGGTGGCACAGAAGAACCCCAGAAACAGAAAAGCACACTTAAAAATGAAAAGCATCTAAAGAAAGATGATTCTGAAACACCACATGTGAAAAACCTACCTAAGAAAGAGGCGAAATCCTCCAAGGAGAAGCCTGAAAAAGAGAAAACTCTGTCAGAAGACAAATTGTCTATGAAACATAAATATAAAGGTGACAGTATGCATAAAACAGGTGATGAAACTGAACTTCACCCTTCTGAGAAAGGTTTAAGGGTAGATGAAAGTATTCAAAAGCAAAGTCAACAAACAAAGCTTTCTTCAGATGATAAAGCTGAACGGAAAAGTAAACATAGGAATGAAAGGAAATTATCAATTTTAGGCAAAGATGGAAAGCCAGTTTCTGAATATATTATAAAAACAGATGAGAATGTTCGTAAAGAAAACAACAAAAAAGAGAGACACATGTCAGCTGAAAAAACTAAGGCAGAGCACAAGTCAAGAAGATCGAGTGATTCTAAAATTCAGAAAGATTCTCTGAGTTCCAAGCAACATGGTATCACATTACAGAGGAGAAGTGAAAGTTATTCAGAGGATAAGTGTGATACTGACTCGACTAATTTCGATGGTAATTCAAAACCAGAAGAGGTCATTCACAAGGAGAGGCGAAGAACAAAGAGCTTGTTAGAAGAGAAACTTATGTTAAAGTCTAAGTCAAAAAGTCAAGGCAAACAGTTAAAAGTAGTTGAAACAGAATTACAAGAAAGTGTCACAAAACAGGTGACCACTCCAAAACCAGATAAGGAGAAGAACACAGAAGAAAGTGACCCAGATAGACAGCGAAAGTCTAAAGCTGAGGACAAACCTGAGGAAACTGGTCTTGAGCCCGTATTAGAGGGTGCTGCTTCGGCACATAGTACCCAGAAGGATTCTAGTCACAGAGCTAAGTTACCATTAGCAAAGGAGAAATATAAGAGTGATAAAGATTCAAGCTCCTCCAGACTTGAGAGAAAGTTATCAGATGGGCACAAAAGCAGAAGCTTAAAGCATAGTAGTAAGGATGTGAAAAAGAAGGAAGAAAACAAATCAGATGACAAGGATGGTAAAGAAGTTGATAGTAATCATGAAAAGGCCAGAGGGAATAGTTCGGTCCTGGAAAAGAAATTAAGTAGAAGGTTGTGTGAAAATCGAAGAGGAAGCTTATCCCAAGAAATGACCAAAGGAGAAGAAAAATTAGCAGCGAACACCTTGGGCACTCCCAGTAGCTCCTCCCTTCAGAGACCAAAAAAAAGTGATGATCCCACCTTGATCCCTGAACAAGAGCCAATGGAAATTGATTCTGAGCCAGCTGTTGAAAATTTGTTTGAAGTATCTAAAACCCAGGACAGTAGCAATAATAGTTCTCAGCAAGACATTGACTCTGAAAATGTTATGAAACAAAAAACTACTGCCACAGCTCTAAAGGATGAGTTAAGAACTTCCACAGTAGAATCAAAAACAGCAACTCAAGCCTGTAAATTGGGACATGGAACAGGAGTCATTAGTAATTCTGAAAAGCACACTGACCATAAAACCGCACTGACCAAGAAAGTGCAGATCCAAAGTGCTGTGTCCAAACCGAATCCCGGGGAGAAAGAACCCACTCAAGTAACTTGTGAAATGAATGTAGACTCTGAAACTAGTCATAGAATGTTACCTCATGCCCTTTCAGAAAATGACAAGGCACAAAAGAATTTGAGAAACACAACCAAACCCACTGAAGAACATATTGCTCGAGGAGATGCTGCTCTTGAACATTCCACAGATTTAGACCCCTCACCACCCTTAAGTTCAGTGACTGTTGTGCCTGAGAAACAATCTCATGATTCAGATGTAATTCCTTTAGTTGACAAAAGAACTGTTTTAGAAGGTGGCACAGCTAGCACGTCACCTGTGGACCACTCTGATAACCCTAATCAAAGGTTGACTGTTAGGGAATCAGAAATCCCTGGGACAAGTAACAGCGAAGAAGGTGGTACAGTTTCCACAGTAGATACACCAGCAAAAGCAAGCATAGATAGCAAAAGACACATTCCAGAAGGCTACCAGGCTGCGGTACTGCAGAGTAAACAAGGGAAAGTAAACATGCCTCTTGGTAGCAAGTTCATGGACATGGTTCTGGAAAATGAGAATGTTGACAAAGAAGGTGGCTTGACAGACTTGGCCAAGAAAGAAAGTGACTTAAGTACAGAGCCCAGTTCAAAGCAGACGTTTAGAGCTGCAGTAGAAAATGACAGAAATGATGGCACTGCTGTTGACCATGTGGTAGATATGAGTACAGAAAAAGATGCTGAAACTGTTGAACTTAACCATAGTAGAGGCCCAGGTAAAATAGAAAACATGTCAATTGATGTTGAAAGAAGGAATGAAAACAATGAGGTAGACACCAGTGCTGGAAGTAATGCTGCATCATCTATTTTACACCAAAGGAATGGAAAAACTGAGAATGTGACAGCTGGGTCTGATAAAGCAGAAAAGAATTCTATTGCCACTAGCACTGAAGAGAAGGAGAATGATGTTATCTTAAACCCAGTAAAGGCAGGGGATGCCACAACCACTTCCTCAGAAACAGGAGAGGGTGAGGTGGCTGTGCCTTGCACAAGCATTGAGGCAGATGAAGGCTTCATAACAGGTGCCTGCTCCAGGAACAGTCCTCTTCACATTGGGGCAGGAGCCAGCGAATGCACTGTTTTTGCTGCAGCTGAAGAAGGTGGGGGCGTTGTCACAGAGGGATTTGCTGAAAGTGAAACTTTCCTTACAAGCACCAAGGAAGGAGAAAGTGGAGAGTGTACTATGGCTGAATCTGAAGAAACAGCAGCAGACCTCGTGACCGCTCACACTGTTAAAGTTGAAGAGAATGTCAATAGTGTTGTGACAGAAGAGAAAGATGATGCTGTAACCAGTGCAGGCTCTGAAGAAAAGTGTGATGATGGTTCTTCACATAGAGACTCAGAAATAGTTGAAGGAACTGTTACTTTTATGGGTGAAGTTGAAAGTGATGGAGCAGTAACGAGTGCTGGGACAGAAATAAGAGAGGGATCCTTAAGCAGTGAAGAGGCAGACGAATTCCAGAGAAATATGATGAGAATGGGCCCCATAAAAGAAACCGAGGGGACTGTGACATGTACAGGAGCAGAAGAGAAAAGGGATAACTTTGTTATGTGCTCAGTAACTGGTGCAGGGCCACAGGTGGAGCACATGGTTACAGGTGCAGCTGTGGTCCTGGTAGATAATAACACACCACCAGGAACAAGTGCTGCGCAAGAAGGAGATGGTTCCGTGAATGATGGTACAGAAGGTGAAAGTGCAGTCACCAGCACAGGGATAACAGAAGAAGTTGGAGAGGGGCCAGCAAGTTGCACAGGTTCAGAAGAGAGCAGCGAAGGCTTTGCTATAAGTTCTGAATCAGAAGAAAATGGAGAGAGTGCAATGGACAGCACAGTAGCCAAAGAAGTCACTAATGTACCATTAGTCGCTGCTGGTCCATGTGATGATGAAGGCATTGTAACCAGCACAGGTGCAAAAGAGGAGGATGATGAAGATGAGGGTGTTGTGACTAGTACTGGAAGAGGAAATGAAGTTGGGCATGCTTCAACTTGCACAGGGATAGAAGAAGAAAGTGAAGGGGTATCAGTCTGTGAAAGTGCAGAAGAAGGGGACAGTCAGATTGGTACTGCAGTAGGGCATGTGGAAGCTGAGGCCGGAGTGGCCATCACAAATGCAAATGAAAGTAATGTTGATAGCATGAGTGGTGTGGAGAAGGAAATTAAAGATACAGAGATCTGCTCCAGTGCAAAAGGGATTGTAGAAAGCAGTGTGACCAGTGCAGTGTCAGGAAAGGGTGAAGCGGCACCAGTGCCTGAAGGTTACAAGGGTCCCATGACTAGTGTGGCTTCAGATCCAAGTGACAGTCAGCCCACCAGAAAAGAAAAAGTTGAAGATACTATTTCCACTGGCCTTGTGGGGGCCAGTTATGAGGTACTTGTATCTGGTGCAGTCCCAGAATATGAAGTTCATCACACATCACCGAGTGAGAAAGAGGATGAAGGTATCATCACCTCCGTGGAAAATGAAGAATGTGATGGCCTCATGGCTACTACAGCCAGTGACAGTATTACCAACCAAACTTGTTTAGCTGGGGGCAAAAGTCAAGGCAAAGGCTTGCTGATTTCCACCAGTACAACAAATGATTACACCACTCAGTTAAACACGATTGTAGACGTGGAAGAAGGTCATTCAAGTGCTCTGAGAACTGAAGAAAATATGGAAGACACCAGAGTAAACATGGAAGAATTCGAGGCCCCCATGCCTAGTGCAGTTTCAAGAGATGAGAATCAGCTCTCTGCTACAAGAACTGAAGAGAAAGATGAGTGTGCCATGATTTCCACAAGCATAGGGGAAGAATTTGAAGTGCCTATTTCCAGTGCAACAACCATCAAATGTGCTGAAAGTCAGCAGCCAATTGCAACAGTTGAAGAAAGAGCTAAAGGTCCAATCTTGGTAAGCACTGACGACTTCGAGGGGCCCATGCCCAGTGCGCCCACAGAAGTTGAAAGTCCTCTTGCCTCAACCAGCAAGGAGGAGAAAGATGAATGTGCTCTCATTTCCACCAGCATAGCAGAAGAATGCGAGGCCTCTATTTCTGGTGTAGCTGTGGAGAGTGAAAATGAGCGATCTGTTACAGTCATGGAAGAAAAAGACGGGAGTGCTATCATCTCAACAAGCTCAGTAGAAGACTGTGAGGGCCCAGTGTCCAGTGCCATCCCTCAGGAGGAAATCCATCCCTCAGTCACACCAGCAGAAGAGATAAGTGACACCACCATGATTTCCACAAGCACTTCTGAAGGACGGGAAGCAGTCATGATGGGTGCTGTTCCACCCGATGAAGATCAGCCCACTGTTGCAAGAATGGAGGACTTGAGTGATGCTGCCATCATCTCCACCAGCACGGCTGAATGTGTGCTAATTGTCACTGGCCTAGAGAGACATGAAGAGAATCAGCTGACTGCAAACAATCCAGAAGGAAAAGATGACCTGTCAGCCACAAAGGTGAGCAAGTGTGAGGTCCCTATGCCCAGCCGAATTGCTGAGAACAACTGTCAGCGTCCTGGGCCATTCACAGAAGGAAAAGAAGTAGGCCCTGTCATGGCTGTGAGCTCCCAGGAAGCACGAGACAGTACGTCAGTCAGCGTGCTCTCTGCTGGGGTAGGCCAGCCAGGTGCTGTGTGTGCACAAGAGAAAGAGAGGCGTGGCAATGACTGTCCTGGCAAAGTACCTCTTGCAGGAAGAGGACAAAATGAGAGCACCTTGCACCTCATAAATGCAGAAGGGAAGAGTGTATGGTTGAGCTCTGCTGAGAGGGGAGATAAAAGCCCTGAGGCAGGGACACCAGGGAACAGTACCCCGGGGAGCTGTTCAGCAGATAGGGTCGTGGAGAGAAGTGCTGACTCACCTGTCCATCTGAGAGGACCTGAGCAAACATCTGGACAGACGGCTGAAGACTCCTCCATCAGTATTCACTGTTTGACAGCAGTAAATACCGATGCTATAGAAGCTGATGATATGCCACAAGTCAGAGACGCTGCAGTGGAGCAGTCCGCTCTTCCTCCTGACCAGGGGGGGACTGAGGGCAACTTTAAAACCACCGCCACTGGCTGTATTAATGGCCAAGAAGCAGAAATTGCTCCTTCCCACACAACAGTCCTTCCAGCTGCATTTTCGGCTCCTAAATGTGAGCAGGACTTGACGGTAAAGATTGATCACAGTGGCAAATGGACTGTTCAAGCATCCGCTGAGAAAACGGGAGATGGTAATGGCATGACAAAATCCTTCCAGGAGGAAGGAGACCTGGAGGTCACTGTTTCTTCCGAAGAAAATTTGTGTAACAAAGGTGAGAGTCTCTCTAATTGCAAATTTTAGCATTTTACAAAGGTGATTGTATGTAGAGTACATTTAAGATAATCTCAAATGATGGTTTTGGTTCCAGAATGTCACAAAATAACTCTCATCAAACTTGAAGGTTGAGCTTCTCTAAAAGAAACTTGTGTTTAAAAGCTTAAAACCTTAGACCCATTTCTCCTGTGCGATGAGAGAAGAGGCAGGAGGCCAAGGGACGGAAAATCAGCTAGCCACGTGTCATCTGCACGACTGTTGCAAATTACTAAACCTCTGACCTTAAATTTTCTTGTCAATCAAATTGAAGAATACCTTACAACAACTCTGAAATGAGTATTTTTTTTATCACCGTCATTTTACAAATGAGGAAATAGATTCAGAGAGTTTAAATAACTTACATAGTACTTGGGTGCCTCTTAGAAAAAAATTATTTCTGAGGCTCAGTTTTCTGTTGTATAAAATGAGAGTAATAGTACAAAAACAAACATCATTCCAACCTACCTCTGACTTAGTATAGATTTGCAGTATGTGTCACTTCGGTCCAACTGGCTACTGCTAATCAAGGGAGCACACTATTATTTTTTTTAACTGAGTTTATTGTTCAGGTAAAATGGGTTAGTTTCTGGTTAAGAATTTGTTTGAAAGAGAAAAGAAATGTGTTCCCTCCTGACAGATTGCAGAGAGTGCTAGTCTTTTTAGAAATAGTTGGTAACTTTCAAAGGTATAAGCTTTGAGCTCAGTCATTCCTTATACCTTCCAATTTTGGACACTTCATACCAGCTACTACTATGCTAGACTCTGGGGATACAAAGATAAACAGTCAAGATGGGAAGATAATGTGGATCCAGCCATGCATTATGAGTAGGCAGTGACACTGTAGTGTGACAGGTGCTTAGTGTGGGGTTAAGCACAGGATGCCGTGAGAACTCAAAGGGAGCACCTGGGCTAGGCTTGAGGGCGTCAGGGACGTTGACTTCTTTCCCACTCCGGCTGTATAAAATGTAGCATCCTGGACTTTAAACCAGAACAGACCTTAGATATCATCTAATGTAGCCTCAGGAAGCTGAGACTAGTAGATTTAGTCTTGTATGTTATGGGGACTTAAATAGGAGACATTTAAGAAATGTTTCAAGGGTTGAAATAAGTAACTTTAAAATTTTTCATTGAATTTAGCCTGGGGTAAATTGAGTGCTCCAGAAGTTTTTATGACTTAGTCATTGCTACAATCTGTTACTCCTTCCTCCGCCTTTTTTCTTCTGAAGGTGCAAAAATAGAAGGGCTGTTAGCGAGGGAAAGCCTGCAGCCTCTTGAAAGGAAGGATTTTCTTTGGAGGTTTATGTGTGGGCAGGTGAGGGAAGCTGGAAGACACAAGTCACAGAAGGACAAGGGAGAGAGAAAGAAAGGACCAAAACAAGGGATGGAATTAAGTCTCCACCAGAGAAAATTCCTTTTTCTTTTTGTCTGCCTCACAGTTCTTTAACTTTTTGTTCAACTTTGCTGTGTCAACGTGAAGCAAGTAAAGTGAGTCTGTTCATAAACCACCGTCTTTATTGAGAATATACCTCAGTGGCCCAGAATATTTTCTATTAGGGACAAACAATGCAGATCACTGTAGAAAAATACTTGGAAATGTCACCATAAATAATATTTTATCATTCTTTTTGGGCAGCCATCTTAACAGCAAGACACAGCTTCACTCCCCCAAAAATGAGTAAATGACCACTGCCTTTCATCCCAGATATTTCATACATATTCCTTTTTATTATTTTCTACTGACAGCAAAATGAAACAGCAGAGGAAGGGGGCATGGCATACTAGATGACAGCATTCTGTTACCTTGTGATTCAGGATGTATTTTGCAAGCAAATTCTTAAATTGGTTTCATGGTTTGAATTTCATTAGGCAATGAAGAGTCTTCATCGAGTGTTTTGGGAGCATTGGAACTGAAAGCCAACTTGAAAACTGAGGTATGGCTGATAATTCAGTTATGCTGAACTGTAAGTGGTACCATTAAGTACCATTTTACTATATATATACTCTTAAGCAGTATATAGCTCCTGTTCTACTTAAGACAGTTAAGTATTGTTAGTGTCACACCCTTTGGGGGGAAAAGCTAAGAACCTCCTTAATCTCAATTAATAGTGCCATCCTCAATTCCGTTTACTCAAACCAGAAACCTGAGTCATCCTCAGTTTCTCCCTGTCACCCCACGTTTAATCCATTGCCAATTCTTATGGTTTCCATTTCCAAAATGTAACACAAATCCACCTATTTTTGTTTCTACAGCTGCCATCCTAGTCTAAGCCACTACTTCAGTAGTGTCCCCATTGGACTTCCTTCCTCTCCAGCCTCTCCCTTCTCCAGTCTGTGACACACACAGCTCAAGAGTTATCTTTAAAAACATAAATTAGGTCATGCCGTTACTCTGTCTGAAATTTCCAATGGCATACCATCACACTTAGAAGAAAATCTAATTTGTTTTTATCATGGCCTTTGTGCTTTACACAATTTAGTCTCCATGCCCCCTTTCCAGCCTGATCTCGTGGCACCCTTCAAATCTTCGTAACAAGATAGCAGTAAACATGGGGGCTATGAGTAGTGCAGAGGAGCCTCAACTCACCAGCAGGAGCAATGGGTGGGCACCCGAGAGGGCTTGCAAGGAGAACATTTGAGTGGAATTTTGCAAGTAGAAGTTTACCAGAGGAACAAGAAAAGAAAGAGCCTTCCAGGCAAAGAAGTGTATTCTAGACACAGAGCTCAGGGTTGATGGTGAGTCCCGGGCACTGTAGTGGTTCAAGGTGAGCTATGGTGAGACTTCAGCATGGTGAGGGAGTGGGACCTGATCAGGAAGGGCCTTGTGTGTTGTGCTAAGTTTGGGTTTTCCTGTACAGCAGTAGGAGAGCTACTGATGGATGAAATACGAGATTAGATAGATTTTTCATTTTTTTGTTTTTAAAAGTTGACGTATTCATTTTTAAGTTTTGCACAGACTTGAAAGTAGACTTTTATATTGTTATAAGATGCTGGGTGTTTTTGTTTAATTCATTTGAGTTTAGTCTTGCCTCTTTCTTGTAAAAACCTCAGTTAACTCGCTTTTTATTGGTGCTTTGGACTTTTTAGACATTTGTACCAACAGAGGAAGAGAAAAACCATGAAATTGTAGCACCACCAGAAAGTCCATGTGGGAGAAAGCCAAGTGGACTAGGTAAGTTCCTTTTAACAGTTGTTCACATTATTTTTTCCTTGCATGTGGTTTTACCTTTCATTGCAGCTTTAAATCAGTAGCTGATTAATAATAAAACACTGACAGGCGATATGAATTTGCCTCTCACTTTTTAAATAGGTTAGGGAGAACTCTTTACTATTTCATTTTTAACATATACTTTTTGTTATGAAGTGTCAATCAATTTCATGTAAGGTAATTATTTAAATCTATTATCTCCAAATAATTGTAGCATAAAGAAAGTTGCTTTAGAGCAAATGCTTGCTCTGTCCCAAAAATGTGTCTCTGTGCACCTTCCTGCCCTTTCAGGTGCTATCGAAGCTCATTTCCAAAAGGCTAGTCTGCAGCCCATGCGCCCACTTCTTTAAACCTCTTCCACTCTTGGCCCTGGGACTCTGGCTGTTGCCCCAGTGATTGCGCTGAAGCTGCTCCCAGCGTGCAGAGCTTCTTCTCAGTGTCTCTGTGCAGCAGTCTTCAGACTGCTGCAGATTTTTTAAGGGAGAGCCTCAGTATCAGAAAGGATTAGGGCAGCAGCTCTCAAACGCTTTGGTTTGAGGACCACTTTATGCTCTTAAAAATTATTGAGGATCCCAAAGAGCTTTTGTTATAGGGGTTGTACCTGTTGACATTTACGAAATTAGAAATTAAAACTGAGAAAGTTATAAAATATGTATTAATTCAATATAGTTAACTCACTTTAATATAAGTGACTTTTTTTTATGAAAAATAGCTAGATTTTCCAAAGCAACAAAATTTAGTAAGAAAAGTGACACTATTTTACATTTTTGCAAATCTCTTTGTCTAGCTTAATAGAGGAAACAGCTGGTTTCTCATATCTGTTTCTATTTTCAGTCTGTTGCTATTTGTTGTCTTGGTTGAAATATATGAAGAAAATCCAACATCCCACATACATGGTTGGATTTTAATAGCCTTTTCAGCTAATTGTGGGTACATCATATGACTCTGGAAAACTCCATTGTGTACTCAAGAGTTTAAAAGGTGAATAATATCTTAGTATTATTATAACAATAGTTTGACCCTGTGGACCTCTTAATGGGAGGGCTCAGGAACTCCCAGGGGGTCCCTAGACCACACTTTGAGAACCACTGGGTTAGGAAAGTGGAAATGAGAATTGTGACAATAGAAAATTATTTCTAGTTTGTAGTCCAGTCACTATTGTATGTTTTCTTCTGATGCGCACATTAACTAGGAAAAAAAGCAGTAGGAACTTTAGAGTACGTGACCAAATTTAAGCCAGTTCTTTTTTTGACAACGTTGAAATGTCTGTGCAAGTCAGGTGGATTTTTGGTTGCAAGTAACAGAAAACCCTTCAAATATTTGCCTAAAGGGAATTTATTAGCTCACTGATTTATCAGTTCAGGCTGCTATAACAGAATACTATAGACTGAGTGGCTTAAACAACAAGTATTTATTTCTCATGCTTCAAGAGACTGGAAGTCCGAGTTCAGGGTGCCAGCCTTGTCGGGTTCTTGGTGACGGCTCTCTTCCTGGTTATGGCCTCACGTGGTCTTCCTTCGTGCATGTGTGCACAGAGAGAGAGATCTCATGTCTCCTCTTTTTATAAGGACACTAATCCCATCACAGGGACTCCACCCACGTGACCTCATCTAAACCTGATCACCTCCCAAAGGCCTCATGTCCAAATACCATCTCACTGGGGGTCAGGGTTTCAATATATGGTGGGACAGTATATTCAATTTTGGGGGGATACAAACATCCAGTCCATAGCATTCACAAAACTGAAAAGTTCGAACAAAGCATGATCCACGAGCATGATGATGTCCTCAAAAACACATCTTGCAAAGGCCCAGTTTCTTATCTTCTCCCTCATCTCCTAACAGAGGTAAGTGCTTTCTCGTTCGTGGCCTCTAAAAGAATATCTTTGTCCTGTCATTCCCAGCCAAAATCCTGAGATTTATTCTGTTTCAGTTTAGGTAGCTGTGTTCACCTTAGACTAATTACTGTGACCAGATGAATATAACTTGCTGGTTGACTTAAATTAAGTCACGTGCTCTGTTTGGCAGGCAAGAGTAGAATTGGTGTCTCTGGAACCACGTTGTGCCACAGACCACAATCTGGGCTCTGCAGAAGGTGCTAGGAGAGCAGTCTGCTGTAGTCAACTCATCTCTTAAATTATTCCCCTGACAAATGTTAGTAAGCCAGGTACTGGTGAGCAGTAGGGAAATGAAGATGGAGCATGCAGTCCCTGCCCTCAGGGAGTTCGCTGAGATGGACATACAAATGAGGAAGGTGCTACCTGTAATAAAAATACATTCATGTCTGTTGGGGTCAGCTTTGCTGGGCCCTTGGGCCTTGGGGAAGGCCTGTGTTTAAGCTGAACCAATTTCTCTCTCTCCTTTAACTGTAGAAAGTAAGATATATAGAAGTGCGTAATAAAGTTTCCCACTCCTCATGAGTGCCTACCTTAAATACAGTTGGGTATGTAAACAAAAATGAAATCATAATATTTATCTTGTTCTGTAATTCCGTTTTTTACTCAGCCATATATTGTGGGCATCCTTCATTGTCAACGTATATAGATCAACTTCATTTTTGTTTTAATAGCTCAATAGTAGCTATAATGCATTCTCCCGTTTGTTAGATCTTCTAGTGGTCTCCAGTTTTTGTAGTTTTTACTATTATAAGGCTGCAGTGAACTTCCATATGCATGTAACTACGTGTTTCCCCAAGTATTTCCATAAAAGTGAATTGAAAGATCAAAGAATATATGTTTTGAATTTTGATAAGCACTTATCACTCCCCTAATTTGGAGCCAGATATTGAAGGTTGTGCATTAGGTGGACAAGGCAAAGAGAAAGGCAGTGTGTAAGGAGCAGTGTATATAAATCCTTAGCTAGGACTATCTGGAGCATTCAGGGCAGGGACCTTCCCAGGCAAAACCATCTGAAAGGGCAACCTTCAAAATGTGTGACCTCACGAGCCTTATAAGCAGAAGAAGGCAATCCTGGAAGACCACCCCAAGACCTGGCAAGCCATTCATGCTGACATGTTAAAACCCTAAGGCTGACTAATCTGTCCAGAACTTGAACACACGTGTTAGTTAAAATCTGTATGTATGTGTTATAGTACAAATAATTAGCATCTGATTTGTTAATTGTCAAGAAGGTAACATTTTTGGATTCTAAAGTCCTTTGTTCCCACAGTTATATTTCAGATTACTTTACTGTGTTTAGGTGTGGTTCAATAAGAGATCTACTTACGTAAAAGGAAGTTGTTTAAAAGAAAAATGTGTGTTCTGTCATTGTTGAGTAGAAACAGTAGACCTTGTACTTCAAGTTTCCAAAGAATATAAATACACCATCGCTGTTTGAGGGGATAGGATCTAACTTTTCATTTGATGGCATTATTTTTAAATGAACCAGCGTTACACTGCAGCTCAATAGTTACAGTACAGATCACCAACATAGTTAAACCACTTTAGTGATTTAATGTACCACTGCCATTATTGTAAAAATGCAGGCAATATTAATTTCTGTTGTTTTTCTGGTAGTATGACAGACCATAGATTGTAGAAAATAACTGGTCAGAATTTTATAATTCACAGAGGCTGCTAGGCCAACATGTGTCCTACTTAACAACCCTAAAAATCTCTAAATTTGTTTCTCTGTGGTTCAGAAACAATATTCAATTTCCCTATTTCTCATTTTTGTTTTTGAACAGCTGAGCTACAGAGGGAGCCTTCATTGGTGAATGAATCACTAAATGTACGTCACTGTGATGGTTTGGGTTTTGTCATTGTGTTGGGGTTGTTTTGGTTTGGTGTTTGGAGAGCGGTTGGGGAGGGGACAGTTGGGGGAGCCATCTGTTCGTTTCTCTGGGAGGCAGGAGGCAGTTTATAGCATGCTCTCCACTTGAGTTCAGCATACTGACCAGAGCTTTTGCTTGTTCTTTTCCACATTCAACTATATCCACTCATGTCATAAAATTTAGTTGTTTTCCTCAGAAAAAAGAATCTCTGAATTCAGCAGCACTATATTCTAGTGGCCCATTAGGCCAATGTCATGAAACAGAACTAAGGAAATAGAAGGCAGCCCAGATCCTTCAGACTAGGAAATTCAACTTGGTCATGCTAATGAAATCCTTCAAAGAACTATGAGCTTTCTGTTTTTATGTCTTAACTTATCATGGTGCTGTAGACAAAACAGATTTTATTTTGAGAACTAAAGTTCACTTGATGTTTTTGGAAAGCTTTTCTGACGATCCTAAACTATAACTGCCATATATACATTTTTTTTTCACATGTGACTTTCATAATCCCTTTTGTACTTGAAAGAAATTTTTTTTTTTTATTTCTGAATGCATTTGTAAGAGACCTAATATCATACCAGGAGTGAGCATTTTGTAAAATACTTGCAAATTGCAGACAGCCACATTCTTTCTAGTGTCCCTAGACGACTCAAGAGTGCTTTGCTTACTACCAGACAGCTGGCATCAGAGGGCTCACCTCACCGTGTTGAAACCTCCATTTTGTAGCTAGAAACTCACACAGTTTGAAGAGTAAGAAGGAAGAGAAAAACCCACTTGGTTTGGTCCAGGTTTACCCTCCAGAAGTTAAAAGGATTCTAAATGTGGCTGAAACCTCCAGTGCCAGCCGAGGCGATTGCACAGTCCCCCGGCACATGCTCCATCCTACCTCAGTTCCTCAAATCCCCAGCAGCTGCCTTTTCTCCATCCGAGCATAACCGTCCTTCCCAAATATGCATGAAATTCTGTACCTAGAATTTAGAATGTTGTAGGATATTCTGAGACTTCCCCTCAGTAAAAAAAAAAAAAAAAAAAAGTACAATTAAGAAGATTTGCCAAAGGGAAATCTTATGACAGAATCCTTCAGCATTTTTAAGTAAAGAAAAAAGAAAATCATGAGGGATTATTGCATGGGAAGAGAATTCACAGAATTCAGAAAATTTTTCTCTCATTTCTTGCTCTTTTGCCATAACCATTTTAAAGATAAGGGGAATAAACACAGTGGGATGCTAATTTGTTAAACCAAAACTTCGAAAGGAAGATGCTCTATGCACTTGACCTTCGAGATGAAATTAAAAAGAACATGTATTCTAGTTCCTTTCAGCATTCTCAGAACCAGATTATGTAAATTACCACCTTTATTTTTTTTCTGCCTTCAAGTCTTTGATTATCCATAAATAACCTTTTCTATTGTATGTTTAGGTCGAAAATTCAGGCTCAAGAACAAATGAAGAAATTCATAGCAGATCTCATGACAAAGAAGGTAAGTTAATAAATTTCATAGTAGTAATTTGAATATTAATTATAATTATATTTGTTGAATACCTTCTATGTGCCAGGCCCTATGCTAATTACTTGGCAGATTTTTTTCTCATTTAATCCATATAATCCAGTCAGGTAAGTGTTAACAGCATCACATCTGTAGTTGAGGAACTGAGACTTAGAGAGATCCAGTGGCTTGTTCAAGGCCACGCAGCTTATAAGTGGTGCTTCGCCTTAAATAGCTACTAGAACTTGGCCAATAACCTCACAGTGGACTCAATTCAATGTGAATAGAAAATGTGTAGTCCCCTGTGGTTTGTGCCATAGGAGAAGTTCTGTGCTAAGTACTTAACTGTGTTAACTTCTGACAGGCAATCGCAATTTGGTAACAGATCAGAGATGTCACATTTATGTGGGTCTTCTTCCAGAGGTCAGACCTTATTCCACACAACATGTGGAGGCTGCAAACTCCAGAAGGACAACTCTCTTCTCAAACAGAACATAGAATTTTGTTGGTTTCTACTGAGTTTGTTGATTCCCTATTCCAAGAATGGGGAAAGAGGTCTTAATCCCCTATACAGTTATTTTCATAATGTGTTATACCATATTTCAAACCAAAGTAAAGCAGCAATCATAATAAACACCCATGTACCCATCACCTAGTTTTGTCATATCTTAATTGTAGTGTATATGCTGCATATGCTTTTTTTAAAATGTTACAGATATAGTTGAATCCACATTATATTCCTCCCCAGTCCCAATCTCTGTCCCTTTTATCCCACTCCAAAGGGAACCACTATTCTGCATGTACTATATGTCCGTAAACAATATGTAGTATTATGTTGCATGCTTTAGGGAAAGGCTGTCACATTATAGAACTGTCTCCACCTTATTTGTTCATTCAGCATTGTGTTCTGAAATTTTGTCATGTTGATATGTATATAACTCTAGTTTCTTTATTTCAATTGCTGTTTATATTTTTATATTCCATTGTGTAACTATACCAGTTATTTTCTTTGCTTCTTTTGTTGGTGGACTTTTAGGTTTTTTGCAAATTTTTCCAATTACAAAGAGTGCTACCATGCGTGATCTTATATCTATTTCCCAGTGCATGTGTAGTATACCTAGAACTCTAGGTGTGGAATTGCTGGGTTGATAGGCACCTCTTCAACTTTACTTGCATTTCATTAAGCTTTTTTGTGATGGCTATTTTGAATTCTCTGTCATTGAGGTGATACATTTCTGTGCTTTCCGGGTTGACTTCTGGGTGCTTGTTATTTTCCTTTTGGTCTGGAGATTTAATATATTTTTGCATAACACCTGTCGGTGTTGGCTTACTTTTCCTCATAGTGAAAATATATGGTCGTGGTTTCCTCTTGCTGCCTCTGGGTGGGGGTCAAGGGCTGTGTATTCTGGCCTGCCTCAATCCGTGGGCACTCTCATCAGCCCCTGGCTGATCCGAGGGGCAGCTGAGTGGAGGCTGCTGGGTAAAGCGTGGGAACAGCTGAGACCGGAGTGCAGCTAGGCCGAAGCAGCTGGGGCTCCGGTGCATGTGGGTTGAAGCAGCTGCAGCTGAAATGCCGCTGGGCCAAAGAAGCAGAAGCTGGAGCTCCGCTGAGTTAAAGAAGCTGGAACTGGTGTGTGCTGGGCCAAAGAAGCTGGAACTGGAGTGCGGTGGGCCGAAGAAGGAGGAGGTAGAGTGCTGCTGGGCCAAAGAAGCTGGAGCTGGAGCACCGCTGGGCAGAAGAAGGAGGAGCTGGAGCACTGCTGGGCCAAAGAAGTTGGAGCTTGGAGTGCTGCTGGGCCAAAGAAGCTGGAATTGGAATGCGCTGGGCTGAAGAAGGAGGAGCTGGAGTGCCACTGGGCAGAAGAAGCTGGAAATGGAGTGCAATGGGCCAAAGTTGCTGGTGCCAAGTCAGCTGGAGCCTGAGCACAAGCCAAACTGAAGCAGCTGGAGCTGGGGTAGGGGGAGTGTGGTCGAGCTGAAGGAGCTTTGCCCGGGGCACAGTCGAGCCAAAGGAGCTGGGGCCGTGGCACAGTGGAGCCGGGGCAGCTGGGGCCATGGCTTGGTCCAGCCGGAGCGGCTGGGGCTGTGGTGTGGTGGGGCCTGAGCTGCCGCTGCCTCATGTGGGGGTGCAGGCTCACCCCGCTGCAGGTCAGGACCAGGCACCTGGGGGCTGCTGCCTGTGGGGGTGGGGCGCAGTCACGCTGCCCCTGCTGGTGGGGCCCTGGCCCCTGGGGGCCGCTGCCTCTGGGGACGGGAGTGAGCTGGAGCACCGCTGTGCTGAAGCGCTGGTCGGGCAGGCAGGGTCGGGGAGGGGCGCTTACTTTCACCTCCTCTGTCTCAGAGGTTTCTCACCTCGCTGTCGCTCTCTGCTCTCCTGAGGGGCTAACTTGTTGAAAGTACCCTCGCAACAGTTCTGTTCCCTCCATAGGGGGATCCCCACGGGAGAGGTCTTGGAGAGTGCCCATTTTCACACAGTGAGCCCCACCCCCACCCCAAGAGCCGAGTGGTCTCAGTCTCTGGGTGGCAGTCCTTGGGGAAGGAAGGGAGCTCCTCTTACCTCCTTCCACTTCCTCTGGGAATTCCAGCACCTCAGTCCTTGGGTGTACAGCTGCCTGGGTGCTTCAGACGTCCCCTGTGTAGTAGGATTAGCTTCTGTTGGAATGTGAATGTCCTTTTTTCTTGTGTCTTAGAGGGGGAGAGTTCAGTGGGGGAAGCTCACTCTGCCATGATGCTCTTCAACTTTACTGAATGTGCCAAATTGTCCCCAGGTGGCATACCAATTGTCGCTCCATGCCTTCTCCCATTATTTGGTATTGTTGGACTTTTGGTATTGAATGTTTGCTAATCTGGTGACTATGAAACGATATCTACTTGTTTTCCTTGGATGCTTCTTCATACTGTACTGCTGCATGACTGGGAGAGATGGCTTTGAAGTCTGCTGTGTAAAGTCCGGTGATCGTCCCCCTCCTTGAGTCCCATTTACTCACATCTAGAAATGGAAATCATGGAACTTACCTAACATAGTTGTGAGGATGCTGTCACAATCATTAGTGAAGCGTTCTTCCCTCTTTTCCTTCTCCCTGCCACACATACCCCTAAAATAAGTATTAGAATGAATACGTACTTAAAGGATTTTTTTCTTTTTTCTGTTTATTACTCAGAGATATCCAATGGTAGAAAAGACAACACAGAAGCCATAAGAGGTTATAGTGTTGAAGCAAATCTTAAAGAGGTGAGTTTTCCTAAGAAACTCCTCAGGTATTTCATGTTTTATACATAGTGCTTTCACCTGTGCACAAAGGCTTTACTTCTTTGTATATGTTAAAAATTAAAGGGATGTATTAAGAGTTCTCCATATCACTTTTATCTGTTTGTGCTCTTGTAACGTTTAGGTAATTTGGCAGGTCCTAGGATTATTTGTACATGTCCTTGTACAGTGAAGAATACTTTTCATATACTGCATTTAATGGCACTTTAATGGGCCACTAAGAGAGGAGGAAAACACTACTAATTAATTTTAACGTGCCATTGATTGTAAGACATAGCTTGACTTCAGAGATGGTAAAAGGAGAAATATTTTTTTTTATGTATTTTAGAATTGTGGAAATACAGTAGGTAACCAGAAACAGATTTGGGTATTCTGGATGGATTTATATTCAATCCAAAAAAAAGAACTCAAGCTTACAAAAGGAGTCTAATCCAAATCTGAATGCCAAAAGTGTTATTCTAGATTTCTTCTTCTTTTTTTTTTTTTTTTGTGAGGAAGATCAGCCTTGAGCTAACACCCATGCCAGTCCTCTTTTTTGCTGAGGAAGACTGGCCCTGGGCTAACATCTGTGCCCATCTTCCTCCACTTTATATGGGATATGCCACCACAGCATGGCCTTACAAGTAGTACATCGGTGAGCGCCCGGGATCCGAACCCGGGCCACCAGCAACGGAGTGCGTGCACTTAACCGCTATGCCATGGGGCCAGCCCCTAGATTTCTTCTAATTTATATAAAAACTTATTCCAAAGACTAGAAGCTAATATAACATGCCCTCATTTCAGTTGACTTGGATCCAAATTCTATTGCTTTTAATATAGTCATTCTTAATTCCAGGTTGAAGAGGAAGAAAGGCACATGCCTAAAAGAAAAAGAAAGAAGCATTACCCCTCTTCAGAAGATGAACTGGGTATTTAGAATATATGTGTTCCTGTTTTAGACATCTTTGAAAATCATATTATTTTCACATCCAAAATAGTGGGCCAATAACATAGAAAATTCTTGAGGGTAGTATTTGTTTACTTTACAACTCTTGAGTCTAGTTTGTTTCCAGACTGGCTTAACATCTTCAGCATCTTTTCTGGACTTGATCTAGAAATTAGATTGTTCCTTGGGGAAGACCCAACCCCTGGAACTCACACAAACCCAGGCTCCCTCTGCAACCTGGGCCTGGGACCTAGCCAGGTACCACAAATTTCCTTATTTTATATCGTGAACAGATGCCCTGCAGAGCTAGCAAAGCACTATAGTAAAGGTACATGTAATAGCCCCTTTGTGCTTCATATTGTGGATTTTCTCATGGTCTATACTAGTGCCGTCCAGTAGAATTTGCTGTCGTGATGGAAATGTTTTGTCTAGTATAGTAGCAACCAGCCGTGTGTGACTGTTGAGCACTTGAATGTGGTCAGTGTGAATGAAAGACTGAATTTTTAATTGTATTTAATTTTAATTAATTTAAATTTTGATAGCCTCATGTGGGTAGTGGCTACCATATTGGACAGTGCAGAGACTTTTATACTTTACTACCTGATACAAAGTACAAATTCAATAAATACGTGAGAAAGAATGGAGAGTTAAATACTTTCCTTTTATGGTTAAGAACGTGATTATTTTATAATTATTGAGTTCATACTCTAGGCACTATGCATGGTACTTTATACACATTCACAATAACTGTGTGAGTTGGGTATTATTGCCATTTTATAAATAAAGAGATTAAGATTCTGATAGACTGTGGCTTTATCTCCACCAGGTAAATCTGATTCCCAAGCCCATGATCTTAATCATTAAGCTATATCTCTTAGCTGGTGACCCATTCAGTAACTTTTTTGTGTGTGTGTGAGGAAGATCAGCCCTGAGCTAACATCCATGTCAATCCTCCTCTTTTTGCTGAGGAAGACTGGCCAATCCTCCTCTTTTTTTTCCCCAAAGCCCCAGTAGATAGTTGTATGTCATAGTTGCACATCCTTCTAGTTGCTATACGTGAGATGTGGCCTCAGCATGGCCGGAGAAGCAGTGTGTCGGTGCGCGCCCGGGATCCGAACCCCGGGCCACCAGTAGCGGAGTGCACGCACTTAACCGCTAAGCCATGGGGCCGGCCCCTCAGTAACTTAAAAGTATCTGTGGGAACTCTGTATGCCCTGAGCCCTTTCCATGGAACCTGCTGCTTTGTTGTTGTCATTTGGGCATTTGTGGATTCTTTATTTTATTTTTTATTTTTTGGCTTTGTAGGGCCAAGGCCCGTGTTCCATGCTCAAATCACATGACATTATAAATACTTTTAGAATAACTTTGACTTCACTGTGTCACAAGCCTAAGAGAGAAGTCTTAAACTGTCTTAAAATAGAACTATGCATTTCATTTTTCATTTAGCTTTTATTCCTTTGTGATTCTGTCCAAACTGATTTACAGATGATAATCCAGATGTCCTCGATTCCAAAATAGAAACAGCACCAAGGCTGTGTTCTGAAACTGAACTGCAAGACACAAAGGTATTTTTTCCACATATTAATTTTAAGTTGTAGGGGTAACCTAATTACATCACTGTGAATACTTGTATATTTTTTGTTCCAGTATCCCTTTTACTTTATTTATCTCTAATAATAATCACTTTATTATAAAAGGTGTATATTTTTTAGACTTTCTCAAAAAACACAGATGTTGCACTTTATAATCTTAAACTATAAGATTATATTAATAGTCCAGTTTAGATATGATCATTGCTTAGGTTTTTGTTCAGTCATATTATTGACTTCTTTAGGTTTCTAGGTGCTTTCTTCCAGAGTGTAATATGCTTTATTACAGGTATACTTGCACCAAAACAATGAAATATAGTGATACATATTATTTTAAAATTTTAGTATTCTGCCATCTCTCTGTCTTACCTCCTGCCCCTAAAATATAGGTAGTCCAAGGATGGGCCTCACTCATTGCCTTTTTCCCCTATGGTCTTGTTTTCGTCTTATGACTCAGGGAAGCAGTTCACAAATTTTTATTTCAGCCCCTGCCCTTTCTTTTGTTCTAGGCCCAGATTTCTCCATTTCCTGGTAGATAACTCTTCTTGGGTATTCTTCCATTTCTGAGACTCAGTACTTCTCATTGTCTGTGCCAAACTAGCTCCATTTCCTCATTCTGTCTCTTTCCCTAATTTATTTTTTTCCACCTTGTTCCAAAAGTATTTAAGTCAGCTTATAAAAGTATATGCAGCTGACTTCCATCTCACTAAAACCAGTTTAAAGTCTCTTTTCTCCCCCAATAACTGATGAACTAAATAAAAAGGAGTAAAAGAATTTTAACAACCAAAGAGGTAAAGTCACATATCGTCATGAATTTCAATTGGTCATGGCCAAGGAAAGAAACAGGTTTTTAAGCCCATCCCTCCCCCTGCTAGGTTCAGAACAAGAATGCTGAGACAGTACTCCTAAATTCAGAGAGAAGCAGATTGAAGGGTATCTTTAATGTTAAATTTAAGTAAACTCTAAATGTAACCATTTTTATTTAAAGATCGCATATATAGATTTTCAGTATTATAAAGCAGTACTCTAATTTTAAGTTTATATATTTTTGTTTATATATTATGTTAGTATTATAGTATAAACATTTTGGTACTTTGTCCTCAAAACTTTTTTGCAACTAAGGATGAATAATATAACCACTGAGAGATCATTGCTCTAAATCAGCCCAGCTGGGTACCCAGAATTCTCTTTGGCACCTTCCACTTTATCCCTTCCCCCCAATCACTCCCCGCCACCACCCAACGAAAAAATCTGTTGCAAATTCCTATCCATTCTTTCTTTGGAGTTTCTCTCAAAAAGATAAAGTCCAGGATGAGGGAGGAGAAGAGTGATTTTGCTTTTGCAGGGAAGAAAGTAATGGCTTTGTTGCTTTATAGTTGAACCTTATCTCATGCTTTTCTGCCTTGAGAATTTGTATCTTTTTGTATAGTCTCACTAGCAGCAAAAATAGTTACTTTTTAAAATGTTTCCAATAAACTGCTAAAAGATCGCTAGGAAATTGTGTTTGAAATGGAAAGGAAAACTTTGAGGAGGATAAATGGAGGCAGGGTTAAGTTTGAAAAAGAAGCTTCTTGACTTGTTCAACTTCTCTATAGGAAGAGAACTCTGGCGATTTGGAACAATTATCTAAAACAAGTTCTAAGACAAACAGCACTGCTTCAAGGGCCATAGAAGAAAAAGGTGAGTAATACATCTACTTAGATGAATTGTTTTGAGAGGAGACCAGTCCTTCAAAGCAGTTAGCATCTCTCACCAGGCCTCGCCAGCTGAAACTGCAGCCTGCTCCTTTGCCTCCCTTTATAATACAGTACACTCACACTTGATATTAATAGGACTTCGAGTCATGTTTAATTTGGATCCTATTCTACCCAAAGCGTGCCTCTTGTCAGTTAACCAGACTCCAGCTTATTGACAGGTGGCATAGGCTGAGAATGGAATGTGTGTGCATGTGTGACTGGGACTGTGTAGGCTACCTTGATAGGTGTCATGGTGATGAGGAGTGAACTCAGCTCTGCCATTTCTGCAGATGAATATAGCAGCAGTGAAGCTACTGGCGAAAAGACAGAGCAGAATGATGATGACAACGTAAAATCCCAGGAGGTGAGAAATGTTTTCCGTATTTATTTGTTCAGATTTAAAGTACTAAAAACAAATAAAATGTGTTAAGTGCTGTTACCTAAAGTTTTTCGTAAGTATTTTTGAAGTAGTTCTTTTTTTCTGGTTCAGTGGGACACCATTTCATACAGTGCATTTTATCAGTGTCATTTTGATTAATTTTGTTCTCTTCATCTTTGTTTCATCCAAACATTTGTATGAGACCTACTTCTGTCATGGCCACATAGGCTCTGCCCAGAGTTGTCCCACAGCGTCAATGTCAGGTTCCTGACCTGGCAGCTTAGCCCAGCCAAGCCAGGCCCCAGTCCAGATCAGAGAATGGGGCTGCTGACCTGGAGTCTGGACAGGGCGGAATGGGAGCGGCAGCCGCAGGCTGTGCAGCAGGCCTGCAGCGAGTGCCACATGGGGCCTGGTTTGATGAGGCAGAGGCAGGGATTCCTGGGAGGCTGCAGGAGCAGGCAGACTTCCAGCCCTGCCTGCTCCAGGCCCATTCAGATTTGCACAGAGCCCAATGGGGCACAGAATGGCAGTGGCCTGAGACAGAGGCCCATAAATCAAGGGAAGCAGCCAGTACACCAGCCAGATGTTAACCATTGCCAAGTCTGCCAGTCTTGATACAACTTTTTAGTAGTTCTTTTCCTTTTCTCATACTTCTATATGAGAAATTCAGTGGCCTTTTTTTTTTTAATAACATTTGGTCACAAGTGACTTGGACTAAACCCAAATTTAAATGGACACACATATTTATTACAGAAGTAAAAGCTAACACTTACTAAGCACTCACTTCCATTACCTCATTATCTCATAATCCTCACGACTCCGTGAATTCCTACTACAGTTATAAATATTTATCAGGTGAGGGAACTGCCCTGAGAGAAATGAAACACTAAGCCCAAGGTCATGTATTTTTTTAAGTGACAAAGCTGGGATTTGAGACCTCTTAGGAGAGAACTCTAAATCTCACTTTTGAGAAGATGAACTATTTATATGATAGAGGATAAAATTATTTTTTATTATTTATTTTTCCCTTTCCTCCTTAGGAAGATCATCCAGTAGTTATTAAAAGGAAACGAGGAAGACCTCGTAAACACCCTGTAGAAACAGCATTAAAAACAAGTAGGTATTTGGTGTGTTTTCAGTTCACACACAAGAAATTTTCAAGCTAATTTTCTAAGTGACATTTTATTTTTGCGTTTTTTAGAAGACGACTGCAGAACGGATACTGGCATTATCACTGTAAGTAATAGCAAAAAATGAGAACTCTTCAGATATTTGCTCTTGACCTGGAAAGGGTATGCTGCAGTATCTAGTATTTTGAACTACTTTATTTTTTAAAAGCATTTGAAAAGCTTTAAAAGACTTTCTTAAATAAAACATTGAATAACCATTTAAATAATATCTTGACTACTAATATCTTCATATAAACATAATTATATTAGTTGTTCTTCAGGCTGATTCCATCCTCACTTGTGAGTTTGAGTATATAAAAATTATCTAGGGACTTACCCTCCTGTGGTCATCCTTGATTAAAATGTAGAAATTATCTGTTTTATATGAATTTAGATCATGGCTTCTTTATGAAAATCTCCAGTGTGTCTCACCATCTTACTACTTTCTATGGAATTCCTTTTGTAATAAAATGTACACTGATTTCAATGCAGGAAAATCCTCATTAATACTTTCTCTGTTACCCTAAAGTATATAGCCAATGAAATCATTGTAGCAAGATTTCATTGCATGAATTTCAGTGACAGCATTATTAGGAAGACAAACATGTCCACTGACCTAATAAGAGCAAATGGGATTCACGCCTCAGCTCTGCCGCTTACTCCCAGATCTCTGACACTGGGCCAATCCTGTGACCCTCCTGAGACTCAGTTTCCTTGGATATAAAGTACTATGACAATGCTTGCAGTGCTTATATCATAGAATTATTATAAGACAACAAAACCAAAAAGTCACATTTGAGTGCAGTTACCAACATGTAAGATGGTAAGAGCCACATGTGAGTGCAGTTACCAACATGTAAGATGGTTTGCCAGGGTTGGCGAATATTAACAGTGGGCTGTGCCATGTCACCTCCAGTGCTTGTCCCCCAGTGTGGCAGCAGGTGGGCGGGGAAGAGGCTTGTGGCAGCCCCAGTTCTCCTTAGGGAAAGACAGTGTGTTCAGAAGCATGGGCATCCCTATTTACTTGCTATACTTAGTCACCTGCAGAAAATAGGTTCCTAATATTCTGCCTACGTAATAGAAGTCCTAAACCTTCTTTACATTATTGATTGACTTTCTATGTGATGAGGACAAATTGCTGACTTCAGTTTTTTGTTTGTTTTAATTTAGGTGGAACAATCTCCACCTGGTGGCAAACTGAAAGTAATGCAAGCAGGTGTGTACCTAGAGCATTGCTCTGTGTATGACCTAAGGAAGGGGCACCGGAGACTGGCTGTTGGGAAAGGTTTTAGAGTTTCATTGTTTCTCAATAAGTGAGTAGCCTCCTTGGTAAAAACAGTTGTCCTTATAGCTACGAGAGACTATGCTATTGGCTTTTCCTGTAATCTGAGCCATTCTTATTTTTAAAGTCTGGGAAGCCTTCAGAGGGGAGAGTGTAGGCAGCCAAAAGCAAAATAGGGAAGGCCCTGGCTGTCCAAACCATAATTTACTGGATATGTCTAAGGAAAAAATAGATCAGCCTGGGGACTGGGCACTCTTATCAGCAAGACAGGAATTCAACTCAAGAGCCTATTGTTCTCAAAAGAAGAATTTTGAAAGCAGCCTGTGCCGCTTACAGAGCCGGGATGCAAGAGAGAAAACTGTTTCAAGTATTTTTGTCCTCATTCCAAGGAGAAAAAAATATTCCAAAATGTTGATAATGGTTAGTTCTGAGTGGTAGGATGATGAGAACATTCCATGTTATTTGTTACTATTACCAGTAATTTCTAGAAATTGTACAATGTGTATATATTGATTTCATGGTTTAAAATTTTTTACATAAAAGCAGGAAAGAGCCATTGCTGGGTTTTAAAGGGTTGATGTAGGCAAAAAACATGAATGTTAATAGCTATTTTGGATCAAATAAATAGTATGGTCAGATCAGGAAAGTCCATATACTGATAGCAAGGTAAAGCAAATATGTAATTTAAATTTTTTTCAACATTTAACTATATGTGATCTTGTGATTATACTTGAGTTTTTCTTGTCTCTTGAAAAATTAAGGTTTGTGTTTTTTTTTTTAAAGGGGAGGAGATTCTGCTTGTTTGTTTTTAACCAGTTTTTATTCATAATTTTATAATATTTTAAATCCAAACAAGAAATCTTTATAACCCGAATGCCCTTTAAAGACTCTAATTTAAGCTATGTGATTATGTTTGGGTGGTGTTGTTTGGCAGTAGTTTTCTGAATCTGGGTAATGATGACCAGTTTAAGACAGGATTCATTGTTGGCCTTTTTCTTAGTTTAACTCTTCCATCTCCCTGAGTATATTAAACTTGCAGAAAAGGGCAACTACACAGTCTTCATCACTAATAAGAAGTACCTTTGGGTTGTTGAGTATCTAACGAGCAACCCAGAATTTTAGCTTCAAATAGTGCATTGAACTAAACTTCATTCTTCTTACCAAGATACAGTCTCAGAAAATTGTAACATCTACATAAAGCAGATTCATAAAGAATAGGCTTACACAGCCTAACACAGACTTATAATGTGTACTTTTTTAATTACCATGATGTCAGTATTTGGGGTCAAAAGAATTCCAGCTATCACCCTACTTGTTAGTTATGTGACTCTGAACAAATTACTTAAATCAAGTTACTCAAGCCTCGTTTTCCTAACTATAAAATGAGATTGTAGTATTTATAGAACTACACTGAGATTTCAATAAAGTCTGTAATCCTGACTTGCAGTCCCTGTGCATCTTGGGGTGTCCCCTTTGTCTTCCCTCTCTGGGTTCAGAGCATTTGAGCTGAAAAGGACCATATAGGTGGTCTAACCCAACTCCTTATCTTACAGATGAAAAACCTGAGGCTCAGGGAATTTAAGTAATTTCCCCAGGTCACATAGCTAATTAGTGACAAAGCCAAAATGCAGACTTCATTGTCCTGATTTGCATTCTGATGTGCTCTTTGCTAGGTATTCCAACTGGAACTTTGCTTGGCTAATACAAAATAATGATAAACTATGTAACAGTGCATTAATTACCACTGGTACAGTCCTAGATAGTAAGCCAGACCGTTGAAATTTAATTTTACACTAATAAAGTATTAATGCAGAGATTTCCCTTTTCTTAAAGATGAGTCCAATAAAGAAACAGCTAACCTGCAAGAGAGAAGTATGAGCAATGTAAGTGTTAATTTTCTTATTAGGATATGTCCTTTAGAAATAAACTTATTAAATGCTTGATTGACTGCCCTTTCCACTTTAATTTTATTGCTTCTAGGATGATAGTGAAGAAAAAACAGTAGCGAGTGTGCGTCGGAGAGGAAGGAAGCCCAAGCGTTCACTCACTTTATCAGATGATGCTGGTATGTTCCTAGCAGATTCTTAATTGCAGAGTCTCATTTCAGAATCACCTTTTTAAGAGTTTTTCTTTAGATGAGGAAAAATGGGGTAGAGCTAGTATTAATATTACATAAATATGTGTGAAATGGTTCTAATCCTGTGTCAGAAATGGTACATCCCAGATGCTTTTCTGAGTACATGTGAATTTTTCATGAATGCTGGCTGTGAACTGCCTAAGTAAACTATCCCAAATGTGTTTGAGATTAAGTTAAACAGTTGTGAATTGCAAGTGCTGAAACAAAAAGGAAGTGGAAAACTACTTCTTCTGCCTCCAAATCCCTAATATCCTATGTTCTAAACTCCATGCCTCTGTCCTTCTGAAATGTCTTTGGGAATTGTACAATCCAGATGTTACCCTTCTATTTGAACAGAATCCTCAGAGCCAGAAAGAAAACGCCAGAAATCAGTTTCTGAAGCAACTGAGGACAAGAAGGATCAGGAGTCTGATGAGGAAGAGGAAGAGGAGGAAGAGGATGAGCCCTCAGGAGCCACCACAAGGTCCACCACTAGATCAGAGGCTCAGAGGTAATGGGGGGCAACAGAGAGCTTCCAAAGACCTTTGCCAGCTTCTGCACCAGAAAACAACATTGAGTTCCACGGGGTTCTCTTTTCATTGACTCACTCCTGCCACACTGCAAGCTGTCTCCTTTCATTTTATCTTCAGAGAGCACATGCTCTCGGCCCTCTGACATTTTGGTTCTTCTTGGAGAACCCGATTTCCTTCTAAAACCATTTTTGAGGATCACTTCAGCATCTTTGCCAGGTTTTAGATACCTGTTTGGTGGAACCCATTCAATGCCTTTGCAAATATTTAGTCAGCCTCAGTAGATGTCTCAGATATTGTGCTGAGCACCATGGGAGAAAACAGACATGCATATAACACAGTCCCTACATGTAGCATGCTTAACTCTGGTGAGAGACAGGAAGCAGGTATACCCAGCCCTGTTGTCAGATGCATCTAACCAATGCTGTGTAATAGATTGATCACATGAAATTGCCCATGTGTGACCATTTTTGACTTACATAACTGGTAATTTTCATATGTTTCCCAAAGTATGTTCTCTCAAACCCTGGTATAGCTAGAAGTCTCTGGAAAAGGGTATGATGGTCAAATGAGTTTTGGGGGTGCCAGTGAATTCTCTCCCCTTTGTAAGTCACAGTGTACATTAAAATATTAGGGGCTTGGCATAGTTCTAACAGCAAGAAACCTGTTTAACTTTGTCTAAACAAACATTATTTGCTGATTATACGCCCCCACCCTCTCACCTGTGTCATTACACCTGTTGATATAAATCAGTATTCCCCATAACACATTTTGAGAAATGTTGCGTCACTGTACAGTTTAATAATAACTTTTTCTAAAGCAAGAATATTTTCCATTTTTAATGTGATTTGCAAGCTATTAATCTTGATATCCTCTTCTATAATTTCATCACGCAAGATTAATCACAAAGTTGAGGAACATCTATTTCAAGTGTATCACTTATTAACACCTTTTACCGTAGTATAGTAGTAATAGTGTCTGGTGTTTATATAAAGACTTAAAATCAACCTGTTTCTAATTCCTCCAAACTTACACATTATTAGCCATTTCATGCCCTGGTTTGATTTCTCGAAGTAGCAGATTTTAGAGCCAAAAGACTTTAGGAAGTCACATGGCTAAAGGTAAGGTGGTGGTCTCATATTTGTTTTTTAGGTGGGGCAGCTCAGATAAATAGAAGAGAAGTCACAGAATCAAGATTCCTGCTGAGAGGAGAGGGTAAGGGTGCTGGAGCCCAGCACCCCTGCATTCGGGTACAGAACACCCTACCAGCACCACCGCCTCCCTCTTAAACAGTCATGGAAAGATCATCCAGTACAGTAGGGCCCACCTCAGAGAAAGTTCCATAGGCCTTCTAGCCGTTTTCGAGTGAGTGTCTAAAAGTAGCTATCAGATTTGCCTTTTAAAATTCGTTCTTCAAAAATAAATCTTATTTGACTCATAGTTCTATAATCACCTGGATTATCAATGCTCTTCCTTAATGTACTTTAGGAAATATGGATTTACAAATGGATTCTTTTCTCTTTAGTTTAGATTCCTTGGCATTGGTTAATTGGTTTCAGGGCTCTGACATCTTCATAATTTCACAGGTTCTCAGGGTGGGATGGGTTCTCAGTGGATTGGTACTGCTAACCCATCAGTGCCTCAGTCACTGCGCCAGCGGCTCCTCTGACATGGTCTTGCTGCTTTTGCGTGTACATGAGTGACAGGGAAAGCCACCTCCTTGGCATTCTCTTCCTTCTGTTCAGTAGAAGCTGGCTTCCCTGTCGTTTCTCCTCTTGGTTCTAGTTCCGCTCCTGGAGCCTCTGTACAACTTTCCCTTAAACATTCGAGGGCAGCTTCCAGGTCTTCTCTTGTGTTGAGCACCCTCATCATCCCTGTTTTCTCCTCAATTTATCCATCTCCTCTTTAAGAAGCAAATGTTCTGTACCTAGTGTAGGCTGATGAATCCGGACAAGGACTGTCCCACCTTATATTGTAGACAGTGGCTTCAACATGCATCCACATCGCTGAGTTCCCTCCCCTTGACCTGCACCCCAGCTCAGCAAAGCCTTCTTAGTGTTTTTGCTGGTGAGTCAGATCTTTCCTCACCTAATACTTGTGCATTTGACTATCTGGACCCAGTTATAAGGCCTTAACATTTAGCTCTGTGAATTGTACTTTCATTAATCTTGGCCCCTTATTCTCTGCTGAGCTCTTTTGGGATCTTTATCTTGTCGGCCAATATAGTTTCTATTTTTCACAGATTCATCTTTCCCTAAATCAAAATAAAATATCCCGCACAGTAAGAGGAAGGCTAGAGTCATGCAAAGAATTAGCCGTGGATGACATCAAGATCGACCTATTAGCAATGGTCCAGAAAACCAACCATTTTCCTGCTTTTGGTCCCCATTCTCTGACTTGCCTGTGAGGAGCCTCGTCCTTTCTGAAGAGTCCCAGGGACTGGAGTGTTCAGTGCTTCCACTGCCCAGTGTTTCTATAATCTGTTTCAGAAAGCATCATAGCGAGCCATCTACACGTGCAACATCCAAACCTGGCAGCCCAGAAACAGTTTCTCCTAGAAATTGCCAAAAATTAGCAAAAGAGAAGTTATCTACCAGCGAGAAAGTTAGTAAATCTCCCCCATTAGGAAGGTAAGTCCCTACTTACAATTCAAACCATTTTTAACCCCCAGAGACTATTTTTGGTATAGTAATGCTTTCTTCCCAAGTTCCTTTAAGATTTTTGTCATGCCAAATAACTGTCTTTGGGGATCATTGGTTTCCCAAATGGAAACCTACCCAACAAGGAAGAGGAAAGGCTGCAAAAGGAGTCTCGGTGGCCTTGCCTGTCTGGCCTCACCCCATGGCCCTCCTGCACACCCGGGAGCCTTACATGCTGACTCCCATCCACCACGACTGAAGGCAAGGCGTGTTTCTTCTTGAGTGTCACAGATCTGAATGCTTGGTTAAACAGAGTGGCACGGTCAAGCCACTCTGGGTAACAGCCCAGAGTCGTGTCTGTTTTAGCCAGAGCATGGAGAGGCGATGATGTAACAGAGTAGAGCACCCCCTTCAGGCACAGCCACTCCCAGCTCGCACCATCACGCAGCCTGATTCACCCTACTGCTCCCACAGGTGGTGCTGAGCACCACTCCCTTGCCTTTGCTTGTGCTGGTTCTTTCTGGAAGAGTGCCCTCGCCACCAGCCCCCCAGTAAGCCAGGTCCTTGTGTCCTTCACACCCACCTTCTTCAGGATGCCTCCCTGTCTGCTTCAGCCCATTCTCACCTCTCCTTCCTGTTGCACTTGCGGTCAGGGCTGTGCAGTTGTGAATGGCATATGCCATTGCTTTAGATGTATTATTTTTTTCTCTCCCTTTGAGCTATAAGCTTCTTCCTTGAAATCAGGGACTTGTCTTACTTTCTGTACGTTAAGGCATCGAAAGATAAAGGACTCTTCACAGTAGACAGAAGCTGTTTTGACCTCACATCACATTTGATCTTCACAGCACACTTGTAATGTACGTATGCATTATTGTCCCAGTGTTATAGAAAGGGAACAAGCTAAAGTGTCAGACACCTTTCACATAGTTTCTCCCATTTAATCCTCGTTAAGTGAAATATTTATTCTTATTTTATATGTGAGGGGAAGAATCTCAGAAAGGTCTGATCCATAGTTCTCAGAACTGAATGCGCAGACCAATCACTTAACTCTTGTTAAGATGCAGCCTCTGATTCAGCATCTGGGACGGGGCCTGAGAGTCTGCATTTCTCAGATGATGCCGATGCCACTGGTCACAGACCGTGCTCTGGGTGGAAAGAAAGGGCATGAGTGACCAACCAAGCTCACACAGCTAGGGGGAAGCGCTCTGACTCAAAGCTTCTGTTCTCTGCTACGTGGCTTCTAGCATAGCGCTGGCACACACCAACTGTTCAGTGAATAGGCATTCATTCACTGGCTGATGATTTCCCTGGACACGGTTTGAAATGAGTTATTAACACTGCTTTTTAGCCATTCTCAACACATGTGTACGTAATATTATGCTGAAACTACATCATATACAACAATATTTGACTCAATTTGAGTTTGCTTACTTTTGCTGTCAAAGGAACAATAAGCACAACATGTCTTCATATCAGTCAAGTGCCATTTCTCCATCTCTTGCAATTTTAGTTTTCCAAGTCTTTTCCTTCATTGATATAACATTTACTGCTTGCTTACATGTGTCAGGCTTTGTACCAGGCACTGGAGGTAGGAAAAAGAATAAAACTCAGCAGCCGCCTTGGAGAAACATCCTGTCTAATGGGGGAAACATATGTGTATATGACTTTGAAACTTTTTTGACAGCAACCCACGATAGGAATATATCTTGCATATAACCAGTGCTCACATTCCCATTCCTATAACTGAAACAAAATTTTCATGAGCTGAACTTAATAGATGTGATACCAGTGATATTTTCTATTGTGTTCTATTACTACTTTGTTTTAAAATGTGACTGTAACCTGCAGGTTGAAAACACAGCAGATAAATTACCATGGTAAGTGCTATGGGATTTCGGAAGAGCAGCCTGCTCTGTGATGAGAAAGGAAGGCTTCTCAAAAGGAGTTGCTTTTGAACTGGGGCTTAAAAATGAGGCGGTTTGCCAGATCGGAGGTGTGGAGTGATTTCAAAAAAAATATCACATGCCAAAGCATGAAAATGTGAGAGAATGTCATATGTTCACGAGGGGCAGGACTGGAGCCAGGATGGGGCAGAAGTCGAGGGCAGATTATAAAGGGCTTTGTATATTATGCTCTGGATGACTTTATTCTGAAAGCATCAGAGAGCCAAGAGATAGAGATATGTATATAATATGTATTGGTTAGAATGCTCTTCTAAAAGTCCTGTGCCTTTTCTGACGTTGCCAGCTCTTTGCTATACTATTGTGCTGTGAAACGTGATGGTGCACTTGCTCAAACTTAGGCTGCAATCTTGCTGTGTTCCTGCCAGTTGTTTCTACTTGGGACAATGTGTGGGGGCCTGGCTGTTGATTATTTCACAGATAGAAGAGCAGGGGCCCAGAGAAGAAAGTTGATTTGATCAGGTCATCACCTAGAGTGTGAGAGAGCCGGAACCCAAGCACGGGCTTCCAAACTCCCTCTCCAGCACCCTGTTCGTGTGTGAGGCTGTCAGCAGATAACCAGTTAGCGCAAGCTCTTCTAGAGTCTCCTTTTCCTATATAAACGTGACTAGGGTCTTTTCTTCTTGCCTCTCAGGTTCAAAAATCTTCCATTTTTTAAAGAACTCCCAGATTATTTGAAGCAGCTTCTTTTAACTCTCACCACTGCCTTGACTTTTGTTTACTGCAGATCCAAGGCACAGCTCTCCCCTCCAACCAAGCGCAAGAGAGAAGTCAGCCCTCCTGGGGCACGCACGAGAGGCCAGCAGAGAGTGGAGGAAGCCCCTGTGAAGAAGGCAAAGCGATAATCCTAACCGCAGCTGCCCCTGGCTTGTCCGAGAACACAGTGGAGAGAAGATGGACTAGCCTTGGGGGCCATAGGCTTTTTTTTTTTAACCAGGGAAAGGACATGCATGTGCTCTAAGTTCCTAGGTGCAAGCTTTTTCTTGTTATGTTTTAAACAGCTTTATAAACTATTGTTCATAGAAGATGTTATGTACATTTATTTCAGATAAAGGAAAATAAGTTTACTTTGTATCTGAACTCAAACAAAGTAGTTGTATATTTTAACATTCAAAATTGGGATTTCCCAATGTGACACATCACTAATGCAAACCCCTCAGGCCCATCAGACACCAGGCTGCCCACTGGGAATCTGTGTACAGTATATAAACATGTAAAAATAGGTTGTATTTTACTCTATGTATGATGCTAATCAATGAACACTTTATTTATTTTACAGAGAGAACTTATCTGTGAACTTTACTATATATCTGTTTATTTTATTTTATTATTTTTTTTTTAATAAAAAAAGGGTTTTAAATGCTATGCAGTCATTAGTAGAAATGTTTTAGGACTCTGCCTGCCCTGTAACTATCTGAATATGATCTGGCAGGAAATGCAGAATCTTCTCGCATGTATCCAAGTAAAGTAGTTTAGCTCAAGAGAGGATCTCCATTGCTTTTCTGTTCACTGGTGTGACTCTTTTTTAAGAATGGACTTGTTTTTAGATTATACTCGCATCTATGACTTTACTACCAGCCCCGCTGGCGTAAGAGGTTCTGGTTCAGGAAAGTCCCATTCCGTCACTGCAGCAGAAGCCCCCACCCCCACCCCCCGTGTTCATGCCTCTCATCTGTGCTATTCAAGGCTTCTACCCTATTCTTTCCATATTGTCTTTTTCAGCAAAGAGAAATGCATTGAGATTAGTTCAGTTCTATCAAGCTTCAGGATTTTATGTTGTTTTATACACAGTTATTTCAGGATAGAAACTGGCTTTACTGCCAGATTCTTTTTTAAACATATTTTAACTCCCATATGAGCAAACTGTCCAACCTAAGTTTTTCATAAGATTAAACTTTTCTTAAGATCAAATTTGTCTCTAGCAATGATGTGATGAGTTGCCAAATAATTGAGATTATTTTAAAATGTTTTGTTCATATTCTTGTTTTGTAATTAAAATTTACATTCAGTGTGTGTGAATTTTTTTTTTTTTTGGACTCTTAATGTAAGGTGGATATTTCTGTCATTTTACATGGTTTCTTACTGAGATTTTATATATAAATTATAAAATGTTTCCCAAAACTTGAGTGGTAAGAATTTTTTTTTCTAAACTTTAAAATTTCTCCCTGTGAAAACCATTTCTTCTCTTTAAATAGATGGTCTTAGATATACAGGCATACCTTGGAGATATTGCGGGTTCAGTTACAGACCACCACAATAAAGCAAATACTACAATAAAGCAAGTCACATGAATTTTTTGGTTTCCCAGTTCATATGAAAGTTATGTTTACGCTATACTGTAGTCTATTAAGTGTGCAGTAGCATTACGTCTAAAAAAACAATGTACATACCTTAATTTAAAAATACTTTATTGCTAAAAATTGCTAACCATCATCTGAGCCTTCAGTGAGTTGTAATCTTTTTGCCTCAATGTTGATGGCTGCCTACTGTTCAAGGTGGTGGTTGCTGAAGGTTCGGGTGGCTGTGGCACTTTCTTAAAATAAGACAACAGTGAAGTTTGCCACATTGACTGACCCTTTTGGGAATGATTTCTCTGTAGCATGCGATGCTGTTTGATAGCATTTTACCCACAGTAGAACTTCTTTCAGAATTGGAGTTAGTCCTCTCAAACCCTGCTGTTGCTTTGTCAACTAAGTTTATGTAACATTCTAAATCCTTTGTTGTCATTTCAGTAATCTTCACAGCATCTTCACCAGGAGTAGATTCCATCTCAAGAAACCACTTTCTTTTCTCATCCATAAGAAGCAACTCATCTGTTGAAGTATTATCATGAGATTGCAGCAATTCAGTCACATCTTCAGGCTCCACTTCTAATTCTCTTGCTATTTCCACCACATCTGCAGTCACTTCGTCCACTAAAGTCTTGAACCCCTGAAAGTCATCCGTGAGAGTTGGAGTCAACTTCTTCCAAACTCCTGTTAATGTTGATATTTTGACTTCTTCCCATGAATCACGAATGTTCTTAATGGCATCTAGAATGGTGAATTCTTTCCAGTAGTTTTTCAATTTACTTTGCCCAGATCTATTACAGAAATCTCTATCTATGGCAGCTATAGCCTTACAAAACGTATTTCTTAAATTGAGACTTGAAAGTCAAAATTACTACGTGATCTGTGGACTGCAGAATGGATGTTGTGTTAGCAGTCATGAAAACAACATTAATCTTGTACACATCCCCGTCAGAGCTCTTGGGTGACTGGGAGTATTGTCAATGAGCAGTAATATTTTGGAAGGAATCTTATTTTCTAAGCAATAGGTCTCAATAGTGGGCTTAAGATATTCAGTAAACATGTTGTAAACAGATGTGCTGTCATCCAGGCTTTGTTCCATTTATACAGCATAGGCAGAGTAGATTTAGCACAATTTTTAAGGGCCCTAGGAATTTTGGAATGGTAAATTATAATTGGCTTCAACTTAAAGTCACCAGCTGCATTAGCCTCTAATGAGAGTTGGCTTGTTTGAAGCTTTGAAGCCAAGCATTGACTTCTTTAACTGTAAAAGTCCTAGATGACATCTTTCAGTATAAGACTGTTCTATCTACACTGTTTAGTGTAGCCACCTTCATTAGTTATCCTAGCTAGATCTTCTGGAGAACTTGCTGCAGCTTCTCCGTCAGCACCTGCTGCTTCCCCTTGCACTTTCATGTTATGGAGACGGCTTCTTGCCTTAAACCTCATGAACCAGCCTCTGCTAGCTTCAAACTCTTCTTCTGTAGCTTCCTCACCTCTCAGCCTTTATAGAATTGAAGAGAGTTAGGGCCTTGCTCTGGATTAGGCTTTGGCTTAAGGGAATGTCCTGGCTGGTTTGATCTCTCAAGACAACTAAAACTTTCTCCATTTCAGCAATGAGGCTGTTTCGCTTTCTTATCATTCATGTGTTCACTGGAGTAGCACTTTTAATTTCCTTCAAGAACTCTTCCTTTGCACTCACAACTTGGCTGTTTGGTGCAAGAAGCCTAGCTATTCTTGGCCTATCTTGGCTTTCAACCTGCCTTCCTCACTAAGCTTAACTGTTTCTAGCTTTTGATTTAAACAGAAAGGTGTGACTCTTCCTTTCACTTGAACACTTAGAGGCCATTGTAGGGTTATTAATTAGCCTAATTTGAATATTGTTTTTTCTCGGGGAATAGGGAGGCCCGAGGATTGGGACAGAGACGGGAATGGCCAGTTGGAGCAATCAGAACACACAATATTTATCAATTAAATTCGCCATCTTATATGGGCATGGTTCGTGGCACCCCAAAACAATTATAATAGTAATGTCAAAGACCACTGATCACCCTAACAAATGTAATAATAATGAAAAAGTTTGAAATATTGCGAGAATTACCAAAATGTGACACGGAGACGCGAAGTGAGCAAATGCTGTTGGAAAAATGGCGCCTATAGACTTGCTCAACACAGGGTTGCCACAAACCTCAAATTTGTAAAAAACACAATATCTGGGAAGCAGAATAAAGTGAGGCAAAATAATATGAGGTATGCCTGATTTGTTCCATTTTCACATTCAAATATGAGTCAATGATGGCCTCTCTCTCCATAGAATTGAACGTTAGATCTGGAGGGGACCTTGGAGAAAAGGAACATGCGAGTTCCTCATTTGCATTTATATGTATGAGTTTAACCAAAGCTCAAAAATCTAAAGTGATTTGTCTTCAAGTTAGTCAAGGGTAGAAGCCAGACTAGGTTCCAAGGCTCCAAGTTTCTTGACTAACGATCTTTACACTGACAGTTTTAGATTGGCTCAGGAGAAGTGCATACCTGAAAATGTCTTCTCCACGGTAAACCAATGTTATTCGGGTTAGTAATTCCTGCTCTGGGCACAACCTTATAGGGACTAAGTAGTTGGGTTGTGAGGAAATGCTGCCTCTTAATAAAGTTGGAACTAAATACTAAACTGCATAAGGAATTTCCTGGTGGGGAAGTCAGCTGGACCTCTTGACTTTTAGGGATTCTGAAACCCAGGTAGGGAGGAGATGTCACCCCATGGGGCCCTGGAAATACATGGGAGCAGTTCTTGGTCATCACGATGATTTGGTACTACTAGTATTTAGTAGAAGGAAAGAGGGCGGAAATGCTAAACGTCCTACAATGCACAGGGCAGTCCCTGACTCCGCAGAAATGTCTAGCCTGAAATGCCGGTAGCTTCCCTCTATGAACCCACTGAGAAACACTTGCAGACCATCTCTAAATATGCCATTTCCCTGGTCTCGGCCTAGTTACCACTGCCACCACCTCACTGCTCCTCCATGAACAATCTGAACAATGGCGCATCTGCTTTCCCCATTGTGGAGCTGAGACGAGGTTGGAACAACCCAGCAAGACTTCCTCAAGGAGCAGAGTGTCCCCTGACTGAAAGCGATGTGGCAAATTCTTCTTCAGTTGAAGCTGGTAATCCGTGACAACAGTCCTTCTCTCTCCACTGCAGGCCTCTTTCCTCAGGGTTCTGCCACTTGACCCCCACCACCTAGACTTCTTAAAGACGAGAACCTACCTACGATGGCTTCCCATAACCACACCAATTAGGAATGGCCATTAGGTGGCACTCCTCTTCCCCGACAAGATCTCACAGTGTTTGTTGGTAGCAAAGTTAAGACTCAATTGTCTTCTAACCCCCAGGGCAGGGTTCTGTCTGCTGAACCCCATGGGAGGGAGACATTGATATTTCTACCTCAACAGCAGGCTCACTGACCTCAGGACCACAATATAGCGGAGGTTTTCCTCAAACATCTCTGCAACCGATCAAACCTAACTGATTTGAAATCAGGGGAGACAATTCAAACTTGAAGAAATGCTGAAAAAGGTTGCTTTCTTATTTTTTGTTTTGTTTTGATTTTCATTTGTTTTTTATTCATTGTTCCTCCTATCTCCAAAAGCACCTTACATTTCCTGAAATTACTGCTTAGCTATCTTTGTGTGACTAAATGAAGAACAAGATGTTTTTCATGACACATTGACAGAGACATTGTTCTCAGGGGAAGAAAATAGTTTCACAGCCAGCATGTTCCACTGAAGCTGCTGTGCTGGGAAAACACAACTTCATGCCCAACAACAGGGATGCAAGTATGAACCCAGGTCTCAAGGGGTGACAACACATGAAGCAAATAGCTGTGCTGCACTGAGATTCGTGTCCAGTTGCAGGACACAGCAGGGGGACAAAATTACCATCCTGAGAGAAGCCGGACCAAGGACTAACTCCTGGCAGACAAGAGAAAGAGTTTATGTTTAAAAAGTGTAAAATGGAGTTTCAAGCAAGGTTAGAACCTAGAGAAGAGAGCATTTTGGAGGCTCAGGATCAGGGAGGACTTCAGGCAATGATGTATGCCATTACCACCACCAAGGCAACCTTTCAGAAACTTCCTGGAGGACACCCTACAAATAACAATAACTATTTATTATTATTATAGCTCTACACCACATGAAACACTCACCATTTCCAAGAGATGCTTCCTCACACTGCAGCCCTTCTTGGAAATTCACTGGGCACATTAGCACACATGAATTTCCAAAAAATCCTGGAAGAAAATCTGCTTAACTCTGTTTAACCCAGAATTTTCCAAGCTTATTAAACCTTAGAATCCCTGCTTCCTCCCCCCCAACACACACACATATGTGCACACACAGAAACTTAATCTAACATCCATGGAAATTGATGGTGCACAAAACTTTGAAAACTATTCACTCAGTTTCCTAACAGCCCTGTGAAGGAGTACTAGACTCTCCATTTCACCGTTGGGAGAACTGAAGCTCAGAGTGGTGACACAATTCACTTAGGAACACACGTATTTCACATTGTTAGGACTGGAACCAAGATCTCATGAGTCCTGTTTAGGGGTTTTCTCCATTTCAACACCGAGGTTCCCAAGGGTGGCCTTGCTAGTGTTGCAGGGGCAGGATCCATGTGCCCTGTGCTTATAAGTGGGCTCAGTCGCTCTCCATGTTCTCTTAGTTGTAGGCTTCCTTTTTTTAACAAATGTTATAAAATCTCAATTTTTCTCATTTTATTTATTTATTTTTTGTGAGGAAGATCAGCCCTGAGCTAACATCCATGCTAATCCTCCTCTTTTTGCTGAGGAAGGCCGGCTCTGAGCTAACATCTATTGCCAATCCTCCTCCTTTTTTTTTTTTCCCCAAAGCCCCAGTAGATAGTTTGTGTCATAGTTGCACATCCTTCTAGTTGCTGTATGTGGGACACGGCCTCAGCATGGCCAGAGAAGCCGTGCGTCGGTGCACACCCGGGATCTGAACCCAGGCCGCCAGTAGTGGAGCGCGCACACTTAACCGCTATGCCACGGGGCTGGCCCTCAATTTTTCTAAGTAATAATATTTTTGTTCTACAAGTAATATCTTGATTTTAGAAAAATAGCAGGTAAGCAAAGAGAAAAAAAATCACATGTAATCCCACAAGTCAAATATATTATCACTTTGATGCATAATTCTTCCGAACTTTTTTCTATTTAAATATATGCAAAACTCAGTATTACATTTCACCAAATCTAAGACGCTATAGACTATAAAAAGCGTCATCATTACTTATATGTACTATTAAGAAAAAAAATAAAATTATGAATAAAATTAATGATAGTCTTACCAGGAGCATGAATCCATCATAATCATCTTGTTGTTTTGAAAGGTCTGTCCTCAATTCCAAGGGATTTGATGACTCTGCTCACCTTTAGCTGTGAGAGTGGGCACGTATTAGATAATCGTTTGCACACACCTCAGGAACAGAATGCAACGGCGTTACCTACTTGTGGATATCTTCCTTTCTTAGGTCTCAGCACTGGGTTGCAGCTGTGCAAGAAAATATAAAATCACAGGTATTTCTCCAACACTGAATATCTGCCCCACTGATATAAAATGTATTATTTCTTGCTGCCAGGTTTCTGTGACTTTCTGAGTACACAGTAACTCTGTTTTGATGCCAAATCATAGTGCAATCTTTTAAAAGATATTTTAAATAGCGTTTAAAATCAAAGCACATAGAACCACTGCTGCACATCATTAGGTTAAGTGACAACAATATGAATAGTTATGAACAAGTTCACCCAGGACAAAGACTACTATAGTATAATGCTACTTGTTCAGTAGCAATTTTAAGATACTTGCAAATTTCAGAGATATTAAAATGTGAGGGGAAAAAGTGTGCCTTTGACTTAATGAAATATGTAGATAGATTTTTTTATAAAAATGAGATTTTACATATCTGCCTTTTTACGCCCTTTTAAAAAGCATTATGTGACTTTATGGAATATTTCTTATAATAAAAGAGATAGAGAGTATATGTGTATATATATATATATATAATATATGTACATACATATGATATAAAGAATTGTTTTTAAAAATCCCATTTACCCACCGTTCAGCTTGAGACATAGAATAATACTAACACCTTTGAAGCTTCCAGCATGCCCCCAAGGTTACCACCACTCTAAATACAAGTTTATTTGACTATATATGTATACATCCCTAAGCAATAAGTTTTGAATGTTTTGCACTTTATATCAATAGAAGCATATTTTAAGAATCATCTGAGACTTGCTTTCTTCTTCTACACCGTGTTTTGAAATTCATCTATAGTGATGTATGTAGCTCCAGTTAGTTCATTTTTGCTGCTGTATAGTATTCCATTGAAAGACTATATCACAATACACCAAGACATTTATTTGCCTGTTACTGGGCTTTGTGCTCTTCCCAGGTTAAACAATGATGCTGTGAATATACTATGGACATTCTGTGGATAGACCTTCCCAAACTTATTAATACAATTGTACATGTAGAAAATTATATTTGTAGGCACATTGAGATAAGTGGAAGGACAAGGCTGGTTGCTGCCTGAGGCAATCATTAGCCTGTGAACCAGAAGACAAAGCCACTCAGACACTTTGAAGGCTGGGGGTTAATATAATCCCATTCCCCGCACCAAGACACATTCTGCTCCAGGGTACAACTGCTAATTCATAGGGTAAGCATATTTTCAGCTTTGAAAGATAGTGTCAAATTGTTTCCCAAATGGTTTTACTACATTGTAAAGTAGTAAAGTACCAGCACTGTACTTCTCTTCCTGGGCATTTAGTAGCATAGGACTTCTTGATTTTTGCCTATCTAGTGGGTGTAAAATATCTCATTGTGGTCTTTATCTGCATCAGTTACAACAAGGTTGATATCTTTTCGTGTGTTTATTTTCCATCCTTATTCCCTCTTCTGTGAAATGTCTGTTCATGTCTTTTGTCCATTTTCCCATTTGGTTCATTGTGTTTTTCTTATCGATTTGTAGGAGTTCTTTATATATTTATATATTTTTATATCTAAGCATTTGTGTTTATGTGTTGCAAATACCTACTCCTCCAAACACACACCCGTGTGATTTATCTTTTCACTTTCTTATGGTATTTTTTGGTGAATAGTTTTTAATTTTAAGGTAATTGAATACAAACATTTTGTAGTTAGTTCTCATTGTGTCTTAAGACTCATGATCAAATAGATATTCTCATAAAAGTTTTGATGTTTTGCTTTTCACATTTAGGGTGTGGTGAGGAAAACAAGAGCTGTATTAGTGTATGACCCAGGCAAGCCAAGGACACAAAAGAATCTCAGTCAAACTCTCCCAGGCACCGCTAGATTTTAAAAGATGGTCCAAGGCCACAAGGCATCTTGCTGAAAACAGCCCTCAACCTATCCATTTCTTGAGTCACACTGCTCCAATCTGGACTGGCAGCCATCTCCTCTTGGGGTCTCTCCTAACCATTGTCCTGGGGGTGTCCTTCATTTCTCCCATCTTTTGGATCCCCTAAAACCTGTGTCCTACGTCTTCTCCTTGCTTGTTTGCCCTCGTATTTGGATGAAGCACCAGGAGCCTTCTGAGAAATGGCCTCCACAATAACAAAAAAGACCAGTTGTCAAATTGGACTCATGTGAATCAAAGATCTTACCCAGCATCAAGTTTTACGAATAATTTCAAGAATACAAGTAGTTGCAAAGCACAAGTGAAGCACAGGGGTTCGGGACAGTTCATCTACTTCTCTGGCCCTTTCTCATCAGGACATACATGTGCCTAGATTAACACACGAGGTCTCTAAAAAATACCTGCAGCTCCATTACTTCCACAAGAGGAACCATTGCAGTCATGGCACAGCTCTACTCGGATGGTTACATGGCTGTGTGTGACATGTTCCGGGGAGCCATGCCCCTTAAATCAACAGATTCTAAGGGGTTTTGTTTGTTTGTCGTGTTGTTGCCATAAGCAATCCTGGAGAGACCAGCTACATCCTGCTAAAAGCATTCCATAAGTCCCAACTCTCCCACTAGCAAACACCATTAGTTGTTTGCCTGGAGGCCAATCATTAGCAAGTTTACAAGAATTTTTAACTATAGGTCACCTTCTTCTCTCCCAGAGGCACCTCTCAGTATAGGATTGAAGGCCTCATGCTAACCATATTCTTCCTACCACATTATAGGAAATCATTTTAAACCTTGTTTCAGTCATGGTCCAGCCAGCTACTAGAAACCACATTAGTTATTTAAATAAACAATTTAATATTGGGAATTAGCTTCAACAGCTATTAGAGGACTAAAAAGCCAACTTTAGAAAGCAACCATCACCCCTGCTCAATTGGAGAACAAAAAGAAAAGATTGAGGTTGGTAGGAGATGGAAGGAGAAGCTCTGCAGAGCTGGGACTCAGACTCAGAGAAGGGGTACTGCCCCTTGGCGCTGCGACCTCTGAGACAGAACAATGCAGCTTGTCCTAGGAGAGTGGGGAACCAGCTGCAACTGCACCAGCTGCCACTACGGGGGTGAAGAGCCATCGCTCCGTGACACTAATAACAGAGTGACCAAATAGGATGCAGCAAGTCCCTTTTCCACTTTAGCCTTCTGGTCTCTTGTCAGTGCCCCTACTTGAAAGAACTTGGAAAGCCAGCTGGCTAAGGAGAAATCAGGTTTGCAAAGTCCCAGACTTGGCATGACAAAGCAGAATATAGAAGGGTGGATTTGGAGTTGAGAGACAATAACGTAATAATTGGCACAAGGCACACTTCTGGCCACTCACATCCACCCCACGCTTCTGTACATACTGAAATTTCCATACAAGAACCTGTGGCTTGTAGATTTCCCTTATTCTCTAGTGAGCTCAGAATGCACTCTAAGTATGCAAATCAAGGATGTAACTAATTGAGCATCCAGGTGTTTCCTGCAGTAGGGCCTGGACAAATACCTAATGTGCCATGCTTTCTAAAGGAGAAACTCCAAGTACATTTTTGAAATCCTCTACAGAAATCATTCGTGTCCTCGTTCACTCAGTTTCTATCTCCTGAAGAATCAATCTCTCCGTTAGCTTTTAATAAATGTGCCCCCTGTGACCACTAGCAGAATCTGTTCCAGCTTTTTTTAAAATGTCACCTTCTCAAAATGAATTTATTATCAAAGCTCAGAGTTGTTTTTATTTGCAGAAACCAATTTGTCAGTTTTCAGCAAGTCTTACATGAAATAGTCAAACTAATATTTTCTCCTTAGAAAAGAAGTATTCAACAAGAACTTGTCTTTTCCTATTTTGGGCTTGTCTGTCCCTGCTTACCTTCAAACATTGTGGTTAATTTCATCCCTGTCATTTTGGGGTCCTCTGGTCTTCAAAAAGAGATTTTTTCCCCAGTAAACATTCTTGGAGTGTAAAAGGATGTAGTTGGTCATTTCGGATTCTTAAAATTAAAAAGTGAATCTGAACTTTAAGTGAAATCTATGTCTCAATAAATTTGTCCATCCTCTGCCCCCTGGACCCCCACTTCCTTCTGACCTGAGTATGGATGGATTCTAGAGCGATGGCTTGGACAGAAGTGCCTTGCTTTTCCTTTTGATACATCACTAACCCCTTTTGAATCTACAGGAAGCACATGTCCTCAGCCCCAGGTCACCTGCAGTGTGTAGAGATTTCTCCAAAGCCCCCTCAAGCTTCTTCCTGTGACAGTTCCCAGGACAGCTCAGTCCCATCTGTTCATTTGACATTCCATTAAGTCTGTGTGCTACCATGATATCCTGTTTTCCCCTTCCTGTTTCTAGCCACACTTACTCAGACAGAATGACAGAGTTTGCTATAATTCCTTGACATAAATCTCTCCAGTCAGCTTTCTCCCCCTGTCCTAAGCCCCTTTCTCTGAAAGCACAGCCTTCTGGCCTTTTCTCTTTCAAAACCCAGTCCAAAACATCCCATAATGGAAATAAACATCTCCAAGTTAGGCCTCAGAAGATGATTTAACAACAACAAAAGAAACTGAAATATGTTATTTGTGCTAAAAGGCTGAGGGAAAGGCTAAGTAACAGAGGGGGACAGTGAGCTAACCCGTTTCACAGAGCAGCCTTTTGAGCAGGCATCCTAACGTAGTGGCCATGTTCTGCCGGACCTTGAATAAATCACTTGGCCTCTCTACCTCTCAGGTTCCTCAACTGTAAATAGAAATTCTGATACCTGTCCCACTGACCTCATAGGGTTGCATGAGGATAAAATGAGACTATTCATTCAGTTAATACTTGCTAAGAGCCTACCACGTGCCAGGCCCATTCTAGGCACTGGGGACACAACAGTGAGTGATTTAAAACATTGTGTCTGTGAGATTCACCCATATGGCTGCACGTAGCTGTAGGCCAGCCGTTCTCACTGCTGGATAGTATCCTATTCTCTGAATATATCACACTTGATTTATCCATCCTACTCTTAGTGAGTATTTAAGTCCTTTCCAGGTTTTTGGAAACTGGAAAATGAGGCTATGGACATTCTGGCATATGTCTTTTGGTGAATTTATCGTATACACTTCCTTTGGGTCAATTCCCTTCAGTCTTTCTAATCATGTCAGAGAGAAAGTCTCAGGCTGGTGCTAGCATGCTGTGACATCTCTCTAGCTCTTGTAAATCTGTCCTTATAACAGAGAGCCAACCTCAGGCCCAGAGCCTTCAGCATCCTGTTATAACTAGCTAGTTTACTAACATTGTTCTATCCATATTATATATACCTTTTTTTAAAGATTTTATTTGGTAAGAGGTTACTTGTGCTCCATTTATTCCTATATAAGTATATTTATATTATTTATATGTTGTTCATACAAGGGTTTTTTTTTAAATAAGTTTTTTTCAAGTTTAAAAAGTCATCATTTAAATAAAGGTATTAAGTAAATAGCGATTATGGTAGATACAGATGGCAAAAATGTGAAAAGGGGTATGCGAATGACTATAATCCAGGAAGTGCTACTCTGAAAATGCCAGGCTTTTGAGTTATGCATCTTTGCTTATCATCACTGGGCAGCATCTTGCTCAGATGAGTCAGTTTAATTAAAGACTAAGTGTTCAGGTTGGGTGCACCAGCGAATCACTCTAACCCACTGGGTTTCCTTGTTTCCAGGAGGAAAAGGTCACAGCAGGTAGGGTGGGAGGCTCCCGGAAAGACTCACAACTAAAGTATTATGTGAGCTGAACCTGGCAGGTGGAGAACATCATCTTTTAAAAAAATAGTACGTTCTCCTATTTCCGTGTTCTTGGCCAGACCTTGTGGGTCAGTGGGATCTCCATAGTGAGGAGTGGGGCAGAGGGCATGTCGGTGCAAGAAACAGAAACAAACGTTTTGAGGGAAGGTCTGGGGGTCACAGGCTGTGCTAGGAATTGGTAGAAATAGGCAAGAGAGCACCTCCAGTAATCAGTGCCCCGCCCATCACCGTCATGATTGATCTTTGTGTCACTGATAACCGAGCACCCCTGAAATCCTGACTGAGTCCCCAAATCTCCACTCACTCTTCTTTCCAGCTCATATCCCTCATACTCATCCTTGCATTCCAGCAAGTGTTTACTCCTCCAGGACTTCTACCCCACTGGTTCTAAATCCATCAGTCACTCTCCTCCTGTCATTGCTTTTGCCCTGATCCAGTTTAGGTTCTAAGGCTCCATGATTATAAACCCTCCCTTGAAAATTTCCTGAACTCCCTGGCTGCTCTTGTGAATGGCCCAGCAATGCTTTAACTTTGGGTCACCCAACTCTCTACCCACTCTATGCCAGGTTTTTTGTGTTTGCTTTTTTTTTTAACTCTGAGCAGGGGAATGTTGCTGGAGAAAAGCACACACTTCTGTTAACTGGTCACACTCTAAGTTCATAGATGGGAATATCAAATACACCCTCAATACTGCTCAGCTCTTCTTTCTTACTGCCCTGAAGTTTTTGTCCACAATGGCTCTTTCTCACCTTCTCACTACTCCACAGTCCTCCTTCCCCCACTCTCCATGCTCAGCTTGCCTCATACTAGTTGAGAGAATTAAATAAAATAATAAGCATAAAGCACTTGAACAGTACCTGGTTCATAGCATGTGCTCAGTAAATGGCAGCCACGATTATTACTACTTCATTGTCAGTCACCTCGATAACCAGCGTATAAGCATCTACATCATTCTCCCTACCAGAGACCAACCTCTCTCACTTTCTCAAGGACTCTGCTTCTGCAGTTTTCTCTTCTCTCCTGCATTATCAACCATCTCTCTCTCTCTAGTGGATTATATACACCAGTACATAAACATATTCTAGTATCTTCTATCTAAAAATAAATCTCTGTGAGTGAAATGGTGGCTACCAGGACATGGCGGCTGGGGAGATAGAACAGATGTTGTTTAAGTGTACAAATTTACAGTGAATAGTAAATAAGTCCTAGAGATCTAATTCACAGTATAATGAACACACAACAATATTGTATTATAATCATCAAGCTTGCTAAGAGACTCAATCTTAATTATTCCAACCACTAAAAAGAAGTGATAAATACGTGACATGATTGAGGTGCTAATTATCACTACAAGGGCAGTCATATTACAATATATAAATGTATCAAGTCAACATGTTGTACACCTTAAAGTTATACAGTGTTATATGTCAAATATATTTCCAAAAAAATTAAAAAATAAAAAACAAAAATGAATCTTTAGATGCAGGATCCCCTCCGTCTTCCACCTCACTGCTCTGCTCCCCTTCATGGCTAACCTTCTTTAAAAAGCTATCTGTATCGACTATCTCCACTTCTTCTCCTGCCATGCTCTCCTCAACTCATTCCAATCTGGTCTCCCTTCTAACTCATTCCCATCATCCTGTAAGACAGTTCCTGTCAAGGTGACCAACGACTTCCATGTTGCCTAACCCAAAAGTCATATCTCTAGCTCATATTACTTGACCTCAGCACACTACACAGTCAATCACTCCCTCACTGTGGCAACATTTTCTTCTCTTGGCTTCCTCAAGTACCAAACTCTCCTGGTTCTTTCTCCTGAACTCCTTCTCAGTGTCTTTTGGTGGGTCTCCCTCTGCTGCTGAAGCTGTAAGTGCTGGAGGAGCCAAGTTGCTTCTCTCTTGTCAGTCAGTCCGCAATCATTTCCTAGGCGACCTCATCCACTTCTATCAATACACTTATTGTCTGATAATTCCCAAACTTGTATTTCTAGCCCTGACCACTTCTTGAAATGTTATATTCACTTGCTTAGTCCACACCTCCACGTGGATGTCTACCAAGCATCTCAGACATAACACATCCAAAACTGAACACCTTTCTCATACTCTTTCTCTCAAGTTTTCTCAAGTTTTCCCCTCCTAGGTAAAACGTACCATTAGTCACCCAAGCCCAGATCCACGAGGTACCTTGGATTACTCCCTTTCCATTGCTTCTCCATCCAATCCATCGAGTCCTTCAAGAATACTGCCAAACAATCCACAGAATGGTAGCAATATTTGCAAATTATATATTTGATAAGAGATTAATATCCAAAGCATATAAAGAACTAAAACTTAAAAAAAAACAACAACAAAACAAACAACCAATTCAAAAATGGGCAAAGGATATGAATAGACATATCTCCAAAGAAGATATACAAATGGTTAAGAATCATATGAAAAGATGCTCAACATCACTAATCATTAGGGACATGAAAATGAAAACCACAATGAGATATCACTTCACTTCCTTTAGGATGGCTACTATAAAAAGAAAGAAAAGGAAGGAAGGGAGGGAGGGAGCGAGGGAGGGAGGGAGGGAGGGAGGAAGGAAGGAAGGAAGGAAGGAAGGAGGGAGAGAGGGGGAGAGTGAGAGAGAGAGGGAGGGGGAGAGAGAAAGAGAGAGAGAAAGAAAGAGAGAGGGAGAGAGAAAGAGAGAGAGAGACAGAGAGAGAGACAGAGAGAAAGAAAGAAAGAAAGAAAGAAAGAAAGAAAGAAAGAAAGAAAGAAAGAAAGAAAGAAAGAAAGAAAGAAAGAAAGAAAGAAAGGAAGGAAGGAAGGAAGGAAGGAAGGAAGGAAGGAAGGAAGGAAGGAAGGAAGGAAGGAAGGAAGGAAGGAAGGAAGGAAGGAAGGAAGGAAGGAAGAGAGAGGGAGAAAGAAAGAAAGAGAGAGGGAGAAAGAAAATAACAAGTGTTGGTGAGGATGTGGAACCCTTGTGCAACTGTAGATGAGAGTGCAAAATGGTCAGGCCTTTATGGAAAACAGTATTGAGATTCCTTAAAAAGTTAAATATAGAATTACTATATGATCCATCAATTTCATTTCTGGGTATATACCCAAAAGTCTTGAAAGCAGGGTCTTGAAGAGATGTTTGTACACCCATGTTCATAGTAGCATTATTCACGATAGTGAAAATATATAAGCAACACAAGTCTCCATTGACGGATGAATGGATAAACAAAATGTGGTATACACATACAATGGAATATTATTCAGCTTTAAAAGGAACAAAATTCTGACACATACTACAACATGGATGAAACTTGAGGACACTATGCTAAGTGAAACAAGCCAGTCACAAAAGGACAAATACTGAATGATTCTGCTAATACGAGGTACTTAGAGTAGTCAAGTGCATAGAGACAGAAAGTAGAATGGAGGCTGCCAGGGAATGGGGAGTTGTTTCAGGGGTACATTTTAATAAGTTTAATAAGTTTAAGTTTTGCAAGATGAAAAAGTTCTGCAGATGAATGTTGGTGATGGTTGCACAACCATGTGAATGTACTTAATGCCACCGAACTGTACACTTAAAAATGGTTCAAGTGGTAAATTTTATGTATATTTTACTACAATTTTAAAAAATAAAAATAATTTTTTTTAAAAAGAATACTACCCAAATAGATGCCAAATCTGGCCATTCTCTCTCTCTCCAGCACCACCTAGCCCAAGCCACCACCACCTCTGGCTTGAAATCACTAGCTTCTAGCTGATCTCCCTGATTCTCCTTTGACACCCCCAGAATCTTTTTGTCATAGAACAGCCAGAGTAATCTTTTTAAGATGTAAATCATGTTCAGTCACCTCTTTGCTTAAAATCTTCCTATGGCTTCCCATCATACTTAGAATAAAGTTCACGCTCTTACTGTGCCATAGAAAGCCCTGCACAGTCTCGTTCCTGGTGACTTCTTAACTCTTACCAACCTGCCCCTCCCCACCACACTCTGGCCACAGGAGCAAACTGTCAACTCCTTGAGCACGCTATGATGTTCCCACCACACATAGGAAGGCAATCATAGTGCCTTCTGCACTAGCTTTTCCCCTGTCTGAAAATCTCTTCATATCTCTTTCTGCTTTGAATCTCACTCCATCTAAAGAAGCCCCAAATCACCTTCTGTCACATCACTCCATCCTAATTTTCTCCATAGCACTTACATCATCTGATGTTTTCTCCATTGCTTTATTTAGGCATTTGTTTCTCCATGGTATTCCTCCACCGGAATGTTAACCTTTTGGGAATAGCACCTTATGTGACTCTGAAGCCCAGAGCATAGAATAGTACTTGAGACATAGTTTGTTGAATATTAATGAATGAAAGGCAGAGACTAGAGACAGGGAAATTAGTTACAAAACTCTGCAAGGAGACCTGGCATAAGACTCTGAGGGCCCCCAGAATAGTTCCTTAGAAACAGAAATATAATAAATTCAGAAAACTTTCTTCGTATTTTACAAGCATCTCAAACTCAGCACAAGCAACAGCACAGAACATCTTCCTCTTTATCCACTCAAACCTGCTCCTCCTCCTGACCTCCCCCTCAAAAAACTGCACCATCTACTGCACCCACTGTCTAACAGACCACCCAAACGAGGGGAAAAAACCGGAGAGACAAGATAGGTTTGTTTGTAATGCCTAAACTTCCTGATGTCTAGGGTGAAATACCCCAACTAGTCTCAGGAAGAAATGAGCTTCTGAAGAACTGAGAAAGCTTCCTATGGCTCCTAAATCACCCTCCAGCGGGATCCTGGGTCGAGCACCCACAAGAGGCAGCCTGTGGAGCCAGCACAGAGGAATTATGGAGGTCTTGGGTCAGGAAGTCTCTGGGCTCTCCCCACTGCAACCTCCTCGATCCTAAGTCGGATCTCTACATGTCCCGCCCAGCCTCCATCTTTTCCCCTGCCCTTGAGTGAGGTGAGTCTTCACTGCGTCTGGTGAGTTTTTAAAATGGAACACCTCCACTGTTAGATCACTGACAACGTGAGACTGTGGAAACATAAAGCGAGGAGCAAACATATTGCGTTTTATGAAACCAACACTTGCCTTTCGGCTCTACTCATCACAGCGCTTCTCTACAGCGGTGCACCACACAGCCCGCAGAGGTGCCCGCTAGGTGGCGCTCGTCCTCCACTGTACCCAGGCGGGACCCGGAGTCCATACAGTTCTTTTTAAACTGGAGAGGCGATCGCCAACCCTCGCTTTTACAGGTAAGAAAACTAAGCTCCAAAGGGAAAGTGTCTTCTCTGAGGTCGTATCGCTGCAGCTTCGAGCAAAACCCAGGTCCCTGTATTTCTGAACACAACGATCTTCCATCATCTGGCTGTCTCCCTCTATACACGGTTTAGTTCATTGATTATAAAAATAACGGTGTCTTTCTTTCTGCACAACATGGTTTAGGTTCAGATCCGCAGGCCTTAGCGTCCTTTATTTTCAAATGCACCGAACAGAAAAAACCGTTAGACTTGCCTGCCTGAATTCTTTCTTTGATTTCCTTAAGTTCCCAGCTCCTTTTCTGATGAATGCGTAGCACAGAAATTAGTAAGGAAGACAATGGAAAACATTTAATGAGAAGAAAAGTAACGGTTAATGAGAAAAACCGATTAGAGCCGAAAACCCAACTGGGTTGGCATTAGACAAAGTCAGATTTAAATCCTGATTTACCGGCTTACTGATGGTCAAGTCATTTAAACTCCGTGAGTCTCGGTTTCTCATCTGTAAAATGGGGATAACAATGTCTTCTGCCCACCCCACCCTCAAGATTGTGTAGATTAAATAAAACAATAGTCTGCGGCTCCTGGCGCATTTGGTGAGCAACGTTTGTTTAAATATAAAACTACCTTGGCCCAAAATAATGCTTCTCTGCGCAGTCTGATATACCTGGACCATGTGCGTGAAAAACCCTGGTGGAACGGATAACTTAGGATCCCAGGAGCTGTGGTCTGCTCGCGAGAAAGTGGCGTGTCGCTTGACGCTTGGGATGCTTCGGATGCTTGGAGCACCGTCGGGAGCCTGCGGATGGTGGCGGCCAGCCCCGGGAGCGGCCTCTGCCTAGACCTGGCTCCGGCGAGCCTGCACTGGCGCCCCCTCCCCGACCGCCAGCTCGCGCAGTTCAGCAGCGGCCTCGGAGGGCACCGAGTACAAACCCTGGTTTTAAAGGACTGGAAACTGTGGCCCAGAGAAGGCAGGTGATTTCGGTCAAGGTCACAGGCGTCTGAGAGACGAGTCCCGCGTGGCCTCCAGTTGAACAGCAGCCTCTGGCGCGCGCCCTCAGGTCGCTCCGGGCACAGAAGGCGGTCTTCTCCCAGAAAGACAGGACTGCCGAGGGCGCAGGTGGAGAGCGGCAGGGGCGCGGCTCTCGGTGGCCCCACCGGAAAATCTCGGCTGATTTGGGTCCCCTGGAGCGCGGGCGCGTGCACAGCAGCTTCAGGCTCGCGCCCGAGAGCCGGGGTTTCCCCGTCTCCGGACCCCTCGGCTCTCCCACTCTCACTCCACGCTCCGCTTGTGGCCCGCGGAAGCCTCACCGCCCAGCAGCGCCTCGGACCCGGGCTGTACTGGGGGCGGGAGGGCGCGGCACGTAGGGGGCGCGCAGGGACCAAACTGCGGATGAGAAAGAAGAGACGGAGGAGAAAGAAACAGGGGAGGAGAGGACGACTAGGCAAGGGCAGGGCGAGGGGCTGGGGAAGAAGGCACGCGCGGAGCGAGCCTGGCGCCGGGGCTCCCCGGCTGCGCCGATTCCCGGGGACCGGTCCAGGCCGGAGCGCGGCGCCGACTGAATGTCAGGCGCCGTCAGGCAGTCTCGCGGTTCCAGGAGCTCGCGACCACACCAGGAGCAATCACCGTCAACGGGCTGGAAGCGGGGCCCCGGCACGTCCGCGCGGACGCCCCCCTGTCCCAGAAGATCTCCGGCCTTGCGATACGCGCTGACCTGCTGAGCACTAGCCGCACACGCTCACTCACTGGCCTTGACTCTGCACGTACCCAGGGAAATCTCTATGCATCCGACCACCTCCACTCACGGTCCCCTAAAGCCTTTTCGTCCCCACCCAACCCCTATTAGGAGCAGCTTCTAGTTGTAGCTCTAGCCCGGTGTGTTTATCCTCCGCCAACACCCAGCTCCCGGCCCTGCCTGCAGCCGTTCACCAGACCTAAAGATCCACCAACCGCCGCTGTTGCCGGAGATGACACGCGCCTCCTGAGGACTCGGAATGCGGCCACTTTCCTACACCCCAGGCACGCAAAGAAACGGACAACTCAAGATCACCATCACCGAACCGCATCTTCCCATGCTTTAAAATCCTCTGCCCAAGCCTGTGGCAAAGGGCAGATCTTGCTGTTTGAAAGGGCAACTAAATAGTGGTTATTATTTTCAAGTAAGTCTTTGTACAGCCCCCAAACTTACTCCAATAAACATTCAACCTGCAAATATCTCTGCCTGCCTAGGTGTCCGAAACTCACTCTACTATTTGTCCACACCAAGCCCTAACCCCACAAATGGATAGCTGTCTGTGACACACGTTCACACCTGCCCATCTCTCACCTTCTGGGCGATCTGTGTCTATCTCCTCCTGGACTCGCCCCCAGAGAATAAGGACAAATTGTCTAAAGTGGTGGGGTAGGGGGTAATTTGAAGAATAAATAAAGGTCAGCGGGAGGAAGGAAAGAACACGCTTTCTTTTGAAACCTCGTAAGCATTCTGTTCTGTTGCCCTCCCGGCCCGAAGAGCGTCTCGTTCCTTACACTTGCCGGGTACTAACGCCAAATTTAAACACCTTTCCCTGAAAACTGATGTAACCTTAGATAGCTGTAAAGGGCAATGACCTCTTCAAGTGTGAGTAGTGCATTGGGGATGCAAAAAAGCATCATGTGGCTGAAATACTGAAAAGTATAGATACTGGAAAGTATGAATAGTGCGTGTATTTCAGTGTGCCGTGCAGAACGAGAACCACCAAAAGGAAAGAAACAAGGGGAAATGTTATTTATTTTAGTGACATCAAAAACACCAACCCCAGCAATTTACTAAATTAAAATCACAGTTCTTTAAACTTATTTAATTGTTAAAGTTGTGTATTTGTTGTTAGGTTAAACCTCTGGTAAAATTTATGGACGATAGTAAAGAATGTCACCTGAGCAAATTTTTTATTTAAAAATAAATAACATAAATAAGTAACAAATGTTTTGATATCCCCATAATATTTGTGTTTTTTTATTTTGGTTCCTTCTATTACATAAAACAATGCATTTCTTATTTTTCTAAAAGTATTTAATGTCATCAGTCCGGGATCATTACCATGGTAATTCCCAGCTATCCTTTTAAACAAGCTCACAGCTTTTTCTAATCTTATTCAACTCACAAGTAACAGAATATTTAAGGAACAAATTGAAAGGGCTTTTGCTTTCTTCCTGGTGTAAAGTTTAACAAACTCCAATTAAATTCTGTATTGGCCACCCAGGGAAAGGACCATGCAATTTCCAGAAACTCTCCCAAAGATGCCTTCCAATTTCTCGCCTGACTTTGGTTCTAACTCTACCATCTTTTCCTTTTTCAGTCCTCTATAGAACTCGAATCAAATCAAACAATGAGGAAAGAAAAATATTCCTAGAGTACTTTTAGGTAACTGATTATTTCAGCGAATAGACGTGCGGAAGCCGCGAAATTGTAAGGGGGATAAAAGGTGCATTTTGTTCTTCGCATCAATGAACCTTCCTAGAGAACAGAAACTGCGCGCGCGATTTATGGAACAGCGTTATCTTGGACTTTCCCGGCAGTTTCTGACGCAACGAAATATCGTGTTCCATAAAAGCAGTGGAATACGTTGATAACGTCTGCAGATAAGAAACGTGGTTTCTCGGGCAGCGTGTCTGGATAGGTGAATCTCCCTGTTGCTGGAGGATGCTTCGACGACCAGGCATGGGAGGGAAGGGGTTAAGTCAGACCCCGACTTTCTCGGCTCAAAGTGCAGACTTCTGTCTGTTAGTGTCAACGTCGCCCAGCTGGAGCCAGCCAATGGGCTGCCGGGAGCGCCCGGGACAGCCCAGTGACGGGGCGTGGCCTGCGGCTGTCACTCAGTGGTGAGGAATGACACCCGAGCGGGAGGGGGGGTACGGTGGAACGCTGGGGAAGGAAAGAGAGAAGAAACAGATAAACCAGGGCAGGGGGTAAAAAGGTGCCCCGCGCCTCTCGGAATCCAGCGGCCGCTGTCGCCGCTGCCGCTGCGACCGGGGGTGGGCTCCGGAAGAGCCGGCCCGGCAGGGGAGAGGACAAGCCAGAAGCGAAATCCTGCAGGCGAGGAAGAGAGAGAGGCGCAAAGAAAAAGTGACTCCGGCCGTGCGCCCCGGAGGCGCTCAGGAGGGGACTGCAGCCGCGAAGGGGCCCCTGCCGATCCTCCCCCTACGTCCTCGGAGGGGGCAGACCCCGGCCCGCCCCTAGGGGCGCGAGGCGATGAGATAATCCAGCTGAGCTGAGAAAGGAGAGCGTCTGGCGCTGGATTGGGGGGAGGAGGGTCTCCGGGTGGGGTGGGCCTCGGAAGTGGGGGTGAGGGTCGGCGCTGATCCCGGGCCAGAGGGGGGCGGGGGCTGCTGGGCCGCGCCGGAGTGGGCTGCAGGGACCTCGCGCGCGGGGCTCACTCGCGCTGCGGCGGCCCGCGCGCTCCGTCCAGCTCGGAGCTGCCCCGCGCCCCAGCCGCCTGCCCAGCCAGTCGCTCCGGCCCGCGGCGCAGATGGCTGTGCGCGGCGCCAACACCTTGACGCCCTTCTCCATCCAGGCGATCCTCAACAAGAAAGAGGAGCGCGGCGGGCTGTCCGCGCCGGAGGGGCGCCCGGTCCCCGGGGGCACAGCGGTGGCAGTGGCTGCTGCGCCCGCTGTCTGCTGCTGGCGGCTCTTTGGGGAAACAGACGCCGGCGCGCTGGGGGGCACCGAGGACTCTCTGCTGGCGTCGGCTGCCGGGACCAGAACGACTGCGGGGCGGACCGCGGAAAGCCTGGGCGGCTGGGACTCGGACTCCGCGCTGAGCGAGGAGAACGAGGGCGGGCGGCGCTCCGCGGACGCGCCGGGGGCCAGCGGGACAGGCCGTGCGGGGGGGACCCTGGGCCTCGGCCAGCCGGTCTGCGAGCTGCCCGCCGCCAAGGACCTGGAAGAGGAAGCCGCGGGCCGAAGCGACAGCGAGATGTCGGCCAGCGTCTCAGGTCTGCTGAGTCTTCTCGGGGAAGGGGGCCGGGCTGAGGGGCTGGGCAAAAAAGGCAACTTCGCCGAGCGGGGTGGGTCTGCTGTGAGCACCCTGCACCCTGGGGTCCGGGGGCTGGCCGAGACCCGAAGCTCTGCGCGCTAGCGCAGGCTGCTCTAACCCTCCGGAAACTGAGCCCGAGAGGACCGAGAAAGTCCTCAGAGCCCTGCGTCCCGGGGCGAGGCCTGAGACGTCCTGGGACAATGTACTCTAAGACCCGGCTGGGAGAGAACCATTGCACCCTGGCTTTGAGTCCATCGCCAGTACCTTCTGTCGTGTCTGTCTCCAAATCCCCCAAACCAGCCAAGAGACCTCGTGTAGTCGGTACCCTGGCCCTGGCTCAGAGAGCAGAGGCGCTCCCGGCTCCAGGTCCCAGGGCCCGGCCCTCAGCTCAAGGATAGGTATCGAGGAATACCTCCGAATGGGCCGGAGGCCGAGAATCTGCCCAGCCCGGGCTTTGGGAGCAGGGCTTGTTTAGCTTTCCCAGATCCCAGGGCCGGGAGAGCTGCACTGGGCTGAGGACCCAAGAACTGGAGGTAAACACAGCAGCCAGCTGAAGGCAGAAGGGCTTGAATCAGGTCAGCCCAGATGCAGCGGAGAAAGGGACCTCCTCCACCGCAGGCTAGCACGTCATTTGGTCAGAAAGACGCCCGTGCCTGCCCCGGTGGGGTGCACGCTGCAGTAGGCCTCACGCTGGCCCCAAGGAAATAGTATCTGCCAGAGGCCAGCGCGCTGGACCTCTCTGCTAGGGTGCTGCGTGGAGAGCGGCGAAGAGGCCTAGGAGCTGGCGTCAGTTTAGGGTCCAAGGACTGGAGGCAGGGACACCGCCCCTCTCTTTACCCCCAATCCCCAGCTCTCCTCTCCTTTCCTTGCGAAGAGAGAGGGAGAAGCCCACCCAAGGCCTTCGTACAGCCTGTTGCCACAGCCTTCACATTAATTCCGGGTGGTTGGGGGCGGAAGACTCGGAATACTGCTTTCCCAGGATCCGTCCCCCCACCTTCACTTTACGTGAGGCCGACGCGTGTGTGCTGAGAATGTGTGTGTGTGTGTGTGTGTCTGTGTGTGTAAGCATGAGTGCGGGGAGGGGGTGAACCCAAGGAGGGAAACCGAAACGCAATCTAGACCTCCAGGGTGCAGCACCGAGAGCCGAGAAGGCTTTCGAGGATGCTCAGGTCCAGTGTCCCACGCTACTGAGGCGAGTCTGGGGCCCAGAGAGGGCAGGGAGCTGCATCTCAGCCGCACAGCATTGATACAGAGGCTGAGTCCGTTGCCGGTACGGAACAGGCCTGGATGCGGGGAGCGAGTGGGACAGGGTTGTCAGACTTGTTTCCAGGACCCGCGGCCTCTAGGCCCTCCCCACCGCTCCTGTGGGATCGAAGTATTTCCGCCCCCCCCCCCCACCCCCGCAATTGAGGCTGGACCTCATTCCTCTGCGGCGCTGACAGTCTCTTATTTCTGTTCCCACTGGACTCCTCAGGCGACCGCAGCCCGAGGGCCGAGGACGACGGTGTTGGCCCCGGAAGCGCACGCGTGTCCGCGCTGTGCAGCGGAGCCGGCGGCGGCGGCGGCGGCGGCGGCGGCGCGCCGGCGGGCGGCGCGGAGGAGGAGGAGGAGCCCGCGGCGCCCAAGCCACGCAAGAAGCGCTCGCGGGCAGCCTTCTCCCACGCGCAAGTCTTCGAGCTGGAGCGCCGCTTCAACCACCAGCGCTACCTGTCCGGGCCGGAGCGCGCAGACCTGGCCGCGTCGCTGAAGCTCACAGAGACGCAGGTGAAGATCTGGTTCCAGAACCGTCGCTACAAGACCAAGCGTCGGCAGATGGCCGCCGACCTGCTGGCCTCGGCGCCCGCCGCCAAGAAGGTGGCGGTGAAAGTGCTGGTACGCGACGACCAGAGACAGTACCTGCCCGGAGAGGTGCTGCGGCCACCCTCGCTGCTGCCACTGCAGCCCTCCTACTATTACCCTTACTACTGCCTCCCTGGCTGGGCCCTCTCGACGTGCGCGGCCGCCGCGGGCACCCAGTGAGCCGCACTGGGGCGAGGCAGCGAATGATCCCCGCGCCCCAGCTCCGGATGGCCGCTGACGGCTGTGCAGGTTGTGCCCGGTACAGAGGCGCCCCGCCGAGGGGGCAAGTGAAGGATGAAATCCAGCCCTGGCTCTGCTATCCAGGACGTGCGCCCTGGCAGCGGGACTGAGTCCGCCCAGAGGGGGCGCCTTTTTCTAATTTGAACAGAGGCACCCTTATGGCCTCGGGGCCCTGCTCCCCGCTCACCGGCCTCGAAGCCCTTGGACATTATTTATTACCACGACAATGTTGGATTTGGATTGTATCTGCCTGGGGATGGCGTTTCCCCGGAGCAGAAAGAACTCCTGGAAACTACATAGCCTGAATCCCCAGAATTTCAGGCCTGCCGGGAGCTTCGTGCGCTAGGCCACACTAGTTCATGGTATCCATGCTACCAATCTATGTGTATCTACATATCTATTATTTTTGGAAATTGCATTAGTAAAAAAGGGGTGCAGAACCCTGGCAGCCCCCAAGGAACCCCAGGCCAGGGAGTGATTTGAACCGTGAAGGGTTTAGTTTTTGGATCTCCGTCCCACCCTTCCCGGTGTGAGAGCTCCGGCGGGGGCACCCGATTGGGTGCTGAATGTAAGGAAGGGGGTCTCCGAGCACAGGGCAGGGCAGGGGCCCGGCATCTTGCCTCTCAGAGGTCCAGGACCCGGACCAACTGGAGGCCTGGGAACTCCCAACCAGGAGAGAGCAAACCCAGGCAGCCCTTCGCAGAAATTTTCCTTTATTTCTTTTTATTTTTTTAAAGGAGGTTAAAACTTGTAGCACTTTTCAGTTGTTTGTATTCAAATGACGGTTATTTTTGTATTCAATGTGAATACCCCTGACCAGCCTTTCCGTGGCGTCCTCCGCAGTTCTGCGGGGCCCTCTGTCTCTACCGTCCACTCTCCGCGACTCCTGCGTCCTGACCAGGAAATCTCCCATCCCTGTCCCTGCCCCTAAGACAGGTGTGTCAACCTCGCCGCTTTTCGCCTCCTTAAGGGCACTGTGCACTCACTAGAGTATTAACTTTAAAAAAAAAATTTTGTGAAGTTTGGAAGCTCTATTCGCTGTATTTTTTCCTTTAATTTATAAACTTTTAGTTTAACATGCCCTGCTGGACGCAGCGTTTTCTCTGAGCCTCTCTCCGTCTTGCTTTGGGGAAACCATTACCGTGGAACTATCTGGGCTCATTTTCCCAACCTCTTTTCAGTCCTGAGCCGAGGTCGCCTCACCCCTCCCGGTAGTGGCCCTGCTGCCCACCCAGCAGGAAGGGTTTAAACCTGCGTGGCTCAGGGAATCGCGATTTCGGGGGCTTTGCAGGAGTTACAGATGAATCCCACTCACTCAGGAGCAAATTCCTAGGATTCCCTTTTTTCTCGTGGGCATTGGTTTCAGAGTCTGGGAAGCGCCCATAACTGAACCCGCAGCCAATTTCTATCCTCCACCCTAACCTGCTGACCCCTCCACCTGCCCCAATCCTTTCTGTTTTCGACTTCCCGAGCGATTCTCTAAGAGATCCTGTCTTTATTTCGTTTGGAGAATAGGCTAGCAAAAACTCTCGCTGACATTCTAAAGCGATTAGGGAGAAGGAGGCGATAATAAAGTGTCTCCCGGGGAGGGTCACCTGCGCTTTAACCTCTGCCAGGTGCAAATGGCGCTCTACCTTGTTCCAAAGCGCTTCCACTCCCTCGATGACATGGCGTCATTTGATCCTCACAAAAGCCCACTCTGGGAACAGAGAAGGGCAGAGAGAGGGTTATTCATTACCCCATTTTACAGACGAACACGCTCCGCTGGCGTTCCAAGACTCCTCCGAATGCCACGGATTCACCAGAGCAAAATGCTCACCACTACCCTCCCCTCACGCCGGTCCGGGGCGAGCAAGGAAGAGTTAATGCCACATCGCCGGCGCTGAGGCCTCCAGGCCGCGGCCGAGCCGGGAAACGCAGAAACCCGGGTCCCGGCTACTTTCAATTTCACCCGGAGCAGACGGACCGACTGGCCCTCCTCCCCGGCCTGCGACCTTTCCCAGCCTCGGGACCCCGAGGCCTCGGTGCCCCAAAGATCTCGGCCAGGCGTCTGCAGCCCTCGGGCCGGGCGGGGACGGAGAGTCGCAACAAGCTTTACAAAACAATTTCCGCTTCTGGAAACAGTGAACCGCGAAGGGAAAGGCAAAGGCCCCCGGGATATGAACGCCTCCCCAAATCCAACTACCCTCCAAATGGTTCCTGCAATCATTTTGTTTCTTTTCGACATGTTTAAAATTTTCATTTTAATTTCATAATTAATCATGAATGAATTTTCCTTGTAGAAAGTTAGAACATTTTCAATAATGCTAGAACTCTTCTCTTCCTCTCTCCAGAGATCGCCGCTACTGAGGGGTTTTTTGGCTGGGCGGGGTCGATTTTTTCCCCTCTGCTGAAAATGCCAGTTATTTGCGACTGCGTCCGAAGAGGGTAGTTTGTTCTCCATCCTTGCAGATTTGGAGTCGAGAGAACTGGGGAGTTTCTTTCGAGTAGGCGGGGCGGCGCCTCTTCGCTTCCTCGCCCCCTCTCCGTCTGCCCGCCTGGACCAGTTCTGCTGGGCTGGCTCGAGGCGCCCGGGAAAAATGACTCAAACGAATTCAGTTTGACCCGGTTTGTTGCAGTTTCTCTGTGAGCTGCCCCGAGGCTGGCGTTGGCACGAGCGTCTTGAGATCTGATTCCGGGAGCCAGAGGCCGCCTGCGGGTCCAGCCCAGCCTCGGAGGATTTTCCACCGCATTTCGCGACCCACGACGGGTGTCTTCACGGGGGGCCTGGGCCGCAGACGTGGCTCCTTTTGGAAATTTGCGGTATTACTTTCTTCATTTCCTTTTCCTTCTCCACTTCCACCCCCGCCCTTTTTTTAAAAGATGAGAAACAGTCAGTCCTGCTCCCTGTCCGCTGCTTCCTGGGGGAGTGGATCTTGGTCCACCCACTCCCTGCGCCCTGGGCTGTGCCATCCCTACCGATCTCCTCCGGGCCTGGTCGCCCGGAGCAGCTGCCACCCAAGCCGAGTGGACTTTTGACCTCTTCATCTTTCTTAGTCCCTTTTGGTACTTAGTGAATTTCAGAGCTGGCCTTGGGGTTCGTTGGGTCCGACCCACACACTTAGATGGGCAAACTACCGTGGGAGGAATGTCTGGGAAAGGGGGCGGAACACGCTGTGACCCGCACTGAAACCAGTCCTGAGGATTCAGGCTCAGCCCACGAATCTTGCTCTGGGCAGCAAATTTGGGATCGATCGGCTGCCAAATGTCGCTGGTGTGTGTGTGTGTGTGTGTGTGTGTGTGTGTGTGTGTGTGTGTGAGAGAGAGAGAGAAACTCAAACCCCCAGCCTGTTGGTCTTGGCGATCCCAAGCTGCATCTCACTCCAAGCAACTAGTTTTGAGGGGCTCATGGACCCCCAGAGAGTATCTCTGAAGAGCTAGGCCAAGCAGCGGGAGTTTAGGTGTAGTTCGATTTCAGAAAATAAATGGCTTCCGGGCCGCAACTAATTCCCGCGCGCTCACTGCTCCTCCCAGCTGGCACAGCGGAGAGGGCGACCGCGGATTTGCCTTCATCCGAGGAGGCCGGAGGAGGGCTCAACCTCGACGTCCCCGCGCCTATGAGAGGCGGTTTAGTGGGAGTCGTGTCCCGAATCCTGACAGGCTGGGCCCTGAGAGGGGTTGCGTCTGGGGGAGCGGGAAACTGGCAGGGCATGGCAGCGCCACACCGAGCATCCCACAGAGGCAGGACCTCGTTTACGGCCTACAGACGTCCGGCGGGGCGTGGGTCCCGCGACTGCAACTCCCCAACTGGCCTCCGGAGCTCCGTCCCCGCCAGGCGGACACTCCACCCACGTGTTCGCCAGGAAAAGTAGAATCCGGCCTCCCTAAGTCCACGGAGCTCATCTCGCTTTACCGAAAGGCTCCTGCCTTGGGGGAAAGCTGCCGCCGACGGAGCTGAGCGGCGGGGAGTATTAGACTTTTCCCTAAAACCCGAAAACTGGCGGAAGAGCTCCTGGGTCGAAATGACGAAGAGCCGAGCGAGGCAGACCCGCACCGGGGCCCAGGCCGCTGCTGAAGGGGCTCCAAGGCTTCAGTCTGCAGGCCGCCAACCTCACCCTGCTAACAATCTTAATTGGGACCCACACCGAGCTGCGTGGGAACTGCAGGACACAGCAAATGCTTGACAGCGCTTTGTAAGTCGGAAAGCGCTGAGGGCGGGTAGGGGCGCGTAGGTACACAAGTTAGTGGCCGTGGCTACTGCAGAAGCCACCGCTGCCGATCAAGGCCAGGCCTAGGGCCGCGAAGGAAGCAGGAGCAGAGGCTCCTAATCTGAGGTAGGCCCGGAGGAGCATCCAAACAATACATAACAACAACAATAATAATAACTGTAACTCCATTTGTTTGTCTGGGGTGTTACATGTGAAAAAGTGCTTCTGCGTCCTGTCCCATAAAGGTTTGCTGAGGCTGCCTTAGCCGTCTGGACACGACCTCCATTTTACAGATGGGGAAACTGAGGCTCAAAGGGGCATGTGACATGCCTGAAGTCACAGGCCACTAAGAGGCCACTTCAGGGTCTTTCAAAGCTCAGAAGCATATTTTAGGATTTGAGGGGCAGGGTACATAGTCCTTTAGAGCTGGCATCCCCCACATGTGGCTTTGGGATGGTTGGATCACAAAAGTGTGGGCGTGCTTTGAAAACCATTAAGCACTGTGCAACTGGTATGGACTACTGTTACTGTTGCCATGGTTATTATTATGAACTCCTGGGCAATGCTGAATCCCCTGATCTGAAATAGTCTTCCTCCAACTCCTGCATCTTGCAGGGGTTGCCAAGTGCCCTTGGAAGTGATGTGCTCAGTGAAGGGTCCCTCAGAAGTGTTGAGACCGTGGACCTTGGGCCAGGCTGTTTTCGAGTCTCCTGATAAATATGTTTTAAAAATGAAGAAATGCCAAAGCAGGGTTGTAAAAAAAATTGTGTTATATTGTAAATGGCATCATGTAATAAATTAAGGTTTTTTTTTCCTGTAGTTAAACATAGAAGTTATTCAACATAAATTGGGTTGTTCACATCATTAAAGCATTTATAAAAGATTGATTCCCAGGGCCCTGCAAGCAGGGGTGGGCCGCTGTGGGGTCCATGTTAAGTTGAACGCTGAACTTCTTTCAGACCTGTTGGGTGTATATTAGGCTGTGCCTCCTCTGAAGGAAACGTCAAAGTTACTGCTGCAGCTTTTTGCTTTGAGGCAGGCAGGGAGAGGCAGGAGCGTGTCTTCTGGTGGACCCGGAGCTGACCCCGAATCCATGCACAGGCGAATAGCATCTCTCTGTTCCCGTTGGAATGTCAAGTTCAAAGGGAATACAAGGTAGTTGCGGGAGCGGGGCATCACCTTCCCTGGAGCCTCCATCGAGGCAAGCTCACTCCTGGGCTCAAACTTTTCCTCCATGCTTTCGTGTGTGTGTGTGTGTGTGTGTGTGCGCGCGCGCGCGCGCGCGCATGACACGCTCCCCCGGCCCAAGGCCCAGGCTCTCATCTGCTCTCCCTTCCTCAAGCACTCCTGTGTTCTCCCTCCGTGCCCCCGCCCACAGTCCTGGGTATGGCCCTGCAGCCCTGCTGTTAGTGCGCTCGCGGAACCAAGGGCGCGTCGCCTCTGCCCAGGCGGCACCGTCTTCAGCGAGCACCTGCATCACTCCTTACTGTTTCTGCAATTGCAACTTTAGCCTCTGGCGTGAGGATCCAGCGCAGGGGCTGCGCAGGCCTGGGGGCTTCTCCGCGTCGCCTCTGCCCAGGCGGCACCGTCTTCAGCGAGCACCTGCATCACTCCTTATTGTTTCTGCAATTGCAACTTTAGCCTCTGGCGTGAGGATCCAGCGCAGGGGCTGCGCAGGCCTGGGGGCTTCTCCGTGAGTCCTTCCTGTCCCAGGCCCGGCCCCCTCCGGTCGTCACACTCAGGCCTCAGGGCTGGGCAGCGCTCCCTACGACTTGGTCGTGCGCCCCAGCGCTTAGCGGAATCCTGGCTCCGGAAATCTGGGATGCACCAGATGAGAGCTTCTCTCTCCAGCCTGGCACAACCAAGGGTGAGATGTGGTCAAATCGGGCTCAATGTCCCCGTAGATCCATAAAGTGAGTCTGCCTCGGACCTGGAGTCCACCGGCAGGAAGCAGCTCTGCCACTGACTTGATGAATCTTAAGCAATTAACTTTTCTCTGGATCTCTATTAAAAAATGAAGAAAGGGAGGGAGGGAGGGATGAAGGGAGGAAGGAAGGGAGGAATGAAGGAACAGAGGAAGGGAGGGAGGGAGGGAGGGAGGGAGGGAGGAAGGAAGGAAGGAAGGAAGGAAGGAAGGAAGGAAGGAAGGAAGGAAGGAAGGAAGGAAAAAGTTGTGGGATGCTCCTTAAGGCTCCTAATAGTGTTTAGAGTCCACACTCACCTCTAGCTTGGAGTGGAGGTAAAGGACAAAGTCTTTCTACTTTAAATAATGAGGCATGCCCTTCGTGAGCAGTTTTTTGGGGAGGTAGGGGTTGTTTTATTTTAAAAGTCCACCAAATTGCCGCCCCGCAGGCCTCCCCATGGTCCTTATCTCTGGACCTCTTCCATCTGCTTCCCGGGCCTGGGTGGTCAGCTGTTTTGGAAAGTTCAGCTTTTCCTCAGCGACGACTTCTCCCCACCCACCGCGCGCGAGAGGGAGGAGACCCGAGGCTATTCCGCCTCTGTGGCCGCTCTGAGCTTCAGAGTCGCCTGTCCTTGGATGGAAAACGCGTTAAGGAAAAAAAAAATGCCACAAGTGATTTCTCATCCGTGGTCCACCAGAAAGCAAGGGTGGGCGGCACGCTGTAAAACAAGGGCCAGTAAAGCCGCTTATTTTAATAAGCTCATTAACATTTTTGAATGGCTCTCCTTGTGCGCGTCAAGGCCTCCCTCGGTGGCAGAGCTGTGCGGTGGGGATTTTTACGCACCGACAAGCACACACTTGCGCGCCGATGCCGCGCTCTCCCCACAGGTGGCCTGGCGGGGCGGGGCAGCCCGGCAGCGCCCACAGTGCCATCTCAGGACCTCACGTCCGCAGGTGGTCCACGCCGTGCTGCGCGCAGCCCGCCAGACTTCAGGCATCGGAGGATACAGGGCTGCGTGGGGTCAGAGGTGGCGGAGGAGCTTGCGTGACAGTAGATGTGGCTCCCGATTGTTCCCACAGCTTCAAGGGACCCGCGGGTTTGGGGGTTTGTCCCACACTACCACATTTTTGCTTGTGTTTCTGCAATGGGAGTCACTGGATTTGACACTCCTTCCTGAAAATTCAAAAACAGTCGTGAACGCTCCGCTCCTGCGCAGGTGTCGCGCGTATTCCTGCCAACGTGAACCAAGCATTCGGGCTTGGTCTGCGCGCATCCTGGACCCGGTGCAGGGGTGTCACCAGCGTGACTGACTTCCGAGAATCTCTCCTCCCTAAGGAGGCCCGGGACACTGCCCCTCCTTCTCTTTCCGGGGGAAGTTGAGCCATGCGTCCTTGCCCCCGCCCCGGACTGTGGGAGAGGAAGCTAGACACACACACATACAAGGTGGTGAGAAAGAGTAAAGGAGACCTGGAGGACACAGGACAGGTGAGAGAAAAAGCGGGCTAAAGGGAAGACCTCGCTTTGGCTAAGTCCTCGGTTTTCTTCAGGTCTCGATTTACATGTCTCAGGCCTCGACTTACATGTCTCAGGCCTTCCCTGGGTCAACCCTCCTCCCAAGTTTCGATCAAAAGTCCCTCCGGAGGCCTTCCCACTGTCCTGGTCCTTATCACTTGGTCCTTATCACTTGCTGCAGTGATAAGTGGTATTGGGTTCAGGGTCCTGCTCTGGCACCCTCTGGCCTAGTGACCTCTGGGAAGACAGGGCCTGTGGTGCTTGTCCCCGCGGTGGCTCTAGCGCCTAGCGCAGAGCCTGTCTCTCTGACATCCAGTACATACTGGAAGGACTCGAGAATAAGGACCAGGATCCTTCAGGTTTGTCCTTGTCTGTCCGAGTCCCGTCGTCCCCCCACCCCAGCCTCGGGCTCTGAGTGCATGGCCCCTGACAGTTGAGAAGCTAGCTCGAGGGTAGCAGGGCCAGCAGAGCTCTCTCAAGCCTCTCCAAGTTCATGTTCTCCCCTCTGGTGGGACGTGGGTCCTGGGGGAAAGGCCCAGCGCAGGGCGGGGTGTGTCCCGGGGTCAAGTTCTCAGGCCTCAGGCTCAGGAATCTTCTTAGCGCTGTGCAGCCAGCTTAGCTGTGAGCAAACTCCATAAAGTGTTCACCATCTCATACTTGATCATATTAAAAGGCACGTAGTACTTGACCAGCTAAGGGCTGAAAAAACCATGGCCTTCAATAAACATTCCGTTTCAGGTTTATATAGGGGGGACATGGTCCAATTTCAAAATTGGACAGACACTGTGGTGTGGAAAGGGCCAGGTGGTCAGCAGAAACTGGGGCGGAGTGGGTGGGGACACCCTCCAAGAGGGGTTGGCTGTTGTTCAGGTGGCAGGACTGCGCTTAGGGGGAGCTCGGTCTCAGCGGTCCTGGGCATAGCGCATTCACCCAGAGCCTTGGGTGAGCCCGGGCTCAGGCTGCGGTGAGGGGCTGAGATCGACAGCTAAAGACAGTGGCGCCAGTTGGGACAGCTGCTTTCCAGTGGCCGCCCTAGCTCTCTGGATTCCCAGCTCAGGGCCTGGCACATAGTCAGCACTCAAATGTTTTTAGAGGAAAGTTTCCTACTTTAGAGCGTTTCATGTTTCAAGATGGGATTCCTCAGGCCACTGGGTTGAATCTCAGGGCAGGTAGTTCTGGTTCCATGGGAGGCCACAGGAGCGAGAGAAGCTTGTGGTTCCTTCAGGATGCTCAGCTGAGCAAGCTGAACCTAGGCATTCCCGGGCCCGAGGCTTTTTTGATTCTCTAGGAGGGAAGGCAGTAAGAGCTCCCTCCTGAAAAACCCCATGGGAACAGAGCATGGATTTGAAACCAGGCCACTGAAGACCTGGCCGGAGCTGCTCTGCTGAAAATAAAGATAATTACCCCCAGCAAAGATGGGATACTCTAAGAACCTCGCGCATCCTGAGCAGTAGGCACCATGAAATGCTCATAACCTAACTGATAAGTTTTGCAAAGTCGAATAAGAACATTTATCATTTAAAAAAAATGTCTATGGAGATGGTAAGAGGCAGATAGGGAGTGATGAATGATTATAAAAACAACCAAAACAGTGAAAACAGTCAACCCCCCCACCAGAAACCGCAGCAACAGGTTCTGTGCACCCTTTGCAACTGCAGTTATGGTTTTAAAATAAATTCAATATATAGACTTTTAAGGTTTAGAAAAGAAATGCATTAAGTGGGGGACCTCACCTTCCAGTGGATTCCTTCTGTGCACAAGAACCTGCAGAAGAATTTCTTTAAAATAATTATTTCCTAAGATGTCTATTATTTATTTGACTTACAATAATTGTTCTCCACACAATGCTGCCTGAGGTGAGGCTCTCCCCACTTGGCTTGCCCTCCTGTTTGTAGAAGGCTGGTGTCCTGCCTTGGAGTTCAGTCTTGAAGAGAACACACTTGGGAAGACAGCCACAGGATATACAGGGAGGAGAACCAGGGTCCTACTCTTTACACGTGCTGGGCAGAGGAAGACCTCAAGAGAGAGCTCAGAGGGGAATCCTAAACATAGAAGTTTTTTATTTAAAGAGAAAAATCTTTGTTGTAGAACTGCTGTCTGACTTGCTCTCTTTCCTGGTTCATTCATTTATTTATTCAAATATTCAGCAATATTTGTTAGGTGCCAACTCTGTGCCAGGTATGAAGAAGAGAAAGGCCCCACTCTGTGGAGTTTACCGTCTAGTGGGAGACAGGGATGAAAGTACCAAAAGGAAAATAAAGCAGGCTATAGGTTAGCGCCGACGGTCGCGGGGCATTATTTGAGGGGTTAGTCAAGGAAGGTCACTGGAATGTCAAATATTTGTAAGATTGGTTTCGCTAGGGCTGGTTGTTACCTCTCTGACTCCATCAGAGTGTCTCTATATTCCGGACTGTCTCTCTCCGCCAGTGTCCCTTCGTTTCAGTCTCTCTCCGAGACTTCCCTGCTCTGCATGTGCATGCGTGCGGAGACCAGGCCCGGAGCTCTGAGTGCGGGCCGCTCCTGCCCATCCTTCGTTTTAGCAATCCCTCCACCTCCGGGAAGCCTGCGAAAGGATCCAGGAAGCGCAGTCCCAGGACCCAGTCGCCCTCGGGAGGTGGCGTCTGAGGTCTCGATCACTAGCTCTGGGAGCTGCTGGAAACGCCGAGAAGTTTCCAGAGGGGGTTGGGGACAGCCTCTCGTTCTCCCACTGCGGCAGCCCTCCAAGCCTGCGCGGGCCAATCTCCATCCTGGTAACCAGCGCTTTATTTAGCGCCTAATCCGTTTCGCTAAGTGCTTTATGTGAATTATTTCATTCATTCCTCCCGGCAGCTTGATTACTATTACCCCACTTTGGGGATCGACCCTACGCTGCGGCTATTGCTGGCTGAGCTGGGGTTCGAACCAGACTGTCTGGCTCCAAACTACTCAGCGCTGGCCACATTTCCGTTCGGTTCCCCACCGCAGAGCCGCGGTGATGAGGATCCCATTTACAAAGGAGAAAAATGAGGTCCGGAGAGAGTAAGCTCTGTCAGGCACCAGGCTAAATGGTTTACGTTCCTCAGCTCATTTCATTTTCACAAGCTCTCTGAGAGGCGGAACTCGCCGGCCAGTAGGGAAGGAGGAAAGAGGACCAGATAAGAGAGGGTGGGTGGGCCGTGGCTGTGCAGGTCGAAATGGCAGCGCGATGGAGGCAGGGCCAGGCTTGGCTCCCACTGCTGCGTCTTCCCAGCTTCGTGGCCTTTGGGTGAGTTCCTTAACCTCTAGGCCTCAATTTCCCCGTGGGAACCATGGAGACACAGGCTTGCTGGGAGATAAAAGGAGATAAGGTAGGCAAAGCCCTCTGGAGTTGGTGCCTGGCACCCAGCGAGCTCAGAGGTGGTAAGGGTACATGGCTGAAGAGGATCCAGCCTTCCAACCCCCTCATTTGGTCTTTCCCTCTCTTTCCCATCTGCAGATGGGGGAGAATTTTCCCCCAAACTCCCCACTGAGGAGACATTAGGGGATAGTATATTGCCTTTTTGCCTTCAGGGGGTGGAGGACTGGAGCAGAAGCCGGTAAAATTTATCCAGACTCCATTTACCATTTACCTCTCATTGGTGACAGCGTGCTTCCTGGTGACATTGTGGGCCAGTGGCTGGGACAGGCCCTGGGAGGCAGGGTGGAGGACTCAGTGCACTTTTCCTACCTACGGTGATAGGGAGGGGGCTACAAGGTCTGGTCAGGGCACATGGGTTGCTCTGAGTTCACCCCTCCCAGCTTTTCAGAGATTCTGGCTTCCTATCTCAGGACCCAACTGACAAGAGCTTCTCAGCTCTGGCCACTCAACTGCAATCTCCACCTTCTCCCACAAACACACATTGCAGCCCCCATCACCAGGGTCCCCAGTGCAGAGATGAGCTCCAGGAATGGAAAAGGGGTCTCATAGGTTCCAAGGGCCTCTAGTGCTCTGCACTGACCATATTTGATTCTCATTTAATCCTCAAGAGAACCATGAAGTGGGTGGGATTATCTCTCCTTTACAGATGAGGGAGCAAAGTTCAGGAGGGTCAAGTGACTAGGGCAGGGTCATATAGCTTGCAAGTGGTGAGCAGGGAACTCACCCCTGGGACCTGTAGGACTTCAAAGCTTCCAGCTACTGCCTGCGACACCTCCGTGCCCCACTCTCACACCTTGGGTGGGGTCTTGATGGCAGAATGATGAGGAGGAATACTAGGGGGGCGAGGAAGGGGGTATTAATTCTCTGGGCAGTTTCCTATTAAAACACTTGGCTCTGGCCCGCCTCCTCCCCAGCTGCCACCCGGCCTCCTGAAGGCGAGGCCTGTATATTTGTAGTTCGATTCCGCCCGTCAAGGCTAATTTCTTCCTACAACTTAATGGACTTGGCTTGACATGCGTAATGATTCCTAATCACGAACATTATTTTCGCTAGCTTGGAGACATGTTCCAGTTGTTGTGACAGATCGCATTTCAGCCATAATGACGGAAAATTACCATTTCTAATTCTCCGGTTTTTGACACCTAAATCCACAGACCATATGTGGCAGCGGGAACTCTGCACCCCTGCCCCTGCCCCAGCAAAGCGATCTTGTGGCGTGGTCCTTCCACCCCACCCCCTCAGCTGTGCCCAAAGGGGTGGAGCGGGAAGGACCCTAGGGATAGACCCTACTTTGTTGGCTCCTCAGCCTTTCGGCCCTTCCCTCCAACATGAGGTCCCCCAACCACCAATGACAAAAACCAGAGCTTGGAATGGGCCTCAGAGACTGATGCATTTTCAGGGATCCATTTTACAGATGGGGACACAGAGGGGCAGAGAAGGGAGTGCAGCTCGTTTAAGATCTCACGGCTGTTACTTGGAGGGTAAGTTTTTCTCAAAACCATTCCTGGAGTTGGGAGCAGTGAGGCTGTTGTGTCCCTCAGCCCTGGAAAGGGAAACCTGGCTTGTTCCTTTATTGATAAGCTTCAAAACCATCAGTGTGGCAAAGCTTTCTAGAGAACATTGACAGGAGTGCAGAGGTGAGAAGTTGAGGCACAGAGAGGTTAAGTAGTTTGCGCAAGATCACAGCACTGGTAGAAATGGAGCTGGGCCCAGACCCAGTGCTCTTAACCACTGTCTAAGGTGAGGCCATTCACCTTGACCCCTCACATTCAGCGCTTACACCAGCCAAGTGTGGATTATTATCCCCACTGTAGGTGTGAGGAAATTGAGGTTAATAGGTGGAAAGTTGAAACCAAGACTCCCATGTCCATGTCCCTGGTCTTGCTCACTTTAGAGGCCCCGGGGGACCCAGTGAACCCCCACTATTGGCCAACACTCTCCAGTTTGCCTCAGGAATCACTTTCTCCTCAGACATGGGTCTGAGGGAGGCCCTGAGGAAAGAGAAGTAAAGAGATATAACCCCTCCACCAGGGCTTCACAGTGGCAACCGTTGGTTACACAGGCCTGAGGGTCCTAATATTGACCGACACACTTTGTTCTAGGGAGCAGGAGGAGTGTCTGCTCGGAGTTTACTAGAATTTACCAGAATTTACTAACTCTGCCTTGAGAATGTGTCACAGAACCGCAGATCCATCCTCTGTAAGACGGGAGTGAAAATGCCCACCTTTGAAAATGGTTGAGAGATTGGTAGAGGCCTCTGTCCAGGCGCTGGGAGGGAGCCAGCCTTTGCTGGGGCTCCATCTCACGCAATCCCGAAGGGCCCCTGCGCCCCTCCCGCGGTGGTGGGTGGGGAACGCTGCCGGTGCTGTGGAATGCCCCCCAATCAGGAAGCTGCTAACTTCCTTAGAGGTTGCGGGTGAATCCTTGGAGGTTATCTGTCGTCTGTGCAGAGCCCTGAACCGAGGGTGGCGCGAGCGCCAAGAGGAGGTCGCGGACGAGTCCCGGGCACTCGCCACGAAGTCCGCTGTGCGAGGAATCACCCGAGTTTGCAGACACCGCTCGGGGCTAAGAGCGCTCCGCCTTGCGCAGAAGCAGCGTTGACCAGCAGGGTCAACCAGAGGAGGCACCCACCCCGGAAACTGAGAGCTGGGAGAAGAGAAATAACAAGTCAAGGTCTGAAGGCGCGGCGCGGGTCTCCGCCTCCACATTGCCCGATCCCAGCTACTCGTGCGCCCTCCGCCCCGGCCCTGGCGCAGCCGGCTCCGCGCTCCGCCTCCCGGAGCGTCTGCTTCTCTGGCTGGTCTCACCACGCCGGGCGCCTTTTCCCGCACCCGGAGTCCGCTGGAGACCACACGCGGTCACCGCCGCAGTCTGGATTGTTTCCAACTCAGCGTCTTCGGAGATGCCCAGGGAGAGGGAAGGGAGAGGGTGGGGAGAGGATGTGGCCGAGGTGAGCCAACTAGTGTAAATGCTAAAGCACCTGGCTTCCCAGTAACATCTACCCCACCCTACCCCCCAAATCGGTCTTTGTTGATTAAAAAGAAAGGTCTTGGAAATACATTTTTTAGACACAAGTAATTTGGAGGCTTCCACGGAAGGAGAAAGAAGACAATTAACTATCAGGAGAAACTAGGAGCCTGTTTATGCCCTTGGCCGGCTTGAAGCCAAAGTGGGTCACGTCCGCTGCGATTCTGGGCTTTGGTTCCTTATTAAGTGAAAGAATAACGGAATAACCCGCCCCCCAACCCATCCCCGTATGCCCCTACACCTGCGCCCCCCTCCCTTTCACAGCGCCTCCATGGAAGGATGTTTGTGAAAGCACTTTGTAACCAGCGGAGTATGCAGACAATCCTTGGATGTAGTTGGCCCCCCTTACCTGTAGGGGTGAGTCCAGAAGCTGTAGAGAGGCCCTCTGGCCTTCCCGTCCTTCAGGCTCCAGACACAATCCCCAAGCCTTAAGCCTAAAGAGTTGCACTGATTGCTCATATTACCAATTTGGAGACTGAGGCCAAGCCTGGATGTAGTGGCCCTCTTTCCTTTAGGCTGCTTGAAACTTTAGCTTAGAAGAGAAACTCCATCAGAGAGGACATCCCTCTAACTGGGAAGAAAAGAGATGGTAGATATTGGTGCACAAGCCTCTGAGCAAAGGGATCTTCCATTTTTGCATCCAGTATGGAATTGTCGCAGCCAGAGTACCTGGGAGTCAAACCCAACTCTGCCTTTTACTGGTTGTATGACATTGGGCCTCAGTTTGCTCATCTGGAAATTAGGGGTACCAATAGAACCTACCTCATAGGGTTTTGTTGAACATTAAATGAGTTAAAACTTGTAAATGGCTTAGAATAGTGCCTAATATATAAGAAGTGCTCAATTACTGGTGCCTAGCATATAGTAAGCAATCAATACATGTTAGCTATTTTCAAAGACACCATGGCTCACACGGGAAGGAATCTCAGGTCTTTGCCTGGATTTAAACAAACAAATAGAGCCTACCATAGGCCAATGGAGCCCAAGGAGCCCTGCAAAGAGATGCTTGAAGTGTTGCCTAGGATGGCATTTTGGAGGGTGGCCTCTCCAGTCAGGGGCCTGGATGTCCATTTCAGCTCTGCCACTTACCAGCCAGGTGACCTTAAACTAATAGATACTTAATCTATTGGTGCCTCAGTTCCTTCTTGTGTAAAATGACTTTAAAAAGATAGATGTGGGCCGGCCCCGTGGCTTAGCAGTTAAGTGCAGGTGCTCCACTACTGGTAGCCCGGGTTTAGATCCTGGGCGCGCACTGACACATCGCTTCTCCCGCCGTGCTGAGGCCGCGTCCCACATACAGCAACTAGAAGGATGTGCAACTATGACACACAACTATCTACTGGGGCTTTGGGGGGAAAAACAAAAGGAGGAGGATTGGCAATAGATGTTAACTCAGAGCCAGTCTTCCTCAGCTAAAAAAAAAAAAAGATGTAAAGCATTTATCTCCCCATCTGACATTCAGTAAGAGTTCAATATTGTTAGCTCTTATTCCTTCTTGGTATAGAAACTGCCCTTGCAGACACTGCCAGTATGGAGGAGGATGACATAATTGGTTAATGCTCTGGTAACTGGGTGTGATTGCTCAGAGACAAGGTCTTTAGGGATGATCTGAGTTCAAGACTGACATGACCATTCACAGTTGGGTGGCCTTGCATCTTTGAGCCAGATGCCACTTCAAGGAGGATAACAATTTCCACTCAGCAGAGACTCCAGAATTGCCTAATAGGAAGGGCTCTGGGGCCTGGGGGCAGTGGAAAGTTTGTCTTGAAGATACTCTGGCAGAACTAGCAGGCTCTAGACTTAGATTGGACGTGTTTTTGTGATCCACTGGAAGAGAGACTGCAGGCCACGATACTTTATGCCGGGCCCATTCTTAAAGAGCAAAATGCTATGCAAATATTTCTATTGTAATTCCTCAAGTCTGTGGATGGGGCAGACAGGCTGGATTAAAGTCCGATGGAGTGGAGCACCTGCTATTTATTCCTTTATAAAATGCCAGCGCAAGGGCAGAATTCATCTGGGGTTCACAAACTCTTCTTTTGGAAGACAATCCTGATCAGAAATCCTGATTACTTACTTGATCTTATGCAACACTTACGGTGTGACCGTAAGGTACTAAAAGGTCCATGTGCTTCAGCATCTATTTTGTAGATTTAGAATTAGAGCATATAAAATGCTTGGCAGTGTGTCTAGAATAGAATACTGGAAAAATGGGCGCCCCTATTGTTAAGTCAGATCATAAATGCCTGAAATAAAAGGACGTGAAATAAGCAGGACCTTCTGGGACATATTCACAGGAAGGCTTACGATGTATTTTTATACATCGTGAAAAAGCCGGAAAAGCCTTTGAAAGGCCAGTGGTGCAACTTCTGCCCATTTCACTGAAGGACATCCTGAAGCCTTTTCTACTGGAATTTCCCTCAGATATGAGGCTATCCTAGGGCTTCGGTTCGGTAGAGGTGCGGCAAGGGTCTCTTGGCGCTTGCTTTCGGGCTCCACGTGCCCAATGGCGGCGCGCGAGAACACCCGCGACTTCTCTCCGCCGCTCTGCGTCTGCGCCTGTCATTACTTCTGGGGCGCCTTGTCCGCACCGTGTGCCCAGCGCACTGCTGGGTCGCCCCAGCCGGTAGCCAGGAAGCCCAGGCCTGGGAAAGCGAGCGGGATCTCGGTGCTTTCCGGTCCTGTTGGCAGGCGCCGAGTGTTGGCGTCCGCCCGAGCGCCCAGCGTGCGGGCTCCACCTTGCGTTCTTCACCTCTGCATCCTTTCTCTCTGATCTTACGGAAAGATTGTTGGCAAGACTGGCGAACATCACGCTGCATTCTGAGGCAGGATAATGAGAGTGACAGCTCATGATTTGTTGAGCTTTCCATAGGGGCCAGCCACCCCGACAAGCTATCTGTGCCCATCAGATAATTTGTCACATCCATTCTATGAGGGACATGTCATTATTTTACAGCTAAGAGGACTGAGGTACAAAGAATTGTATTTCTCTGTGGTCCTAGAGCTAACCAAGCGATGAAACCTGGATTTGAAACTTAACAGCTCCTGTCCCTAACCATGCCTCTCTGCTGCTTTCTGCTGTGTCCCTGGGGCCCCGAACGGTGCCTGACATCTGGTAGCCTTCTCTGAATATTTGTGGAAAGAAGAAGGCATTTTTATCCTCGTGTCACCGACGATGAGCCAGCAGACAGACTTGCTGGGCCAACTGGGGCCGGGAAGGGGGCCGAGGCCGCGTTGGCGTGTGTCTTCTCTCCTGCGTCCCAGGTGGACTAGGGATGGTAATTTCGGTGGCATAGGGCCACTAGCCTGATACACCCTGCCTTCAATACATGGGTCCTTCAGTCCCAAGAAGAGCATAATGAATGTGAATTAGGGCTCTGGTCTGGTGGGCAGAGGACACTGATTTAATTTTGTTTCCGGAGGGCTCCAGTCGGAAGACCACCCCATTAGGTTCACACTGGCTCACCGTCCCTCTCCCTCCAAACACGGCGACCGTCCAGGGTGCTGGAGGCCGAGGCATGCGACCGGGAGTGTTTGTGTGGGGAGTGCCTGGCGGCATCAGCGATCCCATCTATGTCCCCCCAGCATCGCGGGCAGAAAGGATTAGGCCGGGAGTCCGGTCCTGGGGTGGTGGCTGGAGCAGCTGGCGCCGCTGGCGCGTGTAGGGTGGGCGGGTGAGGGACCTAGGCCGGGCGTGAGTGAAGTGGAACCCGGCTAGGGGCGGAGGCCGCGCGCGGGTGGGATGGAACCGGCTAGGGGGCAGCAGGCGCGGCGTGGTTCGGATGGGATGGAGTTGAGGGGTACAGCTCCTGCCCTCGCGGAGGTCGCCTGGCTTCGACGCGCAGCCACCAGCCAAGCCAGTGTCCCCTGTTCCCCTCCCACTTCCCTCTTGGCAGGAGCCGCCGAAGGTGAAGCTGGCTGTAACTAGCCTGCGCTCTACGCTGGGCGCTCGCTCCTCGTCCCGGCAACAACTGCAGTGTTCGCTGGAACTCCAGCAATCAAGGCGAGGGCCGGGGGCAGGTAGAAGGGGAGTCGGTTCAAGAACCCGGGAGCGGGCGCCGTGAGTCTCGCAAACCCCGGCAGCTCTATGCTCTGCCGCCGCTGTGCTGGTGCAGGGAGAGCCCCAGCGGCGCAGGGCCGCTTCCGGCGTGGGGCACTGGGTACCCACCCCACCCCCTCTTTGTGCTGCAGATCCTTCTTCTGTAAGAGGAGGCTGATGCCTCCCTCGTTGTGAAGCTACGAAGGCGCTTCCAAAAAGAAAAAGCTGCGGTTGGTGTCAGGGCCCAGCAAGCGTACAACTTCAGCACGCATACAAACCCAGTGGAGAGTGTGCTTGGTTTCAGTGGGTGAGGGTGGGTGCCAGGATCTACATTTTTACCCCTTCGGTGGTCCTGGTGCACGTGGTTCAGGGACCTCACAGGGAGACGCCGAGGGCTGCGACGCGGGTAGGCGTGGGGAGTGGTCTGGCCTCGGCTTGATCAGCCGGTCCTGGGAGCCACGGTGCCAGGGGCATTGGGGACACAGGTGCAGCAAAAGACCTGACCTCAGGGAGGTGACAGTTTAGCAGCAGAGAGTCAGGGTGGAGACTAGGACTGCATTTAAGCCACTTCCCCCAGCGAGGCCGCCCCGTCGCGAGGTCTGCGGCATCAATGCGCCGCCTCCGGCACGGGTTCCCCGAATCCCTTTCCGCCTCGCAGTAGCTTTCGGCGGTCGGGTCTCCCTGCGCACGCCGTGCGGGCCGCGGGGCAGCACCGGAGCCCCCAGGTCCCCTCGGGTGGGAGCGCCCACGCGCGGCCACTTTGCTTAGAGCGCTTTGGCGAGCATTTTTGTAGACATCCAGTCCGGTGACAAGGCATCTGCCAACTTGAGGGAGGGGTGGGTGAGTGGGTGAGTGGGTGGGTGGGAGGCGGTCACGCAGCTGGGGAATGTCGGGGGCGGGTGGAGTGTTTCCTAACTTGGGTCTTGCAGCGGTTTGCTCCGAAGCACAGGAGCAAACTGGGAACTGGGCCCCGCTGCAGCCGATTCCCGGAGGCCGCCTTCTCCTCTTGGAGAACAGGGGCGTTGCTTCCTGCCAGCCTCGGCGGGGGTCAAGTCAGGCTTCTCCAGCAGGCGGGTTTGCGCCTGGTCTTGCTGCCAAGGAGAGCCACCTGCGGAGGCCGCTGGCGAGTGCCGAGCTGAACCCACACCTGGAACGTGCCCCTCCCCAGTTCCCTTCTCAAAGCCCTTTCCTTGCCCGTCTGAAATGGAGCGAGAGGCTCCTCCCCTGCCTGGGTAGAAAGCGATGAAGTCGTCAGGGATTCACAAGCAAACAGTGTTTGCTCGCTTTTACCTATCCAGGTGAATTATTTGCGGTGACTTCTCATTTCCTTCCCCCAAAGAAAACCATGTCCACCCATCTTTCCACCTTTTTTTCCCTTTAGCTTAAATGCTTATGAAAAATTGATGGAAAAACATCTTTAGTGGCCTTTGGGTTCTCCTAGAAAAACAACCAAAACCCAGACCTCACTAGCAATAGTGAAGACTTTAAAATTCAGCTCTCTATCCCAGGCTTCCCCAGTTTTCAAACTGACAACTGGAATATATTTGGACTTCAAAATGTCAAATTTAATATCTGGCTCTTTTACGAAGATGGCTTGACTGAAAATGTAAAATGTTAATTCCGACAGATTTGGAACTCTCCTTTTTCTTTTGCTAAGCCGGCTATCAGCTTGCTGAGGGACGAAGCTAGGATTGAAAGCTTTGTGTCAATATATTGGCAGTTTATAGGGGAAAAAAGGTGGAATATCCAGCTAATGAAATTCAATAAGAATACCATTAGACTGTTTCCTTATTCGTCGTTCCCCCTTGGTTTCTTTCACATGGAATTCCATATAAAATATAAATTATTTGTATAAAAGTTTGCAGAGTGTTACATTAACCAAAAATACAGGGAATGAAACAATTAAGGAGCACATATAGGCATATTAATTACTCCACCTTGCACATGCAGCTATATGTTCTACATGGCATTTTTCATTACATACTACATGAGCTGTAAAATCTATCAAGTAGGTACATTTGTGGGCACATTAACACACTATGAGAACTTGAACTTGTTCATTTCCTGGCTTTTACGGGCCTGGTTGGGCTGTATGGGCTTGTTTTATACATGCTCACGTGCCCTGAACTCCCATTGACATCTAGAGTCCCCACCTCCACGGATAGAGGGAGGCAAGTAGAAAATGGTATGGTTAAGTGTAAACTGGCCAAATCTATGTTGCTGTATATGCCTAACATTAACTGCGTCCCACAGTGGCCCTGGCCCCAGGACAGAAGGAAGCTCTTGACTCCTCGTGAAACTGAGCCTGGGTGCCTTTCTTCAACTAGTCATCTTTTCAGAGACCACATAGCAAGTCCATCATTACATTGGAGGTATTTTTTCTGCCATTGGTTTGCCTGGGCTGTCCTCCCAACTTTGTCTTACAAATATGAAACCTAAATTAAAGTTTCCCTCCTCCCTTTAAGAGTACCCAGTTCTCTTCCTTAGTGCAAATGAGTTTGAAATAATTCTCACCCTTTCCCACACAGACAATAAGCCATCTATGGCTTTTACTTTGAGTCTATACTCCTTTATTCTCATAAAATTGAAAGTAATTTTAATAGGATAATTAAATCCCTAGAAATGGCTTACTCAATAAAGAGCAGGTAGATTGGCATAGAAATAAATAATCTTGGGTCCTGATGGGTGTTGCAATGTAAGAGAATTAATTTTTATTACTTATATTGAAAAAAATTGCTTATATATTCAAGAGAACTGAAAAAAAACCCTGTACATACCCCTACCTTCTTTATATATATATCTATATATACTTTTATATGTATTTTTCTTCTTAGTTTTTCTTATTTTTAAAATTAAGAATCTAGCAAAAAAAGTAGCTTGTTTGAATATGGAATTAGAATAAAGACCAAAGCTTGAGAATTCTACTAGACAGTGGACTATGGAAAGAAAATTTCAAGTCAGCTTCAAGATAAATCTTGAAATAAGTATTTAGAATACAATTTGGTTTACACGCAAATGGCATAAGAAAGAAAATACCACAATTGTTTTTAAGATGGCAAAGGGCTTTAAAGAAAAGTGAAAAATGTCATTAGTCACTTTATGTCCCGTTTACAGGAACAGATAACCAGATATTTTGGAGGGAAAAATCCTAACTTTTTTTTGTGTGTGAGAAAGTACTTTATGAATGATCCAGGTTTTCACATTTTATCTGTGGATGTAGGCAGTCTATGATGTATCAATTGAAATCTAAACTGAATATTGATAAAGTTTTAAAGGATGTGACTGGCCATTTTGGTCTAAAACTATTCCATTTAATTTTAAGAAATGGTCAAATCAAACATGGAGATAACAGCTACCAATTTTGAGGACTTCTCCTGTGCTAGGCAGCATGCTTGATGATTTACAAACATCATTTTCTCCTTACAAAAATCTTTGATATTATCCGCACTTAGATGAGAAGATCAAGGCTTAGAAAGTATAAGTAACTTCCTTACAGTCGTATAGATAGTAAATAGTGAAACTGGGATAAGTTGACTTTAAGATCCAAATTTTAGCTACTACTCTAAGCTATATCCCTCCATTGACATGGATATCCATTTTTCACTGAACAGACATGAATTCACAAAACCTTGTCTTGAAAAAAAATGTTTACTAAATTAAATGGTTCAGGTTGAAATGGAAGAATTGGCTATGAACTTAGACTTTGAGAAAAATTACCTGGCTTTCAAGAAGGTGGTCGTATTTGCTAGGCCTAAAATGTTTTACTTTACTGTTCTGTTTTGAAATGTTATTTTTTGGAACAAAACCAGTGGTAAGATTCAGAAATGGAAATGCCAATATAAAGGATGAAATGCTGGAACTCTTTCAAGCTGGATACCAGAGGGAGCTCAATTGGGAGAGTTAATATATATATCAATTTCATATTAGACAATTTCATGTGTCTGATAGATTTCATGTGGCCTCTTTCTGTTGAAAACATTTTTCTTTAACATTTGTTTGCTAAAAAGTGTAACTCCAAGGGCCAAATTCCCTGGCTTGTGTACTGAAGATATTCAGCGTTTTGAGTGTCAAGAAGAGGTGCGAATTAATCCCCTGGAAAAATTCCTTCCATTTCCAAGTCTGCCAATGCAGGATTTTCAGAAAGGATAGTTGACCAAGGAAATTAAACTCCCTTTTACTATGCAGATGTCAAGAAAGAGCATGCTCTTCAAAGCAAAGCTATGAAACAGAAGAATTTTTTTCTTCACTTTGAAATATATTTTCTTTTTGGTGTTGGTATCTAAGTAAGTTTGAGTTTCCTGTGAAAGTTTTAGTGTCTTTATTCTTTGTTACTGTGTAGTACTGATTTTTTATAACCCAGGAACAAAAGTATGTAAAGGAAATTTAAAAGTTCAATTACAATCTCCAATTCTCTAAAATTGATAAAACGTAAACTGGAATTAACATACATGCCATGGAAGGTTGGAATTTTAAATTTGGTCCTAATAGTCCCAGTACGTAGAAATCACAGAATTATTTTGCAATTGAAGATTCTTTATTTAATAATATTTATAGACTGTGGTGAATGCTGGTTGGGCAAGTTAGTGTGCTGCCTTTTTAGTAGGGAGCGATTGCTGCTGGCTCACCTGCCATAAGGCGTGCACTTACAGTTGTTTTTCGGTGCTGTGAGGGCTAATGAAGGCCAATTTAAAGCAATTTTCTTGAAGATTGCTGCTCAGCCCTGTCTGACTTGTAGTTCTAACACTTATGCCAGGCAGGAGGGTGTATTGAGAGGTTAGTGCCTACAATTATATTAGTATTGATGTTATTTTAGTTACTTAGAGTTCAGTTATTTTGAAGGTAACCAGTCAATTAATATAGACCTGATATAATCAATGCATACGTACACCAATAAACCTAGCACTTAAACAGACCTTGACGCTAAATATCTGAGAAAGGATGAGCATGAAAAGTACTCATTTTCAGCCTGAGCTTGCTCTGAGCTGATGAATGAAGGCAAGAGATTGTCTTTTTTAACACTAAACTGTAGTAGATGTGTCATTGGCACATGTTATCTTAGGTATGTCACTGCTATGTTTACCATAAAATTATTATACTGTCAGTTTTTTTGAAAGGTGAAATTGTTTCACTCTGTTGTAGATATTATTTTTGTCCACATTTTCTGAGCAGGGTGTACTCTTTCAGAATGGACTTATCAACACGGAATCAAGCAGCTTTAGTTGGGTGTCATGAACAGACAGAATTCAGATAGAGGCTAGTTCAGCGATCTTTGCGTAGGGAAAACCCACTAGGGTCCCTCTAGCTCAGTGGCTTCATTATTAGAAAAATAAAAAGAAGAAAAGATGACTTTTACACATTTTTCTGTCATTTTGTAGCCTCTCAGCCATTATCAGATTTCACTTTTCATTTTAAAAACAAAATTTCATAGGCTCCCTTCCAAACTATTTAATTCACTTTTGGTGCCCAAAAAGAAAAATGAGGCATAAATTGCTTTTGAAAACTTAGAAAGGTACTTAACATTGCTAAAAGTAATATTGCATAGGACTTAATTGGTATAATATAATATTTTACACCTTTAATTCCTCTGAGACCAAAATGAAAAAATTTGAGGGCAAAAGATAAAAATGATTTCAAATACAATGACTAAAAGGTAATTACAGAAAATAGGATATTTTGTGTTTTCTCTTATTTTTTAATTATGTCACCTTGTCTAAGAGAGGATAAAAATTTCCAAGGAGGAAAGTTTAAGAATATCTAATTTGCAATCAAAACTAGTAGGTTGATCTTTGTCAATTCTTTTGCAGTTTTTGAGCTGTAAAATGAAGATTATTTGATTTATCAAAGACATTTTGTGGGACCTAAATTGAAAAGAAAATGGATGATGAATGCTACATAAATTTTGACATTTAAAGAAACATTTAACCTCTTCTCCAAGTCTCAATTTATATCAACATGTTACAACATGCCGTTTTATATAAATACCACAATTATAGAGATAATTTAAATGAGATTTAAAATGAGGTAATTTGAATTTTCAAGGTTGTCAGTAATTTGCATTTTGTTCAATAATTTAATTTGTCATATTTGAATAATGGCAAGATAAATCAGGATGAATTTTCCGCTTTGGGCCGTTTTTCCCAATTTGTATTTTGACTTGTATTCAAAACAAATGCATTCTAAAAATTAAGACTGAGGCTGGCATTCAAAGCTTCTTTGAATATTAATAAAAATTAGACACTTTACAAGTGTAATGAGCATTTTTCTGGTGCTCATTTGAAAAGAAAATCAGAGTCATATTGACAGCAAACAATTTGAAGAGATTTTGTTAAACTGTGGTCCTTCTAAAGGTGTGAGAACACATCCTCCAAGTTTCTCTTTGTCTTTCCATTTATGTGGAGAATAAGGAAGTGCGTATAATTTATTACTATTAAGGAACTTTGTGAATGGTCTTTCTCATATTTCCCCCTTGGAAGCCATTAGATAATCTGTTTTTGTAATACTGAGTCAAACATTTGGTTTAATATTCTTTTTTCAGAACAGACCACATAATCATAGGATTATTAGACATCTCATAATTTTTAGAGGTGTCTTAAAACCATGCACATTTATTCCTGTGCTGAGTTTCCTAAAGTTACAATCTTTAATTCTTGTTCTCAAAAGCAAACAAACAAAAAAATGTTACCCAAGATGCACATAAAACATGCATTAAAGGCGTTTCCTACTCTATGTTTTTTTGTTATCCCTCTACCTTACCACCCACCAGTGTTGTGGATTTAAGAGAGTCGACGTAATTGAGTAAGTAAATTACCAAAACCTAGGCAGCTAGCTGCTGCAGACACCTAGCAATTGGCTGTTTCTTGGGTCTAATGTTCTTGTATTAGCACATTAAAACAAGCAGAAAGGGGGCTCTTAATTACACCTTGCTTTATGGGAGCACAATAAATTCCTTTTGTTGACCTTACTGCAAACTCAATGGTGTTTTTGTGCAGTGTTGAATTAAGAGATATCAAAAGTCATAGATTGAAGGATTATTCTGAGTATTTAAATAACGTGTAAGTAGGTAGTAATGAACCCCAATACAACCAAATCTGCTCGTCTGAATTCGAAAGTACCAGTTATTCAACATTTCAAACTGACAGCTTGTAAATGTAAATTTTATTAAATGCACAGCAATAAAAATTTGTAGGTTTCTGTCACTTTGAATTTTAGTGGCTCAAAATGAGGCCTCTAGCCTTTTAAATCGCAGCAGGTAAAAGCAGAGCTCTCAAGCATTTAGCATTTTAAAACTGGAGCCTTTTTTAGGTTTCACTCTGTGCATTTGCTCACATAATATCCTTTGCAGGATTCAGGAATGGATGTGTTATGTCACTTAACAGGCCTGCATTTTCCATTGCCTTTATATCACAGTTCACAAAATGTTTCTCTTACAACCCTAGGAGAGAGAAAGAGAGAGGCAGGGAAGGAGGGAAGGAGGGAGGTAGAGAGAGAGGGAAAGACTTAAAAGGAAATAAAGAAATTAAATAGATAAAAATAAATTAAGAAAGAAATAAGAAAGTGTATCATATAATATTTCACAATAAGAATTGATGCATTTTTTTTAACAAGCTCATTCTCAGGGAGATTGTAGAAAATATAAAACCAATTGAAGTCATATAAAATAAGCATATAGTAAGAAAACATCGTGGGAAATAAAAGCTTGGTTAAGATTTCCTAAAGATCTCTAAAACATAGAAGAAAAACTAAAAACATGCATATATCAAGGCTCAGTTTATTGGACAAAATGATAATTGGTTTTTCATTTTAGGAAAGCCCAATGCTAGATGTAAATAACAATTGTTTCCTAAGTTCTAACCTTGCTTAATAACAGAAGCATTTCGTTTCTCTATTTATTTGTCCTATAGAGAAGCAGTTTCAATCGATACCTGACAGATGTCAGAGTTTAAACATAGTAATTGAATATGCAGTATGCCAAGTAATATTACTTTACCGTGGTGAATATTGCTGCTATAAATGACTTCTCTGATAAGACTTAGGAGAAAGCATTTGGCCACCTGCAGTTGTTAAATAACCCCCTGGCACTTTTTCTAAGAGTTGAAGTATTACCCAGTGTTTTGGCCACATTCCAATTTGGGCTAATGGCATTCTCCTTTCGAAGTCTCTTTTGCAGTTTTAATTGGATGTGACCCTTTTCTTCACTTTAAGGAGCTTTCCGCCCTAACTATTCCCATTCTGGCAGAAAGAGAGGAGAAAGTCATCCCTTCTTTGGCTAAATTTCTGGAGAGTACTACAATGTTCTGTACATTATCAAAGTAGGAATAGTGAGTTTCAACACTGTGGATGTATAAGTATTAGGGGGCTTTCGCATTTATAAATTCTGGATATTATTTGGTGCATGCACAGAATCCTTCTTCAAAAGATTTTACTTTTAGGGCACTTTAAGGGATAATGTAAAGCAGTTGTTTTAACTTCAGTGTTTCAAGAGCTTGTTTATTGAATGGTAGAAATCAAGAATGCCTTATGATAATAATTTATACATATTTAAAGGATATGATTACCAAGATATTAATCACATTTTGAGGGGCTAACTTTCCTTTCTATATTAAAAGTCAAAGTCCTCTCGCAAAGGCCTGTGTGGATCAGCTAACATGTATTTGAAGCTGTTCCGATTTTAATATCTCTTGCTGTTACTACATCTGCTGAATTAAAACTAGAATTAAGTTTAGAGGACATATCAGTCAAATGGTTTTTAAGGTTTCCTTAGCTAATATGTTTCAATTTGAGAGGCAGTCACTTTTGAGATTATTTCTATTTCTGGTTTCTCACCTTCCCCTATCACTTCTGTTTGGATCTGCTGCCAAGGTCAACTCCCTGTCTTGTTAGGATTACCAATACTTTGGTGGAAAGCTGTCCAAGGGAGGGAGGAGGAATGAAAATAGAGGAATGGCCTTAAAACCATGGAATTTCAGAGCTCTCATTTATTCCTCTTATTTTGATCTACTTCATATTTTTTCTTTTTAATTCAAATTACACAAGTAATACATGACTATTAAAAAATACATATTATATAAAGTAAAAGAATTCATTCTCCCTGCTCTCATATCCTGCTCTCTCTCAATCCTAGAACCTTCCCAGTAGTAATTACTGATGTTACTGTGGTGTCGGTCCTTCCAGATACAAACACATTTTTGAACATAATTTTGTTTTGTGTGATTTATTTCAAACATAAAGGGAATCACACCATACCTCTTATGCAATCTGATTTTTTTTCTCCTTGTAATATTACTTAAGGAGCTTTCCACATTAGTACATATAGACATACCTAATTCTTTTTAGTTGGGACTTGTAAATCCATACTATTAAGTGCCTCCCAAGGGTTGAATGTTTCATTGTTATAACTATGTCCTTTGCCCCTCTTTATGTACACGTGGGATTATTGCTCTAAATACATGTGGAGTGTGCTGTAATCTTCTTATTTTATAATTGAGGCGCCTGGGGTCCACAGAGATAAAGTGATATGTCTAAGAATGCACAGTTTCGGCAAAGCCATGACCAAACCCCAGATCTCCCGATTTTTAGTTTACTGACCTTTCTGTGATACCACATATAGTGGCTGCTCTGGTGCTCTGTCCAGATCCTCTCTTCATAGTAAATGCTCTCCTCCTCAGAGGCTGAAGTGTCAGCTTCTGACGGCTCACTGCTGCATCCCTCACTGAGAATTGCCCTTGGCTGCAGGAAACTGCTTTGGCCAATGTTATGCCCCCTCCCAGAGAGTGTCTCATGGTTAACAATTGGCTGGTTCAGTAATACAAAAACCTGGCTCCCTTATTTGAATTTGCGACAACTCCGAAGAGCCACCCCAGCTCCAGAGCACCTTGTAGGGTGGGCTGAGGCCTCAGTTGCAACTCCATTCAGGGTCAGCTTCTCACTCTGCCCAATCTGGACTTCATTCCAGGAGTATCTTACTGAAGCACTCGCCAATAAATCTTCTGCATGCAGTTCTCTGGCTCAGGACCTGTGTCTAGGGAACCCAATCCAAGACACCATATGGCTTTCCATTATCTCCCCCAAATTTGAAGTTGTAGGTTCAGAGGCAGGACAAGAAATGATGTTCAGAACTAGGGAGTGTCACCAAGATCAGTAATTCCTTTAGGACTAAGTCTAAGCATTTAAAGCTAAGCATTGCTTATATCTACTACTAGCAGAAAAGGTGCAGACAGGGAAGACGAATGAAGAGGGACATGTAGAGATGAAGGGAGCTGCTTCAAATGGTTTTTGAGAAGACAGAGGATAAACATCAAGGTAAATAAATAAATAGATGTATTAGGATGGAGAAATTTTATTCACTAGAATTCCTTTTAGGTATAGGACCATGTTTTAGGGATAATGCAATGATAAGTGTGATGCTCTCCCATTTCCCAGCCTCTCCTCCCTCCCCACACTAAACCCCAACATGCAGACAGAGGCTGGCACCAATAGCACAGAGGATAGAGGAAGAGGAATCTAAAGTCCTAAGGGAAATAAAGAAGGAAAAGGAAGCCAGGATGGCTGGGTGCTGCCTAGAAAAAAGAGACAAAAGGGAGAGACCTGGGTAGAAAGGAGGCTGAAACATAACTTTTGAAGGACAAGAAAGTCTAAAGGGAGATTAGTCAAGTTGTTCCCTGTGGACTATGCCACTTAAGCCATCTTCCCCTCACCCCTTCTCAGATAAGTGTCCTGCCCTACCAAGGACTCAATCTCTGACCCTGCCCCCCAGCTCCAGTTGGTTAGACCTGGAATGGACCCCTGAACCAAACTGAGCCAGTAAGATTCTCTCAGTCAGTAATTTGGAATTGGGATTCAGAGACAGAATTTGTCTCTGCATGCAATTGGAATTACAGTCATGTAAGCCTGGGAGCTGAAGCATGGCTGTCTTCCAGGATGGGACAAGGAAGCAGAGAATACCAGGCTAAATAGAAAGAGTGGAATAAGTTACACGCATAGAGAAAAATAAATAGGAGACACAGAGTACTCTCTGGCTTCCTTATGGATTTCTAGGTCTTGCGTAATGTCCCTGTGAGGCTTAGCTACATGCTCGTCCTTTGGTTCTATGGGATGCTCTTGTATCCTGGTAACAAATTACTAAGTCTAGTTCAAGTTACATTCTACTACTTTAGTCAAGAGTTCGAACCAAAGATATTGGTACAAGAGGTTGGGTTGCAAACAATAGCCATTTAGAGAACATGTGGAATTGGCTCAGTTGAAGTGATATAAAATGGGGTGAATAATGATTTCTCCGGAGTGGGACAGGAAAGTAGCTTCATTTTGTTACTTGCAGCCATACAAATTTGACTAATCATGATGGGAGTGAGAAGAAGAAAAACCATTTAACAAAATCGCATAGAAACCAACAGAGACAAGAACTGGACACGGAAAGAAATTATTCCAGTGTTTATCAGGTAAAAGTGTTCAGGAAGTGAGTTGATAATATTTATGTCTTCAGATGAAGAAGATGTTAGGAAGAGGTAAAGCAAATTTTACATTTAAATATGATGAAATATGAGCACATATGAATGAAAAAAGCAAAATGTATAATGGTGTATATAGTATTTGTGTAAAAAAATGGAGGGATTGTGTACTAGTTTCCCAGGGCTGCTGAAACAAAGTACCACAAGCTGAGTGGCTTAAAACAACAGAGATTTATTCTCTCATGGTTCTGGAGGTGAGAAATCCAAAATCAAGGTGTCCCCCAAAACCATGCTCCCCCTGGAGGCTCTAGGGGAGAATGCTTCCTTGCCTCTTCTCGCTTCTAGCGGCTCTAGGCGTTCTTTGGCTTGTAGCAGCATCACTCTAATCTCTGCCTCCATCTTCACGCAGCTTTCTTTTCTCTCTGTGTCTCTGTGTCTTCACGTGGCATTCTCCTCTTTGTGTCTCTCTCCTCTTCTTATAAGGGTGCCAGTTGTATTGAATAAAAGCCCACCCCAGTGACCTCATCTTAACTTTACATCTACAAAGACTCTATTTCCAAATAAGCTCACATTCACAGATGCTGGGGGTTAGGACTTCAACACATCTTTTTTGGAGTACAGTTCAACCCAAAACAGATTGTGTGTAAGTATATGTTTCATTATTCAGTAGACAAATGTTTTTCAAACTATGGATGTAGTAGATCATATCTTCCAAATAGGGCTACAACAATGTCTCCCATCCCAGCTACTCTTCTGCACTGTGTCCTTGCCACTTTCCCATTGATAGATGGCGTATAATTCCCCTCCCTGGAATCCAGGCCAGCCTTAGTGACTTGCTGTGTCCAATAGAATGCAGCAGTAGTGACATCACATGACTTCTGAGGCTCTGTCAGAAGAAGCTTTGCAGCTTCTGCCTAGGATTTTAGGAATGCATTCTTTCTGGTCATACCTCCTCAGGATGCTCCCTTTGGGAACACAGCCACTGTGCTATGAGAAGCCCAAGACACACTGAGAGGCTACATGTAGATGCTCTTGTTGACAGTCCCAGCTGAGCCAAGTCTTCAAGTCATCCTAGCACAGGATCCAGACATTGAGTGAAGAAGCCTCCAGATTACTCCAAGCCCACAGCATATGTGTCATTCCTCGTCATCTGAGTCTCCCCATCTGTAGCCCTGGACATTGAAAAACAGAGAAAAACCACCCCTGCTGTGCTCTGCCTAAATTCCTGACTACAGAATCCCTAAACATAGTAAAATGGTGGTTGTTTTATGCCACTAGTTTGTGGTGATTTGTTATGCAGCAGCAGTAATTGGAATAGTGGGTCTCAACTCAATGGGTTGTAAAATGAATTTAGTGGGGCACAAAAAATTAAACTAAAGATTAAAAATTTTGTATTCTCTATCTTGAGATTTTATATAAAAGTATAAGTAAGATAAATTTGCTATTAAAAGTGATCACACTGTCACTGCAGTTTGGAAGGTTGTGTTCAAAAGACATAATTATTCAAATGAAATAGCCAGTGGGAAAGATGTACAGGGAAATCCACAAACTCAAGGACAAATGTGTGAAAGAGAACTTTTGACAATGGGAAAAAGGAGAAAGAAAAATAAGCATTTGTTATGGGAACAGACTCCAGTTTGCATGGCCAGCTGGAGGCTAAGAGGAATGCTTTCTTGATAAACTACATGTGAATACCGGCAAAAGCAGACAGTTTAGCATAGCGATTAAGAAAGACTCTGAAGGTACACTGGGCTTGGTTTGAATCTTTGCTCCACTATTTATATCTGGGTAACCCTAGAAAAATTATATCATGAATCTAAAATTTAGTATTTTCATCTGTAAACTGGGGATAATAATAGTACCTACTTCATAGAGTTGTTAAGAAATTAAATAAGCTAATGTGCATCACCTAGTAAAGGCTCCAGTCCCTAATATGGGCTCAAACGTAGATAAACAAAAAGCAGAAAATTCAGTATTCTAGCTTAATTCTAAACACATGGGGAAAATTAGTTGTTGTGGTAGGCAGAATTCTGAGATGGCCTCATGCCCTTTATGTGACTATGATGGGACAGTCACTCCCATGACTAGGTTAGGTTATGTGACACAGTTTGAGAATAGGAGATCCTCCTGGGTGGGCCTGACCTAATCAGGTGAACCTTTAAAAGGGACTGGACTTTTCCTAATGAAAGAGAGTCAAAGCTCGAGAGCGATTCAATACAAGAGAGATTCTCAGTTGCTGGCCACATGATAAGGAATGCAGATGGCCTCTGGGAGTTAATTATCTATGGTTCTTTTGGATTTTCAATTTACACAATTATATCAACTTCAGATAATGAGAGTTTTGTTTCTTCTTTTCTGATCATTATAATTACTTCTTTTTCTTAAGTTATGGTGCTAGCCAGTTTTGTCAGTACATCAGTGAATAGTATAGTGGGAATCCTCTTCCCAACCTCAGATGGAAAACTTCCAAAATTTTAACACTAGTGTATAATATTTGCTGTAGGCTTTTCAAAAATTCCTTTGTCAGATTAGAGGAGTTCCTTTTTTTTTTTTTTTGTGAGGAAGATCAGCTCTGAGCTAACATCCACTCTAATCCTCCTCTTTTTGCTGAGGAAGACTGGCTCTGAGCTAACATCTATTGCCAATCCTCCTCCTTTTTTTTTGCGCCAAAACCCCAGTAGATAGTTGTGTATGTCATAGTTGCACATGCTTCTAGTTGCTGTATGTGGGATGTGGCCTCAGCATCGCTGGAGAAGCAGTGCGTCGGTGCACGCCCGGGATCTGAACCCGGGCCGCCAGTAGCGGAGCGCGTGCACTTAACCACTAAGCCGCGCGGCCAGCCCGAGGAGTTCCTTTTTATTTCTAGTTTTCTAAAAGGATATTTTTTTAATCATGAGAAGATGTTCTGTTGAATTATAATCTTTTCCTCTATCTATTGATATGGTCATAATTTTTATCCTTTAATTTTTAAATATAGTATATTACATTATTTAATTTTATAATGTCAAACCAACCTTGCATTTCTGGTGTAAGCCCTACTTCATCATGATTTTAAAACGTTTTACTCCATTTACACCTTTCTTTCCCTGACTTATATGTTATTATTGTCATGTATTTTAATTCTACCCTTTTAAACACCACAAGATATGATTATTATTATCTTATATATTCAATGTTCATTTGTTTACCCACATATTTATCACTTTCTTTGTACTTCTTACATGTCAGTCCATAGGGGATCATTTTTCCTGCCTAAATTGTATTCTTTAAAATTTTCTTTAGAGTGAGTCTATTGATGCTAAATCATTTTTATTAGCCTGATAACAATCATTATTTTACCTCCTTTCTTGCATAGTATTTTCTCTGTATATGGAAATCTAGCATGGCAGTTATTTTTTTGTAGAACATCGAAGATCCCATTCCTTAGTCTTCTGACTACCACTATGGCTGTTGAGAAGCCAAGGGTCAATATGCTACTCTTTTAAGGATAACCTAATTTTAAGACCCTCTCTTTGTCTTTGAAGTTCTGCATTTTCAAGAATGTATCTGGGTGTAGATTTATTTTTATTTAACTTGTTTGAGATTCATTACGATTCTTGAATCAGTGGATGAATGTCTTTAATCAGTTTTTGGAAAACTCTTACCCCCTGTCATTATAAATATTGCAGCTGCCCTGTTTTCTCTTTCATTGTGTTCTGGAACTCAGATTAGATATTCGATAGACCTTTTCACTTTATCTGATACGTTCCTCAATGTTTATTTCACATTTTTCATCTTTTTTCTTTCTGTGCTGTATTCTGGATACTGTCATCTGGACTATCTTCTAATTCATAGATTACTTTTTGATCTATGTCAAATTGGTTTTTGTGCTTTTAATCTCAATTATTTTAATTTTCATGTTAAGAAATACTTCTTGATTTTTTAATATCTGTTACATTATTTTTGATAAGTTCCTCTTCCCTGAAAATATATACAAGCTTTTATTTCTTTTAAACATAATAAGCATATTTTCTTCATAATCTTTCTTAATAATTCTTTTATATTAGTAATTTTAGGTCTGTTGATGCTCCCTCTAGTTTCAGCTGATTGTCATTTACAGTGACTTATTTCCTTGTGTTCAGAGATATCTTTGTGAACTTCCCATTTTTCTTGAAAATTTAATTGTGAGGATTATTTGTGGCATAGGGTAAAGGTGCCTTCCTCCACAGATGATTTGTTTTTGTTTCTTCCATGTGCTCAGGGGTCTAAGACTGGAGATCCATTTTAAGCTAAATTCAAATTCATGGCTTGAATTTCATCAATTTTATAAGGGGCATATGTCTTCCCTCATGGCTTGCCTTTTAAATTTGTTTACAGTGTTTTTTTTTTTTTATTGAACTAAATATTTTTTTAAATTTTAAGATAGGTATTAAAATTTTCCTTTGTATTTTTGTTTTTATACCTTAAGAGTCAAGTCACATGTTCTTTGTTTTCCTCTAAAATATTATATAAAGTTTTGATTTTCATACCTGTAAATTGTTTTTATTTATAGGATGAGATAGAAAATATATTTTTTTCCTTCTAGATATCCAGTAATCTAAGCATCATTTACTAAACAGTTCATTCTTTCCACACTGAGTCAAAACACCATGTTTCCATGTATGTATGAGTCTGTTTCTGGTCTCTCCATTCTGTTCCATTGGTGCCTTTACCTCTACACTGTCTTTATGCCTTGTTCTTCTTTTTCAAAATTACTTGACTACCAAAATTTAGGATTATCCTGTCAAGTACCACATTAAAATCTGTTGGAAACTTTAATTGCAACAAGGTAAAATTTATGTAGATTTGGAGCTATTTTACAGTAATAACTTTTAAAATATTGAGTCTTTCCATCTATGAATATAGTATATGTCTTCACTTATTTCTTCAGTGAAGTGTTATTATTTTCTCAAGAAAATTTTTGAACATCTTTTGTTCCTTATTACCTTATAGTTTTTATGTTTGCAGATGGAGTCTTTCTTTTTTTATACTTTCTAGTTGATTTAGCTAGTATTTAGAAATACTATTATTTTTTATATGTTGATCTTGTATCCAGCAATCATAATGAAACTTTTTAATACTATGAGTTTATTAGGTTTCCTTGGCTTTTGTATGTAGTTGATCATATAATCTACAGAGACAGTTTTTTCTTTTCCAATTCTTTTTTTTTTTAATTTTTTGTTTATTGCAGTAACATTGGTTTATAATGTATAAATTTCAGGTGTACATCACTATACTTCTATTTCTGCATAGATTACATCATGTTCACGACCCAAATACTAATTACAACCCATCACCACACACATGTGCCGAATTATCCCTTTCGCCCTCCTCCCTCCCCCCTTCCCCTCTGGTAACCACCAATCCAATCTCTGTCTTTATGTGTTTGTTTATTGTTGTTATTATCTACTACTTAATGAAGGAAATCATACGGTATTTGATCTTCTCCCTCTGACTTATTTCACTTTGCATAATACCCTCAATGTCTGTCCACGTTGTCACAAATGGCTGGATTTCATCATTTCTTATGGCTGAGTAGTATTCCATTGTGTATATATACCACATCTTCTTTATCCATTCGTCCCTTGATGGGCACTTAGGTTGCTTCCAAGTCTTGGCTATTGTGAATAACGCTGCAATGAACATAGGGGTGCATGTATCTTTATGCATTGGTGTTTTCAAGTTCTTTGGATAAATACCCAGCAGAGGAATAGCTGGATCATATGGTAGTTCTATCCTTGATTTTTTGAGGAATCTCCATACTGTTTTCCATAGTGGCTGCACCAGTTTGCACTCCCACCAGCAGTGTATGAGAGTTCCCTTCTCTCCGCATCCTCGCCAACACATGTTGTTTCTTGTCTTGTTAATTATAGCCATTCTCACGGGCGTGAGGTGATATCTCATTGTAGTTTTGATTTGCATTTCCCTGATAGTTAATGATTTTGAACATCTTTTCATGTGTCTGTTGGCCATCTGTATATCTTCTTTGGAGAAATGTCTGTTCAGGTCTTTTGCCCATTTTTTAATTGGGTTGTTAGTTTTTTTGGTGTTGAGATGCATGAGATCTTTATATATTTTAGAGATTAAGCCCTTATCAGATGTATGGTTTGCAAATATCTTCTCCCAATTGTTAGGTTGTCTTTTCGTTTTGTTGATGGTTTCCTTTGTTGTGCAGAAGCTTTTTAGTTTGATGTAGTCCCATTTGTTTATTTTTTCTACTGTATCTCTTGCCTGGTCAGATATGGTGCTTGAAAATATGTTGCTAAGACCGATGTCAAAGTGCATATTGCCTATGTTTTCTTCTAGAAGTTTCATAGTTTCAGGTCTTACATTCAAGTCTTTAATCCATTTGGAGTTAATTTTTGTGTATGGTGTAAGGTAAGGGTCTACTTTCATTTTTTTGAATGTGGCTCTCCAGTTTTCCCAACACCATTTGTTGAAGAGACTTTCTTTTCTCCATTGTATGTTCTTGGCTCCTTTGTCAAAGATTAGCTGTCCATAGATGTGTGGGTTTATTTCTGGGCTTTCGATTCTATTCCATTGATCTATTACATTGATCTCTGTGTCTGTTTTTGTGCCAGTACCATGCTGTTTTGGTTACTATAGCTTTGTAGTATATTTTGAAATCAGGGAGTGGGATACCTCCAGCTTTGTTCTTTTTTCTCAGGATTCCTTTAACTATTCAGGGTCTTTTGTTGTTCCATATAAATTTTAGGATTCTTTGTTCTATTTCTGTGAAAAATGTTCTTGGAACTTTGATAGGGATTGCATTGAATCTATAGATGGCTTTAGGAAGTATGGACATCTTAACTATGTTAATTCTTCCAATCCAAGAACACGGAATATCTTTCCATTTCTTTGTGTCTTCTTTAATTTCTTTCAGCAATGTTTTATAGTTTTCCGTGTACAGTTCTTTCACCTCTTTGGTTAATTTTATTCCTAGGTATTTTATTCTTTTTGTTGCAATTGTAAATGGGATGGTATTCTTAATTTCTCTTTCTGCTACTTTGTTGTTAGTGTACAGAAATGCAACTGATTTTTGTATGTTGATTTTGTATCCTGCAACTTTACCATATTCGTTTATTACTTCTAAAAGTTTTCTGGTGGATTCTTTAGGGTTTTCTATATATAAAATCATGTCATCTGCAAATAGTGACAGTTTCACTTCTTCCTTTCCAAATTGGATCCCTTTTATTTCTTTCTCTTTCCTGATTGCTCTGGCTAGGACTTCCAGTACTATGTTAAATAGGAGTGGTGACAGTGGGCATCCTTGTCTGGTTCTTGTTCTTAGACGGATAGCTTTCAGTTTTTCACCATTGAGGATGATATTAGCTGTGGGTTTCTCATATATGGTCTTTATTATGTTGAGGTACTTTCCTTCTATACCCATTTTATTCAGAGTTTTTGTCATAAATGGATGCTGTATCTTGTCAAATGCTTTCTCTGCACCAATGAGATGATCATGTGATTTTTTATTCTTCATTTTATTAATGTGGTGTATCACGTTGATTGATTTCCAAATGTTAAACCATCCCTGCATCCCTGGAATAAATCCCACTTGATCATGGTGTATAATCTTTTCAACGTATTGTTGTATGCTATTTGCTAGTATTTTGTTGAGGATTTTTGCATCGATGTTCATCAGTGATACTGGCCTGTAATTTTCTTTTTTTGTGTTGTCCTTGTCTGGCTTTGGTATCAGGGTAATGTCAGCTTTGTTGAATGATTTAGGGAGCTTCCCCACCTCCTCAATTTTTTGGAAGAGTTTGAGAAGTATAGGTATTAAGTCTTTGAATGTTTGGTAGAATTCACCAGGGAAGCCGTCTGGTCCTGGACTTTTATTTTTGGGGAGGTTTGTGATTACTGCTTTGATCTCCTTACTGGTGATTGGTCTATTCAAATTCTCTACTTCTTCTTGATCCAGTTTTGGAAGGTTGTATGATTCTAAGAATTTATCCATTTCTTCCAGACTGTCGAATTTGTTGGCATATAGCTTTTCATAGTATTCTCTTATAATCTTTTGTATTTCTGAGGTGTCTGTTGTAATTGCTCCTCTTTCATTTCTGATTTTACTTATTTGTGCCTTCTCTCTTTCTTTCTTGGTCAGTCTAGCTAAAGGTTTGTCAATTTTGTTGATCTTTTCAAAGAACCAGCTCTTGGTTTAATTAATTTTTCTATTGTTTTTTGGTCTCTATTTCATTTATTTCTGCTCTGATTTTTATTATTTCCCTTCTTCTACTGATTTTGGGCTTGGTTTGTTCTTCTTTTTGCAGTTCCTTTAGGTGCATTGTTAGATTGTTTATTTGAGATTTTTCTTGTTTGTTGAGATAGGCCTGTATTGCTATAAACTTCTCTCTTAGAATCGCTTTTGCTGTATCCCATAAATTCTGGCATGTCGTATTTTCATTTTCATTTGTCTCCAGGTATTTTTTGATTTCTTCTTTGATTTCTTTGTTGACCCAGACGTTGTTCAGTAGCATTTTGTTTAATCTCCACGTATTTGTGGCTTTTCTGATTTTCTTCCTATAGTTGATTTCTAGTTTCATACCGTTGTGGTCAGAAAAGATGCTTGGTATTATTTCAATCTTCTTAAATTTACGGAGACTTGTTTTGTGGCCTAATATGTGATAAATCCTGGAGAATGTTCCATGTGCATTTGAAAAGAACATGTATTCTTCGGTTTTTGGATGGAATGCTCTGTATATATCTACTAGGTCCATCTGTTCTAGTGTATCATTTAAGGCCAGTGTTTCCTTATTGGTCTTCTGTTTGGATGATCTATCCATTGGTGTAAGTGGAGTGTTAAAGTCCCCTACTATTATTGTGTTACTGTCTATTTCTGTTTTTATGTCTGTTAATAATTGCTTTATATATTTAGGTGCACCTACATTGGGTGTGTAGATATTTACAAGTGTTATATCCTCTTGTTGGATTGTTCCCTTGATCATTACGTAATGCCCTTCTTTGTCTCTTTTTACAGTTTTTGTTTTAAAGTCTATTTTGTCTGATATGAGTACTGCTACCCCAGCTTTCTTTTCATTGCCATTTGCATGGAGTATCTTTTTCCATCCCTTCACTTTCAGTTTGTGAGTGTCTTTAGGTCTGAAGTGTGTCTCTTGTATGCAGCATATATATGGGTTTTGTTTTTTTTATCCAATCAGCCACCCTATGCCTTTTAATTGGAGCATTTAATCCATTGACATTTAAAGTAGCTAGACATTTTAAGTATGCACTTACTGCCATTTTTTAACTTTTTTTTTCTCAGTGTTTTAGTAGGCCTTCTCTGTTCCTTTCTTCTTCTATACAGAATTGATGGTCTCTTTAGTTTGACCTCTGTCTGAAAGCTCTACTCTTTAACTCCCCTCCTCCCTCCTTTTATGTTTTTAATATCATATCTAACCTCTTTTTTGTGCATTTGTATCCATTACCCTCTTATCATGGAAATAGATAATTTTTCCTATTTGTGGCCTTCTCTTTTCCCCTTAAATCAGTCCCTTTAACATTTCTTGTAGCACTGGTTTCTTGGTGACAAACTCCTTTAATTTTTGCTTGTCTGGGAAATTTTTGATCTCTCCTTCCATTTTGAATGATAACCTTGCTGGGTAGAGTATTCTTGGCTGCAAGTTTTTTCCTTTTAGCACTTTAAATATATCATGCCATTCTCTTCTAGCCTATAAGGTTTCTGCTGAGAAGTCAGTTGATAACCTTATAGGGTTTCCTTTGTATGTAACTTGACTTTTTCTTGTGGCTTTTAGGATTCTCTCTTTATCTTTAATTCTGGACATTTTGATTATGATGCGTCTTGGTGTGGGCCTCTTTGGGTTTATCTTGTTTGGGGCTCTCTGTGCTTCCTATACCTGGATGTCTGTTTCCTTCCTTAGGTTAGGGAGGTTTTCATCTATTATTTCTTGAAATAGATTCTCTGCCCCTTTGTCTTGCTCTTCTCCTTCCAGGACACCTATAACACGGATGTTAGTGTGCTTGATGTTGTCCCAGAGGTCCCTTAGACTGTCCTCACTCTTTTTAATTCTTTTCTTGTTTACCTGTTCAGCTTGGGTAATTTCTTCTAGTCTGTTGTCCAGCTCACAGATCCGTTCTTCTGTATCCTCTACTCTGCTTTTGAGTCCCTCTAGTGAATTTTTCATTTCCAGTATTGTATTCTTCATTTCTGATTGGTTCTTTTTTATATCTTCCATTTCTTTGTTGACATTCTCACTGATTTCATCTATTCTTCTCCCCAGATCAGTGAGCATCCTTAATACTCTTTGTTTGAACTCTCTGTCAGGTAGGTTGCTCATTTCTGTTTCACTTAGTTCCTTTTCTGGGGTTTTGTCCTGTTCCCTTACTTGGAATGTATTCCTTTGCCTCCTCATTTTACCTCTTTCCCTGTGCTTGTATCTACGTATTAGGTAGGTCAGCTACGTCTCCTGCTCTTGGATAGGTGACCTTATGTAAGTGATGGCTTAGGAGGCCTGCAGTGTGCTTCCCTCAGTTCTCAATGTTCCAGGGGTGACCCCTATGTGGTCTACGTGTGTCCTTCTGTTGTGCCCTGTTTGCTCTCCCTGTAGGCACCCAGGGTGGCCGAGTTATGCTCCTGGCCAGCTGTTATAATGCTCAGCTGCATGTAGTTGTTGTGGGCCCTTCAGTCTCTTTATCAGGTGTGGGGAGCCCCAGCACAGTTGGCTGCAAGTTCTAATACCACATTTGTGTTGTAGTATTTCTTTTAAGTGAGTAGGGCCCTAGGGTGGCAGGTTGTTAGGCTCAGGGCCTTACAATTGCTATAAGCCTCCAGCCTTTAGGTCTCTTGTCAGCTCTCTGAGGACTGCAGCTGGGTGAGGCTGGCCTCAGGCACGGGAGCACCCAATTGTTTCAGGCTTTGGAAGGTGGGGCAAACCCCCTATGTGGGTATTTGAGAAGCTTCTCAAATGTTTTGGAGCTTCAAATGTTTTACCATTGACTGTGATGTTTACTGAAGGTTTGAGAGTTCTTTTTTATCAGATTAAGCAAGTTCCCTTCTATTCCTCATTTTCTAAGTGTTTTGTTTTTTTTTTTAAATTATGAATGAATATGGATGCTTGTTGAATGCACTTCTGGTTTCTGTAATCTTGAAAGAGTTAAATTCTTTTGTCTTTTCAAGACCTGAAATCATTTACGCTCATAGTTTCACTTTTATCTATACTTTTAATCTTTTGATTCACTATGATTTATATCTTGAATTCTACTTTTATACTTTATCTATTCAATCTTATACGTACAAATCTTTTGAGATTCTGGACCCAAATCTAACTTGTGAAGGGGGGTTTCCCCCCACACCACCAAGCAATGGTTGGGACACCAGCTGGGTGTCTTACAGTTCAATTCAATGCTGACATTAACTACCTGGAGATAGCATCAGATCCCACAGGTTAAGGGTTCAGTCTACAAGACTCCCCCCAACTCCCTTCAGACACCTGTTGCAAGCCCAGGTTGTTACCAGTACTTCTGACAAGTTGCCTATTGATTGGAGGTTCCAATAATCCCTTTCTTTGGATTTGATTAATTTGCTAGAGTGGCTTACAGAACTCAGAGAAATATTTTGCTTACTAGATTACTGGTTTATTATAAAAGGATATAACTCAAGAACAGTCAGATGGAAGACATGCCTAGGGCAAGATTTGGGGAGAAGATGAGGAGCTTCCATGCTTTCTCCGAGTGCACCACTCTCCCCACATCTCCATGTGTTCACCAACCCAGAACTCTCTGAACCCTCTCCTTTTGGTTTTTTATGAAGGCTTCATTACATAGGTATGATTGATTAAATCATTGGCCATTGGTGATGGATTCATCCTCTAGTCCCTCTGTCCTCCCTGGGGGTCACAGGGTAGGACTGAATGTTCCAACCCTCTAATCATATGGTTGGTTTCCCTGGCAACCAGCCCCCATCCTTAGGTGCTTTCCAATGTCACCTCATTAACATAACACCACACACCTTTATGGCTTTCATCACTTAGGAGATTCCAAGAGTTTTAAGAGCTCTGTGCCAGAAACAGAGACAAAGACCAAATAGATATTTTTATCTCATTAACATAACAAAAGACATCTTTATTGTTCTTATCACAGGAAATTCCAAGGGATTTAGGAGCTCTGTGCCAGGAAGACCAAATATATATTTCTTATTATAAATCACAATATTACAATATAGTAGAAGAAATTGCCTAAAATCAAAAGCTTATAGAACTATTTTAACTAGAAGTCTGATTGATAGGTATAGTGGGTTGAATGGTGGTCCCTAAAAAGATATGTCCCTGTCCTAACCTCTGGAACCTGTGAATGTAACCTTATTTGAAAACGTGTCTTTGCAGATGTAATTAAGTTAAGGATCTCAAGATGAGATCATCTTAGATTATTTAGGTAATCCCTAAATCCAATGACAATTGTCCTTCTAAGAGATACACAGAGGAAGATACAGGGAAAAGGAGGAGGAGTCCATGAGGAGATGGAGGCGGGCATCGGAATCATGCAGCCACAAGCTAAAGAATGCCTAGAGCCACCAGAAGCTGGAAGAGGTAGGGAAAGATCCATTGTTAGAGTCTTCAGAGGAGTGCAGTTGTATGGACAACTTGATTTTGCACTTCTAGCCTCCAGAACTGTGAAACAACAAATTTCTGTTGGGGTAATTTGTTATGACAGCCCTAGAAAACCAGTACCGTAAGAATTTTTTATTTATTCTGGTTGTTAATTCTTTTTCTATTTTATAGGTTGCAAACCTCTTCTATGAGCCTGTCTTGTATCTTGTAACTGAATATGGGTGATCATTATCTCTCTTCACACAATAAGAGTCCCACTGTCTTCTAAAATGTCTCTGAGATTTTTTCCAGAAAGATTTGAATTTCTTTTCCTGAAATTAAGGTAAAGTTGGAGTCATAGTAGTCTCATTGAAAGGTATGTTTCTTATTAGAGGCACTTATAGCAGGAAAGTTAACCATATCTCTTGGCAGAAACACAATTCAGGTTCATAGTTGATACAACATTATTGACAAGACCAAATGATGAAGGACTGCACTTTCACATGGAACATGAAGACAATGTTTTTATTATCCTAGAAGAATCAGAGAGGGAAACTGAATCTGAAAGAGTTATACAAAAGTCGCTGAAATTTATATATTCAGTGTGTGCTCAGGTGAAAAATTCTCTGTGCATTCGTGTGTGTGTATGTGTTTGTGTGTGTTTTAAAGTGCCGTTGTTTATAGTATTTAAGATGTAGCCTTTTCTAATTTCCTTATATTATTTTTCTTCATCTGAGATATAACTTTGTATTTATAAATATTTTCTTTTAGGATAACTTTACCTGCAAAATATCAAACAGTACGGTGACACTAACTATTAATAGATGACTATCCAGTAGCTCAGAAATTAAGTGCATTATCTAAATAGAAAATAATTTTTAAGATTTCTAGGATGGGTATTAAATTGCTACTACTCTCTGAAAAAAGCATGGATTTTCCCTCCCTTGGGTCACTAGAAGAGGACCTTCACATGCATTCACATCAGTAAGCATTTTTTCTCATTGATTAACAAGAAAATTGATATTTTTGGTGAGGACTTTGGAGAGGAGAAGCAGGAGTCTCCTACTTGAGCGTATCACACAATGGAGCTCAGAGGCAGGTATTTTCCCCTCAGTACTTCAGCTGTGACCTGAACTACTGGAGTTCAGTTTCAACATAATTGCAGCACAGCAAGGAGTCCCTTCTGGAAACCAGCTGCTTGATCAGGGATTCATTTATCAGAAGGATTATGACTCCAAACATTTTTCTAGACTGTTGTGGCCATTTAAAGGGGAAAAAAAAGAGAGGAGTCTGGGGAACTAATTAGGAAGGAGTGGCTCCCCTCTGAGTCTTGACCTTAACCCCACTGAGAAAGTATGGGATTTACTTTACCTAAGTAAGGAAAGAACATAAATAGTTGGCAAAAATGCTCTGTGGTATGAGTTCCAGCAAGTAATGAATTGGTCTGATACAGAGAGAGAGAGCGGAAGAGAGACAGAGAAACAAAACACAAGAAAAACTCAAAATGCTTTAAAAATAACCGTTAAAGGTATCACTATGAAATGTTATTATTTTGCGTTTTCCTGATCACAATAAAATAAATTAATTTGAGCCTATGATTAGCATATAGAGCATATAACATGAAAAACATATTTTTTGGTCTTTGGCAGGTTATGAAGTATTACCACAGTACATCTAGGTGTCATTTTCTATTAATCCACTTAGTATATTGTGTTTTCTTTATCTGCATTTTAATGCCATTCATTAGTTTTGGAAAATCCTCAGGCTTTACCTTTTAGAATATCACTTCTTCTGCATCTTCTCTCTCCTTTCTTTCGCCAACTCTAGTCATATGTTACACCTTCTCATCTTATTCCCCATGTTTCTTAATCCCTCACATTTTTTTTGTGTGTGTGAGGAAGATTACCCCCGAGCTAACATCCATGCCAATCCTCCTCTTTTTGCTGAGGAAGACTGGCCCTGGGCCAATATCCGTGGCCATCTCCCTCTACTTTATATGGGACGCCGCACAGCATGGCCTGATAAGCCGTGCATCGGTGTGCGCCAGGGGTCCGAACCTGGGCCGCCAGCAGCGGAGCGCGCACTTAACCACTACACCACGGGGCCGCCCACCCTCACACTTTTTTAATCTCTTGATTTATTTGTGTTACATTCTGGGTAATTTTATTATATCTATCTTCCAGTTACTGAGCTGTTTCAAATGTACTATTTAATCCATTCTCTAAGATTTTAACTTCAGTGATTATAATTTTCATTTCTAAAAGTTCCATTTTTTAACAAAAACAGAGTATTAGTTTTTGAAAGTCTTTAGTTTTGTGTTAGGAGGAGTTTATAAAGTATAGTTTGCAAAACTGCTAGAAGCAGAAATTTAGCATATTTTCAATTCTGCTATAATAAGTAAACTATAGGACAAAAGAAAACATAATAGCTAGGAAGCTCAAATGAACAAAAACAAGTACTTGCACATCCTTGTATAATTTACAGAGTTCTCTAAAATACTGGTATTATAATTTGATCTTCATAGTATTCTTGTGAGGTGCTTCTCTTATTTCCGTTTTATGGGTAACAAAACTGAGGCTAAGAGATCTACCTCAGGCCTCCAAGCTAGTAATAAGTAGAGCTGAAATTAAACCCATGTTTCATGACTCTCATTATATTCCATATTTTTCCCCAGTATATATCCTTAAATAATATTCATGTTTATGTCATGGTGTAGTGGAGGGTTGAGTAATTAGGGAAAGGTGTGCTTTATTTCACTATATCAAAATTAAACTTTCTTTGGAAAAAGCTAATTAGGCTCTGCCCAAGATAACTCAAAATATTTCCTGAGTAAATGACAAAGGATTTTCAGAGTAATTTCTTTTCCCTACTTATTTTGTTCATTTCTACATTTTCTTACTTCCTGCTTTGTTTTTTCTATAGTTCTACTCCTTTTATTTAGGATCTTATGGTCTGTAAAGCAATTTATAAATTGTAATTTATAATAATTTAAGATCTACTACTTTTTAATTTGTTGGATCATTATGAGGGTGAAATTAGATAATGTACATCCAAGTTCCTCATAAAGTGTCTGGTTCACATTGGGCGCTCCAAAAAGGAGGAATTGGTAAATTCTTTTATTTGTGAAGGTAGCATAAATACTAATCCAATGAAGTCATAATTCATCTTCGTATCCCTCACAGCATGTATCAGTCAGGGTTCTCCAGGAAACAGAACCACTAGCGTCGGGGTGTGTGTGTGTGTGTGTTGATGTGTAGAGAGAGACATAGAGGCAGAGTTTGATTTTACAGAATTGGCTCACGTGACTGTGGGAGACTGGCACATCTGAAATTTGTAGGGTAGGCCAGCAGGCTGGAAACTTAGGCAGGATTTCTACATTGCAGTCTTGAGGTGGAATTTCTCCTTCTCCAGGAAACTTCTGTTTTTGAAAATTAACCATCACACAGCATGTAGTATTAATCCACGGCTTTGGAAATACAGGGCCTATATCAAATGTTTTTATTGAATTCAGTTTTTTTAGGAAAATGTTTCTCATGTATCATACCAAACTTTAATTTATCCATATTTAGTCAGAAAACTTACTCTCCCTCCCTTCGCTCACCTTCCAAAAAAGATACTTGAAAAATTTTAGCATCACTGGCTTAGCTGTACAGCTTGCCATGGTGGTTGTGTTATAGGCAAAATTCACATGAGTATTTATATTCTAATGTGCTTACTTGATATTAAAATGAGATTTTAATAACAGGCTCTAACATAGATTTGGTGTTGTACGAAGCACTGCATATGCATTATTGATAAACTTCATAATAACCCTATGAAGTATATTACTATAATCTCTAGTTTATAGATGAGGAAACTGAAACTCCTAGAATTTAAATTACTTGTCCAAGGTCATAAACATGACTATGTCTATTTGAATCTAGGCCACTGCTTTAACCACAATGCTTGAACAGTTCTTCATGTTCTTATGATAATAATTTATTTTAGTAATAATGACAAAGGCACTGAGAAAGCTTTAAATACATTCTGAATCAAAACATTTGTATGTCATAAGATTGAACTCTCCATGTATATAAGGAGAAACTGAGGCATTTTGCATATGAATTTTTCTATAATGAAGATTTAAGTATTAGAAATCAGCTTCTTAACTGCTGTTAAGTTTCCCTCTCTCCTGGAATTATTTTAGTTTTAAAGTAGGGTTTCTGAAATAGTGTTTTGTGCAATATTAGTTCTATATGATATCAGTAAATATTACTTTGGTCAAATAAGCTTGGGAAATTTTGGGTTAAAGAAGTCCAAAGAGATTTTTTTATTGCAGTATTTCTCCAAGTATGATATGCTGAAGTGCATTGTCACTGTCCAAAAGTGGGGTACCTATAGGTGTTTCCAAACTTTATGTGAACAGTAATTCATGGGTCTAGTGTCCTAAAGAAGTCACTTTTGGGAAATGCTATCCCAAGGTTTAGATAACATTTTATAATAGCATCTCACTTGTCTGAATGTCTTAAACCAAATTTTAACAACATAGATAAACTGGAAGCCCGGATGACATAGCTAAGGGCCATCACGGGTAAGGCAGTAACGCTATAGAGGAGAGCTGTGCAAAACAAGGTTTCAGAAGGGATCAAAGTAAAGGATATTATGTCTTAGAGAACATTTGTGCCACTGCCAGTCCATGGAATCTGCAAATGCAGAGTTTCCTTAAAATCACTGAGTTCTCTATGCTGGTTCTTGATGGTCAGGGAAACTCATGTCTCAAATGTTCCCACAATCAAGTTTCAAACAACATTTTGCATTTGTACCATAACTTCTAGTTTTTCAAAACATTTCCACACATATTACCTTATTTAACCATGCCAGACTCACTGGTAAGTTGTGATAGGTCTGGTTTTCACAGCTGTAGAGGTGATTTGAGAACTCTCCTGCTTTACAAATTTTTGGTTTTGTCTGGAGCTATGCTTTAGGAATCAGTGAAGCACATCCCCAAGCAATGAGGCAGAACTGTGGACAGCTGGGAAATTGCAGCTCACACACCAGCCTGGCGTTCTGTTACAAGCAAGATTTTTTTCTCTTTTCAAACAAAGGCTCATAGGTGATTATGAAACTAACAGGTTTTCTATTTTAGTGGAATCTACTTATCACATGACAAATTTCTCATCTGCCCACCGTGAAAAGGACGGTGGGTAACTATTTAGTCTTTTGCTATTATTGATGTGTTTTTTCATGCTTTTTTTTTCTGATTACAACACACATTCATGCTCACTGTAAAAAATTCATACAATACAGAAATATATAACATGGAATGTGATAGTTCCTATAATCTTGCTGCTATTAATAATTTGGTTTGTATTCTTCTAGGTTTAATTTTACTATGCATTTACTATCAACCATATATGTATATATTTATAATTTTAAGAGTAACATACAGAAAATTGCACTAATCTTAAGACTATACCTTAGGGAATTATAAGAAAGTGGACATACCCATGTGACCACCACTCAAGAAAAAAAATAGAACAGACTAGAACAATACTCTGAAAGCTTTTCTTGTACTCTGCTCTTCATCACTACCCTCTTCCTCCTCCCCAGAGGTAACCATTATTTTGACTTCTAGTACCAGAGGTGTTTTTTTTTCTTTAAAACTTTATATAAATGGAATCATGGAGAATGTACTCATTTGTGTCTGATTTCTTTCATTCCACATTGTAGCGATGAGATTCTTCTGTATTGTAACATGTAGCAATTTGTTCATTTTCATTGCTGCATAATATCCCATTGTGTGAATGTCCCACAATTCAACAATTGATGGCCATTTGGATTGGTTCTAGTTTGGAGTATTATGAATAATACTGCTATAAACATTCTTGTGCATGTCTTTATATGCATCTTGGTTGGATAGATACTAAGAAATGAGATTGTTGGACTATAGGGCATATATCTAGCGTTAGTAGATGATGCCAAACAGGTTGCTGCAGCAGCTGCAGAAATTGATACTCCTATCAGCAGTGCATGGAAGGCTTAATGGCTCCACATCTCCAGCACTTGGCAATGTCAGTCTTTGTAATTTTAGCCATTCTGGTGGGAGTGTAGTGGTACCTCATTACGGTTTTCCTTTGCATTTACCTGATTACTAAACAAATCAAGAACTTTTTTATGTTATTGGCTATTTTGTGAAATGTCTATTCAAGCCTCATGTCCAATGTTCTGTTGGGTTATTTGTGTCTGTTTCTTATTGAAATAGGTATACTTTCCAATTCTAGATACAAGTCCCTTATGAGTTATATGTATTGAAAATATCTTCTTTCACTAGGGAGTTTTGATTTTTCATTTTCTTAAAGATGTCTTTTGATGAGCAGAATTTTAAAATTTCAATGTAACTCATTTAATCAACCTTTCCCTTAAAGATTGGTTTCTTTCGTGTCTTCTTGAAGAAATCTTCCCCAACCTAAGATCATGAAAATATTTTCCTATATTATCTTTTAAAAGCTTTCTTACTTTTAGTCTTAGCTTTACGAAATGGTTGGAATTGATTTTTGAATATGGTATAAAGTAGGAGTCAAAATTCATTTTTGTTCTACATGAATATCCAACTGATCTAGGACTATTTATTGAAAAGAGAGTTTATGTATTGAAACTCACTGCTCTGGAGTGCCACCTTTGTGATGAATCAAGGAAAAAAAGTATATCTCTTGGAACTCAATTATACATTGTGACCATATTGCATACGTCTCTTATGGTCTCATCCGTATTTTGTATCCCACTGTCTTCAGTCTAGATATTGTCTTCTGACTTATCTTCTGCCTTATTAGTTCTCTCTCCAACTATGTCTACCCTGCTATTAAACTTATTTATTGGGCTAATTTCAGTTATTATATTTTTTATTGCTCATTTACATTTGGTTCTTTTTTATATTTTCAACTTCCCTGACAAAATTCTCAATCTTATCATGTAAATCCTTACACATATTAGCTATTTAAAGTCCATGTTTTATATCTCCATTACCTGGATCTCTGTAGTGTACTTCTCTTGTTTATAATTTCTCTTGATTTTTAGTCACGAAGTCTTGTTCCTCATATACCAAGTTTTCTTGTTTTTTTTTTTGGCTGAAGAAGATTCACCCTGAGTTAACATCTGTGCCACTCTTTCTCTATTTTGTATGTGGGTTGCTGCCACAGCATGGCCACTGACAAGTGGTGTAGGTCCGTGCCTGGGAACCAAACCCCAGGCTGCCAAAGCAGAGCATGCTGAACTCAACCACTAGGCCAAGGGGCTGGCCCTCCAAGTTTTTGATTGAATGACAGATATTGATTATGGAAAATTGTAGAGATAATTTGATGCTCCTTCAGAGAGAATATAGCTTTGCTTCTGGTTGTTCATTCAGGGGCACAGCAAACCCAGGTTATTTTAGTTCAGTGAGGGATTGAGATAACAAAAATTGGCTTCAGTTTCTGTGGAGGTGATCTATTTCTGCTTCACCCACCCTTATTCCTAAAATGTAACTTTTCAGGGTCTTAATCCAAAGAATGGGGGCTGGTTTATGAAGGCTTCTCCTCCATGGTGTGCCCTGAATGCCAATGTTTGCCCCATCTCCTCCCAGTTCTGTGAGACTATTAAGAGCCCTGCTTATCCTCTCTATCTCTCAACTCTACTCTTGAATCAGCAGATAACTTCTGGAGAGAGTGGCTCTGAATGCCGGCTTCCAATCTTTGGGCTTCCTTTTTCTTAGCCCCATAATTCCTCATATAATTTGGTAACTCTCTGATAACTTCAGACAGATTAAAAAATATTATATTTAGCTTTTCTAATTTTCCTCAGTGAGAATGTTGGTCGTAACCATCTATTCTATATTTGGTGGAAGCTTATATGATCCTACTGGTGCTTTTTGCTACATGAATGTTCAAAATTTTATGTATACAAATTATCAGTATGTAATTTTTTGACTGAACTTAACGCCATGCAACATGAGTTATTTCCACTCTAGGTTATAAATATTTACCCATTTTTTTCTAGTTTGTTATGGCTTCATCAAAAAATATACTTTAATTTCATGTGAATTCATTTTGGAGTAAGAAATGAGGTAGACATTTAGTTTTAAAAATTAATACCCAATGAGTAACATCATGTTTTCCTCACTGATTAGAAATATCATCTTTACTATGCAATGAATTTCTTCATATATTGGGACCATTCTGAACTTTTCTGTTGAAGGAATCCAGCTATCAATTCCAGTGTCTATTTGACATAGTTTTAATTATGGTAGTTTAATAATATGTAAAAAAATCTGGACATTTTAATCTCTTTTCAATACTTAAAAAAATTGGGCAGGTACCACTTAGTTTTATTTTATATATTGCTATGGACTGAATTGTACCCAAAATCTGTTTTAGTCAGCTCGGGCTGCCACAACAAAATATTGTAGATTGGGTGGCTTAAACAACAGAAGTTTATTTTCTCACTGTTTTAGAGGCTAGAAGTCCCAGATCAAGTTTGGGCAGGGTCAGTGTCTGGAAAGGGCTCGCTTCCTGGCTTGCTGATGGCCACCTTCTCACTGTATCCTCACTATGTCCTCAGTATGTGTGGGTGTAGAGATCTCTCTCACTTTCTCTCTCTTCCTCTTATAAGGCCACCAATCCTGTGGGATTAGGACTCCACTCTTATGACCTCATTTACCCTTAATCATCTCCTAAAATCCCTATCCAAATACAGTCATATTGGGGGTTAGGGCTTAAACATATGAATTTTGAGGTGTGTGTGTGGGGGAGAGAGACACACACAATTCATATATTGAAGATCTAATCCCCAATGTGACTGTTCCTCTCCTATCTCATCCACCTTTTTCTTCCCATCTTAAGGTTACCACTAACTAGAATTTTATGTTTACTATTATCTTTTGGACAATTTTTACCATATATGTATACACATAGATGTATATACATTTAGTTTTTTTGTGTGTGTGAGGAAGACTAGCCGTGAGCTAACATCTGATGCCAATCCTGCTCTTCTTTGCCAAGGAAGATTGGCCCTGGGCCAACATTCATGCCCATCTTCATCCACTTTATATGGAATGCTGCCACAGCATGGCTTGACAAGCGGTCCATCGGTGAGCTCCCAGGATCCGAACCCGTGAACTCCAGGCCGCCGAAGCGGAGCGCGCGCACTTAACCGCTACGCCACTGGGCCGGCCCCTACATTTAGTTTTGAGCTCTTGTTTTAGAGGTTTATAAATATGGTATTACACTGGATGTAGTCTTTTGGGATTATCTTTTTTCACTCAATATTATGTTTCTAAGAATAATCCACATAGCTGTAGTTCATTCATTTTCCCCTGCTACATAATATTTCCTTACGTGAATATGCCAAAATCTATTTTGCTGCTGAAGGACCTTTGGATTATTTCTTGAATGAAATTGAGCCTATGAAAATTCTGGCACATTTCTTCTGGTGCATCTATGTATGGGATTTTCCAAGATATATACCTAGGAATGGAATTGTTGGGTCACCGGGTGTACAAATCTTTAACTTTACAAAATAGTGACAAATTGTTTTCTACAGTGGTTCCATGTGCTCTCTACAAGAAATGTACGAGTTCTTGTTGATCCATATCCTCCTCAACAACTGGTGTTGTGCTGGTTGTAAAGGTATTGTCTTTAAGCTCCAAACCCACCTTCTGTTACTGACTTAGTATGATGGGTCTTGTACTCTCCAAACTACATTGCTCTTTTGCTGGCTTGCTTCCTTTTAGTTTCTGCCAATGGCAAGGGGTACTAGAGGGAGTTTGGAAGATAGCAGGAGGCCAAAGGTGCTTTCTTTCCTGTTAGCGTGGTACTCCTATCAATGTTCTTCCAACAATGGCATCTCACCTCAACAGCAGAAGCTGGTTATAGCCGTGGTTATTTCCAGTCTCCAGTTTCTTTCTGCACTCCCAGAATCAGCCTCATTGTGCTCACTTAGAGGCACCGGAAGCAGTAGGACGGTTTTCTCTCCTCAGAGGTGAGTTCCAGCTCTGTGGGGCTCCTCTACTTATCTTTCAATGCGTGGCCAGTAGCAGCCAGTGGAACTCCCTCCTCAGAATTCTGACTCTCAGCTCCTTGGGTCCTTCCTCTGTCTTCCTGAAGAGCAGCAGCAGTGAAGCAAAAGTCTGGATCAGGCTTTCTCCTTCAAGCTTCAATGTTAGGATAACCCCGACCTCTTCCCTTTGTTCTTCCAGTCTTAGGGATAGTAACTGCTTCCTGTAGTAACTAACTTCGTGTTACCTCAGTGTTCCCCTTTTTGTTTTTTTCAGCCCTTCAATCCCATGTAACCAATTCCCTATGTTAAATTCTCTCTGATAATGTAACTATGTGGTTTCTATTTTCTTAACCAGTAAAGATATTTTGGACTTCTTAATCTTTGTTAATATACTGGGTATGAAACAGTATCTTATTAAGCTCTTTTTTGCGTGTTTCTCTGGTTATATTAAGGAGGTTGAACATTTTTGCATAAGTTTATTGACCATACATGTTTCTTTTTCAGTGAAATGCCTTCTCATGTAATTATCTCATTTTTCTACTGGATTTTTTTTTTCTTATTGATTTGTAGTTCTTTGCAGATTCTGGATATCATTGGTTGTAAGTTTTATGTGTTGAAAATATCTTCTCCCAGTTTGTGACTTACATTTTCTTTATGGTATCTTTTGATGGAGTAGTTTTTAATTTTAATTTAATTTTCTTTATATTACCTTTTATGATTAACTCTTTGTGTCTTGTCAAGAAATATTTCTCTATCCTAAGTTAAGAAAGACAGTCACCTCAAATTATTTAAATTTTGATTTTCATATTTAGATTCTTTTTTAAAAAATTATTTTATTGCGGTCATATTGGTTTAGAACATTGTACAAATTTCAGGTGTATATCATTATATTTCAGCTTCTGTATAGACTGCACCATGTTCACCAACAATAGTCCAGTTTTTATCCATCAGCAAACATCAAACTTTACCCCTTTCACCAACCCCTTCCTCCCCTCCCCTCTGGTAACCATTAATGTGTTCTCCTTATCTATGTGTTTGTTTGTTTATCTTCCACATATGAGTGAAATCCATTCGGTATTTGTCTTTCTCTGTCTGATTTATTTCACTTATCATAATACCCTCAAGGTCAATCCATGTTGTTGCAAATGACACAATATTATTTTATTTTATTTTTTTATGGCTGAGTAGTATTTCCTTGTATATATATACCACATCTTCTTTATCCATTCGTCTGTTGATGGGCACTGGGATTGCTTCCAAGTCTTGGCTATTGTTAATAATGCTGTAATGAACATAGGAGTCATATGTCTTTTTGAGTTAGTATTTTCATGTTCCTTGGATAAATACCTATAAGTGGAATAGTTGGATCATATGGTATTTCAACTTTTAATATTTTGAGGAATCTCCATACTGTTTTCCATAGTAGCTGCACCAGTTTGCACTCCCACCAGCAGTGTATGAGGGTTCCCTTTTCTCCACATCCTCTCCAACACTTGTTATTTCTTGAGTTTTTAATAAAAGCCATTCTGACAGGTGTGAGGTGATATCTCATTGTAGTTTTGACTTGCATTTCCCTAATAATTAGCGATGTTGAACATCTTTTCATGTGCCTGTTGGCCATCTGTATATCTTCTCTTTGGAAAAATGTCTGTTCATTCCTCTGCCCATTTTTTGATCAGGTTGTTCATATTTTTGTTGTTGAGTTGTATGAGTTCTCTGTATCTTTTGGAAATTAACTCCTTTTTGGAACTATGATTTGCAAATATTTTCTCCAGTTGGTGGGTTGTCTTTTCGTTTTCTTGATGGTTTCCTTTGCTATGCAGAAGCTTTTTAGTCTCATGTAGTCCCATTTGTTTCTTTTTCTTTTATTCCCCTTGCCTGGTGAGACATGGTATTTAAGAAGATACTGCTAAGACTGATGTCAAAGAACATATTGCCTATGTTTTCTTCTAGGAGTTTTATGGTTTCAGGTCTTACTTTCAAGTCTTCAATCCATTTTGAGTTAATTTTTGTGTATGGTGTAAGATAACGGTCAGCCTTCATTCTTTTGCATGTGGCTGTCCAGTTTTCCCAACACTATTTATTGAAGAGACTTTCCTTTATCCATTGTATGTTCTTGTCTCCTTTGTCAAAGATTGGCTGTCCATAGATGTGTGGTTTTATTTCTGGACTCTCAATTCTGTTCCATTAATCTGTGTGTCTGTTTTTGTGCCAGTACTATGCTGTTTTGATTACTAAAGCTTTGTAGTATATTTTGAGATCAGGGATTGTGATACTTCCAGCTTTGTTCTTTTTTCTCAGGATTGTTTTGGCTATTTGCAGTCTTTTGTTGTTCCACATAAATTTTAGGATTCTTTGTTCTATTGCCATGAACAACGTCATTAGGATTCTGACTGGGATTGTATTGAATCTGTAGATTGCTTTAGGTATTTAGATTCTTAATTCTCTGGAATTTTGTGTGTGTGTGTGTGTGTGTGTATGTGTGGACCTATATCAAAGTTCCATGTATATGGGAGCCTATTTCATAGCTCTCCATTTTGTGATAATGGTGTTTTTCTATCCCTGAAACAATAAATACATATCTTAATTATAACTTTATGCAAAGTCTTGATATCTGGTAAAACAAGCTCTTTGCCCTTCTTTACCTGGAAAAGATTTGCTATTCTTGGATCTTTGCCTTCCATATTCATCATTTCAAATTCAGTGAAAAATTTTATTAGAATTGCATTGACTCTGTATATCATTTCGTAGAACTGATAAATTTACAATATTGTGTTTCTATGCATGGACATGGGATATTGCTCCATTTATTTAGTTTTATTTAATGTCTTTCAATGTTTTGTAATTTTTTTCCATACACATATTTGTTTTAAGATGAATTCCTAGGTATTGCATGATATAATTGCAATTGTAAATAGTGCCTTTTAAAAAAATTGTTACCTGTTGATGATCCCTTCATTTCTTGCCCCTTCCCTTAATTTTCTTCACGTGTTTATTATTTCAGATGAAGTTTAGCATCGTTCTGTCAATTAAAAAAAGTTAGGGAAGTTTTGATTGAAAGTAAGTTTAATCTGTTTGTGTGGAACTGACATCTTCACAATGCTAAACAAAACACTATGTGACAACTGAAGTTTCAGTGGAGACCACTAGATACAGTAGATGAGACACTCCAAGAGCAAATCAACAAATGTAGATGTTAAAAAGGGATATCCAAAAATCAGTTCCATGATTATTAAATGCTCCCACATTTCAGGACTGTAAAATGTAGACAGAAGAATTTTTTTTGTGTGTGAGGAGACTGCTATTTGTGGACTGGGATTTCCTTTGGAGCAGGGATGAGGCGTGCTAAAGAGCTAAAGATATTAGTATTTAGAATATCCTTTAACTTGAAACAATCTATATGTCCATAGACAGTAAGGTGGATAACCAAGTTGTGGTTAATTCATACAGTGGAATAATATGCAGCAATGAAAGCTATTGCTACACATAACAACATGGATGACTCTCATAGACATAATATTTAGTGAAAGGAGCCAGATACCAAAGAGTACGTACTGTATGAAGCCTATTTATATGAAGCTCAAAAACAGGTAATACTAATTTATAGTGCTAGAGGTCAGAATAGTAGTTACCTTTGAGGAGGTGATGCCTGAAAGATGGCACAAGGGAGCCTGCTGAGATTCTGAATTGTATATCTTGATCTAGGTGGTGGTTGCATGCACACACACACACCACACACGTGTGTTTATATGGATATATACCTATAACCAAGGGAGAAGAAAATTTCAGGGATAGAGACTTATTTACTGATTTTTTGTCCTTTAGGAGCTTAATACACCACTAAATTCTGGGGATCATTTACATATTTTTCTCAGATTTTTCAGCAGAAATACAGTAATAACAAGTGCACAAGCTGGGAGCATGGCCATTATTTTGCCTTACTCCACAATATTTTATGTTTTTCTTTCCATGTTCACTTGGACATCAGTCCTAAGCTCTGCATCTTCAGAATTATGAAATATTGCAAAAAGATGAAGGGAAAATGATGGGTGACTATTGGATTTGTTAAGAAGATGGCAGAGATTGGTGGTTTCTGAAATCAGTTTACTCTCTGATTCACTTACTATTTTCTCACCTTCATTAGTGATGAATAAAAATGTTCAGATGCTTTTACTCTTTATCCTATCCATCAGCTGTTTTACTATCTTTTTTTACCTGAATCTGAAATTTTCCTGTTGACATGAAATTTCTACTCTTCTCCTTGTATTAGTTTCCTGTGGCCGTTGTAACATAACCACAAACATGGTGGCTTAAAACAACATAAATTTATTCTCTCACAGTTTTGGATGCCAGAAGTCCTAAATCAGCATTCACTGGACTGAAGTCAAGGTGTTGACAGGGCTGCATTCTCTTGGAGGCTACAGGGGGAGAATTTGTTCCTTGCCTCTTCCAGCTTTCGGTGACTGCCAGCATCCCTTGGCTTGTGGCTGCATCACTCCAGCCTCTGCCTCTGTGGTCACACTGCTTTCTCTTTTTCTGTCTGGGTCAAATCTTCCTCTGCCTCTCTCTTATAAGATGTGATTGCATTTAGGGCCCACCTTGATAATCCAGGATAATCTCTCCACCTCAAAATCCTTAATTTAATCACAGCTGAAAGATGCTTTTTGCAAATAAGGTGACATTTACAGCTTCCAGGGATTGGGACCTGATATCTTTGGAGTGGTCATTATTTCATCTATTACACCTCTCCAAATTGCAAGTTCCATGGGAGCAGAGCCCTTGTGTGTTTTGGTCACTTGTTCGTCCTCATTGTTTAGAAGATTTTTGAGCAAGAATGCCTGGCACACAGTAGGCATTCACTTAATATTTGTCAAATCAATCATTATTTATAATGAATCAATTTGAAGACATTCCTTTAGAACGAGGAAGTTCTGTTTTACTCCAGAAGACATACAGAATACCATTAGTTGGAATTTATAGTCAAAGACTTCAGTTTATCTCAGGAAGAATATTCTAATAACCAGGCCTATCTGTCCAGAGTCCAGCTTGCTTCATGAGAGAATAAGCTTTTTGAATCTGGATCTATTCCAATAAAGTTTGGATTATCATCTGTTAGGAATGCTAGAAAAGGTGTTTTAAAATTAGGTGGGAAGGTGGTTTTATAGATAGCAGTCAGGTTTATCTTGTGTAACAACTTTTACTTCATATCTAAAGAACCCTATTTTCTTGAAATTTCTAGAATTCTTCTCTAAGCATTTTGTTAATTTACTAGTTTTAAGGCCACTGAAAAAGATTCCTCTAGTTTATCAGCCTGTTGTGGACATTTTACAGAGGCTCCACAGAGACATTTTTCTTTTCTGTGGATCAGCTGTACTTCTGTTTAGAATAGTAAATAGAAGCATTTAGTGCATGGTCCTCCATACAATAAGAATATTTTTTTCTTTTTAATTTATAAATATGGCTCCAACTCTTCAAATCTAATTTTCAACCTGGAATCTTTCCATAGGTGTATAAAATATGGTCACTGAAATAACACAATTGACTTTTTGTTTCATATAGCAACACTATCCTAGGAACGAATCAAGATCCAAATAAATAGTGTCTCTCCATCAAAGCATGATGATTGGAAACTGCAAAGTTTTCTTCTAGATTTCCCTTCATATGAAAACATACATGAAAATCTGTCCTATGACCTTAGCTAAATCTAGTTTTTGGCCAAAGTAGTTGTGCCAGTGGGATGTGTTTGTGCAAATAATGGAATATGTTTTGGTGCAAGTAATGAAATATATCACTAAAATGCCTTAGCATTATTTCCCATAACAAGAAGCCTGGATGGTGGGCTGAAGAAGGTTGTAGCAGTTCCAAATATTATGCCCTTATCCAAATATGGACAGCAAAGGAAGGGAGGGGGAGATCTTTCCTTCTGCATCTATCTTTTTCTTTCTTTCTTTTTTTTTTAATCAAAGAGGAAAATCTTTCCCAGATGTCTCTCAAAGGACATCCTCTTCTGTCTCATTGGTCAGAACTGGGTCATATAACCATCTCCATTCAGGAAGAGTGGAAAAGCAAATTTCTGCCATATTAACTCCCCTCGTGGACAAGAAGGGGTTAAGTCTGTCCTCATTAGAAAGGGATTCTTCAAAATAACAGTTACAAAGAACTTTGCAAAGCCCTTTCACATATTCTTTTTCTTCTAATTCTCATTAACTCAGCCAGTTATGTAGAAAGTTGTTGTTGTCAGTAGTAGGGAGAGAAAACTGGGAGCTAATACTACCTGAGTAGGTACTATTGTGAACCAGTCCTATTTACAGATGAAGAGTCTGAGGCTCTACATAAGAAACTTGTCTAAGGTAACATGGCTAGAAAGCAGTGATGCTCCAACATGGACCATATTTAATAATGACGATGAGCGTGATAATTACACTGGTTCATACTGAGCTTACTATATGTCAAGTATTGTTCTATGTTACTTTACATTGATTACTTAATTCTCAACCCTATGAAGGAAGTAGTACCTCTATTTTATAGATGAGGAAACTGTGGCATGAGGTCACACATCAAGTAAGTGCAGACCTGTGATTAGAACTCCAGTGCTATCTCCGGGGCTGGGCACTTCTTTACACTGTACTGCTTTCCATTTCCCGTGGACTACTGCCTCTGAGCTAAGCTTTTGTGACTTAAGCTTTCTCATCTGTAAACGGGGATAATTCTACCCATGTTATGGGGTTCCCATAAGGAGTGAACTGATCATCCATGTACAGTAATTAACAATGAGACAAACATAGTAGGCTGGCATTATTACTGTAGAATTTGTCTCACTATATTGAAATTTTCAGTTATGTCTTTTACCCACCCTACTGGACTGAGATCATCCACGACAGCAGTTCTCAAACGTTTTGAACTCAGGGGCCCCTCTACACTCTTAAGAATCATTGTAGGGGGCTGGCCTGGTGGCACAAGCAGTTAAGTGCGTGCGCTGTGCTGCAGCGGCCTGCGGTTTGCCAGTCCGGATCCCAGGTGCGCACGGACACACGGTTCGTCAGGCCATGCTGTGGCGGTGTCACATATAAAGTAGAGGAAGATGGGCATGGATGTTAGCTCAGGGCCAGTCTTCCTCAGCAAAAAGAGGAGGATTGGCAGATGTCAGCTCAGGGCCGATCTTCCTCACAGAAAAAAAAAAAGAATTATTGTGGACCCCAAAGAGCTTTGGTTTATGTGAGTTATAGCGATCATTACTGCACTGAAATTAATACTGAGAAATGTTTGAAACAGAATAAAAGGCACATGCTCCCTCAGCTGCCAGAGTGATGATGTCATACACATCATGCATCCTCTGGAAAACGTTTCTGTGTACTTGTGAGAAAATGAACGTGGAAAAGACAAAAAAAAAAAAAAAAGGAAAAGAAAAAAAAGGTCTTTGTATTATGAAAATAGTTTTGACTTCACCAGGACCACCGAGGGTTCCCCGGACCACACTTTGAGAACTACTGCTCCAGGGTATGCGGTTGATGAATGAATCAAGGGATTCTGTGTCTCATACGAGGAAACTCCAGAGAGGCTAAAATAAGAGGCAGCGCCACAGTTCCACCCCACTCACGGCGGCCTCTACAGCTTCCCCACCTGGCAGCGCGGTCCTTAGCAACCGCCACCCTCAGCCGCGCCGCCGCTCCTCCCTGAGCGCGACCCCCGGCGCCCACGCCAGCTCCAGGGACCCCTTCCCTGCGCGCTACGCCTGGCAACCAGCAACCAGCGTCTGGGGAGCCAGGAAACGGGCCCCCGCGCCTCTCCTCCAACTCCCGGCTTCCATGGCAACCGCGGCGCGTAGCCCAGGCGTCATTCCTCCCTCAATCCGCATCGGGCTAAACCATTCGCCTCAGGGACCTTCGCAGGGCGAGAGGGAAACAAGGGAATTTGATAGAACGTCTGCTCCGATTTTTCCACCTAGTTTGAAGGATACACTTCCAGCTTTCCTTTCGCCAACTGCCCCTGCGAGGGTAGCGCGGCGCTTCGCCTGCTCGGCTCGAACGCCTCCCCCATCCCAGGCCCACGAATGGGCCGGCTCCACGGGGAGACTCGCGGTCGGCGCGGGTTGGCGCCAAGGCGGGGGGCGCGCCCAACGCAGCGCGCAGGGGGCGGGGAGGTGGGCAAGATGGCGCCGGGCGAGTGATTCTCTCCTGGTACCTTCAGTGGCCGCTGAGACACCGGGGCGGGGGGTCCTGCCCCCACTGCCGCCCTTCCTCCTCTCCTCCGCCCCCGGAGACCCCCCTCCTTCCCTTTCTTCCTCTACCTCGGGGGGAGGGGGAGGCGGGCCCGCTTCCCGGGACACCATGTCGGACTCTGAGGAGGAGAGCCAGGACCGGCAACTGAAAATCGTCGTGCTGGGGGACGGCACCTCCGGGAAGGTCAGTCCTCGAGCGGGCTAGCCGTCCCAGGCCTGCAGGAACCCCGGCGCGGCCCCGGCGCCCTCAGCCTCTTCCCTGCCGCCGCCTCATTACCCCGAGTCCCGGGACCTCTGGGCCCGGGCCCGCCTGGTCTTGGCCTGGGGCCGGACACGAAGCAGGCGCTTGGTGAAGGCCGACGAGAGCTGTCCAGCTCCTCTTAAAACAAAACAAAACAAAACAAAAAAAAACAGTCACTCCTCGACTCCCTGCTTGGATCGCGAACTCCTACTTCTCCTTCATGACTCGGGTCAGCATCACCTCCCTGGGAAGCTTTCCAGCTTCTCGTCTCTGAGGACTGGCAAGGATCTGCCAAGGCATCTTACCTCTTTTTACTTTAGTCCAGGTCACACTTGGCTCCTTTCCCCCCTTCACCGTTTCGGATGCCTCCACTGTACTGGGAGCTCCCAAGAGCTTGGCTCTGGAATCAGATTCCCCGGGTGAGAATTGGGGCTCCATCACTTACTTGTCGAGTGACTGGAGGGCAAATTGCCAACCTATTTGTGCTTCATCTGTAAGATAGGTATTGATGGGGGTCGCCTCAAAGGGTTAAGTGTGCAAATACACATTAAATGTGAAAATCCACGTAAAGCTTTCAGAACATGGTGTGCACTCAATAAACGTTGGTTGCTGTTTTACAGCATCGTACCTGTTCTTGTCTGTTCCCAGCACAGCACCTGTCAGCACAAGCATTCATTCAACAAATATCTGTTGAGCTCCTGTTATGGGCTGGATGCTGAGGGTAGAGCTGCTAGCTTGATAGAGGGGATCCTTGCCTTAAAGTCTAGACTTCGGTGATGGTTGGTTGAATGAGAGGGAGGGAGTGCGTGCATGAGAATATCCGGCAGCCAGTCTCCTTATCTCCTAGGCAGGGGTTTTTAACCCAGGGTTGTGGAGCTCCTGAAATGAAATAAACATTGCCTGGTACTTGCTCTTTGGAGAGGGTCTATAGGATCTCAAAGGAGTCTGTGACACACACCCCAAACAAAGCGAAGAGCCTCTGCCCGGGGTGTCTTCACACCTGTCGTTTCTGTCAAAGGTGCTAACACTCCTTCTGGGAATATTGCTCAAGTTTGTCTCCTTTCTTCTCCACTCCATTTTCCCCAACCAGAGTCTTCAGAAATGCAGGTTATTATTGCTACCAGTTTCCCGATTTCAGGTTCACGTTTGCCTGTTACTGGTATAGTTACCTTGGTCTCTGTGGTGACGATTGCTCTTTGCCTTTTCCCTGGCAGTTGGCACTGGGCAGCTGCTCCTGTCTTTGGTTCTGAGATTTGAGTTCTGAGGCCCCCTGGGAAAGATGTCATTCAAATGCAAAATTTGGAGAGTTCTAATTTCTTTCTTGCCTTCCTGGGAATTTTGTTATTGATTTTTATTGCTGAGGAAGAACAACTTAATATATTTTGATTACTTTTAAACATTTTGGGGAAGAAAAGAACTTGGGATCACTTTTCTTTATAAAGTATTAATTGTATGAATTTTTGTACATATAAAACAACTTTTTGAATGGATTAATTGTTTTAAATAAATCAGCATTGTTTCTAACACCTTTAATCAATAAAAATTTTAAGTTATATTTTTATAGTTTTCTCATCATTCATATTTTCTTTTGAATGCCTTCTAATTTTACATTTCCTAAATCTTTTTATAGTCAACTCATAACTGAATTTATTTCCTTTTTAAAATTATAATAATATATAACACCAATACACTTATAAAAAGACACAAAAATTACCTGCCATTCTACATTCTATCGCAGTTCTTTAAACTTTTATTCATTTTTTTCTCCTAGTATTTATTCGTTATCATCATACATGTATTAGTTGAAATTTGTTCATAATTTTGTATCTAGGTTTATTTAGCCTGTCATACATTTTCCTCATGTTGGTAATTTATTATGAATAGTTATGTTCTTCATCTTTGTTTAAAATTCTGTGTAGGACAAAGCATAATTTTTGCAGTTCAATATTGTTGAATTAGGATTATCATTCTACTTCAAAGGATAACCGTGATACTCTTTATGGTGTTCTGATTTAGTCTTCATCATCTTAGCTTGTGTATTTTAAAACCATAAAGACTTTTTTCTGCCAGAAATTTCCGGATATAAGCATCAGAAACCTAACTATTTTTCATTATTCATATATCAAGCTTTTTTTCCCTTCATACCCTGTTCAGCTCTCAAATTACTGGCGGCTGCCAACATTCCCATTCTCTTCTTTTACTGTCCTTTTCTTTTATGAATTCAGCCTCTTTTTCATTCTTATTTGTATCCTGATTTAACTTGTGGCCATTTTTTCTAGCATTAGTTTTTCTTGCTAGTTCTAACTCAGGGCATTTCTGTATACACTGACAGAAGCAACTGAGTATTGAGATGACCACTAACAGTTTCTCCAAGAGAAATTTAGCTCCTCCTCCTAGTAGCACGTGTTTCTATTTATTTCCTGTTTTGATTCATACTTTTGATTTTATTACATATTTCTTAAGATTTTTTTGAGGCAAAGTATTCTTTTATGGTGTCTTTTCAGTGTTAGTAAATGTAGTATGGTTAAAATTGTTAGCAAAAGTTCACCAAACAATAAAAAAAATAAAGAATCAGATAACGTTTCAGATATGGTAGATGATTGTTCACTTCATAATTGTTTAAGAATGGTATTTATACAATGACTTGTGAGAAATTATTAAATGTGAAAGATGGCACAAAGTCTAGATAATTGAAGAGTAAGTGCCTCTCACTGATTCGGTTGATCCTCTGTTTAATTTTTATAGTAAGATGTCTGGAGACGAATAAGAACCCATTTTAATGTTCTGTTTTCCCAATGACCGATACTTTTGACAGATTATACTCTATTTCAAATGAAAGTCCTAGCTTTATGTTTGCCTCAAAAGTGTGAGGGTAGGGCTTCCAAAATCTAGAAGTCCTGTTTCCAAGAAAAGAACCTTAGAATTTTTCTGAATATTCATTAATATAAAAATATTGAACTTTGAGAATCTTAAATGAAAGTGAAAAATTACCTTAAATGACATTATGCTGATGTTTATGTGCCTTGAGTTTCTCTTTGATTTATAAAAGTATTTCAACCATCCATATGTTAAACATTTTTAAATATCTGTAATAGTATAAGTAGTGATAATTATTTTTCTCTAGAACTCTGAGCCTCTTTACAGATGATTGTGTGCTTTAAGTTAAACAAGCTCAATGGCATAAATAAGGCTAAATGAAAAACAAAAGGCTTCAAAAAGGAATGCTTACCTTTTTTATTCTGATCTCTCAGTTTTTGTATTATTGTTATATGCTTCAAGGAAGCCAAATAAATTTTCATTTTGTTGTAGTGAGTTTATTTCTCAGTGTCTAGCAGAACATCTTTTTTATGGTGCTCAATAAATATTGACCAAATGTCTTAGAAAGTTATTACAAATGCTGAGTATTTAAAAGAATTGGAGTTAGGGTGTGCAAGTTGCCATTTGTGTGGAAAATATGGTTCTTGTGTTAAAAGAAATTTAGGTCTTTTTGTTTAAAGGAATTGAAATTTGGCCACGTTTTCTTTTGCCTGCTATACTTATGTCATAATTAATTGTAATAAACTATCTTGGAAATTTTATCTTAGTTTTCATTATTTTAGGAGTTGACATCTAATTTTAACTTTAAAATTAAAAAAGGCTGTTTTTCCTTAACTTTGGGAGTCTGTCTTGAAGAGCATAAAAGCTTCAAGAACCTGCCTTTCTCTTCTTTTTGGGAAAGTTTACAATTGAATAGTGCATTTAAAATGTTTAAGAAGTTTCTGAGTTATTTCACTTGTTACCAGAATGATTAATTATTCGTTTGCTTTGATAAGAAATGGTATCCTAAAAGAAAGCTTGAGAGTTTTGAATATGACTTTGAGTTGTTATAAAAAAATGTGGATGTGTATCTGTTCTGGTTATAATATTCTTGTGACTTTTAAGATTTATGATTCTTGGATGGAAAGTATTTATTTTTGCCTGCTTAATATTAATCTTAAAAATATCAACTTTATTTGAAAGATAAACATTATCAGAGTCATTCTATAGAATTATTTTCATTTAACATCTTTAATATAGAGAAAAATTAGACACTTAAAGATACTTTTCCTGTGGGGGAAAAAGAAAAGAAATTCTATAAACAGGCTTTCCTCTGCTTAATTAGTACTTTTTTATTGGCTGTGGGCACAAACTACTCAGAATATTTAACCTCAGAAATGAAACTTTTGAGTTCTCTGAAATTTTATTGAACTGATATATATGGATATAGAAGATTGAGATGTTTAGTCTGAATCTTTGGTTTTAGTTTTCCAAACTAAATGTTTTCGTTTTCTTTGTTGATGAATCTTAAATTATAATTTCCAGCCAGGAGAAGGAGCTTGACAATCAGGGGATTTAAAGAGATCTAAAAGATTAGTCTGTTGTCCCCACTGATAGCTGCTGGCAAGTGAACTTTACCTGGTGGAGTGTTTAGTCCCTCCTCCCCTTGTAACTGATTAGAACTACTTCAAGTTGCTTGTTGGATTAATAGGAGAAGAAATATTAAGATTATTTAATAAGATTTAGTAGTGATTTTATGTTTACATTTCTAAAACAAAGATATTAATTTTGATATTCTGTGCATCAATTTTTTAGACCTCCTTAGCTACGTGTTTTGCTCAAGAAACCTTTGGGAAACAGTACAAACAAACTATAGGACTGGATTTCTTTTTGAGAAGAATAACATTGCCAGGTAAGAGACTGAAAATCTTAACACAGAAAATTGTACATATCTTACAATAAGAGACATAGGCATAAATGTTTAAATAAATTTTGGGGCTGCTTTTGCATGAAAATAGATGTAATCAGTAAATCTATCTTAGGGAGGTTAACTTTCATTGGCATCTACCATGAAGACATATTGTCCGTGAGTGTGAGAAAAAAGTTTGTATATTCCCCTACTCGCCCACTATTTTTGACCACTGCACATTTTTCAAGGGTAAACAATAGTTGCTTATAAAATTCCAAAAAGTTTAAAAAAAATCAAATGCTATACAATTATCAACAGATATGGTATAAACTAAATGTGAAAAGACTGGAAAGATTATTTTTTAAAATATTATTTTGATTAGCCTCTGCTTCAGTTTTTTGTTTGAGAGAAAGTTGGAACAGAAGTATAATGTAGCTATGGAACTTCTGTGCTCTAATATGTGAATGCTGTTTTATGCAAGGCAGCATGAAATTGCTGGCATTTAATAGACCACTAAAATTTAGGGTCCCTAGGCACTCATAAAAATACAGTTTGAGCATTCAAGATGTTTCAGTTCACCATGCAAAGAAACTATTTAGATGCCAGTTGCAGCACATTTTGTGGGAAATACAGGGAAATAATAACAAAAAAAGAGTGGTTTCTGTTTTAAGTTAGTTTCTGAACAATTGGGGCTTTAAAATGCTCTGTCCATTCACTTGTGATGGTTAAATTATATGTTTAAAGTATTTTATTAAAAGCGGTTTATCTTGATTGACTTTATAAACCAGTCCATCCCTCTCCTCTCTGAGGAAACAAATTTGAATAAAAACGGTTACAAGTGTAGTGTCAGATTCGTATACTGGAACGTGAGTGATATAGTGGGAAGGGGTTTAATAAATTCTAATATTGTTGAAATATGTTAACCTCTCAGACACCCCATCTATCAGACAATTCTCTATGAAAGTTTTAGAGCAGTTAATGAAAACTCTTGGTAATTGAAGGTATTCTGCATATCTCACTAGTAATATACTCTGTTATATTGTGTGATGGTCTATATTTGGCTACCAATGAAAAATAAATTAGAAGATATAGCATGAGAAAAGAATTCCAGTTTTCCGTTACTAAGTTATTGTTCAGCAAGAGGTTTAATGGGAAACGTGTATTTTGTTTCATTTGTATTTTCTTTTAATGCAGTCAAAACCAAAAATCTCATTTTATTTTTATTATTCTCTTATAGATAGGTTAATGCTACATTCAGAATATTTACAGCAGTCACTAGCAGAATACATGCACAAATCACATAATATACATGCTGAAAACTTATTTTCACAGCAATTTTTTCAGAGATGCCAGTTGTACACAGAGAACCTCATTATGTGTTTAGTTATTGACTATTTTGTTTTAATGCTAATTAGCAACAGCACCAATTTTCTGTATCATTAATATTTTTTAATTTTCCTGATGTTTTTAGTTCAAAGCCTTAAATAAAGGAACAAGCACCTACTCAAACACTGAAAACATTTTAAGACTGGTTTTGGATATTTTATATATGTGACGTGATGATTTCTGATCTGTTGCACAACAGATCAATACCAATTTTTAGATTTTGATTACTTTGTAAAAAATATTTGGTGGTTTTGAAATCCAAATTTATAGTATAATATTTTATATTTAGAAAGTACTTAGGTTAAAAAATGACATTAATGAATGTATATTTTAATTTTTCTGATTAAGTTTTTATTTTGATGGGCAGAGTTCCAGAATTTTTTTTTTTTAAAGGCAGTTTGTTTTATGCTACTTAATGGACTCAAAATTGTGGTAGAAATTTCAGTAGGAAAAAAATGTTTTAATGTAAATTGATTTTATATAATTAATTGGTATGTTAAGAAATAAGCTGAATAAATTACAAGGTTTATGGTATATCCTTTATATACTTTAGCCTTAATTTTAATTCATTGTAAGTGTCAAATGTAGGATGATTAATATTTGAATCATTTGCTAAAACATTACAGGCAGCATTATTGAATTTGTAGTAAAGCAGCATAGTAGGTAAATCTAATATTTGTTAGTATTCTAGTAAGTCTTCTGTCCATTCAGATCGTTAGACGTGTAATACCTCCTGTCCATCTATTGACATTTTCTTCATGCAAGTTTTCAAGGTCATTACTTTGCAAATACTCATCCATTTTAGTATGTTTCATGATCTGGTATGCTGTATAGTCTGGATGCAACCACTGTGCAGATTTTACTGCTTAAAATAGTGTATCTGTTAGTCAGAGATTTTGCTGATAGAGCTTCTTAAGAGCCTTAGTCAAAATACTTTCAGGAAGCTTGTGGGTACAGTCCAGTAAACAGCGTTCTACTGTGAAAAGGATTTCTAAGTCTTTAGTACAAGAAGTGGGCAGACTTGTGTTTTTAGTTCCATCTTGACTATGCAGCACTTTAAGTAAGGTTAACCAAGGCACCAAGTGTACTTTTACAAGGTCACTGTTGAATCCTCTTGGTGGCTTTGGTTCATACCAAAAGCAACTTACCTGTATTTTGTCACCTCATTTATTTTATTTTTTCCCCTAGTTACATGTCATTTCTTACAGAGGAGCAGGAGTTTTGTAGCATTTTGCATTTGGGATTAAATTGCTGACAGTTTCCTTAATGTTCTTTAATTAGTTAGAAATTTATATTAGATTGGTTCTTGATTTGTAAAAATTTTGCAATATTGATTATTTGAATACTCTTATATAGCTTTATAGGTACGTCATTTTGAAAATATACTAGGAGACTTCATATGTTTATACTTGCAAAAACTAAAATGAATATTGATTTGAATTCCATCTTTATGTGATTTTGTTTCCCAAATAGGAAACCCCATTTATTTTTATGTTTGTGTGTTACTAAGCCTAAAATTCAAATGTGGAAGTTAAAAATATATTTCTAGATATTTGAAATAACTATGAAGTTAATATCATTTGTTGAAGGTAGAATGATAGCAAAATTTTTTTTTTTTTGGCTAGCATTGTACATTATTGGATTATCAGTAATGCATAACTATTTTTATTTCTGAGGCACTAGAATATGTATATTAAAAAACAAGCCAACAACAACAAACAGTGTTTATTTGGAAAGGTATGGATTTAAAAAATACTCTCAATGCATGAATATAAACCTCTTAGATAGACAATTGAATAAACAATTTAGAGTTTTGAAATGATGTGGTCAGAATTTGAAAACATGTAATGACGATCATGTTGCTAAAGTTATATTTGAAATGTTCATAACACCTAATTCAGATAGGCTCTAAGTATCAGAATTTAAAGGAAAAAAAGCTTCATATTTCTTGATATGAAGTTAAGTGATAGCGTTTATTGGCCTTGAAGAAAATGGGATTAAATGCTTTTTATTCAGTATTAACTAAAATCTTACTCTAAAAAAGTTAATGTTACTAGGCACTGTTTTTTGAAGTAAACAAATGACTGTAAAGAGTTTTGCAAGTAAAATGAATCAAGTACTGCCTGTTTATCTAGGGGCTTCTGAAACTATTTGATAATATAGTTCTATTGACGGCTAGCCCTTTCTCACCTGCTTAATTTGAGACAGTATTATAGAATGAGTTCAGCTTTGAATCTTGAAAAATTTATATTTTTAAGAAATTGGGTTTACACAAGTTGTTGGATAAGTCTTAGTCTGTGACATTTTGGTTTTCATATTTATAGAGCTTTAAGAACATTTTGGTCATTACTCTGTGAGCATTGAAAGTGTGTGTATGTGGCAACGATGACGGGTGATAAACTTCAGTAGCTCTCATTAATGCTAATGGAAGTACCTTGTGTAAATCCTCTGCACGTTGGCAGATGGAACAGACCTACATCCAAATAATGGAAAGAGTGTAATACAAACCCAGCAAAACTTAGAGTTAAGGGTAAAACTTGGCTAGTTAATCCAGTGTTGTACTTTCTTTTCAGTTGCAAACTTGAATGGTGTGTCTAACATTCCCCAATTTTAGTGTTTTACGTTGGTGTAAAAATTCATGTCTTTATGATCCTTTTTTTTTTTTGAAGTGAGACCATTTTTTTAGTGTCTGAGTTTTTATTTTGAGTTTTCCTGATTTGCAAATCATTCAGAAAGATACATTTTTCGTGTGGGAGCTCATTTTTAAGGTACCCATTGAGACTTTGTCCACCTTTGGAGAAAACTGCATAACATTATTAGGGGAAATAGTTTGAAATGTTAAACTAAAAGAGTATACTGAACATAGTCTTTACCTTTTGTAGTTTGGTCATTAGTTGCATTGATAAGAGAGAATAGCTTATCATAAATTTTTGTATCAAGCAAATATTTTGCAAAATGGACAAAAGAATTTTAAAGATTGCCTTTTAGTATTTTAAAATGCTTTTATAATACTTGTATGGGGAAGAAGATTTGTTACACTATTTTATGAAGGCTTTGAATCACATATAATTTGTTTCAATGGAAATGCTTTGAACAGGTATAAATGCATCATAATATTTCGTGATATACTGGGTATGTATCCTATGTCAGTTCTGAAGAGGGCTATCAAATGTGTTTATATTTTATAGGTTAAATTTGAAAACGTGGTTTTTAAATTATGTTTACTATTGCATATAAAGCTGACATTCAAATTAAAATTTATTCATTTGAGTTGAAAGTATGGGTCCATTTTTGTAGTCTGATTAATCTATGAGTTTTAGAACCTATAGAGTTTAAAACTTACAGCAAAATTCATTATGTGCAATAGGGTAGGTTAGTATATAAAGATCAATTTTTATTTTACGGTATGTTTTTTACCCCACGTACAAGTGCTTTATTGTTCTATTCTCTAAGAAAATTTTTTTTAAGGTTTAAGAAGTTTATGAATTAAAACTTTCTTTTGTTTTGAAGGTGATTATAAATATGGTTCCATGGAAATGGGGTAAAAGTATAAAACGAAATTCCCCATTATGATTTCTTTTGACAACATTATTTCACAATTTCAAATATCTGACCGTATGAGCATGCTGAATAAAAGGCAAATTAGGTTCAGAGTTTACCATTGTGACTTAGTGTTCTCTGAAACTGTATTCAATTGTTATTTTGTTACTTAACGTTTTTTCTATTCTTATTTTTATATTCATTTTTTTATATTCTAGGAAACTTGAATGTTACTCTTCAAGTTTGGGATATAGGAGGGCAGACAATAGGAGGCAAGATGTTGGATAAATATATCTATGGAGCACAGGTATGACATGAATTCTATGATTATTCCAATACTGAAAATACTCCCCTCACAAACACACACAAGTGGGTACACACACACACACACACACACACACACACACACACACACACGTTCTTGCTAACTTGATTTTTATCTGATATGTAGAGACTAATTTTACATTTGTGCTAATCCTTTGGTTTCATCCTCCCCAAATTATGTTTGGAATGATTTGGGTCAGGGAACTGGTATGACTCTAACAGCTTTTGTATACTACTTATATCACTAGATATTATGGTCAGCAGTTGAATAAATGCAGTGATAAATGACATTTTGATATTTATTAGCTGGTTTGGTTATAGTGATTACTTTCAGAATATGTAAACTGAGTGAAAAATATAGAAGGGGAAAATTTAATTTCATTTTAAGTTGTAAGGACATAAAGCATATTTATATGTCTATTTTTGTGTTTTGAATTAGTCTACTAAATATTTATAGTTCTTCAGATTTAATAGATATCTCAATATATTGTAACAGAAAACTAAGTATGCCTATGTATGAAGCACAATATTTTAACATGATAATGATTTTTTTCAGAAGAAAATCTATGTAGAGTAAGAAAAACCACTTGAATAATTATATAACAGAAATTCTTTGGCAACATGAATTTATAGAGACATAATTTATAAGTTTTTAAATTAAATTATTATACAAATAGAAAATATGCATGGTAGTAATATACTTTAAAAAGTTAACTATTGACATGCTATTTATGTTTGCTTTTTCTTCCACTTTTAATTAGTGTGTATCTTTCACATCATCGTGTGGCATTAGAGGGCTAATATTCATAATCCTCATTTAGTTCTTTATTGGAGTTTGATATTTTAAGTGGGAGAATTATAACTTGGTTATATGGAAATATATTGCTCATAAGAAATGAGTCCAGAGAATGTTAAGCATTCTTCTGTACGAAGTTTGATGCTTGACAAATACTATTGCTTTAATTTTGGATGGAAAGTAGATTCTAAATTATTTTCTAAAATATTCAGGGAAGGATAAATGAGGCTTATATGGTTCTGAATCACATATAAAGGCTCTCGAGTTTTGTTTTTTGCGTTATTGATATATAGATTTGGCTCTTAGAACTCTTTCTCTTTGCCTTTTCTTCTACATTGTTCTTTGTCTCTGGGAAAATGTTTTTGCTCATGTAATGTTTTCACTTGTGACTATATGATTTGATATTTTATGCATGTTCATTTTTATCTTAAAAGGTATGTCTCAGATTTTTGTGTCTAGCTTTTTTGTTGTTGTTTAACTTTTTCTGTTTTAAACTGATTATGGTTAAAGAAGATCTTAAGCTCAAGAAAAATTGCTGGACAGAGATTTGTGGGAAGGCACAGTCCTTGTTTCACTCACGCAGTTGGTAAAATGGGATTTGAAAATAACAATCTCTCTCTTCTTTGCTCCATTAAAATCTATCTTCAAGGACACATACTGGATTTTTTAAAAAATAAAAGTTAGATTAGTCAAGCTTTTAATGATAATGTCAAATAGAAGACCTTCTTATGGTTTGTAGATATATCTAGTGTTAGTGGAAAACGGGAAGATTTTATGCATCTCAGTGTAAATAATAATATAAAATTCAATTAATAAATTTTTCTTACTTAAAAATTAGGAGAATTTAATGCTCATGAATTGGATTATCTTAATTTTACCTTCAAGGCATTTGAAAAATTTTGTTTGATTTATGTAAATTTATTAAAGTTTATTATTTTAGAATTATGATATATAAAAATTAATATTGATGTGAAACTCACATAATATAAAATTAACCATTTTAAAAGTAGATAATCAGTGGCATTTAGTACATTTAAATATTGTGTGACCATCCCCTCAAGTCAGGTTTTTACAATATATGTTTTATGCTATTACATAGCTGCTTAATATCAGCAGGCATTAATGGGCAAATATGTAGAAATTTCAAAATTTCCATCTCTTTTGAGAGTACTTGAGTTTAGTAAAATGTCTGTCTTCTCTTCTAATGTACCTTGTATCTTGGGAGAAAGAGAATATTATATTCCTTTTTAGAACTTGTCACATAAGATTTCTATTTTGAAGGTACTTGTTGACTTTTTTCTCTTTTGATGGTGTATTATATTGTTTATACTTTACAATTTCTGTGAATGTTATAAGCGTATACCCTGTTTTATTAAACAACAATGTAGTACATTATTTCTGAGAAGTTCATGAACATTTTCATGAAATGGTACCAGGACACTAGGAATTCTAAGATGATAAAATGAGTTGTCATAAATTAATGGTAGTGTAATAAATTTTCTCTGTTTCCAGAGATTCTAAATTAAATGCTGTGTAAAATCATAAAGTACATTTACCAGTGGTTTCTTTTCTTGAAATATATATAAATTTTTATCCAGGCCAGAGAAGCTCTGACTACAATTCACTATCATAAATTGGGAGAAATGTTACTTTTCAAAAACAATGGTTTCAAAAACATTCTAATAGCATTTTAATATATTTAATAACTTTATGTTATATAATCACACAATTATTCTTCAAAGTGAATCTGTATGGTTTCTAGAGTTCTTCTAGATGCTGTATGTTGCCCATGTCATGAATACTTTGTATTTTGGGATACATGCTACAGGATAGAAATCTTTCAGAAATAATGTTTTGGCAAACGCTTTTGAGGACATCAGTTTAATGTATTATTTAGGATTTTGTTTTAGGTTCTCTAACTTATGTGTTGTATATAGAAAGACTTATACCTATCTGGGCTATTAAGCTTTTTTTAAGGGCATTTTTTAACATCCAGAAGAAGCTTATTTATAGGCTAGGAATTAAATTAGATTAAAATAAAACTGGTTATTTTACCCTCTTTCCCTTTTGCCCCCAGTAGCATTAAACTTTAGCAATAGTCTATTGAATAGTGTTGGTTGAAACAAATTGAATTGACACCCAAGAAAGAATTAGTGAGGTATTTTGACAAGAACTAATAAGTATGTCTCAGTTATATTCCTAGATTTTAAATTAACTTAAAATTTTCTAGGAGTCTTCAGACCGATATTATGGGCTATTTTTCATAGTGGTTACGAGCAAACACACAGTACATAGTGTTTAGTGCCCTGTAACCTGTGGCTAACAGAGGCTAATAACAAACCTCAGAAAAGGACTGGATGTTTCATTTTTGTAGCTCTTTCCATCCTGGAATCTAAGTGGTTTGCAAACACTGTGCTACTGAGCATAAACTCAATGAAGTGTAGTCATTTTTGAGGTGGAACATAACTACTATTGTGTGCCAGTGCCCCACACAGATGAGCTAGCCTGTTAACCACGAACAAAAGTATTTGGTGCCTGTATGACAGCTGGGGAAAGAGCACATCTTAAAGCTGGACTTCCTGAGACCTTCTGCTGTCTTTTAGTATGAATTTTTTAGTTGAATATTTGCCACTTTATAACTGATTGTATTTACAGAGCTCTCTTGCATTAGTATTTCTTCTTGCAGGTTGTGCTTTTACAGCAAAGTATATGTTGTTGAGACTATTATATAATCTATATGATTTAATTCATTTCTATATATAATTGAAAACAAAAGTAGATTATTTGTTGTACAAATCAGGGAGAAAAAATACCTGCATTTTTGGAATGGGGAACCTTTCATTTTGGAGAATGTTAAATTTTGTGTGTACTGTGCATGTAAAATTTTAGAACTAAATCTATGACATACCTTGCAGTACTGTTAAGTATTGCCATCAGTGTTTGTTCCTTCAAGACCGCTATCAGTTATCCATTTGAAAATGGTATCCATTTGATTTACTGGCTCATCATTCTTATTAGATACAGTGATAAGTGAAATAGATGAAAACAAAGTACTTTATATAATATTTGCTAAAGGTCTTGAGGTTTATAAAGAGAAAGAGAAAGGTGGTAGTATCTTCTGGGAATTGCAGGGGGAAAAGGTGAAGTTAAGGCGTAGAAAATGTAGGAAATTTTTGTTGAAGGATTTGAAGATATAGAAGGATTTATTAAACTTGAAATCTGATTTCCAGAAGTCATGGCAAAAAGATTTGGGAAGAAGAGGAACAGTTGGAGGGTAAATTGGGAAGAGGAAGCACAGGGCAATTTGAGGATAAGACATAGGAGAAAGATGCATGGCGGAGAGATGGGTGATAAAAGAGGTAATCGGGAACATGAGACATGGTGATGGGTTTAGATGGTCACAAGATTGTCAAGAAAATTGTTTCCAGCAGTTCCCAGTAGATTCTTCTCAGGTCTGAGTTGTTGCCATTATGTGTTGCATTTCTGAGGGAGTTGTACTTTCTTGTGGCTGAGAAGATTCTGATAGTTTTCTGGAAGAAGTCAGAAGAGGCCTGGATTGATTGATGTGGTGACAGACTCAGGGCTTGAGGGTGCTTGTATTATAGGCTCCCGAAAAGGTGAGTACTTAGAGGGCTGGCTTTGGTGTGCTGAAGCTGGTGGGTAGAGGCCTCCGAGTCAGTGGCTGCTTGTATGAGTTTTGGTAGTTTTGCCTTTTAAAGAATTGGTCCATTTCATCTATGTTATCAAATTTTTGACCATAGAATTGTTCATATTATTCCTTTATTATCCTTTTAATGTCTATGAGATCAGTAGTGATGACTGCTCATTAATTTGTGACTTCTCTCTTTTTTTTTTGGGTTAACCTGCCTAGAGGTTTACCAGTTTTTGCTTTTGTTAATTTTCTCTATTGTTTTCCACTTTTCAATTTCATTGATCTCTGCTGTAATCTTTATTATTTTTTTCTTCTGCTTGCATTAAGCTTAAATTGCTCTTCTTCAGTTTTCTGAAGTGGAAGCTTAGATTATTGATATTTCTTCTTTTCTAATATGCATTCAATGCTATACATTTTCCCTTAAGCACTGTTTTTGTTGCATCCCACAGTTTTGATCGCTTGTATTTTTATTGATTTAAGATATTTTTAGGCTTCTCTTGAGACTTTTTTTTTTTTTAACCCATGTGTTATTTAGAAGTATGTTGTTTAATCTCCAAATATTTTGAGTTTTTCCAGCTATCTTTCGATGATTGATTTCTAGTTTAATTCCATTGTAGTCTAAGAACATGCTTGGTATGATTTCTATTATAAATTTGTTAAGGTATGTTTTATGGCCCAGAATGTAGTCTGTTTTGGTGAATGTTTCATGTGAGCTTGAGAAGAGTGTAAATTCTGATGTTTTTGGATAGACTATTCTATAAATGTCAAGTAGATGAAGCTGATTACCATTATATAATGGTATGATATATGATAGCATTATATAGATTTCATGCGTACATCATTATATTTCCATTTCTGTGTAGACTACATCGTGTTCACCAGCTGAAGACTAATTGCCATCCGTCACCGTACATATGTGCTTTGTTACCTCCTTTGCTCGCCTCCCTCCCCCGTTCCCCTCTATTAACCACCAATCTAATCTCTGTATCTCTGTGTTTGTTTGTTGTTGTTGTTTATATCTTCCACGTATGAGTGAAATCCTGTGGTATTTGACTTTCTGAATCTGACTTATTTCGCTTAACATAATACTGTCAAGGTCCATCCATGTTGTCGCAAATGGCAGGGTTTCATCTTTTTTTTATGAATGAGTGGTATTCCATTGTGTGTATATGCCACATCTTCTTTATCCGTTTATCCATTGATGGGTGCTTAGGTTGTTTCCAAGTCTTGGCTATTGTGAACAATGCTGCAAGGAACATAGGGGTACAAATATCTTTTTGACTTAGTATTTTCGTGTTCTTTAGATAAATACCTAGAAGTGGAATAGCTGGATAATATGGTAGTTCCATTCTTAATTTTTTGAGGAATCTTCATACTGTTTTCCACAGTGGCTGCACCAGTTTACATTCCCACCAGCAGTGTATGAGGGTTCCCTTTTCTCTACATCGTCTCCAATATTTGTTATTTCTTGTCTTGTTAGTTATAGCCATTTTGACGGGCATGAGGTGATATCTCATTGTAGTTTTGATTTGCATTTCGCTAATAACTAGTGATGTTGAACATCGTTTCATGTGCTTGTTGGCCATCTGTATATCTTCTTTGGAAAAATGTCTGTTCAGATCCTTTCCTTCTTTTTTAATTGGGTTGTTTGTTTTTTTGTTGTTGATTTGTATGAGTTCTTTATATATTTTGAACATTAACACCTTATCAGGTATATGATTTGCAAATATCTTCCCCCAATTGTTAGGTTGTCTTTTTGTTTGGTTGATGGTTTCCTTTGCTGTGCAGAAACTTTTTAGTCTGATGTAGTCCCATTTGTTTCTTTTTTCTTTTTTTTCCCTTGCCTGGTGAGACATGGTATTCGAGAAGATACTGCTAAGACCGATATTGAAGAGCATACTGCCTGTGTTTTCTTCTAGGAGTTTTATGGTTTCAGGTCTTACATTGGTCCTTTTCTTTCTTTCAACACTTTAAATATTGCAATCCATTCTTTTCGTACTTACATAGTTTCTGAAAAGAAATTCTCTGTAATTTTTATTCTTGTTCCTCTATAGATAAGGTTTTCCCTCTCTCTCTCCACCTGCCCCCGCCAATAATCTCCTTTCAACATTTTATCCTTGTGTTTTGTTTTATGCTGTTTGAATATATGATGTGCTTAGGTATAGATTTTTTGGTCTTTATCCTACTTAGTGTCTTTGGAGATTCCTGGATCTGTGGTTTGGTGTCTTTAACTTTGGCAATTTCTTGGCCATTATTACTTCAAATCTTTCTTAAGCTCCATTCTCTCTTCTCCTTGTGGTATTCCAGTTACATGTATGATATGCCATTCAGAATTGTCCCAAAGTTCTTTGATGTTCTGTTTTATTCATTCTTTTTTCTCTTTGCATTTCAGTTTTGGAAGTTTCTGTTACTTTATCTTCAAGCTCGCTGATTCCTTTCTAGGCTGTGTCCAGTCTACTGATGAGCCTATCAATTGCATTCTTTATTTCTGTTACAGTGTTTTTGATATCTAACATTTTTTTATTATTCTTCAGAGTTTCCATCTCTGTGTGTACATTGCTTACCTGTTCTTGCATGTTGTCTACCTTTTACAGTAGAGCCTTTAAAATATTAATCGTTGTTATTTTAAATTCCTGGTCATGTCATTCCAAAATCTGTGTCATATTTGATTCTGGCTCTAATGCTTGCTTTTTCTCTTCAAACTACCTTTTAGTGTGCCTTCTAGTTTTTTTTGAAAGCTAGACGTGATGTCTTGAGTAATATGAATTCAGGTAAATAAGACTTTAGTGTGAGATTTTGTGTTCATTTCACCAGGAGTTGGTCTGTGTTTAGTGTTTGTTGAAGCTGTAAGTGCCGGAGACATCAAATTCCTCTAGTGTCCTTGTTTTTTTCTTCCCCTGTCTTTTTGAGCATCTCAAAGAGCTCTTCCTTAGTTGAAGTTTGTGTCTTGCAGCTCTTTCATATGTAATCCACTACTGTTATACTGGAACCCTGTTGGTGTTGTGGTAAAGTATGGGGGAGGGGAAGCATTCTAGACTCTCATGATTAAGTCTCAGACTTTTAGTGGGCCTGTGTCCCTGGCCTGTGACCTTCACAGATGTTTCTTAGCTCTTCCCACTTAGGTGACACAGGATGGCTAGAAAGGGGTGGAGTTGGGAACTGCCCTTCCGTCTGTAAAATGAGACTCTGATTAAACTTTTTTCCTGGAGAGTATGCCTTTTTTTCGTGGATAATGCTCTGGGCACATTTTACAATGGTTACTTTCTCCCTCCCCATGCCAGAGCCATGAGGGGATTTTTTCTGGACGCTTTACCATGAGGATCTGGAGGTAAAACCCATGAAAGTGTGAGGGTACCCCTAAGGCTGTGTCCCTAGGAGTTTCTCATTCTCAAGCTAGAGTACGCTCAGCCTCCAGCAATTCATCAAAATTACCATTAAAATGTTCCTACCATTTACTGGCTCTAGTGGCTTCTGCTCTGGATTTCCAGATTTTAGGGTGGTGATTTGCCCTCTAAACACAGCTCTCCGTTGTGTCTAAGCAAAGTCACTGATTTTTAGTTTGTTCAGCTTTTTTCTTATTGTCAGGACAGGTGTGATGACTTCCGAGCTCTTTACATGTCAGAGTTGAAACCGAAAGTCCTAGAACTTCTTTTGTATTTTAATGTCTTTGATTTTTCTCATTTTCCCTTCTCAGATTTTCATGGCACTGGTGTAGGTCAAAACTGGTACAAAATTATCTGTCATGTGAGGAGCAAAGATAAAATCCTAGTATTTACATTAAATGGTATTGAGAATGGGGTATATGAACAGATAAACAGATTTGGGTGGGTGGATAGCTAGATTAATGAAAGGTGTTTATCCTTCTATCTTTTTTGTAAGTACTGGAAGATTCATAGGTATCACTGACTGAAAAATTTTGGGACACATTGGTCTAGATTAGGACTTGGCAAACTTTTCCTTAAAGAGCCAGATAGGAAATATTTTAGGTTTTGCAGGCCATACTTCTCTGCTGCAGCTACTCAACTCTGCAGTTGTAGTCAAAAAGCAGCCATTGATAATACTTAAACAAATAAGTGTGTCAATGTGTCAGTAGAAGTTTATTTACAAATGTGGGTTTTGAGCCGGATTACACCTGGGGGCCATAGTTTACAAACTCTTGGTCTAGATCAGTGGTGTTTAAATTTTATTCTATAGCTCTGGTCAAGTATTGATCATCAAAGAGATGGTGGCCAGGGCCACCATGGCCGTTTTATTTACACATATTCTGTCATGTTCAGATATTGGCCCATGTTGAGATGAAGATTTTCATATATTAATTAGAAGGCTTCCAGAAATCTTAATATTTAAGAGGCATCACTGGTCAAGACTCAATTATGAGTGTAAAAACTACCTCAAAGTTGCCTTGAAAGTGTGATTCTTATTCACTCAGAATAATAATAAAAATTCCTAGCAGTTGTGTTAGTGCGTTAATTTTTAAATAAGTCTATTTTCAATCCTTCACTTAATCACTTAGGCATGGCAGGTATTATAAAGGTGGATGACAGAAGCATTGCCCAAGATCAATAGATGGTAGGGCAAGGACTGCAATCCAGCAGCTATCTGACTTCCAGGACAGAGCTCTTTTAACACATATATTGTATCACTCTTGTCAACTGGAGGTGGAGTCAATAGATTGAAGATTAGCTTTCTTCAGAGGTCAGTTCTGGAGCATTACTTTTAATAAGAAAAGTGGGATTATGCTCATTGTTTCAGATAATTCTGTGTTGGGCATTATTTCAAAGCATTTGGGAAGAGAGAGAGAAATGATGTCTAAGTTACCAAAATGAACCAGACAAGTGATTTTGTATAAAAATTATAGAATATTTAAACTGAGAGGAATCTTAGAGAGTATATAACTCAGTGATCTAATTTTAGAGGCAAACAACCTGAGACCCAGAGTAGCTAAGTGACGTGGGGACTAGTGTAGTTTAATAAAAGAGCGTGGTACTGGAAGGTCATAACAGTAGTATGCTAGAGCTGGCTTGGGAGAATCAATTGTTAAATTTTCAGGAATTTTTGTCAGCCAGTTGTTGAATACATTCATGACTAAAAATTATATGTAAACATAAATTACATTAAAAATAAAGATATATGCTCAAAATGCATCATTTACTAATTATTTTACTATATATTTCTGTTATCTATGCTCTTGAGATTATTTATGTCTAGTGTATCTGTATGATGGAGGTGCTATATATTGGTGTCCTACTCAGCTCTGTGTTCAGTGAAGTCACATTGATAGCTGGAAAATGGCCACAGGGGAGTATTTACACCACATAAATTGGCAAACACTGCAAATAACCCTCACCCACTCCCACTCCTGCCGTGCCCTTGAGCCAGTTGATTAATATTTACCAGTATATCACTGGCCATGACTTCTGTGTTGTATACTTGTCTGTTTATGTGACTAGCTTTGTTGCAAGACTGTGAGTTCCTTTAGGTTTGGAATTTATATCCCTAGCACCCAGCACAATTCTTGTCAAATAGTTGGCAGACAAATGTTTGTAGAATGAATGAGTGGACTTTATATTCATTCAGTCCTGATTCAAATCCTGGCCCCATCACTTACCTCGCTATGTGACCTTGGTTATTTTAACTTGTGTTTATTAGAAAAATGAGGATAATAATACCAGTCTTACATGATTGTTGTGAGGATTAATGAAAAGATCTAGATATCTATCTGGTACATAATAGATGCAAAAAAGTAGTCAATATTTATGATTATAACTTAAGAAGGAGACATAAATGCTATTAGGGTCCAGACTTATACTGTATGCAGAGCTTTGTATTAAGTGTTTGACCACAAACTGGATGAGAATCAAGAATGTAGCACTGTTATTTTTGTGTGTGTACATACTTCTTCTCCTTCCCACACAAAATAATGGGATATATTAAAAGGAATATGATATATAAGAGGCAGGAAGCAATCCCTCTGTTCTATTTGGCTTTTTTCAAGCTCTTATTACAGTATCATGTCCAGTTTTACATTGCTCATTTTAAAGAGGATGTCAAAAAACTATATGTAGTGTGTCCTGGGAAGAACTAACAACTATGATTAAAGGGATAGAAAAAGGTCCTTTGAGGCGAGTTTTAGGAATTGAGTTTGTTTATTCTGGAAAGGAGACAGTAGAACAGTTACTTAACTATCTTCAAGTACATGAAGGGTTATTATAAGGAGGATACTCTCATGTTGTTCTCCAAATGCACAGAGGACCAAAAGAGGAAATCGACTTATTTCATTTAAAGAAAATTGCGTTAAACACTGAAATTGACTATCAAGGGATGTCATGGAATCTCCATTTTTGAAAATATTTAAAAAGAGTAGCAGCAGATGGTTATTTATTGAAAGGGTTAAACGTTTGACCTCATGAAAGTGACAGGCAGGATTGTAGACCTTGAGGCTTTTTCCACCTCTGTGATATGATTTTCTTATATTTATTGGAACTTACCAAGCATATCCCAGATGTCTTATTGGGAAACCACTTATAATTTGATAAAATTATTATTTAGCTTGAATTGCATCTGTTTTTTTTTTTTCTGTGAGGAGGTCTAGCCCTGAGCTAACATCTGATGCCAATCCTCCCCTTTTTTCTTGAGGAAGATTGGCCCTGAGCTAACATCCGTAGCCATCTTCCTCTACTTTGTATGGGACGCCGCCAGAGTGTGGTTTAACAAGTGGTCCGTCCGTCCGCGCCTGGGATCCGAACCTGTGAACCCCGGGCCGCCGCAGCGGAGCACGTACACCTAGCCGCTTGTGCCACTCGGCCGGCCCCTTGAATTGCATCTTAATTGTTGGATTTATCTTGAATGAAAACATTCAGTGTTATCTGTCTGCTGGAAACTAAATGAAGTCAGTATTATATGAAATAGTCTACATTTTTATACTCTACTAGACATATCTGAAGCATTACTTAATATTCAGTATTAATATTTTTTTTCAAGTAGTACATTACAAATATTCTGTAACTCTTTTGTGACAGGGAATCCTCTTGGTATATGATATTACAAATTACCAAAGCTTTGAGAATTTAGAAGACTGGTATTCTGTGGTGAAGAAGGTGAGCGAGGAGTCAGAAACTGAGCCGCTGGTTGCCTTGGTGGGCAATAAAAGTAAGTTATTAAGGCTTATTTATGTATAGTAAAGTTTATTTGCCTATCTCATAGTTTTTATTCCTAAAAAATAGTTGATGTTTGGAAACATAAATAGGTACAGCTTTCCTGGAGTGAGCAAGTTGCTAAAGGAGAAAATTCCTAAAGATGTGCACAATGTTTTAAATAATGGTTTTGATGCCTTGATCTATCATAACTGCTCTCCTGCTTTGGCCAATTCCTGTTAAGGTAAGTTCTGTTTGGACACTGTGTGTTTTGGCTTCCTGTGGTCTAAGGAAGCAGCGTGGACTATTAAGAACAGCAACACAGCTGCAGACTTTATGATATTACACTGCAGCTTCAGCTCAGCCCCAGAGATTTTGAGAGATAGATTTCATTAAATGATCCCCTATTCTAGGGAAGGAAGCAGTGTCTGCATGGAATTTTGTGTGCATTGTTCCTTGCTGCCATCTACCATAAACTTCCTTTTCTGAATTTTTGAGGTTTGTTCTGAAATATAGATAATTTTTTTTTTTGAGAAAGAGTGTATTAGGGGAGGAGTAGTGCTTGGTAAAAATGATGTATAAGTAATTTTTGAGATTTGTCTCTTGGGCTATGATATACAGCATATAAGAATTATAAAACTGAATTCAGTACAGGACTGTTATTTGGTTCATAGTCCTGAAATGCAGTTACCTGGAAAAGGAGACATTAATAAGTGTTTTAAAATAAATAAAATATTATGATATGACCTAATCTTCTACAACTTATTTGAGGTCAGAAAAAGAGAAAATGAATTCAAATTATACCATGGAGGATTTAGGTCAGGAACTGTTTCCTGACTATAAGCATTGTTAAATCAATACCCAAGTATACTACCAAGAGAATTATCTTCTCCAATGGTCTTTAAAAATATAGTACATTTTTTGTCTGTAATTGTTTAGGAAATAGTACTTCCTGAGGGCCAAACCAAGATTTCTTCATTATGTGGTTTTGCACACTTAGATGAACATTTAATAAATCCAAGCATTACCTTAAAACTGTTACAAAACAGGTGTGAATATCATTTCTCTGAAGAGTTAATAAGCAAATTTTATAATACTTTCTAGAAAACAGTATTACATATAAAAAGTGGATGGCTTAGGTAAAAGATATAGCTTGTTTTTAAGCTTTAAGTTAAATTTTGTTCATCTGTTTTGTAAATAATTCCAATTGAGTGAATCAGCTGCTTCTCAATTCATTGAAATCCCCCTTTACAAATCGTAAGTTTTGATGAGCTTAGGTTCTATTTCTGAGTGCAACTTTTCATTTTAGGAGATCATTTCTTAGTCAGCTGTCGTGTTACCAACATTTTGGCTTATATTATGGTTAAATTTGTGCTTTATTGGAGGTTTCTCATCACCTTTTGGGAAATTATAGAGTAGGGAAGGGTTAGGGGGTTGGAATTTGTTTTCATTTCTTTCAGGATATAATCTAACTACCATCTGGAGTAATGGTGCATAATTACATACATTATGTTATGTATTTATGCTGTCCTATGAGGCATCTACCATTGGTCACTGTCAAAGACAGGATATCAGACTAGATGGGCTATTGGACTGTGCTGGTGATGCCATTCCTAGGTTTTAAAAGCAAACATTTATATAAGTTACATGAATTTATGAAAAAATATTGCAGTGTTCTGTTTGAGATTTAATAGCATATAAGTCTAGAATTTTTTCACTTATGACTTAGCTCTAATCCCTTTCTTATATTTATAATACTCTCTTTCAGAACGAGATCATGTAATAGAGTATGCAGTCATACAGAACGTTGTAAAATGGAGAGATTATAGATGAACATTTTACTGGTTATCGTTTACTGTGTAATCTGTCACTGGCCGGATTTCATATAATCATGTAATGAAAGATCTTACAATTTGTGTTTCCAAATTGATGTTACATTAGTATAGTAGTATGAATTCATTTCCTTTTTTGGGGATGTAATTGTATTAAAAAGCAAAAACTTTACATACTAAACGCAAAGTAAAAGAAAGATGGTAGGAAGACATCTGAAACTGAATTATTATGCTCATTATCTACAGAGTCATCTTCTGCCTAAATGTGCTTTTTAAAATTCAACACTGTGTCCTATTCTTTGCAACTTGAATCGAAAGTATATGTTGAAAAGAAATTTGTGTAGGCTGTGAAAATATTGGCAGCAGTAGCCAACTTTTAGTCAAAGGTTAGCATAAGGATAGGATAGAGAGAAGATTTCCATACAAAGAGAGAAAGAGAGTGTGTGTGTGTATGTTTGAATTTGTTCTGTAGTAAAAGTTGATAATTAGTAAGTTGTAAAATCATTGGCTTTTTTTTTTCATTTTGGTGAGGAAGATCGACCCTGAGCTAACATCTGTGCCAGGCTTCCTCTATTTTAATTTTATATGTGGGTTGCCTCCACAGCATGGCTTGATGATCGGTGTGTAGGTCCACGCCCAGCATCTGAACCCGTGAACTCCGGGCCGCCGAAGTGGAGTGTGCGAACGTAACCACTACACCACTGGGCCAGCCCCTAAAATCATTTCCTTTTTATTAAAATATAGCAAACTCTCAGAAATTTAGACTAAGGATTGAGGAAAGTCTTTGGTGAGGATGAAGTATTGGTTTATTTTTGTAAAAAAATTGTTTTATTATGTTTAAATATAAGGAATAATTAGAATAGGTTAATGAAGTAGCCAGCAGAGGAAGGGACTTGCTTTAATGAAGTAAACAGAATTGGTAATTAGTAAATTAACTATTTCAATATATAATACTTAAAAACAATTTATTCTATATTCTATTCTGAAAAACTGTAAGACACTAGTTAGTATTCTTTCTTTATACTGTTTAAGATTTTAAATGAAGTATTAAGTCATAGTTAAGATCATAGGGCTTTGAATTTAGACAGACATTGCTTACAAGCGCAATTTCTTCACTTAACAGCTGTGTGACATTAGACAATTTATATCTTTAAGCCTTAATGTCCTCATCTGGAGGAAATCTCTGGAAATAAGGATAATAGTTTCTGTCTGAAAAGTTGGTTTATAGATTAAATGAGATATTACATGAAAATCACTTAGCATGTAGTCTTATATACTGTAAATGCCCAATAACTATTAGTTATTATTATTAATCATAATAGCCTTTTAAAAGCACTGACTATAGCTTCAATTCGAATGATCACAAATTGTATATTAGAAGAGCTGAAATAGATATTTTACAAAAGTGGCCTGGAGAAAATGGTTCCTAGAGAATTCCTTTGTTGCCATCTTATTCCTTGTTTTTTTTTTTTTCCCCAGATTGACAGTTCTCTTATCATGTGTTGGGTAGGGCAATTCATTCAGCAAACATTCTTGAGTGCTAGCTATGTGTGTATTCTGCTAGCCATCATTAATTTGCGCAAAGGTTGAGCCAAAGAGAGCACTTAAGGAGTGATTGGGACCTGCGAACCTAGGTCTTAATTTCATTCTTTTTCTCTACTGTCTTCAAGTTTTCTAAAAATTTGACTTTTGCTCTGTCTGGTTGTTGGGATTAATAAATATAATTATATCCAAGTCTTCATGGAAGGGCCTACTTTTCCCTAGTGAGGTAAAATAAATTACTGGTAGGTAACTTTCAAAATGGGAAAGAGGATGAGTCATATACTTATTCAGTGTATTTTACGGAAGTTCTGTTGAAGTTTGATGATATCTGCAGCCCTATGTGGAGTGAGATGTCTGACAGGCTACGGATCCAGCCACATAAGCACCCAGAAACAATTGTATTACCGTCTAAGGCAACTTCTGCAATTCAGGGAGTCAGATCCACCAGGCCTAATACCTGGTTTCCCGGGCTTGAAGGTCTTGCTCTCCCAGCACCTGGGCATTCTCACTTGATCATAGCCTGTGCTGCAGAGCCTAGGATTTTTCAATTTATGTCCGCCTACGGGCTCATTATGGGTGGACGTGGCCATGACCTAACACACCATCATCACCTCTTGTGTGAATTACTGCAGTAGCTTCCTAACTGTTCTTTCTGCGCTTAGCTTTGCTTTCCTACAGCCCAGTTCCCAAGTGGCAAATCTTTCACATGACTCTTCTGCTTAAAACCCTCTGGTGCTTTCTCATCACACTTAGAATGAAATCCAACTCCTTATCCAAGTTTACCAAGACTGGTTCTCAGATCTCATCTTCTACTGCACGCTCCCTTGGTCACTATATGCATAAGGCACATTTGTCTTTTTTTCTGTTCCTAAAACATTCCAAGTTAATTTGTACCTTAGGGTTTCTTCTGCTTGAATACTTTTCCTTCTTTCAAAATGCTGGCTCCATTTTGTCATTTGGATCTCATCTTAAATGTCATCTCCTCAGAGTTTCCTTCCTCGACCACTCAATCTAAATGAGCCATCTAGTCTTTTCTGTCAGGAAATTCTGTTCCAGTTATCTGCATAGTCTTGTTGCCATCTGATATTGTTTTTTGTTTGTTTCTTGTCTGTCTTTCCCCGTTAAAATCTAAGCTCTATGAAAGCTAAGGACCTCATCACTTAGAACAGTACCTGAATGAATGAATACTGAATGAATGAATAAAAGCCTTTTCATGAAGACTCTGTTGAAATTAGAAGTGTTTATGGCCCGGGATGTGTTATTCAGGGAAAATGGTTTTCTTAATGAGGAAAAATACATATGTAGATACAGGAAATCTATTAGATGGCCTTCAGGCCCAACTGGTCTACTGAATTCTACCCTGGTGAATAACGTCAGAAAGAGTTTTTTAGGAAATACATAGAAGTTATCTTATGCTGGATCATGTTTGAGACAAAATGTCATAGACTTTATGTCATGATTTTAAGTTAAATAAATATTATAAAAGAATTATGAATTTTGCTGCTTTTTCCAAACTTGTGACTTTTACATAATGGTAGAAACTTACATTTTTGACTTTTTATTTACAAATTTTTTGTTTTTGTGTTTAATTTCAAAAAATCATAATCTGCACTAAATTACAGCTTTTTCTTTCAGTGTTTCAGGGAAGGTTCAAATTGAAATGAATGAACATTCAGGAATATTAATTTTTTTAAAGATTAATTTTAAATTCAATCCATGTTTTATAACCACATGGCATTTTAATTTGTCATTTTGTTATTTTCTATCTTTAAGCTGTTATGTTTTCCTACTATCTGATCCATCAGCTAGTTTCTCCCCTGGCTAGCTAACATTCTTAGTTGGATAGATTGTAAACAGAAATTAACAGGGGTTGCATAGGAGCTGCCCTCTTCCTGATTTATAGCTTCTTAGTTCGTGGAGGGGTAGTGGTTATCAGTAACTTGTATTGGGGGTAGGAATTATCACGCTCCAGGATAGAGTGGATGGATGAATGATTTCTACTCTTAAAGATATTAACCAGATCCTTTCCCAAATAAAGACTAATAACTCAGATTTTTAAACAATCTTCATGACAGATGAGGGCATAGAGAAGAGTGCATCAACACTAATTAACAATGTTGAGTGTATATTCTTCTTAACAGTGATTGATTATTCTTGGAGTACTATCTCTGCCCAGGAAGTGATGTTTTACACTGCGAGGTTCAAAGGTTACATTTTAATGTACCTTCTAAGTTGTGTTCCCTGAACTCAGTGGAAATGTATTAGTAAAACAAGTAAATTTGAAGTTGAAAATTTTACTGATGCTCTCAATAAAATTATCACAAGGCAAAGACTATTCTTTATTCTCAGTAATAAAGGAGTGTAAGAAATGGTTATATGTATAGCTTAAAAAATTTTATGGGAATTTACATGAATTTCAGTGACTCTTTTGAGTCTTCAAAAATTCTTGTTTATCTGGAGAGTAGAAATGTGAATATGAAGTAGGTAGTATTTACTTTGATTCCTATTTTGAAGGATTCATATCAACTTCTATAAAATTTATCATCTACAATATAACAAAATGAATGTGAGTCATTATTATCAGTTTGCTTAAGAGTTTCTAATTTAAAAGCATAAACAAAAACTCTTTTGAGAATTTGAAAAGTTCATTCTGTTTATACATTCTAAATTTAAACATTCCCGTCCCTCATCCATTTCTTTTAATACTTTGGTTCTTTTTTGTTCCAGGAATAGTAATTCCAAAGTATCAGAACCAAGTGTCTTTTTCAGATGCATCTAATATTTCTGTTTCTATTGCTTCATTTTTTTTGCTTTTTCCTCTTTTTACGTGTAAATTTGTCAGACAGAGCTATGATTGTTTACTTACTGGAAGATGCTGATAACATCTTATTCTGATAGTGATAGCATCAATATCCTGTATACTGAGTAAGAGAGTATTTTAATATACAGTCATGTATCGCATAACACTGTTCCAGTAAATGACAGACCGCAAAGACAATGGTGTTCCCTTAAGATTGGTACCATATGGCTTAGGTGTGTAGTAGGCTATACCATCTAGGTTTGTGTAAGTACACTCTGTGATGTTTGTACAACGACAGAATCACCTAATCACACATTTCTCAGAATGCATGGCTGTGTATACTTAAAGCTGTTCTCTTATGTGATACTTCACACTCCTATTGTACTTTCAGAACATTTTGATAGTGTTTCAAGTTTAATTGGTTTAGTAGTTTCCTCAAGTTAAATGCATTAAGTTTGCATTCAGACTGATGTTATGACTGGTAATTATTGAGGAAGAAAAATATCAAATGAGTGCTTTTTCATATTACTAATCAAAAACCATTTTTTGCCTGATGGTTGTTGCAGTGATGTTATGTCATTTCATAGTTACTTTTTTTAGATAACCTACTTCAAACTATTTTGACAGTATTATAATTTACCTAGCCAGAAAAGTATTAAGGTTTTTCTGGTTTTTTTCTGGGGGAATTGTGTAAGTGTTTCAGGCACAACAATCTGTTTATATGATTTCTGTCCATCTTCTTGTTGTCATGATGAATAAAGTTTAATAAATGCTAAAAAAAAAAAGCACAATCCACCTTACTTTTGTTTCTTTTATGATGAATTTCTGATTTTAAATTTTAGAAGAAATTAATTATTAAGTGTTAAATTAATATTAAATAAAAGAACACAGCTATAAAAACATTTCCTTGTGAAAAGGAGATCTGAAATTTTCATTAATGTAATTTAAGCCCCTTTAATAATTTATTTTAATTTATATTTGCAGTGATTTTGGAACAAATCCAATATAGATTAAAAGAACACTGGAGAGGGGATCAGAAAACTTCAGCTTTTGTCCTGATGCTTTCATTTTATCGAGCTACGTGATGTTGGGCAATTTACTTAATCCCTTAGGATCATCCTCATGTATAAAATGAGGGGATTATACTAGGTAATCATAAGCACCTTCTATTCCTAAAATATTATGACCCAAACTATGTTTAGTTGTAAGTCTGCTTAATTGAACATATTTATTGACATACAATTTTAAGAGAGTTTAATTGTAACTTTATGTCCAGTTTAAACCCTGACCTCTTCTTTACAGAGATGATTGCTTAGGTTCATTTTATCATTCAATTGATAGATTATTAAGAATCCATGAATCCATTTTCTGTATACGTAGGTAGATGCATATACCTAATAACAATAATAATAATAAATCTAGCTAAGATTTATTGAATTCTTACTATTTGCCAGGCACATCCTGGAAATATGCCCAACTTTGGAGTATTTTGGGGGCTCTAAAAGTAGCGTTTCTTTTTAATTTAAAATTGTTTTTGAGCTTAGAATTTAATTACTTTTCATTTTTTGTGACATTATTTTCTAAAATTTCACATGGATGTGTAGTTTTTGCAGTATAAATAAAGCATTTCAGCAAGTATTTTCTTTGTTTACTTTCTTATGTCTTTCTTCATTCATTCAACAAATAGTCATTGAGCACATTCCTGTCTAGGTGTTAGAGATACAGAAATGAACAGATAGACAAAAATCCCTGCCCTCATCTGGCTGTGTTCCAGTAGAGGAAGATAGGCAATAAATAAATAAATAACATATATGATATATTAAATGGTGATAAGTGTTGTATAGATAGATAAAGCAGGGAAGCGAGAAAAATGAATTCTTTGGGGAGGGTGTTAAGGTTTTAAATATGGTAGTCAGGAAAAGTCTGAGAAGATGACACCTGAGCAAAGACATAAAGGAGAAGAGAGAGAGCGCCACATAAATATCTGGAAGAAGAGTTATCCAAGTAGAGGGGAGGATTAGGTGCAAAGGCCTCGAGGTAGTAGTTTGTTTTTTTTTCTCCCCAGGAACTTCGAGGAGGTGTGTATATGTTATGTTGTTATGTGTGTATGTGTTTGTAGCTATGTGTGTAGCTATGTGAAGTTATGGGAATAGTGAGTGAGAGGAGTAGTGTAGGAGATGAAGTTAGATATACAGAGGAAAGGATCTAGGAAGAGGACAGATCAGGAAAGACTTTGTAGGCCATTTTAAGGGGGCTTTGACTTGTATTCTGCTTGAGATGGAAAGCCACTGAAGGATTTGAGCAGAGTAAAGTGATTTAACGTGAAAAGATCACTATAATTCTTGTTTTGAGCATATACTATAGTGGGTAAGAGTGGAAGCAAGGTAAACAAATAGAAGACTTTTGATATAATCCAGGTTAGAAATAATGGTGGCATGGACCAGGGTGATAACAATGGAAGTTGTCAGAAGTGGTTGACTTCTGGATATATTTTGAAGGTAGGGGTGATGAATTTTCTCACAGATTGGTTGTGGAGAAGAGGCAAGATAATGCCAAGATTTTTGGCCTAAGCATCTGGAAGACTGAAGTTCAATTTACTGAGATGAGGAAGAGTGTGGGAGGAACAGATTTTGAGTGAGGATCAAAAGTTTGGTTTTGGATATGTTAAATTTGAGGTACTTATTAAGCAACAAAATGGAGATATTTAGTAGGCAGAGGGAGGTATGACTATAGAGTTCAGGGGCAAGATAAGGTCTAGAGATAAAAGCCTGGGAGTCAACAGCATACTGGTGCTATTTAAGTCCTTGAGACTGGATGAATTTAATGTAGAAGTGACTATAAAAAGAGAAGAGGTCCAAAGATTAATCCTTGGGTTACAGCCACGTTTTAAAGTTTGGGGAAGTGAAGAGAGATTAGCAAAGGAATTGAAATATGGCCAGTGGAGGTAGGAGGAAAATCATGAGAGTGAAGTGTCCTAGAGGCCAAATGTAAAGATGTTTTAAGGAGAAGGGAGTGATCAACAGATGAAGACTGAGAATGGTTATTAGATTATGCAACGTAGAGGCAATTGGTGTGACCTTGACAAGCAGGTATGTTGGAGTGGTAGGGGTGAAAGCTGAGTAGAGTGAGTTCAAGAGAGAAGGGAAGGAAATGAATTGTGGACAATGAATAGAGGCAACATGTGATATAATGCCACTATACAAGAGAGTCAATAAACGGGGTAGCCACTGGAAGGACTGTGGGTCAGAACTCTTTTGGTGTTGTTTTTAAAGGATGGGAGATATTACGTCGTGTTTTATGTTCACAGGAAGAGAGAGACAGACATGAGAGGGGAATGTGCAAACACCTGATGATATAAAATGCATGTCTTTTTAAAATTTTTGAGCTTGTGTTTTTAGATATAGTTTTGAATGAATCATTTCTATTCCTTACTCTTTAGTTTATTGCATTGATTCTGATTAAGTGGAAAGGTAGAACATGAGGGGTCTGTGAGAACTTTCCCAATTCCTAAACTCTTTAGAGGGTTGAGGGAAATGAACAAATAGAAAAGGACTAGGACAGACTACTAGATAGTTTCTCATTTGATTTTAGTAATTATTAGCTGTTTTTTGCTTTTCAAACTGTGTGTTTCTTATGAAAAAGTCACCTTTTTAAGAGCAAAGTTGTTTTTTTTTCCCCTTTGGATTATGCAGGTGTTCTGTAATTAAAGCTCAGCAAAGGCAGAGATTGTCTGCTTTGTTCACTGCTGTCCCTCTAGTATCTAGCTCATCCCTGGCACAGAGAGTGCTCAATAAATACTTGTTGTGAATGACTAGAAAACTGTTAATTCTCTACTTCAGTAAAAGATAGAACTATGGATCTTTTGAGATGTAAAGTGAAAATAATACTGTTTTTTTTAGTTTTTATAAAACTCGGAGCCCAGGTTTTTCGTCTGGAAGAGGAGTTTAATAATAATAGCCTCACTTGGTGCTTATGAGTTACTACCACATAAGGTCACGTAAAAAGCCTTTTATGTTACACACATAGTTCTTTTGAAAACTAAACTCTTAGCCCTAATTAATCTCTTAATTTTCATTCAAAATTTTAATTTTAAAAGATGAGAAATTGTATTTTCCTTATGTATATTTATTTTATAGTGTGTTCTAGCACTTTAATATCTTTAATATAGAGAGACAGTATAGAGTAGTGATTAAGGGCATAGACTTCTAAGTAAGATCACTTAGGTTCAGATACGGGCTCAACTTATTAATTATGTGACCATGGTAAGGTACTTACCATCTTTGTACCTCAGTTTTCTCATCTGTAAAGAGAGCAATAATAATAGCACCTACCTTATAGAGAGGTTGTTGTAAGAACTGAATATTTATATAAAGTTCCTAGAACCATGCCTGATATATAATAGGTTCTATATACGTTAGTTGTTATTATTGTGTTTTCCACTGTCTCTTCAATCCTTTCTTCTAGTTATGGGTAAGGGAGGAGTATTGCTAAGTCTATATATTTTTCTTAATTTAAGGATTTAAAAATAAAGGCCAGTAAAAATTTTGTGAAATTTCTCTGAAATACATAAATAATGAAGAAAATTTTGGTTATAATTAATGTTTGGGAGCCAACTTTCACTTGTAGTTTAGAAGTAAACTTTTCTGGAAAATAATTTCGGTTGATGGAGGTGATATAATTTTGATATCCAGTCTAAATGGTGAAAGCTGGTATACAGTTGCCATGAATTTTTATCTCAAGTTTATTTTGCTATGTAGACATGTGTCTAATAAAAAAAAAAGATGCTGCATAAACCATCGTTTGAGTTTGAATGTGCTTCTGTTTTTGGTTGAGGTATAAATGTTATTTCTGGCTGTGTCCTTCATACTTAGCTCTTCTTACAACAAATGGAAAGGCCTTAATTGTACCTACGGGAATAGTTAATCCACAGTGGACACATGGTGGACAAAAGCCGAATCTAGTAAATGAAATAAAATTATAAATGGTAAACATGTGAATGCTTACAAAGTCTGGCAGCTATGAAAGATAGAGTATTGTTTGAGATTAGCAGATTTTGTGTGCAGCATAATAATAATTCTTTTCTTGGCATGTTGGTGTTGTATATGTGTGTGTAAATTCGATTAAAAGATGTGGTCTCGACTTACGTATTAAGCCTATTTGTCTTTTTTTAAGTTGTTCATTAAGCTTTGTAATGTGACTTTGATGTCAACAATAGAGGCTGATGATCTCACATTTTTGTAAAGTTACTGCTCTTTTGATTGGGGGCATTTAATTAGCATTAACCCAGAACAGCTCTTGGGCTTTATGGATTTGAGCGTTATATGTGGTTGCACTGCTCCAGTAAAAGGTTAAGTATTAATGGAAAATGGTCACAGCCCTTTTACTTAAAGAAAACATGTTACTTGTAAGTTTTCTTTTGATTTTACTTTTACAGTTACATTGAATGTCTTCATTCATTTAGCCATCCATAAAGCAAATATTGTTGCACATGCGGTGGATAATAAGTCTTTTTAGGACTACTTGTGTGGTATGTCACAGATCATTAACTGCAAGTAACCACCTGACTTGAGGGAAGCCTGGAAGCATCATTATAGTGAAATAAGCTTTTATTTAGGTATCACTGTAGCACATTGATTTATTGAAATGTCACCAGTTGCTACTGTGAAAATATATTCTCATTATCATTCAGGGAATGGTAGGGATTAACTCCTGTAGACTGTAAAAGAGATACATTGCTAACAATGGAAAAAAATAAGCAGAAAATGAAAAAATGTTATTGTGGTCTGTATTTTATCTAATAATTACTTTTAAAGACTTAATTAGGTCATTAATTAGGCTAACAGGTTATTTTTTAGGACACTCAAATCTGTGTGTGATTCTATATATATGTTATAGTAAAGGCATTCTGAGTTCTCTCTAATTTGAAATGCCTTTAAATTAAGCAGCATAGAAAGGCAATAGCAAATTTATAACTATTTAACACAGTCAATCCATAAAGTAATAAATTCTTTCTGAGAGCACATGGCTGGTGCCTAGGCACATGTATCATGAATCTTGCCTTCAGGAAACTTAAAGTCTTGTTGTTGAAGTAAGATGAACATAAGGGACAAAAAGTACAAAAGAAAGAAACATATAATTTAGTACTATTGTATCAAAGGGAGGGAAAAATTGTCAGCTAAGGATTAAGTGGAATGTGCAACTCAAACAGTCTTTGCAAAATTAGTAGAGTTTGAATGTATAAATGGACTGAATTTCAGGCAAAATGTAACATTTTAAGATAAAATGTGTTTAAAGAGAAGTTGACAGAAATCTTGAATCCTTTTTAAGTATTTGATTCATTAAATAGAGCCTATGCAGGTATTTACTGTTTTTTTAAAGTGGTATAAGCTATTGTGTTAATTTTGATTTTATTTGGGCTTTATTATTTCAAGTATAGTGAAAATTAGATTGCACTAGGGCACATTGGTGCTATTTTTTTTTTTTCTTTTCAGTAGCGCTTAGGTAGGTAGCTTGCTATTCCTTTTGGGCCAATGCTGAGTTGTTTAAATATGATGATGAAATGATGTCCCCTTTTGTAAAGCATCTATTATGTGCCAGGCATTGTGTTAAGTGATCTCCCTTTATAAGACTGAGTCTCAGAGAGTAACTTGCTTAACATTAAGTAGCTAGTAGGAGATAGAGCCAAGATTTGAATCCAGCTGTTTTCCTCCCAAGTACTTCTACTTCTTTCCATCTTGTTACAGGGAATTGTTGAGCCAGTTCAAGGGTATCTCTCCATTTGGAATTTAATGTTGGCTCTTTTGCAATTAAAAAAAACCCAAACAAACATATGTATACATACACCATAACACAAAAAGCTAATAGGAAGTTAACTTTTGCTTTAGGAATGTGGAATTTACTGTTCCTAAAGTCCTACTGCAGCCAAAGTAATTCAGCTTACTGGAAAGGAAGTCCAGAGCCCTTTTATACATTTATGTCTCCAAAGAACTCATTCTAGAGTTTCTTGAAATCTGAGTTTCACTTCTGTATTTTGATGTTTGTTTCCATGCTACTAACAGGTTAGAGGATCTAAATAACTGAAAAATGTTAGAGCCTGTATTAGTTTGCCAGGGCTGCCATAACAAAGTACCTCCGACTGGGTGGTTTAAATAACAAATTTATTTCCTCACAGTTCTGGAGACTAGAAGTCCAAGATCAAGGTGTTGGCAGAGTTGGTTTCATTCTGAGATCTCTTTCTTTGGCTTGTAGATGGCTGTCTTCTCTCTTTGTCTTCAAATGGTCTTTTCTCCATGCATGTCTTTGTCTTAATCTCCTTTTATAAGGACACCAGTCATATTGGATTAGGGCTCATCCATATGACCTTAATTTTACCTCACTTCTTTAAAGGCCCTATCTCCAAACACAGTCACATTCTGAGGGGCTAGGGGGTTAGAACTTCGACATATGAATTTGGATGGGCAGGGGTGACAATTCAGCCCATAATAGGACCATTATGGTTTAATATGTTAGAAGTATATAAATCTCAAAGACTCACAGAAGTTGAAACTAGGAAAAAAATAGAAATCTTCTAATTTTATTTTATTTACTAATGAGGAAACCAAAACTAGAGCTCTTTTGAAAACGTGAAAATCAGTGGGAATTAAATTTGTAGACTACTTTTAAATATTTAGTATATAAAAATGTGGATTATTGTGTGTGATTAGTCAGATTATTTAAATAATGTGGGTTTTTTTTTGTATTAGGAGAATCAAATGCACATAATATGCAAATTAAGGAAGAATGCTTAAGAGTAAATGGTGCCATCACATTTTTTTTCTCTTCTAGTACTTCTTTTTTTTTTTTTTTTCTAAGATTTTATTTATTTTTTCCCCCCAAAGCCCCAGTAGGTAGTTGTATGTCATAGCTGCACATCCTTCCAGTTGCTGTATGTGGGACACAGCCCCAGCATAGCCGGAGAAGTGGTGCGCGCCCGGGATCCGAACCCGGGCTGCCAGCAGCGGAGCGCGTGCACTTAACCGCTAAGCCACGGGGCCGGCCCTCTTCTAGTACTTCTAAAATTATAATGAAGCCAAAGGAAGGGTGAAAGTGAGTTGATTCACAGAAATACAGTATTACGTAGGAGTTTTAGAAGCATATCTAACATTCAAGTGAACTCTGTTTTTATTGAATATGGTAGGTTTAATTCCAAGAGCTTGGTTATTTTACCTCTTTTTGAACTAATGCTCTTTCATTGACTTTTCTCAAATTTAATAAATATGATGGCATATAGAACTATCAACTTTAAATCATTTTTGGAAGATGATGAGGTACAAGTGAACTATTCAATAATCTATTGAACACATATAAAAAAAACTTTTTTTGCTGAGGAATATTTGCTCTGAGCTAACATCCGTGCCAGTCTTCCTCTATTTTTTAGTACATCATGGCTGCTAACAGAGTTGTATAGGTCTGTGCTCAAGAACTGAACCCGGGTCGCTGAAGCGGAACATGCCGAACTTAACCACTAGGCCACCAGGGCTGGCCCAAAATAACTGTGTTTTTAATAAGAAGTTCTATTATGGCTTAATCTGGGCATTTTATATAAATGGAATCATGTAATATATGACCTTTTGTGTCTAGCTTCTTTCACTTATGTAGTATTTTCAGGGATTATCCATTATATAACATACATCAGTACTTCATTTTTTTTATGGCTGAATAATGTTCCATTGAATGTATGTACTTTATCACATTTTGTTTTTCCATTCATCAGTTGATGGTCATTTGGGTTGTCTCCAATTTTTGGCTATTATTAATAATGCTGTTATGAACATTTGTGTACAAGTTTTTGCGTGGACATAGGTTTTCATTTCTCCTGGCAAGATAATTAGGAATGGAGTTGCTGGGTCATATGGTAACTCTGTCTTTTTGAGGAACTGCCAAGCTGTTTTCCACAACAGCTACACCATTTTACATTTCTACCAGCAATATATGGGGGCTGCAATTTCTCCACATCCTCACCAGCACTTGTTATTTTACTTTTTAAAAAAAATTATTATTATAGCTGTCCTAGTGTGTGTGAAGTGATATCTCATTATGGTTTTGATTTGCGTTTCCCTAACGATTAATGATGTCGAGTATCCTTTCATGCATTTAATGTCTACTTGTGGATCTTCTTTGGAGAAATGTGTATTCAAATCATTTGCCCATTTTTAAATTGAGTATTGTTGAGTTGTAAGTGTTCTTTAAAGAATAGGATATTATATGCTTATCAGGTATGATTTATAAATATTTTCTTTGATTCTGCAAGTTACCTTTTCATTTTCTTGGTAGTGTCATTTGATACACAAAAGTTTTTAACTTTGATGAAATCCAATTTATTTATTTTCTTTTTGGTTGCTTATGCTTTAGGTATTATATCTAAGAAACTGTTGCCTTATCCAGACTTATGAAGATTTATACCTGTGTTTTCTTTTAAGAGTTTTATGGTTTTAGCTCTTAAGTTTAGGTCTTCGATCCATTTTGAGTACATTTTCTATATGGTGTGAATAGAAGTCCAAATTCATTCTTTTCCATGTGGATATCTTGTCCCAGCACAATTTATTGAAAAGATTCTTTTCCCGTTGAGTGGTCTTGGCACTCTTGTCAAAAATCAATTGACGGCAGATGTATAGGTTTATTTCTGGATTCTCACTTTTATTTCATTGATCTATATGTCTATCCTTATGCCAGTACCACACTGTCTTATAACTGTAGCTTTGTAGTAAGTTTTGAAATCAGGATGTTTGATTCCCCTACTTTGTTCTTCTTCTTCAAGATCATTTTGACTATTCTGTGTTCCTTGCATTTCCAAATGAATTTTAGGATCAGCTTATCATTTTCTGCAAAGAAGTCAGCTGAGAATTTGATAGGTATTGTGTTGAATATGTAGATCAGTTTGGGAAGTATTGCCATCTTAACAATATTGTCTTTCAATCCATGAACTTGGAAGTCTTTGCATTTATTTAATTTTTCTTTGATTTCTTTCAACAATGTTTTGTAGCTTTCAAAGAATAAAATTTACAGTTCTGTTGTTAAACTTATTCCTAAATATTTTATTCTTTTTAATGCAATTGTACTAAGTGGACATTTTTTAAATTTCATTTTATGATTGTTTATTGTTAGTGTATAGAAATGCAAATGATTTTTGTATATTGATCTTATATTCTACAACCTTGCTGAACTAATTTATTAGCTCTAATAGTTTTTTTGTGTGAATTCTGTAAGATTTTCAATATATAAGATCATGTCATCTGCAAGCAGAGATAAGTTTACTTCTTCCTTTCCAATATGGATGCCTTTTAATTCATTTTCTTGCCTGATTGCCCCAGCTAGAACTCCCATTGAACAGAAGTGATGAGAGCAGATATCCTTGTCATATTTTTATCATGACAAGACAAAATCAAGAGTGTTGGATTTTGTCAAATGCTTTTTCTATATCTATTGAGACAGTCATTTGGTTTTTTCCTCTATTCCTGTTTGATTATGAATGATCTCAATTGACCTATCAAGTTCACTGTTTTTCTTCTGCCTGCTTGAATCTGCTATTGAGCCCCTCTAGTGATTTTTTCATTTAAAAAGTGCTTTTTGATTAATTCCATGATTTTTGTCATTTCTCAATCTATTTCTCTGATGGATTTTCATCCTGGTTGTTGCTCATATTTTGTTGTTTCTTCATATGTCTAATATGAAGAATTTTTTTTTGGGCTTTGGACATTTTACATTCTTGAATGCTGGACTTTGTTACCATCTTTTGTACTTTAGTAGGCACGTAAATTATTTGTAGCTTGATAGTTTTTAAGCTTTGTTAGAGTACCTATACTCTATGGCTAGTTGAGCCCCATTCCTAAGATGTTACCCTTTTGTGTTCTCCATTGAATGCCCTAAGTATTCAACGGGTTCCTTCCTCTCTAGTTGGTTGGAAGTTAAATATCTCCCAGGTCTGCTACATTCTGGGAATTTTTCTGGTTGCAGCTTTCTGGTTCTTCTTTGCCCAGCCTCATGGACTTTTGCCCTATACACTTGTAGCTTAGTAGTCAAGAATGGCCTCAAGGAGACTCTTATAAAGATTTCTGAATTTTTTTCTCTTTGTAGATATCTCCTTTCCAGTATTACACTTCACAGAATTCCAGGTGCCTCAGCTTATTTGAACTGCAGTCTCAGTTTCCTCTAGTCAACAAGCTGCTCATGCTCTCCTCATGTTCTCTTTCTCCACAGTATGGTTTAGAAAGTACCTCCAGTTAGAAAGTCAGAGTGATTATAAAGCTCACCTTATTTGTTTCTTATCTCTCAGGGATTATCCTGACTAATGTTCAGTGTCTGCTTTATATATTTTGTCCAGTTCTCTAGTTTTTTATGGCAGAAGGAAAATCTTGTCCCAGTTATTCTGTCATAGCTGGAAGCAGTAGTATTTTAAGAAGATTTTTATGTCTTCAAATATTTTATATCTTCAAAATGTATTATATCTTCAAATTTGCATATCAAATAAAATATAGATTATACTTAACCAATGTTTTGGGTTAACCGTTATGAAGAGAATTTCAAAAATTAGAAATAATTAGAAAAATTCAATAATAGATCAGTTCATTTCAGAATCAGATCTATGGGGAATTCTGATCATTTGCATCATAAGACTGAGTCATTTTCTTATGCCGTGTATATCTTGATTTCATGCGAAGCAAGGAGGAGAAGGATGATGTTGATGATTGAAAAACACACAAACTGAATTTTTCTTTTTTTTTTGAGATTGGCCTTGAAAATACAAACCTCTAAAGTGTTTATTGTACCCATAGGGTGAAAATATTCTCATTAGCCATAATCTAGAAAGTAAAAGTTACCAAGACTAAAACTAATACTAAAATATTTTAATGGTCAGCCAAATGTTTTGATTAATACTGTTGAATAATATGCTTATACAGTCATGCATCGCATAACAACATTTCGGTCAATGAGGGACCGCATAATACAACGGTGGTGCCATAAGATTAGTATTATATAGCCTAAGTGTGTAGTAGGCTATACCATCTAGGTTTGTGTGAGTACACTTGATGACATTCGCACAATGATGAAATCCCCTAACGACGCATTTCTCAGAACATACCCCAGTCGTTAAACAACACGTGGCTGTAATCTTATCAATGCAAGAAAGGTATTATGTTTACTTAGCAAACATCCATTGAGGGCCTGTTTTGTTTAGGAATCATTCTAAATACTGGGAATATAAAAAGAATAAGACATGATCCCTCCCCCTAAAGATGTGATAGTTTTCAAGATGTAGCCATAAAATTATGAGGAAGGTTGGATTTACAAGATTAAAAATGGACAACAGCCAGTTTATGGACAGGCAGGGGAATGTGGGATATTAAATGGGGATCAAGGTAAAGGATCAGTACCAAGTGAAGGTTATGGAATAAAAGTCAAAGTCATAGATATGGATGAAGCATCATTTGGAGTCTTATGAAAGCATTTAATCTCTTTCCTCATGGTTCTCATTGTATCAAGGTCTCCAGTCTGTGTTACCTCCTCAGATATTCTTTTCCAAGGTTGCAGCCTCATTTGTGCAGGAATCCTGTCAGATAGGGTGAGACTAGGTGGTAACCTGAGGCTAAGAAGAGGATGAATTCTCTGCTCTCTCTTCCCCAATAAGGCATTTGCATTGAATCTTTATGAAAGTCTCACAGGAATTTTTTGAAAGATGGGCATGTCAAAGAGAGATTTTCCAGATTAAAACTAAGCAATCAGGCAAATTTTTGCCCTCTTCTTTTTGAGCATTATATCAAGTTTAAATCTCCAGAGGTAATAAATTTGATAGTAATATGAATGTCATAAAACATAAGTTAAAGTTATCATCAATGTGACATTTTAAATCAAATCTTACCTTTAACCTAAGCTTTAATTTTTTTTCTTTTATATTTCATTGCTATAATTAACAAGCAGTTAGTGAGAGGGAATGGAAGGGGAGAGTAGTACCTCAAAGTGATAATCCTATGAGGATAATCACTTGTGTGTTGTTTAGAATTGATGTAGCTCCAAAGTGTGGCTACCATACTGTCAGATTTTTCTTGCTACAGAACTCTGTATACATGTGTTAAATTAAAAAAACAAAACCCCAAAAAACTGCCACAACCTATTAAAACCAAGAATTTTGCCGGAGGTTAAACATTTCTGTTAATTCTCCTATAATGCCAAATTCATCAAGATCTTGACAAAATGTATATGGACCAAATTTGACTTTCTCTAAGAATTCTTCCTGCTCTATTGTGTATGTACACGCACACAGCTTTTTTCTTTTTGTGAGGAAGATCAGCCCTGAGCTAGCATCCATGCCAATCCTCCTCTTTTTGCTGAGGAAGACCGACCCTAAGCTAACATCTATTGCCAATCTTCCTCCTTTTTTTCACTTTTTTCTCCCCAAAGCCCCAGTAGATAGTTGTATGTCATAGTTGCACATCCTTCTAGTTGCTGTATGTGGGACGCTGCCTCAGCATGGCCGGACAAGCGGTGCATCAGTGTGTGCCCGGGATCCGAATCCGGGCTGCCAGTAGTGGAGCGCGCGCACTTAACCGCTGAACCATGGGGCCGGCCCCCGCACACAGCTTTAATGTAGGATCTTGAGTGCTTTTCGTGATGCTAGAGATTGAATTTGCTAATGGTGGAGTTTCTGAAACAGGATGATCTGTATTATATTACTGTGAAGGATTTCAGGAAAACATTTGTGGACATACTTTTATATGGGATTCAGTATTAATTTTTTAATATCCAAGAGAGCTTAATTCCAGAATCAATTGTCTGCTTGCTGATATTATTTAAGACTTTGTTAATTGACTATTTTTTTAGAGCAGTTTAAGGTTCACGGCAAAATTGAGGGGAAGGTACAGATATTTTCTATATACCCCCTATCCTACTCATGCACGGGTCCCCCCCAATTATTAACACCCCTACCACAGTGGTACGTTTGTTACAATTGATGAACCTATATTGATACATCATAAACATCCAGAGTTCATAGTTTATGTTATGATTCATTCTTGGTGTTATACGTTCTATAGGTTTGGACAAACATATAATGACATGTATCCATCATTATGATATCATACAGAGTATTTCCATTGCCCTAAAAATTCTCTGTGCTCTACCTAGTCATGCCTTCCTCCCCAACCCCTGGCAGCCACTGATCTTTTTAGTCTCCATAGTTTTGCCTTTTCCAGAATGTCATATAGTTTGAATCATATAGTATGTAGTCTTCTCAGATTGTCTTCTTTCACTTAGTGATGTGCATTTTTAAAGCTCCTCCATGTCTTTTCATGACTTGATAGTTCATTTCTTTTTAGTGCAGTTTATCCATTCACCTACTGAAGGACATCTTGGTTACTTCTAAATTTTGACAATTATAAATAAAGCTGCTATAAACATCAATATGTGGGTTTTTGTGTGGACATAAGTTTTCAGATCACTTAGGTAATTACCAAGGGGCATGACTGCTGGATCATATGGTAAGAGTATGTTTAGTTTTGTAAGGAGCTGCCAAACTGTCTTCCCAAGTGGCTCTACTATTTTGCAGTCCCACCAGCAATGCATGAGAATTCTTGGTGCTCGCCAGCATTTGGTGGTGTCAATATTCTGGATTTTGGCCATTCTAGTAGGTTATGGTGGTATGTCATTGTTGTTTTAATTTCCATTTCCCTGATGACATATGACATGGAACATCTTTTCATATGCTATTTGCCACCTGTATATCTTCTTTGATGACATGTTTGCTGAGGTCTTTGGCCCATTTTTCAATTGGGTTATTTGTTTTCTTGTTGTTGAATTTTAAGAGTTCTTTGTGTATTTTGGATAACAGTACTTAATCAGATGTGTCTTTTGCAAATATTTTCTGCCAGTCTGGGGCTTATCTTCTCATTCTCTTGACATTGCCTTTCCCAGAGCAGAAGTCTTTAATTTTAATGAAGTCCAGCTTATCAATTCTTTCTTTCATGGATTGTGTCTTGGTGTTGTATGTAAAAAGGTATTACCATACCCAGGGTCATCTAGGTTTTCTCCTATGTTATCTTCTAGGAGTTTTATAGTTTTGTGTTTACATTTAGGTCTATGATCCATTTTGAGTTAATTTTTTTGAAAGGCATAATGTCTGTGTCTAGATTCATTTTTTTGCATGTAGATGTCCAGTTGTTCCAGCACCATTTGCTGAAAAGACTGTCTTTGCTCCATTGTATTGTCTTTGCTTCTTCGTCAAAGATCAGTTGACTATATTTATATGGATCTGTTCCTGGTCTCTCTATTCTGTTCCATTGATCTATTTATCTAGTCTTTTGCACATTGTCTTGATTACTGGAGCTTTATAGTAAGTCTTGAAGTTGGGTAGTGTTGGTTCTCTAACTTTGTTTTTCTCCTTCAATATTGTTTTGACTATTCTCGGTCTTTTGCCTCTCCATATAAACTTTAGAATGAGTTTGTCAATATCTGAAAAACAATTGATTGGGATTTTGATTGGGATTATATTGACTCTGTAGATTACGTTGGATAGAACTGACATCTTGACAATATTGTCTTCCTATCTATGAGCATGGACTATCTCTCCATTTATTTAGTTCTTTGATTTCATCAGAGTTTTGTATTTTTCCTTTACATGTATATTTTCTCTACAAGATATAGATCTTGTACATATTTTCTTAGATTTATACCTAAGTATTTCATTTTTGAGGGTTGGTAATGTAAATAGTATTATGTTTTTAATTTCAAATTTCACTTGTTCATTGCTGGTATATAGGGAAGTGATTGACGTTTGTACATTAACCTTGTATCCTGCAACCTTGCTGGTATTCTTGATGAAACTGATATAATTTCAAAGAATGCCTTAAAAGTACTATATCTCAGTATACCTCTAGAACATTTCAAAGAATGTTACTTCTCTGGTTTTGGTATTGAGTATGACATTAGGGAAACTAGGTGAAGAGAATGTTTCAAGGAGGGTGGAATCAACTATGTCAAGTGCTGCTGATAGGTAAGTAAGAAGAGGACCAATAATTGACTATTGGATTTAGCAACAATTCATTGTTATCTTTATAAGATCAATTTTGTTGAAGTGGTGAAGACAAAAGCCAGGTTAGAATTAATAAGTATAGATGATTCTTCTGAGGAGTTTGCTGTAAAGAAAGCAGAGAAATGGAAGGGGGAGGGAGTGGGGTCAAGAGTTTTAAAATTGATTTTGCTTTTGTTTTTTAAGATGGGAGAAATATGTTGATAGAAATGAAATAGTAGATAGAGTAAAACTGATGATGTTGGAGAGAGATGTTAGAATTGCTGGAGTGATGTCATTAAGTAGTTGAGAGGGGATGAGATTTAGTGTACAAATAAATGGTTTGGCTTTAGGTAGGAGCATGGATCATTTATTGATTCATAGTAACAGGAGTATAGGTAACTGCCTGTACTGTGTTTGATGTGTAGATCTGGTGACATGTAGAAGGTCTCTTGACTGTTTCCAGTTTCTCAGTGAAATAGGAAGCACAGTCTTTGCTGTGGATTAAGTTGTTTCCCCCTAAAAGATATGTTGAAATCCTAACCTTCAATACCTGTGAGTGTGACCTTATTTGGAAGTAAGATCTCTGCAGATGGGTCATACTTGATTATGGTTGACTGTAAATCCAATGATTGGTATCCTTAGAAGGGGAGAGAAATTCAGACAGAGACACAGATACATAAGGAAGAAAGCCATGTGAGGATGCCTCGGAGGTAGAGATTGGAGTGCTAAAAACCAAGGAATACCAAGGTTTGCCGGTAATCACAAGAAGCTAGGAAGAGTCAAGGAAGGATTCTTCCCAAGAGGCTTCAGAGGGAGCATGGCCCTGCCAATACTTTGATTTCTGACTTCTGGCCTTCATAACTGTGAGAGAATAAATTTCTGTTGTTTTAAGCCACCCAGTTTGTGGTACTTTGTTACGGCAGCCCTGGGAAACTAATACCGGTCTTCAGCTGAGAGTGAGAATGGGGGAAGGCTTGATGTTTTGATTTCTCATGGCTGCTTTTCTACTTTTCTTTCTTTGACCTAAGACTTCATATAACGTCAAGCTTCCTTGACACTTTCGTTGGCTGGTAGGTAGAATGTTTCTAGGCCTATTTTTAATAGACAGAACATTTCTTTAAGACTAAGTCTTCGTTCTAGTTTTCTCACCTTTTACAACTCCCGGCACATAACTTCTTCCAGGTGGGTTTTAGAAAAGCTCGCTGCAGCACTAAGAACTGATAGGCTCTTCCCTCTCCTCCCAATGGGCAACTGTAGAATCAGTTTATGATTATTGCTCTGATTGTTTTTAACATTCTATTATAAAAAATTTCAAACATACATAAAAATTGAAAGAATTTTACAGTAAACATCTGTGTACTCACTGTCTAGAGCAGGGGTCAGCAAACTTTTTCTGAAAAGAGTCAGATAGTAAATATTTTAGGCTTTGCAGTCCATACAATATCTGTTGTAACTACAGGCATATGTTTTTATCACACTTCACTTTATTGTGCTTTGCAGATATTGTGTTTTTTACATATTAAAGATTTGTGGCAACCCTGTGTCAGGCAAGTCTATTGGTGCCGTTTTTCCAACAGCTTTTGCATTTTTTAGCAATAAAGTATTTTTTAATGAAGATACGTACATTGTTTTTAGACATAATGCTATTGCACACTTAACAGACTACAGTATAGTGTAAACATAAGTTTTTATTTTATTTTGTTGAGGTCATAATACTTTATAACATTGTGAAATTTCGATTGCACGTTATTATTTGTCAGTCACCACATGTATGTGCCCTTTTATCTCTTGTGCCTAGCCCCCAACCCCCTTCCCCTCTGGTAACCACTAATCTGTTTGTCCATGCATTTATCTTCCACATATGAGTGAAATCTAGGGTGTTTGTCTTTCTCTTTCTCTGTCTTGCTTATTTCGCTTAACATAATACCCTCAAGGTCCATCCATATTGTTGCAAATGGGATGATTTTGTCTTTTTTATGGCTAATATTCCATTGTGTATATATACCACATCTTTATCCATTCATCAGTTGATGGGCACTTGGGTTGCTTCCACGTCTTGGCTGTTGTAAGTAATGCTGCAGTGGACATAGGGGTGGGTAAGTCTTTTGAATTGTTGACTTCAAGTTCTTTGGATAAATACCCAGTAGTGGGATAGCTGGGTCGTATGGTATTTCTGTTTTTAATATTTTGAGAAATCTCCATACTGTTTTCCATAGTGGCTGCACCAGTTTGCATTCTCACCAGCAGTGTGTGAGGGTTGCGTTTTCTCCATATCCTCTCTAACATTTGTTACTTTTTGTCTTGGTAATTATACCTATTCTAATGGGTATAAGGTGATATCTCATTGTAGTTTTGATTTGCATTTCCCTAATGATTAGTGATGTTGAATATCTTTTCATGTGCCTGTTGCCTATCTGTATATCTTCTTTGGAAAAATGTCTGTTCATATCCTCCGCCCAGTTTTGGATTGGGTTTTTTGTTTCTTTGTTGTTGAGATGTATGAGTTTTTTATATATTTTGGAGATTAACCCCTTGTCAGATATGTGACTTGCAAATATCTTCTCCCATTTGGTGGGTTGTCTTTTCATTTTGTTCCTGGTTTCCTTTGCCTTACAGAAGCTCTTTAGTCTGATGTAGTTCCCTTTGTTTATCTTCTCTTTTGTTTCCCTTGACTGAGTAGACATGGTATTCCAAAAGATGCTTCTAAGACTGATGTCAAAGAGTGTACTGCCTATATTTTCTTCTAGGAGTTTTATGGTTTCAGGTCTTACATTCAAGTCTTTAATCTATTTTGAGTTAATTTTTGTGTATTGCAAAAGACAGTGGTCCACTTTCATTCTTTTGCATGTGGCTGTCCGGTTTTCCCAACACCGTTTATTGAAGAGACTTTCCTTTCTCCATTGTCTGTTCTTGGCTCCTTTGTTGACGATTAACTGTCCATAGATGTGTGGTTTTATTTCTGGTCTTTCAATTCTGTTCCATTGATCTGTGTGTCTGTTTTTGTACCAGTACCATGCTATTTTGGTTACTATAGCTTTGTAGTATATTTTGAAGTCAGGGATTGTGATGCCTCCAGCTTTGTTCTTTTTTCTCAGGATTACTTTGGCTATTTGAGGTCTTTGTTGTTCCATATGAATTTTAGGATTCTTTATTCTATTTCCATGAAGAGTGTCATTAGGATTCTGATTGGGATTGCATTGAATCTGTAGATTGCTTTAGGTAGTACGGACATTTTAACTATGTGTATTCTTCCAATCCATGTGCCTGGAATGTCATTCCATTTCTTTATGTCATCGTTGATTTCTTTCAATAATGTCTTATAGTTTTCAGTGTATAGGTCTTTCACCTCCCTGGTTAAATTTATTCCTAGATATTTTATTCTTTTTGTTGTGATTGTAAATGGGATTGTATTCTTGAGTTCTCTTTCTATTAGTTCGTTAAGTATAGAAATGCTATTGATTTTTGTAAGTTGATTTTGTACCCTGCAACTTTGCTGTAGTTGTTGATTATTTCTAATAGTTTTCTGATGGACGCTAGGATTTTCTATATATAAAATCATGTCATCTGCAAACAGTGAGATTTGCACTTCTTTCTTGCCAAGTTGGATACCATTTCTTTTTCTTGCCTAATTGCTCTGGCCAAAACCTCCAGTACTATGTTGAATAAGAGTGGTGAGAGTGGGCACGCTTGTCTTGTTCCTGTTCTCAGAGGGATGGCTTTCAGTTTTTCACCATTGAGTATGATATTGGCTGTTGGTTTGTCATATGTGGCCTTTATTATGTGAGGTACTTTCCTTCTATACCCATTTTATTGAGAGTTTTTATCATAAATGGATGTTGGATCTTGTCAAATGTTTTCTCTGCATCGAGATCATCATGTGGTTTTTATTCCTCATTTTGTTAATGTGGTGTATCACATGGATTGATTTATGGATGTTGAATCATCCCTGCATCCCTGGTATAAATCCCACTTGATCATGGTGTATAATCATTTTAATGTATTGCTGTATTTGGTTTACCAATATTTTGTTCAGGATTTTTGCTTCTATGTTCATCAGCAATATTGGCCTGTGATTTTCCTTCTTTATGTTGTACTGTCTGGCTTTGGAATCAGGGTGATGTTGGCCTCGTAGAATGAGTTAGCAAGTGTTCTGTCTTCAATTTTTCAGAATAGTTTGAGAGAGATGGGTATTAAATCTTCTTTGAATATTTGGTAGAATTCTCCAGAGAAGCCATCTGGTCCTGGACTTTTATTTTTTGGGAAGTTTATGATTACTGTTTCAATCTCTTTACTTTTGATTGGTCTATTCAGATTCTCTATTTCTTCTTGATTCAGTTTTGGGAGGTTGTATGAGTCTGAGAATTTATCCATTTCTTCTAGATAGTCCAATTTGTTGGCATATACTTTTTCATAATATTCTCTTATAATCCTTTGTATTTTGGTGGTATGCATTGTAATTTCTCCTCTTACATTTCTAATTTTATTTATTTGAGCCTTCTTTCTTTTTTTCTTAGTGAGTCTGGCTAAGGGTTTGTCAATTTTGTTTGTCTTCTCAAAGAACCAGCTCTTTGTTTCATTGATCCTTTCTACTGTTTTTTTAGTGCCTATTTCATTTATTTTTGCTGTAATTTTTATTATTTCCCTCTTCTACTGACTTTGGGCCTGGTTTTTTCTTCTTTTTCTAGTTCTGTTAGTTGTAGTTTAAGATTACTTATTTGATATGTTTCTGATATGTTAAGGTGGGCCTGTATTGCTGTGAATTTCCCTCTTAGGATGGCTTTTGCTGCATCCCATATAAGTTGCTGTGGTGCATTTTCGTTTTCCTTTGTCTCCAGATATTTTTTGATTTCTCCTTTAATTTCTTCATTGATCTATTGGTTGTTCAGTAGCATGTAGTTTAGTCTCCACAAATTTGTGACTTTCCCAGCTTTTTTCTTATAGTTGATTTCTAGTTTCTTAGCATTATGGTCAGAAAAAGATGCTTGATATGGTTTAATCTTCATAAATTTGTTGAGGCTTGCCTTATTTCCCAACATATGGTCTCTCTTTGGGAATGTTCCATGTGCACTTGAGAAGAATATATATTCTGCTGTCTTTGGATGGAGTGTTCTATATATAGCTATTAAGTCCATCTGATCTAGTTTTTTGTTTAATTCCACTATTTCCTTGTTGACTTTCTGTCTGGATAATCTATCCACTGGTGTAAGTGGGGTGTTGAGGTCCCCTACTATTATTGTGTTGCTGTTAACTGCCTCCTTTAGGTCTGTTAATAGTTGATTTATTTAAAATATATCGCTTGTGTAATACATTCTAAGACATTGCTATAATGGAAGTTATTCTTGTATTATTCTCTAATAGGTGTTTTTTAGGATTTTAAAGTAAAGTGTTATTATTACATATTCAATTCAGAAAATTTGGAAAATGCAAAAACCTATGAAGAAAAAAAAACACTCATAGTTGTATCTCGCAGAACCAACTACTTGTTATGTATTCTTTCAGTCTTTTTCCATACGTTTTTTTTTCACTTAAGGCTTTTAGCCCATGTATTTTTTCTTGTTATACGGACTTTCTTTTAAAGCTTTGTTTTGAAGAGCTACCTAACATTTCTGCCCCATACTTTACCTGTTTTTTTATTTTTGATTATTTCTTGTTGATTATTTCTGAATTTAAAAAACATGACTTTTACAATGTATTATGAAGTGGGAAAAATGAACAAGGAATCAAACTTAAATGATTAATGATCCCAATAAACTCAGAAAGTGATAGATTTGGATGTTAAAAGGAGGAATGGAAAATTTTTGTTAGTGCTCTAATCTGAAAAGGTGTAATGCTTGTATGCTGTAAATCCTTAGAGTGCAGTCTTCATTTATTCTTCAAATAGTGAGTGTTGTGAAAAATGGGAGAGTCCAGTAATTTCTGTTTCATTACTCTCCCATGATTACACTATTCATTAAGAAACCTCAGAATTTTACCCATAAATACTGATTGTATTTTTGACATGTAAGAGGAAGGAAGGTTGTCAGTTTTTCTGGTTAAAAGTTTTTTTCTTAGAGTGTCGATAAAAGAAGTCTATTTTTTGACAGTCTCAAAATCAGATGATTCATTAACATAAGAACAGTTACCTATCCAAAGAACTGTCATTCTCAGGTGGATATTCAGTAGTCTCTTTAACTTACAATATATTTCATGTAGGCTAACAGTTTTCTTTTGCCTCTTTTGGGTGTAAACTCATAAGTTTGTTGTTTTAGCTTCATAGAATGTATTACACTCAGGAAATATACTTCTGGGATTTAATTTTAAGTAAGAAGCTCTTCTTTACTACTTGTGCTGTATTTGAGTGTATTTTAAAGTTAAAGTGTATCGTTTAGTAACACACCCCAATAAAAGAAAGACTGCTAGTTCTAAGTCAGATATTCTTAGATTTGGGATTTTGGTTATGTGCGTTTGTTTCCTCCATAGCCAGGAAATTTTCAGTCTTCCAGCACAAGCCATTTACTTCTCAAATATGGGTTTAAATTTTCATTAAGAGACAGAGATATCCTACACAAAAATGATGAATCTTTTGCAAATGCATACCTGAATGTGGAGTTTCAGAAATCTTTAGGAGTGGTTATTAAATCCTATTTTAGAATTTTCTGTAATTTAGGATTAGCCAAAAAGTAAAGTTTACTGAGTGGTCACTGAACTGAGTGGTCAGTTCAGTCTTAAAAAAACAAAACAAAATGGCAGGTATCTGAAAACAAACAAAATCCAAGTTAGCATTAAAACTTATCAACTGAATATGTCCATTGTAGTTTCTGTAAAAAAGTATTTTTTGGTTTAAAACTGAATACCAGAGATGGTTGTATAATTTTGTTTCCTTCTTTATTCCAACTTCCTCCCCACCACTGCCATTTATATCCATAGAGTTATAATTTGATATGCTAATATATTGAGACTGTGAACTGAATTCTTTGTCAGTAAAGATAAATGTTTTCTAGGTTTGCAGTTAAGCTCTTTTTTTCTTCAGGATCTCCTCTTTCTTAAGCATTAAAGATTACTGATCACTATTCTATATTTTAATAAGAATTGGTGAAAATCGATTAAATTTTACCTTTAGTCTTAGGTTCAGGAATGAAGTTTTCCTCTTTCCAAAGAAGTTTTCTGTTAGAAATTATCTGTACTTGTGCCTTTTCCTTAAGTAGATCCATTATTTTTTTTTTAGAGGAAGTATTTTCTTTTGCTGGTTGTCTTATTATTTATTTCTTTCTAGATTTATTGACATTAAGCTAGCACCATCTTCTGAGAGTTTGTTACAGTACAGTTTAATGTTAAAGTCTAAGGAACATCTTATAATCAATAAAATGCTTTTAGTTTTTATGAGAATTTTTTTTATTTTTCTAAAATTAGTTTGATTAAAGTGCATTTTGATGACCATAAAAACCTAACTGTGTGTTAGAATTTCACTTTGTTCTTATGTATTGTAAACATTTGCACACCTTCAGTTTCCTCTTATATTTTAAAGTATTCATTCATTCATTCATTCATGAGTACCTTTGATGTACCAAGCACAATGGTAGGGGAGACAGTATGATAGTGTTGTCATACTGATGGTATGCAGAATGATGTAGTTGGTATACAGGGGGATGTTACAACAGAAGTAAATACTTAAACAGAATCTTAAGGGATTGCAGGAATGTCCCATACAGAGAAGAGGAAGAAAGGGCAGTCCAGGAAGAAGTAAAAGAATGAATAAACCTGAAAAAGCTAGGAGATAGTTTGAAATATGAGGAAAATTCACACCATTTTGTCACAACTGGAGCATAGGGTGTAAGGCAGGAAGAGTTGAGCAACAGAGACAATGTTTTAAGGAGTTCAGATTTCTCCTAAGAGTTGTAGAAAGCCATTAAAGGTTTTTAAGCAGAGGAGTGATTTGAGCAGTAGTGTAGAGCAAAGGTCAGCAAATTATGGTTCATGGCCTCTTTTTGTATGACCCACCATCTAAGAATAGTTTTTACATTTTTAAATGGTTGGGAAAAATTTAAAAGAAAGATAATAATTCATGACACCTGAAAATTATATGAAAATCAAATTTTAGTGTCCATAAATAGTTTTTTTGGAACAGAGCTGTACTCATCTGTTTACATCTTGTCTATAGTTGCTTTTTCACTACAACAGCAGAGTTGAGTAGTGGCTATGAAGAACATATGATTTGAAAATCCTAAAATATTTACTATCTAGCCCTTTACAGAACAAGTTTGCCAATACTTGGTCTAAATACACCAATTAAAATACAGAGATAGAATGGATAGACAAGCAAGATCCAACTATATGCAGTCTGTAAGAAACGTACTTTAAATATGAAGATACAGACAGGTTAAAAGTAAAAGAATGGCAAAAGATATGCTCTGCAAACACTAATCAAAAGAAAGTTGCAGTAGCTATATTAATGCCAGAAATAAGGAATTTAGCAGAGATATAGAAAGATATTACATAATGAGCAAAAGATCAATTCACAAAAGAGGCATCACAATCCTAAATGTATATAAACCCACCAACAGAACTTCAAAATCCAGGCATACTTCAGAGATATTGTGGTTTGGTTCCAGACCACCACAATAAAGCAAATGTCACAATAAAATGAGTCACATGAATTTTTTGGTTTCCAGTGCATATAAAAGTTATTTTTATACTATCCTGTAGTCCAGTAAGTGTGCAATAGCATTATGTCTAAAAAAACAACGTACATGCAAATGCCAATGAAAAAGAAATCTGGGGTAGCTATATTTATATCAGACAAAATAGATTGTAAAACAAAAACTGTAACAATAGACAAAGAAGGGCACTACATAATGATAAGGGAAACAATCCAACAAGAGCATGTAACACTTGTAAATATCTATGCACCCAGAATAGGAGCACCTAAATCTATAAAGCAATTATTAATAGACATAAAAGGAGAAATAGATAGCAACACAATAATAGGGGACTTTAACACTCCACTTACACCAGTGGATAGGTTTTCCAGACAGAAGATCAATAAGGAAACATTGGCCTTAAATGACACATTAGACTGGATGGACTTAGTAGATATATACAGAAGATTCCATCCAAAAACCACAGGGTACACATTCTTTTCGAATGCACGTGGAACATTCTCCAAGATAGATCACATATTAGGCCACAAAACAAGTCTCAATGAATTTAAGAATATTGAAATAATACCAAGCATCCTTTCTGACCACAGCAGTATGAAACTACAAATCAACTACAGGAAGAAAATTGGAAAAGCCACAAATATGTGGAAATTAAACAAAGTGCTACTGAACAACTATTGGATCAATGAAGAAATCAAAGGAGAAATCAAAAAATACCTGGAGACGAAAATGAAAATACGACATGCCAAAATTTATGGGATACAGCAAAAGCAGTTCTAAGAGGGAAGTTTAGGCAATACAGACCTACCTCAACAAACAAGAAAAATCTCTAATAAACAATCTAACAGTACATCTAAAGGAACTGGAAAAAGAAGAACAAACAAAGCCCAAAATTAGTAGAAGGAAGGAAATAGTAAAAACCCGAGCAGAAATAAAAGAAAAAGAGGCAAAAAAAAAAAAAAAAAAACCCCAAAAACAAAAAACAAAACAAACAGTAGAAAAAAATCAATGAAACTAAGAGCTGGTTCTTTGAAAAGATGAACAAAATTGACAAACCTTTACCTAGGCTCACCAAGAAGAAAAGAGAGAAGGCTCAAATAAATAAAAATCACAAATGAAGGAGGACAAATTACAATGGACACCTCAGAAATACAAAAGATTATAAGAGAATACTATGAAAAGCTATTTGACAACAAATTGGATAATCTGGAAAAAATGGATAAATTCTTAGAATCATACAACTTTCCAAAACTGAATCAAGAAGAAATAGAGAATTTGAATAGACCAGTCACCAGTAAGGAAATCTAAACAATAATCAAAAACTTCCCCAAAAATAAAATTCCGGGACCAGATGGCTTCCACGGTGAATTCTACCAAACATTCAAAGAAGACTTAATACCTGTCCTACTTAAACTCTTCCAAAAAATTGAAGAGGAGGGGAAGCTTCTTAACTCATTCTGTGAAGCCAACATTACCCTGATGCCAAAACCAAAGACAACACAAAAAAAGAAAATTACAGGCCAATATCACTGATGAACGTTGATGCAAAAATCCTCAATGAAATACTAGCAAATCCAATACAACAATACATTAAAAAGATCATACACCATGATTAAGTGGGATTTATTTTAGGGATGCAAAGGTAGTTCAACATCTGCAAATCAATCAGCGTGATACACCACTTTAACAAAATGAAGAATAAAAATCATGTAACCATCTCAGTAGATGCAGAGAGAGCATTAGACAAGATACAGCATCCATTTATGATAAAAACTCTCAATAAAATGGGTATAGAAGGAAAGTACCTCAGCATGATAAAGGCTATATGTGACAAACCCACAGCTAATATCATTTTCACTGGGGAGAAACTGAAAGCTATTCCTCTAAGAAGAGGAACCAGACAAGGGTGCCTGCTTTAACCACTCTTATTTAACATAGTATTGGAAGTCCTAGCCAGAGCAATCAGGCAACAAAAAGAAATAAAAGGGACCCAAATCAGAAAGGAAGAAGTGAAACTGTCACTATTTGCAGATGACGTGATTTTAAAGAATCCACCAAAAACCTTTTAGAAATAATAAACGAATATGGTAAAGTTGCAGGATATAAAATCAACATACAAAAATCAGTTGTGTTTCTATATGCTAACAACAAAGTAGCAGAAAGAGAAATTAAGAATACAATCCCATTTACAATTGCAATAAAAAGAATAAAATACCTAAGAATAAATTTAACCAAAGAGGTGAAAGACCTGTATACTGAAAACTATAAAATATTGTTGAAAGAAATTGAAGAAGACACAAAGAAATGGGAAGATATTCCCTGCTCTTGGATTGGAAGAATTAACGTAGTTAAAATGTGCATACTTCCTAAAACAATCTACAGATTCAATGCAGTCCCTATCAAAGTTCCAATGACACTTTTCACAGAAATAGAACAAAGAATCCTAAAATTTACATGGAAAAACAAAAGACCCTGAATAGCCAAAGGAATCCTGAGAAAAAAAGAACAAAGCTGGAGGTATCACACTCCCTGATTTCAAAATATGTTACAAAGCTATAGTAATCAAAACAGCATAGGACTGGCACAAAAACAGGCACACAGATCAATGGAACAGAATCGAGAGCCCAGAAATAAAGCCACACATCTATGGAGAGCTAATTTTTGACAAAAACATACGATGATGAAAGGAAAGTCTCTTCAGTAATTGGTATTGGGAAAACTGGACAGCCACATGCAAAAGAATGAAAATAGACCATCATCTTAAACTACACACAGAAGTTAACTCAAAATGGATTAAAGACTTGAATGTAAGACCTGAAACCATAAAACTTCTAGAAGAAAACATAGACAGTACGCTTTTCAACATTGGTCTTAGCAGCATGTTTTCAAGTACCATGGCTGACCGGGCAAGGGAAACAGTAGACAAAATGAATAAATGGGACTACATCAAACTAAAAAGCTTCTGGGTAGTAAAGGATACCATCAACAAAACAAAAAGACAGCCTGACAATTGGGAGAAGATATTTGTAAACCATATATCTGATAAGGGGTTAATATCCAAAATATATAAAGAACTCATACATCTCAAGAACAAAAAAACTAACAATCCAGTTGAAAAATGGGCAAAAGTTTTGAACAGACATTTTTCCAAAGAAGATATACAGATGGCCAACAGGATCATGAAAACATGTTCAACATCGCTAATTATTAGGGAAATGCAAATCAAAACTACAGTGAGCTATCACCTCATACCTGTCAGAATAGCTATAATTAACAAGACAAGAAATACTAAGTGTTGGAGACGATGTGGGGAAGAGGGAACCCTCATACACTGCTGGTGGGAATGCAGACTGATGCAGCCACTATGGAGGACAGTAGGAGATTCCTCAAAAAGTTAAGAATAGAACTACCATACGATCTAGTTATTCCACTGCTGGGTATTTATCCAAAGAACAGGAAAACACGAACGCGTAAAGATATATGCACCCCTCTGTTCATCACAGCATTGTTCACAATATTTGTTCACAACATTGTTCACAAGATTTGGAAGCAACCTAGGTGCCCATCGAGGGATGAACAGATAAAGAAGATGTGGTATGTGTACACGATGGAATGCTACTCAGTTGTAAAAGAGGATAAAATCTTGTCATTTGTGACAATATGGATGGACCTTGAGGGTATTATGCTAAGGGAAATAAGTCAGAATACCATATGATCTCACTCAAATAGAAGATAAAAACAACAACAAACGCATTGAGACAGAGACTGGCTTGGTGGTTACCAGAGGGGGGAAGCGGGGAGGGAGGAGGGCGAAAGGGGTGATTAGGTACATGTGTGTGGTGATGGATTGTAATTAATCTTTGGGTGGTGAGCTTAATGTAATCTACACAGAAATTGAAATATAATGATGTACATCTGAAATTTATATAATATTATAAACCAATGTTATAACAATAAAAAAATGAAAAAATAAAAATAATCTTACTAAGAAAAAAATGTACATTCCTTAATTAAAAAAATACTTTATTGCTAAAAATTGCTAACCATCATCTGAGCCTTCAGCGAGTTGTAATCTTTTCGCTGGTGGAGGGTCTTGCCTCAATGTTGATGGCTGCTGACTGTTCAAGGTGGTGGTTGCTGAAGGTTCGGGTGGCTGTGGCAATTTCTTAAAATAAGACAACAGTGAAGTTTGCCGCATTGACTCTTCCTTTCGGGAATGATTTCTCTGTAGCATGCAATGCTATTGGATAGCATTTTATCCACAGTAGAACTTCTTTCAGAATTGGAGTCAGTCCTCTCAAACCCTGCTGCTGCTTTGTCAATTAAGTTTATGTAATATTCTAAATCCTTTTTTGTCATTTCAATAATCTTCACAGCATCTTCACCAGGAGTAGATTCCATCTCAAGAGACCACTTTCCTTGCTCATCCATAAGAAGCAAGTCCTCATCTGTTAAAGTTTTATCATGAGATTGCAGCAATTCAGTCACATCTTCAGGCTCCACTTCTAATTCTAGTTCTCTTGCTGTTTCTACCACATCTGCAGTTACTTTGTCCACTGAAGTCTTGAACTCCTCAAAGTCACCCACAATGGTTGAAATTAACTTCTTCCAAACTCCTGTTATTGTTGATATTTTGACCTCTTCCCATGACTCATGAATGTTCTTAATGGCATCTATAGTGGTGAATTCTTTCCAGAAGGTTTTCAGTTTACTTTGCCCAGATCCATTAGAGGAATCATTGTCTATGGCAGCTACAGCCATACAAAATGTATTTATTAAATATTAAGACAAATAATAATTCGAAAGTTGAAATTACTGCTTGATCCAAGGGCTGCAGAATGTTGAAAACAACATTAATCTCATTATACATCTCTATCAGAGCTCTTGGGTGAGCAGGTGCATTGTCAATGAGCAGTAATATTTTAAAAGGAATCTTTTTTTCTGAGCAGTTGGTCTCAACAGCGGTTTCAAAATATTCAGTAAACTATTTTGTAAACAAATGTGCTGTCATTCAGGCTTTGTTGTTCCATTTTTAGAGCATAGACAGAGTGGATTTAGCATAATTCTTGTGGGCCCTAGATTTTGGGAATGGTAAATGATCATTGGCTTCAACTTAAAGTCACCAGCTGCATTTGCCCCTAACAAGAGTCAGCTTGTCCTTTGAAGCTTTGAAGCCAGGCATTGACTTCTCTCTAGCTATGAAAGTTCTAGATGGCATCTTCTTCCAATATAACCTTGTTTCGTCTGCATTGAAAATATCTTTCATGAACATAGACACACAAAATTCTTAACAAAGTATTAATAGTTTGAATTCAGCAATATGTAAAAAGGATACTACATTATGACCAAGTGGGGTTTATCCTGGAAATGTAAGGCTGATTCAGTATTCCAAATCAATTAATATAATTTACTGTATCAATAAGTTGAAGAAGAAGAGCCATATGATGATCTCAGTAGATGCAAAGAAAGCATTTGATAGAATTCAGCTTCCATTCATGATAAAAAAGACTCTCGGCAAACTAGGAATGAGAAGGAACTTCTTCAACCTGATAAATGGCATCTATGAAAAACCTACAGTTAATATCATAATAGTGAAAGAGTGATTGCTCTCCTCCTAAAATGATGTACAAGGCAAGGATATCCATTCCCACCACTCTTGTATTCGACGTCATTCTTGAGGTTCCAGCTATTGTAAACAGTAATAAAAAGACATATGAAACATACAGATTAAAAAGGAAGAAATAAAACTACCAAATTCTCAGATGATATGATTAGCTACAGCGAAAATCCCCGTGTTGAGAAAATTATACAGTTTTCATACATGGCATAAAAAAAAGACCCAAATAAAAGAAGACAAATACTATGTTTAAGGATACAAAGACTCAGTCTAATAAAGATGTCAGTTCTCCTCAAATTGGTTTGTTGATTTGGCATAATTTCAGTCAAAGCCCAAAAGTATTTATGTGTGTGGTGTTTAAGCAAACTGAATCTAAAATGTGTATGGAAGGGTAAAGGGCCAAGAATAGTCAGTATACTCCTGAATTACAAGGTGAGAAGCATTTGCCGTGCCAGTGATCAAGGCTTTTTATAAATAGCTTGTAATAAAGACATTGTGGAATTCACTCAAGGACACAGAGTAGAGATGCTGGAAATAAACCCTCACAAAAATGGAACTTCAATGTTATAATGGAAGTAGTATTGAAGATCTCTGAGAAAGAGTGTGTAATAAGTAGTCCTGGGAAAGTTGTTTATTTTATGGAGAAAAAGAAAATGGACCCCTATATTATTCGCATATGCAAAAATCAATTCCAAATGGATTAAAGACTGAAATGTTAACGGGACAAATTCTTAGAAGAAAAAAAAATAAAAGAATATCTTTCCTACCTTGAGGTGTGGAAGGATTTCTTAAAAAAGGTGCAGTTGCTAAATTTAAATGTTGGCTATATCAACCACCTAAGATAAATACATTTGTTTCTGTCAAGTGATGCATTAAAGAATTCAAAAAGATAAGCCACAAACTGGGAGAAGGTACATGTAACACAAATAATGGACAGAAGATTAGTATACTTTTACAAATCTACAAGAAAAAGACAACTCACTAGAAAATGTACGTAAAACATAAATAAGAATTACACAGAAGAAGAAAGACAAATGGCCCAAAGACACATGAAAATAAGTGCAGTCTCATCACTAATCTAGAAAGTGCAAAATAAGACCACAGATAAGTAATAAAGTACAAATCAAGAAGCCTAAGAACAACAAGTGATAGAGACACAATGTGAACCTACAGGAATTCATATTCATTGCTGGATGGATTGTAAATTGGTATAACCACTTTGAAAATAATTCAGCATTATTCTGTAACGTTGAACATTTGTAGACTCTATGATTCAGCAGTTTTATTCTATGTATCTTAAACAAACTGCTACACGTATGTATCAGGTGACATGTACAAAGAATAGTCATGGTGCTTCGTTGTTGGTAATAGCTAACAAATGGAAACAACTCGAGTGTCCATCACTTGGAAAAAAGATGTACAAATTGTAGTATGTTTATGCAAAGGTATGTTATATGACAATGAAAATGAATGCAGTATTATACTTGGGATGACATGGATGAAACAAAGTTGTGTGAAAAAAGACAGTCCCAGAAATCTATGTTTGAAACAAAACAAAACATGTTTGAAGAGAAAACTGTGTGAGAGTGAAGAATGCAGACTCTGGAGCTAGACTGCCTGGGGTTGAGTTCTGGCTCCACCCCTTACCAGATCTGTGTTCTTATATAAGTCATTTATCCTCTCTATGCCTCAGTTTTTTCATCTGTCAAATGATGGTTGTATTAAAGAATTAAATTACTTAATTGCAATTAAAGAGTAATGAGAATTAAATGATTTAATATGTGTAAAGTGTCTATAAAGCAGTGTGGTGCTATATAAATGTTACCCGTTCTTATTACTCTGAATTCTGTTGCTATCAAGCAGTTTTCTCTTTACTATTTGCTGTTATTGTAAATCATGTTCTATCATTCTCCTTCTCCCAATAGATCTAATATGTGGTCATTGTGGGCAATTGGAAAATATAAAGAAGAAGTAAATAACCATAATATAATTGCCAATTGAGACACTTCTTAGTATGGCTTCTGTTCTTTGTAAGATCCTAGGATATGCTGGTGTCTAGGCAAGACAAATACACTTCTTTTTTCGTACAAGTATATGTATGAAGACATAAGTGAACTTGGACCTTATTATATCTATCTTGCAGAACTTTGCAAATAAACCTATATAGTACTGTGCCAGTATGCAATTCTCTCATGAGTTAAAATAAGGAAAGGCAGTTTATTAATTTTCTAGTTCCTTTAGGCTTTTGGCATGTGGGCAGATGCTAATCTTCATGATTTATGCACAAATATTATAGAAAGCAATAAAAGTTGTAGACAGCCAGAAATGTAGCACCATTTACTTAACTCTATGGTGCTGTGTCCTCATTTAGGCGTATTATTTTATTTTAGCTGAAGTTAGAGAAGTAGTTATATATTATCCATCACTAGAAGGAATTTAGGTAATCTAATTAGTAGTACTTAATAAGTTGAGAAGTTGAGGAAATAATATGATTATTATTTATATATAAATAATATGAATTAATAATAATAACTAATAATTGAATTATTACATACTCCATTCCTGTCCTCTTGATACTGGCTGCTGTTAGTGTTGTTCTGGTGACTCTACGGAGTTAACAATATCCAGCATTATTCTCTCAGAATCCTTATAGGTCTATTCGAGGATATGTATGTAATTATACAATAGAAATACAAGCAAAGTGGTTAGGCAAATCTTGTAGCAATATAGAGACTCTATAAAAAGTGCCAGAGAATTGCTAGAGGCAAAATAATTAATAAATAAGGATCTGGCAGAGTCAGGGGACAAATAATTTAAGAGATAATCCACAAGACTCATGACATATATAGGTAAGTCAAAAGAGTATGATTTGATAATTAAAGGAATAATAGAGGTCTTTGGGGAAAATTATGAAAACCATGAATATTTTTGCAACAGTGACCTTTCTTTATGATCATATGAAAAATTAGGTTTGAAGAGAAGACCATTGTACTATTATTATAATTTTAATAGGAATTTTTAATATAGTGAATATACAACAGAAGAGTATGTAAAATATATGTATAGTTTAAAGAATAGCTATTACTGGGTCAGGAAATAGAGCATTGCCAAGCACCCCAGAGGCCTACTACGTGTCTTTATCAGTCCTTTCTCTACCTTAAGAGGTAACTATTATCATTTGTCCTTATCTTTTCCTTGCCGTTCTTTTTAGTTTCATCATCTGTATATGCTTTGCTAAATAATATTTAATTTTTTCATTTTAAAATTTAATATGAATGCTGTCATTTGTATGTATTTCTTTGTGTCTTGCTTCTTTTGCTCAACACTTTTGTGATATTCATGCTTATTGTGGTATGAGACTCTGGTTCATAAAATTTTCAGTCCTGTATAATATTCCTGTAAAATGAAGAAATATATATTATTTTAGACACAGTTGATATTTTGTATTTCTTTTAAGAGCCTAAAAATATTTTTTCTTTATTCAACAAATACTTTGTGAGTGACTGTTGTATTAGGTGCTTTTTTGTTTATCTGTTTTTGCTTTTAGCTGCATGTAACAAAAGAACTAAGTAAATGTAGCTTAAAAACTCAGTAATGAGCTTATTATCTCAGTGTATTTGATTTCATAAAAATCTTAATTTCTGTGTCTCTAAAGCATCATGAAACTTTTAAAAGAAAGATCTTAACCTGAGGTGAATGTTTGGAACAAATATGGCAAATGTCCTTCTTATAGAAGGCGCTTATACACACTGATAAGATAAACACTTAAAACAGTAGAAAATGGGAAAAGGAAGAGACATTTTATAAAGAAATATAAAGACTGGTATACAGGAAAAATGTTAAACTGCATTGAGGTTTTAAAATTTATACTAGAAATTAAAGTAGTTTCTTTGATGATACCTTTTTTCTTTATCTGTGGAACTCGGTGATTTTCAGGCAGTTATATTTTTTAAAAAGGTTGGTTTAAGAATCTACTAAGTCAAAGTCAAGTTCTGGTAATTTTTTATTTTCTTGCATTAGCAATTCTTCTAATACAGTATGATTTACTATGTCATCATAGAAGGACAGCATTAGAGAGTGTACATGGCAGGGTAAAATTAAACACATGCTCACAATCAAATTAATGTATTTCATCTGTCTTCAACTAATAACAATCTGTCATGTTATCTATCTGAGTAGGGGCATAAACAGTTTATTTTGTGTTTGGAGTAACTTCCTGGAGGTAGTTAATGTGACAAGTAGTTTGTTTGAATTGAGTATAACCAGATCAACACTCTAGATGTTTCCTTGATAACCTAAAAATTACTGTGAAAATCTGTACAAATGCTATATTTGTGTTTTGCTTTTACTTCTTCAAGTTAGACAGCAACATATTTTACAATCATTTCACTGAGAATATTCTATTGCTGCCATCATATGTGGATTGAGCAGCAAAAATAGTGTGTACTTTTAATACTTTCTTTCCATTGACAGAGACTGGACATTAATAATATAATTAATTAGCATCATATAGTACTCTCTCTTTTTTAAAGAAGATGAAATAGTACATTGTGGTTTGAATGAAAAAAGTCAGATTCATTATAGAATATGTTCTTATAGCATGTTGAAAAATGAATATTTAGGAAAACAGGAATATTGTAAAGTCTCAGGCCAATATAAAAAATAATATAGATATTATTGTAATGGTTTTCAGAATTTTAAAATGTTACTTAAAATTTTACATTATTTAGTTGGCTCAGTAGCTCTGATTATTATGCATTTTATATATCTAGTTCTTAAGCTATTTATTACATTTGGCACTGTATCTTTGAAGACTGTTCTGTTCATTATATCAGTAATCCAATAGATAGATGCAATGGAGATCCTGAATAAGGATGCCTGAATGCCAGTAAACAAATAGGACTTAAAAAGAAAAGTTGTCATATACTTGGCTTATTAGCATTAGTGTGTGTGTTTTAGAAGTCAAAATATATACATAATTTTAAGCTCTTGTAAATCAAATTTAATAAATTATTAAGGGTATTTTACTTGTCATGTTTGGGCTAATCATGATGGATCGTTTTTAAACATTATGTAATTTCACAATTTGTATGTGCAGCTGCAAGTACTTTGTAAAGGACTTTGTGTAATCAAGTGCTAAGGCAAAGAGTATCTTTTATTATTTTATAATGCTGATGGGCTCAGTTTTATGATTTATTGTTATTAGTGAATACTTTTAAAGTACTAATAAGTAATAAAGTATATAATAGTTTACTTTTTTATAATGAGCATTTAAAGTTTGTATGTCTTTATTCTTTTAATTAAAATGCTAAATAAAAATTAGACTAAGTAATCATCCCCAAAGCTGATATTCTTTCTTCTTTGTTAGAAAGTAACTGGATTTAGAATCAGATGGTTTGCTTCTAATCCTGGTGCTACTGATGACTAGCATTTGATTAAGTCACTCTGAGCCTCAGTTTTTTTGTGTGTGAAATTAGATTAATGCTTTACGTATTTGCCAAGATTGTTATGAGGTCCTGAAGTGTTCTGTACATATTGAAACAGAGTTCAAGTTGCTTCAGAAGTCTCCTAAAGTGGTTTCTCTGCATCTCTTTTTGCCCTCTTAACTTCCTTTCTCCTCATAGTAGCCAAAGTAATTTTTTGAAAATGCAAAACTCACATGGTTACAACCCTCCAATGGCTTTGCATTGCTTTATTTGAGTAATATCCTCATATTATACTACTACGTCCCCACTCTTGCTCATTATGCTTGTTTTCCTCAATTGTGCTCAGTCATTTTTCACTTCTAGGTTTTGTTGTAATTGTTCCAGTGACTAAAACATTTTTCTCCTCCAAACTCCTCTTAACTTGATTGGCTTATTCTTGTCCTTTAGATCTCAGATCAAAGAGGTCTTCCATGGCTACCATATATAAAATTGTCATAATTGCACTCCTGGTTCCTGTCATTCTGTTACTCTCTATCTGCTCACCTTCCCCCTACTCCGCCCCCATTTTAGATTATGATAATTGTTACATTGCCTTATTTATGTGTTTACTTGGTTATCAGTCTTTCTCATTAATGTGAGAGTAAGGATAGTGTCTATTTTGTTCTCTGATGTATTGCTTGTACTTAGCACAGTACTTGACACATAATAGGTGCTTATACTTATTTAATAAATGACTTTTAAGGTACTGTTTTAGCTCTTTTAAAGAAGTGCATGAACTATCCTTTTCTTTTTTTAACCTGTGATTTTTGCAACTACACAGTTAATGTGAATCATCTTTAGGCTGATTAATGTGTAGGACTGTAATGACTTTCGGAAGGAAGAATAATCAGCTGTAGGTGTATAAAACTTGCCATATTCTATATTTAAAGTTATGATATAGATAATGGTAACTATTTATGTATACTAGATGGCTGAACAGAAAAAAATGTCATGTTCATGAAATCTATAGGAATGCAACATTTCTTATCATTTGTAATTTTCTTTTGAATAGTCTCTGAAGTTAGAAACAGAATTGTCATTGTGTAGTGATTGGAAGTGCTTTGAATCCAACAGGGGAAAGTTAAAGGTTTTCTAGTATGTGTCACCTACAAGATTTCCTTTTTGTGCTTATATTTTTGTGTGAGGTAAGATGGGTGAGAAGAGAAGCTGTGCAGATGTTATCTATGTGCATATAAACTTCTTAGCATCCCATACAAGACCCTCATGCTGATTTTACCAGCTCTTGGAAGCTAGATTCTTTCAGATGCTTTTGCACATATTCTTTTGCTAAGGAATGTACATCCTCTCTACTGCCAAGGTTGTCTAACATTTTTCCTCATTCTTCAGGAGTTAGCTAAAGTGTCATCTTCTTTGTGAGATCTTTCCTGTTCCCCTAAGCAGTTTTAGAAATTTCCTTTCTCTATTATACTGTTGTACCTTGTCTTATACAGACCACTATTGTTCTCTTGGTCTCAGAATTTGATTGTATGGTATCTTTGTACATATGTTCCTCTTAGCCTTCCTAGCAGTTAGCACTTAGCAGGTGCTGGGTAAATATTTCATAAATAAATGAATGGATAGACAAACCACAATAACACTAGCTAATACTTATTGAGTAGGTACCAGTCATTGCTCTAAGTGCTTTATATGTATTTGCTTATTTTATCTATTATAATAACATTGTGAGATATGTACTATTATTGTCCCCGTTTTATAAATGAGAAAACTAAGACAAAAAGAGGTTAACTGATTTGCTCAAGGTCTTACAAATAGTAACAGAACAGGGAATCAAACCCAGGCAGTTTGGCTCTGAAGACTACATTCTTTACTACCGTGTCCTATTTCCTCTCCGAATGAATTGGTGAATGATTGAAGAACCGTACATTTGCCTTAATGCAAACGATTGAGAAGTTCAGAAAAGTCATTTCTTGTATGAGACTAGTTCATATATATAATCCATCACTCTAGGTCAATAAAATAGTAACAAAGATCATCTATTGGGGTATGAAAAAATTTTTCTATGTTGACACTTTCTTTATGAAAATATTTGACATATTGTGATTTTTATCAGAATTGTTTATTGTTTATTAAATGCCATTTACTTCCTGTTACTCATCAAAATCTTCTCTATATCCTAATATACAGGCCACTTTATCCTGGAAGTTATCCAAGTAAATAAATTTTGAACCATCACATAAATTTAGGAAGTCAGTGTTCCGTTGGAATCAGCAGGGCCAAATGAAGGATGAAAGTGACAGCTGTAGATTCAAAATACAGATTTGTTGCTTTTAAGTCAAAGCTTTGAACCTCAATAAAATCAAAACAAAATATTTTAAGAAAACATGATACTAAAGTATTTATGGATGAAGCCATATATTATGTGTTTGATTTGCTTTCAAATAATCTGAGAGTGGGGATATGGATGAAACAAGATTGGTCGTGACTTGATAATTGTTGAGGCATCTTTCTTTTTATCTTCCAACAAAATGTATTGACAAAAGAGAATGTATTTTTGTTTTCATGATATTTTCCATGTATTACTTGAGCATTTGATGGCAGAAGAAAGAACATTTCTCCAATGGTACATGTTTTTGTTTATTTTTCCCTAGTAAGTAAAAAAAATGCAAAAGATGCTTCTCAATTTATAATTAAATTTAATGTAATTTTGTGACCATTTATTTGGGTATGACCTAACCAAAATCACAGAGACACTTATAATGCTTAGATTTTTATCTTGCTAGTTATAACTTCAAATTATCATTAGTTAATAACTCAAGACACAATGTAGGGGCCGGCCCGGTGGCGCGAGAGGTTAAGTGTGCGCACTCCACTGCGGCGGCCCGGGGTTCGCCAGTTCGGATCCCAGGCGCTCACCAACACACTGCTTGGCAAGCCATGCTATGGCGGCGTCCCATATAAAGTGGAGGAAGATGGGCACGGATGTTAGCCCAGGGCCAGTCTTCCTCAGCAAAAAAAAAAAAAAAAAAGATGAGGATTGGCAGATGTTAGCACAGGGCTGATCTCACAAAAAAAAAAGACACAATGGGGCCGGCCCGGTGGCGCAAGCGGTTAAGTGCGCGCGCTCCGCTGCGGCGGCCCGGGGTTCGCTGGTTCGGATCCCGGGCGCGCACCGAAGTACTGCTTGGTAAGCCATGCTGTGGCGGCGTCCCATATAAAGTGGAGGAAGATGGCCACTGATGTTAGCCCAGGGCCGTCTTCCTCAGCAAAAAAAGAGGAGGCTTGGCGGATGTTAGCTCAGGGCTGATCTCCTCACAAAAAAAAAAAAAAAAAAAAAAAAAAAAAAAAGACACAATGTATACTCAGGAGGAGGTTCATTGTTAACAAAAATGGATGCAAATCTATACTTTAAATAGTTTTTCTATTAGTTAAGGTAATGCTAGATGCTGTGAAGAGACAATCCCTAAAGTTCCAGTATCTTAGCACAATAGAAATTTATTTCTTGCTTATGTAAAGACCAAAACCAGATAATGTTTATCAGTAATGGTTCATCTCCTTTTCAGGCACCCAGACTTCTGGCTTCACAGGTTACCATGAAAAAGGAAAGAGTAAGGACAACCACACATGGAAGTTTTTCATGGGTTAAGCCTAGTAGTGATTGCTCTCACTTCTTCCTTTATTACATTGGTCAGAAGTTAGTGTTATGGCCACATCTAACTGCAAGCCAAGCTGGGAAATACAGTGTAGGTGGATGAACAGCTATCCAGTCTGCTCAACTTACCATTATATATCTATTTTACTCTTCTTGTTGTCAAGAAAAGTGGAGGATCTAAGATTTTACCCTACTTGGAAGCTAATGAGTTAGCCTGCTAACACCATGGATATTGGCGGAAGGCATGAAGCTCCTGGGTTAGAGATAAAAGACTTTATTTCTCATAGCATAGCCAGCAGGATGAGCTCCGTGTTTGCATTGGTTCTCCTTGGCCCCAGAGTTCCACTAGGACACAGTATGAGGGAACCTACATAGATGATGTACATACAGTGGTTTGTATCATAGCTGAGGAACTCTGAGCTTGGGAAACCTAAATCTTTTATAATGGGCTACAAGTAAACCTCTGTCCTTTGCTGTGAAGGGAAATATTATCTTTATTATACCAGACAGTGAACAAATTTACACTTTATCCCTGAGGGATTTACACTTTATCCCTGAGGGAGACACTATCTCTAGGTAGGCTGCTTGCCATATAAACACCCTTAAAAGGATGGTCCAAAACAAAAGCTGTCATTTTTAAATCTTAGTCTTCCCAATTTTAATTTTTAACAATTTATTTATGGGGCTGGCCCCATGGCTTAATGTTTGAGTTTGGCACGCTCCACTTTGGTGGCCCGGGTTTGCAGATTTGGATTCCTGGCGCGGACCTACACCACTCATCAGTCATGCTGTGACGGCAACCCACATACAAAATAGAGGAAGATTGGCACAGATGTTAGCTCAGGGCTAATCTTCCTCAAGAAAAAAAAGAGGAATATTGGCAACAGGTGTTAGCTCAGAGCGAATCTTCCTCAGCAAAAAATAAATAAATAAATAAATTTATTTAAAAAATTCTAGTGTATTTTTCTTGTCATTTGTTTATGCATATATGTACACGTATATAATATGTTTATAAAGTAGTAGTTTTATTGTATGATAATTTTGTACTCTACTTTTTAATTTGACATCCTGTACTGTTGTGTATTTCACTTAATAATCTTTTTTTCTCCAACTTGATTGAGATATAACTGATATATAACATGGTGTAAGTTTAAGGTGTACAATGTGTTGATTTGATACACTTATATATTGCAGAATGATTACCAATCATGGCATTAGCTAACACCATCACCTCACGTAATTACCATTTCTTTTCTGTGATGAGAACATTTAAGACTTACTCTCTTAGCAACTTTCAAGTATATAATGTAGTATTGTTAACTATAATCACTCTGCTGTACATTAAAATCTTGGAACTTATTCCTATTATCATGGGAAGTTTGTACCTTTTGACCAACATCTCCCCATTTCCCCCATCCCTCAGCCCCTGGTAACCACCATTCTGCTGTGTTTCTATGAGTTTGGGTTTTTTAGGTTCTACATATAAGTGATATCAGGCAGTATTTGTCTTTCTCTGTCTAACTTATTTCACTTAGGATAATGCCTTCAGGTTTCATCCATGATGTCGCAAATGGCAGGATTTCCTTCTTTCTCATGTCTACATAATATTCCATTGTGTGTGTATATATATATATATATAGAGACCTCATCTTCTTTATCCATTCATCTGTTGACAGACACTTAGATTGTTTCCATATCTTGGCTATTGTGAATAATAATGTAGTGGACATGGGAGTGCAGATAGCTCTTTGAGGTTATTTTTTCATTTCCTTTGGTTAAATACCCAGAAGTGGTATTGCTAGACCATATGGTAGTTCTATTTTTAATTTTTTGAGGAAACTCCGTACTGTTTTCCGTAGTGGCTGCACCAATTTACATTCCCACCAACAGTGCAGAAGTGTTCCCTTTTTTCCACATCCTTGCCAACACTTGTTATCTCTTGTCTTTTTGATGATAGCCATTCTAACAGGTATGAAGTGATATCTCATTGTGGTTTTGATTTGCATTTCCCAGATCATTAGTGATGTTGATTATCTTTTCATGTACCTGTTGGCCATTTGTATGTCTTTTTTGGAAAATGTATATTCAGTTCTTCTGCCCATTTTTTAATCAGATTGTTTCTTTTTTCACTAGTGAGTTGTCTGAGTTCTTTATATATTTTGAATATTAATCTCTTATCAGATATATGATTTGCAAATATTTTCTCCCATTCCATAGGTTGCCTTTTCATTTTGTTGGTGGTTTCCTTTGCTGTGCAGAAGCTTTTTAGTTTCATGAAATCTCACTTGTTTATTTTTGCTTTTTGTTACCTTTTCTTTTGGTGTCAAATCCAAAAAAAATCATTGCCAAGACCTCACTTAATAGTCTTTAAGTCCGTGATTTTTATGGCCAGAGAGTATTGTGTTATGTGGTTGTATCATTTAACTGCATTTCTATTTTGAGGCATTTATATTGCTTCCATTATTTTTTATATTACAGGTAACTCTGTGGTGAAGATCTTAATTTATAATTTTTATTATACATCTCTGATGTTTTTTTCCTCAAGATAAACTCTTCCAAGTTGGGTTACTTGGTCCTGGAGTATAAATGTTGGTAAGGCTCAATATGCATTTCCAAATTGCTTTTCAGAAAGCCAGTAGTACCAACTCTTATCAATACTGGGTGTTCTTATGTTTTTTGTTTTTTTTCAGTTTTGCCAGTTTGAAAGGTAAACATCTGTATTTAAGTTTTTTAAGTTGCATTTTTTTGAGTACTGAGATTGAGCATTGTTTTCACAGGTTTATGTGAAACATTTTAAAAGGGCTTTCAGGTGGCCTAACATTCTGTAACATATAATTATTAGTTACATTTCTGAGAAAAGGTCACTTCTTACTGGATTGTTAATATTTCAGGAAGCCCTTAAATGTGCTTTTGTTGGTATCTCTTTCTTGCTATAAATTGAAATTATAAAATGTGAAATATTGTAACTTTAAATTTAAAATTTATTAAACTAAAAATTGTACATATTCTTTCAAACAACTTTCTAAGCTGTATTAAAATTACTTTTATTAGGAAAATTAATTGGATTCTCTTAAGACTTCTGTTTCATGTACCATGTGATTTTAAGAATGAATTTTTTTTTTCCTTTTCATTTTAGTATCCAGGTCAGGATTAGTGAACCAAGTGATTTCTTTGCACAGTTGGTTTTGACAGTAAAAATAATTTGGATTTTCTTGCTCTAATGTAGACTTAGAGGTTTTTCATCTTCCTTTTTTTTTTTAATCCCAATTTATGTTAGCAACACAAGAAAGCCCAGGACATTGATATCATTGGTTTATCTCCTATATTCTTACCTTATACAGCTCTGTCATCCCCCTTTCAGACCCCAGTTTCTATCCTTTCTTAACTTCTGCCACCCTTTCTCTGGGCCTTCAGGAGTTTACAAATAAGACATCAATAAAATTCTTTTATTCTCAACATCTTCCTCAAACAAAAATTTGTAGAATTCTTCTGTCACTTGGCTCTCCCAAAAGGACAGTGCTGCCTTCTCCTGAAGCTCTTTCAAGTGCTGATTTTTCCCTGCTATATCTATGTTATCACTAGGACCAGAAGTTGGGAAAGTGACCTTCTTGTTCTATATTGCTCATTCCAGATCATTCTCCTTCGTCTTCCCTTAGAGCTCTTAGATGTGCATATCCAGCCATATGATTATACCTCCTGTTACTTAAATTTGTTTGCGTTATCAGCCAAACCCTGAATCACTGCCTTGAATTTCTTGAAGATTGTGGCTTCCGGGTCACAGTTATTCCATTACTATTGCTGTCATGATTCTTGGTAATTTCTGAATTTATGCAGATTATCCTTCTAATACCTTGGTCTCTCAGTTCCTTGAATTCTTCACCTCCAGTCATCTTGCCGCCCACCTACACATAGTATAACATAGTTATACTGAAGACCTAGTCAATATCAGTTTCTACACCCTCTCCTCCTATCAGTATCAATTTCATGCATCCCAGTCTGTCTATCATCTGTCTTTCCAGTTTACTTTCTTTACTAATCTAACTCCAGTAATTTTTAAACCCACACAATGGGTTTAAACTATGACACTCTGTAGTTTATTCTCAATAAAGCAGCCCAAATGAACCTTTTACAATGTAAGTCAGATTACATCTTTTTTTTTTTTTCCTCACAACCCCCAGTAACTTCCCATCTCTTTTATACTGGCCCATACACACTGTATGATCTGCTCCTTGGCTTTTTAAACCTCATTTCCCACTGTTTCCCTTCTCTTGCTAACTCATTTCAGCCCCTCTGGCCTTCTGGCTTTTCTTTGAATCTGCTAAGCGTAATCTTGCTTTAGGGCCTTTGCACTTGGCAATTCCCTCTGCTTGGAAAGCTTTTCCCCAGCTTTTCTTGCTCATTAGCCTTCTTAAGGTCTTTGACTTACCTGTTTAAAATAGTACTTCCTCTCATGTACTCTTTATTTTTCTCCATAAGATCTATCAGCATTTGCCATACTATATATTTTACTTGTTGATCTCTTTCCCTTCGTTCAAATGTAAGCTTATTGTTATATCTGCAGCACCCAGGACAGTGCCTGGCCATAGTAGGAACTCACATATTGGTTGAATGAATGAATGAAGTAATGATCAATAAAGTGGTTACCGTTGAAATTGTTAAGCATATGTTTAAGCAGGGTATAGTATGGTTGAGGTAAAAGAAATTGCATGTATACAGTATTAATGCCTTCGTCCTTCAGTTGCTTAGATATTGGAAGGATACACACCAAAATGTTAACAGTTATTGTCTCCAGTTAATGGCATTTTTTATTTCATTTTATGATTGTTTTTCTGAATATTTGGGAAATGAGCATATATTACTGTTATTAGGAAATTTTAATTCCATTTTGAAAAATAAATGATAAGAGCTAGAAAAATGATGTGGTTTACTGAAGGACATAAAGGAAATTAAATCATTATAGCAGTGAGAGTGTTATCACATGTATAATAGATGGATACTGGATATTAATTTAACGATGCTCTTAAAAATAGAAGAAAAGAAAGATTTTACCCACATCTCACTATGACTTCATCTTCAGAATTAACATTTCTGGATTATTTAGAATGAAGTACTCTAGTAACTGAGTCCTCTTAAATGTTGCCCACCAAATGCTAACACACCAGAGGAAAACTTTGAAGTGAAGTTCTGTGAGGGCCTTTTCTATATCTAGTGTATCATTTATCAGAATCTCAGTTATTTAAAATAACTTTTATGACTCATAACAGTTGATAATACCGGTGGTGACTTTTTTAGGACCTGGATTGTATCTTTTTCATCTTTGGGTTCTCATTATCTACTGTGGTGCTTGGTATATAATAGTTACTAAATAAATGTTGAATAAATTTTTTTTTTCCATTGACCAGTTATAGTATTAGTCTCTCATGGTTATCTTTATTAGGAAAAAGTTTTTGCTTGGATATTAAATCTCCCAATGCTATTTAGATAAACTGATGTGGTAGTTAGGGAGTTGGGGGAGGGGGAGGAAGAAAGGAAAAAAAGTAAAAGAAAAAACAGAACAATGATAGACTATTCTATTAGAAAAGACAAATGCACACACACATTAAATGACAAACTTCATGGTTTTTTTTCAGTTGGATAGTGATTTCCTTGGGGAATTTTCCTAGTGACATGATTTGTTCTTACTCTTGTTGAATTAGGAAAGTATTTTAGCTTCAATATTATGATAAACCAGATGTATAAATGTCAATGCTAATAGCTTAGTATTTTAGTCTTCTACAAGTTGATGCCTGTGGTATCTGGACATTTTTTGGCCTGTTCTTGTAAATAAGGTCTTAGTGATGTTTAAGGAACAGCAACTTGTGGCCAGAAGAAAAAAGCTCCATATTATCCAAGCTAAGCAATATAAATGGGGCTCAGGAATCCCCCACTAGATCAGAAATGTCCTAGAGAAAGATCTCTTGAGCCTACAAACTAAAGACCTTCAATATAATTTTAAATAAAGCCTTTTATATAGTATGAGAGCATTTTTTTTAGTTGATAATCAATTGCCGCTATTATGTAGGCTTACTAGATTTGCAAATTTACAAGTTTTTACAAGTCAGTTGGGTCCCTTCCTCAGGAAATCAGTTTAAGTTTTTTTTTCCTATATTGACTCAAAGAGCCTAGTTGTCCTTAAATCCTGTGAATATATTTGCCTTATAATTGACGGCATTGAGTCAACACCCTTATAGGGTCTCTAGTGTTGTAAAAAGAGAAGCTGTTCAATAAAGAATCACATTTGAAAAAATAGACTGTGCTGGATGAAACCAGTATTGGATATGAGTACTACACTTTGCTTTAAAGCACTTAGAACTAACTATTCAAGGAAATATACCCTTTCCCATTACTTTCAATATGTACGCCTTAGGTTTGGAAAGCAACTGAGCTGTCTTTATGAAATTAAACCATAGATGTAAAAAAAATTAAAATAAACATTTAATGAAATATTGATATATTTTAGCAGAAAATTAATTATGTATTTGTGTTAACATTAACGTTTATGTAGGTTACAGAACTATTCTAACTATTAAAGTAATTAAAGTGTTTCAAATCAGATATGTTTGGGTCAGTTCATCTTACTTTCAATTAATCACTGTGTTTAAACACATTATACTAAGTAGATCTTTTCTGCATATAATCAATGTTCCTGAAGCTATATAGATAATAAGAATGATAGCTTTCATTTTTTGAGCACTTATCATGTGCTAGTCATTGTACACTATACATGGCGTAATTCTCAAAGAACTCTGTATAAGGTAGGTATATTTGTTTTTCCCAGTTTTTAGATTTAGAGACTGAGGCATAAAGAGGTTAAAGAAATTGCTCCAGATTACACAGCTAGTGTGTAAGCTAGGATATAATATTGGAAAATAAGTCAAATTAAAAAGTGTTAAAAATTGATTGATTGACCCTAATATTGAATTTTGTTCTCTTTTTGTTTTTGTTTACCTTTCTAGTTGATTTGGAGCATATGCGAACAGTAAAACCTGAAAAACACTTACGGTTTTGCCAGGAAAATGGTTTTAGTAGCCACTTTGTCTCAGCAAAGACAGGAGACTCTGTAAGTAAAATAATGAATACTGAACATTGTAAGTGATGTTTTGCTTTTATTTACTAATATTCATAGGAAGTATACTTTCAGTACTTAACTTTTAATTCAATACAAATTAATTCATATTGAAGATATAAAATAGATTAGAAATAACATATTTATTCTGTTTATAATTCATTTACATAATTTTGTGGTTATTTTAAGGAATTTAAAAATATGAGAGTTAAAAAGAATATAAATCACCCATAATTTCAGCATCCAGAGATGACTATTCATAACCTCATATGGTTCCTTCTAGTTGTCTGTTTTGGATGCTCACAAATACTAGTGCTACTGCTAGCAGATTGCCTTTACTGAGTGCTTACTTTGTGACTGGCACTGTACTCTTCTGATTATCTCTGTTTTATAGATAAGTCTTAGAGAGGTTATGTAGTGGGGGTCCAGATTACACAGCTAGTAAGTGAGTAGAGATAGGATTTGTAGTGACACTCCAGGGCTCACTGTATTAACCACACTAAATGTTTATTTTAAAAAATTAAGATCATAATATAGAAATAATTTTGTATTTTACTTTTTAATTTAATATGTTTTTCTGTAGAAAATTTTACCATGTCATTCAATATTACTAAATAGATTTAATAATTCATTAGATTTAATAATCCTTTAAATAATTGTTCAAAAATTTATTCAACCAGGTCCCTATTGTTGAACATATAGGTTGTTTCCAAGTTTTGGACGTAATACTCTAATGTAAAATTTTGTCCAGAAGCTTTGATGTTTTGATTATTTCCTTTAGATAAATTCCTTGAAAGGAAATTGAAACATATTGCCAAATTATCACCAGAAAGGCTAATTTCTGCTACCACCAGCATTGTGTGAGTGCCATATCACTGTACTCTTTTTTTAACATTCAGGATTTATTTATTTATTTTGAAATCTTTGTCAATTTTGTAGGCAAAAAAAAAAGGTATTTTGCTATTTAAATTTGAAATGTTTTATTGCTATTGAGGTTGAAATTTAAAATGTTTCATTATCGATTTATTTTCTGCTTATTTTATGTTTATAATTTACTATTGCTTTTTAAATTTTTCTATGACCTTTTTTTTTAGGGATAACAGCCATTTGTCATAATAGTTACGAATATTCTCCACTGCTCAGATTTTTGTTTGGCTGTTAATTTTTTTGGCATTTTCAATCAAAGAAGTTTGAAGTTTTCCTGTGGTTTAATCTTTTGATGTTTTTCCTGTATGATTCCCTTCATGGTTTTTATGCTTAGGATAAATATTAAGTAATATAAAGGGTCTTTAATCTTTTTTGGGGTCAGATACATTTAAAAATTTGACTTTTTGGAACCCTTTCCCCCAGGATAATGCAAACACAGGCACATACCCACACCTACCATTTAACAAATACAGTATTAGGGGCTGGCCCAGTTGTGTAGTGGATAAGTTTGTGCGCTCCGCCCCAGTGGCCTGGAGTTCGCAGGTTTGGATCCCCAGCGCACACAGACGCACCACTTGTCAAACCATGCTGTGGCGGCATCCCATATAAAGTAGAGGAAGATGGGCACGGATATTAGCCCAGGCCCCATCTGCCTCAGCAAGAAGAGGAGGATTGGCAACGGATGTTAGCTCAGGGCTGATCTTCCTCACACACACAAAAAAAACCAAAAATAATATCAATCCTCTTCAATAAGTCCGTCCATGGATTGGGTTTCTATCCTCACTTATCTTCCTAGGATTTTTTGCCATTTTAGAATTATTTTAACTTCCAGTATTTTGGCTTGTGTTTAATCACTTAGTACTTTTTGTGTACTTATGTTGAACCGTCATTAAAAATCCTCACTGTTTTCTTTTTAAATACAACTTTGAAATGATTTGTTCTTGTGGAATCACTTTAAGACTTGTAGTCATCTCCAACCCCAGGTTACTTCCCCTCATTGCTTGAGGAGTTGAGCTCCTGGCTTGCTGTACTTCTCTCTAATACTACCTTTGTCATAATTCTTAGTGATTTCAATATCTTTGTTTATCCTCCACTCCATCTCAGCCACTCACTCCCGTGCATTATCATTACAAGTCACTGCAGCCCTTCTGTTATCTCATATTTCAATATCAGACATCCCAGTCACTGACCACCATCCTGTATTTCCAGCTCACGCCCTTGAATGACCTAACGTAATTAATCTGCAACCCCAGCAAGATCTACAAAACATTGATCCTAACACTTTTTCAATGTCCCTAACCTCCTTTCATGTCCTCATTTTCCTCTCTTCCTAACTTAAATCTCATGGCCAATCAAAATCATTGCCATGCATATACCCTCAGTTCCCTTTCCGCTGTTTCACTTTATCAGACTTACTTGGCTAAACCTTAACTCTGGTTTGAACCAGGCCCCCACCTTTCTATGGCTGTACCCATGTATTTGAACATGATCAGAGAAAAACACAGAGGCATGCTGGAGGTTTCACTTAAAATTCACAATTACTAACCTTAAGTAGGGCCTTAATTCTCCTCAATAATTATACCACATGTCCTTAGTCCATTGTCTCTCCCCCTCACCTAGATGACTGTTTCATAGCTTCTCTTCTCTCCTCAAACCTTCAAAACTTCCTTGTCCATTCTCTCAGCTGATGACCTTGCTTCTTATTTTATAAGAAATTTGAAACAAACAAGGCAACTTCCGCATACTCCTGCCACCACATCTGCCCCCACTCTTCTTCCCACCCTTCATCTGTTCCCATATCTTCTGTCTTCTCTGTGATTATTGTGGGATGAACTATCTCTGCTACTAGCTAGGGCCAACTCCTCCATTGTGCATTAGTCCCCCTTCCCTTTGCCTAGTAATGAACATTGCTTAGCAATTCTCTCTTTCCTACATTATTGTTTTCTATCTACTGCATTATTCTATCAGCATACAAAATATTGTGACTTATCTCAAAAATAAGAAAACTCTTGATCCCACTTCCTTCTCTAGCTATTGCCTTCTTTCCCCCACTTTCCAATAGAATGTTTTGAAAGAGTTGTCTCCAGTTCTCTCCTCCCAGTTTCTCTTGAACAGTTCCAGACAGACTTTTGCCCCCAATATTTCACCCAAACTGCTGTTATCAAGGTCCCCAGTGACCTCCCCCTTTTTTTGTGTGTGTGAGGAAGATTAGCCCTGAGCTAACATCTGATGCCAATTCTCCTCTTTTTGCTGAGGAAGACCGGCCCTGGGCTAACATCTGTGCACATCTTCCTCTACTTTATGTGGGACACTGCCACAGCATGGCCTGACAAGCAGTGTGTCAGTGCACGCCTGGGACCCGAACCTGCGAACCCTGGGCCGCCAAAGCAGAGCGTGTGAACTTAACCACTATGCCACCGGGCCAGCCCCCCCAGTGACCTCCTTTTTGCTAAATCCAGTGGCCAGTTCTTAGTCCTCATCTTACTTGACTTAGCTGCAGCATATAAAATAGTTGATCACTCCTCTTTGAAATACGTGTTTCACTTAGCTTCCAGGATACTACACCTCCTGGTTTTCCTCCTACCTACTCTCTCTTAGTCCCCTTTGCTGATTCCTTCTTATCTCTCCAAGTTCTAAATATGGGAGTTCCCTGGGACTCGGTCCTTGAATATCTTTTTTTCTGAACTTACTCCCTTTGTGACCTCATCTAGTCTCATGGCTTTGACCAGACCTCTCCTGTGAACTCCAGATCATATATCCAACTGCCTGCCCAGCACCTCCACTTAGATGTCTCATAGGCAGCCCCAATTTAATTCAGGTCCAGAACTGAACTCTTGATATTCCCTCTTCAAATCTCGCACAGTCTCCCCCACTTTAGTAAATGGCAGATCTACCAGTTGGTAAGGCCAACAAAATTTTGGAGACATCCTTGACTCCTGTCTTTCTTTCACACCCTGCATCTATCTATCACCAAGTCCTGTTGGTTCTACTTTCAAAATATATCTAGAATCTGGTGACCATTTCTTACCATCTCCATTGCTACCGCTTTGTTTCCAGCCTCCATCATCTTTTACATTATTGTCTTGCTGATTTCTCTTTTTGTACCCTTGATCTTCTATAGTGAATACTCAATACAATAACGAGATTGACCCTGTTAAAACATAAGTCACACCAAGCCACCTTCCTATGGCTTCCATTTCACTCAGAGTAAAAGCCAAAGCCCTGCCAGTAGCCTACCAGATCTTACATAATTTGTACTCCCTTAATCTCTTTGCTCATTTTCTTTTACAATCCTCCTCTTTCTCTCTATTCCAACACATTAGCTTTTCTATTTTTCCTTGAACGTTGACCACCAGCGAACTGTAATATATAATGCTTTTGAGGTACAAATAACATAAGCCTTTCGGGGATATGTATCTTTTTTTGTTTAGAAATCAAAATTAAATTAGTAAAGTTGGAATAAATATTCAGTAAGTAATCGTGAGATATGTAGGGATAAGAATATGATAGGACACTTATGAAGCAAAGACAAGGTATGCATTGCAGTGAATGTCTGGATTGGAGGGCTAGGAATCATAGTGGACTCAGCATAAGCTAACTATGTATGAAAGGCTGTTTATAGAAAAGTATTTGTAGATTTTTTTTAACAATAATGGAGTATACTGCTTCTTTACTCTGAACTGATAAAATAAAGATTGCTAAGTTGTTTTTCTCAAGAGATATGGAGAATTTATTGAAATTGATGAGAGCCACAAAGATGATTAAAGGGTTGGAAAGTAAGACCTTTTAAGATAGGCTAAAGCCAGATCAAAAGACCAATATAAAATTGGCAGTGAAATACCTGGATAATAAAGTATACACTAATTTATTTTCATTTTCTTCAGGACTTATAGGACTTTGTTATGCTAGTAGTTTTTTTTTTTTAAATGTGGTAGCTATAATTAATTATCTTATATTAAAATCTTTAAAAATATAAGTTTTTAGGGATAAAGGTGTCTGTTTAGACCAACTCAGTGAATTGCATGGATTTTCAAATTATGGTTTAATCATTTAAAAAGTTATTACACTTAAAATGTTGCTGTATTTGACAAATAAAACTATTTTTGGAATAACCTGGTATGTTGTATTTTTGCAATTCTTGCTGTTTATCATTTTTAGAAAGTTCAATTTATTTGAAGGTAACTTAAGCATGCCTGTTTTAAATCATTTAAATCTATTTTTGTTATGTAGGTCTTCCTGTGTTTTCAGAAAGTTGCTGCTGACATCCTTGGAATCAAGTTAAACAAAGCAGAAATAGAACAGTCACAGGTGATTATACTGAACTTTATATTTGAAAAAATAATTTTTTTCTTGAAAGACATTAATTTTCACTCTTGAATCCTTTCACATTTATACATTCTATGTACATATCCCTAAAAGCCTTAGAAAGAGATTGTGTGTATGAATCAGTGTTTATTGCAGAAGAAGGAGGATATTAACTTTTTGCCAAATTATATGATATCTTTGAAACTTCATTTTGTCCTTTTTGTTGGAAAAATGAGATTATATAATAAAAATTTCATCAATGATTAAAAAAATGGGTTAAGGGGCTAACTGTATTGTATTGTACTTCTTTATTTAAGTTCTTCCAGGATTACTGTACAATCTTCTTTTTATATTTCGTACAAAATCCCAACTGTTTATCAAAGGTTAGTCTTAATTAGTGAGAGTTTACTCCATTTGGCATCTTCCAAGTTTGCTTTGGTCAAACATTATTTTTTCAATTTTTTTTTAAGTCTGTGCTCTCTGTTCTTTTCTAAAACATCCTCCACTGTAATGATATTAATTTTTGATGTTATTTCATTGTTAATTTAATAATGGTATTAATTATTGAGGATTTCTGAATTCTTTCACTATTCCTAGACAGTTCTCTTAGACTAAGAAATAAACATGATACCAATAGTCAAGCATTTAAAAATACCACTGTAATAGCACACCAATTCATGTTTGAGTGAACGAAAAGTCAGAGCAAGAGCCTTTAGTTTAAAGTTAAGCTTCAGAAGTGGTTTGGTTAGAAGCAAAAAATAAATTATATTTTTCCTTAATTACCTCCACTCCATCCTCACCACATGCAGCTAAAAAGGTATAATTATCTTTTCCCATTCTTAAATTTTTCTTTAATTCTTTTAGAGTTAGTTCTGTGTCTTGTTTTCATGGTCACTCTGTGTGTATGTATATGTATTTTAAAACCATTAGAGCAAATATCAATTGAAAATTGCTCTTCTGATGTGGCTGTTTCTAGAACTTGATTAAAATATTTGGAACTCTGGAAATCTGCTACTTTTATTTCTTATTATTCAAAACACATTTATTTCAGCACTTACTATGGCCAGGCACAATGTTAAGATATTTTGTGCTGTGTAAATTGCTCCCAGACACATAAAAATAGTTACTTGGTTTTGGCCTAGGAGGATGGATAGAAGAAAGAGAAATCACCATGATTTGCTTGATTGCACAGAAGTTGGCAGACTCCAGAGGTCAAGTGATTCCCTTGCTTTTTAGCTTCTCTTTCTAAATGATGTTTGTCTCTGAATGTTAATTAGAGAGTCCATGAGTGATTATCAATCATGAATGATTTCTTGATCATCTGTTATATATGTGGTAAAGTGGTGGGTCTAAAGAAGATTTAAAGGAGTTTAAAAAGTAGTCCTTGCCTTCAGTAAAGAAAATTAATATATTATGTGCCAGGCACTGTGTTATCTTATTTAATCCTCAGAATAACTCTGTGGGGCAGGTGGCATTTCATCATTTTATGGGCGGGAAACAGATTGTGGAGAGGTTAAGTAGGTTGATCCACTGACTTATGGTTAGGCAGTGATGGAGCCAGGTTTTGAACTCAGGCCTGTCTGACAGCAGTGCCCCTAGTGTTTCTACTCTGCCATATTGGGCGAAGATTTACTGGGCAGTTTGGAATAGGGGATAAGAAAATGGCTGAAAGAGAAGCTGGCATGAACAAGTTGAAAAGCTTAGGTTATATTTTGGAAACAGAAGACCAGTTTGGTTAAAATAGAAGACCATTTGTGTTGGAGTGTGAAGGGAATTTGAGAAAAGATTATGGAGATTTATGAATGCCAAGTTGATAAATTTCATCTAACATATTGACAATGGGAAATAATTTTTTAAGCAGGGAAATAAATGAAAGCAGTTTTTAGATAGGATTAATCTAATGGGATTGGTGGATATGTGGTTGGATGGGAAAGAAATTGAAGCAAGGAGACTGGGTTTTTGCCATCATGTGATAAGGACCAGAATCAGAGTGAAAGGGAAATAATGAATGTAAGAGAAATTTCAGAGAAGAATCAATAGGGCTTGTGGAATGACTGGGTAAAAGAGAGAAGGAGAAGTCCTAGATCAATTTGAGATTTCTTACCTAGAGGAATGGAGAAAAGGGAGACCCAGTGATTGGTGGGCCCTCCCTGGAGGAGAAGGTGTGCTGGTGCCTCACAGGCAGCCTCACTGAGAAAGAACTCTGTATAGTGCCTGAGCCCCATGGCAGTACTCAGGTTCAGGGATGAAACTCTAGAGAGATGGAGTAACTCGGAAACTTTTGAAAGGCAAAATTTTGGGGAAGCTTTCTTAATATTCTTAGGTCACTCTTAGTAGCAAGAGCCAGAAAGTTACTGTTTTGGCTTTAGAGATAGATTTAACATTTAGGCAAATTTTAATGAAAGAGGTATCAGATGTAACTACTTAGCTCTCCACCCTGCCTGTACACCCCACTTTGTTTATTAGTGCACCCCATCTTGTTTATTACATGATGAAATTTAATTTGATGTTCAGTTTATTGGTGGAGTTTACTTTGAATTCATTCATTGAAGATCCCTCCTGTATTATGTTTGTCACAATCCTTTGTGTAGGGAAGAAGGAATTTGGTGCCTTTGCCAATTAAATTATTGATTTCATAATTAACATTTCTCAGTGTTAACATCTCTCAAGGAACATTTTTGAAAGGTACTTTTTTTTAAAGATGTTTCTTTCTTTCTTTCTTTTTTTTTTTTGTGAGGAAGATCAGCCTGAGCTAACATCTCATGCCAATCCTCCTCTTTTTGCTGAGGAAGATTGGCCCTGAGCTAACATCCGTGCCCATCTTCCTCTACTTTATATGGGACACCGCCACAACATGGCTTGACAAGCAGTGCGTCGGTGTGCACCCAGGATCTGAACCAGCGACCCTGGGCCGCCACAGCGGAGCGTGCACACTTAACCACTTGTGCCACTGGGCCGGCCCCTAAAGATGTTTTTAAGAATGTACTTGTAAGCTGTGTTGAGGACAGTGTTATTTCTTTTTTTTATTGAAGTATATTTGACATACAACATGTAAATTTATAGGTTTGTGACATGTTATTTTGATACTTTTATATATTGTAATATAATTGCCATTTTAGTGATAATTAGCATCTCTATGAAGTTATGTAATTATTCTTTCTTTTTAGTAGTTGGAATACTTAAGTTCTAGTCTCTTAGTAAGTTTGATGATTATAATACAATATTGTTGTCTATATTCACTGTACTGTGCATTATATCTTTAGGGCTTATTTACTACTCGTCATGGGTTTATACCCTTAAACAACGTCTGTCCTGTCCCCCTACTGTCTTCCCCTGGTAACCACCATTTTATTCTCTGTTTTCACAGGGTTGGCTTTTTAAAATTCCACACATAAGTGGTATTATACAGTACTTGTCTTTCTCTGTCTGACTGATTTCACTTAGCATAATGTCCTCAAGGTCCATCCATGTTGTCACAAATGGCAGGATGTTCTCCTTTCTCATGGCTGAATAATATTCCACTGTATATATGTGACCACATTTTATTTATCCATTCATCTATCGATGGACACTTAGGTTGTTTCCATATCTTGGCTATTGTAAATAACACTGCAGTGAACATTGAGGTGCATATATCTTTTCAAGTTAGTTTTCTTTCCCTTGGATGACTACTGAGAAGTGGAATTACTGGATCTTATGGTAGTTCTATTTTTTTTTCAATTGTTTTATTGAAATCATAGTGGTTTATAACATTGTGTAATTTCAGGTGTACATTATTATTTATCAATTTCTGTATAGACTGCATCAGGCTCACCACCAGTAGTCTAATTTTTATCCTCACCATACATATGTGCCCCTTTACCCCTTTTGCCCACCCGCCAGCCCCCTTCCCCTCTGGTAACCGCTAATATGTTCTCTTTATCCATGTATTAGTTTTTATCTTCCACATATGAGTGAAATCATGTGGTATTTGTCTTTCTCTGTCTGGCTTATTTTGCTTAACATCATACTCTCAAAGTCCATCCATGTTGTCGCAAATGGGATGATTTTGTCTTTTTTTATGGCTGACTAGTAGTATTCCATTGTATATGTATACCACATCTTCTTTATCTCTTCATCTGAAGAAGGCCACTTGGGTTGCTTCCACATTTTAGTTATTGTAAATAATGCTGCAGTGAACATAGGGGTATATAAATCTCTTTGGATTGTTGATTTCAAGTTCTTTGGATAAATACCCATAAGTGGAATAGCTGGATCATATGGTATTTCTATTTTTAATTTTTTGAGAAATCTCTGTACTGTTTTCCATAGTGGCTGCACCAGTTTGCATTCCCACCAGCAGTGTATGAGGGTTCCCTTTTCTTCACATCCTCTCCAACATTTGTTACTTTTTGTCTTGGTAATTATAGCCATTCTGACAGTTGTAAGGTGATATCTCATTGTAGTTTTGATACACATTTCCCAATAATTAGTGATGTTGAGCGTCGTTTCATGTGCCTGTTGGCCATTTGTATATCTTCTTTGAAAAATGTCTCTTATATCCTTTGCTCATTTTTTGATCAGGTTGTTTGTTTTTTTGTTGTTGAGTTGTATGAGTTTTTAATATATTTTGGAAATTAACCCCTTGTCAGATGTATGATTTGCAAATATTTTCTTCCAGTTGGAGGGTTGTATTTTTGTTTTGTTCCTAGTTTCCTTTGCCTTGTAGAAGCTTTTTAGTCTGATGTAGTCCCATTTGTTAATTTTTTCTCGTGTTTTCCTTGCCTGAGTAGACATGGTATTCGAGAAGATGCTGCTAAGACTGATGTCAAAGAGTGTACTGCCTATATTTTCTTCTAGGAGTTTTATGGTTTCAGGTCTTACATTCAAGTCTTTAATCCATTTTGAGTTAATTTTTGTGTATTGCAAAAGACAATGGTCCACTTTCATTCTTTTGCATGTGGCTGTCCAGTTTTCCCAACACCGTTTATTGAAGAGACTTTCCTTTCTCCATTGTCTGTTCTTGGCTCCTTTGTTGACGATTAACTGTCCATAGATGTGTGGTTTTATTTCTGGGCTCTCAATTCTGTTCCATTGATCTGTGTGTCTGTTTTTGTGCCAGGACCATGCTATTTTGATTACTATAGCTTTGTTGTATATTTTGAAGTCAAGGATTGTGATGCCTCCAGCTTTGTTCTTTTTTCTCAGGATTACTTTGGCTATTTGAGGTCTTTTGTTGTTCCATATAAATTTTAGGATTCTTTATTCTATTTCCATGAAGAATGTCATTGGGATTCTGATTGGGATTGCATTGAATCTGTAGATTGCTTTAGGTAATATGGACATTTTAACTATGTTTATTCTTGCAAGCCATGAGCATGGGATGTCTTTCCATTTCTTTATATCTTCTTCAATTTCTTTCTGTAATGTCTTATCGTTTTTGCTGTATGAATCTTTCAACTCTTTGGTTAAATTTGTTCCTAGATATTTTATTCTTTTTGTTGTGATTGTAAATGAGATTGTATTCTTGAGTTCTCTTTCTGCTAGTTCGTTATTAGTTTATAGAAGTGCTACTGATTTTTGTAAGTTGATTTTCTACCTTGCAACTTTGCTGTAGTTGTTGATTATTTCTAATAGTTTTCTGATGGATTCTTGAGGGTTTTCTCTATATAATCATGTCATCTGCAAACAGCAAGAGTTTCATTTCTTCCTTTCCAATTTGGATTCCTTTTGTTTCTTTTTCTTGCCTAATTGCTCTAGCCAAAACCTCCAGTACTATGTTGAATAGGAGTGACGAGAGTGGGTATCAGAGTAACGTTGGCATCATAGAATGAGTTAGGAAGTGTTCCATCTTCTTCAATTTTTTGGAATAGTTTGAGAAGGATAGGTATTAAATCTTTGAATGTTTGGTAGAATTGTCCAGAGAAGCCATCCAGTCCTGGACTTTTATTTTTTGGGAGGTTTTTTTTTTTTTTTTTTTTTTTTGCTGAGGGAGATCAGCCCTGAGCTAACATCCGTGCTAATCCTCCTCTTTTTGCTGAGGAAGACCGGCTCTGAGCTAACATCTATTGCCAATCCTCCTCCTTTTTTTCTTCCCCAAAGCCCCAGTAGATAGTTGTATGTCATATTTGCACATCCTTCTAGTTGCTGTATGTGGGACTCGGCCTCAGCATGGCCAGAGAAGCGGTGCATCGGTGCGCACTCGGGATCCGAACCCGGGCCACCAGTAGCGGAGCGCACGCCCTTAACCGCTAAGCCACGAGGCCGGCCCTGGGAGGTTTTTGATTACTGTTTCAATCTCTTTACTTGTGATTGGTCTATTCAGATTCTCTATTTCTTCTTGATTTAGTTTTGGGAGGTTGTATGAGTCTAAGAATTTATCCATTTTTTCTAGTTTATTTCTGGGCATATAGTTTTTCATAGTATTCTCTTATAATCCTTTGTATTTGTTCCAATATCTGTTGTAATTTCTCCTCTTTCATTTCTAATTTTATTTATTTGAGCCTTCTCTCTTTTTTCTTAGTGAGTCTGGTTAAGGGTTTGTCAATTTTGTTTATCTTCTCAAAGAACAAGCTCTTAGTTTCTTTGATCCTTTCTACTGTTTTTTAAGTCTCTATTTCATTTATTTCTGCTCTGATTTTTATTATTTCCCTCCTCCCTGCAGACTTTGGGCTTTGCTTGTTCTTCTTTTTCTAGTTCTGCTGAGTGTAGTTTAAGATTACTTATTTAAGATTTTTCTTGTTTGATGTGGTGGGCCTGTATTGCTATGAATTTTCCACTTAGAACCACTATTGCTGCATCCCATGGGAGTTGGTATGTTGTATTTTCATTTTCTTTTGTCTGCAGGTATTTTTTAATTTCTCCTTTGATTTATTCATTGATCCAATGGTTGTTCCATAGCATGTTATTTACTCTCCACATATTTGTGACTTTCTCAGCTTTTTTCTTGCAGTTGATTTCTAGTTTCATAGCATTGTGGTTGGAAAAGATGCTTGATAAGATTTCAATCGTCTTAAACTTATTGAGGCTTGCCGTGTTACCCAACATGTGGTCTATCTTGAGAATGTTCCATGTGTATTTGAGAAAAAGGTGTATTCTGCTGTTTTTGGATGGAATGCTCTGTATATCTATTGAGTCCATCTCATCGCATGTTTCATTTAAATCCACTATTTCCTTGTTGACTTTCTGTCTGGATGATCTATCCATTGATGTAAGTGGAGTGTTGAGGTCCCCTACTCTTATTGTGTTGCTGTTAATTTCTCCCTTAGGTCTGTTAGTCGTTGCTTTATATACTTTGGTGCTCCTGTGTTAGGTGCACTTATATTCATGAGTGCTATTTCCTCATGGTGGAACGTCCCTTTTATCATTATATACTGCCCCTCTTTGTGTCTCATTGTCTTTTTTATCTTGAAATCTGCTTTGTCTGATATAAGTATGGCAATACCTGCTTTCTTTTTGTTTGCCATTTGCTTGGAGTATCATCTTCCATGCCTTCACTCTGAGCCTACGTTTGTCTTTAGAGCTAAGATGTGTTTCCTGGAGGAAGCATATGGTTGGATCTTGTTTTTTAATCCATCCAGACACTCTGTGTCTTCCGATTAGAGAATTCAGTCCATTTTCTTTTAGAGTGATTATTGATATATGAGGGCTTAATACTGCCATTTTATCTCTTGTTTTCTGGTTGTTCTATATTTCCATTGCTTCTCTTCCTTTATATTTCTGACTGCCACTTCATTTTGGTGATTTTCTGTGGTGATTTTCTCTTTTTTTATGAATTGTGGCTCTGCTCTGATTTTTTGTTTAGTGGTTACTGTGAGATTTGTATAAAAGATCTCGTAGATGATAATCCATTTTCTGATAGCCTCTTATCTCCATTAGCCTAAGCAGGTTCCATCACTTTCCTCTTTCCCTTCTGAGTTATTGTTGTCACAAATTATTCTCTTTTCTATTGTGAATTTGTGACTAAGTTGAAGTGTTTATAGTTACTTTTGATAACTTTCCTTGATAACTTCCTACTTTGATAGCTTTCCTTCCCTTTATCTTTTAAGTTATAATTAAGTATTTGCTACCCTGTTCTGAAAGAGAGCTGCAGTTTTCTGATTTTGTCTGTCTACTTATCTCCTTGCGCAAAGCTTTGTAGATCTTTGCCTTTTTGTTTCAGGTATGAGGGCATCCTTGATCATTTTTTATAGGGGAGGTCTAGTGGTGATGAACTCCCTCAGCTTTTGTTTATCTGGGAAAACTTTTATTTCTGCATCGTGTCTGAAGGATAGTTTTGCTGGATAGAGTGTTCTTGGTGGGACGTTTTTGTCTTTCAGTATTTTGAATATATCATTCATTCTCTCCTAGCCTTTAAGGTTTTTGCCAAGAAATCCGCTGAAAGCCTGATAGGTGTTCCTTTGTAGGTTATTTTGTTCTGGCTTGCTGCGCTTAATATTTTTTTTTGCCATTGACTTTTGCCAGTTTCACTATTACATGCCTTGGAGAATGTCTTTTAGCATTGACATATATAGGAGTTCTGTTGGCTTCATGTGTTTGTAAGTCCAGTTCCTTCCCCAGGTTTGGGAATTTCTCAGCTATTATTTTTTTCGACAAGCGCTCTGCTCCTTTTCCCCTCTCCTCTCCCTCTGGAATACCTATAATCCTTATGTTGCTTTTCCTAATTGAGTCAGATATTTCTCGAAGAATTCCTTCATATTTGTAAAATCTTAGTTCTCTCTCCTTCTCCACCTGAAGCATTTTTATATTTCTGTCCTCTAAATCACTAGTTCTTTCCTGTATAATGTCAGCTCTATTTTTTAAGGATTCTGGATTATGTTTTATCGCATTAATTGTGTTCTTCATATCCAGAATTTCTGCTTGGTGTTTTTTTTTATAGTTTCAATCTCTTTGGTGAAGTATTCCTTCTTCTAATTAATTTTATTCCTGAGCTCATTGAACTGTCTTTCTGAGTTTTCTTGTAACTCACTGAGTTTCTTTATGACAGCTATTTTGAATTCTCTGTCATTTAGATTGTAAATTTCTGTGACTTCAGGGTTGGTTTCTGGAGACTTGTCATTTTCCCTCTGCTCTGAATTGTTGCTGTAGTTTCTCATTGTGTTTGACGAACTAAGCCTTTGCTGGTGCATTTATGGTAGTATCAGGTCACAGATTCCACCTGCTACCGCTTGTGGGGAAGCAAGAGCTATGTTTCTGATCGGAACCTATCTGCTGGAAGTTGTGGGGGCACAGTGGGCACACCTACCGGCCAGGAAAGGGTTCACTTGTAGGCTCAGGGCTGCTGCCACCTCTTCTTACAGTCATGCTGAGGCACATTCCCACATGTGGGGCTGCAGCAGTACTACGGGCGCTCTCGCTGGCCAGGAAAGCATTCACACCTCTGTGTAGATCTGCTGCCACCTCTTCTTATGGTCACGCCAGCTGCTGTGCTTGGTGGACAAGGCTTCTTCACGGAGTCTGAGTCTGGGCCGCTCTTTCAGTCCACAGTAGCACTGTGGGCTCTTCTACCAGCTGGGAAAGTGTTCGTGTGTGGGTTCAGGGCTGCCGCCGCCTCTTCTTACAGTTGTGCCAAGACACATTCCCACTTGTGGGGCTGTAGCGGTACTAAGGGGACTCTTGCCTGCCAGGAAAGTGTTCACATGCACACAGGGCTGCCAGGGAAGGGTAGGGGAGTGCTCACCTATCTCCACTGCCTTCCTGGGGGCCCAGTCCATCCACCTTCAGATGTTTTATGTATATCAACATATGTGTATTATGTATATTCAGACATTCAGATGAATGTCCATTTAGTTGTAGTTCAGAGGAGGAGAGATAAAGGGAACAGCTTATTCTGCCATGTTGCTGACATCACTCTGGTAGTTCTGTTTTTGATAGCATCTTTTCATCTACCTCTTGGCCATTTGGACGTCTTCTGAAAGTTCATTTAAAAGACAAAGAAGTTCAGATCTTGCATATGGAGGGGGCAGAGAGGGAGGGAGAGGAGGAAGAGGGAAAGGATGCGAATGCTTATTTTCTGTGTTTTTTTATGCCATTTGAAAGATCCCTGAGGGAATTCAGTGTAATGTTTGAAAGTGTTATGTACTATTTTATAGAGAAGGAGCTAGATGGTAGATTCACCGGTCATATGGAAATTGATGCTGTAGAAATTTAGTTTGGGACGTAAATATTTATAATAAGGTTTTAGTGTTAGTTTCATTCACTGCTTATTTAAAGAGATTCTGCTATTTTAGTTCTAACCTAGATTGTTTCTGTTTGGGAGTCATATAAAATGAGTTATCAGCACATTTTGCAAGCTTCACAAGGAGGGGAAAGGGGAAGAGGGAGAAAAGACAGGAAATGCAGTTAATTAATACAGCAAACATTTTTTGAAGGTCTACTTTGTGCCAGGGGCCACACTAGAATCTAGGGATACTGAGATGACTAAGTTAAAGTTCTTGTCTTCAAGGAGCTCACAGAATAAATGAGGGCAGACAAATATTTAAACAAGTATACTCTACATGCATTTTTCACAGTTCTTAATTTAGTTAATAGTTTCATTTGCATCATTTATCTGTTCTCCTCTTTTCTTCTAACTATCCTCCTCTAAGATAGTATAAAAGTTGGGACTAGTTGTTAACAAATATATTGGTTTCCTAGATTGTTCAGATTTTTTTGTTTACAAAGTTGTCAGACTTTTAGGAGAAAAATTAAATTTGTAACTGCTATTTCTCTAGGAAGTCCAGTATTCAGCTCTTTAATAATGTATTAGATAATCTAAGAAGAAAATGCATAGTCCTATATCTCATCTCTTTAGTCTTAATTGCAAGGAGATTTTACCATATATGCTTGGTGTTAAGAGTACTTAATACATTTTTATGCCTTGACATTTTCACTTGCTAGTTAATAAACTGTGAATTTCTGTTCCGTTTGAACTAAGTGTGCATTAGTTTCTTCAAAACAAGAATTTCTCTCATGTCTGAGATACTCATTCACCTTGCTAAAAATTCCTTATGTCCCCTCTGATTATTTTCCTACTATATATGAAAGTATCTAGCATAGGGCCTGCCATATAGTAGTCATGCTCAAGATTTTAGTTAAGTCTTACTTAGCACACAACTGTACAGCGCAGGTGCCCATTTAACCCTGATCCTAGGAGCCCCTCTTTTCTTTTCGGCTTTATCTGAATATTGACTTTCCTTAAGGAGCCATAAGGAACTTAAGATTCTTTTTACCCAGATGTTAATCTTTTTATCATTTTCTCCAATGTGTTACAAAGACTGCACTGGAATTCTTTTCTTATCCTAAACGTCACTTGTCTTCCTTGCAGAATATATTTACTCCCTTTGTACATACTATTCTAACCCAGAGATATTGAATATTGCTTAATGGATTTCCATTTCATATCCCATTTTTTCCTTTTTCTACTCATCTTTTAGATTTATTTTTTCTTATAGTTTCAAAACCAGCTGGGACCTTAGAGACCATGTAGATAAACCTTGTGTTTTATGGACTAGGAGATTGTGAAGACTAAAGAGGTGAAGTAACTTGCCCAAAGTTATGAATGTTGCTAGTAGCATATAATGGCACATTATATGGAAGAAAAAGAATAGTAGCTTCCTTGAAGCTCCAACTGTGTGCAGAGTACCATGCTTTTAAAAATGGTATATCCATGCTTTCAATGCTAATCTATAATCTGGTTGCACTTTTTATGTGTATCAATCATGATATTCTTTAATAGTTTATACATCTGTTTTCCATGCTAGACTTTTATGCATCTCAAAAACAGAGATCATGTATTGTTTATCTGAATGTCTTCAATACCTAGAATAGTGATTAGCTTTGAATGAATGATAGTGACAAATGTTTTAGCCTTGAATGTATGTTTATTCCATATCCTGAGCATGAAAAATTATGACTTTTGCAGTGGTAAATATGTTACTGCTATCTGGATTAAGACATAATTGCCGAATTGACCAAATTTATCTTTAGTGTCTTCCCAAGAGTCCATCTCTGCTCCTTATACCTTACTATCCCAACTCCCAGGTTGCTTTCTTGCTTACCCTCTGGATAGCTACCACTTCCATTCCCAGTGTCCACTTGCAAATACTCTTTGACAAAATAAGGGTTAAGCTTCTTTCCTTTTAGGGCTATTTCATTATTTTCACTCCCTTGAATAATAGCAGAGAATAATTGAGTGTACTTTGTGGCTCCAAAAAGAAAAGTTGGTGTTTTGTAGGTAACATTTTGTCTGAAAGCGTCAATGAATGCTTGTAAACAAGCCGACTGCTGTAAAATCACCTACCATGAAGCTTATGTCATGGAAATTATGTTTTTCTACTCAGAAAGCAAATTTTGAATCTGCAGAGCCTTGGTTCTGGCTTCCAGTTCAGAAACTTTGTACAAAGCTTTATGTCAAACAGCCAAGGCCCCCGAGAAAGATGTTGCCTTGTTAGTTCTTCATTAATTTGATGAAAATTAATGGTGAAAATCCAAGTCATTTATGTTAGTCAGTACTTTGACCAAAGTGTCTTGACCGTAGGTCAGAACCTGGTTGTGTTTATAGGATAGGGTTTAAAACAACATTTTGGAGGATTAATGAGTTGCTTACTGATTATGAAAATCCCTTCTCTTTATTGTAACCCATAGTTTGGCATGAAACAAGTAGGTTTGGGGAGGTCAGATGATGGCGTTCAACATTTCACTAATGTACCCCCCTCACACCTCATGTGGCAGTTGGTAATGCTTCTGTTGATAGCATCAGGCTGAGTGCCTAGTAAATCATGAGTCTTGTCCAGAAGTTAATACTGCTTGATAGAGAACTAGAGCAGAGCCCATCCAAGGCTAGTATACCATAGCATCCTGTTCATTTACTCACAGTTGTTTATCCAGTCTTTATAAATGTTGTCATAAACAACAGCCCATATTAACATGTTTTTCTATACGTGTTAATTAATAGATGCTGTTATGAAGGAAGCATTCTTTGAAATAAGATATTTGAATCATAAAAAAAGAAAGGATAATTTCAAGTCTAAAAAATTCGAGGAGTGTGTTATCTCTATCATATATATTTGTCATAGGTGGTCTTTTCACCCTCAGAGTTATAGCAATCAAAAACCTAACAAAGTAGTTTTGATTATTTATTTAGCAAAACTCTTAGATATTTGAAAACAACAGGTGTTGTGCTTAAATATTGTTTTTAAATGACAGAAAAGTACATTTTGAACTTGTTTATTTCTACATGAAATTTGGTAGCATGTAGGTTAGAGTTGTGAGGGATGGGGGAGTGAGCATCAAAAGGAAGTCTTTGACAAGTAATAAATATTATTAATTGTAACAATTGTAAGTGACATATGGCTTCCTCTGATTTTTGCATCCTCTCCCCACCTTCAAAGAAAATTAATTACTCCTTCCTCTATGTTCCCACAACATATCTTAAGTCCACTAGTAAAGCACTTGTCTCGTATGACAATTAGCTGTGTACGTGTTTCTCTTCCCATTAGAGCCATAGCAACTTGTGAACATGTCCTGTGTAATTCACCAATACATTCCTAGTATAGAGTGACTGGCACATAATAGCTCCTCAATAATATTCATTGAAGGAAATGGAATTAATACTTTTACTGCACTTTTGCATAGAAAAGCCCCATAATTCTTTGTTGTCCTCTGAAATACTGGGCATTATATATATTATGTATAATTGTGATATCAAAAATAGAACTCACAACTTGTCTGGGAGGTTCATTAGACATGTCTATTTCAATAATTAAACAGAATTGTAAAGGTAATGTTTCTTGGATCTTTGTTCATTTTCTTTCCTTTTATATGTATATATTTTGCTATTTCTTTTGTGACATGTTTAAATTTATGTGTGTATTCCTTTTCTGTGTTAGTGTTCCTTTCTATTTTCAGTCATTGAACATACTTTCCATTTTTTCTTCCCTTTTTTTTCTTTCTTCTTCATCTTGTTAATATTGTATGGAATTGACAGCATATTGTCAGGGCAGAAATAGTGAAGTACCCGGAAGAAGATAATCAACATACCAACTCTGCTCAAAGTAGAATCTGTTCAGTACAGTAGTGCAGGTATTAATGGATAAATTATTGCAGTTTTGGGGAGGAGGGTGGGTAGAACTAGTGAATGCCATCTTGTTCCTTATTCTTTATCAACAGAGAAATTCCAGTGATTATTGTGCATTATTGGGAATTAATATTACATAAGTCCTGTTTTAGAACTTTGAAAAATTGATCCTTTGCCAAGAGACTTATGAATTAAAGAAGGAATTGGGAACAAATTAAAATAACATTTCAATTACTTTCAAAGTATTTGTCTTGATTGTTGTGTTTATTACATGTGCAGTGAAGTAGAAAATTGAGGCAGTTGTTTGATTATTCATTCTTTACCATTTTTCCTGAAATATCCTGGTATTTGAAAGAGTATTTTAAAAATTTGCCTTGAATTACCCTTCTTTGTCTGCTTGTGTGTGCAGCCTTAGTAAAAGAGTTGAAAACAGTAAAGAATTTGTTTTAATTTAAATTATTACTTAGAGATGAATATTAGGGTGTATTCTTAAATTCATTGTTTAAGATACTCCTTGAAGTATAAGTTAGAAGGAAGGAAGGCAGAGTTAAAAGTGTCTTTGGTTTAAATTATTTCAAAACCATGAATATGAGGTAATTTTCTAAATTTCTCGTTATTCTGTATTTTGTTAGAGTCATTATTCGTAACCCAATAGTGAGCTATTTGGAAGAAAGTTAGGGATTTAGGAGGAAAGTTTTAAAAATTGGAAAAGTTTTAAAAATTGGGTTGCTCAAAACATTTCTCCTTTATATGTGACTATTTTTAACATTGATACCTTTTCTCATTAACTCACAAATTGCTGTACACATTCTAAAAAAAAGTTATGGCTGGGCATAATGGTTTATGAAATATTAATAAATGATGACTTTTTTACTTTGAAATGATGAGGTCTTGCCTATGAATTAAAACATGTGAATGATTAATTTTAATTCCTTTGCTTTAAATTATAACCAGGGTTTAACTTTTCATGTTGATTTGTCAGTTTTTTATTAGACTTGTTATAACCTCAAGGTAATGTCATAAAACCAGGAAAGACTCAGTAGAGGAATTGCTATTATATCCTTAAACCTCTCCCCACCCCCAATCCAAGCTTTACATTAGTTTGTTCTGGTTGATTCTTTTAGTATCAGCTCCTGCTTCATTTATGATGTCTATCATCAGGAGTTCACCAAAGTTCAGAAAATAAAAATATACTTTAAGGAGCTTTTTCTAAATGTTCTGATGTCCTGATAATAACTTTGTTTTTTTTTTATGACAGAGGGTGGTGAAGGCAGATATTGTAAACTACAACCAGGAACCTATGTCAAGAACTGTTAACCCTCCTAGAAGCTCTATGTGTGCAGTTCAGTGAGTGCATTTTTCTTTTGTATTGATAGTTCTGGCTGCCCTTTGCCTCTGTGTGGGCCCTAGGACCTCTAGGAACTTGTTTTATCAGTGACCATCTCTGTAGTTCAGTTAACACTTTCCTCCCAACTTGCTTCATCATTAAGTGTTGCCTCACAGCCGCAGGCAGCTCCTTGGACTGGAAAGAATTCAACTTTGGGACCACACACTTTGAATTCAAAATGGAAAGCCCATTCTCTGAAATTAGACTGCTTCATTGAAAAAGAATAATGTTGGTTCTCTTTATGTCCTCACTTCTTTTTTCCCTGATGTAAATTTTTTTAAACAAACACGAAAACTATCCAAGTCTTGATTATCAGCCAGGATTTTGCCACAGTACAGTTTCATTCTCTTATCTGAACTCATACATGGCCAAGTATGCTTCAGAGTGCGAACATTTAAACAAGTAATATATTTTATTTACAGATACTTAAGAAGGCATTCTTTTGCTATCTATTGTGAGTGAACATATATAAAGCTGTATCTAACTGAAAATGCTTGAAATAAAGCTGTAATAGAAATATTTTTTTCATTTTTTAAAAAAGGGCCTAAATTGTCTATATTGTAGCTGTAGCTCACAAAGTAGTGAGTATTTGATATTGTATTTTTATTACTGTATCATGGTCATTATGTATTGTGTAATATTCAGGTTAGATGGCTTTATGAATTTTGATAAATGTTCAGCTAATTCTCCACATGGACTTTCTACTGCAAACTGCTTAAGAGTACTCCCAGAATGAGTTATGACTATTGTTGGATCATTGTGGATCAGACTGTACCTGATGTTCAGATGTTTTTCTCCTGCAAATAAATTTATTTAAATTACTTTTTTTGGGGGATTTTCTTTCAGTCATTTTCCTTTTGTTTACAGAGAAACAAAGTGTATTTGGATACAAAATCAGTGATCATGTGAAGTTTAGTAAGCATTCAATCACTTAGAATTGTTAGGTTATTTTGTTGGACTGATTAAAATCCAGACTCCGTAGCCTGGCATTTCAGAGGCTCCGTATCAGCTGCCTCCGACCTCTCTACCTTTTCTTATGCCAGTCTTCTGTGTCCTGCCTACCTCTGTGCAAGCAGAGCCATGGACTCACTCCTGTGTGCCTTATGATGCTCTGCTTTCCTGTCTTTGCTCTACAGGTCCCTTTACCTAGAATTCCTCCCCCTCTCCAAATGTCTGCCTTTTGTCAGCCAGCCTTTAGGGACCACAAGGGCAGGGCTCTGTCTTGGTCACAGTTGTACTTTTTGTGCTAAGGCACAATCCCTGGCATGGTTGCTGCTCCATATTTGCCACATCGACATAGGAATGAATGCTGCCCCTCCACGAGGCCAGTCCTTGCCTCACAGCTGAAAGTTCCATGTGAGTACCTCTCAGATGGCGATCACCCCTTCTTGCCTTGAATCAAAGTTATTCGTGTCCTTGTGTTTTATTAATAGGTCATGAGCTTAGTGAAGGATGGTCTCAAGTCTGTTCTTTCTTATGTCTCTCAGGAGTGCCAGCAGGGCCCCTTTCTTGTAGGAGACTTGCCACAAGTTTGTGCAGAAATTTTGGACACCTAATTTTACAGCTGTAAGGGATTTTAGAAAACTATTTCACATTCTGTGTAGCTAAGGAAACTGAAGTTTGGAGAGAAAAAGGAACTTGTCAGAGGTCGTGAAATCACAGAGCTAGACCTGATAGGAAATCTTCTGTCTCTAGGCCAGAGTGACACTTTGTCAAGAGTGATTTGAAATTTAAGAAATTTCAAAAATTGTGACTGCTGTACTCATTAGGCAGTGGGTCCAATCTTTCTCTATTTTGATTTCTATATTTTTCATTTTATAGCAGTTAAACAGCCTTGCCTTTCAAGGTGATAAGCCCTTCAAGGTAGTTCAGTTTATCCTTACTTTTCACATCTTCATAACATATGCTTGTCAGTCTGCTAGGGAAAATATATTCTCCCTATTTTCTTTAGGAGAATATAAAGTTGAAAAAAGATCTCAACCCTCCAGGGCCTTAAAGTCTAGTAGGAGAGATGTTTGTTGTTTTGCTGCTATTTTAAAAGCTGTGATTGATTGAAGTCTACTATTAAACTAAACTTGCCAAGGTTTTACATTCGGTAAGGGATGAGGCCATGTTCTTTTGGTCGTTTTGTGTTGTTTTTACATCTATGTGAAAACTTGAGGATTTTCAAAAGGTTTTTTTTTTTTTAATCCAATTATTGCAGTACTAAAAGGTATGACTTACATATATATGATTGTACAAGCTAAGTGCTACAGACGTTTTAGAGGAGGCAGAGAGAAATTTCGAAAGGTCTGTGATCAGATCAAAGAACTGCTTGTGTTTTTATAAAGTTAGAGCACTGAATGGGACTGAGCAGGGGACAAGGGAGAGAATGGCCTGTTATAGGCTTGTTCTGTCCTGGACATTACAGGTACTTGCCACACGAGCTACTTTTTTTTTCCTCACACCAATCTGTGATGGGTATCGTTGTCCTCATTTTACACATGAGGACACAGAAGCTGTGAGTGAGTGATTACACCAAGTCCCTACTTGAGTAAGTGGTAGAGTGAGGATCTGCAAAAACCATTTCTGAGATCAGATGGACAAGGCTGGATACCGATTTAGGCTGCCTTCCATTTGCGAATATCACACAACTGACCTCCTTCCTAGGAGTTGACCAGGCCTGGTTGTTAAGTTGTTCTTTTGAGAAGTGTTGATGGCCAGTGCTGGTCCATGTACCTTCTCACATTGACCACCTGGACCAGCAGTGTGTGTCCAAAAGAGGCTGGTGTTGGTAAGTTTGCCCTCTGATCACTGAAGTGATGACAGAAAATTGCGCTCCCCCCGCCTTTGGTCTCATTGGTTTTATGTCTCTCCCAGCGAAGCCTGACCAGTCATTGAGAGCCTTTTGGCTCAAGGAAAGCAGGAACAGTGAACATTCAGTACAGCATATGGCCAAAGCAGATTTCTGAATTCCATATTACAATTTTCCCCATACCTCAGGTTTTATTTTTGAAACAAAAACGTAGGATTCATGCTTATTTTACTATGACTGTTACCTCTCCTGTCCACAGTTTTTAATTTAAAAAATTACAAGTCTTTCCGTCTAGTTTTAGGCACTTTGTCTCCTGAAGACGCATGCTATAAAGTTTCAAACACATTGTGGTCACTTCTGCTGCTTATTGAACTTTTGAAAAACACAAAAGTTTTCAGCCAGAACTGGTCATCGGACGCTGCCTTTCAAGTGCACCCTCTATTATGTGTGGCAAACCGCTCTGGAGTGGTTTTTGGAGTGGCCCAAAGAACTCCTTCTGTGACTGCTTTATTATTCCAGGAGGAGGTAAGCCAGGGCCCTTTAAAGTTGATCGCTGAAACAATGTGATGGAGCATAATAATTTGTGTGTTGTTTAAAAATAGAAAAGCTTTCTGGCCATAACCCATGCTAGTGATTGCTGTAATGTTGGATATACTGAAAAACAGTTGCAAGATTGAAAGGAAATGGAAATGCAGACCTATTGAGCATTGTGGCAGACGTCTGTTGGCTGCCTCCCCAACATCCGTGCTACCGCTTCTCCCAGCATCAGTTTCCTGATGGAACACTCCTTCATTTTCAGTCACTCACAGCTCTAGGAGTGGATCCTCATTGGCTTAAACGCATTAGGATAGTAAATTCTCCTGACCTCAGTGATTGGCTCACAAACGAGAGGATAACTCCATCAGAGCTAATGAAACTGGGGGTGACATTTGCTGAAAGCTTCCTGAAAAAGAAAAGAGAAAAGAAAAAACAACTTTCATATCTCAAGTTTTCAGATGACTCTCTGCCCATTAGACTTGAATGAAAAGGCTGTAGCTCTGAGCAACATTGGCAGGCATCTTGAGGACATGAAGGGAAAGCCTGCCTAAATACTGGGTTGACTCCAGTGGAGCAGAAGTGAGAAGTGGAGAGAGTCCCAGTCTCTGACAGTAGCCCCAGATCAAGTCACGCCATGAATTAACAGCATATCTCAGTTTTCTTTATCATTTTGGCTAGGGTTAGTTTATTTTATTTTTTTGTTAATTCTTACATAAGCAACTATTATGTACCAGGACCTTTGCTTGGCACCAAAGACAGAGGTGAACATGATCTGTATTTTGTCCTCAGAATCTTAGTCTAGGATGTGTATAACTCATCAAAATGTAATCAGACTGTTATGCTTCAATAAAACTGTAATATAATATAGGAAGATGTGACTTAGCAGTGAGTGTGAAAAAACAGGGATTTCAGATAACAAGAATCAGGTTCAACAGTGTAACATAATTGCCTTCCAAAGCTAATGTAATCTTAGGCTACATTAGTGCAAAACGAGTCTTGTTCTCTGAGTTGGTTTGTGCGTACGAAATCACCCGGAGAATCTTGATTCAGTAGATCTAGGGTAGTGTTTGAGGTTCTGCGTTTATTACAAGCTCCCAGTGATGCTACTGCTGCTCATTTTTGGATTACACTTTGAATTGCAAGGGATTGGACCATGCCTGCAGTATTTTTCCACTTACAGGTACCCCTCTTTAAGAGGGTAACAGTGCGTTCTGATTATGGTAAGAGGATTCAATGCCATATAAAACAATAGAAGGAAGAAAGTATACTTAATATGGAAAAGAGAAGGACTCAGAGAGACTCCGATGGTAGTCTCCAAGTAAGTAAAAGACCATGCTTTAGAAAAAGATTAAACTTCTGCTATAGAAGCTATAGTACCCCAGAAATAGGATGGGTAGGTAGAAGCTAGAGAAAGAAAATTTAGATCTAGCCCAAGAAAGAACCTTGCAAACATCTGCTTCCCAAAGAAGGAAGAGATTGCTTTATGAAGTGTTGTGTCATATTGCAGGGTTGCAAACTCGCATGGCATCAGGGGCTAGGTAGGTAAATAAATGAATAAAAAGCAGTTAAGAGTATAAGATAAGAGGGAGTGAATGGTAAGCTAGAGAGCATGTGCCCTGTCTAAAGCCATTCCAATCAAGTTTTTTAAGTTATATTGGCCAAATAAAACCTATGTATGGATATGGCCACTGCCAGCCTATATCAAACCATTGTGCCGTTTAGAAGTTTTCCTTTCTCAATCACTTTACTTTCCACTTTTTGAAAATTGTCACAGTATTTTGTTAGAACAAGGCACTTTACTGTCCTGGAAAATGGGTGATAAATCTATAATACTTGGGATGTGAATGGCAGCCCTATCGATAGGCTGAATTCAGCCCTTTGGTGGCCAGATTGCAACCCTTGTGATTGTAAACGTTAGTGTCTGGAAGTAAAGCTGATGAAATTAGGAGAGAAAATTATTTGTCAAACTTTTTCAGAGGGTAAAATCATAGTGTTCAGGCTGGGCCCTAGGGACACTAGGCTAGGCCCTAGGCGATGCCTAGGGACACAGTCTCTGCCCTCAAGTTATCAGGGCATTGTGGCATCCTAGGTATCAGGAGAGAATCCATCCTGGTAAATGGTGTGCAGAACACCAAGAGCAGGTCAGTTCTGCCTGGAGGAGGCTGAGGGAGTGGTCAGAACAGATTTGACAGGGGAAGTGAGGCTTGGACTGACAGCCTTGAGTGAGACAACCCTCTCTCCCAACACCTTCAGCCCTGGAAAGTGAGCCTTTCAGTAAAGCAGGGCCTTTGGGCTGATCTTAGAACCGCATAAATTCCATTCTGTCTGGCCCTTCATCCCATCAGTTTTCCCCACTGGAGAGCTGGAAGTGAGAGGAAAGGCAGACTATTTGTTTTAAAGTCCTGCTTCCAAGTCATATTGAATGTTTTTAGGCCTCCCACACTGTAGACTGAAGTAGACACAGGGCTAGAGGTTGGGCTGAGGGAGGCAAATATCCTTGGCACTGCCCACATACCAGCTCAGTTAGCCACTCTCACCTAAGCCTTGTGACTTGGCTTCCTTGATCCTTAACTAACCTGAATCCACAGATTGTGCATGGATAGGATTCCTAGCCACTGTGTCTCTCGGGCTTCTTCTCTTCTTCCACTATTGCTGCCTTCATCCCCTGATGCCTGGGTGGCTCCAATAGCCTACTTCTTTCAGAGACCTCCACAATCTGCTATACACACGGCCATGAGAATGAACTTGACCCTCAGGTTTGAATTAAGTCACTCTTATTCCAAACCCCTCAATGGCTCCAAATGGCCTTTTCTATCAAAGGAAAATGACTTCCTCAGCCTGACATTCAGAATCCTCTAATGGCTTCCCCATCCTTCCTTCTGAGACATCTGTTCATCTTCAACCCTGGTGACTACTTTGTTCTAGCAAGTGGTCCCTCACTTCTGTGTCTCTACTGGGATTTCTGCTAGGGAAAAAGGGACCCTGAAGAGGCAAGTTCGAAAACCTGCTTTTTCTCCTGGCTCAAATACCAATTGACTTATGACTAGTTGAACCACTTAATGTCTCTGGGCTCAGTTTCCTGGGACCCATTCGTGGAGTGCAGTTGTCTGTGCTCTTTATTGTCACCACAGCTTATTATGGATGCAGTCCAGGTATACTGAGCTCTTTATAAACATCTTCTCATAGGTTCAAGACCCCAATGATCCTTGCCTCCTGTTATTCACACCCTATTTTATCCCCTCTCACATTGAATCAGGGCTAATCCACGTGACCCATAAAATACTACAGATGTGATGGTGTGTGATTTCCAAGATAAGGTCATAAGAGGCATTGCAACTTCCACCTTGGTCCCTCTAATTGCTCCTTCTAAGGGAAGCCAGATACCATGCCATGAGGACACACAAGCAGCAATGTGGAGAGGGCCCTCTAAAGAAGACATCTCACCAACGTGTGCATCAACTTGCCAGTCCTTTGATGCAGCCAGCTTGGAAGCAAATCCTCTGGCTTTTCATCTGACTGCAGCCTCACCAGATACCCCGAGCTAGAAGCACTCAGCCGAAGTACTCCCCAAATTCCTGATCCACGGAAACTATGAGAGGTAACAAATCGTTGTTTTAAGGCACTAAATCTTGGGGTAATTTGCTTCAAAGCAATAGATGACTAATGCAATGGGTATTTATATATCTCTGACGGATGGGGAAACTGAGGCTCAGGGTAGTTTAATAACCTGTCTGAGGTTGTACAATTGAGTCATGGAACAGGGATCCAAACCCAGGTCTGCCTGGCTCAGAAGCCTGACTTCTTAACTGTTGTGTTAAACTCCTCACTTATCGGTATCCCTGTGCCTGATTCATTGTAGGTGCTTATTAAGTAGTTTCAAATGAATGTACAAACGATTTTCGTGGCTGAATATATAAATGAATTACATGAGTATATATTTACAAGGGAAGACTGTAAAAATAAAGAACAAATAAATATTTGCAATCTTCATTAAATCAGGTTGGAATTTCTTATTACCTAGGACTAATTTCTTCAAGAATTTTAATCTCCAAATGAAAATGACCCTATCATTTGTTTGGATTATATAGTATTGTAAAATATTTAATACAGAGAAAAATAAAGAAGTTAAAATCCCCCCTCCCTGTTCATTATTGTTGACATTTTGGTGAAAAGCCATCTTCCAGATATCTCTCCATGCGTAAGTCCACATATTCAGAAGCCACACTTATAATAAGTTGCATTATGTTAAATAACTCTTTTTGAAATTTGTTTTTTTCACTAAGTGATATTATAGACATTTTCCTACATCCAGAAGTATAAATACACATCATCATTTTTAGTGGCTTCATGGTTTTCAAGCGTATAATATGATAATTTATTTAATCATTCCCTGATCTATGGACATTTGTTTTTCCCCCAAGTTTTCACTATTATTATAAACTATGCCTTATTGAATGTCCTATGTATATGTTTCTATATTTGCCTTTATGTATTTATCTTCAGAATAAATTCCTAGAAGTAGAATTGCTGGTTCAAAGCTATTTTAAAAATATTTTATATTTTCATAAATTTTGCCAAACTGCACTACAGAAATATATGACTTATCCTGCTAATGGCAAATGAAGGTGTCCACTTCCCCATGACCTTGGCAACATTAGAGACAGTAAATTCCTCATGTAAATTTCACGGTTCACTGACCGGCCTGGTCCTCTACACAGAACTGATATGGACAGACTTTCGTCAATAACCATGAGCACAGGCAGCTAAGCTCTCCATATGGTAGTGAAGATTTGTGCCTACAGGGATGTTTTCCTGGTGCCTCTATTTTAGTCTTAACATATTTTAGTGATGTCAGATTGTTTCTTATATACCCACTAAATATCCTTAGAAACCTTTCATTCAAAATCGTTTATTCTAACTTGAGTTGTATAAAGTCACAGCACACAAGTGGCTTATTAAAACAAAAGTAACCAAGCTTCCATGTAAGGAGCCTTTGTTTTCTTTATTTTTCTCTCCCTTTTTCTGAAGCCTTGCCCTGCCTCGCGCAGAAGTTACTAAGCCCTCTTTTGGTCTTTGCTTCTACATGGAAGTGAGTCCTCCAGCTTTTCATCTGACCACAACCTCACCGGAGACCCCAAGCTAGAAGTACTTAGCAGAGCTCATGGCACCACCATGCCACCTTGCAGCCATGAGGCTACTTGTCCCCCTCCCCTTAGAAAGACCATGAACTCTCTAAGGCCGAGAACCCTGTTATTTTTATCTGTCTCCCTGGCGCCTGGCACCAAAGAAGCACCCAATAAAGGTTTATTGAATGAATGAAACCTGGGAAGAGCTCTGTCCTGGAGACTGTTGACCAAGGGACTAACCTTGTCTTAGCCACTGAGCAGCTATGTGACCTTGGGCAAATAGCTCTGTCAGGCTCCGCCTCTGTCAGGCTCCATTTCCTTTTCTGCAGTGAGTTTGTTAGGTGCTGTCAGTGGTTCCCAGACCTGGTTGATCATCAGAATCACCTGGGAAGCTTAAAAAAAGTCCAATTCTGTGTTGCACTCCAGATGCAGGGCCCTGGACTCTTGTTTGAGAGCCACTGGATAGACTCATCTCTCTGTGTCTCTACCTCTCCCTTATGTGAGCAAGAATATATTGTCAGCTTTGAAGGCTCAGTTTGCTAATCTGTAAAGTGGGAATGATAATCGTTGCGATGCCTTGAGACTTCATAGGGTGGAGATGAGACTCTAATCATGGGGGAAAGGACCTCAAAAACCTATAACAATTCAAAACAAGTACGTGAACTATTGGTCTTTTCTGTCTGCTTTTCTTAGTGTGACTTGGAGTCCTATTTTGGCTAACCAACCCCAATAAAGCACTAATGGAGCCACCATTGTTATCATAGGTAATCCCCTGCTAAGGCCCCATCTTTTTCTTCTCCCACTAGCGGTCCAGATTCCTTTGAAATCCCCTCATTTGTTTCTAACTTAGGGGGAGGGAGGATTGTTTCTCTCCAGCTTTCCAAAGTCCCTTGGCTCTGGAGCCAACTTAACCATTTCCTCTCACCGCATCCCCACCCCTGTTCTGTCCCTTACCCCAATCCTCTGACACTTTCTCAAATTTGTCTTCCAAATTGGCAGGTGGCCCACTAACAGATTGGCTAGCTGCCCTGTGTTTGGGTCAGGGTGTAGGGATGATACTGTAAAAAGCTGACAGAAAGCTGAGTGAACCAAGATGTGGGTGCTGTCTCATTACTCCTTCCACAAGCAAGTACAGGGGGGACCTAGTCTAGTTTGTTTTTGGTGCCCTCTTTGGAGGCCTACTTCTTAAGATTGTTGATGATGAGGGAAGGCATCAAAAATTTATTGAGTAGCTGCTCTGCACCAGGTACCATGCTGGGCACTTTGTACATATTTTTCATAACAGCCAAGCTTTATAACACATCTACTTTGTCATGCAGTTTACATAGGCCATCTAATTTAATCCTTATCTCAGGCTTGCAGTTAGAGTTGTGATTCTCGTCTTGTAGATCAGGAAGCTGAGACTTGGAGGAGTGAAACATCTTCTCCAGTGCCTCACTGTCAGCAAGAGGTAGAACCAAGATTTGAACCCTGCTCCTGCTGACTCCAGTCTGTCCTGCCCGATGGGAATGGTATTTATTCACACTCCATATTTAGCATTTAAATTTGCAGGGAAATGCTTGAAGCTAGAATGGGATTTCTTTTAAGTTTTTTGGAGCCAAAATTATTTTAATTTTATGGTTAGGAAAAATGTAAACTTACATTTTCAGCAGACCAGAGATGACAAAGTATGCATTTGTCAAATAAAATTCTTTGCTATGATAAAGTAAATCATTCCTTGGCCTTGTAAAAAATTAGGACTCACTTGAACTGTTTTCACTTCAGCCTTTGCTAATATTTCTGTTATCTCCATTAGGGATTACAATGATGAATGCCTTTTATTCGCATCGTTAAGCACTTCAGTGGATGTGTGAATACACAGAGCGTCATAAGTCATAGAGAAATGAAACAACATGGTCTCCTGGAAAGAAGAAAAATCTTGAGAGTCTGACAGATTGGGGTTAGCATCCTGTCTCTGCCACTCTTTAGCTACGCAACCTTGATCAAATTCCTTAGCTTTTCTGGGTCCCGGTTTCCTAATGTATAAAAAATAGATAATAATACTTATCTCACTGGGTAATTGAAGGATGGAATGAGAAGACATAGCGCTTTGCACAGTTCCTGGCATATAGTAAGTGCATAATAAATGTCATGGTTATTATTGGAATAGCTCTCATGGTAACTAGTTATTTAATGACATGTCCAGGGCTCCCTTTAGTTATTAGTCCTTTGGGCAGCAAGACTAAGTTTAGGTCTTACTGTCTGGTGGGCCCCAGCTGCTAATGAACCTCTGCCCCTGTTAGAGATAGCACAGGCAGTAGGCAGGTGAAGCTCAGTAGTGGGCGTAGCTGTTGAGATCCCTTTGGGTGCAAGTAACAAAATATCCAACTTAAAGTGTCTTAAACAATTAAGAATATCGATCCCCTCTCACAACAAGTATTCTCAAGGTAAGATGATTCCAGGGTTAAGTTGCTCAAAGATGCCACCAAGTTCCCAGATTCTTTCCTTTCTTCTTTGCCGTCCTCAGCCTGTTGGCTGTTAGGCTGAGTCCCTCATGGTCCCAAGGTGGCTGTCATAACACCAGGCATCACATCTTTACATCACAAAATCCAGAGGTCAGAAAGAGAAAAAAGGGCCTATCCCATCATGTCTCCTTTAAAGAAGGAAGAAAAATTTCCCCAAAGCCTCACCTCCCAGAAGACTTCTCACCCCTTTTTTTGGCCAGAATTTTATCAAATGCTCATTCCAGACCAGTGGTAAGGAAAATGGTTAGGGCCAGTGATTCTCAGCTCTGGCTGAGAAAGAATTGGGGAGCCTTTAAAGTTCATCCAGATGTCTACATTCTACTCTTAGAGATTGGTTTAATTGGGCTCAGTTGGGGGCCAGAGATTGGTTTAATTGGGCTCAGTTGGGGGCCCTATTGTGCACACTCCAAGGAGTGTGTGTGTGTGTACACTCCAAGGAGCTCTGGTGAGCATCTAGGGTTGAGAATCATTGATTTAGACTCTCCAAGCTTCACCCTCTGGGATGGGGAGTATCTTAATCTTCACAGAATCACATGGCCGTAGGATATGTGAGCTAATTAAAGTTCTGGAAAGGGGACTGTGGCTATTGGGTAGACATCCAAAAGAATCTGCCAACGCAGGTACAATTAGGGTATCTGGATTAGGCCACATGGTATTGTGAAAAGAACATATGTTAAAATCTGACAGACCCGAGTGAGAACTCCAGTTGTACCACCTGTAAATTGTATCAGTTTGGTCTGTTTAATCTCTCTGAGCCTCAGTTTTCTTATCAAGACAGTGAAGAGAATATCTATCTCTTGGAGTAGTTTTGAGGTTAAATGAGATCAAGGAAGAGAACAACTGACACCAGATTAGGGCTCAGTGCATTTAAGTTAATGTCCCTGGAGGTCAGATTTTCCTATTCCAGATTAGAAAATATAATTGGACCTGTCTTGGAGTCCTTTTGGTCTATCTGATGTGGTTTCGACCTGAATACTTGACCAAAGCAACAACAGCACAGTTTCTCTGTGTTGTTTGGACAGGAGCCTCTGCATAGAGTTGGTCAGAAAGAGGCCTTAGGCAGGGTTGGGTGGAAGGTTTTCGATGACCATGTAGGAAAGAGTGAGGTGTGAGTTCTGGCTGGATTCTAGGGTGTATTAGAGCCTGCAGAGCCCATGCTTAACTGCCTAATGGAAGCTCTGGGCATGGCCAGCCTCCTCCCTGTCAACCCGGTGGCCTCTTTATCTGCCTACCGTCCAGGAAAAGAGTCAAGAGTAAACTAACAGTTCATGGAAATGGGTTGCCAGGTCACTGACCCAGTATGTTATAGTTAATCTGTTAAAAACAGCAAGGCTCCCCATTTATAAACATCTCCTTGATAAGCTCTTTATAGCATATACAACCTAGGAAAATGAATGGCATCCCACCAGCTGCCCTGGAATCGCTGTCCTTCTGTGCTTGTCCAGACGACCTCCCAATTCAGCTCAGCCCAGCCCAGCCCAGCCCAACACAACCCTACACATGTGAACCCACCTGAGTAGAGCTCTGTGCTGCTCCTGGGCTGGGGGCCAGGGATTTCCAAGGAGGAGCAGTTGGGGGCCTCCATCTTTAAAAGACTCAGAGAATGGGGAATGAAGTAACTCCAGGAGACTGCCTGGTGTAGGGGCATGATCGTGGACTAAAAAGTCAGGCAACCCTGGGCTTGGATTCTGGTTCTCAAGCTCAATATGTGGCTTTGGTAAGTTAATGAGTCACATCCTATATATGTGTAACTTCTGTAGATTTAACTCCACGGACTTGGTAAAAGAGCATGAGAAGAAGAGAAACTACTATAAATAGTGTGAGTGATTTAGCCTGCCAGTCTGTTCAGTGAGCACGTACCCTGGAGTGAGAGATGGGAGATATGAATCTGTGTTGTTAAGTTAGTTTTGGTTCTGCTTGTCTCTCATGCCATGAGCATCTTGTTGTGCTGGGTGTGATTCAAAAATTTAGGGCAATAATATTTGACTATAGACCTTTTTTGCCTTTCTTGCTAACTTTGGAATCCAGGTCCTGTGTAAGATGGGATTCCATTCTATCTACCCAACATGGTAGTGGCCCTGGCTAGGCCGTATTCTGTCATTTTCCCTTCCAGAGTGGGAGACTCCTTGAGGGAGGAATATGGTTCTTCTCCAACTTTTTGTTTCCTTTGCTGCCCTTCTCCCCTAGAGCCTAATACAGAGCCCTACATTTAATAAACACTAAAATCAACACTTGGTGGCTGTCTGCTTCCACCTCATCCTTAAACTGAAGCAGAGGCAGGAACGTTCCATTGTGACTCACCGTCTCTGGCCAAGGTGGTTAGCTCAATGGTGAGTTCCTTCTCTAGGATTACTGAATTTAGAAATGGAGCAGTGGCTTAGAAATGAAAGGTGGGAGACAGAGTTTTTGATGACATTCAAACCTCTAGCTCTAATATGTCCTGGTGTCCAAATACCTGTCTGTCCTACAGTGAGACCCAACATCCTAATAAGACACTCACGCGCTAACCTAAGCTAGCTCATGGTAGGTTTTAGTTGCTTGCAGTCAAAGTAGTCTTAAGCAACACAACAATTTAGGTTAGGAAATGAGCGCATGTCACTTGGCTCAGGGTTCTTATTCTCAAAGGTTCAAGATAGGCTTATTGGCAATTCTGCCTTAGGAATGAAACCTGTTGAAAGATATTGGAGTGGCCACAGAGCTGAAGCAAGTAGTTGATAGTCATAGGCTTGGGCCATCACAGCTTGAATCAAACCTGACATAAGTGTACTCTATAGATGAAAATCTCTCAGGCCAGACAGTTAGGATATATTGGTTATGTGTCCTCAGACGTAACTAAGGAATCAGATGAAATGTAGAAACTGTTGTCTTTGCCTTCCCTGAGATGACTCTTCCTTAAAGCAATTGCATTTTGGGGAAATGGCTCGGCTTCAATGCTTTGGTTCATTCTAACGTAGGGATAGTGCTCCCATTCTACTGCTTTTGGTAAAACCATAACAAACTATTTTGGGAGGCAGTGTGGGAAGTTAGAAGATCTGAATTCTAGTTTGCTGTGTGATTATGAACAATTTGCTTCACCTCTCTGGGCCTCCATTCATTGGTTTGTAAAATGAAAGTATTAGATCAGGAATGGAACAGAGGTTTGTCTGGCCATGTGCTCCCACACTTGCTGCTAACTCTACTTCTACCTTTCCACCCAAATTACCATGGAATATTCAGTGCACAAAATCAGGACTGCAAAAATGCACTTTTATTTTTCTATAATGGATTTAATTTTTGTCTCAAGCCTCTTTTACACTTGAGTGGTCTGTCCCATCTTTCCCCAGGGTCATTGGCAAGTTCTGGAAGCTTTTTAAAGTCTGATGCATTTGGCCTTTTCTACCATCTATCTTCACTAGCATCCACAGAGACATCCCCCGTTATCCTGTCTTGTCCTCAGCCATTGGTAGTTTAGTGACTTGCTCAAGGTCTCACACAGTTTGTAAATGACCACATTGAAGTGCAAACCCCAGGCTGCAAAATTCTAAAGTTGATATAGATATTGTCATATATAGATACAATAGGATATATACATATACACACACACATATGTGATGCTTTTTTTTAATTCTCAGAAGTCGGCTAAGTAGGTTTCATTACCTCCATTTTACAAATGTAGAGATTGAAGCTCCATTTTCATAATTGTCTTGCCCTAATAAGAAGGCGGCGTGGAGAGTCTAACCCAGTTCTGTCTCGTTCCAACCCCTGCGTTCTCCCCTAAAATCCCTGTCTCAATTACATTTTCAGAATTAGGCAAGACCTTAGGCAAAGTGTCAAACAGAACATATACTAACTTTAGCAATGGCTGGCATCTCAGCCACCTGCCCTGTGATGGGGACAGTAGCTTACCTATGGGTTGGACACAGTTCTTTGAACATTCCAACTGAAAGCCTATATTCATGCCAGTGGCAGCCTTCAGATTCTCCAGGGGAAGGGCTGTGAAGGAAAACGTGAGGAGTAAATTATAAGGCAGGTGGGATGGTCCCATCATGTGTAAATTGAAGGATGGGACAATGATTTCTGTCGGAGGGAAATGCTATCTGGGGCTCTGATTCTTGGATATGTTAATGTATAAGAATGAGAATTATTACCTATGGAAAAACTTGGCTATCATCAAGTAAGTCCTATTTTAACTTAATTTTTAAAAAAATTTTCAAAATAAATTCAATAAACTTGTAGAAAATCAAAGACGAAGTACTGAGAAACATCCACAAAATCTCCATACCTTAATACAATCATGGTTGGTGTTAATATTCTAGAACTTTTTCTGAAGTTTCTTTTAAAAGTAATTGTAACTCTTATATTGGTAATTGTCCATCCTTTTCATTTAGCATCATTTTAGAACTCCTTTTCTCATATGGCCACATAGTTTCATAACTTATTTTTTCACAAGTGTAAAATATTTCATTTGGTAGATATATCATAATTATACAACCATTTCCCTATTTTTGGATATAGAGAGTTCTCTCAACTTTTTAGCTATAGTAAATGATTCACCGTTCATCCTCTGCACTTACAAAACAATCTCCATGCCTAGCCTGCATCTTCTCAGAGTCTCCGATGAAGCCACATCACCCATTGTCTCTACTTTTGTTGCCAGTCTCCTGCCCGGGCACCTCGTGTAAGCCTCTCTTGTCCTAAAACATCTCCCCCTTTGCTGTGAGTTCCCCTGTAACCTAACTGCTAGTATCTCTCTTCTCACTCCCATGTTACATTTCAAGGTATTCGGGCTTCTGTCTCCTCCATTCCACTGGAATTGCTCTTGCAAAGACCCCAGATGGCTCCCATGGACCTTTCTCAGGGTGTATCTTTAGGACTTTGCTTCTCCACCTGACTTCCTTGGCCTCTGTGACATCACTGTCTTAGTCCCCCTCCAACCTCTGTGCCCTTGGACTCCATCTCCTTGCACTGGTCTGTCTTGCCCATTCCTTGCATGTTGGTGCTCCAAAGCGTCTTGTTCTTGGCCCTCTTCTCACTCTAGAGACTCTCTTTCTCTGGAGTTTCATTCATTCTCTGTTTTAACCACTCTCAGTATGTTGCTAACCTTCCCCCTTCAAAATTCTATTTTACCTCGAACCCTTCTCCTAAGCTTTATGCAGGCTGTCATCTTTCCAATTTACAAATACTTGTCAAGAGCTTTTTGTTTGCCAGGATTTGCTCTGGATTGGATCCAAAGATGGATAAAGCACAGTCTTCTCTGCAGACCCATGTGTCCATTTGCTGTGGGACATCTCCACGTGGATGACATACACACAGCTTATTTGTACTCATTCTGTAACTCCTCTCCCACCCAGACCTGCTGCCATGCCTGTGCTTAGTTAATGGTGTCACCATCTAGTTAGTTGCCCAAGCCAGAAACTCAGGGGTTATCCTAGACTAGCTCTAACTTCAATCTCTATGATCTATGATTCTCTCAATGAGTATTTATTTATTTATCTTTTTCGTGAGGAAGATCAGCCCGGAGCTAACATTTGCCAGTCCTCTTCTTTTTGCTGAGGAAGACTGGCCCTGAGCTAACATCCGTGCCAATCTTCCTCCACTTTATGTGGGATGCCGCCACAGCGTGGCCTGACAAGTGGTGCATCCGTGTGTGCCCAGGATCTGAACCCGGGCCACCAGCAGCAGAGTGTGCGCACTTAACTGCTACACCATGAGGCCCATCCCCTCAATGAGTATTTCTGAATCTATATGCTGACCCTATCCCCTTCCCCCACAGCCCCATCGTTGCCCTTATCTCCTATCTATACTTTTGCTATTACCTTTTAATAGATTTTGGGACCTTTAGGACGGTTCTTAAATACAAACATGGCTATGTCACCCCCTGGTTTAAACTTCTGGTGGCTTCTCATTGCATATGGGATAAACTCCAGGTTCTCTACTGTGATATCCAGGGTCCGTATGCAGCCTGGCCCTTGCTTACCCCTATAGCTATTTTTTTGCCCTTCTGTGCCTTACACGCTATGCTTTTAACATTAAACTGCTTGTAGTTTAACCATCTTAGTAGCTGCATTATTCCCTTGCCAGTAATCCTCTACCCTAATTTCTCACTTATCCAGTTCCATTTTTTTCTTTAAACCTAACTTCAGGTATCATCATCTTGGAAAGCCTTGCCTAATCTCTCCCTCCCCACTTCACTGGGGTTAGTCACTCCAGGTTCTGTGCAGTCCTAACAGCCTGTGCATGTCTTTTTCACTACACACATCACATTGTTTATCTGTTGACATGTCTATCTTCCTTAGGAATTCAAATAAATGTTGAATAAATTAACTTAAAAATCCCATGTATGTGCCTAGCAATTCTATGTTAGTTACTGATCACTCTAGTTCGAAATAATTTGTGGGGTTTCCTGACATAAAGCTAGGGGAGAAATGTGTCCACAGGATTGTCCAAAGGTTCCTCAGTTGGGCCAAGAGTTGGGATTTCACCTTTGACCTCTTGACTTCCCATCCAAGGCACTGACTTTGAGACCACAGCAAAGCTTCCAGAATTTTAAGCCACTGGGCAAACTCTCTGCCCCATAGATTAATTTTAGAGTCATTGAAATTCTGCCAGCTCTGGGGGAAATGATTGGGAGCCAGGCTGACAACCAGCAAAGGAGGAAATTACTCTGTGTCTATTTCAAGATGAGAGAGTTGTAACCACGGTGCCTCCCCCAGTGATGCTGTTTGAAAAAATATAAATTTAATACTTTCATGAAACTCAATCTTCTAACCATAAGTGTTTCAAGGCTCTCTTTGATGTTTAGGAAAAGTAGCCTGGTGCCAATGTCTTTTGCGCATATGGTGTGAAAGCTGCCTTCCACATTAGCCCAGCATTTTGGGTCCCCAGCTATCTGAAAGGAAGAGTTAATATTTATTTCAATAACTCAACAAATATTTATTTAGTGCCTGCTATGTTCAAAACACATCGTATTGCTGAAGAATGAGCATAGATTTCTGAGTCAGATGAAAGGATGTTTAAATCCTATCTTAGCCCTTAACTGGCCACAGGTCATTGGCAAACCCCTTCTTCCCCTGAGCTTTGGTTTCCTCATGTGTGAAATGGGGTTATAATATTTACCTTTCAGGAGTGTAGTAAGGATTATGTGAAGTAGAATAAGAAAGAGCCTGCCTAGCACAGTGCCTGGTACTTAAATGTTTATTTAAAAGAGAAACTAGGAGAGTCCAGTTCCCTATAAATATAATTTGAGATGGCAATTGTGGCTCTTATCTTACTACAAATAGCATTAAAAATTATTGGGGGGGGCCGGCCCCGTGGCTTAGCGGATAAGTGCATGCGCTCCACTACTGGTGGCCCGGATTTGGATCCCGAGTGCGTACTGATGCACCACTTGTCGGGCCATGCTGAGGCGGCGTCCCATACAGCAACTAGAAGGATGTGTAACTATAACATACAACTATCTGCTGGGGCTTTGGGGAAAAAAAGGAGGAGGATTGGCAATAAATGTTAGCTCAGGGCTGGTCTTCCTCAGCAAAAAGAGGAGGATTGGCATGGATGTTAGCTCAAGGCTGATCTTCCTCACACACACACACACACACACACACACACACACATTATTATGGATGCATCAATTAGAAATGTATTTGGTTGCAGAAACACAAAACCAGTGGCAGGTCAGTAAATGATTAACAACTGACTCTGGAGAAAAATAAAACCCTGATTTGTAGTGTTTGCTGATGTCTAGGTTGGAAATACTCCCATCATGGCTGATTTCAAGCTGCCGCTGTGATGGAACTGAATGTGGAGTTGGAAAGATATACAATATCTAATATAGTATAGACTGTAGTATATAGCATAGAGTTGGGAGATACATGGTATCTCCACCCTGCAGATATAATAGATGTATGTAGCTTCAAGAGCATAGAGAATAGTAGAATTTGTAAAATATTTAGGAATTGATGAGTTTATTTTTAACATAATTTATTTTATTAAAAGATTATATACCTTATTTTTAAATAATGTTTATGTTTAGTAAAGTCCTACTATGTGACTTAAACATATCACGTTTTATTTCTCTTATGTGACAAGAAGTTCAGGGATGGGCAGCCCAGGGCTGGTGGCTCAGTGAAGCCATCAGGGACCTGATGCTGTCCTGAGCTTGAGTCCTTCATCCTCATGAGAGTTGCTGCAACATCGCAAGATGGCTGCTATTCCTCTAGACTCTGTATCCACCTTCCATGCAGCAAGAAGGGGGAAGGAGAAGAAGGGTGACGTGTTTATTTGGAAAGAGACACTGTATTAGTTTCCAGTTGCTGCTGTTAACAAACTACCACAAACAACACAAAAACAAGAGTGACTGAAAACGATACAAATACAGATTCTTTCTGGGCTAAGGTCAAGGTGTCATCAGGGCTATGTTCCTTCTGGAGATTCTAGGGGAGAATCCTTTACCTTGCCTTTGCCAGCTTCTAGAGGCCATGCATATTCCTTGGCTTGTGAACCTCTTCTAGCTTCAAAACCAGCAACAGCTGGTTGAGTCTTTCCCTTACCACATCACTCTGACTCTGTTCTTATCACATCTTTTCTCACTCTCCTGCCTCCCTCTTTCACTTATAGGGACCTTTGTGGTAATATCGGGCCTACCTAGATAATCCAGAATGATCTCCCCATCTCGAGATGCTTACCTTAATCCCATCTGCAAGGTCCCTTTTGCCAGAGAAAGTAACATATTCACAAGTTTCGGTGATTAGGACATGAACAACTTTGGGGGACCTTATTCTGCCTACCACAGACACATTCCCCAGGGACTATTTCCTTCCTCCCACTGGCTGGAAAGGGACCATCATAAGGCCATCCATAATTCAGGGCAGGCCAGGAGATAAGTTTTAGCCTTTACAGCAATATAGAAAATGTGCATAAGGTAGTAGGGACTGGAAATAATAGTTGGGTCAACCAACCAACAGTGTCTGCCACATGGGGAAATAATTCATAAATAACCAAGCAAGTATATCCAGAGGGTAATACACCTCACAGTCTGCTACTTGACTCAATGGAATTATTTTTTAAAAGTAGACTACTATCCTAAACTAGTAATTGATGGATTTACTATATTGAAGGTTATTGTTCAAGCGTGCTTTCTTGCCTCCCCTCTCCTCTCCGCTCTCTCTTCCTCTGGGGGCTTACCTCATGTCCCAACCTGTCTTCTGGCATGCAGTAGACAAAAGAGATGAGTTTCTGTGCTCACTTATATTTCTTACCCAGGGTGGATGAGAGGGTAACACCTATTCCCTTCAAAGCAAGGAGGAGGGAATAGGATGTAACATTGTGGCCAGTTGCTCTCACTGATCCACCATTAATCATGTTGGAAAATTTATCCCACATGACTCTTCCATCCATTTTTCAGTTGTTTAGACCCTGTAATGGGAGGGGGCTATGGGTAAGAGATTAGGTAGCCACAGGCATCTGATGGTCAGATACGCTGACTTAGAGAGTGGAGTTACCTTTAGAGGAAGAAGAACTTTATATGCAGGCTGACAAAATAGCTCCTTATTGGCTTTGCCATGGGTCCTGAATTGTTCCACATGACAGGAAATACGGCATAGAAAACTTTGTAACTGGAAGACCTCTTGATCCCCAACTTGGCCACTGTAAAGAGAATAGAACCCAAGAGAAAATGGTCTTACTGATAGGTAAGCAGTAAAAATTGGAGCATGACAAAGCCATGTGAAATTTTTCATTTCCCATAAAAGTGTTGTAATATCCTATTATGTCACTCAATGTCCCTTTTATAAGGTAAGAAATTTCAGAATTCACTACCCTCAAAAGCTTTGTTTCCCTAAGAAACTTCTAAGCTTTTTCTTTTTGACAAGGAGAGCTGGTGTGACAATGCATCTCTCTTACTGAAGCTCGGCTATAGCCACCATGTTAATTCTTACAGTGTTTTGTTTCTCCCTTTCTGCCTCGGTCTTGATTATGTCTATTTTGCTAACCTTTGTGCACATATATGCTTCACCAATCTTTTGGGCAAATAGGTGAAGTAAAAATAAATGTGAAAACTAAAAGCGTGGACAAGCAAGTGGAAAGCTAGAAAATCAGCTATGGCAGTCCAAGGGAAGCCAAGACATTCGGAGGGTCAGGGAACTGAGAAGCCACATTCAGAAAGAGGCTGAGCCACAGACAGCAGGAGGCAACTTGGATAAACACTTGACATCTCTATATAGTGCTGAGGTCGGAGGAGGCCCGGAAGGAATTTTTAGGGAAGAGATATTATAGACTAAGAACTTCCCTTTTGAGCCTCTCTAAACAAGGGCTTCATATGCATATGGAGTGCTGTGGTTTTTGCTGCTGCTTCTCCTTTTTGTAAACTGCATCTGCTGTATAAATGAAGCCAGCCTCTCTGAGATGGAGCTGAGCAAGAGAAGTCGGTTGACGATACATGGTGCTCCCACCCTCCCCCCTGCAGTAGGCTCCGTGCCTCTAATGGCTTCTTCAGCCACTTGAGACGGCAGGGGCTTAACATTTTGACACTGATGTCCAATTTTTCTTTGTTCCTTCCTGTTCTCTGCCACACGGTGGTAGCCTGGGTTGCACAGGATCTTGTGAATCCACTTAGTCACGTCTGCAAATGGGAGCCTTTGGAGTGTAAACTTTATTCATCAGGGTGATTTAAACCATGTCGTGATGAAAGGGCATCCATCTTAACACATGGTATGGGGCCAGCAAAAGCCAGAGACTCTCAACCTGGGTACATGACCATTGTTCAGACATGTGAGAAGTATGGAAAGTACAGATTCTTTGTTTAATATTGTGGTAAAATATACACAACATAAAATTTACCATTTTAATCATTTTTAAGTGTACGGTTCAGTGGCATTAAGTATATTCATATTGTTCCACCGTCACCATCTTCTTTCTCCAGAACTTTCCTAGCTTCTCAAGTGGAAACTCTGTACCCATTAAACAATAGTTCTCTGTTTCTCCTCCCTCTATCCTTTGGCCTTACCGTTTTGTACCATTCTACTTTCTGTCTCTATGAATCTAACTACTCTAGGTAGCTCCTGTAAGTAGAATCACCCAATATTTGTCCTTTTGTGTCTGGTTTATTTCACTTAAGGTAATGTCTTCAAGGTTCATCCATGTTATAATATGTGTCAGAATTTCATTCTTTTTTATGGCCAAATGATATTCCATTGTATGTGTATACCCTATTTTGTTTATCCATTCATCTGCTGTGAAGTGGTATCTCATTGTGGTTTTGATTTGCATTTCCCTAATGATTAGTAAAGTTGAGCATGTTTTCATTTGCTTGTTGGCCATTTGTATATCTTCTTTGGAGAAATGTCAATTCATGTCCTTCGCCCCTTTTTTCAACCAGATTGTTTTGTTGTTGTTGTTGAGCTATATACAGTATAGATTTTTGGACAACAGACCAGGTGACAGTGATAACTGTGACTTTTAGAGTATTCAATCACCAGTAAACAGGTCTGCCCACCCTTCTCTCATTTAAGGCCCAAGGTTTTTAAGTATCATTTACATTAATTTGTGTCTGGAATATTCCAATCTCATTTCATCACCTTGATGATCACTGGGTATGTCAGTTAAAAGGTATCCATGCAAATGGTGCAGCATTGTTTTAGAAATAGGGAGTTCAGAGAGAGGAGAGTTGGAAATCTGGCAGCCGGTCTCAGTTTGAATTTATAATGTCGACTTGGGCAGAGGGCCTGAAATGGTAGAACCCAACCCAAGATTTCCATGTTCTAATTATCTTCTGACCACTGTTGGGCAAAGCTCCATTTGGCCTACCTTATTGGCACTTCTGCCCAGGCCATACCATCTTGAGGGAAAACAGGGTGGCTCTCTGCATAAAATGCCAAGGAATATAAATGTAAATCTGTGTCTTACTGCAGGAAGAGGGAGGGTGGGAGTGGAATCAGGAGAAACTCTAGCCTCCAAGTACTTCTCAAAATCTTCCAAATGATTCTGAGAATCTCAGGAAGTGGGTACATCTTGTGTCCTCTAGGAACTCGTCCTTTGGAGTTGTTTGACTTCAGCTTTTTCCTCTACTGCTCTTGATTTCTGGAGCAATATGTCTGCTAGTCATTGCCTGTCAAAGCTTTCACCAAATCTGCTGATACCCACCAGTGCCTGCCTCAAGGCTGCTGAAACTGGCCTCAAACACACCATATCCAGTTGGTGCTTTGGCTGTTGGCTTCAAGGTTGCTGGCACTTAACTTGTCCCATTCTTCCAACTTTTATGGCAGTCCCCTTACCACAAACCAGGTCCAAGCCCTATGTACAGGACCGAAGGGCTGTCTGACTGATGGCATGAGCTGTACCCAAACCCACCCCACTGATGCAAACACTTGCTGTCTGGTCAAACTTGTATAAAGGAACCCACTCTCTTTAGGGCAAGCTTTTCCCTACCAGGATATTCTTCTCTCTCTCCTTTATTTAAATATATCCCATTGGGCCCCACTATACCTTCATTGTTGCCAACTGTGAATAAATCTCAGGACAGGTGCAGATGAGGCTACAACTGGGATCCCGTTATATTATTTTGAAGAGAAAAACACTATACTTCAGCTACAATTTTTCATCCACTCATTTTTCTCTGGAGATGACTCTAGCACAAAGGTACTTCCATATTTCAAATTGCAAGATCTAAATTTTATGCCTCCAGTGAGAATATTCCCACATATTTTGGCATTTTATCTTAAAATGTTTATATATATATTTTATATATATATATATAATATGTATATTATATATATTTATTTATTTTATTTATATATATATATATTTTTTTTAACACATTCACTTCCCAACTCTCCCAGGGAGGTTGCTGAACCTAGAGAATTTAATTGAGTTTGGAGTCTTCCTGGAATAACTAAAAGAACAGCCATTAAAAAGCAATGGGATGCATTTAATGCCCTGCTAGCTTCCTCTACATACTATCCTACTAAACAACTCTGGTGGAGAAAAAAACAAAACTAGTCTGTATTAAATTGGGGCTCACAGATGGGGGAAGGAAAAGTACTATGCTCATTGAAGAGATATTCCCTTTTTTGACTTGGCTTTAACTGATATTATTACTGAAAATGGAAGAAGCACTTTTGGTTAATTTAACAGATCCGTTAGTATAATGACCTTTAGAAACATGTCCAGACTTTTCATTGTATACATAGGGAAACTGCTCGTATGAGGAAAATGACTTGCTTGAACTCAAATCCTAAGAGCCAGGTGTCACTTATCCATCATCTGTGGCCACATAAGTCTATGCAGGTAATTCTGAATCATAGTTATCTTCGGACCATTTGTTAGTGGTTGTTACTGACTAGTAATGGCTTGTGGTATTTACCTTTCCGGGGTCTAACATTTTAACATGTAACAGAACCTTGATGCATGGGAAGAAGAAGGTTTTGATAGTAAAATCAGCTCAATCTAAGACCATCTAGAAAACTAGATGGGCAAGGGCTCTTTACCTAGGATCCTAGCCTCTGATATTATATTCAGCAAGCCCTTGAAGTGATTATGAATTAGTTTATGCATGGGTAGGTATGTGTGTTTTCTTTAGGGAAAAGATCTGTTTATCCTGGACTCTCTTAGTTAGATAAGACAGAAACCTTGAGCATAAAGGTATTTTATTGGCTTATTTTCCATGGGCTCATACCCAGGATGCTAATAGCTTCCAGAATGGCTGAATATGGTTGTTCTGTTTCTCTCTTTCTCCACCTCTTAACTTAGCTTGCCTCTCACTTCATTCTGACTTGAGGTTCTTTCTATTTGGTGGATAAAAAGGCCACCAACAACTCCACGCTCACACCTCCTAGCTTAGTACTATCTAATGGTAAGAGAATGACTCTCAATCCCCTGCATGGCTCACATAGACACGCCTTTCACCATTCACTGGGGCTAGGGCATTGAGCCACTTTGGTTGATCAACCTGGGTCACATCTGTACCCCATCCCTGCACATTGATATTGACAGTCTTATAGAACCACATGGAGTAGGGTAAGAGTTCTGAGTAGGCACTTGAACAAGGGAGAGGGGAAAGCACATGGAACAAGTAAAGCTATGGCAAACATAGGCCACCTTTCACCAGATTCCCAAAGGGTCTGTGATCAAAAAGGTTAAGAACCTTAGACATTCTCAGGGGCAAAGGCCATGTTATGGACCTCTTACTAGATCACATTGAACATTCTCCTGGCCTAACTTAAGAAGACAGAACATTTGGTTTTATACAGGAACACATTTTTTGCTTTTTCACACAAGTGTACTTTGAGTACTCACTCTGCAATATAAATGTTTGTGATATCAGTTTTTTATGGGAGGCATATTGTGTTTGGGTTAACTTCATATACACAGTCTACTGATAGGGTCATTGTCAATTACTTGAAACAAATAAAAATAATTTTATTCTCGGTAAAATATAATTTGTACATAATATGATTTTATCACAGCCTGCTTGTCTGTGAGTGTGTGTCCCTGAAGGACCACCACAATTTCCATCAATCAGAACTCAGGAGAGTCCTACTTCAGGGAGATCGCAAATGTTTACCTCAGTCTCAGTGCCTGGGAACCCTACTGTAGTGAATGCACCAGGGGCTCAAAACCTTTACAAAATTAGATGAATGCTCAACTTATTTTGTCTTCCTTTTTGGAATTAAAAGAAGTGATATTTTGGACCATTCTTAAGAGGGGGAGTAATCTTTCCTGGGATTGATAGAAAGCACCTCCTCAGGAGAATGGAAATTAGACAATGTTTTGTGTAGATGGGGCCCTCAAGCAAAAGGGAATGAGCTTTTGTTGCTATTAATAAAGGAATCTGTTTTAATACTTCATTGGGGCTCTTGCTGATGGCACATCAGGGTCTATTGAGAGTGACATTAAACTCCAGGGCTTTCTGTGCGGGAGGTCAAGTCAGATGGGGTGGGGCGATGGAGCAGCAAGGAGGAAGAGAAAAGCAGAGAGAGATCCTGATTGTCAGGTGTCCTAGTTTCAGTGCTGGTCAACTCTCTTGGCTGAGGGAGAACAGTGGTGAATCAAGAGTCCACCAGCTGACCGCTCCCCCTGGGATCTAAGTTCTGCCACTGGGAGAATTGTACCTGCTGTCTTCCCTCAGGATGACTATAAGACTCAGGAGACCTAGGGGATAACAGCTCTACTTGAGATGCTAAACTGAGCCTATGGGTGCTTACACTGAGCTGGGATAGTGGGGAAGGGACACCACTATTACACAAGTTACATTTATCAACTGAAAATCACGGTGAGTTGCCTATGCAGGAGAGGCTCTTGTCAACGTCAGCACCCTTCCCACCAACCTAGGGTGAAGATTCCTTGCTCCTCCCTAAATTACAGGGGTTTGCACCTGGGAATGACTTTTCCAGAACTACTTGTAGCCAGGTTCCAGATTAGATTTCATCAATGACGACAGGCGCTAAGATGTGATTTACAAGGCAGACAGAGGCAGAATCACTATCATTTCTCCTCTGGCAGTGATGGCAGATACATGGATTTGGCAAAGGAGAGGCTTTGTGATGACCTCCAGGTGTTTTCCTCAAATTACCTCTCTGCTTGCTGCCTGCAGTTGTCGTCAGTCATCATTTTGTGACTCCTTCAACTTCCTGATCCTCTAAAAGCTAGAAGTGAATCTGAGAGCTGGGGGAGCCCTCCCTGGCTCTCTCTTTTTTAGCTCTTACAATTGTTTTATTAGAACCTATTTCCCTTCTTGTTTGAAATACCTGCAGTGTATTTTTCTGACTGATCCTTGACTACTAATAATAAGGGTGTTGTTGAGTTAAATGTCTAGGCCCAGGTTGGAGCCGCTCCTGCCTATGGTGCCATGTCAGCAAACAGAAACTTAGGTGACTTTCGTGTCCCTGTAAATGTTCTGCTTGACCGGAAAGGCAGTATATCCAGTCAGCCAGGCCCTGAACGCCAGGCCAACTCTGGGCCTACTCACCCCAAACAAGGTCGACTATGTGACCACAGCCAATCAGATATTTTCCATTTTTCTCTTCCTTGTTCTTCATTGTTTATCCTATAAAAGCTTCCTGCCTTCTGCCCCATTCTGCAGTTCTCCAAATGGAGACTGTCTGCTTCATAAAGTGTTAAAGTTTGTATCACCTAAATTATCCTCTTTAATCATTTTTTACCAGTATACATATGCAAAAATGTCTGTGAGTGAGAGAGTATGTGAAAAATCAGATTTTTCAAGAACATGAAAGCTCAAAGTGGCTTTGGAAGAATACCACCTGCTGTGAGCATTGCTTTCGATAAGGCAGTTATCTGGGGACAGAGAATCTATCAGAATTTCTGGGCAGCGGCTGTTTCATTTGAAAGAGCATATTTGATATAATAACATTATTTTATATTTGGAACGCTAAAAAACATCACAGAACAACCCAGGATATAGTTTGTTAGTGCAAATTCCTAAAAGTAAAGCTCAACAAAATCTTGGTTGGTGGTGATACTTGGAAGACGGAAGCGATTCTTAGGGATTTGACAGAGAGAGATCCAAGTCCCCAGAGGGAGGAATTTCAGAGTCTCCCCTGGGCCTGAGTCACTCCCTTGCCTTTCCAGGTCCATGCTCAAACATTGTCTTGTCAGAGGAGCCCTCCCTGAACACTGTTTCAAACAGCACTCACCTCCACCTTCCAAGTCTTCTCTGTCTGCCACGTCTGCTTCATTTTTCTTCATGGCACTTATCCCCATCTGATAGATTATATGTCTTACTTGTTTCACTTTTACTGTTTGTCTCTCCCTGCTGAATTCCACAGAGGTGGACGTGTTTGTCTGCTGTGTTCACTGCTATATATCCTTAGTACCTGAACTGTGCTCGATACCGAGGAGGCTCTCAATAGACAGTTGTTGGACAAATGAGACCCACTACCCAAACATAACCACAGTAATAATTTTTCTTTCCTTCTTTTTATGTATATATTTAACATAGTTCTATAAAGATGATCTTAGAATCTTTGCTTTTTTTTCAATTTTAATTTTTTCCACTTAGCCAGGAGTATACCTTGATGGAAAATAAAATGGAGGTGCACATTTTTTTGCAAGGACTTTAGGTTTGGAGCTATGGATGAGTAAAGCATGGACTCTAGCACTTAGCTAGTCTTCTGGCCTTGTCTCCTGCTGGGAACTCATGCCAGTGCCTGAAAAGAGGACAATGCACCAATAAAATAATAGTAAAGACTGCACATCACTGAAATGTCTGAAAGATGCCACTTAATGAGACAAAGGCATGGAAGTGGTAGATATTTCTTCTACTTTAGTCTTCTTCAGGCTGGGAGGAGGCCATAGGGGTTTCCTGCTTCTGGAGCAGGAAGTGGCAGTGATGTCACCTGGCCAGGCCTGGCAGGAGAAGACGCGATGTCAGGCTCTGTCCCCCAGCCCAGAGGACCGTCTTTCCAAATAGTGGTCTGTGTGTTCTCAGGCACACAGGGGACACCCCGTGGAGACTTTCTGAATGGGTTGGGAGGAATTAGGAGGCAGGGGCTCCTGCAGAGTCTGACAATAGTGTTTGCCCACTAAGATTGTGGACTCTATTTTGCTCTCAGCCTGGAGGCCTGAGATGCCACAGATTATCCCTCTGCTGCTTCCGTTCGATCTGACTCTCCCGTGGTTGCAGATACCGTTGCAGCAGCCCCTCCTGCTGTCATGTGCCTGTTTTCCTCTATGCTAATATGGCAACCTTTATTACTGCTCCTGCTGGGGACACATCATGCTAATTAAGTTCTTGGTCTTTTTAGCATTAGCCTTTGTCAAAGTGGTATTGTTTGGCTCTTACTCAGTGGTAAAAACAAATCATAATTGGAGGTCTTAAATCTTATGGCAATATTTGTTGATCAAACAACAATCTAGAGAAGCACTGTGTACTAGAACTTTCTGCACTGTCCAATATGTAGCCATGAGCACTTGGAATGTGGCTGGTGTGACTGAAGAACTGAATTTTTAAATTTATATAATTTTGGTTAATTTGAATTTAAAATTTTAGTAACCATATATGGTAGTGCAGATCTAGAATATACTTATATGCTTTTCTTAGACTGTCATCTAAAAGAAAATACAAAATTTAAGTGAAAATTTAATCCATGGAGAACAGCAGTCTAGATGACATCTGGATTCAGCCCTTCTGTACCATTGCTTTCATTTTGCTCATTATATGAGGATTTTGATAACTAATCTTAAGGATGACTAATCCCTAAGAAGGGATCCCAGGAAAGGGATAGACTTCTTTGGTGGCTGCAGGATATATCCATTCTTCAGCAAGAGACTGATCCTCTGGGTGTGCTGAACCAGTTTCTAAACCTCAAAGACTGAGGATTAGACCCTAGATGGTGATACATTCCAAGAGGGTGTGCCTCAGTAAGGGTCACCAACTAACGGTCACCCTATGATGTCAACTCATCTGTAACCTATAGCACTACCTATAACCTTCCTTTCAAAGGTGAATGGTATTCACCATAACTAAGAAGATAGACACAGCATATTGAATTGCCACTTTGAGCCAGACGCCGTGCTAAGTGTTTCACTACATGTCATTTTATTTAATTCAACTTTGTGTAAGCAGTATTGTCATCTTTATTTTACACATGAGTAAACTGAGCCACTCTCTTCTGGTCACACAGCTAGAATGGGGCACTTGGCCTTGAACTCAGGACTCTGGTTCCCAAAGATGGCGCTCTTCCTCTGTGCTACTCTGCCATCATAGCTGGGCTTGAAGCAGCGTGATGAAGAACAGGAAATGTAGCTTGACCCACTTATGCTGAAGTGAAAGGGCTCTTCTTAAGCAGCAAGATATTAACTCGGGTAATTCTCCCAAAGCATACATCCTCTTGGGCTTTTGGCTTCCATTTCACGGGGCATATGTTTAAAACAAAATCTTCTTCCGAGTCCTCTTGTTGAGCACTATTATTGTCTTGGAGAGATTTGTCAAAAGATGCTTGTTTCTATTGGGATCTCGTCTACAAAGGAATCCTTTGTTGTTCACAGAGACTCTCCAGTCTCGGGATTGGGGAGCAACCAAGTCACGTTCGGGATGATCTAAGGGAGCGGAAGCCGATTCTCTCCACACACAGGTTACAGTCGGGCTCAGGCTTAGCTCAACTGTTGGAATGCCAGAGCAATGATGGCGCCTTTTGCAGCTGTCCAATAAAAGAGACACAAGCCAGATATTTGGTTTGACTAGAGATTAGGGAACAGAGCAATTGCCATTTTCCCAGCAGTCCTGGCCCCAGGAATTATGGGTGGGTTGTTGACAATAAGCAGAGGATGCTGTCGAGAAGAGGCATTCCCAGAGCATCGCACGTGATGTCTTTGCTTTGAAGACATGCTCAAGTTACCTTGGTCTTCAGTCTGGGAGAATCTCTCCTTTGACATTGTGTGTGTGATCACGCTCCTTTGAGCTTCCTCTGAACAGATTCTGGGTGGTGCCTTCAGAGGTGCTTCCAACTCAGATTTTACTCAGCGGCCAGTTGGGATCTGAGAGGAGTTTTCTTTATTTGCCAAGAAGTCCTTTGTAGCAGAGTGGGATGTGGTGGGGAGAGTGTGGGTTTTGGAATTGGGCAGCCCTGGTGTCCAGCTTGTTGGTGACCCTGCTTAGCCTTGTGACCCTGGGAAAGTCATTTCTGAATGGACTTCTGTGGTAGGGGCTTCTGGTGTCACCCATATCCAGTTCTCAGACCATAGGAGGGCCACCCTCTCTGTTCTCTTTGTCTTTAGGTGGGCCATGTGACCAGTCCTGGCCAATGGGCTGTAAGCACAGGAGAGGTGTGTCACCTCCAGGCTAAATCATTTAACTACCAGAATGAGACCCTCCTGTGCTCATTTCCGTTGCTGTGCTCATGCTGGAAGCATGCAGGGAAGTGGGAAGGAGGAGAAGAAAAGGAACTGACACCACAGTGAGATGGAGGTTCTGCAAGATTGAGGCAGATGAATCTCTGAGCCACCACAGGAAGCCATCTGCCTTGAAGTCATCCAAATCCACAATGGACTTTATGGGAAAAAAAAAGTTAATGAGATGTCAGGGTTGTTGTTACCAAAGTATAATCTTGCTTAATTCGACGACTACAACTTCTTTTTTCTTTTCTGTACAATGAGAATACTAAAAAAGGACCAGGTGTTGTGTTCTACCACATGCCCAGGCTGGTACTGAGCCCTGGGTAGATATGATCTCTTTTAGCCTCAGCATCACTTTGCAAGTAGTAGATGTTTTTACTTTGAGGGGCAGTTTTGAAGATAAAATTAGGTAATAGTATGACAGAGATTCTCTACTTGGCATAGCCAACACCCCAACCCTAAATGGAGGTTAGGCCTCCATCAAAACCCTGGGGCAGGCCATTTTAGTAGAAAGAAAGATTCAGACCACAATTTGAGAAACATTGATATAATATTTCAAATCTGTATCCACCTCAGGGCCTTTGCACAGTGTTCATCTCTCTGCCTGCTATGTTCTTACCCCAGATACTTTAATGACTCACTCCCTCAGCACTTTCAAGTCTTTGCTACCTTTCTTAATGAAGCCAATCCTGACTACTTCATTAAGTCACAATTACTGTCCCCCCATGGCCACTCAAACTGTTTCTTACTCTGCTCTTGTTTCTTTCTATAGCACTTATCACCTTCTAATATTATATTATTTACTTATTTTCTAACATTATATAATTTACTTATTTACTGTCTGACTCCCCCATTAGAACATGAATTTCAGGATGAATTATTTTGCTCATATATATATTCCCATCACCTAGAAGGATATCTAGCATGTAGTAGGTGCTCAAAATATATTTCTGCAAAGAAAGAAAGAATAGAAGGAAGGATGAAAGGGGGAAGGAGGGAGGAAGGGAGGGAGGGGAAAAGAGAGGGAAAGAGAGAGAGGGAACGAAAGAGAGAGCAAGCTCCGTGGGACCAGGCACTTTGTTTTATTCATCGCTATTATCCCCAGCGCCAGAACAGTTTCATGAACATATTGGTGAATGAATGAATGAAATGGAACTCCAGGTTTTTTATGTTGCCAGAACCCATACTCATAACCTCTCGATCTTAGAGACGATTCGGGGAGTCCTTGCTGGGCCATGCCTCATGCCTTACTAGTGGCAGGACAGAATATAAGAGTTTCTGTGTGCTTTTGACTGTCTTATTTTATTTACTTATTGAATTATCAAAGGGAGTATACATTGAAAGAGGATGAAAAATTCTGGCAGGTGCAAAGGGCCTGGAAGGTAGTCTGGAGCCCAGCTGGTGTGAGTTCCTTTTCTTCTCCTCCTTCCCACTCCCCTCCTGGTCTCTCAGTGATGCTGTGAGGAGATGACCTGCATCCCAAAGAGGTTCAGGCCTCTTTAGACGCTAATGCCTTTGAAGGCTGATCAGTGAGACAAGTTGAGTCTTGGGTATGAATGCCCGCTGCTAAATGCCCATCAAAGTGAAGAAGAAGTTGTTTGAAAACTACAGCGTGAAGCAGCTTGGGGGAGTGGAGGCCATGCCACTGCTGATCAGAGCTGGTCTCCTCCTTCACCTCTCTCACAGTTCATCTCCCTCCACTTCCCTAGGACAACTTTGAGCCAGAAGCCGGTGTCTGCCAGTGGGTGTCGGGCATGCAGTCTCCTCAATTGTTAGCAGTTACCGCATGCCATTTCCATGCACATTAGGTGCTAGGAACAAGGGACCTTTGGAAAAAAGCTTGTTTAAATGCCAGTGTCTAAATTAGATCTTAACTTTGATGATCCTTAGATTCTTGCAATTTATCTTTATTATTTCTGTACATTCTTCCTCTAGGGTCATTCTTTTATTTCCATTCTAAGTCCTCATCTATGTTCCTTCATATATGCATATCTACTAAGTGGCAGGAGTTACGCTAGGCACTGTGGGAGGTATAAAGATGAATTAGACTTGCATCCTTCATTCAAGGAAGGGAGAGCTAGAGAGGAGACGAGCTGAGACCTGAACCTAAATAATGACACGACATTGGCACTGCTGCTGCTAGCTAGCACTGAGTGAGGGTTTACTTTCATTTAATGACAGGCTCTGGAGGAAGGCTTTTCACACATCACATTGGACATTAATACATATATTCATAACTTGTTTAGTGCTTATAATAATGCAACCAAGAAAATATTGTTCTTATCTCTATTTTACAGATGAAGAAGCTGAGCACAGACAGGTTAAGTGAATTGTTCAATGTCACACAATTGTAAGCAGTGAAGAGATTTCAAGCTAGAATCCAGAGCCTGGATGCTTAACTGCCTCAGTCCATTCAGGCTGCTGTAACAGATTATCATACACTGGGTGGCTTAAACAACAAACATTTATTTCTCATGGTTCTGGAGGTTGGAAAGTCCAGCATCAAAGCACTGGCAGAGTCAGTGTCTGGTGAGAACCCACTTCCTGACTTGCAAATGGCCCTCTTCTCGCTGTGTCCTGACATGGGGCAAGAGGACAGCAAGCTTTCTCTGGCCTCTTTATAAGGGCACTAATCCTTTTCACAAGGGCTCCACTCTCATGACCTAATCACCTCCCAAAGGCCCTGCCTCCAAATATCATCATCTAGAAGGTTGAGATTTCAACATATGAATTTTGGAGGGGACACGAACATTCAGTCTACAGCAACTACGAAGAGAAGAATAAATAAAAGACTCTGGAATTTCACCAAGTGGCTACATGACTTTCATGTGGACAGTCTGTGGCATTTAGGATTGTGACCTGGAAGGATGAGCAGACTTGGACAAGCAGAGATGGGAGAAAGAAGGACACATTAGAGAAGTGTTGTGTAATAAAACTCCCTGCAATGTTGGAAATGTTCTCTATCTGTGCCATCCAATGCAACCAGCCACATGTGCTATCGAACAGTGGAAATGTAGCTAGTGTGATTGAGGGAATGAACTTCTAATTTTGTTTAGTTTTAATTAACTTAAGTTTAAGTAGATGCATGTGACTAGCGGCAGGCATATTGGTCAGTGTAGCTCTAGGGAGCTCCCACATCATGGTGACAGTCATGAGCGTCACAAGGAACTGTGAGGCCTTCATTTCCTGGGGGAGAGTGGGCCGAGTGAAGGAGGGGTAAAAGATCTAAGAGAGGAGGACTGATGGGTGTCAGATGATGGGTGTCATAAAAGGAACTGAGCTTTATTTTGAAGGCAATGAAGAACTGGTCACCACTCTGAATCTGGGAAATAACTTGATAAATGGAAAGAAATAGAGGGCAAGATGAATGGGAGAAAGGGCAGGTGGGCGCCTGGGAGCCCAGTTATTAAGCTATTGCAACTGGAATTCTTTATGAGGAATTTTAGGACTGTTTTTAGGACTATTATACAAACCAGGGAAAAATAACTAGTAAATAAATTAATTAGAGTCCTATTTTTGATTATTTTGGGCAGTGTAGCCTTATTTGCTTAGCTGTAATTATAACCTTTAATTCTTAGCTCAAACTCTATTTGTTGCAAGGAACCAGCTTGAGTTGGCTTTAGCAAAAATGAGTCATTATAAGAAAGATAGCTTGGGGCCGGCCCGGTGGTGCAAGCGGTTAAGTGCACGTGCTCTGCTGCGGCGGCCCGAGGTTCGCTGGTTCGGATCCCGGGCGCACACCGACGCACCGCTTGGCAAGCCATGCTGTGGCGGCGTCCCATATAAAGTGGAGGAAGATGGGCACAGATGTTAGCCCAGGGCCAGTCTTCCTCAGCAAAAAAAAGATGAGGATTGGCAGATGTTAGCACAGGGCTGATCTTCCTCACAAAAAAAAAAAGAAAGATAGCTAGATAGCTCCTGGAGTCCAAGAGCAGAGGGGCCTCTGAGGTGACTGGAACCAAGAACTGGTAAAGCAGGAACCCAGGCAGTTCTCTCTCTCTGTGGACTGCTTGTTCCCATCATAGGAAAATGGTAATTGCCTTCAAGGTCTTGAGTTTATATCTCCTCAGTTGCAACCACATGCAAAGACTTATTGACTGTCCCAGAATCCTAGCTCAAAAACAAGGAGCTTGGGTCAGGTGTCCACTTTGGTTCAAGTGGCCATGGCCAGAGATGTAGAGTCAAAAGAGCAAACATGACGGTCAGGGGGAGATGGGTGAGGAGGGAAATTCTGAGATAGAAGGTCCCTGTGACCTGACCTGGACAGATGGGTAAAGGGTGTCTGTCACAGTTAACTCTTGCTGCTCTCATGTGAAAATGTTGACTGAGCTTGAGTCCCAGTTGAGAAATGCAGAACTGACGGGCATTAATGTCTACAATAAACACAGACAGGAGTTCAAACTACGATTAGATTTGACAGTCAGAATGTAAACAGAACCCTGGCTGGTCAACTCTGCTAATTGTTCTTTCCTGCTGAGCTCATTAGCTTCTTTTAGGCTCACATTTTGTATCATGTGCTCCAGAGTTAGAAATAGCAACTTCCCTTGGTTAGGATAAAGACTGCTCCTTTTATTCTGTAAGTTACAGGGAAAGGTTCGGGACAGTTAATGGTACAAGGCCATGAGATCTGAGAGGATTGGTTCTTATTTTGCAAGACGATTGAAGAAGTGTAGAAATGAATTCTGCATGTTGATAATTACTCCTCATATTCTTGACTACTTTTTTAAAAGGTGCTGAAAATTAACAGTATAGTTATGGTAGTAAATGCAGACAAAGCTATTCATTTGATAAGTTTTGAATGTATGAAATCCATGAAACTGTCACCCAAGTGAAGATATAGAACATTTCTCTCACTCTTGAAATCTCCACCGTAACCCTTTATTATTTTTCTTATTTTATTACATTTATTATTTCTTTCCTTCTATTTTATTTGGTTTCATTTGCTCTTTTTCTAGTTTCTAGAGGTGGTAGCTTAGATCAGGGGTCTGCAAATGTTTTCTGTAAAGGTCTAGAGAGTAAATATTTTAGGCTTTGAAGGCCATAAACTCTTTGTTGTGATTACTCAATGCTGCCATTGTAGCACAAAACAGTCATAGGCAGTGTGTAATCAAATGAGCATGGCTGTGTTCCAGTAAAACCATTAACAAAAATAGACAGCAGACTGGATTTGGCCTGTGGGCCATAGTTTGCTGACCCCTGGATTAGATCATTGATTTTACATTTTCCTTCTTTTTTATTTTTGCTATTGTATTTTTCAGTTCTAAAATTTCCATTTGATTCTTCTTTATTTCTTTGCTGAGGCTCTCTATTTTTTCATTTGTTTCTGTAATTGGTCATTGAAGCCTTTTTATAATGGCTACTTTAAAATCTTGGTTAGATGATCCTATCATCGGTGTCATCTTGGTGTGGGCATCTGTTGATTGTCTTTTCTCATTTAAGTTGAGATTTTCCTGGTTTTGGAGTAATAAATGATTTTTGGTTGATACCTGGACAACTTGGGAATTTTTTTTTCTTTCAGTTTTATTGAGATATAATTCACATACAGCACTGTATAACTTTATGATGTACAGCATAGTAACTTGACTTACATGTATTACAAAATGATTACAGTAAATTTAGTTAACATCCATCATCTCATATAGATACAAAAAAGAAAAAAAATGTTTTTTTCCTTGTGATGAGAACTTTTATGATCTACTCTCTTAGCAACTTTCAAATATACCATACAGCAATGTTAGCTATAGTCATCGTGTTATACATTACATCCCCAGTACTTATTTATCTTATAACTGAAAGTTTGTACCTTTCGACCACCTTCATCCAATTTTCCCACCCCCTGGGAATTACGTTATGAGCATCTGGATCTTATTTCAATCTTCTGTTGTCGTCAGCCTCTTTTGACACTACCCTAGTGTGAGAGGAGGGCACAGCCCCGTTGTTCCCAGCTGGAGGTGGAAGTCTAGGTTCTCCACTCAGCCTCTGCTGATACCACCCTGGCTGAGAGAAGCAGAGGTTTACTGCTCCCCAGAGGGCCTCCACTGACACTGCAGAGTGGCCTTGTTGCCGCTGAGCGGTGGTGGAAGTCCTGGATCTCCACTAGGTCTCCTCTGACACCAAGCAGCAGGGTTGGGGCGGGGTGCCTCTTTATCACCAGGTAAGGGTGGCAGTTCAGGCTCTTGGAGCTCATTACTGTCTAGCAGAGATGAATGTCCTAAGTGTCCAATTTGTCTTCTCTGACACCACCTTGGTGGAGGAGTGAATGTCTCATGACATACTGGTGAGGGTGGAAATCTAGACTCCCCACTTGGCCTCTGCTGGTAGTGCTGGGAGTGGGGCTACAGGTTTTTCTGTTTGGCTGGAGTAGAGCAATTAATGTCTAAAAGTTGTCTGTCTTGTTAGGCTGCTCCTTACCTGTCCCTTTGGCTAGTTTTTTGTCTGCACCTCTTGGAGTTTAGGGTTGGTGGCTTCTCCAGAATCCAGTCTGGAATCTCTGAGGCAAATAGAAAACCTAGGGACCTCACTGCCGTGTCCTTCCTTAGGGCCTGAGGTCTCTAGCCAATCTGCCTTCTTCTCTCCATCTGTCAGAGTCTTCTTAGGTTTGTTTTATATATAATGTACAGGATTTTTAGCTGTACTTAGTGGAAGGAATAGTGAAAAGTACATGTGCTACATCTTAAGAGAATGCATTTAATGCCATAAATTTCCTTGTAATGACTGCTTTCACTGAATTCTACAGATTTTGATATGTTGTGCTTTTTATTATCATTCAATGGAAATATTTCCCCATTTTCCTTTGATTTCTTGTTAAACTCATAGGTTATCTAGAAATAATTTATAAATATTTGGGGGGTTTTCTAGATATCTTTTGTTATTTATTTCTAATTTAATTTCGGTCTAGTCCAAGTACATACTCTGATTTCATTATTTCATTTCTTTTGAATTTTTGAGATGTTTTATGGCTCAGCATATGATCTATTTTATTTTATTTTATTTATTTTTTTGCAAGGAAGATTAGCCCTGGGCTAACATCTGTTGCCAATCCTCCCCTTTTTGCTGAGGAAGATTGGCCATGGGCTAACATCCATGCCCATTTTCCTTTACTTTATATGGGATGCTGCCACAGCATGGCTTGACAAGCGGTGCGTCGGTCTGCACCCGGGATCCGAACCTGCGAACCCCGGGCCTCCGAAGCAGAGTGTGCGAACTTAACCACTACACCACCAGGCCGGCCCCATGATCTATTTTAGTTAATGTTCCATTTGTACTTAAAAACGAGTACAAAAATTACTCGATATACTGCATGAGTACTGAAATTACTGGATGTAGAAAATATCAATGAGGTCATGTCAGTTAACAGTATTGTTCAACAAATTTAACATTCACATTTAAATTCAAATTATATGGATGATGAAATATTGGCTTTTACCCAGAACTGAGGTACGTTGGCTCTGAAGCAGTTTGCACAGTGCTTGAGAGTGTGAGGTCTCTTTAATGCATCACCCTTCAGTTGCCAGGAAGCTCTCTCTAAGAAGGCCTCACTGCTTGACACTCCTCATTACCTGCTCACAGGTGAACTTCAATCCCCTTAGCTCATTTACATGCCTCCCAAGTGGCCAGTTTACCTGGATATCTTCTGCCCTCATCACTCCCCTGCACAGAACCATTGTGCTGCTCTTTTTAGTGACTCATAGTTCTCTACACTTCTCCTGTGTCTCTCTCCTCCAGGCCTTTGCTCATGCAGTTTTGTCTGCCTGGAGGGACTTCCTCATCAGAGAACACCGCATCTTTCAAAAGCCTACTTAGTAGTGCCTTCTGTGATGCTCCCTATTCAGAATGAATCTCTGTCTTCATTATTCCCCTGGAGTACTTCATGAATACTTCCATTATAGAACCTCACAGACAAGCCAATAAAATCTCCACAGTGTGCTGAGCACTGTGCCAGGTGCCAGGACTCACAGGTGAAATTCAGTCCCTGCTCTCAAGGAGTGTGTAGCCTGGTCTTCTTACCACACTGTAATGGAATTTTTAGTTTACGTGGCTGTTTCCTGCTAGACCTAATGAGGACAGATCTATGTCTTCTACTCTTTCTGTTCTGCAAGTATCTAGCATCAGACGTGACACATAATAGGGGCTTAAACACTTGAAAAATCAAGTTATGCTAAGAATAGGACCCTCACTCTTGGGGCTTGTTACCATCAGCAGTGGATTTGGGATTCCATGGATACCAAGAGTGGATTCATCACCATGGATGTGATGAAATCCCAGCCACAGTGTTTTTAGCCTCAGGAATTAAAAGTAGTTCCTCTATGTTCTGGAATTATACTTAGAATCATACACTGTAGGAACTTATTTCAGAGGTCAGTTAATTAATCCAGTATTTCCAAAAGTGTGCATATGTTTGACTGATGGAATACAAGATGATTTTGGTGGTAGATGGATGAATTTTTTAATAGTTATATATTTTGAACATACGTTAGAAAAATATACATAGCATACTCATGATATTATTGTTTAACAAGTAAGTATAAAGGCAAATATTAGATAATCATGCTTTAAATAATAGAATAGGTAATATGGAGAAATGGTAAAATCATGAAGGTAGAACATGAATGAGAACAGCTTGCTTATTTTACAGATGACTAAACCAAGGCAAGGAAGAATTTTGCTCAGGGTCCCATAGCTTGAGAGTGGCTGAGCAGGAATGAAGTCTTTGACCACCTTGGTCTCCAGTTGGAGAAATTTTTAGGTCGCGTTCCTAGCACCAGGTGGCTGTAGAGAAGGACAGACTGGAGAGTAGGAATTTGGGCGTGGGCACCAGGTGGCCCTTTTGGAGTCGTAGAAGAGTGTGGGAAAGAAGGAGGAAACCAAAGGCAACAGAGAGGACTGGAGTGTGATAATAAGCCTTCAGTTTAGTCTGGGCTGCCGACAGCAGTGGGTGGCCTCGCCTGGGTACTGCTCCTCTCTGCGGGGGGCAGGGTGGAAGCTTCACTTCAAGAGAGCCTGCTGCCCTTAGCTGCATATTAATGCCAGTGGACCCTGGTACCAGAAAACGGCCAAGTAAGGGATTTTTTTTTTTCATTCATATGCAGACAGTGTCTCTTTTTTATTTTGTTAAACCATGTAGTTCTCTTTGGTGTCTTTGGATTGGAGATATGTTTTCATCCCACTGGGGGAACTTTTCTTTGGGGATTGGATTGGAAGAGATAGAAGAAGAATCCCACTTTCTTTCTATGTGCTGCTCCCCACCCGACCCCTGCTATAGAGTGCAGTGAAGAACAAACTTGACTCTACCCAGAACTAGTTCTTGAGAGAAATCTGACGTTGTCTGCAGAGGGACCTGTGAGCTATCTGTGCGCTGAAGCTAGCTAGCTGTCCTTGGAGTGAATGTTATTTTGAAATTTCCTTGGAAGGATATCTTCTTGAATGGTTGGATCTTTTAAGGCAGGATTCAATGCAGAAAATACTGCCCTCCAGGCTCTCATCAGAAAGCATTCATTTTTTTCCATTTGTTCAACAGATATGTACTGAGCACCTACTATGTGTCAGATGCTATCTTGGGTCCTAGGGATACGATGGAGGAAAAGCAGGCAGGATCCCTGTCCTCTTACATTCTACTGGGGAGATACCAATATACCAGTAAAGGCAGGAGTAAAGGACGTACAGATTGTGATTGGTGCCATGAAGGAGAGACATTGGAGATGAGCTAGAGAATGATAGGAGGGGCCTAGTTTAGAGGGGTGGGCAGGGCAGGCCCATGGAGGTAGTGACTATAGGTTGAGACTGGAAGAATAAGGAGGCAGCAGCCACGTGAAAAGCTGAGAGTGGAGCCCTCTCAGCAGAGTGAGTAAGCACAAAGGGTTGGAGGTAGGAGAGAGACTGGCACCTTTCCCAAAGGCCAGTGTGGCTGGAGTGTGGTGATGCTGAGTGGGTGGAAGGAGGATCCTGAGGAGTAGGCAGAAGCCAGATCGTGCTGGGTCTCTGGAGGCCATGGTAAGGAGGTTGGATTTTCTTGGAAGAGCAGTGGGAATCCACTGAAAAGCTCAGCACCAGTGGCTACAGTCAGTGCTCATGAATGAGGAGGCAGCCCCACTCCAGGCTGACTCAAGCCTAAGCATCAGAAAGATGTATTGAGGCTGTGTCATCCTGTCCTCTCTGTCCTGTTGGATATTAGTAATACTTCCATCTTTTATAGAGGGACTCTCTAAGTAATAGCTTTGTAGATGTCAATATATATAGTGAATCTGGGTCAAGATACAAAGCTTTGTTTGGAATGACTCCAATGAGAAATTTCCTTTATAGTCCAATACTAGGGAAAAAAAATTCTACCTTCTGAAGAACAATATGTGTTTTTTTCTTTCTCTCTGATGGAAAGAATCATAGAACTACCTCTGATTTCCTTTCTCTTTTGGTCATCAGGACACTCAGGGTAAAATCTATAGCCCCCAAAAGCTGTAGTGTAGCCTTCATGACCTGATTCTTCTGATTCTATTTCCCATTCTTGGTTTTGACTTCCACTTGAAAAAAAGGTAGTCTTCTGCTCCTGATGTTTTTCAAATCCTTTCTGTATTGAAGCAGGCATAAATTAAAGAATACTTACCTCCCCAAATGGTCCTCTTAATCAGTGTGCTGTCCTGCTACGGCCCAGGCCAGTGCCCCTCCCATTCTCTGGCTTTCCAAATTCTCATCCTTTCAGGACAGGGAGGTGCCACATCCTCCAAGAGCTCTTCCAGATTGTGACTCTTCCCCAAACCTCTACAGATCTTCTGGTGAGTACCACAGTGTTTAGTCTCAAGTCAAAATGACTCACATTTTCACATGTACTCACTCACATTTCTTTTGTGTTAGTCTTCTCTCTCTAATTAGATTATATTTTTAAATCCAGGGACCAGAATTTAATAAAACCATCACTGACTGAGTGCATATTAGGTGCTAGGTCTTTACAAAAATTTGCTTTCTAATGCTTACCACTGATCTATGTGCGAGGGATTGTTTCCATTTTGCAGACAAGAAAACTGAAGCTTAGAAGTTGACTGTAAATGTGATCAGAGGGCAAATGGGTAGAGCCAGGATTCACAACCTGTATGGCTACAAAGCCTGTGGCCTTTGGGACACACTACTCCTTACGTTTCTGAGCTCTTTGTGGGCTCCCAACAAGAGCTGCCTCTCATGTAACCATAGGGCCATCTCCCACCTGCTCTCTGCTATTTGAAATTCTTTCAACACAGAACAGGTTTTCATTTAGGCCAAGAAACCAGATTTTGTGCAAATAACTCTCCAACAATCACATTCAACATAGTTATTAGGCATGTAATGGGTACTGTGTCCTATCTCAGATGCAAGGGAGGACACAAAGGTGTCTGACCCATGGTCTCTGTCACTAAAGAGCCCACAGTCAAGGGCTCAGAACAGATGCTTTCCCGAACATCTGCTTTGCTGTAGGGGGCAGTGCTTCCCCCTTGTTAAAGTGGCAGAGTGATAGGGGAAGGGAGAGAAGATGCTGCTCAAGGCCTGGGCTATTTAATTTATTCATTCAAGAGAGATTTATTGAGTGCCTGCTGTCTGCCAGGCATTGTTCCTGGCACTGAGGAGTTGTGGTGAACAATATATACTTACATACCTGCCCTTATAGAGCTGATGGTCTAGAGAGACTGTGAACAAAACAATTAGAATAGACCATATAGTGGGTTAGGAGGTGATAAGTAATTAGGTAAACCATATAGTGATTGGGAGGTGAAAATAAAGCAGGGAAGGGATATGGGTATGATGCATATGTGTGTGCATACATATTTGTGTGTGTTTGTGTATGTGGGGGGGCACAATTTTAAATAGAGTTCAGGAAAGCCTTACTGGGACAGTGTTTAAGTAAAGACCTGAAGGAGGTGAGAAAGTGGGCCATGGGATCTCCAGAGGAAAAGCATTCCAGGCAGAGGGAAGAGATAGTACAAAAGGCCTGAGGCAAGTGTATGCCTGGTGAGATGAAGTAACAGCAGGCAGGCAAGTGCGCTTGGGCTGGAAAGAGAAAAGAGAGAGTGGTGGGAGGTGAGGGCAGTGTTGAGGGCCAGATGGCTCAGCCTGGTAGCCCCTGTAAGGTTCGAGTTTTACTCAGAATGATTGGGAGTCACTAGAGGGTTTGGGTGGAAGCAGGACATGATGTGACTTACACTTAAATAGACTCACTATAGCCATTGGGTTGAGAATGGACCTAAGTGGGTTCTATGGACTGAATTGTGTCCCCCCCAAATTCGTATGTTGAAGCCCTAACTCCCAATGGGATGGTATTTGGCAGTAATCCTTAGGGAAGTAACTAGGTTTAGATGAGGTCATGAGGGTGGGGCCCCCATGATGGGATTAGTATCCTTATAAGAAGAGAAAGAGAGACTAGAGCTCTCTCTCTGCCATGTGAGCACACATTGAGAAGGGAAACTTGTGAGGAGAAAAATGGTGGTGGAACAGGATGTAGCAGGGGAGGTGGTGAGAAGTTTGATTCTGTGTATATTTGGAAGAAATTGATATGCGTTATAAAAGAGCAGATTAAGGATGACTGTGAAGATTTGGGCCACTAACATGGAAGAATGGAGTTGCCATTAATGAGATGGAGTAGTCATCAAGAAGAGTATGTTTGGGGAGGAAGAACAGGAGCTCCTGTGTGGGAATGTTAGTTTGGACACCTATTAGCCATTCCCAGCAGAGATGTAGAGCAGGCTGGGAATCAGAGGAGGGGCTCAGGCTGGAGATAGGAACCTGTGTTAGAATTCGAGCACTAGCGTTCTCACATCACCACTCTGAGACCTACTTCCCTCTTCTGTAAAGTGGACATATTAGTATCCTTAATGGTAGAGGGAATCAGAGAGAATAGAGAAGACAAATGGATGTGAAAGTGCTTGAAAAGGGTTGAACATTGTACAGATGCGAAATGTTGTTGTTATTTCCCCAACTGGTCACTCACCAGTGAAGGCATGTGGGGCAGTTTAAGGCTGTGCTGTTCAAAGTGCATCCCCGGTTCTTCCTCAGTTCAAGTCATCTACCATAAGAAATGCAGATTCTTGGTCCATTGTAGACCTGTGGAATCAGAATTTCTGAGGACAGGACTCAGGAATTCATTTTTCTGACTTATCCCCAGCTAATTCTCTTGCACCTAAAAGCTTGAGAATCATAGATACAGGGAAAAATACTTCCACCAAGATGGACACATCTTAGGTTATCAAAAGTTCAAGTTATCTCAGAATCTGAGTGGAATTTGGCGGATGTAGGTCAGGCGGGGGTCAACCTGAACATACCAGGAGTGGGTAGAACACACCATCACTGTGGCCAATTCAAGAAATACAAATTAAATTTAAAAAGTGAGCATGAGGCTGGAAACTGCAGGGGCAGCTCCTGGGATGGAGCATAAAAGCAAAGTCAGGAGCAAAATGGGAGGGTCTAGATGAGCCCAGAGATTGGGCCTGAAGGAGGGCAGCTGGTGGTGCTTGTATTGGCCTACTGGACTCTATTGACGAGGAGCGTGCAGTGGGCTGGGCTGGTTTGATGATTGGAACAGAAGACTTCTGAGGGCCAAGTTCTGTCTGTAAGAGATTAACCCAGGGTGAGCATGCCCAAGGTACAAGTTTGATCCATCTCATTCCTGTCCAGGCCTGGGAAAGTGGCCCAGTGGCTGGGAATTCTCTCTGCAAGGTTAGCCTTTCTTTGTTTTCACCAGTTCCTGGCCTCTTGCTTCTGAGTCCTTCTTACCACCATGTAGGTGGCAATTGATCCATAATGGACATGTTTTTATTAGAGTAATGGTACCACTTTCTGCAGAAAAGAGCAATGCAATTTTGTTAATGAAAGTCATGTGTCGAGACAGGGGTCGATGGGAACTTCTGGGTCTGGTTTGGCCCTGGCTCAAAACCTTCCGGGAAAACACAAGCTTTCAGGGCCACACCCAGAAAGTCCCATTTACCTCTGTCAGACCCATCTGCTTTGCATTAGAGAAATAATAACAGCCCTCCCCCAGTACCCTTTCATAAATATAAAATGTGTAATAAAATAGTTATTAGAAGGTAATCAATGGTGCTTATGTTTCTTTTGTGAGGACATTGATGGTGAATTTGAACCTAATCCCAAAACCGGCTGCAAGGGATCCATTCTGCATGACAGGCCAAAGCCCGTTTTGCTCCTTGGCCCTTGGTAGGTCAGAGGGCAGGACCCCTGAGAGTTCTCTCCTATGCCAGAGAAGCATCTCTGTGGATCCTCACACTGGAGAGGAGAGAAAACTGACTCCAGGATTCACCCAGGGAAAAACCATACCTGCTTAATAGCTTTAAGGCTGGGATTAATGAACTAACATTGATAAAAGTGTGTAAACCCAATGGGCTGCACATTGCCAGGGCCTATTCCCCCTTCTCTCACCTCCCATCTTGCTTGTTTGAATTGTTTGAACATTTCAGGGCAAGTTGTGGAATATTAAGACAATTTTAAGAAAGAATATTAAGACACTTTTCAAGAAAGTCAAACCTTTCCCATTGAGGAAGCCTGTATGATTTTCCCTTTCTCTCCTAAAGCATTCACTGGAGGGCTCTCACGATTTAGAACTTGATCAAATAAGATAACCTATGAAAGCTAACAGGGCCTGGCCTTGGTGTTACTTTATAAAGATGTATTAGGTTTTGTTTTAAATTTATTAACTTAAAAAATAGTGGTATTTGTCTTTATTATCAGATTGTAATATCTTCGGAAATACAAACCATGTATTTTTTCCACTTCTATGTTTTTCAGTACCCAGTACAGTATTGGGTGCTTATTTGAGATTAAGAAATGTTTGTTGATCAGTTTGTTGATTGTGATTGCAACATCAACATTTAGTTGTTAATTTATTCTTTTTTTTTTCATGTAACAAACCTTTATTGACAGGTGCTGTGCCAGGTACAGGAGAAACTAATATAGTAAAAGTAGCTAACTTCTTTTGAGAATCTGCTCCATGCTAAAACCATTCGAAGCACTTTATGTGTATTAACCTGTCAACGCTCACAATAGTCCTATGAGTGTCTCAGATTTATAGACTAGGAAATGAAGGTGGTCTGACTATGGCCCCTGTGCTTTTAACCACTGCAACACAGCTGCCTGGTGAATAAATGAGGCCTGGTCCATACTCCCATAGGGCTTCCCATCAAAGGTGGGGCCAGGCTGGGAGTGGAATAGATGAGTAGTAGATACGTGGCTATAAAATGAGGTTCTGTGGGAGAGAAGGCTGCAGAAATAGGTAGGTGCCAGATACTGAGGGCCCAGAATGATGAGTGAAAGGTTGAGTCAGCTGGCCTTCCAGAAATTCCATAGAACAAGGCCCACAGTTTGCAGAGATCTTGTCTTCATTTGCTAATGATGGGCTCCATTCCTCCCTTGTGAAGTCCATCGACACAGGTGAGGGAGTTGCCTGGGCACTATGTTGGAATCATAGAGTCTCAGAGCTGCGTGCCTTAGAGGTTGTGGTCAGGCTCCCCCCTAATGCTCTAGACCTGGCAGAATGTAATCTATCTTTGCTGACGTGCTGTCAATGCTGAAGAACTCACTACCTCACCAGATGGCCTATTCCATCATTAGGTCGTTCCAGTGGTGAACTGAAATCATTTTCCTCCAACACTGACATGACGGTGTTCTGCTTTTTTCCGTAGGTCAGCCCTTTTTGGGTTCCCTGAGTCAAGTCTTCTCCCAGACAACATTTACAGATTCTTCAATTGTTTCTCACAGGGCATGGTTTCATTTATTTATTCATGCAGCACTGGGCTAGCTGTGGAGAATGCAAAGATGGTTTAAACCTTGGCCATGCCCTCAAAGAGTTCACAATATTGAAGGGGAGCAAAGATTCTCTAGGCAGTTTGATGGGAGCTATAATGGCTGCCTGAGCAAAGTGCTAGAGGAGCACAGAGGAGAAAATCCATCTCCCAGAGGTATTAGCTTTTGGGCTGCTCTAATGACTGTGTCCTCTGTGGTTCCTTCCTTACCACTCCTCCATTCTTCTCTCTACATCTTCTCCCTGGGTGTCATCATATATACCACTGGCTTCAAGAAACACACACATGCAAATTAACTCCAAAATCCCTCTCCTTAACTCAGATCCCTCCCAGAACTCCAGATCCTGTTGTCTATGTGCCTCTTGGACTCCTCCGCTGATAATCCCACAGTCACTTCCAACTCAACACATCACCATCCCAATTCATGGTCTTTTTCCCAAGACATTCTCAGAAAAGTTAGGGCAACTTGCCTCTCACTACACAGTGAGCAAGTAACAGTGACCAGATTTCAAACCCAGCACTGTCAAAGTCCATTCTCCTTCCACCACATGTTACAGTCTTTGGGACAGGAAACTTGGGAAGGAATATACAGTCTTTCCCTCTGGTTTTGTGTCTTATCTGTGGTGCCCTTGTCTACTGTGCTCCATTTGGTATTTTGGTGCTCCTTTCTAGAAAGCTCTTGTCTCAGTAAAGAAATCAATGCTGGTGACTTCCCCTTCCCTGAGGCCTTCACGCTTTAAGCCTCAGCTTTCACAGGTGACTCATGACAGAAGAAAAATTCATTCTCTGGGAATAGAGGTCCTCCCCTCCCAACCCTCACTATATATTCAGTTCTGTTATACGATTCTAGTACCTTTCCACCAGAGATGGAATCAGTTTTATTCTCTATTGTATCTCCAGACCCTAGAGTAGTGCTTCGCTTATAGTTGATGTTCAACATCTGCTTACTGATTGGATAGATACTGTCTCTATACAAGGCTAGCTTATTTTTCTTGAAATTGCATACATTTAAAGGTTAGCTTTACCACTGAGTTTGAAAGTAAGGCCAATTGTTCAGAATGCAACAATTCAATTTGACATCTATTTACTGAATATCTATAATATACCAGGTATTGTGCCAGGCTGGGATTTCAGCCAGGAATAAGACACAACCATGGGCTTCAGGCAGCTCAGTGGATGGAGGTAGGAGGCAGAAGTGGTAGGAGTGGTGGTATGGAAGCAATGCAATAATTGTATGGCAGTGTGATTGGTATAAGACACGAGGTGCTGATGTGGGGCCCAGGATGCTGTGGGCATAAGGGGATGGAAGTGGGGTGCCAAGGTTAAGCACCCCAGACTCTGAGCTCCTCAGCTAACTTTCCAAGGACTGAGGATGCATTTCTTGATTTCTCTTGGTGAGATCTTCTTTCGGCACCTTAAAAAGAAGTAAAATCTAGAATGGCAATATCCCAGAGCTGAAAGAGGTGTTAGAAACATCTAGTCCAGTGGATTTCCAACTTTCTTTTAGCAGCAAAAACTTCAACCTAAATCTTACCAGGACACTCACCTTCTAAAATGGATCGTAACAGAGTCCCTTTGACAGCTTAAAAACCACGATCTAGGCCAAGCCTCTCCTTTTTCAGGTAAGGAAACCGAGGACCAAAGTACCAGAGCACATGAGTGGCAAAGCCACAGTGGCGGTGGAGTATGGATCCCAGGTCTCTGCCCTGTGCTGCACGTGTGGGCGGTTCGGTGCAGGGATTGTCCGACAGCCCCGCTGGCCTGAGATTAACCATCAGGTGCGGGAAACAATTACATTCTGCACAGGCGAGATCCGCTCGTCCCATTCTCCCTCCCTGCAGGCTATGTCAAAACATGCGGCAGGATCCTGCTTCTTCTCACGTTTTAAAAACATACAGTGCACTTGTGTTTACAATACTGCGAAGGGATGTGACGCGGAACAGCAGAGCACACCACTCCCTGGAAGAGCCACCCTGTCTTCACCATGACTCTCTCTGTCCCAGACCACAAGCTCTTGAAACACTCTCCTCTGGGCTCCAATTCAGCGAGTCTTGCCAGGGGATGTCTCTGAGCTTCAGGTCTTAAACAATGTTCTACGTTGTGCAAACAAACAGCACCAACAAGGATCTGACCCTTGGATCAGAGCCATGTCTGTCTGGGCCACTCAGCCTGGGATTCTTGCAGTGAGGTGTGGAGGAAAAACAGATTAGGCATCAGATTTCCAGTTCCAGACCCTGTTTTTCTGCTTCTGTGGGACTATAGGTGGGCTTTTCAGCTTTCCTGGCCTCAGCTTCCCCATCTGAAAAAGGGCAGAAGCTAGGTAGCTTTGAGCTCATTCCCTGGTTTTCATACTTGTATGTATGCGTGTGTTGCAGTGAAATTTTTTTTAAAGTGAAATCTTAAAGACAAATCCAAAATATAAAATAGATGAAAGCCAAGCCTTTCTGGTTCAGGCAGGAAGAGAGGTCTCAGTTACCATCATCTCCTGCTCTGGGGGCCCTTGAAGTATCTCTGTGGATTTCTATGGCCCTCAGAACATGGTTTGATACCACTTGGCTGCATGATTTCTTGGGTCTTTTGCGCTCAGACATTCTATGATCTCACATATAGAACTGTAAATGTCACAGTTGTGACTGCAAAAATATGTATGTGTATGTATATATATGAATAAGAGAGATTAAAACTGGGCATTTTGTTTTATTTTGATCAAGATGTATTTTTTTAATTAAGATTTTATTTTTTAGAGCAGTTTAAGGTTCATAGCAAAATTGAAGGGAAGGTTTGGATATTTCCCCTATACTCTCTGCCCACACACATGCACAACCTCCTCCGTTATCAACATCCACCAGAGTGGTACATTGGTTGCAATTAATGAACCTGCATTGACACATCATAATCACCCAGAGTCCACAGATTATATTACAGTTCACTCTTGGTATTGTACATTATATGGGTTTGGACAAATGTTTAATGACGTGTCCATCATTATGGAATCATACAGAATATTTTTACTGCCCGAAACATCCTCTCTGCTCTGCCTGTTCATCCCTCCTTCCCCACAAGACATTGTATTTTTACCTTAGTTTTATCTTGATTCTAAAAGCAAGACATATTCATTCTTAGAAGTGAAATCACTGTAAAATAAAAATCATATGAAATCCTGCTCCTTCGAATTGAAATTATATTGATAGACAACTCTGCCAGTTATGAACTTTCCAGTTTGAATGAGCACAGCTTAAAAGGCGAATGGTGAGGCCACTTGGCTTTGCTGGTTGGGAGATGACCACAGTCTGTCTCATGTGTGCATCCCTTAACAGTCAATGAATCATGTCCATGTATTGTGACCCACTTGGTCCTCAAACTGGAGGGAAGAGAAAAGTAATGAGAAGTGTTTTTCAGAGGGGGAAAGAAGATGCCTAAGATCACGTGCTGAGGATGGGAGGAGGAGCCAGGAGTAGAACCCCTCAAGGTGGCTTTAATCTGAGAAAATGAACCCTTCACTCATTGCAGATGCGATTCCTTTTTCTTTACATCTCTCTTTTGCTTTTGCTGCAATAATGGGCAGGAGCTTTGTGTCTTCATCCTGGACCCTAATTGTCCTCCTCACCATGTTCCATCTTGAGCCAATTCCCTCTCCCCTCCCCAATTCCCCAGCTTACATCTCAGACCACCAGAGTCCAGGAGGAGAGTGGCTTTGATAGCGTAATTCACCATTATGTGAATGATGAATATGGTCATTGACACTCAGCATCAATACCACCCTCCTTCTAGTGTGCCGAGGACATAAAGCTAAGAGAACTACATTTGCCAGACTCCCTTGCAGTTAGAGTTCTAGATCTGATTTAAGTTTAGCTAGCGCGTACACTTGCTTGAGATTTGGAAGGTGAAAGTGAAGTAATGGCTCCCTGTAGTTGATGGCAAATCAAAGAAATAGTAACAACTAAGTTTTCTATAGCCCTTTAAGGTCTTTTCGTGAACTCTTTGACGTCATTCCATTGAGCAACCATCCTCTGCCATGCACATCATTGCTCTGAGTTTCCTCAGTTTCACTTAGTTTCCAAGCTGTAAAGTGGAAGTCAGAAGAATACCTACTTCCTAGGGGCTTTTGAAGATTAAAGAAAATGATGCATGGGAAGTACTCAGCACTTCCTTGGCACAGTGTAGGGGCTGATACATTTTGTTCCTTTTCCACTTTTTACTCTGTGTCAGGCCTTGACTCATCCTACATGCACTGGGATAGAGTACCTGCCTTAAAGTAAACTTACAGCCAACACTAGAACAGTGTTTCCCAAGCAGTTCCACAGAACACCTATTACCATCTCTGCAGAAAAGGTTCCAAGGACACGGTTTGGAAAATACTACCCTAGAATATTGTTCCTGGAAAGAACCTTAGAGATCTTTGTGTTTACAATCTCTCATTGTAGGGAGACTGAGGCCTAAAGAGGGAAAAATGATCCTCCTAAGGTTACAGAGCAAGTGACTTGTAGGCAAACCCTGGTCTCCTAATTTTAGGGTCAGGAAGAAAAGTCACAAAATCTCGCTGAGCCTCAATTTCCCTATCTGTAACATGGTTATAATAAAGCCTGTTCTTCCTTCTTCAAGTGACAGTAAAATATTACTTGTGAAAATGCTTTGAAAAGCTATGAATATCTATCCATCCATATATATACATATGTACATTTACATTTGCAAAGGCTTTATGTGAAGGTAAAGCATTATTAACACTATTAATTTGTTAATTAATCAATTAACCAAGCATTTATGGAGTACCGCCAGCTTCTGTTCTCCCTGCTGGGCACACAGTGGAGAGCCCGCCCACCACTGTGCTGCCTTCCTGCAGCTTATACTCTGGGTGAGACAGAGCTGGATGGAAAACAGAGACACACAGAGAACAAATAAACAAACAAATAAACAAGACGACGTTGGAAAGTGGTATGTGCTATGAAGACGTAAAGTAGGGTGTTGGGATCAAGAGCCCAGCAGGCTGTTTTAGACCGGGTGGTCATGGCAGCCTCTCTGAAAAGGTGGCCTTACTCTGGCCCTGGATGACCAGAAGGAAGTGGGTGGGGACCCTGGGAGCAGAGCACACCTGGCATCGGAGGGCTGGAGCAGAGGCTTTAGGTGAGGTAGGGGTGGTGAGGGCTGAGGCCCTTTGGGAGCCCTGGCCCTCGTCACTGGAGGGCCACATAGCCCAACGCAAGCAGTGTGGAGGAAGGGAAGGGTTGGCAGTTTGGAGACCTGAGTTCTAATCCTGGCTGTGCCACAACGTAGCTGGGTCACCTTGGACATGCCATATCGTAGCCCTGGCCTCAGTTCCCTTATCTGTCAAACGGGGCATAAATTCTGCCCTCACCCAGAGGTGTGCTATGACAGGTGGCATGGCCTAGGATGCAACCTGCCCTCAGATGCCCCTGCTTCAAAGCGCAGTGATAACCCTCAGTCTGTCTCAGGGCCTTCCTGGAGTCGGGGCTGCAGGGATGAGGGGCCCACAGACCATCCGCCTGTACACACAATGCAAGCCCTGTGCTGGCCCCACAGACAACAGGCGCGGGAGAGAGGGTCTGCTTTTTCTTCTCGTGGACTCGAGCCTTCAAGCCTTTGGACTGAGTGCCAACAATAATTCATCAGGAACGCTTTACAACTCGGCATTACAAAACCTGTTAGGAGACAGATCGCCCACAGGACGGGCTTTGAGAAGGAAACGTGTTCAGGGCTGGTGACCTCAAGATGATTAATGATTTTTCACAGGGTGAACTCTGTCCTCCGCCTCCCATGTGCTGTGTGCTCACTCCCTCCCTCACCAGCTTGTTTGCAGGGGGAGGGGGAGGGTGTAAGGAGGGGGTAGGGTTGGGGACACTTGAAGGCAAAGCCTGCTGATCATGAAAAAAATGCAGGAATAAGAGCCTTGTGTTGGAAAGGCAGGAATGTCTTATTGTTATTTTATTTTTTACAAAAACAGCAATCCAGATCCTATATCTTGAAATATGTACAATATATGTCTCAACTTTAAATGAGCTCATTCCTGTTATGCATTTTGCACAGTGCCCTGTGCTTTCAGCCATCGGTCTTATTATTATCAGCTCTCCCATCACCTCACCCAAACCCTGACTATATTGAATATGGGATGCAGTGGAAAAGGAAATTATGATTTTATTTTTTGATTTTCTGTCATGGTAACTTTTTACTTTGTAAAAAATTTACAGCTGTGATATATTCTGTTTTATCACAACAAAAGTATACAGTTATTGAAAGAAAAATTTCTGCCCCCTTCCTATACTCTTCTTTAGTCCACACCCCTGAGATCATCAACGTCAAGTCAGTGCAATCCTTAACAGTAGATTATTCACGTTAAACAGGAGCAATGTTTGCAGATAGACTCCTGCAGAACGAGAATGTTCAAATGCAAACTGAGAATAATAGAGGGCCTTTCCAGTTTTGTGGGAAAAGCAAAGTTATGATGATGGGGATGATAGCTAATGTTTATTGACTACTTAGGTTAAAGGTACCTCTCTGTTGTAGTGTATTACATGTGTTATTTAATCCTTACAACAGCCATAGGAGGTACTTGCTAATATGACCCTAATTTTACAGATGAGGAAATTGAGCTATTGGGTAAGGCTGGAAGTAGTGGAACCAGGACTGCAGTCCAGGAGGTCTCATTCTAGCTCCTGGGGTCTGCTGGATGAACTTTTCTCAGTGTTAAGTCTTTGTTCTATAATGGTTCCTAAAACTCTGTTGGCTTCCCTGAATGTCTGCTTGCAAGTTCTTACAGGAAACAAAATAAATCAGAAGGTAGTAAGAGATTAATAAAGGACGAAGGTTCTAGTCCCCCATCCCCACTGTGACAGCTCTTCCCTCCATGGGTCCTTGTTCTGGGTGAGACTTAATGTTGTGAACACATACATTTTTCTGCTCCTAGTCCAAAAATTTAGTTAACTGGATAACCACTTCTTGGTATCTTGCCTGACTTTTAGGTGCTCCAACAACACCTGAACAAGGAGAACCACTGAACTTGACCCTGAGGTCTTGTATGAGGTGTATAAAACTCAGTTGTCAACATGCCTCTTGTGATTGTATTATAAGAGCAATCAAAAGATGAATGTATGGCAAAGTATTTAAGAGCACAAGCTTTAGAGTCAGGGCCTCGTTACAATTATGTCTCTTTCCTATAGCGATCATGTGACCTTGAGCCTCAGTTTCCTCACCTGTAAATTGAGGATAATAACACTACTTACTTTACAGGGTCAGAATCAGCATCATTTGAAATAATGTCTAAGTAAGTGATTTAACACAGTGCCTGGCAGATAGCAAGGACTTAATGCATAGTAGCTGCTATAATGAAAACAATAATTTATTCTATGTGCTCAAATTCTTTCCCTCATCTTGACTAATTCATTTGGAAGAATCATCATCTGAAATTTATTGATAGTTTCACACTAGACTGGGTTGACATTACATGGCCTTTTTAAAGTTCTACATGATAGAGAGTGATGAATTATAGAAAAAGAAAAGGCGAAAGAAAACTGGACAACTTGTAAAGCACATTATCTGTATAATTTTAAATTTAGGAGTCAGATGGGTCATTCCCACACATGGGCCAGTTACTGTCAAATAGACCAGTTGTGGTAGGAAACAGTTATGTGTTGGGTGAGATGTGCTTGTTCTTACAAAAAGCTACTAGGCTGGGCCACCCTTTGGAGGATGCAGGAGTCCAACTGAAGTCCCAGACCATTGTGTCTCTCTAGGACATAGGTCCTGGGATGAATGGGAGTCTTAACCAGGTTTTAATGGATGCAGGGAACAAAGACCCATCCAGGCTAGTTTGGTGATGGGAGGTTTATTCTAACAAAACTGCAGAGGACAGACTCGCACAGGAATCTAAGTCTAGCTAAACAAGCAAGATGTTCTAATTGCATCGGCCTATCAGTAAAAATATTTGAGCCTGCACTTTAATATATATATATATATATATATATTAGTTTGCAAGGGCTGCCATAACAAAATACCATGGATTGGATGGCTTAAGCAACAGAAATTTATTTTCTCACAATTCTGGAGTCTGAAAGTCCAAGATCAGAGTGGCAGCATGGTTGGGTTCTAGGGAGCACCCTCTTGCAGAGAGCTGCCTTCTTGCTGTGTCTTCACACAGCAAAGAGAGAATGAGCTCTGGTCCCTTCCTCTTCTTATTGGGCATTAATACCATCATGGTGGCCCCACCCTCATGACCTCATCTAAACCTAATTACCTCCCAAAGGCCTCACCTACAAATACTGTCATATTGGGGATTAGGGCTTCAACATACGAATTTTGGAGGGACACATATGTTTGATCCATAGCAGTTGGGCACTCCAAGACCACAATCCATTGCAATCCACCTCAATTGGATAAATGAGTGAGGGCTGAGGTAATTCTAGGGACCGTGGACACAGGAGTGTGGGGAGCTATACTGTAGGGTTCTGGCTTTCATGGGGTTTGCCTCCTAGCTGCTTGTCTGATTTATTCTTCTCTTTCTACTGACCATCTTCCTCATTCTCCCTTCTCTACTGACCTTTTCCTCAACCTCTTCTGCTCCATTTATAACTTCAGCTTATGTGTGGTTCCTCGTGACCTCTCCATAGCTAGGGATGAAGAGCCGTGATCTTGGGCAATGATGCTGCCTCTCAGAGCCTCACTTTCCTCTTCTATAAAATAAGGGAGATAAACTACATGAGATCCAGGTTCTCTCCAGGAGAAACATCTTTACTGCCAATGTTGTATTTATTCCCCAGAAGGAGGATTACTGTCTAGGAAAAGAGGCCAATGGTTTGAAGCTAGGCCTTGATTTAGATTCAAATCCAGTTAGAAACAATTTCCAAAGTTAGTTTGTCTGAAACCCAAGCTGAAGATATTGAGAAGGGCAGACGTTCTCTTAAACTTGGTTTAAAGTACAACTCAGTTCATGTCAGGCCAAAAAGGTCACTGAAAATTCAAAGGCCAGGCTGACACACAGTTATACTTCCCTGAGGGCTAAGAAAGACAGCACATCAGAATGAAAGTGAAAACAACATTATAAGAGAGATAACCTTAGAAACACTCTAATTTACTAAAAAATCTTTTGAAAAGCTTTGCTCCTTTATTTCTTGTGATACAACCTCATAACTAACCAGTGTGTTGCAGCCTGCAGTTGAGAACCACCCACCTCAGCACAGAATCCACACTCCTTGGCCAACGATGCGCTTCGTGGTTAGGTGACTGATATGCTAATATTTTGACTTTGATGCCCCCCAGTGAACCACATCTACCGATATTTGCACTTTGGTTCCCTCCTGCTCCCACTTTGCCCCAGGCTGGGTCTGTGACTGCTTTGACCCATAGAATATAGCAGAAGTGATGCTATACTAGTTCCAAGTGTAGCCATTAATTGGCCTGACAGCTTCGACATCCTCACTCTCTGGATGCTTCTTTTCGGAATCCAGATGCCATGCTGTGAAGCAGGCCAAGCAGCCATGTGGAGATGCCCATGGGGAGGAGAACTGAGGCTCCCAGCCTGCAACCCAGGCTGAGCTTCCACTGGAGCCTGGAGATGACTATGGCCACCTCAGGGGCCCAGGTAACGCCAAGGGGGGGGAGAAGAACCACCCAGTAACTTGTGACTCGTGGGAGACAAGGCATTATTGCTTGAAGCCACTAAAGTTCACCGTGGTTTGTTACTTGCCAATAGATAACTGAAATAGGGCTAAATGACCTTCTCTAGCCCTGGTAGCACATCTCCCTCCTTCTGCTCATCCTGTGCTTTAGTCAGTCTGAGTGACTTGTCAGTCCCTCAGTCCCTCCCCACCTCTGCTCATCCTATGCTTTACTCAGTCTGAGTGACTTGTCAGTCCCTCAGGTCAGCCTTTGGTCCTTTTTACTTGCTCTTCTCTTGGCCTGGAATGTCCTGCTCTCCATTCTCTGCAGAGACATTTTCTATGCCCCAAGATGAATGTCACCTCTTCTCTGAAGCTCCCTTGACACATCCCCTTTCCTTTCAGCAGTTAGTGTCTCTACTCTGTGCCCCCGTGGCAGTTTGTATTCTAGAATGTTACATGACCTATTGTAGGATCTATAGTTTTTTAAAAAATACATTGAATGGCTTGCTATTCCTCACAGAGTGAATAGGGATCCCTGTGGTGTATTCGGGAATAGCCTGGGCTCTGAGTCAAGATACATCTGCACTTGAATCCTAGTTTCTAAACTCACTCTCGGGGTTCTCTTTGGATACTTCTCTAAGTCTCAATTCTCTCATCAGTAAAACAAGGGTAATAATTTCCTCTTCTTAGGGTTGTTGTGAAGGTAAAGATTGTGTACTCCTGCATGTCAAACACCTGGCATTGTGCCTGGCCCAGTGGATGTTAAGAGAGTCCAGAAAGATCCCCATCCTCTCACCCAGGCAACTTCCCCTGGCCTCTCCCTCATCCCATCTGCTCTCCGAGTTAGGTAGCCTGCCCTGTGGTCTTATGATACCTCTTCTTACTACCATCATGGTTTTTATAACACTGCAAGCCATCCTCATAGACTGGGAGCTCCTGCAGGCGGCAGGCACTCATTGTTTCTTATTACTAATTTCTCATTTCCAGCAAGATAGCACAGTACCTGACACCTAGTAGATGTTCAGTAAATACTTGTTGAATTAATGGTCCCAAAATCTAGGATTTAATCTAGGATAGCAGGGTAGTTAGGGAACAAGGGAAATTACCTTCGTTTTGACTCAGTATAGCTCAGTGTCTTCCGTTGACCACTATCCTTTGCCAAACTCATCATGTTTGTTGAGTTGGCTGAATGTACAACAGTTACCTGGCGTGGGGAGTGGGGATTAAAGGTACCATCAGCAGAAGAAGAGTGTGTGACTTTGACTAAGTCTCATAACTTAAGGCTTCATTTTTATCATATTGAGGCATATGATCTGTGAGGGCTCTCAGCTCAAAAATTCTGACTTACAACTGTTTTAAATTTGGTAAAACCTTTCTAATCTTAGATTCCACTGACTTAATTTTCCTTGCCTTGTTTCAGTCCATCAGGAGCTTTTAGGAAAAGAAATCTATAGTACTGATCCTAGGCTGTCAAAGTGAGTGTTTCATAACATTAAACAATGCTGATACATAAACTATTTGATATTTTACAGAATCTGGGAATGTTCAGCCTATGCAAATGAGTGGAAACACTGACAAAGCTTTGTGAATAAGTTACATGATAGTGTTGTTTATCACCTGTAAAAACTGAAAGCAACCTAAAAGTCCAACATTAATGGAATGGTTTGGTAAATTTCTAATGTATGAATTAGTTAATACCAATATTCACTGAGAATCTGCTCCATGCTAGGCATGTCCTGGGCATCATTTAGTACAAACACCCTTTAAGGGACTTGTGGTTCAGTAAGGGTGATATCGAGTGACTAGCCAACTATAATAGGGACAAGTTCCTCATGAGGGCAAGTATAGCATGTTATGGGCATCTTTCCTAAATGTCAGGGTAGGGAGGCAAAACTTTCAGGATCAGGGAAGATTTCCAAAGGAAGGTGATAGCTAAGCTGATTCACGAAGAAATGCAGGCACTTGTGCTCTACATAAGAGAAGAGCCTGTGCAAAGGCCAGAGGCTAAGATGAGCTTATGCGTTAGGGAAACTGAAAGAGCCCAGCTGGCTATAGTTCAGAGTGTAGAGTTTTGGAGCCAGAAAAGATGGGGCTACAGTGATAAGCCATGTTAAAATATTTGAATTTCTTCTGTGAGAAATGAAGAGCCACTGGAGATTTCTTTTTTTTTCCCTCCCAGGAAGAATTAAAAGCATATATGTGAAAAGCTTTCAAGGACAAAGGAAAATAAATATGATAGACTATTAAAACAAGAGGTCGCACAATTCTGTATCCAGAATCTGTATCTTATCTATGTAAAGGAAAAAAACATGCATGAGAAAAATCCTGGAGGAAAATATGGCAAAATGACAGCAGTAGCTGCCTCTGGGTGGTGGAATAATGAGTAACTTTTCTTTCTGCATCTTTACTGTTTCTCATACTGTCTAAATTTTCTACTGTGGGCACATACGATTTTGACAATAAAAAAATACACACGCACACACAAAAACTCCTTGAGGTTGATGAAAGATAAATATTGTCCACATGTTTTGTGGGACCTCGGGGTGGCCTTGTTTTGGACTTACCCTGAACTGATTTCCCTATGAGGAAGGGAAGCCAGGGCTCCTCCCCCCTAAAGGCACGTGCCTTCCCTCCCTCTGGGTCTGGGCTGGGGCTGTGCTGCATGGCTGAACACAAGCCCCCTGCTCCTGCCTAAAGAAAACAAGAGAGATTTATACTGAGTTGGGGGATCTGATGAGAAATGGTCATGGTGAGTGTGGAGAGTTCAGGGAGAGGCTGACATGAAAGGTCACGTTGCAGATGGAATCTCAATGAGCACCAGAGAATAAAGCATAGAAGAGGGGAGAGATAGACCCGGACAGAGAGTTGGTCAGATAGAAGGAGACAGAGACAGAGTCATGGGCATGGAAGATACAGAGACAAGAGGGATCCAGAGAAGAACAGATGAAGGAGAGAATCAAGGAGAGAAAGAGGCAGAAAGAGATGGGGAGACAAGAGAGAAAGACAGTGAGAGATAGAAACAAAGAGACAGAGATTAACAGAGGGAGGAAATAAAAGTCCATAGAGAGAAAGAGAGAGGGGCAAAAACAGAAGGACCAAAAGAAGCAGCAAGACAGGAGATGATGGGCCAAACACAGGAATAGGAAGGTGGAGAAACACAGACGCAGAGAGAGATACTGCAGCTGAGAGTACAGGACCAAAGAGCTGGTGAGAAAGAGAAATGTGCAGAGACAGAGATGATACAGAGACTCCAAGAGACAGAGACAGAGACAATGGCTGGCAAGAGAGACAGAGGGTAGAAGGATGGTGAGCAGAGAATGCTCACGGCAAGCACATCAGAGGACCTGTGTTTATAGTGTCCAAGTGGTAGTGCTTGCTCAGAATGTTTTCACAGACATGCATGGCCTGTGCTGAAACTCATTTCTTTCCTAGTTACATTCCCAAAGTGTTAGTAATATTAAAGAGAGATTTAAAAAATCATCTGTTTAACAATTTATAACTTATGAGTCTCTTCTGTATTCATTATTTTCATCGTCACTTCACTCAGTCAAGTAGCTAATATCTGGTCCTTCAATTAGACTTTTAATGCCCATTTTACTTATGTGGAATCTGGGGCCCGGAGGAGCTCAGCACTTTGTCCCAGTGGCACAGCTGGCAAACCAATGAGCAGCGGTTAAAACCCAAGCTGTCCAGACTCCTAGTTCAGGGTACTCGTTGTTCCATGCTCCTTCTGTCCATTATCAAGTCTCTAGTGACTTGTGTGTGTGTGCTGGGCATATAGGGGAATGTGAAAACAGATTAATGCATCAGCAGTCATTAAGCAAGGACTTATGCAAAGGCATTGGAGGGGTAGTGATTCGGTAACAACCAAGACTTGATTTCTACCTTCAAAAAGCTTTATTTTAGTTGGGAGACTAACCTAACAGAAACACACAAGTATGACTCAGCTATCTTTTGGGGCTGTAGGTAAACTTAGTTTGAATGCCCAGTTTTTTGGTGGTGAGAATTGAGTCTTCCTTGCAGTTTCCATGAATTTTTGATCTTCTTCCTCATGGCTTCCTCTGTTCTGCTACTGCAACTCTGTGTATCATCTGGATTGGCTCTAGGCCAGTTGGGAAACTGACCTTGGTCCCTTTGCCATTTTATTTATCCAAAAAAAATCTGCTCATACACGTAAATGTTGTAAATTAGTAACTAATGAATATTTGAGAGTAAAGCACAAGAATTCTATCTCTCAGTGCCCAGCTTTTCCCTCCTTGCAGGCTTCGCCCCTTCAGCTTTGCTGTCTTCCAAATCCCCCACCCCCGACAGGTCTACACCTGCTGTGCATGGATCCTGGGACACAAAGTTCAAGGTCCCTTCTTTGAGTTGCAGCCTCCCCCGCTGCCTACCCTTCCTCAGATTTCCTGAAATTGAGGGGCATGCATTTTTCTATATTCCATTACACACAAAACAATCAGAGATGCACCAATTATCAGTTTTGAGGTCATTGTGAGGCAGAAGGAAAAGATGAGGGTGAGTGGGAGCTATCAGGGCAGGAGTGCTGCAAGAGACAGTTCTAGAGATGGGTTTCTGGAAAGCTCCAAAGCTCTGGGAAGGGGGTAGAATTTGCTCCTCAAGACGTGCAGGTTGCTAGGACAACAACCAACCCATCCACTTCTCTCTCTGCATCTGCTAGACCCCGACTGGAGGGTAAGAGCTACCATTCCTGCTCAGCCCTGACCTAGAGACCCTCCCCTCCCTAACCATTTGGCTAGGGATGGTGGGAGGTGGCCACAAAGCTTGGATTTGTCTATCTGGAGAGTCTGGGTTCTCTCTGTAAGTGTTCATTTTGTTAGAAGACAGAAGTTGCTCTAACTTTCGCTTTCAGGACTAAGAAATCAGCCTTTCCCTAGGCTAAGACAGAGGGGCAAAGGTATTTGTGTTGCATCTGTTTCCAGCTGCCTTTCAGCATAGCTCATCCTTTTACACACTAACAGTTTAATATTTATCAAGTGCAACAATGCATGCAGCCCTGAATGGAAACCACAACAGCCTGATTCCCTGTCTCCTGGGCCTCCTTCCTTGGAGGGTATGATCTCACTTGGGGACTCCTGAAGTCCTTGGGCATGTCTGTCTTCTGTGTGCAGCCCGAGTGAGGTTTTCATTGACATGTGTGAAAAATGTTCCAGAAATATGTCCAGTGGCCTTTCCTCTGGCTTCTACTAACACAGGTGTTATGTCTTCTGGCTCAGGCCAAATTCACAAGTTGATGTTCTTATTTTTCGGTCATTCACTTTGATAGTTGCCTAAATACTCACCCATCACAAGAGAATTTTTAAAATAAGACCCCAGAAAAGAGAAGGAGCAAGGGAGGGAGGACATGCAGGCAAGGGCACTGGGTCAGAGTCAGAAGACCCAGAGCCGAGGCTCCTCCCCGGCCTCATCCTCCATGCAGCATCTCGGGCAGCCTGATTTCGAATGACCTCTATTTCCACATCTGAAAAATGTGGAGAATAATAATCCCCCTTATTGACCTTACAGGCTGTCAGGAGGATCAGATGGGCTGATGGAGTTGAAAGTGATTTGAAAACTGTAATATATGAGACAGATAAGAGCTGTTTACTGAGCATTCTGTTTGTGCCAGGCATGGGGGAAGCGTTTTGCAGAGGTTATTTAATTGATTTTCCTCAACAACCATATGAGAGAGGTACTCCTAGCCCTATTTTACAGGTGAGGAAACTGAGACTTCATGGGATTAAGTAAATTACCCAAGGTCACACATCTTATTAAGAAAATTTAAACCTTCAAATCTCTTAGCACAAGCAGTTTTTAATCTTTCTTCCTCCTCTTCTTCTTGTGGTTTTTATTCTTATTTTCTCCTTCATCTTCCTCTCTGTCTCCATCTCTGTCTCCATCTCCATCTTCTCCTCCCCCTCCACCCCTCACCTTCCTCCTTTTCCTCCTCCTCCTCCTTCTCTTCTTGTAAACTGTACAGGGAAGTGTGGCAGTCGTTAGGACTGTTCACCTAATGAATGGTAAATTTCTTCTTCCCTGCCCTTTTCAAAATCAGCTACAGCCATGTGACTGGCTTTGGCCAATGAAATTTGAACAGAAGTGACACGTGTCCCTTCTGGGCAGAAACTAAACTATCTGTGCATGATTTTCCACATTCTCTCCCCACTTTTGGGAACATGTATCTAGTTGAAATATCCATCAACGTGGACTGTTGAGTGATTAGGATAACAGAGTATCTCCCCCTCCCCTGCTGCCCCACCACATCTACCTGCATTGGAGATGTACATAAGGGTAAAATATTTGTGTGTTTGTGTGTTTAAACCTCTGAGATTTGGAGGTTGTTTGTTACTGCAGCATAACTGAGCCCATCCTGTCTATATGGGAAGCAAACCTGTTGGGAAAAGCATTAACAGAAAAGAGCAGATTGTAACAGGAATAGCACTAACCCTAGTGGGAATCCCCAAATTTGGGAACTGCTGTCAACTTATGTGGTGAACTTCTCAGTTTATTATATTGGAAAACAAGGGAGATGGAATCCCTTATTTCTCAGTCATGTTCAGGAGACAGAGCTTGTGGAAGTCATGGCAATCCTAGGAGGATCCAGGAAATACTGATGTGTTACATGAAAATAACTGTTTACTATGCTCTGCTAAGTTTCATACCATCTAAAATGAGATAAGTCAAGAGGTAAGTATACTAAATGTTTAAGAAAAATGTTTTTTAGAAAAACTTAAATGATTTTCTATATATTTATTTAATTTCTCTTGACCAAATCACACTACCTACAAAATAGGAAGATTTTTATAATTTTTGGATTTTTTCACTGGAACACCTTGTCCAGTCCCAAGACACCAACATTCTGTGGGTGCATGCTTCAAGAATTGCTAAACTAAATAAATGGCTTCCTATTTGTCTTCTGCTATAATGCTCTCAAATTCTGAGTCTTTGAACCTCGAACCTTTCCTAATGTTCTTTTGGAACTCCCTTTTCACCAAAAATGCCACTTGTGACTAATGACGTGACAAGTGGCTAAGATAATTAACTCTGTAGGCTTGAAAAAATTATAAATAAGCAGCTTAAGAAAATGAGAAGGAAAGCCAATGTGCTTTTAGGCAGACTGAATGAGGAGATCTGTGCAACATGAGCTGGAGAGTGGGCACTGCTGGTTCTAGGTCTTCTCCATATCTCTGAGATCCACCCACTTCTGTCCATTACCATAGCCACTGTCAACTCTTATCTGAACTATTTCAATAATCTCCCAAATAGTACCCCTACTGCCCAGGGCTGGGACCAAGGTGAGGCATGGGAGGCACCTAGGACATAATATTTAAGGAAGTACTTACTCTCAGGTGTTGATTCCACACTTGCACGGCCATAACAATGAGTGTCTCCTTAAATGTTTTGCACTACATGCCTCCCTTGCCTCACCCTTGTCCTGGTCCTATTACTGCCAGGCTTGTCCCCCTCCCATCATCATCCGCACCATAGCTGGAGTGATGGTCCAAAATATGAATCTGATTATGTTACGTCTTTGTTTAAAATACTTAAATAGCTGCTCTCTATGTCCAGGATGAAATTACACTTTACTGTTCATTCATAAATTCATTGAGTTTTTGATTGATTCACTAATTCGACCTGTATAGAGCCAGGCGCTGTGCTAGGTGCTAGGATTAGAATGATGAGCAAGACCGGAAGTATTCCTGTCCTCCTGCTGCTAACATTCGAGTGAGGAAGCCAGACAGGACACTGTGAACAAATAGGAATAGAAAGAAATGGTAAACTCTGGTAAGTGCTGTAAAAGAAACAAACAAGGGCTGAGTTGTCGAATGGGCAGGGGCAGGGCTTGCTTTAGATGGAGTGGACAACAAAGGCTACCTTGATTGAGGACATGATAATTAAATAGACTGGAAGGTGGAGCAACCAGCTCTCTGACCAGTGGGGAAAATGAATTTCAGGTGAAGGGAACAGCATGCTCCTAGAGGAGGAACGGGCTTGGCATATTCAAGGAATGGAATAGAAGCCAGTGCATTTGATGTGTAGAGGAAAAAGTGGGAGATGGGAGCAAGGGTCAGATCGTGCAGTGCCTTGGAGGCCATAAAAAGGGCCTCAGATTTTACTCAAAGTGTAATGAAAAGACATTGAAGAATCTTATGCAGAGGAGCAACATGAATAGATTAATATTTTGAAAACATTATTTTGTCTGCTGTGTAGAACATAGCATGGAAGGGACATGAATGGAACAGAGGAGCCCAGTGTGAAGGCCATAGCAACATTCAAGGCAAGAGATGCCAGTAGTCTGGACCAGACTGAAGGCACTGAACTTAGATGAGGACAAATGCAATATGTATTTTGGTGAACAATGGATAGAAGTTGTTGATTATTTGGAGGTGAGTGTGTATATGTGTATGAGTAGGGAGTGATTGGTGAGGGAATGGGAAGGATCAGGAACTCCTTGCATAAGTAAAAAGATGTGGATGCTAGCAAGGGAGAGGAGAAGCAAGTGTATATTTGGACAATAAATCGACAAGACTTCTAAACATTATAAGTTGGAGGCAACTCTTAAACATCTGAATGAAGATGTCAGATAGGCAGCTGGAGGTTGGGGAAGAGACAAGGGCTGAAAGCGTGAACTTGGGAATCACTAGCTTACAGACAGATGGCGTGTAAAGTCATAGAACAATTTCTGCTTCCAGACAAGATGGAGTAATAGGAACCAGATTTACCCTCACATCCAAGAAAACGAAAAACTGGACAGAAGATAAAAAAGCACTTTTTGTTCATTAATCATCGGGCAGTGCAAGGCAGTGGTCCTTGAGAGTGGGGAAACACAAGAGGTGAGCTATTTTCCCAGCTTACTGCCTGGAGAGTTTCCAGGGTGTGCTGCAGGGATGGGGAAGCCAGGCAGAGTCTGGCAGTCTTCTTGAGTTGAGATGACAGAGCTGGGAGTCCTGGGAGGCCAAAGTGGATAGAGTTTGTGTTGGAGAGGAGAGCTGCGCTGGGTGCGTTGGCGATCTGCAGTAGACCCAGCTGGCCTACTGGCTGCCTCTGCTCCTGGCTGACCCAGGCAGCAGTTTGATATCTGCTATAGCCCTGGGCAGTGATCACAGCTTTCTCAGCCTTCTTTTGTGGGTGGAAGATTCCTGCTCAGCTCCAGGTTTCACACTTTGAGCCTGACGCTGGCCCCCATCACACTACCTGGGAGTCTTTCCATCTCTGTTGTGATCTTCTGGCTGCCCCTGCTGGCTTTTGGCCCAGAGCCCTGTAGGCCTCACTTCCCTTTCCCCTTATTGCTGTGTCTCTCTCTTCCATATGTGGCCTGTAGGGGTATAGACCTTGTTTTGAAATATGATAATTTTTCTTTTAAGTCTTTTATATTATATCTCTTATTGCTATTTTTATTTTTTAGAGAAGGGTGAATGTTTAAATATTAATTAATTGTCATCTTGACTGGAAAGTAACAGAACAATCTCAGTCTCTTTCTCCCTGGATATCACAGCAGCATTACCTCCTCTTTCTGCACATGCGATCTTCCTTTGGCTTTTGTGACACCACTTGTCCCAGTTCTCTCTTACCTTCCGGGCCCTTCTCAGTCTCTTTGTGGAGTGCTCCAGGGATCTACTCTTGGCAATGTCTCTTATCTAGTTCCACTGCTACAGGTGCCCTATCATTGCCACTGACTCCAGCCCAGGCCACTCCACCTGCATGTTGATTAGGCACTCCCAAGTCAACATGTTCAAGATCAAACCCTATAACTTCTCACCCCAAACCTGTTCCTCCACCTGTATTACCTAGTGTGGTAAATGGCACCCCATAAAACCAGATATTTAAGCCAGAAGCCTGAGTGCTATCACAGATTCCTTTTTTTTTAAAAAAAAAATCTGGCACATCTAATAAATTGCCTTCTCATAAGTCTTGCACCTGTAATCCACATATATCTTGGCCTGTTGACTCTTGCCTTGAAGTTAGCCTTGGCTTGGATTCATAGAAAAAAACCCCAGCAGTCTAGCAATCAAAACGAAAAAATTTAAAACAATTTTAACCTTTACTGAATCCTATAAAGAACTAAAGAGAGGTCCCATTCATAATACAGAGCAAACCTTGAAATTTGCCTTTCTCACTTTTGTCTCTATCTTTAGCTATAGCTACATCTTACTCCCTATCTCTGTCTCTCTCTCTCTCTCTCTCTCTCTCTAGCTCTCTAGCACTCTATTTATTTTAAATATCCCTGAGCAGCTTCTTTCTTGTTTTTTCCTGAAAAGCTCCAAAACCCTTCAAACCTAGCCTGCTTCTATTCCCAAACCCAATGATCTTTTATTCCCCCTTCTCTTTTGTTGTTTCATGATCTACTGTGGACTTTTTCTGATATACCATATCCATATTCCAATTCCATATCCATCTGTACCTCTCAGATTTTCCCCTAATTCATACCTCTTTCAGCTCCACAAAAGACTAAGAATTGAGTAGATTCACAGACATGTCTTTGGAAAGGAGGGAGGGTATTGAAGATGGAGAATGTATCTATTTCAAATTTAATATTTTTTCTTTTCTCACTGCCAAAAATCACTTAAATTTTTTTCACATCCATTCTCTTCTCTCCATTCCTGCTGTAACAATTATATCCCAGTGTGAAGAACTGTGAAGGGCCTGAGATTGTTCCCTAATTATAAGCAAGCAATCAAGCCTGCCACAGTTTCATGGATGCTGATAGAAGACACAAGTCTCAAGAGTTGAAGACAAAGGATGATTTATTGCTCACAGCAGTAGCAGTAGTCAGAGTGTCAGCAAGATAATGCAGAGAGCCAGAAGGCGCCTGCACACATGGTGAGTTGCATTATAGGAGAGGAACCCTGAGCTTAGGGAACCCAAATTTTTTGTAATGAGCAGTAAGCATGCCTGCTCTTTGCTGTGGGAGGGTCAGGGGAGACACTATCTCTATCTTCTTCTAGCTGTAAGCAAAACTTCCTTTGTTCTGGAGGGAGACACCATCTCTTTCAAGGCTGTTGGATATACAAAGGTCCTCAAAGAGATAGGCTGGAACAGAGAGCAGTGAGTTCCTCACTCATAAGACATGCAGAAACATAAGAGGCCCGTGGAGAACTGTCTCCTTTCACCTCCTGTGGACAATCATCATTTATTGTTGGAATATTACAATATCTGCCCAACTGGCCAAACTGCTCCTAGTCTTGCTTTCTTCCAACCCATCCTCCTTCTGCTGCAAGGGTAATCTTTTGTAATGCAGATAGGGTCATGCAACCTTCCATTGTTTGCAATGATTCAGTGGCTGCTTATTTCCCACAGGATAATTTCCTTAGTGTGCCACATAAAATATTTTTTAATTTGTTTTTTGTCTGCCTTTTCAGCTGTCTCTCCCATTCTATGCTGAAAATGTTTGGCATTTAAAAAGTGAATATAATCTTGCATTTAATATTATAATAATAACTTTTGGAGCTACTTCTACGTGGAAAGCAATTTACAGGTTAATGGGCCTGACACAGCCTTCATAAAGTACTTTACAAACTATTCTTGATGAAGTGCCTCTCAAATTCTATTTGTACTGTTGGTGTGTCTGTGTGTGTGTGTGTGTGTGTGTGTGTTAATGACAAAGGAAATTTAAAAAGAGAGACTTCTCCTGTGAGCCCAACAAATGGAAGTATATGTTCTATTTATTTATATTTTTCTGCAAGGATCTAGGCCTTGCATAGATCAACAGCAGTTGAACTTGTCTCCTGTCTGGTTCTCACAATGACCTCTTGCTCTGATTTGCAACTGGGGATTAAAATCCCCTCTCTCCAGTTCACACAACTGTCCCTTCAGGGGCTTTGAATTTTCTCCCAGTCCGAGCATTTTTAGACAAATGTCAGTTTTTTGTCATTAGCCTTGTGAGAATTTCTGGAAAAAAAATAAACAGTTTGGAGAAGGAAACCCACTCTGGGAGTGGAGAATGTGAGTCAGTGCCATGTTGGGAGGAGGGGTGAGGAGACAATGAACTTTTGCCTTATATCTCGGGGCTCTTTCATTGAGACTTGAAGCTGGGAGTGGCTTTGGAGCACTGCTTTCTGGCATCTGCCTCTGGAATAGAAGTCCATGCCAGGAAAGGGATGGTAGAGCAAAGTTTATGAGGACCATTTATGATATATTGAAATATATAGATGATTTTTATTATGGTTTAAAATTTATTGAATTTATGGGCGATTGCAGCATTTCATAACCGTTGCCCAAGAGAAACCCAGGCCTCCTCAAATCTGGGCCTAACCTGTGCAGCCGCCTTACTTCCCACTGCAGCCCATCAGGGATTTGTCATTCCTGCTACTTGCTGACAGAGTGACCCTGGGTGAGTCACTGACTGTGTCTCAGTTTCCTGTCCATTAAATGGGAGTAACAACACAATGGGATTGTTGTACAGATTGGAATAAAATAAGTAGTGTTAGATGGAAGAGTATTTTAAGCTATAAAATGCTATAAAAAACTAGGAATTTGTCTTCTTTGGCTCCTGAAGGCCAAGCCTTCCCTCTTATGCTGCTTTGCTTTGACCTCAGGCTCTAGCAGCACAGAGCAAAAGTCACGAACACTTGTAAGAAAGTTTTATATTTCATCAACTGTGGTTGCAAATAGAAATATTTAAAAATACAGTTAAAGTTTTGCTATTTTTCAAAACTATAGGCAAATAGTTTAAAAAAAAGAAAATCCAAACTACGGGTAGTACTAATTCTAGTCCTCGTCCTGGAATGATATGAACTTGGGCCAGTCGTTGCCCGGACTTGCCTCTTCACCATCCCTTTGCTAGACTATGAAGTCCTGAAGGACACCATGGACTTGCCACTATGTGAGTGGGTGGATGGGCAGTAAATGTTGGTTTAAAAAAGTGAATTGGCCTTGTTTTCTTCATCTTTAAAGGATGAGAGTGGGACTATATCAGGGTTCTTCTAAGTAAGGCTGGTGACTCATTGGTGGGTTTTGAAAGGAATTTCGTGGGCTACAACTAGCATTTGAAAATGCAACAGAAGGGAATAGAGTAAAAACTTAGAGTAAACTACACATAGTAAGGTAGATAATACTACTTTATGAAACCTGTTTCAGTTGTGTGTGTGTGTGTGTGTGTGTGTGTGCGCTAGGTGTAGGTGTCAATTATGTTTCTTATTGTTCATGGTGGCTAAAAACATGTCAAAAACACTGGACTAGTCCTCCCATCTCTAATGTCACATTGCTGCTACTACCACCATCATAACCCCTTACATTTGATTAATGCTTTGCATTCTACAAAGAATGTTTACACTCACTCCTTCATATGGTCTTCATCAGAACACGGGGTAGGAAGAGATATATTGTTACTCTTCCTGTTCTTCTTGTAGAGGAGGAGAGACTTGTATCCTCAAATCTCCCTTCTAGGAGGGACTGTCTTTATTTGGAGACACATTTAGATGAGTCCTGGGAAAGAAGGCTGGACCAGATGCTCTTAGGAAGAAAAGAGCAGGTCTCTGTCTCCTATGAGTGGGAGGTATGGAAGAGGGGGCTTGTGTGTCTCCACACAGAGGCCACACAGAGGTCAGTGAAATTGCATGGGGGAGAGGAAAGAGAGAGAGAACCGTTGGAGAACACGGGCTCTTTAGTGGTATGCTGCTGTGCGTTAGATGATCTGACCATCTTCCCAGGACTCTACTAATCTTCAGATATGGTCACTTAAAAGTCATGTACTTCTTGCTGTGATTGGATTTCATGTGGAATCTGGCACAGAAGCTGATTTCTGCATCAAGTTGTAGCCAAAGTCAAAGCAGAAACAGCATGCATGGATGAAGAAACAATGAGCATCTGGGTTACATACAGATGATGACACTGCAAGTCAGAGAGGCTTTCTGACAGCTTATAAAAAAGTAATTGACTGGAGGCTCTCAGTAACCTTGGAATTAGATGAGATGGAAGGATGAGACCACCCAATTCTGTGCTTTTTTTTTTTTTTTTTTTAAACTGATATGGCTCTACGTGTTCTGGCCATGACACAATGTTATCTTGAGACTTAAATGTGGTATTGGCTGTGGAGGGGTAGTCTACACATGAGCTGAAAATGGTCAATAAGAAAGCCAAAGGCCACCTCAGACAGAGAATATGCCTCTTTTTGTTGATGTATGCCTAGTGGGGCAGAATTTTCTACTAGTGCTGAAAATCGGGGGATCCATATTATGCTTCTTACTGCCACCCCACAGGGACAGAGAGAAGTCACTCTCAGTTACAGACACCTGCAGCAGGCACTTTTGCAGGGTGTCTCTAGGGAGATAATGGGTGTCCTGAGTTTTGGCATTACAGGGAGCCGCACTAGAGCTGTTAGGAAAGCAACAATGAGAACCATAAAAATACAACTGAAAAAAACCAAGCAATTGCAGACAGAGAGACTGAGGATTCTTATCAATTAGACATTTCAGTCCCAGAGTGAGGAAACGTCTGTTCCTATGCAGACTGGATTAAACTCAGATTATCATGGGACAGTGAGAGGATTAAATACTGCACTTTTGTGGTACCAGGGTGAAAAAATGCTACAGACAGTGATCAGGGTCTGATCAGAGACACAGAGGTCATTTCAGCTCTCCTCTGTCCTTCAGTGATTCTCAACTTCGGGTAGGCAGTAAGTGTCAGAATTTCCAAGAAGGCTTTGTTAAACAACTTCTTCCTCCCCCCACAGCAGATTTTAATTAACTTTCGCCTTGTGATATCCCCTCTCCTCCTGTATCTCAACCAGCTGAAAATTACTACGTGCAAAAGAGATATGCCCAATGGGCATGTTTTGTTTGAGAAAGTCTGAGAAGTCATGGATAGGGTCTGTAGTGCCTGCATCAGTTTATACCACATGTATAGAGATCTGCATGCAGTTCTCTTTTCCGTGGTTTGGATTCCATTATCCTCAATGTATTCTCTCATTCTATCAGGTATAAAGATCTTAACTGAATATTGGAATTAAGTTTCTTGCCTCCAGGGTGGGCAAACCAGGTAAGCAGCTTCTGCCCCCTGACAGTCACACCTGAGCAAGGCTGACTCTTCTCGAGGTGCTTTACGTATTACAAAAATGCCTTTGTAAACCACAAAATGCTCTTCAAATGTAAGTGGAAATGATTTCTGCCCTGCCCCAACAGTGTTCTACACTCGATAAGTCACTGCATTCACAGTGGTTTCTTTATGAAATTCCCTGTTCCCCCATTTATGAGTAAGTAACTTGATATAGCTTTTTGGTGCCTTCTTTGTTTGTAGATAAATAGCTCAGCAGAAAGTTACAAAACCCCCCTCTCTTCCTAAGAATACTCACCAACCTGTGAGTACTGGAGCTTTTACATCTTTTACTTCTGAACCTCACAGCAACTCCGTGGGAGAGGTAAGATAATATCCATGTTACGGGTGAAGAAACTGAGGCTCAGAGAGGCCAAGCTACCTGTCCAAGGGCTTTAAACTGAGGCCACCTGACCCCCAGAATGCTGTCTAACCATTAGACTATCAGTCAGGTCAGGGATGAGGTCTGTCCTGCTCACTACTGCAACTCTAGAACTTAGTGCGTAGAGCAGTACTCAGTAATGTCCACTGTATGAACAAATGAGTGAATTAACAAATGGTTGCATGAGGATCAGCTGTTCAAATCCCCTGGGGCCTAGCATGGTATCTGGCATGGAGTAATGCTCAGTGGATGTTTGTTGCGAGGGTGAGTGAGTGAATGAATGAAGGGTGACTCTGCGAGGGTCAGATGTGGGGGCTGGAGGTTGTGTCACTTACCTGGGCTCACCTCCAGGTTCTGGGACAAGGATGTTTCTTTGGGTCCTTGTTGACCCTTCCTGACAGTTCTAGTGAAAGGCTTCCCCCTTGAGGCCCAGGAGCCTCCTTACTCTCAGCACATGCAGCAGGGGCAGAAACACACACCTGTTAGAAGCATCTTTCCTCTACAGAAAGCCTAACTGGAAGGTGAATTGAGCATCCCAGGAGGACATCATCCCCTACCCCCAATGTCCTTGGAGCCATATATGGGCATCTCCTACCCCACAGGCCAGCAATAAAAAGTCCGCTCTGCCCCGCCCCTCTGAGAAGCAGCATCTTAGTGCTCCAGTCTCTTTGTTGTCCTGGGTCTTATTTTTTGTCATCATGTTTCAGAGCATCCGCAAATCCCATGGAGACATCACCACTCTGCTCCAGGCCTTCAGAAGACTGTTAATACTTGATCTCCTGTCCCAGTTAATCAGCTGCTCTGTGCATTCATGCCATCCTGCTGGCATCTGCATTGTTGGAATGTTCTCCTTGCTGTGGCTTTGCTATGTCCAGGCTGGAGCAATGAAAAGGAGATGCACTCTGCTTTTGTTCTGTCTGCTCTTCCTATCTCTGGAACAAGCTCATTTTGTTCAGATGAGAATAGCTGCTGCATTCGGATCCACACCCACTGCCCGGGGCTTAATCTGACTCTCCCCCTTTCTCGCTAGTTGATGACTCGGTTTCCTTGACTAGAAAATGAAGACCCCAAGACCCGTCCTGCCTACTGGGCTTGATGTTGATTTTGGCTTGAATTAGTCCTGCTTCCAGGACACATTCTAAAAGTGGCTTGTTGATTGAAATAAGCTTTTTTTGGTCACTTCCCATTTTCTTCTTAAAGCATAATCCGTGTTAATTAAAAGAAAAAAACAAAACAGAGCAAAATAATTGATGCTAACCGAAGATCAGTGTGTACAATAATCGCCCACTGCCTAAATCCAAACCTTTTAAGAAGCCATCCCAAATGCTCATTCTTTGTGTCTCCTTGGGGGCTGGGGAGTGGGAGGCAGTTAACATCACTCACACCTACAGGTGCCGTACATATTAGCCCCTTTGTGATGAGCTCTTACTTAACCCTCAGAGCATCACCATCGGCAGCACAATCATCTGTCGTGCAGCTAAGAAACCTGAGGCTCCACCATGTCAATCAGTTGCCAAGCTCATGCTCTTATTACCTGCAGGAGTGGGGGATGCACCCACATCTCTCTAACTTCAAAGGTACAGCTCTTATCGCTGCCTCATCCCTCTCTCCAGAAAGAAATGGTCAATAGAAAACACTCGGATGGCCCATCATTGGGAACGTCGTCAGTCTCCGTGCGCAAGAGATCTTGGATACACACAAGGTTTTGAAACAAGATTAAGTTATATGATTTGTCATGTTGCCCAAAAGTAAGAGTTTCTGTATGTTTTCGAAGGTGATGGTAATGAATGTGTGCCTATGTGTGAGCTCATGAGTTAGTGGAATTAATAGCTACTGAGCACTGACTATGCGTCTGTGATAAGGACCTTCTTCAATCCTCTCAAATAACCTTCTCAGAAAGATATTCATTTTTTATGACATTTTGATTTATTTCTACTTTAATCATGAAAATTTTCAAGCACATATAAAACTAGAAATAATATAATACACATCCATATTTCCCTCATCTAGATTAGCAGTTGTTATCAATTTTCCAATGTATTTTCTTTTTCCCTGCTTAATTATTTTAAAGTATAGATTTATTAACATTTGACGCCTGATTATTCCAGTGCTGAGTTAAAAAGCTTAAATTTTGGAAGGTGAATTCCCTAAATGCCAAGTTAAGAGGGGCTGGAGATAGTGTTTGGAGAGACTGTGAGGGGACTGCAGCCTCCAGGCAGCACCTGTATTTGGAGCTTTCCATCTTTCATTCCCTTTCACACACAGTAATGCCACTCAATGTGCAGAGAATGTTTAGGCTCCCTTACACGTTGGAGTCTAGGGGACATAGCTGGGCATGGTCTACTTCAAACTTGAAATTCTTAAGAATCCTGTTTATCTTTAAAAAAATATGAATTCTGGGTGCTGGCCCGGTGGCGCAAGCAGTTATGCGTGTGCGATCTGCTGTGGCGGCCCGGGGTTCACTGGTTCTGATCCTGAGGGTGCACTGACACACTGCTTGGCAAGCCATGCTGTGGCGGCGTCCCATATAAAGTGGAGGAAGAGGGGCACGGATGTTAGCCCAGGGCCAGTCTTCCTCAGCAAAAAAAAGATGAGGATTGGCAGATGTTAGCACAGGGCTATCTCAGAAAAAAAATATGAATTCTGCTTTATAATCTTTTCAAGTGTGTTTTAACATGTATTCATGAACTTATTTGTTCATTCTTGCAAGAAATATCTTTTGAGAACACACTATGCCCAAGCACTGGATACATGTTAATGAACAAGTCAGACCTAAGAGGTGGGATCTTCTTATCCCCACTCCACTTTTCCCGTGAAATCAGTACTTCATATGAGGGACTATGTTGATCCTGTGGCTTCCTGTGTTCCCTTTTCTCTTTGACTCACTTTGCTTCACGTGAGCACTCAGGTTTGAGAGAGGAAATTGTGAGGTTGCAGGCCCCAAGAAGCAGGAGGTGTCCACGGGCGTTGACTGATGCAGCAGTGTGGTGAGGCACAGTGCTTGTGAGTTAGCTGCTGGTGGATCACAGTCTGGCTTGCAGAGAATTGGATTCACTAGTCATTCATTGCACACCTACTGTGTGCTGGACTTTAGTGGGCCTACAAAGGTGAATAAGATAGGTTCCTGGGCTATGGATGTGTAGCAAACTAATTATATCATAATGTTATGGGGGTCTTTAGTGTTTATGACCTCTAGTCCTCCATTCTATAAGATCTGTTATTATTCATCCATTCGCTCATTTAACATATATTTATTGACAACCTCCATTTTAGGCGCTGGAGATGATGAACAGGGTAGACTGAGTTCCTATCCTCATGAAGCTTACCTTCAACATGGAATCATAATCCTTTCCGTAAAACTTATGTTTGCCCAGTGGCTTATAGTTTCAAAATAATTTTACATGCATATCTAATTTTGATACAACAATCAACGGAATAGGCAAAATAGATCTTCTTATTCCAATTTTATAGGACAGGAAATCGAAGTTCTCAAAAATTAAGAGGCTTGTGGATAAAGCAACCTGTAATTTCAAGGTAGTGCTCTTTTCTCTCCATCACATTAAGACACGTTATCGTGTATCTTCCATGTGCTCAGCCCTGGGAACAGAAGGATGAAGGCTCCTGTATATACAGATCTAGTCCTGACTCCTGCACTGAGATCCAGTCTTGTAATAAAGCCAAAGGAGAACATGTAAATTTCTTCCTCTTTCCTTCCCTCCTTCCATTCTTTCCCATCTTCCTCTTTTCAGTGAACAGCACCACAATTCACCCACTTGACCAAACCAGCATTCTCTGGTTAGTCTTGGTTTCTCTTTTTACCCAGATCATATCAACTCAACTTCCAAAATATATTGTGAATATATTCTCTCTCCCAGTTCTCTCCATCTCCATCATGACGTTCATAGATGAATCACCCCTTTCTCCTTTCTGAGCTTCTGCAATACCCCCAAAGAGATGTCCTGCTCCTGTCCTTGACTTCCCAAAAGCAGACCGAGTGAACTTTGAAAAAAACCTAAGTCATGACACTTCCCTCTTTAATATCCTCTAAGGGACTCAATTCCTCTTAGAGCAAAATCCTGCCTCTTTTCCCTGGCCTATAAGGCACTGCATGATCTAGTTTCTTCCTTCCTCTCACTCACCTCCAATCCATCCTCACCCTAAGCCTCCAGCTACACTCTCAATGCAAGCCCCACTGGTGTTCTTTCTAGTCCTTGAGAACTCCAAGCCGATTTCTATTTAGGGACTTTGCTCTTTCTCTCTTTCACATGAGCAGGCCCTTCTAATCAGTTGATTCTGAGATTAAATGTCACTTCCTCAGAAATGCCTTCATTGAGCAGCCTCTGTAAAGTAGCTCCTGACATTCCATCACACCACCCTGTTTTAGTGTTCTATATTATACCAATCTCTGCCTGATATTGCTTCTTGTTTATTTGCTTGTCTACCTATTGTCTGTATTCCCCAATAGAAGGTAAGCCCAGTAGAGCAAGAATCTTGTCCATCATCTTTATTTCCGTATCCTCAGTGCCCAGAACAATGGCTAGCACATAGTAAGTGCTCACGAAATATTTTTTGATTGAAGGGATTGAAGAGGTCAGGGCTGTTGCTCTCAAACTTTGGATAAGTAGTACCAGCTCATTCATTGCTCAAAGCAGTTGGTTTTAGAATGTGACCAGGTAAGAGCTCATGGGTATCAATCTGTGGGCCTGGTAAAATAGTATGGCTGGGAGGTCTGAGTGTTAATTCTCTAAGTAAGTGAAGCTATGAACCCAGTGATTACTCTCTTAGCAAACCTTGTCTTTCCGAGGCTCTTAGGTAATAAATATTCAATGAGAACTCACTTCAGGCTCAATGTTTTCAAGTTTGCTCTCTTACACCCATGCAATAATAACCTTGTGAGGTGGAATGTAACCACTTTATGGTACAGGTGAGAAAATGATACTCAGAGAGGTGAGTTAACTTGTTGAAGGTCACATGTCTAAGGAGATCCAGAGCTGCAATTCAAACCCAGGGCTCTTTGACTTCTGAGTCCTCATCTTCCTGCTCTACTGCCCTGAAAGCCAAAGGCACACTTGAGAGCAAGGCCTTTTCAAGATTAAAGAAAGAAATATTCAGGTGACCAGGAAATCATGACAAATCTGAGTGTTGATGTTCAGACGCTCAGTGAGTGGGGGAACGAGCTGAGACAACCCTCTGTTCATGCGTTGTTTTCTTTTAAAAAGAGCAGTTTCACTGCAAGGTTTAGAAGGGCCTTCCTCAGAGAGAGCCCAATTACAGGGGCGTCACATTCAAAATGCAAGAATGCCTGATTTGTGTTTTTTTAAACAGTAAAAAGAGCTCTGAAACATATTAAATTTTTATGAGGTGTGTTGCTGACTAAAAATTTTTTTGAGCAAATAATCATACAAAAAGAGTAAACCACATACTTAAAATTAAAACCTCCAAATAAGAAAAATATTTATTAAATAAACTTACACCAAGCCACAGTGACCTTTCTAATGAGATTTCTCCCTGAAATATTGAGCCATTTCAACTCTTGGAATAATTTTAATCAACAAATTGATGGGTCTTTATTAGAGAATGGCACTATGCAAGGTATGGCCTGTCATAGAGTGAGAGAATCTTGGGCTAAGAGTGAGAAGATCTGGTGAGTCTAATCCCGTCACTAGCCGTGTGACCTTGGGAAGTCAGAGAACCTCTTTGGGATACAGTTTCCCAATCTTGACAATAGAGAGAGTGGTATATCCCCTCATTGCCTCTTACGGTGATTATGAAAGTCAAATGACTAATGGATGTGAAAATACTTTGAGGTGTAATGGAAGTGTAAAATACTTATTTATGATATTAACAGTACTAATTATTCCAGCAATACCAACAAGAAGACTTATTTGCAATGCCCAAGAGATGGAGACTTTTTTCTTAGAACTCTTTTCTCTTGTCTTTTCTATGTAGCCCATTCCCAAGAGCTCTTAAGTCTTTTACCCTAGAATACATCATATTTGTTATTTTTATGGCCTCTGCTACAAATCTTGTCTATTTCCTTGGGCCTAGATATTCAGAAGACTTCTAAAAATTCTTCTCGTCTTCAGTTTCTTTTTCCTCCAGGCCATTCCTGTTATCTTCATGTCATTCACCAGCGCAGAAATATTCCATGATATCCCTATGATCATCAAAAACAACTCTGCTATTATATGAACTTCTAATTTGGTCTCCTCACCTCTCCATCATTCAGTCTAACTCAGCTTCAGCTAGATGGACTTTATCCTCCGAATGCCCATTATATTTTCCCACCTTCTAATCTTTGCATTTGCTGCTCCTCTTCCTAGGAATGCTCTCCCTTCTCCCTTATGTCGAGCTCAGGCTGTAAGACTCAGCCTGGGGCTGCATTTTCACTGAGTTCTTCTCTCCTTTCAATTCTTTCATGACTCTTGTCACCTCTGATCTGACCCATTTTTCCATTTGGAGTTCATTTGTCTAGTCTATTGAGAGGCTGGGCAATCAGACTCTTCCTCAATGTTTCCCTAAATTTATTATTTATGGCGGTGTCCTTCATGTGAGTCCTTGACATGGCTCATGGTAGGAAATATATTTTACATTGAGGCCGAACACACACACACACACATCTGAACACACACATGCAAAATAAAAATCTCAAGAAACTATAATTATCCTTGTATACGTAATACACTCTGGTGTTTTATTCTATTCTAGTCTCTCATTTTGAAAATCTGCTTGCAATGTACTACGTTGATTTCACAACCCACTAATGGATTGCAGCCTGCAGGTTGAAAAACACTGGTTTATAGCATTAATTTTATGTACAGAATCCTTTGGTGCCTGGCTCTTCATATTCCAAGCTAAACTTTTGGAACTAAAACAAAACTTTTCTCTCTTAAGCTTTGATCCTGTACTCACAATCAAGACTATTTTCTATGCTATGAGTTAATAAAAAATTATTTAGAAACTCCATTCGCTATTGATCACCTCCTGTGGTAACGGATGTCACTGATTCAGGAAAATAAAGCCTCAGTCATTTTGTCTGAATTGCATTTTGTCACATACTCATCATTGGTGCTGGAATTTGAGAAGGTCCAACCAATAACATCTTTCTTCCCTGACCAAATTAGAAACTGTCAAGAAGTAGAGGCAAGAATCAGGAAAGATGTCTAAACATCATCTTCATTCCTGGTAAAGTTGTTGAGAACATGGCTTGGGTGTGACAGCCAAATGAACTTGCTAATGTGCCCACTCTGAATGAAACTCCCCAGGCATGGGTGGCACAGGAAAGCCCCAGCCTCACCTGTCCGCCTAAAGCAGGTTCTTGCTCCAGTATAACTTGATATTTTTAATTGTCTGAATTATCCAACTCCAGAGTTCCCCTACCTCTAATCTTCCTTTGCATGAGATAATAAAAATATTCGTGATTTAAGCAAGTGGAATTGGGGTTTTCTGTTACTTGCAACCCAAAGCATCATAACAGGACATATTTATTTAGGTCTGAGAAACCAATGTGGACAACTTTTGGATATTATTTGATGTTATCTTGAATGGAAAATAAGGGATATTTTTCTTGATTAACTCAATATAACTTATGTCTGCCTCTATGAGTTCTGAATGATTTACTCACTTCTTGATTTATTTATTTTTTTTTGTGAGGAAGATCAGCCCTGAGCTAACATCCGTGCTAATCCTCCTCTTTTTGCTGAGGAAGACCAGCTCTGAGCTAACATCTATTGCCAATCCTCCTCCTTTTTTTTCCCCAAAGCCCCAGTATATAGTTGTACGTCATAGTTGCACATCCTTCTAGTTGCTGTATGTGGGACGCGGCCTCAGCGTGGCCGGAGAAGTGGTACGTCGGTGTGCGCCTGGGATCCGAACCCGGGCCGCCAGTAGTGGAGCGTGTGCACTTAACCACTAAGCTGCGGGGCCAGCCCCACGCTGCCTTATATTTGAAACTATTTATTAATTGGGGGCATGGCAAAGAGAAGGGAATCTCCCTTGATATTTGGACAAGAATTCCTCTAAAACCACTTTGAGAGAATGATTCTCATACAAAAAACCCTTTCTTGACTCTTACCACCTGTGGTTAGAGCCACATAACTTCCTTTCCTCTTCATGGACAAACCTCAAAAAAGTTTTCTTCTTTTGCTTTCTTCGTCCCTTTATCTCTCTTTTATTCTTCAACTCACTTATCAAGCAAATGTCACCAATATTTTCCTGATTTTGAAATCCAATGGGCTCTTTCAAACTCTCATGTAACTACTCTCTGCCATTAGGTACAGTTAATAATCTTTTCTTTTTCATCTCTAATTTCTGTGGCACTATGCCAATCTGGATTTCCATTTTTACCTCTTGGGCCACTCCTTCTCCTATTCTTTATACTTTCTTCTTTCCTGCTTAATATTAAATGTTGATGATCCCTTAGAGTTCTGCCCTTTACCCCATTTTCTTGTTCCATTTTATCCATTCTCCTTTGGTAATCACCTCTATTCCTGAAATTCTGTACGCTGATGATTATTAAGTCTGCATCTCTGGCCAAGATCTCAATAAATATTCATCGAATAAATACGATGAATAAAATAAGCTCTCTTCTAAGTCAAGATTCAAAGATCAGGGTACCGGAATTTTCACTTTGATGTCTCATAGCAACTCAAATACAACATGTCTCAATAGTTATCCTTTTTCTCTCTAGATCCTGCTCTTCTGCCTTTGCTCCCTGTCTCAGTCAGTGATTTGCATAAGGCTAGGAATTATCCTGAACTATTCCCCTCACCTCTCATTTAATCATTTACCACCCTCTATCAAATTCTAGCTCTTAAATATCAGCCAAATTTTCTCCTCCTCATCATATCTATTGCCATTCTCCTAGTTGAGAGCCTTATCTTTTGCCTAGAATATACCAATGGTCTCTCAACTGACCTGCCAGCCTCTAATACTGTCCCTTTCCCTTTGATTCTCCCATGACCAAGGTGTTAATTTGCACATTGTATTATGTCAATATAGCATAAATTCTATAGATAGCATATAAGTACTCACCATAAATCCAGCAAATTTCTTTTTAGGTCTATTCATAGGAATTTAAATGTTTTTGGTATTGTAAAAGGGATCTTCTTACATTATATCTGATAATTTATTATTTTAGGTTTATAGAAAAAACTATTTTAAAATACATATTTGTAACCAGTCACATTATTGAACTATCTTATTAGTTAAGTTTTTTCATTCATTTTTTTGTTTGTTTTCTAGGTATACAATGATATACCTTCTAAATAAATAAAGATTTTTATTTATAAGATGTTTATAAGGCATATAAGACATTTATAAGTCTTATTTCCTTGTTTTATCTTATTGTAGTATCCAGAAGTTATACAAGAATGGTAAATAAAGTAAGGGGTACTTGTTGTTGTTCTCTTATCCTTGACTTGCATAGAAATTCATCTGATATACTACAGTTAGGTATGATTCTGTCAATTAATTTTAAGATCAATATCCTTTGTCATGTCAAAGAAGTAGTCTTCTATTCACTTTTACTAAGATTTAAAATAAACAATAATGGATTTTGAATTTTATTGTACATTGTTTAAGAATTTGTTATAATGAATACATGGTTTTATTCTATTAATTCATTGATGTGATGAATTATATTAATAACATCCTGTTAGAAATAGTGTGTGGATCTGGAGTAATATTATGGCAATTGATCAGAGGAACCAGGAATACCTGAATCCCATCTCAAGTTCTGGTCACCCAGCCTAATGAAGTTCCTAAAGGGGAAATATGCACAAGAAATAGTTACAAAGAAGATCACATTCCAATATAAAGAACTCTGGAAGGCAAGTCCGGGCCACATAGAACACCAATTTATCCTAAGCTAGTTAGGCTTCAGACTAAAGTAGGCAAAGGCAACTATTATTCCTATTTCACCATACCCGAACCCAGCCTGAATCTCAGATCTTTACTCTTTGGTCCCATGAAAAGAAGATATAAAAGAGAAAGGATGGCTGGTTTTGCTTGGATAAAAGGTTAAGTTAGCTTGTTACATCTGTTGTATGGATAGAAAGAAATAAGAAGTCAAGTCTGTTTGAAAGATTTCCTAATATTAAGACAGTCTTACTTTCTGGAATAAACTCATTAACAAATCCTATTGGTTCTTCCAAAATACATCCAGAATCTGATATATTCTCACCACCTCCACTGCTACACCATGGTCCCGACAACCGTAAACTCCTGCCTGGATTATAAGACTAGCCTCCGAAGTGCTCCATTGCTTTTGCCCTTGCCCCTAAAATCTATTCTCCACTCAGTTCCAGAGTGATTCTTTTAAATAAAAATACAAGACAGATTATGCCACTTCTCTGGTCAAAAGAGAACATGGCCCCCATCTCACTTGGAGCAAAGACCGAAGTCCTGTGGTTCCAACAGTTTACAAGTCCCTGCCTGAGCTGTCCTAGCACCCCCAACTACCTCTCTGATTTCTTCTCTTGCTATTCTCTCCTGGATCACCACAGCCACATTAGGCTTTTTGCTGTACCTTGAAACCTCTAGGCACTTTCTCCACATGTTGTTCTTTTCCCAGCCTTGGGTGGTTTCCTCATATGCATTTGCTGATCAATACTCTGCTAAATACTTGAGGTGGACCTTTGAAGATATCCAGAGCTTTCTGTCTGAGTGGCTCTGTCCTTTCTGGTACTCTTTCCTGAAAACTCGAGTTGCCTTGGTCTCCCCAGACTCGCAACTCCATCTTCTCAAGTCAGGGAGTATGCTGGGCCCCACCTGTGTTCCTCTTCCCTACACTTCAGCCTTCAAACTCTCTCCAGGTGGTAAGCTCACTTTGTTTGTTTCTCATTTCTTGTCTGTCATTCATCACCTGATATCTAATGGCTTAAAAACCATCGTTTAATATATTTTGTCCATATTTTCTAGTTACTTTAGGTGGAAAGGTAAATCTAGTTCCTGTTACTCCATCTTGACTGGAAGCAAAACCCCTCAGCACTTCTTAATTCCCTTTCCTGCTTTAGTTTTCCTCCACAGCACTTATTAACATTTGGCACATTCTATATGTTACCTATTTATTTATTTATTGTCTTTCTCCCCGTTAGAATATAACTCTACAAGGGATCTTTATTTGTTCACTGATGTATCTTTTGACCTAGAGAAGGAGCTGGCACATTGTAGGTACTCAATAATTATTTATGAAATGAATGAATGCAGAGAGTGCCAGCATCAGGAAGAATTTTCCAGAACCATCAGGCTGTGGTTCTACTTGTACAAGAAATCCTCAATGTCAGCAGAGTCTGTGTTTGTAGGCTGGATACTCTGCTAGTTGCAAGAGTCTATCACCTCCTCAGTCAACACCCCTCTTTGTGGAGCACCTTCTCATTCCTCTTGCCATCTCCCTTAAAGGGCTTTGCTTACCCAACACTCCTTAACTGGATCACAACTCTGAGAAGCATGGATGGATGGTTTTAAATTTCTTTTAAAAATATAATCATTTTACAACCAAGTATATATATGTTTCTTCTCTACACCCAATGCTAAGCAGCTGCTACTTAATCCTCATTTCTTTCTTTGTATAAAACATGAATGTTAAAGGCCTTTTTAGCTCATAAGGGTGGAAGTTCAGGTGGGAATGAATCCAAGGGAAACTTTGGACTCACTCAGCAGGGGTGGGCCAGCTAAATAACAGCACCTTTTCCTACAGACTTCCCCTTGTCATAGCTCGGTGCAAGGATTTCCCATCTGTCAGCTGGTCCGTTCAGCAGTTACTCACTTGAGGAAACTTAAGTGTGCGCATGTGTGAGCATGTGTGTCTATTCATTGGAATGGGTGGAGGTTTCTGTGACAATTTTTCTCTACTTAATTTTTACCTGGGTTTCATTTTGGTCTCAGGACTTTTGCCCTGAGAGTCTCTTTCCTATCATAGCTTATTGGCTTCTTGTCATCCTTTAGGTCTTAGCTCAAATATTTCTTTTGCGAGAACTTTTCTTCCCAAACTGGCTAACGAAGTTTTCTCCTGTTACTATAATTTCATTAATCTCTTCATTGAAGGTACAGCATTCTGTAATTATCCAGTGTATTTATTAATTTACTTGATTATTGCCAGTTTCTTCCTCTGATGTGACATCCACAGGCAGAGGAACTTTGTTCACTTTTTTCCCCCCTGTGCCTTGCATAGGGCCTGACACATAGTAGGTATTTAGAAAATACATATTGACTGAATGAATTCAGTAGAAGGACAAGAGACAAGAATACTAATGAGAGAGTACAGAATTTATATGGAATTGAATATTTATATATGGCTAGGGTAAGAACTGCAAGGGCAGAGTGGAGTTTCAAGGTCAAATCAAGAGGGACTGGAATGCCCTGCCATGTAATGGCTGGACTTTATCCTCAAGGTGATGTGGATCTATGGAAAGACTGAAGCAAGGGAAGACAAGTTAGATTTCTGTCTTAAAATGATCAATTTAGCTCTGGAGTGGTGAATGGATTAGAAGAGAATGAGACACACTGCAAAGGGACCAATTTGGATACTGTCACAGTGATCTGGGTGAGAGATGAAAAACCCCTAAGTAAGGCTAATGACAATGGAAGTGAAGGAATATTTGAAAGACTTGAGGTAGGAAAAAAAAAAATTTTATTGAAAGTGGGAAATGAGGAAATTGGAATGGAAAGGGGCAGAAACAGAGCATCCAGAAACTTAAATGTGTCAAACAGAGAAAAGAAACATTGATATAAAATGAGTCTAGGTTGGACCTCAGTGAAAACGATGAATAAGAAGCTCTGAAAGTCCTTTCTCCCATAAAGGCAGTGAGAACACTGGCAATAATTGTCAGAACCAACTCTCAAAACTGTGAAAATTAACCAAAAGCTGGAAGTAATTCAGGGAGCATTTATTCAAGAAAAACAGCTGAATCTTGGTATGAAAAGTTGGTGTGAACAGTAGAGTTTTAATTTTCTCTATTCCTATCCCCTTACTTCTAGCTGCACAGTAACCTTTAAAACCAAAAAGCTACAATTGTGGTGAAGACTAGCAGCCTGCCATCCTCTAGAGGGAACAGAATGGGGTTGGAACTCTTTCAAAGCCCTATTTGCAGCGAATTGTCATTATTTGATCTGTCTGGTGGCTTCCTGGAACCCTGTTCTCAAGGATGTCCTTATTTATTTATTTATTTATTTATTTATTTTTATTTTATTTATTTATTTTTCCCCCAAAGCCCCAGTAGAGAGTTGTATGTCATAGTTGCACATCCTTCTAGTTGCTGTATGTGGGACACTGCCTCAGCATGGCCAGAGAAGCAGTGCGTCGGTGCGCACCCAGGATCCAAACCAGGGCCGCCAGCAGCAGAGCGTGCGCACTTAACCGCTAAGCCACGGGGCCGGCCCAAGGATGTCCTTATTTAACTAATTCCGAGCTCACTTAGTTTGAAAAGTCTTTTCCTTAGGAGCACATGTTGAAAACAATGAGGGACAATTGCTTAATATCATGGCTTCCTGAGATAGTGGATAACAATTGGGGCAAATAATAGGCTAACAAAAAGCTTAAAAGGAAAAGCTCAGGAATGACATCTCCAAATGGGGCTTTGAAGAGCTTTGACATAATTCCTGAGAATCAAGGAGCCCATGTGCGTGCTTTGGCCTGTGTGAATGCTCAGGAAAGACCTGAGAAGGCTGTAAGCTGTCATCTGTGGCTGACTTAGAGGCTTTTCTAAAAGGGAACTTAAGGCTAAAGCAGAGTTGTAAAATGACTAGCTGAGTGTTGAAGGCATAGCCAGTAGGCACACAGAACCCCTTGGCAAAGACTAGGAGACTTATTGGTACCAGGAATTTAAGAAAATCTCTGTCTAATTATTAGCTGACCACTAAGCTAACAAAGCAGAGACTTCAGTGTTGACGCATGTCAAAGAATACCGACTTTACAGAACTAGTTCAGTAAAGTCACTAAACAAACAATAGCAGCAATAATAAACTCTAGTTGGAGGAAGAGGGAAGAATCTGATTTCCAGAATTGCCACATTGTTTACGGTGCTCAGTTTTGACAAAAATTTATGAGATATGCAAAGAAACAAGAAAATATAGTCCTTACTCAGAAAAAAAAGCAGTCACTAGAAACTGAGGAAGCATAGATATTAGACTTACTAGACAAAGACTATAAATCAGCTATTTTAAATATGTTCAAAGAGCTAAAGGAAAACATGTCCAAAGAACTAAAAGAAAGCATGAGAATGATGTCTCAACAAATTGATAATATCACTAAGGAGATAAAAATTGTAAAAAGGAATCAAATAGAAATTCTGGAGTTGGAAGTACAGTAACTGAAATGAACAATTCACTATAGGGTATCAACATCAGATTTGACCAGGCAAGGAGGAAAAACAAGCAAACTTGAAGATAGGTAATGGAAATTATCCAGTCTGAGGAACAGAAAGAGAAAATAATGAAGAAAAATGAACAGAACCTGAGAAATCTGTGGGACATCGTCAAGCATACCAACATACACATAAGGGGAGTCTCAGAAGAGTTGGGGGGAAGGTAGAAGAGAGAGTGGAAAGAGCATTTGAAGATATAATGGTTAAAAACTTCCCAAATATGATGAAAAACTCTAATGTACACATCTATGAAGCTTAATGAACTCCAAATAGGCTAAACTTGAAGAGATACATGCTTTTATACATTATAATCAAAGACAAAGAAAGAATCTTGAAAGCAGTAAGAAAGAAGTGACTGATCACATACAAGTGACCCTCAATAGTATTAATAGCTGATTTCTCATCAGAAACCATGGAGTCAAGAAGACAGTGGGATAGCATATTCAAGGTACTGAAAGACAATTATATGAACCAAAAATTCTTTATCCCACACAACTATCCTTCAAAAATTAAGACATTCCAAGATAAACAAAAACTGAGAAAATTATTCACTAGCAGGTGTACCTTATAAAAATACTAAAGGAATCCTTCAGGTTGAAATAAAGGACACCTGAGAGTAACTCAAATCTGCATAAGAAATACAGAACATCAGTAAAGGTAACTATGTAGGTAAATATAAAACATGGTATAAATGTATTTTTTGTTTGTAACTATTTTTTTCTCCTGCCTGATTTAAAAGACAACTGCATAAGCAATAATTATAAATTTGTGAGCATACAATGTATGAATATACAATTTGTATGACAATAACAACACAAGAGAAGGTTGAGAGAAGGAATTTATATAGGAACAAAGTTTTGTACACTATTAAAATTAAGTTGGTATTAATCTGAGCTAGATTGTTATAAATTAAAATATATATTGTAATTCCCAGGGCAACCACTAAGAAAATGGATGAAAAAAAAAATAGTGAAAGAAACAAGGGAATTAAAATATCAGACTAAAAAAATATCTATTTAACACAAAAGAATGTAATGATTTAGCAATAGAGAAAGAAAGAAGACATAAGATATACAGAAAACAAATAGCAAAATAGCACATATAAATCCTACCTTATTAGTAATTACATTAAATATAAGTGTATTAAGCACTCCAATTAAAAGGCAGAGATGGGCAGAATAGATTAAAAAACCCATCCAATGATAGACATCCAATGATGTCTATAAGAGACACACTTAAATTCAAAGACATAAAAAAGTTGAAAGTAAAAGGATTGAAGAAGTTATACCATGGAAACAGTAACCAAAAGAGAGCTGAGTGGCTCTACTAATATCAGAGAAAATAGACTTTAAGTAAAAAAAACTGTTACAAATAAGGTATTATATGTAGATAAAAGGGTCAATTTACCAAGAAGATATAACAATTATAGACATATAATTAAAATAAATCTATACATGAAGTAAAAACTGATAGAATTGAATTATATTATCATCTCCAGCCCTGCCAAGAGGTGAGCTTGCCAAAGTACTGAAAGCTGTGAAGACTAAAGACAAAAGGTTTAGAGATAGCAGAGATGAAAGGATGCATGAGGTTACAGGTCAGTTCTGAAGAGGATGGTACTTGAATTGGCAGTCAGGGAAGAGTGCCTTCTAAGAAACCTGCCCTGTATTTAAAGCACAGGTCCTCTCATCATTGCAACACAGAGGTATAGCACTGTCTGTTACTACAGGTGCCTGAACATTTTGGTACAATGATTAGATGCTCTGCTTTGGCTGTAGCACCAGATGGATCTAATCCTGCCGCTTAACAAGTGTGTAATATTGCACAGCTTAGTCTCTTTAAGCGTTAGCGTCTTTATTTGTAAGATATTAATGATAACAGTATCTATCTCATAGGGTTGTTGTGAGAATTCAATGAAATAACAATGTTAAGTCTTTAGCTCAGTGCCCTGTGAGTCCAGCACTTGGTAGATTAAATGTTTTTCAAAGGGACCAAATCTCATTAGGCTGGGGTTTAGAGCACTGTCCAGGGGAAAATCACTCCTTTAATTTAGGTAAATTATTTTCTGGAAAGTTAATGCACCAGATCAAGCTATATTAAAAAAGAAATCCCAACAGCTCCCCATGGACTCACTCCTCCCTGCTAATGTAGCCCATGGAGCAGAGACATGAAATGGTTAAGAGGAAAAAAGCTGACCTGCTCCACTTAGGGTGAGTGTTTATTAATATTACACAGGAAATATCAAGTCACCCTGCTTCCAGCCAATGGAGCAAATCCATTTGTATGTTGGACAGCCTCCCTGCCCGCCCCTCCCTTCATCTAATCTTTTTGTAAAAAGTTGTCAAATATAAAACTAGCCTTTTATTGCTATAGCAAAGAAGCTGAGAGAAAAGCAAAAGCTGAAGCTGAAAATATGACCTCAGCTCAGGAAAGGAAGTGGCAGTCACAAGGGAGGAGAACCATGTGGGGCTCTAAGAGGGTTAATATGGCCTGGAAGAAGATGAAGAATTCAGAGCGGACCAGAGCAGGGAGTGTTTCCTTACTCTTTGCAGCTCAGGATTTTCATCCATGTCTTAGCAAGGAAGAAGTAGAAGCTGATTATTTTTGTATGAATACAAGCTTAGATTATCACTCGAGAAAAATGTAGCTAGTTTTTGTTTTAGAGCATGAGGTCAGTGCTTTTGAATTAATTTTGTTGTCATAAGGTCCTGAGTTAAAGCCCCCTACAGGTATTCTGTAGAGATGCCTGAGCTGCATGAACAGAATTGTCTATTGCAGTCGAGATTCTGGTGCCCAGAGTGAGCAAAACCTGGTGGGTAGTGGCTGTCAGAGTGCTTCTTTAGCCAGTTCACTTCTGCTTAATTTCTCACTGTTCTTCCTCCATTGTAAAGTGAGAAACTCAGATAATGATTTTGTAAAGTACCCTTGGTTCTAGGAGCCTCTGATTCTGCCGTAACATTGACATAAGCCCCCAATCCCCACCTGTACTGAATCTGAGTAGCAGGAACTGAAACTTAAAGTGTATTCTCTGGTCCTGGGGGAAGGGAACTCGAGCAATTTCCTAGTGACCTCATGCAGCCCAGCCATGGAGAGAAAGAGTAAGGAATATAAGGTGATAGGACTAAGATTTACGTTGATATATTAGGTGACAGTTGCTGGCCACGGCCCACCCTTTCAGCAGGGTTAGAAGCTGCTAGAAGGTATTTTACCAGCTACGACATATATATGTGAGAAGGAGCCTCCTATTGGGAACTTTTCCAAAGTCTAATAAAGCTGTGCTTTGCTCTCTCTGACCTTGGCCCAGAGACAGGTAAGTCCCACAACTTCTACCACCTTATAAACACTGAGATGGGCTATAAGAAAGGACTATAGAGGCTCTATGTAGAAGCTTAGGTCAGCAAGTAGGCAGAAAAATGTCAAAACCACTAATCTAATTTATTGATGGCTTTAATGGGAGTATATAAGGAAAAAATTCTGCCTTGCACTGCAAATATTGCTCCAGCCCCTTCATCTGGAGAACCTTGAAGTTAAGAAGTGGGCCGATGAGTACCCAGTGTTACTGTCAGATACAGGTAGAGGATGGAAATGAAGGGAAGAAAGTAGAGGGGAGCTTGGGGGACAAGCCTCTCTGCCTTTCTTTCTTTCTTTCTCTTTCTTCCCTTTTTTACCTTTCCTTTTCTTCCCTTCCTTCCTTCCTTCCTTCCTTCCTTCCTTCCTTCCTTCCTTCCTTCCTTCCTTCCTTCCTTCCTTCCATCATTCCTTCCTTCCTTGCTCAGACATAATTTGAGTGTTTACTATATGTCATGGAACTGTGTTAGGAATTAGAAATATGGATATTAAGAATGCAAGTCTCATCATTGATTTATTAAAATAATTGTATCAAGAACTTAAGTAATGAATGATGAACAACACCTAGTTCCTACCCTTAGGGAACTCTCAGTTTAGTTTAGCAAGCAATGCGCAATGTCGTAGATAAATGGGTAAAGCGTCATAGGAATAGAGGAGGTCATAATTTACTTGCTTAGGGCAATGGTGAATAGTTTTCCGGTGTGGTGACAATTGAACTGGGTGAGAGTGATTTGGAGATTTCCAGGTGGAGGTGTACAAGAAAGGCTTTCTGGGTGTGTGGAATGGTATGAAAACATAAAAGAGGGTAGTGGTTGTGGAGAACAGTGTGGCGTTTAGTCTCACTGGATCACAGGGCTAGGAAGAGGACCATGGGGATTGTTGAAAGATGAGGCTGGTAAGGTCAGTTGGTGCAGATCATGGAGGGTCTTGCCAATGAAGTTCTTCAGAATTATTTCTAGCTGTATGAAGCCATGGGGTAGATTTAAGCAGGGTGGGTGGGGCCAGGGTCCTGATTAGATATGCATTTTATAAAGATAATTTCAATGACAGTGGTGGATGGAAGCTAAAAGATGAGTTAGAAAGCTGTTTGATAGTGTGTGAGGAGAGGGGTTGTGAGTGAGAAACAAGACAATGGTAAGGAACAGCACTCCATGTCCAGACAGGAAACAGATGTAGACATGATTAACTATAATAAAGCTTGGAAAAGCCACATAGAATTAAAATGAAGGTAAGAGGCACAGGCAAAATATTGAGGTAATTTCCAAGTCATCCCTAGTGGGCATATGCCATCTCATGGGAAGAAGGAAAGTGACAACTGCTGATAAGTCTTAGACAAATATCAGGATGCCCTGGAGGTTCTGGAAAATTTTAAATTCCGTTGAATAGCAAATATATTAATAACAAGGATCTCTTTGCTGGCATGAATGGAGTTGCTATAGCAACAACAACAGACTGCATAAAATAAAATTGATATTTTATCCTTGGTCTTGGGGGCTGATGGTGATATTGAAGAGGATGGAGAGAAAGTCTGTGTGTCTGAGCTGACCTCCTCAGCCAGCTGTGCTTGTGACCCTCAGGCCTCAGTTTCCCCATGGGTGTGAGTGGTCACCAACACAAGGTTCTAGTCCAGGCTACACTACTGAAGTAGTTGTGTGGCTGTTGGTATGTTACCTCTCCTCTCCAGAACTACTCTATAGGAAGAGAGGGCTGTAATGGGTGATCTTGCAGACTTTTTCTGGAATTCCTACTGTTTGTCACTCTGGGTTTAGCTTGGCATGCATTGAGAATCTCAATAAGGTTTGTTGAATAAATGAATGAATGGAGCAGGGTACCTTGGAGGGATCATATGAAAAGTGTAAAGTGCTCATTTAAGGTCTGATTTCAAGGTGAAATTCTTCTCTTGGGGTGATGGAGAAGGAGGAAGTGGGAGAGGTGTTCAGTCTTGAATCATGGAAAATGACCACACTGAAATCAGATCTTTTCTGCCGGGTGTGGATTTGTTCCCAGGTGTCAGCCTGCAGAGTTGGGTCATCGACCAGCTGCAATGCTGCACAGGTTGTATTTTTTCCCTGAAACGTTTGGTAGAATGTTTCAGGCTGGGGTGGAGGGAGGAGAGGAGGATTATCTGAACCAGATGTTTGGGGGCCATCTCTCTGACACAAGTGAGTAATTAGTTTTAAGTGATTATCCATGTGACCAGTCTGGGAGCACTCACCTCTCTAGGCTGGGGAAACAGGGCTTGGCTGGCTACACTCTGACTGGAGAAGTGAGAAGTGTTGAGGGCTATGTGCATGTGTGTACCTGTTCAGGGAGATTATTTACGGAAAAAGCTTCATGAGTTGAGTATAAATGGCTGCATGCGGTGCCTGGGCAGATGGGTCTGGGATGGCTCTGAAGAGTCCTAGAGTTGGTGTGGTTAAGCAATTACAAAATGCGTCTGTAATGGTTCTTCTGTAATTGTAAGAACAGCATAGACTTAGAGGAAAGTCACTCTCAAGGGGGAACATGTGATGATCCTGGGGGTGTCCTGCAGGAACCAACTGCTAAGGGCCATCCTGGATGCTGGACATGCCAGCTGAGGGGGTATGGCTAGGTGGCAGTTGAAGACCAGCTGCCCTGCCATCCTCCCAGCCCTGCATAGCCCCCATAGCCTTGGTTCTATGTCAACCTCAAGTTGTGCTTAAGATACCAGGCAGAGAGGGATGGGAAAACCTATTTTGACTGACATAAGCCTCTTGGTGGGAATAGGGGCTCAGAATAGAAATTATATTGAATGCTGAAAAAGAAAGACACATTTCTTGCATATGTGCATCCATGACCCTCATGAGATTTGTATCTGCAACAAAAATGAGTCCGATAAAGTGACAGAATTGCTGCCACTGGAAGTCCCAGTGGGCTGCAGCAGGGACACAAAAGAGGGAGGGACAGTGCCCCCTGGGGAGGCAGGAAAGGCTTCATAGACAAGACAAAATGAAGATCAAAGATCATGAGTTCAGCTTTTAACAATAGGCCAATAATCTGACCTTTTCACATTTAATTTAAACCACAAAAGACTACAGAGAGGATGACTTTAAACTTGCAGTGGCCTTTTTGGCTTCCATGGGAAGAAACCCACAAGGCATTATTGCATTAGTTTCCATTCACTGTGTCCTCTCTGGCCTATCCTCCAGCAGGTTCTCATTTTCCTTGAGCTCCAGGAGAGAAAGTGTGAGATATTTTGCTTGAGACAGACAGCTCATCAAGGGAGGGTGTTGCTCACACTGATGTGTCCTCATCGGGCCTCAGTGGATATGGTAGTCATTGCTCCATCTGCGCCTGAAATGCAGGGTGCTGGGCAGGGGATGGAGAGGGGAGCTGTTGGACCTTTCTTCCTCCACCCTGCAGGAGGAAGGACTACTGTTTGCCAGCATGGCCACCTTTGTTCCTTCAGCAACACCAAAGGCATTCTGAGCCTTCTCTATGTATAGGACACTGCCTAATTCTTAATATGGATTAGCTATTTCACTCCTTACAACAATCTCATGCTACAGACACAATTACTACCTAAATCTAGTAGATGAGGAAACTTAGGCACAGAAAATTTAATGGTACACTTACATATAGCACTTATTCTGCACCAGGCCTTGTCCTAAGCACTTTAGGTGGGTTAATACACTTAATAGCCCTAGGAAGTTGTTAAGAAAAATTACCCCATGCTTGGCAAAAGGGGCAAAAGGAAGATTGCATGTTCTCTTGAGGTCATACTCAACATTGCCTAACAAGCCCACTGTGGTGGGGAGAACAATGGCTCCCCAAAGATATCCACACCCTAATCCCTGAATCCTGCGAATTTGTTGTTACATGGTAAAAGAGATTTTGCAGATGTATTTAGGGTTTTAGAATTTAAGATAGGGAGAGTAAACTGGATTGTCCAGGTGGGCACAATCTAATCCCTGGAGCCCTTAGTAAAAGCAGAGCACCTTCTCCAACTGTTGTCAGTCTGAGAGATGCAGCAGAAGGGGAGTCGGACACATTCAAGAAGTGAGAGATTTGACCTGCATTGTTCTAGAGGGTCACGTGGAAAGCAAGAGAAGGAATGCAAGAAGCTTCTAGGAGCAAGACCAGCCCTCTGCTGTCAGCCAACAAGGAAACAGGGACCTCATTCCTATACTCAACCTAATGGAGCCTGGAAGTGAAGTCTTTCCACAGCCTCCCAATAAGAGCCCAGCAGGCTGACGCCTTGACTTTGGCCTTGGGAAACCTGGGGCAGAGAAACCAATCGAGCTAAGCCAGACTTCTGACTTACAGAACCATGAGATAACAAATTTGTGCTGTTTTAAGCCACTAAGTTTGTAGTAATTTATTTTGGCACCCACTAGAAGCTGATACTCCCACCCGAGAGTTCCCCAGGGCAGTGCTATCCACTAGAGCATTCAGCTATGATGCAAATACTCTATTCTACCCTCTCCCATAAAGCAGCCACTAGCTACATCTGGCCATTGAGCACTTAAAATGTGACTACTTAGACATTAAATTTTTAATTTTATTATTTTTTTAATCAACTTAAATTTAAATAGCCATATGAGGGTAGTGGCTACCATTTTTGATGGCGCAGCTCTAGGGGGTACCTTTGTTTCACTTACTGCCTATTATTGAATAGGGCCCAGACTCTTTAAGTTGCCTGTCAAAGTGTAACTTGACACGTTGTCTGGTAGAGATGCAAATGTTTTCTGTCTAGTGGGAAACATAACTCCAAAGGGTATGGATTTATTGCCTATAGGACATTAACTAGTTTTATATCTAATCTGGCAATCTTATTCTGATATTCTTTCTCTAGTGCCTATAAAATCTCAGTTCTTCAAATGTTCTTTGAACTATTTTTACCAACCTGTCAATCCCCTAAATAATGAGTTAAAAAAAGCTTTGATAACTATGTACTTTACCTTTGTGTCATTATTTTTGCAAGGATGATTGGCCCTGAGCTAACATCTGTTGCCAATTTTCCTCTTTTTGTTTGAGGAAGATTATTGCTGAGCTAACATCTGTACCAATCTTCTATTTTGTATGTGGGATGCTGCCACAACATGGCTTGATGAGTGGTGTGTAGGTCCATGCCCAGGATCCAAATCTGTGAACCCTGGGCCGCAGAAGTGGAGCGTGCAAACTTAATCACTACGCCAACGGGTGGGCCCCCTACGTTTGTGCCTTTTTTTTTTTTTTAAAAAGATTGGCCCTGAGCTAACATTTGTTGCCAATCTCCCTTTTCTTTTTTCTCCCCAATGCCCCAGTACATACTTGTATATCCTAGTTGTAGGTCCTTTTAGTTCTTCTATGTGGGATGCCGCCTCAGCATGGCTTGATAAGCAGTGAGTAGGTCTGCACCCAGGATCCAAACTGGTGAACCCTGGGCAGCCGGGGTGGAATGTGTGCACCTAACTGCTAGGCCACTGGGCCGGCCCCTGTGTCATGTTTTTTAACTTCTTGAACATTATGCTATTATTATATACTGTTATTATCCCCATTTTATAGATGGTGAAACTGAGGCACAGAGATGTAGATAATTTGTCCAAGGTCACATAGCTAATGAGAGTTACAGCCAGTATGACTCCAGAGGCCATACTCTTAACTTCTGCAAGAAAACATCTCTGTTTGAACGCTGATTCAAAAACACAACATCAAAGCCCAGTGAAACTTGCTTGGGGGAGCCTTGAAAACAGTGAATATTCATAATGTAGAGAGATGTCCGACAGTGTGTGGTGGTGGGAAACACACAGGGTCTAGCATGCATGCATCTGAAAGTCATGCCAAGGAAGGGCTGAGACTGCTTCCTGATGACTGTTTTTCTTAATTTCTAGAGTTAAGCTATTTTTGCTTGATTTTTGTTGAGGAAGTTGTAGAGAGAAGATATCAGAACTGTTAGCAAGTGACTTAGCTTATTTCCCATTTCAGATATGTCTGATAAGGTGTCCATTGGCAGTCACGCCCAATAACTGCTGGAAAAAGGACTGCCTCCCCCACCATGATAATGTCATAGTGAACTGAGAAAGTTTTATTTCTCTGGGAGGTGGCAGACCTATGCAAGGGCCACTTGATCTGCTGCTGTAGGCCTTTGTCAGGAGGCTCCACCAGCAGAGAAGGGGAGACACTCTCCTTCCCAAACTTAGCCTGGCATTGGGTTTTCCCAAAGTTTCCTTGCTGCTTTCAAGCCAGAATCACAGAGTGACATTTGAGATGGCTGTCTTTTTCTCTTGGAGTTCCTAATCCATTATTCTCTTTAAGGAGGATCACTATGAAACTGACTTCACCTTAAAAAGAGAATGGGTTTGTGAAGGATATGGACTTATACCCATTTTTATAAAGGTTTAAAAGGTTAAAAATATTTTATCATAAACAAATGATACCAATGATTATAGCTACTACTTTTGAACTTATACCATATGACAAGCATGTGATTGCCGTTTTATATACATTGTCCTAGTTACTCCACCCAAACTCCCTAAAGAGTAACTCTTATTTCCCCATTCTGTAGACCATGGAACAGACCTCTAGAGGCTGACATGATGACAGAGGCTGGATGCACCCCTTGATCTGTATGATCCAAAGCTATGTGGTATTCTGAGTATTAGAAAACATACAATAAAGCTTAGTGTCTTTCACTTTTGTGTTCCTAATACCTAACACAATGTCTGATTTTTGTTGGTGCTTCATAAATACCTGCTAAATAAATGAATGCCTAGTGATTGGAATGTATACAACTCATTCGTTGTTTCATTATTCCACAAATATTTATTGGACACTGGCTTTGTACTGTGTGCTGACTATGTGCTATGGTGTAAGGAACTAGGGATATATAATGAAAAAAAATACCTTCATGGGAATGGAAAATGGTACAGCCATTTTAGAAGACAGTTTGGTGGTTTCTTTCAAAACTAAACGTACTCTTACCATGTAACCCAGCAATTGTGCTCCTTGGTATTTACCCAAAGGTGCTGAAAACTTAGGTTCACACAAAAACCTGCACCCCAGTGTTTATAGGTGCTCTATTTATAATTGCCAAAATTTGGAAACAACCAAGATGCCCTTCAGTAGCTATGAATGGGTAAATAAACCGTGGGACATCCAGACAATGGTACGTTATTTAGGACTAAAAAGAAATGAGCTATCTAGCCATGAAAAGACATGGAGAAAAGACATTAAATGCATATTACTAAGAGAAAGAAGCCAATCTGAAAAGGATACATACTGTATGATTCCAACCATATGACATTCCGGAAAAGATAAAACTAAAAAAGGCAATTTAAAAAAAATCAGTGGTTGCTGGGGTTAGGGAGGAGGGAGGAATGAATAGGTGGAGCACAGAAGATTTTTAGGGCAGTGAAACTACTCTGCATGATAGTGTGATACTGGATACATGTCCTTATACATTTGTCCAAACCCATAGAATGTATAACACCAAGAATGAACCCAAAGGTAAACTATAGACTTTGGGTGATTATGATGTGTCAATGTAGGTTCATCAGTTGTAACATATGTACCACTCTCGTGGGGGATGTTGATAATGGAGGAGGCATGTATGAGTGGGCCAGAGAGTATATGGGAAATCTCTGTTTCTTCCTGTCAATTTTGTTGTGAACCTAAAACTGCTCTAAAAAAATAAAGCATAAAAAAAAAAGACACTTTCATTGCCCCTGAGGAGCTCGTGGTGTGAGGCAAAGAGCAAGGGTTTTTCGTATTAAAAGCTTATCAATTCTACTTACCAATGATAAGAGAACTTATCAATGATACTAATTCTATCATTGTTTCATGGGATGCTGCAAAAGACAATTTTCAGTGGGCTGGTACAGTGAAGTGATCTTTTTCCACTCAGGTTTATTTAGTAGTTTACAATATCTTAATTACATTTATGGCCTGAGATTTTCAGGGGACAGTTTTTTTCTTTTTTAACTATTAAAAGTGTCCACATCTAGGGGCCAGCCTGGTGGCGCAAGCGGTCAAGTGTGCGTGTTGCGCTGCGGCGGCCCAGGGTTCACCAGTTCGGATCCCAGGCGCACATCGACGCACCGCTTGGCAAGCCATGCTGTGTCGGCGTCGCATATAAAGTGGAGGAAGATGGGCATGGATGTTAGCCCAGGGCCAGTCTTCCTTAGCAAAAAAAGAGGAGGATTGGCAGATGTTAGCACAGGGCTGATCTTCCTCACAAAAACAAAAACAAAAAAGTGTCCACATCTGATGAACTTTGAAGAGGGTTTTATTCACACAGGAAAGATTTCAGAACAATCTAGAGAGACGTGGTATTTTATCCTTGAGTCCAAGAACCACCTCACAGAATCTAAGTAATTCTAGAGATTTATGGATTCTTTATCACAAGAGCATTCTGAAGCACACCCAATGACTTAGTGGGCAAGATGCTGGTTTTGGTATCAGAGAGACTTGAGATTGAATCTTGGCTCTGTCATTTATTAAATAGCGACTTTTGAGAAGTTATTTAACTTTTCTGAGTGTCAACTTTCTCATCTGTAATATGGGGATAACAATGCATTCCTTTCAGGGTTACTGTAAAGAGAAAATGACACATGGAAATGAGCATGATACTGTGCTTAGCACATTGTAAGCACTCCATCAATGGTAATGATGATGATTGTTATTTTTATTATCTCTTCGCTCTTCATCCCTAATCTTAGTTAGAATTAATACAGTGTTTCTTAGACTTTAACACGCCCACGAATTGCCTAGGGATCTTGTTAAAATGCAGTGTCTGATTCAGTAGGTCTGGTACATGGATCAAAGGTCTTCATTTGTAACCAGCTCCCAGGGAATGCCAGAAGCTTCAAGGCTCTAATGAATCTTTAAGAATTGAAGTGACAAAGCGTTGCCTTATGTATTGTGAAAGTTCCACCATTCTCTGTTCCTTTGCTGGGGAAGATGAAAATATGATACTTAGTATGGAAACCCTAAATGAAATATCAGGATTTCATTATTTTCATAGACTAAGCTAAAAACAACATTAGAAATTTAAGGGCCAATTTTCTGTTGGTTTTGCCGGGCTAAATCTTTGACATTTTGTTGTTAGAAACCTTTCTCCATCGCATGGTATATCGAAGCTTTTGTTTCTGCTCATGCCGCCTGTTTGCCATCTCCTCACCACCTCTTACCATTTTGAGAAGATATCAGTGGCTTCTGACAGACGCATATCAGACCAACTCAGTTAAGACTGGGAGGCCTGCTGACGTGTCCAACACCTGGCTGACACCCATTTTCAAACTAAATATACCATTTTATTTTTGGTAAAAATGCTTTTCAGATGAAAATGAAAATTACAATGGGAAATCGTGGCTGGCAAGGGAAAAGATCCATTTTGGGTAATATCTCTCATAATTGGGGTAATTTTGACAAACTCGGCCATTGTAGAATTCCCACATGTCCTCTGCACCAACACAGGTCAGGGGAGAGGGCTTTCCACAAGGCGAAAGCTTGAGCTATTCTCCCCTCTGTGGCCCGTAGAAAATGATGGTGAGCTTCATGGCAGTCAAGCTTACTGCTCTCAAGATACGTGTTTTATTTTACCCCTGGTGAGCAATTAGAAGTTTTATGGCTTAAGCTAGAAGCAGGGTAGAACCGGCTGGGGAGTTGGCCATAATATTTAGTAATAACTTTGGTTTTGGTTTTTACGTGATGAAAAATATGCACTATATTTTCTGTCCCAGAACAAATTGATCAATAACTTAGGTTTAAAATAGATATAGCAGATTTCTGGTACTCTCCTGTTTCATACTGGGGACAGTTACAGAAGATTTTTTCCTTTTAGGATATTGGATTACCCTCTGATTACAACATTATTGAGCATTGGTTCTCTTATAGTGGAAGAGAGCCTTTTGTGACATTGGTGTGTGTGTGTAGGCATATGTGTAGGTGTGGTCCTGCCACATCCCTATGCTACTCTACTGGGTTCTTGTGGCTGAAGCCATCCTTCACTGACCTTAGCTCGCAAGGACACTTGTGCAGAGACTTGTCTTTTGGACATGGGTATCATGGGTAGAGTTGCTTGTCTCTACAAGAGGATGGATGATGTGAGGGAGGGCTTTGGAACCAGATGGACCTGAGTGTGAATCCCAGCTCTACTACTATTGTGCTGTGTGTGACAGGACTAGGGAAGGCATGGGAAGCTCCCTAGTAAATTTAAGGTGGTACTCACAGTCAGGTGATGGCCCTGCACTTGCACAACCCTGGGAGTGAGTGCCTCCTTCAATGGTGCACGTAGGTGCCTCATTTTCCTTACCCTAGTCTAGCCCTGGTATGTCACCTTGGACAAGTCACCCACTTCTCTGAATCTGTTCCCTTATCTGTAAAATGGGGGCAGTAAAAACCATCTCATGAGATCGTCATGAGGATTAAATAAATGGATGTTTATAAGTTTCTTGACATGGTGCCTGAACTGAGATCAATAAATAGTAGCTATGATTAGTTTTAATTAACCTGTTGATTGTGCATCTTGACTAAATAAACTCCCTTTTAGGGTAGCTAGAGTGAATCTCCTTTGTCCTTAGGTGGAGAAAAAGAATCAAGGAATATTTAGAACGGCCTTCATTTAGGACATTGCTTCTTTTGAGTTATTCTTTAGGAAATAGTTTATTTTAAATTTATCTTTATAAATTTTGATTTCTCATGGTTAAAGTATAAAGTATTGCACCAGTAAAAGCAGGAACTGAAAGTTGTGTATATCTGGTTACATGCAAGGCAGAGCCGGAGGCTCCCCTGAGAGCGAGCACTTCATTTTGGGGAGACGGAATGTCTCACCCGGAGAGTGAGCACCCCGTGATTAGGGCTGGATATATGCAGCGCCTGCACACCCCTTGGTCCGAAATGGAGCCAGGAGGCATCACAGGCTCCTCATGGTGCCCTGTCACTGTGATCACTCACTTAGCACGCACTCATAGCAGCTTAAATTTCTACTTGCAGGAGCGGGTACTTTTCCTGCTTTCTTTCTCTCCACTTGCTTTTTCTGGGTGGGAGGCTGACCAAGGCATTCATGGTCAGGATGAACAGGGAATCTGTGTGAATTCCGGCTGGTAAGTTGAGACGCTCTGAGGCGCTTGAGTCTCCCAATTGATATTCTTGCTATGTTGCTCTGAAGGAAAAAAACACCTCATGATTTTTTAAATTCTCAAGGTTTTACAGAGTTAACTAGATAAAGACCAGGCACTACTGATTCTACTAGACGCCTCCTCTCTTTTTTTGAATATTGCTTCAAACTTGGTTGCTAAGTGACAATGACAATGATTGAGGTATATTCTTGACTCTGGTTCCATCTGAATGTCTTCTAGCCATCTACTTAAGGGTTCTCTGTCTCAGTTTCTTAATCTGTAAAATAGGAGATTTAATTTCTAGACCATTCTTTTGTAGGATGAACCAGTTCTGAAGCTATTGTGAGAGTGTGTGTGTGTGTGTGTGTGTGTGTGTGTGTGTATGTGTGTGTATGTATGGTTGTCTCCTAGACTTGGAGGCTATAGTAAGTCTAGATTTATTGCTTGATTCATAAGGTATGTATTCAGTGCTAGGCTAAACATTCCTTAGAGAGAGTCAGGACATATAATCACTGTACTCTTCTGCTAAGCCTTGATCCTTTTCATCTTGGAGTCCCAGGTAGCCCCTACCAATTGATCAGAATTTCATAGAATGGAACTTATTTGCTATTTCGAGCCTAGGAGATTAAAGAAAAGGAAGAAACTTCTTTGACCTGGAGAAACTTAGAAGCTTGTTTGAAGATAAGGCCTATGAGAACTGACTTGAGTAGGATCTAAAGAAATGCATAAGGAATGTGTAAAGATTTGGGAGATTGTAGGGCATAGACTAAGACTCCTATAAAAATTTAGAGAAAATCCATCTGACCTGGAGGATGCCATTTAGGTGGTCAGCTTAACTGGAATCCTTAAGGTGGTATTGGAGTTGGATTGAAGGGCAATTGAAGGGGCAGAGATGGCCTTCCAGATGGAGAATGCTGTAGCAGGAGAGAGCCCTTGGTGGGGATGAGTGGGAGGAGGGCAGTGGTCTTTTATTACTGTTAAGATAGGAATTAAATGTTATGTAATTTTAAAATACATAAATTAGATTGATTTGTTTTGAATAAATGTCACTAAATTGAAAGAATATACTAGGTTTATCTACATTAAATGCTTATTTAATTCTAGACTAAATATAAACTTATTCTCACACTGTTGGAAGAGCTTCTGGCCAATTATATAGATGGAATTTCCCAGCTGGGTACCAGAATAATATAGTGCACAGAGCACTAGGTCTTAAGTTGGAACTGAATGAAAACTAGGAATCATATAAAGTGACTTCTAGGTACCAGACATTGTGCTAGGCAATTTACTCAGGTCGTTTAATTGATTATTCATTCATCAAATATTTGACTTCCCCTGCGCCAAGTGCAGGGATACAAAAAAGAATAAGCTATAGGCCTTTCTCTGAGACTGTCTCAGTCTAGTGGGGCAGATAGACTCATAAGCAGACCAATATAATTTTAAGTGTGTGTTGGGAAAAACTCAGTCTTCCTCCTATGTGTCTCTTTTCTTCTTACGCTACTAGCACACTCACAACACTTTTGACACCAGATGTGTGGGGGTTTTCCCGTACCAAGCAATTCTTTGCAACATCAGCTGGATGTCTTACAATTTAACTAATTTCTGACACTGTCTATCTGGAGATAGCTTCAGATCCCACAGGTTAAGGGTTCAGTCCCACAAGACTGCCTCCCCCAACCTCAGATGCCAATTGCAAGTCCGGAGTGTCACCTGTGCTTCTGATTTATAGGCTATAAATTGGACGACCTCATGACCCCCTCCTCGGGTTTAGTTAATTTGCTTGAGTGGCTCACGGAACTCAAGAAACAAGTTTACTTACTGTTTACAAGTTTATTATAGAAGGATGTGATAAAGGATACAGATTAACATCCAGATGGAAGAGATGTGTAGGGCAAGGTATGTAGGAAGGGGCGTGGAGCTTCCATGCCGCCTCTGGGTGTACCGCTCTCCCAGCACCTTCATGAGTTCACCAACCATGAAGCTCTCTGAACCCCATACTTATGGGATTTTTATGGAGGCTTCATCATGTAGGCATGAACTCCATTTCCAGTTCTCCTTTCTCGTGAATGGGGAGTAGGGCTAAAAATTCCAAGCTTCTAATAATGGCTTGGTCTTTCTGGTGACCAGCCCACATCCAGGAGCCCACTCAGAGTCACCTCATTAGAACAAAAGACACTCCTACCACCCAGGAAATTCCAAGGGATTTAGAAGTTCAGTATCAGGAATCGGAGTCAAAGACCAAATATTAGAACAAAAGATGTTCCTAGTGCTCTTAACACTTAAGAAATTTCAAGGATCTCAGGCGCTCTGTGCCAGGAATGAGAGGCAGAGACCAATACACATATTTTCTATTATCTCACAGAGTGGAATGTCTGAAATATGAAGAGTATATTATGGAAACCTAATCTTCTCTAATACTCCCACCAATTCTATGGGGTAAATATTACTATCCCTGTTTTATAGATAAGGAAACCTAGGCTCACAAACAGTTGGGAACTATCCAAGGCCATGCTGGCAATCGGTCACAGCTGGGAATGGACCCTCAACCTGAAGCTCTTTCCTAAAGGGGATCCATTAAACCCTCAAGAAGGGCTTGGATTCAGGCCTGGCTTTGTTATTAGCAAGCCGAGATAGTTGAAGCCTGTCATTTCGCCTCGGTGGATCTCACTTTCCCCTTGTGTAACCGGAGGCACTGAAGTGTGATAGTGTTCGAGATTCCATCCATTGCTAACATGGGGATGACTTGCCTGTACTCTTCAGATTTGATGTCCATTTAGCACGGCTGTTGGGGAGATATTGTGGTTGACTCTCATATTGTACAATTTCTCTCTGCTTGGACACCTGGTAGGCACATCTCTTAAGTTTCCTTGTGGAACATGGAAAGACAGTTGCCTTTGGTGAGGGATCCAGTCCAGCCTCATTCATTTTCTTGCCCTGCTTTACTGGTATGTAAATTGGAGATAAGATGACCTGCTTGTAGCACTGGGAAATAAAAGAGAAGATGTTTAAACCATTTATGAGCTAAACCTTTATAACTCAGAGTTTCTCTTTTCTACATTCTGTCCTTTTTTGGCTGAGGATTTGCCTTAATTGGGAGCTTTTGTTTTAGAATTTGGCATCTTTGAGCCTTGAGAAGTGGAACTTTTTTATGAAAGAGGAGAATATTTTACAGGTGGCTCAGGCCAAATGATTCAAACTTTTCTCTTAGGACTCAAGTTGTAATTGGGGGTGTAGATTAATTATAACAAGGTGTCAGAAAATATTTCGCAAATAAATACAACAAACTTAACTCAATGCGTTGAATTTATAGAAAGTTTAAATCAGATCTCTGAAACAACACGGATACTTCTATGTTCTAGCCAAAAGCTAAACTTGTGCAAAGCTTTGCATGAAGGCAGTCCCAAATGGTAGGAACTTGAAACGTAACTGAATAGGCCACCCTCACCAAGAAATATAACAGATTGCTTATTGGGGCCATTTGAAAAGAGAATATAGAACCATTTTCTGATCTCTCTGATACATACTTCTACAAATAACACTAGGGACAAGTGAAAACTGTTTTATGGTTAATAAGGAATCAACTCCATGAAACATGAATTTCAGACTGGGCTGGACTACACATGTCTGAATCCCTGCAGAATCTTTAAAAAGAAGCATAAGCTTCCCCAGTGATATCAGAGGCCTCTTCTCTGCCCTATGTTCTCTTCACCTTTCTTTCTCCATCCACTCACAGAAGACAAAGACAACCAAAGAAAATTGAGCCAATTCAACATTTGCTACATTTACTCTTTTTCTCTGATCAAATATATTTTGCTAAGTGTTCCGTCTCCTTTTTTGGTTTGGCCAGGATGGATCTAAAATGAAAATGCCAAGTCATTTTAAAGGGAAAGTAGGGCCGTAAATGGTAGTGTGGTGTTGTGGAAAGAATGAGTGGCTTTGTCTTGGTGCTTGGCCTAAAATCTTTGTTCCTCTGTATACTAGTTGTGGGACATTCAGCATGCTACTGAATATCTCTATGCCTCCGTTTTCACATCTGCAAAATGGGAAGGATAAAGACTAGTTGGTAGAGTTGTGAGAATTAAAGGATATCATGAATATTCTTTAAAGGATTTATTATTGACGTATATATGTATATCCTTTAGGATTTAAATATAGGATATAAAGGATATATCTTTTAAAGGATATATTAAAGGGTATGTCAAGAATCATATAATCATGAATTATTTCTCCCAGTTGCCCATATCCTGAAAGTTTTGAGGGTTATCTATAGTAAAAAATGGTAGCAAGAGGGGCAAGAGGCAGACATGCTGAAAAATGGGCACGTAGTAGGATTATGTTTCTGGGCTCCCTGTGACTGGGGATGACCTTGGGTTGTGAGTGGAAGAGACATGCATCCATTCTGGGCTGGAATATTAAATTGCTGTGTAAGACCCTCCTGAGCTCTCTTACTTGGAACTGGCTATCTTTGAAGTGGCTGCTCTGTTACTCTGGTCCCTAGAGTGACTTTGATGAGCAAAGCCCTCTGCTGATTCTTGATGGACATGTATTGTGATCAAAAAATATTCCTCTGCTGCTTTAAACCACAGATATTTTGACATGGGTTCGTATCACAGCAAAACCTAGTTTATCCTGACTGGTATAATTCATCTTGGGATTACTGAATTTCCCTTTTGTGAAATTCACACAGCTTCATGGTAAGATCATATTCATCATCTTTCAAGTTTCTTCTTAAAATTTCTACAACTTGAATGTGACATGCCCAAGAGAACTCTTCTCAATGACAACATCTCTTTCGTTATTTGATTTAAGCAACATTGACTTTTTGGCCAGTACCAGCTCCAGGGAGGCCAGTCAGTGTTCCTTGAAAAGACACTATATTTTGACTTCACGTGTTAATGACTCTCAGCTTTGTATCTCTAGTTTGAATCTCTTCCCTGAATGGCAGATTTGGTATCCAACTGCTGTTTGATGACTCTGCTTGGGTGTTTTATAGGCATCTCAAACTTAGGTCGCTAAAGCATTATTGATTGTTTCCCAAGTTGTCCCCCACCTAGTCTGCACTTGCTCTCTGCTATAATTTGAATGAAATCTCTATTCCTTACCCTGGTCTACAAGACCATGCCTGCCTCTTTGATTCCTTCATCCTTGATCTCTCCCCCTTGTACACTAGGACCCAGTCACACTGACTTTGCTTCTGATTCTTAAACACAGCCATTTCTTTTCAGTCTCTGGCTCTCTGCACTTGCTGGTCCCTCTGCTTGGATCCCTGGGTCTTCTTGTGGCAATCTCCTTCTCATCACTAAGTTACCCCTCAGGCAGCTCTCCTTCACTGCCTAAGCAAATGCATTGCCTCCTCCGCCATCCCTAGAGATTCACTCCCTGCTGCATTATACCACATTATCTGCTTCACAGCACCAGCGCTTGTCAAAACTAAGATAGGAAGTTATCTTGCTTATTTGATTAAGTCTTTACTCTCTGCCTCCTCATCCTCCCTTAGAATGTAAGTTCACTGAAGGCAGGGACTCTCTGTTGGTTTCACTCTGCATCCCTAAGGCCTGGAATAGTGCTTTCCTAGAATGTAGAAGGCACTAAATAAATATTGGTGATGTAGGCTTGGGTAGGCATGGGAATGAAGCTATGCTGTAATTATGTATGTTTATGTCCCTCTCCCCCATGAGCTCTCGGAGGCAAGAGCTGTCTATTGTCTGAAATATAGTAAGAGTTCAGTAAACTCTATCAACAATTCTCATTAAAGGAATATCTATTAGGTACCAAACTAAGGATTGAGCACAAAATACACTTTATGTGTATTACCTCCTTTCACCCTCAAACTTGTCCTGTGGTATCCTATGGGATGTTTTTCCAAATATTTCCTGCTCTTTCTCTCCTGGGCGCATGGTGTCATCACACTCTGATCCCCTTATTGTTGGGGCCTTCCACTAGTTCTGGGCAGTGAACTGTGAGCTAAAGTGACATGTGCCACTTCTGGGGCAGGGCACTTGATTGCCATTGAGAGATCCTCCAGAGCTTATGTTCCCTCTGGCATGGCCACCAGAAATGTCTGAGAGGGAGGCTGCCCTGTGAACCTGGGTTCTTGAATACCATGAGAAGCAAAGCTCCCTCGTTGACCTGATGGATGTGCTGTGTGATTAAGAAATACCTCTTTATTATTTCAGGACATGGAGTGTTGAAGATTATGTGTTACTGCAGCATTACCTAACATATTCTGACTGAAAGATGAGGTACAATGATCCCATTTTGTAGATGAGATAATTCATATTCAGAGAGATGACTTGCCCAGGGTCACTCAGCTAGCAAGTGGGACACCGGGACTACACTATTTTTACTATTTCCATGATCACACAATTTTTAACAGAGAGAGAATTTAGCTGATACAAACTTTACTAATTGGTTTTGCAAGAAATGTCATTTTTTTTCTTTCTCTAAATCAATCTTAATCTGACTCCAAGCCCCTATCTCACATGCTGATGGGAAATTCAGTCTCACTTGGTCATTTTTGGGTCTCTGCTTCTTCCCTAGACATTTAAGAATATCCCAGGTGTCATCTCCGGAGTACACAGTTTGAGGAGAGCTAGTTGACCTCATGGTTACCCCTGACGCACTGCATGGTCCCTGTACACCTGGAGGCTTTACTGATTCAGTGGCATGGTCCTGGGTACACCTGTGTATAGAGACCTACATCCCTCAAAGGTCTTGCCACTTCCCCTAGGACTGTGAAGGAGGGTCTTTACATTCTCACCACCTCAGGCATCTTCAGATTTCTGAGATCCTCCCTGTTTCCTTCTCTTTCTCCTTCTCCTTCCCTTCTCTCCCTCCCTCCCTTCTTGCCTGCCTTCCTTCCTTCCTCCTCCAATATTTACTGAGTGCCTACTCTAAGCCAGTCACTAGCCTTTGTGTTGGGGATAGAGAAGTGAAAAAAAACAACAAAAACTCCTGCACTCAGGATGCTCAATGGCAGGAGTCAGAGAGATAAACAAATAAAATAAATTAGTGAATTTTATCAAAGCTTAGAAGAGTTGGTTGCTACAGAGAAAGCAAAGTAGGAAAGAGGAATGGGGAGTGTTGGGAGGAGGTCAGGGTGAACCTCACATTCTGCTCAAAGGCAGAATAGGTGATAAAACAAACCAGTGAACATCTGGAGGAAGAGAAAACCTGGCAGAGGGAAATGGACATGCATATGCTAAGAGAGGGAAACAGCTTGCCTGGTGTGTGCTGGGAACAGCCAGGAGCCTGGAGTGGAGATGAGATGAATGGCAGCATTAGGGCAGATTAAGCCCCACCTTTTATTTGGAGTGAAGTGGAAGCTTCCAGAGGAATCTAGGCTGAGGAATGATGTGATCTGATTTCCATTTTTTTTTTTTTTTTTTGTGAGGAGATCAGCCCTGTGCTAACATCCGCCAATCCTCCTCTTTTTTTGCTGAGGAAGACGGCCCTGGGCTAACATCTGTGCCCATCTTCCTCCACTTTATATGGGACGCCGCCGCAGCATGGCTTGCCAAGCAGTGCGTCGGTGCGCGCCCGGGATCCGAACCAGCGAACCCCGGGCCGCCGCAGCGGAGTGCGCGCACTTAACCGCTTGCGCCACCCGGCCGGCCCCCTGATTTCCATTTTAAAAGGCAGGTGGGGGTGAAGAGGGCAAGAGCTGAATCAGGGAGACCACTTAGGCTATTTAAGTAATAATTTCTTTCCAGTATTGGGCCTCCCTCCTCTATCCCACTGTTTATGTACCACCCCACCCTCTTCAAATGTGCTTCCTCCCTCCCTCCTCTTCCTCACCCAGGGAAAGCTAATTGCATATATCTGGAGTGAAGACTTTCCCAGAAGACAGAAGGGAACTCAGCTCCTGCAAGCACCCTCTGAATTGGTCTGGCTCCTGAAATTAGGGAACACAGAGGCTCAGCTAGTCTTGGAGGGAGAGGGAAAAGTGCAAAGATCAAAACACAAATAGCACTCATTCTTTCTGAATATTTCACGACAGCAGCAACAGAACGCTTATCATCTCAATAAATATCCTGTCCCACAGACTTTAAGTGTTAACAGGTGCTCAAGGTAGGTACAGGGTACCTGCAAGGGCAGGAAAGAGAGATCAAGAAGAAAAAAACATGGAAGCGCACATGCCTGTGTATTGGAGGAAGGGATGTCTTCTAGCAATGAAGGTAAATTCCTGGGGGCAGGCAGAGGCAAAAGTGAAGCATTTCACGTAGTGTTGCCAGATGAAATACAGAACATCCAGTAAAATTTGCATTTCAGACAAACAATGAATAACTTTTCAAAATGAGTGTGTTGCAATTATTTCATGGGACACAGTTACACTGAAAATATTATTCATTGTTTTCTGAGATTCAAATTTAACTGACCGTCCTGCATTTTTATTTATTAAATCTTGCAGCTCTAATCTCAGATGATTTTGAATGCAGCCATGGTTGAAAACCACAGCCTGATTCTTCAAGGATGTGTGTCCTCTAGACAAAGAAATGGGGAATGAGGAATATGGTGCTCTTGGAGGAAGAATAATATCTGAACAATGGCAGGGCTTGTACTAACCTGGCCCATTTTGTGCTGAGAGAAGGAGAGAATTGCATTAATTGTGTGAAGGCACCTCGCTGAGTGCCTAGTATGTAAAATGTGCTTCAGAACCATTGGTTTACTTCTTTCTTACCTTCCTTCCATCTAGGAGAAAGATATATTTGTCAATGACCAGGGCTAACATCAATCATGACAAAGTTTATTTGTCTTTATGTTGCATTTTTAATTTAATTTGATAGTTGGGATCTAGTTATTTCATGAAAAAAAATCATCCCAATGTTGTCTCCTGGGACCTCCAAAGGTGTATAATAAATTAAACATTCACATAAGCCTTGTTGACATAAAGGGGAAGCTTCTGACTCAAAAGACCCCAAACCGAGAAAATGAGACTTAAGATGAACGGGGTGTCTCCCTCCCTGTTATCGCAGGCAGGGTCTCCTGTGGCTATTTATTGCTGAGGGGTGAAAACAGCCATACTTCAGACTGCTCACAACTGTCCACCTACCAGGAAGCCCATCCATAATGTACATATTTCAGATGTTTCCTGCGTAGAACATTTATCTTTTTAATACTTGACCTACAGCACACATGTGTGATGACTCTCATCTATAATGTGTTCCAGCTCCATGGACTTTTCTTTGCTCCAGTGGAAACTATTTTAATAGACTTTCTTTAGACTCATGCAAATACTCAGAGTTTTAAAGAGAGTCCCTGAAGTGTCTGTCTCCTTAAGTTTTCCATACTACAAGGAAATTGGTTTTGCACATCTTACAGTTTGCCCAGCTTTGGCTGGATACATATTTATTGATAACCTTCCAGATGCCAGCCCTTGGACTTGGGAGACAGGAGAGGGGAGTGGGAAGGACATGGCATTTGTATTTCACAGATCAGGATTAGAATTCAGGTTTCAAAGCACTTCCCTTTGACACAATGTAGCCTCAGGTATCAAATAGGATGTCAATCTTAAATCCTAATCCTAATAATGCTAATACTAATACTAAGCCACTACCAATGCTAATACTTGTGCTAATACTGATGCCAATTCTAATATTGACAGCAATTGCAATAGCAATACCCATTCTAGTACTGCATAGTCATCATGGTCCTCCAGAGAAGCAGAACCAATAGAATGTGTATATATAGAGAAAATGATTTCTTTTAAGCAATCAGCTCATGCAGTTATGGACAGTGGCAAGTCCAAAATCTGCAGGGTGGGCTGGCAGGCTGGAGTCCCAGGGAGGGGCTGAGGCTGCTGTTCAAGTCCTAAGGCAGTCCACTGGCAGAATCCTCTCTTGCTCAGGAGAGGTCAGACTTTGTTCTAGCTGGGCCTTCAACTGATTGGATGGGGCCCACCACATTATGAGGGGCAATCTGCCTTACTCAAAGTCCACTGATTTAAATGTTAATCTCATCTAAAAACACCCTGTCACAAACATCCAGAATAACAATCAACCAAATATCTGGGCACCATGGCCCAGCCAAGTTAACATATAAAATTAACCATCACATACTGGTACTGATACTAATATTAAAATGTACTAACATTGTATCAGTCAGTTTCACCAGAGAAACATAACCAGTAAGATGTAAATATATATAGAGAGAGACATTTATTGTGAAGAATTGGCTTATACCATTGTGGAGGCTGGCTACCCAAGTCTGAAATCTCTATGGCAGGCTGTCAGGGAGGGAACACTGGTGTTCTCAGGCAGAAGCTGATGTTACATTCCACAGGTGGAATTTCTTCTTCTTCTGGGTAATCTCAGTTCAGCTCGTAAGATCTTTCGACTGACTGAATCAGGCCCACCCAGATTATTTAGGATAATCTCCTTTACTTAAAGGCAACTGATTATGGACTTTAATCACATCTACAAAATACCTTCACAGCAACACCTAGCTAGTATTTGATTGATTGTTTTCATACTGTGGCCTAGCCAAGCTGACATATAAAGCTGACCATCGCAAACATGTAAAGCAACAAGCATACAACCTGGCACGTATATGTGTCCAGTCATTTCTAGCTAGGATGGTGAGAGATTCAAAGGCAGACACTGTATCAATCCTGATATTAAGAAGCTTGAGATATAGTAGAAAAGATATGGTTAGACTCAAGCATTTATATGACAAGCTAATAAACCAACCAACAGCTTACATTTAGTAAACCATTAGAATGTACCAGTCCGTGTGAAGAGCTTCACATATATTTTTACATTTCATTTTCATACAACTCTATGAGATAAGTATTGTTTGTATTTTGCAGTAGAGAAAACTGAGTCTCAGGAAGTTTAAGTTATTTGCCTAAGTTCACACAGCTAACAAGTTCCAGAGCAAGGATGCTCATCTGGGATGAGCCAACAGTGTTAGCCAAGACAGAGAGAACAAAGTTTGGTAGAAGGGAAGCAGAGGAAGTGTTCAGTAGAGTCAGAGATGGGGAGCATCCTGGGCAGGCCTGTGGTAAGGGGAGAACTTGGACTGGTAGAACTAAGAATAAAGGGCTGAGAAAGAGCAGGATGTTCTACAAGGAGGGGCAAAGATCTGGAGAGAGGACACCTACGTGGGGCACAGGGAGTGCAGTGGCAATGCCCTCCGTCCAGGGGGTGTAAGAGAGGAGACAGGATGCCTAGACACAACAAACCTGTCAAGTCTATCGAACTCATCACATTTTTGGGTTGAGCAGATTTCTCTGAAAAACCACTAAAGATGCTGAATAGAACCAGGAGCCCAGGAGGCAGAAACCATTGGTGATATGGTCGATTAACGTTAACGGTAATAGTAAGAAGAGGAAGAAGAGAAGAAAGAAGAGAGAGTGAGGAAGAAGGAGGGAGGGTTCTGAGAAGGTCACTTTCTTCGCAGAGCCTGTAATTTTTGTGGCTCATTTGTAGGAAAGTGAGCTTACATGCCGTGCTCATGTAACTTTTTGGGACACGTTCTCATTGTTTTCTTAAGTCCCTAAGCCATAAGGAAAATCACGGAAAAATGGAGGATTTGAATATCTGAAAGCTGCTAGTCCAACTTGGCCAAGGCATTTTTTTGGGTGCAAAATTTATAAAATGCCTTGAAAGTATTTTCCATGGCACATTCAGTGACTTCACTCAGCCCTGCTTAAATGGTCTATTTTGGTTTTGAGTTCATAAAGCCCCTCTCTCTCCCCCTCGTCTCCCTGCTCAGGTTCACGTCCAGATAAAACAGCTAACTCAAATATAGTGTAAAAATACAAGCCCCTTTTAGCCTGGCTTTTCATGCTGCGCCCCAAAGTGTGCCTGGGTGTTGAAAGTGAAGAGGGGTGGGGCTGGGGGAGGGTGTTTTTCCAGCCCAAGTTATGAGAGTGGGCACTTTCTCGAGCTTGTAGCGAGAGCCACTGCACCATTGCTGCAGTGGAAACCATTCAGGATGATGCCCGCATGTAGTGGTCGGTTGAGAGCTGGAAAACTTGCCAAAGTCAGCAGCTGGAGTAAGTAGAGTAAATCAAGTTAAGAGGGAACAGGACAAGATTTTGGAAAAGGAGAGAATACATGGGTCAAACCATTAACCAGACCTGCCGGGTTAAGATGATGAGATATAAATTGACTGGTATTTCCTGGGTTTAGAAAATGAAGTCTGGATGGGATTTATATCTGGTCCTCTGGCCCTCCGTGCTCTTGGGTTCCTCCCTTCCCCGCCTGCCTGCCCAGTAGGCCTCAGGTGTGGGGCATTTAGAGCAGGATGGGGCGCAAGCCAGAAAGCTCTGGGTTTTGCAGCTATAAATACATTTATCCAGCCCGTCATCCTCAATTAGTGCTGGAGTGCCCACAATGCAGTGCTCGTCCTACAGGCTGCACCCCAGGCTGCACAGGGCCCCCAGGCCTCTCCTTTCTGGTCTTTTTAAACCTTTTCTCTTCACATCCTGACAGATATCTGTGGGACACGGCTCTGTCCTTGTTGGAACCATGATAGAAATATTGGCCATGGGGGACTTGGTGAAAAGGAGACTGTGCTTCTAGGCAAGTTCTGACGCTGCTTTGGTGACGGGGGATCCTTCTCCCCTTTCCTGGCCCTGCTGGCTCATGTTGATGGAGGAGCTGGGCTCTGGTCTGTTGTTGTTCTCAAGGGTGACAAAGCACTCCTCTAGCAATATGTGTTTTTTTTTTTTATGCTTAACCTTCCAATCGTCCTGTGAGAGAGATAGTAGAGCTTATTTGTTCCATCTTTAAGATGAGGAAATTTAGGCTCAGAATGCTTAAGTGGCTTACCCATGGCTGCACAAGCCATGCACAGCAGAGGCAGGACTATGAGGTTGATGCAATTATCCCCATTTTACAGATAAAGAAACTGAGGCTCAGAGAGGCTAAGAAAGTAATACAAAGACAAACAGTGAGTGAGGGTTGGAGCTAGGGCTTAAATACAAGATTATTGACTCCACAGCATCACTGAACGTCCCTGCTCTGAAGTCCTGTTCTCCCCACTGCTGCCCCTGTAAAAACCCCTAGAAAATGCCTGGTGGGGCCTCGGGACTTGGAGAAGATGGCTGTTGCCTCCCTCCCCCACCCCACCCCACACACATGGACTTGCTCTAGGCTCTACTTCTCACCATCATTCTATCCATTTATTCATCCATCCACCCACTCAAATAATCACCAAGTGCTCATTGCATCAGGACCTGAGCTGGGTGCTGGAGACACACCTGTGAATAAGTTCCATGTCTGGGAGTCATCCTTGATCCCTGTTTTTCCTTATTTTCACTACTACTACTATCTTAGTCTGTTGCTGATTCTGTCAATTCCACCTGTAGCCTTGAAGGCATTCCTTTTTCTCCTCTCCATGGCTACGTCCTATCCTAAGACCTCATCATCTCAGTGATAGCCACTTAACTGGTCTTTTCATGTGTCCGCTGGTCTCTTCCCCACACAGTAGTCAGAGTGAGTTTTTCAAAAGCTAGATCAAATCACTTCACTCCCCTGTTTCAAATCTCTTACTGGATTTTCATCATACTTAGAAAAAAGACAAACTCCTTACCATGATGGGTAAGACCTTTCATAATCGGCCTATATGTGTCTGACCTCATCTCCTTCCATTGCTACTCATCCTCTCCCTCCCTGAGCTCCAGACATACTAGCTTTACTTCTGTTCTTCTCACACCTCAAGGGCTTTCCTGCTTCAAAGCTTCGGCCCCAGCTCTCCCCTGCCTGGAAGGCAATGTCCTGGAGCTGGCTCCTTCCTGTCTTCTTGTCTCAGCTCTAGTATAGATTCCTTCTAGAAGTGTTTCTTGGCATACTATTGAAAGAAGCCCCCTCATCTTTCTCCATCTCATTCCTCTATTTTAACTTTCTGTATCACTTATCACTCTCTAGTATCATTTGTAATTTGTTTATTTTCTTTCTCTGCCCATTAGAATGCAATCCCATGAGGCCAGGAGCTGAGTCTCTCTTCTTCACTGCTGTGTTCTCCACACTTAAAACAGTGCTTGCATGAGGTAGGTTTTGCAGCTATAAATACAGATAAGATGGATAGATATGTGTTGAACAAATAGATGGATAGATATGATCCCTGCTTCTATAAAGCTTACAATCTGGTTGGAGAGATTAAAAATCTTAAGTATTTGTTAATATTACCAGACACTTAATGACTTACGTGATTTCAGACTCTCTCCCTAATTCTGACTGCTGTTTTCAGAGCTGCCCTTTATCTTCGTGGACCCTGCTGGCTACAAGTGCCCTTTGTCCACATTTCAGAGGAGAGAGATCTGAGTCAACAAATGTTTTGATTGGTCAGTCAATGGGAAAGACTTCTGGGGATGACAAAATTTAAAATAAAGACTTCTGTTATCCCTGTTCTGCAGGAAGTTAAGCCTTGAACCTTGGCGTCTTTTATGAGTTTGCACCTAAGAGTCCTACTTCTGCACTTTAGAGTCTTACAGAATGTGTCTGATGTCTTTTCCTCTTTTGAACTAAAATATGTTCATTTCCAAAATTTTGTAATATACAGCCAAATATAGAGAAGAATAGCAAGTTACCTAAAATCCCATCCATTAGAGATAAAGTCTATTAATGCATTGATGTTTTTTCTTCCTGTATTTTTGGTATGCAATATATAAATCTATCCATCTCTATCTGTCGGTCTAGAACTTTTCACAAATTTGGGATCATGGAGTATGTACAAAGTAACATGTTTGCAGAATACAAAGAATTAATGAGGAGAGACTGCATGAGGGCTGTTAGTGGGCAGGGCCAGGCTCATGTAGGCCCTGAAGCCACTGTGAGAAGGCTGGCTGCTATGCTAAGTGCAATGTGAAGGCGTTGGAGAATTTTAAGGAAGAGAGTGCCATGATGCAATTCACGTTTGGGACAGCCTACTCCTCTGCTCTCCCCACACTGGAGGCAGGCAGGAAATTAGGAGGCTGTGGCAGTGATTCAAGTAAGAGAGGGGGAGAGTGCAAAATAGGGAGATGGACAGAAGTGGTGGAGTGTAGAGGACTTCCTTTTGGACTGGATATTGGGATGTGAAAGAAAGGGAGGGATTCTTTGTCGGTGAGCGTTATGTAAACAAGGCTTTCGCATACGGATGCTCTGGGTATCCTGACTATTATAAGAATTGCATATGATTAAAGACACATCCAAAGACATTAGAAAGGGTTTACAAACTTAACAGACAAGGCTAGAAACCGAGCTGCAATACTGTGATATATTGCCGTGATTAACTGCTTTCATAAGAAGAGATGATGACTATTTGATCACTTCATTGTAAGGAGAGGGAGGTGCCTAGGTGTCTGTAAGTTTCCTTCTGTCCAAACAAGAATGATTAACTTCAATTATGGCTGCCTTTGGAGAACTGTGCAGGACTTTTAGTGTGTTTCAAAGTATTTCATTTAGACATTTTGGAAAAACATACATCTCTATTCATAGCAATGATTACTGTTCTGATTTATAAGTTCTGCTCCCCTGTAAATCATTCAAAACTCAAAAATTAAATTTTATGGCATAACACTTTGATGGCTCTATGCCTGAGCAAAGGGCAGGAGGAATGCAATTTTTCTTACTGCCAATTATGATTGGACCTCTTTTCGTTATGTCTTTTTTTTTTAATAGAGCAGATGGTTCAAGTCCTATATATATATATATATATATATATATATATATATATATGAAGAGAGGTAGACTAATGCTCTATTAAGAGAAACATTCAAAACTTGACTTTTAAAAACTGGTATGCTTTTCGTCGTTAGTTCAATCTTATTCAGTTTTAGAATTATGTATCCTAAGCATACTAAGAATTTAATATAAATTTCCATGTCCAAAGCATAGATGGATGCCTGTGGGGTTTGGCCATTTAATTGCTTTGGGTGCAAAGCAATCGATCTTCTGGATCCTGATGCTCCTTTTCTGTCCTTCTTCAGCCTTTGCAAAGTCTGCAGTTGTTGAGAAATGAAGTGTTACTCAGACAAGGCTGAGCAGCCCTTTGCACATGTCTGTATTTGGCTGAAGTGTGTATCATGGAACACACAGCCCTTTGATATTTTCATTTCCTTTTTGGTGTTTCTTTTCTTAGAACTGAGAAGTTGGTTTCTCTCAGCCTTTGTTCTTTTTCCATAATCACAGCGTTGCCTAATAGCTTTCCGTTAATCGCCATCACACCAAATAGCAAATATTAAAGGGGGAATATCAATGCGTCTGTGAATTATGTGGTATTTATGCAGAGTCTTCTAAGAACACATATCACAGAGTCCTGCAAACTATTAAGGCTCTCTGGTGTAGTTATTATCTTTTAAGTCAATCTTTGGAGTCTGCTTTGACTTCAAGGACTAGAAACGCCCTTATACAATAAGTACCTTGACACAACAACCTGTGGCAGCTGAAGTATTGCAAATACTCTCAGGCTCCATGTTTGATTCTTCCAAGAAAAATCTGGACTCTGGGCTGATGAATCAAAAGTTATTTCCCATGAGCTGAAAACACAGTGGAACTTTTAACCTTTGCTTTATACATTCCAAGCAAGGAGCATATCCATCTTTTTGTATTCTTAATGCAAAGGAAGTATTTATTTTATGGGGACTATTAAATGGGTTTCCTAAGCAATGTGCTTTCTAGAACACAGACCATGTATGTTACATAAAACAGACGTACTTCCATCCCAGGGGCATCTCTGGTCCTCTCTCTTTTCTTCTCACCTCTCTGAGCTTTGATCTTGATGGAGTGATGCTTTTGCCTCTAGCTGCAAGATTCATAAATCTGAGGGGAGGAAGAGGTTGACATTTTGGCTCTTCTCTCTCTTAGAGATTCATGCTCAATTTATCAAAGGCCTCCTCTCTAAGAACACACCTGTAACACCTCAACATCCTTGTAAGGTTTCTGTGACCTTTTCTGTCCTTTTGGTTTTTAAAGGCTGATGCAGCTTCTGGTATGTGGGGGATTTGTGAGGTTAATGGGATACTTCTAGGAGGTTTAAGTTTTTGCCAGAGTGTTGAATGATGAGGTAAGAGTAGGGTGTACTTTTGCTACAAGGGGATACTTTAAGCTGAGATGCGGCAGGATAAGTCCCTGTATTTTCTACATTAGGAGGCTCTCTTTCAGGCAGTTCCCAACAGGGTAGCCCTATAACAAGGAACCCACAGATTCCTGACTTTGGAATTTTACCTTTGAGTTTCAAACACCTCTCAAAAAGTCCAATGAAGTTCAGAGCCATGAGATTTATAATAAACAAGCTTACTTTTGATGAACTTCCATTTTTCCAAGGAGATCAATGAAACTTTCCTAAGTCAGACATTGTGCAGAAACATTCCAATTTTCTCCTCCCCCTTATTTCACTGAACTTCCCCTTTTCCTAGGCCTTAAGGTTCATCTGCCCTCAATTTTCTGGTTTTAGCATCTCCCTAATTCTGCACCAGGATGCTTTGGGTTTTATGGAAGCATTGTGTAGCAGGAAGAGTTTTGAAGCCAGACAATTTTGGTCCAAGTTCTGGCTTAGTCATTTCCTAGCTTTGTAGTCTTGAATAAGTCACTTAATCCTCCAGTTTTATTAATCTGTAAAAGGTGGTTAATAACCCTAACTTTGCTGGGTCACTGTATGGATTAAATGAGATAGCTCATGAAAGCATCAACACGTAGTACGCACCCTCAGTGAATGCTGCTTTTTTGCTTCCTATGACACTGAAGGAAGGGTTTGAATTGGAGGAAGATCATCATCAGGTTTGTGTTTAGAACCATCACTCTGGCTGTGGTGTTGAGTGTGCATTGGAGGGATGTATTAGTTATCTATTGCTGTGTAACATATTATCGGTTAGTGGATTAAAATAACATACATGTATTACCTCACAGTTTCTGTGTCAAGAATCCAGGCATGACTTAGCCAGTCTCCAGGATCTCTCATGAGCTGCAATCAAAGTGTCACCTGGGGCTGGGGTCTCATCTGAAAGCTCAACTGGGAAAAGATTCACTTCCAAGCTCATGTGGTTGTTGACAGGAGTCAGTTCTTTGCAGGTCATTGGACTTAGGACCTCAGTTCCTTGCTGGGTTTCAGCTGGAAATCAACCTCAGTTCTTTGCTACATGGGCCTCTCCACAGTGCAGCTCAAACTTGGCAGCTTGCTTCATAAAAATTAGCAAGGGGGAGAGTCTAGCAGCAAGACAGAAGCCAGAATCTTATGTAATCTATTCATGGGAGTGACATCCCATCACATTCGCTCTATTCTATTTGTTAGAAGCAAGTCAGTCAAGGAGATGAGGTTACACAAAGGGAGAGGATGTCATCAAGAGGTGGGGCTCCTTGGAGGCCATCTTGGAGTCTTTCCTCCAGAGATGGCATTAGCTAGAGGTAGGGAAACTAAAGTTGGAAGACTGTTTAGTGGTATAGGTAAGGGATGGCAGTCAGAACAAGGGTGGTGAGTATCCAAGTGGAGAGAGGTACACATATTTGTCATCTATTTAGGAGACAGATGAGATGGGAATGGTAAAGTCGGGATGAAGATAACTTCCAGGTTGGTGGCTTACTCAGCTGAGGTTAAAAAGTGGTGAGAATCTCTGAGAAGGAGAACCAATGAGGTTTTATGGGGGGTAAAAACAATGAGTTTAGTTTCAGTCATGTGTTTTAGAGACTTCTACTCTCATCTTTGCTGGAGGGATGGCCGGCCCAGAACTCAGTCTTGTTCCAATAGAATTTTATGCAGAATCCCAGGGTATAAAACAATTAAAAATGGAATCTAGGATGAATCTAGGATGGGTATGAATGGGAGTAATGCCTGCTGAAGTTCCCCCTTACCTCTGCAGCAACTCCTTAGGTACCATATTGATTTTGGGTTTGAATATACTGACTTGAGGTTTTATCCACTCTAATTAATATGGGATATAAATATATACATTTTAAATAGTACATAAGGAAGTGAGGGTATTGAAAATTCTTAAAGTCTTGTGTAATCTGCAAGTGTTGAGAATTTGTATGATACAACACCACCTTTTCTCTTCTCTGTGTAGAGCCCCACAGCAAATAAGGCTCAACTTATGTGACTTTGAATATCTCTACCTCTACATTACTCCTATGACCCTAAGGAGACCATAGCTGCCTGGAGAGGAGTTTTGGAACTATAGCTTCCACTTTCTGGATCCTGATTGTGATTCTGCTATCCAGAATCATTAGTTATCATTAGTTCCTGAATTAAGTTCTGTGTAAAGACTCTTAAACTCTTAGTGTAGCTCTGATTGGCAGAAATTACTCTCCTTTTATTATTTTAGTGTATCAGTCAACTATTGCTTCATAACAAATAACATAAAATCTCAGTACCCTACAAAATAAGCATTTATTTAACTTGCATATCTGCAGGTCAGCTGGGGGTTGGCTGACCTAGATTGGGTTTGGATCATTAGTGCTAAGGTACAGGTTAAGATAAGATCTGCTCCATGTATCTCGCATCCTCCATGTATCAGTAGGCCAACCAGAGTATACTTCCCTCATTGTGATGGTAGAGGCATATGAAGCCACACCATATAACTTAAGCTCATTTCAAACTCCAGCTCATATCACATCTGCTAATATCCCATTAACCAAAGCAAGTCATGTATATAAGCCCAGAGTCGCGAGTGAGAAAGTATACTCCCACAGATGCTTCAGGGAGGAAATAAATATCTTTGAACAGTAGTCTAGTATACCACGATTATTAAATTTTATAAAGAATATGAAAATCCTTGATAATGTCTGACATATGGTAAATACTTAATAAATATTAATACATATTCTTCTTCCTCCCTCCTCTTCCTTCTTGTCTTTCTTTCATGCGTTCTTCCCATCCGAGCTATGCCTTTTTTGCACATAATTGACCAGTATCAGCCAAAGGCAAAGCTCTATCAGTATCAAGCATGAGACTATTATTAGATTGTGAATCACTCCCCAAATTGAGGGAAACACTTCAAAGAATTTTAGAGAATCATCTTAGGGAACTAGAACACGGTTTTTAGAGGTTTGAGAATGAATTCTGGTTACACTATGTACTAGCTAGGTGTATTAGTCACAGTGCAAGTGGAGAAGCAAATCCAGTAGAAGGTATATATTAAGAGACTTATTGTGAGGAATTCCCTTACATGATTGTGGGGGCTGCTGGGCAACTCTGAGATCTGTAGAGCAGGCCGTCAGGATGGGCAGGCTGGAAGCCTCAGGGAGGAACTGACACTGTAGTCCTCAGGGAGAATTTCTTCTTCCTCAGGGAAGACTCAGCTCTGCTCTTAAGCCCTTTCAACTGATTGAATCAGGCCCATCCAAATTATCTAGGATAATCTCCCTTCTCATTCAACTGATTCTGGACTTTAATCACACCTGCAAAATACCTTCCCAGCAACATGTAGATTTGTGTTTGATGGAATAACCAGACTGTAGCCTTGCCATGTTGACATGTCGGAAGACTATCACACTGGGTAGGGGGGGCCTCTGGTTCCTTAGCTGTGAAAGTGGAAATTATATCTATCTTGTAGTGTTACCACAGATTAATTGAGATAACTTCCTTCAAGCTTTGCTGCTAAGACAAACCTGCCCATCCCTACTGAATTCCTGTTTTTCAGTGGAGTGTGTGGTAAATATCTGATGCTGGACTTTACATGATAACAAAGGAATGGAGTTGACCTTTATGTTGAAAAAGTCCATTTTGCTATTTACTAGCCTCCAAATAATTCCTAGTTACAGTCATGTACTACTTAACAATGGGGATACATTCTGAGAAATGCACTATTAGGTAATTTTGCTGTTGGGTGAACATCATAGAGTGTACTTATACAAACCTAGATGGTATAACCTACTACACGCCCAGGCTGTATGGTACTAATCTTATGGGACCACTATCGTATATGTGGTCTGTCATTAATTGAAACATTCTTATGCAGCACATGACTGTATTCAGTCTGTATGGTCCAAAGTTTGCTGTGAATTTAAGTAAATAGGAAATGTCGCCACATGACATAGATTGGTACTTGCATATACATATCTCATTATCAGTAATTCAAATTATTTCAGAAAACTTAAGAGGGTGTTTCTGACTATCAGAATCTCAGACAGACAGTGGACCCAAGGAGAGGCCCAGGCCAGGATTGAAATGCTGACAGAGCAGAGAAGGCTATGGATTCTTGAATTTCTCCAGGGCTTTAAAAATGACCAGGGGAGTCAAGGTGTGTCAGCTGTGGCAAGTCACTTCTTTCCTGTGGGCTGTAGTTTTCTTTTCTGCAAAAGTGATAACATTGGCTGAGGTAACCATACACTTTGCTGTCCTATCTGGTGTACTTTTGATGGTGAAAGGGTTAATTATTCCAGGAGAATAGCTCTAAACTGGGTTTGTCCAGGTGACTCGGGGCATATAGTCACCCCAACATTGGATAAGTTCTATGAGCCCATGAATCTCTAGGGAAGATTAACACCTACCAAGAACCATCCACATGCAGACCCCTTACTTAGCATATAGGTTACGTACCACAACATATTTAAACTATCTGCTTCGGCTTTGCTTTTCCCACTGGTCTCCACACCCCTCAAGGTCCAGGCCATATCATACTCTTGATAGCTCTTGGCATAGGATAGTTTCTTCATCAATGTGTACTGAATCCTCTTAATTCTCAAATAACTCTATGGGGTAGGTGACTGTATTTCCTCCCCAGAGATGATGGAGAAGCTTGCAGGGGTTCCCACCACAGGAGCAGGCATGCCTGTGGTGTTTTCCAGGCTGCCAGGCAGAGCTGTGGTTCTGCGGGCTCCAGGCCTGCTCCCCATCTCAGGCCCCAGGCCTGGGCTTTCCCAGGCACATGTTACCTCTGATGATATTAAAGGTCAGGCCAGGTCCTTTATAGGCCGCGGGAAGTGAAGCTTATTTCTTGCCAGGGGAGTTATTATGGCTGGTATCACAGGGTTTACAGGCCCCGGGAACCATGTCGTGGGGCTTTTGAGTTTAAATGGAGGCAATTCATAGGCTCCAGAAGACTTGTAATGTTTATAAGAATTGCACAGTTTCGTGTAACTCTCAGGTGCCTAAAATTCAAGTCTTCGTTTCTCAGTCATTGTAAGATGCAGGCTGTCAAAGCGAATATCAGGCTCTAATTTCTTAGAGAGACGACAGAACTAAATAAAATCTCAATATGGAGCTTAAAACACAACTCTCCAGACTACTTTGGAAACATTAAAAATGCCCCTTATTCCTAAGGTTATCCTAGTTCGTAAACTAAAACAAAGTTTTCCGCTGATACACAGAACTTGAGAAATTACAATAAAGAAAGCATTTTTTGTAGGACAAATCAAACGTCAAATTTTTAGTAGGAACCAACCTGGAACTGTGAAGATGACTTCATGTTTATGTTGGCTTAAACCTGTGTGTATGTGTGTGTGAGAGAGGGTATGTGTGTGTGTGTTTGTGTGTGTGTGTATGAGTGTCTATGTGTATGTGTATATGTGTGTATGTGTGAGTGTGTGCTGGTGTATATGTAAATGTAGGTATATGTGTGTATGCCTTGTGTGTGATTGTGTAGGTGAGTGTGTGTATGTAAACATGTATGCCTGTATATGCCAGTGTGAGTGTGTTCGTGTGTGGTGTGTGTGAGTATGTATGTGCATGTATGAATGTGTATGTGTGTCTGTGTGTCTACTTTCACTAGGGACATAGGGAAATCCTCTCTGAGAAGCTGACATTTGAATGAAGGAGGCAGCCATGCAAAGACAGCGATTATCAAGCTCAAAGTCCTTGAGTTAGAAACAAGTGTGATGTGTACAAGGAATATAATGAAGGCAGTGTGGCTAGAACCTGGTGTTCCAGGTGGGGTGGAGGGAGATGAGATCAGAGGGGTAGGTAGGCTGAGACACATACAGTGCTGTAAGCCACTATAAGGACTTTGATTTTGGACTCAGGCTTATGGGACACCATTGGAGGATTTTGATCAGCAAAATGATACATTCTGACTTACACTTAAAAAAGATCACTTTGGCTTTTGTAGGAAGGCTAGAGAGGAAGCAGGAAGGACCGCTGCAGGAGTTCAGTAGGGACCTGGAATAGGATGGAGTGTTGACGGTGGTGGGAAGATTGGGTCTGCTTTGTATTTGGGAGGTCAATGGCTATGCTGGTAATTGGATGTGAGGGGTGAGGGAAAGAGAAGAATAAAAGATCATGCCTAGGCTTTGGTCAGTGGAACAAGGTAGTCAATGGTATCCTTGGCAAATATGGAGAACACTGGAAGAAGAACTGGTTTGTGGCTGGGAAGTAGCGGAAATCAAGAATTCTTTAACCACATTAACTTTGAGAAGCATATTTCCTTCCTCTCCCTTCCCTTCCTTTCCTGGCTCTCCCTCCTTCTCCTGTTTCCCTTTTTTTTTCTCTTTTCTTTCCTTTTCTGAGGGCCTAAGCATTGTGTTAGGTGCTGTGATACCAGGAGGAGGTGACAGAATTGTTGCTCTCAAGTAACTCACACACTAATGGGAATCGTTGGTGCATAAACAGTTAGGAGGTATTGAGAAAAGTGCTCTAATAAAGTTTTGCCCAACTGCTATAGAAACAGAGGGGAGGAAATATCTAGCTCTGGCGTCTTCAAGAAATAACATAAGAGATAAGATTTATTGAATTGTCTGAGCTCTCCTGTCTAGTACCCAAATCCTTATTCTTTTTTCTTAACTCTTAGCTTTAAACCTGGAAGCTGGTCATTGATTCTTTGGTTATATGCACACTCTTATATTTCCTGGATTGAGGTACTGGCTCCTTTCCTGGCTACAGTTTCAGCCTTTGACTTGATGCATTGATAGATTAGCCTCAGAGTAACAGCAGGCTAAACCTGACCTCTGGTTCAAGTACATGGTTCTGTGGGTGGCCCCTAATTGGTCCTGCCCTGATGGGCAGGGCATACACAGGTTCTACCTGGGTTTGGGGAAGGCTTTATGGAGGAGGCAAGTCGTGAAGGAAGGATAGAAACAAGCCAGGCAAACAAAGCAAAGTCCTCATCCTTGCCTGGTTCCATCTGTGGGTGTAACAACAACATGTCTCATTTCTCCTACGGTACAGCTTCTCTTGACCAGTGCTGGGGTGTGGGGAAAGGGACTGATTGAAGTTGTAAGAAGGTAAAATGGTCTAATCTGCTAGGTTTTAGGCTAAGTACAACAGGCTGATAACAAGAGTGAGTAATGTAGTTCCTGTTTGTGAGGAGCTCAAAATTCAGTAAAGGGAACAGCTTTGTAGATAGATGATCCATTGAGGACAGAATATACTTCTTAGCCCCTTTGATTTTGAGCTTGGCCATTTGGCACATTTTGGTCAATGGAATATTAGAGGATGGAACATACACAGAAGGCTTAAATATGCTTGTGTAGTTTGGGCTTGACTCTTGGCTCCAGGAATCACCGTGAGAAGAGCGTGCCCCATAAGGAGGACAGACATCTGGAATAGGCCTGAATCTTACCTGTGGCCTGCAGCCAAGCCCAGCTCACTCATGGCATAGAGTAGAGTTGCCCCAGCTGACCTGTGGACCCATGAGCATGAGAATATATGCTTATTGACAGCAGACACTTACTTTTGGGCCAGCCTGTTATGCCGCATTATTGAGGAAATAGTTGACAAATACACCATTCATGCATCTTTCTTATCTAGTGGTCAGGAGCCTGTATCTCTTCATCCCAGTGTTCTCAGTCAACCCTATACCATGGCATGCCTGTTGCTTGACTTTTGTAGACAAACTATTCTGTAGTTTCATATTGATCTGAATGGATTGAGCTCTTCCGTTTTATAGGTAGGAGTTACCGTAAAGTCGTTTAATCCAGTCTCATCATTTTATAGATGAAGAAGTCAAGAGAATGCAATTTGGTTAAAATCTCACTCTTAGAGGTGCAGAGAGAGAATCCAGGCATTCTGACCTGCCCTTCTGTGCATCTTTTCCTTTTGCCAAATGACTTTTAATCCCATTAATTGAATGTTTCAGGATACTGTAAATCTACTTTAGCAGTGGAGAAAGAGTTGATAAGCAGACATAGAGGGAAGGTGAAGGCATCAGGGCGTGGTGCTAAAGAAAGTTGAAATCAATAGGTTGGTGAGGCGTTTGCCGTGGCTAGAAATAAAGGCTCTTCTGAAGTGCGCAATCATTAGACTTGTTCAGAGTTTCTCTGGGAAGAAAGGGATGAAATTAAACCATGGAAAATTCTGGCCAGGTCATGAAAAAACATTTTCCAAAAGAGCTGTTAATTTGACGGTGGAATGAGTCACAGTCCATGGGTAGGGCTGAAAATCCCATCAGCTGAATTACTCAAAACTTAACTGGACAATAAAAAAATGTATGGTCAAGGCAATCATCCCTTCAGGGTTAGGCCAAAGAGACACTGTGTCCCTGTTTGAACTTTTCCTCTGTATTTTCAGGCCAAATCTACATGGAAAATTACCTGGTACCTCAAATCATTAGAATGGCGGAGCCAGATTATTTCACTGTGGAAGACTTTTCCCATTTCACTTTTATTCAGGGTCAAATTCATTGAATGGTGACCAAACTTTCAATATTGTTATTGTGGCAGGCCTGGAACTTAACTAGCTGATAGTTGGAAAATAAAGTTTCTCGGTGAACTTAAACCTTGAATTTCCCGATTTATAAAAAAATATGATACTGTCTAGTAACAGTGATATCCCAATGGAGCTTACTAACTCGAAGTCACAGCAGTGTGATTTTAAAAACCTGGTTTTAAAAGCGTTCATCTTTAGATGTATGGTTGTCTTTCCCTCATCTTCTCTAAAGGTTCCGCACCCAATTCCAATACCTGTGTGGGAGTTTTCCCATACCACCAAACAATTTTCTGACACCAGCCGGATGTCCTACAATTCAACTCAATTCTGACACTATTTACCCGAAGATAGCATCGGGTTCCACAAGTTAAGGGCTCAGTCTTATAAGACTGCCCTCGACTTCGGATGCCAATCGCAAATCTAGGTTGTCACCTGCACTTCTGACTGGGTGGCTATAAATCAGAGGTTCTCATGACCCCCTCCTTGGGTTTGATTAATTTGCTAGAGTGGCTCACAAAATTCAGGAAACCTGTTACCTCACTAGATTACTGGTTTATTACAAAGAATATTAAAGGATACTAATCAACAGCCAGATGAAGAGATACATAGGGCGAGGTCCCGAACAAAGGAGCTTCTGTCCTCATGGAGTTTGGGGCCCACATGGTGGCACATGGATGCATTCTGGTTTACTAACCTGGAAGCTCTCCAAACCCTGCCCTTTTGGGTTTTTACGGAGGCTTCATTACATAGGTATGATTGATTAAAGCATTGGCCAGTGGTGATTGATTCAATATCCAGCCCCTCTCCTCTTCCCAGAGGTCAAGGGAATGGGATTAAATATTCCAACCTTCTAATCACAGGGTTGGTACTCCTAGCAACCACACCCGTTCTTTAGGTGCTTTCCAAAAATCGCCTCAATAACATAACAGAAGACCCCTTTATCGCTCTCATCTCTTAGGAAATTCTAAGGGTTTAAGGAGCTCTGTGCCAGAAATGGGTACAAAGACCAAATATGTATTTCTTATTATGAACCACAGTGATCACACTCTCCTTAATTTTTCTTTTAAAAGAAAAAAATGAGACGTGGTCCTCACATTGTGATAAACTGTAAAATGCCTGGTGAACGCCAGAACTCCTTCACTTCTCAGCTCAAGCATAACTCCTCAGGGAAGCCCTTCTGCACCCTGGTTTAGGACAGGAGTGAAATTCACAGAACTGAATTCCTCTTTTTCAGGGCATTTATGTCAGCCAGTAATTGTGCATTCATTGTTGTGATTCTTTTGTTAACATCTGTCTTCTTCATTAGTGTGTAAACTCTTCATTGAGCGTCTGTGATTCAGTGAGTGTATCACTGAGTGAGCAGACTGAGGATGGACATTCTTGGTTTTCGTTTATTATTTTAAATTTATTATTAAATTATTATATTAATAATTATATTATGTTATTTATTAATTGATATATTATATATTAAATTATAGTAATAATTATATTATGTTATTTATTAATTTATTTATTAATTCATATATTATATATTAAATTATTAAAATATAAAATAAATATTATATATATTTTATTTATAATAATTTATTATTATTCCTTCTTGAGGCCTCTGCTTATACCCCTTCCTGTGTCTCTTGTGAAATGGCCTCTTCAGTGGCTTGTAGTTGTCCTCAGGTTAAGTTCCAACTCCCCCTTGTGGCCCTAAAGACTTCTCGTGCTATTGGTTCTTCCTACCCATCTAGACGTTTCCCTTTCTCCCTAATTCCTACCCAGAACTCAACTTTTCAGCCACCACTGAACTTCTGAAATTTCTCGGATGGAAGTCTCTGTCTTTCCTGTCTTCCTCTCTCTTGCCCATGATTCTCTTAGGGTTTGTATTAGTTTCCTATGGTGGCTTTCCTATTACCACAAACTTGGTGTCTCAAAACAACAGAAATTTATTTATTCTCTCACAGTTCTGGTGACCAGAAGTCTGAAATCAAGGTCTCCACGGGGCCATTTTCCCTCTGGAGGCTCTAAGAAATAATCCATTTCTCATCTCTTCCTGTTTCTTGTGCTCTTGGTATTCCTTGTCTTGTGGCCACGGCTCTTTGCTCTGTCTTCACATCACCATCTGTGTGTGCATCTTCTCCTTTGTATGTCGATCTTATAAGGGTATTTGTTATTAGATAAGGGACCACCTGGATAATCCAGGACAATCTTCTCACTCAAGAGCCTTAACTTAATTACATCTGCAAGGCCCTTTTTCCAAATAAGATAATATTCATAGATTACAGGGATTAGGACATAGACATAACTTTTTGGGGGAAGGGCCACTATTCAACTCACTACAGGTCTTGATATTTTTTCTTATGAATTTAAACAACTTTTATTTTGTTCACTATAATGGCTAATTACCCTTTGTCATATTTGATAAGAATATTTTTGGCAATAGGCAGTTTGTCTCTTAATTCCCTTATGTTGTGTTGATGTGCAGTCTGGTAGAATCCATGACTGTTTAGGTTATTCTTGAGGTACACCTCTGTAGCCCCAAACTAAGAAGAATCCCAATCCTTATGCATGCCTCTAGAAGGAATTAAAGGGGACCCTCTACCTAATGTGCAGCAACATGTTTCATATTCTCTTTTTACAGATTTCTAGTTTGTTATATCCCACACTCTTCAAAATGTCTCATTCTCTGAATATACTCCTGTCTCATCAAAGAATCCTTCTTTCCATTTTAGAAAGAATAAGGAACTTTGAATAGGGACTGGATTTACTTGATAAGGACTTGTTAATTTTGTTAGCTAGGATAACATGGAGATTATGTAACATCCTTATCAGTAGAGATGCACACTCAAGTATTTGCAGGTAAAATGACATGATATCTCGAATTTGCTTTTAAATGCTTCAGCCAAAAACGGAGTAGTGGTGGGAATTACATAAAATAACATCTGTAAAATGTAGATAATTGTAGTTAGGTGATGGATACATGGGGATCCATTATACTCTTCTCTCTTCTCTGGAGTGTGTTTGAAGATTTTGCCCTCCCCCTACCAACCAGTCTCAGCTTTCTCTGAAGATTGTCCTAACCTCTCCCTAACTCCTCCTCACCTTCTAGTCTCATCCTTCTCTGTCCAGTCTCCCAATCTGTACCCCACAGCCTCGGAGCAAACCACGCTGAGCCCACTGCTCCTCAGGAAGGGGTGGAGAGGAGGAGGCAAAATCAGAACACAATTGCCCAGTGTCCCTTTGACAAGCAAGGGGCAGTCGGTGAACGTTCTCACATTCATACATTTTTATCTACCACCAACATTTCTCAGCTTCACCTGGTCACATCTGTAAATCTTGCCCTTTGGGTGTTTGTTGATTGCCTCAAAGCTTAGCAAACGTTTCCTCCACAGTCTCATACTCGATAATTTTTTTGTATTTAGTTCGGAAGATATTCTCTTGCACTCATTGATATTTTTCTCTGATATTCATTCAACACAAATCACTTGAGGGCCTACTGTACTCTAGGTGCCATAACAGGAACTAAGGATACAAAAATAAAGTCACCAGCCAGCCATTCAGGATTGTCAATTCAGAAGGGGAGATAAACCAGAAACAAATCTGTCGAGTCTAGCATAGTAAGTATAAAAGTGTAAGTGTGGACACAGCTTAGAGTAGTACGGAGGAGGAAAGAATTTATACTTTAAATTTACAATAGGTGACATTTGAGGCCCTGCAATAAGTTCTGTGTATGCTTTATATCCAGTATGTGTAACAACCTTTAAAGATAGGTATTAATGTTACCATTTTGCAGAGGTGGAAACTGAGGCTCAGGAAAGTTAAGGATCTTGTCTAAGATCACACAGCTAGTAAGTGGTAGATCTGAGGTTTCTTTCACATGATTCTTTTTTTAGTATTTGGGCTTTCAAATATTTTATTTAGTGGATGCTTGCTAATTTTTACGAGGACATTCTAGGTTTTAAACAATTCTCTATAGAGCAGGCTTGCTGTTGGTAGGAATTATATAATTTTTATCTTTCAATGTTATTTTAAAATTCAATTTGGGCTGGCCCAGTGACATAGTGTTTAAGTCCACACGCTCCGCTTCTGGCAGCCCGGGGTTCACAGGTTCGGATCCCGGGCGCGGACCTATGCACCGCTTGTCAAGCCATGCTGTGGCAGGCGTCCCACATAAAGTAGAGGAAGATGGGCATGGATGTTAGCCCAGGGCCAATCTTCCTCAGCAAAAAAGAGGAGGATTGGCGACAGGTGTTAGCTCAGGGCCAATCTTCCTCACATACACACATAAAATTCAATTAAAATTTTTTTTTTGCATCATGCTAGATTCAAGGAAATGAGCCTTTTGGATGAGGGAGATAGGCTCCCTGGGATGAAAGAGGGGCCTTCCAAGGAGGTCATACATCACAGTAAATTCCAGATGGACTATGTTTTCATCAATTTATGAAACCATGACAGAACTAGAAGGAAATATAGGAAATTCTCTAATAACTAGATGTGTAATACTTTTCAGAGATAACAACAATGAGAGGAATTGCAAACATAAAAGAATGCTAATTTAACAACATATTCACAGATTCTACATGTCAAAAACATAAGCTAAATTTAAATGCAAATAACAGAGTAGGAAAAGATTTTCAAAAGTTATTGCAAAGTTTTGATATCCTTAGTAAATAAAGAGTTAATATTGCTCTCTAATATTGCCCCCCTCCACAGTAATGGGGAGTAAACAAAGAATTAATTTAAAAATACCCCCTCCCTATTAAATTCAAAAGGATGCTAAACACAGGTGGGAAGAAAAAAATTTTTTTCTTAAAAGGTGATGGCAAAATTCCTCTTAGGGAAGAGAGCTGTTTTTTATTTAGAAAAACCATTCATAAACTATTTAGTTCAGAAAAGATAGGTTTTGGTTTCTTCTTTGTATTTTTACTTATTTGGCATAATGGTAATACTTTTCTAAACCTAAAGAAATTAAATAAACGATATTTTAAAAAAGATTCTCCTGGGGGCTGGTCTGGTGGCATAATGGTTAAGTTTGTGCACTCAACTTCGGCGGCCCAGGGTTCGCGGGTTTCGATCCCTGGTGCAGACCTACATACGGCTTATCAAGCCATGCTGTGGCGGCATCCTGCATACAAAATGGAGGAAGATGAGCATGGATGTTAGCTCAGCAACAATCTTTCTCAAGCAAAAAGAGGAAGATTCGCAACGGACGTTAGCTCAGGGCCAATCTTCCTCACAAAAAAAGAAAAAGAAATAAAAAAAGATTCTTCAGCACAGGATGCCAGCCAATCACATGTATCTGTTCTTGTTGCCTCCATGCTGACTTCTATCTCTATCTGTGTCTCCTTATCAAATCCTTCCAGGGGTGAGTTCAGTTTGGTCTCTGTGATAACAACTCCATTTATTATTTCTCATGACTCTGTGAATTGATGGGGCTCAGCTGAGCAGTTCTTCTGTTTCACATGATATTGCCTGGAGCTGGAGAAAGAAATCTGGGGCTGGAGGTGAACTTGGAACTGGAACTCCAGGATGGCTCACTCTCAAGTCTGGCAATTGGGCTGGCTGTCAGCCGTGAGCTCAACTGGACCTCCTGGTGGGGGCCTCAGCTCTCCTCTATGGAGTTGCTTCATGAAACGACTTGGGCTTCCTCACTTCATGGTGGCTGGATAACAAGAAGGAGCCCTCCAAATACATGAGCAAAAAAACTGTAGGTCTCTTAATGCTTAGTCTTAAGTTACTGTATTAGTCAGGGTTCTCCAGAGAAACAGAACCAATAGGATGTGTGTGTGTGTATATATATATATATAGAGAGAGAGAGAGAGAGAGAGAGAGCGCACGACTTATTATAAGGAATTGGCTCATGCAATTATGAACGTTGATAAGTCCCAAGATTTGCAATTGGAGACCAAGAGAGCTGATGGTGTAGTTCCAGTCCAAAGGCCAGCAGGCTCAAGACAAAGGAAGAGCCCATGTTTCAGTTAGAATCTGAAGGCAGAAAAAACCAATACCCCAGCTTGAAGGCAGTTAGTCAGGAGGAATTCTCCCTTATTGGAAGGGTCAGCTTTTTTGTTCTATTCAGGCCTTCAACTGATTGAATGAGGCCCACCCTCATTAGGGAGAGCAATCTGCTTTCCTCAATTTACCAATTCAAATGTTAATCTCATCCAAAAACACCCTCATGGACACACCCAGAATAATGTTTGACCCGATATCTGAGCACTCCATGACCTAGTTAAGTTGACACATAACGTTAATCATTACAGTTATGTAGAGTCTCTTCTGCTGCATTCAATTGGTCAAAGCCTAATACCAGCCAAGATTCAAAGGGATCAGAAAGAGACTTCACTTCTTTTAGAGTCTGTGTGCTTTCCAACAGAGATGCGATGATGTCTGTGTGAAAAGTACATGCCTGGATCCTATCTCATATCTGTTAATTTAGAATTAAGGATAAAAATCAGACTATTGGTAGTGAGCACGATGCAATCTACACAGAAACTGATAAGTAATAATGTACACCTGAAATTACTAATGTTATAAACCATTATGACCTCAATAAAATAGTTAAAAAAAATCAATCAAGAAGGTGGGGCCAAGGAATCTGCATTTTTACAAAGCTTCCTCAAAGATTATGATTCTAGTCATAGTTTAAGGACCCATGTCCTGGGCAACGGGAAACCATCTGCCTATTGGTTTTGGACTCTTCTCCAACTCTGATTTTCCTCTGGGATTTAGACCTTGTGTCCAGCTGCCTCATTTCTGCCTTTACCTTTATTTTCTGCTTTTCTAATCCTGTCTCAGTATTGTCATCTTGAAATGAGTCCACTTCATTACACAAAAATATGGCACTTCCTTTCATTGTTTTGTTTGATCCTTTTCTTTTTAACCTTGAAACTGTGCTAATTTATTTTATTTTTAAGATATGCTTTTAAATTTTAAAATAATTTTACACTTATAGAAAAGTTGTTAAGACAGTACGGAGAGTTTCCATATACTCCTCATTTATTTTGCTCTGTCACTAACAAGTAAGCATGGCTCATTTGTCAAAACTGAGTCATTCACATTGATACAGTACTATCCACCGAACTACGGACTTTATTTGGAGTTAACTAGTTTTTCCATAGTGTCTTTTTTCATATTACAGGATCAAATCCAGGAAATCAATTTTATTTAGTCATCATGTCTCCTTAATCTCCTCTGATCTATGACAGTCTCTCACTTTCCTTGTTTTTTACGATCTTGACAGGTTTGAAGATTACTAGGCAAGTGTTTTGTAGAATGTCCCTCAGTTAGAGTTGTCTGATGTTTTCCTTCTTTTCCCATGATTAGATTGGGGTTTTGTGTTTGGGGGAAGAATTCTACAGAGGTGAAGTGCCCTTCTAATCACATCATGTCAGGGAGGACATGAGGTCAACATAACTTATCATTGAGGATATTAACCTTCATCACTTGGTTAAGTTCATGTCCACCAGGTTTCTTCACTATAAAGTTATGGTTTATCCCTCTCCGTACTCTGTTCCTTGGAAGTGAGTCACTAAGTCTAGCCACTTTCAAGGGGAGGGAAGTTAAGCTCCATCTCCTGGAGAGGGGAGTATTGACATACAGTATTAGGACTTCTTCTGTAAGAAAGATTCCAAATAACATATGTCTGGTTCTTTAAATCCAGGAATTTTCAAAGTAAGGAGATTGGATAAAATAGATTATCATAACAGCATTGTCCTGGACAAAATGAGAACCACTTCTTCCAACTTGTACAATAATTATACATCTTCTTCAGCTAGGTCTATAGCATGGGGACTATCTTTAGGATCTATCAAAATATCACGCTTCTTTGATAAAGATTATTTCCCCAATTCTGAGGGTCACTAAATCAGCTGCCTAAAACAGACTTTTAAAAACCAAGTGAAAAAGACCATGCCATGAAAAGTACAATTGCCAGCGTTTCCATGGAAACTAGAGTACAAAGAGGCTGTTTGCCTAGAAAGGTCTGTTTATTTTATTTTATTTTTTTAAACTATCAAGAATAACCCTTTGAGATGTGACATTCTGTTTTCACAAGCGCACTCAAGGTGTCAGACAGAGCCCAATTTTATATTCCTTGAAAATAGAGCGTGCTGTAGTGTTTGCCGGACTTTTCAACATGTCACTTTCAACCAATTTTATGTACAAATGGGTTACAGTCCCATGAAAATATTACGAAAAAGAGGAAACTGTTTCAAGAAGGAGTATTAAGTATTATTATATTGAAAGCCGTTCAGGGTGGAAAACCTTGCCACCCAACCTCCAGTCTTTCAGAGGAACAAGGAACCAGAGTATTTGTATAAAATGGGAGAGTCTCATCTTTACCAACTGGAGGGCCGAGGGGAGCTCAGGTAAATCGGCCATTCATCTCCCTCCTCTAAAATCATGCTTGCTTTGGTGATGTGACCTTGGAGCCACTTTCAAAGGCATCCTTGGTCCCCTGCCCTCTGGGGCACTTATTTCCATTCTCCGTACAATATGGCTCCAGGATACACTTGCTTACCCCAAGACCAGCTCTTCAGACTTGCAGCGAATTTATTACATGAGATTTATTGAGAAATGTTGGATTACGGGGTATTCCAGGAGTCATTTACATCTTTAAAATAATATATTCATTTAAAGTACCTAAGGCTTGCTTCTCACATCTGTCATTTTAAAATATGCCCCCTTCACACGGATGCCGCTTTGATGCAACAACGTCTGAGGAGCAGCCTTTCGAGGGTATGTCAAGACAAGAAGCGGGGATAATTTAAAGTGACAGGGCCAATTTTAAAACAGAGGCCCAGTGTTCTTTATTTTGGGGACTGGGCTCAGACTGAGCTACTTTGTGGCCTCTAGAGCTTCGTAGAGAGCTTCTCAAGTTTTACTCTACTCCCAGGAAAATGAGGCTTTCAACCCATGGAACAGTTGAAATCTTTGCGCAGAGCACATTTCAGAGACTTAAAATCTGGGGATAGCGTGTGAATTAGGTGGAGTTTTTCTTGACTCCTTGAGCTCTCTCCTTCATGGGCTCTTTTAGCGTTGAAAAGATTTTGTACTCACATATTCGGTACACAAATATTTTATACTTCAAAATGAGATGCCCCTACCATTTTATTTTGCTGTGTTATTGAAGTGAGAACCAGAAGTGGTTAACTCTTGGAGAAATGATTACTTCAGTGAAAGATTCATTCTTCCCTTCCTCTGTGTGTTTCTCTTGTTCTGCTTTCCAGGCGCATAGCCCCCTGTTCTAGTGCCTTGAATGGGGGGCCCCCCAAAGGCTATGTTCAAGTCCTAACTCCCAGTACCTGTGAATATGACCTGATTTGGAAAATGGGTCTTTGCAGATGTAATTATGTTAAGGATCTCAAGATGAGATCCTCCTGGATTAACTAAGTGGACCCTAAATCCAGTGACGCATGTCCTTATCAGAGACAGAAGAGAAGATACAGACACAGAGGAAAAGGCCAAGTGAAGACCATGGGAAGATGGAGACAGAGATTAGAATTATGCTTGCACAAGCCAAGGAACACCTGGAGTCACTAGAAGAGACAATGAAGGATTCTCCCTCAGAGCCTCCAGAAGGAACAAATCCTGCCAACACCTTGATTTCAGACTTCTGACCCCCAGAACTGTGAGAGAATACACTTCTGTTGTTTGCAGCCATAAAGTTGTGGTAATTTTTTATGGCTGCCACAGGAACTTAATACACCTGTGTTCATTCTTATCAACACTGCTTCTTGGGAAACCTATTTCACTTCTTCATTTTGTACTTAGCACAGTCTAGGCCCTGGAAATATAAACATCAATAGGGCAGGTCAGTGCCTTTGTGGAGTTTGTAATCCAGGTGTGGGGAGGGACGGAGATGGGTCTCTACTAGCCCCAATAAACATCACCAGATGCATGCAGATCCCCAGGTTAGCCTGTCCTCATACCTCTGTGCCTTGCCTGTGGCAGGGCTTCTCAGCCTTGGCACTATTGACATTTCGGACAGATAAATCTTTGTTGTTGGGCTGTACATTGTAGGATGTTTAACAGCATCCTTGGCCTCTACCGACTAGATGCCAGTAATCAGTCCATCCCTCTGTCCATTATGACAATCAAAAATGTATCTACACATTGCCGATATATATCCCTTGAGGGAGCAAAATTGCCCCTGGCTGAGAAGTGCTGCTGTATAGCATTTCTTTGTCTGGAACACTGTTGCCCTTGACCCTCTGGCAAGCTCTTGAGGTCTTTCTTGATTCTCAAATCTGGGTGCTCCTCCTTCATTCCTATGGCACTGTACACAAGACGTAGTTAAAACAGTTGTCTTACCTTTCTGCATTTTTCTGTCTAAACCTCTGCTTTCCTCCCAAACTTGAAGTTATGTAAGAAGAGGTATGTGTCTTTGAATCTCTGTTTTCCCTCATGCCTCATGTTTGTTGTGATAAGAAGGAAAGACCTACTGGAGTCATACCATGAGATCCCAGAGGAGACAGGTGTGCAAGGCCCAGCAAATGAACAGTTTGTTACTAGAAAAAGCTTTGTCCCCACACCTCAGTGTAGCCTCCTGGGATGCTGACTGGGCCTATGTGGACCACAAAGCCTTCTTTTGTGTCCCTGGCCTAAGGCCAGCAATTTGAGCAGTGTGGGCAGCTTCTGAGATCCCTTTTCCCTGGGCCAGCACCGCCGAAGCTTGTCCTGTGGCTCAGTGGTCCCTTAAAATAGTCCTGGAAGACAGAGTCTCATGGTCATCGACATTTAGGAAACCCTGCCTCCTAGATGTCCCTCCTAGAAATTCACAGTGCACATTAGTAAAGATGAAAGACTGAGATGAGAAATTTGTTTCACATTATTTATATCACAGTTTTCTAAACTTATTTATAGGACTATGGAACCTAAAACAACTAAGAAATATGTAACATATGTTTTAGGAAATATAACTCAAATTCATACCCTAATGTCATCCATCTGAGGCAGCAGGTACATACTGACCCACATTGTTTTTTATTTGTTTGTTTTTAGATTTAAATTAACATCTATAAATCAGAAGATTTCTCCTAAAAATGGGTTTGGAGGCCTCTTTAATTTTTCTTTTCCTATTTGGTATGAATTGCATGGGACTGAACAGTGTCTGCTTAGTTTAAAGGGCAAGAGTGCTCTCCAGTAAACAAACCTAAATTCCCACCATTTCCTTTTATCTCCCTGAAGGAAGCTGAGGGTCAGATGCCTTTTATTATAGGCTTATTCTCTCATTTTCACTGTAAGGAAAGAAATACTGCTCTTTTGGAAATGAGGATAAAGAGAGATAGGCTTGAAGGCTGTCTTTCAAGGGAAAAAGGGGAGCAGGCGTCTTGGGTTTCTTATATGTGGGCAGTGTCACCTCTTACGCTGGCATGTGCATGCCTTCCATGGAGACAAAGCAAGAGAAGGGAAACCCAGGCAAAGCTCATCAAGGAGATAAAAGACCCTGTCCCTCCAAGGCCCCACATTGCAGGTTTCAGCACCCAGGATTCCACCAGAATTGGGCCACTCTTCCACTCCTGTAGGAGAGAGACTCTAAAGAGAGTCTCCCCTAGGTAGGGAGTCCCTGCGGAAGTGAGGTGCATAGAATTAGATAGCTGGATATGGGGAGGAGGACTTCCTTCCTGCTGGACTGAACGGCAACAAATAACGAGATTGGAAAGTGTAGGGTGTGTCTAATATGTGTGTGGCAAGACCCGCTAAGAAGTTGTTACTGCAGTGGTTGGGGGATGGAATGGCGATTTGGCCACAGACAGAGGGAAGAGAAGTGCTGGTCATCGAAAAGGTTCTTATGGACTCAGGCTCACTGGGTTGGAAGGATGTTGGCAGATTCTGGTTCTCCCTTCTCATACCTAAAACTTGGACAGATTTATTCACATTAAGAGAGAATGACAGATAGCCCCAAACAGGCGGGAAGAGGGGCACAAAGACTTCAGCCAGAGAAAGGGTCTATAATGGGAGAATAGCAGACACCAAGGTGGCTGGGAGGCAATCTGAGTGGGAGGGCTGCCCTGAACGTAGACTCCTTCTTTGCTTTCCTCCAAGTGAACCTGACTGAGGCACCATGGTGACACGAATCCAGTTCTCTCAGCTGGCCAGGCATTTGGACTTGGGCATTGAGGACAATGATCACACATTCTTCCTAATTCAGCCTGTCTTTGTGAAACTGTTTACTTTCCCCTGAAAGAGTTAAAGTGGCGCCTCACTGTGACGGGTGCAATTAAAATGTCATTTAGACACTTGGAGAATAATCTGGCTCCAGATTTTAAAGGGCCTCAAATAAGACCTCGTGGGCCCTTTAGGGAGCGAGATAACATTGTTATTGGTGTGAAAGGAGGGTGAGGGAGTATGGGGTCATGGTCTAACCCCACGAAGATAAATCTTCCTGTGCTGAGCAGAGGCCTGGCCATCTCCTTGTGATGTGGACTTTATATACAGGATCTGACTTGCGATTCATTAAACTGTTCCCATTTTAGCCACCAGTGCCCATGAAGGCAGATCTGTGCAATCTCATATTCCAGGAAGTAAATGTAACGTCACAGGCCAATGAAATTGACTAGTCTGACAGGAACACACAAACAACCAGGACGTAAGGCTGTACCCCGCATCCCCCCGCTGTGTTTATTTAGGAGTGGAGGTCCATTAAGTGCTCTGTGATGGCCTTCTGATAACACGCCCACCTTTGCGGGGCGGCTGGGGCTGCATGTCTGCCTTTAAATGTGACAGCTGACATTTTTGGATACACTTAAAAATGGGCTTGTCCACCACGGTGCAGAGGACAGAAACCACACATTTTAAAGTTATAGCGTCTCTAACTGGTGCTTAGGAACAAGTGGTTCTTTTCAGGGCTTTCCGTTTATGTCGAAGTCTCTTTTCACTGTGAGAATATTGTAAAACCTGGCACTAGAGATTGGGAATCTGTTGCTGGAGGGAGCAACATTTCAACAAATATTTACTGGATGCTCAAGGAAAATAATGATGAGTTGCATGCACTTTATCAACAGTGTAAATTTTGAGGGATAGGGAGGTGAGGCAGAGACCCCTGATTTTTTACCTTCTTGAATTTTGATTCTTAGGAGCCAAGTCTCTGAAAGTTTGGAGAGTGAATTGTAGCTTTCAAGCCTACCTACTAAGTCACATTTCTGCTAGTTCCCTGCAAGCTCGAAAATGTTCTCCCCACCGGAACTTCATCTGTGTCTTGTTCATTGCTCCCTGTCCCCCACCTCACTAAAAATGACCTATCTTTGATCTTTTTATTTTCATTGTTTCGTTGATTCATTGATTCACTCATTCACCTAATATTAAACGAGTGCCTGGCACTGCTGTGGTGCAGGGGACACTGCAGTGAACAACTCAGAGAATTCCATGTTCTTGTGGAGCTGACATTCTGGGGTAGGGAAAGGGGACAGACAGATAAATAAGTAAATCAGTTAATAAAGATGATAATTTCTGGGAGTGTTAAATGCTATGAAGAAAGTGAAACAGGATGAGGGGACAGAGGGTGGGGTGAAGAGGAGGCCTGGTTTAAGTTGGGTGGTCAGGGAAGACCTCACTGAGGAGGGAGTTCTGATCCAAGATGGGATGGCAAGGGGCAGCCATGTGGCCTAGAGGCAGATGCTCCATTTGGAGAGGGCCAAGGGCGGGATCAGGTTTGGATTGGTTGAGAAACACCAGGAGGCCTGGGAGGCAGGGAGGATATGAGCCAAGGGGGCAAGTAAGAGATGCAGTTAAAGAACTGGGGAGGGCCAAAGGTATGCAGAGCTGCAGGTCATGGTTAAGGGATTGGATTTAATTCAAGGTAGGATGGGAATCCAAAAGAGTGTGTAAGCAATGTTGTTGTGTGATCAGATGTGCCTTAAATCAGTGTTGTGTCTTTTCTCTTTTTAGGGCCAATTTAAATGTAGCCTGTGCTGTGAAATGTTTGCAGCAGAACAAATCCCTCCTGGGGTCCTAGACTCACAGTGTAGCTGTAGACTAATGAAGGGACATGATCTTCCTATCCCATTGCCTCCATGCTCTGTGAGGACGGGAATCATGCCCTGGTCGGCCCTGCTTCTCCACAGTGCTTTGCACACAGTACCTAGTCAATAAATGACTACTGCATTGACCTTAATTATAAGCTTCTGCAGGTTAATAACATTTGCCCAATTTATTTTGTAAAATTCCAAAGGGCCCTTAAGAAAAGTTCTTTGATGATCAATTGGGCTCTTGCAACAGCGGTTTAAATGGATCATCACACAGATGGCTCCCACCAAGTCGGGAGCTAATTAGGGTTAACTTGACCAAGAGAATTTATTCAAATTACTTCCCTTGGTCAATTAGTTTCCTGCAGGTGATTTTAGCATGTTTCTTAAACGCGTCAGTGTTCAGGCAGTGAAATCAAGATTAAAAGCCCAGACTCCGTATTGCAGGTCCCAGAAAAAATGTACATTTTAACGGCTGCTCCCCGAACTTCAAAATTAAACATATTACATTCTTGGGAGTACGATTTCAGCTTCTTTACATTTATGACACAAATGGAACCATTCTCCCTCACTTCAGTCTATAAAGGCAAGACTCATTAGAAGGAGGAAATTTCCTTTATCATTAATAGGCCACACTCACATGATAAAAAACGTCTCCACTCCTCCCACCTCCTTCTCCAAAGCTTCGATTCTCATTTTAAGCAGTTCCCACATAGACTATTTATCTTCCACATTTTCCCAACTCTCAATGGCACCATTATATCCTTTATTTGGAATCATAAAACTTTGAGAATAAAAAAGAGGCAAATTAATCCTCCCAGGGGAGAAAAGGAAGACGGATCCTGCCAGCTTTTAAATTGTAGGATTGCACTGGCCTTGAAACAGAGTTTTCTTTTTCAACAACTTAGTCGGTGGGGGGAAATGAATGGTTATGACAGAGAATCCTGAAATAAAATGCAGAATTATGCAAACGCGTTAAAAACTGACATCTTGAAATAAAAACTGTTGAAAGCCTGAGGAATAAACAATGCGGGCTGGAATGGGAACATTTTGAAGCTACGAATGGGTTACTCTGCTTTTATTATTCACAGCGGAAAAATAACCTTGATCATGATGTGAAAACCACAATTTCCTTTATTTGTGGATCATACCAGATTAAAAAGTATTCAGGGAAGAAGTGTGGCTGGGAGAATTGAACGCCATCTGAAGAGGCAAGTGCTTCGTGTCCAGAATCCTGTCGCGGATGCTGGCTTACTTTGTCCAATTGCATAAGTCACTTAACCTCCTGATGACTCCTTTCCCATCATCAGGCTGGAATTAAGGAGTCGACCTTTCCTCTGGGGACTGAGATCTGGATTTCCTAACTGCCAATTGGATAACATGCTTTGCCATTGCAATTTGCTCTAAGGAGTCTCAAGGTTGTTGTGAAAACAAGCGATAAAAGTCAGTTAACAAGCCGGCTGCCACAAGAACAGCCAATGAGAAAACCTAGGGCAGCAGAATGCCTCAAAGTGAATCTCCAGGTTTGGGGTTCTGGAAACAGATTCTATGGCTAGTAAAGGCTTTATTATTTTATTTTATTTTTATTACTTTTTAAATTGCGAGGTAAAGTCCCTGGATAATTGATGAATATCGCGTTCTCATAAAGTAAAATGAAAATCACTGAATTGAGAAACAGTATATAAGCAGAATATTACAATTTAAAAGGATCTTAGAGATAATCTGTTCTAGGAGTTTCATTTTGCAGAAGAGGAACTTGTCGATGCAGAAAGTGACCCACCGGAGCTCTGGGAACCATACGAAGATCCAGTGGTTGCTGGAAACATGATTTTGAAGGTGGTTTAGTTAATCCAACAATTTTAACAGGAATCCTTGAAGAATGCTGACAATACCAGAAATTTTTGCATAACAGTTAATTTGATGGTAGACAGACAGATCCCAAGGTAGTGTTGGATAATGTCTTTTATTACAAAAGAAGTCTTCTGAATCAAAAAGGGGGCATGTTTAGAAAAATGATGGAGGCATAGCTGTTGATTGCAATGTATAAATTGCAATAATTTTTAAGTTTAGCTAAACTTTCCCTGTCTCCCTTCTTCCTGTCCTTTCTTGCTTCCTTCCTCTTTCTCTCTCTGTCTCTCTCTTCTTTAAAAAAAAATTTTAATTTGATGGGACATTCTAGAGAAAAACTAGAGTAAACCAAGGTCTTGGTGACCTAGCATTGAGAGAAAAACCAAGAAAGTAGAGGGAGGCCGATTCACAGGGTAGAGAGGAAAAAGCTCCCTGTGATTTACTCTGACTTGCTAATTTTCAGAAGGAAATTAATAAAATTGATTCCAGCAAAAACTGTAAGTGGACAAATAGAAGAAAAACAGGTTGAGAACTGTGGATATTTAGGGCAGAGAGAAAGTTCTTAGAGAAATCTTTCCCTCAGGGAGAAATAAATATTTAGGAGAAATAAGGAACTCTAAGGGTCGTTAAAGCAGAGATCACTCACAGGATGGAAGGGACCCCTCCCACTGGCTATTAATCCCAGTTCCTAGACTCACTGGCAGTAACATGATTAGTTGTTGTGGGTTCTGGAAGAAAGCAGGACCTTTGGCAATAAAGCCCTGGAAATATGTATTTTTAAGTACTGTAAAAGACGTGAAAAGCAACTTTTCTTTTCATCCTGGAGACTAGAAATAATACACCTGCAAGGACAGATGAATGGCATAATGTTGGCATTCAATGGGGCATTAAACATTTTGCGCCACGTTTATGGGGTTTTCCTGTCATTAATTCTAGGTAAAATAAACTTTAAAAAAATGTTTTGTTGTGTTTTTGGATCGTGTTTATTTTTCACCAACTTGCTTTGCCATTTTTTTCTGCCAGGTTTTCATGTCTATCATGTTTTCTTGTGTCCGTCATGCTCTTGGCTAATTTCCTAACTGGCATCCCTCTGCTATGGCACCTTTCTTTTTCCTTCCCCTGCCCCTTGGCATTCTTTGTTTCAGCCCTGCTGTACGTGTTCGGACCCATGTCAGGGTTGAATGTGGTTGATTCTGCTGACCGCAGTCGCTGTGGTTTGCCTGTGGCGCCCTGAGATTGGCAAGGTCTTGGACAGACTGTCCAGGAGCTGCAGAGACTGGGGCCACCTGAATCTCTCCATTACCAGGGTATCCATTCTACAATTGGTTGGCATGGCAAGGCATTGTGTTTCTTCCTAGTTCAACTTGTGGCCTTCCTCTTTCATTTTGTCTGCCTCTTTCAAAAAAGTTCCTTTCCCTATTAGCAATACACATGCCTTCCTTTGTAAACTCAGTCAATTTGCAGCTATGGGAGAGAGAATGGTGTGTTGGGTGGAGCAATACAGTGAGAGTTAGGAAACTTGTGTTCTTTGTCCTGGCTGCCACTCAGATAGGGCCTGTGTGATGCTGGGCAAGCCACTAAACTCTCTGATGTTCAGTTTTCTGAGAAGTTTGGATAATATCAGTGTGTCTTCTCCTGGAATCTATAATGTAGCTATAGGATCTATAGGGTCCTATATTATAGGATCTATAATGTAGCTATATGTAGCCCTCTGGGGCTCCAGGGATGATAGAGGAGGACAGCAAGAAAGGAGGGGAGCAGAACACACTGTCTTGATGAAGTGACACTGACAGACTCAAAGGGGTAAAATTTGTCTTGAGGCTTACAAAGCAGGGTTCGAGGACTGGTCTTATGGGACTCCTTGGAGCTCTTGTGAAAAATTGATTAATTTACTCACTAAACAATTATGGAAAGCTTACTCTGTGCCAGGCTTTGTTCTAGGTGCTTGGCACACAGCAGTGGACAGAAAAGACAGATCCCTGGTGTCATGGAACTTAACCATCAGTAGTATTTCAAGTGGTCGTAAGTGCTAGGAAGAGAGTCTAGCATGCTAAGGGGAGGGTGAAGGGCTGCTGTTTTATACAAGGTGGTCAGGGAAGACTGCTCAGGGGAGGCTGCATCAGAGCAGAGACTAGAATGAAGTGAAGGAGGGAACCATGTGGATGTTTAGGGGAAGAACAGCTAGTGCAAAAGACTTGAGGATGAAGGAGGCCACTGTGGCTGGAGCTGAGGGAGTGGGAGATTCCTAGGCTCTACCATCAGGTCTATCACTGTATCCATAAGCCTAGAGTTGGGCTAGAGTCTGATGCTAAGCAGGTGCCCCAGGGGTTTCTCCTGCCCATTCAACTCTTGACCTTAGGGCCTGCCTGGTGGCCAGGTGATGGGTGAGGGATCTTCTAGCTCTGTATCCTGGATCCTTCAGGCCATTCATTGTGCATTCTGTTGAAGACTGGTCATCGATGATCTGAAGAGTCTGTGTTAGCCTCTCTGGAACCTTGTTTTGGTAGCTTGGGAACAATCTTCCCCTTAATTTCAGAGAATTCACCATCATTACTGTTGGATACTCCTTTGGTGCTTGTCACCATGGACACTGGGCCATTTCCTGTGTCTAAGATCTCTTTTGGTCAGCACTAGGGATGCAAGACAATGAAGACAGTTTCCCTCCTGGTGCTCAGAGAGTACTCTCAGGCTGATTTAAGGAACACTCAGGTAGTCATTGACACCCTCAAATCCACTGAGAAACTCAAGTCAAAATTATTTAACTAAATTGATCCAATCTGGTAGAGAGCCTCTGCTGGCTTCAGACCATGGGTAACTAACTGATCGGTGCTTGGTCAACTGGGAAGTAAGTTGAACAGCTCCGTGACCTACCTCACTTCGCAAAGGACTTTGAGGGTGTGGCAGTGTATCCTCATATCTTTGTAAGACCCTTCCCTGACTCAGGAAAAGAATCCCTTTAATTCCTGGGCCCAAGCAGCCAGGCCTTGGGGAAAAAGTGTAAGACCCTTCCCTGACTCAGGAAAAGAATCCCTTTAATTCCTGGGCCCAAGCAGCCAGGCCTTGGGGAAAAAGTGTATTTGTCACACTAAGAACATTAAAGTCAGAATTTAATAGGCCCCTCACTGGCTGGTAAAGGTAGGGTCAGCTTAACTGTCTTCACAAGGAGAAACTTCTGGAAAAGAGATGTCCACTTTCATCTGAGTGGTCTTGTTCTCATGGACCCCCATGATAGCGGCCAGATTGCTCAGTGAACACACAACTGTCTCATGGGTCCTCATGCAGAAGGTGCTTCCCAGATGTACCAGCAGCCCCTCTGCTTGCTGAGCCTGCTTTTGCAGCTGTGATGTCTGCTCTGGGCTTTGATTCATAGGGCTTCTTAACCAGAAATCCCACCTCTCTGCTTCTCCTCAAATCCCACTGTCCCTCAGGCCTAGCTCAAATATCGTACCTTCCATGATTATGCCCCAGATCTCTGCATTCTCTGCCTCTTCTGAAGCCCTAGAGCACTCTTGGCTGCCCCCACCATTTCCAAATCACGGTTGTTTTCGTGCTCCATCTCCCCATTTTGGAAAGAAGTATCTTGTAGTTGGAATTCAGAGTTTAGCCAAAGGGCCAACCATCAGACATTTTTCTGTAGTCTCTTGGTTTCTTGAAGCCTTGTCTTTTTCATTTGGATGTCCCCAGTGCCATCAGGGTGACACATCGTGGGTGACCATCAAGTATTTGTTGTTAAATTGAGTATAATTAGCCGAATGAATTTAGGTCTAGCACAAACAGTATGCCCAGCACAGAATTTACACTATGTTATGAAAAACTAGTACAAGTGAATAAAAAGTGCAATCAGAATACCAAGAGGTACATGTCTAAAAGACTAGATGAGATAATTCATAGCAGATAGGTTAGAAGACAATGTTTGGCTTCACTAGTTGTAAGAAAGCAAGATATTGCCGCACCAGGTCCATTTTTGCCTGCCGCCCAGAAAGCCAATCACCGAGATGATGAGATTGCAGGGAGAGAGGGTTTAATCATAAGGCAGCGAAGTGTGGAAATGTGAGAGTGAATCTCAAATCTACTTCCCCGAAAATAGGGACTCAGGGTTATTTATGAGGAAGAGGGCAAGGTGGTCTGAAATGATTGGAGGTGAGGAGAGATGAGGTAATTGATGATCTGTGCAAGGGTAGTCAGGCTTCATGCTTCTTTGTAGGATGCACGTTCACAGAATTGTGGCATTAGCGTGCCCTGAGGGTGGAGTTCTAACCTCTTGCCATGAAAGGGTAGCTTATCGAACACATGTCTGCATGGTCCCAGTTGATGGGTTGGTGGTCTCAATCTGGCCTGAAGTGGACAAGGGGTTCAGTTCCTGAAAAAAATAGCTCAAACACCCATTACCATGGTGACCCCGCTCGAGGGGGATGTTACCTATAGGAGCCTAGTGGGAGTCAGATAGCACATTGCCTAAACAGCACTGTTATGGGTAAGTTTATTATGCAGGTTTAAGTCCTCGCCTTCCAGCCTTCCGTTCTGATAACTTTCTAGGTAAGGCCATCCCCCACCTCTTCCTGGTACAGGGAAGAAGATACCTTTACAAATGGAGATTTTCTTTACAAACGTAAATGTCTCTTATAACTGGTAACCAGAGCTAAGAATGGGCTTAGCATGGACCCACCCAGATACCTGGAGATGTCTATGGTAATGGCCTGTTCTGGGGTCAGGCCTCCCATCCCAAACTACTTTGGTTAGTTAGTGGCGGTGAAGGCCAAAGTGTCATTCAGCCAGAGACATATTTTGAGGTGGCCAATTCCGATCCCCCATAGTTACTAGCTGCTTAATCATCAATGGCTAACTGTTTGCCGGTTTCAGTTATGATCATGCCTTTCACTGATGGGTGCTATGACTTGGGATTGCATATGCTTGCTGGCAGCAGTGTACATTGATGCATGCCGTTGCACATTGATAATGTGTATTTTGAGCCATAAAACATTCATATGCTTTGAGAAAATTATCCTGTTCTTGGGAGTTTATTACAATGAGATAATCCAAAATAAGAAAAAGGTCTACAATTTTTTCATGGCTCTGCTCCTTATAATTTTAAAAACAAAGCTGCAAACTCCATATCCAATGATAAGGGTTAAATAAAACTTAATACATTTATATTCTGTGAAATACTCTATAGCCATTATAAAAAGCACTTATAGAGGTTTTGTACAAGTTGAGCTACAGTTTTAAATATAATATCTAATGACAGAGCAGAATATTTTAATCATTCAATAGCCACCCTGAATAGGGGAAAGAGGGCTAAGTTAGAACTGGAACAGCTGGAATTCAAAGGAGGGGGGTATTTATTTGGCTTATATTTTATCCTTCTGATCCTTGGATTCTTCATCTATAAAATGGGCACAAAAATTTTACCTCTTAGGGTGAGATATAATGTGTGCAAAATCCAGGGTTTCAGCATAAAGGGCATGCTCAATGAATGTAGGTATTATTATTAGTAGAATTTACTGCACCTATAATCTACACCAAGGTGACAAATAGTTAAGGATGAATGGAAAAAAAATAGGCTTTGGTGTTGCTCCCTGCTGCAGTGGGAATTTTAGGAGGGACAGATTGCTGAGAAGATGAGGCAGGATTTTGAAGGATGGGGGACGTGGAGTGGGGAGAGCACTGTAGGAGTGTGGGAAGACAAAGATGCGGCAGTGAGGTGGGAATCTGCATGAGTTATGGAGAAAGGCAGAGGCTGGCCTGATTAGTAGAGATGGGTGTTTATGTTAGTAAGTGATGGGATAGATGACGTGGACAAGATTCCAGCGGTCTTTGCCAGTATCCATTTTTGAAAGAAAGTATCCTCAAGTGAAAGTGAATACTTGAATGGTAAGGTAAGGTAAGATTGGGTGGAAGATGGAAGCTTCTGCAACTCCTTACCAATGGACTGGAAGGAGTTAACAAACTCAGACTTCATCCTCTGCTCTCTGCCTATCCCAACACCCAGTCAGGAAATGATCCAGGATCAATCATTTACATCGTAGTATGAATTCATGTCTACTTATTCCTATTTTCAACAACAAATCAAAATTCACAGAAGAGTTCTTCAAAGCATTTGCACTTTAAATCTTATTTTTTCTATAGAATGAAATAAATTGCTCCATGTGACAGGAATTCCAGTCACTGGGGACTGTGGAGAGAGGCACATGTTTAATGTCGATGTTTAATATGTAAATTGTTGGTAACTCTGTCTACATATAATGCCACTTCTACCATAAATTTATTACTTTACTTATTTGCTCATTAATTTATCCAGTCATTAATTTATCCATCCATTCACCATCCATCTACCTTCCACCCATGATCCACCCATCCATCCATCCATCCATCCATCCATCCATCCATCCATCCATCCATCCATCCACTTATTTAGCAATCTTTCATCAAATATGTATCTTGTGTAGGCAGAATGTCAGACATTGGGATTATAAAAGTAAATATGACATAGTCCCAGTCCTTGAGGATCTTGGAATATTATGCTTGAACAAAAGCCTTCTTCAAATATTCTGCAAAATATTTTCTATGTAGAATTAGCTAAATAGATGAAAGAGAGCAAAACAATAAAAATATTCATGGATATCTCTTGTCTAGAGGCTTTGAACACAGTGGGCAGCTATGAGTCAGCTCTCACAGGCCTTCAGTCTAAACTCCAAGTGGGGTGTTGTGCAAAGCCCCTCAACATTTGGCTCCTAAAACATTTCCAGCCTCATCTCCTGCCCCTCGCCACCCTCTAACCCACATTCCGGCTACCCTGCACCAGCTCTTTATTCCTGAGCATGCTAAGCATTGTCACATCTCTGTGCTTTTGTGAGCATGCTATATATATTCTCAGTCTAGAACATTCCTTTTCAGTCTCTCACTGTCCTAATATTCCTTCCCAATACCATTCTCATATCATTTTTCTCTCTGAAGCCTTCCTGGACCTCCTCAGGTAGAGCAAGTCACTGTCTCATTTGTGTCTCAGATCACTTTAGAGATGCCCTGAGCATTGTGAGACTTGTAAGATAGCAGACATCTGGGTGAAGTGGAAAGCGTGTGTGATTCTAAGAGGGATGGAGTTGACCATGGGTTCTGCCTCCAACCCTCACAACACTCACAAACTGCTTGACCTTGGTCTGGTTATTAGATATCTCTAAATTCCTGCCATTCTCACATTCTCACTCTTTGCTTTACTGCAAACAATGACCCCTCACTGAATTGTGGGGATAATTGAGACATTGGGAGGAGAGGAGCTGGTCTCTGTGCCTTACACATGGTAAGTGTTCAGAATTTGCTCACTTGTGTCCCCTTATTGTCATCCTTGGTGTGTCAGGCTCTCTCACAACGCTGTGAATGCCTCAAGGTCAAGGACCACCTTGCAACATCCAGAGAATACTTGCTTCTCAGAAGCAATACAGCATGGTGGCTAAGAGCAGGGACTGTGGCACCAAACTCCCTGGGAGAAGCCTGATGCTACTACTCGATAGCTGTGTGGCCTTGGGGAAATTACTTGAGCTCTCTGTGACTCAGTTTTCTCGTCTGTCAAGTGGGGATAATAATAGTTTCTGCCTCAAAGGAATGTTATGAAGTTTACATAAGGGCCTGGCCACGGTAAGCCCTCAATAATGTTGGCTATTTGGCTATTATTAGTAGGTGCTCAAGAACTGTTTATTGAAAGGCCAATGAATAGATTTTAGTGTGTGATAGTCTCAGGAAGTCTGGCCAATATGAAGGTGTTTATTTGGTTCAGAATGCCTGTTCTTGACCTACCTATAATTAGTTTCTATTACTAGCTTACTATTAAGTTGAGAGGAGTTACTTTGCTGTGATGGTCAATGTCCTGAAATACTAAAGGTTAAATGCTACCAATGCTTTTAACATCCAAGTGGAAATTATTTTGTTGGTTTTAGTAATATGGATGAGTTCTAAGGTGAGTAGTTGGTCAAAAGTAGAGGTTTTCCTGTAAAGAAGTGACCAGAAATATCTGAGCCATGGCCTCTGAGAATATTTGGAAATATTCCCTTTAAGTCTTAATTCTCCCACCCTAAAAGAATCCATGTTGTTGGCCTTTTGTGGGGGAAAATTCAACCAGATGGTAAAACCTCTGAGGAAAGAGGCCTGTCTTATTCTGTGTATCCCGTTTAGCTTCCAGAACAGTCCTGGGCCCACAACATTGCCCATTAAAGACCTAGAGATCACCCTCTGAAATTTCCATGTGATCATCACGGACCCTAAGGAAAGCATTAGCTATGTATGCATTTACTTCTGATTGTGAGATTTAAAAAAATATGTGAAACTACATCATTTTCTGTTGAGAGGATTGGCAGAGGGAGACCTGTGGCTGAGTGTCACCTCTGCCTTCAATTAGCTGAGTGACCTTAGTCACATCTGTAACTGCTCTGCACTTCTCCTTTCTCACCTGAAGCAGTTGGACATTAATTATGATGATAACAAGGATACCATTTTTGACTGCTCATCATGTGATGATACTGTGCGAAGTGCTTTAGAATATCCTCGCATTAATTTCCTGCATCCTGAACAGTAGCTACTTCTCTACCTGCTCATGTTACAGGTGAGGAATCTGAGCTGAAGGGAAGGGAGTCATTTCTAAAGGTGTAAATAGCAGGCTCAGGACTTGAGCCTGGGCTTGTTTATATTTCATGAATCTATGAATAATCGTCGACTTGTGACAAAGAGCCTTAACACGAATGGGGTTTTTCAGGAAGGATTAAGAAGTGACTTTCCCAGTATATTAAAAAGTATGTTTGCCCACCCCTCCTCACTTATTCCTTCTCTCCCTACCTCCCAACGCTTCTTCAATCAAATCTCTGGCCACCGTTCACAGCACTAAGGTTCCCGGTTACTTCCCTCTATGGTACCCTGTACTTCTCTTTCCAGGTGTTTATAATGCTGTTACATAATTAATTATTCACTTAGTTATTTAATGTCTGTTTCTGGCTAAAACACAAACCCCACAATGACAGGGCTGCCTCTAAATATTCAGCTTGAATCCAGAGTTCTCGTAGCTCAGTAAACAAGGCCAACAAGAAATGCTTGTTAAAAGGATGAAAGAATGAGCACCTACTGTGTGCCCCACAGTGGAGGCAGTCAGAATAAGCCAAGATGGGTGGATGGTGAATCATGGTAACATTTCTATTCAATGCCAGGCCTGCCTTTCTAATTATGTACTTTCCCAACCATGGGCAGTAGTGGGCTAGTGCGCATGCTCCACTGAACGCCAATGATCGTCCTTCAAGAGTGCTGTAAAAGATCTACTCTGAATTGGATGAGAGGTTATGTCTGATGGCTGTTCAGGTCCCTTACAATGTGATCATTTGTTCATTAGCCCATTTGTTCATTCGTCCATTTGTTCATTCATTCATTCAGTCACTCTGCTAAGCAATCATCAGTGCTACAAATATGTACTGAGCACTGTGCTAGTTGCTGGTGACATAATTGTGAGCAAGAGCTTATCCTCTGGTAGAAAAAAATACTAGCTGCCATTATTTGCATACCTCCCATGAGTCAGATAGTATATAGTATGCATTACTTCTAGTCTTCACAATGACCCTGCAGGTTATTATAACCATGTTGTGAATGAGGAAACAGGCTCAGGGGAGGTTAAGTGGCCCGGCTAAGGCCACACAGCTAGGAGGTGGCAGAGCTAGGACTTGAACTCAGGACTGATGAGATTCTAGGATTCTATTCTATGAGATAAAAGAAAATGAGACTGTGGGGTGGGCAACATATTTTTGAAACTTTGAATGTTATTAAAGAAACCCACTCAATTATTTGTGCAAAATTTGCTTTTTAATGCACTGCACCAATGTATGGAACCCTAATTTTCCACTTAAGGGGGTCACAGCATAGAAGTGGACAAATTCAGGCAAACATATAATTAAAGGATTGTAAGGAGTGCTCCTACTGGGATGTATCCCTCAGAAGGCGTCACCGGTAAGGCCACAGGGAGGTAGTCTGAAAGGAAATAGGAGCCCCACAGATACATGGAGATTCGGGAGAGAGAACTTTCCAGACAAAGAAAAATCTCACATATAAACCATTTATTTTTCATTTTGGAGGAGAAGGGGTTGTAGTTTGTTACTTTTTGAGGATGCTACACTGAAAGTCCACCATGTCCTTCCTCATTCCCCCTTTGGTGCCCATATTGAATGAGGATATTCCCTCTGGCTGCAAATGAAGATCTTTTTAGAAGAGAGTAAAATGAATTAGACAACTGTTACCAACGATGATCGAAAACAGGAAAAACCAAATTAGCCAGCAATGAGAGAATTTTTTCACTTCTGAAGCCAAAATAGCATTTTGTGATGGCCTGAGCATGGGTCGAGTGTAAGGAGCTCTGAGTTCTGGTCCCAGCACTTGCTAGCTGTGGGACATCGCCACGTTCCCTGACTTCTCTATACCTGAAATGGTAATGGGCTGGAGTAGACCAGATCAGAGGATTTCAACTTCACTCTGAGGAACTACAGAGATTCTGAGAAAATGCCTTAGGGAGCAATGTGGGGGTTACAGAGAGATGCTGAGGTAGAGATCTGGGACCCCCACTTCTGCTTCAGTCCCAGCAGTTCTGCTCTTATTTACCTTCCCCATTGGAGATTTCATTTGAACAAAGTTTTCTCTGCTTTAAAAGAGAGTCACTGGGCTCCAGTCTCTGCAGCACATCCAAGGCCCCTTCCAGAGGGGTCCTTGCCGCCAACAGCAGGTCTGGGTAAGGCCTTTGTGTGCCCCGCGGTACCTCAGTTACCTTGGAGACATCCAGGTCTGCTCACAAAGGGCTGAGAACCAGGATCTGGCAATGGGTCAGGAATCCTGGTGCGATCAGCGTGGACTGTGGAATGGAGCCACAGGACCTTGCAGAGAGTGTGATTTTCCGGGAGGATACGAAGGAAATTTAGCAAGTCATTAAGGAAATGACTGGTGAGCAGTTAAGTTCGTGATCTGTGCCAGCATCAGCTTATTTGCATGGCTGATGGTTGAAATAGGACCCTACCTGTAGCTTCCCTCTAGTGGCTCAGAGCCAGCCCCTCTGCAGTCTGTTATGTCTCAAAAGCTTCTAGGTCGCTGTGCACCCAGAATTGCTGGGACAACTACAAATCTGGTGGGCCAGAGATTGAGGGCAGCAAAGAACAAAGGATGGAGCCAAAGAAAGATGTCCCCGTTGTAACTTTCCTCTCTGACAGGGAAGTGCTATTCTGAAGTGGTATTCCAATATCGTGTAAAGAGGTATTATAGGGTATAGGTCAGTGGTTGGGCTGTGTGACTCTAAGCAAATTACTCCTCTGAGTCTCAGGTTCTTCACCCGTAAAATGGGGATAATAATTGTATATACTTCACAAGATTGTTGTAAATTTTCCATGGGAAAATACCTCTATGGCACTTAGCATGGAGCCTGCCATGTAGAAAAAGTTATTCATTTCATTTATTATTTGGTTCTCTGGAACTTGACTATTTCTGCAATTCAAATAGTGATATGATAAAGCTAATGGATGAGGATGCCACTGACCTTCATGCCCGGGGGACAATGGCTGTACGTGAGCATGCTTGTGTGCAGGTGCATGTACGATATGCTGAGATACGAAAATTTCGGCCATATAGTATTGTGTCTATTCTAACCATGCCAAAGAGGTAAGAGAAGCCTTTCAGATATTAATACATTCAGTCCTGACTAATGTCAAGCTCTGCTCATTTATTTATTTAAGGAAAACTCATTGAATGTCTCCACTCCAGGTTAGGCCTTCTTCTAGATACTGAGAATGTTTACAGAATTCCTAACTCAGTGGTGTTTACTATAACAACTGGATAGACACTCATTCATTCAACAAATACTTATTCACATTCAGTGTCTATTTTATTTATGGCATTGTTCTAGATGTCTTTGGAGATGTAAGGAAAAAGCAGACAGGGTCTTTGCCCTCGAGACCCTGGTATGCCCTGCCAAGACGAGGTGCAATTTGTAGCAGCAACAGTCACATCACTACCAGCAGCTTGCCGAGCAAGGCCCTCCTTCAGGATACTTTTGCTCTACATTTATATGACCCACAAGGGCCCCAACAAATGGTCCTTCCCAGATAAAAAGGTCAGTTCCAAGGGTCATCTGACAGCTGGAATGTCAAAAATATCAAATGAGAATCACTGGCTTTCCAATTGTTTTCAATAAATTAAAAAAACAAAGTCCATTTTGACAAGCCCTTTAGTCATCCTCGCATCTTATCTGACTTCATTTCCAGCTCCATGAAGTGGAAATGACTGTCCTCATTATATAGATGAGGAGTCTGGAGTTCACAGGGAGTTTATGTCACTTGCCCCAGGTGGCACAGAGCAGAGAGTTGAGGAGAGGCGCAGGCAGCAGCACATTGGGGGGTGTCCGGGAGCCTGGTCTCACTTCGAGAAAATAATACTCCCTGACCGATAGTATTCTTGTTTTTCCTGCTTCTATCTGAAGCAGCAATTTTGAATCTCTTTCGTGTCATCGCTCATTTGTGGCCAATAACCTTTCCTCTGCTGGCTGTTTACTAGTTTCAGTCGCCCCTCTCCCAGCGGCCTTCTCAACTGTTGCTCAATAGATCCTCTCTCTCCCGGCCTCATCCATTTAGATAGAGTCTTTCTATTCCACTGTGTCTATTTTCATTTTCCAAAAGCCCTGTGTGCTAGAATTTTAATGCTGGAGTCTGTTTCCTGGTTTGGTCTTGTCTCTGTTAGCCAATGATATCATGTTTCTTTTGAACACATGGCTGGTGGTTTCATTCTCTGCCACATTTGGATGCTGTTTATGGCTTCTGTGAGGGAAAGGTTAATTTCCCTTTTTGGTGTCTGATTTTCTTCTTTTAAGACATAAACAGCTGACTTGGTTTTAGTTGGAGTCAGAGGTCTTTGTGTTGACCTGAATCTCTTAGAGCCTCTGAATAACGCTCAACAATGCTTGACCAATAATGCGGTAAGCATGCTTTGCAATGATTGAGGTGACTCAGAAAAGTTTTGTTTCCTATGGCCTGGGCCTGATCAAGGGATGCCTATGCATCGTTATATGGTTCAGATCCTCACATGTCTCCACCAATTCTTCCTCCAAACTGTGGCTTCTCACAGGGTCCAGGGTTACACAATCCATTTTCTGCTGTGGATTGAACCAGACATTTGTAAACACAATTTCTGCTCCCTTGGTGTGCCTTCTGACTCACTGGTACTCTCTTTCGCCCTTTCACTTAACTGCCATTGGCTCACTTCATGGACTCACCCCTTTACTCACTGCATGAGTTGGCACCTGTCTCCATATCCTTCTACTTCCCAAGCACAGCCACCATTCTGGAGGTCTTCTGTGTTCACATGCGTGAGCCATTCAACCACTTGTTCTCTCAGTTCCTTGTTCTTCTCACCTCTAGTGGCTTATCCTCCAAGCTGCTTCATTCGCCCACTCTTGTGGTCATTTTCTGGAACTGCTCCACCTTGGAAGTCATAAAATTCACACCTCCCACTCTCTGACCACAACTTTCCTCTCCTTCCAATTCCCTTGCTCACTTACTGTCAACTTTCTGGTTCTTCAATTGGGACCTCCAATTCATTGACCCTCTTTGTCTCAGACTATCAGCTGCTCTTGTCTTTACTGTCATCCCTATTTACATGGATTCCAATGTTCACCACTTCAACAATTCTTTAACTTTAATGACATAACTCTATTGTCTTTTTGTCACACATATATCACAAACTAACCCTAGGTGATTCCAATCTTCTTCTCCATCTGTATCCATAGCCTGGCTGCTGAAATTCTGCCAAGGTCAAATCAATTCTAGCCTACATATCAAGGCCACCATAAATTAATGCACATGGACCTCAGCAGATGCCTCAGTGCTGCCCTGCTAATACATGTTGCTTCACTTTTCAGGTTTCTTGTTTGTCCTCCAGTAGATATTTCAAATATTCTCTCTTCTCAAAACTCAAGCTCTATCTGTACTCTCATGCTCAGCAAATAAAAAAGCAATCATCAGAGACCTCTTTCCATTTTCTATCATAAAGCCTATAAACTGGCATGTATCCTTCCCCTTCCTTTCCTCTTTAAAGTCTTCTCACCCAGCTCTTCTGGCTCTCTCAGGACCTTTCTGTTTCACTTACTCCTTCTCTGATGGTTTCTTAAACATCACCTCTTTTTGGCAGGTACTTTCTGTCAGTATTTACACATACTTATTTCTTTCCCATCATTAAAAAAGAAAACAAATCCTTCTTTAATCCTCTGTCTCACTCTACTGACCGCTCCAGCCCCCTTTCCCAAAGGTGTAGAGGCAGAAACTGCTTGGCTTGAGGAACTGGAGGAAGTTCATTATGGATTGAGCATGTGATGCTGGGTTTTGGGGGGTAGGAGATGAGGTTGGAGCTTGGTGCTTAATAAATATTGATTAAACTGAGCTGAGCGAACAGAGGTTTATTGGGTGCCTATGTGTTGTTTAACAAATATGCCAAGGATTTGATAGCTCCACAGAAATATGACACAGAGCCCTTGTCCTCAAGGGACTTATGATCTAGTTGGAGAAAGAAGTTTGCAGCACTTGAAGAGGTGGTGGTACAGGATAGATGCTAACTGAGCTGGGTCAATCTTCAAAATATGTCCTGAATCTGATCCCTTATTACTACTTCTACCTCACTATGGTGGTCTAACTCAATGTCATTTCTTTCCTGGATTATTTCATTTGCCTCCTAGTTGATCTCCCTGCTGATACTCTTGCTTTACTTTGGCCAATACCTACAGCCAAAGTCTGCCTTTTAAAATATATCGTATCCTGTCTCTTCTTGGCTCCAAACCCTCCCACTGGGTGCTGATCGTCATTAGAGTTCAAGTCAAATTCTCATCATGATCTACACCCACCACCCACACTCTGACATCATCATCTATGGGTCTCTACTTTGCTCACTGGGCTCCAGCCACGCAGACCTCCATGCTGTTTCTTAAATGCACCAAACAGACTCCTGCCTCAGCAACTTTGTACTTACTACGGTTTCTACCTGGTAGGCGATTTCCTCGAATATCGCCTTGGCTGCTCCTACACTTCTTTTAGATCTCTACTCAAATGTCACTTCATTAAGGAGTCCTACCCTGATCACACTGTATGTAATATGCTGCCCTAGCTCTCTTAATTCTCTCCCCCCTTACCCTCCTTTATTTTTCTCATAGCACTTATCAGCATCCTGCAAGTGATTATTTTCACATTTGTATATTTTCTATGTCTTCCTATTAGAATGTAAGCTCCGTGAGGGCAGGGTCTTGGTTTGGTTTGTTCTCTAATGTGTCTCCAAGGTCTTGCGCATAATAATCACTCAACAAATAGTGAGTGAATGATGAAAAAGAACCTAGCCCCAAACTGCTGCATGTGTTCACTCAAGGAACATTCATTAAACGTCTACTATCTGTTAGTCGATGCTTACTAACATCTTCAAGGGGCTGGTGGCATGCAGTGAATAAACTCCCAAAAGATCTGAGTGTTTCAATGACAACCAAAGTGGACCAAGATGACCCAGATGTCTCTGGTTTAAAATCCATGGTTTGGTGTCCCCAAATCCCAGGGCTGATTAAAAGCAAAATTACTTCCGCACAGCAGGTCATGTTTTGAGCAGGCATTCACATCCTTCTGTTCTGCTTGGTGTCAAATAGCATCTTCCAGCATCCAGAGGCTGGAAAGGACATTAAAACAATCTGGACCTAGACCCTCATTTTACAAGTCGAGAAACTGAGGCCCAAGAAGGAGGGACTTGCCTCAAATCAGAGTTAGCTGCCTGCAGAATTCAGCAAGAATCACTGGGTCCTGCTTCATGGATTGGAGATCTTTCCACTGTACCACTCTGCCTCTCTTCACCATTCCTTCCTTTAATCCCCCCTTACAATGTACTCCTTTTCTTCTTGACAGTCAGAACTTTGTTAGGGAGCTGGGCAATGTGTGCTATGAAAAGCAACTTTATAGCTCTGTGCTGTTATGATCATATTTGGGGGTGGGGTGGCGAGAGCAGGCGAGAAGGAGCCAAGTAGCCTGGCTTGCATGACTGCTCTGTATTTTAATGGGATCCCCGCTGGTCACACCCACTCCCAGGCTCCCTCACCCCAAGGGCAACATCGCGGTCACCCAGCAGTCGGAGAAATGAAAACAGTAATCCTAGAGCCTGGAGTGGAGCTGAAGGCAAGACCCCCACCTGAGGCCTAGTGCTCAGACAAGGCAGCAAAGGAAAGGAAGAAAGCAAGAGCGAGAACAGCAGGGACCCTCCTAAAGGAGAGATGGAGAAATTTGTTTTTCATGGAGGGGCACAGAGCAAGACCCTGCCACCCACAGGTGGCTGATTTTAGCCACTGCTCTTTGGCTAGGTTGCTAAATATGGTAGGAGAAGCAGGATGAAAAAGAACCTATTATGTAACAAGCTTGGCTTATCCACATATAAAGCATTTGTTCTCAAAACTCATAGATGTAGGGCTTATGAAAGCTGTGTTACAGGAAAGAAATTGATGATCACTTAGTGAAAAAATATAATTATAGACCCTGAAATAAAACCATAATATCGATAACAGCATATATTGAGTACCTACTATGAGTTATTCACTGTGCTAATATCTTACACATATTGTCTAATTTCATTCTTCAACCCTATAGGGGAAGTACTATTATTAGTCCTATACTGTGAATGAGAAAACTAAAGTTTAGACAAGTTAAGTTAAGAATTTGTCTCAAGTCATACAGCTAGTAAAGGGTGTCACCAGGAGTCCAAGCTGGAGTGTGACTTTAGATACCATTCTATGTTCTTTAACACGATTGCTATATTTCCAGGCACTGTGCTGGCACTGGGAATAAAGGAATCGGAGTCAACAAGGCTAACATAGCTTCAGTTCTCCAAGGTGAAAAAACTCTGCTAATGTAGCCAGCTATTAAGTGGCAGAGCTGAGGCTTAAAATGAAGGCAGTTTGACTCCAGTGCTGATGCAGTCCTCATTTTGCCTGGAATACTTCCACCCTCCACCACATAGACTTGTTTGGCCTCCATTGGCCTGGAAGGTACCCAGGCACACTCCAGTCAAACTGACCCCCCAACAGCTCCCCAAACAAGCCCAGCATCTCTATGTGCTTGCACATTCTCTTCTCTCTATGGACAGATCCTCCCATCCTTCCCATCTTACCTCCTGGAGGAAATGTTCCAGGACCACTAGAGCCCTGTGTATTTGTCTCAAGATTAGCTTGACTCTAGCTAGGAGCATGGTCATTCATACAAACCGTGGAGGAGGCAGAATATTTGGGTACATATACCAGCAGATTGGTAGATCAGATGTGTGGAAGTTCTTTTTTTATTAAGTCTATTTTCTCAACAAAATAAGACATAAAATGTTATGGACTGAAAGTTTACATCCTCCCCAAATTCGTATGTTGAAGCCCTAACTCCCAATATGATGCTATTTGGAAGTGGAGTCTTTGGGAGGTAATTAGGGTTGGATGAGGTCATGAGATTCCCTCATGCTTGGTGTCAAATCCCTCATGATGGTATTATTGCCCTCAAAATTGGAGGAGTACAGAGAGATTGTTTCTCCACATGCATGCACAAAGAAAAGACCACGTGAACACAGCAAGAAAGTAGCTGTCTGCAAGCCAGGAAGAGAGCCCTCACCAAGAGCTGATTCTGCCAGCACCTTAATCCTGGACTTCTCAGTCTCTAGAACTGTGAGAGATAAATGTCTGTTTTTTAAGCCACCTAGTCTGTGGTATTTGTTATAGCTGCCTGAGCTGACTGAGACATTAATTGGTGCCAAGAAGTGGGCTTCTGCTGTAATAAATACCTAAAAATGTGGAAGTGGCTTTGGAACTGGATAATGGGTAGAGACTAGAAGAGTTTTTGAGGTGCTTGTTAGAGAAAGCCAAGATTGCCATGAAGGGATTGTTAAAGGAGATTCTGGTGAGATCTCAGAAAAAAAAGAGGAGAGTTGTAGAGGAAGCTTCCATCTTCTTAGAAAATGCATAAATTATCATGAATAGAATGTTTAGAAATATGGATGGTAAAGGCTAATCTGGTGAGGTCTCAGATAGAAATGAGGAACTTGTTATTGGACAATGGACCATATCTGATTTATAAGGTTATCATTTGAGAGAAGGTTTGGAGATTTCAGAAGCGAGGAGCAGGTACAGGAGGTTGTTCAGGAGAATGGGAGAATGGATGCCACAGGGAAATGTCGTAGGCTTATCTCTATGTACTTGAGAATAGCTGTCATACATCTAGTGTGAGATCCATCACTATGGTGTGTTTTCTCCAGCACATTTAACTGCCTAGGTGCAGAAGAATTCAATCTAATTAGCATTTGAGATTTTCTAGGTGAGTTCAATAGAGGAGATAGAAGCAAAGAGATTGGGGACTTCTGTAAGAGCCTATGGAATCTGAGTCAGGCAAGAAGGGTCCTGAGGCAACTGAGAAGAATCACTGGAGGAAGGATACTACAGAAAGTGAGCTGAGGGATGGGAGAGGGGAGTAGAGGGGAGAGGCTTGAAATTGAGATTAGGAAGGGGCTACATTAATTGGTCATGATAGGTTCTCAAGTATGACCCAGGTGGATGAAAGATAAGATCACTGGAGAAGAGGCCAGATTCTTGGAAGGACTATTTGTGAGTATAACTGCCAAGAATTATGACCGTAATGCTGGAAAGAGAGACAGTAAGCCAGAAGCTAATATCATGAAAGAACGGAGGAAGTAGTCCCAGGGGTCTCCAAATGACTGCTGCAAGAATGGGACAGGTGAGTGGTGTGTGCTGATGGCGTACATTTCCAGAGAGAAGTGGATTTTAGGGAGGAAGAAGAGACAATAGTTGGAAGTGACAGTAAGAAGAAACAGGACACCTACTCCCTCTCCATTGCTAGAGGGTTTGGTAAAGAACCGCCACCACTGAGGAGGTTATAAGAAGCTGTGTATTCAGGTAAAGCCAGGTCTTAGTTAGAACACAAGATGTATGGGACGTTCAGAGAAGGAGCTCATTATAGGGGATCTTAATGATGACAGACTGGCTTGTCCTGGGCTTCATACCTAAATCCTAGTACGCTGTCTTACCTCAACTGGCGCTCAAGTTATGTTGGAAGAAAGAGTAGGGGTGATTGTTCTGATATCTTGAGACTTCCTGGTCTTCACATGTCTGGCATCCAGCCCATCACTTACTGAATGGATGAGTGAATAAATGAATGAATGGAAGCCTATGAGCTGGCTCAGAACCGGATGGAAATAAAGATATACACTTATCTGTCAGTTTCTACTGAAGCTTGGGTCAACAAATGCAAATTTCTCTACCAGACTTTCAAGGCCTTTCATATTCTAGCCCATTCCAACCTATCCTATCTTATTTCCTACTATTCCCAAATTCGGATTCTCTACTCAACAGTTTGGGCTTCTAACTTTGTCAAAACACCACGCTCATTCCTGACTCTTGGCCTTAGCTCAGGAATTTCCTCCTGCTAGAATGGCCTATTGTAGTCTTGTTTCCCCAGCCAGTACTTTCCTGTCCTTCAAGGCCAAGATAAGTCAAACTCATCTGTGAACCTTTCCTGATATTAAAACCTGCCCTTCTCAGATTTTCTACAGCTCTTATGAAATGCACCCCACACTGTAGAGTGAGTTATATCTTGTCCTTTATTATTTGCTATTTTAAAAAGAAGATTAACCTTGCTTCTCATATAAGTACTGAGTTTCTTATGGGAAAGAGTGTGTTTTCTCCTTGGTGTTCGCCATTTCTTGCAGTCACTCTCCCTTTGCCAAGCTCAGCATCCTGCAGGCTCTCTCCAGCTGTAGGTTGTTGAGTTGCTGCTGTTAGCCCTGTCTTCATCCTTTGATTATCCCAAACCTGCTGATTTCCTCTCTTTCTGGGCTTCCCTCCCTCCCCAGGGTGCTGGATCTCCTTAGCTTTTGTTGTCCGGGTTGCCTTCCTTCTTCTTGAGTATGGGGTTTACACAATTCAGTTCAGGATCCTCTTCTCTCTCTCTCTCTGTACCTTCCCCAGAATGTCTTAGCCATTCTGAAATCTTTACCAGTCACCTTTATGCAGCAACGTCAAAATCCATCTTTCAACCTTGCTACTTCCCCATAGATTAGAGTTACTTCTGTAACTACACACTGAACATTTCCACGTGGATGACCTGGATGTCCCCTCCAATTCAGCGTGTTTGACATCAAACTCAATATCTTTCTTTTGATAGTAATTCTCCTTCTGAAGGCCCCTATTACTGTTAATGATGTTGACCTGCTTAGAACACTGACAACTTCTATTGGCTTCCTCACTGCCTATGGGGTAAAATTTAAAGTCTTTGTCATGATGCATAAGAACTGTCATGATTTGGCTTCCATCTGTTTCTCCAGCTTCATTTTCCTGACTGTACAACTTAAAATCCAACAATACTGAATTTATCCAAAGTTCTGAAATATAACATTCAGGTTCGTGTCGCCACGTTCTTGTACACGCTGTTCCTTCTGCCTGGAGGCCGTTCCTTCCTTCTCTATTTAGGGAAACTTTAAGATCCAGCTCCAACATCACCTTACCTTAGGGGTGCTTATCCTGACTTTGCAGAGTTTGACACTGCCACATTCGTATTTACTTTATGTGCTGTTATGTATATACTGATTATAAGACATATCATGTATTTATTTAGTTGTATGAATATGAGCTCTTCTTTGTTTATATTCTCTAGTACAGTATCTGCCAATAATAGGTGCTCATTAAACGCATTTTGAATCAATCAATAAATAAGTGAATGAATGAATTTTCCCCACCCCCCAACCCTCAAATTTCAAATATGGATTGTCTTTCCCCTGTCCTTTGCCTTCTCTTGCTTCTTGTTCTCTTGTTTTTAATCATATTGAAAATGCCCCCCTCCAGTGCTTGCCTCCATGTCTAGACAATTGCAATAAAACACCTGTATCTCTGCTCCCACTTCACATTCTCCTTTCCTATCTGTCCAGGGCAGATTCCTGAGATAACACCACTCTGCCAAACTCAAAATCCATCCATGGCTCCACTTTGATCTCAGAACAAAGTCCACAGTCTAGCCTTTAAGATCGTCTATGATTTGGAAGCAAGCTGTTGTTGCCACATCATCTCCTAGTTCCGTAGAACTCTGAATAAGACTTGTGTCTAAGTTACCAAACACATTTCCCTTTACCTCTACAGCAGTTATTCTCTAAAAAAAAATCCAGATATTTATTGCAAATAAATATCACCTACTATTGTGGATTTCACTGTATTGTTTTTTCTTAATCCTCAAAAACAACATTTTGAATTTTGAATTGGGTAGTATTCTACCCATTTTCGTATGAGGAATCTAATTCTCAGAGAATTTAAGTGACTTGTCCAAGATTATACCCATTTTACAGATTTTTACAGTTCCCCACTAGCACGGTTTTAGAAGGACTAATATTTCTGATGTGTATGTCCTACTTCCCCGCCTTATAAGTTCTTCGAGTACGGGCATCATTATTAACTAACTCAATCCTACTGACTTATGGAAGAAAGATTAGGAGCTCACAACTGACATACTGAGTTTTAGCAGCTGTCAGACCATCTTCTGGGGGAGTTAGCTAACAGGAAGTTCAAAATGAACATCTTTAAAGCAATCTTTATAATTTTATGCAAAATAAATAAGAAGAAGTCTCAAAATAATTGTGACATCTAAATTAAATTTGCCGGGCTAACTTGTTATCCATCATTAATTGTTCATCCTTTCCTACGATCCTGGGCTTTTATATACTTTCTCAGGTGGCGCAACCTGATGATTTATCAACTTGATTATCCCTCTTAACATCTGAGATTTATGAGGTGTGGGCCAGTCTTTCAGCTACACTTTAATTGTGTTAACTGCAAATGCAATTAATTGTGTCACCTTTGGGTAAGAATTTCACAGCTACCTTTGGGGGAGGGTGGTAAGTCCCTTATTAAAGTAGTATGTGTTGAAATTCTCAAGAGAAAGCCCAGATTCTATGATTTTTGTGAGGCTTGACTATATCCATCTTTTTTTTTTTTTTTTCTTAATTGCTGTTCATCAAGGCAACTGGTAGCTGCTTGCTTGTTGCAATTCAATTTGGGGGATATTAGCAAATGAGAATATTTTACTTTCTGTAGTACTGGCTGTCAAAATTAATACCCTATGCCTCCCACGAAACATAGAGTACCTGTTCTCCTGACTTGATTTGCTCGTGCTCAGAGCTCTTCATCATCGCTTTTATTCAGGCTCCCCGCCCGAGGCTGGGTTCCTGGGGAAGGGCTCAAATGGCCTTTCCTGCTTCCAGCATTAGCCTGACTCCTGCCTGTAGTCACTCTGGGTCCTCACATAATAAATCACTTTAACCTGTTTCTAAAACAAGGTCAGATTGTGCTGCGATTCTTAAAAAGGGATTTAAAAATCTCTATTTAGGTGCAATTCTCACGGTAGACCTTATAGCCAAAGAAAGGACAGTAACAGGGTCTATGGTGGGAGGTGTGTGTGTGTTGGGGGAGGGGAGCTAAGGGGGGAGAGAGGCCTCTGCTTTGGCCAAAGAATCTTTGCAATGTTTGAGTGGGCTTCCACGCCATAAACATCAGGGGCATTTAACATATCAAACGCAAATAGAAATGACACGCAGATGGCTCACTTCTGAGGCGGCCTTGTGCAGTTTTGGGAATCCTCCATCCCTGCGGTTTTCCGAAATATTATAAGTATATATTCCCGATTAGGCTCACTGTTTTCTTCTCCATGGCACTGCCTTTCAGTCCAAAATCGTCTGGGCCCGACCTGGAGGCTCAGGTCCTATCAGCAAAATCAAAGGCCGGCACCAGGCTCAAGAGTCATTTAGGATTTTCTGTGGCGCAATTAAGCATGTGCAGTGCACCACAGCCACGGAGGCGCTGTTTATTCAGCGAAAGTGCTCTGTAATTTATTTAAAATAATCCATCTTTCACAAATAAAGGGGCCATTGACGGTCCCCCCTGCAGGCCTCTGCTGAAAGGCCCCCTCTTGATGGTCTGTTTTGCTGGTCACAGCTTAATACCCGACAAAAGTGATTCAGGCTTCTCTTTTTTTCCACCCCTCCCCCTGCTTAGTTGTCTCCCTCTTTTTTTAAAAAAATGAGATTTTACTAAACCTGCTTGTTTTCTTTTACACCAGTAATCAGACGAGGCTTCCTTCTCCCACTTTTTTTTTCTTTTTGAAATAAAAAAACACAGATTGGCCATTAAAAATGATTAATGCCAGCCAATTTGATAATCGCCGAGCAGGAGGTGCCAGCCATTTTGGGATTTAGTGCAGCCTCGGAACCAGCTTCTTTATGGCCCTCGGCTAATGAGGAATCACGTTAGGCTTTTTACTGTATATGAATTGATTAGCTGAAAATGAGATTACGTCCATGGTGCAACACCGGCGACAAAGAGCCCTTTCTTTTCAAACACTTCCCAGTGCCAGGATGCTGGTTGAACTTGAAAATGTTCTTTTCTCCTGGTTTTCCAGGAAAATATTGGATGAACCCAGGTGTGGCTTCTGCAGAAATGGGCTTATCTATGTAAATCTCCAAAACAAACAAACAAGAAGACAATGACAATGAGGACTCACATTAGGAGTTGTGGATTTGACAGGTTCCAAGGAAGCAGGCAAGGTGGAAAGGACAGAGGGCTTCTGAGTCAAACTTACCTGAGTGGGAGCTGGTCTCTGCCACTCATTTCCTCTGTGACTTGGGGCCAACCACTTAACCTCTCTGAGCTTTACTTTCCTCATCTGTACAATAGGGTAATAATACATACTTTATAGGATTATTAGGATTAAATGAGATAATATGTATAAAATATTTAGCACAGGGCCTGCAACATAGTAGGCCTTTAAAAACATAATTTTCCCCTTTCATTCCTTCGTTCCTTCGTTGCTTCCTTCGTTCCTTCCCTCCCTCCCTTCCTTCCTTCCTTCCTTCTAAATGAATAGCAGGTATTAAAGTTGCTTGTTAAGCTTACTTAGAAAGAAAACAGCACCTGGAGCTGTTGGTGGAAATGCCAGCATTCTGTCCAGGAAATAACCATCTACTAGGCTGGCTGAGACAAGACAGGCCCTGTAACTTATGCAGAGATTAGCAATAGGCAGGGAGGAGGGTGCGGGGCATTCCCTGACTGTATTTGTGTGGTCTATGAGCTAAGAATGTTTCTTACATTTTTAAATGGTTGAAAAAAAATGAATCAAAAGAAGAATCAAACAAATCAAAAGAAGAATACATTTTCACAGATGAAAAACGTAAAATGTCATTACAGATCAGCATTTACAGATGAACATTTGCAATCAATTTTGGTGAAAGAGAACACTAACTTTGCACCCCAATTAAGCAAAATGTCCCTCAAAAAGAATTATATTTTTCTCATAAAAATTTTACAAAAAAGCGCTCAATTTGTATGATATTTCAAATTTCATCAATTAAAAAAACTTGTGGAAATTTGTTTTCTCTCTTGTGATGTAAATACCTTTATAATATCCTTGATTTTTCCCCTTGGCCCACAAAGCCTAAAATATTTACTCTCTGATCCTTTACAGAAAAGTTGGCTGACCCCTGCTGCAGTGGCATCCCTGGTCCGGTTAACAGACAGGCATTTCCTTTGGGGGGAATTAGTTACTAATATGTGTGTTGGAGGCAGGGGAATGAAGGGTTGTAGGATTCTAAACTCAAACACCAAGTTGAAAGAGGTGTTTATATGCTGACTGTATTGACCTCTGCCATTACTTATATTCTCTCATTGCCCTAAATGTAAATCTGAAGTGATTCTAGCTGTCCTTAATAGGAGGAAGAAATCAAGGCTGGGGCAGGGAATATAATGAGAGGAAACAAGTAATTGTGCTTTTGTTGACTCCTTGACCTTCCTTCAGTAGGTAACGTTTACTGGGCATTGGTTCCACGCTCACAGTCCAGGCAGTTTCCGTGCATTTGCCACTGGAGTGGAAGCTCCAGGAGGGTAAGGCTTGCGTCTGTCCGGTCACCATTGTTTCTTGGAGCCTGGGGTTGTGCTTGGCACTTCAGCAAATGCGTCATAAAACATATGTTGAATTATCTCACTTATTCTCACCTCTTCCCCTTTTTCCTCCTATTTTCCAGGTTAGGACACTGAGGCTCGCTTGGCCTTGTCAGTTTGTCCACCAAGCAAGGGGAAGAGCCAGAATCTCAAGGGGGACTGCTTTGCCATACCCTCAGCAAAGTGAACTGGCCCTGGAGATGAGGGGCTTTGCCAACACCTTGGTTTCTTGATCATTCATGTTGGGCAGTAAGAAAAGGAACTGAAGAGGGGAAGGTTACCCTTGTCTTACTAAGGTCTGCTGTATGCCCATGTGAAAGAGGCAGCATCATATGTGTTGTAGTGCAAACAAGCTCTCTTCAGTGATGGAGCTGGGTTGGAATTCTGATCTGATCCCATTAAGCACTTACACAACAAACCTACCACTTTAATAGAGATCAGTGGCCCATGCCCGAGTTGGTAACTGCAGATGTGTCCTCCTTCACCTCTTTCCCTCTCTTTCTACCTCCCCACTTCCAATACTGTCTTATTGGGAGTGGGGCCTCCCCAACTTCTCAGATTCCAGCCTTTGGGAAGGTGCTGTGGAAAGATCTTGGAATGAGGAGCTGGAAGAAGGAGTGTGTAGTCTTAGCTCTGACTCCTCTGTCTGTAAGACCTTGGGCAGCTCCCTCCACCCAAGGCAGGTTGTGGTCACTCTTTCCTGAAATTGTGATGATAATCCCTGCCCTGGCCCCTCACAGGCTGCCAGGCTGGGCCTTGCCAGGCCCAGTCAGCTATCAGAGGTGGATGTTCTTTACCAGGCAGCACTGCACTCACACACACACACACACACACACACACACACACACACACACAGATACACAGACACACAGACACAGGTGTACACAATGTGCCTGCTATTGTTTCTAAAATTCTGACCCCTCTAGTTTCCCCATTGTCATGAACTGTTTGTGTCCCCCTCAAATTCATACATTGAAGTGCTCCCCCTCAATGCAATAGTATTAGGAAGTGGGGCCTCTCAGAGGTGATTAGGATTAGATGAGGTCATGAGGGTGGGGTCCCCCACAATGGAATTAGTGCCCTTATAAGAGTCACCAGAGAGCTTGCTCCCTTGCTCTGCTCTTCACCACATGAGGATACAACAAGAAGAGAAGGTAGCAGTCTGCAACCAGGAAGAAAAGGGCTCTCACCACACACTGAATCTGTTGGCTCCTTGATCTTTGACGTCCAGCAACCAGAACTGTGAGAAATAAACTTCTGTTGTTTCTAAGCCCCCCAGTGTATGGTATTCTGTTATAGCAGCCCAGTGGACCAAGACACCCACAAAGGTGGCTCGGCTTAGTGGTGATGTGGACAACAATAAGATTTACCACTTAGGAGCAACTACTGTGTGCCTGACACTTGACACACAGGATGGATGGTCCTCACCGTAACCCTGTGAGGGAGGTGTCACGAGCCACATATTATAGGTGAGGATGCTGAGACTCGGAGAGTTTAAGTGGCCTGCCTGGGTAACACAGCTGGTTAAAGGAGGAGTTGGGATTTGGACCCAGGTCTGTCTGACCCCAATGTGACATTCTTCTCAGGACATCACACCACAACTGCCTTCCTGGTTTGTTGCCAACACTGTCCTACTCTTGTTGGTCCCCTCTCTGACACCCAAGCAGTCAAGGGTCCTCAGCCCACCAGGATTCGGCAGCTGTACTGCATCCATGACTACCAGCATCCAGCTCGCTTCCACGTGAGAGCTGATTAATCAGAGATGTGAGTCAGTACTGATGAACTCCGTGTTCCCCAAATTGCCAGATAATAAGAAGCATCAGGTTTTGTTGTTGAAATACAAGCTTTCACACCATACTATTCAGAAGAGCATTGTACAAGAGTTGATGTTTTTCTTTTTTCTTGCAATTAACTTATTACTCATTCAATCTCAGACAGTTTCTTAACTTCTCTAAGAAGCTATGTTTCTTCATCTACAAAATGGAGATAATAACAGATGCAAAGGCCAGAGGTGAGTGTGAAAACCTAGTGTAGCAACATGTGTGAAGGAGATGAGCAGTTAGCAAAGGCTCAGAAAATCTTGCAGATGATAGGAAGCCCTCCACGGAGACTTAGCTGTTAGCTGCTTCTGCTTATCTTACCTCTAAAGAAAATACCATTGCTTCCTCCTCCCGGTCCTCTTGGATTTTTCCCTTCCTCCTCCTGCTGATCCAGGCCTCAACATGTCCCTCTCCCATTAGAGTAGTAACTTCCTCCCTTATCCTTCTATTTTCAGGTGAAGTATGCTCTATTTCCCATACTCTTTACTCTAGAACTTTCACTTCTATTCTAAGTCTCTCAGTCTGATAATAAAAACTCCTGGTCATAGAGCTCTGCCTCTCTCCTCACACCCACCTTTGCCCTTCCTCAACCTGGCAGATCTTGGCAAAACAGAACTTACACCTATTAGGAGACATCATAATAGAGTGGTTAACCATCCTTTACCACTGTGAGGTTAACTTTTGGGGTTCACAGTAGTAGCTGTCCTATTTCACATGTTTGAGATTCAGTTTCCCTATATGTTAAATGGGGGCTAATAATTCTACTGCCCTAATTGGGTTGTTGTGATAATAAATTAGTAAACCTTTTAATACGGTATGATGTAGTGTGTAGAAAGCACTCACTAAATTGGTAGCAATTATGACAGTTACATTGTTCTGGTTCAGCCATAGTAGTGTATGATGAGGTCCCAAGTGTTCTAGAAGGAAATTTGAAACCCTGGGGAGGTGAAATTGGGAACAAGAGGGTCTACTGAATGTGTACTGAATTAAAGAGCAAGGGATCGGGGATGGAGTGGGACAGATGTTTTCACCAAATTTATTCATTTCTTGACATTCTACTATATGTCAGGCACTGTGATGGTTGATTTTATGTCTCAGCTTGACTGGGCCATGGGGTGCCCAGATAATTGGTTAAACATTATTCTGGTGTGTCCATGAGGGTGTTTCTTGATGAGATTAACATTTGAATTGGTAGACTGAATAAAGCAGGTTGCCTTCCTCTATGTGGATGGCCCCGTTCAATCCATTGAAGACTTGAATTGAATAAAAGGCTGAGTAAGAAAGAACTCTCTCTCTCTGCCTGACTGTCTGAGCTGGGACATCAGTGTTCTCCAGCCTTTGGACTTGGACTTGGACTATATCATCAGCCTTCCTGGATCTGGACCTGTTAGCCTCCATAATTACGTGAGCCAATTCCTTATAATAAACCTCTGGAGAACCCTGACCAACACAGATTTTGGTATCAAGAGTGATTCAAGGAACAGAATGTTAATGATGAATTTTCTGAATTGATTCTGGGGTTTCTGGAATTGACTCTCTAATCTGATTAGATTTAACAATGCTAATGACTCTGTTTCCAGTAGTAAAGAGAGCACTGATAGTCAATGGCATGATCTGGCCATAGAGACACACAAACTATCACCGTTGGATATTCCTAATCAACTACTTATAAGAAGCAAGGATCTGAGTGACTGTGTATATGATACTTTAAAACATTTTTGAAACACTAACGAATGTAATGAGGTTGTATGGTTGCTCCTAATATTACTGGGCAAAGTGGTGAAACAGAAGGATGAGCTCAGGGATTCTAATTCCCAGCTTAAGTGCCCCATTAGTAAACTGAAAGTTTCTATGTTCCATGAAGGACACCTTTTCTTCTGTAGCCATAGGGCTGAGACTTATGAAAAATAAATGCAGAATCTCCTCCTGCAATAGGCTGAATTAAAATGCAAGTTGAATTTCCAGCCTCACAGGGTGTCTACTTTTAAAGTGAAGGTGTTGATTGGGAAAGAATGGGATCCTGTAAGTTGGAATGTGGATATGTGGGAAGATCCTGATGAAGCTGGGGTCATTGAGCTCCTGAATTCTGATGAGTCTTTTTTGCCAGTGGAAGAGGCCTCCTCACCCCCAGTGGAAGCAGCCTCCTTATCTCCTGTGGAAGAGGCCTCTCCACTCTGATTTGAGGGGATTAACCTTGCATTGCCTGAGGAAACTGTAATGGCCTTTCCCAAGGCAGCCATACAAGACAATGCTGCTTTTCCTTAGGACTCACCCCCATCACACTTCTTTGCTTCTAGACCTATAACTAGATTCAAGTCCCAGCAAGCCCCTAAAGGTGAGGCACAAAGTGTGACCTATAAGGAGGTGTGCTACACTCCCAAAGAACTACTTGAGTTTTCTAATTTATATAGACACAAATATGGGGAACATGTGTGGGAATAGATATTAAGGGTGTAGGATAATGGTGGAAGGACCATAAATTTGGATCAGGCTGGATTTATTAATATGCGCTCACTAAGCAGAGGTTCTGCATTTGATGTTGTCACTCGGGAAGTTAGAAAGGGCTCTAACAGTTAGTTTGGTTGGTTGGTTGAAATGTGGACATGAAAAAGGTGGCCCTCGGTGGGCAAATTAGAAATGCTGGACCTTCTTTGGTTTAATGTAGATGAAGGGGTTCAAAGGCTTAAATTGGAATATTAGAGTGGATTTGTCATTTAAGACCCATTCACTCACCCTGGGAGGGTCCAGAAGTCTTACTGTTGACCAATACTTTGAGAAATAAATTGTTGAGGGGGGCCCTGGCATCCTTGAAGAGGTCCATGATTTCTCTTCTCTTTAGGTGAGACCTTACAATGGGAACTGTTGTCACCAAATTGGGAAATCTAAATGCAGTGGGAGTAATTGGATCCTGAGGTGACAGGGGCCAAGTGGCAGAATTGAACCACTAAAGGCAAGGTGGACATGGTTACTGTCATGGACAACCGCCAAAGCAGCAATCAGAATAGTCTATGGCTTTGGCTAGTCAAACATGGTGTTATTAGAAGTGAAATAGATAGGAAGCCTACAAAATTCTTGCTTGATATGTATAAGCCAAAAAGTTCTAGGCCAAGTGAACAAAAGTCTAACCTGAATCATAAAAACTGAAAGTCCTGGCCCCTCAATTAATTCGCACACTTGAGCTAGTTTACAAACCCAGAACCACTTGAATGAAGGGGGCCTGGTTCCCCTAGTGGAAGGACCCCAGTACACTGCCAAAAATTTATACTGTTAATTTTTCTCCCAGCCTTCCACAAATGAACCTATGGCCTTTTACCAGGGTAACTGTGCACTGGGGGAAAGGAAATAATCAGAACTTTCAGGGACTGCTGGACACTGGCTCTGAACTGACACTGATTCCAGAGACCTAAAACATCACTGTGATCCACCAGTCAGAGAAGGGGCTTATGGAGGTGAGGTTATAGATGTAGTTTTAGCTCAGGTCCATCTCACAGTGGGCCCAGTAGGTCCCTGAACCCATCCTGTAGTTATTTCTCCAGTTCTGAATGCATAATTGGGATAGATATACTTAGGAGCTGGCAGAATCACATTGATTTTCCTGACCTATAAAATGAGAATGGCTTCTAATGAAGCCATTAGAACTGCCTGTCCCTAGGAAAATAGTAAACTAAAAGCAATACCAAATTCCTGGAGGGATTACAGAGATTAGTGCTACCATCAAGGATTAGAAATATGCAGGAGTGGATTCCCACCAAATCCCCATTCAACTCATTCATTTGGCCTGTACAGAAAACAGATGGATCTTAGAGAATGACAGTGGATTATGGTAAGCTTAACCAGGTGGTGACTCCAATTGCAGCTGCTGTACCAAATGTGGTTTCTTTGCTTGAGCAAATTAACACATCCCTTGGTGCTATCTGGCAAATGCTTTTGTTTTTGATATCTGTTAGCAGAGACCACCAAAAGCCGTTTGCTTTCAGCTGGCAAGGCCAGCAATACACCATCACTGTCCTGCCTCAGGGGTATATCAACTTTTCAGCCCTGTGTCATAATTTAGTTTTCAGGCATCCTGATTGCCTTTTCCTTCCACAAGTGGCCCATTACATTGATGACATTGTGCTAACTGGACCTAGGGAGCAGGAGGCAGCAACTATTCTAGACTTATTGGTAAGACATTTGCATGTCAGAGGGTGGAAAATAAATCCAACAAAAATTCAGGGGTCTTCTACCTCAGTGAAATTTCTAGAGGTCTAGTAGTGTGAGGCATGTTAAGATATACCTTCTAAAGTGAAGGATGTGTTGTTGCATCTAACCCCCTACAACCAAAAAAAAAAAAAGGCATAATGCCTCATAAGTCTCTGGATTTTGTAGGCAACATATTCCTCATTTGGATGTGTTACACTGGCCCATTTTCTGCTAGTTTTGGGTGATGCTCAGAACAAGAAAAGGCTCTGCAACAGGTCCAGGCTGCTGTGTAACATGTCTAGGGTGCTGTGCTCTGCTGTTTGGGTCATATGATCCAACAGTTCCAATAGTGGCAGATAGGGATGCTGTTTAGAGCCTTTGGCAGGCTCCTGTAGGTGAATCACAGCAGACCTTTGGGATTTTAGAGCAAAGGCCTGTTGTTCTCCATGGATAACCACTCTCCTTTTGAGAAACGGTTCTTGGCCTGCCACTGGGACTTAGTAGAGACTGAATGCTTAACCATGGGCCACCAAGTTACCATGTGACCTGAGCTACCAACACTCCGTCAAATGGAAGTTACATGAAGAAGTGACCCAAACACCTTTGGTCCCCACTCCTGCTGCACTGCGTTCTCTCTTGAAGTCTGCAGCTCTGGCCTCATGAGGAGTTCCTATAATCAATTGATAGAGGAAAAGAAAACTCTTCTCTTCCTGGTCCACAGGTGATATGCAGGTACCCAAGAGTGGACAGCTGCAGCACTACTGCCCTTAAGAACATTGGTGAAGGGAAATCCTCCTAGTGGGCAGAACTTTGAGTAGTGCTCCTGGTTATTCACTTTCTTGGAAGGAGAAATGGCCAGATGTGTGATTGTATACCAAATCTTGGGGCATGGCCAATGGTTTGGTTGGATTGTGAAGGACTTAGAGGGAACATGATTGGAGAATTGGTAACAAGGAAATTTGGGGAAGAGGTATGTGGAGAGACCTCTCCGAATGTAAGGATATTTATGTCCCATATGAATAGTCACCTAAGAGTGACCTTAACAGAGGAAGACTTTAATAATCAAGTGGATAGGATGACCAGTTCTATGGATACCAGTCAGCCTTTTCCCCCAGCCACTCCTGGCATCTCCCAATGAACTCATGAACAAAGTAGCCATAGTGGCGGAGATGGAGGTTATACATGGGCACAGTGATGCAGACTTCCACTCACCAAGGCTGACCTGGCTATGACCACCACAGTGCCCCATCTGTCAACAGCAGAGACCAACACTGAGTCCCTAATATGGCAACATTCCCCACGTATATCAGCCAGCTACCAGGTGGCATATTGATTACATTCAACCACTTTCTTCATGGAACGGGCAGCATTTTGTTCTTACTGGAGTAGAGAGTTACTCTGGATATGGATTTGCCTTCTCTGCACTCAATGCTTCTGCCAAAAACTCCATATGTAATTTACAGAATACCTTATTCACCGTCATAGTATCACCACTATCCACACAGCGTTGTTTCTGATCAAGGAACTCACTTCACAGCAAAAGAAATGGAGCAAATGAGCCCATGTTCACAGAATTTACTGGTCTTATAATGTTCCCCATCATCCCTGAAGCAGCTGATTTGATAGAACAGTGGAATGGCCTTCTGAAGACACAGTTACAGTGCTAGTTAGGTGGTAGTTAGGTTCAGGGCTGGGGATTTTCCAGAAGGCTGTATATGCTCTGAATCAGCATCCAGCATATGGTGCTGTTTCTCCATAGCCAGGATTCACAGGTCCAGGAATCCAGAGGTAGAAATGGGAGTGGCATCACTCACTATTACCCCTAGTGACCCACCAGTAAAAGTTTTGCTTCCTGTTCCCATGACTTTGTGCTCTGTTGGCCTAGAGGTCTTAGTTCCAGAGGGAGGAATGCTTCCACAAGGAGACCAGCAAAAATTACACTGAAATGAAAGTTAAAACTGCCACCTAACCATTTTGGGTTCCTCATGACCCTGAATCAATGGGCAAAAAAGGGAGTTACTGCATTGGCTGGGGTGATTGATCCTAACTACCAAGGGGGAATTGGACTACTTCTCCACAATGGAGGTAAGGAAGAGTATGTCTGAAACGTAGGAGACCTCTTAGAGCATCTCTTAGTATTACCATGCCCTTTGATTAAAGTCAATGGAAAACTACAACAATCTAGGCGGGACTAGTAATGGCCCAGACTCTTCAGAAATGAAGGTTTGCATCACTCTAACAGGTAAAAAACCACACCGGGCTGAGTTGCTTGTTGAAGGCAAAGGGAATACACAATGGGTAGTGGAGGAAGGTGGTTATAAATACCAGCTATGACCATGTGACCAGTTACAGAATGAGGACTGTAACTGTTGTGAGTTTTCCTCTTTATTTTGTTATGACTTTATGTATACATATATATCAAATATCTTTATTTTCATCTTTCTCATATACCCTTATTATGTAACAGAAGATATATTGACTTTGTATCATAGTATTTATTGTTAATTTTCCCTCATAGTATTTAAGTTACAGGATATCAAGGAGAAAATTAAACATCACTCAAGGACTTTACTTCCTCTTCTGGGGAAGGAGTTAGTGTGTTTTTGATTGAAGGCAGGATAGTTGTATCACATTAGGTAGAATTGTGACTTTATTATTGTCTTTATTTGGAGATTAAGTATGTTTTAAGGAAGTGTATATAGGTGCCAAGTTGACAAAGGGTGGACCTGAGGTGCTTAATTTTATGTGTCAACTTGACTGGGCCATGGGGTACCTGGATATTTGTTTAAACATGATTCTGGTGTGTCTTTGAGGAGACACACGAGGTTAACCTTTGAATTGGTAGATTGAGAAAAGCATATTGCCCTCCCCAGTGTGGGTGGCCCTCATCCAATCAGTTGAAGGCCCGAATAGAACAAAAAAGCTGACCCTCCCATAAGAAAGAATTCCTCCTGACTGCCTCCAAGCTGGACACCTGAATAGAATAAAATGCTGAGTAAGAAATACTTCTCTCTCTCTGCCTGACTGTCTTTGAGCTGTGACTTCAGTCTTCTCCAGCCTTTGGACTTCAACTTGGACTAGAACATATACCATTGGCTCTTCTGGTTCTCAAGTCTTTGGGCTTGGGCTGAAACTATACCATCAGCTCTCCTGGGTCTGGGCTTCTCAGCTTCCATAATTGTGTGAGCCAATTCCTTATAATAAATCTCTTGATGATAGATAGATAGATAGATAGATAGATAGATAGATAGATAGATAGATAATAGATAGACAGACAGACCACACACATATACATCCTGTTGGTTCTGTTTTTCTGGAGAACCCTGACTCATAGAGGCACTCTGCTAGGTGTTGGAGATACATGTGAAATAAAACATGGTCTCAAGAAACTTGTCTACTAATGGAGAAGGGTGTGCAAGCAAATTAGAGCAAGATAGTGTCACAGGGAGCAGGGCTGTAATTCAGGAAAACAGAGGTCAGGGCAGAAGGAAGGATCTCTGGCTGCACTAAACAGCAGGTAGACTCATAACAAGAATCCATAATCCCAGCTCTCCTTGTCCCTTCTCCACCACAGCAGATAAATGAAACCCCCTTTTCTTCTATACACACACCACTTTTCTTCTATACCACTACCATTTTTCTCCTTCAAGGCTCCCATTGACATTCTCTTCAATTTGTGGTGGATCCAATATTATGATTTTCCCAGGACTCCTCACTTCCTAGGACTCTAGTAACCTCCTTTTCATGTTAATAATAATAATAATAATAATAGTAATAGTAATAGTAATAACAATAATGATTGGTTAGGCAATAATGAGGTAGGTACTATTTTATCTTTATTATATAGGCAAAGGAATTGAGTTCAGATGCAACCAGTTTGGTTCCAGCATCTGCACTTGTAACCACCACACTCTGTCTGATTCCAGGACCTACTCATGTCATCACTAACTGCACTCTTTCCCTTAGCAGGAGGCCAGAACTACACAAAGTGAGTGTCTCTGCTGTATTTAGGGGCAGCGTGATTCCTCACCCTCCACCCGTAATCACCTGCCCACAATCTCTGATTCTGTATTGTTATGGACTGAATGTGTCTGTCGTCCCAAAATTCATATGTTGAAGCCCTAACCCCCATAGAGAGGTATTTGGGGATGAGGCCTTTTGGGAGTAATTAAGGTTAGATGTGATCATGAGTGTGGGACCCTCAAGATGGTATTAGTGCCTTTATAAGAAAAGATACCAGAGAGCTTGCTCTCTCTTTCCCCACCATAGCCATGTGAGGACACAGCAAGAAAGCAGCCATCTGCAAGCCAGGAAGAGGATCCTCACCAGAAACTGAATTAGCTGGCACCTTGATCTTGGATCTCTCAGTCTCTAGAACTGTAAGAAATAAATCCGTTGTTTAAGCCACTCCATCTATCATATTTGGTTGGCAGCACAAGCTGACTAATACCTGTATCCAGGCACCTACACCCTCTTTAGAATTTCTCCTGCACCTGACAACTTCCATTCTATCAGGATTACATCTCTCAAACTCCTAGAACTTAGTTCCATTCTCCTTTTAACTTGAATATTTCCAGAGGCATGGTGAATGAAACAGGTTTGAAATGCATTATTAAGATTGTCATTAGTACAGGGTCTCAGCACACTTCCCCAGAGGAAGTCTCTCTCCTTTAGATGTACCTCAGCAGGAAAGTGATCCAAGTCAGAGGACTCAGAATAGATAAAATAAAAGGCATTCCTCATTCCTTCCTTGTATTAGTTATCTACTGCTGCATAACAAATTACTCCAAAACTTAGTGGCTAAAAACAGCATTTATTATCTCACTGTTTCTATGGATCTAGAATCTGGGCACTACTTAGCTGGGTCCTCTGGTTCTGGGTCTTACGTGTTGGCCAGGGCACCCTAAGTCATCTTGACTCAATGTTGGCGGGTACAGGGAGGATCTGCTTCCAAACTCACTCACATGGCCTCCAGAGACATCAGTTCCTTGTCACGTGAGCCTAACCTTAGGCCTATTTCCAGCCCACCAATTTGCCTTGCCAGTGTAAGGGCTGTGAAAGACAGACTGGGACTAGGCACTCAAGATGGAAACCACAGTCTCTCTGTATCCTGATCTTGGAAGTGACATCCCATCACTTCTACCATATTCTATTCATTAGAAGTGAGTCACCAAGTCCAGCCCACCCTTAAAGGGAGAGAATTGAATACCAGGAAGCTAGATTCATTGGGACTTTTAGAAGCTGCCGATCAAATTCTTTACATTGAAATTTCCTTGAAATTAGAGCCGCCTGTAGTAATCTGACAGTTTACTATAACAGATTATGGTGAGCTATCAGATGAAAATCTTAACTCGAGTAACAGACTCTCAGATGGAAACAGGCTTAAACAATGTGGAAATGTATTCTATCCAATCACTGCCAAACTCTCTCCAATAAGCTTGCCAAACTTGGGCAAGCTTCAGCATTGGGTGATTTAGTGGCTCAGCCATATCAGCAGGGCACTCAGAGCCTTCCACTCTGTCCTCTCTGCCATCTTCTGCATTGACTAAACCCAAGGGCTAGTTTCCCTCTTGGTCATAAGATGACTGCCAACGGCACCTGACACAACATGTTTCCTTGGAATATAAATATGGAGTATAAACAAGGTGGCCACTTAAAACACTTTTAGAGTGAATGGGGACACTTATTTATAGCTACAACAGTGCACAAGCATAAAGCAGGACTTCCCCAGGAAAATCAGGACAGGTGGTCATCCTAAATGTAAGTTTTCCTCTTCGATGTAATGGGGTCAACTTAGGTCACCGATGCACCTCTGCACCAAAAACAGTCTCCACGGGGATGTCCTGGGCTTATTCATTCATCCATTTATCCACTGCCTACTTATTGAATGTTTTCTCTATCCTAGAACTGTGAGCACCGAAGATACAGTAGTTAACAAAACAGACAAAAATTCCTATTACACAGAGCTTATTTTCTAGTTATGAGCACAGACAATAAACCAAATAAGTCTGCTAGGGGACAATGAGAGACGTTAAAGAAAGCAAGAAATGGGATTTGGGAGTGCAGGAGAACAGCGCAACTTTAACTAATTGGCCAGGGAATATCTGGCTGAGAAGGAGATATTCGAGCAAAGGTTTAAAGAAGATAAGGGAGTAGCTATGGATTGTGAAGGAAGAGTATTCTAGGCCAGGACTAGGGGTGAGGGGTGGGGAGCAGTGGCAGTAAGAGCCAAAGGTTTTGGGTAAAATGTGCCTACTGTGTGTCAGGAGCAGTGAACTGTCCAGAGGCTGAAAGAGAGTGAACAAGGGAAAGAGTAGAAGATGAGGTCAAAGAGGGAATGGGAGCCAGATCACGGAGGACTTCCATAGGCCAGCATAAACAGCAAAATTTTCACCCTGAAAGAAATAGGAGTTATTGGAGGGTTTGGAGCAGAGAAGTGACATGCTCTAACTTATGTTTTAACATGATCTAGATGGCTGCTATATTGAGAACAGAATAGGGACAAATTGGTGAAGGCTAGATGATAAGTTAGTTAGGAATTTGTTGTGATAATCCAGGAGAGAGATGATGGTGGACGTGGTGAGAGATGGTCAGATCCTAATACATTTTGAGAGTAGAGACTATGGGATTGGCCAGCGAATTGTGTGAGGAGAGAGATAGACAGCTGTAAACTATGGCTTCAAAGTGTGCTTGGTTTGCCTAACTGAAATGATGGAGTTTCTACCAAATCCACAAAGGAAACCAAATCCACTAGGAAAACCACTGAAGAAGCTGGTTTGGGAAGGGGTGGGGGAAAGAGAAGAAGATCAGGAGTCTGATTTTGGATACATTATGTTTGAGATGCCTGTCAGACAACCAAAAGGAAATGTCAACGAGCCATTGGAGCTGTGAGTCTGCGGTTCAGGGGAAAGGTCTGGGCTGTAGATACACACTTGGAATTCATCAGCATATAAAAGATATTTAAGTCATTGAGACTATATGAGTCCATCAATGTGATGAGATGGCCAAGAATTGAATTTGTTAAACCATTCATGCATTCAAAAAATTTAATGTGCTAGGTACCATTTGAGATGCTAAATGTATCTATATTTATTTATATTCATATTATTTATATATAATACAAATATATATATTATTTTATATATTGATTTAATATATCTATATCAGATTTGTTTGGTCCCCACCTTTATGGAGCTTACTGGTAGAGAAGGCAGACAATAACAACTAAAGATATTGATGATGTTACATAAAAAACAACCCTCAAATCTCAGGGGCTCCAAAAACAAAGATGTACACACTTTTCACTCTGGTGTGTAAGTTAGTTCTGGTGTTTCTTCTTCAAGCTGCAGGTTGGGTTTTACTATGCTGACAGATTCTGTGTCAAAATTCCAGATAAGGCCCAGCAGTGAGTGTTTATCTCAGTTCCACAAGGTCGGGGCTTTAGCTGGTGCAGCTCAAAGGCTGGGAGTAACTCCACGGCTGGGGACTAGAATTATCTGGAGGTGTCTTCACTACGTGTCTGGAAGTTGATGCTGGCCATCAGCTGGGGCTGCAACTGGGCTGGCAGCCAGAACACCAACACTCAGCCTCCCCATGTGGTCTCTGCATGGGCTAATTTCAGCTTCTTCATAGCATGGAGTCTGGGCTCCAAGAGTAAATGTCCAAAGAGAGTAAGATGGATATGCACGACATCTTTATAACCTAGCCTTGAAAGTCACCTATCATGACTTCCTCCGTATTCTATCATTTGAGGCATCCCAAATGTCCACCCAGGCTTAAGGGTAGGAGACATAGAACTTCATCCCTCACAAGAAAGGGTGCTATGGTCACATTATAAGAAGGACATGTGAGATGGGAGATAATCTTCTGTCCATCTTTGGACTAAGAAATCTGCCACGCCCAAGTATCGAGAACAAGAAGTGCAGAGACCTTATGCCAACAATGAGCTGGATGTGTTTGGAATATTTGAGAGAAAGCAAGAAGGCCAGTGGGGCTGAAGCAGAGTAAATGAACGGAAAAAAGATAAAGGAGGGATTTAAAAAGATGACGGCAGGAACCAGCCCCCTTAGGACCTTATTGGCCATGATAAGTACTTTGGATTTTATTCAAGTGTGATGGGAAGCCACTGGATAGCTCTGAACAGGGAGAAACATGTCCTGACTCACATTTTAAAATTCATAAGTTCCAATAACAGTGAAATGAGAAAATCTTGGAAGGAAGTGGAAATGTATGAATATATACGTTACGAGTTCAGTGGTTATAAAGTCAAACTGACCTGGGTTTCGCTTCTGCTTACCCATACTAGCTGTGTGACCTTAGGCAAGTTACATAAGCTCTCTGAACTAAATTGTGGCTCTGCCATTTACAAGCTGTGTAGACTTGTACAGACTACTTCATTTTACTTAATTTCTCCATGCTTCAGTTTGCTTATTTATAAAACGGGGATAATAGTAGAGTTATTCTGAGGGTTAAACAAGTTAATATATGAAACATGCTTAGCACAGCATTTGACTTGTAATAAGCTTTAAATAAGCATTTTTGATATTATTATTATTATTTTGGTGAGGAAGATTAGCCCTGAGCTAACATCCATTGCCAATCCTCCTCTTTTTGCTGAGGAAGATTGGCCCTGGGCTAATATCTGTGCCCATCTTCCTCTATTTTATGTGGGATGCCGCCACAGCATGACTTGATCAGTGGTGCATAGATCTGCGCCCAGGATCTGAACCTGTGAATCCCGGGCTGCCGAAGCGGAGCGTGTAAACTTATTATGCCACTGGGCCAGCCCCTTAATATTATTATTTTTTTTTATCATCAGACTACCTATGTTTAAATTCTGGCTGAGCCAGCTGTATGGCTATTGGCAACTAAGTTATCCTTCAATGCTTCCAGTTTCCTCACCTGTAAACATGGAAATAATAATAGCATATCCCAAAGGTTTGTCATGACTGTGACAAAAATAACACATGCAATGTGCCTAGCACCTAGTAAGCATTTGATAAAGATGATCTGTTATTGTCTTTCCTCCTTGTTCTATAAAAGAATGTAGCTCATTTTTCCATCTCTGAGAGTCAATAGAAAATTTGAATTTGCATTATAGAAATGACTCTATATATTTCTATAATTTTATTGGAACACTTCCATTCTAACCCTAGCCCATTTCACATGGCTCTTTTGTTCTATCATGATTTGTTTCAGTAAAAACAATCTTGTTGAGGGGCCATGGGTTGTAGTGGAAAAGCCTGAACTCTGCAGTCAGTCGGAGCTGGTCTTGATTTTCTTCTCTACCCCATGTGAATTGAGGAGTCTTGAAAAGTTACTTGCCTCCCTGACCTTCAGTTTCCTCATCTGTACAATAGGCATAATAATGCCTCTCTCACAGCGTTGTCAAGATGACGGAATGAAGTAAAGTACACTGACACTCCTTCCCAAGTGCTTGCCACAGAGTGAATATGAACTGATGCTTACTTCCTTCTTTCCATAGACATCTTCCTCTGACCATTTCCACCACCTTCTTTTCCACTGCATGTAGTACAATAATGTAGTAAGGATTTGTGAATTCTGCCAGTTAATTTGTTTCATTCAGTGTTGCTGGGTGGCTTAATCCCCCCTTCCTAGCACTTCTGGGACTATGTGAAATACAAGAAAAGCATTCTTACCATAAAGTTATATTGAGGAATTTAATGAACAGAAAATGCTATATACCATCTGTATCAAAATTAACTATGTAGCTTGTGTGTAGACATAGAATTCCTAGGCGACCTCATTCTGTAAAACCTCTTTGCTCTGCCTGCGCATGACTCTTGGCAGTGTGAGATGTTCCCTGATGTTGGCCTCATGGCTTCCTTGCTGTCAGATTTCATTGCTGAATGAAGGGACTTTGTTCTCCCCAGAGCCCACACTTGTAGTGGGTTAAGCTCATGGGCTCAGGCTGACTACCTGAGTTCAAATGCCAGCTCCAATACCAACGAGGGCTAGTTACTACAACTGTGCCTCAGTGTTCTCCTCTGTAAAATGCTTGCATTAGCCAGGGTAATTAATGCCAGTTGCTGTAACAGAGCAACTCTTGGTGGCTTGACACACTTATACTCTCTTTCTTTCTCACTTTACTGTCTGATGAAGGAGAGGGTAGAAGATTATGAATGACAGTCAATTAGGAGTCATACCTGGAAGTAGACGCATCCCTTCTGCCCACGTTCCAACAGCCAGAATCCAGGCACAGGGTCCTTTTTTGAATCAAGGGAGTAGTGGTGGGAAACATGGTGTTTCTGTGTGTTGGAGGAAAATGCAGCAGTGAGATGAACTCCTGACATTGTCTTTGCTACGATGGAGATAACAGACCTTCTCTCTCCCATGGATGCTGTGATGATTACTCTCGCTAAGTCCACATGGGGTATTTAGAGCACTGCCTTCTGCATAGTAAGCCCTCAATGTGTAATCTCTAACTCTACGCTTGCTCTCTTCATCAGCATCAGCATCAGGTTGTCTCATAGTCCTTCCCCGTGCACACTAGCTGCAGGGACTCCAGAGGAGGTAGACATCACTCTTCTTGGAGCCATGATCTCAGGGCTACTGCCAGATCCTCGACTAGGGGACATGCTAAAATTTCCCCGACTTGCCACCTTTTGGTAATTTGTGCCTCTTGCCATTGCTTTGGGCTCCTCAGTTGGCTTTAGGCGACTGGTAGTTCCAGGTTAACTTCTTGCTGATTTCATGGATGTGGAGAGTGGGGAGGGGAACTTGATTAGCTTTTGGGGAAGAATGGTCACCAATTTAAGCTTTCCCATCCCTTTCCTTTGCCTAAGAGTTATTTCCCATCTCCATTGGGTTCTCTGTTCTCCAATTAGTCCGCCAAAGAGTTTTAGGCTACTCCGGTTCATCATTCATTCATTCAAAAAATGCTTACTGAGTGTCTGTTATGCACTAGGCATTGCTGGGGAATATATCAGTAAACAAAAGATAAAAAAATCTCCATCCACATGGGTCTAATATTGTGTCTGTGTCAGGAATGAGTTGGGGACCAACAGTAAACATAAATATAATAATGCTATATCAGATAGTTATGGGTCCCATGGAAAAAATAAAAATAAACATTGTGGGCAAGATAAGTGTTTGATGTGTCCCCAAAATTCATATGTTGAACTCTAACCCCCAATCTCATGGTATAGGAGGTGGGGCCTTTGGGAGGTAATTGGGTCTTGAGGGTAGAGCTCTCATGAAAGAGATTAGTGCCCTTATAAGAAAAGACAAGAGAGTTAGCTTGCCTTTTTTCTGCCATGTGAGGATACAAGGAGAAGTCACCTGTCTGCAACCTGGAAGAGGGCCCTCACTGGACCCTGACCATGCTGCATCCTGCTCTCAGACTTGCAGCCTCTGGAACTGTGAGAAGTAAATGTTTGCTGTGCAATCCACACAGTCTATGGTAATTTGTCATAACAGCCTGAGCTGACCAAGACAGGATATGTTGTTAGGCATGGTAGAGATGGGGAGAGCTCTAGTTAATTTTTTTGTTGTTGTTGTTTGTTAAAATTAATTGGGTATTTTTAGGGCAGTTTTAGGTTTACAGATAAACTGAACAGAAAGTACAGAGAGTTCCCATATACCCTTTGTTCCCCTGCACACAGTTTCCCCTATTATTAACATCTTACATTAGTGTGGTGTGTGTGTTACAATTGACGAAACAATATTGATATATTATTATTCACTAAAGTACAAAATTTAAGTTAGAGTTCACTGTGTTTTACAGTTCTATGGGTGAACTGTAGTTTTAAAAAGGCGAGGTAACAGACACCCCTTGTGCCTACCTGACATCCTCTCAGCTCTCCTTTTTTTTTTTTAACAGTTTTATTTATTTATTTATTTATTTTTGTGAGGAAGATCAGCCCTGAGCTAACATCCGTGCTAATCCTCCTCTGTTTGCTGAGGAAGACCGGCTCTGAGCTAACATCTATCACCAATCCTCCTCCTTTTTTTTTTTTCCCCAAAGCCCCAGTAGATAGTTGTATGTCATAGTTGCACATCCTTCTAGTTGCTGTATGTGGGACGCGGCCTCAGCATGGCCGGAGAAGCGGTGCATCGGTGCGCGCCCAGGATCCGAACCCGGGCTGCCAGTAGTGGAGCGCGAGCACTTAACTGCCATGCCATGGGGCCGGCCCTCAGCTCTCCTTTTAATTCCACCTTGATTGAGCTATGGCTCTTCTACCTGCTTCCTGGGACACCTGCTGGTCATCACTCAGCCATTCTGATGAAGAAGTGTGCAAACGTGGATGTGCAAGGGTGTTAAGCATCTCATGGGGAAAACTTCTACCAGTGGCGGGTAGGAGCTGGTGGATGACAGCCTAAAACCACTGAACACATAGGCTGAAATGGATCTAATGTTCTCCTTGATCGCTTGATGACACAGGCCCAAAGAGGCTAAGAGATTTCTCAGGAACACACAGCTCTTCAGTGGATGTTCTGGGGATGAGATCCTTGGCCTCTAGGATCCCAGTACAGTGCTCTAGGGCGGGAAATAAAGAATGAGAGAGCATGGTGTCATTGAGCTCCAGCTGAATGCACAGATCAAGGATAAGCATTCTGCTGTCCAATCTTCTCACCTTAATTTACATCACTGTTATTTTTTGCCTTGTTATTATTACTAAGCAATATATTCAAACTTTTATAAAAGGAAAATAAATACCTGCTTTTTAAAGAGCAGTTTCCAGTGACTCATTTAGGAGGAAATCTCCTTAGGAACTAGGATATTGAAAGATTGAATAATTTGAACTATGTTTGTTTTTCTGTCCTGGACTTAGATCCTGTGAAGGTTTCTGCATCGATTGCTCAGGTGGTTGAAATATCATTTTCATCCATTTTCCATGCTCCAGTTAAGGTCTCGACACCCAACCTTCCATTATCCTGGAATGACCCAGCACGACTTGCAGGTGACCCAGACTGACCACATCTCGGGAGTTTCAAGACATTAGTTTCCATATTCATTTTGTCACTGGGCTTTTATGTGTGATTTTTGGTGACCATGAAATTGAGAGATGAAGAGGCCTGGATGCTGCCAAAAACCGTGCGGCCAAGGCTCCGTGTGAGTTCTCCGTGCTCTGCCAGCGCACTTTATTCCTGACTGTGGCTCTCCTCCCGTTCTATCCTCAGCCTTCCCAGCAGCGCCAGCAGCGCTCAGCAGGCCTAATTGATTTGCGAGGTCCAAGAATCGCGGGTTTTAGGGATTAGGCAGAACAACTGTCCCCTCGTGTGACCAGAAGTAAATGTTAAGTTTTCGGCTTCTGTTTATCGCTCCTTTATTCTGAAATACAGAAATGAGACAGAAAGAGTTAATAGTATGACCCCCAGAAATATTTTTTAATTTTTATAATGTGATAGAACTAACTTTTATATAGGGTTTACTATGGGTCTGTTCCTCTTCTAAACACTTTACATAGAATATGTCATTTAACTGTCACTATAAACCTCTGAGGCAGCATCTCTCATCATTATCACCATGATCATCATCACTATTTAACAGACAAATAAAAGGCTGGGATTTGAACCCCATCAGTCTGGCTCCAGAGTCCATGCTCTGGAGTGCTGCATAAAATATTAGAAGGCAAAGGGATCATCACAGCCAATCTTCTCATTTACTCATGTAGAAATTTACTCATGTAGCACAGAGAAGGAAATGGACTCTCCTAAAATCACACAGCTAGTTAGTAGCTGCTCAGTTCCAGCCTGCAATTCTTTTCCTTGCTGTAGAATGAATCTCTGTCTCTGAGGTTTGGAGAGAAAGCACTAGACATCGAGGATTAAAGCAGCTATTGAATGACTTTTTATTCGGGATAGAGTAACCTGCCTAGAAAGGCAAGAAGGAGGTGGTGGAGCAAGTGGGGAGTATGTGTGTGGGGGAAGGAGGATGCTGAATTTAGAAATTGTGCTGCATTAGGCTGTGGCCAGGTTCCAATGATTTTTATTCGTTATTATTATTTTTATGGGAAAAGGAACCTGCAACAGTTTAGGCTCAGCTATTTGCCTTCAGGCACTGATTTGTCCACTTTGGACACAATGCCAGTTCAGCATAGTGGGTGTTCATGGGTGCTGTGTGTGTGTACGTGTGCTCAGGTGTTTGCACATGTCCTTCTCTGTGTGTGTCCATGGTGTTGGCATAAAAGGCAGTCCATCCTAGGACTTACTCACTACTTCCTACCTCCAACCCACCTCCCTAATGTGTCAAGAATTATAAATTAATCACCTGGCTGGTTTGCGCTGAACTTACTAGTGTTTATGAAAGGGAATTCATTGGATATGCCTGTTAATGGAACACGTGTAATAATACTAAAGCCTGTGATTAAAAAGAAATTTAAGGCCCATGAGTTTCTAATAGAAAAACATGTCATTTGAGTGTTTATTTGCTGGTGTAAAATGGCTGATTTTTAAGGGGAAGGGTTCCTACTTTAATTTTAGAATGACCATGGTATTCACACTGAAAGGTAGCAAGGCTTTTGCAGAGCCCTTTTTGACTGTGTTTAGCAGAGGAGCCTTTGATAAAACAGAAGCTGTTTATTGTTTCATTCTCTGACGGAAAATATATGACAGAGTAGTTCCGCTCATGGGTTTCTTTCATTCGTTCATTCATTCATTCATCAAAAATAGGTATTTTTGATACTTATCATGTATCAAGCACAGGGCTAGGTGGGATTCAGAGATGAGGCATTTGCCCTCAGATGGCCCATGGTTTGATGAAGGGCAGACATGTGAAGAAATAGTCCCAATACTTGTTCTGATGAAGGTGTGGAAAGGGCAATGAGGGTACACCAGGAGCCAGAGTCTTCTTAGAGGAGGCAAGATTTAAGCTTAGACTTATCCAGTCAATCAAGACAGGGGAGGCCAGTCCAAGGATACTATTGCAAATTCATGGGGTCTTGGAAGCATGATGTGTTGGGGAGAATTATAAGTTGTTTCTACTTTTGAAGTGTAAGTGCCAGTTATCTAAAAAATAATTATTGCTTAAATTCTCTCATTCATGCATTTATTCATTCAGTTGCATGAAGATGCTGTTCTTGTTCATGTGTGTGTGTAGATGTATACATACAGACATATGTATATATATGTACACACGTGTATGCATATATTAATGTTCCTTGGTGAAGTGTGGTACCTTGATTTTCCTAAATTTTAGTGAGATTTAATCATCCACATTATTTTATAGTGAGGTGTAGAAAGTTCTGCATGTAAAATGAAGCTAGTTGATTTTGGCTTTTCAGAAGTTTGTCTGTGGGTTTTTAAGAAATCTTTTTATTTTCCAGGGAAACTTTGCATAATTTCTCCACAAATCCTATTTATCTTCCAAAATGGCAAAGACAACAAACTGCTATGGGTTTCACAGAACTGGAAGACTGCAAAATCTCTACACTTTTTCAGGACGTCTGAATATAGGTTTAGGAGTTTGGGATGTATTTAAGAGAAAAGTTTTAGTTTCACTTTTTATTTTTAGCCTTGATGTTAGATTTTAGGAAAGTCAAAACAAAGCCTGGTGCATTTGGAATTTCTAAAACTCACACAAATATGCATTCATTAATTGCTCCTTCACTAAATATTGATCAAGCACTTATAATGAAATTTAAGAGGGGATGAGAGATGAAACCAATCCAATCTCTGCTCTCAAGAATTTTATAATCTCTTGAGGGTGAGGGGCAAATAAAAGGGTTAGGGAGAATGGTGGAGATTGTTATGGAAAAATTCTTGAAAAAGAAGAGGCATGAGCTGAGTCTCAAAGAACTAATGTGGCAGAAGCACGGATGGGCATTCCAAGCAGAGAAACAATCATGAACAAAGACAGTGAAGTGAGTCTGAACTATCATCTGATTTTTGAAGGATGGGTAACATGTCAGAATGAGATTGTAAGTTAATGTTTTGAAGTCACTCAACTCTGCTGCTTCTCAGAGAAATAATAGGTAAAATATAATAAAAGGGGATAAAAGACTCTACAATAGCTCAAAAATAGAATACACATCTCTGTGGTTCAGAAAAGGAAAAGAAATATGGAGCTGAGAGCTGTGATGGAGCCCTGATGGCCTCTGGATTCCCAAGGAGGCAGAGGAGGCTTGGAGTAAAGACCCTGTGGGGTAATTAGGACTAAACTGCCCTAATGGTGCCAGAATCACTGCTTCTCAACAGTGCTGGGATGTGGTTCTCCCTGCTGGTATGAAAAGTTTCTGCTTTTTAGTTTGTATGAAGTTGTATACCTTTCAATTATGGGACAAGAGAATCACCTGGCTCAGTGACTGTATCTGTGAGTGCTTCTAGGGGCAAGAGCTCCTAACTTCCCATATAAGAGTTAGTTCTTGCCAGGAGCTCCAAGGGGCCCGGGTGAAGGCAGAAAAAGCTAGACATGGAGGAGTAAATGAAGACAAACATATTTTCCCCACCCTCAGAGAGAAAAACAATAATACTTCCATTCAAAATGTACCTATAAACCAAAGTTATAAAACACACGAATATATTAAAAGAAGGTCAATAAAATCCATGATTGGATATGTCAGGGCACATGAAATAGAATTAATAAAAAAATCTGAAAAAGACTTGCAAAAAATATGTGAGGTATGATCAGGGATACATAAAGGAATATATCATGAACAAAAACAGGCTATTGTTAACCAAGAATATGTGTATATTAAAAAATTTCAAAAAATAAATTGGAAATTAAAAATATAATCATAGAAATAAAACACTCAATAGATGGAATAAACTCCAGACTGGACAAGGCTTAAAAACAATTAATAAATTGGAAGACAGTGTTAAGTAATTTACCTAAAATGTAGAAGGAGCTATAAAGAAATAAAATTAAAGAAATAGTGGAGAAAAGATTTTTGAAGATTTAATTCCATGAATTTCTCAGAGTTGAAGAAAAGACAGGAGAACAGAGTACGATGAATAAAAATAAATCTAAACTTAAACCATTATAATAAAATTGTAGAATGTTAAGTATAAAAAGACCAATCTTTAAGCTAACAGAGAGAAGAGGTAAATTAACAACAAAGTAATGACAAATCCACTGGCAGTGATTTCTCTTTATCAGAATAGATGCCAGAGGCAGTGGAACAATATCTTCAAGGTGATGAGAGAAAGTAACTGTCAACTTATAATTTTATACCCGAATAAACTATCAGTCAAGAGGGAAGCTTAAAAAAAATTTCAGACAAAGATTAAGAGAATTTACCATCCACAGCTCTTACTAAAATAAACAATGAATGATGTACTTAAAAATGAAGAAAGGTGAACCCAGAAGGAAAGAATAGATACAAGTAAAAATAGTGAGCATAGAAATGAACAAAATATCTTAGTGTATTTAATGAAGGTGAAAAATAGCTTAAAGAAGATAAATGTCTACAGAAAAAAAACTAAATGTCTAGGTAATAGAAAAAGAAGACAGATATTGGGCTTTAGAAGGATAGTTAAAACATGATAAAGTCCTTGACTTCTTTGTGGGTGGACAAAAATAGTGAATAATTTTAGATTTGTTAGAAAATTATAAAAGTTTAATGTTAAGTACTAAAATTGAAACACAATGTATATTATATTGCAAATCAGCAGTGAAAAAAGAAAGGGATGTGGACATCTCAGACAATGGAAAAAATTAGAACAAAAGAAGTAAAGAAATAGAATGATGTGACGGTTAATTTCATGTGTCAACTTGACTGGGCTAAGGGATACCCAGAGAGCTGGTAAAACATTATTTCTGGGTATGTCTGTTGAGGGTGTTTACAGAAGCGATTAGCATTTGAATTGGTAAACTGAGTAAAGCAGACCCTCAACCCCCAACCCCATGTGGGTGGCATCATACAATTCAATGAGACCTCAGAGCAAAAAGGTGGAGGAAGGGCAAATTCACTCTCTGCTTGAGCTGAGACATCCATCTTCTCCTCTCCTCAGACATTGGTGATCCTGGTTCTCTTGCTGGCAGACTCAGACTGAATTAACCACCAGCTTTCCTGGCTGTATAGATGGCAGATCTTGGGACTTCTTGGCTTCCATAATCATGTGAGCCAATTCCTATAATAAATCTCCTCTTATATAATATCTTTATATATATCCTATTGGTTCTGTTTCTCCGGAGAACCCTAATACAAAAGATAAATGGAAAACATAAAAAAGATAGGAGTTATTGTCTTGAATAACATGAAAAAATCCTGAAAGTTTGATTTTAAATACAAAAAGTCAGTTATAGAATGAAACATATGGTATGATAATATTAAATTTTACAAACTATGCAAAACAATGTTATTTTAAAATGAATAAATGTATATCTTATATGTATAAAAAATTTTTTTAAAGGACAAGCAAGACCAAATCAACATCAAGATAGTGGTTATATCTAGAGTGGGATGGAGGATAATAAGATGAGGAAGGAGTATAAAGGGGGCTTCAATTCTATCTCTAATGTTTTCTTTCCTTATAACAGCAAATTAAGCATATTTTAAGGTGTGTTCAATCAGGGTGAGGTGTACAAAGGTATCATATTTTCCATTTGTTTAAATATTTCATACACGATTTGATGTGAGGACAGTGTGGGAAGTGTCTCTGGTTTCGCTCTTCCCTGCAGTGATTTTAAGCCATGGTGAGATTGCTGTAACATCCTTCATCTGTGCCACTCTGCCTCATCTTCTCGTCTGTCAAGTCTTAGTCAATTAAAAGAGAAAGTCAGGATTGGTCTTTTCATGATTGAATCAACCAACTTCTCAAGAAGGCCTTAGTTTCTATGACATCTAAAAAGACCTTATATACTGAATATTGTCCTTCATGTCCATCATTTTATGGTCAATAAAGTCCATGAAGGCTGAGATTCCACCAGGCTTGTTTAACCCTGCATTCCCAGTGCCTGTGCCTTGGCATAAATATTGGTTTAATAAATGTATAGGCGAAAGGAAGGGCTGCTGGATTTACCCAACAACTAGTTCCACTCTTCCATATGCCCGACTCTTCCATACCTCTGTGCCTTTGCACAAATCATCCATCCCCTTTAGGAATGGCCTTTGCCTCCTGTCTACTGTGAAAATTCCTCTCCTAGTCTTCCTATTGCCTGTAGAGAGAAGCTTCATTAGGGTAGAGATCCTGTCTGTCTCTTTCAGTGCTGAATGCCCATCACCTGTTGCACTTGTAGAATAAATGTATTCTTATTTATGAGCTCAGAGTAGATGTCACATCTCCTTGAAGACTTTTTTGACATAGCGTCCTTAAACCCCACAACTTCTATTCCAGGCAGAGTTAATTATGACAATTTTTTAATGACACTATACTTAGTACATATATTTCCATGGCTGCAGTAATTGTCTCCCTCATTAGACGTTATTACTCAAGGACCAGGTTCGTACCTTTTTATCTCTACATTCCTAATTACTTGTCTGACAGATGTGTACAACAGAGCAGGCTTTTGATATGTACTTGTTGAATTGAGTGATATCCATTTGCAAGTAGTGTTCTGTGCATTTCCTGAAACACTCAAAATCCTCCTGATGGCACTTCCCTTCTCTGGAGGACAGCTAATTGATCCCAGCACACAGTTAAATCTTCTACCATTTCTGAGGGAGCATGGGATTAGATGCTTAAGATGGATGCCTAGGAAAGGTTAAGATAATGTGAAAAGTGGTGAGAGGGAGCAGTAGTTAACCTCATCTTATCTACCCAGGTCTGTGACCAATGAGTTGTTTGGGATTCGGCACAAGCTCTCATGCAGGGAGGACTCTTTTGCTCTCTCAGTCCCCTACTGCTGCCATCTGTTGATCATTACTGTCTGGTCTCTGCTGAGAATGTGTGATATTTAATATTTCCTCACCACTTGAACAAACATGCGGCAATAACAGAAAGGTACTTGGCCACAGGAGTAGAAAGATGTATTTGCATGAAAGAGTCAGTGTACACCTTGGGCCAGGCAAACAACTGCCTTCTTTTTGAGAAATTATAAGTCCCCATGTTTCAGAACCTGGAGAATAGGTACATTGACTTAGGTTGTATTTTTGGAAGAAAACCCTTAAAAATCCAAAATATCAAGAAGATTGGAAAACAAAACATAACAACCTCTTTTTACTACTGATGTGATTTTCTTTTAATGAGCAATCATGAAGTTTTCCCAGGTAACTTTTCAGTATTTTTAGAGAAATTTGAAACTCTTGCCAAGTACTAAGAAAGAAGAAAAGTATTTTGTATATTTGAAAAAGAGTTCTCCTAATTGAAAGACTTTTTTTTTTCCTAGTCCTTTTGGGGGTGGGGAGAAGAGGTTTCTGGTTTCACTTGCAGGTGGGGAAGTTCAATCTTCCTGTTTCAAGAATAACAAGAAGATTCAACAGGGACAAGCTTTCTCCCCTGCTTTGCACATACAACAAACTCTGGATTACTGATGTGATTGGGAATAGGCTGTTTGGGTTCACTAGGTATTTGGATCTGAAGTAGAGAAAGGTGGGGCCACCAATGGCATTTAGATACACGTGGTTCATGTGGTTCACGGGCCGTCTTTAGTGAGATGGCAGCTGGGACTGTGGAGTGAGGCAGGAGGGAGAATTGTTTCCAGCACTAGAAGAGAAAATAAACCGTTCTCTGATCTTATTCCTCCTCATCATTCATTTCCATTTGGGAATAGTCAATACTTATCATGAATGCTTTTTTCTCCCCAACATTTATTATGAAAATTTTCAGACATATTGAAATGTTGAAAAAATTTTACAGTGAATACCAATAAACCTACCACCTAGATTCTGTCATTAACATTTTGCTCTGCTTGCTTTATCGGTCTCTATTCATCTCTCTCTCCTCTATACATCTATCACTCCATATTATTATTATTATTATTATTTTTTTTTCTGTGAGGAAGATCAGCCCTGAGCTAACATCCATTGCCAATCCTCCTGCTTTTTTTTGCCTAAAGCTCCAGCAGATAGTTTTATGTCATAGTTGCACATCTTTCTAGTTGCTGTATGTGGGACATGGCCTCAGCATCGCCCAAGAAGCAGTGCGTCGGTGCGCACCCGGGATCCGAACCCAGGCCGCCAGTAGCGGAGCTCGGGCACTTAACTGCTAAGCCACGGGGCGGGCCCCATATTATTATTTTTTGATTCATTTTATTTTTTTAAATTTTTTGTTTATTGCAGTAACATTGGTTTATAACATTGTATAAATTTCAGGTGTACATCATTATACTTCTATTTCTGCACTAATTACATCATGTTCACCACCCAAATACCAATTACAACCCATCACCACACACATGTGCCGAGCCATCCCCCTCGCCCTCCATCCCCTGCCCCCAGCGACCACCAATCCGATCTCCGTCTCTATGTGTTTGCTTATTGTTGTTACTATCTACTACTTAATGAAGGAAATCATAGGGTATTTGACCTTCTCCCTCTGACTTATTTCACTTTGCATAATACCCTCAATGTCCATCCATGTTGTCACAAATGGCTGGATTTCATCGTTTCTTATGGCTGAGTAGTATTCCATTGTGTATATATACCACATCTTCTTTATCCATTCGTCCCTTGATGGGCACTTAGGTTGCTTCCAAGTCTTGGCTATTGTGAATAACGCTGCAATGAACACAGGGGGGCATGTATCTTTACGCATTGGTGTTTTCAAGTTCTTTGGATAAATACCCAACAGTGGAATAGCTGGATCATATGGTAGTTCTATCCTTGATTTTTTGAGGAATCTCCATACTGTTTTCCATAGTGGCTGCACCAGTTTGCACTCCCACCAGCAGTGTATGAGAGATCCCTTCTCTCCACATCCTCTCCAACACATGTTGTTTCCTGTCATGTTAATTATAGCTATTCTGACGGGCATGAGGTGATATCTCATTGTAGTCTTGATTTGCATTTCCCTGATAGTTAATGATTTTGAACATCTTTTCATGTGTCTGTTGGCCATCTGTATATCTTCTTTAGAGAAATGTCTGTTCAGGTCTTTTGCCAATTTTTTAATTGGGTTGTTAGTTTTTTTGTTGTTGACATGCATGACTTCTTTACATATTTTGGAGATTAAGCCCTTATCAGATGTATGGTTTGCAAATATCTTCTCCCAATTGTTAGGCTGTCTTTTCATTTTGTTGATGGTTTCCTTTGCTGTCAGAAGATTTTTAATTTGATGTAGTCCCATTTGTTTATTTTTTCTATTGTTTCTCTTGCCCGGTCAGACATGGTGCTTAAAAATATGTTGCTAAGACCGATGTCAAACAGCGTACTGCCTATGTTTTCTTCTAGAAGTTTCATAGTTTCAGGCCTTACATTTAAGTCTTTAATACATTTGGAGTTAATTTTTGTGTATGGCGTAAGGTAAGGGTCTACTTTCATTTTTTTGCATGTGGCTATCCAGTTTTCCCAACACCATTTGTTGAAGAGACTTTCTTTTCTCCATTGTATGTTCTTGGCTCCTTTGTCAAAGATTAGCTGTCCATAGATGTGTGGGTTTATTTCTGGGCTTTCGATTCTACTCCATTGATCTGTGTGTCTGTTTTTGTGCTAGTACCATGCTGTTTTGGTTACTATAGCTTTGTAGTATATTTTGAAATCAGGGAGTGTGATACCTCCAGTTTTGTTCTTTTTTCTCAGGATTCCTTTAACTATTCGGGGTCTTTTGTTGTTCCAAATAAATTTTAGGATTCTTTGTTCTATTTCTGTGAAAAATGTTATTGGAACTTTGATAGAGATTGCACTGAATCTATAGATGGCTTTAGGAAGTATGGACATCTTAACTATGCTAATTCTTCCAATCCAAGAGCACGGAATATCTTTCCATTTCTTTGTGTCTTCTTCAATTTCTTTCAGCAATGTTTTATAGTTTTCTGTGTACAGATCTTTCACCTCTTTGGTTAAGTTTATTCCTAGGTATTTTATTCTTTTTGTTGCAATTGTAAATGGGATGATATTCTTAATTTCTCTTTCTGCTACTTCGTTGTTAGTGTATAGAAATGCAATTGATTTTTGTATGTTGATTTTGTATCCTGAAACTTTACCATATTCGTTTATTACTTCTAAAAGTTTTCTGGTGGATTCTTTAGGATTTTCTATATATAAAATCATGTCATCTGCAAATAGTGACAGTTTCACTTCTTCCTTTCCAATTTGGATCCCTTTTATTTCTTTTTCTTGCCTGATTGCTTTGGCTAGGACTTCCAGTACTGTGTTAAATAGGAGTGGTGACAGTGGGCATCCTTGTCTGGTTCCTGTTCTTAGAGGGATAGCTTTCAGTTTTTCACCATTGAGGATGATATTAGCTGTGGGTTTGTCATATATGGCCTTTATTATGTTGAGGTACTTTCCTTCTATACCCATTTTATTCAGAGTTTTTATCATAAATGGATGCTGTATCTTGTCAAATGTTTTCTCTGCATCTATTGTGATGCTCATGTGATTTTTATTCTTCATTTTATTAATGTGGTGTATTATGTTGATTGATTTGCAAATGTTGAACCATCTCTGCATACCTGGAATAAATCCCACTTGGTCATGGTGTATAATGTTTTTAACGTATTGTTGTATGCGATTTGCTAGTATTTTGTTGAGGATTTTTGCATCAATGTTCATCAGTGATGTTGGCCTGTAGTTTTCTTTTTTTGTATTGTCCTTGTCTGGTTTTGGTATAAGGGTAATGTGGGCTTCATAGAATGAGTTAGGGAGTCCCCCCCCCCTCAATTTTTTGGAAGAGTTTGAGAAGGATAGGTATTAAGTCTTCTTTGAATGTTTGGTAGAATTCTCCAGGGAAGCTGTCTGGTCCTGGACTTTTATTTTTGGGGAGGTTTGTGATTACTGTTTCGATCTCCTTAGTGGTGATTGGTCTATTCAAATTCTCTACTTCATCTTGATCCAATTTTGGAAGGTTGTATGATTCTAAGAATTTATTCATTTCTTCGAGATTGTCAAATTTGTTGGCATATAGCTTTTCATAGTATTCTCTTATAATCTTTTGTATTTCTGAGGTGTCTGTTGTAATTGCTCCTCTTTCATTTCTGATTTTACTTATTTGTGCCTTCTCTCTTTTTTTCTTGGTGAGTCTAGCTAAGTGTTTGTCAATTTTTTTTATCTTTTCAAAGAACCAGCTCTTGGTTTTATTAATTTTTCTATTGCTTTTTTAGTCTCTACTTCATTTATTTCTGTTCTGATTATTATTATTCCCTTCTTCTACTGATTTTGGGCTTCTTTTTGCAGTTCCTTTAGGTGCATTGTTAGATTGTTTATTTGAGATTTTTCTTGTTTGTTGAGATAGGCCTGTATAGCTATAAACTTCCCTCTTAGAATTGCTTTTGCTGTATCCCATAAGTTCTGGCATGTCGTATTTTCATTTTCATTTGTCTCCAGGTATATTTTTATTTCTTCTTTGATTTCTTCATTGACCCAGTCGTTGTTCAGTAGCGTTTTGTTTAATCTCCACGTATTTGTGGCTTTTCTGATTTTCTTCCTATAGTTGATTTCTAGTTTCATACCGTTGTGGTCAGAAAAGATGCTTGGTATTATTTCAATCTTCTTACATTTATGGAGACTTGTTTTATGGCCTAATATGTGATCAATCCTGGAGAATGTTCCACGTGCATTTGAAAAGAACGTGTATTCTTCGGTTTTTGGATGGAATGCTCTGTATATATCTACTAGGTCCATCTGTTCTAGTGTGTCTTTTAAGGCCAATGTTTCCTTATTGATCTTCTGTTTGGATGATCTATCCGTTGGTGTAAGTGGAGTGTTAAAGTCCCCTACTATTATTGTGTTACTGTCTATTTCTCTTTTTATGTCTGTTAATAATTGCTTTATATATTTAGGTGCACCTACATTGGGTGTGTAGATATTTACAAGTGTTATATCCTCTTGTTGGATTGTTCCCTTGATCATTATGTAATGCCCTTCTTTGTCTCTTTTTACAGTTTTTGTTTTAAAGTCTATTTTGTCTGATATGAGTACTGCTATCCTAGCTTTCTTTTCATTGCCATTTGCGTGGAGTATCTTTTTCCATCCCTTCACTGTCAGTTTGTGAGTGTCTTTAGGTCTGAAGTGTGTCTCTTGTATGCAGCATATTTATGGGTCTTGTTTTTTATCCAATCAGCCACCCTATGCCTTTTAATTGGAGCATTTAGTCCATTGACATTTAAAGTAGCTATTGATAAGTATGTACTTAACTGCCATTTTTTAACTTTTTTTTCCTCAGTGTTTTAGTAGTCCTTCTCTGTTCCTTTCTTCTTCTATACAGAATTGATGGTCTCTTTAGTTTGACCTCTGTCTGAAAGCTCTACTCTTTAACTCCCCTCCTCCCTCATTTTATGTTTTTGATATCATATCTAACCTCTTTTTTGTGCATTTGTATCCATTACCCTCTTATCATGGAAATAGATAATTTTTCCTATTTGTGGTCTTCTCTTTTCCCCTTAAATCAGTCCCTTTAACATTTCTTGTAGCACTGGTTTCTTGGTGACAAACTCCTTTAATTTTTGCTTGTCTGGGAAGTTTTTGATCTTTCCTTCCATTTTGAATGGTAACCTTGCTGGGTAGAGTATTCTTGGCTGTAAGTTTTTTCCTTTTAGCACTTTAAATGTATTGTGCCACTCTCTTCTAGCCTGTAAAGTTTCTGCTTAGAAGTCAGCTGATAGCCTTCTGGGGTTTCCTTTGTATGTAACTTTTCTTTCTCTTGTGGCTTTTAGGATTCTCTCTTTATCTTTAATTCTGGACATTTTGATTATGATGTGTCTTGGTGTAGGCCTCTTTGGATTTATATTGTTTGGGGCTCTCTGTGATTCCTGTACCTGGATGTCTGTTTCCTTCCTTAGGTTAGGGAAGTTTTCATCTATTATTTCTTGAAATAGATTCTCTGCCCCTTTGTCTCGCTCTTCTCCTTCCAGGACACCTATAACACAGATGTTAGTGCGCTTGTGTTGTCCCAAAGGTCTCTTAGACTGTCCTCACTCTTTTTAATTCTTTTCTCTTTTACTTGTTCAGCTTGGGTAATTTCTTCTAGTCTTTGGTCCAGCTTGCAGATCTGTTCTTCTGTATCCCCTACTCTGCTTTTGAGTTCCTCTAGTGAATTTTATATTTCCAGTATTGTATTCTTCATTTCTGATTGGTTCTTTTTTATATCTTCCATTTCTTTGTTGACATTCTCACTGAGTTCATCTATTCTTCTCCCCAGATCAGTGAGCATCCTTAACACTCTTTGTTATAACTCTCTGTCAGGTAGGTTGCTCATTTCTGTTTCACTTAGTTCCTTTTCTGGGGTTTTGTCCTGTTCCCGTACTTGGAATGTATTCCTTTGCCTCCTCATTTTGCCTCTTTCCCTGTGCTTGTGTCTACGTATTAGGTAGGTCAGCTACGTCTCCTGCTCTTGGATAGGTGACCTTATATAAGTGATGCCTTAGGAGGCCTGTAGTGTGCTTCCCTCAGTTCTCAATGTTCCAGGGGTGACCTCCATGTGGGCTGCGTGTGTCCTTCTGTTGTCGCCTGTTTGCTCTCCCTGTAGGCGCCCAGGGAGGCTGAGTCATGCTCCTGGCCAGTTGTTGTAATGCTCAGCTGCTTGTAGTTGTTGTGGGCCCTTCAGTCTCTTTATCAGGTGTGGGGAGCCCCAGCAGAGTTGGCTGCAAGCTCTAATACCACATTTGTGTTGCAGTATTTTCTTTTAAGTGAGTAGGCCCCCAGCGTGGCAGGTTGTTAGGCTCAGGGCCTTACAATTGCTATAAGCCTCCAGCCTTTAGGTCTCTTGTCAGCTCTCTGAGGATTGCAGCTGGGTGGGGCTGGCCTCAGGCACGGGATCACCCAATTGTTTCCGGCTTTGGAAGGTAGGGCAAACCCCCTATGTGGGTCTTTGAGAAGCACAAGCCCTCTGCAGCTGACAAGCCCTGCCACCCACAGGTCCACACACACAGTCAACACAGTCCTGCCCCGTGTGCGCAGCCCAACCTCCTGAAGTGGACCCAGTCTCTCCGCGGCAGGAGCCCCACACACTCCACCACCGCCCCACACTCTCCACCCGCTCCTTGTGCACGCCCTGCCCCACTGAAGTGGGCTCAGTTGCCAGGCTGCAGAGAATCCTGTCACCAATCTATGCAGGCCTACAAGTTGACTGAGGCCTTGTTGTTGAGTGGGGCCAGTCTCTAGGGTGGGCTGCCTGCCCTGGCTGAGCTGGATTAAATCGGTGCTCTAGTGGGTGGGCCAGACCTTGGCTAGCAGCCCCCAGGGAGAACTCCAATGGCGTCTGTGTCAGCACGCCCACACCAGGCCACAACAATGGCCTCCGCCAATGTCCCAGTCCCTGGAGAGGTCTCACCTCTCACTGAGATGCACTCAGGGCCTATCAGGTGAGTCTCTTTTCATCAAAGCACTGTGCACCTTTCTTTCTGGTGATTTTTAGGTTGCTTTCTGAAACGGGTGAGTTTGCGCCTGGGCCCTTTAAGAGCCGGTTTTAATTTCTTTGTGAACCAGCTTTTCTGGGGGTACTCCCCACTGTTTTAGTAGCAGACAAAGTCAGTTATTATGCCACTCGTCTCGATTGTGCTGGGTCCACAAAATGCCCGCAGCGGGGGTGCTCTCCGGCTCAGGGCCCCGCGCCTCCAGGGAGGGCTGTGTACCTTTGGGCTGCTCCCCGGCGGCCGTGAAGGGCTGTGGCTTGTGAAGGTGGCGTTTTTCCTCTCCAGAAGGGGATTTCTGCCTCTTCCACCTCAATTAGGATTGTCCTTTGTTGCAGGAGTTCCTCTTATCCACTTTTCAGTTCTGTCTCAGGGGTAATTTTTCCATGAGTAGCTGTAAATTGGCTGTGTCCAGGGGAGGAGGTGAGTTCAGTGTCTGCTTACACCGCCATCTTGACATTTCCCCCTATTTGTTGATTCATTTTAAAATTTCCAGTCATGAATTGCTGTCCACTGTCACCCAAGATAGAAAGTTTAATTATTTGAGACACCTTTTCTATTACCCCAAAGACCTACCCCAGTGATTGTAGCAGGCATTGTGCTGGGCCTTGGATAGTCTGTGTTCAGATATGGAATTTATTGGCCACTGGGAGGCAGAAGTTAAAAGATGATAAAGACAAATAAATACAAAATTACACGTTGTGATTATACTCATAAAAGGTAAATCAACTAGAATGAAATGCCATCGAGAAGACAGTCTCCTTTCCTTCAATCCACCATCCTGCTACCAAAATGACATCCTGGATCACTGCTTGGATGATGCCATTGACTTCCCACAGCCCATGGGATAAAGGCCAAAGCCCCCAGCTGGATATTGCAGTGCTTTCGTGACATGACTTGACAAGGTTTATTTCAACTCAAGAAATATTTATTGGTTTCCTACTATGTGCTGGGTGCATTGGTATAGATGTTATGAATATTAGAATAAGCACATCATGGTCCCTAGCATTGAAAAGTTTATGATCAGGTTGAGGAAACAGATAATTTCAATATGATGCTTAAAATGCTATGCAAGCATAGAGGAGGGGCAACCCAGTACAGCCTTGAGTCTGGGTTAAGGAAGCTTCCTAAGGGAAAAAATACTTGCTTTGAATTCTGAAGAATAAAGACATATCCAGGTGAAGAAAGATGGGAGAGTATTCCATCAAAGAAAACAAAATATTTAGGCAAAAAAAGCTGTGGGGTAAGGAAACAACAAACCGTTTGTCATTTACTAGAGCATAAATTGTGAGGTTAAGTGATGAGGCTTGAAGGCTGGCTCACAGAGGGCCTGAAAGAGGGTGAGACTTTTATTCTGTAGGGAAGGAGGATCAACTGAAGCAGTTAGAAATACAGTACAAAGGATGGCTAGGGGGTGGGGGGAATGGGCAACACTGTAAGCAAGAAAAGAATTTAAGAGTGTGCTGCAGTCATCCAAGGAGGACAGGCTGATGTTACTGGTAGTAACCATGGAGAAACAGGGGACTAATTTAGAGAAGTCTTAAGAGGTAAAGTCAGAAGCATTTAAGGAATGGAATGGGTGAGCACAGACATGAAGGAAAAGGGAAAGTCAAGAATGAATCCCGATTTTCTGACTTGGATGGATGGGTGAGTGAATGGTGCATCCAATAATTAAGATTGAAAATATTAAGAATGAGAGGAAGATAATGAATTTACTTTTGGAGGTTAAGTTTGAAGTGCTTGGGAGAACCCAAGTGGAGGTGTTCACGGCCTGATGGACTTATAAATTCGACGCTCAAGAGAGAACTTTGGACATCTAGATGGATGCTGGTTAAAAACATAAAAGTGGATGTGGCACCTCAGATTTATCCCACCTAAGAGATGAGGGAGCTGGAACATTTTTATGCCATCTGTCATCAGCCATTGATTGAAGGCTTCTGAGGAGTGGGGTGAGTTACACACATCTGGCCTGCCTTTATAGTTAGATATCAACAAGAAAATAAGTTCAAATTCCTTGCCTTTACTGACTTGACTTGGCTAGAACCTGGATCTCCTGATTTCTACTTGTTATCTTTCTTCTGCATTCATCCCCACTCCATCCTCATAGGTACACTATGCAGCCATCTGTTCATCCAGTCATTCATTAATAACCTCAACAAGCACCTGCCATGTGCCAGGTCAGCCTAACTGCTGCCTCTGGAGATGCTGGGAGTAGAAGCTTCCACATACACATCCTTGAAGAACCTCAACTTCACTCACTTTCAACTGTTTTCACTTCCTGAAAGGGGAGTTGTGTTTAGACTTGGAGGAAGACCTGAAGATAGGAGAACCAGAATGACATCTCCCAAGGGCCCTGGGAACTTGAATGACTCGGTGTTGAGGTGATGTGGAAAATGATCTCTCTCCGAGACAGCATGCTCTACTTCAGCTTATGCAAAACCATAAAGAACTCCCTGTCTGCATTTACAAAAGGAAAATTCATGTTTCCAATGGCCTTTAACTCCTAATCTTTACTGGTTACAAGAGGGTATTCTAGGCAGTAGAGTGCTTAATAAATATTATATTGTTTGCTAATGGCAATGCTATTTGGGGGTGATATTTCCTTCCGAATGTGCTAGCCTGGTTTAACAAATCTGCTGTGTGTAGTTTCACCTTTCATTGTGTTGGTTGAAATGTCTCAGGGGCACCTTCAGCAGAGGCCAAGGAACAGCTCAGAAATGCAGAAGTAAATGAGTCTGCCGGATGCATTAATCGTTTTTGTCTGTTCTGACTTCCCCTTTGTTGTAGGAATGTAACCAATATCAAGGGGCTCCGCTATGTTAAGTAAATGTGTGCATTCTCACTGTGAAGATGTGAGATACTTGAAGGGCTGGCAGGAACATTTCCCTGTACACTTGTCTTGTTTTTATACCCTTTTGTATGCACTGATAATCAGTTCTAATACAACTCCTCTCTCATCCAAATCCAGCTTTTTAGAAATGGTGTAGTTGGATAATTGACAAATCGTATAGATATCTTTTTCAAATTTTCCCTTGCTCCCAAAAGAACTGAACGCCACTTCTGGGTAATTGTTACCTTTAAGGTACAAAGGCATGGAATTCATGAATACAGTCTACTTGGACTCAGACTGGATATTGAATCCTGTTCAGCCTCTGTCTGTTCTCTCTCCACCTCAGTTTCCTCATCTGAAACATGGATAACCACCAGCACCTGGTGTAAATGCTTAGATCTCCATTGTCCTTCCTCCCTTGTTCTCTCTCTCTGCATTCCTTGCCTCTCTCCCTTTTTTCCTTCCAATATATGTTGAGTCACTCTTTTTCTTTTGTATAATCTGTATGAGCTTTCAAAATCATCCAAAAGAAAATTCATCTTAAAAGCAGAAAAACAAAACAAACTTTCTTGACCTCATGTCTTCCTGCCACTGTCTTATTTTGCTTATCCCATTATAGTTAAATTTCTTGAAGAGTTGTCTATACTTGGCATCTCTAACTTCTCATTTCCTACCTATTCTTTAGTCTTCTGCAGCCTGGCTCCAGCCCCTACTGTTCCACTGAAAATATTATCCTGGAGGTGAAAATACTTCCTGTAGATCAACTAAACATCATGTTGCATTTACTGAGGCAAATTTGTGTTGATAACATTTTCCATTTCTTTATAGGTTTGTGTTTACTAGTCCATTCAGGGAGAAATTTATTTTTTCCTGGACATTTTGCATGTAATTTGGGTAAACTCTCTTGTCTTAGACAGGCCACTAGTTATTGTTCAGTAATATGAATCCATGAGAATATCAGAATCTTGGTCAATGGGGAAATAAGTAAGATTGCTTCCACACTAAACTGTGCTTTTTCTTAAAAAAATAATAGAATAATATATTAAAGGAGCTAAGCACAGAAATTATAACATTAGTGCAAATGATATATTTAAGTAGGACACCCAATTTAAAACAAAATATACAGGAAAACACACCTTTATAAAATGATTTGTTTTCACTGATCCTTTAGCTTTCTCCATCATTGTTTAGTCTAGCTCAGGTTTTCTTTTTGACTTAATTAATTATTAACTATGAATGTTTCCTTCAACCATCAGAAACTATTTATACTTCTTGGTCAAAGTTCTGCTTGGATATATAAACATGTGAGTGTACAGAAAAGGGTCACGAGAAGAAATTGATATGAACTCATCTAGTTGATTCTCTTGCTAATCTGAAGTCTGTTGACTTCAACTCCTCTTGGATCTATGAAGCCTAAGAGCTCAAACTGCTGGTTATAGCATTAGGAACAAGGCTCTTATTTTTCCCTGACTCCTGGTTTTAGCCATTCTTTGACCTTAAATTTAGTTTTAATTTTGATTACAGTTATATGGACAACATAGTTTGAAGATGTCAATAGCTCAGTAGGACTAGAATAGTGTGGTTTCCCCACTATACGTCTACCGGACCTCACTCTTGCAGCAGCTCTCACAATTTTTGTTGCCCCTTTGGACCTTTGGCTCCATGTAACTCGATAACATGCTTATCCTGTTGTTTCTGAATTTGTCAGTTTCAGGCCTTACTGGCTGATTTCCTACTATGGAAGACAAGACCGAGCTGTCTATTGTGCCTCCCCTCAGCCAACATGTACACTTCTCACCATCATCCACCTACAATTTTCCATTATATTAGATTGAACCCTATGAAATTGCCATTGTTCTTGGTCAAAAATGTTTGAGTGTTGGCAATTTCATTACCTATAGTTATACCATAATTTTAATTAAAACAAAACTCAGTGTTTTTAATAGCTGAGCCATGTGGCATATTATAAATCCTTTCACTCTATTGGAGAACTTTTATTTTGTTTGTTTGATTGATTGGTTGGTTTTTAAAAGATACTTTATTACTAAATCTTCCTCAAGCTCTGTCCCAATTTGCTGAATCTCCTCCTCTTAACACCATCAAACAAATGTAGCATTAGATTTTTATCACCTGGGAGACATCTTTGTTCGAGTCTTCTGATTTACTCTAGTGGACTAGTTACTTGCTAGAACTGCCAATAGGATCCTCTTAAACCATCATTCTAGGAATGCCCTTGTCTCCTGTGTTGGGGTCTCTTTTTCCCATATCCATGACTTTCACATTTTTGGTCCATTCTCCTTGGTGCAGGCCCTACTTATCTAGTTTTCTGAGAAAAGGAGAAAAAGAGGTAACTTTTGTGGGATCTGATTTGTCATTATTATCTGTTCACATTAAACTGATGTTTCACTGCTTAAGTCGATATTAGTTAAAGTTCTCTAGAGAAAGAGAACCAATAGGATGTGTAGGTAGGTAGATAGATAGATAGACAGACAGACAGATAGATAGATAGGTAGATTTATTATAAGGAATTGGCTCATGCAATTATGAAGGTTGGCAAGTCCCAAGATCTGCAGGGTGAATTGACAAGGTGGAGACCCAGGAAAGCCAATGGTTTAGTTCCAATCTGAGTCCAAAGGCCTGAGAACCAGAGCCGATGGGGTAGTTCCCGTCTGAAGGCCAGCAGGTTCAAGGCTCGGGAAGAGCCCGTGTTTCAGTTTGAGTCTGAAGGTAGAAAAAAAGCCAATGTTGCAGCTTAAAGGCAGTCAAGCAGGAAGAATTCTCTCTTACTCAGGGAAGGGTCAGCCCTTTTGTTCTGCTCAGGCCTTTAGCTGATTGGATGAAGCTCACCTACATTAGGAAGAGCAATTGGCCTTACTCAGTTTACCAATTTAAATGTTAATGTCATCCAAAAAAACCCTCACAGAAATACTCAGAATAATGTTTGACCAAATGTCTGGACAACTCATGGCCCAGTCAAGTTGACACATAAAATTAATGATCACAGCATCCACTTTCCTTGAGTAATTTGAAGGCACTTCTCCACTGTCTTCCAGATTCAAGAGTACCTCTTGAGAAGTCTGGTGCCTAATTCACTTTTGGAATCAGTCTGAGGCACACGGCTGGGCTGTTTGGCCCTGGTCCTCATTAACAGGTGCCATAGCTGGGATTTTTGTAGGGGGATCTCTGACATGAGTACTTTTAGATAGTATTGGGCTGGTCGGATTTCTTTTAGTGTCCTATCTGGAGGGTAAAAGCCTGGCTTCTAGAGACTTGAGAGCCTAGGAGATATCAATAATTAGAATGTAAACCTATATGTAATGTCTTTGCTTTCAGTGCACCAAACCTTAACTTTGCATGATGTCCCCTGGTCCATATCTTCTGTTTCATCTTCCCTAGAGAGTATAAACCTGCATTTACTGCCAGGGTTGGAGTGGTGGAGAAGATATGAAGATCCAACGGCTTTGTAAAGAGATTTTTAACCTACCTACCTATTTTCACTTTCACGTTTATGCCCATCTCCATAGCATCCTGGGGATACTAACTTCTGAACCTTATAGAGAAACTGTAGTGCAAGTTGGCTACCTCTCATCAATCTTGTGTCTTCTAGGTCAATTATTACTCATCTTTCTGTTTTCTAGTTCCAAAAATTCTGTGGCTACTGTTTATTTCCAGTTCTCTTTGTCCTTAGTCTATGCTTTAAAACATGCCTTTATGGTTATTTTAGTGAGGTGTTCAGTTGAAGTGATGCTAACTGTGTGTTCAGTCTGCGGTCTTCACTTGGAAGTTAAGTCTTGCTCCTTTTCTTGCTCTCTGGCCAAAGGTGGGGAAGGTGAGGAGGAATTACATGGTAGTGTGATGTTTCTAAAATTTAAAGTCGTTGTTTTTCTCCTAATCAAAATGAATAATTTTTGCTTTTAATCACCTAACTAAATTGCTCCATCCTTCGAGTTGAACATTTGTGAAAAAAAATTCCAGGTGTACTTATTAAATTATGAACTCTACAATATAACTAGAACTTTTATAAGTAATCTAAAAATATTTCCTAAACATTCATCATGTACAAAATCTTATCTAACTATATTCTCAAACATTTTATGATCTGGTATGAAAAATTGGTCTGTAAAGTAAAAAGAAGTAATGAATCAAGATAGCAACACAGGGAGTTTTATTAATTTCTACATTACTACATTCCTCATACCAAGATGCAAATAAACCATCATTCATGTGACTATATGGTAATCTCTTCAGATCTAGATTCATTGGAATCCATGAAGAAAGTACACTTTATGATGATTAAGTGCCTTCCTTAGCATGTATTTGTGATTTCTACCTCTTTGGGGGTTTTTAAATTAAAGCCATGTTGTCTCTCAGAAGTAAGTTAAGTGTAGTCCAATCTGGAAATGATGGGATTTTTAGTGACTGTTTTTGTTATGACTAGGTTCATTTACATGTGACAGATGATCTCAAATTTCCTAAACATAGCCATTTTATGAAGATAGACCAGTCTTTCTTGTTTAGGTAACAGAATACCGGGTACAGGGCTCATGGCATCATAATTACCTGACATCAGGACTCTCTGTCTTGCCACTTCACGATCCTCAGGATGCCATCTTATTGTCCAAGATGGCAACATCAGCTCCAGCCATCATTTCGTCATTCCAACCAACAGGAAAGAGGAAGGGCAAAGCAGGAGTTGTCTCGTCATTTTGGGAACACTTCTAGGAAGCTACACACATCCCATCAGTCAAACCTGGGCACATGACATTTAGGTACAAGGCGTGGTGAAAAATGAATGTATTCCAGGCAGCCTGGAACCCAGTAAACATCAGGGTTTCTATTTCTAAGGAAGAAAGGTAGGACAGAAATAGGAGAGAAAGAGCAGTCTCTTTCACAGGAACACATATATTCAACTTATGATTCCACACTTTTTGTAATCTGGAAAACACTGGGATGACAAGAGGTGGTGACAAGTGACCAGGATGATGGGCATCATGTCAATGGCAGGACCAACAATCGAGTATCTGTTTTATGGCTATTGATTCTATGCTGGGATCCAGTTTGGAAGTTAATGAATATGCTTAAAAATTACATATTTTGGAGTCAGCCCAGTGGCGTAGTAGTAAAGTTCTGTGCTCCACTTTGGTGGCCCGGGGTTCACAGGTTCGGATTCAGGGCGTGGCCCACTTGTTAAGCCATGCTGTGGCAGGCGTCCCACATATAAAGTAGAGGAAGATGGGCACGGATGGTAGCCCAGGGCCAATCTTCTTCAGCAAAAAAGAGGAGGATTGGCAACATCAGGGCTAATCTTCTTCACCAAAAAAAAAAAATTACATATTTTAATTATAAATATCACAGACACACAGAGAAGTCTGACACCCATTATCCATCACTCAATTTTAACAGAATTTGTCACTCTTGTCCTTCCAAGAAACAGAAGTGCCACACCTCCTCCATCTCTCTCCCTCTCTGAGTGTTGAATCTTTACCAGTGACGTGGGCTGTTTGCATTAGAATCCAGCTTATTTCACTTGCAGCATTATGTGGGTGCACATGGTGATCAGGGGTAGCTTGGCTAATAGGGGACCAAAAGGCACTGTTTTCTCAGGTGTGATTACTGATCCTAACATGATACAATCCAATTAATGATGCTTGTTTCTATTAAAAAATATTTTTTTCAGCTTAAAAAAATTAGAATACTATTTGCACACATATTTGAAGGGTATAACCTGTGATATAATTTAAAGAAAAATGAACTCTAAAATATGTATACATATATATAGAAAGAGATGTATGTTTATTAACTAATCTACTTGACTGCATTTTTTACTGTTATAAATCATTGCCTATCCTGTTTAAATTTTTTTTTTTTTTTTACTTAAGAACCGTCCTTTAATGACAGATCTTACAGTTCTAAGTGATACAGCTGCAGATACTGCCTGTCTTGGGTTGGGTTCCCTGGAAACAGACTCTGAGACTCAGAGATTGCATGCAGGGGGTTTCTCGCAGCGTGTGAGGGAGCCAGGGAGGAAGAATTGAGCAGAAGGAGAAGTTGGCCTGAGATGCAGTTGAAATAAGGTCTCAGTTAATCCCACAGAGGCTCTGGAGCTGGGCTGGCCCTTTGGAGCTGTGCCATTGAGGCTTCTGTACCCTTGCACAGGCCAGTGATTGGACAGGAGCTGCGTCTAGGAAGGGGCATAACCTTGGACGAAGTAGTAAAGGCTGTGAGACCTCAGAGCCAACCTTCCTCCATCCTAGGGGGCACCTGGGGGGCACACCGTCCCCTCCACTTCTGGGTGGGGCACATTCCCAGTTCTTGTACCTTAACCAGTCCCACTCTTCTTATATTTTGCTGTATTCTTGGCCAGTTCTAAACCTGATTCTAAAAGGATGGTTCATTTTCATCAAGCACAATTGATGTCAGGGTTTAGTGTAATACTGTTCAAACTTCTTTAAAAAGAAATCTGAAGGGGCGGGCCGTCGCTGAGTGGTTCAAGTTGTGCACACTCCGCTTCGGCGCCCCAGGTTCGTGGGTTCGGATCCCGGGCGTGGACCTACATCACTCACCAGCCATGCTATGGTGGCAACCCACATACAATATAGAGGAAGATTGGCACAGATGTTAGCCCAGGGGGAATCTTCCTCAAGCAAAAAAAGAGGAAGATGGCAATAGATGTTAATGCAGGGCGAATCTTCCTCAGAAAAGAAAAAAAAAAAGAAAGAAAAAGAAATCTGATAAGGAATCTCAATTAAAAAATAGATAAAGGGGATGCACTATTTGTGACTGAATTTTTTTAAGAAGTTATTAAAAATTTTAATAAAATATCTTTTAATTTTTTCGTGGAAAACACGTTATTGTTTCTGGAATCCCTCAAGCATCTTTAAGGAGGCAAGGTTCTGAGACTATGGTCTATTGGAAATAGCCTGCTTTTGGAATCAGATGTACCTGAATTTGGACCCAGACAGTTAGTTACTCGCTGTGTCACTTTGGCAAGTCACACAACCTCTCTGTGCTTCAGTTTCCTGAATTAAAAAAAACACTTCTTCCAAAGTCCCTTTGGACTTCCAGACTCCCTGACTTGTGAGGGAATGCAGCCAATGCTTCCAGTGGAGTGAATCTAAGAGCTGTTGTAGGCTTGACCAATTTCCCGGCCATCTGTCAATAGAATTAACCTATCATCGAGGGTTTCTTCATTAGGCAACACTCACACCACGAGTGCCCTGGGAGAGCTGTTGAACGTGACTTCATGTCAGGACCTCCCTACTGCCAAGCATGCCTGAGGAAAGACTTAATTCTTTGGCTCCACCTACAGTAGGGAGCAAGGGAAAGACCTGAGGGAGCACAGGCAGGTGCCAGCAGGAGGAAGTGCAGCCTCAGAGCCTGGGTCCTGATCACATTTCAAGCACAGGGGTCCGTGTGACTGGATTGCCATTTGCCCAGTGCACACCCACCCTGGCCGTCTCTAATGAGTGGCCCCCTCACTCCATCAATGTGGAACATAGGAGACTTTAATTAAGATGGAGGGGCAGCCCACGGGGAAGATATTGGAGTCTGTTCAGCTCCTGAGCTCAGTAAGCATGACTCATCCCCCTGAGCCAGGGGCTGGCACATTGAGACTTGAGTCCCTGCCATCAGGTCCCCTCACACATATGCTCCCCTCTCTTTCTTTCCATTTCTAATTGAGAGAAGATATGCTTTATTTGAAGTGAGAATCCCCCTGTGTCCATGAATGTCCTCCACTCCCACAAATTACCGCAAAGGGAATAATAACTCAAGTGGTGCAGACAGAAGGCCGTTTAGTGATCTCATAGAGGAGTCCGCCGGGCAAAGCAGGGGGCAGGGGATTAGGAGACCTTGGCTGCAGAATGCTGATTCTGAGCTACATAAGCTTTCTTCTCCTGCTTCCAGCAAGAAAGAGCATGGCCTGCACTCTCCACCTCCTGGGGCTGTGGGTCAGGTGCGTGACATGGGAGATATGTAGGGGCACTCAGCCCATGGAAATCCAGGACCAATCAATCTGTCAACAAAATCTACAGGATATTTATGGAACATCTGATATACGAGTGATGGAAATCCAGTGTACATTGTGATTCATTATTTAAAAATATTCTTTAAAACATTCCGTGGGAAAAAAAGTTTGTCCCCTCTAAAAACTGAGAGTAAGTTTCTGGCATTATTGAGAATGTGAAACTGGTTGGAAACCTGCCCATGTGTAGTGTGGTAAGGAGACAACTTAAGCATTTTTTTCCCCTGAAGTGGCAGTTTCATTTATTCATTCAGGTGTTTACACTGTGAGTAATGACTGGGTTAGGTGTCGCAGCTTCATCTGCACCTCTCTGATCTCTCACCTCCGGGGCCCTGCTTCCGCCCAACCCCCTCTTCATCATTTGTCCTGGCTTTGTATCTGCAAAACAAGACAGAGGCTGGCAGGTGGGCATTTCTCATCTTGCAAACCATAGCCATCAATCCTGTTGTCCTTCCCATCCTAGAGCAAGAGTGTTCTTCCTCTTGACCAAGGCTAATTCCTTCACTCAGGACTGGTGACAGACTTTGCAGGGGCCCAGGGCAAAATAAAAATACTAGCCAGGAAGTCAATCTCCCCCTTGTCCAGCCTATTGCCTCAATCCACAAGGACGGGGACCCCTAAGCAATTGTCACCTCCACAGCAGAACATGCCCAGTACTGGGGTCAGGGGCGGGCAAGAGGACCGCACTGCATTGTTCACTGAACAAACCCTGGTGCTCCAAGATGCTGGAGGGAGGCCCCTGCTGAGACAAGAGGGTGATGGCACACAGGGCTTTCCCCTATGAACATAATCTGGTCCCTGCCTTGTGCAGAGAGTGGAAGTGGTTGTGGATGGGTGGGGGGACACCAGGAGGGACCCAGGACCCCAGCGGGCAGCCAAGAATCCATCCTGGGGAAGTGGAATGGCTTGTTTGCCAATGTTCCATGCCCCAGCACTTGCAAAACAGAAAATCAAACATAAAATTGTTAGGAGTTTTAAGACAGCAACCACAGAGCTTTAAACAAAGTGCAGGGCCCTTCTGAACTGCACAGGTCATGTGCTCACAAAGTTTGTCCTGACCCTGCCTCTCTTCTGGAAACCACTGTCTCACATGTTCTCCTAGAGGGGATTGTGCCAACGATGGCCTCTCCTCCTGTATCTCACTCCATCTCCTTCCACTGATTCTTCACCCTTTGAATATATGTCCAAATTCCACCTATTTGTTAGATGCCTCCCCACCTTTTCTCTCCATTGTCCTTTTGACTGCTCCCTCTCTCTTCACAGGTGGACTTCTTGAAACAGGAGTCAACATCTATTAAGTGTCTCTACTGCTTCATGTCTCATTCACCCTTAGTTGCTTCTAATGAGGCAAACTCTTTTCTCAGTCCACTAAAACTGCCCTTGCAAAGAACATCATCGAACTCTTAATCACTCAACCCGAAGGTCAGATTTTCAGTTTTTCATCTTCTCTGACTAAATATATGATATTTGACAGTGTTGCTAATGGCTCCTTTTGGTATCCATAGCCCTCTCTCTTCTGGCTCCTTCTCCTCAGTTTATTCTCTCCCAGTTCTGGAGGCCAGAAGTCTGAAATCAAGGTGTTTGCAGGGCCACGCTCGCTCCGAAGCCTCTAGGGGAAGATAATACCTTGCCTCTTCCAGCTTCTGGTGGCCCCAGGCATTCACTGGCTCATGGCAGCATGGCTCCAATTTCTGCCCCTGTCTTCACACGGCCATATTCTCCCTGAGTGTCCATGTTTCTTCACATGGCATTCTTTATATAAGGACACCAATCATATTGGATTAGGTACCCACCCTACTGCAGTATGACCTCATCTTAACTAATTACGTCTGTAGTGACCCTATTTCCAAATAAGGTCACATTCTGACCTGGGGGTTAGGATTTCACCGTATCTTTTTTGGAGGCCGCAATTCAAGCCGTAACATATTGTAAAAGTAAAGTAATATTGATAAAAAATGCATGTCATTTAATTTCTCCATCTTCAGTTTTTCATTTATATAATGGATATAATAACACTCGCTCTGCCCACCACATGTATTAAAGATCAAATTAAATATTGAAATGGAAACCATTGGAAACTCAAGCACACTCTGCAAGTACAAGGGTTTATCACGATTGTGAATATGATCGCCTTTCATTTTTTTGTGATTGCTGGGTTGTGCATTCTCAGACACACTGCTTTCCACTCTCCATGTGAAAGGGACTGATTAGGGATTGCAGTACATCCCCGGGGTTGCTTTCTTCCAGAATGCCTTGGCAACCCCATGTTTCTTAGCTCTGACTGTGTTTTCCTAGCTAGCAGGTACTGCTGGGCTATGAGATGGGGTGAGATTTTATGCCACATGGAAGGGCACATTGGAGGAACAGTGGGGAAGGTGAGCAGAGGGACCAGGGCTTTAGGGGGTTAGGGATATAAGAGCCAAAGCCCAGGTCAAAATGCAGTGCTTCCTTGCTCTGTGACCCCACTCACCTCCTGCCCTCACAGCTGGAGCCACTTGACCAGTCAGTCCTGGTTCTGGACCTTGGGGGTGTTGGGCTCTTGCACAGCGGAATTTGAGGTGCTTTCAGAGTTCATATCAAAACAGCCTTCCTGATCTTGCCGGGAATAAGCTGCCTCGTGACTATTATAATAAGAGCATTTTCTAGGCTCTCAGTAACCAGCCTCTTGCCTCCAGAGCCCTTTTACTATATTCCTTTCCAAAATGACCTCCCCCGTTGGCCTTGCTGTGGTGCCTGAATTCCACCATTACTCACACTTGAGTCAAAGCACTGAACTGCCTTGTTAAATAGCAAGCCAGAGGAAGACAAGCTTTATTAGCCACGGAGCCCGCTGCTTGTTCCCTGCAGCTCCTGATCAGGCAGACTCTATGTAGTGCAGCAATATCTGTCCAAAGTTTCCCATGGAGCGATAATCTAAGATGCTCTGCAGGGGAAAGGCTTTCTGGTAGCATGTGGAATAGGGTGGTAAAACATAGCTTCAGATCCTGGCTGTATCACTTGCTGAGTCATCTTGGCCTTTATCTTGGTTTCCTTAGCTGTAAATCAGATTTTCCGACTCTAGCAGAGCTCCGTGAAGAGTGAAAGGAATAAATGAGATAAAGTACACAAGGTACTTACAGAGTGTCTGACATGAGTGTACATGCTTGCACACACACACAAGTTCAATAGTCTATGGAACTGCATGTGAAAAACAGTATATTAGTCATTTTTAATAAAACCAAATTGGAAGTACAGTCCATTGTTCTGAATTCTCCCCATGTCTAACACCCTTTATTCCTCACCTTTTTAGACCATCACTCTGCCACTAGCTGACCCTGCTCCCCTATGAAAATTTGCTCTGTGGTACAACTGGGTTTTTCGTTGGCTTAATACAAGGAAGACTTTTCTGTGGCCAGAGCTGCTTAGAGATGGAGTGGAATGCCTCACAAGATGCCCACTATTATAAGGAATGTGTAAGCAAGAGCCTGGATAACCACTTGGCAGAAATGTCAATTTTTAATTATTTATTTGACACATATTTACTGCACACTCACTATATACCAGGCATTACACTAAGCACTGTGAAAACAAAAGCAAAGAAAACTCGTGGGTCTAAAACTCTGGCTGTGGTTTTGGGCTGGAACTATAGCTACTGCTCAGCACACATCATGCTACTTCTCAGTGCTTTCTCTTTTTATGTTTTTTTCCATTTTATTCTGTTTACAGCTTAGTGAAGGCATCTCTCCTTCTAGAAAGTCTTATCTAAGTTGCATTGGTTTGGGTTCAGTCCTCTTTCTGTGTGTTCCCAGAGTACCTGGATTTATTGTTGTGTGCTACGATCCTTGATACATGGTGGGTTCTTTGGGTCCAATAGGATAATATTTTATAGTCCTAATATCTCAGCAATTAGCACAGAGCTTGAAATCGAGTAGATGTACAAATGGCATTTGTTGATTCAATGTGATATGAGAATATACCTGCTCAGATGATGGCCAGAGAAGGAAAGATATTTTCTTTTATTCTTATGGCACAACACATTTTTTTCTCCTTACATAATTTTTGAAATTATAAAATCAATACATGTTCCTTAGAGAAAATTTGAAAAATCCAAAATAGAGCATTAAGAGAATAAAAATCTACTTGCAATCCTACCACCCAAACATATTGATAACATTTCCTTCTGGCTATACATTGTATATCTTTTATATATGCGTTTTTTAAACTATTGTGTACTATTTAATGTATTGCTATGTGCAAAAATAGACAAACCTCCAAATGTCCATAGGTTAGCACAATGAAATTTTATTTCTCCCTCATGTAAATTCTCAAATGAATGTTTCTGGTTGGAAGGTGTCTCTCCTCCCAGTAATGATGCAGAGGCCCACGTTCCTGCCATCTTGTGGCTCTGCCATCTTTAACCCAGGGCTTCCAAGAGCATTGGCTTGGGGAAAAGAGCTGGAGGATCTTTAAGGGAACTTTTTTTTTTTTTTTTGTGAGGAAGATCAGCCCTGAGCTAACATCCATGCCAATCCTCCTCCTTTTGCTGAGGAAGACCTGCCCTGAGCCAACATCCTTGCCCATCTTCCCCCACTAAACATGGGATGCTGCCACAGCATGGCCTGACAAGCGGTGGGTCGGTGCACACTTGGGATCCGAACCAGGGCTGCCAGCGGCGGAGCACGCACACCTAACCACTATGCCACGAGGCCAGCCCCTAAGGGAACTTTTTATAGGAAGACCTGGAAGTAACCACAGCACTTTCTTTCGTAGTCCATTGTCTAGAACTTAGTTGTAAGTTAATATTATGTTAAGTAATAAGTTAGTAATATGGTCACAGGTAACCCCAAGAAATGTTGAGCAACGTGGTATGGTTGAGAGACCAGAAGGAAAAGAACATAGGTTTGATTAACTTATAGCAGCCCTCCCACAAATTCAAATAATTCTCTAAGTACATATTTTATAGATTATGTTTTTAATAAAAATAATCATAAGCCTTTTCCCATATTATTATGGTCATGTGCTGCGTAATGATATTTCAGTGAATAATGAGCCGTATATATGATGGTGGTCTCATAAGATCAGTACCATATAGCCTATGTATGTAGTAGGTGTGTAGATGGTGTCTAGGTTTGTGTAAGTACACTCTATGATCTTTGCACTCTGACGAAATCACCCAGTGATGCATTTCTCAGAATGTATCCTCGTTGTGAAGTGACACATGACTGAACGTAATTCTTCTAAAATTTAAATAAACATTATGTTTCTAATGCTACAGATGAAGACTGTGAGAGGTGAGCCTCCTCAGCCAATGCACGTTAGAGCTGGTCCTCAACTCTTCATCTCTAGACTTCTTTTATGGTGCTTTGTAACGACACGCATTCAGAACTGCAAAGGGAAGAAGGATAAAAAAAACATTCTCATGGCAGAAACCAGGAAAATAATCTAGAGAGTATTTTGAAGCTTGATTGAGTAAGAGATACCACTGCTTAGATGTTTCAAACCAGACACATACATATATATATATATATGCTTATATACTTATATATATATTTATATATACATACTTATGTATATATATGACAGAAAAAAATAAACCAAAAGCTCTCAACAAAATGCAGTATGGACGAGGCCTGGTGGGTTGCAAGTGTTTAGAGTGTTCATCACTTAAAGTAAGTAGTTGGTTTGGCCCATGGCCACCGTTCTTTGAGTTAGCTTTGACCCTTGACAACTCGGTTGACTGATTGGCTAGCATGCAAAGCCATTCAACCCACGTTTGAGATTTCCAAAAGAACTGACCTTGCTTGTTTGTGAAGAACAACATTGACTCTTGGAACCAAGAAAATGTTTTGTTAGGCTGACTATATCTCTTTCTCACAATATCCCATTGAGGGTCATGGGTTCTTGAGGTGTGAAAATAACTGGGAGAATTCAGAATTCGGCTGATACCTATTTGCTGGATTCTGAGCCTATATAAGGCTTGTAGAAGCCAAGAACATGTTTATCAACACACAGAGCAAAGTTCCATTCCTCCTGTAAAATGACCTCTCGATGTGATATATGTATATTGAGTGCCCTGCTGTGACTAAGAGCTATCTAAAAAAGAAAAAATATAGCCACCTCCTGAAGCATGTATAAATTGCTTTTTTAGACTCTATAAAATTTTAGCTAGCACCAAACATAGAACTTCATTCATCATCCTGCAAGTGAGGATTGCCAAGGGAAGCCAGCTCTTCCTGAGCTGAAAGTGGCAACACTCCAGGATTGGCAAAAATCAAATGAATCATTTCCTGCTTTTAGTTTTAGATAAATAATCAGAAAAGATTGTCTAGATTGTGATCCAAAAGCCATTTTTCATAGCTCTGAGGACCCAGAATCCTTAAGAAATTCATGTAGAAACCCCTTTTTTCTAATTATTTTATTGTATAGTACTGAAGAGATGGTAGATAAATCCACCAAGTGCAAGCTAAATTTTTTACACAGTGAAGACTTATGGTCTCAGTGTGGTAAGTATATTAAGCATGTCTTTTTATTTCTGTATTTTAATGCTTTGACATCTGGGGCCTTGCTGACCCTGGAGGGACTGCCCCTCCCAGGGTTAGCTGATTCCTAGAGACAGTAAACTACTCACCTGGGAGTGCACCTTTTGTACGCAAACTGAACCAGCCAGAGCTCATATCAGCAACCACCTCCTCTATGGGGCTTTCACACTCCAGGCCACTATCCACCTGCCCTGATCACCTCAGGGCCAGGTACCAGACAACAAGGGACAGTCCCTATACCCTAGAGCCCACTAAAATTATTCAAAGTAGCCGATCCTAAACCTGCTTACTCTACCTCACCTGCTCCTTCTGTGGAAACCACAATAAAGGCTCTTTCACATGTTTCTCTGCCTCTGCCTCCTGATAAACCCTGGTGCTTTCCCGTGGGGCCTCCCATGCCATGGCATGCCCTCTCCTCTTTAGAACTGTGATTATAACAAACTGTCTTTTCAATGGTGGTTGTTAGCATATCTCTTGGCCTTGCCATACCTGAATAATAATAAAACCTACATTTTAAAACAGTGAAGTGAAAGAGCATGAAAATCAGAATCAAAGACTTGGGTTCCAGTCCTGATTCTGTCATTGCTATCTTGGGAGATTTTGAGCAAATCACCTAACTTCTCTGGGCTTCAGTTTTCTTGTCTCTAAAATTAGCTAGCTGGATATCTCAAGATGGATTCTAAAATTTCTTCAAATGCTCAAATTTGATGAATTTATTCCTTTAACATGCAATAGGCTATTTATTCTATAGACTTCCACATGATGTGATTTCTTCATTAAGCATTTACTGAGTATCTGCCATTTGATAGGCACCGAACTAAGCACTAGGGATCCAAAGATGGATAAGAAAAATTTCCTACTTTCAAGTGCATAATGCTAGTTTCACATCTATGATGATACCCGTAAAGATATAAGAAACATCCCTGCTGGCTCTCTGGAGAAGACCTGCCATGCCCCAAAGACACTGGAAAACAGTCACATTAAAACATTAAACATAAGCTGAGAAAACACAGAATTAACATTGAATATATAGACTAGATATAATGATGAAATGCCCTTAACTTCCCTTTTCCATTGCACATGTGCAGACATTCATAAACTGCATAGTCAAGCAAGAGGAAAGGATGTCATTTGGCTCCAGAGGTTTCCATATTGCTAAGCTTCTATCTGAGCTTGGAAGTTTCTTAATTTTTGATTCCCTGTTATTATACTTATTGCTCAAGGACTCCAGTTTCCTTGGGGAAATACTTTTCATACTAATGGTACCTTCTACCTTATTGCACGCACAAAGTGTTAGATGTTCTCCTCAAGTGTAGAGGAGATTTTTCTGGGATTTCTGGGCTTTTTTTGGCAAGAAGAGGATAAATTCCATTCCAAATTCTACTTTTCAGAGTTTTCATCCATTACATTTGCCTCCTCCTGATTCTATATTTTCTTTATCTTCTGTGGCCCCCCCACTGGCATTAGCCACAGTTAAAAGTTTCTATTGCTGCCTCTCTGGGATTTTGCTGTTCCCCCTTTCGGGTACACTTTCCTAGGCTTGTAGCAGGGATAATATTTTCAAAAAATATTAAAACAAGGTATTTTTTCCTTCCCCATAAACTACGTTGCCTAGCAATTCCCTCCGCTCAATGAATCAATGCCATTCATTGCTTTGGGGAAATTGTGGCTACCAACTGGAACAAAGAATTCATTGCTCAATTTTGAGTTTCATACTAGATTTTTTCAAAAGTGCATAGAGAGATAATAGTCTTGACAGCCTACTTTTCATGGAGAGAGAAGAGATTTTTTTTTTTTTACTTTAAGTTTCTCAAACTTCCATTTACGTGTAAAAAATAAGGCTGAGTGTCTAATCTATATTTGCCCTTAGCCATTGTGTAGAGAAGACAAGGAAGAATATGTAAGTTTGTTTCAAACAGGAAGGGAACAGCTACATGAGGAGGAGAGCCAGGAGGCGAGGAGGAAGATGCTGCCTAGGGCTTGTTGAAAGCAGCCCAGAGTGTTCACTCTCTGAATCTGCGCTCACATTGGGGAACACACTGGACATATCATTGGTCGGCTAAGGAAGAAACTGAAACAAGAGAAAGCTTGCTTCAATTTCCTTTTGAAATTCTGGAAGGAGAATGTTTGAGTGTCCAACATGCACAAAAGGTGACAGCAGTCAAGCAACAGTGAGGTTTGGCCGAGGCCGGAGAAGGGATCTACAATGGCACCTCCAATTCTCCTCAAAGACTGCAGGGGACGTGGAAGGAATCTATAGTTCTAAGGTGGCCCTGTATGGGATAAGGAAGGTAGTGAGAAGCGAGACACTGGAGGGTTCATGGTGGCATGGGCATAGGGTTGTGTAGAGAGGCTGCAGGATGGACAAGCCCAAGGAACCCAGCCAGATGAACAAGACAGTGGTGTCAGAGGATCCATCATGCCAGCAAGAGCAGAGATGAAGAGCCCGCCATCAGGGGCAGATGCCTGAGCTTCCTGGGGGCAATCACTCTAGAGCAGTAGTAGGTACTTCTTCTGCAGAAGCTCTGAGGGTAGAAGCCAGCGGTTGGAATTTAAAATGACTTTGAAACGGGAAGTATGAACTCTCCTTAAACCAGAGGTTAGTGGGAGCCAGCAAAGAAGGATAATACACAACCCAGACTCCCCTCTCCTGCTTTCATATTTTTGCAAACTTTCCTCTGGCATCCAGTTGTATGGAGAGATGGGAAGCAGAAGAGCTCTGGGGGAGAAGAACTAAGAAGTGAGCATTTACCCCAAAGAGTCCAAGTTTACCTATGTGATATTTGTCTTATGTTAATTAGTTGGCCCTCTCTTGCAGCACAAATGCTTTTAAAAAAATCTTGTGTGTAGTGAAAGAAGGGTCTGAAAAACACATGAAAATACACATCTATACGTATAATTGTAATGAGACCATGTGGTCCAATAGCATCATTCTACAAGCATGAACACACCAAGTGTGACTTGTTCTAGGTGGTAGAGCCAGTTCACAGCAAGGCCAAGACAGATCCAGATCTTGAGGAAGGTGGGGGGGGTGGCTGGGAATCTTTCCATGACATCAGCCCCTCTGAAATATTGTACATGTGCATTTTCGTTATGGCAGTTCTGCTATCATTCTCGTAAGACTTTATGAATTCTTAGAGTTTTTTATAATATCTTCCTCCAGTTTCAATCCTTAGAAGCCTCTAGACATAACTAAAATGAAAACATTTTACTATCACAGTACTTTGTAAAGTGTTATTCCCAGACCCGCAGCATCAGCATCACTTGGGAATGTGTCAGAAATTAAAATTCTTAGGCCCCATCCCAGACCTGCTGAATCAGAAACCCTGAGGGTGGGCCCAGTAATCTGTGTTTCAACAAGCCTTCCAGATACATTCTAGGGAAATAATGTACAGCATGGTGACTGTAGTTAATAATACGGTGTTGTACATTTGAAAGTTGCTAAGAGAGTAGACATTAAAATTTTTCATCACGCACAAAACAATTTGTAACTATGTAAGCTGAGGGGTGTTAACTAAACTTATTGTGGTGATCATTTTGCAATATATACATATATCAAATTATTATGTTGTACACTTTAAACTATTACAATGTTGTATGTCAATTATTTCTCAATAAAATTGGAAGAAAACCCCAAATCAATAAACAAAAAAATAAGCCTTCCAGGTGATTTTGATGCACAACAAAGTTTGAAAATCCACTATATTATCATACTATAATCAGCAGTATATCCAGAAATTTATCTATTTCTTCTTATACAGGCTCATAAATAAAATTCATATACATACTTTTAAAACAGAAATATGGCTGCCTATTAAATTGGGTAGATAAAAGAGCATTTGTGTTTCCATCTCTTTCTTCAAAACCCATTAGAAACAGAAAAAGAAAATAGAATTTAAATCAAAGCGTATCTGCTGAATAATGAAAATGTGGATTGGGTCAGGAAAGGTACTGAGCTAAGACACATTTGCTTTCATGTTTTGAGCAAGACACAGATTTCTCTCCAGCTAAGTGTCACATTGGGCATTAGGATTTCCACACATGAATTCTGGGGGGACACAAACATTGAGATCATAGCAGATGTCCTCACTAATGGGGTATTATTTAAATAAAGACTAGAATAAGGTGAGGGAGTGAGCCATGTAGACATCTGAGGAATGAGCATATCAGCAAGAGTGAAGAGCAAATGCAATCAAATGGCTATGGTATGAGTGCCCCTGGTGTGACTGAAATGCTGTAAGGGGCCAGTGGGGCCAGGTGGCTTGAACAAGGAGGACAGAGTGGGAATAAGTCCCAAAGTGACAGAGGCAAGGTCCCATAGGACTTGTAGCTTGCTGTAAGGACTTTGGCATGTCCTGAGTGATGTGGGGCCCCCAGAGGGTTCTGAGCAGAGAGGGACAGGATGTAGCTACTGTGTTGAGCAGAGACTGTAGAAACAGATTCAGAGACCATTGCAACAATCCAAGTGAGAGATAATGGTGTTGGTGGAGGAGGCGATGAGGAGGGGTCAGATTCTGGATATTCAGTCTTACTTTACAGTATGACTATTCATTTCACAACTTTTCACCATAAAAACTTTTGATAAAGAATCCCACTTTTTATTGACTCTGTTTATTTGATATAACTTTTTTACTTAAAAACAAATGAAATAAATGTGTTATAAGTAATGGTATTGCCACATTACACTTTAGGCAAAGGCGTGCTCAGCAATTTAGTCAACCCAAAGTCTCCAATCAGAATATCATCTGGAAATATTAGAATTGCACTTCATGTTTGCAGAAACCAAAACCATTTTGTGTGGGATGGAGAGGTTGCACTTTCCACAACTCCTCAGTCTGTTGTGTGCATGCTCCATTTATGAGTGTTTCTAAGAAACTTCAAATTTATCTTTTAATTTGTCCTAAAAATGTTCCTTGTTCTATAAGTTTATTTTTAAGAACAGTTTGAGTGAAGACCAGCAAAAGTTAGAAAAATTAGTGAAGAAACTAATGCCCAAAGAAGAGGACACTTTCTAGAGTGTCATTGCCCCGTACACTGTCAAGATTTCTCTTCCCCCTTTGGCGAGTTCAATAAGCTATCCTTGCTTTACATTTCATGTACAACTATATTTATTTACTTTCATATTAACATGTATTGCTCATATAAACATTTTTAATTAATTTTTAATATAAATATTTCTTTTTTATTTTTTCATTGATTTATTTTTTGATTTGTAAAAATTATTTGGGTACCTTGGGTTGGGGTGGAATGCATAATAACTTTCCCATTAAAATGAACAAACATTAAAAAAAATTAGTAGCAGATTTTCAAGTATAAATTAAAGTCATTTAAAAAAGACAGGCATATTTTGAGGATGGAGCTCACAGAATTGGTGCTAGTGTGTGAAAGAAAGAGAGGAGTCAAGGATGACTCCAAGGCTTGCACATTGAAAGAATGGAGTTGACATTAATGAGATGAAGAAGGCTGTAAAAGGAAGAGAGAGAGTGTGCAGGGGGAGATAATATCAGAGTCTCAATTATGGAAATATTAGGTCTCAGAGACAGATAGATAGATGATAAATAGATAGATAGATAGATAGGTAGATAGATAGATAGATAGATAGATAGAAAGAAATATATGTTAAGTGGGCAGTTGGAAAGGTAGTCTAGAGTTAAGGGAAGTGGTCTAGAGATATAAATTTTAGTGTCATTAAATATAGATTAAAGCTATGGGTCTGGATGTAGGTGCAGAAGAGAAAAGTAACTTGGAATAACTCCTGGTGTCTCCAAAGTGAAAAAGTTGGGGAGATGAGGAGGAGACAAAAAATGAGACCAGGGAGCAGCAGTTTCTGAGGAAGGAGGAAATCACATGTGTGGGGAGTACTGGAAGGCAGGCAAAGAAGAGGGTTCCAGAAGACACGAGTGTCCACTGCTGTTATAGGTCAAGTAAGAGGAGGGCTGAGATTTAAACATTAGATCTAACAGTTGGGAGGACTGATGACAGTTTAACAAGATAGTTTTGGAAAAGGGGTGGCGTTGAAAGTGGCTTGAAGTGAAGACATTGGAGACATACGCAAAAGGCTACAAATGGTATGATTGTGTTTATATGATATTTCAGAAAAGATAAATCTATAGAGACAGATCACTGGTTGCCAGCCTAGGGTTATGCGAGGAGACGACTACAAAGAGGCACAAGAGGAGTTTTGGAGGTTATGGAGCTGTTCTATATCTTCATGTTGTAGTGGTTACACGATTATGTCCATATATCAAAACTCACAGATAATAGGAGTAGAGATTTAGAAACAGTGAGTATAGACACCTGTTTTAAGCGGTTTTGTTCTAAAGATGAACAGAGAAATGGAGCCAAAGCTTGAAAAGAAAGTAAATTCAAGGGAGATTTTCCTTTAATTAGATAAAGGAAGGCTGTGTAAGAATTTGAAGTCTGATAGGAATAATCCAATAAAGAGGGAAAATTGGTGATGTGGGAGAGAGAAGGAAGAATTGCTAGAGTGACGTCCTTGAGTAGGCTAGAAGGATGAGGTCCAGGACTCAGGAGGAGAGGCTGGCCTGAGACAGTTTGTCTGTGACAATAAATGCTGGGATTGGGTAGATGTGGGGGGGCGAGGGAGCATGTACGAATTCTCTTCTGACTGCTTTTATTTTCTCAACAAAATGGGAAGCCAGAGAGTTAGGCAGGGAGAAGGTGGCAGAGTTTTGAGGAGAAAGGAGAAGATAGGAAGCAGTTGTCTTGGAGAGTGGGAAATGGATGGTAGGAAAATGTATCGTGCTCGCCATGGAATTGGAGCTATGAGTTAAAGGGAGTTCAGGGAATGTGATTCTGTGGTTTTCTCTAGCCACTGAGAAAGGTGAGAGCTGGATCTAACCAGGGCTGTGGCTCTGCCAGAGGAGTACAACATATAGCGAGATGGGCAAGAAGTTGAGTGTGACTTCAAGGGGGTGATTTTAATGACTGACTGGCCTCTCCAGCTCCAACTGTATCAATCCCCTGCTATGGACTGAATTGTGTACCCCAAAATTCATATGTTGAAGCCCTAACCCCCAATGTGATGGTATTTAGAGATGGGGCCTCTGGGAGCTAATTAGGTTTAGATGAGGTCATGAGCGTGGGTTCCTTGTGATGGGATTAGTGCCATTATTAGAAGAGACACCAGCCAGCTTACTCCTTTGGCACCTGAAAAGGCCATGTGTGGGCACAGCAAGAAGGCAGGAAGAAAACTCTCACCAGAAACCAAATCTGCCAGCACCTTGATCTTGGACTTCCAGCCTCCAGAACTGCGAGAAAAATAATTTCTATTGTTTAAGGCACCCAGTCTATGGTATTTTGTAATAGCAGCGCATGCTGACTAAGACATTCCCCTTCTTTTTACCAAACATGCCAAGTACTATTTATGTACTTGAGACGTCTTCTCAAGACGTCTGTGTTTTCCTGCTCCTTTGCTGAGAATGCTTTCTAATTCAGTTATCTGCATTTTTTTCAAGTGTGTGCTCTAATGTCATATTTTCAATTGGGTTTTCTCTAGTCACCCATTTAAAATTGCAGTCTCCTCCCTACATAATACCCCTGTATTTGCTATCTCCCTTACCTGCTTTATTTTTCTCATAGCATATAAACTTTCTAACACTCTTTATACCTTACTTATTTAATTTTTATTATCCATCTCTTCCCATTAGATTGTAATCCTCATGAACTCAGGGGTAGTTGTTTTTAGCTCGCTGCTGTATCTATAATGTCTCCAACACTGCTTGGCATGTTAACAGGCATTCTGTAAATAGTCGTTGAGCCAATGAATGAAGTCGAGACATTTTTACTATTTGACATTATGTCTGAATTAGAAATTAACATTCAAACATTCCACACTGTTGTTGATGCCTCTGTTGAGTTTTGGTTTCTCTTCTTGGGTGCTGAAGCATTCCCTGCCTCTGTGGTTAAAGGTATCTCCTAGGAATGATTTTAGGTACAGCCTACCTAACTTTTTAAGGCTGTATATTGAGAGAGTATAATATGTGGTTCCTGTACAGAGCTCTCATTAGAGAGAGTATCCAGGGTTTAGTTGATTCCAATTCCATTTTCATCTGTGGTTCTTTCTTGCAATTCCAAACCTGAGGTTGACTTTGGAACATCGTCTTTCTTGAGTTCCCACAATATTTGCTCTAGACTAATGAAAAAATGAATGATCATAAATATAATTACTCTGAAGGCCTGAGGATATTTTTGGTACACTTGGAAGGATGATGGATTTGAAAGCAAAGAAATTGATGGCAAAGGACTTTAGGTAATTTTCCTGTCGGAGATTATGGGCACCAAAAATAAGTAGCATTTCTCATCCTCATTTATGTTCTGAACAAATGGAGAAATAAAAAATAAGGAATATGACATATATGGGCCAAAATATAACCTTAAATACTATTAAAAATTGAGCGGATAGCTTACTGTGAGGGCCAAAGAGGCCTGTGCCCAGGATGAGCTAGACGGTACCACGTTACCACTGTAGTGGACAGCATTGGTCTCGGCCTGTCCAGCAAGAGTAGGACTCCCCTGATGACAGCAGAGGCCATTGGATCCCCTAAGTCAGCCTTCTCCAAAGAGGAAAAATAAGGAAGGCCAGGACTATACTCAGGGGGCTCTCATGACATTTCTTTCCTGTGGAGGGAGCATTTCTTAAATTTATCTGTTCATCAGTCTTTTGATCATGTAGGGTCTTATGGGACTGTGAAGCAAGGAAGTCACTTTGAGAAATGCTGGTATTGATAATTGAGGTGACCTCCGTCTCTATCATTCCATGGACTAGTACAAGCGTCAGTTCTCTTTGTTAAGTTCTATTAATTCCTCCCGTTGGCAAACATTTAATGAACACCTATAATATGCTGGGCGCTGTGCTAGGCATTGGGCGGGTAAGGATAGGAGAGAAGAAGACACAAGACAAATAGGACAAAACCTGGCTTTTAAAGAATCTATAATCTAAGTGGGTGAGATGGATACATGAACTCTTAAGACCACTTGTGGATGTAGATAGAAGAGATGTTACAGTGTAATATGAAGGATGCCTCTTAATTTTATGTCAGTTGACTTGAACAAGACAGAGAGAAAGTTCTTGATTTTGTTTCTTGATATTATCTTGATTCTAAAAGTGGAAAGTAACCTCAGAAAAAATCCAGTTACTTACTGTACTGGTGAGTTGAATTTTACTTAAGATTTTTACTAGACTACAAAAATAATCCCATGGGAACCAAGTCACACAAGGGCTCAATCTCTTGCAAAATGTGGGTCAAAGTAATGTGGAGTAAACAAAGGGATCTGAATTCAAATCCGTGCTTCATTAATAGCTGGCTGTCTGACTTTAGACAAATCACTTCACCTGTCCCCAAACTTTGCTTGCTTACTGTAAGATGGGGGTGTTATGACAACAGCCTTCTTATCTTCCAGCATCCTGAAGGGCAGGTAAGAGAAGGGATGTGAAATCCACCTAAATGGATTCACCTAAATGTAGCTAAACTAAAGTAGCTACATTATCACATGCATATGAAGTTTTCTGGGACTACAAGGAAGTGTCCACAGCCTATTTCATATCCTTGATTCTGAATTTTAATACAATCTGGAAATATACAGATAGTACTCATCTCAACCATGGTTCATTTTTCTCTCCTAAATTTTGGAGTAAGGTCTATGATTTTTTATGAGAAGTCTTTAATATGTGGATTATTTAAAAGGCACAGAGAAGATCACACAAAAATCCTATGAGAAAAATATTTGTTTTATGCCTCATTTTACAAAGTCAGTTTTTCTTTAAACGCATTAATACAGCATTAATACTGAAAAACAAACCACCACCAACAAAAAAGGCTTCTGGAAGGAGAGATATTTTACCCAAAATATCAGCATGAAGAGATTTTTATGGCTAGTTTAAAGCCCCCTTAAATTAGGGAGTTGTAATGGAAAGTCTGACAGGCTCAAATAAGGCAATTCAAAAATATATTCTTAACACTTAACACATACGGTACATGAAATGTATTTTTAACATGCTATATGTTTATTACAGATTAAATACTTAAAAATGGAAAAACAGCCCAAATGTTTCTTAAATATTTGCTTAATATAGTCAGAACACATTGCGAATTGTAACCGTGAAGAGTACATGTTAAGTGTTTAACTAACATCAAATGCAATAAAATGTTTCATTTGAAATGTTAAGCAGGCGATAAAAATGTCATGTGAGACGACAGATTACAGTTTCACCCCAATTCTTTCTAATTAAGGTGAAACTATGGAGAGACTCTCGATTGGCTACAAGTCCTGAACTTGTGAATATCATGGTCTGATTTGTGCCTTGATCCATTTTCCCTCCAAGAGGCCTGTTTAAGGGCATCTGAAAGAGATGCCCAAGTGTCTTGAAAGAAAAGGAAGATACTGCCTCCTGTGGGAAGCCCTTCCTGAGTGCTTTCAGGAGGGTTTAGGCACATCTTTTCTGCACCTTGTGTCAGCCTGCATTATATGGCAACACATTTTATCACATTAAGTTGGACAGAGAGTGCTAACTCTATCGTTACTTGTGGGGTGACCTTGGCCAAGCTGCTTATTAACGTCTCTGTGCCTTAATTTCTTCTCTTGTAAAATGGAGATGATCATAGGACCTAGTTCATTGGGTTGTTGTGAGGATGAAATTAACTGAAATGTGTAATGGGCTTAGAACAGGTCCCAGCACACAGTGTTAGTTCAACACTTAACATGTACTCTTCATTCTAAAATTTGTGATGTGTTTTGGCTATAGTAAGAAAATAGTTAAGAAACATTTGGGGTTCTGCCCATTTTAAAGTACTAAATATGCAATAAAAATATAACGTTAAAATATTGTTAATGTATAGTATATGTTGTGTTAGTTTTTTAATTTTTAATGGTTTTGGGATTATCTATTTAAAAGTTCTGTTCATCTCCTCCACTGGACTATCATTTCATCATATTTTCTGCTTATTTCTCTTGGTGCTATGTTGTAGGGGCTCAATAATTGTTTACTGTATAAATAAGTGAATGAATGAATGAGTATAGATACCACACTAGATGCATGTTTGCTTAATCAACCTGATTAGGTTTTTTTTTTTTTTTTGCAGTTTCTAGAGCTTCAGAGATTCCTGATTAAATACCATTAATTAGAGAAACCACTTCTAAATTGCAAAAGGCTTGCCTTTTGAGCCAAAAAACTCATAGCAATTAATGTCTCAAGCAAGGAAAGTGGAAAGGAGTTTTGGCAACAGCTGCAGATATTGGGAAAAGACTTCCTACTTGTGTGACCCTGGCCGGTTGTATCAACTTGCTGTGCCTCAATTTCCTTATCTGCATGGTGAGAACAATAAAATATCCACTTCACAGGCTAAATGAGTTAACACTGAGGAAGTGCCGAGAACAGTGCCTTGCATAAAGGCAAGTATAAAAATACTTATATAATTATAAGTAATAATTATAATATATTACATGTATTACTAAATAATACTGTTACTATTATTTAACATGCTGAAGATATTCTATTTTGTTTTTGCTCTTGTATATTTTCATTCTTATTTTCCATCTCTATTTTTGTTAACAATCTTCTGGAAGGAGCGAGACTGCATACTTTAGTTCCACTGAAACTCCCAAAGTCTTTCCCCACTATTCTGATTGGCATAGCTTCTTGAAAGATGGCTACTTTCCCCTGTCTCCTCCACCTTCGCACACAAATATTGCCACCAAGCGAGGAGCCAGAATGTTAACTTCTTAAGTGAAAAATCTTCTTAAGAAAACTGATAAAAATTCTCCTTCCTCTTTTTTGAAAGAAAATATTGGTGGCTTAAAAACAATTAAAATGAGACAAGTAATTGAGTCCAGCTGGCTCAGCTGCCAGCAGAAGTCTGTCTCGTAGAGTCAGTGTGGCTCAGAGCACTTGGAAATTAATGGTGTGGAATTAATTTGAAGTTTACAGCAATTTTACACACAAGTGCTTTTACACTAATCTCAAATTTGGAGATTGTTGGCATTGGCATTGGCTCTGACCTCATCCTTTTATCTCTGCGTCACTAATAGGCCCATTATTTTATTTAGAAAATTTTCAAAATTTCAAGATAAATTATCACAGTTTATAACTTAATCTTTTCTTTTCTCAAATTCCTATATTGTTGTTGTTTAACTTGAAGAAGCCTTTCCTTGCCTTTCTTTCTTTATCATAAACATATCAGTGATTTCTAGGACTGTGGGCTAAAAGTCAAATAGTTTCTGAAATCCAGCTAATAATTCCTGCAACCAATAATTCCTGCAACCAGTCTGCTTCTAAGGCAAGCGCAGGGAGGGCTTAATGAAATTTAGGCACTTTACCTCGTATACACTTGACAAAACTAATGAAAGACTTTTGAGGACTGTGAAGCATATACACATGTCACAGATTTTTAAAATAACAGCTTTATTGAGATATAATCATATACCATAGAATTCACCGTTTTAAAGTGTACAATTCAGTGGTTTTTACTCTATTCACTGAGGTGCACAACCATCACCATTACCTAAGTTCAGAATGTTTTCACCATACCCAACAGAAACCCCATATCCATCAGCAGTCACTCCCCCTTCCCTTCTCTCCCAGCCTCCAGCAACCACTAATCTACTGTCCATTTCTACGGATTTGCCTGTTTTGGACATTTCATATAAATGGAATCATACAATGTGTGGCCTTTTGTGTCTGGCTTCTTTCACTTAGCATAACGTTTTTTAAGTTCGTCCATGTTGTAGCATGTGCCAGTAATTCAATCCTTTTTATTGCTGAATAGTATTCTGTTTTGTGGATATACCACATTTTGTTTATCCATTCATCAGTTGATGGGCATCTGAATTGTTTCCTTTTTTTTTTTTTTTGCTTATTGTGACTAAAGCTGCTATAAACAGTTATGTAAAAGTTTTTGTGTGGACTTTAATCTCTCTTCTGTAAATACCTAGGAGTAGAGTTGCTGAGTCATATGTGAACATACAAAGGGAAAATGGCCAGACTGTATATAAAAACAGGACTTGGACCTGTAACCTGCAGCAAACTGCCCAGGAAATCAATCTATTTATCTACAATAAACAGCACAGAAAGCCAGCCTGCTGTAAGTAGAGCTTGCAGAAAGCAGATTTCTATCTTTAGTAACACTCCAGGAAGATAAATAATTTCTGTAACAACTGACCCCAACCAACCAGGGTTTGGTTAATAACTGACAGCTTGCCTAATTTTTGTCCTGGCTTCCAGCGTAGGACCAACCAGAGAAAGCCAAATATGCACCCCTAACCAATCACATGGGACTCTGAGCTTCTAGGTGGCCCACCTCCACCTTTCCCATGCCCACAGCCTCCAATCAGGTACACATGTAACCTTCCCTGTTTTCCACTATAAAGCTTTCCCTCTCCTCTGCCTTCCTTTGAGTCTCTGCCAAACACAAGTGATGGTGGGTGACTCCCTTGTTATAGAAAACTCTGAGTTAACAGCCTTTGCTTTTCTCGTTTGGTTGGTCTTCTTTTATTTCATTTGTTTACTCTGTGTTTAACAATTTGAGGAACTGCCAAGCTGTTTTCCAAAGTGGTTCACACGTCACAGATTTTAATTCTCCTTTGTCTTATTATTGGTGCAAGCAAGGGGCAAAAGGAAAAGAATGCAGAACAGACTGAGTTTGCTGGAGCCAATGGTTTCGTTGTGGTATTGTTCCACTACCATGGTGGATAACAGAGCTGACTTCCAAAGCTGAGACATTTGGTTTGGGAGTCATAGTTGGAGTCTTGAGGAGGTGCAGGTGGAGATGTTTAGGGGTTGAAAGTTCAGTATCCGAGTTCAGGAGAATAGTCTAGTCTGGAGAGAGTGACTCTTTTACTTCTTTTTTAAAGTCACATGTGCTTTTCCAAAGTCCTTCCTGTTGCCTCTCACATCTTTACTCTGAGATTCTTCCTCATTGAAGGTCATTCTTTGAATAAGTTCCTCCATCATTGTAGCTTCCTCTTGGCTCATTAAAAAATGTAATAATTCTTTTTTTTTCCTTAATAACTGAGTACTAGTACAGTGATTTGCAGCTTTTGGTAGGAAAGGTCTGAGAGACAGGACCATAAACTAGGTAGGTAGCGTGGGATGGTGAAAGCCTGGAGACACCAGTACCAGCTTTTACAAAATTGGTGGCTTTTTGTTTGGTTGCTTTTTTTTTTTACAGTTATTCAGAGCTAACAACATGACATGTGTTTCAAAACTATCTCCCTACTTAAGCCTCATTTTAACTCTAAGATGTAGTTTTTTTAACTCCTAATTTATGTTAGGGGTTTTGGTCCTTTTATGTCCACTGGTATATCCCAAGTGATTAAAACAGCGCCGAGCACATAGTAGGTGCTCAAAAAATTCTCATTGAAGGCGGACATAGGCTCTTTTTTATTTGCCTACATCACACAGTAGCTCCCAGGTGGTAGAGTTGGAATCCAGCGTCAGGTCATTTACTTTCAAAGGCTGTGTGTACTGCTCTATCCCACATTGTCTCCAGTTTCCATGTCATTTTGTTGAGGGGAATACACCAAATCAGAGTTTCCCAAACTGGTGTTCCACCTGCAGGACTTGATTCTTCTGTATCTTTATTGATGTTTTGCTCAAATAAATTGAGAAATGCTGAGTGATCGGTTAGATCAATTTCTTTACCTGTGGATTCTCGATGTCTTCCATATGTTAAGGCACGTTGTGAGTCACCAGGGGAAAAAGTTGTACACTTGTCTATAGAGGTCTCCTACATCTCCACCCTTGTATATACACGGGTGTGTGTATACGCATGCGTGTGCACGCACCATCTATTATCATCTCCTAGGAATGCAGTTTTAGAGTAGATGGTCTCAATTTCTTGAGTTCCTTTTGATTGGTTACTTCTAGCCCTATAATTGGTTGACTTGAATTGTGGTAAAAGAACAAATTAAGGTCAAATCTTATTATAGAAAATATGGTTAGAAAAATATTACTGTAACAAAAATATTTTAAAGACCTGGCCATAGGCCTAGAGTAATAGGGATTTGCTGATTTCTTTAGAGTAAAATTCACTGCTACAAATAATTTAATACAATAAATGCTTTTCTCCTGCCTTATTTTTACAATTGGGGGGTGGGATAACTAGCACCTTGTTGTGTGGTATTTATTCTTCCAATGAATATTCATTTACTGCCTCCCAAGCAATGTAGTGCCCTGTGGGGGACACCAAGGTGTGCCCTCCAGGTATTCATAATTTGTTGAAGTGATGAGAAGTATGTAGGATTATAGAGTTAGTGTTAACGCAGGGAATAAAATTCTCTCTATACCAGACACACAATTGAAAAATTAAGAAATTATTCAAGACAAAAATTTAAAAGATGTGATAAGATTGGACTTGAAGACCAAATAGACTAGGTCATAAGCTTTCTGAGGCAGCACTGATGTTGCTATTGCACCCTCTCTGCTTGGCCTGGGGCTGGCAGAGAGTGGGTTGGAGTGAGACAGCACTGCAGGTAGTTACCACCCTAGCCTTGTTCCTCTTCTCTCTTCTGTCCAGGGGCTTCACAGCTGAGTCTGCTCATAGGCCCCACCTAAAGATGCAGTCACCCTGGCTTCTGAGCCACCTACTTTCAACTTGCCACCCTCCACGCACAGGCCCTGAGGCTTAAGGGAAATGAAGGATGTCGATTCTGTAGTAAAACACAGCAGGGCCTCAATCCTGGCACCACAAATCTGCTACTTTAGCCTTCATAAACCTCTCTTTCTTCCATTGTGAGAGAGATATATATATATATCTCTCTCCAGTCCATTGTGATGGATATATATATATATAATTTATATGTGATATAGTATATATCATATATAGTGATATATCATATATAGTAATATATATCACAGGATATATATCATGTCACATATATATATAATGATACATATACATCACAATGGAAATATTATATATAATTTATATATATATATAATATTTTAAAGTTTTATGACAATGATTAAATGGGATCGTTCATGGAAAGCCCCAAAGCCCGTCAATGAGTGGCAGTTGTTTTTACTATTCGGTTAGACCTTTAGGTTCCACCATGGCTGCTGGGTTCTCCTCTGCCCATCTCCTCTCCAGGCCGCTGCTGTGGCAGAGCAGGAGTCTGAGAGCTGGCACCTCTGAATCATAGCCCTTCTTCCCCTCCTGGTTGGGTCATTTTGTCAAACCAGACTTCTGCCTGTTTTTCCCTGCTTTGTTTACTTTGCAGTTACCCTGGTAGGACCGTAGCCCCCCTCAGATCAGCGTTCTCTGCCACACATGGGTTGGCGCTCTTATATTAGTTGACATTCTTTTAGTTGCAATGGACATAAACCACTCAAATTAGCATAAGCAGATAGTAATCATAGTGATGATGATGATGATAAGAAATTGAAGACTCATAAAACTGAGAAATCATGGCTGCATTGAGGGATGCAAATTAGATCAGAAAGGCTCTATCCCTGCACCGTTTGGCTCTGCGTTTTGCTGTGTTGGCTTCATGTTTAGGCTCACTTTTTCCTCTGTGGCAGTTAAGATCGTTTCTGATATCTCTAAGCTTATAACATTTCAACTAATAGCAATCCCAGAGAAAAGAATGTAGCTCTCTCTTCTCCATTATCTATATCAATCCCCTAAAACCTCTCTAATTGGCCCACTTTGGTTCCTCCGCTTGGACCCACCATTATTCCAAGACTTGGCCAATCATGGCTATGCCTCCTACAGCTGGAAGGGTGAAGCCATGAGATTGATAGCCCCATCAGAATCACACTTTGCAGGGACAGGGCAATTCCCAAAGAAAGGTAAGCAGACCAAAAAAACCCCCCCACACACAAGTATCCATGATATGGACACCACCTTATCTAGTTCTGCACTGACTTGAAGTTTAAAGTCTCTGGGTTTCTGGTGATGAGAATGGTAGGAATCCTATAATAGTTAGCCATGCTCTTTGTACATCACAGCTTGGGCCTTCCTGGCTGGCTTCACCAGGTTTGCATGCTTATCTGTTTAGGAAGAGTCTCCTCCATAGCTTTCATTAGATCCTCAAGCATGTCCAGGACCCAACATGTTTAAAGCAACACTGCCCTAGAGAGTAGATCTCTACATGAATCCAAAAATACTATGTGCCAAGTTTGTTCTAAGCACTAGGGATGCAACGTTGCATAGGACAATGCTTAAGGGGCTCTCAGCCAGGTGGAATTTTCCCCTCCCTGCTGGCCCCCTGCTGCTGACATCTGGTCAGCAGGAGATTTGAAGGGAAAGTTGGCTTTAGGGAGGCAGAAGGGAATTTGCCTCAAAGTGAGAAAGTCCAGTGGGAGTTTGTGGCAAAAGAAGACAGTCAGTGAAACAAATCGAAGGGTGGGTTGGGGAGGGGAGGAGCATCCATATGATGTTGGAGCCAGGGCCAGGTAAATTGTGATCTCATTGTGGGGAGACTTGAATGCCACACAAAAGGCTCATAGATCATAGGATTTCAGAGCTGTGAAGGTCCTTAGACATCACATGGAGAAAGAATTGAGGTGTAAAAAAGATGAACTGAGGGGCCAGCCCAGTGGCGTAGCGGTTAAGTGCGTGCTCCTCTGCAGCGGCCCAGGGTTCGGATCCTGGGCGTGCACCGCTGCACCGCTTGTCAAGCCGTGCTGTGGCGGCGTCCCATATAAAGTAGAGGAAGATGGGCACGGATGTTAGCCCAGGGCCAATCTTTCTCAGCAAAAAGAGGAGGATTGGCGACAGATGTTAGCTCAGGGCCGATCTTCCTCACAAAAAAGAAAAAAAAAAGATGAAATGATTTACTCTAGGACCCACAGGGCCAGGAATGCAGACACCACACTGGAATTCTTGTCTCCTCACACCTCAGCTCTCTCTCTGCAGTATGATGTTGTGTTGAGATCTTCTGGCAAAAGTCTCCATGAGCCTTTGTGTGCCTGGCAAAAGCCCGTTGTTCTTTGCGTCTCCTTCCATTAACCCTCCCTCTGTGTGGCCAACTCCAGGAGAATGGGTGGATACAGTAGAAATGATTGACCCCATAATGAAGTGTGTAGATGTCACTGAGAAGCTGACCAGGAAACTGAGGACTCAGTGAGGCTGGACCACCATGTCCTGGCTTCTCCCGCAGGCCCCTCCTTCTGGCAAACCTCCCCAGGACCCCTCCCATCAAGCAGGACCCCCTCTAGGCACATTTCCTCCAGGGTCCTCTGAGGGAGTCAGAAAGAAACAGCATGCACTTTTGATAGTCCTGGTCTTGTTCCAAATGAGAACGCCTGCTCTAGAGAAATGCAGATGCCTTCTGCCTATTTGTGCCAAGAATGTTCACCCCACCTACAAAATTACAGAATTATTAGTTCTTGAAAATGCACTACTTCTACCCCTTCCATTGAAATTCAATCCAACTCAATTAAAACATTGTGGCAGCCTCTACAAGGGCACAGATGCCCTGGAAAATGATTTTGGGGGTGTTTTCCCTGGCTGTGAATAGTTCTTCAATGTGGAGGCGACCACACACGTGCTTAAAAACGAAAACAGTCCTGATGGTAATGGAGCAATTCAATAATATTAACTTGCATTTTGAGAGCAACTTTCTTTTAAGGTTAAATTTTGGTTGGGGTGATCATGAGTAGATATAACCTGGGCTTTGTCTCAGCCCTAAGCTCTCTCATTCTCTTTGCTCACTCCTCTCTCCTAGTGCTTTCCTCTGCTGTTTGCCTCAGTTTCTTTCTCAGTCCCAAGGCCATCTTGCTGGTGACTAACAAATAAGCCACTCTGATGGCACAATAACTGTTACTGTAGGAATTCTCCATCCAGGCAGTATTTTCAAGGGGCTGCAGACCAGGCTGGTGACCTCACACCAAGTACCATTGGATTAAGGCTCCATCCCCTTAATAGACTGACCAACTTATCACAGAGCAGGGTTCCATTCCTTAACTTGGAATTCTGGATCCCCACACTGACCCTCACCCATCATATCTCGTATGTCCCACCACTTCAACCAAGCCTGGCCTTTTCCTCCTCTGCCCTGAATTCAGAACCTAAGTGACCCCATGATCTCCTCTCCATCCATGAAAATCCTTCTCATTAACCATGGCCTGATGCATTCTCCTTTTTCTCATCCTGGAGCCCTTCCTGAAGTTTCTATAATTCCTCGCCATTACCTACTGCTCCATACTACTGGGTTTGTTTTATTATGTTAGAGAGTGTGACTTGCTTCCAGCTGAGTATAACATCCTTGAGTCAAGGACAGTTTATGATATAGCCTGATATTCTTCTCATTTGTGTTTTATGTACAGTAGGTGTTCAATGGCTATTTGTTGATTAGTGGATTTTCATGAACTGAAATTCTCACCTCAGTAAGCCAAGCTTTTGGAAGTAGATTTAGGACCATATGGGTTTGTATGACTTGACCAAAAACTCACAAAGCCAAAAAAACCCACTTGGAAGACCATAAAAGAGTATGGGCCCTGGAGTCTGTAGGTCTGGCTTGTAGCTGGGCTGTGGCAGAAACTAGCCATGGGATGATGGCAAAAGCACTGCTTTTTAAACCCATTTGCTTACCTGTAAAATGGGAGAATAACAATAACAACAATAAAATGTGTATCTCAGACTGATAGGATTTAATGAAACCATAAAGCAGCATTCTCAATACAGCATGAGGTCTGGACTTATACTCCCTGGGACCAGCTCTGTTATTTCCTAACTGGACCAGCTCTGTTATTTCCTAACTATGTGACTTTAGGTAAGTTATTTAACCTCCCTATGTCATAGTTTTTTCATCCGCAAAAGACAGGTAAAAATAATAATAATATCTACCTCTTAGGGTTTTTATGAAGATTGAATGAAAATAATTTGTAAGGTAATTAGAATGGTGCTTAGCATTAGCTTGTTAAATAACTAAACTAAACAATAATAATACGCATAAGTGACTTATGACATGCAGGCACGCAGTTCCGTGCTCGGTGACTGTTGGGCTCTGTTACTTCTACAAGGAAAGCCACTGCTGCCGCCACCACTATTACTGCTACTCCTAACAGCAGACCCTTGAACCAGCTTGTGTAGTGAACACACTCAAATCTCACTTTTAATTTCTAGATTTCCATGTGATAAATTGTAGGTCTTTGGTTTTCCTGTATTATTAAAATTGATTCAGCTCTTTAACAGTTTTCTCTCTTCATTTTATTTTATTGTGGGTTTTTTCCCTATTTTATCCATTTCCCCTCTGGACTGTGTTTTCGTAATCTTGACTCAATCAAATAAGAAACTTGGGATACTTTTGGATTCCATGCAATGGTAGGATCTTTCAACTTCTCACCACCTAACATTTCAAGTCTTCATGCATTTGCAATACCATCTCTTTTCCAGAAAAGCCATCTCTGTTGCTTGTGTGACAAGGTTCCACTTATCCTTCAAGACAGCTAAAGCATCTTGTCAATTATTCCTTTCACTCCCTGCAGAATAATTTCTCCATTATCTACCCATTGTTGTATGCAGTTTTTATATGGCATTGACTGAAACTTCAAGAGTAGTGGGACCATTGTTTACCATTGCGCTCTCTGCACCCACAAAGAAGTTGGCATAAAGTTGACACATGTATTAGTTAGGAAAGAATAGGATATGCTGAGTAACAAACAACCCCAAATTTCAGTGACTGAACACAACAGTTTATTTCCTATCTTTGTTAATGTACCATGAGTGACAGCACGAGGTGCTTCTCCACGTAGTCACTTAGGGACCAGAGCTGAAGCAGGGTTGACCGTCTCCTAGCTATATGATCTGGAGTTTATAATCTCCTCTGTGCTATGTCAGTGGAAGAAAGAGAGAGACTCAAGGTTTATGCGTAGTCTTTTCATGGTCCCAACCTGGAAGTGATACATGTAACTTCCATTTATGTTTCATTGGTCATAACCAGCCTCACAGCCACACCTAACTGCACAAGGAGGAAAATACAGGAAGAAGATTTAATATTTGGTGAATATTGCTGTCTCTGCTACAGAACTCAATAAATATTTATTGAATGTATGAAGGGGGCATTGTGGCCCAATGGAAAGTGCACCTTCCTCGTGTCAAACAGCAAGACTAGACTAGACAGGGCCGGCCCGGTGGCGCAAGCGGTTAGGTGCATGCACTCTGCTGTGGCGGCCTGGGGTTCGCCAGTTCTGATCCTGGGCATGCACTGACGCGCTGCTTGTCAAGCCATGCTGTGGCGGTGTCCCATATAAAGTGGAGGAAGATGAGCATGGATGTTAGCCCAGTTCCAGTCTTCCTCAGCAAAAAGAGGAGGATTGGCAGATGTTAGCTCAGGGCCGATCTTCCTCACAAAAAAAAAAAAGACTAGACTAGACAGTACAGTCCTGGAAAAGCCAGTTGGTCTCCTGGAGTCACAGCTTCCTCTTCTGAGAGGTGTGAAAAAAATACATACCTTAGTCTCAGTTTTATTTTGACTATCAGAGATAATTTATGCAAAGCAATTACACAAGCAGTGATATACAGTAAAATAACTGTGGTTTGTTCCTCAGGCCAGTTGTTCTCCATTCCCCTCACCTGTATACCTTCTCCCCTCTTTCCATCTTCCTGCCCCAGAAGGTTGGCTCTAAGAGCTGCTCCACACAGGCTCTTTTGCTTTCTGCCTTCTGGTTGAGTTCAGCCAGTGGCAAGCACAGAGAGGAGATAGAAGAGAAAGAGGAGATGGCAATTGATACATTTATTTCTCTCCCTCCATCCCTGATTCAGGATGCTTCTGGCAGTGTCAGACAACCCTTTTTACAGGGATCTTTAGGGTTCTAGTCTCAACTGGGCTCATTCCAGTATCACCGTTTCCTCTCTTGCCCCTTCAAGCTTATGTGTGGTTACAGCTTCCTGCTGTTGCTAGTCTCTGGGTGCTTCAAGCATCCCGTGTGGTTTCTTTAGCCTTGACCACACCTCTGTAAATAGCCTCTTCTTTAAAATCTACTCACAAATCCTACTGAGAATGACATCTTCTCCCTGCTGTAATCCTGGCTCATATTTTTTTTTTTTAATTTTTTTTTTAAATTTTTTGTGAGGAAGACTAGCCCTGAGCTAACATCCCGTGCCAATCCTCCTTTTTTTGCTGAGGAAGACTGGCCCTGGGCTAACATCTGTGCCCATCTTCCTCTACTTTACATGGGATGCCACCACAGCATGGCTTGACAAGTGGTGCGTCGGTACGCGCCCGGGATCCAAACCTGCGAACCCTGGGCTGCCGAAGCGGAGCACGCACACTTAACTGCTGTGGCACCGGGCTGGCCCCGATCCTGGCTGATATTTTACCCACTGGACACTGAACTCCTTGGAGGTATAGACATTGACTCATTTTTCTTCATAATTCCCAAACCCAGCACAGTATCGAAGGTAGATGATAGATTCAATTTTTTAAAAATAAGCTATTAAATATAAAATTAATAAATAATAATGCTAGTTAATATTCACTGAGTGCTTTCTATGTCCCAGGCACTATGCAACATTACATACAATTTCAACCATCTGTGAAGTAGGTACCATCATTGCCCTTCGATTTCATATGACAATATTGAGGTCCCAGAAGGTTGAGCTACATGTCTTTCACCATCTAGCTGGAAAGTGGTGGATCTGCGACTTGAACCCTAGATGCCTGATTATGAGTTTCCTGCTCATAACCCATATCCTAAATTAGTTGCTAGCTCTTAAAGGGAGGTTAAAATATTATGGCGACATTTCTAGGCTTCTGAGATCTTTTGGGTAGACAAATAAAGACTTCCATTGACAATTCTTCAGAAAGCATGGAAAATAAGGCCACCTTTGTTCCTTGTGGGGTTCTAGGTCTATGGCTTAATTGATGTACAAATGAAGTTTCAGTGGAGTTTGCCTGGGGCTTTTCCTTTGCCTTCTCCAAGGTGCTGCCTGGTTAATGAGGCCATCGAGAGAAAGTAAGGCGCTAAGTCTGTGGGTGGGATTTGGGGGTATGGGCGATAGCCCATAATGGACGTCTGTGTCTGAATCTTTCATGGGTTGGGGCTGAGGGTAAATGGTGGTCATTTCAGCCAAGATGGGAAAGCTAATGAGAAGAGAGCTAACTGCATGGCTTATGAATGGAGATGCAACTTGGAGCCTGAGAAAATGCCTTGAGACCCTGCTTTGAGACTCTCTCTCTCTATGTCAACCTTAAGTGTACACTCCTGCTCCCTAAACCAAGGAATAATGAAACTTACCAATACAGAAAAGCTACTAGGTCATCTCACCAGAAGATCATTTATTCATTCAACAAATATGTATGAATGCCTACCTGTGTCAGGTGCCACAGGGCACTGGAGAGGCATCAGTAAACAGCACACCTCAATATTCCACACTAGTAGAGACAGTCCATAATCATGAAACGTATGTGAATTTGATCTTATGTCAGAAGGTGATACTGATATGAGCTACAGAGAGAAGTGAAGCAAGGCACAGGGATAGGGTATACCAGGAGGGTATAGTTTTATACAGGTTGGTCAGGGTAGTCCATAACGAGCAGGTGACGCTGAAATGACTTGATGTGGTGAGGGAGTGAGCCATGGGGTGTCTGATGGAAGAGCCAGAAGGAAGTGCAAACACCAAGTCTCTGAGGCTAGAGCTTGCCTGGTGTGTCTGCGGTTCAGCAAGGAGCCCAGTCTGGCTGAGCAGAGTGCTTGAAGGCGAGAGTGGCAGAAGGTGAGGCAGAGAAGGTTGAATGGTGCATATCGTCAGCCATTGATAGGACGTCAACTTTTATTGAAATTGAGAAGGGAGGCCATTAGAAGGTTGATAACTGAAGAGCAGATCTGGATTAGTGTCAACAGAATCTCTCCGGCTGTAGCGTTTGGCGAGGGCGGAGGCAGAGACAAGGGCTAAGCTTTGCTTTTGCGTTAATCCTATGGAGATATGATCATAGCTTGGATGAGGGTGATGGAGGTGCAGGTGGTATGAAGCGGGTGGAATCTGGGAAGATTTTTTTCAGAACAGAGGGAATTTTCTTTCAGTGTGCCCTAGAGGTCTGTCCTGAGCCCTGTTCTCACTAACATTTACATCAACTGTAGGAAATCTGATCAACACATACATTCACAAGAACTGAATGGAGCATACGTCCTAAATTGGAAGGTTGGATGACAGAATGGGGGTCCTGGATGGGTAAGACAAACTGGAGCAGTGAACTCAAGATAAATTATTCTGTGGTAAATGGTTTGCTTCCCTAAACCAATCATATAGATAAATGAATCATGTCATCACACTGACACTCAAGGATTTGTTTGCTGTAAGCTCGATATGTATGATGCGGCTCTCAAAAAATTGAATGTTGTATCACTAAAATATAGTACTTAGGAAAAGAGAGGTGAGAGCTCAAGTCTTCTCTACTCTAATTAAACTGCATCTCATATATTGGCATTGTTCCATATTCTCAAAAAGATAGGCAAGCTGAGCAGAATTAAGAGAAAAGTGAACAGAATAATTATGAAGAGAAATAAAACTATGTATCATAAAAATGATTCAAGGAATTTCAGATATCATGTTTGAAAAAGACAAGAATTTTACAGGGGTGGAGCGGTGATAAATAGTTTTAAATAATTGATGCTCAGCATGACTAACAGAGAATACTTAGATTTTCCCGTGAGAGTCCAGGGTAAACTTACTGGCAGAAGCCCCAAGTGGATATATTTCAATTTTATGTAAAAAATGTCCAGCATTCAGACTTGTTCAAAGATGAAATGATTTGAATTAAAAAGTCATGTGTCCTCTATCACTGGAGGTGTTCAAGCAGAGGCAAGTCAGGCTATTAGACTGGATGATCTTTCAGAAATCTTCCAGCCCAGAGATCCTAGTCGTCTATGATTCTGGATTTGCTGGAGCCACGGCACTTGTATCTTAATTCTTGTGCTGGGTTGTAAACTCCATAAAGACAGTACACATTATTCATCTTTGTTTTCCCCGCAGCACCCAGAACAATGTTTTACTTATTTTCAACACTAAAAGAATTCTTGGAGAAAGAACAAGCATATGGTTTGTGAAACTATTATAGACTTGATTTCAACACTATTTTAGACCCACACTAGATTTGTAGTATTTGTGTAGGAGTAGTATCTAGGAACATACTACTTCTATTTTTGACTGAAATATACCAGGAAGGGGAAAGAGGGTTCATTTTTAATTTTAATCTCATAATTGAATTTTTTAAGCCTCCACTTGCTTTCTTTTTGACTTCAGCCCTACTTCTGGAGGGTGTGCCCAAGCAGAGAGCAAGATGAGCTGAGGAGCCAGTGCAAGGATGTGGTGGTCTCAGCGGGACAGCCAGAAGTGGAGGGGGCCAGGAACAGTGCTCAAGCTGCAATCCTTAGGGCCTGCAGAGGGTCAAAGCTGCATGAAGCGAGTCAAAGGCTCAATCTGTGAAGCTGGAGGAAGGCCTCAGCTAGAAGATGGGCTCAAGGACAGTATACCAGGTAGACCTGGCTCAGAAAGGTATCAAACTTAAGCAGGGATCTGCAATTGCTGGGAACAGCTGTCAGTGGTGTATGGAGATCATGACTTATGGTATGAGTCGTCTCTGTGGATTTCCTTCTAACCCACATTCTCATATATGAGCTGCTTTGTCTAGTCCACTTAGGGCAATGGGCCTGCTGCAAACTGCTCGTGCTCAGAATGGCACACAGGTCTTGTTCTGTGTTCTCTCCATCTCACTGTTTCTTCTCAGAGTCAACAAAGGAGGACCAAGTCTGCGACTGTACTTTCTCTATGAATTGATTTTACTGTAGAGAGAGGACAGATGTAATGCAGTTTCCAGGATCCAAAATTATGTCCCTTTGTGTTTCTTTCTTCTTTTGTTCATAAGCATTATGAGAATCAGGAACAACCGGAAGATGGTCGTCTTGGTTCTGTCTCACCAGGAGCTGGAACCCAAGCTCGCACTCTCACTGAAGTTCAGGCATCTGCCATCTTTTAGGATTTTCCTTCTCTTGACAAGCACATGTTATTTAAATGAGCCTCTCCAACATTTTGGCACCACATAGTCATGACCTTCTTAGCACTTATGGGGTGCCTGGAAAAGAATCATTTCTGGGTCAGTTTTGTTAACAAGGCTGGGGTATGAGGGTTGGAGCCAAGTGTTCAGAGCCTTGTTATCACCACAGACTGTGTTTGTCAGCAGGGAATGTACTGTTTATTTTCCACTGAGTAGGTTTGAGCCATTCCCTTCTGCTGTTGCACCATTTCCCTGAAGTTAAATGATGGACCCTGAGAAGGCCTACTATTCATCCAACATCTGTTTCTCCGCTTTTCCAGGCTCCTTGTTGTTTTGAAGTACATAGAATCAGTGTTTTAAGTGCATGTGGGCATAATATTCAGTATATTAATACACACTAGAGACAGTTCTGCCTACTAGAAAGCCAGGTACTACAGGGTTATAAAAGTCATTTGATACCTTGTAAAGCCCAAGACACCTCACCAATGCCCAGGCCCTGTTACTTGATGTAGTCAGGTGATAACATGTGTACACTTGTACAGCCTTCTCCAGCAAGTGCCAAAAGTTCATGCTAAGTACTACATAAATTATCACCTAATTAAGTACTGTTATGGTTTGGATCGGGGGGAAGTGTAAACTTGATTCTCCTTGGAGAGCAATATGCAGAAATATGATGTGGAATTAATTGTATGGGTCCAGGTCAAAGATCAAAGTACAAGTGGAATTGGCTTTGCAAGGGGAGAATTTGAAAAGGATTTTTGTTGGCGTCTCGATAATCTCATTTTTCATTATTAAGTTCCTGCCAGCCTGCAACCCAGTTCCCCTGCCCCTTCCTTCCTCAGTTCTCTGTAAATGGGCTCACTAGGCATCCTCTCCCTCCCCTTCTGCAGTCTCTGTCTACCCTAGTTCCTTGGCCAATTCAAAGCAAGGTAGCAAGGACTTAAGCTAAATTAGAAGGCCTTGGGTTAGAATGTTGGCTCTCCTAATTACTGGCTGACCTCAGGCAAGTTACTTAACCCCGGGAGCCTTAGTTTCTTCATCTGTAAAATGGGGATAATAGTCACCATATCATTAAGTTGTTGTGGAATAATTTGAGATAATTCCCATAATGCACTTGCATGATGCTACAAGGGCTCAATAAATATTAGCCACTACCCATCATCTTCTCTTCTTTCTTAGGCTAAGAGCGGCACCGAGCCCTTTGATGAAGGAGAGTCATCACTCTTAGTCTTGGGATTGCAACTTATTCTCTACCCCAGATATTGTGCAACTTAAGGGGTCCATTCATTCATTTATTAATTCAATAGATTAATTTATTAAACCCTTTTTGTGTACCAGGTACTGTGCTATATGCTAGTTCCTGAGGCTGCAAATTTTCTGAGCTTGAATCTCTTCTGTGATCCTGTTTTTGGAACACAAGTACTTTGAAACAAAATATTTACTTTGGTCCCCTGGGAAGCTGTCCTTGCACACACATCCCTCTCCCCCAAGCTATATTAACGTTCCCATTGAACTCCATTATTTATCTACGAAGGGCTGTGCAGCAGAATGAATAGGAAAATGGGCTCTGGAGTTCAACTCTGTCATCTTGGGCGGGTTATTTCATTCGCCTATGACTTAGCTTTTTTATCTTTATAATGAGGCTTACGATAGCACCTACCTCATTGGTTTTGTGCTGGTCACTTACCAGTTTGTTCTCAGATCCATTACTTTTCCTTTGAAAACTTATTCCTCAGGCTCTCTTGCCTCCCAGCTGTATTCAGTCAACAAGAGGCACTTGCAAGAGATTGGCAGTGCAAGAGGGCAGAGGAGGGGAGAAGCCAGGTGATCGGAGTCATTCCTCCATGGTCCCAGCCCCTTCTGAGTAGCATCCATTGTGGATCCAGTTTCTTCTGGTTGCCCTGGCTCCTCAGTTCTGCTAACGCTACCCTACCCCTGTGTCCTCCTAACCTACATCCCCGTAGGTGTGGTTATGTCTTTGTGCTTCTGCTAATTTTTGGGTTGGCTTACCATTCTCTATTTGGTTATTCAGATTTCCCAGTACATTTGTAACTAGGTTTCTGTATTAAATTCTTTCTATTGGATTATCTGCAATGCGCTCTATTTTCTTCCCTGATATAGGGTTTTGTGAGACTACAATGGATTTGTATATACAAAGCTTTTTAGGTAGTTGCTGGCACATAGTAAGCACTCAACACATTTTAGTTATATCATTTTTGGGACCTTAACGATGTTATACTACAAATGTTGATTTATTTGATGTGTACTTCCTCTGTGAGTTCCCTCTGTGAAGGAACCCACACCCCAATGTGCATTCCCACCAACATTGGCAGGGCAATCCTTACTGAAGTTGAGATTTTCTCTATATTCACTTGATTTCTGATACTTTTTAAAACACTAAGATGTTCTCCATTGTCAGGCCTTACTTGAATGTCCATGTAATGTGAACTATGTGATTAAGCCCTAAGACATAACATTTTCTATGTTTATTATAGATGGACCCTATATCATTGGTCCACATTCCTTCAGAAGAGTAGAACTTCAATTACCAGAGCCTAAGCATTTGAAATTACACTTTGCCAGAGTTTTATCTTTCCTAATATTCTATAGAAGGAGACAAATAACAAAGAGAGTCAGGTAATGCAACTGTTGTTAAGTGAAGTTTTACTATGATCCAGGCACTCTTTTGAATGCCTGAGACACCCACATGGATAAGATACGAATTATAGTCTTAAGGAGACAACTGTCCGCAGAAAAGACAAGAATCTCTATAATTATGACAAATAGGGAACTGCGCTCATACAAAAAGGGAAGGAGTGATGATTCTGCTCGAGTGGAGATTTAGGGAATTTGGGAATGGGGCTTCAGGGAGATGACGATTGAGTTGATAGCAGAGATGTTTTTAACACTAAACTTCAAGTTCCTGGTCTCTGAGATTTCTTTAACTCTAGATTTCTCTGATTAGGTTGCAGTCTCCCACAGCATTCAGTCACCTGCCTGTACAAAGAGAATTATGACTTTTAACAAGGACCCTGAGATTTTGCATGGTTCAGGGTCAACAACGCAAAAGTATATTTTGCTTGGTATGTTTATACTTACTACTAATACTGGTTTTACTGTAGCTACTACTACTGCTATAGCTACTCTTACTACTATAAGTACTGCTACTGCAACTACTTCTACCATTGCTATCACTATGATTATTAGAACTTCTTTCTACTGCTATTATGACTACTACTAGGTAATACTTATTTTTCCAGGCATCATTTTAAATTCTTTAAATATTTAAGATAGGAGATTTATCAATTTTTAAGAAGGAGTTTCAAGAGTATTGCTGAAAAAGGATGATTATTTCACTAGAAAAACTCAGTTAATACAATTATCCCATTTTCCAAAGTATGCTGATAATTCAAGTTCCAATTACGAGTGGTTGCCCTGTTTCCCTTTTCTTCAAGTTTCTTGGTATTATTTTATGAAGGATAATCATCTGTTCCAACAAATTGGTAGCCTTTTTTAGGTCAATAACTAAATCTTCTTTTCTTTTATGTCTTTCCAAACCACTTTATATAGCATTTTGAATACTAAATCATGCCAAGTGTCTGACAGATGATAAGCTAATTGTGTACAGTTCTCGCTTGTCATGAAATTTTCTTATAGTTCCTCAAATGTAATTTAATGCCTTGCAGTTTAATGCCTTGTGCTTGCACATGTTCTTCTCTCAAACTGGAACCTCCTTTTCTCCATCTTTGGCCAATCTCTGGGTGTTCTTAATGTTTAATTCAAAGGTCTTCTCACCTGAAAATCATTTCCCTAGCTTAAGGTCTGGTTTAGAGGCCGCCTTTCCACTCTCAGAACACACTGTGCTTGCTCTTTTCTATCATATGTTACGTGTTCAATGCACTACATACTGTGATTTATTATATATTATTATGTACTCATGGATTTATTTATTTTCAATTCTTCTATAAACTCTTCAGGAGAACTAATTTTTTATGCTTGGTACTAACTACCCTTCTTGGCACACGGTACATATTTGTGGAATAAGCGAATGAATGAATAAGTGAAGTTAGATCCAGGGATCATGCTGAGGAGGGAAAAATTCATTTTCCCAGTCTGAATCTTTCTATGAACAAAATTCATCTGGTTGTATTGTAGTACTCTTTTCATTTCCAAATGCAGCTCTATTAAAAAAAATATATGTGTGACACTCTGACCCATCCTATTTGCTATAATGGCCTTAGGGATAGAGGTGGAAATATTTCACTCAATTTGGCAGAGCAAAAAGAACGAGATTGGAGAACACATCAAACATCAGCAGCTCAAGTGAGGCAACTGGAGCCTTTATTTCCAATCCAAGAACTGTATATGTTCCCAGGGTTGGAAGGACAGAGTGTCACAGTGTTGTGTGAGAGTCTTAGCTGGCAACATTAATGAGAAACGGCCTCACTCAGGTTTGAAGGGTGTGAGCTCAGAAAGGCCTTGTGAGGTTGAGTCTGTTTTAAATATCTCTCTGCCTGAATCATCTTGGTACTGGCTCCTCTAAACTCATGGTGCCTTGGACAGTTTCCTCTCTCTGGAATGAAGTGTGTATGTTGGCTAGAGCAGACTAGGCAGAGGCAATCCTGGCTTAGCTGATTCCTGGAGGGATGTTATGGTTAATTGGGTAAGAAAGTTTGAAAGAAGTGACTCAGAGGAACAACAAGACTTTGCCTTCAAACTAGTTACCTTCAAATGAAGTTACCTTCATTTACCTAGAAGCCATCTTTTGGCTTCTAAACATTTAAAGGAGTTTGGACTGAGGTGTACAGTCTGGAAGAAATCTCATAGCCCGTTACAGAAAAATGAAAGCTGGGAGAGAGTATTGGGGTTCAAGAGATGGGGAGGAGCAATAAATACTACTCCCTCCCACCCCCACTCTGGCTTCACTGTCTGAGTTGAGAAATAAGACAAAAGAATAAGACAAGTAGAGTCAAAATACCACCTCTTGATTGATAGTGGCAAGGTTAGACTGGAGGACATAACTTAAGGAGACAGCCAAACAGTCTGCCTGTCATAGGCAATGCTGGATCATAAGACTTGGGGTGTAGGACAACAGAGGAGAACAAATGTGCCCTACGGTGAAGAAGAAGGAACTGGTCTAGGCATGCTTCCCTTTATTTTCTCTAACACTCACCCACAGAATGAATTTCCTCTTCCAATAGGATGTAGTGATTGAGAGGACAGTGAGATCAAGAACACTATGTTGATGGATCTCCTATATGGAAGGAAAGATCGGGAATGGGAAGAAGAAGCAACCTCTCCCTATCCCATCTGAGCATAAGGAACCCACCATGTGTCCCACACATTGCTTACATGATTCAGTGTGGCCCTCACTACAACCCAATATGTGCTAGGTACTGTCCATATCCTCAGATTCAGGCACAAATCCATATCCCAACTATGTGGATTTGTAACTGGGCTCCACCATTCGCTAGCTTTGTGACAGTAGGCAAATGACGTAATTCCGTGACTGAGTTTCTTAAAGTGCAAAATGGAGTTAACAGCAGTACCTACCTCACAGGGTGTCATGAAGATTAATTAATTAGAACATGCAATATAGAACATAGTCTATACATTATACTGCACTTAAGAAGCAGCATGTGTGTGATATTATTATTTTGATAGATGAAAAACAACAATAATAACAACAACAACAAAGCTCAGAGAAGTTGGATAATTTGCTGACAGTGCCATAAATAATAAATGTCATCATAGAGGTTATTGAAATTCGGATCTGTCTGACCCTGATGCACATGCTTTTTCTGTTTCGTTATGCATCTCTCAAAGTGCTTCAAAATGGTTAAAAGTATGAAGTAATAGTGATGTCCAAATGGGATAGTTATGCTAATATTTAATGGACTGATTAAGTTGATCCCCCCCACCCCATTCATGGTGACAATGTCACCTTCATTAGTTACAGCTTGGCTAGGTGCCCTGGTTACTCCCACTGCTTGGAGCTCTGCTGGTGGCAACTCTACAAAGTTAGAATGATCTCTCCCTAACTCTGAGTCCTGCTTCATCCCCTGGACCCTGGAACAGCACCTTGAGATCCCATAATGTCCCCCTAAACAGCTTCTTAGCTTTCTGGCTTTGGCTGCCTTTTTCATGGGTGTTGTGATTCAGTTCATTGGGTTGATTGAGGAATAGACAATTCTTTTGTGTTCTGAGCACCCAATTTAAACACGTGGGGGAGGAGGGCATTTCCCCCATGCTAAGAAGCAATCTTGGGACACCAGCTGGGTATCCCACAATTCAACTCAATTCTGCCACTATCCATGCAGAGATAGCATCAGATTCCACAGGTTGAGGGCTCAGTCGTACAAGACTTCCCTCCTCCCCCTTCAAATGCCAGTCACAAGCCCAGGCTGTTACCTGCATTTTTGACCCACTGACTACAGATTGGAGGGCTTCCACGACCTCCTCAAATGTCAGTCACAAGTCCAGGTTACCACCTGTACTTCTGACCAACTAGCTATAAATCAGAGGTGCCCAAGACTCCCTCATTCTTTGAGTTCGATGAATTTGCTAGAGAAGCTCACAGAACTCAGGAAATGTTTTACTTACTCGAGTATCGATTTATTATAAAAAAGATGTAACTCAGGAGCAGCCAGATGGAAAAGCTGCATAGGGCAAGGTATGGGGAAAGAGCTTGGAGCTTTCATGCTCAATCTGAGTGGGACACTCCCCAAATCTCCACATGTTCACCAACCTGGAAGCTCTACCAACCCTGTACTTTTGAGTTTTTATGGAGGTTTCATTACATAGGCGTGATTGATTAAATCATTGGCCATTGGTGATTGATTTAACATCCAGCCAGCCCCTCTCCCCTCCCATTCTTAGGTGGGGTCCAAAAAGTCACCTCGTTAATATAACAGAAGACATCTTTATTGCTCTCATCTCCTAGGAAATTCCAAAGGTTTTGGGAACTGTGAGCCAGGAAACATGGACAAAGATCAACTATATATAAGAAATATATGAATGACTAAATGTCATACAATGTCATATAAGAAATGTCATTTCTTATAAATCACAATATCAAAACAACCTGCCATCCTCTCCATTATTTGCAACTCCTACCACCTCTTCTCCCTCAGGACCCGTGGTCAAAATTCTTTATCATCAGAAAAACATAAATAATGATGACAGTAAATGTTTAATGAGTGTTAAGTGTGCACCAGATATTTTTCTAAGTATTTTATTAAAGAATATTATCTTCATAATAAACATTTGAGGTAAGTAATATTTTTCCTGTTATACAAATAAGAAAAATGAGGCACAGAGATGTTAGGAGACTTGTCCAAAGTCTCAAAGCTAGTAAGTGGTGGAGATAAAATGTAAGCCTAGGCAGTTTGGCTTCAGTTTGCAAGCTCTTTGCCAGCTACATTGCCTCTCATGCAATACTAACTTGGGGGACACACCAGGAAATTCCTGAGCCCCAAACAACCATCTCCTGCTAAAGTTTTGTCCTCCAGGCCATATGCAATCTCCTACTGACGCTTCAAGACCCAGATCTCATTCTTCTCTCCAGACTCCTCTGCCTCTTCCAACCAACTTTGACTGCTTCCGTTTTGGTGCCACTGTTGCTTCTGTCAATCATTTCTATTGTAACACATATCACTGTAGCATATGTTTTATTAGTGAGATGTCATATTTTATTGAGGTATACCTTATATTCAAAGAAATATAAAGATCTTAAGCATGCAGTTTAATCAGTTTTGACAAATGCATACAATCTGTTTAACCCACACCACTCTAAGATATAGAAGACGTCCATCATCTCGGAAGTTCCTTCATGCCCCCTTCTAGCCAATTCCTGCACATCCTTCTTCCCTAAACCAGCCACTCCTCTGATTTCTTTTGCTTTTACCTTAACTTTGCCTAGAACATCATATAAATGGAATCATACAGTATGTACCCTTTTGTGCTTGTTTTTATTTCACTCAGCTCAGTGTTTTGAGATTTATTTCCTATTGTTGCATATATCAATAGTTCCTTTTATTATTAAGTAGCCATTTCATTATATAAATATATTGAAATTTGTTTATTTAATGAATATCCTGAAATTTGTTTATTTTTCTGTTGGAACATTTGTGTTCCTTTTTTCAGCTTTTGGCTTTCATGAATAAAGAGCTCTGAGCATTCTAGGGCAAATATTTTTGTGGACACAGAACTTAAGTTTTCATTTCTCTTAGATAAATACAGAGAAGTGAAATTCATGGATCAGAAGGTAAAGGTATGTTTAGTTTTATAAGAAACTGCCAAGCCATTTTCCAAAGTGATTGTATCATTTTACACTCTCACCAACAATGTATGAAGGTTCCAGTTGCTCCTTATCCTCACCAACACTTGGTATTTTCAGTCTTAAATTTTAGCAGTTTTAGAGAGTGTGTAGTGGTAGCTCCACACGATTTTAATTTTCATTTTCCTGATGATTAATGATGTTCAGCACTTTGTCATGTGCTTTTTGATGGTTCATCTATCTTCCTTTGTGAGCTGTCTGTTCAAGTATTTTGCTTCTCACCCACCTCTGCCATTTCTATATAGGTTTCTTAAGTTTTAATTTTTGTGTTGTCAGTGTTGTTTATATATTCTGGATACAATCCTTCGTATGACTTATACTGAAAATATTTTCTTCCATTGTGTGGCTTGTCTAATCATTTTCTTAATGCTATCTTTTCATGAATAGAAGTTCAATTTTGGTGAAGTCCAATTTATCAATTTTTTTTTTCTTTTATGGCTAATACTTTCAGGGTTCTGCCCAGAAAATCTTTGCCTGCACCAAGGCCATGAAGATAGTCTTCTATAAGTCATAGTTTGCCTTTTATCTGTAAATCTGTAATCTATTTTGAGTAATTTTTTTTGTGTATGGTGTGAGGTAAGGGTTTATATATCTTCCCCCCAGCCCCCTATCTAGTTTTTCCACCAAAATTTATTGAAAAAATTTTGTCAAAACTTAATTGATTGTCTAAGTAGGAGTATACACGTGCTTGTTCCCACTCTTAGGAGAAAGGCTATACACTGACTGATTTTTGAATGTTAGACCAACTTTGCATTTCTCAGATGAACTCTTAATCATGCAACATTGTGTTTTTAATATATTGTTGGATTTGAATGGCTAATATTTAAAACTGTTTTTTCTGTTTAATCATGTGTAATATGGTCATTAGTTTTCTTTTAATACCTTTGAATAGTTTTGAGAGCATGGTTATGCTGGGCTCATAAAATAAATGTGTAAAATTGATATTATTTTTTACTTATTTGATAGAATTTATTACTGACACCATTTGGATCTGAGCTTTCTTCATGGTATGCTTTTTAAATACTAATTCAATTTCGTTAATAAATATAAGGTTTTATAATATAAAGGCTTCTATTTAATATATAAATTATATATGTATTTATATATAAATATATAAAAATTTTATTTAATATATAAAATATAAGATTTTCTATTTCTTCTTGGGTCTGTAGATCTATGATGATATTCCTTCTTTCATTCCTGACACTGATAATTTGTGTTTTCATTCTTTTTGTTTTCTTGACTAGTCTAGAGAGAGATTTATCAATATTATTAACTTTCTCAAAGGACAAACATTTGGTTTCATTAATTTCCTCTATACTTATTTATTTTCTATTTTACTGGTTTCTATTATATTTATTTTATTTCTTCCCTCTAGTGACTTTAGGTTTAATTTCTTCTTCTTTTTCTAGCTTCTCTGACAGAAGCTTAGATTGTTGACTTTAAACCTTTGTTCTTTTCTAATATAAACATATAGAGCTATAAAATTTCCCCTAAGCAGGGCGTTAGTTGCATCCCAATGCATATTTAGATATATCTTAATTATCATTCAGTTGAAAATATTTTCTGATTTGGCTTGCTATTTTGTCTTTGACATTGGTTAATCTGTAGTGTGTTGCTTAACTTTCAAGTATTTTGAGATTTTCCAGACATCTTTTTGGTATTGATTTCTATTTTAATTCTGTTGTATTTAGAAAATGTACTCTGTATAATTTCAATTCTTTCAAATTTATTGAAACTTTTTGTGGCCTAATAAATGTTCTGTCTGGGTGAATATTTCATTAACAAATGAAAAGAATGTATATTCTGGAGTTGATGGTTCTAGTGTTCTCTAAATAACTAATAAGGTAAGTTTAGTTGATAGTGCTATTCAGATTTTCTAGATAATGCCTAAATTTTTGTCTGGCTTTTTGCATCAAATACTGATACAGTAGTGTTGAGATCTCCAGCTATTATTTTATTTTTATCTATTTGTCCCTTTAGTTCTTTAGTTTTTGCTTCATGTATTGTAAATCTTTCTCATTTGGTAAATGTATATTTAGTATTGCTATTTCTTCTTGATGAATTTTCTTTCTATCATTTAAAAATATCTCCCTTTATCTCTGATAATATTCCTTGTCCTAAGGTGTATTTTATCTAATATATACATAGATATTCAGCTTTCTTATGATTAGTGTTGGTATGACATCTGTTATTCCATTCTGTCTTTAATGTATCTTGTCTTTCAACTTAAAGTGCATCTAAAAATATACAGCATATGGTTGCATCTTGCTTTCCGTTTTTAATTTAATTTGAGAATTTCTGCCATTGATTGGTGTTTTTACTCCATTTGCATGATTACTGATATTTTTAATTTATTTTAATTTTTATTTTGTCTATCATTTGGTTATTTGTTTTCTTTTTGTCTACAATGAATTAATACCATGTCTTTCACATGAGAGCCTTGCAAAAATATATTTCCATTTGTCCTTCCTATCCTTCATGCTATTTTTGATATACATTTTACTTTCACATATGTTTTTTCCTTTAAGTCAATTATTTTAAGTAAATTAAGAAACAAGAACAAAAGTATTTTATATTTACCTATATATTCACCATTTCTGGTACTCTTGTGTGTGGGTGTGCATGCATGTGTGTGCATGTGTGTATGCGTAGATCTAAGTGTTCATCTGGTACAAATTCTCTTCAGCCTGAAAAACTTCCTTTAATGTTTTTGCATTTGGATCTGCTGGTGATAAATTCTCTACTTTGTTTATCAAAAATATTTCTATATTACCTCTAATTTTGTAGCACATTTTTGTTGAATATAGAATTCTAAGTTAAAAAAATTAAGCACTTCAAACGTGTTGTTTCATTGCCTTCTGGTTAACATTGTTTCTGACAAGTGCTCAGCACTCATTCTTACTGTTGCCTTGTTGATAATGTATCTTATTTCTACAGCTGTGTTTAGGGTGTTCTTTTTACCTTTGATTTTTTTAGAAATTTTATTATGATGTGCCTAGTTGTATCCAACCTTCTTGGAGTCTGATGATATTCACAGTTTGTATTTTTTCATCAAATTTGGAAAATATGTGATCAAATATCTTCATTTATTTTTTGTCCAAATTTCTCTGACCCCCTTTCTTGGGGGTTCCAATCACACGTCTCTTAGGCCACTTGTCATTGTTCCGCCAAGGCTCTGCTCATTTTTCAGGCTTTTCTTTTTCTTTGCTTCAGTTTAAATTGTTTCTATTACCCTGTCTTCAAGACACTGATATTTTCTCTGGAAGTATCCAATTTGTCATTAAACCACGCCATTGAATTTTTCATCTCAGATACTGTAATTTTATTTTTAGGTATAGAATTTTTATTTAGTTTCTTTTTATAGTTTCCCTTTATGTCCTTATATTCCCTTTTCTATTCCTTTACCATGTCACGTTTTACTTTACTATTTTGAACTTATTTTACAATAATTACTTTAAAGTCCTCATCTGCTAAATCCAACTCTGCTAAATAGAAGTAGATAAGTCTACTTCTACTGACTTGTCTTTCTCCTGCTTGTGGGTGACATTTTCCTGCTTCTCTGCATTTCTAGTAATATTTTATTTTATGCTGAAGATTGTGAATTCTACACAGTTGAAAGTCTGGATTTTGTCTTCCTTTAGGATTGCTGAGTTTTGGTCTGATAGCCAGTTAATTTACTTGTGGATATGCTTGACCTTTTTGGAGGACTTTCTAAAAGCTTTATTAGAGTGAGTGAAAGGAATCCTTACTTTAGGGTTAGAGGAGCACTACTTCTCAAGCATGGCCTTTCCAGTGTCCTAGCCGAAGGCCTGGCTTATTCAGCAACTTCTCTCCACTCAGTCTGGCTGGACCTCCAACATCTCTCAGGTCTTTGCTATCCATGCAGTCTGTTCTTCTCACAATTCCTTGGTCACTAGTCTTTGCCAAGTGTTATGGGTTGAATTGTGCCAGCACCCCACTCAAATCCATAGCTTGAAGTCCTAACCCTCAGTACCCTCAGTACCTCAGAAAGTGACCTTATTTGGAAGTAGGATCATTGCAGACATAATTAGTTAAATGTTAAGATGAGGTCATACAGAAGTAGGTGGACCTCTAATCCACCAGGTGTCCTTATGAAAAGGGGATATTTGGACAGAGACATGCACATAGGAAGAATGACAAGTGAACATCAAGGCAGAAACTGGGATGACGTGTTTACAAGCCAAGAAATGCCAAAGATTGCCATCAACCACCAGAAGCTAAGGGAGAGACGTGGAACAGTTCCTGTCCTTATGAACCTCAGAAGGAACCAACTCTGCCCACATCTTGGTCTCAGACTTCCAGCCTCTAGAACTGTGAGACAAATTTCTGTTGTTTGAGCCACCTAGTCTGTGATACTTCATTATAGCGGCCCTAGAAAACTGATCTACCAAGCCTTACAAAATTGTCCTATAGTATACAGCTTAGTAATTGACCTCAAGAGGACTCAGGAAGACCTCTTGGAATAATTCTGGGTCTCATTCTCCACACGGTTTCCTCCTTTTTCGTATTCTGTATCCCAGATGCCAATAAATCCATCTGTCCATTCCATCTCTGTCTCCTCAGTTCAGCAAGACCATGCTCTGCTTGCCCTTTATCACCCTGCAGTGCAGGCCAGAAAATTCTTCCAGGAAAGAAGCTGTGCAAATGTGGGTCACTCCTCATGTGTTACTCTTCTCTCCCAGGCAGCACAGTACCCCCCATGACTGTTGTTCAATGTCTGAATTACTTCATGTGTTTCAAACTGTTTTAAAAGTTTATGGTAAGAAAGTAATCCTGTAACAATTGCTCTATCATGACTGTTTAGTATACTTTTTTATATGCCAGACTACCCCTTTATATGGATGACTACACAAGAAATAATAACTTGTTATGTCCCCTTTCAACATCGCCCAACACAGGGAGCATGCATTCATTCAATTCATTCCTTATTCCTTCTGTCCTTGACTGTACTAAGCACTCAGAGAAGAAAATAATATCCATTCTTTTCAAGTGGGAAGGACAGATAAGTAAAATTATTATTTCGATACAGTTTAATAAGTGTATTGAGAGAGTAGGACAGGGCGTTATGGGAGAGCTGGAAAGAAATGCTTATCACACCCACTTGGTACTCAGCAAGTGCTCAACAAACGCTTGTTAAAGTACCAATTATGTGATAAGCTGTGTTCTGAGAATGTGGAAAATAGCTGCAAACAAGAGAGCCCAAAGTGTTTCTTAATCAAATCCATAAATACAAAATACCTTGTTAATAAATTAATTTCATAGACATTAGTGCCTACTATGTTGCAGGCACAGTTCTAAAAATCTTACCTACTCTCTAAAGCACTTAGTGAAAATGATTTATCACTCATCGTATTTGGAAACAGAGTTTTATACTGATAGTATACTGATAGATATTGATATATATATATATATAATGATTATATATATATATATATATATTATACTGATGTATACTGATAGTATTTGGAAACAGAATTTTAAAACCCAAGTTCTGATTAGGCACAAAAATGTAATAAATATAGCAGATTTTAGATAAAGTGAACGTGAGTCAGACCACCTTGGGGGACTCTTCCAAGGAGTTGCTCAGGAACCGATTTCACGATTCTTATATCCTGTCATCAACTTTGAGAATATAAAAGGTTCAAGAAAATGGAGCGAAAGAATGCTGGGGGTTTTTCTTTATGGAGAGTTTCTCCTGAAAGTGAATTCCAATCCTTTCTCCTGCCAAGAATAAAATCCTCTCTCATGCTTGGAGGGCTTCAATGGGACCACTCATAAAGCTTCAGTTATATTCCCTGAAGCTGGTGCACACCAAGAACTGAGACATTCTATCACTCAGAAAAGCTATAGCAACCTGTGACAGGCAAAAGAGAATAGAGTACAGTGCTTGGGAAGTAACCAATGGAGGAAGAAGTACAAGAGCATGTGTCATGGACCAGACGGTGACAGAGCGATCCCCGAGCCATTTCAAGTCCTGCCCAAGAGGGCTGCCTGGGAGTGCATTTGGACTCAAATGGCACAATGGATGTGGACCTCATCCCTGAGGAATCTAGGGTGGGGGGAAGTAGCCAGCTGAAGGAGAGGCATTGCCCACGTCAGAGGAGTTGTAGTTGGAGGGTCCAGCAGAGAAGCTTCCAAACAACTTTCAAAGCATTCATGAGGAAAGAGTTACTGCTGTCCATTTGCCAGGTCCAGAGAACATGAAGTCACTCACTCCAACAAAACTGCCCTTTCTCCTCCTCTTCTCCTTGGCGGCCCGTTCTCTTTGACTTTTATGAGGTGTGGAGCAGCAGCTAGTGAGTGGGGGAGGAAATGGAAGAGAAAGAGGGCAGAAGCCAAACATACCTTTCTCTAAGGACAGCTGCCCACCTAGCCTTAGCGGGGGGGGGGGGGGGGGGGCGGGGGGGGGGGAAGAAATCTAACCTTGAATGAAGACTGAAATGTGAACAGTTCCTTGGGCAGACACTTTTGGTAACTGAATTGAGATTGTGTTTTGTGAATTAAGGTGGCTGTAGAACTACAAGAGGGAAGTGAAAAGTTACAATTTCTGACAATTTTTCATCTTCTTCCTCTGAACAAATTTGAAAAAGGCCATAAGAGACAAAAATTCAATGTTTTTGATTACATCTGGTGAGTTGTGCTTGTGTAACCAACTGGCAACACTCTGAAAATTCTCTTCAACTACTGACAGTGATTTCATGTATTTCTTCCCCAATTCTCAGACCAGGTGAGTTCTTTCAATATTATTCACACAAACTTAAAGCCCATTGCACGTGGAAGATCAAGGATTTTACAATCTGTTTGCAGAGTTGTCACAAGACTCAAGTCTGAGTGTTAAGGACTCTGAGTGTCAAGGAATCCCTTTCTCTGCTCTAAGACCTTTGTCAGAGATCTTCGGCGGGATTGCTGTGTATGTCGAAGCAGGAGGGGGTCAATTAAATGACTTGGAAATTTTCTTTCAATGTTGATTTTATTCCCCAAGGACAGGGATGGAGAAGGGGGAAGTAACTAAAAAGTCCACTAATGATGATGGACCGGTAGGCACGAGGGCCAGAAATAGCCAGAAGCTACTTTTTGGTGACTCCTGTTGTACAAACTGTCTCTCTTGGCTATTTCTTGGGTAACTCTCCCGAGTTAATTCCACTTGGAAAGACAAACAGCATAAAAGTGAAAGAAAGTTCCACAGCTGAGGCTATGGCATTAGAATTATCACCCAACAAAATTGCTGTCTGCAGCCAAAGGACACCTTGTCACAGTGTCAGAGCAAGCACGGCGGAAAGCAACCTGGGGAAAAAGAGAAGGCTGTCTAGACAGATTGGAACATCTCGTGTGCCTAATTAAACAGTCCCTTAGAGCCGGTGCTGTGTGAAAAGTTTGCTTGCTTATTAATTACTTGTGGAGCACACCTTTAAAGAGGTGTCATGCACTTCATCCTCTTCCATGGATTCATGGGGTTTGGGAGCCCAAGAGGACCCTAGGGCTCAAATAATCCAATCCTGTAAGTTTCCAGAAGAGAAAAACTAAAGATCAGAGAGATCAGAGAGGATGACAGGGCTGAGCAGTGACATGGCGGCAATGACAGCAGTAGAATCCAGGTTTCCAATACCTGGTCCGGCTCTCTTTCTGCAGTGCCAGCCCGACTGTTATGTCGACAGACGATGTGACCATCCTGAAGACGCTGTTGGGAAGGCGCCTTATTGTGATTTATTTCCCCCCGACTATCTTCTTTATTAAAATTTCCTTATTACCGGTATTCCTTTGGGCTGTCAGGCTGGCTATCTGCCTTAAAAATATAAACACCTCTCAATGGAGCAACACAACCTAAGCTTGCATTCTCCTGGGAGCAGTCCTGAGACAAAGATTTGAGGAGTTTCTTTTGGAGCTGACTCTGGGGAGCTCCGGTGTGGGAGTGGGAAGGGGGAGGTAGGGAGGACAAGGAAACCAAGAGAGGTAAGTTGTTGAAGAGGTGACTGCTATGGGCAACCAAGGCTCAAGCCCTTTGAGAAATTCCTGGAGGAAATGTCAAATATACTTCAGAGTTGTCCCAACAGAAGGGTGAGGATGTTAGGGTGGTTATCCTCCCACTCCCATCTGTCTCTGGTTGACAGCTACTCCCAGGGGCCATAGACTCTTTCTTTTCTTGACTATCCTGCTTGGGCCAGGACTAAGGGAGAGAGTCACCGATGTTTGCAGTAGGTCCTTGTGGGCACATCCTGGAGGAATATGGGTAAGGCACTGATAGCATCTGTGCTGTCAGAGTTGCTATCTATCAGTCCTTCCCAGCTTAATATAAACTAGACTGTCTGAATGCCTGTTCCAAGATATCTTACGACAGAGCAGTGAGGAAAATGGTAGGTTTGTTGGGAATGGGAGGAGTTGTGGTGAGGAGTTTGGGTAAACAGAACGCTGCCCAGAGTAGCAGGCTCATGTAGTTTAAGATGAGTTTACAACGCAGGGTTCTGGAAGTCTGACCTGTTTATGAGTTACTTGACACTTTTTAATGAATTATAGCCATAAATTTATAGTCACTGGCCTGCCCACAACCTTCCTCCCCACTTCTACTCCCAGTCCCAATTTTAGACAAAATATGGGGAATCGGAATTAAAAACGCCATGAAATTCAGCTTAATTTAAATAATCTTAATCTATTTTAATTCAAGCCAAACATTTCCATTCCATTTTATTTTATTTGATTCAATTCAATAAGATCAAACACTTATTGATTACCTTTTATGTGCTCAATAAATGTGCCTTTTATAACTTTGCTTTGAGTAAATCACCTTGAGGTAGTTTTGTTAAAAGCCTGGGACATCTTGTGTCTGTCTATTGATCTCAATCTCCAAATATACTCCTATCCTGCTTATCAATCAATCAACAGTACTTTGGGGGAGAGCAAATTGGACTTCAGATCAGATTTAGTTGTGAGGCATTACTTAGTGCCTATTTAGTCTGCAAGTCATTGGGAAATCTGCATCATTAAACCTTTGTTTCTGAACAATGAGGTAGTCCTACATAGTCTACTAGGTACCTCTGTGTATTCTGTGAGGGATACATGGAATAATAGATAGGGAAGCACTTGGTAGTCTGTAACACACTTCTTATATTTATTCTGCAGACATTATTGCAGTGCCTGCTCTACACCAGGTTCTGTGATAGTTGGATATATAGTATGGATATATGAAACACAGTGATCCTCACTTTCATGGAGTTTACAGTATAGAGATATTCAATAGTAATACTACTATTTACAACACAGTGTAGGAGGCAAGAAAACATATACCATCTCTGTTTTTATGGAGTTTATGATCTAGGGAAGAGGAGGGAAAGTTAATGAAAAATAACATGGCAGTATGTGTGGTTCTAGTGTAGTCCTAAGGTGCACAGAGAAAGAATTATTTTTAGGATGGGTAGGAATTCAATAACTGGGAAAAATATAGGGGCAGCAGGCACTGTCAGAGCTCTGTCCAGCTCTCCTTAGGTCCCCATTACTGGCTGTTTGCTCTGCTCTCCCAGCTTCCTTGCTCTTTTGCCTCCAAAGCCTGCACCTGAGTCTCTTCTTTGGAGGCCTGCCCTTGGCTCTCCTCACACTTGCGAACAGCTGGAAGTACCTGGGAGTTTACATCCCTGGGGCAGCCCTTAGTCGATAACTAATTAGTATGGAAGTATGAAAGCTCAACTGTCTTGCCTAGGATTGGGACAAAATTTGAGGCATAATTTGTATTGAAGAGCTCCCCAATGGGATTACACTGAAGTTACTGTCTCTGGGACTTTGCCTGAAATCACATCCTTGTCTGGCTTCTTCTCCTTCACTGCCATGCTTCCCCAATGCTTACTGGTTTCTCTTGGGCCTCCTTGCTTAATAAATTGCTTGCACACAAATTCTTGCCTCATTGTGTGTTTCTGGGGAATGCAACCTAAGACACAGCACATTCCAGCTGGAATTAATGGCTTGGGGAAGGCTGGGAGTTTAGGAAGGTGGAAGGTATGATTGGGGAGCAGCATGGTTTATGGCTTGTCACTGGAGATTGTGAATTTGACATTGAATTATGTCAAGTTCACTCACTCATGAAACATTTGCTGGGCAATTCTTACAAGCCCAGCACTGGTTGTAGCCCTTGGGAAATATGAATGGAAAAAAAAGATGAATCCCTGACTTGATGGAGCTTAAGGTCTAATGGGAGAGAAAGAAAATAAATAATAAACGTAAAAAGTAAATTAATTTTCTATGTAGTATGTTAGAAGATACGGGCTGCATGAAGTATATGGAGCTTTATTGATTTTGTATAACTTTAGGGAGGATTTTGCCAATGAGTCATGGTAAGGTGATTTGTGATCTTGGATTCGCAATTGTTCTTTATCAATGATCTTATTTCAACAGCTAGAGTTTTAGAATATACCTTAGCAATGACTTATGGAGAAACTATCTTAAGATCGGGGGGAGGATTATTGTATTATTTATGTGTTGTTGTATAACAAGTTATGCCCAAACTTAGCAGTTCTGAAGAACATTTATCTCATGGCCATTGTGAGTGAATGAACTTGGGTGAAGCTTAGCTGGATTCTCTGGCTCAAGGTTTCTCACAGTTAAGAGGTTGGTGGGGCTGCAATGGTCTCAAGGCTTGACTGGTACAGGATCAGAGGATTTGCATCCATGCTCAATTGCATGCCTGTTTGTAGGTCTCTCTGGCTATTGGCCAGAGACGTCAGTTCTTTGTCACATGGCTCTGTCTACAGGGCTACTCACAACATGGCAGCTCACATCCCCCAGAGTAAGCACTCTAGGGCAAAAAGAGAGAGAGAGGGAGGGAGGGAAGGAGGAAGGGGGAGAGGGAGGAGGAAGTGGGGGGGAGAGAAAGAGAGAAAATGAGAGTCATAAAAGAGGGGAGCAAGTTGGAAGTTACAGTCTTTCTGGGTCCTAATCTGGAAAGTGACATCCCATCACTTTTGCTATATGCTATTCGTTAGAAGCGAGTCGCTAGATGCAGTCCACACACAAAGGATAACACAGGAGGATGAACACCAGGAGGCAGACTTCGCTGGGGACCATTTTATAGGCTGCCTACCACAATGATACTTTGTTTATATTCTTCACATAGAGCATTCACACCAGATCCTTGCTTTCTGAGAATGGGGACATGATGTCAGGTGATCTCCAGCATATTACTGGACTGATTCTTGCACAAAAGTTTCAAGGCAAGTTAACACAATTCAAACCCTTAATCTTAGAATGTAATAATACTTGATTGCAGAAAACTCATTTCATTCTCTAAAATATAATATTTATCATAGAGATATGCTTTTGCATTTGAGTATGCAAAGTTGATTACTTGACATAAAATTTAAAATTCCTAAGTTCTTTTGGGAAATCCTGCAGTGTGGGCTGCATGGGGTGCTGATTCTCAAAAGCAGAGAATAATCAACTTTAGAATAGAAGTGGCTTCTTTCTTTCTTGACGAATGTTACTGCTCTTCCTCAGGATCTCCTGTCCCAGCGTTGTAATGCAGTCAGCTACTACTCCATTCTGTCTCCTCTGGGTTATTTGTTTTGGTGATGAACTTGGTATGGGCATTAGCATCGGAGTTGGCATTGGTTCTAGCTATTAGGTGGTTATACAAAGGTGACTTTGGGTCATTTCTACAGAGGTCTTATTTATAATGAAAATTATTATAAAAGTTGGGTCTGAAAGATAAATCATTGAAAATCAGGAGTTCCTGAAACTCCAAAATCTTGCTTTGAGACTTGCAAAGGTTTAATGACGAACATCATATTATCAATAAAGTTGTTAAAAAAATATACACTATCCCAACCTCATCGCCCACGTGATCTACTCTGGGCTAGTTGTCTTTACTTTGGAAATTTCCCCTTTCCCCACATTTACACAGATAGAAATAACTTCAAATTGTGGAGTAGCTTTGAGGCACACATTTTGGGAGGAGAAATTGGGACTGGGAATTATTTTCCAGCCTAACCTTCCTCTTAGTGAATACGCATTTGGAATTTGTGACCAGTAGAAGGGTCATGTAAATGAAAGTGAAATATCAGGGTAGGCAAGAAAACACAGCAACACAAAGTTGAAAGGCTGGGAGCATTTCCGAAGGAAGAATGTAAATCAAGGGTTCCTTTTTTTCCTTTTATGAGAGGCCACCCGGATGGTCAGAGTGCCAAGCAGGCCATGATGTTGTGAGAAATAACAATGGAGACTGCAAGATGTCATAATACAAACATCATCTCAAACAGGAGGGAAGGCTGCCTTGAAGGAAGCCCATCTGCACATCCTGCTGTCTCCCCCTGCCGTGGGTCCTCACTGTCCTCTCCCCTCTTCCCCACACCCCTCTTCTGCCGGTTGCTTCACATGATCCTGGTTGGGCCTGGATGGCCCCCAGACACCTGGTTGAACAATAAACACGGATGACTGCGGTGGTCCTGTCAGCCCAAGCTCTTCATAAAATAACTGCTGATCTATAGCCCTGGCTGGAATTGATTTCCCAGACTAGCCCACATCTTTGCATTGACAGTCATTGAATTCTGCCTTACATTGTCTTCCTCCCATTTTTGCAAGATCTTAAGTAGCCAGGGCTTGTGAGGACCACAACTCGTCCCCAGAGTCAGTTACAAATCAAATGCTATGCTTACAAACTCTTACATTTTGAAAAGAACACTTTGCAGTGATTAAATATTTATGCATGGTACACACTTGAAGCTTTGATGATTTATTCAGACTTTGTAACTTAGAGTAAAATATAAATTTTTGTCCAGTGTGACATATACATATATGAAAGATTTCTTTTCTCTGCGTATGAGGCGTCCAAGATGCTGGATGAAAAAATGCATCTGTTTTCCTACATGCTTGTTTTTTTTTTTTTAATGGTCTCCATAAATCCAGGGAACTCCTTCTTGGACTGCTAGACTCTTTCAATAGAAGCATGTTTTCACTGGGATTTCCACGTTCATAATTATTCCTCTCATTTCTCTGCTGTGAGAAGACAAGCTGGTATTTCATTGCTTTGGAGAAGTTAATAATATGGTAGGCAAAACATCAGGAAAAATTATAATGAATGAAGCTATACAAATCGGAGGGAAACACATGTCGCTGTTCTAAAATGTTCCTGTCGTAAATCCTGGAAATTTCACTATAGTCACAAGCAAATAACTCTTTAACGCATAAACACTCAATTAATTAAATGTAATATGCTATATAAGTTTGAATGAGTTCTAAACAGAGAAATGGTCAAATAATGGTGCTTGAAACCACTGGCTAATAGGAGTTCATCTCTTGTTCTAAATTTCTCAACTGGAATGAGGCCCATCCACAGGCCTCTTTAAAAGAACTTCATGCACTGTTTATAAGTATAATATTACTGACTCTTTATTTAGTACATAGTGATCAAGCCTGACACCCAGACTTAAAAAAAAAATCTTTTCTCGTCTTAAATTTCTATGTCTAGGGATGTCTCCAGAGCAGTTGTTTGAAGAGTTCTGTTTTCTCCATTATTTCCAATTTATGGAAGCATGGGTTTTATTACCCTCCTGTCCCTCTTAAGTTTCTTGAACCGTTTTTATATGGTGCTTAAGGGGACACATCTCACCTGACTGATATTTTGTAATCCCTATATAGCTACTTCTCAAATATGACTCTGAATCTATTCCTTATAGAGGGGCAAACATTTTGAGAAGTGGAAAGCCTTTTCTGACACCAGGCTGAATTAGATGTCTATTCTGTGGGCTTTTATATCACCTCATGCCTGTCACAGTATTCATTGTATTTTATTGAAGGTAGTTTTTAGTTTCTCTCTGCCTTCTACATATTTTGGGACAGTATCTCTTTCATCTCTGTAATCTTAGCAGCTAGCACTTTGCCCAGCACAGAATGTTACATAGAGTAACGTTAAATATATGCTTCATACATGCACTCACTCATTCACTCGTTCATTCAGCAGATATCTAGTCCATGCCTGGTACTGGATCAGATGCTGGAGGACCATGGTGAACCAGCCACAAAAGGATCCTCTGGATCTTAGGGTCCACCATGTTTAGGAGAACTAAAATAAAATAATTTTATAAAAGGAAAGGACCTTGGAGATTTGTTCTTCAAGTCCTTCATTGTATAGCAAGGAGACATCGACCTGAGTAAGAATGTGTCTTATTTTTAGTGTCAGGACTGACTAGACCCAGAACTCAGTTCTTTTTCAGTGTGTTTCCCCCAAATTATGTGGTCTCTACTCACTAGCTTTAAATTGTGCAACACTTACAAAAACTATGTAACTGTCATGGGACAGATGAGAGAAAGAGCAGGCCTCTTTTGGGAAGAGTTGTTGAGCCACTTTTGTTCTTAGACACAAGAAAAATCAAATCCATTGATACAGAGGCCTTGACTTAGCCTTAAATTTTAAGAAATTTTTAAACTAATTATAGAAGTGATAGCTCTTAGTATTAAACTTAACGCAAATACTGTATAGACGTTTTTGAACATAGAAGATTTTTCTATGAAATAGAGAGAAGAAAGGAAGGAGGATTTGTATGATTCAGTTTTGCTGTGTTAACAACAACAAAAACCCCCAAATCCCAAAGATTGTGACAACACACATTTATTTCTCACATGTTGGCGACTATGGGTCAGCTGCCATCCAGGAGCCAGCATGAAGGAGCAGCTCTTATTGAGGGCCTGCCATTTTCATGGCAGAGAAAAATGAGCAGACTAGAGCTTGCAGAAATCCATGCAATGGATTTTAAATCTTCTGTGTAGACAGGGCAAGTATCAAGTCAACTTGCAAATGACATGGCCAAGCCCGACATCAGTGGGGTTGGGAGGTGTGCAATCCACCTACAGAAATGCAGAGAACATGTTTAGGAACAGCAATAACATCCACCTCAGAGGAACAGGATGTTTGTGCACTAGAGTGATGTAACTTTTTGACCACCCTTGCTCTTTCCCAGCCCTGAACATCTTCAGCCATTTTTCTACAGGGTGGACTTCTGCACACCTTTAGGACAAATACGGACATCTGAGGAGACAGGGTTAGTCTCTTTCTCCTTGGGGTGCTCAGCGTCCAGACCTCTCATGAAATTGATCACATGTGTTCTATTCATTTTGTTTCCTAAGAGCCTAACACTGTCTCAACTATAGTGTGGACTCTTCAGCAATGCTTATTGTGCTGAGTATAGCAGAATGTTTGTGATTAGGAAATGGGTTAAAAGTAAGCATACTGTGGTTGTAGGGAGTGGAAACGATGTTTACAGGTGATTCCAGAAACGAAGGCCCATATTTTTTAATTCTCTGCATTAAGAAATGGCTTCCTGTGTGACTGTCTTCTTTCAATCCCTCTCTTACTAGAAACACAAGCATGACATAATCAGAAATTCTCTTTATGTATATTTCTGTGGTGTCAAGTTAATATCTAAATAGCTTGAGATGCCCAGAGAAAAATCAACCCTAAATACTAATTGTGCTGCCTAGTATGTAGAAGATCTTTCATAGATTTTTAAAAACTAATTTGCATACGATTAAAAAAATGAAAAAGAAAGAAATGGAGATTTTAGTAATGAAATCTAGTGGTATATTCTGAAACACTTTGGCAAGAGGAGCTAAGACACAACGAGATTTCTAAGGCTAATTCCTCTTAAAAAACGGAAAAAGCAGAAACAAAAAGAGGAGGAGGAGGAGGAGAAAGAAGGAAGATGCTGCATGGAAAAGGTCTGAAAATTTAGTAATTAACTGATCATTGAGCTGTGTTGTAGATATCAAGCATGTTCTGCATATATGAGTGACTCTGAATATGAAAACACAGGGATCCAGAGATCCATCTTCCTGGTTCTCTGACATGTACAGAGTCATTCCAGAAGTCTCCAGAATGCACAGTACTTCAAGTCCTGTCTACTCTTAGCCCCATGCTCTAGTCACTGAATTTTCTATCCTATCTCCTGCTGAGAATCCTTGAAGACCAACCTCTATGGGCTGGCATTCTTTGTCGTGTCACAGATGCTTTGCAGTTTAAAGGAGTGCTGTCTTAGGAAGAAGAAAGCAAGCAAGAAGGAAAGAGTAAAGTAGGTGAAGGGATAGGAGTGAGAGAGGTCACTGGAGAGAGAGAAAGAAAAGAGAGATAAAGAGGAAAGAAAAAGGATGGAGATCCTTGTTTTGAATTCAAAGAAATGAAGTTCTAAATGATGTGTGTTTATCTATTGCTTATGGAGGGGGGAGGAAGGAGAGAAAGAGAGAGAGAGAGACGGAGCCAGTGAGAGAACGTTAACTAGCTCTTCCCCTGGCAACTTACCCTTCACTAGATGTTAGGACAATGAAAGGAAAGAACTTCTCTAAAAGGAAGTGCGGCCTGCTGTGTTTCTCAAATGTATCTGCCTCCAGCCTCCTTTCTGTACATCTTTTGAGACTACTTGTCCACAAAACACACGTTGATTTGGAGTCCCTCACTTAAGCCTGCAGTGGGAACTTGTCAAAACATCTGGCCGGGACTGCCTGCTCCTTCATGGGCACTGTTCCTGTCTCTCAATCCCTCCATGTAGTTTCCATGTGAGACGGCAGGTTCACGTCACATCGCTCTCCCCCTTTGCAGCATCAATTGTTTCGAGAGTGAGCACCTGACAAAATTTGGGCCATTCAGGGGGCTTCTCCAGGAATTCTAGAATCAAAACTGAGATTAGTATCTCTTCAGGTGCCTGGAAGTGACAGCTGGGACCTTGTGGGTCCCAGCCAGGGAGTGAGAGAGAAGGAGGAAGCAGATGCATGAGGAGAAGAGGTGGGCAGTGAGGCAGGAACACAGTGGAGCCTTCTGCAGAGCATGCCCACTCTGACTCTGCTCTCTTCCCGTTGCAATAACCCAGATCTGGAATCCTATCAGATACCTGACATCCTTGCATGGAATCCTCTTAGTGGTTTGAGCTAGTTTACTCAGGATTTCCACTGTATAAATAACAAAGGAACACAATGTAATAGAATAAATACCAGGTAATCACATAAAAATATATGCAAAGTATTTAAAATAAATGCAAAGCCAGTTTTGCTTGCATGAAAGGAATAATAAAAAAGGAAAGAGGAACATAGAACCATAACAGTAAAGTGTGAGTGGGAGGGGGAGAGAAGGCAGTTAGTAAGACACCAATGAAGTTCTAAAGATTTAACAGGAGCAGATTGCAGTTCTACTTACAGAATGAAAGATTCTTTGTATTATCCAAAAATATTATCACATTTATTCATTCATAAATGTGTTCTTTTTTTTCCTTTACTTATCCACAAAGATCCACATGAAGACATTATCCTTGTTGTTGAAGACACACAGATGTGTAAAATGTGGTCTCTGTCTGAAGGAGTCTTATGTCCACAGGTATAAATAACTAAAAATATACAAATACACGATGAGTGCTATTTTCTGCTTGTCTGCTGTCAGATTTGTTCCGCACCCTTCCCCTAATCTGCTTTGTATCACAAAGCAGGCCAGGCTCCCTCATCAACTAGCCTTTTAGGAGATTGGACAGCGGGGAAAGCGAGAATTCCAGTCTTTTTGCCCTCCTCTCTGCTTCAAGAAACACGTCTGGCAGTAGTCAAAGCTCCCCTATTCCAATCGCTGTGGGCAGCCCCCCACTTTAGGGTGGATGTAGATTCTGAGCTTTGGTGACACAACTCCACCATTTGACCCTCTGACCCAATAGGGATATTGGCTTCCTGCCATTGCCAACCTCTGGATGGTCTTACCATCTCCTGTTTGCCCTTTTTGCCCTACCAATGCCGTTGTCACTAGTTCCTTATATTAAATTACTGCATTGTACTCTCTAGAATGGCTTCCTTTTTTCTTATTGGACCCAGACTGCTACACCATCTAAACTGAGCGTTCTAATAGAAGAAACCAATGACGGGGGCAGGTCAGAAAAGTCTCCATAGTGGAGGTGATTATGAACTAGCCTTTGAGAAAACAATAGAATTGATCACACAAAGAACAAAAGAGTATTCTAAGAAAAACTAATAGTAAGTGCATTTTGCCTTGAATTTAGGGTTCATTGGGTAGAATTGTTTATATAGGAAAGCTGGGGCCAAGCTGTGAGGGTCCATGCATATGATGTATGTCCAATTATAGTTTGGATGTGCTCTAGGTACAGTGAGAGAGCCAAAATATCAGGGAAGCAGGGAAAGGTGAACTCAAGGGAAATAAACAAATGCGGCTAATTGGAGCAAAGAGAACAGCCAGGAACAGAAAAGGCATATGAGTAAAAAAGACTTTCGAAGGCCAGAGTCAATAATATTCTATTATGTTTGTATTGCTCTGTTATTGCTTTCAGAGGGTTTACGTATTTACTGTCATATGTAATGTTCTTGTTCCTTTATTTATTCTTTTATTTAGCCAACACTTACTGAGCCCATGGCCTATGTCAGGCTCTGTCCTAGGGGCACACAGAGACAAAGAAGCCTTGACCTCTGCCCTAGCAGTGCTCGGAGCCTGGGGCCTGAAGATGAAGAGGAATGAAAGGCAGGGCATCACTATACCAGAGCATAAATGTGCTAGGGAAAGGGAGTTGGTCAGTGAAGCTGGAAGTTTTGAGAAACTTGCTAGGTATGCAGATGGAATTGGTAAAACTTGGTGATGAGTTTGGGGTTAACAGGGAGGGAAGAATTAGGAATAAATTTACAGAGTTTCAGGACTGCCATAGAGTGGGAAGATGGTGGCATGGTGGCAATCCTATGACAGACGTGGATCAGGTTGATGAATAAACCATGGTGCTGACAGGTTATGGTGGTCATTGAACGACTGAGGCAAAGCTGGAGTTCAAACCAAAAGACAAAGCATTGATTGCTGATTGTTTTTGTTTTCATTTTCAACTGGTAGATTATTTGGGATGCGAAAGAGGTAGAGACTCAAGGCCATCAGCTCTTGTAAAAATGCATATTCTGTTTTGAAAAGGCAAGAGCTGTAGTTTCTCACCTCGTTGAGGTTAAAACCTCATTCCATCACTTAATTGTTATGTGGCTTCAAGCAAATTGCTTCTCAGCTCCAGTTCCTTCACCTCCACAGGGTGATATTACTGGAAGAGGTGGGTAGGATCGGCTCTCTCCAAGTGCTGACGTTCAGATCACTGAGAAATTGGAACAGAAAGGGCCTGGTTACTTGTCTGCACATGGTAGGAGTTCCCGAAACGTTAATTTCCATTCACCACACACTTTTTCTTTTTAATCCCTGGTGTAAGTTTTCGTATTTTAAAACATCAAGGGATAAACTTCTTTTTTTTTTTTTTCAAGAGGATGCACACCTACCTTCCTCATGAGTAAGAGTGTTAGGGAGAATTTCAATGGAAAATTCCATATTTTGAATGAAAAAAAACCAAAGGCCTTAGGGTGTGTCCCAGACACTCAAGCATAACTAGAAATTAAGTACATATTTAAAAATGCTCAATTGGTTCCTCAAATACTTGGAGGTATTTTCAGGTATTTGGGGTTCTTCCATGTATAAAATATACAGTGTTTTTGTAATACTGGTAATTTGGTGACAGATGCTGCTGAAGTTCCATATAACGGAGTATATAAAAACAAGGAAGCAGTTAAGGCATTTTTAGTTCCCTCTGAGGCTTGCAAAAATTGCTTAAATATAGCTATCCAAAGCAACATGCATTTTTTATCAAAGCCAAATTTAAATGTTATTTAATGCTCAACCTTTTGGCCAGGAATAGATGTCAAATTTTTCTTTTTATTGTTATTTTTAATTTAAACAAATGTTGCCTTGGATTGCTTTCCCTTTAGTAGAATGTTTGTGAGTCTCAGAGGAAACTCCAAGCATGCTTTCTTCTTGCCGTAGCATTTACAAAGGATACTGGCTTCTCTAGTTGAAGGAAATGCTGCAAACATCAAATGCATGCCATGGCGAACGGCTTGGTCATTTCCCACTTTCTTCTACTTCATGTCTCTGTCATTTGGGATCCTATCCACTTTTCAGGGCCCAGCTTAATTTGCTTGTTGTGGAAGGAGCCTAGATTTTGGAAAGAAAATTGTAATAGTGATAGTCCTGGGCTCTAAACTCAGGCAAGTTCTCCATTCACATCCCTTGGACTGCTTGCTTAAGGTTGCTGAGCCTCACTCTTTCCTTCCATCAAATGGGAGGCACAGTACTTCATATGGTTGCTGAGAGAGAACAAATGTAATAGCCAGCTGTTATTACTGCTGCCCAACATATATTCCCCTTTCTTCTGGGAATAGACTTTAATTATACTTTGGATATCCCCATGATGAGACTGTCCATCAAGGCAACCAGCCTCTGCTAGCCAAGAGGTGGCCATGTGACCAAAGTGAGGCCAATCAGAGGTTCTCCCTGGAATTCGAATCTTGAGGGGAGGGACACCAAAACAGAAAACATTTATGGCCCATTATGCCCTGTGAGCAATTAGCTCATGGCCCTGGTTCCGCCTTGGATCCTGTTTCTTGAGGGCAGGATGTCTGTGTGTGGTCTCACTACTTTGTGCCTGGTGGGCCCTTTGCCTTGCTGATTTACTCATCCTAACAGATGTGTGGCCCTGCAGGACAGCACACATCCTTTAGGGCTATTTCTCCAATAAAATGGCATCTAGGCCAAATGTCTTTGGGAATTCCTGCACTCTGCAGATCCTTGGGCTGAGAAACCCCATGATATAGACAAATTGAATCAAAACAAAACAAAATGTTTTAAACTTGCTATCTTGTAAATTAGTTTGACCACTGAAATAAACCCCTACCTTTAATATTTCTTTGGGTAGGGCTGCGGTGGAGTTGTAGGGAGAATGGTTCTGCTAAGAACACACAGCCACAGCCATGGCATTTTGTGATCTTCTAGACCTGAGGTGCATAGTCCCAGGGTCTTTGGATCACCCCAGTTTTCTCAATAGAATCCAGTCTGATTCATTACCATTTCATCTAAGTATTTATTTTTTCAACAAATATTTATTGAGGATCACTATACTTAACAACTACTTTGTATAGGCCCTCCACCTAGAACTTGGGATCTAAGGATGAATACAATGCAGTTTCTGCTCTCTAGAGGATGAAACAAAGGTGGTGAGGCCAATACAAAAGTGGTGATTTCAACAAAGTAAGGGAAGCGCAGGCACGTAGCAGACATGGGGTGACACGGGAATGCAGAAGGAGGAGTGTCGTACCTGGGTAAGGATGGTTGGGGGAAGGCATTGTGGATGCCTCTACACCTGAGCTGATTCTTGAAAGTGAATAGGAGTTATTTACCTCGGGAATATACTGTCATAGTCCTGCTAATATGTGCAAAGTGTTTACATTGAGGGAGGCCCTTTATGTGGGTTTTCAAATTTAGTCATTATAACAACTTCACCATTAGGTACTGTTGGTATCCGCCATTTTACCACGTGTAAGCTAAGGTATAGAGAAATTTGTATCTGAGCCCCATGCCCCCAGGCCTAAGTATTTTCTTTTTCATAGCACCTCATGCCCACCTTTTCTATGGCTCTTACCACATGGTTTTGAGTATCTTTCCCTTTAGCAGGATGTTTGTAGTCTATCTAGACTATGGGGATAGTCCTTGAAAAGAATCACCCTTGTCATTTCAGTATTTGCAGGACTAGGAGTACTGCCTGGTACTTTTCAGGCTTTTACATAATTACTTGTTTATTGTCAATCTTATAAAAATTAGTCTTATGGCAGTTATAAGCTTACCTGTCATAGCTCCTGAATCAGGATAGATTCTCCATATTTGAAGACTTGATCAATATTTAGCCGAATTTCAGACACTATATATATAGTATATATATACATTATACACTATAATATATACATAATATTATAACATAATATTATACTATAACTATAATATATATTATATATTATTAGTATATGTATAACTATATACATGTATAGCAGGTACAAATATTTTTTGAGTAAGTCTGAACTGAGATAAGGAATTCTGGGTGAACCTCACATCCGGAGACAATAGCGCCTGGTTTCTAAAGCAGAGAAGGATGTGAGGTTCTGGGGCAAATGGTAGCACCAGGGCCCATGTGTCATGACAGAGTCCTTTCCAAGGCTGGGGCAGACCCAGCATGGCCATTGTCAGTCATGAGAATCTAGTCCAATTTCAATGCTCAGCACCACAGATAATGGTATATTCTTCTATTTGAGGTTACCATCTGAAATCTCTTACTTCTATTAAATCTAATGACCTGCACTCTAGTAACCGTGATTTTTCACTAATTAGATTGCTTAACTGGGGACACTGAGATTCGGAAAAAGTAATTGACTTCCTTGATCAAATGTTGGGATGCAATGACTTGAAATACCTTCTCTTTCCTACTACAAATATCAGTGCAGCTCTTATCTAACATGTATTCCAGAAAATTGTAACCAAAGAAAAAGAAAAGAAATAAGCAACCGAGGGCGTGCTGTGGCAGCTGAGCTTTAGCCTCGAGCAAACTGGGGATGGATTCTACGTTTCCAACGCTGCCCTCCTTTGATGTCACAGTAAGTCGGACATCGAGACTCTCAACTCTTAAGTTATATTACTTAAAAAAAGGAAACATATTCTTTATTTCTCTCCAACGTTTTAAGTTTCTAACGTTCATAATGCACTACGGTCTTGGATTGTAATTACCAAGATAAATGATGAACATATTTTTTAAAAAATATGTTCCCTGGCAGAGGCAGCCTGACAGACTGCTTTGGTCTGTTTCCATGTGTCCTCGATGAGGTGCGTTGGCAAGAGCCTCTGAAGAAATTTTCGTCTCTCTTGAGCCCAGAGCCTAATTTTCTGTAAAATGCCTCTACATTTTCCATATGGAGTTTTCACATGTTCCATGTCTTCTTGGGCCAAAAAGGTCCAAGTTGAAAATCTAGATTAGCATTTTTACCTGAGAGATTGGTATTGCCCTCATCACTGAGTTCATTACCTTCACCTTGTCCTTTGCTTCTACCTGACCTATTTTACTCATGGTCATTTTTATGGTAGTTGATTGATATTTAAAGCACACACACACACCCTTAAAAATGTAGAGAACCTAGAAAGTTGCAAAAGAAGTCAAGTTTAACGTCCAGATTCTTAGGGTGGTGCAAATATGTCCTTGAACATCAGATAATGTTTATCTACCTCATTCACTGGTGACCTGAGAAAAGATTTTACCCATAAATATTTGATATGACAAAGCCTGATGTTGAAACAAAGTGCAGCAACTCTTTCCTCCAAGTCTCCCCATGTAGCCTTTTCTAGGTCATAGGGAGTAGAATCTGTACGAACGGGTGCTGGACAAAGAGCTAGGAAGCTAGAGGATTCAACTCAGCCCGTATGTCCCTAACTAAACTGCTCTGTAATCATTGGCTAAGTCTCTTGATCTCTCGATTAGTTCCTTCAACTTTAAAATAGCCCTTATTCTACCTGTTTCACAAGATATTGCATTAAAATGCAAATTCTCTTGGGATATGTCAAATATTACACATTAATACTTATTTTACTTCACTATGAGCAAGTAATCATTTAAACTTAAGAAGTTTGTTGTTTATCAAAAATGGAAATTCTCATCTCCTTCTTTTAATTGCATTCTATCTGCTGATCAGGAGGAAGCAAATTCTTTTAGATAGTGCAGTAGACCCAAGCTGTTTGTATATGGACAACGACCTTCATTTATCAAAGAGTAGATAAACCAGAGCATGCCAAGTAAACAATAAAATAGAGAAACATTTTAGTTTGACTTTGACTGCGTTACCTTTGCTTTCATCCCTTTTGATTAGTGGAGTGTTTGAATAGTCAATATTCACAGACTTAAATGTGCTCTTAACTTCACACAGTGCATGAGACAGTGGCCTGGGTAGGTTATGTTTCCTTAATGAGAGCCCAGTTTGGTTTAGCTAGTCTGACTGACTAGGAGAATGCCTGCTTTATTGAGATAGTGACATGCCTCATTGAAGAGATTCCTAAGTCGGTCAAATGCATATGAGTGCAATGTGTCCTCCAACGGGCAAGACCTCTATTGCCATTGCCTGCTTTTTGCTTAGAGCTGTCAAACTATAGTCTTCATTGATGCTCTTCCTAGAACAATTTCCTTTTGGAACAACCTCCTTTCGGTAGCAATTTGAATAATAGTGTTTGTTATGCGTTGATTTGTGTCTCCCCAAAATTCATATGATAAAGTGTAGCTCTCAGGATCTCAGAATGCACCCTTATTTGGACATAGGGTCTTTACAGAGGTAATAAGTTAAAATGAGGTCATTATGTTGGTGGACCATAATTTAATATGACTGATGTCCTTATAAAAAGGGGAAATTTGGACACAGAAATATACGTAGAAGATGATGCAAAGAGACTTAGGGAGAAGATGCCATCTACAAACCAAGTAGAGAGGCCTGGGATAGATTCTTCTCTCACAGCCCTTGGAAGAGACCAACCCTGCTGATACCTTGATTTTGGACTTCTAGCATCTGGAACTGTATTATGATAAGTTTCTATTGTTTAAGTCACTCAATTTGTGGTACTTCGTTACAGCAGCCCTAGCACACTAATATAGTATTAATAACAATGTAATTAATAGTAATGGTTAATTCTAACTAGTATGTGTTCGGTGCCTACTACATTTCAGGTCCACCACATACATTGATGTCACTGAATGAAAAGGGGCTAACTTTTTGGATTATGGGGAGAACAAAATTCATAGCAGAGAGAATAGTAAATTCAAAGGCTTTGACGAGATATGTAGCTTGACACATTAAATAAACAGAAAGGCTAATGTAGTTAGATTAAAATGACTGAAGAGGAGACTGATCCCAGAGAGATGAGGGAGATAAACTGGATTAAAATCATGTAGGACCTGCCCAAGTGTTCTAAAACAGATCTTGGCTCACTGGTATCAGCTTACATATGGAAGACCTCTTCCTATAATGTGTTTCTCATACCAAGACCTTTCTACAAAACACAGTGTATGGATTTGAAGAAAAACTTATACTTTTTAGAATCCCTCTTAACGTCCAATAACTCAAGGACTTCTTTCCCAAACCCTGTGGCAGGTCAGAGGTAAATGAAGCAAAGAATCGAGAGGATAGGGGGTGATTCTTATTTCAAATCAGATAGCCAAGGCCCAGAGAATTTAGACACACACTTAGGAAGAGACTGAGTCAGGGCTGGAGCCCATAAATCCTGATCCACATCAATATGACTGTCCTTCCTCATACTGTATAAATAAGCGTGCCATTGGGGCTTTAGTAGAAAGCAATCTTCATAGGAAATGTCCAGCTACTGAAATCCTACTTCTTCTTCAAGGTGTCTGCACAAGTACTACTTCATCCAGGAAATCTTCCTGTTTTCCTATTGAACCCAATATTTCCCTCCTCCAAAATCCACCTCTCTAGGACAGCACTTTATATCTTTCTATGTGCATGTCTTATTTGCCCCATAAGAAAGTAAATTTCATTCATTTATTATCCTCCCATTGAGCATGGCGTATTTATATAGATGTATAGCCAATGAATCAATTTGTGTGGAAGGATTGAATAAAAGTGTTAAATAGACCAGAAATTCCATTCCTAGGTATCTACCCAAAAGAAATGTTCACACACAGACTTCCATGTGAATGTTTATAGCAACTTTTTTCATAATAGCCCCAGAACTAGAAGCAACTTAATGCCCATCAACTGGGGGATGGACAGACAAAATGTGGTATATCCATGCAATGGAATAAAGAGGAATGAACTAGTGATGCATGCTGCGTTATTGATGAACGTCAAAAATATGCTAAGTTAAAGAGGCCAGACACAAGAGACCACATATCACATGATTCCATTTGTATGAAGTGTCCAGAAACGGAAAATTTATAGAGAAATAAAGTAGATTAGTGATTGCCTGGGGCAAGGGGTAGAAATAGGGATTATTATAAATGGGCACAAGGGATCTTATTGGGGGAGAAAATATTCTAAAACTGATTTATGGTGAAGGTTGCACTACTTGGTAAATTAACTAAAAATCATTGAATTGTACAGATGAAGGGGGTGGATTTTATGATATATAAAATATACCTCAGTAAATCCATATAAAAAAAGAATAAAAATAATATCCAAGACTACTGGATGTGATAAAGACGAACATGGAGGAGGACATAACTCTGCCCCCTCTCCAATATACCCACATTACATAAATATCCCAATACAACACTCCATATTCTGGAGTTAAAAAAAAGTTGTAGAACAGTCTGCCAATTCATATAACTATCAATAGTACCTGAAATCAGCTTTGCTACTTGTCAATCAATAGCCCTGTTTCTATTTTGTCTGTGGTGGGATAATATTCATATTTCATCTTAATATAAGAATAAAGACGTCATGCCACAACCGAGTGATCTGTGGTCTCCCCTCAACTAATTTTTCTTAATCTAAATGTATAAATAGAAGAGTAATCAATGAGTCTTGATAGCAGTTAAAAAAGAGAGAGATTAAGTCTACCAATGAGAAAGCCCACTGGAGAAAATGGCATTGGAACTGGCATCCTTGCTCTAAATTTATTCACTGGATGTTTTCATAGAGAAGACTGTATGTGGTATGCCTTCTCTAGAAATAGCTCATTAAAGCTTTTGCATAATGGATGGTGAAGTAGTTTGCAAAGCAAAACATAATTAGTCACGCAACCGTGTCCTTCAACCTGAATGACAGGACCATTTCCTAAAAAACAAGGCCATTCAAAATAGCATTAGCTGTGCCCTCTGCTAGTGGAAAGGAGACTGGATCTTTTCACTGTTGTGCATTTCAACGATCCAAGGCAACATTCTCTTAGACTCCAAGAATTGCCCCCAAGATCTACAAACTCTGTATAATGTTAGGGTTCAAGCTATTTAGAAAGGGAAATGCTTGCAGCCAGCTGGAAGAAACTATTCACTGCTATCAGGTAGAGGCACTTATTATTCTTGGGCGTATCAGCAGCAATCTTTGCCATGGTTTACCAGCCGACTTCCCCCTGATATTGAAGTGAAGCTCAGGGGAAGTGCCCCAGTCTCTGGCACGCTTTGCCCTAGCCACTTTCATTTTCAATACTGGGGTGAGAGTCTAGTAATTATGAACATTTTCTTGCCAAGACACGATTTTGGCTTTTTTCCTGTATAAGTTTCTTGTGGTATCATAAGACCAACTACTTCAAAAATAGTTTAAGATAATCTTCTGGATAATCGGAAATTCACAAGTTCCGTATATATTTCAACCTGGTAACTGGGTTGGGACTTGTGACATGTTGATTATGAAATAACCAGAATGCAGTTGATATCAAAGAGATTTGGAAGTCACGGAAGATAAGAGCTGTTGAAGGTTTTAGAATTCTAAGTGTAACTCTTTCATTTTGAGAAGAGGACCTTGAGGCCTGGAGAAGTTGATTGCTTTTCTAAGGTCGCATTCATCATGTTAGTAGTAAAGCCAGGACTAAATTGAAATTGTCTGCACTTTCAGTCCAGTGCTTGTCCCACCACACCAAGCACCCTGCAGGCCAAATCTCTCCCTCTTCTTCCTAGTGTATTTACTCCAGTAGATGTAGCACTGTCTTCTAATAAAATCTGTATGCTTTTTTTTCCTTTTAGAAAGCTCCCATGTGTAATTTATTAATAGCATCTCTGAAGAACAGAATTAACGATGTTATTTGGCTGATGTTCCAGATGATAGAGGAGCCAGAAGGCTGCTACAAGGAAAGGCATTTGTATGGTCTCAAAATGTTAGGATGCTACATAGACTCTTTCTGGAGTAAAGCAGGTAAAATCCTTCATTTATTTTTTCAAAAGGTAAAACATGAGTTATTAATGGATCCAATGGAAACTTCTTAGCCATAAAATCAGCCAGAAGTTTGGGAACAGAATCTTTACTCTTAAAGTCACCAAAATTGCTCCTTTCCAGGTGCGTCTACTTGATAGCAACATAGGATTCATAGAGGTATTTGGGGAACCAGGAGGTACTCCTACAATGATGCTTAGGTCTCTGGACAGCATGACAAGGCAACCACTCATTCATTCATCTGTTTATTTATTCAGTGAAGATGTGTTTAAAAGCGGCTATAAGTCAGGTGGAGTGTTGGGGTCAATACATAGACATTTTAAACTGATAATAAAGGTAAGCATTTTGTCCTTTGCCAATCAGCTTGTTATAAGGAGTTGTTTAAACTATGTATTTTCTCTATGAATCTTTGCATTTAGCACATAGCTCACCCATGATTAAAGAATTCCTAATTTTTTTAAAGGAAAACTTAGAGAAATTGCCTAGATATTTGTTTTTGTTTTATAAAGACTGTCCCAGCACTGGTTAGGTTTCCACCTGACGCAACCCTGTCAACAGCACTTTTTTATTATAGCTTTTATTACTGAAAAACACAGCTGAAATGGGAGCAGGTACCTGAGAGAGGGGCCAGGGAGAGTGATCACATGGACCTCTACTAATTATGAGCATATTGATCACTAGGGACAGGGCTTATTCATCCTGAGTCCTCCACACTTAGAGTGCTAGGTACTCCATAAATAGTTGTTGAGTTGAGTAGAATCCAGAGAGGTAAAGATGGTTTCTGCAAGAAGTTTCCTGATGTTGGTGCCCAGTAGAATAATCCTTGATTTAGCAAGGCAGGAATTAGCACAGAGCAAATATTTGGGAGAAGGAGAACTTGCATAGATTTTGTAAAGTATAGTAGAGTTGTCTCTTTAGATAATGGCTTGTTTGAAAAAGTTTGTTTCATGTTCAATCTTTTTAAAATACTCATAATTTTCTACTGTCATCAGAATAAATTATATAGAGTAAATTGAGTCACAATGTAATATTTTGGATTCATTTGTACAACAGATATTTTGAAGTGCATTGCGTGGGCCACTGTGATAGAGTCTAGGGACATGATGAAGAGAGAAAGTAAACTTGGTCCCTACTCACCTGGTCCTTACCTTGTGGAGTTTGGTGGAGGAGATTAACCTTATTTAGATAATCACACAAGTAAATGGAACACTGAAACTGTGGTATGATACCTAAGCAGAGTTCAGGTTGCTCTGGTTCTTTGAAAGATACAGGTGCTATAAGAACTGATGATGAGGGATTTTACCTGGTCATGGAGGTGAGAGATATTTCCCCTGAGGTAGAGATGACTGAGCTGAGATGTAGTAGTTAATATCATTTGCAAAAGTCCTGTTGTAAATTAGGTAGGTACTTTTGAGCATAAAGAAGAGAGTGACATGAGATGAAGCACAGATAGTTGTAGGACTTTGCTTTATTCAAAGAATTACGGGGAAAGATTGGAAGATTTTAGACGTGAGACTGGAATGATTAAAGTTGACTCCTCCCTGAAGAATGGACTGTAGGAGAGCAATAGTGGCAGCAGGTAGGTCAGTTAGGAACTTTTTGTAGCTTGAGCTTAAGGGTGATATATATGGAGAAACGTGGGCAGAGAAAAGAACTATTTAGGAGTGATTACAGAGACAAGTAATAGTGGGGTATGAGAAGTAATGAAGACGGAGAGGCCTGAGATAAATCCTAAGTGTCTGCTTGCGTAACTAAGTGGGTTAGAGCATTATTCATTACCACAATGAACACTGGCAAAGGACCAGGTTTGGGGCAAAGAGTGTGAGTCTGGCTTTGGGCATATCGAGTTGGAGTAGCTTGGAGATATCTAAGAGATGATAGCAACTAGGTAGGTAGACATAGGGGACTCTAGATGTACATATGCTCTCTTCCAAAAGTGGGCCTGATGCTACTGAAGGCCCCTGAGATTTACATCTTACATCATTTGCCCAGCAGAGAGACTAGTCTTGATGTTCCTGGTCCCAAAACCAAAAGTTCTAGAGAAGCTTCTTGTTGTTCTGACTGTTGTCAGGTGCTCTTACTTGGTCAAAATAATTGTAGCAGTGGCCGGCCCCGTGGCTTAGCGGTTAAGTGAGGGCGCTCCACTGCTGGAGACCCGGGTTCGGATCCCGGGCGCACACTGACGCACCGCTTCTCCGACCATGCTGAGGCCGCGTCCCGCATACAGCAACTGGAAAGATGTGCAGCTATGACATACAGCTATCTACTGGGGCTTTGGGGGGAAAAAAATAAATAAATAAAATCTTTAAAAAAAATAATAATAATAATTGTAGCAGGAAGGAGGTATAGATAGGGTTATGGAAAATCTGATAGTTTCTATGAGAGTGATATGGCTCTGCAAAAAGGAAATTACCAAGAGGAGGGGAAGAAGGAGGACAGATAATATCATAAAATTCCACTCTAATAGTGCTAGGATAATTAGTTGTATGAAACTAACTTTGTGATGTATCACTATTTCCAGTATTTTGGATATTCCCAGGAGCTCTGGGGTGTGAGAGAGGAGACTAGAGGGCTAAAAAGCAATAAAGGCAGTCTAGGGAAATATGAAAAGGAATGCCCTGCTATGAGTATTATGTTACACGGTATTATCATTATATATTTATGTGCCTGTCTACTTTAACAGACTGCAAAATTCCTGAAGGTTGGGATCATTCTTATTTATCCCTGTGTTTCCAGTGACTAGAAAAATACCTGCTCAAAAATTCTTGATGAATTAGTTATTGAATGAATGCATTGGTAAAAGCATGTGTAAAAAATTGAGAGTAACATGACTTTAAACTAGCTCATTAACCTTCTTAGACTTTAGTTTTACATCTGTATAACGGGCTTCTGATCTGTTCTGTTTGTCATAGTTCTAAAATTCTATTTGTTCTATTAAAACATAGTTTTGCTGAATATTTAAATTTTGATTATTTGTACGGATGTTGTCCAAACAGATGATAATTTCAAATTCTGCGTTAGTTTTCTGCTCTCCAACCTATTGAAACCTGAGGTGGTGGAGAAAGCTCATGGGCTTTGTATCAAATGCATGTGAGTTCAAATTATAGCTTCTCCATTCACTAGCTCTGTACCTCTGGGTAATTTATTTAACTTTTATTAATTTTAAAGTTTTTAAATTTCTAGAATAAGAATGATAACGTTCAAGTTGCAAGGCTTTTGTGATGGGTAGAGAGAATGGATTTATAGACTTTGAAGCACAGGAGGCCCAAGAACACGTTAGTTATTATTTTTCTCACCTTTATGCCTTGATGAGAGTGGGCATTGGGTTTGAGTAGTGGTAAGAACAACATATTTGTCAGTTTTTGTTAAGTTGATCACACTTCACCCTTTTATCTGCTCTACGTGGTTTTGGATAGGTTGATTCAATTGGTCTTAATCAATATTTCCACAGAACATCAGTATTCCACAAGCTAGATTGATAATCTCAAATAATACTGATCTTTTCCCAATTATCAGGAAAAGAATTAAGATTTTTTTAAATTTGAAATTTTTACTTTATATATTTTTCTTTAAAAATTTAGGACTTCTCCTGCTTGTTAAAAAACCCAAAAGTCTTTTTTCATGGATTCATGTTTCATTCAAAAAGACGTTTCTGAGTACCTACAACCTAGCAGCACTGTGCTGTTACTGTAGATATAAAGATGCAGAAGAATCAAGTTCTTCCTTTCTGGATCTTATAGCTAAGAATGTGGAGTAAGTGGAGAATTTTTTGAAGTGACAGGGACACTTACATTGAAATTTGAAGATAAAATCTAAGTTAGATGGATGAAGAAGTGGACGAAGGGCGTTCCAGGAAAAGTGCCAAGCAAGAGAGGTAGGGAGGGCGAATCACTCTCTTTAGCCGCGGTGGTAGCTTTGGGTTATAAACACGTAGTCATTTGTTGCCAATAAAATTATGGTATTATGGGCTTTGAGGACAGATTAAATAGACAATGGCATTCCTAAAGGAGTACTAGGAGACCAAGTGAGAACCACAGGTTAAATCGCATCACTTTGGGGTGAGCTTATGAAAATCTCATTTGTGATGTGCCTAATACTCTGGCGTCTCCTTTCAAAGCTGTGCTTTTCCACAGTATCAGAGGGCTGCTTTGATGCAGCATGATGTAATCTTGATGTATTATCCTTGGCTATCTGTGTGCCTTTTGTTACAGTGAGCATTCATAAGTTAATACAAAGATTTCTATGATCTTCACTTTCTTTTAATAATTCAAAATGAGATAAAACATATGGAAACTCATGATAATGGCAAAGTGCCAAAATTGGATTGAAAACGCAAACAAAGGGAAGCTAGACTAGAGCACATTCCAGGAAACAATATAAATGTGAAACTTATAATAAAATACGTATTGGTAGTCACTCTGTGCCAGGCCTTGTATTATTTGATTCTCACCGTAACTGCATGCAGTGAGCACCAGTACTCTTCTTCTTTTACAGATGAGAAATTGAAGCACAGAGAGGCTAAGTGATTTTCCCTAGGTGGCACAGCTAGTAAGTGGTGAAGCTTGGATTTGAATCCAGGCACCCAGGCTCCAAAGCCAATGCCCTTAATCTCTATTTTTATACAGTCTCTTTTTATTTGAAGGTAACACTACTCTTTACTTTTACAACATGAGTATTTGTTATCTAATTGGTTAACTTGATCACTGGCTCAGTTTGCCCTGTAAACTGTTCATGTGTCAGTCCCTGAGCTATGTACTGGAGTGGCAATCAAGGATAACGGATGCTCTCTATTTTTAAGGAACTCATCCTGGTTGGGGACAGTTTACAGGACATTTTTTACCTGTGTTACATTGCTTGAGCTGCACAGATGGTCAGAAGGATGGTATCTGTTTCCATTTTGCAGAGGAAGAAGCTGAGGTTGAGAAAGGTGATGTGATTTCTTTTAGAAGAGTTTCCAGCAGTTAGTAAGTGTCAGCGTTTGGGTTCAATCTCAGGTTTTCTAACCAGGAACTAATGCTCTTGGACACTTCCAACAAATAAACTGGTAGTTGTGTCTCACTATTGAATAGCTGGGTGGTCTTGAGTAAGTCACTTACCATTTTGGGGTCTCGGTTTTTCCATCTATCAAATGAAAGGCTTAATGACATATTTAAGGTCCATTTCTGTTCTGATTTATTACAATCATAGTCATAGAAGTACCAATTATTCAAGATGGAGATATTGATGATTCAATATGTGATTTTGAAATGTTGCATTATTAGTTTGTCAATTTAGTGCACTTTAGTTAAAGTCAATAAACATCTACAGTGAGAGATAAGAAAAGAGAGATGAGTACCTCTAGTTACAAAGATCTCAGAGTCTCATTGGACTGAGAGATAGAAATTAACTAACTGTACCTGGGGTCCAGGTTTGAGTCTATACTTTGAGTATTCCTAGAAATAAAAATCCTAGTGAAGGGCTAGTAAACTTCTAGGTGGGCTGGCCCTGAGGGAACTAGGTGTCTTCTAGAGGAGGAAATGTTCTTCATAAAGAAAACTTTGGCTTGAAGACACAGCCTTGACAATCAGTGTCAAACGAAGTCCTGCTGATCCGTTTGTTCTTGGCCTATGTCCAAGTCACAGGCAAATGAGAGAGCTACTAGTGAGAAACTAAAACCTTTTATCCTTCTGTAACTAAAACTCTAAGACATTGAGGAGCAAAGCAGCTCTGCTTTAGAACCTGCTATCAGAAGGCAACATATGGAGGGAGTATTCTGTGTTGCTCATATTAGCATAGAAGGCGTTTTAGTAGGTCTAAAATTAATCTCCAAAATGTTATATCCAAGTCCCAATTCCTGGAACCTGTGAGTGTTACCTTATTTGGAAAAAGGATTTTTGCAGATGTCACTAAGTTAAGGATCTTAAGATGAAGACATCATCCTGGCTTATCTGGATGGGCCCTAAATCCAATGACAAGTGTCCTTAAAAGAGACAATCCAATACAGCAGAGGAGAAGATGATGTGGAGATGAAGCAGAGATACAAATCTAGGGAGCTGAGGAACACCAGCAGCCATTAGAAGCTGGAAGAGGCAAGGAAGCATTCTTCTCTAGAGCTTCCAGAGGGAGTGCAGCCTGCTGACACCTTGATTTTGGACTTCTATCCTCTAAAACTGTGAGACAATAAATTTCTGTTCTTTTAAGCCACCCAGTTCATGGTAATTTGTTATAGCAGCTATAGGACACTAATACAGACATTGAGGCTTTGGGAGAATATGTTGCCCGGCAGATGTGGTAGGACCCAGTAGAAGTGAAAGTGGTACCCACTTGAGAAGGCTGTGGTTATTTAAATGATGCTTTGTCTGGTGGAGTTCCCCTGGTAACTGTAAATAGGAAACATTCCTTGGAAGCCCAAGTACAACTTAATGGGGAGGTGTTTTTTTCAAGGGAAGACTGTGAATGTGATCCCAATTATACCCAGCATCTGGTAAAGGCTGGGAAACCATGGATAAACTCTCTAGAACCCAAAGCAAAGTGAACTCTGAACTATGATCTATTAGAAAGGCACATATGATTAACACAAAAGACTGTAGCAAACAACACCCATATATTTAATATTGTAATATTTAATCTCTCATTGGCACAAAATTCTATAATCTGGTTCTACTCCGTCTTGTACTATGTCATCTGGTATGTTTTCCAGTGTCTCTGTAGCTGGAGAAGAGAGAGACAGAGGACACACACTGACTCTCAACTTCCTTTAACTGAAAGTAACATACATCACTTCCAATTATGGTCCATTCACCAGAACTAGTCAAATGGCCCCAAACTGACTACAAGGGAGGCTGGGAAATATACGTGGTTGTAGAAACCATGTATATTTGGCAGCATTAATGGTCTTTGCCACATATAGGAATGAATTGTTAATCTTGATTAATTTAATTTTCCACTGTAAGATCTGGGCTATTGTTGGGCACGCAATGACCTTAGTCAGTGATTACTTCTTGACCTAATTGGTTCTAATGTAAACTTTGTTTAGTGTTAAAGTTGAACCCATGGTCTCTCTGAGTTCCACAGGACAAAATCTGATATGAAGTGTTAAATTTTCTTAAGTTCTATTATAATTAAGCAAGGAAAATAATCAATGAACCCTTTTGGATAAAAAAATAAAATGAGAAAATTTCCAATAGTCATAATGAATTTTAGAAATTGCTATAGTTTGTAGTTAAGGTATCATTTTGGCATTGAGGCAATTTAAAAAGAAAACATTATCAGGGATTTTAAGAACAGCGATGACGGAAAAAATGTGACTTGCTCCTCAGTTGCAGCACATTCTACACAGTAGGCTGGGAGTTGGTCCAGTGAAAACCAAGAAATGCAGGTTTTCTGTCTATTACAAAGGAAAAGGAGGAATAAATGACCATTTCTGTGTCACCTACTGTTGGACAGGACTGTTGCTAGGTGCTTTGTGTTTAATTATCTCATTTCGTGATTGCACCAACCCCATTTAGTAGGAATCATTCTCCTCAAGGTACAGCTGAAGAAACTGAGGGAAAGATTTTAAATGACCAAGGTGACACAGCTAGTAAGTAGAAGAGCGAGCCATCAAACTGGTCCCTCTACATTTGATTCTCTCATTCTTTGCTCCTACAGCACATTGTCTTCCTTGTTAGAAAACCAATTTCTCATACTTGATTGGCAGTGGTTGCTGTTGGGTGAGTAGGGTTGCTTTGTTTAAGCACTTTGTGAATGAAAAAATGGAACTCAGATCACGAGCTAAAGAAAAACCTGTCCCTCTTATTTCTTTTACAAATAAGCTGTTTGTTTTCGTCAAGGACAGGTTTTAGTTTCACGGGGTACGACTTTGTTTTCAACGACTCATTAAAGAAAGATGACTTACTGCCCTGTTTTCTAAATCTAGTCACAGACCACAATCACTTGCAGGAAATGGAATGTTTACTTGAGTTTATTATACAAGGCTCTGGATATGAGCTGTGGGATTTTTACACCTCATAGCAACGGTATTACAATTTATTTACAACTTCATGTTGGCAGCTGCACAAACTCTTATGAAAAAGGACAATCACACCTTGGGGACCAGTAATTATAGGCAAAGGTATAAATTGGGCAAAGCAGTGTAAGCATTTGGCACTTAAGTTGAAGAGAATAGAAATGGCTCTGGCAATTGGACAGAAAGCCAGTCTCTTGTTCGTTATGAGGCCATGAACTAATTAAACTGAACTTGTCAGAATAGACGGATGAATAGATTGAACTGGATTTTGGCACTGGCTGGTCCCATGCTCATGAAAACCAAGTTGTTTTAGTGATGTCATCATTTGGAACTTCTAACTATGATATCACTTTTGACAGAATTAATGTGGAATTAATACCATATGTACAAGCATTAATAGGTATTGACTTTGAACAGTCAATGATCATTCAAGGTTGGTTTCCAAAGGAAAACTATGAGATATGTCTTCCTAGCTTCTCCAGTTATCAGATATCAAACCCAGATTAGACATGGATTTCAACATTTTTAATACAACTCCTCCGAGACAAATCCATATATGTGTTTCTAAAAAATATTTGCGTAAGAACATGGTTTAAAAGATGTTTTATTTGTAGTAATATTGAAGTAGGGGATGAGAGGATTTAAAATTAACTTCACAGTTAGCTTAAAAGGAATTGCCCAGAGGGTTTTTTTAATGAAACTTTTGGATTTTAGTTAAAATTACAACTAAGACATGAGATGTTCTTATTGATCAAAGTAGTGGTTATGGTTTCTAATTTTCCAGAGTAAATTGGCTCTGTCTTCTTTTTCTCACCAAAGCAGATACTGGCTAGGTGAAATCTATCTTTTTTATGTCCATCACAACAGGTTCTTTTGAATCTTAGGGGTAGGGTGGGGTGTAGTAGTATTTATTCATTAAGCAAATATTTATTTAATCCCTTCTATGTTCTGGGAATTTTTTATATCTCTTCAGATTCCTTATAATTAATTCCTTCATTTTAATGTAAATGAAATCTAGAAAGTGTTACTGCATCCGTGCAACACAACAGTCTGGGTATATGTGAGTTAACAGATGTGAAAAGGAAGGTGAATGAACTCAAGATAGCACCGTGAATGAATGGTGACTCTGGGATTAAGCCAGGTATTCTTTGGAATAGTGCCATGTAACTTATTTAGCAGGATTCTCTGCAGGACACTTTTTATAGTTTATCTCATTAAACACAATGGTCCACTTTACAGTTAAAGAGACTGAGGGTCTTTCTCAAGGTAACTGAGAATTGGCCTCATATTGTCCAACTCCAAAGGCCATGCTTTTTCTAATAGGGTGCCTGGACTGCCCAGTACATTTCCTGCTTTCCAGGCAAGAAGCAGATATATCAGATGCAGAAGAAGCAGGTAAATCTTGTGTTCACAGTAGAAAGGCAACATGGTGGACTAGGAACCCTTGGTTTCAGTCCTGACTTGGCCACACACTTATTGCCTCACTTTGGCAAATCCCGCCACCTCTTTGTGTGTGTTCCTCCTCTGGGATGCCAACACCTCCTCACAGGGGTTCCTGTGAAAACCTAAGCCAACAGCAGTAAGTGCTATGAAGTACTGTTTAAATATTTGTTATTATTATTGAAGTGTTGTGATGTTTCTCATGGGGCAGGTCAAGAGTCTTTGGGGGTGTAAATGAGTATTCTACAAAACATACTTGGTTTCTGAGAAAGTTTAGCTACCCAGTGCAGTATTATAACAAAGGATATCCTTTCTCTTCGTAAAAATTAGAAAGAAGGCGGGTATGGCCCCATGGCATAGCGGTTAAATGCGTGCGCTCTGCTGCTGGCGGCCCGGGGGTTCGGATCCCGGGTGTGCACCAACGCACCGCTTGTCAGGCCATGCTGTGGCAGCGTCCCATATAAAGTGGAGGAAGATCGGCACGGATGTTAGCTCAGGGCCAGTTTTCCTCACACACACACACAAAAAAAACAACTTGGAAAGAAAGTAGAAAATGGAACCCACAATGCCCGGCAGCATGGACTTTGGAATAAGGCTGACCCACCAACTTTGTCAATCAGTATCTGTGGTCCCTTGGGCATGACAATCAAATTTTCTAAGCATAAGTTTCCAAAAAGTGGGAATAGTAATACCACCCTCTGTGGATTGTTGTGTTACTTTGCTAGGGCTGCCATAACAAAATACTACAAAATGAGTGTGTTATACAACAGAAATTTATTGTCTCACAGTTCTGTAAGCTAGAAGTCCAAGATCAAGGTGTTGGCTGGGTTGCTTTCTTCTGACAGCTGTGAGGGAAAATCTGTTCCATGCCTTTCTTCCAGCTTCTGTTGGTTTGCCGGCACTCTTTGGTGATCCTTGGCTTGTAGAATTATCACCCCAATCTCTGCCTTCATCTTCACATGATGTTTTCCCTGTGTGTGTGTCTGTGTCCAAATTTCATCTTTTGAAAAGGGCATAAGTCATATTGGTTTAGGGCCCACTCTAATGACCTCATCTTAATTAATTATATCTGCAAGGACCTTATGTTCAAATAAGATCACATTCCGAGGTACTGAGCGTTACGGCTTCAACATATGAATTTGAGGGGGAAATAATTCAACCCATAACAGTTGTATGGATAAAAAATGAGATAATGCACAAAGAATGCCTAGTACATTTGACTCATGGTTAGTATTCTGTGCTAGTAGGGCTTTACTCCTGTTGGTTAATGATGCTTTGGAGTTAGGGGGAGAATTTAAAATGTGGAATTGATCTCTTTATGGCTCTGTACAGAAACTTTACCATGAGGACTAGAAGCCGTGTTTGTAGTCATTAATTACTGTTTTCTCACAGTTCTCTTGGACTTTTTCCTTAGTTTGTGAGCTTTTGAGGGAAGTCCAACCCTTCATACAGACCAATATGTCCTGCCCAGCCACCTGCTTTGGATTCAAGTCTTTTCTTCCAGACAACTCCCAGGAGTTTATAACAGATGTGTAAAATGTTCCAGGCTACCTTTTCATCATTTATATTAAAATTTAAAAAAACGTAGATGAAAAGTTTTCCCTAATGCATTCTATACAAAGAGCATATTAGTGTTTCATTAGAAAGAGCAGGTTAAGTTTTACAAAGAAAGTAATAAATAGATGTAAATGATAACAAAAAGTAACCATTTATTGAACACTTAATCTCATCTAGGCATGCCAATACACTAAGTTATTCACACAACAACCTTAAATGGTAGATATTATTGTTTCTATTTTATAGATGAGAAAAATGAGACAGATTAAATATACCATTGAAGGTCAATAGCTGGCAAGTGGCCAAAGCAGACCTCGTGGTCAGTTGTGTTTGCTCAGTCTGTGCTCATCCCACAATCCAATAGAGAAAAGGATGCAGTGAATGTCTGCTGGGTGGGAGAAGGAGTTCCTGCTTCCCGGGACTGAACCTATTGCCACAGTCATCTAGCATTTTTGAGTCCCAATTTCCTCACTGGAAATATGGAGACAATAATATAATTTGCATGGGGGGTTTTATATGGATTGGATGTGAGAACCTAGGATACAAGATTTAGCTTATGCTGGAGGGTCAACACATTTTATTGAAGAAATAAGACAATGAACAAATGAATGAATGAGTAAGAAAATGCATAGAAAGGCTGTTGAGGACTAAACACAAGTTTAAAAACAAATATCAGGGAATATGATTGAGCATAGAATTAATTTTTTTCTACTTTTAAAGATATTTAAAACGCAGAACCTATTACAAAAGAAACCAATTCCGACTTGGAAGCACTTATTGAGAATTTGTGTGGGTGAGGCAATGTGTTAAATGTCGTCAACAGGGTCTTATCTACTCCTCACAGAGACCGCATTAGGTAGATGTCCACCACCAATTGACAGATGAGACGCAGAGGAGTTGAACAACTTGCCTAAGGTTACCCAGCTTGCACATGTCACAAAGCCATACTTTGAACCCAGGTGGGCTGGTTCCAGAGACTGCTCTCGGCCAAACATTCATGGTCTAACAAATGGGAAGATCCACACACCTGAGAAGAAGAGATCAGACTTAGACACTTGGATTTGCTTCTTGCCAGTTTGTGAAGTATTGAGCAAGATGCTTAAACCCTCCAGGCCTCAGTTTCCTCCTCTATAAAAGGGAGATTACTATCTACCTCACAGGGCTGGAGGTAATTCTTGTTAAATGCTGTGAAGAGTTGCTGACATGTAGTAGTGCTCAGTAAATGTTACCTGTCAATCTGGTAGTTATGACAGTTGTGCTATATGGGAGGACTAAAGTCACAATGGGATGTTAGATGAAGACCTCTAGCCTTACTCTCTGTTATAAGGCTTAGGATCTCCAGTAATATTTGAACATTTCAGGTCTAGGACAGCCAGCTTGACTCAGAATCTTAGAAATTGGTAATCTGAAAAATAGTCTTATAAAGAAACAAAGCTGGAGATTTTCCTGGTAAATCACTTAAGCTCTCTTTGAGGAACACATATTCATTTCTTCAGATGGTTTGAGGCTGACTGATTCTCTTTGAAAAAGGTTTTTGATAATTTTACAATAATGAAAATGTGTTAATATTTATTACATTCTTGGTACTGTTCTAAGCACTTTACATGTATTATCTTATTTAATTCTTAAAGCAAGTCTATGAAATCATATTCTTATATTCTTCATTGTATGGATGAAGAAACTAAGGCATAGAAGGTTTAAATAACTTGCCAAAGTCACTTAGCTGGTAAGTGGCAGAGCTAGGATTTGATCCCTAGATGTCTGACCCAAGAGCCCATTCATATAACCACTTTGATTAGCCAATTCTATAGCACTAAGATTCATATTTGTCTAAGTGAGAATTACAAACGTTTCTCTCATTTTATAAAATCAAAATTAATTCTAATTTCTATTCTTGGATAATTCAAGTTTATAATATCAATGGACTGAACATGCTACCCCCAAAGTATCAGGTGTTAAAAAAATCACAATTTATGATAGTCTCCCTGTGGTAGGCATAATAATGGCTCCCCCTGCCCCCAAAGATGTCCAGGTCCTCATCTTAAGAATGTGTGAGTGTGTTACTTTACATGGAAAAAGAGACTTTGAAGATGGGATTAAGTTAAGGGTCTTGAGATGGGGAGATTATTCTGGATTATCTTGGTGTTCACAATACAATCACAGGGTTATTATAAGGAGGAGGCAGGAGAGTGAGAGAAGGAGATGTGAGGATAGAAGCAGAGGTGAGAGAGAGAGAGAGAGACATACATACATACAGACAGACAGACAGAGAGAAAGAGAGAGACAGAGAGAGAGATCTTAAGATGCTGAGCTGCTGGCTTTGAAGATAGAGAAATGGGCCATGAGCCAAAGAATGCAAGCAGCCTCAAGAAGCTGGAAAAGGGAAGGAAACAGAGTCTTCTCTGGAGTCTCCAGAAGGAATGCAGTCCTGCTGACCCATTTTGGACTTGAATTGTAAAATAAAAAAAAAAATTGTGTTGTTTTAAGCTCTTAAATTTGTGGTAATTTGTTACAGCAGCAAAGGGAAACTAATACGATATGGCGCGATCAGTGGTTACTGCGCTAACTGTATGGATTCTCCTCTTTTCCCCCCACCTCCATAGTTTTTTCCCTTGCTCAAAGATAAAGGAGAATGACCCAGCAATTCCACTCCTAGACATATGGGAAAAGGACATGAAAATATATGTCTACACAAAAACTTACACGCAAATATTTATAACAGCGTTATTCATAATAACCAAAATGTGGAAACAACCTAAATGTACATCAGTCAGTGAATGAATAAGCAAAATATGTTTTATACATAAAAGGAGATATTATTCAGCAGTAAAAAGGAATGAAGTAGTGATAAATGCCAAAATATGGATGAATGTTGAAAACATACTAAGTGAAGTAAGCCAGTCACACAAGACCATAATTATATACTTCCATTTATATGAAATGTCCAGAATAGACAAATCTGTAGAGACAAAAATCATGGTGGTTTCCAGGGGTTGGTGGTAGAGAGTGGGAGGTGGAGAGTGACTGCTAATGGGTATGAAATTTTTTGGGGAGTGATGAAAATGTTCTAAACTTAGACTCTGGTGATGGTTGCACAACTCCGTGAATATATTAAAAATCAATGGAGTATACACTTTAAGTGTATTTTATAGTATGAAGGTGAATTTTATAGTATGTGAATTATTTCTCAATAAAGATCTTAAGAAGAAAGATAAAGGAGGCAGCCATGTATTTATACTCTATGCAATAGGTACTCCCATGTTTTGTTTGATTGGTGTATTAGTCAGGGTTCTTCAGAGAAACAGAACCAATAGAATATATATATGCTAAATACTTAACAAATGTTTGTTCCTTTCCCTAGTACAGAACAGAGCCATTTAAGCAAGTGATTTCCTGAAACACATGACCCTGGAGAGCCCAGCGCTGTAGTTAAGAAAAGACCATCCATATTATAGAAACACCATTCCTGGTAGTTCTGACATGAGCTGTGCAATTAAATGCCAATTTTTAGTGTGAAAAGATGATGCCTTGTTCAAATTAGGATAAACTCCAACTAGGTCTAGAATACACAAAAATCATGTAATCCAAGATTTTACTCACCTGAGGAAACAAAATATTTTTGCTGGCCCCAGTTCACCTTCTTTCACACATTTTACAATGTGTGGTATTTTAATCAATGTCAACCTGCTGCGCTTTCAGAATAGAGGCTTTGGAAATGCCTGATACCTTTTTTCCTTCAGTTGCCCTGACAGCATTTAACTCAACAAGAAGCTGTATACCTCTTTCTTCACTGCCACACAGTAAATTCAACGCTAATTAAAGAGGTTTTTGAAATTTAGATCTGCACTTAATGCACGAATATTAAAAAAAAAAAGGTTAAAATGAAATGGCGTTTTATATGCATCTATATGCAGGGATATGAAATTGATTATGAAAAGAATAGAGAGAATGACTTAGTTCAGAGTTCTTTAATGGTAAGAACAGAGGAAATATATTGTTGTCAGGGCTTGGTGAAAAGAAAGGGAGAGTAGAAGAGAAGGCATCTGCAGGAACAGAAATTATCCAGGAGATCTTGGAGTTTCGGGCTTATTTTGAGCCTTTTTGTCAACCAGCTCACTGATCATTTTGATCTGGGATCACCCATTGACCTTTGTTCTCAAGTGGATCTTTTCTGAGAAGTGAAGCCTCCAGCTGCTTGATCTGGTGCTCTGCTCATCTCCAACTCCTCTGAGGACTAAGAGTTGACTAGTAGGAACGCTTGCGCCAGTTCTTTCGCGTCCCTCCATGTGGAGAGACATCCATAAGAGTAACAATTCTAGCCTCTCAAGTTGCCTCACTCAACTCCTCCTGAGGGTGTTTGTGATTATTAAGCTATGAAGGAGAAACTGGACACACATAACCTGGTCCCATTCTCTCCCCCTTTCTCTCTTGGAAATCGGATTCCCACAGGGAGAACTTGCTCTCTCTGCTGCACCGAGCAGGACAATTTTTGTAGAGATTTGCCTCCTGCATGGTGGTCCAGCACAGCTTGTGGTGGGCTGTGTAAGGCTGTATATATCTGGGGTTATCGTGAGAAAGTCCAATTTCTCATAGATCTAGCTTTCACGAGTAATAAAGTTGATATTTTATCTCCCATCTTCCAATATCTTTATTTTATGTATAATTGCTTCAGAACTTGGGTGGGAAAGAGATATGCTATTTTTTGGGAGCACTTTGCTGTTTGAGACATGCTGTTTGTAGGAGGACATCTTCCCCACTCCCCAACATTGGTCTTCCTGTTGTCTTTAACTTGGCTATTCTGGTCTCTGTGCATTTACTTCATTGTGTCCTTTTCTGGCCCTCAACTTGGCAAAATAGGATGATATGCACATTTTTGAAAGAATTGTCTAACAGGCATGTGATCATGACCATTTTGTTCGTTTAAATTAATTTCTGTATTTTAAAAATCAAGATTTAGGGGCCAGCCTGGTGGCGTAGCGGTTAAGTTCACGCGCTCCATTTTGGTGGCCCGGGGTTCGCAGGTTCGGATCCTGGGCACGTACTGATGCACCGCTTGTCAAGCCATGCTGTGGTGGGGTCCCATATAAAGTAGAGGAAGATGGGCACGGGTGTGAGCCCAGGGCCAGTTTTCCTTAAGAAAAAGAGGAGGATTGGCATCAGATGATAGCTCAGGGCTAATCTTCCTCCCAAAAGAAAATAAATAAATAAAAAATAAATCAAGATTTCAAGGGGAGATTTGCTCTAATAAAAATTTAAATTTTGGAGATGCATTCATTAATCCAATTGGTCATTCTATGAATATGGATATTTATTAAGCATCTGCAACATGCCATGAATAGAATGTAGTCCTGATCCTCAAAGGCCTGACATTTGAATGGGAGATAACAGTTATCTAAAGAGATGATTATGGAGAACATTCTATCAAAAATGGCTTGGTCAAAATGACATAACAAGGTGCTTCTGCTCCAGTTGAGGGCACATTTGGCCTGAGTACATGTCATATCCCACCATAAATCAGAACAGCCTAATTCTTGAATTGTAAAAGATGATCAGAACTAGGATGACTGAAGTCTCTTCACAGGTAAGGATTTTGTTTTATTTTTCTTTGTATCACCTCAGCTTAGAAGCATATCTGGCACATAGTGGATATCATATATATATATATATAAATCTATTTCATCCATTCATCATCCATCCATTCTTCTATTCCACAAATATCTGAACACACCCTGAAAAGTGACGAGTAAATAGTTATAAGTGACAAGGTGTCTTATCTGATGGAGTTTATAATTTATTAATGCTAGACTTTAGAAATCCTTTTATTTAAGTGCATTTACATTTTAATGCACATCTACTGAGTGCTTACTGTTATAAATCATATATAATATATGTTATATGTTATAAACATCACCTAATGTTTATGTGACTGTCACCTCCCATAGGATATTTATATCTCCCTTTTAAACTATTACTTTTACTTCCAATTCCTTTGAAGTAGGGTTTCCTATACAAAAGGAGGATTAAAAGCGGGATACAGGGCTGGCCCCGTGGCTTAGCGGTTAGGTGCGCGTGCTCTGCTGCTGGCGGCCTGGGTTCAGATCCTGGGAGCGCACCGACGCACTGCTTGTCCGGCCATGCTGAGGCCTCGTCCCACATGCAGCAACTAGAATGATGTGCAACTATGACATACAACTATCTACTGGGGCTTTGGGGGAAAAAATAAATAAAAAATTTTAAAAAACCCAAAAAACCAAAGGATACAAAGATCTAGTCTCTAGTCCTGGGCCCAAACTAAGGAAAAACCAAGTTAAAAATTATTTGAAGAAAGTTCTAGAAGTGTATTTAACATTTCTGAAAAGTAAATTTAAAATTTCAATATCAAAAATATAAATGAATACACTTAATTTTATGGTTTAGATTGTTTCAGACTAAGAGTCAATAACAATTATCGTAAAAGAGCTACCAAGGGGCTAAATTCTTTCCATTGAGTTGAATCTCTAGATGTTAACTGCAAGTGCAGTGGGCTCAAATCTCTGGACCATATCTCAAATCTCACCACCATATTTCAGACTTTTGTCTTCTGTACTAGACTAGGCTGATGAGTGTGGGCACATTCCTGTACAGGCTGTGATGATTTCTAAGGGAAAACTCCGATCTTCCCTCCATGCTAAGCCTCACTAAGGAGTGTCCTCATTGCGGCCGCACCTCCACCCACCCGATGCAGCTCTTTGTCTCAGTCCTCTTATTGGACCACTTCCCAGGGTGTGAGCTGCCTTCAGAAGAGCTGGTTAAGATCAGGTCTAGAATGCTTATCCCTCTTTTTTTTTTTTTTTAATCTGGGGACTCCCAGAGGATGGGCACTCTTCTTTTAAATCCCCAAAACAAGATGGATTGTTCCAGACAATTGCTTCCAGACAATGAGGGCTTCTCTTAAATCTACCTCTCTAAGAAAAGTCACTCTTAGAGATGTCAAGGTTGATTAACCCTTCCAAGGGATGGGATGACAGACGGAGTGATGTCAGGGAGGAGGTTAGAAGGGAGACCATTGAAACAGAGTAGGTAGGGTTAGTGTTGGCTTAGAGGAGGGACATGCCTTTATCTGAGACAGAAAGGAAGACGGAGGACAGATGAAGATATAGAAATATGAGGCACAGAGACAAGTTGGAGATTACTTTTTTCTGTAGACTAAAGAAATTACAAAGTACTTAGGTTCAGATTTGTATCAGCTGCTAAAATAATGCTGTGTAACAAATTGCCCCAAATCTCAGTGACATATGACAATAAATATTTATTTCTAGCTCATCAACAAGGACCAGATCATCTAGGAAGGGCTTGGCAGGGCTTGGCTGGGCTCATTCATGAGGCTGCAGTTTGGCTGGGTTTGCTCATGTGTCTACAGGTTGGCTTTGCTCCACATGTCCCTCATCCTCTTCTGGGGCCAGGGGGATAGCCTGGCATGTCTTTTGCACAGCTATAGCAGAGGGCAAGAGAAGCAACCCCAATAGTACAAGAATTTTTTTGAGTTTGCTTGTATCATACTCACCAATATCACTTTGTCCCAAAGCAAGGCCATAGTGGGACATACTATTAAGTTACATGGCACAGATATGGAGGTGAGGAGAATTGGGATCATTATGCTACTCTACCAAAAGATTGTTTACCCTTACCTATCCTCTACCTCCATCTCCAAAAAGTCTTAGTACATTTGGCACTTAAAAAATATAGCAATATAACTACAGTGATACTAACTCTCAGAATTTGAAAATTCTACCAATAATCTTTTAGCCACTGATTAACACCACAAAGAATATTATATTTAAAGGGGACCTTAAAGTCTATATATTTTCTTCTGTTTATGTTTCAGATGGGGAAACTAAAGATAGGAGAGATGGTTAGTGGAAAAGCTGGCATTAGAACATGAATTCCAGTCTATTAAACTTTCCACTTTATTTTGGACTATATGCAGCTCTGTAATGGCAGAAAGAATTAAGACCCCATTTTACAGATTGTTAAGTAAGGGATGAAGTTACATCCTTGTGGTCAGATAGCAATTCAGGGCCTCTCCATTTTATTTGACCATTTGTACATTCTGTTCTCCTTCTCTCATTGTAGGGCACTCAACAAATTTCCACAAAGGAAGAAATGAATGTTCACTTGGAAGCCACAATGCTGTGAAACCGAGGTGTGATGTAGAATTTACAAATTAGATATTAGCTTGTAACGTGATCTGGCTGTGAGGAAAGCCGACCCTGCTGCGGCTGGCCTGTGTGAGGAGTCAAACTGCAGGAAGGGGAATAATCCCCCTTTATATGGCACTGGTGAGACTGCACCTGGAAAACAGACCCCTGTTCCAAGCCTCGGTACCCAGGCCATGTGGATGGGGAGAAGGAAACTGTATGATTCATTCATAGCTGGAGGAAATGACCTAGAGGGGAGAGATTAAAGAGCTTAATGGGCTTGCCTTCCTCCCCCAACAAGGGACCCCGACAGCTGAGAGGCCCATGGGCTGGCCCACTGTATTGAGTTCTTTGGGTCCTTGAAGTAGGAGGCCCTGTAACATCTGGCTCTATCATCCCAGTCCCATCTCATGTCCTCTGCCCCCTCCTCTTTATGCTTCTTTCACCTCTCTGGACTCTTAGCTTCTCAGATTTTCCAAAATCTTTCCTACCTTTGGGCTTTTGTACCTGTCCTTCCTTCTGCCTGGCAGCTGCTTCCTGCCACCCCTTTTGGATATCAGCCACAACGTCATTCTTCAGTGAGCATTTCCTGGACTCCCTGGCAGGATGAGGGCTTCCTGTTAGCTGCTCTCCTAATACTTGCATTTCTCCTTGCTCCTCTCATCTCACCTTGAGTGACTTGCTCAGTGTGTCTCTCTATGGCACCAGAAGCTGTGTCTATTTTGTCCACTGCTCTATTATGTCCTGGCATGTTTCAGGGGTCAATCAATATCTGACAAGGGAGTGGAGAGCAATCAGCAATTGTGGGTGGTGGCAGTGCCTCGGGCCTGTGTGCCTTTTCTTGTGCTTTGCTTCCTGCCTGGGATGCTCTGCTTCTTTTCTTGACCTGTCCAGAGGCAGCAAGAAGAGCGCTGGACTCAGAGACAGAAAATGCGCTTCCAGTTCTAGCTCTCTTGCTTATCAGTCATATGATTAGAGGGAAATCATTGACCCTCTGCAAGCCTTAGTGTCTTAGTCTGCAAAATGAAGACAGTAATGCCTTGTCTGCAGGGATGTTGTGAGGATTAAATGCAAAATTCCTTTGTAATCATTGCACATTCACAAATACAAGGTCAGGCTCACCTTTAGACTAACCTTTGTTCCTTACCAGTCATATCAAAATTTCTCTGAATGTTCATTTCCTCTCTTGGGATATGGAATAATCATATTTGTCCCATATCCAGAGCTGTGGCAGGGCCGGGGCAAGGAGGAGAGTGGGGCAGACATCAAATGGTGGTGAGGACATGGTCAGCATGGGCAGGGGTAGTCACACCAGCTCTATGCCACCCCTTCCATCATGCTACAACAGAGCCGGACAGGGCGGTCCCCCTTCATTGGACTGACATGACCACTAAGGTATAGAGATCTCTGTGTGCTCAGGGATGTAAAACTGACAAATGCACGTAATTAAACTTGAATTGAATCTCTTTAATAGGATATATAAGGGCCACGGGGGTCTCAGAGTCAGCAGCCTTCATCATTTTTGCAGCTTCTGGTTACTCACGTGCCTGGTAACTGCCCCCTGGGTGGCAGTGCCTTGCACATAGTAACTGTGATCTGTATTTGGCAAGAAGAAAGAAATAATTGCCATTTAAAACAAAAAGTGAGTATAGCTTCATTCTGTCCCCTCAGGGAGTGTTCAAATTAATTCAAGTTCAGGAATGTGATTATCTTACTTAGGAAAGCAGATTGATGGCTGGCCTGGGGTGAGAAAAAGACCTGTGGACTTGTTCTGCATCTGGGGGTGTGGATTCTGAGTCACGTGGCTGGAGATTGACCACTCCTGAGCAGCAAGGCACTTTAGTCTCTCAGTCTACAGTTTCCTTACCTGTAATATGGGGATGGGGATTGTACTTACCTCAGTGGGTCCTGGCGAGGATTAACTGTGGTAAATACCTAAAGACTATAGAATAGTGCTTTGTATGCAGTGTTTGAACAATAGATATTAGCTCTCTTTTTTTTTGTAATTACAATTGATCCTTATTATTCATGGATTCGGTATTTACAAATTGACCTGTTGCTAAAATTTATTGTAACATCAAAATCAATATAGTGCTTTCACAGTCATTTGTGAATATATGCAGAGTGGTGAAAAATTTGAGTCGCTTGTCACAGGCGTTTCCAATTGAGGTGAAACAAGGCAATGCTCTGCCTTCCTGTTTCAGCTCTCATACTGTAAAGGTGTCCTATGCACGTTCTATTTAGTGCCATGTTTTTGCATTTTTGTGCTTTTTTGGGGGCGCTGCTTAAGCTGTTTAAATGGCCCCCAAGCCCAGTGCTGAAGTACTGTCTAGTGTTCCTAGGAGCAAGAAGATTGTGATGTGGCTGACAGAGAAGTAAGCTTCATGAAAGCATGAGTTATAGTGCTGTGGGCCCTGAGTTCAACGTTAATGAATTAACAATATATACTAAGTAATATGTCTTTAAACTGAGACACATATAAAACAAGATTATGTATTGATTGGTTGATGAAACTGTTGTGACTAGAGATTTGTAGGAACCTAACCCTATATTTCCCCTAGGAGCAATGGCTCAGTATTCACTGATCCAGTGTTTGTAGTGACTTTATAGAACATAACAGCAAGTAATGAGAATCTATGATACTTTGACATCCATCCTCCAAAGAAAAGGATTGAGAGGTTGGGGTTTGGAAGAATGAGGGAGATGTAAGTGTGATCTCGCTCTCTGTCTCTCTCTAAAAATATAGATAGATATAGATTACAAGAACTAGTGGGAGCCCACAGAAGGATGCAGACTATGAAAATTCTCTCTAGCTGGGAATGGCCCATACCTGAAATGAAATATCTTTATCTTGATGAGACCGAGATTGATGAATTCTCACCAGCAAGGGCTCCTCCTCACCCCTACCTCTGGTCAGAAATCAGGCCATTTCTCCTGGAAAGTAAATGCACCAAGTAGGTTTGTGGTTAATACAGTATTGATGCTCTGCTGCTTTTCTGATACTAATATAGTTTGATCCACACTCATAGGTTATGATAGAGAATTAGGAGGAAAAAAGCAGCTTTTGCCTGCATACTCTAGGCTTTAGCACCTAAGAGGTGAAATGATTGTGTTCATGCTAAAAATTCATTAAGTCCAATTGGATGACATAAGGAAAACAATGACTTTGTGTTTCTTCTAAGACCCTTCACTTAAACTGAAGAACAGACCTACTTGTTTCTGCTCAACATCATCATGTAGGGTTGTTTTCTTAAGACATTGGTGAACTTCTAGCAATTTCTGTCTAGGGACGTTACTGTCTGATACAGACTCCAAAGTGCCTTGGGGAACTTTAAAAAAAAGTGTGACCTAGAAACTAAGAGGGCTTGGGGGTGTCCATATTGGACTGTCATATTGGAGACTTTGTGATTGCATATGCTATTTCATCTAATGCAAATAATTATTATTTTTGGATTTGAGGTTAGCAGCAGAAATATAAATTTGCAGCTCTTAAATTAATCTTAGATCACAATTCTCTTCTATCATCCCTCTTCTCTCTTTTCCTTTGTGCCCGTCCCAGCCTGTACTTCATTTATTCATTACCTTTCACCTCTGTTGAGCATTTACTACATAGAAGGAGCTCTAAATTGCTAGATGCTAAGGTGACAAAGTCCTACCTTATAGAGACAGTTTATTCAGTATGCTTGTTTTCTCTTGGCTCTACTCTTCCTCTTCTATCTTACCTAATAACTACTTGAGAAGTGTCTATAATGGGATCAGGGAGAAGAGGATTAGAGAATTAAAAGTCAATCATGACAGTTTCTTCCTTCAAGTAATTCATACCCTAGTGAATTTGCTTCTTATTCCTTCATACTGCATCTTAATCTTCGTGCTTTATTCTTCTTAAGTCTGCATCTTCATGTGTGAGCATTGCCTGACTTTTTGCCATTACCTCTCATCTCATTTCCCTGTACTCTCTGCTTGGGCAATTTCATTCCACTTCCATGGCTTGCATTATCAGACCTTTAAGCACCACCAAATGCACTGCTTTAATCCTGACCTCTCCATCTCTGCCAAAGTCTGGACATGTATTTCCATCTCTCTGTTGTGCTTTTTTCCTTGGAGAAGACCAGTGAATTGCCACATGCTGCGCTGCTTATGAAAAGGAGGCTTAGGAAGGAGCCTATTAATTGAATGACAAACTAAGTTCATGATACATGACTTTAAGGAACTGTAGGAAATTTGCCAATCCAAGAACTCTGATGTTTTTTATAAAATATTTCAGTAATGTAAGCACTTGAGAAGACACTGGGAAACATGAATTAAAATGAGATTTTTATGATGAGCAATGGAAAAATTGCTGGTGTTTTATTAAACGTAATTACTCTAATTTAACTCTAAGTCAAAAGAAGTGGATACATTTGAGAACAAACAAAACCTTTGAACACAAAATTCCTTCCAAAATAAAAATGCAAATTTCAAAGTGAGTACATTAAAGCCTTCTATTGTGTATTAAATGTGTTTCTATAATCCCACCACCAGAGAGCTTAGAGCAAATGCTCATGTTTGATCTAAAGATTTCAAATAGACAACTCAACAAGTTTAAACTGAAACCTTTATCCACCCCCACCCTTAAACACACCTGTTCTGCCTCCTTTTCTCACAGTCTTGCTTGATGGCACAATAAAAGTAATATACGCACACTCTTTGAAAAATTGAATGTCAGTAGTAGGTAAAAAATTAACGTCATTCCTCACTACTACCTTTCTTCCAGAGTCTCACTCCTTAGTAGGATTATTTATGTTTTCATTTCTTATAATTGTTACTGAAGTAATATTAAATAATTTATTGTTACATATTTCTTTGTTGACTCTTTGCTGTGAAAAATTAGGACTTTGGGTCCCCAATTTTGTTAAATGTTATGATTAAAACTGTTTCTTGTTCCACCAAATTTAGAGTGTATTTTTTGATGCCTCACCATTTGCAATGAGGAAATGAGGCCTCAACACACTCTTGACTTCCTCTCCTCCTCGTATCTCCCAAGTTGTGTCAGCTGTGCCATTACATATCCAGTATCAGAGTTTTAACATTTACATCCTGTTTTATGATTATATTTAGTTGTTTTTTCCTTTTCTAAAGTTGATTCTAAAAATTTGAAAGCAAACAATTATCCTTTACAATATTATGACAACATCAATGAAAGAAAAGTAACGGTGCCGTAGAACCAAGTGGTAGGATTGGACTAAGAGGGAAGGAAACATAATTGTATGTTATTTAGGATTGACAGAGAGTGCTTCCAGAGCTAAATTCAAGCAGACTCTGTTTTCTTCTGTTCTGATTGCTCAATATCATGCTGCATTTTAGTTGGCTTTATACTTAAGCCATGATGTTTATATAGATCCTTTAATTTTTCTTGGTGTTACTAATTGCTTTCTTTCACATGCTGACAGAAGAACCATACATTTCCTTCCCATGTCCATAGAATTTCCTGGCTTTTTATTATATTCTTTGTTTAATAAAGTCTACTTTCTTCTTAAAGATAAAACTATTAAAGTGCTCTGAATTCTGTTCAAATTTGGACTTTGTGCTTTATTTGCCTGTTGCAGAGCTATTTTTCTCGAATTTTTTTCCCATTTTATTCTTATATTAATCAGGTTAGGTTTAATGCTGCAACATATCCAAATTTCAGAGGCTTAATTTTGTATGTCTATTTTTCACTCACATCCCAGTCCAAGTAGGACTAGAAAGGAGCTCTGCTTCATGCAGATACTCTGGAAATGGACATTCCCATCAGAAGTTTCAGCTGTCTTCTGGATCTTGATCTCCTCTGCAATCAGCCAGTGGCAGGCAAAGATTGGCGATGGGGAAGGCACACGTGCTTTTAATTTCTTTGGGCTAGAAATGGCACACGTGACTTCATCATATTCCCTTGACAAGAACAGTTATGTGACCCATCTAGATGGAGGAATGCCAGGAATGAGATCCACTGTTTGCCTGGGAAGAGGTGGAGAACACAACCTCTACCAACAGTCCTGAGTCAGTCCCTTGGCTTCTTCTTTTTGTATCTTCTTTTGTTTTGTTGGAATACATAATCAAGATTTTTTTTTCTCTCAGAAGGCTACATGAAGACAAATGTTCTGAATCCTTTCATGTCTAGAAATTTCTTCATTTTACTCTCACACTTAGTATTTTGAGTAGGTACGGAATTCTGAGTTCAAAATAACATTTTTTCCTTAAAACATTATTGCCATTGCCCTGCTGTCTTGCAGTATTTTTTGATTTTTTATTTTCCTTCATTGTCTCTCTTCTTTTCTTCTAGAACTCTTTTAAATGGAATATGGCTCTTCTGGGTTGATCCTTTAAGACTTTGCTTTTATCTTATATTATTTTCCTTTTCTTTGTTTATGTTTTGTGTTCTGGGGTATCTTCCTCAAACCATACTTTTAAATATGTATTTTTTAAATTTCAGCCATCGTATTTTAAATTTCTATGAATACTTTCTTGTCCCTTGATTAATCTTTTTACATCAACCTATGCTTATCTTATTGATATGATCTTTTCTCAAATATCTCTTGGAATCTGCATTAGAATCATTTTGACATTTCTCATATTCTGTGGATTATCTGTTTATCTGGTATTCTTTTTGTCCATCTTGATTTTTTGTTCTGTGCTCTTTTTTTCCCTCACATGGTTGGAAACTCTAAAATAAGTAGCTGAAGGGGATTTTTTTTATGGTTAGATCTGTTTCTCTGATTCCTTGAATGTTTCTCATATAATTTTGTGTATAAGGGAGATATTCTTTTAATATTCTGGGGAACTAATTAACACACTAGAAGCCCAAACCTCTTCCAGAAACATTTATCTATTTTCTCAAAAAACAAAGCTCATTCTACTTAGTGTCTGTGGTATGCAGAATAATGGTTTCCTAAAGCTTCCTGTTTCTTAATCCCCGGCCTCTGTGAATATGTTGTGTTGCGTGGGGCAAGGGGGACATTAAGGTTGTAGATGAAACTGACGTTGCTAATTTGCTGAGTTTGAGCTGGGGAAATTATCTTAGAGTATCCTAGTGGGCCCAATGTAATCATAAGGATCCTTCTAAGTCAACGAGGGAAGCAGGAAAGTCAGTGTCTGAGTCCAAGAGAGATTTGAAAATAGAAGAAGAAGCCATGAGTCAAAGACTATGAGTGGCATCTGGAAGCCAGGAAAGGCTAGGAAACTGATTCTTCCCTGCAGCCACCAGAAGGAATATAATTTTACTGACACTTGAGCTCAATCAGACCCATTTCAGACTTTTGATCTCCAAAACTATGAGATAAATTTTTGTTGTTTTAAGCCACCAAGTTTGTGGTAATTTACAGCAGCAATAGGAGATTAATACAGTCTTATATTAGTGTTTGACACAGTGGACTGTTCTCTACTTCTTTTTAAAAATCTCCTCTCTTGGATGCTGTGCTCTCATGCACTCCTGTTTTCCTATCACCAATCTGGTCCCTACTTCTCGGTCTGCTTTGAAGTCTCCTTCTCGTGACCTCTAAATGTTGAAGGATCCCATGGTTGGGAAATGAGCACATTTTTACCTTTCTTTCTACACATTCCCCCTGGATGATCTCATCCATGCTCTTGGTTTTAAATATAAGCTTTATGGTGGTGACTCCAAAAGGTTTACCTTGAGCTGAGACTTCATCTGTACATTTATGGAATTGTACAGTCAATTGGCTATTTGATATCCCCACTTGAGTATTTCAGAGCTCACTCAAGTTTGATATTTCAAAAATGAAGTCATGATTTTCCCTTGAATCTTATGATTCCTGCCTCACCCAGCAATGGCCACAGTAATGCTGCAAAACAAACTTCCACGGGTACATCCAAACTGCCGTAATATTTTTTTCTGGAGTGAAGAAGTCTTCACTCATTCAATAAATATTTATTGATAGAGCTCCTCTTAAGTGCCACACACATGACTTCTCTTGTTGACCCTAAGTAAGGCTCTGTCTTTATTCTCTATCAGAGCTGATTCACTAATTTCATGGAAGAACTCTTGTTCTAAGAACCAGAGCAATTTTAGTGAATAAAACACACAAATCTTTGCACTCATGGAGCTTACAATCTAGGGAGGGGAGCAAATTTTTTACCTGGTTTTCCTGCTTCCTCTTGTGGCTTCAAACATTCTGTTCACCTCACTGACGCCACAATTATTTGAATAGTGAGAGAGATGATGTCACCCTCTTGCTTAGTAACTTTGATGGCTTTACATTATGTACTGGCCAACATGCAGTTGCTTTATTGTGGCCTACCAAGCCCCGTTTGACCTCTCTTCAGCTACCACTTACGCTCATCTCAGATCCTTTACATCTCACATACTGTGCTCCATCCACATCCTTTCCCTTTCAATTCCAGAACACATCAAGTTCCTTTCCAGCTTAGAGGCTAGCACATGCTGGTCTTTTACCTAGAATGATATGTTCCTGGATCTTTATAGTGCATTTCAAGTCTCAGCTTAAAAATCACATTCTCAGTGGCTTTGCTAAAGACCTTAACTTATACTTAGACTTCTCATCTTTCCCAGGGGACTTTGTTCACTAACTTTTCAGGGGACTATCAATTTTCATGTATGTAAGTGTGCATTTACTTGTTTAATTCAGACCGTTTCTTCCAACTAGACTGTGCGTAGGATCCATGTTTATTTGACTCACTTCTGTGTACCCAGTGTCTAGTACAATGTCTAGCGTGAAGTAGGCACTCAAAAACTGTTTTTAGATTAAATATATTCATGAATGGTGGTATTTCAGGCATTGGTGAAAAAGTATAATGGGGAGATGTGAACATTATGGAGCTGGGCCTATAGGCCCAGTGGTGTCTTCTTGGCATCCCTCAAACCACAAAATGCAGGCTTTACTGGTAAACTTGGCCTCATTAGAAGAAATTATTTTGTAATTAGGTAAAACTAGGGCAGGGCAGGGTGAATGACTTGTGTAGGGTAAAACAGGAAAATCACTGTGGAGTTGGGAGAGAGCCAGGTCTGTAGCCCAGACCTATCTATTGGAGGCGAGGTTCCCAATATAGGTCCTGCGGGGGCAACTCAATGTTCCAACCGCACTGTGACCCACTCGCCCAAGAGGGGGCCGGAAAAAGAAAGGCTCCCGCCAAGTTTGAGAGTTTCCAGGCCACTTTGCTTATGGTTTGGCTTGGGGTTCCTGCTTCCCTTTGCCATTGCCCCTTGGGCTCCTAACCTTAAATCAAGCTCTCAATCTTTTCTCCTGCTCAGAATGAACCAGTGACTTTTAATTGCATTTTTCCATTCGGGGTCTTTGAAATCGGCATTGCTTTGCTTTTGTGGGTTTAACTTGACCTTTAATGTTCTCTTGGCAGATTTCTGTTATTGGAGGGGATGGGATTTTTTATTTGTTAGAGAGAATGGAGTCTAAGCTTGGGACTTCAGACCCTTAAGCTTTCCGTTAAAAACAGAGAGATGACTAATAACTATTTAGTGTGTAATGATGGCTTAGCAGTATTTACCACTGATTTAGGCTCTCTGGCTCCATTACCTAGGATATTTTCCTGACTTAAACATTCCTCAGTTCTTTAGCCAACAGCTGTCCACATTTTTTTTAAGTCCCCAAACCTCCAGAAATTATGATTTCACATTTCTAATAGGCTGTTTTCACTGTTCAATCAAAAAGGCTTCTTGTGCCTTGTAGCGTGTGTCCCAAAGTGAATTTAATACAAATCACAAGTGGAGAACACAAGCAAAGGATAAAGCCCAAATCCTTCCTAATGGGGCCCACACCCGGCATCTCCATCCCTGACTGCCAGCTGGGTCTGAAGCAGGTGTGTGAAGGCACGAGGGGTAAACATAGAGAGGAAAAAAAAAAAGCCACAAAAAGAAATAATGATTGAAGGAACAGGAATGTGTGATTCAACCTTTTTCACCTTCATCAACTTTTGGAATCTCCTTCCTGGTGGGAAGAGAGAGGAGTCCACATAAGAACTCAAAGGTAATTATTCCCTTAGGATAATACTTCAAATGAATGCCTTAGCATTGTAGTCATTCATTAATTGTGACATTCAAGAAATATGAATTGATTTGAGGGTACAAAGACAACAGAGACACAGACTGCAGCCTCAGTGGCATATATATATTTTAAAGTTTATAGTATAGAGAGATAGTAAGGAGTGGAGAAAGCACTGGTGGTTCAGAATCGTGGGTTTATAATGATAATAATCACAACAATAAGTAATTTGATAATTTATGCCATTCACAGAGAGGTTTCCATGTGACAAGCATTATGTTAATTGCTTTATAACATGTGCCCTTTTAATTCTCTTTATAAGCAAGAAAGGTGGGCAATCGTATGACCCCCTATACTACAGATAAGAAAACTGCAGCTTTGCAAGACTTTTTTACTTGGTTGTGGTCACAAAACCCAAAATTGGTGCATTCTAACCCCAATCTTTCTCACCTCTCATTCTACGCTTTTAACTATGATATTAGTGGAAGTTTTCAAGGGGTGGAAGTTGGAATTTCCACTGACTTTTCTAGCTTCATCACTCTATGACCTTTGTGATGTACACAACTCACAGAGTATCAGCGCAGACTCTGAGAGATGGTGCATGTTCTGGGCATCAGGCCTGTGAGGCCTTGGGAAAGTTAGAGCTCTGAGCTTGAGGTCAAATGGCTGTGACTTTGGTCTTAACTCTGCTTCTTACAGGCTGCAAGACTTTGTTTTCTTCTTCTTTACAGTGGGAGTTATCATACCAAATTTCACTCCATCTAAGGATTAGGGAGTGGGAGGAATGAGCTAATAGGTAAGAAAATATTTTGTAAACTATACTGAGCTTTGAGGTTGTAAGGAAGTACCATTATTACATTCACATTAGACAGTACTAGACGTGGCTTCTGATTCCATGAACTAATGAAATAATGTCAATTGTCATCCATCGACTGCATATTATGTGGTAGGCGATGTGTTTACTACTCAGTGTTTTAATTTAATCCTGGAAAGACATTCTTCAAAGTACATATTATTACTCCCCATTTTACAGAAACTCACAAGCTCATAGAGGCAAAGTAACTAGGCTTTTGTAATGAGGCAGTGGATAAGTTGGGATTCAAACTCAGGTCAGTCTGATTTCACAGTTCTTGCTCTTTCTGCTATGTTGCTTTTCTTGGACATATTTGTTTAAAAAATACCACGGAATGATAGAACTGGAAGCTGTCTTAGAAATTATCAAATTTGTCAAACCACTTATGGAAATTTTTTAGGAAGCAAATGCAAGGCCCTCTGCTTGCATTCAATGTATAAGTCATGGATCTTCTGGTCAAGTAGCAAAAACCCAATGACAACTGGCTTAAACAGAAAGGAGACTTCCCTGGTTGCATAAATGAAAAAACAGTTTCAGGCACGGCTGAATCAAAGGACTCAGTCATATCATCAGGATTCATTTTCTTCTCCTCTGAGCTCTACTTTCCTTTGTTTTGGCTTTTTTTTTTTTTTATGTTCTTTGTGGTAGCTCATGATAGCTCCAGGCTTACATCATCCTTGCTGTGGGTAATCTTAGGAGAAGAATTCTCCCTTCAGTCTTGATTTTATTCTTACTAGCCTCAGATAAGTCATGCACCCATCACTGACACAGTTACTGTATTCAGGGGATAGATCATGTGGTTAGTTGAGGCCTGACTCCCATGTCAACTCCAAAACTATATGTACTGAGTATAGGGGAGAAATCGTTTTCAAAGAAAAAGAAGGCTGTTATTATTGGAGGAAGAGGGTATGAACGGTGGGAAGGCAAAAACAACAGATATTCCCCATGCCTGTGAAGGCCCACACCTATTTGGGGAAGTCATTCAAGTTGCCTCGTTCTTGGCCCCTATCTTGAAATTTCCCCTTGGCATCTCAGAGGAAGACTCTATGGCTCCTGTTTTGGCATAGAGCCACCTGATACCTGCCCCCCCCCCCCACACACACACTCAGTGTGATACCTGGGAATGTTGGTATGCCAATCATACAAGAGATCTTTAGCAGGTAGGTCAGTGGGAATATGTACACAATAGACATGTAGGATGAGGAAAAATACTGAGCACTAATACACTCCTGGCTGGCATTGCTGGACAATGGCAATCCCACACACACAGGTGACATAGAGATTTTCCACACAGACTACTTCTGCATCTCCTCAGGTAAGAAGCATTGATCCCATTTTCTTTCTTAGAACTCCTCATTCATATGAAACTCTTGAGCTGTGAAGCTGGAAGAGCCCTTTAGAGAAATCTAGCCCAACTCCCTTTTTGGACTTTTGACCAAACTGAGACTGAGTGATCTAAGTGGCTCTTCTAATGCTACACAACTAGTGAGAAGCACAGCTCAGCCCAGAACCACAAACTCTTGACTTGACGCTCCCCGCCCCACCCCTCTGAAGGACAGCTGGATAATGTAGGTCTTCTGAAGCACATGCTATATGAATAAGTGAGAACCTGGCATCAAGCAAAGATGGCAATGTCTGCTGAGGACTCACACATTCTTTCTTGGCCTTGAATGTTCCCATAAACATTGCAGTACTGGAGGAATGGTTACAGACCCAGACCTCAATGTTTGTGCTCCTGTTCTGCCTTAGATTAAGTTAAATATTGTTTGTAGATGATACAGATAAATAGGCTCAACCATGAGCCTGTCTGGATGGTTAAAAGGATGCTGTTTATTTCTCTAAGAGGTTGCCCAGCTGTGTAAGAGGGCTGTTGGACTATTGCCTCATTTCACACACAGCCTTCCTATTTATTTCATGACTTGACTTCAGAGAATGCACTTAACTGGCTTGCCTGGTTGTCATTTGTCATGCTTCTACTGGATTCAGATTCAAGTGTCCCAGTGGCAGTGAACTTGTCATCTCCCTCCCTCCTGAACCCCCCCCTCCCAGTGCCAAGGATTGTGCCAGTAATCTGCGGCTGCTCCATCAATGGAAACTGAATTCAGTGTATGAAAGAGTGATTGATTAATTAGAAAATTAGAGGAGGTTCTCAGGCTTAAAGTGTATGAAAGTGTAATAGATGAGTGACAGGGAACAGTTGGTCTCTGTGTCCAGCAGGCAAAGAAAACAATGAAAAGAGATTTACGTAAAGCTGTTGGAATGTAGATCAGCCATTAGGAAAGACGAACTGCCAATGATTGTGAAACTCTTTGAAGTGCTTTTGGCTGTAGGAAGGGCATTGGATTTAAGAACTTTCTTGACAATTTATTAGCTGTGTGACATTGGAAATAATCATTGACTATCTCACCTTCTCCTCTATAGAGGGGTCTGAGGTGACAACTAAACTCATGAGGCTGTTGGGAGAATAAAAATTAGGTAATGCCTGAAGACCCCAGCATAAAGGTTATGTGTAGTAGTTGCTTTACATTCTAGCTCCTATCTTTCTCTTTCCTTCTTTCACCTTAATATTTAATCTTTTCTTTTTATTCAAATAAGTAAAATTGGTTTCCAAAATTAGATAATAAGAGGTGATGAAGGTTTGAACTAAGCAGTATAAATGGAGCAAAGAAAATGAGAAGCATTGAGAAACATTAAGAAAATTTGAAGGGACAGGATTTGATGTGTGAGTGGGTGTAGAAGTTATGAGAGAAGAAAAGACAGTGCTGTTCTCAGAGATAGGACACAGCGGAGGGAGGGATAGTGTGTTATGCTATCCAGGTAGATGGATAGATTAATAATCATATAGTCAAAGAAAGGATTTGCCTTCTCCTGTATGAGCTCAAATCCTCTTAGAGTCATTTTTGCATGTTGAAGAGCCTAAACCAGAAGTGAAAAGTTTTTGTTTTTCTTCCCTTAACCCCATGAGACTCTCCTGCTGTGACTTCTACACCTGGCTTTGCTTCAGAATCACCTGAATTGCTTCCTAAATATACAGCTTTCTGGGCTCTGTCTCCAGAGATTCTGGTTCGTTGATCTGGAGCGGGGACCTTGGCTTCTGCATTTATAGACAAACTCCAGAGGTGATAATGATGCATGGCCAGGACTGAAGATTAAAAAACAAGAAGTTAGTGTTCACTGTCAATGTTCTATCAGCCTAAGACGTATTGTCAAAGTGCATCACCTAAGGAACACACTGGGGCACTCTGAGAGAGTGAGTTCCCCATATTTTGCATCTGTCTTTGTATGTCTTTTGACTATCTGGTGGTTGGATCAAACCACTTTTTCATTTTCTTCTAGTCTCCAATCTCAAGGTCTGGGTCTCATTGGTTCTTCTGGGTTGGAGCATCCCTGATGGGGAGAATGGGAGGAGCTTGCCCAGCATTGGCTTCTTTAGGGCTGGCACAGGAGTCGGGGGTATCTCTTGTGGGCATCTCTGGACCTGAAAGCAAATGAACACCCGTGATCATCCTTTTATTATAGCACTTCTTTAAGTGTTTTCCGTAAAGTAGATGTAATTGTTCCTCTTTCACAGATGAGGAAATCAAGCTCTCGAGCATTCAATAACTTTCCTAAGGTTCCAACAAGGGAAAGTCAGAGCCCGTATTTATATCTGAATTCCTTCCCTTTTCCATTCTTTTATTTTCTCTTCTCACCATACCATCTGTCTGCTTCTTGCACTACATTATGAGCTTTTTGAGGAGAGGGCTCATATATTCAGCTATGTTTTCCTTTTACATCTGGCACAGTACCTTGCACATAGTAGATATTTTTTAAATGTCTAGTGAGTAAATAAATAGCACATTCATTATTCTTAACGGTCTCATTGGTTATTTTTCTAATTAGAGTGAAAGTTCCAAGAGCATAATAATACATCTTGTATCCTTCTTAGTGTCACCGGTGTGTGGACTGTGAAAAATTGTACAATTAACACCAAATGCTCATGAAATACTTGTGAAATGAATGTAAACGGAATATCTGGCACAAAGGACAAGCATTAATTTCTATACCCTAATTCTCTACTGGCTTATTGCAAAGGCTGAGAGGGGTCTGGGATCCATGACTGACTGAGTACAGGCAATTGCTAGTACCATCACCATTTCCTTTTCTGATTAGAGGCTATCAAAGATTGCAGCTATAGAAGTCAGCCCCAGTCCAAAGGTTGTCCCACTGCACCACAGTAAAAGACTGCTCTGTTCTAGTCTGCTCTGTCTCCACAAAGTCGTGATTTCTCTACTGGCCTCAGAGGGCGTGCCTGGTGCCTACCAGAGGAATGGTGGACCAGGATAGGAGGCTGCAGCTTGCTCTCTGCCCAGGGCACAGCATGGAGCTGATGACTTGTACTTAGCTAAAGCCCGTGCCAGCCTGGGTAACATCTTTTTGGGTGCAGACCTGGAGTTACAACTTTAATAATTGTACCAACTCAGCTCATTGTACAAAAGATTGGGAAAAATGGTTTAATATTAAGCACACAGGTTTACTCAATTTTAGTTCTATCAATCTCTACAAAGTACCTCCTTCAGTAAAATGTGACCCAACTACGTTCCTTGAAATACTTATTTAAGTATTGATGCCCTGTTAGGTTGGACTTGGCCACTGAGATTCTCTTAGGTAGGCTCCATCTTTCTCACCAACTCCCGTGGTACATACATGTCAATGATTTTGCCACAGTCTACCCAGGATTACTTAGTCTTTATCTTAGACTTTACAAATTGTGAGTTATAAACTGTCAAGTGAGCATAACATTTTTCAAAATGATAATTATCATTAGTATTTTGATAAAATATGTAATATTAAACATGTGTTTTGAAAGGAAATATTAAATGTGAACTCTGGAATCATATTCTTTAGGCTTGAATCCTCACTTACTAGTTTAAGGTTTCCCAACCTCAGCATTATGGACATTTTGGGCCAAATAATTCTTTGTTGGGGGGCATTCTGTCCTGTACACTGTAGGATGTTTAGTGGCATTCCTGGCCTTTACCTACTAGATGTAAATGCACCTTCCCAGTTATGATGATTAAAAAGGCCTCCAGACATTGCCAAATATCTCCTGGCTTGGGGGTGGGGTGAGGTGGGACAGCCAGTAATTGTCCTGGTAAGAGAACCACTGCCCTAGCTGATGACCTTGGGAAATGTTTAAACCTCTGTGGGATTCTATTCTTTTAACTGTAAGAATTTATATAATACACCCCAACTTATACTGTTGTGAATGGATATAACACATAAATTCATCAGCCTGCACTTGGTATAGAGTAAGAGCACAATAAATATTAGTTACTGATATCAGTTATTTATCATTGTTTATGTATCAAAGACACGAAGTATAGTTAGACTATATAGGCCATGCTAAAATTGGGAAAACAAAAATGAAAAGTTTGTTTTCCTAAATTTGTATAGGAAGATTGAATCACAGTTAGATTTAGAACAGTCAAATCTAGTTGTTCTCAGGTGTTAATCTGAGTGACACTGCCCAGGTCCTACCCTACTAATCCTTAAGGAAAATTTCTGATTTTTAATCCTAATATGCAATTTGTTCATACAGAACTTACTTTAAGCCTTAATATGATGTAAAACAACAACAACAACAAATTGAGTCCTCTTAAAAAAACTACTGAATTTCAAATAATTAAACTCTAATTTGATTTATCCATTAAATATAGAGCCCACTCGGGAATTACCTGAGTTATTCCCTTGGAAAGCCATCCATGGCCCAAGGAGATCCAAGGATGAGCTTCACAAGGTATATAAATCTCCTGAAATTACATGAGAAATCTTGAGCGTATGTGCATTTTTGCCAGGTTCCATAACATTAATCCAGTTCTCAAAGGGCTTCATCACTCCCCAAAAGCAAAGAATTACTGTTCGACCTGTTGAGTTAGAGTGAGAGGTCAATCTGGTTGTCTTCAGAACTCTGCCACTGACCTTTAGGGTGATAATATGTGCTGCCTGGACTTCAATTTTCCTGTCTGTAAAATGGACATGATGGAACTAAGTGACCTCTCAAGTCCCATTTCATTATAACATCTTATAATTAAAAAATTTAGCCTTTAAAAATCTTAATCCTTTTGCAAGTCTATATTATTAACCTTCTCAAAGTACCGTCAACCTAAAGCTTCTCTAGAAACATTTGCTTCTCAAAATTCTCAGATTCATAATGGTAATCATGATTTTACTATTTTTTTTTTTTTGCTACGTACAGAAAATATACATTCAAGAATGAGGTTTATGAAGTGTTCTACCAAGTGACAGACATCCTAAGTGGCAAGAAAGTCAAAACAGCATAAAGAGACCTGTCTGGCTTGGTACAGAGACCTTATGACCTATTAGGATCCCACTCTTGATTTTCGGCAGGAAAGAAAGCAATGAAGCGGGTGTGCTTTTCACTGCAGAGTTTCTTTTGCCCCCCAAAGCACCTCTCTTTCTGCAAGCACCCAGTAGGAATGAAAGGATGATGTTGATCATAACTCTGTTGCTTTGATTTGGGAAAAACTCATAAAACATGAATTTCCTAGTTTTGGTGGTCCCTCAGTACCCAATAATCTAAAGACTGTTCCTTTCTCTAAAGAGTAAGTGGTGCACTCATATTAAAAAAAAAAAAAAGAAATAAAAAAAAAAGACTTCAACTCTCAGAGGCTCAGGTGTGCTCAGTGGTGAAACCTTAGAAGACAATTTTTTTTTCTTCGAGAGCATGCGGTGAGAAAATAACTAATTTCTACTCCAGAATTAATTATTATTAATTAATAAATTATCTTTGCCCATGACAGATTACAATAGGAGTATATTTATTTATTTATTTATTTATTTTGTGAGGAAGATCAGCCCTGAGCTCACGTCCACGCCAATCCTCCTGTTTTTACTGAGGAAGACCGGCCCTGAGCTAATAACTATTGTCAATCCTCCTCCTTTTTTTTCCCTTTTTCTCCCCAAAGCCCCGGTAGATAGTTGTATGTCATAGTTGCACATCCTTCTGGTTGCTGTATGTGGGACACCGCCTCAGCATGGCCAGACAAGCGGTGCGTAGGTGCGCGCCGGGGATCCGAACCCGGCTGCCAGTAGTGGAGCGCGTGCACTTAACCGCTAAGCCATGGGGCCGGCGGGGTATATTTATTTTTATGTCATCAATTCTATCATAAAACTCAACTTGGGGAAAGGAGGAAAATAATTTTAAAAGGCTTACACTATAGGTTTATAACGAGAGTAATTTATTTAGGGGATATGGATTGTTGCTAGTGTGTCATCAAGCCCTGTCTATCAAACCCAAAGATTAAAAGTTTAGATCTATAATCTATTGATCCTATAGTTTATGGTAGAAGGATGCTTGAAAGTGCAGTTTCATTACAGACTTTGGTAGCTATAGAAAACCAGAGACAATCCAATCTCCTTCTTTTTTGATCTTTTCCTCCCCAAAGCCCAGGTGCATGGTTGTATATTCTAGTTGTAAGTCCTTGTAGTTCTTCTATGTGAGCCGCCACCACAGCATGTTTACTGACAGACGAGTAGTGTGGTTCTGCACTGGAGAAGTGAACCTGGGCCACTGAAGCAGAGTGCACCAAACAGTAACTACTAGGCTATCAGGGCTGGCTCCAGAGACAATCCAGATATGAACAAGAAACAAATTTTGGTTGAATAATAGACATTGAAGAGGGCAAACTAGGTAGGAGTTATAGCAAGACAGATTTAATTTCAATTAAAGAGGATTTTAATAATTTCCATTGTTCAATAATCATAGGCTACCTAATTTGATCAGGACTGAGGGTTTCTAGGATGTGGGGCTTTCAGTTACAAAATCAGAAAAGTTCTAGGGGAAACCAGGGTGAGTTGGTCACCCTAACAACAGATTGAGAAAGTTTTTGAAGTAGTGAGTGCTCCATCATGAGAGGTGGTCAAGTAGAAGCTGACCAACCAGTTCTCCGGAATGTATCAGAGAAGCTTTTGTTTTTGGGAAGGAGAATGAGCTCAATAACCTCTGCGTGAGCCATCCAAGTCTGAGACACTGAGAGAATCCACGAAGAAAAATAATCTGTGGTAGAGCCAACCTCATTGCTAAACCCTCTGGAATTATAAATCTTTCCATATTTAGAATTCATATTTAGAATTCAAGTGAATTGAATCTTCTAAAATAATCCCTAATCCCTTGGGAGAATTTCTGCAATAAAGCTATCCATTAAGAAAATAGTCTAGATAGAAGCAGACTGTTCAGCATATTTACAATGAGAAAAGCAAATCATTTGAAATAAAAAGATTTATGTTTAGTTCTAAGTCCAGCACTCAGAGGATTTAGACAATTTGTTTAATCTCCTTGATCATTGATTTTCTTATTTCTAAAATGAGGATAATAATATCAAACCAGCCTATTTTATGGGGTTGTTGGGAGGATCATGCAAGCTTGTGTATGTCAAAGCATTATGAACTGCAAAACACATCCATTTTTGTTGTAGATTTTTTTTTAACGTGATTTTCCGTATCATCCTGAGATGTTGACAAGGCTGATATTGTGCTCATAAACCAAATGGGTGTGTAAAAGTTGCATTATTTAAAGTAGGCTAAACTATGATGACAAAAAGATGACATAATATATAACAGATTGATCTCAATAGCAGATTATTTCTGGTTGGTGTAAATTGTTCATCACAGTAATTCATAGACCCTGGCACCTTCCAGCTTGTGGCTCTGGCTCTCCCTAGAGTTTCACTGCCATCCTCATCCAGCTGGTGGGACAGCGAAAGGGGAATATGGAGACATCACACTTACTTTTTAAAAGCAATGCCCAGAAATGGCACCCATCAAGTTCACTCATGTTCTATTGGCTAGAACTCAGTCATATGACCAAACCATGCGAGAGAGTCTGGAAATTGTAGCCTAGTGTGGGCCCAGGACTATTGGAAAGATCTGAGGAGATAGGACATGTCAAATCATCATGAGCTGTGATACTCGTGCACATAAGTTTTACCTTAATCATTGTGATTCTTCTCCATCCCGGGAAGCTCACATGGATTTTAATTTTAATGAATAGTCAACAGTCTCTGCCTCAAAATTCCCTTGGTTATACCATGTTTTCAGCTAATCTTAACTAGTTCTAGTGTTTGGGATTAGTTCCTGTTACCGGCCCAGATTCATCTACTCAAATATGCCATAAGAAACTGGGAAACGCTTGGATGAAACTGAGAATAAATATTAATTACTAAATCTCTAGTCTCCTTCAATTACTTTATTCTGCATTTATAGAGCACCTACGATGTGCCAGGCATGTTGCTGAGTATTGGATACCCAGCAATGGACAAAACATGGTACCTTCCCTCAAGGAGCTCACAGACTTTATTGATTTATTTTTCTTGGTTTACCCAAAGATTTTTCTTTCTCCTACTTGGTCTATGTCAGTCCAATATGCATACATAATAAAACTGTTCACGGGAACTCTGTGATGAAAGTTTGGCTTTATCTCACACAATCAGCTCCTGTTTCTTTTCCATCATATTTCTTGGTCCTACTCTACCTATTGATTATCTGTTTCTTTTCCATCATATTTCTTGGTCCTACTCTACCTATTGATTATCTATCTCCTGCCTTAAGAAAAGCTTCAGTTCAGTGACAGACACCAAATAATGTGTAAAAGAAGTGCCTAAGGGGATAACACAACAATTGCAAGTTGGATTACAAAGCTGCTTTCTGCCCTTCAGTATCAATTGGGATGCTTTGCTTACCACTAACAGAAACCCCTGCTTCGACTAACCTAAGCAATAATAAAAACCCTGATATTTCCCCTAAAGAGAAGCCCTGCAGTGGGGCAGTTACAAGATTGGATATGTCAGTGATTCAACCATGACATCAATGACTCAAGCTATCTGTGTCAACATTGTCACTCAGTATGTTCCCTCATAGTCACAAGATGACTGCTGTAGTTCCAGTTATTCAGACATCTAGGAAAAGACATATCTAGGAAAAGATGAGGAACCATCTTCCTCCAGTCACATCACTGTAGGTGCAGGAAAATTCTTCAAAGAGGCTCCCTGTTGACCTCCCCTTTGCCCACAATGGCATCAAATGCCCATTCCTAAGTCAATTATTGGCAAAGGGAATGTAATTACTGTGACTGTTTAGTTAAGTACAAGGCTGGATGGAGGAGGGTGTATTATCCAAATAAAGTCACATTTCTGTTAGCAAGAAAGAAAGATGATGTGTGCATTTAATTTAGGAAAACAATAATGTTGGCTGCACCATCAGTACCCAGATTCATCCCAGACAGTCCTGTTATTGCCTCTAGCTTTATTTTTCTAACTCCTCTCCTGTTATCTAATTTGGCTATTCTCACATTTCTCTTTTCATCTCTGTATACTATTCTCTCTCCTAGTTATACTCCCCATCTTGAACACTTTAATCTGGGCTGGCCCGCTTTGCTGATACATAAAAGCAAGCTACAGACAATATTCACAGGCAGCATGTCATTTGCTCTGCTGAGATGGATATGACTGTGGGATTTGCGAGGACTACTCAGCTATATGGATGTGCAAGGTAAAAAGATATTGGCTTAAATAAAATAAGGTCTGAGTTCCATGGGTAGAATTCTTTTTTTTTTTTTTTTTTTTTGTGAGGAAGATCAACCCTGAGCTAACATCCATGCTAATCCTCCTCTTTTTGCTGAGGAAGACCGGCTCTGAACTAACATCTATTGCCAATCCTCCTCCTTTTTTTCCCCAAAGCCCCAATAGATAGTTGTACGTCATAGTTGCACATCCTTCTGGTTGCTGTCTGTGAGACGTGGCCTCAGCATGGCCGGACAAGCGGTGCGTTGGTGAGTGCCCAGGATCTGAACCCGGTCTGCCAGTAGCGGAGCGCGCGCACTTAACCGCTAAGCCGCGGGGCCAGCCCTGTGGGTAGAATTCTTTATTCAAGAACTATACCTCCTCCCTTTTGACACGTCCCACCACAGGATACTCAACATAATTAATTGTTAATTCTACAGTTGAAAATTGGCGTTTTAAATCAATGCCAGGTGTTCCACAGAAGTGCAGCAAGGTTCTCCGTAGGAACAGGTGGGTTTAGGCATGAGGGCCCCCACATTCCCTACTCACCCAACCCCATCTTGTGTTTTACTCAGACAGGCTGATGTGTCTATCTGTTATATATAACACTTTTTTTTGAACAAAAGTTTTCATTATTTAAAAATAATTTTAAAATGACTCTTCAAGATAATCATTTAGGAGCCCCTCATTCCTTTTGACCCAAAACTGTTTATATTAGATCTTATCTCCCTACTTCCAAGCTCTTGACTCCATAGGCTATATCTTTGATCCTACCATCATACACTTAAAGATTTAACGTATGTCCTAATTCTACCTCTTGACTCTTCACATGGGATTTTTCTTGATATGCAATTGTCCTCCTTTCCCACACCATCTCCCAAAGAAGAGCAAGTGCCCTCTGTTATTTATGATGATAACCTACAGCTCTGATTTCCAGCTCACCTCTTTTTCCAATACCTTAGCTGGTTCCCGGTTACAACTGTTCCAGTCCACTCTGTACCGTGGAAGAAGGGTTTGAATACTGACATAGAATTTCCTTGAACTGATTCTAGGAAATCCCTTGACACATCTCTTAGTCTCCTTCAAATATTTGTACTGCTCACAACAATTCTTATTTCTATCTCAATTGTGATTCTCCAGGCACCAAGCTCTTTGTCTCCTACTGGGAAAATTTCTACTTTGAAAAGCCAACACCTTATGTTTCAAAGGCTGAATGCAATTACTTCACTGACTGAAATCTCTACTATGACTACATTTGCCTCTTTAAACATGGTAAATATCTTGCCCACAGAATCTGTGGAATTCTTGTCTCTTGAGACATATGAATTTGAACTGGACCTGGTCCTCAAAAAGATGATTGTTGTGTTGGCAAGGGGATGGATGGGATGACCTGGAAGGTCTACTCCAGCTCTAATTTTGATGATGTGATTCTAACCAGATGGGGCCAATGGCATATTAGACGTCTATTGATGCTACCTCTGTGCTTTTCATCCTGGGTTTATTCTTCTGGTAACTGTATATTTTCTTTGGCTCGAGCTCTCCATTTGTGATGCACAGCATGTGCGTCACAAAAGCCCTTTGTGTCTCACATGGAGCAGGCTGCAAAGGGTTCATGAAGCAACTGAGCAAATCAGATGTCTGCATCTACATTTTCATTTTCTTATGGAAACCCTGCGATCCTTCACAGATTGCAGCTTTTAGTGTATTTTATTTATTTGAATATGGCCAAAGACATGACTTCTTAATGTTATGGTGTCATGTCTGTGCCTGAAGAAAAATAATAAACCATAGTACAATATCACACCATGGTTTTTCCTTAACAAGAAAGCAGAATAGTTGTTAAACAGTAATTTAAAGATAGTTGGATAGTCATTAGATAAATACAACTTGCCTAGACACCAGATCTTTTACAATTTTAGCAATTATATATTAGGCATTACATATTACTTGGAAATATGAACTGTCTATACTTCCAGAGGTTTCTTTTTCATCTACTCATGCTACATTGGGAAAATAAGTGAAAAACAAGATGGAATCTATTGGTAATAAGAGCTGAGGGATTTCTTTGCAGCTCATTTTGGGGTTCATCAACACACTGTATCTCATCATTAGCCCTGCCGTGAACTGAATCGGAGGCTGGCTGTAGAGGTACAGGCATTTGTACTTAGAATTCTGCCAGCCAAACATGGGACACCTTTTATGGCAGGACACATTTGATCTCTTCTATTTCTTCTCCATATTGAGGGGCAACCCATGGTACTTGCTGGTCTGGCTATCTTCTTTTGCTGGGGCCTGATGATTCCCCATCGCTTATAGGCAAAAATCCAAATTCCTTAGCCTAACATCTAAAGTTTTTCTTGGTCAGACCTCAAGTTATCTTTCCTATTCTCATTACACCTTGATATTTCTCCCTGAATACTAACCTAGAAAACCTAAAACTATTTGTCATTCCCAAATAAACACTTCCTAGCACATCTCAAAGCTGTTGGTCTACCTTTCCCTTTGTTTAGATTTCCCACACAACTCACTTGCTCCTAGGGAACTCCTATTCATCTTTCAAAATACAACTTAAATGCCATTAACTTTCATTCATAACATTCATCAGACGTCTCCTAAATATTGGATGCTAGGGTTCCTGCCCTCACAGAGCTAGTTTAACCGTGCAAGAAAGAGAAGAAATTTAATTTGTTGTATCTGCTAGATTGCAAACTCCTTCTGTCAGAGACTATATTATCCACCTTAATTCTCTGGTACCTCACAGAGCCTGGCTCATAATAGGTGCTCAGTAAGTATCAAATAGTGAGAAGGTAATAAGGTAGGTGAATGAACATCATGAGATTACACAAATTTTTATATTTTGCTTTTTGATAGTTGCCTGATGTCCAATTCTGTACCATGTTGATTTCCTCAATTACATGAAATTTAATATCATATAGTAATCCTTTTTTCAAGTTTAAATTATTTCTACGTGACCAGTAATTATTTCTCAAGAATAATGTCCACATGGTGTTTCTTTTCCTCTATATCCTGAAAATGGAAATTATCAGTGGGTGAGTTCAGAACTTATTGCATGTTTTTCTTCTAACTGAGTGAGATTTCTAGCAGATGTTTGATTAATTACTCTCACTGTGACCATATCAAACCTGACTATAAGAAGTATATGGGAAATTTATCACCATTTCTTTTCTCTTGCTGGGGGCTACAGTATGCCCTCACAGTTATTTCACTTCACTTCAGTTTGTGTTTACTAAAATAAGTTTGTGTCTGACAATAGATTGAAGTTCCTTGAGAAGTAATGATGTCCATTATGGAACATTTGAAGCAGAATTTGGTTCAATTCTATCAGCATGTCTTTTATTAGCAGGAAAGTTGAAATAACACTCCTTTAGTGTTCTTTCTAGATAGAAAACAAAGCAATTCTTGACATTTTGAAGGAGGATGAACTCTTCTCAGAATTCTATTGGTCAAAAGCTGAATAAACCACAATATTGGCATTTTGGAAAATATTTAAATTATTTTCTTCTAGTTATTTTAGCAATAATGGAATTCAGCTCAGGAAGTTTATGTTAAAATCCAATCTCACTGGAGTTTCAGTGAGCTTTTCCCCTTGAGTGATGGATGATAAAGACTCAAAGACTCTTTAGCTGAATTGTGCCTCTTTTTATACCCCCACCCATTCTGGCTAAAGAGCACATTTCATGTAAATGGAGAGTTTTATTTAACACAGATCCCAATCCAATGTGGATTCCTTGTTATCAGATTGGACTACTCAGAGGAAAAAATACGATAGTTAATATTTACAAATACTGACATCAGTTTAGCCCTTTGGAACTTAAAAATATAGTTTCTTGATTTTTCAGTGATAACTCAGGAGGAGCTGTTTCAGTTGGGCAGGCAAAGTTTCATATTTATCCTCTGAAAGCTGGTTTGTGGGGAGGTGCACAAATATTATTAGCCGATTATCATTAACATTTTTGCAATACAGCATGAGTTTTTGTAATGACACCACATTCAGAAAGGTGGAAGAATTAAGCTGCGATCCTAAGCTTTTCACTCACAATCATGTTAAATTAGAACAAAAGGGGCTGGCTCTGTGGCTTAGTGGTTGGGTGTGCGCACTCTGCTACTGGCGGCCTGGATTCAGATCCCGGGCGCGCACCAACACACCGCTTGTCCGGCCATGCTGAGGCGGCGTCCCACATACAGCAACTAGAAGGATGTGCAACTATGACATCCAACTATCTACTGGGGCTTTGGGGAGAAAAGGGGAAAAAAAAGGAGGAGGATTGGCAATAGATGTTAGCGCAGGGCCGGTCTTCCTCAGCAAAAAGAGGAGGATTGGCATGGATGTTAGCTCAGGGCTGATCTTCCTCACCAAAAAAGAAAAAAAGAAAAAAATTGGAACAAAAAATTAAGTTCAACCATAATTTACTAAATGTGTCTTATACTTATGAAAATGTCTAAGATACTGCTGGGTATAGAAGAAATATGGGAGAGTGGAGAGAGACTAGAATGATCTGTGTGATTCTGGGCAAGGCTTGTAATCTTGCTGTTCCTCATTCTTTCTCTGTTAAACGTGTGTAATGATTTCTGTTTTGTTAGTTCTATAGAGTTAATAAAAGATCAAATGTGACAGCAACATTAATCTGGAAAATAATTTAGGCTTGACTCCTCCATCTGAAGTTGAGAGAGAGAGACTTTGGAAGCAGTCTCACCCCCAGTGATACCCCTACTCCAATTGACTGGTCAACAGATTGGGTACCTTTCATTTAACATTCAGCATCAGGGTATGTGCAAACTCTGGGAGTTTTATTTGCTTGACACTTTCCCATTTCCCATTCAAGGAACTTCCATCTTGGGTCACATTGTCTTGGGAGATTTAACTGATCTAGTAAACTTATTTAGGCTGTGGTGCTGCTGCCTGCTGGTGGATGAATGCCATGCGTCTTCATCTATACACACGATAGCAAAGCCTTTAGATAAGAAAAAAATATATATAGGTATGTATATATATTTATATGTATTTTATATAATATATATGGACATTCAATTTTAGTCAAAGATATTGATAAAAATATAATTTTTATATTAAAGCAAATGTGGATGCATTTTAAATTAGAAAGCCAAGTCCACATGAAATTTTAAGATAAAATAGAAAATTTTAAATGAATTTCATGCTTTTTGTAGGATCCTTTAGTTTTATTCCTATAGAAACTAGGGGCACAAGAAACTTTCCTCTGTCATTAGGGGCACTTCAAGGAAATATTTCACGTACACTAGCTTAGCAGTGGACTCCTTCAAAGTAATCTACTTGTAGAGAGCATCTTAGAAGGCTCACCTTATGAATGAGAACTCATAAGCACTTCAAAGCTTAGTGGAAAGATGTAGCTATTCATAGATTATCCACACAAGTTTCACAGAAACAGAGATGCAGAAACAGATGCAGAGAGACAGAAAGACAGAGATGAGGAGGGAGAGTTAGGACAGAGAATTTTCAGGTCCCTTCAAACCACATTAATGTGGACAGTCATTTGACTTGCTTTCTTGTCTAGACTTTCTAGAATGAGACTGACCAACCTAAGTGTTCCCCATAGTGGACCTCAGAATTTTTGAATAGACGAGTCTTAGAGGGGCTGATCTGTTGAAAGGGAGTTGAGTAACGTGAATATGTTTTTATTGTTCATAAAGTGAAATGGATAGATAAAAGAATGGAAGCGAAGGGAGATGATGGAGATTATCATGGAGATATTTAAAATCTTTTAGCTCCTTATTTATCTTGGGCTATTTGGGATATTTTGATGCTTTGGATATCTCTAAGAAGGTAGAGTGGTGCAGCAGAGGATTCAAATCTTGCTTGATCATAAAAGACACCTGGTGTGATTGTTAAAATTTCATGCGCTTAATCCCTATCCCAGACTTATCCAGCCAGGATCTCCAGATGGAAGCCCGGAAATGCATATTTTTATCAAATGCCCCAGGTGATTCTTCGACTCAGAAATACATAGGAAATACTGGTTTAGTAGAAAGAGATTGAAATTTTGAGCCAGACAGACCTAAATAAGCACTTACTAGCTGTGTGACTGTGAGCGCATCAGTTTCCATGTCTCCAGAATGGGAACCACAATGATGTCTTTCTTATAGAATTGAGCCAAACCATATAAAACCATCCTGGCCACAATACAGGTACTGTGTACCAGGTACAAAGTAGACACACAATACACATTCATTTTCCTCCCACTCTTTACCATCCAGGAACCCAATATTTGTTTCCTGTTTTCCTTCTTTTCCTAGCTGCTGAGAGCCACTCCATAACTTACGGGAAGACTGTGCTCTTCTCCTTCAGTGGGCATGGAGCTTTAGACAGCACCAGCATGCACAATTAGTAAAGTGGAGATTCTCTGAGTCCATTTGAATTCTGTATTAGCCAAACATCTTTGCTTATTTTGTTATTTCCATCTCATCTTTAAAGGGGTTGTTTGATAAGTAGCAAATATTTCAGTATTCAAAATTTGAGTAGTCCTCTCAAAGTAAAACAAGCTAAAAAAAAAAAAAACTAAACCCAAAAGAAAAATTCCGGCCCCCTCCCCAAACTCCAAACCTTATTTCCTCATTCTTTTACAAGAGATCCAAATCAAAGAGGAGAAATATTAGCCTCTGGAAAGAAATGCAGCAAGAGGGCTGAATCTTTACAAATTAATGGAATACAATGAATATAGTTATTCCATTGACAAGGTAATTTCTTAAATGGAAAGATCGGTTGTGTGTTTAATGTACATTCCATAAACTTCTACTGAGTACCATTGTGTAGTAGGCACTGCTAGATGCTAGGGATAGATGATGAAGTAGACATAGGTCCTGCCTTTAAGGATTTCACAAATTAGTAGAGGAGTCAGATGTATAATAATAAACAAATGATAAGAACATATTATATTAGTGGTATGAGCAGTTTTAACAATTTTTTATTTCCATGGGTTCATACTAACTCATGTTAACTTCCAGACAATGTTAGAATCAAAACTCTTTTGCCCAGATATATTGCAGTGTAACCAATAATCTTCTCATTCAGTCTCAACAATACCATTGGAACCAGGTTACAATCCACATTATTAGTCTTCTACATAAAACACATAACAGTTCTTAACTTGCTTTGCCAATATATTTTACACAGCAGCCTCTGTTATTAACTCACTATTCCCTTCCAGCACTTATTAAATACTTGTTCAGTAATAGATTACAATGATCTTCTATCCCCCAAAGAAAAAAGAGGGAATTAATATTTGTTGAACATCAACTAGACGCCAAATTCATTACACTAGATTTCCACACTGAAGGCTGCAGCAAGTTGTCTTCTAAGGACTTGGAAACAAGAAAATTAACATTGCCCTCTGAAGGCTAAACTACAAAGTCAGCACATGGTGGAGGAAATTAGCCAGCCCTAAGAGAAGTTGCCTAAAATAACAAAGTGGAAATGACTTAAGAGGTTATTCCAATCAGGAGGTAGCTAGCAAAGTCTGGGCTACATGAGCATGATAAGGTTGAGTTATAGACAATGGTATTAATAAGATAAAGAGAGGGGAAAAGTGCCAACTGAAATTAATTATAATAGAACATCCAAGAGAAGGAAGCAGATAAAGACATGGTTGATATGTTCCAGCATTGCATGGAGGAGCTGGCATCTTGGTCAACAGAAGTTGAGTAGGCCATTCTTAATTTGCCAAGGTCATCCTTATTTTGTGAATATTCAGAAGTTATCTTAGAGAACTTCCTCAAGATCATTACATTTCTGTAGTTTGACTTTCCACTCATCTAAGCAGACTTCTGATTAAAACTTAGCTTCCTAAGGAGAATGATGGCAGAGAGAGCATGTACTCACCATGAAGATTTCACATAATCTCATTCCTGCGATACATTTTTTTTCGTTATTAAAAATGTTGCATCTATATCTACCCCTTAAGTTCTAGATAAAATTGTGTGATCCTCTATTCTATGCCTTGTGGAAAAGTTTAATACTCTTCCTAATATTTCTGAGAGTTCTCCATGGTTGGGCAAAGGGGGCTCACTTATATTCTTGGGGTCATTTTTAGCTCTGATTTGCTACTTTTGCTCATTTTGGGCCTGATGGCTATTCATTTATCTTTTCTCTGATATTGATCCAGGAAATTCAATCTCTCTTCTTCATAACCACAAAAAAGGTACAATATACACAAGGCCAGAGCAGGTATGGAAACTTTCCCTGCATTTTAAGATAATGGCACTTTAGGTCCGTGCGAGTAACTTTAAGTTGAATCTTAGATATCTTTGTCTTCTTCCACTATCCTAGTCATTTCTCTCTCTGCTATCCCTCTCCCCCATTCTGTATTTCTTCCCTCTCAGAACTACCTACCTACTTAACTGGACACACACACACACATTTTCATTTTCTTTTGAAGAGATCTCAGCTTTCTCCCCACAATTCAGTTAAAGTTTTGAAGTCATTCAATAGGGACCTATTACATTTTTAGATAAATTGCTATTCAACTTCCCAACCCAGTTTTGAGATAGGGTTCAAGTTCAGATTTCCAGTTACAGTAACATTCTGTTATCTACCTCCATCTTCTGTACATTTTGGTGAGTTTCTCTGAAATCGATCACCTCTGGGACTGTTACGACTAGGTCACTTGGCTTTCAGAGCAGGGACCTAGACCCAGGAGTTGAGGTCCTACTCAGCTTTAGCTGGACTGCTTGCCAGTCACAGTACAGGCTTCCTTCTCTCTGATATAGTTCCTTATATTTTTATCTTTAGTCATCTCTAAGGCTCTAGTTTCCAAGGCAAGGAGCGTAGATAATGTCTTTTAATGATTATGGCTCCTCCAGGCATTAAAAATTATTACTATTCTTATTTTACAGCTGAAATAACTGAAGTTTAGTCAAGTTTAAGGTATTTGCACAGTTACACAGCATATAAGAGAGCTGGCATTTATCTTCAGGTCCCACTCCATCATTATGCTCTTTCTGCAACACCAACAAAGCTCATATTTTACCTAAAGCCCATGTATATGTCTAGCTGGTACAAATATTCCTTAAATTAAATACAAACCCTCTTTCACAAAATCTTTTCCATGGCTCTGATAACATTTTATTCTAATGTGGGATTTTTAAAATTGTTGTTCTTGAGGAATTCAAAGACTCGTCCTTTGTCAAAAGACTAACAAAACTGCCTTCTCTCGTCTATTTGACGTCCAGGACACATAATGCAACTACACCGAGCCCTGTTGTCCCATTTTCCTAAACTGGGCACGAGGTCAGGTACGTGTGGTTATTTGAAGTGAATGTGTCATAAATTAGAACATAATAGTTATGTGCACACATATATAGCTCAGCCCCAAGAGATCTGCTGCAGCTGAGCTTATGCTTTCAAGAGCAGGTGGAGAAAACTGAGCTCAAACTAGGAGTTAGGATGCATAAAAGGTTTTTGGCCGCATTTATTTAGTATACTTCAAATTGCTATATTCCATCACATCTATGGATCTTGTTCCAAGTGCAAATTATCTTGAGAAACACCCAGGCTACATTTAGGGAGCAGGAATAATTGCACATATTTAGGGATGTGGCAGTGTACACTGCACCTTCAGAGAATCAACTCTCTCTAAGTAAGTTTGGCTCAGAGTCTGAGGTCAATAAATATTTGAAGAATGAGACTTCAGTCGGAAATTTTGGGGATGGCTTACCCTTGTAGGAAAGGGAGAAAATGCATATCCTATCCCCATTCTATGGAATTAGAGATGCTATAAATAAAGATCCAGTTGGAATGGGTATCCATGAACCTTTCGCTTACAATATCTTCCCTCTATAAGTCATGATGTTCCCTTTCTGAAGTGAGTCATAAAGAAGAAGAATGAGTTATTGCATAGCATGAGCAGAAGAAAGCAGAGCATGAAAAGCAGAATAGACGGCAAAGTCAGAGACATGTGATTATAGAACGGCATGCTTCCACTGAAGAGCAGTGAAAAATTCAGTAGGGAAAGGGAGTATATTAATAACAGAGTAGACGAGCAGAGTAAGAAGAGGTAATATTGGAAAAGTATGCAAGGATCAGGCCATAGAGGCCTTGAATCTTATGCTGAAAGCCTGGGCCTTATTCTGTAGGTAAGATCTATTGGTGAACTAGGCAGAGTTCCCTTTCACATAATTTTCCTTCTAACCAGAGAAGTGGAACAAACAAATAATCAGCAAAGATCAGATAGGGAAATGAAAATAAAATAGGTTGAGGTTGAAAGAACACAATTGTTGGAGCCACAGAGGCCTCATTTATATCCCAGTTCTACCACCTGTCAACAGTGTGAGCTTGGACAAAGCATCAATTTCTTCTCATAACAGCAACAGTAACAATTCCAGTGTTTGTAAGAAATAGACAGGGGATGCTCCAGTCCTTGTCTGTTGCTTGGCACGTAGTAGTTGCCCAAAATGGCATCCATTGAAGGATCTGGATGGTGAAACCAAGGATAAGATCTACGTGTGGGTAGACTATGCAATTGTTTTTTTTGGGACAACAACGTCAATAATAATATTAGCTAAAATACATTGAACACTTAGTACATACAGAAACTAGTCTATAAGCACTTTACGTGCATCAATAGTCCTATAAAGCACACATTACTATCACCCTTCTTTTGCAGATGAGAAAACTGCAGCACAGAGAGGTTAAGTGACTTGGCCAGAGTCATGCACCCAGCAAGTGACAGAGCCAGGATTCTAGGCATTCTGCTTCCATATTTACACTCCTAATCATAGTCTTACACTGCTTTACATTTGGCTAGTATGTTATAGCTGATAAGCTTCTAGAAAAGCACATGACATGTAGATATTATATTGTTAATATTTATTTAATATGTGGATCCAGGATCAAAATTGAACTTTATCTCTTGGATAAGCACATGTCGCTTCATTTTATAGTCAGGTACACTGAGGCCAAGTTTGGCTAAATGTCTCCCAAAGGCCACAAAACTAGTAAGTAGTGAAGCCAGCTCAGGAAATCCAGTCTCCTCAACTCCAATCCAGAGCTCCAATCCTCCTGCTTAGGATTGGAGGGCAGCTGAGAACTGTGACCTCAATCAGAGGGGTAAGCTTCTTTGGTTCCTGGCCTGTAGTGGCTTCTAATTCCCATCATCATGAACATTCATTTTGGACACTTGAGATTTCTAAGGCACTGTCTCCACTTATAATCACAAAATCGTGGTAAGAGAGCATAGTTATTCATAATACTACTATTATTTATTACATTTGAGTGGCACTGTATGATTCACAAAGTTCTTTTGCAAATATTTTCATGTAATCCTTATTATTGCTTGCACTGATCTTAGACTTTTAAACTGGGTTGATTCTTCCAGAAGTACATTTTAAAAAACAAACATCCAATGTAAGTGAATATCCAAGGCTACTAAATAGCTGTAGTTCCAGGCAATCACTTACGTTCATCCCTCTCCTTCCCCCTGTGTCACATTATCTTTGGTTCGATTTCACCTCCTTAGTGCTACTTTTATCTCCATCTCCACCCCATCCCCAAATGCCTTTTTTTCCTGACTCTATGCTTGGCATTTAGACATCCACTCTCCTCCCTGGCTTCTTAATTAAGCCATGCTTTGTGTCTTGGAAGCTCACATATCACAAAAATAAAGTGCCTGCTCCAGAGATCATCTTCCCCAAAGCTGGTGATCAGCGACCAGTCAGAGGCTTCAAGGACCTCAGCTCAAGGATCAGCTTGTGAAGTCAGGATTTATCTATTTCTCAGATGTAGAAACAGGCTCAGAGGGTTCATGGAACTTGCTTGAGGTTGTAGCAGAGCCTTTATGTTGTCCCTCAAAATCCATTTTTCCATTATTCTTTACTGATATAACTTGTGATTTTTAGCTAGGCACACGGCCGGAAATAATACTATATTTCTCAGCCTCCCTTGCTGTTGTGGTCACATGACCAAGTTCTAACCAATGGTATGAAAGTGAAAGGCGGATACGGCAGCATGAAGGACAGCTGTTCTGCACCCTCTGCTCCCTTTCCTCTTCGTCTTCTCTTCCTTTCTGATGGCTAGAATGTGGACAGGATGGATGAAGTCCAAGCAACTGTCTTAAGATAAGAGGCGGAAGCCACATATTGAGGATGGTGGAGCAATAAAACATGAAGCGTCACCTTACCAGTGTTGGACTGCTTGCTTCTGGATTCTGTTATATGAGAGAAAAATAGCCCTCTATCTTGTCTGAGCACTGTTAGTTTAGATGTTCTATCTCTCGGAGTTGACATAAATCTTAACTCATATAAGATCACACAGCTAGTTACTAGCACAGCTGAACTTTCAGCTCAGCTCCTTTGACTCCAAATTCAGTTGTTTTTCTTTTACTCTGTAGTAATTGGCATCTCCATTTACCTTACTTTCAGGGCTTCTGTGAAAATGAAATGAGGAAACAGGTAAGAGCAGTTTGTAAACTGTAAGGCTTCATTTATATGTGAGCAGAAGCAGCATTTTGCATTTGTGGAGAGCTGTGGAAAAATACTTAATGTCTTAGCTTGCTTGTCGGTTGAACAGGTAGGGGGAAAAAAAAAAGCAAAAAGCCATGTTGTGTTGGAGACCTGGATTCCAAATGAACCGGAAACTCCTTTGGCTAATTCTTGGACCAAAAGATGCCTTTCAAGTGGGGAAGGATGAGTTAGTCCTGAGCGTCCAGGACCTCTCTGACTAGCTGTGGTTTAATGCTGCCCAAACTTTTGTGTAAATACACCTACAGCTTAAGTAAAATGGGAAGGATTGGGGATCTGAATTGCCCTAGTTGGGATATTCTCTGTGTCCAACATCTCCTCATGAAGGAAATTGTATTAGTAATAAGTCAAATTCCTAGTGTTGGAATTTGAGTTGCTTCGGGAGTGAGTGCAAGGTTTTCAGAGGCTTGTTTGCTTTATGAAGAGTATTGGGGTCAGCCTTTGCTGGCCAGAGGTCTCTAACCAGAGACAGGTTTTCACACAGGGCTTTTCATATTTTCTGCTTCGAGCCAGGCTCAAATACCGAGAAGTCTCTCGGGGGTATTTTTGCAAGTTCACTCTTTTCCTTTTGCAACTGGCAAAGGCACCAAAAGCCAATGCTTAGAAGCTACGCATATGCCCTGAACACTTTGTTCAGACTCCTTTGAAAGTTGTTGGGTTGCATCCCGAAGCAAACATTGTTTTGGAACATTCTGGGGTTGTTTTCAGTCCTCATTGAAAATTCAAGTCTGATAATACCCTGTTATGAAAAGATAGGGCAAAATATACTCATAGCTCAAGAGGCAGGTCAAGAAATACAGTGACTGTTAGGAGTAGGGTGAGGAAATCATAATTATGATACTATCTGACACTCACTGAGCATATTTATGCACCAGACACAATGCTAGCCTTTTACATATGTTGTTTTACTTAATCCTCCCAACAATTTGATGTGCCAGAACGATTAAAAATATTTAACAGCAAGTAGAACACAGCATCGGTAGGTGAGAACAGTTGCTGCTTTAGTACTGGATCTGGGTCCTGGAAGCTCCTTGTCTCCCCAGGTATTAACCTTTTAGTTTCTGGATTGTGGGGGAGGCTTACAGAGGGAAGATTAGAAGGGGAAAGACTTACCTCTCCAATCATATTCTCTCCTCCCCCCCCCCTTCTCTTCTCTTTCCTCACCTCCACTTTCCTTCTGATCAAGCATTCTGGAGAGCAAGAGAGTGAGTCTTCCACACATGGACTATACTTGCAGGGGCTTATAGTTATGATCGTGAAATAAAGAATATGAAACTGAATTAAAGCAAATTGGATTCAAAGAACAAGGAACAGAGTAAGGAAAGATTATCTAATGATTGTTTAGGTCAGCAGTTCTCAGACTTTTTGATTTCAGGATCTCTTTTAGTATTAAAAATATTGAGGACCCCAAAGAGATGTCATTTATTTATGTTTATTTATATATATTTATTATATATAAACTGAAAAAATTGTAAAATGTTTATTAATTCATTTAAAAATAATAATAAATTATGGAATGCTAACATACATACTTTTATGAAAAATCACTATATTTGAAAACAAAATCTATTTAGTGAGAAGAGTGTCAATGTGTTTTACACTTTTGCAAACCTTTTTAATGGTTGATTTAATAGAAGACAGTCCCTCTCCTATCTACTTCTGCATTCAGTCATTGTAATACGTTGGTTTGGTTGAAATATATGTAGAAAATATAGCTGCACACAGGTATATAGCTGAAAAAAGAAAGAGCATTGTAATTGGCTTTTCAAATACTTGTGGATGTTCTTCTTTGCTACTACAACAAGACTTGCCAAGTGGTATTTAATAAAAGGTCAGTTGCAATGTGTAATCTGAAACCATATTGATAAACTTTTGGTTTTCTATTACACTAAAATCCATTGGTCTATCTGGACCTTTGAATGTATGTATCTTTTACCCACGTGTGATTTTGTAACATTGTGTAATGGTCATTTGAAAAAATATTAGGTTATTGAATTATTCAGATCTTCCAAACAAATTTAAGATTTGTATTTGCTAATATCATCACCAATCTTATCAGAAAAATCTAAGTATTGGGAAGCTGTCAATCTCAGAGTGGAGCATACAAGGTCTTCAAAATTCTAATTTTCACTTTTAAGCTTGAATTTTATCATTGGCGATAAATACTGCCATTTGTTTTCCTTGACTAGATAGCCTCGCTTCATTCACTTTCAAGAAAATGTTTGTCAAATAACCAAGTTTGAATAAACATAGTTGTCAGTCATTCTTTCAAATAAAAATAGTATTTCATGAAAAAAAACAACAGTAGTTCAGTTTGCAATTCAAACAATTGCACCAGTGTCTGTCCTGGAGACAAACACCAGACTTAGTTCTGCAGCACAAGTGCTTTATACATACTTCCTATTTCACCACACAAAATATTAAAACATGACTTGTAATCACGAGATGAAATTTAATAAAATTAATAACTTTTAGTGCTTTATTAAGGTCATTCTTAAGTGAAAATAGTTTTTTTTTTTTGACTTTAAGAAATTTCCTGTAAATATATAATGGTGAAAGATAACTAAAGTTCAATTCTGCAGTTGAGATATTAACTCAATCTTCATATTTGCAACTACATCTTTAATTTGACAAGTTACTGTGTCATTGGAAAGTGGCAGGGCTGCAATTTCTTTTCCTGACTTTTCATTCAGCAGGCATTCAGCGATGTCAACTCTATAAGGCTTTGATTAAGCACTTATTGAGTAGCCTTCTTTAGCCAATGCAACACACAATTACCCTACAAAGAGCTTCAACGACTTTTTCATTTTAGTTTGAAAAGCTATAACAAACAATTGTTGTCTTAAAGGGCTTATTGTGCCTTCATTTAAAATATTCAATTTCTTTCAATTAAACTCTGAATGTTCGATTTCAGAATGACATCTTAATTTAACTGGCACCATAGTGCTATTAAAGAATGCTGTGTTGCATAAGACATAATCAAGTAGGTTACTTTTTATTGTCTCATTTTTTATTTATAGTTTTCTCCATATTTTCCTCATATTACAGTTTTATCCAGATTCTTTGTTGCAGACTCTTCTCTTGCATGAGTCAGAGAACTCTCAGAAATATCAGTTTCATTTTTGTCAGCACATTTAGATATAGACGGTGCAGCTGTGGGTTGAGAGAGCAAGTCTTCTAATCTCTCTTTTTAAACCAATGATCTATCCTAAAATACAAGTGTAATAAGTACAACACAGTATACTTATTTCTTGTGTTTTTATGTAAGTTCAAGAAAAATTTTGGAATTTCAAACAAATGATTTTTGGACAAAACTAGATTAAGAGGATTATAGCAGGTGTATCCAAAGAAATCTAATGAGAGCACAGTCGAAGATTAAGAATAAGCCTGAGTTAATCTTGGAAAATACACACATTTATTCACTAAAACTACAACATTAGAAAATTCTAGAAAAAACATGATACTACACAAACACACATTCTATCATACATCAGAGTGATGACATCATCACATATCATTAAGGAATCTGAAAAAGTCCATGGTACAGTCATAAAAAAATAAGAGTAAAAAAGGCAAATAATTCAATATTATTATGAAAATAGTTTTTACCTTACAAGTCCCTTGAAAGGGTCTTGTAGACTGTGAGACCACACTTTGAGAATTGCTGGTTACAAGCATTTAAGGCTGAAGTGTTTTTTATAGACTGGAAGAAGCGTGGTATATAAATAGGTTAGTGCTATGAGTTAAATTGCATTCCCCCAAAAGAAATATTGAAGTCCTACCCCTAGTACCACAGAATGTAACCTTGTATGGAAATACAGTCGTTGCAGATGTAATTAGTGAAGAGGAGATCATACTGGAGTAGGGTGGGCCCTTCATCCAATATGATTGCTGTTCCTCTAAGAAGAGGAGAGAGCCGCACAGGGAGAAGATGGACATGTGACGACAGAGGCAGAGATTGGAGTGCTTTAGCTGTAAGACAACGAATACCAAGGATTGCTGGTCATCACCAGAAGCTAGAAGAAAGGCACGGAACAGGTTGTGTTGTTTTAAGCCACCCATTTTGTGGTACTTTGTTCACAACAACCCTAGGAAACTAATACAACTAGCTTGTTCTGAAGAGCCATAGGTGAGAGATACATTAATTTCTATCGTAAATCCAGGAAAGGTGGTTCTCCTATAATTCAAAAACTTTCTGCTAAAAAAAAAAAAACAACAAAAAACCCAAACCAAATGAAAACAAAAAAAACCCCAACACCTCTGGCCTGTTACAACGAGTGGCATTTAGAGATCTGGCAGTTTATTCCCACCAATCCAGAGCTCTCCATAATCTTCTTCCATCAGACGTTATCATTGTCAGGTCTCCAGTAAATATTTTCACCCTTCGGGGTGCTGGGGCTGTTTAAAAGACAAAGCCTTCTCTTGCTCACAGAAACTTAAACTAGTGCATTGATGTCCTGATGTCTGCCTGGATTATAGGGGACTAAGGCATTGGAACTAGTGCATGTTTTGTCTCCAGCCTAGCTTCAAAGTGGACATTCTGAATAATGCTTAGAGTAGAAAGAAAAAAAAATAACATTAACCTTCGTACACTGAGACCTTCATCCTGAACTCGGATGTGTTTGTCTTAGGAGATCTCCTTTCATATTCTCTTTAGAAATCTTCCATATCCTGTGACAACCAGTTTGACATTTTTGGGTTTGATTTTCTCCCCTGTGTCCAACATTCATTGATTATATCAAAATTTCAGAGATACTGCCTATCACTAAAGGGAAAAGTGAAGGCAAATTATTCTTAGGAAAAGTGGGCTGCAGACTATCACAAGTTGGCTCTGTTTAATAGATAAGGAGATTCAGATGACAGAGAAAGACATTACATTGATTAATACTGGAGCACAAAGAGAAAGAAATATTAACCAGAAAAGCTTTGACTTCCAGTTCCTACTGCTTTAACAGGCAGTCCCCCCCCACCCCACCCCACCCCCGCCCCAACAACCTAATTCTATTGAAGCTGTCTTCAACGCCAGACCTCCCAATGACTTTAGCTTCAGCGGTTTGGAGCTTTTTTCCCCTTGTTTAACTAATTCATGGTCAGTACATGTGGGTTACTCTGGTTTTACTCTTTCAGTACAGACACAAACTATTTTGCCACAATTAATGTTTTGGTCAACAATGTGCAGACTTAAAGCCCTGCGTTATATGACTAGGCAAATAAAACCAGACCACAAAATTTGGTCTACTCTGGTTGGCTGTGATTCACCCACATGCACAAGCCAGCAGTCTTCCTGCTTTCCCAAAAACCCTAGGAAAATCAGCCTGTCGTGTTATACTTCTTTGTCCCTTTATACAGATGCAGAGTCAGTCTGTTGAAATTGTGGGGCTCAAATATTTAATTTGTGTAATGCAGTGGAACAATTTCAATAGGTAGAGATTAGTCAGCATCCAAACTGAGAAACATTCACACATCACTCAGAGAAGTATGAAGTTCTGGCCATTATCGCAGGAAGGGAGCCGCCTGGGAATCCATGAGATTTACAGATTCCAAAAAATTAGATATAATAGGTCGTTTTTTTTTTTATGAAGGGGCTCAAACTAGAAAGTAAAAATTATTGATTTTATGAATAAATATATTTTCTTAAATGATTTAGAAAGCTCTGTTTATTCATTTACCGACAGTGTTTAGAATATATAGTAGCCAGTGTGTCTGCAGATATATTTATGTTGGACTGTTTGGCTTGGCTTCACCTCTGTAATAATTTATAACAGTTTCAATGTAAACCTACCACTGAACAGGTCATAGAGGTCCTGGATTTTAACCATCGTCGTGCAGATAAACCCACAGACCTGGTTCCCACCACAGAGTCTAGCTCATCCCTATCAGGCCTCTGGAAATTTTTCACTTAGGAAAGTTTAAATGCTAAGGAATTTTAATTCATTTTGTTATTTCTTAGCTTTGTGTTCCTTTTCAGAAGTGAATTTTGTTTATTTTTAAGAAATAAATCTTTAGAGGCAATTATTGAATTAAAAATTACATTCTCGCTTATTTTTTCAAATTGGTGAAGATCAATCTGTATGTGTTTATGTTATTGACAGATACTGGCATAAAAATGGGAAAACAATTTTTGACTTTTAGCTATTTTCTTAATATGTATCATTTTCAATCAGCTGATGAGAGGCCTCAGTGTTTGGGTTGTAGTTTTGCTTTCAAATTTTTCTGTTTTTCAGATACTTTAGATTAGATTTTGGTACCTTTCTAGATATTATTTTGACAGACTCTTAATGTAAAAACATCTTATTGTTAATGTATTATATTTCAGTTACGAAATCATTAAAATACTTTTAATAAAAATTTAAAAAGCTAATTTTAACTATCCATATAATATATTCATTATTTTGGAAAGTAGAGGAAGCAGTATTTTTTTTTCCAAGAAAAAAATAAACAAATTTTTGAAGAGTTTACAATATGCTTCTGAGAAAGAATGAACATTTTTGAGGGAGATCAAACTGATAGAGAAAAGGACCACTTAGCAGTGAGTAAAATGTATACAGTTCTCTATCTTGTGATGAATAATCCCCGTAGAGGATGTTTCATAATTAGGAACCTCCTACTCCACTAGCATGTTGACAAATGTGGTCATCATACTTTGTTCAGCTAACATTTATTGTCCCTACCATCATTCATCAATTTATCCAAGAAATATTTATGAAGCACCTATCCTGGGCCATGCTCTTTGGCAGTCTTGTCTTTTCCTCATATGATTTTGCAAACCGGGTATGGTTACCTCAGCTTCACAGATGATAAAAGTGAAGACCTGAGAGATTACTTAAATGGCTATATATCTACACCGCTAGGACATGGCAGACTCAAGGTGTGAGCAATTTTTGTTTGTTTCCAGAACAGTGTTCAGTGGTTGTAATGCTAGTTCTAGAATAAAACAGATCAGTATATGAATCCTGATGAGACTTCTCACTCATAGTGTGACCTTGGTCAAGTTTAACCACTTAAGACTTCAGGTTCCTTCTGTTCACATTACAAGTATCTTTTTTTTCCCAACAGCTGGTTAAGATCCAAAGAGCTATACTCAGAAAGTCGGGCTTTCTCTGGGCATTCAATTTAGGGCAGACAGAGGCTCATGGTTACTGATTCATGCACCAAGGTAAGATACTCCTTAGGAGTCTGAAAATTAAAAACAAAAGAACAAAAATTATATGGCTTTAAGACATAAAATAGATTTATAATGCTTTATAAAAGTCAATTAAAAAGAGAGAAATGTAAAGACAATAATAACACTATATATCACATTCTCCACTAACTACTGCTAATATTTTGTTTAACATCTATATATGTATATAGATTTATGTGTGTATATGTATGTCTGTGCCTTTACACTCGTAGGATCACACTGCATTTACACAAATAGGGCCATATTGCAAATTTTTAATAAAAACTGTGATATGGACATAATGCTTCCAAATGCATAATTTTCTGGCTGAGTAATGTTGGATGTATGGGTGCAGCACTGTTTATTTAACTAATCTCATATTAATAAGTGTTTAGCTGTAAGAAGCATGATTGTACATTTTCTCACTTATGTGGTAGCATCATAGGGATAAATTCTAGAAATGAGATTGCTGAATCAAAGCATATTCCTCTTTTAACTGTTACATAATACAAACTGCTCTCTAGAAAAGTATGAATTTATACTTCCAGGCTGTGAGTACCCATTTTCTAATCAACACTGACTTTCTCTACTGTTAAAAACCTTTGCCAGTGTAATATGTGAAAAATGATACCTTTTAAAAATTATTCATTTCTTACAATGAGAATGAGCATCTTTTTAGATCATGCTTTTTTATTTTAGAACAATTTACACAAAAATTGTGAAGACAGTAGAGAGTTCCCATATACCTGTTTTCCCTATTATTAACATACAACATTAGTGTGGTACATTTGTTAAAATTAATGAACTGTTATTGATGCATTATTATTACCAAAGTCCATGCTTCATTCAGATTTCCTTAGTTTTTACCTAGCGCTCTTTTTCTTTCCAGAATACCATCCAGGATACTACACTACAGTTAGTAGTCATGTTTCCATAGCCTCCTCTTGACTGTGACAGTCTCTCATACTTTGTTTTTGATGATCTTGACAGTTTTGAGGAGTGCTTGTCAGGTATTGTAAAATATCTTGTGTAATATCCCTCTATTGGGATTTGCCTAATGGTTCTCTCATGACTACACGAGGGTTATGTTGAAGACAGCAAAAATAAAGTGCCATTTCATCACATTATATCCAGGGTACATGCTATCAACATGACTTATATGCTTATATGTTGACCTTGACCACTTGGCTGAAGTGGGGTTTGTCATGTTTGTCCACTATAAAGTTACACTTTTGTTCTCCCTTTCCACACTGTACTCATTGGAAGGAAGTCACTGCGTAGCCAATACTTAAGGAGTGAGAAGATACACCTCCTTAAAGGCAGTTATCTACATAAATTATTTGGAATTCTTCTGCATGGGAGCTTTGTCTATTCTACATTTGTTTACTTATTTATTCATTCACTTATATCAGTAAGACCTCATGGATATTTATATTATACTTTGAGTTATGATCCAATACTGCTTTATTTTTTTGCTGAGATTGTTTCAATTTTGACCATTGGGAGCTCTTTCAGTTTGTTCCTGTGTCGCTTTGACATGTCCTCATCATAGCTTTCTTTTCTTCTTTCCTTCCTTCCTTCCTTCCTTCCTTCCTTCCTTCCTTCCTTCCTTCCTTCCTTCCTTCCTTCCTACCTTTTTTCCTTCCTTCCTTCCTTCCTACCTTTTTTCCTTTTTGTTCTTGCTTGCTTGCTTTGTCTTGTTTGAATACTTCGTTACTTTCTGACACTGCAAGGTCCTCCACGCTCATCTTATATATTTCCTGCCCAGAGTGAACATATTTTAATATGTGGCTCTGGAATTACTGTTTATTCTTTTGAGAATTTTCCATTTATGTTTTTTTGTTCATTTTTATACTAAGATATTTGTCTGTTTATTAATTGATTTTAAAGATATTTTAGCATTTTTAAGGCAATTAAATGGCACTGGAAAAGATGTAATTTACTTGTTAAACTCCCACACTGAGAAGGCGGTGGTAGGGGTGGGTGGCAGAGAGAGAGAGAACATTTCTGCCTTAAACTACCAGTCATCTGCTTTTGTCATCTAATACAATTCATTATTGGTTTCCTGCATTTATGATATATGACTCCTTCTGTTACAGCACTAAAAAGATATTTTTATTTATTTTCCATTGATGTAGTGGAAATGTTACGTTAACAGCCATCATTTATTGGAAAAACTGCTCTTTACTAAATACTGTGCTGAGCTTTTTACGTGTATTATTTGTAAATCTAACAAAACCCTGAAAGATATGCGTACAATTAACTTTGTCATACAAATAAGAAAATCAGGTCTTCAAGAGGTTGCATTGCCCAAGGTCAAACTCCTAGGAAGTTGCGGATTTAGGATACAAATCAATGACTCTCTGAGGTCAGTAACCATGGCTCTTTGCTCTTCTCCATGCTGATCAGTTATCAGAAGATATTTTTCTACTTTTAGAAGGAAACTTTCTATCTGGTTCAATGTCAAGAAGTCATCAGACAATTCTCAGTTTCTTTACCTACAAAATGGAGAATTGTTATTTTAAATCAGCCATTATTTGATCAGAGAAAGAGAACTACCAGGAATGGTACAGAATATGGGCTTTATTATAGAGATTTGACCTTATGTAATTCTGTAAGCTGGTCGAATACTTTATGTATACCCTTACTTCTGTGTTTAGCATTGGGGCTGAATTCAGCAGGGCAGGAAGTTAGGAAGGAGGAGCTGTGTGCCTAGCTGCTGCCTCATGGTAACAAGGCAAGCTAGCAGATCAGTGACAACCTAAATGACTAAAGCTGCACCAGGTACCTTGCCCAGACCACCTGAATATAAAAAGAATATGGCTGCCGCTTCACCTTTGCCTTCTAATCTAGCACAAAATATTTTTTATGGCCCACTTTAACCCAGATGCTTAGAAGTAAGGAGATTCTCAGGAAACTCCGTTTCTGCTTAGCTGAACTGACATGACACAAAGCACCACAATGCCTGTCTTGCTTTGCATACCTTGAAGCAGAAACTGTGAGACAATTCCTCACTAACTGTTTTCTCTTTCATTTATACCAACTGAGTCTTGAGATTATTCAGAGAAATAATGTTCCAAACTCAAAAAAAATATCTCAATCCCTTTTGTAGGTGGCTGGGATTAGTAATCAGTGGTAATGGCAATGAGTTCTGGTTCACAAAATGTAATCAAAAATCACTATCTGAAACTTCTAGAAGAGCACTTTAAAGAGCACAGACTCAGATGGCACATGTCTTTTGCCTTTTGCCTTTCTTATTCCTGCCTGGGACACTGATGCAATGTGGAGGTGAAGAAGCCATTATCAGCCCTTTCCAACCACAAGCATGAGGACAAAGGCCTCACTCAAGGATGATTAAGCAGAAAGGCCAAAGGATCTGTGTCCTTGTTGGAATAGTAGAGCCACTGCATCAGCCAACCAGCTGCAGGAGGCCAATCTCCTTTTTTTGTGCAAAAATTCAAGCCTGTATTTGGCTAAGTCACTGTGGTTTGTTTTTTTCTATAACATGCCATTTACCCTGTGTCTCACTGACACACCATTATAAATAAGAAAGAAACAAAACAAATACGTCATGAGTAGGTAGAGAAGATTTGGACTTGGATGGACCATAGAATGTTTCTACAGAAAGAAGTGTTGCAAAAGGGTAGTCTAGGTTCAGAGGCAGAAATAGAGAAAATTTTCTCAGTTAATCTTGACTAAAGAAGAAAGTAGTGGAGAAAAGGTTGGAACACTACAACAGGGAAATCTATTAGAGAACTTTTAAAATTTATATGGAAGGGGAAAACCAGGCATTTTAAGTTTACATATATTACCTTTAATAACAGATTATTAATTACACGAAATTATAAGAATATGAGAGAAACAAGGGGTGTCATCTCCTTAGCTCTTCAGATACTCTGGGGTCCATGTTTGCAGACTGGAATACAGTGGGAGATATGAAGAACTGAAATAGCACGTTCGTGTTATTTGGTTCGCACCCTGCATCCAAATGACCTGACTTCTCTTTGTTTATTTAATGCTTATTCTTTGCAAAAAGATTGATTTGTTTGGGCAGGTTTGCCACTGTCCAATATGGAGGGCTTTATTGGGACAACTTTGGCACCAAACCGTTTCAGGTAGGGCTGACCTCTGTCTTGACTAGTCGCTACCTAGCTGTGTATAGTTTACTTACTGCTTCACTCACTTGTGGACAGTGTGGCAGAGTTGTCTTCCTCAAGAAGTGACATAAGCCTTATAACTTATTAAAGAGTTTGCTAAGCCTATTCTCTTGAAAAAATGGAAGCCTTAGGTGTGGTAATCTCCTGAGGCCCCATAAGATCCTCCTGTGGCTAGTCAAGTATAAGTATGCTCTAAGGCTGAGAGTGGAGAGTCAATAGAGAGGGAGGGAGTACTTTCAAAAGGTGGGGGATACCTGAGAGAACAACAGCCCAGAGGAGGCAGGCCGTGAAGACACCAACATCTCAGATGAGTAGGGTGGCTGAAGCACACATCTGGATGACAGTGCAGATGGTATGGAAGCCACCTCTGAGGTGGCCCCAATGTTCCCCCTGTGGGAGATCAGGATTTGGCCACCCTGAAATATATCTCTTTACCTTGATTGTTTTCTCTGAGGGATGTACGACCTCCCCCACTAACTGCCTAAAGAATTTGACATGGTGGCTCCTTCCTGGAACAGATCGTCTATCGGGATGGCTGTAAAGATAATGTAGGATAGAGGTTACAATAGGAAAGGCACCAAGCCCCTTTTATCAAAAACTCTGTCTCTCCCTGACCACATTATCTATAGATGACCCTGAAAATAATTGTCTTCCTGCCCTCTGAAGACCCAGACCACTACCCACCCCCAACACGTTCCTCGCCTTTAGCTGCAATACTTAAGCAAGCAGCTTAGACAGAGGGACGAGTTGCTCATTTCTGAGTTTCTCTCATGTATACATGTTATTAAACTTGGTATTATTTTCTCCTGCTAACCCGTCTTGTTAATTATTTGGCCAGCCATAAGAACCTTAAGGAAAAGGGCAGAGGGGAATTCTCCCTCTTCCCCCGACACCCCACTTCCTGATATTTGCACCCTAGTGTTTTCCCTGTCCTCATTACACCAAGGGTGATCTGTGTGGCCAGTAGCACGTGGAGGAAATGATGGTATGTCACTTCCGGGATTAGTTTATAAAAGACTGGCTTCTGTCCTAGGTGAGTGCCCTTTCTCTCTCTGTAGTCACTTATTTTGGAGAAAGCCAGCTGCCATGTCCTGAGAACACTCAGGAAACCCATGGAGATGACTGTGCAATGAAAAACAGAGGCTTCCACCCCCGCAAAGTACTGAGACATGCCAATGACTATGTGAGAGAGCTTGGAAGTAGATTCCGCACCAGACTTCACCTGTGTGCAGCCCCAGTTTACAACATGACTGCGACGTTCTGATAGATCCTGAGCCAGTACCACCCAGTTAAGACACTCAGTGTCAGAACTCCTGACTCTCTGAAACTCTGTGGGATAATACGTATGGTTTTAAGCTGCTAAGTTTTAGGGTAATTTATTGCATAGCAATAGTTAACTAATACAGGTGGGTATGGACAAAATAAATATTAGAGAGGAAAATAATGTTAATAGCTGTTTCCTGTTGGCCCCAAATTTGCTACAAGTAGGAGGACAGTGGTTTTAGTAGAAGCATTTCAGTTCATTGATGAGTTTAGAATTAGCATAATTGGGCAGGCCCCGTGGCTTAGCGGTTAAGTTCACGCGCTCTGCTACTGGCGGCCCGGGTTCAGATGCTGGGCGAGCACTGATGCACTGCTTCTCTGGCCATGCTGAGGCCGTGGACACATACAGCAACTAGAAGGATGTGCAACTATGACATACAACTATCTATTGGGGCTTTGGGAAAAAAAACGGGGGAGGATTGGCAATAGATGTTAGCTCAGAGCTGGTCTTCCTCAGCAAAAAGAGGAGGATTAGCATGGATGTTAGCTCAGGGCTGATCTTCCTCACAAAAAAAAAAAAAAAATTAGCATAATGGAAAAGAACGGGGAAATCGAAGAGTCAAAAAAGATCCCTGAGGGTCCAGCTGAGGTTAGAGACCATCCCTCTGAGGTGTCCATCCACCTGGGTGGCAGGGTTTTGCTCTACAGGTGCGGTAGATGGCAGGATATGCAAGAAGATTAAGGATACTGGTGAGCAAGGGTAGTTCGGATAATCTACCGTGGAGGCCTTGTTTAACTTTAGCCAAATATTTCTCTGAAGCTGGCCATGTGCTCATCTTGTGCGTGCCTATTTCACTCTGACACATAGATCTAGGCCCATCTGGACACTTGTCCCACCCTGAGGGCACCATCTCACTTTTTGGTTTAGTCCCTATCATCCAGAGCTTAACACTGCTTCCTGAACTTCCACTCTAATGGCTGCTAACAACCTGGTGAAGTCTGCAAGTCGTGGATACTGTTTTCCTGAGCCAAGGTTCAGGACGGCTAAACAATTAATCTAGAGTCCCACAGCTACCCAGTGGAAGAGCCAGGCCTAACTTGGAACTTCTGGCTCCCTGTCCTATGCCAATATGATTTTCTTTTCCTTTTTAGGTTTTCCTCATTACAACTATGGCAGACCAGACTCAACAGGTACATTGGGAGCAGGCCACTGAAGGATGAGCAAATTGAGCTGCATTTAGGATTTGTGCATCCTAACATCTTAAAATATTTTTCTAACATTTTGGGTTTGGCATAGCAAAGCGTGCCAAGATTCCTTTCCTTTCATTTTTAAACCCACATGTATTTTCAAGGAAATTAAGCTCATATGTTTCTGATTCATTTACTGTATAACTCATCAAAATATTGTTTTATAACAGTTCTTGGCAGTCCATGAAACCTTTTAAAATATATGCTTTTCCCCTCATACTACCAAGGAAGCCATGTTTTACCAATAGCACAAGACCAATTACTCCAACGGGTTTTGCCAAATAAGCTTCACATGAAAGCTAAAGACTTAATCAGGTTCTCTGTGATCAACAAGAATGCAAGTCAACAAATGCCCACTGAACATGCACTGTGTATTGGATATGTTGGGATCTAGAGTTATAAAAATAAATGAGAAGTGGCCCCCAAGTTTCAAATGGCTGCCATGATGGAGATAGATAATGGAGACAGCCAAAACATCTACTGAGCACTTTGAATGTGCCTGCTACTAGGTGAAGACTTTTATAAACATCATCTCATGTAATCTTCTCAACCACTATATGTATTGCTATTCCTATTTTATATATAAGAAAACTGAGGCTTAGAGAGTTTACTAAGTCAAGTTATACATTTGGTTTGCAGTGTATCCAAGATACAATCTCTGGCAGTTTGATTGCAGAGCCCAGTCTTTTAAGATGTTATGTAGACTTGGAAATGAAGATACGGAGAGGCTAAGCTAGTGCCCAGCTTGTTGGAGGTAGAGCTGGAACTTCATTAATGACATATAATTTATTTCTGTTTAAACTGTAATTCTGACCACAAGACTATTTCCTTCTGGCTACTTTGCTTGCATTTTGGACATTCTTTGGCAAAGATCATAATCGTGCAATAAAAAGTCTTGCTAATGTCTTTTGGGTAGCTTACCTGACGTGTCAACTGCATGACGACGTGAGCAAGTATTCCTTCTCATATAACAGGGCCCTCTCAGAAAAACTCTGTCATGCCCACACAGTACATGACAATATCCACACTGTGCATTGTTTAAATTTTTATATAAAAGTATCATTATTTATATTGATAATATAATAAAAGGAGATATCATATTTTGAATGTTTCTTTGTGCCAGACACTGCTAAATGCTTTCCTTAAATTACCTAATTTCATCGTCACAAAAGCCCCCATGGGCTATGCAGTGTCAGCTCCCATGTTTTAGATGAGAAAATTGAGGCATGGAGCAGTTAAATACTAACCACTAAGAGAAAACAATCTCTCTCATTCAGTGGCAGAGAATTTGAAAAATGAGCTAACGATAGGCGATGATCAGGAAGAACGTATCTTCAGAATATTCAAGTTTTGTAGAATGATGAGATATCTGGAATGGAAAAGATGTATCTTAGAAAGCCAATGTTTCCTGATCGCCAGTCTAACTGGCAATATAAAAATAAAAAATTAATCTAATATATATTAAAATTATGTGAAATATATATATTTGTATATGTATGTGTGTATAATTATGAAGTATAATAATTAAAGGAATACTCACTCATTAATTCACCATCCAACTCAAGATCTAGTGCATTAGCAATGTCATTGCATCCACCTGTGGGTCCCTATCCTGATTCAGCCTTATTCTATCTTATTCCAGGTTACCACTGTATTTATCCTTCCTTTTCTCCTTTTTAAAAAAAATAATTTTATGACATATATATGTAACATAAACAATATGATGTTTAAATTTGCTTGTTTTTTGAGCTTTATATAAATGATACATATTCTGTATATTCCCCTGTGACTTTTTAACTCAAGATTATATTTCCAAGACTAATCCATTTTTTGTGTGGGGAGTTGTAGTTCAGTCATTTTCTCTACCATATCATATTCTACTTATAGAGATATATGTATATAATAATTTATCATCCATACAATTCTTAGTGGTCATTTTGGATTATCTCCTTTATTTTATTCCTTTTTTTTTTGCTATTATTAACATTTTTTTAATACGCCAATTCTTGGACAAGCATTTGTTGCTCAAGGGCAAGAGTTTCTCTAATTATTAGGAGTTAGAAACGCTGGACATGCAAATGTTCACATATGTAAGATAATGCTAAATTGTTTTCAACTTCAATTTGTTATTTCAATTTACATTCTTATCAGAAGTGTATAAGGATTTCTTAATGCTATAGCCATGTCAACTGCTTTTTATTTATTGTCAATTTGGTTGGTATATTGCCTTAATTTTTCCTTCTTTCCGATACTATTGAAGTAGGATATCTCCTCAATCTTATTGGTCTTTTGTGTTTTAATCTGGCCCTAAAGAATAGAATTTGTAAAAACAAATTCAAGAATTTAAACAGAAGAAGTTTACTGCAGGACTTTGGTTACAGAGGTGATGGAGTTGCCAAGAGTCAAACAGGGGTAACCCAGAGACTAACGACATCACAAAGCACTATCACCCCTGAGCTGGTGGACAAAGGGAAGAAGTTGTATTATCAGTCCCAGTGACCTGGGACCACTCTGGCTTAATGTGAAATCTCAGGTTCAGCTTTCCAACTTGTCCTAAAGACAGGAAAAAGCTAAAGGATAGTGAGAAAACAGTGAGATCAATAGATTGGAGTTCTAGTAAGACTGAACAACTGATAGGTGGGTCACTAGAGCAAGTGAGCCCCAGAATGGAAGATGGCGATCAGAGAATTCTATATTTAAATTTGAGATTTTGAAGGCAGTGCAGGTTTTGGTGATGACAATGTAGTAGGTAAAGTTAAGTGGAAAGAAAAGTCATTGGAGGTTAGGAAAGTGAGGAATGAAGAGGCTAACAGGGCTACTTCATTACACAATTTTAGGGGCTCCATTCACATAGTCATCTTTGACACTGGTTAGAGTAAAGTTTGAATGATTAATCCACATAAATTCCCTGTCCCACACTCACACCAGTATATAAGAGTAGGAGCTTTTTCCTGTCTTACTCAACACTGTATCCTTAGCAACTAGAACATGGATATCAATAGATACTCAATGAATATTTGTTGGATGAATGAATGAATGCTGATGTCATTGAAAATGACGATAAAAGTAAAGCTGTGGAGGAAGATTGAACTAATAGCTAAAGGTATAAACGAATGAGAGGAAGTGACTTGGAGGTCAGTAGATGACAGGAACAAATTGGTAAAGATGGAGAGAAAACAGGATGGCATGACTTTTTTAAGCTCTAGGGGTTCCTTTGCTTTTGGTGTGTGTGTGGGTAGGTAATGGCCTGGAGGCTGTAATGACAGTCAGCCCTCCTCCTAAGCCACATGAGGTGTGAGATAAAAGATCTTCCACTTGAAAAGGCAATAGAAAAAGTGAACTTGGAAAGAGTCAGCTAGGTTTCCACGCAAGATAGCAGAGTGAAAATTCTGTGAAGATGCCAGGGATCAAGAGGAGCTTGCTGATTACAGACAGGGAATTCCAAGGCATGATGTATGGCAATGGATAGAGGACATATTGGAAAAATGAATTCCACTCATATGGTTCAACTTTGGAGACTTTAATGAAGGGGAAACATTTATCAAGGTGTAGGCAGGGTTAAGGGAACCAACACGGGAAGTTAAGGCACCCAGAGACTACAAATAGTTGGTGGCTGTTAGCACCTCTCGGTCTGAAGGAGCAGGGGAGGAAACAGTGTTAAAGAGCCCGATGAGAGCCAGACCTTGGAGGAAGAAATACCTATCGGAACTGTGGTGCAGAAGGAATAGAGCCACTGTCAAAACACAGCACTCAGCAACTCAGTGCCAAACCCACATCAGCAACTCAGTGAGGCAGCAGGGGGAATAAATTCTCCCACCCCTTTCTCCACCTATCCTCTGATTTTCTGCTTGGACCCACAATGGCTGTACCAAAAAAGGAGTCAGAGGGCAGGGTATCCTGGAAGCTCCCATACATAGGAGCTTCATTTTAGGGCAAAAGTGGGGCCAAGAAGGGAAAAGCATGTATTAAGAGTGGTAGTGGTGGGTGAATATAGTCTAGTCAGTTGAAAGGAAAAAGGAGGAGGACTTTGACAGAGAAGGGATGCACAGAGAAGTCTGGGAATCAGAGTCTTGGTGGTAATTTAAGACTGAATTAAAGTTGGATAATAGGCAATATGGTTTGTAGTTTGTACTAAATGTCCTAGAGAGGGCGTTAGCTTTCCCGTACTTGCCTTAATGAAATCTGGCTCACATTTTGGAGTCTACGTTTTAATTTAGTGTCTTTGTGATATGTTTGCTGGGAGCTCATGCTTTTTTGGGTGCTCACTAGAAATGTGCTATAGTGGAGGCTTTGGAATTGGGACATGATCATTTTCTGCCACTCGTGCATAAAGGAAAAAATGGATAAATGTGGGATCAAGCTGGTTGGAGACAGATGTCCACAATTGCTCAGTACAACCCAAGGGCTTTGCAGAAACCATAAGATACTTTCCTGTTGGAAATAACCTGAACCCTTTGGTCCAGCTGAGTGTGATCACTCCTTGAGTACTTTCCAATGTCAAAGACTTTGCTTTCTCCATCACAATGCCTTTCCAATTCATCACTACACTCTCTAGTTTAATTTTATATTCAATATTAACTTAATATTGAATATAAAATTAATGGTGGTCTAGTGGTTAAGATTTGGCACTCTCACCTCTGTGGCCTGGGTTCATTTCCCAGTCAGGGAACCACACCCCTGTCTGTTGGTTGTCATACTGTGGCTGCTGCGTGTTGCTAGGATGCTGAAAGCTATGCCACTGGTGTTTCAAATACCAGCAGGAACACTCATGGTGGACAGGTTTCAAGGGAGCTTCCAGACTAAGACAGACTAGGAAGAAGGACCTGGCCACTCACTTCTGAAAAAATTTGCCATGAAAACCCTATGAATAGCAGCAGAGCATTGTCTGATATAGTGCCAGAAGGTGAGAGGATGGTGCAAAAAGACCTGGCAGGGTTCTGCTCTGCTGTACACAGGGTTGCTAGGAGTCAGAATCCACTCAACTGCACTAACAACAACAAATAAAGTGAACATTCACCAGATCACCACCTATTTTATGAAGCCTTTCCTGTCCAGACTCCCAAACAGAAATGGACAAAGGATTGGTTTACTTTTATTAGGATCTTGTCTTTAATCAATTAAATAGAATATTGTTAGACAGATTATTCAAGTAACCATCACGAGAAGAATGCTCTGGAGAATGTAGAAGACTCACATCCTGCTCTAGGAAGCAAATGATCTACGTGTGTGTCAACAGAACAGCTCTTTAGGTAAAAGAGATTATAATCTTTGCAAAAAGAGAAATATCAAGCCAATCAGGGAAATGGTGTCATTGAGTTAAGGGACCCAGTTAGCATCATTCACTGATATGTTCCTTTCCAAAGATATGAACTTGAACTTTGAGTTTCCTCATCTGTACAGTGAGAATAATAATATCCAGAATTATTAGGACTATATTTCTCCTCCCCCTAAACAGTAGTTCTCAACTACAGACAGGATTGCCCTCTTAGGGCACATTTGGAAATGTACAGAGTGTTTTTGTTTGTATCAATGGTGGGGGACGCTACTGGCATTAAGTGTCCAAGGGGGAGTGTGAGGCAACATCCTACAATGTGGAGACAGTCCTACTCAGTGGAGAACTATCTCATCCAAAATGCCAGTTGTACTCCAATTATGAGACACTACATGTGATATACATGAAAAAGAGGCTTTTCTCACCCACAGTGCTACATTTTCCAACTGGCAGCTGCTTCTCCCCATCTCCTGCTCTACCCTACCACCCTCAGTTCTACTGTGGGCCATCAGTCACTTTGATGATGATTGCAGTCCCTATTGATGGTGTGGTGGAAACAGCATGACCTTTGTAGTTGGGTCTATTGGTGTAAAATCCCCTGTTCTGCTTCTCCTTAGCTGTATGCCCTTGAGAATTATTTAACTACTCTCGAGTTTTCAATTACTCCTTCAGAGAATAAATTTAATGGCATCTTCTTTCTCTTGGACATTTTTTTGTACTATAGCAGAATATATGCATATTTAAAATAATTCCTGACTCACAGAGTTCTTATGAAAATTAAAAGAGATAGTGTCCACAAAGAGCTTCATATAGAATATGACACATGGAAGACGTTTAATAAACGGTGTCCTGTTTCCTTTCTGTGGAGTGAATGTATTTGATATTTCATGAAAAAGTGAAACAATGGATGATTCAGTCTCAGAATATCCAGGAGATCCTAGCAACAACTTGCAAACTTATGGCAGCAAGAGGAGGCAAATAAGTTAAATTTTATAAATCTGAATAATAAAATCATTTGAGAGGCGGCTAAAGGTTAAGAGGCTGGATTGGGGAGGAAACGTTTTTCTGTCTGAATGCATTCACCTAATCATGTACATTTAAGGATAATACCAGGTTGTATTCTCCTGAATAGAGGATTTTATACCCAATTTTTACCACTTGCATCCAGAGAATGGCCTCCAGTGTAACAGCCCCATTGTACTGTCTGACCCTTACCGAGAACTCGAAGGATGGTGTATTCTGCCTTTATTTTGAACTTCCTAGATTGGACAAGCTTGCCAAGCTCAAAATGTTGCTGTAGCATATTTGAGTGTGGATTTCGACAATGTACAATTTTTCTGAAATAATTGACCAGTGCTAAAATGTTGAATCTCCAAGTTAGACTTTTGTCATTCTCACAGCAGGAAATGGTTCTCTGCAAATATTTAGAAATGCTGTTGAAACTCTGAAGTTTACATCCATGGCAACCCCCCTCAGCTTGCAGGCTGTAAAAGGAAACATGCCTTCCTTAACAGAGTTATTTAATTCCTGAATATTTGTTATAAGTGAAAATATGGAGGGTGACATAGAAGAGGCAAGCTCTTCCAGTCCATTTTAAGAAGGCCATGGTTGACATCTGACCCCCACAGTCCTATAAACAGCAGCAGAAATTCCCTTTCCACTTAAACTGCATCTGCTGGGTAAGTTTTCAATAAAGCAGCGATTCATGGAAAGGTTTCCCCTTATTGCAAGTGTCAAAGTTCTCCTTGTTTAAGCTAACTGTTGGCAAAGTGTGCCTGGCCTCAGCTGTGAACTTTGCCTTGTTGCCTCACCTCTCCCTGACAGAAATAAACTTCACAACCAATTGTAGAATGTATCAAAGCTCTATATTTATATGAAGATGATATGAAATGGAATGGAATGAAAATATAGATTGTATCTGTCACCGAAATTAATCTCATCACTTAATAGTAAATGTTCTTTAAAAGTCCTTGAAAAGTTGTATTTGCGTATATTTATTTGAGTAAATATACAAAGATAAATATACATAAATAAATATGCAAAGCAAAGCCATTTGGTTTGGAATCAGGAGTCGGATTAAACTCCACTTTTGCTTACTTATTTGCTGGAAACTTGTGGATAAATGACTTAGGTCAAGGATAACTCCTAGTTTTTTTCTCTGTGTCATTGAGGAGATAGATGGTAGAGCCATTTATTAAGTTGGGGAACACAGGAGGAGAAAAGCAAGAACACAGAAGAGGAGGAACTCATTTCTGTGAGGAAGGCAGTTATTTCAGTGTTGCAATTATTGAGTTTGAGACCCCTGTAGGGTGTTTTTTTTGTGAAGCTGGATATGGTCATGTGATGTGCAAATAGGAAACAAAGTTTGGGTACCATCTTTGTTGTTTGGATGAGAGTTGAGTCATAAGCATGCATACATTCACTGAGGGCCAGTTCATAAAAGAAGAAAGGAAAGTTAAGGCTAGAACCCAGAGGAGTGTCAACACTTAATGGGTGATAAAAGCAGGGAAGATCAGTACAAGAGGGTGACTAAGAATACTGCCACGGTGGGTAGAAAACTGGGAAAGAATTGCGTAGAGAGATATTCCAAGGAAGGAGGAATTATGCCTGTGAGATGCATCCAAGGACTTCAATAGTGTAGGAACTAAAATGTGTTCACAGGATTCATTGTTTGTAAGTTCACGTGGCTGTGTTGAGCAGTTTCAGTGAGGGCAGAAACCGGGCTGGAGCAGGTGAGGAATGGAGTTATTTAGCCCAGAAAGAAGAAGGATTATGGCTGTGAAAATCCTATCTTCAAATATTTGAAAAGATCTTATGGAAAATGGGGATAAGTTCCCATCTATTTTGCCTTCACAGGGCAAAACAATGAGCAATGTGAGGTCACTTTGGGTTATATTTCAGTAGATATGTCTAGCAATTAAAATTATTAAAGAAGTGAAGTGGCAGCTGTAGAAAGTGGTAAGGTCCCCTTACAGGACTCTTTCAACAGTGGATAGAAAACCACCAGTGATAGCAAACATAGAGATGGTTCATTCCATTCCACCTCTTCGATTCTGTGAGTCTGTTCTGAGACTATCTAGTGCAGGGGCTCATTGTCCTTGCAACCCTGGGTAGACAGCAGGTCATGTGCTTACCCGTCTTTTCCAGGCCACGGGGGCCAGTAAGACTGATTATTATCTTTTCCTGTAATGTCCAATATCAATGGGACAGAGTTCACTGGGAAGGCCTCCCGGTGAGCTGCTGAGTGTTGAGCTCAGAGTTGAGAAAGCCCAGGGCTGTCTCGAACTTTGCCGGGACTCACCAGGGGATCCTCCCGGCTTCTCTAACCTCACTCTGCTGGTGCTTTGAGAGAGGGCCCTCGGCATTTCTGTATGTCTGTATTGCTTCACTAATTGATTAAAGGAAAAATAAACACCTCTGGGGTGGAAGTCTGCTTCTTACTTGGGACCAGACTAATCTAGCTTTTGGGTTTCTCAGTGGGTATCCTAGAGGCAGCTAGTGTCAGTGCTTGCACAGAGATTTTTTAGGTTGTGAAAGCTGCTCTTAGTAGGCATCACATGAGTCTAGATTAGGTGCTTTGACAGCAAAAAGAGCCCAAACACTCAAATTCAAAGGGTAAAGGAAGAAGGGGATAAAAAAGAAAGAGCATAGAGAGAGGGCCAGAATAAAAACTTCAGGGGCCACGAGCACCAAAACATTATAGGGCCCCATTCCTTTCCTCCCATATGTAACTTATAAACAACTCAAAGCCATATGATAATTTTAAGAACGTCAAAGAAAGTTCTTATTTTTCTAATGATAATAATTCTGATGCTTCTTAAAATTTTTCAAAATCTTTAAATGGTGATATATATGCAGTGTCTGCTTGTGCCCAAAGCAACATATTATTAGATGTCCCTATGTGCACTCAGCACAGGGTTGTAAGTTTGGAAACCAAAAACGTAGGAGTAATTCTGACAATAAGGGATGGTGTATCTTCCACAATTAATTAATTGATTGATTGATAATTTAATTCTTCATTAAGTAATGATTAAGCTGTTGTAAGCAATAGATAAAGGGATGAGAGGTGAACAAGGCAGTCAATACCACTGCCTCAAAAGATCCCAAATCACTTTACCTATACGTGACTTTCTTTCTTTGTATATAAAACAGATAAGAAAAGATATCCACTTCTTCCCTCCTTGAGTTACTATGAGTCTCAGATATTCTTTTGGAAGAATTAAAAAATATTAAATTTGGGGTACAGAAATGATATTTGTGTTGTCTGTTTCAAATACTGTCAACTTGCAGATGTACAAACAAATCTGGCAAGTAAAGAGTTTCAGAAAAATAGCTTATATAATATAGTAAAATCTTGATGTTGATGTGGGATACTCAATTTTCCGTAAATCCCCCAGTTTGCCAATATCACCATAACTCATAATGTCAACTATGATTGACCATTTAGTAAAATCAATCAATAAATAAAAAGAAAAGATACATATTGTATATATAGATATGTATACACATGCATATGTGTGTGTGTGTGTGTGTGTGTGTACAGGAAGTAACCTCTTTGGAGAACAATAAATATCAACTAAACTGTGGACATTAGAAATCTCTTTTAATTCCTCTGCTGTGGACTGGGTATGTCCCCTCAAAATTTATATGTTCAAGCCCTAATCCCCAGTGTGATGGTATTTGGAGGTGGAAACTTTAGGAGGTAATTAGGTCATAAGGGTAGAGCCCTCATGAATTGGATCAGTGCGTGTATAAGAAGAGACACAAGAGAGATGATCTCTCTCTCAGCCATGTAAGAATACAGAAAGAAGATGACCATCTGCAAACCAGGAAGAGAGGTCCCGTCAGACACTGAATCTCCTGGCACCCTGGTGTTGGACTTTCTAGCCTCCAGAATTGTGAGAAATAAACATCTATAGTTTAAGCTGCCTGGTCTATGGTATTTCATATAGCAGCCTGAGCTGACTTAGACAGTAATTGATACTGTGAGTGGGGTGCGGCTATACTATATACCAAAAATGTGAAAGTGGCTTTGGAACTGGGCAATGGGTAAAGGCTGGGAGAGTTTTGAGGTGCATTCTAGAGAAAGCCAAGATTGTCATGAAGGAACTTTTAAAGGTGACTCTGATGAGGACTCAGAAAGAAAAGAGGAGAGCTGTAGAGAAAGCTTCCAACTTCTTAGAAAATGCATAAATTATTATGAACAGAATGTTGGTACAAATATGAATGGCAAAGGCCATTCTGGTGAGGTCTCAGATGGAAATGAGGAACATGCTATTGGACAATGGAGAAAACGTGATCCTTGTTATAAAATGGCAAATATCTTGGCTGAAATGTATTCATGTTCTAGTGTTTTGTGGAAGGAAGAACTTGTCATGATGAAATTGGATATTTAATTAAGGAGAATACTAAGCAAAATATTGAAGGATTGGCTTGGTTTTTCCTGACTGCTAATAGTAAAATTCAAGAAAAGAGAAAGAAATTGAAGAAAGGTTAAGCAAAAACAGAACTTGAAGATTCAGAAAATTCTCAGCCTGTCGATATTACAAAAAATGAGAAAGGATGTGGTAGACCAATCATTTGATAAGGAGATTAGTGTGGGTGTGAACTAGGGACTTAATCAGCCACCACAGCAAGAACATTGCCAGTTTTAAACTGAAGGGGATAGACAGAACAAAACGGAGGAAGGCTGTTGGACTTCCTGGATTTTATAGGACAGTACTACAGAGCTATTCTTCAAGACAAGGGAAGAATGACCCCACAGGCAATTCAGAGATCATCAGGGTTGCCTCCTCGGTTTCAAAAGGGGAGGCCATTGCCTTGGTTTCAATAGTCCAGACCACCTCTACTCAAAGCCCTGAGGTGGGGCCACATGGGGAGCCATGGGGGCAGGACCTATGTCTGGCAGAGCTGTAGGCACAGGATCTCCAACCCCTCTGGGTCTAGAAGGCAGAGCATTGAGCCAAAGAGCATTACTCTTGAGGCTTAAGATCCCATGGAGTTTGCCTTGCTAGGTTTTGGACTTGCTTGGAACCCATGACTACTTCCTTCTCTCCTATTTCTCCCTTTTGGCATGAGAATGTCTGTTCAATGCCTGTCCCACCATTGTATTTTGGAAGCACATAACTTGTTTGGTTTCACAGGCTCACGCTAGAGAGGAATTTTGCTTCTCACTCATAGCTATCTCATTCACAGCTGATTTACATGATATTTAGATGAGACTTTGGACTTTAGACTTTAGAGTTGATGCTAGAATGAGTTAAGACTTTTGGGGTTTGGGGGTGAAGTGAATGTATTTTGCATATGAGAAGGACATGAATTTTGGGGGCCAATGGCAGAATACTATCGACTGAATGTTTTTGTCCCCCCAAAATTCATATGTTGAAGTTGTAATTCCCAATATGAAGGTATTTGAAGGTGAGGCCTTGAGAGGTAATTAGGTCATGAGGGTGGAACCCTCATAAACTGGATTAGTGCCCTTATAAGGAGATGAAGAGATCAGAGCTCTCTGTCTGTGTTAGTGAGAATACAAGAAGACAGCCATCTGCAATCCAGGAAGCAGGCCCTTGCCAGACACCAGATCTGCTGGTGCCTTGATCTTGAACTTCTCAGCTTCCAGAACTGTGAGAAATAAATATTTGTTGTTTAAGCCACACAGTCTATGATGATAATTTGTTATAGTAGCTCAAACTGACTAAGACAAGAGTGTAAGAACATTATGAACAGAGGCTTGAATATGATAAAAATCAGGAAATAAGCAGAGGACAGAAATAAATTTAATTTGGCTGTGACATGAAAACCAAGTATGGATACTCTTGACCCTTCTCACATCTCCCCTGCTACTACCCCGAGAGTCATGTGGGTATGAATGGGAAAGAATACATGATTTAAGAAATGTTTTTATACTGCAGCTGAATAAATTTTAAAAAATTTTAATCACTGAAAACATGCATGCTGGTCATCATTTTGAAATTCATGTCCGACTTTCAGAAGACAGGGCAAAGAGCAACATAAGGCAACATAAGGCCCCATAAGCCATGGGGCTGACAGAAAAAAAAGGGACCCGATCTGACTGCATGAGCATTGCTCACATTCAACCTAATAGCAATATATGTATTAGGAAATACTTAAGTTCTCTTTTCACTTCCTTTTTCTCTGTGTCATGAAGACTCAACAGCCTCAGCTGATAGAATCACGGAGGTGTTGACAGGCGTCCAACTGCGGTGTCATTAACTCAGTGTGCTGCTGCAATTAGCCCATCAAAGTCGTCTGAGGACTAGAATTTCTCCCAGGGTCACAAGGCAAAAATGACCTGGCCTGTCAGTCTTTGTCTGGCTGGGGCCCCGTGCTGGCGTGGGGGATGTCACAAAGCAAATGATCACTGAGTCTTTAAGCAATGAGTGTAAACAGGTCTCCGCTTGTGAAATGGAGTGCATATTAAGCTAAGCTGTCCAGAACTTGACTTGGAGCAAGGCTCCCTTTCCTGTGTACATTCATTTTATTTTATGGCCATGTAAAAGCAACTCTGTGGCGCTGGGTGCAGTGGGAAAATCAACAACAACACTATAGAACAACCCACAACCAAAAGCAGCCAAAAGAGAAAACACCGGGAGAAAAATGTGGAGGCAGATCCCTCAATCACCTCAGCAAGCAATGGCCATGTCAAAAGTGAGAATAATTGTTTTTGACAGAGAGGAAAGTAGTAATTGGAATGAAACTTGTTTGAATAACAGCTTAAATGTTTCTTTCCTTGCTTTCCAGATTACACGCACTGTAAAGCCGGATTTCTTTCTCCTGGCTAGTTCACAGAGGACATTCTGTGTCCAAGGGGCTTGTGAAAGGAGAGGAAAAAAAAGCAAACAAACTTGTGAATTTGCCCCTTTCTGGATGACTGTTGGGCCTGGATTCCAGGCTTACATAGGCAATTTATTGATACTTAATTCCAAGTCTTGTCTGCTGTGAACATCTCTTATAGATCATTGCTAAGATATTGAGAGGCTGGATAGTGTCTGGGTGAGAGTGCTTTATCTACTCAACTGGTTAGCAAAACTGAACTTAGAGCTTTATCCCAATATTGTCCCTTTTCACTAGTTTCCAATTATAGTCAGTGCAATGGACTGAAAGTTTATGTCTCCCCTAAATTCATAAGTTGACATTCTGAGCCCCAAAGTGATGGCATTAGGAGGCGGGGCCTTTGGGAGGTGATTAGGTGATGAGAGCAGATTCCTCATGAATGAGCTTAGTGCCCTTGTAAAAGAGACCCTGGAGAGATCCCTCATCCCTGCCGCTATGTGAGGTTACAGTGAGAAGATGGCTGTCTATGAGGAAGTGGGCCCTCACTGAACACCGAATCTGCTGACACCTGGATTTTAGACTTCCTAGCATACAGAACTGTGAAAAAAATTTTTTGTTTCTTGTAAGCCCATCAATCCATTGTATTTTGTTATAGCAGCCCAAATGGACTAAGATAATGAGTGAAAGCTCTAATTCCATAGTGGGCCATCCTTGGCCGTGACCTGCCTTGTTACTACTATTCTAGCTTTTCCACCCTATGCCCTCTCCACGTCAAGCATTTGCAGATCTTACACAGCCTGGCCAGTTTCTCTGATGGTCTCTCCTCCACACTGCCCTCTACTCACAAGCTTAGCCCTGTGGGCCTTCGATATATTTCCTGAATCTTCCAAGTTGATTTCGGTCTCTGAGCATTTGCTCTTGTTACTTCTTAGAGAGTTCTAGCCCCTTTTCTCCGCATACCTGAATCCTTCTTAACATTTGGGTTCAATTGTCATAGCCAAAAGACTTGCCCTGACCCTCTCCTCAAATAAAATAGGTCTCCTGGAACTGTCTCATTAGCTCATTTTAGTTTCTAGGTTGCATGTGTTGATTTCTAAAAATATCTTAATCATTTATTTGTTTGTTTGTTTATTGTCTGAACTCCTCCTCCTCCATAACCACAATGGAATCTTCATAAGAGCAGACACTTTTCTCTGTTATGTACTCTTGTATCCTCACCTATGGTAAGAGCTCAATAGACACATCAATAAATGGTTCTCAGGACATGACGTGTTCTGCCGTGCATCTTTTCCTTTGGCCAAGGCAATATCTCTGCCTCTGATTAGTTAACTTGCTCAGTCAGCCCTTTCTCTTGCTCCAAAGACTCAGTTCACATGTTCTCTCTTCGTGGAGTCTTCCTTCACTTCCTGGGTCATAGCAAGGTGTTCCTTCTGAATTTGCCTGGTTCCTGGCCTGTTCATCCTTTATAGCAATAACCATGTTGTATTCCAGTTGAGTGTTTATGGATATAGCCTGGCTTGAAAGTGTAAGCTTTTTGAAATTAGGGATTGTGTCTGTCTCTATGAATCAGCCAGTCTAATGCAGTGAATGTATGTAATAGGTGCTTAAAAATGTTTGTAGAGTAAATTAATAGTCATTGCCTCAGTCGACTAGGCTTCAAAAATGTGGCTTCTTTTTGAGGTTCCACTGTTGTTCAGAGGCTCTAAATTTTTGTTTTTCTCTCACATTCTCTGTCACATGTCCCCTCATCACTTACAGCATCAGCATCTTTTGAAGTCCTGTACATCTGGCCATTTGTACTAACTTTCTAACTAATTTCCCTGTCTCCTATCTTCTTTCCTCTAACACCTAAAGGAAAGAAAAGCCTCAACGTTTCTTCCTATCACTGGGCCTCTCTTTTAATTCTAAGATAAAGGAGGAGAAATCATTAATTTAATAGGTCAAATTAGCAAACACTCTTTTAGGCTTCCTCTTAGATTTCTCTGCCACTCTCTTTTACTCTGTTTCTCTGTCTGTCTCACTTTTACTCTTTCTCTTCTTCTCTGAAACTGAGTAAATGGACTCTGGAGCTTCCGTAAATTCTTCTCTCCTCACTGTAGGCCAAAGGTGGTAAGATCCCAAGGTTTAGATCTCACAGGGGCTGGGTGAACAGAGGTCTGGCGTTAGCCTTTGCTTCAGCCACAGGCTCCTAAAGAGCCTTCAATAGGGCTCTGTAAGGGTCTGTCAGTTGCTAACTTTGCTATTAATAAAGTAGTAGTTTCACATCTATTTTGCTACTGGTCCTTGTGTGTGTAATAAGTGACTTTTGTGAGTCTCTTCTATGCATTCCTGAAGGGAAGAACCGCTCTTATATTTATCTTTATTTCTAGATTACACACTAGGCCATCAACATGTTTATTGAATTTGTTCAAGAGGGAAAAGCTAAGTTGAGTTTTCCCCCCTCTTAGGAGCACAGTGATGGGCATCTAATAGATTCTCAATAAGGATCTGTTGAGTGAATGGATGGATTATTCAATAATTTCTCACTCTTTTTGAGTTGCTAACTCAACTACACCTCCATCTCTGCTCCAGGGATCAGTCTGTTCTGGAGAACTGTGGTCTCTGCAGATCCACTCTTTAGGCTCTACCAGATAGTCCCAAAGGCTTGGCAGTATTATGAATCCACTTGGATCTGTATTATTTCGTTGAGAATCTGCATTACTTTCATTCCAGCTCATCTGAAATTTAAGGCATCTGCCTTCATTTCTAGTAACAGAAAATTTACTGACAGTCTTTGAGTTTATATTATAATCAACCAAAGCAGCATTTTAAACTTCTTCTTAAGAGTGAATTGTTATTGGCCAAGAATTAAGAGATGCTCATTACTAGCAAGTTGGATTTAGCAAAATCACTTCTGACATATCCAAGACATCCCAGCCAACAGGAAGGATATTAGAGGAGATGATGAACAATTTCAATACTAACTGACATCATGTTCTGGCACATCACGGTGATGTCCAGAAGACATCATTCTTGCCTTTTAAAATATCTTGGGAAGAAATATAAATGTAGGATGACTGAAGTGATTTTTCTACATATATGCAATCTTGCTTGCCCTTTAGAAGTTAGTCCAAATTGTGTTTTGAGATACTATCTGATCCAATCAAAGCACTTCCAGGCCTAGTATTTCAGAGCTGAAATGAAAATAAAACCACCTTTTACTTGGAATCTTCAATGTGCCAGGTATTTTCACATTCATCATATCACCATGGCCTCGTAGCCACATTGTGATTTCAGTATATTACCTGCATTTTACAAAAGAGTAAAAAAAAAGCTCAGAGGAGCTGAGGGACCTGCCTGATATCACATAGGGAGACAGGACTTGGATTCAAATTTCTTTGCTTCAAGTTCAGTGCTCTTAAAACCATAACACATTAACTTAGAGATCATCCTCTCTGACTCTTCCTTTTGTAGATGAAAAATTAAGTCCCAGGGAGGACAAATGCCTTCCTAATGGCCTGACAGGTTGCAGGCACACTGCCTCCATAGACATTTGGCTTGCTAGACTCAAAGAACAGTTCCGTTCCTATTAACAAAATACTTATTTATGGGTTTCAGCACTCCTCTGAAAATGCAGAATTTAAAAAGAAAAGAGAAGAAGGAGCTCAAAAGTGTAACTCACTTGCCTTGGAATGCGAACAGCATATTTCCTGAATATATGGGATAGACAATAATATGATTTGTTTTTCTTATCGGACACATAAAAAATAACTAAAGTGATTCTGTACAATGCTATTGTCAATATCATACACTCACTATATTAGTTTGGTAGGGCTGCCATAGCAAGGTATCACAGACTAAGTGGCCTAAACAATAAAATTTCCTCACAGTTCTGGAAGCTACAATCCAAGAGCAAGGTGTTGGCAGGAGTGGTTCCTTCTGAGGGCTGTGAGGGAATGATCTGTTCTAGGTCACTCTCCTTGGCTTATAGATGGTCGTCTTCTCTCTGTGTCTTTACATCATTTTCTCTCTGTTGGTATCTGTGTCCCAATTTCCCCTTCTTGTAAGGACACCAGTTATATTGGATTAAGAACCACCCTAATGACCTCATTTTATTTTAATTACCTCTTTAAAGGCCCTCTTTTCAAATACAGTTACATTCTGAGTTCCTGGAGGTTAGGACTTGAACATATGAATTTTTGAAGCACACATTTCACCCTATAACACACACACACACACACACACACACACACACACACACACACAGAGTTAAGATTCAGTAGGGAGATGTTTCCGAGCTTATTGTTTAGGAAGTATAAATTTGATTTTTCTGAGCACAATATATACTTTTGGTGATCTTTGAATTCTCTTCTTTGAGAGTTCTTTTCATAAGCCAAGACTTTGCAAAGAAAAGTAGATGCAGAAGGAAAGAGAAAATGTACCAGAAACTGTAGGCTTCTTTTTGTACTTGCCGGCCTGCTGGGAAGAGACCTGGGCATGGAATCCTAAGGTCTGGGCTTCTGTCGGGCTCCATCATTTACCAGCTGAGATCCTGACCACTGTACAATCTTGTCACTTTTTCTTTCATCTGTAAAATAATAATCCGGACACCGTGTGGCTGTTGTTGTTAGGATTAAATGAGATAATAGGTATTAAGCCACTTTGTACACTCTTGAGGAAAGTTGGAATTTTTTTACTGGTTGTGTTTCCTTAATGGCAATCTTTTCTTTAGAAATTATTTTATTGAGGTCATATTGCCTTATTACATTATGTAAATTTCAGGTGTACATTCTTATAACTTAGTGGCAATCTTAAAGCAGAACCCTAATATTTAAAAGAGGTGAAAGGAAACCCACTTAGCTTGAAGAGAGAGTGAGGAGTAGAGCTGGGAGGTGGTGCTGACATCACTCACAAGCCCCATGCTCTACTCGTTGAAGTTCTGTCAATTCTTGGGGGCTACTACTGAGCATATTTTAAAAATCGTGATTCTTAGGACTTATACAAATGTTAGTTATTACTTTCTTATTTTTTTATTGTTTTGTCAGTCCTATGATGTGGAATGGTGTATTGTTTTCCGTTTTTAAATGTGAAGAAGCTAAAACTCAGAGTGCTTAAGTAATTGCCTAATCTCCTGGAGCCCAGTATTTCTCAAAAGAGCTGTAGTAAAGAATTTGTATTTAAAGTTTTCAATTTGTCATGGGCTGATGCTTTTATAAAGTAAAATAAACATAAATTACTAGAAAAATGAAACTAAAAAATAAGAAAGGCTTATAAAATGCGACCTTGATTTTTTTATTAGCTTCAACAAACGTGAAATAATCCTACTAAATTGCTATAAAAGTTTCTATAGGTCGACTCTGATTGCATACAGGTTAAAGCATTTGTAGCACTGCTATCAACAAAGCGATGTGGGGCCAGTGCTCAAAAACATGTCTTGTGACTCTTCTACTTTATATCATTGATTTCTTGATCTAATATCTTTGAGCCTCAATTTCCTTATCTATAAAATGCACCTGTCAATCCTAGCATCAGTTTACCTCATAGGATTCTTATAACATTCAGAAGACATAAAGTGGAAATTTGAAAGCTGTAAGGAACAAAACACTGATCATTTTAGCATGGAAAATTTAAAGCAGATATAACCAATCATATTAAAGAACACTTAGACTTACACACTGCACTGTCTTGGTGAAGTATCCCAGACAAACTACTTGCAAAATACACTCCTTGAGAGAGAGATACAATGACTGCCTATATTTTGAGTTTTCAGTTATGTCTGGGGCGACCTATGTCTGGTTTCCCTGGGGAAGTCCTGGTCTATGCCTGTTGTCCCTAATTATAAACAGTCCATCATTTTCCTTTTTAAAGTGTCTTAATTTGTACAAAAAATTATATGATCATCCAGCCAGATGATGGATGTTGCAAAAAATGATATTATTGGTGGTAGCATGGATGGTTTCTGAGCATTGTTTCTGGTAAAAATTAGATGCCAACAATTGTTGTCCTACTGAAGTAGCATCAAGTTCAAGAAGAAAAAAAAGCCTGATTTATACAGCTTTGTAGGAAATTAAAGCTGATATAGTTTTTTTTTTTTTTTTTTTTTTTTTGTGAGGAGATCAGCCCTGAGCTAACATCCGCCACTCCTCCTCTTTTTCTGCTGAGGAAGACGGCCCTGGGCTAACATCGGTGCCCATCTTCCTCCACTTTATATGGGACGCCGCCACAGCATGGCTTACCAAGCAGTGCGTCGGTGCGCGCCCGGGATCCGAACCAGCGAACCCCGGGCCGCCGCAGCGGAGCGCGCGCACTTAACCGCTTGCGCCACCGGGCCGGCCCCTGATATAGTTTTTAAAAAACTTAATTTAGACAAAGCAGATTAATAAAGAGAGAGGATGGGGAAAGGACTTAAGAATTCAAAAGGGTAAGAGGTGGGATCTCAGAGAACTTGTGATGAGTGAACTGGCTTCAGTCAGATCAGAATCTGCACTTGGGTGTTTTAGTCTATTCCCTTCCATTTCATGTGTCTTCAATTTCAGGTAAATCCAATCTGTCTCAGCTGTGAGAAAAGGAATGTATTTTGGGTCCTTCCATGCTTGTGAAAAAGGTGAAAAAGGAGAGCTGGTATCTACCTAGGAGATCAGATACGTCCGGTCATATAGAAAGAATTCTGAGAGACTGAGTGGAGAAAGCTGAGCCTGACTGGGACTGAATCAGGGCCTCTACCAACCAGTGGGTTCTGGCACTTACTGTCTCTTGCTTGATGATGCAATGACTTCTATGCTCTCTTTCAGCTTCCATTCTTCTCCCTTTGAATCCAACTGCTATAAATCATCAGAGGGATCTATCTGGTCATGTCAATATCCTACTTAAAACCCATCGATGACTGCCAATTTTTATAAGACCTATCCAAATGTTTTAACATGCTAAGTAAGATCATCCCAAATTTGGTCAGTTCCTTTGTTTCCAACCTCAAGAGCTCTTCCCTTCCTGATTTCCTCTCCACATTCTATCAAGATGAACTATACAAAATCTCCATATAAATAAATCAAAAGCAATTAAGTATCAGCATCTCATATAGTTCAACCTATTAGGGGGATAGAATAGCTTGCAGTTTTCCAAAAGGACAATTGCTATGTCATGTATCCTGCATCTGCACATGTGGTTCCTTCAGCATCCATTCACTCCCCCCAGATATGTATTAAGTGCCTAGAATGTGCCAGAGTCTATTCTAAGAGTTGGGGAGGCAGTGGAGAATAAGTTACACAGAGTCCTTGATTTTTGCATTCTAGTGGGTGAGGTGGTCAAAAAATATATGAGGGGGCCGGCCCCGTGGCGTAGCAGTGAATTGCGCAAGCTGTGCTGCTGGCGGCCAAGGTTCTGATCCCGGGCGCACACCGATGCACCGCTTGTCCGGCCATGCTGTGGTGGCATCCCATATAAAGTGGAGGAAGCTGGGCACGCATGTTAGCTCAGGGTCAGTCTTCCTCAGCAAAAAGAGGAGGATTGGCATGGATGTTAGCTCAGGGCTGATCTTTCTCACACACACACACTATATATATATATATACATATGAGTATATACTGTAATATCAGGTAAGTGATAAGAGCTACTAAGAGAAAAAAACAGGGTAGGTTATGGAGAATGGTGGAAGAAGGAGTACAAGTTATAGTTCTGTGCCTGGAACTCTCTTCCCCCCACCCCCACTCCCGCTTTGTTAATTCTTCAACATTCTGCTAGAGCTTCACCTCTCTCAGGTGGTGGATACCCTCCTCCCTCCACCCTCCCACACACGACACCACCCAGACACAGTGGATTTTATTAATCCCTCTGTAGGAGATCATGAAGTCCTTCTGGAGGCTAATGTCAGGATGTTCTCTGGCCCCTAAATGTGGTGCAATCAAAAGAATACGGATTTGAATTCAGACGTACGTTGAGTTTAAGTCCCTCATTTTATCTGAGGGATTGCACCACTGCACAATTAAGATGTGAATATTCTTTTTGCTTCATGAGATTTCTGCAAGTCTCAAATATAACACTTTGAGAATTGCAAATTGCGTTACTAATTTTAAAGTGTTATACAAATTTAACTGGCTATGACTATCTTCTCACTACAATGATCAACTGATGATACTTTCAAGAGAAGAAAGATCATCCAAACTCTATAGATACTTTTTACGTAAATGAACTGGTTGTTCATTCAGAAAGAATTAATGCACATGTGCTATGTTGCAGGCATTGTTCTAGGTACAGGGCACAAAAGCACTTTTATTTCATGGAATTCACTTACATTTCATTTTGGAGAAAGTAATCTGGAAAAAAAATGCAGAATATTTTAGTAGATATTGCTAAACACCATCGCATGATAGTTTCTAAACTCAACTTGGCTTTCCCTAAGACTTCCTCTTACATTAGCAATAACATATAAGGTTTTCCACCAATTTAATCTATCTGAAATCACCAAGTATTAAATTATATGGCCTCAGGAGATATAAACATAAGTAGTTTAATACAAAAAAAAAAAGCATGGTAAAAAATAACAAAGAATTATTCCCCGTGGTGGTGTCAACTTTTCTACAAGGTTAATTAATCACTGCAAATGAGTGTAACTGAAACAGGCTACAGATTGATGTTGACTGTAAAGTTACAACTTTGCAAATCTCAAGCAAGTAACGTAATTTATTGGTCACAATCATAACACACTCATAATTAGTAAATCTTTAAGAGTACATATGAATTTAAAAAAGTAAAACAAACATCCAATTTATATGATGAAAACCTTTGTTATCTGAAAGTATTACTCCATGTTGAATCAAGTTTGCTAAATTAAATAATATACTTTATGATACTTTATGAAATCTCCATTTTCATGGAGATTTTTATTTTCTATCTCAGAAAAGTTATGGGGAAATGTATATCAAATTCTGTGGCCCAAACTCAAGCTTCATTTTTAAATTATGTACAAAGATTTAATCCAAGAGATTGACTGTTTTATTCTAAAACATTAGGGGAATAAAAGTGATAATTGAAATGGAAATATATATGGACTATCACGGATAAGATTCCCCAGTACTGACATATTTTTCTTAAATAGTCTAATCTAATCAAATATTAATAAAACTTACCTAATAACATCTGGAAACAGCTGGCTTTGACAACAAGGGATGGGCATTCTATTGCTTTATCTAACACCTCTGAAACACCTATTAAATACATGAGATAGTTCTCTGTAGACTCCATGGAAACAAATCAATTTAGTCAATTCTGTTTTAATTGTGGACCTGATTCTACATGATATAGTGGCAAGAATAAGATATTTAAAATCAGAAGATGGGCTGTAAGTCCCTAACATTTAGCATTCAACATCTGTATAATATAGATGATGAAGATGATGATTACAGTCATTTATACTTTTCCTACTTGACAGGGATGCTCATTTATTCTTAAAAAAATATGTGTGACACCTCTGTCATCTGCTGGATCTTGTGATGGGAATGCAAAGATAAATAAAATGTAGTCACTGAACTCAGCAGGTGTAAAGGCAGGTGAGAAAGGCAAATAAAGAGAACCATGGCAATAAGAACTATGCTGGAGGTTCTAAAGGAGCCCAGTGAGGAGCACTTAAAAATCAGATTTAGGGATGGAGGCATCATGGAAGTTCTCATAAAGGAAGTGCATCTCCATGGGCTTTAGACTTTCCCCTAAATCCTAGACTGTCTACTTGACATCTCCACTTCATTGACTAATGGGCAACTCAAACTTAACACAAGCAAAAGAGACTGCCCATCTCGGCTAATCTATCCTTCAGTCTTCTCCATTTTAGTAAATAAAACCTACATGTTTCCAATTACTCCATCCGAAAAAAAATTGTGTCATTTTTTTTTCTATTTCCCTTCTATTTTACATTCTGCAGCATGTAGTAGCTCTAAAACATATTCTGAGTTTGATCACTTCTCAGTATCTCCAAAGTGCTAACCCCAGAGCAAGCTGCCCTTCTCTACCAACCAACTGTAGGATCCTGGTTATCAGTGTCTCTACTATCCCTCTGCAAACAGTACTTTCTCCACATAACCAACAGAATGCTCTTTTTAAAGGGTATGTCAGATCACCTTGCTCTCCTGCTTATAACTCCAATGGTTCCTTTTCATACTAAGAAAAATAAACAAAACTATCTATAATCCAAATTTACCAGTTAAGCCCCTGTGCAACTCTCCCAGGAAGAGTTCTCTGAATGAGTTCTCTGAAATCGAGAGTACTGGGTTACGTCCCCCCTCTCCAATTTCCTGCTCCCACAATGTTGTATGCACACCACACTCATTGCACTTTCCACACTGTACTGCAATGATCTGTGTATATTCCTAACAGGCTGCAAGCTCCTTGTATATCTAATATGCTGCAAGATCCATGAGGGCAGATACCACATTTTTATCTTTAGTACCAACACAATTTATGAAACAAATGATGATAATTATTTCTGCAGCTATATATTTGTGGGAGTTTTAAATTATCCCTAACAGGACAATTTCCTTGAATAAAACTCAGTAGCTCTTTCAATCTCTGCAAAAACCTGGGATTAATATTTTCAACTGATAAGGAAAGTTATAGAAAAATTTTTCTACTGGCTAAGTGCTCATTCTTTATTCCTTTTTGCTTTTCTCCACTCTAGAAGAAGGAAAAATCAAATTTTCTGCCTCCCCTGCAGCCAGGAGCAGCTATAACACGCATGTCTAACCAATTAAATGAAAACTATAGTCTGCTGGGTATGTGTATGATCTCCTATTCCTTAGGAGATAATACATATGTGCACATGAAGCAGAGAAAAATTCGATGAGAACTAATTCTGAGTTCAAAATGCTCTGTAAATATTTCAAGGCAGATGTCTCAGTAGATTGAACTAGAAAAGTACTGATTAAAGGGCCAACATTGAATCTGAGCCATGAGAGATGTGGAAAGAGAGAAGGATGGAAGGCATTTGGAAGTCTTAAATTTTTGCTTTCACCCCAGTGAGGAAGATGGACGCAAATCAGAGGGGACAGTGCTTAATTAAAAAACAAATAGATGGCAAAACTAATAGTAAAACTAATAATAAAAAACGAATAGATGTGTTCAAAACTAAAGGTTGAGGACACATACTTCTAGCGTATTCGTCATGGCAAGTCCTAATATACAAAGCTTCTCTGTGGAAGGCTCCCTCCAGTTTTTGACCTTTTGAATTTTTGTCCCTTTCAGACACTGCCTTAGCTTTAGTTCCCCCAAAAGCAGAGCCTGATTCAGGGATTTGAGTTCAGGTAGTTTATTTGGGAAGTAATCCCAGGGAGCAGGAATGAGGATGTGGGGAGACTGGTCAGGGCAGGAAGAAAAGCTGATAGGAGGGGTGCTTCTGCTTTAGGCAGTGGGAGCTTAGTTCTACGGGGACAGCCGGCAAGTCAATGCATCCCAGAATTTCTGCCCAAAGAACAGGAGGATGAGGTCATTTATCCACTGGCTTCTATCCTGCGTTGGGTGAAAGTTGCCTCTGGAGCATTAACAAACCTGGCCTTCTGAGCTGCACTTTTGCACAGGCCCCTCTGACCCCCACAGCTTCAGAAAAGGTTATTTTCCAAGGCAGAAAATAGCAAGATTGGCATTTGAAGTGGGACTTTGTCCTGATATGAGTGTGAGCTCATGTAGAGCTGTGCACCACTGTGGGTGAACTCAGAGAGAGGCTGAAGGGGTATGCTGCAGGGCATCAAGAATATCTGCTATAGACAGCAATCCCTACCCTGTGGATGCCAACAAACTCCTTTTCTAGGTTCTGGCCCCTGGTACTCCCTAGCACCTGGGCAGTTCAGAGAAGCATTCTGCCTTTCCCACATGTAGCCCCATCAAATCTCAAAATGGGTTCCTCCTGATACTGGCGCCCTCTGCAGGGGAGATGCAGTCAGTGGTTGAATAGTATCTCCAGTTCTGGACACTGAGCCCCTGTCATCCTCAAAAGTTGAAGACTAGCCACTAAAGCAAATTGAAGAGTGGAGGCTTCCCTCTGCTCACTTCCTGTTCCAGAGAGCTCCTGCTTTCATCATAAACATCATTTGCCTAGAACTTCCCATGTGCCACATGCCATGCTAAGTAATTTGTAGACATGGCCTTATTTAATCCTTAGAACAGCTTTTATAGAATGATCATCATGGTCTCCATTTTGTAGCCAAGGAAACTGAATCTCAGAAGGAAACAGTGCAAGTCAGTAGGTGGCAGAGTAAAGATTTGAATCCAGCTCATGAAAACTCCAAAAACCATGGTCTCAGCAGCTATACCATCCTGACTCTATGTTTATCTCCACCCTACCACCACCAATCTCACCCTGCTCCAACTTCACACCAGACCTTAGATTGTGCTCTGCTATGAAAGTTGAGGACTGGTTACCCTGAGGTCACTGAGGTCCATTAGAGTCCAACCTCTCACTTTCCCCTGGAATTCCCTTCCTGGAGACAGATGAGAATCTGCTCTCTGCCTTGAATATCCCCAATTAGAGTGACTTCATTGCTTCTCATAGCAGTTTGTTCCATTGCCTAACTGCTCCCTGGGGTCTAACATTTTCCCTGATATTTAGCTTCAATATTCCTCATTGCAGCTTACAGCTTGTTAATTCTCATTCTGCCCTTGTTGATTAATAAGAAGACTTATCCCTGCCCTTCTCACAATATCTTTTTATGAATGTGTCGGCAGAATGATGGCTCCCTTCAGCAGCCCTTCCTTAAGCCTGAGCTGTTCCAGTTCTATTAACCTCTCCACAGAGGTCTCACTCTCCAAGCCTGGGACTATTTGTGTCCCTCTCCTCTCAACTGTGTCAATTAGCCTATGTCCTCAGATAATTTATAGTGTCCAAAAGGGAGCCCAGGCCTGGAGAGGCAGCCAAATCCAGGCAGAGACAGGCACGATGCTGTTGAAATTCACTTCTCCTTTTGCAAAGTGATATCTTAATTATTTTTTCCTTGAGGCAGACAGCCAAGATTTCTCCTTCTCAATGTCCTCTTTATGAACTTGGAATTATAGACTGTGGGAGCTGATTTAGACCTCTGGATCATCTCTCTTATTTGGAAGTAAGTTGAGGCATAGAGTAAATGAGGAGAGTGCCCAAGGTCACCAAGTGGCTCAGTGATCAAGTGAGAATGAGGACCAGCTCTGCAGTCTTCCAGGTCGATATTCCTTCAGTGCAAACTGAAGACTGAGCTCATGAAAATAGGATATGCCTGGATCTACCAACAGGAATAAGATCCGGGAGTGTGGAGTCGTTGCAGGCAATGGAGCAGAGAGGTACACGGAGAAGAGGGGCGCGCAGCATCAAATGTTGAGTAAGGTGAGGACTGATAAGTGACTGGTGGAGTTGGCAATGGAGAATCACATGATGGTGTGAGGGGCACTTTTCTTAGAGGAATGTGGGCACGGACAAACAGTGTTGATCTAAGAAGATAAGACTTCTAATGGAAAGTTATGCAGTCTTCTGAGAGGGTTGTTTGAGTAAACATTTTAAAATGGTGATGTAATATAATATGACGGTTAAGAAAACAGGCTTTGAAATAGACAGACCACGATTTGATTCCATGGTCTGCCACCTACTAAATATGTGTGTTTGGTCAATTTACCTAACTTCCCTGAACCTGTTTGCTCATCTGTAAAATAATAACAAAATAAAAATAAACATTATATTTATAATATATTAATTATATATAATATATAACATAATAACATTATTATGACACATAATATATGATGTTACTTATATGATGTTATATATGATGTATTAAGTTATATATATTTATAAATTAAAAATAATAATATCTCCTTCCTATGGCTGATGTGATAGTTATATGTGATAATAACTCCAAAAATTCTCAATATTGTGTCTGGTGCTTGATAAATGCATAACAAATACTAGCTGCAGCTGTTAGCATTTATTGGTCTGTTTATAATCATCATCACCATCACCACCATTATTCCAACAAAGCTAACTCAAACTTTGACTTCATTTCTGGAGTTTTCTACCTGGCCACCTACCTTCTTGCTTTGAGCAGATAGTGTCCTCCATTCCCACCCCCCCATTTCGCAGAGAAAACAGAGATCATCAGATTTAAATACTTCACCCTGCTGTCATTACTACTGACAAATTTACCAATTCTCATGCATCCTCCTAACTTAGTTTCATGGGAAGAATTTTTTTTTTATTTGTCTAAGGTTAAATCTTTTGACACTGCCTTCAGTCTCAGTGCTTTTCCTGTGACGCTCCTTTGCTTCATTATAGCTTTCATCTTCAGTGTACTGTCCTGCTGCAAGCTATCCTTCTCTCCAGAACTCACTTTCCTAATAACAAGTCTCCTGATTTTATTATCTTTTGCAATATGAACAGGTGGAGAATGTCCAAAATCATCAAATCCTGTTTCCTTTTTGCTTAAGAGTTTCCCCCTCAATTTACTTCTTTTCTCTTGCATCTCATTATAAGCAGCAAGAAGAAAGCAGGCTGCACCTTCAAGACATTGCTTGGAAATCTACTCAGCTAAATATTCAAGTTCATCAGTTCATTGATTACAAGTTCTGCTCTCCACTCAGCTGTAGGACACAATTCAGTGACTTTTTCTGCCTCTATGTAACAAGAATTGCCTTTTGTCCAGTTTTCAATAACATGTTCCTCATTGTCTTCTGAGACCTCACCAACAGTGCCTTTACTGTTCATATTTCTACCAATAATATGTTTAAGGCAATCTAGGTTTTTTTGCTATCATGCATCTCCATCTTGTAACAAACAGCCTCTACTCGTTTCTAATTCCAAAGCCAATTCCACATTTTTAGATATTTGTTACAGCAGCACTCCACTATCTTGTTCCAAAATCTGTATTAATTTTTTGTGGCTGCTGTAACCAATTACCATAAACATGATGGCAAAAAACAACAGAAATTTATTCTCTCACAGTTCTGGAGGTCAGGAGTATGAAATCCTTATCACTGAGCCAAAATCAAGGTGTCAGTAGGACTATCCTCCCTCCACAAGCACTAGGGGAGAATCTGTTCCTTATCTCTTTCACCTTCTGGTGGCTGACATCACTCCTTCACTTGTGGCTCCATCAGTCCAGTTTTTGCTTCCATGATCACATTACCTTCTCCTCTTCTGTGTGTGTCAAATTTCTCTGCCTCTATTTTATAAGAACACTTGTGATTGCATTTAGAACCCACCCAGATAATCCAGAATAACGCCCCCATCTCAAGATCCTTAATTTAATCATATCTGCAAAAGTGCTTTTTCTATATAAGGTAACATTTAAAGGTTCCAAGGATTAGGACATGACATCTTTGGGACAATTATTCAGCCTACTATACTATGCTAGCATACCTATTCATAATAGATACAATTTTTTCTAAGTTCTCTTCACCTTGCAGTATATTTTTTAAAAAGAAGTTGAGATAAATATATATACAGTAGGAAGACACTATTGACATGAGCACATAAAATTACTAAAAGCACTGTGACAGGCATTAGACATGCATTATCTCATTTGATCATCAGAATGGTACTTCTTGGTTAGTATTTTTTTTTTTAATTTTTTGTTTATTGCAGTAACACTGGTTTATAACATTGTAAAACCCATTTCACGGTTAAAGGAAAAGAGTGGTATGTCATGTAACTAATACATGGTGGACCAGTAGTTAAACTGGAGTTTCTCTAACTCTAAAGCCTGAGTTCTCCTTGTGTCTAATATACTGTGCTCTATGAGTTTTTGTTCTAGGGCATTTTGGAGGTTTGAGATATGTCATCCACTAAGAAAACAAAGAAGGCGTAGAAAAGCAAGTCTCAAGAATGATGAATATTTTTTATTTAGCTTCTTTCAACAATGACGCTGCTGTCATTCATCCTTGGCAGTCCATTATACATGTGTGGCCATGGGCGCGCTTTCAGCTGACCACATTGGTCATTGGGCTGTGACCACACAATTCACAAATGGAGTTAGAAGCTCAAAGAAGGCTTTATACATACAGGGTCTTCTCAGAAATATTCTCAGTGACCACACCCTATCTATCTTCCTAGGTTTAATGGGCTGAGTTTAGGAAATATTTTGGTCTGGCTATAGCCTTCTATTCCTGCTTAATCATCCACTTTTCCTATCCTAGTTGTCCTGAAAAACAGGACACATGGCTTTAGTTTATGTCTAGAAGGAAAGGTAAAGCATGTTCATATTTAAATAAAACAGAGACAGAAAGTGCCAAGTGTGCCAAGATAGGTAGAGGTGAAGTGTTGGGGTACGCAGAAGAAGCAGATGAGATTTTCAGTTCTTTAGGTAGGTTTCAGAAGGAAGCAGTGATCAGGACGAGTGATCGTCCTCTAAATATAAGGATGATTTGGCTGCATTAGGATTGCAAGATATGGGGAAAAGAAAGGACACTTTGGCTAGGTTGAAGGACAAGAATGCATAGTATCTTGAAAAGAACAACAAATGATTTCCTTTGACTTAAATAAAACGTCAGGAAGGAAAGAAGGAAAAGTTAAGTTTAGATGTGTAGGTTCGGGATTATTAGGTTGTCTTTTGTATTTTGGACTTCATTCTGTTTGGATTGTGGTATCATCTAAGGATTTGGGACAGAGTAGTCATCAAGGATATTCTGAGCACTATAATAACCTGACAGCTGTGGGTGGATGGATTCGACAGGAAGAGACTATAGGCAAGGAGACAGATTAGGAGGCCATTGTAATAGTTCAGGCAGGAGGTAATGATGACTTAAACTAGGGCAGTAGCAGAAAGGAGAGAGGTGAAGGAATGAAGACCAAGCATATTGTATAAGTAAAACCCACAGGATATGACAACTGATTGGTTATGTGGGTTAAGGTAAGGAACATGGGGTCAGAGTTCTAGCTTAGTTGATTGGAAGTACAGATATACAGTTAAGTTTCTTTACAAGTGACTAGACATACAATGGCTCACTTTAGCAAAAAGTCTTTAAAAGATATTTATTTAAAGGATTTGAAGATGACTCATAGATTGAAAGGACACATTAAAATGAGGACTTAAAAAGAGATGAGAAACTCTAGGAATTACAGCCTACTGAGACCACACTCTTCAGGGTGAATTAGTTTGAACCACTTAGCACACTTGGTCATTCCATTAAAGATCCAAATTCTGCGGAATGAAAGAGAGAGAGAATGCGTGTGTGTGTGTGTGTGTGTGTGTGTGTGTGTGTGTGTGAGAGAGAGAGAGAGAGAGAAAGGGAAAGGAAGTCCGATTGGTTGGTTGCATGCCTACTTCTTGGCCAGGAAGAGGGTAACACAACTTGATTGATATGCCCATCAAGATTACATGCAATGAGTGAGAGGTAGTTTCCCAAAAGAAACTTGAAGCATCGCTATTAGAAAAGGGAAAGGATGCTGACTAGTTAAAAAGCAAGGATCTACACCACTGAGGACTAAAATTCATATAGAAGGCTCAGACTTTGGAGTCAGAGTGTGTGAAAATCACTTAAGTTCTCCTTGTCTAGATCATTAAGAACAAATACACATACTGTAATCTATGCAGAAATAGAACTATAATGATGTACACCTGAAATTTATACAATGTTATAAACCGATGTTACTGCAATAAACAAAAAATTAAAAAAAAAAGAAAAAGAACAAATGCACATAATAATGGTGGTATTGTGGTTTGTCTCTTGTTCAATTTTAAAAGAAATGCCTCTTTGGTTAGGGTAAATTATATTAAGGAAGCATCCTTTTAAATAAATAAATTAAATAAATAAATAAATATTTAAATAAATATTTAAATAAATAAATAAATAACACAATTAAAAGTTGATTTATGGAATAGTCATGAAATATTGCCAAATATATACTTGACAATGTTGTATTACTCTTTTACCATACTATGGGCTAAGTTTTCTGGGATTTTATAAAGGATTTGGCATCACATTCATAAGTGACAGTATCTATAGTTTGGTTTTTTTCCCCTTGATTACAAGCTTGCTTTATTATGTTTTAATATCATGGTTATTCTTGTTTAGCTTAATAAATTTAGCAGTGGTCCTCTTTATAGTCTCTGAACCAGTTTAAACAAATATGTAAATAATCTGTAACTTTAACTTGAAAACATGGGACATAAAACTATGAGAAATTGGAGCCTTTTTGTTAATAATTTATGATTTTTTTCTTTTATTCCGTGATTATTGGGCACTTTAAGCTTTCTAAATCTTTTCGTGCAAGTTTTGATAATTTACATTTTTCTCAGGGAAAGCTTGCATTTTATCATGGTGCACAAAACTATTAGCATAAACTTATTTAGATATAAAATGGAAAGAATATTTGAGAAGGAACTTGAAAATGTATAGAAGTTGGGGGGAGGGGTCAAATTTGTTGAGTTTGGATGAGATTGAGAAGATCGGGGACGAAAAGGCAGGTAGAGGAGGGTAACTGTGTTAAGTTAAGAGGTTCCAGTATTTTGGGCTGATGCACTACACCTAATGGGTTGCTTGGACTCAGAAAAGCTGGCAGTAGAATCAAAGTAATAGTCAAGGAGAAATACTAAGAAATAGCCAAGAAATGGAAACCTGAATATCAGCATTAAACGCAATCAGAGAGATCATAAGCCAGGAAAGTAGAACTGAGTCTGGATGTAATGGGCAGAATGGCAGGTAATCAAGAACCAAGATCCTGGATGCTGCGAGTATGCTGCAGGAATATTTCAGTGTCCTGTGTTTCTGTAAAATAGAGAGATGGACATACAGAAATGGTGTTTAAAAAACACAAACCTGCCTAGTTAGCCAAAACAAAACAAAACAAAGCAAAATAGATTGGCTCATGTGACTCAAAGGTATTCAAGGGTTCAGACTATCTGGGGCAAGACCTCTTTTCCTCTTTCTTCATCTCTGGTCTCTGCTTTGCATTGTGTTGTCTCCATTTTTAGGCAGGTTATCTCCCTGTGGTATTAAAGAGAGCTCTGGAAGTTCCAGGCTTTCTTGGAACTTTGTGTCTGTGTAATATCAGAGGTTATAACTATGCATTTTACAGATTGTTGCACAAAATTCTTAAGGGAGATTTTGATTGGCTTTGCTTTAGTCATGTTGGCATCCTTGAATCAATGCTATGGCCAAGGAGATGGCTATACTCTGATTGGCCAGTCTTGGTTTGCACATCCAACAGTAAAGTGGGGAAATGACTAAAACCAAGAATAAAGAGTGGGAGGGGTGGGCCTCCCAGAGAGATGAGCAGACCTCTCAAATAATTTTAATTATGTATATAATTTTATATTCATATATATTCATATATAAATGGAATGAGAGAATGAACTAATTAGATAAAACTCTAGGGAAATTCTATGAATTGATTGGTTGAGTGTTTGACTAGAACAAAGTAATTCAAAAGTAATTCACAACTAGGCAGTTAGGCCCTTTCAGAGAATTTCTTGAATGCCTGGCAAAGGTGTTTGGTATTGTTATTTAATCAATAAAAAACCGTTGAAGATATTTGAACAGGCAAATCCTACTGCAGTATATGCATGCTGCTCTTCTCATGAAATGATAACATCTACTTTCCAGCCACTTGAGTCTATCTGACCTTGTGATTTGCTCTAATCAATATAATGTGGTGGAAATGAAGTTCTGGGACTTCTAAGCAGAGGTCTTAAGAGGACTTATATTTCTCATTTTTGCTTGGAGGGAGACCCATGTGCTATATAAAGTGGTTCAGGCTATCCTGCTGGAGAGAGAAACCACAGGAAAAAGACCAGGAGGAGAGGAACCAAGGCATTTCTGCCAACATCCAGCATCAAAACTACAGAAACAAAGGCAGCTGTCTTGGATCTTTCTTTCCAGTTAAGTTACTCAAGATGATACCTTGGAAAGAGAGAGATTCAGCCTTCCCAGGCAGTTCCAAGGCATTTCAGCCGTCCCAGCTGAAGCCTCAGGCCTCATGGAGCAGAGATGAGCCTGTTTGCTGAGCTCTGCTTGAATTCCTGACTCAGAATAGTGAACAAATAAAATGGCTGTTGTTTTAAGCCACTAAGTTTAGAGGTGGTTTTGTTATGCAGAACAATACATCATGTTCATAAAAATAATCTGGTTCGTTAATTAGAAGACAACCTGCTTTATTAATTAGAAGGGGAGAGAATGAAGGTAGGGAAATGAGAGATTTTATTGTCATAGCCCAATATAAGGTGATGAAGTCTTGAACTGGGGCAATGTCACGGAACAGTGAGCTAAATGACCTTACTTCTCCTTTTCTCTCTTGCTTGTGAGCCTTTAACTAGGCTATCTTATCCATCTCTGATTTCTAACACCAAATCACATTGGCTGGGAGATGTAGGTGACCTGTACAGTTGAAGAAATTAATTAATGAAATTTGTTTTACCTTTTTCTGTCCATTTCAGCATTCTCTAATAGCTGAGAACATAAAAACACAAGTTAAACACAAATGCACATATACATACACTTACATTTGCTGTTTGAGTACTAATTATTCTTGTAAATGTTTTACTAACAGTAAATTCAAATTTATGGCAAAAATAAGTATCGTAGCCAGATTTGTGGGCTATTTATCTCCAAATTATATCTTGCTCCTGAAAAGCATGGTGAACCGTAGGGGTGTTGGTGAGAGGATTTAGATTTGTGTCCATAGATCTGCTCTCTTACTAACTAGCTATGTGACTTCAGATAAGTCACTTAACCTCTCTGTGCTTCATAGGCATGATGATTCTATATTTTGTGAGATTGTTGAGACAATAAAATGAAATGCATTGGTGAATAAAACTGGAGATGCCTGACACATTGCTGGTACCCAAAGTAAATTCATAGAATGAAACTGGGATTTAAAGATGATATTTTGTGATTTTTAAATTATTTTTACTGTAAGTCCCTTGTTTTAGTAATTACATTACCAATATATTATTTTTTTAACTCTTTATTTTTTAATTAGCTTTTTTCCTTTACTAGGAAGTAGAAGAATCCATTTTTAATTAATTCTTCTGACTACATTTTCATGGCTACCCTAAGTAGCTGAGTAGAATCTTAGACATATGAAATAATGACCCAATTTAAGTTGCTGTATTTTTGTAAAGCACTGGAAGAGAGGAAAGCACTTCAAAGTAATTAACATGAACATGCTCAATTACGTTTCTGTATAGCATGCCAACACCACTACCTGGAAATTCTGAAATTAGGGATCTCAGAATCCCCAATTGCTAGCACAATGAGGTCCAAAGGTATCCCCCTCTCTTCTCTCAAGATGGTCTTTTAGAGAATTATTAAGTATTAAAAGGTTAAAAACTAAGAAAACAGTAGCAAAGAGGGGTAAAAAAGTTCTCCCATCAGGCCAACGGGTGGAAGGGTAGGGTCACTGAATGTAGCCTTATTTCTGCTGGCCATGTTTCTTTCCTACCCAAGCTCCAAAGTAAGCGGACTGTGTAAGCGGGAATGAAATACACAACCCCCTTGTGACTGTGAGCAGCAAAGCATTCTCCGTTTGTGGTTTTCTTCAAATGAGGCTGCTTGGAATATGTGTTTGAAAACACTGAGACTCTTTATTAATCAAGCACTTCACTCGCCCTGCCAGCATAACGTTTCATTGATGTCAAAACTCCCTTAAAAATGGTTTTGGAGCCACTTCTTGTACACAGACTTCAACAGAAGAAATATTTTTGGAATTGTAAATAGAATAATTGAGGCAAATATTTGCCCATTTGGAAAGCTTCTGTAATGGCTTTAATTTTCAGTTGCATTTTAAATATGTAGATCTAGGCATTGGTGGTAGGTACAAGGGGCAAGAATGAAGCACACCCCAAGATCTGGACTTCCCTCAGAGAGTTAAGTTGTAAATGGACTGACAAATGGGTCAGAGGAGAGATATGAAAGAGTTTTGAAAAGATAGATTAGATCCCAGGTGAGTGCAAGTAGTAATTAAAGGAGTTAACCCATCCAAAAGAAGGATATGCCAATCAGAAAGGGGCTTCCTTAGCAGAAGCTAAGGAAAAGGAGAGTCATAGAGACAAGCATTGATAATGCCCTTCTAAGAGGTGCACTGAATAGAGGACCCCCAGACCCCAAGACACAACCTATCAGGACCTAGATGCAAGTCCATTCTAATTACATAGATGGTCACATCAGGGTACTACTGCCATATAAGGTGAACTATTTGAGTTATATAGGAAATATCTCTATTCTGATTTCCTGTACTTGACAATCTGTTTTCCCATGTAAGTTTTCTTGTAAGAAGGCAATGTGCATCCAGGCCACTTGAGAATTCTGATATGAATTATGGTGGAACATGTCGTTGTAGATGAGTAAACAGCAGCTTGTTTCATCAATCCCTGTGAGCTCATAAGTGTGTGTCTACCCAGAGAGACGGATCTACTTCTCTGTGTGTTGGAAAATCAGGTTTCTAGGCCTGCGGGTTGAGGGCTAGAACTTGGGCAGTGGTAAATTCATCCAGGTAACTGATTCTCTGGGAGGGCTACTGAGAGAAAGGTGGGGTTAGATTCTCATGGCTTCCAAAACTGTAACCTTGAGCAAGTTAACCTCTCTGAGGCTTATTTTTCTCATCATATGGGGAAGAGATACTCACTTTGCAAGGTTATTGTGAGTTTTTGAGACATTTGCTCCTGAAGCTCCTTTCTGCTATGAAATTATATGATGCTTTATATGGACATTTTTGGAATGTCTACCAGCCTATGACCCTGCTCTGACAACTGTACACCTCTCATTCACAGGGGTGATTCCTGTGGCCATGTTTGCATTCTTTGACTCCCTTTCTCTACAGAGGTGGACACCTGGTGCAGAGGAAATAACACTGGGTCCATCAGTTTCTTTCTCCCATAAATGTTGCACGGGTCACAATGACACTAGCCAATCTCAATGGAATATCTTAACTGGTGGGATGTGTAGGCTAGGGTGCCTGCTTCATAGTTATGTGAAATCCATATCCAAAGAGAGATGACTAGATCAAGAAGCAGATGTAAAACATCACAAACAACAAGAACAACAACAAACTATATGGTGGCAGAATGAGGGAGATGGAGAGAGTAGGGTTTTCAATCCTGAAAATTTTCCTTTTATTGATCTCAGTGGCTTATGAGGCCCAGTTATATTCCCTGTCCTTATTTTACATAAGATATTCCTGTTATTTTTCCAATAATCCTAACAACCTCCTGACCCCCATGAAGTGAAGCTACCCTGAGCGAGTTTTTGGTACATAGCAAACAGATCTCTGTCCTTCCATCTTTGATTTGAAATCAGAAGAGCCAAGGCAAAGATCATACTCTCTGTGTGGAAACTCCCAAAGGGAGGAAAGGGTAATCAGCTTGTGGAAAAGAGCTGGTAAGTAATCTCTCCTTCATGGGAAGGCTGGCAACTTGCATCCAGACACTGCCCTCTCAGAAGCTTCAAACACATTTCTGAGAAGCTGCTGAAAAACCCAAGTGTTGGGGTATTGGTGCCTTTGAAAAAGGCCAGTGTTGCTCTAACAGGTACAGCTGAAATTTGCCTCCTCATCGCAGATGCGTTCATTATTTTTCTTCAATCAAACACTTTACACGAGGGTGGGGAGAGGTGTTCTCCTTCTTCCAGTGCTTGTTCAAGTGTGTTTTTGCAGAGGCAGACACTCTGAGCCTGGCTGTGGCCTGATGACGTGACGACACCAAGCTCCTTCAATTGTCAGGGCCATCTGAGAAAGGCCCTCAGTCCAAGAGCTCAGTGTGGAAAAAGATGAGCCTGTGGCAGGGATGTCCATGGTGTCCCATACCCAGTGCTGTCATATCTAGTGCAGCACTAGAGAAAGTCCTCAGTGAGAGCAATAACCTCTGTCTTTCCAGGCTTTTCCCAACCAACTTGGTGAGGACCCTGTTTAAGATCTTCCCTTCAGATATCTCTATAAGGAGACAATGTGGTACAGCAGAATGAGGGCTGGGTAGAAGACCTGGCAGTAGGATTGAGGTCCATAACTTATGAGGAATCTGATCATGGGCAAACTGATGACTAGCCTTATCTTCCATGTTCATTAGCCCTATCTATAAAATAAGAGTTTTATGGTAAGGATCAGGTAAGATAATGAAAAGAATTAGGGGTGATATAAATTAAGGCTATGTAATACTCCCCAAATATCTCTTCAATTACTCTATTGTCCTCTATTAGTAAACAATGCTCAATTGATTTTCCGCTGGAAGATAAGACTCTTTTTTTTTTTTTTTTGTGAGGAAGATCAGCCCTGAGCTAACATCCATGCCAATCCTCCTCTTTTGCTGAGGAAGACTGGCCCTGGGCTAACATCTGTGCCTATCTTCCTCCACTTTTATCTGGGACTCCGCCACAGCATCGCCTGACAAACGGTGCATCTGTGCATGCCCGGGATCTGGACGGGGGCCACCAGCAGCGGAGCACATGCACTTAACCGCTACACCACGGGGCCGACCCAAGGCTGCCTTTTGATGAGTCATTGATGTTTCATATATGTGGTCTCAAAGGGTTTCTAAAATTTTTGTTATGGTAATCTAGAGGCCAGACCCTATATTCTTTTATATGCCTTTTGAGGGTACATCTATTGTCTTAATTCTAACACATGTAGATCTTGGAATGAGATAATAATAATTGCTATTATTTGTTGAATTTGTATTAGATATTAAACATAATGCATACATTATTATTAATCCTCCCAGCAGCCCTTTGAAATAGGTGCTATTGCTATTTGCATTTATTTTTTAATAAAAAAAAAAGAAAAACAAGCCACAGAGCATGTCAGTAACTTGTCTTGGGTCACATACATACTAAATAACAGAGATAAGACTTAAGCCAGGACTGCTTAACTCCAAGTATCCAATTCGCTTCACTGCTGCATCAAATGTGATGGAGATTATGATATTATGTGGATATTGGATACATGAAATAATAAGTCAGGGAAGTATGCTAGTGAAGGGGAATGGGGGTGGGAGGAGGTAGGAGAACAAAGTGTTCAATGGGCTCAGAAATTGGGTGTTTCTGGAAGCAGTCCTGAAGTTAATTTTAAGCACAGGATCCAAAGGCTGCCCCAAGCTCAGAGGTTGGGTAGCGAGTGTAGGAGTTTAACTCAATGATAGATCACATAAGCAAAAGATTCCTGATTGTCAGTGGTTAATGTAGCAAGGCAGGGCCCTGTTGGGGTACTGAGAAATGTGTCCCAGCAGAACACCACCTGGCAGCTATGCACACGGAGACTATGATTTAGTTATTGGGAAGGTAATAGGGCAACAGCCAAGAGCTGATAGTCATGAAAATCTCATGTAGAAGAGGGGAGTCTACTCTACTCATCGACCCCTTTACTCTGCTCATTCAGTCCACAGCAGAGTAATTGAACAGATTACATGGTACTTGGACCTATTGGCTCTGTAAAACCTCTACCCTTGGAGGAATGTCTCACCACCATTGCTTCCCACCAATACATGATGACCTTACCACCACCATTTCCTCTGACTCAGAGAAAGAGGGAGTTGGGTGGAAAGTTCAGTTCAATTCAGTACAACAAATATTTATGGAGTACCCCTCTGTGCCAGGCACCATGCTAGGCACAGGGATACAAAGATGAATGAGACACAGTCCTTACCAGAAATGGTAAGTACACGGCACATGTGCGGCCACTTCCTCCTCCTTCACTGAGGCAGACATCATTAATCAATCCCCACACTCCTTCCTGCTGAGTCTGCACCTGGCTTCAACTCTTCCTCAACAGGCAGCCACTATCCATCAATAGGAGATGCCAAGTGGGTTGAAATGAATTAGCACGCCTGCTTTAAGAAGTTTTTAGTCTTGGGAAGGGAGAGAGGCTGATGTTTCCTTATGTATCCTTATGTATACTAATCTGCATGGTTCAGGGTCAAGGTAATAAAAAAAACTTGAGGGAGCCCGGGGTCTTAAAAAATGTTCATGTTTTCTTTACCTGTCTTATTTATTGTAATTATTTTAAAGGGGATATTTCTGTTAATAAAGACTTAGTATCTTTAGGGAAGCATTTTTCCTTAAGTGCAGAGTTATTCTCATCAGAGAGGACTTCTATTAACATACAGCCTGAGGCAAAAATTGAAATCCAGAAACACAGTTACAGAGAGTATAAATTCTTGCTAGAACTGCAATGCATCTACTCCAGGGGTCATAAGAATGTGCTAACCCGTCACTGCCAGTTCTTCTGTAGCCAAAAAAATCAAGCAGCTAAGAACTCCTCAGGGAAGGCAAGGTGGTGAATGGGGACCTATTATAAAATACACACTTTCAAGAGAACAAGAATTGCAGGTAACTTCCCTCTTCTCTAAAGCGGGTGGTGGTAATAGAACTCCTCTCTGTGGACACCAAGAAGGCCTTGCTTGTTCTGTGGCTTTGGCCATTTATACTTAATTTATGTTTTTAATTTTCTGGAAAGAGCCCAGAGGAGCCCACTGCCCAATGAAGTGCGTGATACAGTTTGGTAAACACAAATTAAAATAAAAATTCTCTAGTGCCTCTGGACACATCCAAAAACAGAATTAAGAGACTCTAAATCCTAGAGTAAGAATGATCTTCCAATTCTTCTTAAAAGGCAAAGGGTAAAGGAAGAAATGAGAGGAGGGTATTAAAGTGACAGGATATAGCATTAGGCATGGTTGAACTAGACTTAAACGTTGGCCCTGCTAGCCTTCCTGAAAAGGGAACATTACAGCCGTGCAAAATCTGGATTTCACAGTGAGAAGAAATCAAACATAACACTTCTCACTCTGAATCACTTTACCCAAAAGAGCGTTTTGAATCGAGACCTTCATTACTGCCAATAACTGGGTTTACCTAAATAATCTTCAGCACTTTGGAAAGAGGACGAGGCCACTGCTGTTTGGCAGATAAAAAAAGAGCAGGAATGGTGTCCTAGAGAAATCTTTTCTTCCCTTGAACTTTTTCAAAAATCTCTCCTACTTCGGCCCCTTATCTATAGAAGAATCCACCATGCAAAGAGGAGAATGTGGAGCCATGAAAATATTGGCTTATTAACAAGTGTTTTTGCTTGGCATTGCCCATGCACTAAATGCAGACTTTCATTCTTGGAAAGGGTAAGGCAAGATATTTAAACCTACTCTATTTCATGTAATATTTATAGAGGCATCCCAGACCCTCAAGAATCTTGCATCTGTATCCAAAGAGTTGAATTTAAACAGAGGATAATTAGAATTTGATTTGAATGACTTCGCTTTCAGTGAGCTGCTGCTAAGAGCAAAGCATTATGCTTGATCCACTGTGAAACTTAATAGGATTGGAAGTACTCTTGCCAAGTCGGAGTCCACTTGTGCCATTCTTCTAATTGGAATTGTGTGTGGGCTCCCAAATCAACAGTTTCCCTCTGGTTGTACAATAGACTTGCACAGTCAGCAATAAATAATATTTAGCAGCCTCTGGGTGCATTTGCGTTTGTACAATTTTAATGATTACAGTAAAAGCAAACATTTTAAAAGTTCCTATTATGCTCCGGCCTCTGTCTTATGTACTTTACTTGTGTTAACTAATTTAATCCTCACAACAATCTCACATAATACAAATTATCACAAACTGGGTGGCTTAAAAGAATAGAAATTCATTCTTTCACAGTTGTGGAGGCCAGAAGTCCAAAAGTCCAAAATCAAGGTGTCAGCCTTCTGGAGGCTGAGAGAGATAATCCGTTCCATGCCTCTCTCCTAGTTTCTGGTGGCTGCCAGCAATCCTTGGCATTCCTTGGCCTGTGGCTGCACTATAATCTCTGCCTCTGTCTTCACATGGCTTTTCCCTCTGTGTGTCTCTGTGACTTCTCCTTTTCTGTGTCTTGAAGGAGAGTAATTATTGGATTTAGGGCTACCTTAATCCAGGATGATCTCATCTGGAGATCCTTATCTTAATTATATCTGAAAGATGCTTATTCCAAATAAGGTCACATTCTCAGGTTCCAGGTGGACATATATTTTTGGGACCCACTATTCAACTCACTACAGTTAATGTCCTCATCCCATAGATGAAGAAACAAAAATCTGTTTAAGTAGATCACAGAGCAGGTAAGAGAGAAAATCGAGCCTTGAGGCCAAGTACCTGAAAGCAGAGACTGATCTTCAGGACCACAGTAACACATGACTCTGTTGTGCTCTACTCTTTTTCTCCTCTATGTTTCACTGCGGGTGAACAGACCACCAGATATGATGACAGACTAAATGCAGCATGATGAAATGAACCTAATGTGAGAATTAAATGAATCTGGATGATTCAAGGGGTGGACTGTAGTAGATGTTGTTGGTGCCCTATCAGGTACCCTAGGATCCCTTTAGCCAGTTTGGTTAGTGTGCTCATCCTCTAGGTGCTTTAGGTGCTTCAGCTAATGGCTCACACTTACAACCTTCTCTAGGAGATTGCCCTTCAGTGATTGAAGCCACCTTGCCCAGAAGAGTCTGGATGTTAAGCCCTTCTTGCCCACCATCCAATGGACACCGACTGGTTGTGGCAGGGGTACAAAAACCCTACTCTCTTATCTCAAGGCAGGACAGACTGTGGTGAAATTTACCTTCCAAAGCTTGCCTGGGATTCAGGCTGAAGCTAGACTTCACCTGACCCACATTCTTGCATAGCTCCATCTCCTTCCCTGTTCTGCTGTTCTCCCTCCTTCCCTAATTCTTCCAAGGAGAACTCCTTGAGTAAATCACAGTGTACACAAATCGCAAATCAACTTGTGCTGCTAGAATCAGACACTTTCCATATGTCACTTCATTTAGTCCTCACAATAACCTCAAAGGTAGCTCTAATTATCTTTACTTTAGGTATCAGGAACTGACCCAGAGAAGTCAGGGCATGTGCCCAGTGCTGCTCAGGAAAATGGAGCATTTTTACCAAAACTCTCAGGCTCAAGACAAGTGTGCCCTGTGAATGGGTCTGGTCTAGTGAAAGATTTTTGGGCTTTGGAATCAGACACAGTTGGATACTTAATATAACAGTAGCTATTTCTTGAAAAAAATTAGGTATTTGAAACTTTTTGTTGTATTTTTGGATTTTTTTCTGGATATTTTGTAAGGCTGTGAGAAATGTTTGGGATGATGTATGTAAAGTGCTTAGCACCACACTTGGCACATAATACACACTGGGAAAAGTTAGGTATTGTTCATTGTACTCCTGTCCAGTGATGCAGCTTATGAAGCTGAGATCGGTGACCCGCCAGTGCTGGGCCCCAGCTTCCTTATGGGACGCCTCAAAGTTCAGCCTCCTAAGTCTGCCTGACCTGATGACACAGCCACTTCAAGGCAGTAATCCACAGAGGTGTCAATCTGAATTCAGAGATGAGGGTAACAGAGGCTTCTGTGGGAGAGTGAAACACACCTGAGAAAGGGAGAGAAGTGGCTAAGGTCTCAGGATGAATTTCATTGTGTGTGACACCTTGGTTGAAATCCTATCCCGTAGGGCCATCAGGTGACCAATTAGAGAAAGTGGCTAAAATTGCTTCCATGTTGTTTTATTATTCCCTTGTCCTCCTAAAAATATCTATGCTGAGAGTGTTGGCCTGTGTGTGTGTCTGTGTGTGTTTGCATGTGCATGTGTATATGCATGTATGTACATATGTGTGTATGTACATGTGTCTGTGTTTGTGTGTGTCTCTTTGTGTATGTCTGTCTCTGTGTGTCTGTGTATGCCTGTATGTCTATGTATGTATATATGTGCATGTGTGTGCATGTGTGTGTGTGCATGCCCACATGCTAAAGTTGGTCTCCTCATTCAGACCTCACTTCATTGTCCTTTTGTTAGATGTTTCCCTCTTCCCTACACTGCTCTTCCCCAATTCAAACCCTATGCTGAGTAAGAATGTCATTCCTCTGCTTATACTTTCAAGGATTCTCATTTGTTTAGATGGCTTATTATGGGACATATACTCTATTTACAACTTATTCGTCTCCCTTCTTTTATTAAAAATACCTCTTCTTTCTCAAAGACCCAGTTCTGACATCATCTCCTCCAACCACGGAGTCTTCTCAACTCTTCCAGGCAGAGCAAGTTATCCCTTTCCTTCTCTAGTCTCTTGTAGAGAGTTCCACTATAGAAGCTGCTGTCCATCACTATAATGATGTGTCTACAAGTTTGTCACTCCTACAACATACACTATGGGATCCTTTAAGACCGGGGCTGGGTCATAAATTTCTGGTTCGGAAGGTTTGGCAATATTACTTGGAACATAATAGTTTTTTAATAAAAGAAAAAAATAAGTAAATGAATGAATAAATGACAGGATTAAGCGTTAAGCTTAACACTTCTATATACAGAATTCCATATCTGTAAAATGGGAAAGATGAAGGTAGCCAATTGTGTTAGATTAAACACTTGGCCCCAATTCCTCACCCTTTTCTTCTGTGCCATTGTGGGCAGAAGCTTGGGCATGTTACTTGTGTTTGGCCAATGGCATGTGTGTGGAAGGGAGGGGGTGCCAGTTCAAGTCTAGCATCACTCCTGGGTACCTATTCCTACTGTCCCTACAGCCTGGATTGCAGTATGAAGACCTAAGCATCAGAACTGCCCCAGCTGACCCCAGATCTGTAGTGAGAAGAGGAACTGTCCAGATAAGCTCAGCCTAGAGCCACAAAGGCAACCCAGCCAAACCACTGATCTGGGATGACAAATGATTGTGGTTTTAAGCCACTGAGTTTTGGCACGATTTGTTACACAGCATTACGGTGGCAATAGCTAACTGATACTCCAACCTCGTTTGGTTTTAGTGAGGATTAAATCGGATAATTCATGTCTAGTGCTTAGCACAGGCCCTAGAACATGGTAAGCACAGATATTAGGCATCCCTATTATTAATGTTCCATTTATGCTATTTTATAGGGATAAGCCTTTTACAGAAAAGAACAGCTGGCAGAAAAGAAAAGCAAAAATCTATCAAATTCAATGAGGCTGTCACAGCTCAACTTTGCAATTTCTTTGATATTTGCTAAAAGCTTTTGGTAGAATGTGAAGCAGGATGATATGCTCTGTCTGGGAAGTCCTCAGAAGATTCACACTTAAGCAGAAGAAAGCAGACTTGGCACGGTGGTGCTCCAGCATGGAGGCTTATATAACTGTCCCTGTCATCAGCAGGATGATCTGCTGGCTTTCCTACGGTATTTTCATTTTGCAAGGCACTTTGTTTGACAACCCCTCGTGTGAACCATTCCTTGGAGCCAATCTGTACACAAAAACAGACAGCTAATTCTTAGAAAGTGCCAAAGAATGGAGTTTATAAAGCTCAAGCCAATAGTCTCCTCTTTGTTTGTTGATGGGTCCCACATTCCCATCTTCAGCCCAACCCCCATCTGATCTCCAGACTAAGATGTCTCACTGCTGTTGGACATCCCCACCATGAGAGCCCAGACTTGCGTTACATTAAGATGTCAAAAAAGAACTCATCATCTTCTCTGCATATCATCCCTTCCTCCACCCCTGCCCAAAATGTGGCTCCAACTGTGCCCTTACTCAGTAAATTCACCCAATCTCCTAAGCCAGAACCTTGTGGCATCCATTATTCCTCTTTCATCCAGCCTTTCTCTCTCCCTTTCCCCAGACATCCAAGTTCTCATTATTTCTCAAATCACTTTACCTTACTCCATCACTACTTTTACTTCATCTCTGTATCCCTGCCTCACCCTCTCTTCTATCATTTCTCTATTTTTCAAAGTGAGCTCTTTCATCTGCGTGTACGTGTGTGTGTATGTGTTTGTGTGTATTTCCTACACAGCCTCATGTCCCCCATTGGACTGTAAGTTCCTTGGCTTTAGGAGGCATGCCTGGAATTTTGTTCATTCTCAAGCAATTTTGGGGGGGATCTAATCAAATTAATTGATTAATTCAGACTAGATTGACTTTTAACCAAGCTCTCTGGATAAATGTCTCTACATCTCCACTCCCATCCGTTAAAGCAGAGCTATTTCAGGGAGGAAAGACAAATGAGTCCATAACAAATATCAGCCTACTAGGGATCAGTGGAACCCCAGTTCAGAGTAAAGCTTTTTATAAAAGGTTATGCAGAAAAGACTCTTGCTAAGAGTAGTAGGACTGAAAGGGGCAGCAGAAAATATGGTGAAAGAGGAGGAGAACTTAACATTACAAAACAAATGATGATTCTCAGGTGAAACAGACTCTACCAATTTTACCCCCTTTATCTGACTCATCTTCAGAGGCTGGGAGGCAGTGAGAGGGGCCAGCAGGAATTTGAGTGCTGAGATCTATCTGCAAAGGTCCACATCTTACTCTACCACACGCTAGCTACCTTTGTCAGCTTTTTATAATTCAATTATATCATGGGTAATACAAGAATGATTATAACAGTACTTGCCTTTAGGGCTGTTGTGAGAAATAAATGAAATAAAACCTCATACAGTCTCATCTAGCTCTCCATGCCACTGTTTGAAGGATGTCAGTACAGATTTGACAGAGAAGAGACTCCATCCAGAACAGTTTGGCAATTTGTCCAAGTTAGTGGTGAAATTAGTTTGAGAATCCAGTCCTTTCTGAGTCTAAAGTCCAAGTACCATCTACCTTCCGGATTCTCTCTGTCTAGGGGTGGGGTGGGCTGGGAAGAACTCTAGGAATTTCCCTATTGTTCCTCATGATCTTCCTTTTCTCTGAACACTTTTCTCCGTACTTTTTACCTGTGTCATTTAACTAAATGTTTTCCTTCTTCAAGGACCAGCAGAAATATGGCTTCCATGATTATGTTGGCTAAATTAGTGGTTCCACCATCTGGGCTCCAACTCAGACTCTGATTCCTATAATTTTCTTTCCAGTCCTTGAGATGCCAGCAACTCTTACAGCGGGGGCTCTTTTTGTCTGTCAGAAGTCAAAACACCATTTACCCTAACAGGTTACTACAAAGGGTTAATATTCTGAGGACAAAAGAATCTTTTCATACTTTCTGCTATATGGTGTTTTTCAGGGAGGATGTTAGGGATTATAGTGATAGTGCACATGAATGAGAAGACCTTGATGCTTCTTGAAAAGAATTAGATCTGCTCTGAGTTTGGAGAGAGAAGACAAGGACACTCCCCGACATATGAGCAGGCTGACTACTCTAAGGGAGAGGACGGTGGAGTCATAAATATCTTTCAGGTGTCCAACGCACTTTTCCTCCAAGAAAGAGGATGTTTTATTTATGGCATGGCTTTGAGGGGATTAGTTTGGGCAGGCAGAGCACAAAAAAATTCTCTTAAGTTTCATCCTCTCCAAGGCCCCCTGTTTTCTACTTTCTGACAGCGCTGGTTATGACCTCGCACTTGTCACGTATCTGGTCTTTCACCCTGGAACAGAAAAAAAGGTGATGAAATGGAGGGCTCAGAAAATGAGTCTAGCTTTTCACCTCCCAGGTGTGAAGAAGAAAGGGCTGGTGTGGGGGTAGGGCACCACAGAGAATGCCCCTACACTCTACAGGTCACTCTAGGGAAGACAACCTGCAAAGGGCCCTGAGAAGTCACAGATGCCACCCCACATGGCGGGTTTATGGGTCAGTGAGGGGAAGGGACACTTTAATGAATGCAGCTGGTCATCATTTTAGTTCTTAGTGGAAGAAGAAAAGGAGCAGACAAAACAAGCTGTCCAGACTAACCACTAGGTGGATTAGTAATGCCTGAACTTGATAGAGAAGCCAGCCCTCAGGGTCAAAGGATAAACTGATTGGCGAGAACTTTTAGATGCCTGAATTTTAATGAAGCTATTAGTGCCAATTAGAATGACACTGGAGAAGAGGCTGGAAAGCTTAGGGCTCCAGGAGCATGTCAGGAGAAGGGGTTTGACGGCTGAGATGCAAAGAAAGATGGGTGATTAGGAAGCATAATTTACCCAATTACTTGTGATTTGGCAGAAGTTGGTTTTTAGGACTGTTTTTGTAACCTGAAAATGGGGACCTTAGAAGCCTGTGAAATGAGGGCAAGGCACGTAGAGTGAAATAATTTCAACTCAGGGAAGACTTTAAGAACATAAGAACTGCCATGCTATATTGGGATCACCATGGGCCCAGGCCGCCATTTTATCTCTGACAGGGGCACTGAGGGAAGTGTGTGTGGACAAGATCCAGCTGTCAAATGCAAGAGTTAAGGAAGTCCTTGAAGCTTCCTTTAGCAGTCTGTCATTGATTGTCATCTAGATGCCACTGAAACTATTCTGAAATGATCAGTATGTTTCCTTTCCAGTCTTTTGGAGTAAAATGGTGGTGCTGACCTCATTCCTTATTAGCTTGTGATCTCTGGCAAGCTGCTTAAACTCTTAGAGTTTCAATGTGCACATTTTAAATATAGGCCTAATAATAGCTACCCTCACAGAATCATTTTGAACATTAAGAGGAAAAGTAATAAAAGATAGTTAATACTAATATAGCACTTACAGCTTACCACGAACTGAACTAAATGTTTTACCTATATATTAACCCCTTACTCCTCACGCAAATTTATGAGCATGATTTTCACAGTCTCTATTGTACAGAGGAGGATATTACTCATATTGTGCTTAGGCTTAACTTAGGCAAGAGCTGGGAACTTGGTGGCTGTGGGCTTGCCTTCAGACCTTTGTGTCTCAAGATCTACTTAAACCACAGGGTAGTGGATGTTGGTGAATAAACTGTTGCTTACTTCAGTTTTAGTTGTTTCAGAAGTATGTGTTCATTCAGTCTCCCAGAAGATTGGCCAATTCATTGAGACTGAGACAGTTACACGCATATTATCCAAACTACCAATGATTCGCTAAGAAACAGAAATAGAACTAGCTGGACTCCAACAGAACTTATAATCACTTTCTTCCAGGTGTGTAGCACACATAGTCCTAGAACCACATTAACCAATGCTTCCATCTTAAGATCATTGAGTCTAGCAGACTCAATATTGCATTTTCAAACATAACTTGAAATGATACACCAGTGGTTGCTTCAGTCTCACTTTCTTCTTTCAAAAATATATATTTCAGCTTTCTTCAGAATAAGAGGACCTAAAACACATTTAAAGAGATCTTTAAGCTTTTATATAGTTCTTTCCTCTACCTCTTCAAAATATATGGATGAAAGTTTATGTATTGTAGTAGTAACATTTTATTTCTGGTAATCACTTGTTCCTAAAATAACTTGATTTCCTCGGGTCAGAAAGAAGAACTCTGTTTAAATGATTGCAGTAAACATGGGTAAAATATCCTGTAAAAAGGCACAGAGAGGACAGAGAACTAAGTTGTGTTGTCATCAGCAAAGATAAAAAGATCATCTCATGAAGGGAGCTGAAAAGGCTTGGGTTGGTCAAATCTGGTAATATGACTGGAATATTAGAGTGGTTTAACTATTCATCTACATCAGAGTAACTCAGCACTATTGACATTTTGGGCTGGACAATTCTTTTGTTGTAGGGGCTGTCCTGTGCATTGTAGGATATTTAGCAGCGTTGCTGATCTTTACCCACTAGATGCCAGTAGCACCACTAATATCCCCAGTTGTGACACGCAAAAACATTTCCAGATGTTGACAAATGGCTCCTATGGGGGTGAAATTCCCTATGTTGACAATTATTGATTTACATTTTTATCAAGGATCAGCAAATTTGTTTTCTAAGGGCCATACAGTAGATATTTTAGGCTTTGACAACCATATGGCCTCTGTCACTGGTACTCAACTTTCTTTGTTGTGCAAAAGCAGCTATAGACAGCTTGTAAATGAATGAGCATGGCTGAGCTCCAATAAAACTTTATTTACAAAAACAGACAGCGAGCTGGATTTGGACCCCTGATTTATATCACTGTGAAATAACATGGCACAAAATACAAATGATGCTTAATATTGAGTGAAAAAGAACATTTTCATTCACAAATAAAATGAAATTACTGATAGCACAATCCAGAGACATCTGCTGTCATCTTCTCACACACGTGCATATGCACCGTTTGTCAAGGACAAAAACTTGAAATCTTGCTATACATGTATAATTTTGTATCCTGATTTTTCATATGCTATTATTTATAACATAGTAATTTTTTTGGTGTTGTATATTCTTGAAAAACATACTTTTTAATGGCTGTGTAATTGGATATTTTTATTTTTATCATTTTTTCCTATAATGTGAATAACGGTACAATGCATATCTTTATACATATATCTCTAGTACTTTCTATAGGATAGATTTATAACAGCAGATTAGTTAATTTAAAGATTAAAAATATTTTTAAAGGCTCTTGGTCTTTTGTACAACTTTACATTCATAAATTTTCTACTGGCTTTTATTCCTATCAGAGAATTAGAGATATTTTGAATTGAATTGCAGGCTAGATAATATATCAGCAGGCAAGAAGCATAGCTTTTCTACTTTACTCATCTCTCAGAGTACCCTGTGCAATATCTGCTGTATAAACTCCCAGTTAACTGTTCAAATGTAGAGTCAAACACTGAATTCTGAGACTGGGACATACGATATTGTAACAAATTTGAAATTTATCTCCAAATCTGTGAAACTATTGAGACTGTAGATGAGAGTGGCTGGTCATGCATGTAATGACCCCATAAGTTTGGGACACACAGTAAAAGCAGCGCTCTCAGCACCCAGAGTTGCATAAGTTGACATGTCACAGGTTGAGTGGGTGTAAGAAAATGACATAGGATTCACATAGTGGAGTTATTGACATGAAAGAAAGACCAGGAGGGGTCCCATCTCCCTGCACAATTCTAGGGTTTGTGTCCTTTAAATGCGCGGAATATTACCATTAGGAAAATATCATTTATGTGGATCATTGGATTTCCTGTTTTTAATCCCTGCAAGCATTCTGGCAATCTTCAGAGCTAGCAGAAACCACAATCGTGCTGTACAGAAACCCCAGCTTGCACAGGCCACCCAACCCTAAGGGGAAATTTCTTATAACCGGTTCTTTCTCACAACTCCTCCAGGCCCAGGTGAGACAGCTAACCAGACTGCAGACCTGGGCGCTGCCGAAGGAACGGGGAAACTGAAATCTATCACGTCTTGTGTTTTATCCTCCAGGATTGAGTCTAACATGGGATGGGATGTCTGAGCCACACAAATTTTTCCAGAGAAAAATTGGAGAGAACTAGTGCTTTGCTTCTGAGCGCTTATTTTCTGTGGCTCTTTGGCAGTGTGCCCTGGGCTCATTTCACCAGAACAGATTGACTATGTTAGACTTGTCGTCAAAAACCCTCTAGGCTCCCCATCTCGGCAAATTATATGCAGATATGTTTGAAAAACCTAGGATTGCAATGATGTAAGTGATTAACCTGATGTTTTCAACATTGCCACCCTAATCATATGCTGTTAAATGTTTCAGGTAAAGACCCTTTGGCCATGACATGAGCACAGTCTTCAGAGATCTTTATCACTGTTAGTTCTCAATGATGCTGGCCACTGGACGAGCACAGAACAGCTTCTGAAAGGACTGTGACTGTTTTCCAGGTGAAAATGAAAAAATATAACCTGGGCAATATGAAGGGAAAACATAAACCCCATGGCAGGCTCTTTGCTATGGCTCCACACTGGCGACAGTCTTAAGTCACTTACTGCTTGTCATAACCTGTCACTGAGAAGGTGACATACGATTAAAGACCTCACTTCCTTCATGAATTTACATGAATGCTATCCTTCTGGTGAGGAATCCCTGGCAGCTCCAGCTAAAATTGCAGCCCATAACCTACACCTTGCATTCTCTGTTCTCTTTCTTTTCTGTATCACCTTAGTCCTGATCACCATTTAACGTGCTATACATTCACTTATTTACCTTGTGCACATCGATCTTCCCCACTGAACTGTAAGCTTTGCAAGGGTAGGTTTTGTGTGTGTGTATGTGTGGGTTTCTATTTTTATTTGCTGCTTGGATCTCATTGTCTACATCAGTCGACACATCTTCGAAGGCACTGCCTGGTGGCTAAGCTTCATTTTGGGCTAATTTAGGAGCTTCTGAGGGAGGCCACTAAGTATGGTGTATACGGTATTCTTAGTATATATTTGGAGATTTAATCAAATAGTCACCACTCATATCTAGAGGCCATAATAATGATTAATAAGTAGCATCGTTAGGTTTTTGCTTAACAGATCTGCCTTTAATTGGAGAGGGAGTTACACATTCTGATCTGCTACATAAACCCCATGCTCAATACCTGCCAGCCATTGTTTTATTTTCACAGTGGTCCTGTGAGGTTGATTTTATCACCATTTCCATCTTACCAATTAAGAAAATGGAAACTGAGGCTGAGAGATGTAAAGTAACACCCCAGAGTCACTTTAGTTGCTAAAATTAGCAAGTAGCCGTGCTGGGATGTGGACCCAGAGCTCTTTGAGCACCAAATTCAAGACTTTTCCGCTGCATGAGGCTGGTCGGTAGGATTCTTCAATGTCTGGGGGGAATTGTGGGATAGGACTTACTTTGCATTTGTGATGAAGTCCCAAAGGCATAAAAGTGCCCTCTAAAGGCACTTTTTTTCTGACAATTTTTATTGAATCAGGACATAATAACACCACAAAATTTTTATGAGACTTTCATCTCAGAAACCCATAATACTTAAAACACATTAATTCTCAAAACTCACAAGGTAGGTAGCAAATTATTTTGATGGGAAATTGACTATAATAAGAAAATAGCAACACATAAAACGTCAGATTAAGGAAAATATCAGGCTAAAGAAAAGCGTAAGGATTCCCATACATTCCCTAAGTTAGACAGGAGGATACTTATTAAAGCAAAGTGGAACAGGAACAAAATTTGAGAAGTTTTGGGGTTGGCCTGGTGGCATAGTGGTTAAGTTCAGCATGCTCCACTTTGGCGGCCTGGGTTTGCCGGTTTGAATCCTGGGCGCAGACCTTCATCACTCATCAAGCCATGCTGTGGTGGTGACCCACATACAAAATAGAGGAAGATTGGCACAGATGTTAGCTCAGGGCCAATCTTCCTCAAGCAAAAAAAAAGGAAGATTGAGAATAGAAGTTAACTCAGGGCCAAACTTCCTCACCAAAAAAAAAAAAATATATGAGCAGTGTTAGGATCACTTGCCATAGATGGATGGTTTTAGAGTAGCAATGGTTTTTGTGCTATGATTAGTGAGGTTGCCTATTAATTCTTAACAAATATATTGTCATGTCTCCAGAAATATATTTTTTTCCTGAAAATATAGCTCAAGAGTTAAGTACATCATTCTGTTCAACATTTATTTTACACTAACTATATAACACATGATAAGATTTGGCTATTCATTAAAATATTATTTATTGTCTACACCTGTGTAAAGCATCTGACTAGAAAATGCCGAGATGAATGCTCCCTTCACCGTGATTCCAAAACATCTCTTCTCTTCTGTAATAATAGTGATATTCATTGAAAGGCAAGTTTGTTTTTTCGCCTAATTCTGAATTGATGTCTTGAGAAGTACCCCGAATAGAATCTTAAAGTTGTACACGTTGAGGAACACTTATGATTTGTCTGGTATGAATCGGTAACTGGGCTATGCCCTGAACATTGGAGGATTACTAACTTGGTCCAGGTTGTTAAGGATGGTCCAGTGTGGAAGATAGGTGAATTTACTTGGGTAAAATCAAAACACGTAGAGACAAATGGCTATCAAAGTTCCCACCGCTAAACACTGGTAGAGGTGGGATTCAAGCGTTGACTTCTAACTCAAATCTGGTGATCTTTCTGATTCATCCCACTGATGGAGGAAATGGTTTGATTTTGCTTTCTTGCCAAGGGGTTTACCCAATTAACTTCCTGTGTGCAATCACAGCTTCTGTTTGCTTAAGTGTCCTCCTGGACCCTGGGACATTATTTATTCTGTCTTTCAAAAGGATCTTGTGACTTGAGGTTTGGGGTTTATGGTTGTAGACTCAAATCAGATGTATCAGTCTGCTAGGGCTGGCATAACAAAGGACCACAGACTGGGGAGCTTAAACAACAGAAATGTATTGTCTCACCATTCAAGGCTAGAAGTCTGAGATCAAAGGTTGGCAAGGTTGGCTTCTTCTGAGGCCTTTCTCCTTGGCTTGTAGATGGCCATCTTCTTCCTGGGTCTTCACATGGTCTTTCTTCTGTATGTGTCTGTTCTAATCTCCTCTTCCTACAAGGCCGCCAGCCATATTGGATTAGGGCATACCCTGATAACCTCCTTCTAACTTAATTAAGTCTTAAAAGACTCTGACCTACTGGGGGCTAGGGCTTTAACACATGAATTTTGGAGAGACACAATTCAGCCCATAGCACTGGATGTGCAAAAACAGTGAGCTCAGTAAACTGGAGGCAAGATGATGCCTATAAAATAATAGATACTTTTAATTCAGGTTCCACCACATGCCCGGGAATTTACATGCTTTATTCCACGTTAGTGTCATAACAGCCTAACAAATTATGTCTTACCGGGCCTGTTTTCTAGGTCAGGTAGCGAAGAGAGGTTAACTAATTTCCCTAAGGTCACATAGCTAGTAAGTAGCACAGGCTGGGATTCATATTGACCTCCAAAGCTCTGCAGATTGCTCCTGAGCTGGATCCAAATACTGCAGCACACTCAAGGGGGCGATCTTGCTGAAACATGTCACAAAGCTTTTACTCAGACCCTGACTGTTCTTAACCCACAAGGGTAGAAGCCCCGGTGGTGACGAAAAACAGCTGAGACCAGAGGCACTGTGACTCCCACTGCGGCATCAGATGTCTGTCATGAAAGGCCACTTAGCAGACCCAAGAAGGCTGAGGGACATTTAAGTACTGCATGTTCTAACATGCAGAAAGCAACAACTCTCCACCAGCCAGGCTTGAAATCAAAAGCCCAACGCCTTTGCCTCTCTGAGGGGCGGCCTGTTTCCCAGGAATGTGGCCATGATAAACGAGAAATATGTGTAAAGTGTGAGCCCTTGCCCCAAAGGGTGCTGAATAAATGCCGAGTATTATACCATTGTTTATTTGGGCTACCCAAGTGCATTGGACTGAACAAGAGTATTTCTTTCATTGACAATCACAGTCACTGTGGTGAAAAGATTTATGTTACGACATATGAATGATGCTTCTGTGTACATGCGTGTGTTTATGCGTGTGTGTGTGTTAATATTTGGTGTGCTGTGTAAGGAGATGGGGGCTGCATTTATCCTGGAAAATGAGCTGGAAATTTTAAGAAAGTTTTGGTTACCCACAATTCCCCTTTGACAGACTTCTCCAAAATTTCCAACTTAATCATGGGTTCTTTAATTTGAAGGGGAGCTCAGGGATCGCCTAATCCTAGTCTCTACCTAGTTTCAAACGCTTCACTGTAACACTCTGGAGATGTGGTTAACCAACTTCTACTTGAACACTTCTGCTGATGGGGAACTCACCACCTCTGGAGGGACATGTGTTCCTTTTGTAGACAGCTTAAGGGACAAAGGGAAATAACATTTATGGGGCACTTTGGATGTTTCAGGCACTGTGCCCAAGGCTTGACATATGTCGTTTCATTTACCCCTCATCATAACACTCAGAGGTAGGTTTTACTGGTGTTCTTATTGTTACCACTCTCAAGGCTTACTATGGACCAGGCACTCTTCTATGCACTTCAGATATATTAAGCCATTTAATCTTTTCAAATACCCTATAAGGTAGGTGCTATTATTTCTCCATTTTATGGCTCAGAGATATTAAACAACTTTCTCAAGTTCACACAGCTACGAAATGGATTTGAATATGGTCAGTAGGATCCAGAACCATGCTTCTTACTGCTATGTTCTGCTGCATCTTATCATCCTGAATTTAATGCCAAGAAAATCAAGTCTCAGAGAGCTTTAGTGCCTGGTCACAGGTCACATTGTGGTGATTTGCACTTGGCTGTATCTGATTCCATACTCTTGTTATTTCCATAACTCCACTTGGCCTCCAATTATGACAAAGTGCTATCTAAACCAATTGAGAGAAAATTGACCTCCATTCAATTGTATACATGGAAGCAGGCTCTGCTTTAGAGTCACTCCACAATCGCTCTGCAGATTTGTAAGCAGCTCACGTTGTCTGCAACTCTAAATATATGCAGTTCTTTTCGTTAGTCTTTGCTCTTTATCGTTTCCACCTGCTCTACTCTCGTCTAGATATTTTATTCCCTTCCTTCTAAAGAAGGAATTTTCAAGCGGGATAGCCATCCCTGAGCCCTAATTATACAGAGTGGACTAGATGGGCCAAAATGAATGGAACTGTAATCTTCTTCTGTTCATTTATGCAGTTAGTCAATTAGTTGATAAGTAAACAAAAATGTGTTCAATGATCTGTTAAATATCGGTGATCAGCTATCCGTCATTCTCCCAATTACACATATCCACATATGTACTTATACACCATACACACCTGCCTGTTACTGGGCTATGAGATATTGCTCTGTTTAGTCATTCACTCTTACCTCATATTTTAAAAGCCACACCTTTATAAAATTGTCTATATCTGGTTGCTAAGTCCTACTCTTTCTTTTTCAAACTCATGTTGGTTACCTTGGCTATAAGTTTCCCTATTAATTTTAAGATAAGTTTTTTAAGTTTTGGTAAAATTTCTGTTGATATTTTCATTGTAATTACATTTAAAAAATGGTTTCATTTAAGGAAGTCTGACACCTTCATGATATTTAATCTTTTAATCTATGATCAAGTTGTCTCTCTCCATTTGTTTTATTTTTTTATTTGCACCAATTTAACAATATTTTCTATAAACGTCTTTGACACATTTTGTTAGGTTTATTCCAATGGATTTTACATCTTTGATGTTGTGAATGTTATAATGTCGTACTTTACTTTTTAAACATTTTCATAAGTTTTTACATTTTAATTACATTTTGAAAATCAGGAATTTTTACAGCATGTTTTGTGAGAAGGTGCAGCAGCTCTGGGGGCCTTGAGGTGGGGTGAATACTAATGCAGAGGGAACAGGCTACAGGACCCCTCTCCCCTATTCTACTCCCCTATACCACCAGGACTTTGGAATTTGTATTTTATCTTATGAAAAATGGGAAGGCTTTGGAATGTTCAAAGTAGATTATATTCTCTGGATGCGCAATGGAAAATAGATGGCAGAGGAGCAAGAGCCAACACAGGGAGATCGATTTGGAGTCTTTTTCAGTAACTCTGACTAGAAAAAAATCATTGCTTGGGACTTATGGGATGTAAATACATATATGTATGTATATATACTTTTTTTTTCTAGTGGTAGTGGGAGAAGGGACTAATATGGAACATGTTTTGTAAACACAATTGACAGGATTTACTGATAGATTAGATATTGGCAGTAAGCGGAAAGGAGGCATCAGGAATTCTGCTTAGATTTTTGCTTTAAACATCTTGGTGGATGGTGGTGACTTTGGCTAAACAGGGGAGACTGGGAGAGAAGTAGATTTGTGTGTGTGTGTGTGTGTGTGTGTGCAGGACAGAGAGAGAGAGAAAGTGAGAGCAAGAGCATAAGGAACTGGATATTTAAGTCGAGTATAAGAAGATGTCAGAGGTACAGAGAAAGTTCTGGGAGGCAGACATATACACACAGGCAATATTTTGAAGTTTTCTGAGTGTTAACAAATGGGTGCATTACTTGGATAGTGTGTTAGATAGTAGAGAGTTCATGCTACTAAAGACAAAGCAGGTAACTTTTAACATCGTTTTAATGGTTTGCTGATCAGGAGACACTGTTTTCAGCAATTTTATTTATTTATTTATTTATTGTGAGGAAGACCAGCCCTGTGCTAACATCTGCCAATCCTCCTCTTTTTTTTGCCGAGGAAGACTGGCCCTGGGCTAACACCCGTGCCCATCTTCCTTTATATGGGACGCCGCCACAGCATGGCTTTCCAAGCAGTGTGTCAGTGCCCCCCCCCCCCCCCGGGATCTGGACTGGTAAACCCCGGGCCACCGCAGCGGAGTGTGCGCACTTAACCGCTTGTGCCACCGGGCGGGCCCCTGTTTTCAGCAATTTATATCTTAATACAATAGTTTATTATTTGTATATAATAATTTTATTATATTTTAAAAAATTGGTTGTGGGTTAGAGATTGACACATAACATGTTATATTTTTTCTCCTGTTTAAAATATTGGGTACTAGCCTCCCAGTTGTCACTTTTGTTCCTGGTTTTCAGGAAGGAGTTGCTAACGTTAAGTAGGAGGTGCCTCTAGATGGTATTTAAATCTACATGACTGATTGCAGTTGCCTTGGAAGATTGCGTGGACATGGAAGAGAAAGGGGCTTAGTATCTGAGCCCAGAGGCACTTTCACTCTTAAAGAACAAGCTGAAGAGGAGGAGCACCCAGCAAGGTATAAATGAAGGAGGCGTGGCCAGTTAGGTGGGAGAATAACCAGGTCAGTGTCATAAGGTAGAAGGAAAGAAAAGAGCTATTTTCACAAAAAAAAAACAAGTGAAATAATGGTGATCTTTGGTAGCAGAACGCAGAGGTCCTTGTTGATCTTCAGAAGAGTCATTTCTGGGCAGAGAGAGGAATGACATTGAAACAGCAGTGACAGCCAACTTTTCAAAGAGTTCTGCTCTGGTGAGGAGTAGACAAATGGAGTCAGAGCCACAGGGGAAGATGCCGCCAAGGGAGGGTTACATTTTAAGATAGGATATAATAGATCATGTGAATTGGCTGATAAAACTTAGCTGGTAAAGAGCGAGAAACATATTGCAGAAAAGAGAAAGGAAATTTTCAAGTACAAAATCTTTGCATAGGCAATAGGGTGGAGGGTATGAGCTTAAAGAGGAACAGTTTATCTGTAGTAATAGCAGAAAAAAACAAGATATATCAATAAGGATAAGGGGGGTTTGTAGTCTTAATGGTGAATTTTGTTGAATAAATTAATAAATGTATGTATGCAGTATTTTCTAGGATTATGGACTAAATTATAAAGCATAGTCAGTAATTGTGTTAACATGGGTAGAAGCAAATAAAGAAGACATCAGAGAGGAATTAAAAATTGGGCAGAGAATTTAAATAATAGTACTGATAACAATATTATAAATAATATAGGAGGATGAGGATGAATTAGAAAAAGGAGGAGGAAGAGGGATATGGAAGAGCTACATTTTGGTGAGCACTTCATATTTGTATTCTCTATCTCATTTACTCCCACAACAACACTGAGAGGTAGTATCCATGTTTTACATATGCAGAAAGCGAGGCTCAGAGAGTTTAGGTAAGTTGCCCAAGGCCATACAGATTTTAAGTGGAGGAACTATGATTTGAACCCAAGACAGCCTAGCTTCAAAGATTGCATTCTTAAATATTCTGTAATTACAGAGTATGGCTACACAGAGATGAGGGAAAGACTTCCTGGTTAGAGGAAACAGCATCAGCAAAGGCAAGAAAGCACAAGGATGCCTGAGCAATAGTGGTTAGTTCAGTTAGTCCAGTGCAGAACGACAGGAACATAGGATATGTCCACATGTTCCCTAAAAACAGACTCTGACACGAGTAAGTGTGTTTAAGTGATTTTTTAAAGGAGAAACAAGACTGGGAAGGAAAGAAAACCAAGTAAAGATGAAGACCGGTAAAAATCTCACTTAGTGTAGTCTGCTCTTGAAATGGAATTCTGGAGTGGAGGTTATATCTCAGATTTGCTCCAATATGAGACTGGAGATCTTGACTGTCACCCTCTTGCACCCACTGATTATCAGTTGGAGGTGGAGTAGGAAGAAATACGGAAATGGATACAAAAGATGCAAGGACATTTGCTTGGAGCATCAATATTCTCTACCACTAGGTTGTTGGGAAGATGTAGGAAGAGTTGAGAATCAAGAGAAATAAGGCAGTCTTCTGAGTGGGATCCAATACCGTGGTTGAGAATTTGGAATTTATCCTTGACTACTCAATTACTACAAACAGGCACTATCGTTATTTTTTAATGAAAGATCTGTGTGATTATGGAAAAATAAATGTCCGCACACTATAATACACAGACACAGGGTGTCTTAACATCACTTTTCTGGGTTGAGCTAGACAGGATTTGGGATTTGGGTTTGAGTCTTGGTTAGGGTCAGAGAAATTAGAAATGTCACCATACTGTTTCTGTCAATCATTTTTATCTGTATAATGCTCTGTAGACAAGTGTTCTAATTAGGATATTTTGTCTGCAAGTAATAGGAATCTGCTCTTCAGCTGGCTTAAATAATGTACAGCTAGTAAGATGTAGGGCAGCTCCAATATGGTAAAATTAAGCCAGCAAACAGTATTGTTAAGATTGTCAATAATATAATTCCCTTCCACTTTTCTATTTTGACACTCTCAGTGTGTTCTTTTAGCTCCTGTCATGATCTTAAGATGGCTGTCACATTTCTAAGCACTGCATGCAAAAGCAACATCTAGTAGAAGAAGGGGAGTTGTTATATCTCGGTTGTCTCTTTTTAGTTTTAAAGAAAATCTTTTCCCAGAAGTCCCCCAGTTGACTACCTCTCACTTCTTATTGGCCAGAATTGCACCCTTTACCCCTGCATAGTCAGTAGTTCAATCACTGGCAAAGGGCAGGGTCTACAATGTTTTGCCTAAATCAAATAAAATTCACCCTTTGAAGCTTTACTGACCTTCCTTGAAAGGCATGGCTACATGGAGGAGGCTAAAAAATCTGAACAAAATCTAGGTTTTGTTAAAAAAGAGGAAGGGAAGCTAACAGTTGTTATGTCAGGAACCATCGAAGTCTGCTTTGACCAGGGGCTTGAGAGCAATAGAGATTCACTCAAGAAAGTTCAAGAAAGCTCTTTTTAAAAAGTGTACTATGTGTCCCAAGAGATTCTCAGTTTTAGCATTTTTCTACGTATAGTCAGTTATTGGGAATGAAGAACAGGTAGGAAATAGCCTCTCTCTCTCTCTCTGTCTCATCATGACCTCCCTCCGAAAGTCCCAAAGCATCTTATTTCTCTATTTGTATTCACTATCTCCTCCCTATAAACTAATTTTTATTTTATTTTATTTGTATCAAAACTCTTGTCACTCTGGTCCCAACTGTATGTGGCCTTCTGGCTCCAGCTGGCTACATTCTCTCAGTTTTCTAATTCCAAAATTCCTAAAAGCTTATGATGATTGGCTTAGCTCTTATTTTTCTTTCCAGCCATAGGATGTTAGTCAGTCTTTGGGTAAGCTGAACTTGAGCAGGTGCCCACTGTGATCCAATTGTCTGTGACAGCAGAGGCTGTGGGTTAGGGCAATTCACCTTTAACAAGGTTTATGGACAGGAAATGTGAAGGACAGTCACTTGCAAAACATCTCTAATACAGTTTTGTTCTTTTAAGCTTGTGCAGATTATATAAGAAAAATATTTATAAAGCGAGCGCTCAATAAATTTATCCCTTTCTTTTTTTCTCCATTCATTCAACAACCATTTATAAAACATCCACTTTCTTCTAGATATTGGAAATACACAGATGAAAAAGACACTGTCCTTAAAAAATGTCACAGCTATTCAGATAAGCATTCTTAAGCAGTCAGTCTAGAACATTGGAAATATAGATAGAAGATGAACACCTAATTCAACCTCACACCAACACTTGATCTGAATGTTAAAGTCTAAGGAGTTAACCAGACAAATATGGATGGGGGAGGAAGGGCATCAAAAACTGATAGAATCATATATCCTCTGTTCTTCAAATTTTAGGAATTCCCATTAACATTTTATTCTATGTGCCTCTGGATTTGTGCAATGCAGCAACAATGTGGGAAACAGCAACCAGTTTGATTTCATTGGAATTTGGTAAGAATAGGGGCTGGATAAATAAGCAAAGTCTAAACATAGAAGAACATTTTGGAAGGCCTTAAGGGAAACATTTTTTAAAAAATTAAAACAATGCAGGAGCTTCAGACATGGGTAAAATGGAGTAAGCATATTCCACTCTATCTTGATATTCCATGGAATGTAGCTGTAACACTTGGACAGAATGCATGGAGAAGCTTTTCTGTGGACTCTAAAAAATAAATCGTAGCAGGAGAATTGAGGAAGAAGATCAGAATTCAAAGTACCACTGAACTATCGGTGAGTTTTTCAATCTTTTTTACTCTAATATCCCTGAGCCTGGATGCAACACAGCCCAGAAGCTAGAAGTGGAAACTGGTGTAGACAGAGAGAACTCCAGGAGAAGCACTCTAGGTTCTGGCTCAAGTAGTGGGAAATAATTTCCTAATGATCAGAGAGAATGGAATAAACATCTCATTAAAAAAATAATCAATTCTCTCCTACCTCAGCCTGCAGCTGCCCACAAACACCTAAAATTCTGAAAGAGTGGAACTTTTCTCTCTGATCAAAGAAGCCGTCCTTCCAAGAGAGGGGAGAAAACCCTAGCATTTTTTTTTTCTCTTTCTATCCTCCACAGCTTGACCCTGTGTGTTGCCGCAAGAGGACTGTGGGAGAGTGGAGTAAGTAAAGCCTCAGCTTTTAGGTTGGAAGGTTGAAAAGGGGAGTTGTAGGAAATGGGAGGTTCTGAGAAGATTTCAGAGAAGAAGTAGTTCTTGAAAATGACCCTAAAACTTGTTTGTGAACTCCCAAGTTATGCATGCATGGAAATGATAAAACAAAAATACTAAAAATTTCCATATGATTTAAATAAGATCCAGCATCTCATAGCACAATATTCAAAATATCCAGAATACAATCCAAAAATTACTCAATATTTGAAGAAGCAGGAAAATATCAATTCACAGGGGAAGAGACAATCAACAGATGTTAAAGTAGATGTTGAAATTATCTAATAAACTTTAAAGCAGCTACTTTGAAAATGCTTCAGCAAAGTAAGGTGAACACTCTTGAAACAAGTGGGAAGCTAGAGCATCTCAACAAAGAAATCAAAGATGTAAAGAATAACCAAATAGAAATTTATAACAGAAAAACACATTAACCAAAGTAAAAGTTTAGAATAGGCTCAGCAACAGCATGGAGATGATAGAGGAAAGCATCAATAAACTTGAAATAGATCAACAGAAATTATTCAATCTGAAGAACACAGAGAAGAAAGATTGAAAAAAAAAATGAACAGATTCTGGGAACTTGTGGTGCAATAGCAAAATATCTAACATTTATTGAATGAAAGTCTCAAAAGGAGAGGAGAAATAGTGTGCAGAAGAAATATTTGAAGAAATAATGGTAGAAAAATCTCCTGAATTTGGCAAAAATCATAAACTTACAGGTTCAAAAGTTGAGCAAATCCCAAACAGGAAACAAAGAAAGAAAAAGCCAAGAAAATCCACACCCAAACTCATCATACTCAAACTGCTGGAAACTAAAAACAAAGAAAAATCTTGAAGACAGAGAAAACTAATACAATACTTAGGAAAACAACCATTTTAATGGCTATAAATTTCTCATCAGAAAGCATGGAGGCCAGGAGGAAGAGAAACAACCTTTTTAAAGGTATGAAAGAAAAGAACAGTCAACCCAGAATTCTCTAAGTGAAAAATTTATACAGAAATAATTATGAAGTAAAGTCATCCTCAGACAGAGGAGAGCTAAGAGAATTTGTTGCCAGCAGACCTACTCTAAAATAATCAATGAAGAAATATTTTCAGACAGAACACAACAACTATATTCTACACGAAGTGAGTCTACATGAAACTCACTTAAAATATAATGATCAAGGTAAGACTAAAGTGGAAGGATGGAAAAAGATATACCATGCAAACATCAATCATAAGAAAGCTAGAGTTAATATCTAGCTATATTAAATCAGGCAAAGTAAACTTTAGAGCAAAGAATATTACCAGGGATAAAGTGAGACATTACATAATGACAATAAAGTCAATTCACAAAAAAGGCATAAAAATCTTGAATGTGTAAAATAAGTCTTCACAATAGAGCTTCAAAATATATAAAACAAAAGTTTACAACAGTGAAAGAAGCATACAAATGCACAATTATATTTAGATATATAACTTCTACTCTCAGTAATTCAACCTCTGCTCTCATTAATCAATAGAATTAGTGGACAGAAAGTCAATAAGGATATAGAAGAACTAAATAATGGGATCAATCTAAACTGGATTTTTTTTTAGATAGAGCATATCTTGGGTTACAAAACACAATGAAAAATTCAAAATACTTGAAATCATACAAAGTTTGTTCTTTTAGATTAACTAGATTAATCTAAAAGATCACCTAACCATAATATATTAAACTATAAGTCAATAGCAAAGATTACAGGACAATCTCTAAACAATTGAAAATTAAACAATATGCTTTAAATAATACATGGTCAAAGAAGGAGTCTCAAGGGAATTAAGACAATATTTTGAATTGAGCAAAGATGAAAATACAGTATATCAAAATTTGTGGGATGCAGTTAAAGCAGTTCATAGGGAAAAATTCATAGCATTAAATATATTAAAAAGAAGACAGATCTCAAATCAATAATCTGAGTTACTACCTTAAGAAACTAGAAAAAGAAAAGCAAATGCACCCAAACAAGTAGAAGAAAGAAAATAATAAAGATAAAGGCAGAAATCAATCAAATCTTAAACACAAGAATGATAGATGAAATCAAACAAAAATTTGGATTTTTTTAAAGATCAGTAGAGTTGATATATATCTATCGAGACTGAAAAAGGAAAAACAGAGAGGTGATAGAATTTACTAATCAAGGATGAAAACTGAGATATCATACAGAGCTCCCAAATATTAAGAGGATAGTAAAGAATTCTGTGAACAGCTCTATGAACAGAAATTCTATAACTTAGATGAAATTGACCGATTCCTCAGAAACCACAACTACCAAAACTAGATAACTTAGTGTTGTAGGTAATGATTGAATTTATAGTTTAAAAATTTTCAGAAAAGGGCCGGCCCCGTGGCTTAGCGGTTAAGTGCGCGCGATCCGCTGCTGGCGGCCCGGGGTTCGGATCCCGGGTGCGCACCGACGCACCGCTTCTCCGGCCATGCTGAGGTCGCGTCCCACATACAGCAACTAGAAGGATGTGCAGCTATGACATACAACTATCTACTGAAGCTTTGAGGGGAAAAAATAAATAAATAAAAATCTTTAAAAAAAATTAAAAAAAAAAAAAATTTCCAGAAAAGAAATCTCTAGGCCCAGATAGATGTACTGGAGAATTCTACCAAACACATGAGGAAGAAATAATATCAATTCTAGACAATCTCTTCTAGAAAATAGAGGAAGAATCAACACTTGTTATTTTATGAGGCTAGTATTACTCTGATGCCAAAATCAGACAAAGACAGTACAAAAAAGGAAACAACAAACCAAATCCCGCATGTACATAGTCACAAAAATCAAGTAAATATCAGCAAATCAAATCCAGTACTATACAATAATAATACGTGATGATCAAATGGAATTTTTCCAGGGAATGCAAAGCTGATTCAATATTTGGAAATCAATGTAATCTACCATATTAACAGCCTAACGAAGAAAGAAATATGATCACATCAATAGATGCAGAAAGAAGTTTGACAAAATACAGCATCATTCATAATAAAAATTCTCAGTTAACTAAAAATAGAAGGGAATTTCCTTAAGTCTATTAAGAACATCTACAAAAAACCTAGAGCTAACATCATAATTAATGTTTCTAAAATTATTATAGAAAGGCAAATTGACTAAGATTGTCAAAACGGTAGAATAAAGTTGGAGTACTCACACTGCCTGATTTTAAGACTTACTAAAAGGTACACTGATCATGACATTGTGCTATTGAAAGAATAGACACATAAGTCAATAGAGCAGAAAAGAATCTATAAGTAGACCCAAACATGTGTAGACAATTGATTTTTCACAAAGATGCCAAGGCAATTCAATAGAGAAAGGATAGTCTTTTCAATAAATTGTTTTGGAAACAGTTAAACATCCACATGTAAAATAATGGACCTTAACTTTAATCTCACACTTTATATAAATAGTAACACAAAATGGATCACAGATCTAAATGTAAAACATTAAACAATAAAACTTTTTGAAAATCTTTGTGACCTAGGGTTAAGCAAGAAGTTATTAGATATTACCCCTAAAGCACAACCCGTAAAATTTTTAAAAAATGGTAAATTGGACTTTATCAAAAAATTTTTTAAAATTGCTTTTTGAAACATACTGTTAAGAGAATGAAAAGACAAGTCACAGACTGGGAAAAATATGTAAAAATCATATATCTAACAAATGACTTCTGTACAGAGTATATCAAAAATTCTCAAAACTCACCAGTGAGAAAACAAAAACCCATTTAAAAAATGGGCAAAATATTTGCAGACACTTAACCAAAGGGGGTATACAGAAGACAGATAAGTACATTAAAAGGCGTTCAATACCATAAGCCCTTAGGGAAATGTGAATTAACATCACCATGAGATAACAATACATAATTATTAGAATGCCTAAAGAAATACAGATAATACCAAGCTATGGAGAGAATGCAGAGCAAATGAAATTTTCATGCATTGCTAGTGGGAATGCAATATGGTACAGCTACTCTGGAAAACATTTTGGTAGTTTGTTATAAAGTTAAAAATACACTTATCATGTGACACAGCAATCCTATTTCTAGGCATTTATACTAGGGTCATGAAACGTTAAGTTCACGCAAAAAAACAGGCCTATAAATGTTTAGAGCAGCTCTATTTATAAAATTGCTCCAAACTGAAAACACCTCGAATATCTTTCAGTGGGTGAGTGGATAAACAAACTGTGGTACATCCATATAATTGAACAGTTTTCAGCAATAAAAAAGTGTGAACTCTAGATACACAAAACAACTTGAGTGAATCTCAGAAGCGTTAGGGCTGAGTGAAAGAAAGTGATCTCAGAGGTTACACACTCTATGATCACGTTATAGGATGGTCTCAAAAGGACAAAATTATAGTGTTGGAGAACATATCAATGTTTGCCAGGGGTTAGGGAAGAGGAGAGAGTGTGACTATAAAGAAATATCAGTTTTGGGGAGTGATGAAACTATTCTATCTCTTGATTACAGTGGTGGTTGCAAGAATCTATATTTGTGTTAAAATTCACAGAATTGTATACCAAAATAAAGTCAATGTTAAAAAAAGTATGTGGAAGATGCACTAGAGGGGTCAAGATAGAGGTATTTTAAACCCCCCAAACTTCTAGAATTGCAGTGAATGACTTCAAATCTTCCAGCAGGGAGTTCAAAAATCTGTAGGGATTCTTCATGGAATGTGCTTTCCCTCTGTGCAGAGAGACGTGCAACCTTTCGGAGGAAGTTTCCCTCGCTGTAAATGCCATTAGGAAACCCTCTTCTTTGAACATGGTTTCCATCTTTGCACAGGAGCAAGCCCCCGCCCTCAGCCCCAGGGTTCTGCGGAATGATGAGCTAAACCAGCTCAAAGTTCTGTGAACAGGGAGGACGAGGACTTGGCCGGGCCCAGAGCAATAAACGATACAGACTGCAGGTGTTTTGTAAAGCGGTGACATGTCAGCTCATGAAATGATACAATGCAGTGGGCTAGGAGCCTGCCCATGTACACGGTGACACGACTGTGTTTTATGGACTGAAAAACAGCATTACACACTGGGAGTGGGGGAGCATTGTAAGGAAGAATTAGACATTTCGTTGGATCAACTCCACAGCCTTAAGAGAGACCAAGTGGACAATGACAGCTTTTGTGGCATTTTTGTAAACCACATGAACTATGAGCTGTGACATGAATATGTTTTCTCCACAACTGATTTGTTTGTGAAGTAATCAGGATCATATTTATTCACTCATCTAACATTTAATGAGCTGGTCCTCTAAGCTAGGCGCTGTGCTAGACATTGGGAACAGAAAGGAATCAGACCCTGAAGCAGCTCTGCCTACCAGGCTGGAATCTTGAAGGATCTCTGGGGTCAGCGGGACGAATCATCACATCAGAGCAAAAAGTGAAGTGAGACCACCTCCCCAGAGAGGAAAGGCTGCTTGTTCCACATTAACAGATAAATTCCATGTCTTCCACGGATAGTCAGTAAGCATGAAGGTTACTGTCATGAACTCCCTGCTTTGCTAATTACTACCTGTGTGATTTGGGGCAGGTAACTTAACCTCTCTGTGCCTTAGTTTCCTCATCTATAGAAAGGGGATAATGATTGTTTCTACTGCACAGTACTCTGAGCAGGATAAGAATACAGAACAAAGAATAAAGAAAGTAAAGTTCTGGGGCCGGCTCCATGGCATAGCGGTTAAGTGCGGGTGCTCCGCTGCTGGTGGCCTGGGTTCTGATCCCCACACACCGATGCACCACTTGTCAGGCCATGCTGTGGCGGCGTCCCATATAAAGTGGAGGAAGATGGGCACAGATGTTAGACCAGGGCCAGTCTTCCTCAGCAAAAAGAGGAGGATTGGCATAGATGTTAGCTCAGGGCTGATCTTCCTCACACACACACACACAAAAAGTAAAGTTCCAGCACATGGTAAATATTCAAAGTATGCCTGGCACATAGCATACATTAGATGATTGTTAATTTTCATTGTCATACCCCAGCTCAATGATCTTGCACTAAAAAGCAACTTAGTTTGAGTCACTCTCTTGTTTAATTCCTGATTTGCCCCATTTAGGTAAATAAGGAAACTTTGCCTTTAGCATTGACTTTCTCAGGTCCTTATCCCATGACCTAAGAAAGCATTGCTCATCTCTGGGCCTCAGTTTTTTTAAGTGTAGAAAGGGAGAGGTCAAAGACTTGACCTAGATGGACACCAAGGTCCCCTCAAGCTCCGGTAATTTACAGTCCAGGACGGGAAAAATGACGCTTGCCGTGGCTTTATATTTCCTATCCTTTGCCTGGAGAAGCTGTTCCCCATTGACTGTGAGTGCTTAGTAAGAAGACCAACATTTCCCTCTAGTGGTGAGTGGAGAGCAGTGACTTCCGTTTCACGAATGATTCTGTTCCAAGTGCTTTCAATGTGGGGTGGACAGGTGGACAACTAAGGCAAGACGATTCTAGGCGACACATCAGCGAACATTTCTTAATTTTAGTATTGAAGATTTAAATTTAATGTGTGTTGGAAGAAACAGATGAAGCAGTACATCAGACTTGGTGATTGCATGGATATTGTTTGTTCTTAGTTAAAGTGGAAAAGAAATGAGGCGATTAAAAAAAGGTAACTAATGGATTATGGTTAATAGAGATAGCAAAAGTCTTGAAGAGTAAGCTTAGAAAACACCAGTTTTTAATTTAACTTTTACTTTTATCAAAAACAAACATGTATAAGTTTGAAAAGGATCAAATAGTTATGCAAGACTTGTTAAGAAAAATAGCGGTCCTGCTCCACCCTAGGCACTATCTTCTTCCTAGAGGCAACTGCTTGTAATTTTTCTTAGCTAATTCTTTATTTGCATCTATATTTTCAAATGACATGATTATACTTCTAGATCTTTCTGTTTCAGACATCATACATTGACTTTCTGATATGGAAGGTGGGATTTTGCTTTCTCTTATCCACCACTCCCTAGCACTATCCCCCTTTCTCTCCCTTACTCTCCTGCAAGTTCCTGTTGCTCTGTCTTCCCCATGTACTTATCAAGCCATTTCATTGAGTTCAATACTCATTATTATTACATTATTTCTACGTATATGCTATTCTTAGTTGGCCCAATATAATAAGATTGTCTTTACTTTCCTGAAAATATTTACCTATGAAGTCAATGATTTTTCTTTTTGTTTGATTTGCTTATTTTCCATATACTTATGATTAATTCAACAGTGAACTCTTCCCCAGTTGTGTAAATCTCCTTTGAATACACGCTAATACTTTAGACATTTTAAAAATGTCTAATGTATCAGACAACCCTGTTATCTCCATTCACTCAGGGGATTGATTTTGTTTCTCTCATGTGTTGATCACCTATTTGGATCCTGGATCCCATTGTTTCCTATTTTCTGATTCATGCCTTTTTCAGAGAATGCAAATCAAACCTGCCAGGTGATTTCTGAGAAAGAATACCTGATTGGAAACTTTAAGACCTGCCTGGCTGAAAATATCTGTATTGTATCTTCACATGAAATCAACAGATTGTCTGTGCGTAGGAGTCTTAGGGGGCAAATCATTTTCCCTCAGAATTTTTCATGCTTTTCTCCATTGCCTTCTAGCTTCCTATGTTGCCATTGAGAAGTGCAGTATTATATTGATTCTTGATCCTATACGTAAAATTTACCCCCTCCTCTGCAATATCTGGCCCCTTGTCTGGAAGCTTGTTAATCCTTTTTTTTCCCCAATATCCTGAAACTTCTTGATGGCGTGTCTTGGTGTGAGTTTGTTTCTATGCACTATGCTAAGCCCTTTGAAACAGAAACTCATGTGTTTCTGATTTGGGAAATTGTTTAAGTATTTCTTTGATGAATTCTTTATCTCCAAATTTTCTACTCTTTCTGACTGAAATTGCTAATATTGCATATTGAATCTCCTAGACATCTCACAATTATTTTTATTTCATCCATTTTCCATCTCTATTATTCAGCTCTATTTTTTTATGAGATTTTCTGAATCTTACCTTCAAAAGCTTCTGTTGGTTTTTTTCATTTCTTCTCTCATATTTTCTCATATTTCTCTACATTCTTTCATATTTCTCATAATTCTAAGAGCTCTTTTTGTTGCTCTTTGAGATTTCCTGTTTCATAGCTTCCTGCTCTTGTTTTGTAGATTACATATATTCTTTTATCCCTTGGAAGATACCAATGATAGCATTTTTTTAAAGTTCTCTTCTTTTTGTGTGATTTCTCTTTCTTCTAATGTCCTTTTTCTCTCTGCTTTTAGTCTCTGACTTTCATATTAGATGCTCTTTTTTCAATGTAAGGTGACCTTGGCTGATTGCTAATTGGTAAGGATGGGCGCAGATATCTGATTAGAAGTTTCATGCGTATCAGTTGGCTTTTTCACTGTAGGGAGACTTAGCTGGTTGTTTTCATTGGGGAACCCCAAAGCCAGTACTTTTAGGTCTTTTCTCTTGGACTAATCCAATTCTCTAGAGAGGACTATTCCGATCTCCAGGATGTAAGTTGGACTGCGAGCACTCGGAAAGCTCAGTGTAGGGAGAAGGCAGGAGGGCTCCAGGTCTCAACACTGAGTACGTAAACTTTCTCTTGTCTTCCCTGTTTGCACAATCGCACCCACACCTTCCTGCCCAAAAGGGCCCGTTGTCCGTCTGTCCAGAGATCCTTTGTTTTATCTTCTTTAGGGAATAAGCCCTCCTTTTTCTCCTGGGTGAGTGGAATGTTGTGTGAACGGGGAAAGAGATCTAGTGATCTGTCTGCTTTCAACAGTGTTTCAACCGTTCCTCTTGCATTTTGCCCCACCTTCTCTCCCATCCTCAGAGGTATATGACACTGCCAATTTCTGATCCTCTCCGGAGTTCTGTGGTGGAAATCAAGTTGCTTCTTTGCTTCCTTCACTACCAGCTTAAGCATCTATTTTTATGGGTCTGCTAAGTTAGTTACTACAACGCAGGCATCTGCTTTCCAGCTTCCAAAATTGTTTCACTATTCTCTCTCCTTTGTCCTTATGGATTTATGCCTTTAAAAATAATTTACCTGTCCTTTTAATGTTTTGTTTTGTTTTTTTTGAAAGGGAGGAACAGATTGAGAGAGAAAGATGGAAGTAAAAGTGAATGTATAGTGTGTGTTTGTGTGTATGTGTGTGTTCTATCTATTCCGTTTGGCTGAAAGTCTCATAATTAGTATTTTTTAGAATTCCTTTTTCATTCCTTGGCAAAGCATTTTTAATAGGAATCCTTCTACAATGTTACTGAAAAAAGAAATATTTGAAAGGCAGCAGTAGCATGGAATATCTCTGGGTGTTCTATGAAAAATGCCTGACTGCTGGGGACTGAACTGTGATTATCACAGCCTCAGTGGAGTCATAGGAGGAGAAAAGGACTTTTTAGAGTCCCCACTATGTGTCAGGCACTGTGCTCTACTCCTTAGCATATGTTATCACATTTCATTTTACTGCAGCAACGATTCCATGAAGTAGATATTATCATTCATGTTTTACAAAGGAGATAGAGGATAATCCACAGGCTAAAGAAACACACAGCTATCGAAAAAAAAATAAGAATTCAGCTAAGATCTTCTTGAAAAGGAAGTTCATAATCTCTCCACTCCAGCAAACGAAATTCATTGTGTGGCCGAAGCACAGCAAAGCGATTGAATAGTGCTCTGTTATTTACAATTATCCACATTCTTCCTTGTCACAAACCCATGCTTGACTTAAAAAAAAGGAAAGGACTCGCTGAGAGCGTAGCCTCTGATTGGGAACAATGCTGACTCGTTCTGTGACCTTGGGCACATTGCTTGGCTTTCAGGCCCTCAATTTCTACATCAGAAAAACAAGGTCATCAGAATAAATGGTCTGTTACATTCTGATGATCTATCTTGCAGATGGTGAGCTGGAGGTGCTGAGAGCTTCAAGTCAGATGGGAAGGCAAATGCTCGGCCACCCTCTAACTCTCTGTTTATACTCTTTGCAAGTAACTTCCCAACTGATAGTTCGACGATCTTCCAAATGCCAATGGGCATGAAATATGGTTTTCTCCCAAGTCCCTCTTCTCCCAAGTCCCTCTTCAGAACTGAATCTATCCACATACCCTTCAGGGACTGCAAAGTCTTGTCTAAGCTTAAGGTAAATAAATACTCCAAATGTGGTATAAAAATGGAAGTCAAAGGAGAGACTGAGGAAAGGAGGCAGCGAACCTTGTACATTTTACCATATGGCCTCAACATTTTTGATTATTTTATGAATGCACGAGGTGACACACTGGTTTCTTCAAAGCCATTCTTGCACATGCCTTTCAGGGTTATAATCCATGTGAATTTAGATGATGAGGTAATTGGGTTTAATGACTGAAGCAGTGATTCAGGAAGGAGTAGACCTTAAATTATTTATAATAATAATTGTTACCAATTCTTGTATGATATTACTAAAGCAACATTAAAATGGTAATAACTTCCATTTGAGAAACAGAAGCAATCATACATATAATTTTATCCAAACTGCTTGTGTCCAGATGAAGAATCTAAGACTCAGAGAGACAATGTAACTTGAGTGAAGATTTGACCAAAATTATGCTAATTCTTAATTCAATGCTTTTCTCATAATACTCCATTGTTCCATTGCTGGTAGTATTAGCCCATCTCCCTCTATAAATGTCACAGTGCTGATTTAGAACTATGATTGATGTCTACATGATTAGGTATTTATTGATGCTGATTACTTTGATTAGTAATGATGTTCTAGGCAAAGCAAATCTTAGGTTATTAATAGGGAAAATGGATCAAAGAAGGCAAAGTGATATAATCCTAATTTCAACACCAGAAGTTGTCTAACCATAATTGTGATGGTATTAGTAAAATGAAATAAGACCATTTCACACCATGGTATAAATATAATTTCATTCTATATATTCCAAGTATATTATACATCAGGTATTGGTTATGTGCTTTGGAAAGATTATCTCATTAAATCATCATAACAATAAATGAAGTAGGTATAATTATTATCCCCATTCCCTGGAGTTCAGAGAGGTGGCTGAGTTTCTCAAAGTCTATGCATGTATTTGACAGAGTTGGGATATAAACTTGGACAGACCTATCCTGGAACTCAGGGTCTTTACTGCTGAGCTACACTCCCCAAATTTTCCCCCAAATTCAGAAATTTTACATAAAGCATGTTGAAGAAAGATTTCACACATATTGAAGCTATGCCATATTATTGCAATTTTGCCAACTTTATCATGACTATTTAATCCAAGTCAAGTGTTTCATTCATTTTGGTGGCCATTTGGTCAGCAGTATCTTTCTCAGCATCTTGATCTCTATTTTTTACCTTTTTATCAATAAACTGGTGTTGGACACCACAGTGGTCTGTGATTTCTTGAGACAGCCGTTTATAAATACTTTAAGAAATGTGTTTTTTTTGGTCCAAAACTAACTTATCCCACACGAGGGGCTTTGTAATATTTTATTGACATCTCATCCTCATTATATCAGCATTTAATTTAAAACTTGACTTCTCTAATCCTTCAATGGCTTCACAAGAGAGAAAAGATCAGAACTCCATCTTTTGAGATTTGTGAAAATACATAAATTCTTCAACCTCTTTGTATCTATTTCATTAATTCAAAAATAGACAAAATAAGATCAAATAAGATAACTCATTCATTCTTTTATTTAATAGTTATTGATCATTTGCATAGCTAATAGAATTAAATGTTCACTCAGTTAATAAATTAATTACTTAGAGTCAGAGAGACATGAGTTCAAATGCCAACCCTGCCCCTTTATTAAATGATTTTGGGCACATTTTTCTCATCATAATTTTCGGAAAGTAGTACCATTATTACTTCCTTCCAGGGGGTCTGGGTGAAATGAGATTGCTTCTGGGGAAGGATAAATCACAATGTCTGTCACATAATTCGTATTAAATAATTGTTTCTCATTCATTTATCCAAACTGTTCACCCCTAAGACAGCTTCTTCCTAGAATAAGACCTTGTTACAGAGCGAGAGGATGGCTTACACAAGGGAAGGAGTTCCAACTGTACCGAAATCATTTGCCTGAAATGTTTTCTTTTCCGTGCAGCATTGCTTGTTTACGTGGTGTCGGATCAGATGGAAGAGAGAAGAACAATGTGATTCATGATCTTCCTCCATGGAGCCAGCTGCAACATAAACGATGTCTCAGGAAATGGGATAATCTGTTTGTGTGGCCACAACTCCACGATCCCTGACCTGTCTTAATCTTCAGGGATGGATATGTGTGGCACTTTTGTCCCCAGGTGGAATTGAATGTTGGGAAAAAAAACACCATCCGTTTGAGTACTTTTCTTATGTAGTTGCAGATAGCTTGAAAACCTTCGGTATATGTTTTAAATCTTTTCTTTTTCCATTGGGCTCATGAGTTCATGTCTCCTGCTTTGCAAAAGTAACAAGGATTTTCCTGAAATCCCACTTCTCTCGAGGATTTGGGATGCTCTTGGGTATCTGCCGCAGTAAGAAAACAAGCTGAAGGGTGTGAGAATGTGAAGCCACCTGGCTGCTGGCCCACTTGCACCCCGGCTCTCGGGGTCACTGACAGCCCTCCAAGAGCTGTTGAGACCCAGCTCCGACAGGAAGCCTTTCATCTCACCCCAGCAGTGCCTGGATGTGTGAACTCAGATATGTGGATTGCCTGTAAAGTGAGTGGTTAGAGAAGATTCAAATTGGGGAACTTGAAGGAGGTGTTTGGAAACTGATTTCAGTCCCCTCGGAACTATCAAAACCTCAAGTCCCAAGTGCTTTGGTGAATATCACGTATCATTATATGTCAAATTTTTTTCTTTTGTGCATGCCATCGGAAATTGTGAGCATTCAGTATGGGAGGGACTTTGCTTAATATTAGAGGCATGACAATGAATGAATGAAATAGAGTTCCTGTCTTCTAGGATAACCTGGTGGTAGACAGACACAGGAGCAGGCACTGGGAATATGGTATGATGTGTTAAGACAGGTTCCAGCAGAGACAGGTTAAGACATTCATTCTAAGAAGAGAAGGTGGGTACCAGTTTCACTCAGCAGGATCCAAAATAAGTAGACCTGTCATTCATTCAACAAGTAATGAGCACCTAACTATGTGTAAAGGGCCCTCTAGTTCAACTATGTGAGAAAAGCCCTCTAGTTCACCTAACTAGTGCCTGGTGAACTATCTTAAGGAGTGTGTTAGTATGTTAGCGATACCATAGCAAAATATCACAGACTGAGTGGCTTATACAAGAGAAATTTATTTTCTCACAGCTTTAGAGGCTGGGAAGTCTAAGATCAAGGGTGCTGGCAAGGTAGGTTTTGCTCTGAAGTGTCTTCTTTTAGCATATTGGCTTGTAGGCCATCTTGCTGTGTGCTCACATGACCCTTTTTTGTGGGCATGTGGAGAGAGAGGGAGAGAGCCATCTCTCCGATGTCTCTTCTTATAAGGACACTAATTCTATCTGATCAGGGCCCCACTTTTATGACCTCATTTACCCTTAATCACTTCCTTAGAGGCTCCAACTCCAAAGGCAGCCACGCTGGGTGTTAAGGCTTCAACATATGAATTTGGGTGGGGGCACAAACGTTCAGTCCGTAACAAGAAGTGATGAGGATTTGTCTACGTAAAATGCATGGAGGTGACAAGTGAGAATTCTAGACATAGCAGCACGCATATATCAATGAGGGACTGGAATAGCATTGTCAGGTAAAAGACAGGACATCAAATTAAACTTGAATTTCAGACTAACAAAAAATAGTTTGTTTTCATATAAGTATGTCTCAAACATTGCATGGGACATACCTATACTAAAAAAAAAAGTAGTTTACTGTTTGTCTGAAAGTCAAATGTAATTGAGTGTGTTGTATTTTGATTTGCTAAATCAGGCACCCCTTGATTGGAGAGCTGTTACAGTCAGAGAACTATCTATGGCATGGTGAAGCTGGCACAATGAGTAGGCAACATGAGGAGCCTGGGGACACAGTCAGAAGGGCCCTTTTATAGTTTAAGGAGTGTTGGGTTGTGAGTCATCAGAGCAAACAAGACCTCCTTTCTGAGGATACAGTGATGTGGACCCATCTCTTTCAGCTCTGTTGCCTGGATGGTCACAAAGACCATTCACAATCTGAAGCAAAGTGGCATCCTCATTCTTGTTGAATTCTACTGTTATGGGCTGAATTCTGTGACCACAAAACTTCATATGTGAAGTCCTAACCCCCAGTACCTCGGAAGGAGACTGTATTTGGAGATAACGTCTTTTAAAGAGATACTTAAACTAAAATGTGATCATTAGAGTGGCCCTAATCCAATATGACTGATGTCCTTATAAGAAGAGGAAATTGAGACACAGACACCAACAGAGGGAAGATGAGGTAAAGACAGAGAGAAAACAGCCATCTACAAGCCAAGGAGGGAGGCCTAGAATTGATCATTCCCTCAGAGCCCTTAGCAGGAACCAACCCTGTCAACACCTTGATCTTGGACTTCTAGCCTCCAAAATTGTGAGAAAATAAATTTCTGTTGGTTAAGCTACCCAGTCTGTGGTAGCTGTTATGGCAGCCCTAGCAAACAAATAGACCTTATACTAAAAAAACAAAAAAATGTTCATTATCTGAAATTCAAATGTAATTGAGTGTCTTGTATTTTGATTTGCTAAATCAGGCACTCCTCGATTGGAGAGCTGTTACATTTACAACCCATCCAGGCCTGCCCTCTGCCTGAGCTTCCCATTTCATGATGAGAAAGCTGAGGACCACAGGGTTAGCGATTGGCTAAGGGTGTGTCATAAATTCAAAAGAGAATCTGAAGAACAGACATAATTTTAGACCAGGAATATTGGAATGAATGTGCAAATGGAGGTAAAACTGTTTTTTCCCAGGTGGAGGAGGAAAGTGGATTAGACCTCTAAGGACAGGACTGAATTTGCATGTCTATAGACAAGAATTAGTTTGCATTGCTACACGTTATTTACAATTTTTAGAGTTGTGAAGAAGCTTTAAGACTAGGACAAGCTAAAATCAGATAGCATGTGAGGGTGTGCTGTACGTAGACGATACATATTTGTTTTCCATTGAAACACACATTTTTCCCTACAGCAAAATTCCTAGGTATGGGAGAGCATTTGGAAGCAGAAACTCATTACTTTGTGTTTCAGGGCAAAACATCAATGTGCATGTTCAGATGTTGGAAGACAAGGACACGCAGGAATCTAAAGAGACATTGTGAAAGAACATATCTTCTCTCTGGCCAGTTAGTGTTGGAGAATTTACAGAATCAAATTTTTACAATATTCACAAAATTTACAATATTAGGGCCAGCAGAGTCTGGAATATTGTTGAATCCATTCGTTTTATGGAAAAGGAAGCAGAGGTGCCTGTTTTTGAGATGAGGCAGTCCAGTCACCCAGCACTGGGCTGGGATGCATGAGCTGCCAAAGCCAATAAGATGTTTCTGTCATTACATTCTGCTGCTTTTGTGCCTGTTACAGCCTCCTATACCCTCTTCAAAGTGGTGCACAAAATAAATTTTAACCTGGAAAGATCAAATGCAAAAATGGAGGAAAAGTAGAAGTCCAGTAGCTTGGGTTTGGTTCACTGAACCTAAGTGGCTGATTCAGAAGCTCTACTCCCTGTGCCTTTTGTATGCCTGGCACTTCTGCTCTCCTGTACCTTTCCTTGTACCCTTCTCTCTACCTGCAGTGTGCTGGTTTACACGGTCATAGCCATGTCCTCCCCAAATTTTACATTCTCTCCCAAACTCCAGGGGCTTTCATCAGTGGCTTTATTTGTGCCCCCGTTAGACACAAGCAAAGTCCTTGAGGGAAGGATTCGTATATGATGAACATTCTTACTTTTAAGCCTGAGGAAAATTGCCTGTTTATCCAATTTCTGTGAGGGCTTTGGGGACTGTGTCTATGTCTTGAGCAGCTATCATAGGGCACGGAATAAGTAGATGCTTATTACGTTTTGTTAGACTGAATGACATTCATGTGTATTTTATTACATCTGTTTGTTTAAAATATTTGAAGAGCTTGGAATCCTGTTGGTGCCCAGTGGCAGTCTTGAAGGCAGAGGTGGGAGAGAATAGTGAAAAAATTCATAATAAAATTAAAAAGTCATAATAAAATAATAAAAATTATAATAAAAATAAGTAATAAGAATCATAATTGAAGAGCTGGTTGAAACCTCTCCCTCCTCTGACCACCCTTGTCCTTCAGTTGTTCTTCTAGAGCAGGGCTCATCCATGCATTTTAGCTTGCACATGGCATTTTAGCTTCTACTTAAATTCAGCCATTGTACTTAAACTGAATCAGTACTCTATACTCAAACTTTACTTACACTGAATGCTTAAATTTATACTCTACCTAAAGGATATCAATACTTAACCTAAGCATAGAACTCTACTTAAACTGAATCAATACTACAATTCTAATATACTTAAATTATTCCCAGAGTGAATATTTTCCTTGTCTTTTCTGAATGGAGGAGTCTAGCCCTGTGGTTCTTTAATAATGGGAAATCATAGATTTGACCATGACCCTGAGGATTTGGTGAAGTGGAGCTGGATGGAAAGCAATTCTCCTGTAATCTTTACATATGTTACATTTAAGATGACGTGATAGCTCATGAGACTGATGTTATTACCCTCAATTTGCAGACATTGGACCAGGCTCAGAGGGTGTAAGTGACCTGCCCAAGACCAGCCTGGTGGATGTAGGAAGCAGAGTTTTTATCAGGGTCTTCTGAACCACATCTCTGCTGGTTCTATCAACCCTCTTGTTTCCCCAACTCTAAGAGGTTATCCATGTTTTTGTCCTGTGTGAAGAGGCTATGTGTGAGCTGTCAGTAAATGACCCAGAGAGAGAAAAAACAAAGCAGACACAGCTCCTGGGTCCTAGAACAATGTTCCTATCCACCCTCTCTCTGAAAGTTGCTTATGAGATTCAGTGGCTTCTTCTCCAAAGTATCTACCAAAGCAAAAGGATAATGGGGCATCCTGTTGGATGATTTTGATTGCATTAGCTGATTCGTTCCCACCACACTCTGATGAGGCAGATTAGATGTTCTTGTTTAACAGGTAAAGGCACTGCTGCTCAACTATAATGACAATACTAGCTATTATTTGTTAACTGTTTACTCTGGGCCAGGCACCGTTATAAACACTTTAAGCATATTAACACATTTAATCTTCTGTGGGAATAGGTACCATTATTATCCCTGCTTTATAGATGAGGAAACCGAAGCACAGAATGGTTACTTCAGTTGTCCAAGGTTTCACAGCTGGTGAATGGAAGTGGTGGAGCCAACTCAGGTAGGTCACCTCCCTAGCTCATGCACAGAACCACTATGCAAAGATGTTGCATGATTTGCTTGGCATGGGGAAGCTGGTGCACAGGGAGTGGTAGTGATGCGTCTGAGTCAAGGCTCTGGTTTCAAAGTCCACATACTTTTTAACTTCCTGCCACTTTAGGTCACATAAGAATACGAATTTGGAGTCAGACTTTGGTTTATTACTTGGCCCCCATGCGGTCCTAGGCAAATCTCTTGATCTCTCTCTGCCTCAGTTTCCTCATCTGTTAAGTGAAAATGATCATTATCCCTATTTAATTATTTTTTTAAGGATTAAACATGATTCTATGTGTGAAGGCTTGGTAAACTATACCTGTCATATAGAAAACACTCAATAAACAGAGGCTGCGATTATTTTTTTAAGTTTCAATTCATGTTTCAACATTGGTATTATTGTCATAGTTATTTTCATTAAAATATGAAGTATCTCAGTGTAAAGGAAAGTGTCATGGAAACTACCAGTCCTGGGTTTGTTCCTGGCTCAGAGAGGTATGCGAATAAGCCTCATTTTATATCTAAAGAAATGGGAAACTTCAAGAATATATTTCTGGAAGCAGGTAAAACAAGAGCTAGACAGAGCTGAGGCATTTGTTAAATGGCAGAAGCTAGACAGAGAGGGTGCATCCAAAAGCTAGGGCGTCCAGTGAGGTAACCAGGTGAGAGTGGGATGCTCAGGGCAGAGGAAAGAGGAAGAACAGTGAGATGATTCTTTGTCTGGGGCAGCTGTGACTGCTGACACGGCAGTGAAGCCAACACTAAAGAAACCTAGCTTGAACAGAAGAAGAGTTTCTTGAGATTTCCAAGAAAAGAAACTGTATAGACATGTGAGCAAAAATGTTGACTGAAATACCAAATTGGCATTGCCTATCAAGTCCCTTATGTGCACATTTTTTGAAGCACTAAGAAAGGTACTTACATAAGCAGCTGCTTCTGATATGATATTCATTACTATATTTATTAATACTAAAACGCAAAATATCCCTGAAGCCAGCTAGGATGGGCCAATTTGCTTAAGCCCCAGTTGCTTCATTGGCAAAGCAGTAATAAAAATTATTTTGTAGATTATCAATTGAGATAGTAAATAGAAAACACAGTTTTAGAGGTGCAGTAGGTGCTCAAAAATGGTAATATCATTATTATTATAATGACTGTTTGGTAAAAATTAACCATCCCCGACATCCACTGAGTAGTTTGCCATGATGAAACCTGCTGCAGCTTGGATAGCTGGAGAACCCAATCAACTCTTGTCAACAAGGCCCAAGAAGATAAATTAAGATGAAGCCAATGAGTCTGGCCTGATGGCTTCTTGGGGCTCATCTTGAAGTGCTTTGGTGAGGTCTGTTTTGTTTTGCTCTGTTTGGGATCATTTCTTTTGCCACTCCAGCTACGTAAAGATAATAATCGCACCAATAGAACTGGTGACCTTTCACCTTCCCTCCCTTTGATAAAGTCTCATTTTCTAGCAAAACTATGACAAATGTCTCTTCCTTCACCTTCAGTAAACTAGCAGATAATCTGTCTATTATGCTTAATATTCTCTTACCCCCACAAGCCATTGGTGTTTGATTTGGATTCCTCTGAATGGGGTGAACATTATATCTCTAACCTATGAAAAAGCTTTGCTCCTTTGCAATGTTGGTGGAGCTAAATTTGTTTTCACAGCTGGTTATACTTGGAGAAGGGTTAGCCGCCGTCTTGAAGGTTCTACCGCACCAGTTCATCACTGAGCCTGCTGTGTGGTGGGGGCTTTGAGCTGTTAACGGGAGGTATGGGGGGAAGTCTAAATTAATCATTTATGATTTATTTATTCTTTTTTTCCATCATGGAGTGAAGCGAACAGATACCAACATTTCTAGGGCCAGGGCTGTCTAGATGATGTGATGTTTGATAACTGACTCAATATTTATCTGCCAATGGGACAAATCTGTAGGACTAGTAACAAAACCATATACTTACAGACCGCTTCACAATTTTCAGCTTGGTTTTCCTATTCTTGGCCTCGATTGATTCCTATAAAAATCTAATGAGTTAGAGGCTGCATTCTTTTATATCAACATTTACAGGTGAGGAAAAAGAAGCTCAGAGATGGATATGTGTCTTGCCTGAGGTCACACAGCTTGTATATAGCAGGTGAGCATCTTGAATTTCTGTCTCCTAACCCTAAGACCTGTACTATTTCCATGACTACATCAAAAGGGAGACACCGTATGGAGGCCTTCTCTGCTAAAGAGACATCAATCACTTGGATTCACTGTCCTTTCTCTAGCAAGGCCCTAAATTCTCACTATCATGCCCTCCAGTGACATTTTTGACTCAAGAATTTCAATCAGCCTTAATGAGCACCTGTGTTGCATCAGAAACTTGCTTGGTACTCAGGATAGAGAGATGAAGTAAGATATAGATACTACCTTGGAGGAGCTCTCGTGCTACAGCTGCTTTATCCAGTATGATAGCTGCTAGCTGAATGCACCTATTTAAATTTAAATAAACTTAAATTAAATATTTAGTTTTTCAGTTACATTAGTCACATTTCAAATACTCATTAGCAATATGTGGCTAATAGCTACTGTACTGGACACCACAGAAAGCTATTGGGACAAAATTGATCTAGAGTGAAAACAAGTAGGTGGACCCAAGGAGGTGACTATCTACTAAAGCAGACAGACTTGAAAATGTAACATTAAGTTTATTATGAAGCCTGATAATGTTCCCGAATAGCACCAATTTTGAAGTTTCTTTGTCCTGTGCTAGTAAATAAGATGATTCTATTAAGTGTTCATTCAATCAACAAATACTTGACTGTCTAGTATGAGCACTGTTCCAGGCACAGAGAATATACTGGTGAATAAGAAGACAAAGTCCTGCCTTATACCAAGGAAAGTCAAACTATTAAAAGAAAAATAAACAAGAAAATATTATATAGTAGTAATTAGAGATCAGTAGGAAATTAAAATATGCTGCTTTTTTAAAGAGTGACTGAGTATGACGTTAGATGGGGTGGTTGGGAAAGCGTCTCTGCTAAAATGATATTTAAGCTAAGATCTAAATTGCAAGAAGGAGCCAGCCATGAAAATATCAGGGAAGAGCAATATAGACAGTGGGGACTGCCAGAAAGAAAATTCTTGGTGTATTAAAGGAACTTTAAGAAGGAGAACTTGTCTGGAGCATAGTTTAAAAGTTGGAAAATAGCCCTAGGTGTTGAAAAAGTCAGCAGGGACCAGCCAGAGTTAGGAGTTTCGATTTATCCTAAAGCAATGGGAAAACTTTAAGGTAAAAACTTTAAAAGTAGGAATATGGCATGATCTGATTTATAATATAAGAGACAACTCTGCTCACAATATGGAGGATGGATTATATTGGGATAAGAGTAAAGCAGGAAAACCAGTTGGTAGACTATTACAACAGTTCGGGTGATAGAAGATGGTAGCTTGGACCAGGGAGCAGCTAGAGAAGATGGAGAGAAGTCAGTTTGTGGATGTGTTTTAGAGGTAGAGTCAATCAGATACACTGAGGGATTGGGTATAAGAGAAAAAGAAGATAGATCATAGATGTTGGTCTTAAGCAATGGGGACGATAGTAGTGCCATTTACTAAGAGTGAGAATATTGGCAGGTGCACTGAAAAGGAGGAGCCAAGGGAGAATCAAGAGAGAATCGAGTTAAGTTTGAGGTGCATGTTAGGCAACTAGGTAAAGATACCAAATAGCACTGAATTTGGGAAATAATTCAGGGCTTGAGGAAACATTTTGGATTCTTTGATATACCAATGATGTTTAAACCTAAAACATTGGGGGGCTGGTCCAGTGGCATAGTGATTGAGTTTGCAAGCTCTGCTTCAGGGGCCCAGGGTTTGAAGGTTTGGATCCCAGGAGCAGACCTACACACTGCTTATCAAGCCATGCTGTGGCAGGCATCCCACATGTAACATAGAGGAAGATGGGCTCAGATGTTAGCCCAGGACCGATCTTCCTCAGCAAAAAGAGGAGGATTGGCAACAGATGTTAGCTCAGGGCTAATCTTCCTAACCAAAAAAAGAAGAAAACTAAAACATTAGGTCAGTGAGAGTGTGAATGTTGAGGAGAGGTAAAACTCCAGGACTAAGCCTAGGGTCACTGCAACATTTAGAGGTCAAAGGGAGGGAAGCAAAGGGAGCAAAGAGCTCCAGGGAGGTAAGGGGGGAATCCACATGCATGCGGTGTCACTGAGGTCAAGCGAAGAGAGGGTTTCAGAAAGGATGGAGTCATCAACTGTGTCAAATAACGCTGAGATCAAATCCAAAAAAAAAATGGATCATGACTATAGAATTTTGCAATATAGAGGTCGTTTAAAACCTTGGTAATTGACGTCTTCATGCATCTCTGTGAAGAAAATTGATTGGAGCTTATAGAGGACAGAGTGCAAGGTGAGTAAGTGGAGTAACAATAATAGGCAATGCTTTCAAGACCTTTTCTTAGAAAGGAGAGCAGAGAAAAGAAACAGAAATTTATAATATATTTTATTGAAACTCGTATATCTAAAATATCATCATTTTAAAATAAAATTAACTTTAAAAATTAATAATGAGATAATTTACATTCTTCTTAAAAATTGAACCAAGTCTTCAAAATCTAGTGTGTGTTTTACAGCACATCTCAATTCAGACTAGCCACATTTCAAGCTCTCAACAGCCACCTGTGGCTAGTGGCTATTGTATTGGACAGCACAGGTATTGGGAGACCTGAAATGCCTGTTCTGGGTTCTGTGGTAGACAAAAGGAGAGCAAAGATCATCTCAGGAATCTTCTCTCGCAGGGAAATCTTTCTCTTCTAGATGGGACTATGCAGTCTCGTATAATTGCTTCAGAACTATTTTACTATTTTTAGTATTTTTCTTTTATATAATATTTTCTCTCTCAGGCATTCAGAAGCCTCTGATCATCAAATTATAAGAAATTTGAGATCTGTGAAATTTTAATGCTAAACTTGACTTAAATAGTTAAGAGTCGTGTCTGAGAACTTGGTTTGTAAGAGAGAAAAATAAGATAAACACCAAGAACTGCTCCTTCTTGTGTCCATAGTTAAAGAAATGTGTATTATGAAGATACAAGGGTGAGTAGAATTTGGAGAACTCTGGAAAAGTCATTAATATTATGGCTTGTACAGTCTTTGTAAAACTTGATCTTTCTGAATCCAACTCAAACCAGGACATTGGAGGTAGATAAAAATCTCCATTTCTGAGTCAAGTGTCTGGCTTCTGGGAATTTGGAGAATCATTGCTAATAGGAAAATGAGTTCAGGTAGCAGTTACAAATACAGGGCCTGAAGCAGAGAAGATAATCAATAGATGCTTATTGAAATGTATTGAAGATCTGTAAGAAAGAGATAAACTATCAAAATATCTCAAAAAGAAAAAAGTAGGCAATCAAATTTTGAACCATTTATTTAATAGTTGCATTTGTTCATTTTGACTAATGTTGGCATTATTTAGTCACTAAATATAACTCAGTGATTCAAAATGTGTTTTTCAAATACCAGTGTGTTAGGTCCTGGGCTAAGCTCTGGGAATATGGAAATGAATGACAATCTTTGTCTTCAAAGAGCTTCAAAGCTAATTAGAGAGATTGACAAACATACATTTAGGTAGAGGTGACAAGTGCCTGGACAAAAGTAGGCATAATGAATTATAGTAGCATAGAAAATGACGCAGGTTTTAAATATGCAAGGTTTGGGAAAATGTCTATGGTGTAATGTTTAGCGATGTTTCATTGGTATAAGAAACAGTGAGATCTGAACAAATATTTTGATAATTTGTGAGTGCTTTTATTTTTCTGCCCATTAATCTGTGTGCCCTTCACTGTTCCTATGGGCTTGTGACTGTGTTCCAGCTGAATGGGTCAATTAATTTATTTCTGTGGATTTGTGCCAAAATAATTCTCAAAAACTGATTGTGGAGCACAGTACCAAAATATTTATGTTAAGTGATGAAAAAAAAATTCAATCAGGAGCCGAGTAAAGATGCAGCTGGTGTGACCAGGATTGAAGCAATGAAAAGGCCAAGCAAGAAGGTGGCCGATCCAATAGGGCAGGGAAGGTGAACAAGAAGGCCATAGCGCAGTCGTGGCTAAGCCAGAGGTGGTGCTCTAGTCAGTTTCAACAACCAGTATTGCTGGGAGATTGATTACAGAGAGGGGACTTGAGCAAATAAATTAATATATCAAAGATAATGGGCGCCATGCTTCTCACTGTTGGCGAAGGCAGTTAGAAATATGGAAAGGGGGAAAGCTAGACCATCCTAAAGTTTGGCTTCAAATTGGAGGTACTGGAGTAAGCTCATGGTTTTCAACAGATAGATACACAAACAAATATACAAGTAAATGTGTGTGTGTGTGTGTGTGTGTGTGTATATATATATATATATATATATATATACATATTTCCTAGCTCTATATACTAAGAGGGCCTGAAAGCAATGAGACCCAGGTAGCAATGTGTATATGTAGAGCTCAGATGTTGATTTACAAATACCACCTTTACTAAAAGCAATGAGGACTCTGTGGTGAAATGATGATTTTGAATTTGGAACTACAGCAGCACATGTGAAACATAGAACAACTTATTTTGGCAGAAAGTAAGGAAGTGTTCAAAGAATCATGACGGCATATCAAAGGGATACAGAAGTCAGTTTGGGCAGGCTCCCACTGGCCAAATCTGGGACAAATTGAGCATTGAAATAATGTTGGATTTTAATCCATTAAATAAAGTAGGAATCCGCCAGTCTATAGTGACATAAATGAATTAATACGGAGAAGAAAAAGCTCTTCCTAATAGTAGAATACTAATTAATAAATGTAGATAAAGTTATAGAATTATAAAATCACCATCTGATAGCCATCATAATAATAATTGATTAAAGTAAGAGTCATCAATGGATACAAAAACTGACGAGTGAAAGTTTAATGAGAAATAGAATATTTTCATAGTCTCAAAGTGTTTCCTAACATAATACTTGCTAATTACAAAGAAGGATGTAATTACTTTACAGTGGAGAAACCTAGCAGACACCAGTTTAACCATGTGGTTATAGTTTACCTTGCCAATATTGGGACAGATTAATATTATATACTACCTATCAGGATACTGAGACCGTAGCATAATTTCTGTGATATTGCTGCTCCAAATGCATAATATAATACATGCAAAAGTATTGCATCAATGTTTTTGAGGGCTATAATGCAGTTATGTAGGAGATTTTTGTTTGCTTTGGAGAAATACATACTGGAGTATTTAAGGTAATAGTGAATCATGTCTACAAATTAATTGCAACTGTTTCATAAAAAAATCAATATGCACACCTGTAAGATGGGAGAGAGACAGAAAGAATAAAAAATAAATGTGTTGAGGCGGGCCTGGTGGCTCAAGTGGTTAAGTGCGTGCGCTCTGCTGTGGTGGCCAGGGGTTCGCTGGTTCAGATCCCGGGCGTGCACCGATAAACTGCTTGGCAAGCCATGTTGTGGTGGCATCCCATATAAAGTGGAAGAAGATGGGCACCAATGTTAGCCCAGGGCCAGTCTTCCTCAGCAAAAAAAAAAAAGAAGAAGAAGAAGAAGAAGAAGAGGATTGGCAGATGTTAGCACAGGGCTGATCTCCTCACCCAAAAAAATAAATAAATAAATAAATAAATAAATAAATAAATAAATAAATAAATAAATATGTTAAAATATTAACTGTTGAGGAATCTAGAGAATCTCTTGTATTATAATTGAAACTATTCTATTGATTTGAATTCTTTGTTAAATTAAATAAAATTAGAAAAACACAAAAAACCAAGATGGCCAACTCTGATATTTGCTTAACTCCAAATTAGCCCCAATTGTGGTTTTGTTCAGATATCAGAAAAGGTGAGTGCAACTACTTAATGTAAAAGTAGTAAATATATGACCCAGTTCTGGCTAATAGGATGTAAGAACAATGAGACTGGGAAGCCTTTGGGGAGAGATTCTCCTCCATGAAAGCAGGAAGACCTGTGAAGAGAAATTCCCTGCCCCATGATCTACTTGCCCCCTGCCCATCCATCCACAATCCAGGCTCTGAATACACTTGTATAATTATATGATACTTGGAGCAGTTGCAGCCCTAGGTGCTCATGAGATCAAGTGAATCTTAGAGATGCTAACCCAGAGCCCTAATATCATTTTTCAGTAAACCAACACCAACAGAAATTACCTATTTCCAGACTTCTTGTTATTAGAGAACAATAAACAACTGATTTTAGGCTATTACTAGTCAGGTATCATTACTTGCAGCTGAAAGCGTTCCTAACAGGTACAGACAACAACAGCAACAACAAAAATTACTTCCACAAAGGTGTTGGTGGGAAGATGTGAACCATCAGTCTGGAAAAGCATAACCTAAAGTAGTATCAAATAAACATTGTGTTGGATTTCCTGTGGAGAAAGATCAGCTTGCTTATTAATGTGTGGCTTCATAACAACAAGGATTAGTTAGAATTTTTAAGAAAACAGAAAGGTATTTCATGTACTTACATCTCTTTGCTTTAAAATGTGTGGGCATTCCGAGGACTTTATAAAAATTGAATCTTAAGAACCCACTAAGAATACTTGCATGAAGCCAAACTCAGTTTTATGCCTGTACTGCATCTACCCTGTGCAGGGTTTTTCAAGAAACACTCCAAGGTTTTTGTAAATAGACCCCTGGTGCCTGAATATTAAGAATGTACTTCTGTACCAGGATGTGGTCATCTGTTAAGACAGAAATGTTTTTACTGATTTTTGTGAATTTATTTTCCTTTCCCTCATTTTTTGGTAAATTTTGTGTAACCTTAAACTGTTCCATGTTCTCAAATACTCAGTTAAAACATCAGACCTGACATTATTTATTTTAAAGATTCGTGTAACCCAGTATTAAAAGGGCGGCAACTACTGTATGGCACCTTGGAATTAGCGTGAAAAACAGAGCAAGTGTTTGGAATAATAGAGTAAATCTATAAGAAACTCTTCAGTTGAGAGGAAAATGCGATGTGACCCCCACACAGTAAATTCTTGTGGGAATGTGGAGATCATTTTTTTTTCTTACAACATCAACCAAAAAGCTTTTGGAATTTTTGGTTGACAGTGCATTGAATTCATACATTACCTGAGAGAGAATAGTCATCTTTACAATATTGAGCCTTCTAATCCATGAAATGATACATTTTTGAATTCATTTAGATCTTCTATAATGTCTCGATAGAATTTTATTTGTCATTTTGCAGAAGTTTTGCATAGCTTCCATTAGATTTATTTGTATGTACTTGATATTTCTGATGCTGTTGTAAGTGGTATCTTTTTAAAATTTCATTTTCTTTGTTGCCAATATATAAAAATTAAGCTGATTTTCCAAAATAATTTTTAGATCCAACAATATTTTCTATTCATAAAATTTTATATCCATAATAATTTATCTGTATATCTGTTGGATTGTCAATGCACCTAATCATACCATTTGCAAATATTGAGATTTGTTCCTTCATTTCTAACTCAGATACATTTCTTTTTTGCTTTACTACATGTCTAGGACTCCAGAACAATATTGAAAAGAAGTATTAGCAGCCATCCTCGTCTTGTTCCCAGCCTCAATAGAAAGACTTTCTATGTTTCACCACTATGTATTGTGTTTGATACAGATTTTTTGTTTATCTAAATTTTTATTATATGGTAATTATATTCCTATTTACTTGCTCATAATATCCTGTTATGTTTTTGATGTACACAAAGTCTGTACTGCTGTTTCTCTTTTCACTCAATATCAATTATTTGTGCCTTCTCTCTTTTTTTGATCAGTCTCACTGGAGTGTTTTATCAATTTCATCAGATTTTTCAAAGAACGAATTTAAGTTTTGTTCATAGTTTATGTTGTATTATTTTCTATCTTAGTTTTCTTCTTTAAATTATCACCTTCTATTTTCTCTCTGTTTATTTTGCTATTCTTTTACTAATTTCTTTTCAAATATGTGCATTAGAAGCTATACATTTCCCTATGAATACTATTTTGCCTGCATCTCACAAACCTTGATATGTATTATTCTTGTTATCATTGAATTCAAAATATTATCTAAATTCCCTCATCATTTTTTTTTCATTTTTTACTAAGATGTAATTAGCATATAACTTTATATTAGTTTTGAGTATACAACATAATGATTCAATATATGTGTATATTGCAAAATGATCACCACAATAAGTCTAGTTAACATTTACCACCACACATAGTTACAAATTTTTTTTGTGTATGATAAGAACTTTAAAGATTTACTCTCTTAGCAACTTTCAAACGTGCAATACAGTATTATTAATGATAGTCACCATGCTGCACATTACATTTCTAGGATTTATATATTTTATAACTGGAAGTTTATACCTTTTGACCAACTTCACCCATTTTGCCCACACCCTACTCCTGCCTCTGGCAGCCACCAAACTGCTCTTTGTATCTATGAGTTCTTTTTTTTTTTTTTAGATTTCCTCATATAAGTGAGATCATACAGGAAACAGTATTTGTCTTTCTCTGTTTGACTTATTTCGTTTAGCATAATGTCTTTATGAGGCATCCAGGTTGTCACAAATGGCAATATTTCTGTCTTTTTTATGGTAGAATAATAATAATATTCCACTGTATACACATACACCACATTTTCTTTATTCATTCATCCATCAATGAAGACTTAGGTTGTTTCCATGTCTTGGCTATTGTAAATAATGCTGCAATGAACATGGGAGTGTATATATATTTTCGAGTTAGTGTTTTTGTTTCCTTCAGAAAAATACCAGGAAGTGGAATTGCTGGATCATCTAATTTTCATTTTTTGAGGAACCTCCATTCTGTTTTCCATAGTGGCTGCACCAATTTACATTCCCACCAACAATGCACAAGGGTTCCTGAGATTCATTATTTAAGCTAAAGATATTTCCTATCGATATATCTATATTTTGTCCAGCACTTTACAGTTTACAAAGATCTTTCAAGTCCATTATCTGATTTGACTTTCATAGCAACCTCATGAGATAGGTGGGGCAGAAAGTTATCCATCCTGTGGATAGAGAAATGGGTCCACAGAGAGGATGAGATAAACCCTAGACCATACAGCTGGCATGTGGAAGGGCTAACACTCAAATCCAGTGCTTTGTGATGCTGATTTTGGTAATCCTTCTGCATGGAATTAATAATATTTATAATTTATTCAAGATCTTTTTCTTGTTTTTAAATAAAAGCAGTTAATAATTACTATATATCATATAATATACCATTTAATGTTCTATGCATTTATAAATATTAATTTATCTAGTTCTCACAAAAACTTTGTGTGGTAATCATCATTATCTATATTTTGTGGATGAAGACGCTGAGGCATAAAGAGTTTAAGTGATATAAACAAGTAAAAGTAATTACTAAAGGGCAAATTTGGGATTCAAATCCAGGATGTTTAGCTCCAGAGTTCATGCTTTTAGCTATTACATCACATAGTCTTCTTAAGAACTAAATGTCTATTTTAGGTTTAAAGGTGTCCTGCTCTGTAGAAAGACTGCTATGCCTTTTATTCTCTACACTCATGCTCCCTTCATGTTCTAGAATACTAAAGCTACAAGGAAATCTTAGTGTTCTGTAATACTCTTATTTTATATAGCAAACTGCTCAGTCCAAAATAAAACCCTGGTGGGTTATTTCTTAGATTCTGAATTTCCAAATACCTACTTTCCTCTTTCTTTTAACAGTCTGGGAATGGCAGTGTAGAAACCCTAGGGACCCCATTCTTTCCTCTTCTAGAATTTAAGACTCTAGCTAGACCTCACTAATGTGCAATTTCTTTCTTTTTTTTTTTCCGGGTGGCATTCTGGTTCTGCCCAGTTCCCTTAAGCTGATAGCGCCGTGAAGAGAGACATATGCTGCAGGAATTAGAGGAAAGACCCCAAGAGTGAACTCTGATCACTGTTTTCCTCCCAGTGTCCTCCCTGGATGGAGTGTGCTTAACCAGCTTAGCCTCTCTGAGAAGCTGGAAAAAAAGAGTGCAGATGAGAGTGTGGCCATTGCTTAGTCACTAAATTTCCATTGTTCCATGAGGCCTGGAAATTCTCCTCAACTTTTATATAATTTCTTCATAAATATGTGTCAGGATTAAACCCAGCTCACCTCTCACCTCTTTAGCATTGCACTACAGACCTTACAAGTGCAGATTATCCACTCTTCCCAGTTCCTGAATCCTTGTAATAGTCAGTGCTTCCTTTCTGTTCACACATCCTCTCATCTCTCCTTTTCACCTGAAATCTTGCCCTCTGCCTTCTGAATTCTTGCTCCAGGCTATTCAGTAGGCATTCCATGTGTAAAGATTTCAAAGTAAATGATAGAGATAATATTGCTCAATAGTGTACAATAGAGTGTTTGTAATAGATTGTGTTATTGGCACCAACTTGTCACCTTTCCCTGTATCCATGGCCTTTGCTCTTCAACTTTGCAGTACATTCATACCAAGGGAAGTGGGTTGGAGGGATACATTTACCCCTAGTCTTGGCACGAGACTTGCTTTAGCCAAGTAGATGTTTGCAGAAACGAAGCAGGCAAAGTTGTGAAAAGTACGTCCGTGACAGGCGTACTTGCTCTTGTGCTTCCACCATTTTCCTGAGAAAAACATGCCTGGGTTAGCTAGTCTGTGTTAATGATGGGAGGAGGTAAAGGACATGTGAGCAGAGCTGCCTTGATTAGGTTGTAACAGCCAATCACAACTTGGAGAAGAGGTCCCAATCCAACTTTGACCTTAATGTAGCCTGGTAGTCCTTGGAGGGGGGAGGGTGAAGGACCTGAAAGCCGAGCTGCCTCAATTAAGTTGCCCCAGGCACGTCTAAGCTAGAGCAGAGTGCCCCATCCAAGCTTCAGATTCACGCAATAGCCCAGCCAAGGTCAGCAGAGTTACCCAGCGGAACCCAGGTCAGCCAACACTCTGCCATCCCATGGACCTGTAAACTGTAATAATAAATGCCTATTATTTTAAGCCACTGAGTTTTGATGTAGTTTATTCCACACAAAGAGCTAACTGATAGAATATTTAAACGTGTCTGGCACTGTGCTAAATGCTTTACATATATTATCTTGTTTAACACTTAAAACATCCTGATGAGATAGGTACAACGGTTGTTTTTTTAAAATTTCAACAGTACATTTTCAGATGAGAAAAATGGACCCCAAATGTTATTTCAATTTCCAAAGTCACACATCTGTGGAATGAAGCCAAGATTCAAATGTAGGCAACCCGTGTCAGATATTCTCTATACCTAAGAATGTATGTCTGTTAGAGATTTTTCTATCTCCATATTGTCAGAATTGCATGCTGAGAAAGGGAACTAAAAATAAACCATGCTGTAGAAATACAGAACATTTCAAAATATGTAATAACAAGAAATTTCTTTTTAATCTTTCTCCCTACACACCACTGACATATACAAATGCCATAATACAAATGCTTAAAGTAATGAAACACCAACTTCTGTGCTTGCTTACATTCAGACTCAAAGTGTGCCAGGAAAAACATACGCTGGCTGTCATGCATGGGTATTAGTTCCTGGACCTTCAGGATGCCTCCTACTAATTTATTTTCATCACCAGCAGTTTGAATGGTATCCCTTTGTTTTCATCATTCAGCACCACTTACAAAAAGTACAAGAAAAAAATAAAAGCTCTCACTCCTAAAATTTCAGACATATGGTCGCGGTTAAACGAATTCTATGGGATTGAGAAGCAGAGGACCTGAATCCATGATTTGTTCCTAGCCCAAAGTACCTACAGGTTGTCAGATAAGCCTCTGTATACCTCGGAGTCTAGATTTTCTTTGCAGTGTAATGGGGTCACTACCAGCTCTGGGAGCCTATGAAACTCATTTATTTGTTCATTCTTTCATAACTTAATTATTGTATACTAGCTGTGTGTCAGATACAACACCACTCATGGGAGATAGAAAGAGAAACAAGAGAAAATCTCTGTAAGACTTCTCAGTCTGGGAAACAGGGATGGAGCCAATAAGTAAATAGTTACAGAAAAATGTCATAAGTGCCCATTGTTCCTTTTGTTACAAAAAAATACATTTACCATAAATTTAAAATAAATATGTTATTGAAGTTTTAATTAAAGAATTTATTTTTAAATACAATCTTTATATACTAAGAGAACAGAACCAAAAAGTTTTCACTAAAAGAAACTTAGCACTCTTAATCATGTTTTCTTCACAATCTGTTATTTTGGTTCTTTTCTCTCTTTTTTTTGAACTAAGTGTCAAAGACAGAGAAATGCCTTGACAATATCCACAACTTGATGATGTGTATGTATGTATATAGAATACATATACATGCATGTATATGTGTGTATACACGTATGTATATACATGTACGTAATAGACGTAATAGGGGAAGAGTGACTTAGAGAAAGGCAAACAACAACTTTGGCTCTTGGGATGAATGGAGGAGTAAAATGTGTCATGATAAAGTTATTGTTTATCTGCATAGCAACACAATTATATAAATACTGAACATGCTAATTTTTCTTCCCTTTTTCTCCTCATACTTTCCTTGTGGTGTCCTTGGAGAAGCTGGAAAGACTATGCCCTCAGTTTAGAAATACATTGAAGAAAAGTTACATTTTATTATACCTGCAATTGATGTCTGCATGTTGTTTTAATTAAAATAAGTTTGGCTGTGACTAACAGAAAAATTTAAATGGCAATGTTTTTAACAAGATAGAAGTTTATTCTCTCAACTGGACAAACATAAGAATGGCTGAAAACTTTTAGCATTCGCTAAGTACCAGGCAGCATTCTGAGTGCCTCCCAACTGTTGACTCTTTTCATTGTCACAGAACCCTATGTGATCTTATTATCCCCATTTTACACTTGAGGAAACTGAGGCACAGAGAAATTAACTTTCTCAGATTTCCCAGCTGGTAAGTGGTGGAGTTAGGATTTGAACAGAGGCTATCCAGCTCCAGAACCTGTGCCTCTCCTCCCGCTCGCCCAGCGCCTGGAGGTAAACCATACCAGGTGAAGACGGAACTCCGCAAGTTCCTTCTAGAGTGGCCCTTATTTTCGTGACGCAGCATGGTCTCCACATTCCAGGCAGCAGTGTAGAGCAAGAGGTGGGGAAGAGAATATGTGCAAGTAATTTTACTTATATAATGACTTACATGTCCATTGTGACGCTGCCGCTGACGTGGGTCTTGCACTCGGCCACACCAGCTGCAGAGTAGACTGGGAATGTAGTCTCCATTCTGGGTCCTGGTGACCAGGCTATAATTGCCCCATGTCCATGGACGAAATAGAATATTAATACCTGAGCAAACAATTTTAGAGACCTGAGAAGAAATTGACAGGGACACGATTGTAAAAGGAGATTTTTGCCTCAATATGATTGGATAAAAATAACTAATAATACTGAATTGTTTCTATGTGCCAGGCTTCTTTTCCCCAAGCCATTTATGAGTTAGTGCATACATCTTCCCAATAAAGTATGAGGTATATACTAAAGATAAACAGTGGGGGAAGAAATTATACTGTTAATAATATTGAACTAACAGTTTCCTAAGAAACTCTGTAGTTCATTAAGAAGAGTTATATCCACTTTTCAAATATGCACAGATTGGATTATTTACAAAAATTGACTACAGTTGGGCCAGCCCTGTGGCTTAGCAGTTAGGTGCTCGCGCTCCGCTGCTGGCGGCCCGGGGTTCGGATCCTGGGCGCGCACAGACATACTGCTTCTCTGGCCATGCTGAGGCTGCGTCCCACATACAGCAACTAGAAGGATGTGCAACTATGACGTACAACTATCTACTGGGGCTTTGGGGGGAAAAAAAAATTGACTACAGCAAAATCTCAATATATTCAAATTGTAGAAATTTTATGTCACTCTAACTGCTGACTAATATGTTTATACCCCACATGATGAACATTTAGAAAATAAAAATTGTCTCAAAAAAGAAAGCTGGATCATGGGGGTAACTAAAGACACAATACAGAAAAAATTGAAAAATAATAAATAGGACAACATTATATTGTAAAACCAATACCAGAGTAATTGGAAGTTTCTCAAGGTAATTTAAGGTCAATTAATAAATTAATTTTCATTATGAAATAAGGAAAAATTAAACTTTATAATTTAACTTATAACATTAGATTAAAAAACAAGTTATACATCATTGATGAGGATGTAAAATTGTGTATCTTCTCTGGAAAACAATTTGGCAATTCTTTAAAATGTTACCATATGACCCAGCAATTCCACTCCTAGGTACATATTCAAGATAAGAGAAAACACATCATCAAAAACTTGTACGTGAATGTTCATAGCAGCATTATTTAGAGTAGCCAAGAAGTGGAAACAACCTAAATAGCCATTAAATGATGAGTGCATAAACACAGTGCAGTATATCCATACAGTGGAATATTATTTGGCCATAAGAAGGAATGAAGTACTAACGCATGCTGCAACATGGATGAACCTTGAATATATGCTACATGAAAGATGCCAGTCACAAAAGATCATGTGTTGAATGATTCCATTTATATGGAGTGTCCAGAATAGGCAAATCCATAAGACATAAAATAGATTTGTTTTTGCCCTGAGCTGGATAGAGGAGAGCAGAGAGAGGATGGGGAATGACTGCTAACAGGTGAGGGATGATGAAAATTTCTAAAAATAGATTGTGGTGATGATTGTACAACTCTGCAAATATACTAAAAAACACTGAATTGCTTTACATGGGTGGATTCCGTGGTCTGAGTCATATCTCAATAGAACTGTTGTAATAGGAAAAAAACAGGAAAATTAAAACATAGAAGTTGTGTATCTGTGATTCCCATTTTTGTTATAGAAACAAATTACCAAAATAATCGTATTATGTTAGCCATCACAAACAGGAGGTTTAAGAATAGATCAGGCTGTGCTATGGAGAAAGAGATATATATAATTTAAAATTTAGCTAACAAGGACTACATCTGCATCAAACTCTGAATATGACATCACGGGATTTTTAAATCCACAGTACTAGGAGCTGGCGAAATGCCAGTCAGGAGAATCCAGAGAATGTTTTTTTTCTAGTTCCAGACTAAAAGAGAATAAACGCTATTTTTCTGCTATCTGTTGATATTTTCTAGTTTTCACACCTCTATTTTTCTAGGTCAGACTTCATTAGTGTTTCACAAATTTTGTTTCTGTCCTTTGCACAAAATCTACACTAAACATCAACTTTTAAAAATTTATTCAACTTGGGGCCGGCCTGGTGGCGCAAGCAGTTAAGTTCCCGCACTCTGCTGCCACGGCCTGGGGTTCGCCGGTTCGGATCCTGGGTGCGCACCAATGGACCGCTTGGCAAGCCACGCTGTGTCGGTGTCCCATATAAAGCGGAGGAAGGTGGGCATGGTTGTTAGCCCACAACCAGTCTTCCTCAGCAAAAAGAGGAGGATTGGCAGATGTTAGCTCAGGGCCGATCTTCCTCACACACACACAAAAAATTTAGTTCAACTAAAACGAATTATCTTTTACTGCAAATTATTTACTGCATAATTCCTACATGTAAGGCCTTGTCTTGACCTGAAACATGATGGATCTAGAGAGACGCATAACAAACAATTCAAATCCAATCAAAGTGCCCTGGTGGGGATCTGTGTGGGGGTGAGAGAGTGCAGTAGAAAAGCAGCTAAGCCTGCAGCTATCTGTCTGTCTGTCTATCTGTCTATCTGTCTATCTATTATCTAGCTATGAATTCATATATCTTACATTCACATTTCTATTTTCTTTCTCCTTCTCTATGTATGTATATATAAGTGTATATGTCTTTCTCTATGTATAATATGTATATATAGATATCTATAATATATATAATATAATATAAAACATATAATATATAGAAAGACATACTTATCATATATATAGATATCTATATATACATATATATATGCACACATGCACATATATGTATGCTAATATAGTTATATGTGCATATATATGTTTATGTTATATAGACATACTATACATAACTTCACAAATGTCTTATCAGGTAATCTTTTTTTTTTTTTACATTTGTTGTTGTCTCTTAAGATTATGAGTGGAGATGACTGTCAAAATACACTTTCCCTTCCTCGCATAATACTAGAATCATAGCTAAGCACACAGCTGTCCAGTTCCACTCTATGTCTGAGCCCTCCTTTGCAGTCAGGCATGGGAATATGCTGAGTTCTCACTGATGAAATGTGAGTGGAGGACATGTGTGCCTCTGAAGACTGATGTATGTCTCCTCCTTCATGTACTCTTTCCCTTTCCCACTGGCTGGAACCCACAGACACCCACCCCCAGCCGTGTAGAGATGCTGACCAGGCCCTAGGGGATGGCAGAGTTACGTGAAACTTGGTCTCTGAATGACGATGTGGAACTTGGAACACTTGCCTCAGATTGATTGCTATATGAGAAAGAAGTGAACATGTATCCTCACTAAGCTATAAAATAGTTTAGATCTCTTTGTTACAGCGGTAGACTCTATCCTAAGTTATATACATTGTATGGTAGCTTTATCGCTGTGTTGCCGCAGAATCTTCATACTTACCACTTTTAATGGCCATGTAACATTTCATTAGAATATATACTTGGACATTTCTTTTCTTACTCTTGGTTATTAATAAGATTGTTTATAGTCAATAAAACAACCATGAAAATCAATTTGTCAATAGCTTTTCTTTCTAAGGCAGAATCCCAGAAGAGGCAGAACCTGTTGGAAAGTTTTGAACAGATATTTGTTCTAAATGTGTTCTTCTGTATTGCATCCTCAAGCAGCTGTCCTGACAATTTATACTGTCACCTACAAAGCCTCAGTTGCACTGAAACATCACATACAGTATGTAATATTATTTAAATCATTTGGCTAATACCAAAAATAGTCCTTTGATCTTATTTTTGCTTTAATTTGTATTTTACTGATTAGAGTTTGAACATTTCTCCGTATGATTGTATACCAATTGTATTTCTTTTCATATGAAATCTCTGTTCAAGTCTCTTAATATTTATTTTTTAAGATTTTAAACATGTATGTTAAGGCTATAAATAGTAAACTCTTTTGTTATTTTTGATAAAACATTTTCTTAATACCCTTTTATGGCATTTCATTTTACTTTTGTTATTTTCTTGGTGTGAATATATTAGTTTTTTACATAAATGATCATATCATTCTTTTCCATTTTAATCTCTTCCATTATTTCAACTGTTATAGGATCATAAACAATCTAAAAAGATGATAAATATCTAGTTTTATAATTATTTATGAATTTATGATTTACACTTAATACATTGCATTAGAGTTATTTATGTACCTGTCTATTTTGCTTATTCTTGTCTATTTTTTCACAGCTCTTTGATTAAATGAGGTTCAATTCTTAATTGAATCGAGTTGGATTAGAAAGCCTTTGAATCAATTTTTCATGAGATGTGAAAGATGGCAATCAAAAACTTTAATTATGCCATGTCATAAATATATACTACATAGACTTTTCATAGAGAAAGGGAAAAAACTTAATAGTTAATACACATTACTATATGTCAGATACTGTGCTTGATTTTGTATATATATTATTTTAAATAATCCTTACAACAATCCTTTAAGGTAGGATCATGACCTCAAATAATCAGTTTTCCAGAGGAAGAAACTAAAAAGATATGTGGCCATCCTTAGGCACGCAATGTAACGGGTGATCGTTGAAAGCTTCAGTCATCAGCCTTTTGACTACAAATCCTTAGCCACATCAGGGATAAATTTGTGGGCCGCGTGAAGAATGTGCAAATCCCCAGGACATATTCCAGTAATGCTATTGCCTGCAGGGATTACTGTTGGTTACTGGGCAATGGAAGACCTTTCTCTTAGGCCTGTATCCCACAGCCTTTATCTCACTCCTTGTGACAAGCTTCCAAGACCTTTTCCAGGGCATTTTCTCTCTTGTATGGGATTTGCCTACTCAGAATTAGGAAGATTACAGTATTATTGGAAGGAAATGACTAACATATATAAAACAACTGCACAGTTCTTGTCTCAAGAAAGTATGCAATTCTAATATATGGACTTTGAATTAGTCATTATATAGGAAGATCCGACCAGTATTCCTACAAAAGGTGGGTTTTTTGCTATATCAAGTTAGAGGTGTGAACTAAACACACGGGAAACCTATAGGAAATGAATCACCTCTTGTATCAGAGTAAGAAAATTGTGGTCTTGGAATTATATGGACCTTGGTTCTAATTTGAGCTTTGATATTTATCAGTAAGCTACGTACACTTTGAACCTTAGCTCATCTACAGATTTAAAAATATATATATTTTTAAGCATTTTCTGAAGGTTAGAGACAACAGGTATAAAGTAGTTTGATCAGTCCTGCGACGTAAAAGTTACCCGATAAAGACTCATTATTATTATTTGGAAAGCAGGTTATGACCGATCACCCAGTACTCAGATATAAACGCTCTTGCCACGTTTTTAAAAAGTGTTAATTAATCTCCCTTGAATCTGAACTAATTGTGACTGGACTTATGTACTTAGAGAAAAATAAAATGTACAATATCGGCTTTATTACTGGTGAAGCTTGACTAGGGAATGTGGGGCTTTCTCTACTTTCTCCCATCGGTTCTTCAGTCAGGCATTTTGGAGCTGCCTGGAAGGAGAGAAGACATCTGCCTATGCAGCGTCATGCAGCAACACGGGCAGTGGAGACCTCCCTTTCCCCATCAGTGCAGATGAGATCTAGAGCTCTCCAGACCTGATGTTCACTCACGCTAACTATCCACCTAGACAACCATTGCTCCTCTTATGTGGAGGAGCAAAAGGAGGAAGAGAATAGCATAGAATTCTTCTCCATATTTTCCAGAAAGTGTTGAAATCTTGGCAGACTTTTCCATTTTATGATTTAATGTAAAAACAGAGTGAGAGGAAAGGAAAGTATATCTATTGTTAAGCTTTTAGCAGCAAGTAATAGAAATTTAAAGAATGGACATTAACATCGTGGAAATATGTAAGTTCAGATCAGAAGGAATTCAGAGGTGGAGTGGGCTTCAAGACTAGTCAGTCCAACAGTTAACGATACCATCAAGGTCAGCCATTAATTCTGTCCTAAGGCAAGTTCCCCCACGATTATAACACCTGTCAGTAGCCAGAGTGCAGTTTCCTCATTCATGACTTAGAGGAGAGAGTAAACCTGGCTTATGTTCATAAAAGCCAGAAAGTCTCTCTCTCAGAAGCCCCTTCTTCTTCCTTCTCACCTGAAGCTTGCTTCAGATGGACAGCTTCCTTCTGCTCACCTGCCCAAAATGGTTTAGGCTTGCTTATCCTTCAATGAATTATGAGTAAGGGGGCTTAGACTAATCAGCTAGAGTAGAATAGATACTGAGAAAGTAGCACTTTTCTACAGAAGACTTCCTTCTAAAACCTGAAGCCTATTTTGCTGGATTCAGATATACATGGCTTATCTCCCGGCATTAGTAATGTTCAACCTAAGTGTCCCCAAAACTTGTGTAGCTTGATTATATACATCCACTCCAACTGGGTGCTAAATTTCACGTTCTAGAGAAGCATAGGAAAGCTAAAAATGGACATTTCCTTGAGACTTTATTTGAAAGGAAAAATTACTCTTAAATATTGAAGAACTGAGTGTGTAGACAGTCAGTCTATATAATAGATGATATTCCTTGTTTATATCAAATAAACACAAGTGTGCGTTTTCTGAGGGAATTTTATTTTTCTGCAACCTATGTATTACTTTAAAATAGACTTATTTTACATCTCTTTCAGTTGTTCTTGAACACGCTGTCCCACTTTTGATGTTTTGGCTGTCAAAGATGATGATGTATTTTCTCAAGTTTATAATACACTTGAACATTAGCCTCTGGGGAACTTAACGGGACTGGGTTCCATGTCAGCAGAGCTTGGTATATTTTTTGATACAAAGAAAAAGGTTTTTCTGGAGTGGGAAAACTTTTTGGACATAAAAAAATACTCACAAAATATGTGGAAGACTGAAGTGCAAATGATTCTGAAACACAGGTATTGGGTTTTCTTGGAAATTCATATGGGTTCAAAATTGAGACATATGTGCACAATGTACTTGGTCATCTCTAAATTGTTCCTTAGGGAATAAAATGTTATATATTTTTAAATATACTATTTCAAAAACAATTTGTATTAATTTTTTCTTCCTGAATTTGGGCCATTTATCAAATAAAGAGTATGGTTGGCAGTAATTTTATTTGTAAATCATTGGGAACTGCATTCTCCAAAATATAAGTTAATTTTGAGTCGATTAAAGCAAAAATTGTTCTGGATGAACTTCTGAGGCAGCTTCTTACAAAAATTACATTGTTTTGTGGGAAATCTAGAAAGAAATAAAATGCTATCCTTCCATCACACCTAGGAAGATATTACAGAGCTCTCCAACAAACCTCAAGTATGATTTAAGGATTTGATGCATCTAGTGCACTTCCCATCCAAAGGTTCTGATCTGGTATTATGGTTTCAGGGCTTGGTCTGTTTGGGTTTAGAGTGATTTGCCTTTTGTCCTTTGCGAGAGACAGGGCATGCTAGTCTGACCACGGCTGATGGACCATGTTTAGCACATGAACTGAAGATAACGCTTATGGATAAATAGGGCATCTTTATGATCTGAGGTGGCTTGTTGAGAATGTGACATATTAGGAGTTTGGGTTTATAGATGATAAGGAATGACATCTTCTTATTGGGGTGATCAAAGAGCAGGCAGTTCCCTTGAACTGAGGTAGTGGTTTTCAACAATGTTAAATTGTTCCCATTCTCTATGAGAAACCGTATGTGCCAGTCTTACTAACACTGAAACCCAAGTTACTGTTACCAGTGAAGTCATATATCTAACCACCAGTGTTTCCATGTATTCCTGATATAAACTTTTATCACTAAAGAGAATCAATGCATATTTTTGAAAATCTAATAAAGCTGATCATTTCCCATTTTACTTAATAATTTTTACTCATGTAGAAATAGTTTTAGATTACTGATACATTTTAACATAACATTAGGAATGTTAAAACAAAACAAAACAAAACAAATCAAGGTGATCTCTGAGAATACCAGGTGGGGCCTGTGGCAAGTGCTTAAAATGCTGGTTAATAATGCCAGATTTTATTTTTTAATGTCCTTTTGCTTATAAAAATCATATGGTTAAATTTAAAGTGATAGTACAGGTTATTTGTTGAATTTAAACTCCTAATGCACAAGATTCTTTTACAAATGGTATTTTTCATTTTTGAGTGTATTCAGATTTGATACACACGTATAGTTGTTGCTCAATTCTAGCTCTTCCATAACACTTTCCAAGCCCATTCCAGACCAAGAAGTTTTCCTCTTCTAGAAGAGAAAGCTGGAATGAATGATGACTAAAGTTAGGCCCAGCTGAAAGATCATGTGATATTATGATCTTCTGGGACACTATTTAGCTAATAAGGGCAAATGTAAGAATCAAATATTCTATCCATAAGCAACACACACATCTTTGCACTTATTTATATTTTGCATGTCATGGCTCCCTTCTCTGTGCTCCTACTTTATATAATACTTATCACACTACGCTGATGTTCCCTCATGGATTGGTTTTCCCCCGTAGATTACATAATGCCACATGGTAGTTAATATATTTGTACTCTAGAAACTTAATAGTGAGCAAAACAGAGTTCAAAAAATTTTGGAATGAGTAGTGTTATAGACTGAATTTTTTTCCTTTCCAAATTCATATGTTAAAATTCTAACCCTCAATGTGATTATATTAGGAGGTGTGGTGTCTGGGAGATGATTAGGTCACGAGGGCATAGCCTTCATGAATGAGATTAGAGCTGTTATAAAAGAGACTCCCTCACCTCTTTGGCCATGCGAGGACACAGCAAAAAGGCTGACATCCATGAATAATGAAGCTGGCCCTCACCAGACATCTAATCTGCCAGTGCCTTGATCTTGGACTTCCCAGCTTCCAGACTGTGAGAAATAAATTTCTGTTCCTTATAAGCTACTCAGTTTATAGTATTCTGTTACAGCAGCCTGAACAGATTGAGATAGAAATTGACACCTAGAAGTGGGGTGCTGTTGTAACGAATACTTAAAAATGTGGAAGTGGCTTTGGAATTAGGTAATGGGTAGAGAGGTTGGAAGAATTTTGGGGTGTAAGCTATAAAAAGCCTACAATGCCATCAATGCACCATTAAGGAGTATTCTGGTGAAGGCCCAGAAAGAAAAGAGGAGAGCTGTAGAGAAAATTTCAATATTTTCAGAGAATACCTAAGTATATGTAGAGTAAAAAGGGAAGAGGACTGAGGTCAGAACTCTCTGTCATATGAGCAATAATGGTAGGGTAGATAAAATAGAGCCCACAAAGACAGTAAGAAGAAACAAGCATAGAGGTAGATGGAGTAAAAGTGGTGTCAAGAAGCCAAGGAAAATTGCTATGGTCTGAATGTTTGTGTGCCCCCCCCAAATTCTTATGTTGAAATTCTAAGCCCGATGGTGATGGTATTAATAGGTGGGGCCTTTGAAAGGCAATTAGGTCATGATAATGGAGCCCTGGTGAGTGGGATTAGTGCTCTTATAAAAGAGATCCCTCAGAGCTCCCTTGCCCCTTCTGCCATGTGAGGATTCACGAAGTCTGTGACCTGAAAACTGACCCTCACCTGAGCATGGTGGTACTCTGATCTCAGACTTCCACCACCAGACCTGTGAGAAATAAATTTCTGCTGCTTACAAACTCCCCAGTTTGTAGTATTTTGCTACAGCAGCTCAAACAGATTAAGACAAAAAGAGAGATGGGTAGATTTTACCCAATGAGGCAAAGTAAGGTAAAAGGTAAAAAGAGACCATAGTTTGACAATTCATGACTTTTGCAGAATTTCAGTGTAAAAGTGGGGACAAATCCTGATTTTATAAGAATGAAGAGTGAACAGGATTTCAGGACTGGAGACAACAAGAGCAGACTCATACTGAGGAATTTAGCTGTGAAGGAAAGGAGAGGATTATTCCTTAATCCAGACATGGACTTAGAGTCCCAGAAGAGCACTGCTGCTGTTGTTTTAAATATGACAGAATCCAGCATTTACATTGTCTATAGGCAAGGAGCTAGTAGAAAGAGAATGTTAAGTCAGGTTCTAGTCCTAGATCCCAGGGAAGACAGGAAGGATTGAAATGTTGGTCAAATCAAGAGGCATGGAGAGAGATTCATATTTGTATTAGTTTCCTGTGGTTGCCATAAACAGGTTTGCTTAAAAACAAACCAAATTATTTTTTCACAGTTCTAGAGGCTAAAAGTCTGAAATCAATGTGTTGGCAAGGCCACACTCGTAAAGGCTCTAAAGAATAATCCTTCCTTGCCTCTTTCTAGCTTCTGGTGGTTGCTATCAATCCTTGGAATTGCTTAGCTTGTAGCTGCATCATTCCAATTTCTGCCACTATCTTCACATGGCCTTCTTCCCCATGTGTATGTTTCTGTGTCTCTTAGTCCGTTCGGGCTGCTATAACAAAATACCATAGACTGGGTGGCTTAAACAACAGAAATTATTTCTTACAGTTCTGGAGTCCGGGAAGTCCAAGATCAAGGTGCCAAATTTCATTCTGGGTCCTCTTCTCTTGGCTTGTAGGTGGTCACCATTTTGGCTGTGTGCTCACATGACTTCTTTGTGTGAACTGACAGAGAGAGTGCAGGCTCTCTGGTGTCTCTTCTTAGAAGGGCACTAATCTCATCATGAGGGCACTCTCACAACCTAATTACCTCCCAAAGGCCCCATCTCCAAATACCATCACATTGGAAGTAAGGGGAGGACACACAAATTTGGGAGGACACAATTCAGTCCGCAGGAGTCTCCAAATCTCTGCCTCATAATAAGGATACCAGTGCAAGTCTAGAGCTACTATTGTAGAGATTAAGGCAGGAAACTAGGGGGTTCATGCCTCACAGTCTATATTACCTCCGGAAATCGAAATACGTGGTCATCTACTGAGAAGCAGAGGAGAAATGCAGGCATATAAATTCCAATACATCATGAAAAGCCCTTTAGTAATAGTCTGATCACGGCACACTGTGGGGACACAGAGGAGGGAGTGGATAATTAAGCATAGGCCAGGAGATAAAAAGGCTTCTCTGAGAGGGCATGGGACTTTTGTCTACAAAGATGAGGGCGAATATGCCCTAGAGAAAGTGTGTGTACTTAGAGAACATTCCAGGCAGATAGAGCAACAGGGGCAAAGGTGTAGGGTCGAAGAAAGGCCAGAGAACTTCATCAGCTGCCCACAGTGCCACAAGCAGCCATGGTAGGATCTTGCTTTGGAACCAGTATTGTTTATTCTGAATTCCTTTATTCTCCCACTCTGCCACCCTGGAAAAGGAAAGAGGGATGTTGACTCCTGGGCCCAAGAGTGTTTATTTTCTGATTGGGTGTCCTCTTACCTATTGTCCCATTATTAATCCCCAAAGGCCTTGGGGTTTACTGAAATGTACAAGGTGGGAGTAATGATTAATACATCCTGGGCCGGGGAGCTGCAGGATGGGGATGCCTGCCTCCTCACAGAGATGCCATTGTTCTTCCCTGAGATGGCATCCCTCCCTCCCACACCCTGACCACGGCTTCCCCAAGCAGAGTGTTTATGTGTTGAGTGCAACACTCCATGGACTTCAGGGTCTAATGGGGTGTGAGAGGGGGCCTGGGGTTTTTCATCTTGTTTTCAGCTGTACAAACACCATACACTTTTCCTTTCCACTCAGGGTCTAAGTTCAGGCCTTCTAAGATATTGAAGACTGCAAAGTGGTGGCAGGGACTCCACAAGTCGAAAGAGAGGGACCTGGAGCCTTCCACCCTAACACCAAACACATTCAAAGTGTTTATTTTCTCAGCCCCCCCCTAAGCTCTCAGATAAACATCTCGCTGGTGGTTGATATTTTAGGACTCCTCAGAAGCTTTGTTTAAAGGCAACAGGATGGGCTCTCCACTGTCCAAAGCAAGTAGAACCTGCTTCCCAAAAATACAACCAGAATGAGTGAATGAATATATTTTTCTTTCCCACTTGTCATAACTTTTTTTCCTTCCTTCCTCCCTCCCTCTCTTCCTTCCTTTCTTCCTTCCTTCCTCCCTCCCTCCCTGCCTCCCTTCCTCTCTCTTTCTTTCTTTTTAAGCTTATTAACATTGACTTCAGACATCTTCCCCACAAGTGGAAAGTTTCAGGAATTCCTTGGAATGATTGATTAGGAAGTCCCTCCTCCCTGAAACAAAAGTAGATTCAAAGGAAAAGAGGGGCAGGGGATAGAAAACAGCATAAGCTGAACTCTTGTTAGGCATCTATTACTGTGATGTACACTTACCACGTTATCCCACTTAATTCCCAGAATGACATGGGAGGTAAATGTTATTGTCTCCCACTACAGATGAGAAAACTAAAGAAGATAAAGTAAGATTTCAACCAAGGTCTTTCTAGCTTCAAGGCCCATGTTTTTTCTCCCTCCTCTATGCTGTTTTGCTACCAGCTTCACAATTTTTTTTTTCCCAAAGAGAAAGAGATGTATATATCGTCAAGAAATGACTATGGTTTGATCTAATACCACTGCTGTTTGCTATTCAGATATAAAATACAGCATGTCTCAGTGGAAATAGCCAAGAGTTAGTAACGGAAAAGATGGCTTTAAGTCACAATGTGGATACTTAATATTGAAATTAATTGTGGAATAAGCTATACTGATTTGGGTGCAATTAGAAATCAATATTATCTTGCACCTACTAAACATTAAGAAAATAGAAAGATGAGCAATTATCTGTTGACTTTGGGCAATAGATACAGAGCATTTCGATAATTATCAATAATGTATTGAACATTAGTGTGTGCCAAGCATTTGGCTAAGGGCTTAGGGCATTCTTTCATTTTATTCTCACAACGTCCTGTAAGATAAAAACAATGATTATGCCCCTCCACCTATTTTTACATTTTACAGTTAAAGAAACTGAGGCTCAAGGGCATTAAATAATTTGTCCAAGTTCACATCACTAGAAGGTCACAGTGCCAGGCTCTTTACCCAGGTTTTCTGACTATGAGTCCACTTGGTTAACCATCACACATATTGCCCAATTCAAGCCCCTCCCCAACCGTGACCCTTTTCCTTGGATATTTATTCAATGAGGGGAAAGTGTATGCTACAGGATGAGGGCTGTCATGAATTATCTTAGTAACTGCTGAATTCTCCCTTTTTCTTAACATATACAGACATATGCTGAGAATTTTTTCAGACTTGGGTTCAAATTCTGGTTTGGCCGCTGACTAGTTGGAATGACTTTTTTCACATTGCTGAACCTCCAACACTCCAGTTTCCCCATTTGGCAAAACGAGCAGATAGGACCCAACCACCAGGTTGGTGGCACCCAAAGTGAAATTATGTCATGAGAACTTCCTCATATAGAACTCAATAGACAGAAGTCATTTAATAAATATCAAACCAATCCCCATCCCTTTCCCTGAGTTCTAGCTTTAATTATAGGTATGAATTAAGTACAGACTAGATAATAGCAAAAAAAGTAAATCAGTATTATCTTTTCTCATCAGTGTCTCATAACCTCTGCTGTGGTGATTTCTTCCACCCTACAATGTGAAATCCCAGGAAGCTCCCAGGGCATTTAGATTTACAGGTGGGTATTATAGTAGTCAGCTATCGCTAAAATAATGCTGCATAACAAACTAATCCAAGAGTTAGTAGCTTAAAACAATATGTATTAGTGCTCACAGGTCCATGAATCAGATGGAGGTTGGCTGATCCGGGCTGTACTTGGCTCCAAGATGCAGTTTGAGTCCAAGTATACTCCATGTGTCTCTCATTTTCCTTGGACAAGTGATTACTCAGGAAATATTCTAATGATGATGGCAGATGCAAGTGAGGGCAGTGAACATATGAGATGCCTCTTAACAACTAGGCTTGGAGCTGGCATTATGATATTTCTGCCCGCCTCTCATTGGCCAAAATAATTTACAGGACTGAACTCAAAGATAAGAGGCCGTGTGGCAGGCAGACCCAAAAGTGACCTCAATGATGAGCTACTTCTGGTGTTCACACCTTTGTATAAGCCCTTCCCCTTGAGTACAGGCAGGATCTATGATTTGTATATAACCAATAAAACATAGTGAAGGTGACAGGACATCACTTCTGTGATTATATTACACTATATAGGACTTTGTTTTACTAGTAGACTTGCTCTTGAGACTTTCTCTTTAACTGACTTTGAGGATATAATTAGTCAAGTTGGGAGTCCCATGTCACAAAGAGATGAAGGTGGCTTCCAATTGACAGTCAACAAGAAGCTGGGGCCCTCAGTTTTACCACTGCAAGGAAATGAATTCTTCCAACAATTCTGCCCATGGGAAGGACACACCTTGATTATCCAAAATCTGGATGTGCAGGCATTCTCAATAAAACACTCTCTCTCTCTTTGTTCTGCTGTTTCGAGGCTTATCCAGTCAGCTTCTTCTCTTTTACAGTGCAGTTTTGTTTTCTTTAGACTTGATTAAGATACCAGTCGTGGGGCTGGCCGCGTGGCTTAGCGGTTAAGTGCGCGCACTCTGCTACTGGCAGCCCGGGGTTCGGATCCTGGGCGCGCACCGACACACTGCTTCTCCGGCCATGCTGAGGCCACATCTCACGTATAGCAACTAGAAGGATGTGAAACTATAACATACAACTATCTACTGGGGCTTTGGGGAAAAAAAGGAGGAGGATTGGCAATAAATGTTAGCTCAGAGCCAGTCTTCCTTAGCAAAAAGAGGAGGATTAGCATGGATGTCAGCTCAGGGCTGATCTTCCTCACCAAAAAAAAAAAAAAAAAAAAGATACCAGTCCCTTTGTCACTCAAGACATACATTGAGTTGTCCGAATGGTTTTCTGAAGCCTCCCTTACTTGATTTAAGTTTTAGGCTGGGCATGGGAGTAGAGGAACACACTCTACCCCATAGAAAAGGGAAAGGAAAAGCATTACACTCCAAGAGCAGCACTCTCCTAGAAGGCCCCATTACCAAGCTACCTGCTGGTGAATTCTTCTTTACCTAGCCTTATACATCCTGAAGGTAAGTAATGGGCTATGTTTAACAACACTGTCTTGGCAAGTTCTGCACAGATGGTTTTCAGTTTGGGGCCTTAACTGAAACTCAGAAATGGAGCAAATCCATTTTAATGTTCTCTTTCTCTGATGCGCCTTCTGGTACAAGTTGTTTTTCCTCTAATCATTACTTGCATCATTCACACAATGGAAGCAATAATAACACCAGCCTATCAGTTTTGTTATGAGAGTTTCTGAGATAATGAACCTACCAATGAGCAAGTGTGCAATGACCCCTTTACTCCTGGAAGCGGTCACTCTTGCCCTAGGGTTGCTGTAGCAAAGAAGTTAAAAGCTTAGATTAAAAAGGGAGATAAGGGGCTGGCCTTGTGGGGTTTTTGTGCTCCACTTTTTGGCAGCCCAGGTCACGCAGGTTTGGATCCTGGGCACAGACCTACACACCACTCATCAAGCCATGCTGTGGTGGCATCCCATATACAAAACAGAGGAAGATGGGCACAGATGCTAGCTCAGCAACAATCTTCCTCAAGCAAAAAGAGAAAGATTGGCCATGGATGTTAGCTCAGGGTCAGTCTTCCTTACAAAAAAAAAAAAAAGGAGTGGGGAGATAATCCTGAATTCAAATCTCAGCTCTACTACTTATCAGCTATAGAACCTTGCACAACTTATGATTTCTCCATGTCATGATTTTCTCATCAGTGAGGTGGGGATATTAATAGTATTTCTCTCATGGTGTTATTGCGATGCTTAAATGAGAAAGTGCATGTAAGTGCTTTGTCAGTGCCTGCCAAATATTAAATGTTCAGTAATATTAGTTGCTATTAGTATGAATATAACAGTTATTATTACATTAATATCAAGTTATATTCTGAGATGTTTTATACAGAATAACCAGTCACTTTCTCCATGATTAAAAAGGTGTAATGATACAATTTTCATGCAGAAGCTATTTGTCTTAGAATACTGTAGGCTAGTTGGCTTGTAAACAACAGAAATTTATTTCTCACAGTTCTGGAGGCTGAGACATCCAAGATCAAGACGTTGGCAGATTAAATGTCTGGTGAGGGCCTGCTTCCTTATTCATAGATGCTGTCTTTTCGCTGTGTCCTCTTATGGCAGAAGGGGCAAGATGTCTTTTTGGGGTCTCTTCTATAAGGATATTAATCTCGTTTGTGAAAGCTATGCCTTCATGAGCTAATCATCTCCCCAAGGCACCACTTTCTAATACCATAACATTAAAGGTTAGTGTTTCAACGTATGAATTTTGAGGAAGACACAAATACTCAGTCTATAGCATTCTTTCCTGACCTCCCAAAAGTAATGTCCTTCTCACATGTAAAATATGTTCATTCTATCCCGACAGCCCTAAAAGACTTAACTCTTTCCAACGTCAACTCAAGTCTAAAATCCAAAGTCACACCTAATGAAGCACCAATCTGGATTTCTAACCCAACCCCTTAACTGTCCCAAACTGTAGACCAACTCGTCAAATAGTGAATGCATGTTTCCATGGGCAATTCAAGCTCAAGATGTCTATGTTTTTGGCTACTACCTTTGCTTTAGCACGTTATTCACCTTAAAGTCCCAATATAAATCAATGGCAACACCATGCATTCAGCCATCCAAGATATAAAAATGGAATTATCCTGGACTCTTCCTTTGGCTCATCCTCCACATGTAATCAGTGACTGAGCACAACAATTCTATCCTTTTAATATTTTTAGCATCCATCCCTCTCCACCCCACTTGCACTGCCTTAATTCATGCATTCAACATCTCTCTTTTACATAACTGGACAGCCTCCTAACTGGCCGGCTTGCCTCAAATCTTTCTCCTAAGTCCATCTTTCCAGTTGTAGGCACAGTGCACTTTGTAAAATAAAAATCAGATTCTGGCATTTTCCTACTTTACACATATGACAGTCTCCCTTTAACCATTTATAGAATAACCACTATGAGCTCTTATTTGCCTCATCAATCTCTTCTCTGCCATTTCTTTCACCACCTCCTTGCTTTGTAGACTGTGATTCAGACATACTGTAGTACTTTGGGTTCCCAAATAATAGATTTTCCATCTGTCTATGCCTTCGTTTACACTGTTCTCTTGGTCAAGAATGCCTTTCACTACCTAGTGAAAAGCTCTCATCTCCTAAGACTGAGCAAGCATCATTCCTTTATGAAGTTTTCCTGCTCACCCTAAACTTATGTAGAATTACCTCATTCTTTGTATCCTGGAGATATCCCATAGCTGCTTTGACCAGAGCACCTGTGTTGCACTTTATCTGTTTGCATGCCCATTTTTCTCATTAGACTGTGAAGACTTTCAAGGCAGAGGCTGTGACTTGCTCATTCATATATTCCCATCACCCATCACAATATTAGACACATAATGGACACACAATGAATTAATAGACAAGTGAATGAATAAATAAATCAGTGTTTGAGTGGATGAATCTACTAAATGGAGATAAAAACCCTGATCCTGTGTTCCTCTCAGGGTTTATGTGTTGATTAAATGAGATGATGTATATCAAAAATGCTTTATAAACCCTAAAGAATTATGGACTGCTACAGAATAAATTATTTTATACCTGGTCTTGAAAGGAAGTGAGAAGTCCCTCATATTGTCATTGTTATCCTAGAATTTTCACTTTCGAATGTTCTTTGGGGAATCCCTAACAAGGTACAAATTGAACAAAAATTCACAGGGGACTATTAATCTCTTCTCTTTGGTGTCTGCCAGGCTCCGGCAAAAACATGATTGGATTGGGAGGCAGGAGATCTGAGACCTTGTGGGACCTTGAGCAATTTGCTTTCATTTTCTCTGAATCAGTTAAAAGCTGAACCTTAGAATTGACTGAAATACGTTTTGTTTTGTTTTTCTTGTTTCACAAATGAAGAAATTGAAGCTTGGAGAAGCTGAATACTCTGCTTGAATTTCGGGTCCATGCTCTTAACTGTTATGCTATGCTGTCTTTCATGGACTGTATATTTGTTATCAAAGGAATACTAAGAGAAACAGTCAGATAATAATCTAATTTTTGAATTAAAAATTGAATTATATAGAAAACCAGCATTTTAAGCCAGGTTATTTTCTTGCAAATAGATTTATTATGTTTCTCAAGGTTGTGATCTTAGCCTAGATTACTCAAAAAAAAAGCCTGAGAGCTTGATATAGGGGAGTTATTTTGGAAAGAGATCCCAGGGAAGGAGGAGGGGACTGGGAAGTATGAGACAGGGGAGGAGGAAAGCCCATTCGAGGGTGTGCTATCATGCTGATCACTGATGGACACTGGGGCTCAATCCCACTCAAGACTCTGATTAGAGTTACTCCTAGCTCTCAATCCCCTTTATGAAGAATTTCCCTGGGGGTGGTGTCTTTCCAGCACTTCCGGGGAGATGCACGCATCAGAACAGCTGAGTGCATTTCTGGAACTTCCCAAACTGCAGAGGCTTAGAATTCCTGGGGCAGGACTTTCACAGTGCAGCAGAAGCAAGAGGCAGTCAGGTCACACCTGTCTATAGCTGATTGCTAAGCCAATGTCTAGTGTAAAAAGGTAGGTGAAAGAGGATGTGAGATTGATCACAGAGGTATGTGCTGCACTCTCTTTTAACATATTAACAACGGAATCTGGAGGAGTGCAAAGGGATATGCCATCTGCCTGTGAGGTGGTGGGTCACTCCACAGTAGTGTAGGTAAAAGAAGTAATAGAAAAGCTTCACCCTGAGTAGTGCCACCAGACTGTGTCTACTCATTTACCATGCCCAGGCTCTAGCCCAGAGAGTGTAAAATGTATTCAATAAACTGAGAACCTCTGATGAAGCTGTTTAAATGAACCCTGTCCACTAGGCACTTTCTCCTTCCTGCTGCCTGGAATGCAGACATAATATGTGGCGCTGCAGTGATCATTTTGTGACTGTGAAGCAACATTGAGGATGGAAGTCAGTTGCTAAGGATGGTGGAGCAGAATGATAGAAGTTGCTTGAGTTTCTGATGATATTGTTGACGTGCCATCATATCAGCCTGGTCTAACCATTTCTAGACTTAGTTTACCTAAGAGAAAAATTGAACTCATCTTATTTACGACATCATTATACACAGCCAAATTGAATCCTCAGTAACAAAACTCTGCTGTTAGTATTTGATCCATTCCTGTCCCTCCAAACAATGATGATTGACTTACCTTCTTCTGGAGTGTCTTTAAAACAGAAGAAACAAGCCCAATCATCTTCACTTAAATTAGAAGCAATGTAACATGTAAAACTAGATAGGTGAAGAGTTACAAAAGGGATATTACCCAGATGAAGTGAAATGATGTTATCTGCTATGGGCAAGATATGTCTAGAGTTTCCGCAACACAGCGTCTTTTCTGTCATCGATGTTCAGTTATCCCGAGTCTGGCATGTGGCTTGTGAAGAACACTAGATGGGAAGTCAGAGCTAGCTCTCAGATGGGGAAGTGACAGTGACTTGAGGTCTCTGACACTGAGAAAAATTTGGTTTCTTCACTTGGTTCAGTTTCTGTAGGACTGTAAACAGCTGAGAAACTCAACATTACCTCTGGACATAACTCTTTTGATTGAAAGCAAATAAGAAAGGAGTTGAGATGTTATTCCATGGCTGGAATGAAGTGGCAGGAAATTCTGGGATGGCTGCTGGCTTTGCCAAACTATTTGCCATCACAAGAGGGCAGTCACTAAAACTGCCTTTTTCTTTCAAGAACAGAGGGATCAAGAGGGATCATATACTGCTAATATTTTGGGGGCTGAGGATCAAATTATCTATGACTATGAAACCTTGGAGGACATAATTTTCAAAATGGCAAATAGCAGGCTGGCATATGTGTGTTTACATGAAGGTGCTGGTAATTAGAAAAAGCTCCATGGAACACTGAAAACACAAAGTGGATTAGTATTAGAATTAATTTTATAAGTTGAGAAACGTACCTCAGTAAAACTTTTTTAGCTACAGTGTAAAATCACTGATTTTTTAAAATCAATTCACATAAAACAAAACTAAAAATAGCTAATATATGTTACACGCTTAATCTATAGATGACGGAAGCAGTTATTAATGAATAGTCACCTAAACATAAAGAAAAACTCTCGTAAGTACCATACTCTATTGGATTCTTTAATTCATCAGTTAATTTATTCTTTTAATCATTCATTTGTTTAAGAGGATATTATTGTGTGCTTACTATATATCAAACACGATATTAACCAGTCAAAATATATTATTACTGTACTGTCTATTTACTTGTTTGATCTCCCTCCCCCCTAAAAATATTAACCTATTGAGGACAGGGAAAGAATCTTAGACATTTTTATATTTCTTTGAGTATAAAGAATTGCCTAATGGATTTGAGACTAGGAATCCAGCAGAGTTCTGTTATTTCCTTGGTAAAATAAGGAAGTTTGACTAGACTGTCTCCATAGGCCCATTGAAGCCTAAGTCTATATGAGGCACTGAGTCTATATGAGGCACTCAATAAATACTTGGTGAATTGATTTATGGGAAATTCTCTCCTGGTGGTTTCAGACAAGAAATATAGTGGCAAAGCTCTCTGGCACTTCAAGTAGAAAAGGCATTTGTGAGCAGTGATAGAGGCAAATATCTGGCTTTGAAGAGCAAACCTAACTTTTCCTGACTTGGGGCTCCACAACTCCAAGTAAATAATAAAGATGCTATGTAAGCAAAGCAGACGGTTCTCACAGTGAACTTGAAAGCAGGGAGCCATATTCTAGCACGTTATGGGTAGTTTATGGAGCACATCAGTTCATAACGTGAGACAAATTGGCACCAGGGACTCCAGTGGCAGTAGTCCAAGTGGACCACCAAGGAAGAAAAATGAAGAGAATGCCAGCAAGAGAAGGTCTAGTCTCCTCTCCTTAGAGCTTGAGTTTCTAATTTCTCAAAATGTTCCCTTAGCAAAAGGTTAACACCCTAATCACTGTATAATTTATGACTCCTGAAATAAGACATGTAGGCATTCATTTGTTCATTCAGTCGTTTGTTCATTCATGCATTCATTTAACAAGCAAGGTTTTGAGCCCCTACAAAATTCCAGGCAATATGGCAGGCATAGGGGTTACAGGGATGAGGAAAACTCTGTAGGATCTCTGCATGAATGGAGTTTAAAGTCTAGTGGGAAAGACACACAGTGGGAGAGATCATGGTGCTATGGGAGCACAACCTGGGGGAACTAACCTTCTCCTAGGGGGCCTCCCTCCTGGCATTTGATTAGAGTCAAAACTGGCATGATGAGTATCATGATGGGGAGGGCTGGCTGGGGAGAAAAGACCCTAGGCACACAGTACATCTCTGCAAAGAGAGCTCTTGACCTTGTAGACTATTAAAAGATATTCCTGGAGGCCAGAGAGGTAGTAGGGGTTTGTGATGATGCTGGGGAAAGGGGTGCAGTCCAGGTCCTCAAAAGCCTTATATGCACTGGCAGTAGAAAATATACATCTTGCATTCACCATATAATAAGAAGGTACTGGGAGATTTTAAGCCAGGGAGGGACATGATCAGATTTGCATCCTAAGATGAGCCCTGCTACTTTTTGGGTGAAAATAGATTGTGACCAGATCAGAGTGTATGTGGGAAAATCTGGTGGGGGCTGTCATAATCTGGGCAAGGGGTGCGTGTCCCTGGCTGGTGCTCAGATGGTGGTGGAGAAGCTGGCAACATGTGCATGAATTCATAACAAGAGGTAAAATTGGTAAGACTTGACAGCTATCAGCCATAGGACCAAGAAAGAGAAAAGAAAGAGACAAGGATGTCTCCCAAGTATCTATGCTGAGCAACTGAATAGACAGGATGATATTTCAGGTGGGATGATCACTTACTGAACCGTGGAGCACTGAATGACAAAGTCTCTTAGAAAGGAAACTCCCAGTAGTTCAGTTTTGAAACAATAACTTTAAGGAAACAATGAGAAATCAATACAGAAATGCCACTGAAGACTGTTGGTGAAAAGATTTTGGAGCTCAGGCAAGAGGTCTTGGCTGGAGATGGAGATTAGGTAATTATGAAACCTTAGAAAGCCTGTGATCTTAGAGGGAAGTGGAGTGAAGAGCAAAGGAAAGGAGACCAGTACAGAAGTCTTAAAAATCCCAATTTTTAAGAGTCAGGTAGGGGAAAAAATGTTAAGAAGCTGTGGAAGAATATCCAGGGAGAATGCTGGAAAACTGGAATTATATCTTCTACTTGCATGGAGACCTACAACAAAAAATGTCAACAAGACTCTATGTTTATTGTGACAGTATTACGTAAGAGTTTTACTCACCATATTACCCCACATTTCCAAATTAGAAAGTCTCAGCTTAGATAACTACAAAAGCTATACTTCTAAACAACTGGTTTATTTCTATATTACAGAGAATATGCATATTACAGCACATAGGTATTACCCTTTTTCTGTGGATGTCAGGAAGATCTGAGATAACAATTTCAGTCAACGTTTTATTTATTTATTTATTTTTTGTGAGGAAGATCAGCCCTCAGCTAACATCCATGCTAAACCTCCTTTTTTTGCTGGGGAAGACTGGCCCTGGGCTAACATCTGTGCCCATCTTCCTCCACTTTATGTGGGATGCCGCCACAGCATGGCCTGACAAGTGGTGCCTTGGTGCACGCCCGGGATCCAAACCCTGGGCCACCAGCAGCGGAGCACGCTCACTTAACTGCTACGCCACGGGGCTGGCCCCAGTCAACGTTTTATTTTTATGAGGAACTTAAAGACGTTTGGGCATGTATTTCTGTTCACATCTCTCTATTGCCTCATTTTCCCATTCAACTTATTTTTCCTCATTTTTATTTATTTTAAACTATTTATCATTTTACCAAATACTTTATATTTTTGTAACTCATCTAGCCATTTTTGAAATGAGCTGGGATATATATTCGTTAACTTAAAATATGCTCATTTAATAACAATGCTTTTGACTGTCATTGGATTTATTATTATATTCAATTGAGAGAAAAAAACAAATAAATAAAAGCAACTCATAAAACCTTATTTTATGTGAAATATTTCTTTTGAAAATATTCAGGTGGTCAAACAGAACCCTCTATCCTTCTGTCATCATTAGAAAATAGAATGAAATGACTAATAAATAACTCCTTCTGGGTAGAAATTTCTTATAAGATTTTATTATACACGCATATTTATATCAGTATTTATTACTTACTGCTAAAATGTCACGTGGGCTGTAGACAAGACTCTAATACAATTGCTATGTGTAACTCATGGAACATAGTGATTGCAAATTCAAAAGGAGAAAAATATAGGTAGCAGACAGGTGCATTGAAGGACATTATTCTCTCCCCAGCAAACCACCTGGGGTAGAAGGGTCAAGGGGATTGAAGGTGATGCCACAAAGACCCTTGGCATAGAGATCTATGGCTAAAGTCCACCATATTTGAACAGGAATCCCTGTTCCTTCTTTAGGTCTCATAGTAAATTGGCAGGAGGGCTGGAAGTGGTGGGAGGTGGGTGGGGAGCATAGCAGTGCCTCAAAAGCTTTCCTTACTGCAGCTGTTCTTCCTGTAAAACACCCTGATCCCAGCAAGCATTCCTCTATACGTTGGGCAGCACTACTCCAGGTTAAATGATGGCATTGGTTAATAGTTTTGAGAGCTGTAGTGAATGGATAATAGATCTGAAAGATTTATTGAATAGCCCTATATGAAATTATATGCTAAACTGTCCTGTCAGAGACTTACCAACACAAAAAGGTAAGTCATGGGTATGGTAGCTCTAGATCAGAGCCCACGGCACTAAGACAGATATGGAGAGGACATCCCACCAAACTTCTATTCAAACTGCAATACCCAGATATATTTCCCTCCTCTATGAAGACTTTCTCAACTTTCCCCTAACCCTCAGTACTTTGTTCATTCCAGAAGCTAACACATGTGGGGGTGAAGGGCTGACTAAGGAGTCATTTTTCCACAGGCTTAAATTTAGACTTGTGACATAATCCCCAAATGAATTTCTTTATATCGTCACAGAAGTACACTCACAAAATTGAAGACAGACATTAAGCACACGTTTAGATTTTCACTGAATTTTGGTTCCAGTCCAAACTGGTTTATCATTGGCTTTAAATTTTATATTCTTAATATATTCTGGATTTATTTTGTGAACAGTACAATTATGTGACATTACACTTTTTGTAATTTTGATTTAGTTCCTTTAATTTTTAGTGTACTGGGATCCCCAAAGACACACATAGATATGACCTTGGGCTCCTCTAGATTTTTGAGAGATCCTGATTCATTTTTCTATTATAGGCTTTATTATCATATTTAATGATGCTTATTGTTATTTGCTCCCTCAATGCCCTCTATATTGCAGGGTCTAAGTTTTATACTCATCTTGGCAAAAGAACACTTGTCAAAGTGAAGTGAAGTAACAGTGTTGCTTAAACTATGGTGTGCATAAGAACAATCTTGGAAAACTGTCAAAAATCCATACTCCTGAGCCTTAACCCCAGAAACTTGGATTCATTAGGATTGAACTGGGACTCGAGGATTGCATTTTTAGTAAGGTTACTCTAATGTGATAATCTGTGGACTGTGCTTTCATAACTTAGCCCCAGGTGTTAGATATACTTGACTCCTTATGCCAGTGCTGATCAATTGGTCATGGCGCTATCCAAGGAAGCTTTGAGAAGAATTGTAGGCCTGCACTAGGTTTCAATGGGAGATATTTCTAAACTGGAGGAATAGGTTGGAGTCAGAATGAATATTTGCTATGTTTTGTCATCATTGGTTTAAATCAAGAAGTGAGAAGGGAACTAGTACTTATTTGATTCTTCTGTGAGTCAGAATCTAGGCTAGATACTTTACCTACAAAATCATTTGTTATCTCCTCCCAGTCCAACGAAGCAGGCAGGAACAGAGAAGTTAAATAATTTGGCTAAGGTCTCACAGGCAGGTAGTGGTGCTGGGATTTAACTGCTCCTTATTATTAGCCCACGTCCTTTCCACTTTCTAGCAAAACTGAGAAGCTCTCCAATGGCAAACTGATTACAAATTCTTTCTGGACTAAGAATTATGATATGCAAAGCCAGGTTGACTATCTATAACACTAGGTATTTTATGGCTTTCTTAATGAATTTGTCAAGGTCGTTCTATGTTATTATTCCAGTTGACTGATGAACTACCTGCCTGAGGCTGGAAGTCTAAATTGAAGGACATTTTGCTGAGAGCTTGTGCACTGGTGGAGCTCAAAGCACTTTTGTGTTATTTTAGAAGTCAGCTCCAATGCAAAAATACTTAACATATTTTCAAATATCCCATGTCAACTTATGCAATATAACTTTAGAAAATCAAACATTGAATTTGGCTATTTTGTGTTTTAATTCATATGGTAAAAATATTTCAAAATATTTTTAAAAAAGTAAATGTGACCTTTATGACTAGCTGTGTGAAGTCTGTTGAGCATGCTTGACATTGTTTACTTGTGTTTGTTATTTGTTAGGTAAAGAAAACAAACCTAAAAAATATTGAGAAATCAGCTTCACATTTGTTAGACCTATCTAATGGCTAAGATAAAACCTGAAATAATGAAACAATGAAAGATACACATGCATTCATACAAATAAACACAAAATGGTCAGACTAGCTTATAAATATGATATAGGAGAGGGATAGATTTCAATCATTTTCTGGAAGTCAGAAGATAGACTTGTAGAAATTTATTAATTCAACTGAATGTACTACATGCCAAGAATTGTGCCAGGCATTGTGAATATAAGTTATATGAGACATACTCCTCTGCCTTCACAAAGAGCATTATCTTGCACAGAAAATAAGTAAACCTATGTGTATGGATTACGCTCCATACTTTGGGAGCATAGAAGCTGAGAGGTGGAGAATCCAAATCAGATTTGGGGCTATGGGAAGTCTTCCCAGTAGATGTGATGCTTGGATTGACAAAAAAAAGGAGAAAGGAAAGTGCATCTCAGATGAAAGTACTAGCCTGTGAGAAAATGCAAAGTCACGGGATAGAGGATGCATTGGCAAAGCCATGAATAGTTCAGTATTACTTGTATGAGAGGCAGTAAGGCTCAGAAAGTGAGGCTCAGGACCAGGTAGGGACTCTCTGATTACGTAACTGGGTGAGCACTGACATCATGTCTCTGGTCTTTTGTTTCTTTACATTTATTTTTACATGGAGATTGGATGCAAAGGTCTTTAAAATCTTTTTCAGGTTGTTAAAGATCTGATTCTATATTTACTCATTCAATAAATAGATATTAAAAATTCATCATGGGGGCCTGCCAGTGGTGTAGTAGTTAAGTTCGCATGCTCCACTTCGGTGGCCTGGGGTTCACAGGTATGATCCAGGTGCAGACCTACACACTGCTTATCAAGCCATGTTGTGGCAGGCATCTCACATATAAAATAGAGGAAGATGGGCACAGATGTTAGCCTAGGGCCAATCTTCTTCAGCAAAAGAGGAGGATTGGTAAGAGATATTAGCTCAGAGCTGATGTTTCTCACACCCACACAAAAATTCTTTAGGTACTAAGCACTGTTCTATGCACTTGGGATCTATTAGTGATTAAAATAAAATGTAAAAAGTCCCTTCCCTCTTTGAGCTGAAATTCTGGTGGGGACTTTACATATTAAATATAAGAATCAAAAATATGTTAAAAGGTAGGAGGTGCCAAGTATAAAAGAAAAAAATAGGGGCTAGCCTGGTGGCATAGTTGTTAAGTTCATACACTCTGCTTTGGTGGCCCAGGGTTCATGGGTTCAAATCCTGGGCATGGACATACCCACTGCTAATCAAGTCATGCTGTGGCAGCGTCCCACATACCAAAAAATATAGGAAGATTGACACAAATGTTAACTCAGGGACAATTTTCCTCAAGCAAAAAGAGGAAGATTGGTAACAGATGTTAGCTCAGGGCCAATCTTCCTCACTAAAAAAAAAAAAACATCAGGAAAGAGGATGGTGCAGATTTTAATTTTAAAACAGTGGTCATGAATAATAAATTGACCCAACACAACTTGATTTCAAGACTTATAAAGCTACAGTAATCAGGTCAATATGATACAGACCTATAAAGATAGACAAATATGTAAAGGAATGGAGGCCAGAAATAGACCCACACATAAAAGCACAACTGACTCTTGACATAGATGCAAAAGCAACTTTATGGAGAAAAGATTGTCTTTTCAACAAAGGATACTGGAATAATTAATTATCTGTGTACAAAAAATAAAATAAAATTTAACCCATACTCGCACCCTATTAAAAAAAAAAATCTCAAAATGGATCATAAGCTTAAATCTAAAAACTAAAACTAAAAATCTTCTAGAACAAAACAAGGGAAAATGTGACTTTGAAGTTAGTAAAACTTCTTAGATATGATATGAAAAGGATAATCTACAAAAGAATAAATTGATGAGTTGGACTTCATCAAAATATTTTTTTTGAACAAACTTCTATTTCAAAAGGCACTGTAAAGAGAATGAAAAGACAAGGCACAGACGGGAAGAAAATTTTGCAAATCATATATCTAGTAAGGGGCTTGTAACCATAATATAAAGAACTCTTAAAACTCAATAATAAGAAATCAACCCAATTCAAAAAAAAAAAAAAAAACCCAAGCAATAATTTTACCAAAGAAGATTTGTGGATGACAAATAAGCACATGAAAAAATACTCAACATCATTAGTCATTAGGGAAAAGTAGAATTAAATGCACAATGAGATAATGGTACACACCTATTACAGGGCTAAAATTAGAAAGAAACCATACCAAATGTTGACAAGGATGTAGAGAAACTGGAACTCATACACTGTTGATAATGCTGGAATGTGAAATGGTATAACCACTTTGGAGAACAATTTAACAGTCTCTTAAAAAGTTAAATATCCATATACCATATGTTCCAACCATTCTAATCCTAGGTATTTTCCCCAAAGAAAAGAAAGCCTATGTCTTTTTGTGTGCAAAAAGACTTGTACACAAATATTTATGGCAGCTTTTTTTTCAGTAATACCTAGTCGAAAACTGAAAAGAACTCAAAAGCCATCAACGGGTCAGTAGATAAACAAGTTTGGTCTATCAGTACAGTGGAATACTAAACAGCAATTTAAAGAGATTGATACATACAATAACAGGGATGAATCTCAAAATAATTAAGCTTAATGAAAGCAGTCAGACAAAAGAGAGCACATACTGCATGATTCATTTACATAAAATTCAAAAAAATGCAAACTAATCTATTGATAAAGAAAGCAGAAGGTTGCTTGCCTGGGGATGGAAAGGAAGATGAGGGAGGAGTGGAAGAGAGATTAGAAAAGGAAGTGAGGAAACCCTGGGAGGTGATGGATACGCTCACTATCTTGTTTGTGGTGATGATTTCCCAGGTCTATTCATATGTCAAAACTTATCGATTGTACACTTTGAACATGTGCAGTTCATTATATGTCAATTATACCTCAATGAACCTGTCAAGAAAAAAAAAATGGTCAAGCTAGATTTCATTGAGAAGATGATATTTGAGCAAAATCTTGGTGTAATGAGAGCGTTAATTATGTAGATATTTGGGGGAAAAGCATTCTAGACAGACAGAATAGTAAGTGCAATACATCAAGTCAGGAATACGCCCGACAAGCTTGAAGAATAGAAAAGAATCGGTGTGGCTGAGCAGAGTGAGCAAGAATAGAAAACAGGAGATCAGAAAAGTCAAGGAGCTCACATATTGGAGACCTTGAGTGGCATTCTAATGATGTTCCTTCTTCCTCTGAATGAAATGGGGATCTGTTGTACATTTTTGGTAGATTAAGTTTTTCAGGAAGACAGCTTACATTGTAAAAGGACAGCTCTAGCTGCTGTGCTAAAAATAGAGCGTGAAGAGCAAAGGTTGAAGCTTTAAAGCCGGTAAAGAGACTATTTTAATAATCTGGGAGGGAGATGATAGTGGCTAGAACCAGAGGATAGTCATGAATGTGGGAGGAAGTGGCCAGATTATGGACATCTTTTGAAGATGGAGTTTACAGATTTCCTGATGGATTTCATTGATGAGTGAGGGATAAAGATAGTGTTTAAGAATGACTCCATGGTTTCATGCCTGAGTAACTGAAAGTAAGCTGTGGCCATCACCTATGACGAGAACAGCTATAGATAGAGCTGGTTTGGGGATGGCGTACAGTATTAAACCCAACCAACCAAGCCTCTGTCTTCATGGAGATTACATTCTTGAGCAGGAAATTAGATAATATAAATATGTGCCTCTTTCTAGAGCCTGGGTTTATGTGAGGAAGAGCGACTGGAAAAGAAGTAATTCATCTCTGGCATTATCTTCTTTATAATGTAACCTTTTGGAGGACTCTTGGAAGATGATGAACTGAGTGTATTTTCATCTTCTCGGTTCCCAGCATGATCCATATGCCTGTCCTGGGTCAAGGAGTTTGTGGGCAACTGGGAATGAATGAATTCTTGGGTTTGCTGACAACTTGGTGGGGACAGCTGGAGCAAAACATTTTAAACGTAGATCAGATAAAGTCAGAGGACCAGTGGAGAGATCTGGAACAAGAACTGGAATGCTGAAAATTCTGAAAAGACACTGGACAACATAGACCAAGGGAATGCTATGAAGAAAACAAACATTTGCCCTACCTTAGTGTACTTTGTCTTTCCCTCATCATGACGTGGAGAAGAAACTCATTTAGGTGGGCAGGTTCAAGAAGACCAGGGAGCAGAGAGACTTCCTTCTGGGGTCCCCGTAGGAGACTGGGCTGCACTCACTCCAGCCATGGTGGTGGGAGTGTTTGCTTTTTGCTGCTGCTACTTAGGATCAGTAGCAAACTCCAATAAACTCCACAAAGAAAAATTGCACACTTGAGGGTGTCCAAATACCAGAGAGAAGAACCTCTGATCCAGTAAATCAATAACAGAGCAAAATAGATTTGCCAGAGACAGCTAACAACTTGAAAAAAAACAATAAGAGAATTTCATGATTGTCATATGGCAAAAGTCATGATTATGAACTAAAAAGATATTAATAGGCAAATTGAAAAAAAGAACAATTGCTGTCAAAATCTGAATTTATGACCTTGATAATCAGGTAAAAGAACCATCTGCAAGCATGCAGCAAAAATTCAAAGAGATGGAAATCATTAGGGAAATGATAAGAGATATAAAGGACCTGAGATGCAAATAACAGGATTTCTACATAGCCTCAAATAAACATACGGGTAACAGGGATAATCACTCACATGATATGAGGAAATGTTTTTTGAGATGGAAAAACAACTAAATATTCAGAATGAAGTAGAGACTTGATGAAAAAAGATACATACCTAGACATATTCTAGTAAAATTTATGAATTTTAAGAATAAAGATGAGGACATATATATATACACACATATACATATATGTATGCACAAATACATATATATATATAGAAAGAGAAAGAGCAATTTAGCTACAAAGAAAAACAAATCTGCTTGATAATTGGACAACTTATGCAAAAGAGGGAAAATAGAAGATAGCGGAATAACATCTACATATGCTGATGAGAAAAGAACTGATACTCGTTAATCATATACCATAACTCCCTGATAGGGTAAAGGAAAGATATTTGCAGCTATCAAAAGATTCAGAGTCTACCACCCACTCATAACACTGAAGAAATTACTAAAGAAAGGACTCTAAACAAACAACAGAGTTAGAACAAAGACCTCAGAATTGTGGTAGATGAAAAGTAAAGGGAACAAGAGTGAGTCTTTTATCTTATATTCACTCCACTTGTATTTTCATCTCTGATAATCTGTAGGAGACTTCAACTGAATTCCTACATTTCTTAAACATCTACAATAATAAGAATCATGGACAAATCCTTAAGAAATTTTATGAATTCAGCAACTTAATAACAAAATCTGATAAACATAGTTCAAAAAAAAGAGAAAAGAACAATCTCACAGGATTCAAACACAAGCAGTATAGCTCAGGGCTGCGTTCTTAAACACTGTTAAACCATTATATACAAAATCAATAATAAATTCAAATGACCAACAGACATATGTAAAGATGCTCCAACTCCCTTGTGATTGGGTAAATATAGATTAGAGTACGTAAGATATTACTTTCCATTCATTAGTCTAGAATATAAATATATTTTAATGATAATGCCTACTTTTTCAAAGGATACTAGAGAAAAAGTATAGTTACACATAACCAATGGATGTGAATTATTATGCACTTTTGGGAAAGCATAAAGGCAAAATTTATTAAAAATAAATATACATATTACTTGCAGACCAGCAAATGCCACTCCTTGGAACATACACTATAACAATTAAATAGCAATGCATATAAAGATGTGCATGAAAAGTCTCTTCATAGTAGGAAAACTGAATCATTGAATGTTCATTAAATGTTGAAAACTTGACTAAGTTATCTATACCATGGAATACAATACTCTAACAAAAAAAAAGTAAATTAGGGCTATACTAGTTTACTAGGAGGCATTTCACAACATTTTTTAAATGAGAAGCAAGATGCAGCTCAATATGTGTAATATGGTCTCATTTTTATAAAATAATGACAACATTGCCCTGTATATTTATAGGTGCAGGCATAGATATGTGTTTATGTGCATGCATATATTTTCCCTATATTATTATATGAATATGGAGACAATACACAATGATATATAAGTTATTTACATAGGTTAACTGAAGAGATGAGTGATGTAGATGAAAAAGGACGATGCAGAAAATTCTCTGTCGCTCAAGAATCAGCACCCTGTCAGCAGGGTTCCAGTTTAGATTCTGCAAATAATTTGCAAAAGATTTGGAAGATAGAACGAAAGGAGAAGCCATTATTTTCCTCTGGGAGAAATATTTTGGCCAGTGGATAGAGTGCACTGTGAATTTTGGCATAGCTTCTTAAAAAGTTCTTGAATATCATTTACTTTGGTGGACAAGCAGCTGAGATGATTGACAAGTGGTTCCTGTCATTCCTGCACTTGCTGATTTCTTGAAAGCCAGTCATGGCTTTCTCTCTCCAAGCTTCTTCAGTGGTTTTGGAAACATCTAATTCCCTGTGATAAATCTCTTCCTGGTAAAATACTTAGAGTGGTTTCTGTTTTCCTGAATGAACCAGTTTACTATTGTCACAATAATGTTATATTGTAAAAGACCTTAAATCTAATGTCTTAAAACAATAAACATTTACTATTGCTCAGGAGTCCATAGATTAGCTGGTTCTTCAGGTCTATCTTAGGCTAGGCTGATCTCAAGTAAGCTTATTCACATATCTGAGGCCAGCAAGTGGAGCAGCTGGGGCTAGAGGGTCTAGGATGACTGGTCTAGGGTGATTCTCTTCCACATGGTCTCTCATCCTCCATTAGATTAGTACAGGCTTTTCATATGGCAGCCCCGAGTCCAAAAGAGCAAAGGAAAAGCATGCATGGCCTCTTGTGACCTAAGTTTAGAATTTGTACACCATCTCTTCTGCCATATTCTGTTGGCCAAAGCAAGTCACAAGGCCAGATTCAAAGCATAGGAAATAAATTCCATCTGGCGAAGAGAGAGGCTGAAAAGATACGTTGCAAAAAGTATGGATACAGAAAGGAGTGAAGAATTGGAGTTATTTTTGTTATCAATTGATCATATTGATCTGTGAGGGAGGTAGATATCTCTGAGAGGGAGGTAGAGAGAGAAGGCAAAGAGAAAGAAAGAAGAGAAAGAATGCAAGAAAACAAAGCATGTAGAAAAACACAACACTTATGATGTAATCTCATTTACTTATTTATCTAAAATTATGCATGTTTGTGCGTATGCACAAAGAAAAACTTTAAACTTAAATGTTTTAAGAGGAAAAAAAATAAAATCTTTCAATCTGGGTAGTTTCTGTATAGAACAGGAGTGTGAGTGCAAACATAAGGCAAAGTTTCTAAGGAATGAATGAGTTTAAAACTCCAGATAAAATAGAGAGAACAATTTAGCTCATGCTGGAGGATTAGCAGAAGAGTGTTATGAAATAAAGTGATGTAGGCAGGACTCAGATAATCCCAGGCTCTATGAGTTAGATTAAGATGGCGATTCAAGGGATGGTTTAGTAGGGAATGTTAAATTTACATTTAAATTGATAAAATATCATTTTGCCTGCTGTCTCAGGAACAGAATGTAAGCGGACACGGGAAAAGATGAGACATGGATTAGGAGACTGTTTAGTCAGGTGAGAGATAAGAATGGCCAGAAAGTTAGTGTTATTAGTTGAGATAGTGAGGATTGCAAGACTGGGATATATTTTGAAGTAAATTTGATAAGACTTGCTGATATATTAGACTTGGAAAGAGAAGAATCAAGTCTAACTCCTAGATTGTTGGCTTTAAAACTTGAGGCTTCTTCAGACATTCAGTCAGATGAGAAAGTTTGAGGGAATAGCAGATTTGAAAGAAAAAAAAATCAGGTTTTCTCTTTTAATCATGGCAAATTTGAAATGATTATTAGGCATCTAAGGGGAACTATAAAGAAGGAAGTAGGGCATGTAAGTGTGGAGTTCCAAGGAGAGGTAGAGCTAGAGATTTTATTTACAGATGCCATTTAATGGCACGGAAATGACTGAGATAACCTAGAAAGAATACAGGACACAGAAAGAGAAGCCATCATGCAGAGTTCCATCAAAGGAATCCAACAAGAGGATAAAACTAGGATAAAGAAGTGTCACAAAATTCAAGAGAAAAAGTATTGAAATGAGGATGAAGTTGTCAAATGTATCAAAAATTGATAAAGGATCAAATTCAATAACAATGAAGAGAAGACCATTGAATTTCACATTGGGGGTCACCCTGGCAAGAACAGTTCTTTCGACTGCTGAAAATAGAAATGGACATTGTGGAGATATTGCATTGTGGTTATGGCAGTGGCTACCAGAAACTGCTTTTTAGAAATTTTGCTGTGAAATTTTGCAGAGATATGGGGTCAAAATGGAAGAGGGATGTGTATTCAAGACAGGAATATTGTTAAACATGTGATGTGCTAAATTATGTTTATTTACTCATGGAGATTACCATGAAGGAATTTATGATGTAGGAGATAAAGAGAAGATAAGAGGATAAAGAGAATGAGAAGGTGAAAATAGACAAGATCTAGAGAAAAATGGGGCCATTGGCCTTCGATGGAAGCAGAGACTGTTCTTCTCTAGCAACAGCAAGTAGGGCAGAAACAATGGCTTTGTTGAAGGCAAAATGAAGGAGCTCCTCTTTATTGGTATCAGTAAGGAAGAGGCAAGGTTATCAAGTAAGAGTGAGGACTGTAATGCATGTAGGAGATTTGGGAAGAGAAACGAGCTATGAAATAATCATTTTTTTAGAGATTGGAAAATCAAACACATTTGGAAAATATGTTAGATTTTTTTTAGCAATATCTCCTGGTCTAATTTTTGATGCTTAATAAACGTTTATTTATTTAACTAAAATGCATATAGTACTTAACGATATGTTTGGCACAGTTCTAAGTACTCTATAGATATTAGCCTATTTAATCCCTACAACAATTCCAAGATATAGATATTATTATTATCTCACAGTTACTGATGAAGTCACTGAAATACACAGAAGTTATAAAACATATCAAAATCATAGCTCTAAGTGTGTGGCAGAACCAAGATTCAAACCCACTCTGGCTCTGAACTTCACACTCTTAACCCTATTTTATGTTAGTGAAAGAAAGAAAGAATGAAAGAATGAATGAATGTTAAGGAATATTGAAACATTTTGTTAGAAGTCCTCTTGGTTAAAAGGGATGGGCCAGCTTATCATTTTATAAATCTCCATATCACAGATGAGGAGGCCGAGCTTCAAAGACATTCAGCAACTTTCCAAAATGTACTGAACCAGAGGTGGTAAAAGAGGGGTTCACACCAGGATAGACTCAAGATCCAAGCACATAACTACATTATAATGTTACCTTTACTGTGGGAAGACCAGAACTATGCCAATTAAAGAAAAAAATACACATTCAGAACTGGTTGAAAACTAATGCAAAGGCGTAAGGCAGATGTTTGCCAAAATATCATTTGTATAATTAATAAAGTTCATTTAAGAGAAAATGGCCTCTCTTGTGGAGAAATTAATCCCCAGTGCTGAACTCCAGCTTCCGGCAGATTCACCGCCCACCAGCATAATGACTGAGCGGAACTCACGCTCTCTGAGGATGGACAGAGCTCTCCAAGGCCAGGGGGAAGGAGGAGGGGAGCCAGTCACACATGCCCAGTTTCTCATTCTGAAATCACCAATTAGGTAGTCACTCCCTCTTCTTGGAGGTTTAGAGAACACACAGGAGGGTTGGGCTAAGGTAGCTCCTTCCACATGAAGGAAACATTAGAAGAGGGTTGGAGTCCCTCCAACCCCACGTGGGGAAACAACAGGACATAACAGTCCTCAGTGAGAGATGGCTTCATGGTATTTCAATCACCGTTGTCTGGCAAACTGGATATCGAGTCTTCTACATCCTATCATGACTTCCAATGTGGAGTTTAAATGGTCAATTTAATTGAGACATAGGAAAGAAATGTCAATTTTAGTAATTAGAGTTGTCGTGACCTTTCTCCCTTGTTCTCTTGGCAAATTATTGTCCACACTTACAACTCCTGCACAAATACCATTTCCCCCAAGAGAACTCCAATCTCTGTATGCTATCCACGCCCCCATCTTTCCCTGGCTCTATTACACTTCATCTCTCACTGCTCTATATAACCCCTGAACCAGGTGTGTGCTCTGTACCCTGTATGTGCGCACACAACTCTGCATTCTGAATTGTTTCTTTGACTTTCTGGCTCTGAGATCCCCTGATGGTATTGATAAGAGATAAGAGCCTGTTTGTGTTTATGTGTCAGGCATATAGCAGAGTTCTTAGCATATGTTGACTCCTATGCTGGACTCCTAATTGAATGATTGAATTATGAAAATTGCATTGAATTCAATGAGATCTTTAGTTCCAAAGGAAATACATAATTGTCTGATTCTTTCAAACTACAGGTCAGAGAACAGTGATAAATTATAAGGAAACCAATGAAACCATTAGCTGCGCCTCTTCAAAGAGCAGCTGCATTTCTTATTTTAAAGGAAAAAAAAGAGATCATGTATATGTAATGAAATCTTAGATTTCACACTTTCTCATTTGAGAGTTCAGTGGCACTGGATAAGGAGTATAGTGGACACACACAAAATAATTGGTCAATTGGTTGGAATGTCTAATGTGTTTAGTTATCTGTAAAATGTCAAGAAATGAGTGACATCTACTGATTTAAAAGACTTAAACGTTCTGTGACTCTTCCCTCTTCATTTTTCTTCGCCCACATTCTCATTAGTGAAAAACTCTCTTTTTCCAGATGGTAGCATAAATTTTCAGGTCAAGTGATATTAAAAATAGATAATTGGCAGGACCCCATGAGTCTCCACAGAAAGACTAAACAGTCACAATGGGGAATATCATTGTTTTGCTTTTCTTTATGAGCTTTTATGTACTCAGCTGCTGCTCAGGCAGACTTTTACTGCGGTGGGACCTGCATCGTTCTGAATTCCGGTTCCACATCACTTCCCATCCTTTACACTCAGCTCCACGCCACACAAGTCAAGGGAAAAAGCCTAACAGCTGCACTCAAGTTCTGAATGTGCTCTCCCCCAAGGAATTGGCTGGGTTTGGCTCCGGAGCCAGAATTCTATACCTTTTGTCTCTTGGTGCTTATATTTATAAGTACTCTGTTGCCTTAAAGAACTTGGACTGATAGAAAAAAACGTAAAGGGAAAACCAAGTGATTTCAAAACAAGTTAAAAGGTTCAGCTAGTTTTGTTTAAAGGTTATAGTGATTATTATTAATTCAGATTAATAATTGTTCTTGGCTAATATACTCCATACACATCTCAAATGTTACTCCTTTCAGGAAGCTTTCCCAAACCCTCTGACTCTTAATTGATCTCATTGTTTGCACTTTCTAGAGTCACATACTTTCATCTGCATTCACTTGTAAGTCCGTGAAAAGCTAGCTCCATAGAGCACTCTACACCTAATTCTTCTTAGTGTCTTTTCCAGTGGCTGACCATGAAGAATGGAGGCACTCAATTTACATTGGCTGAATTTTATTAAAGTAATCTATGATAGGTTCATAATTTTGATGCCACATATCTAAAAACCTTGAATTATTAATGCAGAATTCAGAAATACCTTTTTATCATTTTAATTAAAATCACCCTTCCTTTTATTATCTTACTTGTAGTGCTTATACTTAGAATTACTATTAAAATCAAAGGATGGCAATTCAGATTATAAGTAGAATAAAACCAAATAATAAGTAAAACATTATCGAAGTTTCATAAAAGTTAAAATTGAGAGAGACCCTCGAGATATTTTGTAGAATATTCGTACTTCATAGATGAGAAATATGAGGCTTGAGGAGTATAAGTGACTTATGCCAGATTGCAGTGACTCAGTGGTCGCCTCTAGGATAAACTAAGGTTTTAAGAGAAGCATTACCTAATGCAGTCAGACAGGTGTGGGTTTTCTTCCAATTATGTGTTCTTGGGCAAATTACTCAAAGTCCCAAAGATTAACTGCAAAGTTATGATTTATAATAAGAAATATATATTTAGTCTTCCTCCTTTCTGGCACAGTGTCTTTTGTTATGTTAATGGGGTGACTTTTGGAAAGCATCTAAGATTGGAGGCTGCTTGCCAGTAAACCAACCCTGTGTTTAGAGGGTTGGAACTTTCAGTTCCATTGCCTCACCTCTGGGGAGGAAAGAAGGGCTGGAGGTTAAATCCATCACCAATGGCCAATAATTTAATCAATCATGCCTATGTAATGAAGCCTCCATAAAAACCAGAAGAACAGGACATGGAGAACTTCCAGGTTGGAAAACACATGGAGATTTGGGGAGATTGGCTGCTTCGAGGGAGCATGGAATCTCTGTGCCCTTTCCCCATACCTTGCCTTATGTATCTCTTCCATCCTGCTGTTTCAGAATTTTGTCTTTTATAATAATCTGGTGATTTAGTAAGTAAAATGATTGTCTGAGTTCTGCGAGAAGCTCTAGAAAATTAATTGAACCCAAGGAGAGACTCTTGGAACCTCCAGTCTATGGTGGGTCTGTCAGAAGCACAGGTGACAACTTATGCTTGTGACTGCATCTCAAGAGGGTGTGAGGAGCAGCCTTGTGGGACTGAGCCCTTAACCTGTGGGGTCTGCTGCTTTCTTCAGGTAAACAGTGTCAGAATTGAGTTGAATTGTAGGACACAGAGGTGGTGTCAAAGAATTGCCTGGTAGTGTGGAGAAAACTTGCCCCCAGCCCCACATAAATTAGAATTGGTGACCAGAACCCTTGCTAACTTTTCTCATTTGTAAGATAAAACAATAATGCTAATTCTTCAGCATTTGTATGAGGATGAAATGGCACAACATACAGGAAAGCATCTGGTTCTCAGTAGTTGATGCTCAATAATTACTAACTGCTGTTAGAAGAATAATATATCACATAATCAAGTGGGCTGCCATATGTATAGGTTCTGATGCTCAATAAATATTTCCCTCTCTAATCCTTTCTTAGTGTTTGATACTTTATGGTCAAACACTAGTTGTTTTGTCAAGCAAGCATGGCCCTTTCTCCCTAAGAAGTACATGCAGCAGACATGTCAATTGCTAATTTCTAGTAGAGATATGACTTCACACACAACCCCCAGGAGGGAACACCCCAAATACACATGTAACATATTGCTGTCAATAGTACCATGGGTGACACTGGTCCACCTTGGCCAATGGGATTTTCTTGAAAGAATTAAGAATAATGACACTGAGGGAATGAATTGATGAGAATGATGGACTCTTGAACTAAGAAGTCATGTAAAGTTGGGTCCAGTGTTAGCAATAGGACAAGTTAAAGCCTCAGGGAGGGTTCTGGGAGAAGAGAAGCTGTGAGTGAAACAGAGGAAGCCAGTTGCAGGCCAAAGCAGGAGAATGGAGGACAAGAAGGAGAGACACAAGGGAGTAACAATGTAGCCCTTAGAAAACTGAGATTGGCTTTGACTTTGTGAGATGGATCAATAGTGCCCTCACAATAAATCATGCTTCACTTATGCTAACCTGAGCAGATTCTCTTTCTGGTAATCAAAATCTCATGCCTAGAACTGTGTCTTAGTGGTACAGATAACTTTTCAATGGCAGAAGGGGGAAAAAATGACTCATTCCAAATTCCAGAAATATACTGGCACTGCTCACTATAACTTAGAAATGTTTACTTCTGTCTCTTTCAAATGTGACATCACTTAGTTTCTTTATATGCCTACAGGGTTTTGGCACAGGAAGCAGCTCTTCACCCTTCCCCCACCCCCATTCCGGCCGCTCCTTGTTCCTTCTCTGAATTCTTGAATGGTGACCATGTGAACTGCCCCCCAAATGTGTGGTCTGAGCTGGCCTTTGAAGATTGCCATAATGATCTTTGCTGACTTCTGCCCTGTGCTTTTATTTGGAACCCCTGGTTGGCTGTTTGCTTTCCTAAATGTTAGCAGACTCTGAGCTGATGAGTTTTAAGCGCCTGCAGTGATCAGCACCAGGTCCTTCTTGATCAGTGACTTACAGTTTTACATTTACTTCATATATTGAAAAATGAAATGGAAAATATCAAGATAGAGAGCATCCCATGTCCCTCTTTTTCTTCCTTCCCTTCTTCCTTCTTTTTCTCCTTCCCTTTCTGCATCTCCTTTTCTTAATTCCACCATTTCTCAAATAGTTTTGAACATAGCTGTGTGACAATAATAAAAACATTTAGCTTTTCTTCATGGTTTCAATGTTATATTCATTATAGAAAATTTGAAAAATAAAAAGAATACAAAGAAAAATACCAGAATTCTACCACATAGAACAATTAGAATTAATTTTTTGGTTTGTCTCTTTTTCTTCTCAGTTTTGTCTCCGATATGTAGATAAATGGATCGATTGATCAATTGATAGATAGATGGAAGATACATAGATAGATAGGTAGATAGAAAGATAGCTACAGAGAAGGAACTGGTATAATTTTCTGTATATTTTTGTTTTCTGTGTATCACTTATAAGGATACTTTTCAAAGTTAAATATTCTTAGAAATGATTATCTTAGCTGAATATTTTATCATATAGCTACACCATAATTTATTTAATTAATTCTGTACTTCAGCTAATAATGTTGTCTTATTTTTCCAGATATATAAAAATGTTATAATGAACAGTTTTAATATATTTTTAAACAAAAATTAAATGCATAATTAGTGTTCTCTAGGCTAGAATAAGCAAATTTATAGAGTTGTATGGTATAAACTTACGTTTCCAGACTATCTTCCAGAAAGTTTATTCCAAGATAAAAAGATACCATTAAAATAACACATACCTCAAATGTAAGATAATTAAGGGTGATTATTAATTATTAATTTGTTCTGATAAATTATTAATGAGAACAAATGAACGTGAAAAAATATTATATTCCCATGTAATTCAATTGAAATACAGCCACAAGGCATTTATAGAATGGTTGAGCTCCTTGCTAGAGATAATTTTATTGTTGAAAAATATTTTCATGACACAAGAGGTGATTAGTGCTATGGATTTAAGGATCTACGTCAAATCAAGAAAAACTAAATTTCAAAGCAATTTTGTCAATAAAAGATATACAGCAATAATATTCATGCATTTGGATGGTAAGAGTGAACAAGTTCAGATCTTGAAATCAGATAGATAGGGAGTGATAAATACTGTTTGAAGATAAAGAAAGAATATTGCCTTCCAGTTAGCAATGACTGCATGAGCATATGAATCATCTGACTTTTCTTACTATCTTACTTTTCAAAATAGGTTACTAATATTCAACATATACATAGGCGTGCATACAGTTGAGAGCAAAATCTTTATAGACTAAGAGATAATCCATAGTGAAGAGTAAAAGCTAAAAACCACATTTGCACAGTCTGCAATCTTGCATTCCCAATGAAGCAAGAACCCTGAACTCCTTACGTATAGCTTGATCCTGGGCTGAACACCAAAGAACAAGATTGAAGCAATTGCTAAACCACCTAAAAAAGAGATGCATGAATAGAGAAGAAAATTCCACAGAAGTTGAGTCCTCAACCTAAATCAAAAAGTGTATGGGCACATTCATCACTACAAGTGAGGTAAGAGAGTTGTGCAAAATAACTACATGAATAATCTTAAAACAAGCTTGGAGTTTTCAGATTGGTGATGGCAAAGGCTTCTACTTATGGCAGTACAGTACACTATATGCTTTGAACATTTCTCCCTACTAAAAATGCAACCATATATATATTAATTGGATATATATACATACATATGTATATATTTTTAAAATTTAAATCTCTTGCTGAGCTAATGTGAAAGGAGGAAATCTACAGCGGCCACAAAATAAGTGAAAGCAAGAACTTTGGAGTTAAAGGAGCAGAAAAGTTGCCTTCCTGCCTGAAGTTTCCTTCTAGGTTCTGCAGGTCCTGGGTCCTTGACAATGGCTGCACTGGGTGTGTTGGATAGAGCCAAATGTGGAGTGTGTAAGAGGAGACTCCTGTATAAAGCTGGGACCCCAAATGATGGTATGTTTAATATAATGGTAAATGATAAATAATAGACCATGTAGAAAGAGTGAATGAGAAAATTTGCCGTATTCAATATTTTATAAATTAGTGACTACAAGATGGAAAACTCTTGGGTTAGGGGGGTGAATTCATGCTACCCATGTGTCTAAACCTCAACTGGATAATTTAATTTGAAATGTAATTAAGTGATAATGTTCAGAAGTTCCTGAACAATTCGTCTCTAGAGACATATAATTTCAATCTAGGGCTCAAATTGTACGCCAAATAAAGATCCAAAGAAAATCAGCAACTTCCAATAAAAAAAATAAAAAAACACGCAAATAAATAAGCCACTCTGAATGATAGCCAGAGTGGGGTTGGGGGTGGAGAGAACCTCAGACAACAGAATTTCACTTGCAAACACTTCAGATATTTGAATTATTAAAAAATGATATAAAGTAACCATGTTTAATATGTTTAAAGAAATGAAAGAGAAGCTTAAGAACATGAGCAAGGTAGATATAAAAAATATTAAAAACGCTTTAAAATTAAATGAAATAATACATCTATAAATGAAAATGTAATAATTGAAATTAAAAGCTCAATGGATAAATTAAGAACAGATTAGATATTTGCACACTTATGCCCATAGCAGCATTATTCACAATGGCTAAAATGAGAAAGCAGCCTAAGTGTCTACTGACAGATGAATGGATAAACGAAATGTGGTCCATCCACACAATGGAATATTATTCAACTTTAAAAAGGAAGGAAATTCCGACACATGCTATAACATGGTGAACCTGGTGAACACTATGCTAAGTGAAATAAGTCAGTTACAAAAAGACAAATACAGAATGATTCCACTTACATAAGGTCCCTAGAATAATCAAATTCATAGAGACAGAAAGTAGAACGCTGGTAGGCTGGGGCGGGGCAAGGAGAGATGAAGTGTTGTTCCTTAACGAGTACCATTTCAGTTTTGCAAGATGACAACAGTTCTGGAGATCGGTTGTGCAACCATGTGAATGTACTTACCACTACTGAACTGTACACTTAACAATAGTTATGATGGTAAATTTTATGTTACATATATTATACCACAACTAAAATTTTTTAAAAGAACAAATAATATACAATTGAAGAGAGAAATATTAAAGTGAAATGTGAAACTAAAGAAATTACCTACAATGTAGCTCAGAGAACAAAAAAAAAGAGAGAAAGAGAGGGAGAAACAATGAAGAGAAGTTAAGAGGATAGAGGATAAAATGAGACGTTTTAACATGTTCTTATCAGAGTTATAGAAGGACACAATAAAGAGAATAAGAAATAGGCAACAATAAAAGCAGAAGTTGAAAACATTACAGAATTATTGAAATATACCAATCTTCAGATCCCCAAAACACAATGAAACAGCAACTAGGGAAAACTGAAGGAAATCCTCACGTAGAAACATTTAAACCCCACGACAAAGAGATCTTAACAGCAGCTCGGGAAAAAAGACCCAACACTTACAGAGAGATGACTAGGAGACAGAGAATGGACTTGTTAACAGCCGTAATTAAAGGCAGAACACTGTAATCATTTTTGACTATGCTGAGAAAAATGATGCTTTCAACCTGGAATTGTATATGTATGTAAATGATATTTTAGGAATGAAAGTGAAACGAGCAAGAAAGGATGAGGTGAGGAGCAGACAACTACGCAATCAATGAGAATGCAGTGCTGTACGAAGTCAAGTGATAGAACCGTGGATGCTGAGAGAGTACTGAAGAAGGGCATCCTAGTGGGCAAGGTGAGCTGTTCTCTGACTTGTCCTGGAAAGATGAATAATTCGGCAAGGGAAAAGAAAAGGAAGGGATTTCAGGTAAATAAAACCTACGCAGAGAATGCATGGCAGTGTGACTCTTTAAGACCTGTTTGGGGAACGGAGTGGAGAGATGTCAGGGACAGGAGCCACACCCCAGGTGCTTGCAGGGTCCCCCTCTGCTCCCCATCAGCCAATCTTGTCTCTCCAATGAGGCTGATCTCTCCTTGCTGGTTTGCTCTGGCTTCAGGTTGTGCGGAATAGGAAACAAGGCACATAGCAATATTGGCTATACCGTATTGGGAAGCTAGTTTTTCTCTCTGAGACTGATGTACTTTGAACCGAGTTTTAAGGGTGTGCAAGGTAAGAAATACAAAATAGAAACGGGAAGGGAAGAAATTCCCCTGTACTGCTGTTGGCTGCGTGCAAGAAACCAGGACAAAGTCCTTTACATACATATCTCATTTCCTCTTTGCAACAAACACGCAGGTACACTCGACCCTCCATTTTACAGATGGGGACATTGAGGCTAACAAAAGTCGATCAAGGTCACACTGCTAGTTAAACGGGGTGGCCAGGATGTTTGGGGGGGGGTTCCAAGCTGAGAATGCTTTGGTTTAAGTGGTTCTTGGGGTGAAAGTCAGTTGCTGCTGGTAGTGCAGTGAGATTTAGTACTTTCCTGACCTCTGAAAGGGAGTCTATGCACGGGGGATGACTAAACATTTAAGTCGTTGCCCACTATTAACTCTCCGGGCAAGGAAACACGCGTCTCCGTTTATATTGCAAGTCTTGGCGGTCCTGCCCAGGCAGCGCTGGAGCATGTGTTTCTCCATGTCCGTGGCAGGAGGCCACACGCCATGCCTAGGTGCACGTTAACATGACATAAATGTTAATGTCCTGTTCTAAAACCAAAGCCTGCGGGAGGGAGGAAATACCACCCCCGCCTACCCAGAGCCCACGTTTGGACACTGCAGTCTATATTTTGACTCCAGAGTGTGATGACTATGTAACTTTTCACAAGGATTTCATTTTTTTCCCTGTCAAGCCACATTATTTTAAGGGTGACAATAACTTGGCTGCAAATGAGCTGAAACCATCAAGGTGATAAATGAGTTTCTGGGGGAGGGAGGCATCGGCCTGGCCCGTACTTTGCAGGACCACACACCTCTGTCACTCTTCCACCTTCTTAGTAGAACAATGTGTCACAGATCTCCCTTGTCTGCATCCCCCCAAAGCCCCTTCCCTCCCAACCTCCTGCTTCTTAAGGCAATAGAGAGCCCTGAGCACTTGACTTTGGAAAATATACTGTATTTCATGGAGTTTGCAAAGGCGGGGGAAAGATCTGATATTTTCCCCTGGCTGTTAGCAAGGATCTGATTTATAAATCTACCTTTGAGACAACTCCTCAACCAGTTTATTTTCTCTGTCAGCCAGGTCTGGCTCTGAAGTGGGCTTGCCCGCGGACAGCTCAGTGGTCAGCCTGCTTTTGTGAGTTGAAACCTAAGAGGTATGTCCGGAAGGGCCTGGTGAGCTGGTGAGCTGAATTTCTTGTCAAGAAAGATGACTTTCATTATTATTTTACTGGAGAAAGTAGGGGGTAGGGGACAGGTTATGCCCAAGTTTTATGTACATAATCTCTTTTAAGTTATTCTCATTTAACTCATTCAACACAGCTAGGTTAGGTGATTTGCTAAAGGATTCCTCCTGAGACTTAGCTGCCAGGATTTGAACGAAGAGCTGTTGTACTCTGAAGCTTCTTTCCCCACTGTCTTTATTTTTGTCCAGTGCCCCATGTGAGATAACACCCATGTCATCAGGAAACAGTGGGGAAAACTGGGGTCACCTCCTTGCACATTCAATAGTGAGCAAGGCTCAGGAGCAAGGCTTTGTGGCAGTAAATACGTGTAAAACACCTTAACAGAGCCTGGCTTAGAGCTATGGGCTTTCTATCTGCTATTATCCTATTGTTTACATTTGCTATTCATATATTCATATTTGCTATTTTATGATGTCTTGAGGGGAGGGAAAGGAAAAGGCGTTAGGGAGTAGATTGACATCAATCCTGCATCTTGATGGTGCAACAAAGGAAAGTACAGAGGTTTCAAGTTGACTGAAAACCTAGTATCTAATGGGCAAGCTACATGTGTAGTCAGAGCAAAGAGGAGCACAAACTGGCTGACTGAGATGTGGCCAAGAGATGGCCAATCTCTAAGGACAATTGGCTGCAAGGACGGAGTTACAATGTCATGAAGAGCCAGAAAAGAAATGTAATCTGTTGTTTTCTTTCATCTTTTCTTTTCTTTTTTTTTCTAATGTTGCATGAAAGTTGATTTTAAGTTACGGGTTAAGGTTAAAATCCACTGATTAGAATGTACTTAGTGCAATTATTTGTTTACATTGTCTAACATGTTCTCTAGATGTGGAGTGGCTGGAGGGCATGGATTTGGGCTCATTCAGGGTATAGTCTTGGGCACACACTAAGAGAATGTCTCGGAAGTAATCAATGATGGGTGAGGTAGGTGAGTCTTTTAACTTCCTTGAGCCTCAGTTTGCTTTATTATTAGAGAACGGTAAAAAAGCCAGCCTGATTAGACTGTCGTGATCATCCAAGAAGATCACCTTTGTGAAAAGCATTGTGTGGATTATAACACTAGTTCTGAGAATATACTTAAAAAGACTTAAGGGCTGGCCCTGTGGCATAGCGGTTAAGTGCATGCGCTCCGCTACTGGCAGCCTGGATTCGGATCCCAGGAGATCACCGATGCACTGCTTGTCAGGCCATGATGTGGCAGCATCCCATATAAAGTGGAGGATGGGCACGAATGTTGGCCCAGGGCCAGTCTTTCTCAGCAAAAAGAGGAGGATTGGCGTGGATGTTAGCTCAGGGCTGATCTTCCTCACACACACACACAAAAGACTTAAATAAAATATAATGAAATTGATAATTGTAACATATACATCAGTAACTCAAAAATTAATCTCCAGCCCTGCCCTGTCTTCTAAACTCTAGACTCTAGTGATTAACTGTCTACTTGTTAACTTCATATGTTTATTTAAGGGCAGCTAAAATTTACAAAAAGAATGTTACATTCTGTGTACCCACAAACCTGCTCCTTTCTAGATTTTCAATCTTAGAAAATGTCACCAACATTCTCCCAGTTGCTCAGATCAGAACACTTGGGAGTCATCTTTGACACATCTCTTTTTTCACATCTACATTATTATTAGCATTTTCTTTTTCAGCTTCAAATTTATTAAATTTGCTAATCTTTTATAACTGGGCTTTTAGTAATACTAATAAAGACCTTCCCGGGGCTGGGCTGGTGGCCTAGTGGTTAAGTTTGGTGCACTCCACTTTGGTGGCCTGAGTTCAGTTGCTGGGCACAGACCTACGCCACTCATTGGCAGCCACGCTGTGGTGGTAACCCACATACAAAATAGAGGAAGATTGGCACAGATGTTAGCTCAGGGCTAATCTTCCCCAGAAAAAAAATAAAAGACCCTCTCCACTCCAAATTTTAAAATTATTTATTTTTCTACTAGTGTTATGATTTTTGGGGGGGTCAAAATCATCAAATCATATGGAGTTTATAGTGATGCAAGGAGTGGGGTAGGGATATAACTTGATGCTTGTTCCAAATGGCTACCAGGTTGTTCCAGTACCATCTATGGAAAAGGATCTCTTTACTCCACTGATGGATAATACCACTTTTATTATATTCTGAATATTTTATTGTATTCACTCTCATATATGCGTGGGATTCTCTCTGGATGCTCTCTTCTCTTCTGTTGATTCATTTCTATATATATTTGTGCCATCACTGCTCTCATCAGGCTTTGTTATATGATTTGATATCACGTAGGACTTGTCCACACCATTACTACCTTTCCCCCCCAAAAAATGTTCCTAGTTCTTATGAAGTGATGTTTGCTCGTTAAACTTCCAAATTCAGAAGTCAGGTTGTTTGGGTTCCAAGACAGCCTCTGCCATGTAATAGCTGTGTGACTTTGGGCAAGTTACTTTAATTATCTGTTTCTTGAAATCTCCATCTGTAAATGTGAGAATAATATAATGCTTTCCTTCCAGAATTATTACTGAAAGTGTGTTATTTAATACGGTATAATGCTTAGAAAAGTCCCTGGTACACAGTCAATAGGTAATCTATTATGATTCTTGTTTATTTGTTTTTCCACTTGAAAGTTAGATTCTTATTGCCCAGATCTAAAAAAAATTTGATATTTTTGTTGTGGTTGCATTAAGTTTACAGATTAATTTGGTAAGAATTATACCTCTATGATATTGGATCTTCCTATCCAACCACAAGACGTGCCTTTCCAATTTATTCAAGTCTTTTTCTGAGTCTCTTCCAGTAGCTTTTTAATGTTTCTTCATATAGATCTTGCTAATTTTCTCTAATGATTTACCCATAGGTATTTTATCTTTTTTGTTACTATCATAATGTACTATTTTCTTCATTAGATTTTTTAACTGGTTCTTGTTTTTATTTAGGAAAGCTCTTATTGTCTGTATTAATTTTGTTTCCAGCCACCTTTAATATTTACTGATTTACTGTACTATGATCTGAATGTTTGTGTCTCCCAAAATTCATATGGTGAATTCTAACTCCCAAGGTGATGGTATTAGCAAGTGAGGCCTTTGGGAGATGATTGGGTCATGAGAGTGGAGACCTCATGAATGGGATTAGTGCCTTTATAAAAGAAGCCCAAGAAAGCTCCCTCACCTACTTTCCCCATGTGAAGACACAGAGAAATCACAGGATCTATGAACCAGGAAGTAGGACCTCACCAGACACTTAATCTGCTGGCTTCTTGATCTTGGACTTCCTAGTCTCCAGAACTGTGAAAAAAAAATTTCTGTTATTTATAAGCTACACAACCTCAGTATTTTGTTACAGCAGCCCAAATGGACTAAAACGACTATAAAAAGTAAATTTGACATAATAGTATTTATTTTAACAAGACACTTGAAATATTCTTTTTTATTTTTTTTAAGGAAATGTAAACATTTGTTTGTAAAATCCTTAATTAAGATAAATGAGAAAAAATCAGCAACTCTCTTCTTGTAAATTATGCTTCTTTAATTTTTTCTAATAAATAAATTTTTTAACTCAAAAGATAGATATAAATAACAATAGATACCACTGCACACCTATTAGAATGACCAAAATCCAAAACACTGACACCATCAAATACTGGTAAGGATGTGGAGCAACAAGAACTCTTGTTCATTGCTGCAGGGAATGCAAAAGGGAGCACCCACCTTAGAAGACAACGTGACAGTTACTTACAAAATTAAACATTCTCTTGTGATACAATCCAGAAATCACACCCTAGGTATTGGTAAATACCTAAGAGTTGAAAACTTCTGTCCACACAAAAATCTGCATAAGGAAGAGTGAAGTTAGCATCACGGTGGAGTGAATTGTTCCCTCAGTGTCTCCCCACTAAGTTACAACTAAATGGACATTCATTAACCAACAGAGGATTCCCTACAAAGCACAATAGGATGTCTGAGAGATCCACACAGCCATACATCTGAGGTGGGGTTACTGGATCCCCAGGAAGCAGTGGAAGGGGGTGAGCAGATCCCTTTTCTTCCCCAGAAGCAGCAATCTTGGTGACAGGTGCTCACACAGCAGCCGGCATGCAACTGTAAGAGGAGGTGGGAGGAGAGGCAGGCTTGTGTGTGAACACTTTTGTTTTCAGAGTTGCAGCCTAGCCCATGGGACCACCCACCATGTGGTGGTGGCCCCACCAATGGGAATGCTCCACACCAAGTGGCACAGCTCAACCCTCGTGAAGGACACTCACCAAGCACAGAAGCTCAGGTGAACTGCCCATGAGTGTAGAGTGGGCCACGTGCACAAAAGAAATTGTGCATTCCTTCCTGCCTAGTGCACCGGTTTGGCAGGTCCCCTGACAAGGCATTGGCCCTGCACCAGAGCACATGCTCGTGCATGTGTGACCCACCAAGCAGCTGTGGCCAGGGGGCAAATAAGGAGGATCCCTACCAATACAACTTCCAGTAGATGCAGTGGGTTCAGAAAACACAGTTCCCGCCCTCCCCCCAGAAGTGCCAGGTGGAATCTGTGATCTGATACTACTATAAATGCCTCGGCAGTTCATCAAACACCATGAAAATCCATAGTAACACTTCAGAGCAGAAGGAAAATGACGAATCTCCAGAAGCCAATCCTAAACTCACAGAAATTTACAATCTAAATGACAGAGAATTCAAAATAGTTGCCATAAAGAAACTCAACGTGTTACAAGAAAATGCAGAAATACAACTCAATGAGCTCAGTAATAAAATTAATAAGAAGAAAGAATACTTAACCAAAGAGACATAAACTCTAAAAAAACAAAACAAAACAAAAAAACCAAACAGAAATGCTGGAGATGAAGAACACAATGAATGAGTTAAAAAAAAATCTAGAATCCTTAAAAAACAGATCTGACATTATGGACGGCAGAATTGGTGATCTAGAGGACAGAAATATAGGAATGTTTCAGGTGGAGGAGGAGAGATAACTAAGACTTAAAAAAAATGAGGAAATTCTTTGAGAAATATCCAACTCAATTAGAAAATGCTACATAAGGATTATAGGTATTCCATGGGGAGAAGTGAGGGAGAAAGGAGCAGAGAGCTTGTTCAAAGAAATAATAGCTGAGAACTTCCCAAACCTGGGGAAGGTAATGGACTTACAAGTACATAAAGCCAATAGAATTGCTAATTACATCAATGCAAAAAGATCTTCTCCAAGGCATACAATAGTAAAACTGGCCAAAGTCAATGACAAAGAAAAAATATTAAGGGTAGCAAGGCAGAAGAGAATAATCTACAAAGGAACCCCTGTGAGGCTTTTAGCAGATTTCTCAGCAGAAACCTCACAGGCTAGGAGAGAATGGAATGATATATTCAAAATACTGAAGGACAAAATCTTTAAGCCAAGAATACTCTACCCAGTGAAACTGTCCTTCAGATATGATGGAGAAATAAAAGCTTTCCCAGATAAACAAAAGCTGGAGGAGTTCATCACCACCAGATCTCTTTTACAAGAAATGATCAAAGATGCTCTCATACCTTAAACAAAAAGGCAAAGGTTTAGAAAGCCTTGAGGAAGGAGATAAACAGACAGACAAAATCAGAAAATTGCAGCTTTCTATCAGAACATGTTAGCAAACAATTATAACATGAAAGATAAAGGGAAGGAAAGCATCAATAATAACAACAAACACTTCAATTTAGTCACAAAATCACAACACAATAGAGAATAATTTGTGACATCCAGAACTCAGAAAGGGAAATGAAAAGGGGTGGAATCTGCTTGGGCTAATGGAGATAAGAGGCTATCAGAAAATGGACTGTCTCATCTACAAGATCTTTTACACAAACCTCATGGTAACCACCTAACAAAAAAATCAAAGCAGAGACACAAATCATAAATAAAGAGAAAACTGAGAAAACCCTCACAAAAAACCACCAAACTGAAATGACAGAAATACAAGGGAAGAGAAACAACAGAAATATAGAACAATGAGAAAACAAGAGATAAAATAGCGGTAATAAGCCCTCATATATCAATAATCACTCTAAATGCAAATGGATTGAATTCTCCAATCAAAAGACACAGAATGTGGGGCTGGCCTGGTGGCATGGTGATTAGACTCAGATGTTCCACTTCAGCAGCCCAGGGTTTGTAGAGTTGAATCCCAGGTGTGAACTGATGCACAGCTTATCAAGCTCTGCTGTGGCAACATCCCACATACAAAATAGAGGAATATGGGCACAGATGTTAGCTCACAGCCAATCTTCCTCAGCAAAAAAAGAGGAATATTGACAACAGATGTTAGCTCGGGGCCAATCTTCCTCACCAAAATAAAAAATAAAGACATGGAGTGGCTAGATGGATTAAAAAAAACAAGACCTAACAATATGCTGCCTCCGGGAAATACACCTCAGCTCTAAAGACAAACAGACTCAGAGTGAAGGAATGGAAGACAATACTCCAAGCAAACAGCAAGCAAAAGAACACAGGTGTTGCCATACTTATATCAGATGAAGCAGACTTCAAGATAAAAAAGACAATGAGAGACAAAGAGGGGCAGTATATAATGATGAAAGGGACATTCCCCCAAGAAGATGTAATACTTATGAATACATATGCACCTAACACAGGAGCACCAAAGTATACAAAGCAACTATTAACAGACCTAAAGGGAGAAATTAACAGCAACACAATAATAGTAGGAAACTTCAACACCCCACTTACATCAATAAATAGATTATCCAGACAGAAAGTCAACAAGGAAATAGTGGACTTAAATGAAAAACTGGACCAGGTGGACTTAATAGATATATATAGAACATTCCATCCCAAAACTGCAGAATACACACTGTTCTCAAGTGTACATGGAACATTCTTAAAGATAGACCATATGTTGGGAAACAAGGCAAGTCTAAATAAACTTAAGAAGATTGAAATCATATCAAGCATCTTTTCCAACCACAATGCTATGAAACTCAAAATCAACTGCAAGAAAAAAGCTGTGAAAATCACAAGTATGTGGAGATTAAACAACACGCTACTGAACAACCAATGGATCAATGAAGAAATCAAAGAAGAAATAAAAAAATACCTGGAGACAAATGAAAACGAAAATACAACATACCAACTCTTATGGGATGCAGGAAAAGAGGTTCTAAGAGGGAAATTCATAGCAAAACAGGCCCATCTCAACAAACAAGAAAAATCTCAAATAAGTAATCTTAAGCTACACCTAACTGAACAAAATAAAGAAGAACAAACAAAGCCCAAAGTCATCAGAAGGAGGGAAATGATAAAAATTAGAGCAGAAATAAGTGAAATAGAGACCAAAAAGTATAGTAGAAAGGATTAATGAAACTAAGAGTTGGTTCTTTGAGAAAATAAACAAAATTGACAAACCCTTAGCCAAATTCACCAAGAAAAAAGAGAGAAGGCTCAAATAAATAAAATTAGAAATGAAATAAGAGAAATTACAATGGATACAACAGAAATAAAAAGGATTGTAAGAGAATACTATGAAAAACTATATGCCAGCAAATTGGATAGCCTAGAAGAAATGGACAAATTCTTAGACTCATACAACCTCCCAAAACTGAATCAAGAAGAAACAGAGAATCTGAACAGACCAATCACAAGTAAAGAAATTGAAATGGTCATCAAAAACCTTCCAAAAAACAAAAGTTCAGGATCAGATGCTTCTCTGGAGAATTCTACCAAACATTTAAAGAGGATTTAATACCTATCCTTCTCAAACTATTCCAAAAATTGAAGAAGATGGAATTCTTCCTAACTCATCCTATGAGGCCAACATCACCCTGGTAACAAACCCAGACAAGGACAACACAAAGAAGGAAAATTACAGGCCAATATTTCTGATGAACATAGATGCAAAAATCCTCAACAAAACATTGGCATACCAAATACAGCAATACATTAAAAGGATCGTACACTATGACCAAGTGAGATTTATACCAGGGACACAGGGATGGTTCAACATCTGCAAATCAGTCAGTGTGATACACTACATTAACAAAATGAGAAATAAAAACCACATGATCATCTCAATAGATGCAGAGAAAGCATTTGACAAGATCCAACATCCATTTATGATAAAAACTCTCAATAAATTTGGTGTAGAAAGAAAGTACTTTAACATAATAAAATCCATATGTGACAAACCCACAGGAAACATCATATTTAACAGCGAAAACTGAAAGTCATCCCTCTGAGAAAAAGTACAAGACAAGGCTGTTCACTTTTGCCACTCCTATTCAACATAATAATGGAGGTTTTGCTCAGAGCAATAAGGCAAGAAAAAGAAATAAAAGGTATCCAAATTGGAAATGAAGAAATGAAACTCTTGCTATTTGCAGACAACATGATTCCCTATATAGAAAATCCTAAAGAATCCATCAGAAAACTATTAGAAAAAATCAACAACTACAGCAGAGTTGCAGGGTAGAAAATCAACTTACAAAAATCAGTTGTGTTTCTATACACTAATAACAAACTAGCAGAAAGAGAACTCAAGAATACAATCCCATTTATAATCACAACAAAAAGAATAAAATATCTAGGAAAAAATTTAACCAAGGAGGTGAAAGACTTATACAGCAAAAACTATACAATATTATTGAAAGAAATCGAAGATGACATAAAGAAATGGAAAGATATTACATGCTCAAGGACTGGAAGAATAAACATAGTTAAAATTCCCATTTTACCTAAAGCAATCTGCAGATTCAATGTGATCCCAATCGGAAGCGCAATGACATTCTTCATGGATATAGAACAAGAATCCTAAAATTTATGTGGAACAACAAAAGACCCCAAACAGTCAAAGCAATCTTGAGAAAAAAAAAACAAAGCTGGAGGCATCATAATATACTACAAAGTACACTTTGTAGTATACTACAAAATATATATACTGCAAAGCATAAATATACTATAAAATATACTGACTTCAAAATATACTACAAAGCATAGTAATCAAAACAGTATGGCTCTGGCATAAAAACAGGCACACACATCAGTGGAACAGAATTGAAAGCCCAGAAATAAAACCACACATCTATGGGCAGCTAATCTTTGACAAAGAAGCCAACAACATAGAATGGAGAAAGGAAAGTCTCTTCAATAAATGGTGTTGGGAAAACTGGACAGCCACATGCAAAAGGATGATAATAGACCATTATCTTACAACTTACACAAAAATTAACTCAAAATGGATTAAAGACTTGAATGTAAGACCTGAAACCATAAAAATTCTAGAAGAAAATATAGGAAGTACAATCTTTGACATCAGTCTTAGCAGCATCTTTTTGAATATTATATCTACTCAGGCAAGAGAAACAAAAGAAAAAATAAGCAAATGGGACTACATCAGACGAAAAAACTCCTGCAAGGCAAGAGAAACCATGAACAAAATGAAAAGACAACCCACCAACTGGAAGAAAATATTTTCAAATCATATATCTAACAAAAGGTTAATTCCCAAAATATATAAAGAATGCATGTAACTCAACAACAAAAATCAAACAGCTGGATCAAAAATATGTAAAGGATATGAACAGAGATTTTTCCAAAGAAGATATACAAATGACCAACAGGCACTTGAAAAGATGTTCAACATCACTAATAGGGAAATGCAAATCAAAACTACAATGGGATGTCACCTTACACTGTCAGAATGGCTATAATTAACAAGACAAAAAATAACAAATGTTGGATAGGATGTTGAGAAAAGGGAACCCTCATACACTGCTGGTGGGAGTGCAAGCTGGTACAGCCACTATGGAAAACAGTATGAAGATTTCTCAAAAAATTAAAAATAGCAATACCATATGATCCAGCTATCACACTATTGGGTATTTATCCAAAGAACTTGAAATCAACAAATCAAAGAGATTTATGCACCCCTATGTTCATTGCAGCATTATTCACTACAGCCAAGACGTAGAAGCAGCACAAGTGCCCATCAACTGATGAATGGATAAAGAAGATGTGGTATATATATAAAATGGAATACCACTCAGCCATAAAAAAGACAAAATCTTCCCATTTGCAACAACATGGATGGACCTTGAGGGTTTTATGTTAAGTGAAACAAGCCAAACAGAGAAAGACAAACACCACATGATTTCACTCATATGTGGAAGATAAACAAACACATGGATAAAGAGAACAGTTTAGCGGTTACCAGATGGGAAGGGGGTTGGGGGTGGGCAAAAAGGGTAAAGGGGAACATATATATGGTATTGGATAAAAATTAGACAGTTGGTGGTGAGCATAATGCAGTCTATACAGAAACTGATAAACAACAATGTACACCTGAAATTACACAATGTTATAAACCAATATGACCTCAATAAAATAATTGAAAAAAAAAACCTGCACAGAGATGTTTATTGCAGCTTTATTCATAATTGACAAAACTTGCAAGCAATCAAGATGTCCTTCAGTAGGTGAATGAATAAATAACTGTGGTACATCCAGATAATAGAATATTATTCAGTGTTAAAAATAGAGGAGCTATTAAGCCATAAAAAGACATGGAGGAAATGTAAATGCATATTATTAAGTGAAAGAAGCCAATTTGAAAAGGTTACATGTTGTATGATTCCAACTATACAACATTCTGGAAAAGGCAAACTATGGAGATAAAAAGATCAATGGTTTCCAGGGGTCAGTGGGAAGGTGAGGTAAATAGGCAGAGCACAGAGGATTTTTTAGAGCAATGAAACTACTCTATATGAAACTATAATGGTGGAGACCTGTTATTTTTCCAAACCTACAGAATGTACAACACCAAGAGGGAACCCTAATGTAAACTATGGACTTTGGGTGATAATGATGTGACAATGTAGGTTCATCGATTGTAACAAATGTACCACTCTGGTGGGGGATGTTGATAATGGGGGAGGCTGTGCGTGTACGGGGAGAGCAGGCATAAGAGAAATCTCTGTACTTTCCACTCAATTTCACTGTGAACCTAAGACTCTAACAAATAAGAGATATTTGAAAATTTAGATAGTATTCAAAAGCAACATTTAACATTCTTAAATAGAGATGATATACATTCGCAAATCCATGGCTTCATATTATTAATTCAACAAGCATTTACTAATTCCCTTTTATGTTTCATCCACAGTTAAACATACTAGGGTTGTTCAACCTGAGAGGGGCTGAAATTTTAGTGATAATAGCGGACGAGTAAATTAACAGTGATAACACAGACTGGTAAGTACTACCGGAGAAGTAAGCGTTCTCTCCGCTTTTAATCTTTCCGTTCTTGGCTTTCAGTCAATTCGCACAATAAGTACTAGAAGACAAAGAAGCCAACCTGTTAGTTATTTGTTTTGATTTCTCTTCAGTGCTGCACCTGTGACCTCAAAGCTCTACATGACTAACTCTGGCCACTGAGGAAGCTGAACTGACTTGCTCTGACCTTTCATGACCTACCTTGAGGCTAAATCCATGCCTTGAGGAACAGATACTGGTATGGACAGAGCCCCAGTTCAGCTGTGTTTATCAAGAGAGGATCACAGATGTGTCTTTCTGCAATGCAACCTTCATTTTTCATGACACTTGGAATCATTAATGTATTTATTGTTTTTATTCTAATTCATCATTTAAAATAGTATATATCTTAGCGTCTAATGGTAGGAAGTGACTCCACTCTGACAATTTCCTTACAATAAATGAGAGTGGAAAACAGAACACGATCAATTACCAATATTTACTGAACTCACTTGCTGAGGACAGCAGGGTTGATCAAAGTGGACAGGTCACCAGTTCTGATCACAGGTATCTGGAAGGAAAAGGAGCAGAAGATTCTGCGGTCTACTTTCTGATTCATCATTCGCTCATAGGCCACAGTTTACACTTACTATTGATTTGTCTGTGGCGTTTAGGATTATCTTGGATAAGCCACTTCCTTCCGTGGATCCTCATTTCCTCAAATGTAAAATGAGAATATTAGCCTATATCAGCAGTCTTCAACTTGGTTGCATGTTAGAATCCCCCAAGTGACTTTTAAAAATGATGACCCCAGGGCCGGCCGGTGGTGTAGCGGTTAAGTTCCCGCGTTCCACTTTGGCAGCCCAGGGTTTGCTGCTTCAGATCCTGGGCATGGACCTACTCACTGCTCATCAAGCCATGCTGAGGTGGCTTCCCATATAGAGGAGCTACAACTCTACAACTGTGATACACAGCAAGGTACTGGGGCTTCGGGGAGAAAAAAAAAAGGGGGGGAGGATGATTGGCAACAGATGTTAGCACAGGGCCAATCTTCCTTAAAATAAATGATGATCCCCAGGCCCCATCTCAGATCAACTGAATTCAAACATTCGGAGCTGGGCTTGGGTATGGAGATTGGTGTTTTTTGACCTGCCCCAGGGGACTCCAATATGCAGCCTACATGGAGAATCAATTGGAATGAGCTTCTTAAAAGCCTTTCTATCTCTCAGAATCTCTGAGTCTATGAGGGCTAACTCCATTCACAGGAATGATGTTTCCCTTGAGCAAATTTAAACGAATTAATTTATTTTAAACTTTTTAATCCATTTAAACAGGTACAGATTGAGGATTTGCTGCATGTTGGACTCTGTGGCAGTTATTGCAGGAAAAGTGCTGATTCTCCCTGGGCTGACCACACAGCTTCTGAATCAGAATCTTAAACCTGAGGCGCTGGAACAGGACCAACTACATAATTTGTAGGGTCCAGTGCAAAATGAGCATGGGGACCCCTTGTTAAAATTATTAAGAATTTCAAGATGGTGGAATCAGAACATTTAACCAAATGTTGGCCCTTCTGAGCATGGGGTGCTGTGAAACTGCATAGATTACACTCCCATGAAGGTGGCCCTGAACAGGAGTTTGTTGTTAAAAAATTCCTCAAGTCATTTTGATAGGTCATCTGATTTGGAAACCTCTGTGTAGGGGATTAACAGATACGTAATTCATAGTATTTATTCCAATGCAGTGGGGAAAACAGGCGGATACAAGTCAATGGGCTAATCAGGCACCTTTGCATATAAGGATCAGAGACTCACTCAATGTTTCTTAAATATAATAGGATTTTATTGAAAATGTTTAAGAGGAAACTGGGGAGAGGAGACTCTTAGAGGGATAAGGAAACTAGTACAGAAAGTCTGCAAATCAAAACCACAATGAGATGCCACTTGCTCCCACGGGGATGACTATATTTGGAAAGACTGACAATAAGAAGTGCTTGTGAGGATGCAGAGAAATGGGAACCCTCCTACATTGCAGGTGGGAATGTAAAACGATGCAGCTGCTTTGGAAACAGTCTGGCAGTTCCTTAAAGGGTTAAATATAGAGTTACCATTTGCTCTAACAATTCTACTCCTAAGTATATGCCCAACAGAAATGAAAATACATGTGAACACAAAAACTTATACACAAATGTTCACACGGCATTCTTCATAAATGCCAAGAAGTGGAATGGAAATAACCCAAATGTCCATTAACTAACTGATAAATGGATAAATAAAATGTGGTATAGCCACACAATGGAACATTATTCAGACATAAAAAGGAATAAAGTACTGGCACATGCTACAACATGGATGAACCCTGAAAGTATTACGCTAAGTGAAAGAAACCAGGTAAAAGGTCACATATTATACGCTTCCATTTATATGAAATGTCCAGAATAGGCTAATCCAGAGAGACGGAGTAGATTAGTGGTTGCGTAGAGCTGAGAAGATGAGGGGATTATTATTATTATATAGATGCGGGCGTTATATATTATTATTTTAATAACACTGAACTAAATAAAATATATTATTAAAATTAATTTCACCTGTTTCCTTATATCTTTTTAACATGACTACTAGAAAAATTTAAATTACATGTGTGGCTTGCATAATATTCCCATTGCTGGGCACTGGCATCGATACTCCCTCCCAGGGACATGGATTGCCATGCTTGTGGCCCCAGCACCTGGAACAGGGACCTGCACAGAGGCCTCAGCGATGGTGTGTGTGTGTGAAGTGACGAGTGGAGGAGAAGGTAAATTCGTGAATGAGTGAGAGAAAGGATGAATGAGGATTCTATATGCTGTTCCAGGATGTGGTCAGTTTCTTCAAAATTGCTTAGGGTTACATGTGAGTACACACATGACTGGAAGGGAAACAGAGGGAGTTGGAATTGAGGAAATCTCATCAAGGTTTTGAGGGAGGGAGTCTCAAAGAGCATTTGATGGGACCTCACTTAATAAAAGGGCCCAAGAACCCAGACCCTTGCCTCACCATTCTTTCTTTCCTTTTAAAAAAGTACTCCTGTAGCACTTGAATATATGCCAGGGACTGTCCTCGGCATTTTGCATGTATTAACTCATTTAAACTTCTCATCACCCCGTGAGGTAGGCACTCATTGTCTCCCTTTTACAGATAAGGAAACTAAGGCACAGAGATGGTAAGTAACTCACCCAGAATGACCCAGTAAGTGATCGAACTGGTATTCAAACCAGGTCATCTGTCCCCAGCATCCATACCCCTAACTACTACAGTACCCTGTCTCTCTTATCCTGTCATCTCACCTCATCCCCAAGCTTTACTCCAATAGAGAAATAGGTTTCTTGTTTCTTCCTTGCCTGACCTCTCTTCCACCCCCGGTCCCTCAGACCTTGTGTTCCTGGAGAAAGTTCTCAATGAACCTTGCTCTCTGGAAACAATTTTAAGTAACCCCCTGAAGTTCCCCACAAATGAGTCACAAACACGTCACAGCTGCATGGTCAACTACAACAGCCAAATAACCCTACTTCCCCTGTTCCCTCTGCCCCCATCCCTGAGCCTGGCCCACACCACTTTCTCCCTTCCCAGCCCAGGAGGCTCCTCTCCCAGACATGGGATTGGCCCTCCCCACCTTCCTGGGCAGACTCGAGGAAAGTGAGTGTTGGAGGAACCTGAGGCTTCACAGCTCTAAGCAACTGCTTTACCTGTCAGTCTAGCAGATGCCTGTGAAGTGAAAAGAGGTAACAGAACAGGGGATTTCCAGATGCTACCTTGGCCAGTGCCCGGGAGATGCCTCAGGCCCACCCACCAAGGACTCCATTCCAGCCTCAGCTTCGATCCCTCCAGTGACAGAGTAGCCCTGAATTTCTACCCACTGGGAGCAGCCCTAGCCCAGGATCTCCACCTTCAGGGCCAAACAAAAGGTGGAACACTAAGAAGGAACCCACAGTCCATATTCCTCTCTTTCTCTCTCTCTTTAAATTGTGAATAATAATGCACTTACTTATTCTCCCAACTAAAACATGGTTTAATTCCTTTGAAGAATCTTGCAAGGTAGCTTGACTAGACAGTAGGTGGGACAGTCTAATGTCTCTGGTGGGGGGGCCAGGGTCTTACAGTCTCCTATCTTTTGGTCCAGCAAGTAGGCATTGGGATTGATGGTACAGTCCTTTTTCTGAACATCGCTGGCTGTGGTGACACCCCCACATGCAAACACCCTGCTGTCTCCAATGGAGCATATAGCATGTGACTCACCCAAGGGGCAATTGTTGGGCAGGAGAGGCAGTGAGATGGTTGTCTTGTTGGCCTTGATCTTCTGCAGGTTGATTTCCATGCTCTGCCAGTGGCTGTGCACACAGAGGATGTTGTCTTTATAAAAAGAGATCAGGGGCTGGTGGTTGAACTCAATGGCGAAGGTGATACTCTGGACCACCTCCCCAGTGTTGGTGTCAAAACAGTCCACAACCCCCGACCCTGGAGATGGAGCACTTCACCAAACACCACCCGGTGACAATGTACAGGTTCTGTTCACTCTTGGTGATCATGACTGTGGCATCCATAGGGATGCTTACCTGCCAGGCACCAGGCCTCCTTGCACTCATCATAACAATAGATGCCAGAGACATACTGCCCTGGGGCAATGCTCCCACTACTGAGTACACTGTCTCCCCACAGGCCACCATGGTGGGGAAGACAAGCCCGATTGGCAGGTCAGGCAACTTGGTCCAGGAGTTGTCATCCACGTCATACCACCAGGCCATCTTCAGCCCTGAAACCTGGTCAGTGGTGCCACCAGAGATGTAGATGTAGTGACCAACAGAGGTGGCATTAAGTGCTGCTGCCTGATAGGGCATCCCTGAGAGCTTCAACCACAGGTTCTCCTGGATGATATACACAAACATTCCATCATTGAACTTGTCCTGGGCCTTTAGGCCACCTAGGATGACTACTGAATCAAGCAAGGCCCCTTTCGGCTGGTAGCTCAGCAGGCTGGATGGTCTCCCCTGCTTTCAATCCACAAGGATGCTCTCAATCAGGGTTGCATGGGCTGAGCTGTTTTCCATGCTCCTCAACTTGTTGCTGGTAAACATCAGCGTCTTGTTGGAGATGGCATTGAGATCGATGCAAGAGAAATTCGTGAAATACTTCTCCTGCTCATCCTTCCAGAAGTACACCCAATTTATGTGTGCCCTGAGAGCCTCGTCCTCATTGACCATGTGCAAGTTTTCATCTTGAAGCAGGCAGCCGAAGATGACAGGTGGACAACACATGAAGCCCTCAGGCACGGAGCCCTCAGGACTGGCCCAGTAGTGAAAGTTGTCGTGAATGCCTGAGTAGGCCAAGTCTGATACTTCTTGAAGCACAAACATCTCGGCCAAGATGAGGTGGCGCAAGCAGTTAACAGGGCTAATGGAGTTAATCATGAAGTCATTGCAGTGTTTTCAAAGGCACGGTATGTTGAAATACTGGGCCCCACGAAGGAGTTCCTCCACGTTCTGCTCCGAGATCACAACCTTGCCACTGTAGAAGTAGTCCAGGAGCTGGTCCACCATGGCTGGACTCAGGTGGTTGGGGTCAAGAGTTATAAAGAGCTCATCGGTGGTCTTCGCATCATCACTAGAGAAGAGGCTTTTCACTACTGGAGAGATAGCAGCCAGCACGTTGCAATGCGCATAAAAGACATGGTGGTCCACAGTCAGGGCCATGTCCCAATACTCTTTGCATTTCCTCTCTTCATTCAGTTTCTGCAGCAGGAAGCTGTCATAGTTTTTCTAGGTGAATTCCCATTTCATGGTGCTTACTGCTGGCTGAGGCAGAAGATCAGCAGCAGGTACTGGAGAAAAGACTTTCTCAGGCCGTTGGGATTCAGATTGATGGTTGTTTGTTCAGCAGTTGAGTGGGGAGGAGTAAAGGGATGGAGAGAGGATGATGTCATAGAGTCAATGAGGTCATCACAATTCAGGTCCCCCTGAGGCCTTTCTCAGACGCTCAGGGCCTTTCTCCCCCGTTCTGACTCCAACCTGCCAAGGCCAGATACCCTATCAGGACCTAGTGCCCAGGGCCCAGAGCTCAGGAGGAAACTCAGAGAAGGGTTGTAACTGCCCCCTGGGACCTTCAAACTCAGTTCAAGGCTGTTTCTGGAACGTCAGAGCCAGTAGCGCAGGGGGTGGTGTAAGGAGAGATAAAGGCAGGGTGCTCCCGAAGCTTGGCTGCAGGTGCTGCCACGCTGGGCACCCGCCCGGAGAAACTCATGGCCTGGAGGGTTCAGAAAGTCTGATACTCCCTAAAACTGGACATGGGAAGCCATTTGAGATCCAAAGTGCTCTAAAAACTGTCTGCACTGGTTAGAACTCTGCTGCTTACAAGAGTAGAAAATCCAACCTGCTTATGCAGTATAAAGAAAATTGCATTGGTTCACATAACAGAAAGCCTGTATGTAGGGCTGATTTCAGACATGCTTGGCACGTGACCTGGTTCTCTCTATTCTTGACTTGGCTCTGTTCTCATTGTCTCCTTTCTGAGGCAGATTATCTCCAAGGTGTTAAGATGCCACTGCTGCCACTCGAGACTTTATGGCTGGCGGTGAGGAGGGCAGCTTCTTTCCCCAAGAGTCAAACTGTCTTCTAGTTAGCAGTGACCCAAATTATTCTCCTTGCTAATTCATCATCCAATTAATGTGGACTGAGAGTTGAGATATATTAATTAGTATAGACCAATAAAAGTCCGTTGAGGGAAAGCTATTCTTTTCTCCTTTTTATAGATGATGAACTTGAAGTAGAGAGAGTTATGGCTTGCCAAGGTCATAAAGCTAGTAAAAGTGAAACCTAGGATTTAAGCCCAGGTACCTGACTTCAGGAGTCACATTATTAACCACTTAGCCATCTTAAAATTTCTGATTAAACAGACTTTCTGTTTTCATGGTTTCTTCTTATAATTTAGGCACACCTGTGGCTCCTCATGACTTACTCTCTACCGTCTGATATTGTGGTGGACATATAACTGCCGCCAACTCCATAATTTTCTGTTCTTCCCGTTTTAGATTCCGGACTGAGATAATATGATTGACCTACACTGACCTTGTTTGAGCAGAACTTTAAATGTCTCGTCTCTTCTTTGGCCACTGGCCAGCCTACTATGATAGGTCAGGGGTCTTCTCCTGGTCTAATACTCTTTGTCAAGTGAAGCTGGTCATGACTACGTAATATAAAGGCTGTGTCTCCTTCCCCTTCTGCTTGCCCCCCAATACTTCACACCTAGCTGGAGCTTGGAACATGCTTATTTCTCTTAGAGGTAGGTACTAGGATTGATCTCCGAGGTATACACACGTGCAGTGAAAAGTATACTACGAGGCAGAGTAAAATGCATGGCCTAAGGCTGGCCCAAACACAGCGGTGTCAAGATTAAAGAAGAGAGAGGTCTCATTTGTCATGCTCTTTGGAGATGTGGTCATAGCATAGGTCTTGAAGATGACTAGGGAAGGTGAATCAGGTAAAGGGGACAGCAGGAGCAGGGCATGGAGGCTGAACTGCTTGGCGTGTGATTGCTATAGACATTGTGATTAGTCACTTTTTCACTCAAGAGACGTATATTGAACAACTACTATATTCCCAAGGAGATTATATATATATATATATATATATATATACAGTTATATATACATATTATGTTACATGATATATAACCTCAGACTTCTAGAGGCTGACAGTTTTGTAGTTAGGAAAAGAGGGAGAGTTACTGTGCACAGACTTGTTACTGCTACGTGCCAGAGTGGGCTTCACGTTAGTCCTCAAGCACCCTCTGTAACAATCTTTGCCTTTCCCCAAGAACGGTTGGCCAATTCTCCTCTGTGTGAGCTCAAGTTCTTCTGAGAAACAGATATCATGATGCAATTCAATGTGCAAGATTTTTATTGGAGGAAATGCTGATAAGGTATAAAGGGAAGAGGGAGTAGGAGAAAGTTGAGGAGTGTCTTTAGACCATGGTGTAGGTCTGACAACTGTGAAAGGAGAAAGTGGATTGGGAAGGAAGAGCTTCAGATCATACTCCTAGAATGAGTCAGGCTAACGGGGAGTCTAACGAAGAGGCTGCCCACTAGAGGACTCCTGCATTCAGCAGGAAAGACCTAGTTCAGCACAGCCTGAGTAGAGCACGGCCTTGCTCTGAACATCGTGGGCAATCCCAAAGTTGCGGTAACTGGAGGCTGTCAACAAACTACACTCCCCGCGGAAGCTTCTCTCTTAAAAAGAGATATAAGTGGCCCACCCCTATGGCTGTTCCATATCTCCAAAACAATATTTTATACTGTATGCCATATTATTTTAATTATTGATATATTTTGTCCTCTTTGCATACCCGTATGTTTGTTTCTATCCTTCATCCCACTAAATTTAGCTTCTTGAGTACAGACCATGTACTATAATTCATTTCTGAAATTTCAGCATCTAGCAAAACATACAGTAGATATTCAGTAAATAATTACTGAACAAATGAACGAGTGATCCAATCAATCACTCAGTGAAGGGTTTTGAGAGAAGAAGTTAAATGATTGGCATCAATCTTTTGAAAGGTTATTCTGACGTTGCTGTAATTTTTGTGTTGCAACAGAAAGACCATGGACTCTTTATCTGACAGTCCTAGGCTTGAATCATATTTTAAACTGCTTATTGGGTTTGTATCTTTGGCCAAATGACCCTGCTTTTCTGAGTCTCAGTTTTCTCATTGTAAAATGAAAATAGCACTTACCTCATGGCTTTTTGTGAAGGTTAAAGAGATGATGCATATAAATGGGTGCTACAGAGCCTGGCATACAGGGGAACTTCCATCAATGTTGCTTGCTTTATCTCCTTTCCTTTTAAGATCAAATCATTCAATTGCCTGCTGAAGAGCGTGAATTTGTTTCCCTACTCTTCTTTATGAGGAGAAAGGCAGCAGAGTTAATCTCAACAGTGACCTCCATAGTCCAATATTTAACATAATAACAATCTGATTGAAGTACTTACCAGGTACATTGTCTTTCAGTCCTCTTAATAGCCTCTGAATAACTAATGCAAAAAAGTATGTAGTAAAGCTATTCTCATTTTACAGAGGGGGAAACTGAAGTTTAGGATGTTAAATAACTCACCCTAGGACACATTTCAATAAATGGAAATATTAGGATTCAAATACAAGTCTGTGTGACATCTGAGCTCCTAAACATTTTGCTGGCTCTCTAGTGATGGGTAAGCAGTTAGGAGACCCCAAGGACTGAACCCCATCCCAAGTTCTCTAAGCTTTTCCCCAAGATCCCAAGGAACTGCTTGAGGGTATTCCAATCCTGAATATCAGGAACCAGGCAATATCATCCAAAGAGGGAGGAGGATTAGGACGTGAAGAGATATCTGCTACCCTTTTGTTAGGGTGTTCTGCCCTCTGCTGGTTGCTTTTAATGCTTTTATACGAGTCATTTAAAATGCCAACACATCTTTTTATTTAGGTACCCTTGGTGCTAACCGAATTATTGCAAATAAGAACATTTCATAATATGTGTAACTATTTATAAATATGTGACTATTTGCAAGAATATGTGCGTGTGAGTGTGCTCACTCACAAAGCTATAAAGCACAACACAATCCCTGTCACATAATAGGCAATAAGACGTATTGCATGGATGAATAACTAGAAACTCACACACAGGAAGAACATGAACAATCAAAGAGTTGGATTGAGTATAGAATTAAGGTGATAGAAAAAAGAATGACACAGCTACAAGGAGTCCTGATAGTTAGCGTGGTGCGGTGACAAATAACTGATATTATCACCACCATTTTACCACTAAGGGAAAAAAATCCACAGAGAGGTTAAATACCTTGACCAAGGTCTCAGCTAAATTATTGGCCAGCAGGTATTCCAACTCAGATACCTGAGTTCAACCCGGCTTCCAGGACAGATTAACACAGCCCTGCCCTCACTCTCTAGGCTGGTAAACCTTGACTCCAAAACCTAAAATGAGTAGTGGGCTCATGGATGGTCCAGAAAGTATGAAAAGGAAGTGAGAGTCAGTGTTTGCTCACGAGTGACATGTGCAAGTGTAGATGGGGTGAGGAGCTGTAGGAAAGAGAGCTCTAGGAAGTCACCAAGACTATGAAGAGCTTGATATGAGCCTGTCACTCTCATACAGCATTTGTAAAAATTGTTTCAGATAAGTCTCAGAAATTCTGTGGGAGGTAGAATTTTCCGCAATGTTTTCAAATGAAGAAACCGAGGCTCAAAAAGTGCTCATAAGTTGAAACTTTGATGGTCAACTTTGTCTCAGGAACTGAGAAGAGGTGGCCCCCAGGTTCCAGACTTGGTAGCCAATAACAGAAGCATCTGAAAAAAGCAGGTACCACATTTAAATGGCGAGCTTGCTGGATTCTAGGACCTTGTCTAACTCAGGGTTTCTCACAGTTTAATGCGCACACGGAGACCTGTGCATTTTGCTGAAATGCAGGCTTGGATTCATTAGGTCTGGAGTGTGGCTTGCAACTGGGCTGTTCTAACCAACTCCTAGGTGATAGCAATTCTGCCAGTTCATGGACCACACTTTAGTAGCAAGAGTCTACATTGCCTCTAAGCACTCAGCTTGGGATTATGCAAAAAGTTGGTGCTCCATGTTTCTTGAACGAATAAATGAATGAATGAATGGATTGATCAATCAGTCAATGTTGACGTTTCTGCAATTACAACAGAATCATGAATCAACGATCTGTGCTCTCTTTTGAGCCTAAAATCTGTTTAGTTAACAAACCATTGCTTTCCTTATTTTGCCCTCTAGATAGTCAGACTGAGATCTTTTCATCTTCTGCTTTCCTGTTAATAAAGTTATTGGTGTGGTGAGAGGAAACACAGTTTCTCAGGCTGGGATATTTTGGAGATAACACTTTTAACTAAGAATATTTTGAAATATTGCTGAAAAATTCTGACACTTTGGGCTTTAGGAATTTTCCCACTCATTTCCTTCCTTGCCTCCCTTCCTCTTCACCTCTTTTTTTTTTTTTTTTAAACAAAAAGTAAGTGTGAAACACCTGGATTTTTGTGATTTCTATTTTCTCTTGTTTTCTGTCTCCATATGTGATGCTCTGGGGGACACGATCACTCTTCTGAATGCAGCAGCAAGTGGGGCATGTGCTCGACCTCCTTCCCCACCTCATCCCACCCAAACCCCAAATATAAACAAATTATTTTGGGAGCGATTCTGGCAATTTCCTCACTGCAGTGTCAACTAACCCATTATTTCTGGGCTGGGTATGCAAATTCAGTCATTCAGATCAGCAAAACTGGGAGGCCATCCCTGGGTACATAGACTTGACGAGTATTTCATTACCTTCAAAATAGTGCTTCCCAGCCTGCCCGTTTAACCTTTTGCTGAATACTGCTTGGAACTAATGAGATCATCCCAAACCTCAGCTGATCATTACCAGAGGCTTTGCTCCCCAGTTCCTCTGGGGAAAACAGAAAGTGCTGGAGGAAGAGGAACGAGGGCACTGTTAGGAGTGAGGACAGGCGCTTTTCTGAATTTTCAAATTTGTACCTTATTTTTGCATTCTAAGTAAAAGGCATCGGAGAAGCTAGGAAAATGTCTCAATGCCATATTGTGTATGTTTTTCTCTAAATCCAAAACTTAAAGTGGAAAATAGGTATATATACATCCATTAAAATAATGACTTTAATAAAACCTATGTTCTGATTGGGTGCTTTGAATCTCAGTCGACAGGAACAGCCAAATTAGCAGCCTTTCTATGCTTCCAATCGGCCACAAGGGGGAATTGGGTGTTTCCCACTATAATAGCAATAACAATAATAATTTATATACAGATGGTCCCCAACTTATGATGTTTCAACCCGAGATTTTTTGACTTTATGATAGTGCGAAAGCAATATGCAATCAGTAGAAACTGTAGTTTGAATTTTGATCTTTTCTGGGCTAGCAATGTGTGGTAGGATACTCTCTCATGATGCTGGCAGCAGCAGCAAGTCACAGCTCCTGGTCAGCCATGCGACCACAAGGGTAAACGACCAACACACTTAGACACGTTCTGTACCCGTAAAACCACTCTGCTTTTCACTTTCTGTACAGTAGTCAATAAATTACCTGAGATATTCAACACTTTATTATAAAACAGGCTTGGCTTAGATTATTTCGCCCAACTGTAGGGTAATGTAATGTTGTGTAATGTAATGTTAATGTTCTAAGCATGCTTAATTATGCTAGGCTAAGCTATGATGTTGGGTAGGTTAGGTATATTAAACGTAATTTTGACTTACGATACGGTATTTTCAACTTAAGATAGGTTTATAGGGATGTAACCCCATCACAAGTCAAGGAAGATCTGTATAATATTATATATTAATATAAAATATTATAGGATTATATGTTAATATATTATTAATAATAACTATGATATTATTCTAAAAGTTATTCTAAAGGTTATCAAGCCATGGCATTACAGAAATTTGGAGAAGGAAAGAAAAAAGAAAAGAAAAATCATTCCCAATCCCACCATTTTAACACAATCATAGTTAATGTTGGATTTTATTTTCTTCCTACCATTTCATTATATATACCATGTTTCAAGGGTATATACATAGTAACCTTACAATTTTGTGTTCAGTTTTTTTCACTTACCATTTTCACATATCACTACAAGCATATTTATATATGATGATCCAATATTTATGCTGATTATTTTAATAGCTTTGTAACATTTCATCAAGTAAATATGAACAGTTTACTAGCAAAACCACTACGTTGTCTTCCATTAATAAGAAAATTTCAAAGATAAAGACTAAGATGATGTGCAATAGTGCTTAGAATCCCACACCAAGATTTAAAAATGTGCTTTCTTGTACATATTTTAAACCACAGGTAAACCACCATGAAAAGAGGGTGTTGGTTGACTTGGATTCTGTTACTGGCTCGACCAGTCAAGCTACTTTCAACACCTGGCTTAATGTTAATCTTCAGTGCCTATGAAATCAAGTCTAGTGATACCTATTTAGCTTAGCTTAAAGTGCTGTGGTGAGGAGTCCATGAGGAGAAGCACATTTAGATCTGGAAAGCACATTTGTAACATATTGCAACATCATTTAGTTGCTGTCATTCTATGCTTTTTCTGTACGGCTCTTACCATGCCCTTAATCTCTGAAAGGCAAGGTAGCCTCAGCTACCTACTGGAAAGCACCGCTATCAACACCAAAATTTGATACAAACAAACAAAAGAATGCTCACGGCTGGCCAGAGTCCAGAAGAATGTTCAGCCTAAGCCAAGGTGGGCTTGGCTGGCAACTTTTGGGGCTGCCCAAGAGGTTACCTTCACTTGGGCTCTCAGAAACTCCGCCCTAGAATCCATCTTTCTCCCTCTCTCATGTTGTCACTTAGACTCCCCGATCCTCTTTCAGCTGGGATCCTGTCTCTCTTTATCCTAGGCTTGACGGTCATTTACTTCTACCTGGTTTTCTTCTGGTTTGAGCTAGAGAGGATTTCAGATTCATGAGGGCTGTGGAGAAAGTGAAGGCAAGCCAAGCTACATGTCTTAGAAGCAATAATTTGTAAAATTAAAGAATCAGAATTTTCACTCTGCTAATAAATTCTGGGACATTATTATGCACAAAATATCTCTCTGTCTCTCTCTCTGGTCTCAACAAGTTTGAGAGGGTGAGAAATAAAGTCTATCTTGCCACTTCATATAACCACTAACCAGTAGACACAATTAAGTGTGACATTCCAGTGAATATTGTTATAACAAGAGCCACAAAGTGGTAAAGCATAGTTAAGAAACCATTGATGAAAGTAAGATACGATACCATCTGATCTCAAAAGCAACAGCAAGGTGGTTACTGTCTAATAGCACCTTGTGTTACATCTTTCTTTTACTAAGGGACACAGCACAATCTGGAATGTCAAAGGAAGAATTAATACAGCCCACTCACAACTAGTTTTTCCCAGTAAGACATTATTCCATTTTTTTCCATTTATTGACTTTGAAAATTATTCTGCCAATATTTTCAGAGAATTATTTGTCTCACAAATGCCTTCCAGTGAGTCAAGATTCTTTTTAATTTTTTTTTCCATTCATACAAATTTATAGCCCAACTGTCACTTGTGTTGTTTTCGGCCCCAATGCAGAGATACTTAAGCTCTCTACATCTCTATGTGCTCCTCTGATTCTCAGTCTGCTTTGCAGTTAGGTTGGGCTATGTGACCATTTTTGGCCAATGGACTGAGCACAGAAATGACCGTTAAACCTGGCATGCCTCCTGCATCTCTTTCTGTCTCTGCTGCAGCAACCTTGGTGAAGCTCCAGACGGAGCTTCAAGATGGAAAGAGGTACAGGATAAAAGACAGCTGCTGAACCCACATCAAACTGTGATACAAGTGAAAAATAAACTTGTATTGCACTAAGCCACTGAGATTTCAGGGTTTCCCTGTTGCACAAGTTAGCATTAATTAACCTGACTAATACAGCTTTGCAACAAAGCAGGTTCAAATATCCAAATGGTTTGGGTAAGGGACACATCTGTGTACCTTGCCAGGATTTTGCACATCAAATTAGAGAACTACGGCTGCTGCATAGGTAAGTTAAATTCACTGCTCAATTATTTTCAAGAGATTGTTTTTATAATGTGAATTTTCCATAGTGTCCATAATTATCACTTTGCTGCTTCTTAGGATGTTTTAGTTATGAATGTGGTCATCTTTACTAGGCTGTTAGATGCTGAATAACTGACATTATGTGATTAGTTTCTAGCTCCAATATGACACTGCCTAAATAAAGTGTTCTGGCAGCCTGTGGTTAATGCCAAATATACGCTTTATGAATGAATGAACAAATACACCCATTTTGAATGTTTATCTCATTTTCAGAAATGGCAATTTACTGATTTGTTTCCTCATAAGACAAGTAGCCAAGTATTGTTGAGGCTATGATGTACGGTGGGAAGAGGATGCAGAATCAGAAATTCTGAATCTACATCTCTCCTCTGCAGTACCAGCTACAAGACTTTCTGTAAGATTTCTATCCTGTTCCCCGCTCCCCCTAATATAGAAAATGAGGGGATATTTCATTGGGTTGTTGTGAAAATTAAATATATGAAAGTACTGAATGTACCTGAGATCTCATCAGACACACAGCAAAGGACTTTCTCAATAAACATTAGTTATTCTCAATAAACTTTAGATTCCTCAGGGGAATCACAGTGTCGCCTAAGACATGAAGGAAAAAAAACCCTCTAGTTCAGATGATTTATGACATATGACCACCAGGTGGCACTATTGAGTCAATATCAGCATTTTTCCGGGAAAATGTCAATTCTGAAAGTCTAAAAATGTGTATTTTTCTGCTGTGATCATAACATAGATAGTTGCTAAAGATTATGAGATCTGTGTGATATAATAGCAAGAGCTGTGTGTTATATCTTTTCGTTTTTATTGCTTTCTAACACTTCAGAAATAATTCACCATTGACAGATTGTTGTTGTTGCTGTTATTATTATCATGATTATGAAGCAATGGGAATGGAGACAATTTCATTTTCTTAGCCCGAGATATTTATCAGGGAATCATCAGGTTTTCACATAGAGAAAGGGAAAGTTTTAAATTCCTTTTTCGGATAATATTTAAATTTTACCAGCGCAGAAGAAAATCTCTTTCCATAAACATTGGTCCTTGAATGATAGGAAGAAGGGTTACTTACCCTTGCCCCTCTGAGCAGCTGAGTAATATAGGCATTGCCGTTCTTCCTCCTCAACTTCTGGGGCTTTCCAAGAGGGCTCCTTCTCTTAGTCCCTTACAGACTCTTTCCCCTGGAAGCCCTCTCCTCTTCCACATGAATTCCACGGTCTCATAGACTCTGCTCCACTTCCTGCAGAGACCCTGCCTTTTTCTCCTAGTCCTCGGATCCGGGTTGACTATCATTTAGTTCCCACCGTTTCTCGGCTGTGAGCTAGTGAGGGCTTCAGAGACCTGTGGGCTGAGGAGGAAATGGAGGAGAGCTTCATTTCTCAAAAAAACCGTGGACATATTTAAACCATTTAGAAAAGTATGGACTACAACAACACCTGTGTACACACCACCTACATCTAACAAATGTTATCATTCCATCATATTTATTTCAGCTCTTAAAAAAAAATTACAAACAGCTAAACTCTCCACCCGCAATCCTATTTCCTTCTTTCTCTCCCCACAGAGAACTATCACCACCAGGGGAATCAGTAAGTGTCTCGCAATGCACATTTCGATTCTTTGGCTCCTTATTTATATGACACTTATGAAGGTAATTTTGGGCAGTGTACATAATTTTTCTGCTTTGGAAATGTAGAGAATGAGACAGGCAGAGGTGGGATCATTCCGTGCTCGCTTACCCTTCATCCCTCCCTGCACTTAGAGACCTAGGCTGCTGTCTGACCCCGGCTTTCTTTCATGTTCTCATTTCTCAGGATGCTGGCATAGAAAGGAGCATGTTATTTAGACTCAAAGGGCATAGGTTCAGTCCCAGCTTTGCTGTGAATGAAATAGAAGGCCTGGGGCAAATCGCATCATTCCTCTGAGCTACATCAGGTTATCAATACAAACTGTCTAAAATAATTCTGTTTCCATGGGGATCATTAATTTAATCTACAACTACATATTGTAGATTTTTATTGCAATTGAAAATTATGTATTTCTAGTGCTTCGCTTCAGAAATGCAAACTCACATAAGACAGTATCTCTAGAAAAAAATCCCGTTCTTGAGTGGAAAACAGGTGTATTAAAAATAATTACTGTTGGACGTGCTCAGTATTATACTCGAGGCATCTTTTAACTGCTGTGGGAGCCCAGGAGAGGAAAAGGTTAGCTGTGCCCTTGGCATCTGAGGGAGCTTTGTTGTTGTTGTTTGTTTGCCTATTTTTGCTTTTGATTTTTTTAAGGTGACAATCTGAGTTGTGCTACAGAAATAGGATGGAGCAAAAAGGAGGAATCAACGTTTATTTGGCACTTACTAAATGCCAGGTGCCACACATACCTGATCTCACTTACTTTCTCACCTGCTCATTCATATTTTTCCTTTCTTTATCTAAAGCTTATACTGTGCCTAGTATTAAGAAAATGATATTTTGTCCCTGTTTTCCAGATAAGGAAGCTGAGACTCAGAGAGGAAAGACAGGCATCCAACATCAAAGGGAAATTAAGGGCTGCAAGCAGGTCCCCATACCCTCTCACGGCACCCCTGGGTCAGGGTAGGGAGCAATGATGGGGGTCAAGAGGCCTGGGCCCAGCCTCTACTCATTCCCCTCTGAATCAAAGTTATTTTGGGATAACTCTTCCAAGTCAAAAATGGCTTTATTTTATTGGCTAATTTGCCAGCATCTCACAGTGTGCCTCCTTCCTCCTCCTCAAAGCTCTCAGCTACCTGGCCTTCTAAGACCCCACCTGTCTTGATTTTTCTTGTATCTCTTCCTACATCCTCTCAGCCTCCTCAGAGGCCCACATCTTGCAAGTGGCTGCATCCAGGGTCCCTCTACAACCCATTGCTATTTTCACTGTACACATTGTATCACAAGCCCTCACAGCTATTCTCACAGTTTGAACCCCAACCCACACACCCAGCACTCTTTACCCAGCTCTGGCTCTCACCATTGGGTGTCACTTTAGAGCTTTCTCATCAGAGAGGCATTTCCTGAACGTCAGAGAGTCAGGTCTCAGTCTTACATCCTCCTGACTTTTTCCTTCATAACACTAATTTATGATGTTAAATTATATAACTTTATGTGGTTTTTGGCTTACGACTTTTCTCCTCTTCCAAATTCTAAGTTCCATGAAAACAGACTGTGTCTGTTAGTTTGAAATTGCATATCCATTGTCTAGCATGACAACTGTACATAGTACATGCTAAATAAATATTTGTTGAAAGAAACACAAAAGCAAACTCCAAAACATTCATCTTTGATTTAAACCACATCTCTTTTGTGAATTCGCAGCCCACACATCTGACTTGCCAGTGAATGCCTGGCAGACACTGCATACACAAGAGGAATGCCTGCATCAAAATCTGCTTCCTCCTATATTCTCTAAATGGCTAAATGGCTTTGGGCCCCCTGCCACACGTGGGCAACCACAGCCTGAGTTTCCCATTTATCAGAGACTTCTCTCTCTCCCTCTCTTCTCCTCCATTCAAATAATTGCCCATTCATGCTGACTGTCCTACTAAATATTTTGTAAGTCTCCTCCCTTGTTTTCACCACACCCATGTGCTTATGGACCTACTTCAAACCCCCATGTTCTCTCACTAGTATCACTTGCAACAGGTTTTATTTAAAGCTACCCTTTTAGTTTGCCTTCCCAAACTTCGTACTTCTGTGTCCCACCTTCAGAATCTCTTTTCCTATATTCATCATATCTCTGTAGCAACTCTACTGTTATTTATGTTATTAAAAATAGACTTTGACCTTCTTTTTGGAAGTGGCTAAATTTTTGCTAAGCCATAGTATAAATGAAATCAGTTTTCATATGCTAGTCATAATTTTTCTACTAAGCAATGAACATATAATTATTAACATTCAAAATATTAATTTAGGTGCCACCTAAAATCACATCACTTCACACATCCCTTGTGGAATGTAACACATTCTCCAAACACTGACTTGGTCCTTACTGCATACTATTCATGTTGTAAGTAGCTTCCGCTACCATATCTAATTGAACATTCTGTGTCTTTTCTAATTGCATTATTATAGTAACATCCATAATAAGTATGATTATCTCTATTTTACACAAGAGAAAATTGGAGGTTAAGTAATGAGCCCACCTGGTAAGTAAGGGACTGGGAAGGAGCCAGTCTGGGTGACAGATCCCACTTTGGCTCAGGGCTCTGCTGTCGTTACCCAGGCTCGCTACTGTCAGCCATGTTCCCTTCAATCCTGAACGCTCAAATTCCTTGGGTCACACCCTTCAATGTCACCCTATTGCTTATAGGAGAAAGTCCATATACCTTAGCACAATACATCAGACCCCCACTGGTGTGGTGCCTTCTTTCCTCCCTGTCCTGTCTCATCTTTCACATGCCCTGCCTTGTGCTCTGTGCTCCAGGAACTCTGACCTGCTGGTTGGAGCTCACACCTTCTGGGTGAATTCTGGATTCTGGCCTCTGTTAATGCTGTCTTCTAAGGTTGGAAGGCTCATCTCTCCACTGCTCTGCCTTTCCTTATCTGTCCTTACTTACCTCTTCTCCTCTGTTAACACTTAAATGCAGCCTCATCTCCTTTAAAATTCCTTCCTGAGGGCTCCTTCCCCCATTCCCAGGTTGGGTTGCTTGTCTGTCTCCTAACACTACACACATATCTATCTCACCTCACCGTATCATATTACAACTACCTGCTGTGTTTCTATCTCCTTCTAGAAAGGTGATGTCCTCTACAGAGAGGACCTGTGTTTTTTTTACTCACTTCTGTGTTCAGCAAATCTAACCCAGAACCAGGTTCAACGAATCATATTTAAATACATGAACAAATTCTCTCTACTGAAAAACTTCAAGAGAATAGGAACTCAGCTCCATCTTTGTATTAGTTTCCCAAATAAGACATAAGTGTTTGTTGAAATAAACTATTGAAACCTCTATGGCATTTAGGACATTATCCTGTTATTCTGATCTAATTTAAAACTAGATTCTTTTCTAGTTGGCTTTCAGAGACAATATTAAATCATGTGGTCATCTTGTTTTTTACAGGCAGGTGACCTTTTATTGTAGAAAAGAGGAGCTCTTTAGGCCTCTGTGGTTTGTTCCTTTAAGAACCTAACTATTCAGCCTTCTGAGAAGCATGCCTCTTATTTCTGTTGATGAAGACGTTACCCAGGAAATAGCTTCCAGAATTCTGACTGCTCAGCTTTTGGATTGCTTGATAACTCTTTTTAATTAGCCCCTTGGTAATCATTCCTCTCTCCAAAAATGCCATTTTGCTGTAGGGAGACAAGGACAATCTCTTTTTCCCCAAGAGATAATCCTGGATCTCCACTGCAGAATCAGATAAAAGTTGTAACGTATTTCGGAAGAACTTGTTATCAAAATGTGTATGCTAAACCAATGTTGCCCATCTCTGTGCACTGAATACAGTTCATTTTCTGGTGACATTTGTAGGTCACATACTTTTTATTTTGAATCAGGCTATGTTTTCAACCATTTTGATCTTCATTTAACACCCTACCCCTTTTTCTTTCCAGTAGATTTACCTTTTCCCTACTGGATGAAATGGTACCCAGACCTGGGGAATTAGCAAATTCAATTCCCCCTTAGCTTTCACTTACACTGTTCAAACTACCTCAGTCAGAATAAGTTCCTTCTCTTAAAGTGGGGAAGAGGGCATCATTTCATTTCTATTTCTATGGGAACCTTCTAGAATTGAGCTTGGTGTGTAAATTTCTCTCGTACTGAGAAGCATGCTCCTGGAGGACACAGGACACAGCTTTCTCGCCTTTGCATTTTCAGGGCTTGCACACGGTGGGCTGTTTAAGTATTTGTTGAGATGAATGAAAATAAAATGTGTGGTTTCTTTGTCTCCACGTTTTCCCATCTTTGGCAGAAAGACCTTCATAAAACAAAGATCTGACAAGTCTGCCTGAGACAGTGGGAATCTGCTGGGATCTGGCATTGTGTGCTGCTCCATTGTCATCTCTTCTTGCTCCTTACTTGGCATCTGAATCCCTTGGAGCTCCTAGGGAGCTGCTTGAGCCTCACCTCCAGCCCTATCCTGCCCACATCCCAACTCTGCTCTGTGTTCTGAGCATGACTTGTGTTTATCATATCCTAACACTTGATGACTGGAAATAAGATCTTTGAGGGGTGGGAATGATCTGGATTCTCTTATTCAAAGTCATATTCTGGGTGCCTGGTATAGCATATAGCACAGAGTAGGTGCTGAGCTAGGCAATAATTATTAAATGCACAAGAAGTAAATAAAGGAATACACACTCTTCACTACAGTGTCCTCCCTTGCCCTCCTACTTGCTCCCCCCCTTCTTCTGCCAACTCAAACTCATGTTCTGTGATTCAGTTCAGATACATCATCCTGTGGGAGCCTTCCCAGATCATCCCCTGGCCCTCGGATGAGGTCGCCCTCCTCCGCAATCTCATAATGCCTTTCTAGACGCTCCTCCTTGCCTTTATCACATTACACTGTAATTCTCTCTTTATTGGTCTCTCTTGCTCTCCTACAAGATTGTGGGCTATGTGAAGGTGGAAATTTTAACTCAATCATCCTAGTTTTCCTGCCTCTTTGGGCTCTACTTACAGGAAACACTAAAGATATATTTGTTGAATAGATGGACAAGAGATATGTAAGAGTTTGCTGCAATACTGTATCCTTTGAAATTGGGAAGTGAGCCCAAACAACAAAGATCAATTGAAATACCACTATCTCTCTAGTGAGGTGCAACTAAGAAAACGGACAGCACAATCAAAGAAACAGATCAACGATCTGCAGGTCTTTGGGGTCTAGAAAATGTTTTTGCAAGCCCTCCATTGATTCCCAGAGACCTGCTGGGACTCAGGTGATAATTATCAATGTGCAGACAAAGAAAACAAGAGAAATGAAGCATCTTTAAATATATTCAAAGCCAAATGTCTCCAGTTGGGATATCAGCAAGTAATTCCCCAGGAGAGATGACAGCTACTGCTGAAGGATGTTGGGACGAGGAAGTCAGTGAAAGGTTATGTTTTAGTAAAAGGAGACTGCACAATATCTAACTATAAACTATTGTTCTTGAAAAAAGTGGGCATTTATAATACCTGACTATTCTGGTGTTCTGAGACCAATTTCAATGGGTCTGTGTGTGGGGTGGGGGTGGGGGTGGCATCCCACACCAACAACGAGAAATTCTCCTGACACCAGCTGGGCATCCTACAAGTCAACACAATTCTGACACTCTCTACCCAGAGATAGCATCAGATCTCACAGGTTAAGAGTTCAGTCCTACAAGATACCCCCCTCCACGTCACCTCCCACTTCAGATGCTAGGCACAAACACAAGTTACTACTTGTGCTTCTGACTGACTGCCTATAGATCAGAGGTTCAAACAACACCTCCCATGGACTTTAGGTGCTAGTTGCAAGTCCAGGTTGTTACCTGTACTTCTGACCAATTGGCTATAAATCAGAGGTTCTCACAACCTCCTCCTCCACTTCGATTAATTTGCTAGAGCAGCTCACAGACCTCAGAGAAACATTTTACTTACTAGATTGCCAGTTTATTGTAAAAGGATATAACTCTGGAACAGCTAGACAGAACAGATGCATGGGGCAAGGCATGGGAAAAGGGCACGGAGTTTCCATGTCTCCATACCCCCCTCCAGCGGTGTCATTCTCTTAGGATCTTAACGTGTTCACCAACTCAGAAGCTTTCCAAACCTCATCCTTTTGATTTTTATGGAGGTTTCATTACATAGTCATGATTTATTAAATCATTCGCCATTGGCGATTGATTCAACCTCCAGCCTTTCTCCCCTCCTCGATGTTGAGGGGGAGGAAGATACTAAAAGTTCCAACCCTCTGTGTGGTTGGTTCCCTTGGCAACCAGCCTCCATCCTTAGGTTACCTAAGGACTTTCTAAAAGTTACCTCACTAATGTAACACACCGTTATCACTCATATCACAAGAAATTCCAAGGGCTTTAGAAGCTCTGAGCCAGGAAGGAGGCCAAAGACCAAATACACATGTCTTATTATAAATCACAATATCATACTGACTGTGGACACTTATAATACCAAGAACTTTGAAAAGTGTTCCTTTAACATTGTTTTATAGATGAGGAAAATGAAGCTCAAGGAATGAAATTGCTCATTTTTGCCTATTTTGCTCTAAAAACATGGAATCCATGAAAATATAAGGTAGTGGTTAGGAGTATGCACTTGGAGTCAAGTTAACCTCAATTGCAATCCATTTTCTGCTCACAACTGACTATATCACTTTAGTCAAGTTACTTCATCTCCCTCTCCTTTTTTTCTTTCTGCAAAACAGGGCAAGTTATGGTACCTTCCTCATGGAGGTGGTGGGGGAATGAAATCAGCCAATTCAAGTAAAGTACAATACAGTTAGTTATTACTTTGATGGGAAAAATTATAATAGCTCTTCAAATTATTTCAGAAGAGCTAATGGGAAAGCTTCAAGCCCTTATTGGGGTATGTGTCCAAATTACCTGCCTGTGCAGGAGTGTACATGCCTAGCCCTCCCCCACGCCAGCCCCATGCTGAGAACTCATGGTTTTCCTGTTCCCACAATCCTGACCCCTGCTGGTGGCATCCTCTAACTCCCAGCCCCCCTCACTTAATGTTCACACAATTCCAGAGCAATTACTTGCAATCAAGGGGTTTGGGGGATGGACAGGAATGGAAGAGAGAGAGCATTCATTCTCATACTTCCCTTCTCAAAGTGGCTAGGGAAAATCCCTAATTCTCAGTCTTCTCCAGCTGTTCGCCTAGTTCTGTGCCACTGTCTTTATGCCTTCTACAAACACAATTAACATGCTGTTAAACCTTGCACAGTGGTCACTGAAATAGAGCCTTGCTTCAATATGTGTAACTTAAACAAGGTTACCTGGCTAATAAATGTTAGACTTAGGATTCATTCAGGAATATCATCATGTGTCTCAGGTTATTGAATCAATTCTCTCATTCGAAATTACTTAAGGGATACTTACCATATGCCAGGTACTTTACAAGGCACTTAGGGACAGGGTGTCACCTCTGCCCTTAGGTAGTTATAGTCCAGTAGGAACAGTAAGTCCTATTAAAGGAGTAATAAAATATATAATGCAATAGGAGCTCAGAGTGGGGACACTTCCAGATGTGAAATCCAGGTCTCTTACTATCCCCACAACCCAATAAATGGCTGTGGAATTGAATTGAAACAGTGTTCCTATTTATGTAGTATTGCATTATCTTACTTTGGGTTTCATTCAATAGCCATGGTATAGGCAGATTAGTCAAATGAAGCTCCAATAGCAAACTTACATGTTTACCTCTACTTAAAAACAGGTTGGGCCAGCCCCGTGGCTTAGTGGTTAAGTGCGTGTGCTCTACTACTGGCGGCCCGGGTTCGGATCCCGGGCACGCATAGACACACCGCTTCTCCGGCCATGCTGAGGCCGCGTCCCACATACAGCAACTAGAAGGATGTGCAACTATGGCATACAGCTGTCTATTGGGGCTTTGGGGAAAAAAAAAGGAGGAGGATTGGCAATAGAAGTTGGCTCAGAGCCAGTCTTCCTCAGCAAAAAGAGGAGGATTAGCATCGATGTTAGCTCAGGGCTTATCTTCCTCACAAAAAAAAAAAAAGGTTACATTATGGGAAGCTTAAAATTTAAAGTTTTAAAAACAAAGCTCTCGGTTCATAAACTCAACAGTAACCCTTTTATAGAGTCCGCTAAATCCAAGTGATAGTGAAGTGCTGTTGGCAAACTTCAACTCTGCTATGTGATGGTGGATCTATGAATGTTCCTAAGGTGAAAGTTCATAAGTGAAAAGATCATAACTAGCAAATTTATAAATAGAAGCGCTTCCTTACTTGTTGTTAATCTTATAGTTACAAAAAGTTGTAGGAACCTGAAACCCTCGCTTCAGATTTCCTGCCTCACAGTGCATATCTCTACATGTTCCTGGTCCTTGTGCCCTGAATCAAAAAAAAAAAAATATTTTAAATTAACAATTATCCATAATAATTGCTGAGTGAAATGAGTCATGGATCTCAGAGCTGTGAGATAGAATTGATATGATGGTGGTGGTGGTGGTGGTGGTGGTGGTGACGAAATTAATAATAATAGAAACTAATAACTATTGAGCACATGCTAAATCAAGGCATCGGACTAAAGTATGTACATATATTATTTCATTTAATCTTTACAAAAATCCATTAAGCATCCTGGATTTCAGATGAGGAAGCTAACGCTTTGAGGCTTTCCAGCCATCACAAAACAGCAAGCTGCAGAGCTGGGACTTGACCCCAGGGGGGTTTGAGTTCAGAGACAAGCCCCTAATACCACGCATGATTCCTCAGTTTCATTAATCAAGTCTCTTTCACTTCACAATTGTAATTGAAATCTAAGAGGTTATATCTTATGCCTGACGTCAGTCAGTGAGTGACAAAAGATGACTAGAACCTAAGTGTCCTGACTCTAAGCTTCTATTGTTTGAGATTTTCTTTTTTTTTAACAGTTTATCAAACACAATCAGTGCAATTCTCAGTCAAGATGTTTTCCCTCTTAGCATCTTTGGGTCAGTAAAATCCATCCCATGGCTCATTCTTATTCTTCAAGTCTCAGTTTAAATATTTCTCTATCAGTCACGACAGGCTGAGTTACACTGCTGTTAAAAAGAATCTTAGTGGCTTAAAGAAACAAAGCTTTACTTCTTGTTCGTACTCTATGCCCATTAAACGGAAGCTCATGGTCATGCTCTGAGCATCCTTTCCCAGGTCAATGAAGCACCTGTGATCTGGGAGGTGTCTGGTCCCTATGCAGAAAGAAGGAGATTGCTGAGCATCTGAAACCATCATTCAGTCCTGTGACTGGAGGTCACTCATTTGTGTCCATTCATCTCTTTAGCTGAAAATAAAGACATGGACCCACCCAACCACAAGAGGGCCAGGAAGAAGGGCCCTACTATTTGCCTGGACATCAGAGAGCCAGAAATTCTCTCTGAATATCCTTGAGGACCTTCATAGTGACTTCTTCAGAGAAGACTCAGAGCCCCTTCCTCCTTATTCTCATCAGTGGCTGCATTCCTCCACTTAAGGCCACTGGTCCTGTGATTATACTTTCCTGTCAGGTTCTCCCCTTTCTTACTGTTACTAGTCCTGGGGTGCTTTCTCATCCTATGCCTATCTCACCCCATCAATAACCTTATAGATTGTCCTTTCATTAGGCTATCTTTAGCTATCCCTTTGAGTGATATCTCTTTCTTTCTGGCTCTTGAATGTCCCCAAACCAGTAAACTCATGTCTAAACTTAGATATACTCTCTTATTCTTCCCCAAAAGGAATTGATATCCCTATTGAAACCTCCATTCTCTCCTTGACACACTGCAACAGGTTTTCTGCTTATTCTGCTCTCTTGTTATGGTTCTCTCCAAAGTTACAAGTAATCTCCATATGACAAAGTAAATGGATAATTTTATTTTCTTATCACATTCCAATTCTTTTTCTACCTGCAAAGTTAGGAGCAGAACAAATCAACAAGTCTGCTGCCTAAAAGCAGATATCCAACTAACAACACAGATACTAGGTGTCCCTTAGTCTTTAGACCATGACCATTGGGATTAGGGTAGGGGTTGGATCTAGTGCCTTGTGGGGAGCACAGGGAACATCACACTCACAAAATTACCACCAATCTTTTTCCTTCCTTTGGCCATCTTCTTATATAAATGGGAATACAGGGAGCTGGATGATAACTGAGACACTGGCTTTTCATTGCCTTGAAGAAAGTGTCTCCCCCAAATGTTTACAGCTGTCCTTAGGATCTGTAAGTACTTTATACATCTTTGCCCTCAGATTTGGCTCCCCATCCCTGATTTGAGGACCATGGTATAGTCTCATTCAGTATACTGCTATACCTTTTATTTCAGTTATCTATCCATTGCTACATAAATAAATTACTCAAAATTTAGTACCCAAAAACAACAAACATTTATTATGTCTTATGATTTTGCAGTTCAGGAACTTGAGCAAGGCTCAGCTAGAGGATTCTTCTACAACGTGTTGGAGCTGGCTTGCATCAGCTTATAAGAGGCAATTGTTAAATACTCAGGAATTTTGTAGCTCTACGGCTAAAACTGCAATAGCTTGAAATCAGCCATGGTGGAAATATTTACATCACAGAAATTGGCAAACACTAGAACATTTTTAATTTTTTCCCCAGAGGGCCAGTTTACCCCCACACCACTGCTTTTGTTAGACATATCCTTGACAGTGGTCAGTATTCAGATGGAAATGGGCTGGTCTGGAGAGTCCAAGAAGGCTTCACTCATGTGCTGGCATCTTAGTGCAAAGGGCTAGAAGGTTCAGCTGGGACTGTGGGTCAGAGCACCTATACATGGCCTCTACAGCATGGTGGTCTCAGGGTATTCAGACATTTTATATGGCCACTCAAAGCTCCTGGTGCCAATGTTGCAAGAGCCCATGTAGAACCTGCAAAGCATTTTATGACTTAGCTTTATGTGCCACATTAATTTGTCAATCAAGTTACTATGTCCACCTCAGATCCAAAGGAATTAGACTTTGTCTCTCAAGGGAGGGAGTAGTATAGAGTTAGTGACTACCTTAGATGTCCTTCTTAGATGGTAGACACACACAAACACATAAATGAATATAATTGCCTTATTAATATCTCAGCCTTAATGTTTTACAGGCATCTCTAACTCATCACGTTCAAAACTGGATTCATATTCTTTCCCTTATATTAGTTAGAATAAATCCTGCCAGCTGCTATAACATACAAATCCTGAAAAGTTAACTGCTCCCTCTGTTCAGTGTGGTCATGAGAGGGCCAGTACTCCATGCAGGCATTCAGGGACTCAGGCTCTTTCAATACTAGGGCTCTGCTATCTTTCACAGGTGGTTTCAAGGCCTCAAGTTTCCTCTTAATCCATGTTGGCTGGCAGAAAGAGGAAAGGAGCATGGAGATCATTTGAGAGTTTTCAGGGCCTGGACCCTTTCCTTCCACACTTGGTACCAACTTTATCTTCTTCTTAAGGGAGACAACTCAAAGCTCCATTTAGACATTTCCTCCACTCCAAAGCTGGGGTCTATGGGTGAGGTACAGTCCTCTCCAACAGAGCAGATACTGTTTCTTGTGGTTTAGTGACCCATGAATGAAAATGCAAGTTATGTTTCCCCACAAGTTCCCACTACCAGCAAATAGAGAATGATGCAGGATAACTGCAGTAAAACTTCCATCTGGACAAGGGAAAAGGAGAAAACACACATCAGCTCCTGGTACATAGTAATCCACGTCCAATTGTTGCTGGACAGAAATTTTGAAAGTTTTCTACTGTAAGAGAGGGGAGAAGCTCCTACTTGGGCCCCCATTCTGCTCTCAAGCAGGAACACTCCCTCCTATTGTACTTTAAGATCTCTGGTTGACCTTCTAGGGGGTTCCTTTGTGTCTATAATCTCCCTTGGTCGCATCTGAAGGGGTGTGAGGAATATTTCCTTCCTGCATTGCTTTTTCAGCAATCCCGCTCATGGAAGATGGGTGACTGCAGAGTTATTTTGCGTCTTGAACAAAGTCTTTTTTTACCTCTTCTATTATTATCTTTATCCTAGTTTCATATTTTATTTGGAAAAACAATTTCCTTACACATTTTGCAAGCTTCTGATTTATTTCTTACTAGTCAATCTCATGTGTTCGTTACCATGCCCAAAGTTCTTTCAGATTCTTCAGTCTGATTTATTTCTTCACTCTTCACCATGAGGCCTCTTTCTTTCTCTAGAGAAAAGTAGCTACTATCTTGAGGTATTCTGAAACAATATCTGGGAAGGCCACACCCTTCTTCTAATTTTTGCCACAGGGCTGAGTGCTTTTGTTCAACTGAGAAGTTGTAGTGGGTCTTTCACACAAAACTTTTTAAAATTGCATCTTTTACAATTGGAATAGTTAGGTTTCCCAACCCTGTACAGCTCTGAATTTCTAGACTTTGGTGTTCTCTTTCTCTTCTGCTTGCCAACCAGCCAATTCTTTCCTGAGCAATTTTTTTTCTTTTGTTTAATCCTTGCCAATTACACCAAATAACAATACACACTAGTAAAATCTGTTTGCAATCTATTTTTCAGCTCAAGAGAAGCATGATCTGCCTTTCACGTTATCAGGACAATTTTATCAAGTGAGTCGCTACTGTATAGCATGGATTTCTAGCCAACCAGTGGCCACCCTGTCACATGCCAATCAACTGCTAAAGAAATGACCCTTAGTAGTGTTTATTTTGTTTTGTCTAGTTTCTATTGTTCATTTGTTTTTGTTTTTACAGCAACTCACTACATCGAGGTACTAATTTCTGATTTAGTCCGGGTAAGCTAACATCTGTGAGAAACAACATCAGACTTCACTGGTTTAATATCGCAAAGGACTTTTCCTCATCCACATGATGGTCCAATCTGTGCATGGTCGTTTCCTTTCAGCAGTGACTCACAGTCCCAAGCTGATTCCATTTTGTGGCTCCAAAATTACCCTGAGGTCCCCCACTCGGCAACCAGAAGAAGAAAACCTGGAGGTTCATGTGGAGATTTTAGGGGCTGCGACTAGAAGTGACACACGTCATTTATGCCCATATTCCATTGTCTAGAACTCAGTCTCATAGGTCTACAATACCATCTTCCTGTGGGACTAGGAGGAAAAGTATACAGATTTGTGACTATATAGCATTGTCTCAATCACAGTCCCCAAATGGATCCCTTTCTACATTTTGTATCTAATTGAATCATAACATCTTACTTTGCCCAGAGACAGAGGTCAAGGAGTAAGGCTTCCATATCTAATCTTTCCCGAAGTTCTATCCTGTCGATATCTCTTTCTATCATGTCCTTTTTTTCTACTGTGACAACCACTGTCCTAGTTCAGACATTCATTTTTGCTCTGTGGGAATTTTTTCGATCGCCACCTACCTGGTCTGCCTACCTCCCGTCAAGACTCTGCCAAGCTAAGGTCCACCCTGCTACTAGACTTTTTTAATGAAGTGAAAATATGACCATCTTCCTTCAGGGCTTTAAATCTTTCAATCACTCCCTGTGTCTTTTAGGATAAGCATTATATTTCTTTGAAACACAAAGCCCTCTTAATGATCCGTCCCTTTTCACCCAGAGTTTACCTTTTGCCTCTCCTTTCTCTTCACTTTTTGCTTCAACCAATGCCAACCACTTTTTTTAATTAAATTTTTTATTTGTGATAATTGTAGATTCACATGCAGTTGTCAGAAATCATTCCCAATGTTTTAACTCCTGAAATCTATCATGCCTCTACTTCTCCAACAAACCTCCAGAGGGACTTTTCTATCTGACTTTTACCAACAATTTAATCCTTGTTTCAATGATTACCTTCAGTGGGAATCCTTCTCCTCTGTGTTGCCCTCCCGCCTCACTGTGTACATATCTTCACCTTCGTATACAACGTGCAAAGTTGGCTTGCTGGACAGTCCACTTACTATATGGGGGGACCATTTCTTTTTCAACCTCATAACCCTTAGTTATGGCTCAGCTCTTAGTCCATAGAAGGTACTCAGTAAATGACTGTTGATTACTACTTGGCAAAATCTGTAATAGCTAAGCATTCAGGATCTGGATTGATATTCGTGCAATAAAAGATTAACTCAGCATCTGGAGTACTCAAACTCTGCACATTTCAAAGAAAACACTGACTCTTAACAAGCTTCTGTGAGATAACCTCTAAGCCCTTGGAAAATCCTGCCTGAGAAGAGTACCTTGTATACCTAGGGCCTTAGGCCACTCCAGTTTATGCTAACAGTGTTATTTATGGTGGGGTCCTTGGGTCAAGCTATATCAGTTTGATATTTGGAGGAACTAGAGATCAAGAAACTAAGATCAGCCAAGTGGGTATCCGTGTCTACATGACTTACTGCCAATGGAAACCTTAGACACAGAGGCTCAGGTGAGCTTCGCTGGTTGGTGATACTCCATACGCATTGGTACAGATGGTTGCAAGGAGAACTAAGCACTGCCTATACTACTCTACTGGGAGACAACAATTGGAAGATCATGCCTGGTCTCTCCTGAACACTACCCTATTTGTCTTTGCTGAATTTCATCTCTATCCTTTTGCTGTGATAAACTGTAACCATGAGTCTAGCAACTTTTCAGAGATCTGTGAGTCCTTCTAGTAAATTGTCGACCTAAAAGTGGTCTTGGGGACCCAAAATAGAACTGTATCTGCTTTCAAAACTAATTAGTTGTGTGACCATGGACAGACAAGTCAAACTCTGCAGGCTTTAGTTTTATCATCTGATATGTCAGATAGTAATATCGGTGCTTACCTCATTGCGATCTAGTGATGATTCAATATTGCATGTAAAGTGCTGGATTTATAATTAGTGATCAATAAATATCAGCTATTATAACTGTCATAATTACCATACTCTGAGAATTTCCATGTTATTACATATTTTATAGTTTTTGTAAATGTTATTTTAAAACACCTTTATCTTCCATTAAAGACAACATTATGGTTTATTTAGCCACTCCTTTGTTGTTGAAAGTTAAGCCTCTAAATAAACATAAATAACATGGTACTGAGTCTACACATCATAATTTCTATATTTAGGATTATTTCCTTAAGACACATTCTAGAGATGAAATTTCTCAGTCAAAAGATTAAACATTTTAATGTTTCTTGATGAATACTGACAGACTGATTTCCAAATACTATTTTGCACTTTTAATAGCAGAGTAAAATTTGATCCATTTTCTTAGACCCATGACGACATAGGAAATAAATGATTTCTTTTGATTAAACATCTCAGAGTAACCAATCGTCCTAATGTGACCATAAATTTCCTGTGAATGAACTGAAAAAATAATTTTTGCTCTCTCTGGTTCTGAAAATGGACGATCCATACAATTTTCACAGACTTCAGTTGAGTATATTCTCCATTCCTCTAAGCATAAGGCAAAAATTCACCTAATAAATGCATCATAATGTAGAAAAAATTAACTTCTATTAGTAAATCTGCATCTATTAGAGAGGATTAAGGGGAAAGGAAAACATTTTTACCTTTAGTTTCACAGAAGGAATTAATTCATTAGGCAGAGTTATGTTAATCTTATTCATGCGTAATGTGATAGTCTTGTCATTAATGTTTGCACAAATCTGAGGTAGGAAATGAATAATTTTCCAGAGGTGAATTTTAATTTTGGCTTCTCCGAGTATATCATTGACATTATTGCATTTTCACCTTTCCTACACCTCTGATAATAAAGTAAGGGTGACAGGTCAAATAAAATTTGTAGCAGCATACTAATCTTTTATACTTTCATCTGTATATTGAAACTTTCTTAATGTTTAGGTTCCAGCTGATAATTGACGTGTAGGAACACAACACAGATATCTCGTGAACTCCAGCTGTTAGAGGAAACTGGACATTTCTCTGAATGTCTTGAGATCACAAAACGACGTGCTGGCCAACCATGGATGCTCTTAAAGAGTGAAGAATTGCAGGCTGATTTTGCCCTCCCCCTTAAAACTTAGCAGCAGAAGACATCTGTAGTAAGCATCCTGAGGATCTCTCTAAGGTGAGAGCTTCTAGGGATGCTGTATAGAAGCTGTGGCTACCAAATCAGTACAGGAACTTGCAGGTCCTTCCTGTTTACTGCACCAAACTTACTACTACTGTTCCTTTAAACCACCTGATTCCCTGGATTTGCCTTAAATGCTGCCTCAGAGCCCAGGGTCAAATTGTTCCTGGTTCCTATGCTGTCCTCTTCCCATCTCTGAACGGCCAAGTTCTGAACAGCCCTCCAGACTCAGCTGAAATGTGTCTTCCCAAGATTCTTTCTCTATCTCTGCCATGGAATGTTCCATTTGCTCAGCTTATTTTCAAGCTTGTGTCATAGCAATTTCTGTATATGTCCACTCTCTTCTATAAACTATCAAACTCTCAAGGAAACCACATAGTACTAACTATGAAAAGGATTGTGGATTCTCAAGGAAAATTCTCAAGGAAAGGAATTTTGTCTGATTTACCTTTATATTTCCAACAGACTTGCACATAGCAGTTGTTAAAGGAGAGCATGATGAATGAATAAATGAGCACAAATACATACTCGGATGATTAAAGGCTATTGTGTAAACGTGCACTACAGTACGAAAAAAATTCTGGTTTTAGGGACATTCTTTCCTTCTTTAATTAAAAGAATATTTGTTAAACACCTGCTATGTCCCAGACACAGCTCGAATCCTGGTTCTGCTTTTAATAAGCTATGTGATTTTAGACAAAGTACTTAACCTATCTGAGTCTCAGTTTCCTCATCCATAAAGTGAAGATAATGGTCTTTAACTTGCCAGGATTTTGTGAGCATTCAATGTGAAAAATTACATAAAGCTCTCAGCAAAGTATTTGCTTAATCATTAATATTTTCCTTCTTCCTTGAAATTCCATTGGACAAAAAATATAAATCAATAAAAAAAATGATCGCTTTTGCAGTTAGTACTATACGGTTTTCTGTGCTTCAGATAAAAGAAAACCAGAAGTAAGGAAACTACTTCTCAAAAATAGTCGAGTCTTGACTTCTAGGATATATAAAGGATATTTCTGATACTAGAATATGTAACAATATGTTCTTACATTTCTATGATGTACTGTGTCCCAGGAATCCTGTGAGTTGGAAGGGGCTTAATCCTGTTTTTTCTGATGTAGAAACTGAGGCTCAGAGGAGTCAAGTGGCTTCCTCATGGCTGTACAGACAGAAAGCACCAGAGTGAGAAGGTGTACCTTCTTCTCCTAACACCCACAGAACACTTTCCAATCTCTGAAATCTCCATCTGTAAGAGGTGCAGTTGCCTAAACGTGCCCTTCAGCAGAGAATTCTCTCATCAGTAGCCGTCTACCCATTATTTTCCCAGTGTGCTCAATCTCCAGCAGGCCTCTCTCTTTTGAGCTCCCAGCCTCCCACCCCTGGAATCCTGCAAGCAAGGCTTGGTAAATGTGTCATCAAGTCAGTGTGTCACAAATCCATCAGCATTTCCCAGCTCTGTCATGACACTGCCAGAACCCTGTAGGCACAGCCCAGGTAGACGCTGGTGAGCTGTAACAGGAAAACAAATGAGCCGCTTCCAATGAGCTGGAACCTTCTGCCTGAGTAAATGTTTCAAGGGATTTGTTTGCTTCCTGCAGCTGGCTAAGTAGTTTTGGTGACTGTGACAACCGTTTCCATGGATTTGTTTTTACCGCTCATCAGGCTTGACACACGGTCATTCTGTTCTATAATTTCCATGGTGGAAGTGCTTTGTGATGAGGTTTAAACAGTGTACCCTGAGCGTGGCTTTGAGAATGAGCTGAGGACATCTGAAATAGCTGCAGGAAGGCAGGAACTCCACATGGCCCTTACCCATTTCTGCATCAGGGCAATACAATAACAAAGGCTGACCGTGTGAATATTTCCTTCAAGGAGATAATGCATTGAAAGAACTCTGGCCTAGGATCCTGGGGAAGTGGGCTGTAGTTCTCCTTCTGATAGGATGTTACTAGGTAACCACAGACAATTCACTTAAACTACAAATTTGCCTGACCATAAGAATCACTTGGGATGATTGCTTGTAAAAAAAATATATAGATTCTTGAGTTTAATCTCACATTATTGCATCAGAACCTCCAAGGGATAAGACTGGGGCCCTATATTGTTAACAAGTGTTTCAGGTGATGGTTGCAACCAGATTTTTTGGAGGAAATACTGGCCTCCAGGCTGTCTGTGTCCCCTGGCATCTCATATTTAATAATGTATGAAAATGCTTCTGTATTAGTGATCCATATTGCACCTGCTTCATATTACCTGGAGGCTTTGCTAAAAATGCAAATCTCCAAGCTATATTGAAGACATGCTGAATTCCAGAATCCTTGGGAGTACGACTCACATACTTTTATAACAGATTCTCCAAGTGATTTGTATCCACACCAAAATGTGAGAAGCACTAATAGAATTTCTTTATACAGTTTATTATGTTTGGAGATATTATCAGCCTCCTAAGGCAGTTGTGAGGATTGCAAGAGATAAAGTACTTAGCATAGTTTCTGTTATGGGTGAGTCCTCGATAAATGTTAGCTACAAACACAATAAAGTATTTAGTGCTTTTCTTGGGCAGGAATTGCATCTTCCACTTCTGATTTCCGTGACATACTAGGAGGGGGCATGGTGGCTGGTCAATAGGTTCTTATTGATCTAAGCCGCTTTTGTATTTCAAAAGTTTATGCTTTCTATTCTCTTCTGCTCTTGCTTCTCATGCCTATTTTTGTACTGGAAGAATCACAGGGGAATGAGAACTGCACCTTGATCAGAGTTATTCTGGTCATCATAAAATGTTATGTTTGGAAGGTTCCTACAGAGCTCATGTCTTCAGAGATGAGCAGGTTATTATTAGTCTTGTTTCACGTATGAAAAAAATAGATCCAAGGAGGAAAGGTAACCTTGTACAAGGTTACCCTGTTAGTTGGTAAAAAAGCTGAGACTAGAAGTGCTCCATCTTCCATCCAGAGTCTTTTCCACTCCGGCACACTGCTTCTCATAGTTGCGATTACAGGACTGTCACTAGCATCAACTTTGTGTTCTGAAACTTCGTTTCTCCTTCCCTCGTCTTCATTCTCCACACTCACCCTGCTCCTCTTTTGTGATCCCATCTTTCCATATTGGCCCTATCACCAACTAATGTTTAATAAATAAACCAAGGCGCTAGGCACAAAAGAAGTTGGCTCCTTTGGTTGTGATTGCTTTTGACAAAAGAGCAATATGCAAGGGAGGTGCTTGACCCCAGCCTGTAATATGATGGTGGACATTCAAACACCATGGCACCTGAACACGTGAAAGAGATTCAGGTAGGATGTTCCTCCTGCGTCCCCTCAAATCATAATTCTGAAGGCAGCTTCCTCCTTTGTCCATGTCTAAGACTGCTACTGACAACATGCTTTTAGTACTATATTTTATGTAATAGATTTTCAACCTCTAGAGCATCATCTAGAGTGATATTTAGAAAAAAGCACAGATTCCATGGATCATTGGATGTCTTGGGATTCACTTGAGATGCATACTCCTTTCTAAGTACCAATGTGAGGATAATGTGCAGAGCAGGCACTGGTAGCTACCAGGATAGAGGCCACATGGGGAGATCAACTGCAACTCAAAGACCTGCATCCTGAGATCAAGCCTAACACCTTGACCATGGTCAAGGTCCACTCACTGGCTGAATTGATACAACTTCAGTCCAGGGTTTCATGAGAGTGGAATGTGATATTTTCACACATTCTTCTCTGGGACATTATTTCTACTTGGAATTTTGCAATATTATTTAAGTCATCCTTTACATGTAAATATATAAATGAAATATCATTCAACTGCACTTAGCAGTCAGAAAATTAAAACATATTTCTTCATTATGTTGTATGAAATACTCAATTTTTTCTTACGACTACTAATAATCCCTTGAGGGAGTACCCACACCAGTGACTCCATTATTTTTGTTTCAATTGTTTTCTGAAAGTTATCATGTCTGTTGTGCAGAGTGAGGTACTAAAAACAAACCAGGTGTTAAACATAGGACTTCAATTATTTTTAACAAGTAGGACTATGGAGACTGCAGATGGCTAGCGGTGCTTGATTAAACCTTCTTAACTTCCATCTTTATATATTTGTATGTACCCCATGCTGTGCTATCAGAGGCAACTGATATTATTTTAGCTCCCTCACTGTCTGCTCTTTGACATCTCTCATTCTACATGCAGACCAAGGGTATAGTTATGTCTTGACATGAGTACAGCCATGTTTGGCCGCTCCATTGACCTATAGCCACCAGCACACAAAGAAATACAAAGCTGCTTTCTATGTGGTGGGAACTGGCCTTTTCCCGGGAACTGGCCTTTCTCCCACGGAGGGAGTTGCAAGTTGTAACAGTTCAAGACTCTTGGAGCGTCGTAGCACGGGACGGACTGGCCATCTGTGCCGGGCTAAGACGATAACCAAAGAAAACAATGCACGTACACAACTACTGGGCTGGGACGTTAGCCGAGGGGCTCAGTGCACGTACGCCACTGATAACCATTTGTGCGTGGGAACACTGGATGCTTGCTCTGTAAACTCTGTAACTGCTTATATAAACTGCTGGAGACTGAGACCCGGTGAGAGTTCCACCTGTGGAAGGGACACCTTGCCCAGGAAGTGTGATCCTTGCCCATCCGCGTCGATTGACAGGGCTCTCCCGGCAGTGGGGCGTGGATATTGTGAGTAACTGATTTGATGTGAGTAATTGATTTACTGTGAAGTAACTGATTTGATGTGTTCTCTTTTCGGTCAACCTGGTGTTTCTCTTTCCGGTTGATTTGTGTCATTTCCCTTCAGTCGATCTGGTGTTTCCCTTTCCAATCGATCTGATGTTTTTCCCTCTTATTATATGACCTATTCGGATCTGCTGCTATCTCAGCCGATGTGGATGTTTTCCCTTTCCAGTCGAGCTGGTGTTTTTTCCCTCTTATTATTTGACCTATTTGGATCTGTTTGCAGACTATCGCCTTTACTATCCTCTATATAATAAAATATACCTTCAGTCCATTTGTTTGGAGTGGAAAGTGTCTTTTACATCTCTAATCGAATCCCCAAACCTCTCATAACAAGTTAGCAGATACATTGTACCGTTTTTTTAAAAATCCAAAGTAAGCAATGGTTACACGAGCCCTGACTGCCATTCTCAAAATGCAGTTGGAATCTTTGAATATTCTAAAACATTGTTCTAAAGAATGTCCTCGTGCTGTCTCTTCATTCTTTGGGGGAAGACTGCTGCAAATTTAGATAGACCAGGTTTGGAGGGCCAGTGGGGTTTCCCTAAGAAGTCTTATTTATGAGATGCATCCATTTAGGGGATGAGATGTTCCAGGTGCAAAAACTGTGTCTGGAAGCTATGATCAGTGTCAGAGAGGAAATTATTTTGCATATAGCCGGGATTATGCTTGTCATTGTGCTGGCTCTGGCACATGTCAGTTATTGGCACATACTGGCTCTGATTATAACTCTCATTAAAATTTGTGTAAATCCTTTAAAACATTCCAATAGTGGTCTTAAAACACGTATTGAATGAGAAAAGGAAAGTGTTACTGTACTTATCATGCAGGAGAAATACAATTTCCAAAAGGCTCTACACATGAAACAGAAATAAAAATTTAAAGCATCTGCTTTACGTTCTGAATGAAGAGCAAGAGAATATTAACTCTGAAACAAGATTTTAAAAAATTGTAAGAGAAACAAAGCCACACTGAATTGAAGAGAAAAGTGGCTGTTAAGCAGGCTGCGTTGAAAAGGGAGCTGAGTAAGCAAAAGAAGGCTTGAAATTAAAATGTGAATAGTTAAATTCAAATTGGCATTGGGAACAGCAAGGATAAGAACTGATAATGCAGAAAATAAAATCATCATTTTTGGATAAGAAAGTTGGCCAAAGGAAAATGGGTAAGGGGATGAAAATCATGACTGAGAAGGTGATAGACGCAGAAGGCAAGCAATCAAGATACAATCTACAAATAATTGAAGAGATGACCAGAACACACAGAAGAGAATGACCATTAAGGTTTAAGTGAAGAAAACTTCCCTGAACTCAGAATGCTTGTATTTATTGATCAAAAGTCTTTGCTGAACATCATGAAAAAATTAAATAATCAAACAGCTAAAAAAAAACCTGTTGAATTTTTGCAATATTTTGTTATAAAAATTTCTAACGTATAACACAATTGATCAAAGTTTACAGTGAACACCAAATACACGTCACCTTGATTCCATTACTAGAATTTTACTATATTTGTTTATCACATATCTATGCATCTATTCATCTCCCTATTCATGCACTATTCCATCTTATTTTTGATGCATTTCAAAGTAAATTGTAGACATTTATACACCCCCTTAAATACTTCAGAATGCATATTATTAACTAATGTTCAATATTTGCTTAGAGTATTTTTGTCTTTAGACATACAATTTATGTTCACTAAAATAAACAAGTGTTATGACACTGTCACTGATTTTTGACAAGGGCATGTACCTGTTTAACCCAAACCCTTATCCAGATATAGAATATTACCTCACCCCATACCCATTCTCTTTCTGTCCCCACCTTCAACTCCCCCTCAGGCAACTATTGCTCTGACTTTTCCAACCTATATTGGTTTCGCCTGTTCTAAAATGTCAGATGCATGAAATCACAAAGTATATGCTCTGTCGTAGGGGGCTTCTTTCACTCCCCAGTATTGTGAGACCCCTCCTTGTGTTGCTTGTGTCAATAATTTTTTCCTTTTTATTGTTGAGTGGCTCTCCGTTGTAGGAGCAAAGCAGTTTGTTTATTTGCTCCCCTTATTCCAGTTTCGGTCTATGATGAATAACGCCACTACGAAATGTGTGTACAATTTTTGCTTGTGTGTTTGTGAAAACATGTTTAAAATTCTCTCAGATAAATGGCTAGGAAGGGAATTGATAGATTATAGAGTATTTGTGTGTTTGATTTTATGAAAAACTACCAGAACTTTTCCCAAAGTGGTTATAAAATTTCACACTCCTGCTAATAATGTATGATAATTCCGATTGCTCCTCATATTTGCCAAAATTTGGTGTTATCTATCTTTTTAAACTTAGACATTTTAGTGTGAGTAAAGTGGTATCCTACAGTGGCTTCACTTGAATTTCACTTATGACTAATGATGTAAAGCAATCTTCACGGGATTATTGGCTGTTTCATATATCATCTTTTAGAGAGGAGTTGTTAAAATGTTTTGTCATTTTTAAATTGAATTGTTTGACTTCTTAATATTAAGTTGTGGAGTTCCTTATCTATCCTGGAAACCCGTCCTTTATAAGATATATACTTTGTAAATTTTCTCCAAATCTGAGGCTTCCTATTTATTTTCTTAACAATATCTTCTTTTTTTTTTTGGTGAAGAAGATTGGCCCTGAGCTAACATCTATTGCCAATCTTTCTCTTTTTGCTTGAGGAAGATTGTTGCTGAGCTAACATCTGTGCCAGTCTTCCTCTATTTTGTATGTGGGACGCTGCCACAGCATGGCTTGATGAGCGGTGTGCAGGTCCGTGCCCAGGATCCAAACCCTCAAACCCTGGGCCACTGAAGCAATGGGTGTGAAATTAACCACTATGCCACTGGGCCAGCCCCTTAACAATATCTTTTGATGAGTAGATATTTTTAATTTTGATGAAATCTAATTTATATTTTTTCTTTTATGAATATTATTTTCCATGATTTGTTTAAGTAACCTTTGCGTATGCTAAGTTATGAAGAGTGGTTCACTGTTCACTGGGTGGCTAGGCTGTGGGGCAAAGTTAAAAGGGCAGGGAACAGACCAGTGAAAGATTCAAGGTCACTGAGAACAGACAGCATAACATTAGACTCAAGTGATGCAGCGTTCACTTACAGCAAGAAAAGAGGCTGTGCACAAGATCTAGCTCCCTGCAATGTGTGGGTCTCTACTTCCAGCAGATCCACTCCACAGTCGAAGCAGGCAGTGTGGCTGCACCCATCTCACTTCTTACTGCAATAGAAGGACCCCAAGTCTCCCAGGGGGAACCTGAAATACAGAAAGCTATGGGCTTGCCTGAGGGCTACTGACACATGAATTTAAGCAGAAGAAAGGAGTAAATATCAAGCCTGGAACAGAGAAAGATATTCCCTTTCAAGCCCAGCACAGGCTGTGAGGGCTCTTTATCTCCCAGTAAGGAAATGTTTCAGGCCCAAGACCACTCTCATGCTGCCACGCAGAGGGTGAGAAGCTGCACGTGTACAAGTGATAACCATCCTGCCTGAAAACCATACCTTCCCTGAACTGTTAATGTATACACAGCAAGAGGTGCTGGAAATAACACCAATGCAGACAATCAGTGGCTGTTCAGTTGTCCATCACCACTTTGGCTGGTAAGTTTAGTGAGTCCCGTTGGTCTTGGAGCTTGAGAAAACTCTGTGACCTTGTGTATCCGCCAGGCCATTACAATAGGTATGCAGAATAAGAGGATTTTCCATGACAAATCCATCATTGTTTAAGTTTACCTCCTCTTGACAGGGCTGTGCTGATTCTTATCTGGGTGTTTGCCAGGCATAGCAGAGGCTTCTGTAGGAATGAGAGGAGGAAAGATCTAAATTCCCACCCCTGTCCCACCCCATGAAACTCCCAAGGCCAGAGATGCTCTTGTCTACTCTTTCTTCCAGGATCCGCTGCCCCTGTTGCTTGACGAAAACCTGTCCAACCTGGGAAGGGAAGTCACGTCTTGAATGAACTCAACATATCCTACGCTATCACCCACTTATGCCGAGGATTCGGGAATCCAGAATGAGACTGGGGAGTCTGAGAGCCCAGATGTTCTGTCTTCTCTTCTACTGTCCTTGTGGGGTGCCTCAGGCAGGAGGCACCCAAAGATAGCGTTGTCTCCAGGTCTGAATCGGGAGGCCCTATTGGTGGTACCACTGTGGCTCAGACCACAAAAAAAAAAAAAAAAAAATCAGAGAATGCATTCCAGTGGGAGAAAAGAAAAAAGATCCAGTGCACTGAGATTGGGATTCCTAATCAGGAGGCTGCCTGCTCCTCCATCCCCTCCAAGCTCAGTATTTCCTAACAATGCCATGTGCCACTTCCGCTGGAGTGCAGTAGTTAATGTCCAAATGGATTTAATTAGGTGGGGCTATCATCTAGTATGTTGTCCTTCCTGATGACGTTTGATGAATGTTACTTGAGTTATTCATTCCAGTGTTTTATCACCCTATTTGTCTGGGGGTTACAGGGAGAAGGGAAGGTCCATCTTATGCCATGGGAGCATGACCATTGCTACATTGTCTGGGCTGTGAATGAGGTTCCTTGATCAGACTGAAATCTTGAATATGATCCACAGCAGTGAGGTACCACTGGAATCTGTGACTAGGGACTAGTGATTTGATGTGGTCAATTTGCCATATTCGCGTGGGATCTACATCCAGTAAATGTGTCCCAGCTTGCCATGCTTCACGGCCTAGGTTCACTGGCAGGAGTCATGGCATCTTTGGTTTCCATAACTTCTAGAGCCAGTTCCCATGATTTGGTTCATTCTTGCATCTGAGGTGGACTTCCATGTCTTGTTCTGTGGTAGACCCAATGGACAACCATGGCAATTTGCTGAATGCATGCTAGTCCAGCTCATGAGTTCCATTCATTTTCCCTTTCTAATAGTCTTTGGCCATGAGCACCAATGTGAGTGGCAAATAGGTCTCCTTCCCAGTTTGCAAGCTGCTGCCATAGTTCCTGTCACCACACAGGGAAGCCCTTAATGGTCCAATCATTTATCTGTCAGTCACCTGACCATATGGCTAGCCTGTTTTCAACAGCCCATGAGGCTGTAAGTATGTGGCAGGAGCTACTGTGGGAGTGGCCTGCACAGCCATAATTACTACACAGAGCTCAGCTTATTGGGTGGAATATCCTTATATGGTCTCAGTCCAAAGGTGGCTATCCTTTGGGCAAATGGCTGCAGTAGCCCAGTGGACTCCATCAGCTTTGAGTTTTGCAGATCCATACGTGTATTAAGTCAAACAATCAGCTGGAACATCTTCCAAGCATGGACTCCTCTCAGCTAAGGGAAGGGCAGGAGTGTCCCCTCCAGGCTGTTTAGTCCCCTCCAACAAGACAGCTACTTGTTCATGGAGTCCTGGAGTCAGTTGTCCCTTCAGGGCCCTGTCAGGCTCTGTCTTTTCCAACAAAGATAATCTCCTGTATTTTTTCTCTAAAAGTGTCATGATTTTAGCTTTTATGTTCTGATCTTAGATCCATTTCAAATTAACTTTAATTGGACATATGATGGGAGATTCTTTTTTTTTTTTTGGTATGGATAGCCAGTTATTCCAGTACTATTTGCTAAAGGGTTATTCTCTTCCCCATTTGACTGCTTTAGCACCTTTGTCAGAAATCAAAATGATTTATATGTGCGGGCCTATTTCTGGGTTCTCTACAATGTACCATTGATACATTTGTCAATTTTTATGCCAATATCACACTTTTTTAATCGAGATAGAATTGATATATAGCATTATATTAGTTTAAGGTGTACAAGATAATGATTCAATATTTGTATGTATTGTGAAATGATCACCACAATAAATCTAGTTAACACCTATCACCACACAGTTACAAAATTTTTCTTGTGGTGGGATCTATTCTCTTAGCAACTTTCAAATATACAATATACAATACAGTATTATTAACTACAGTCATACAGTCTACACATTAGATTTCTAGACATTCATCTTACATAATTGCGACTTTGTAACCTTTGACCAATATCTCCCCATCCTCACCTCTAACCCCTGGTAACCACGGCTCTGTTCTCTGCTTCTATGAGTTTGATTTCTTTAGAGTCCACATATAAGTGAGAGTATACAGTGTTTGTCTTTCTCTGTCTGGCTCATTTCACTTAGCATAATGTCCTCTGGTTTTATCTATGCTGTCACAGATGGCAAGATTTCCTTTCTTCATTCTCATGGCTGATTAATATTCATATGTATATATACTGTATCTATCTATCTATCATATCATATATATACCATATACCATATCTTTTTTATCCAATCATCTGTTGACAGACATTGGTTGTTTCCGTATCTTGGCTATTGTGAATTAAACTGCAGTGAACATGGAGTCCAGACATCTCTTAAAGATAATAATTTCATTTCCTTCTAATATATACCCAGAAGTGTGATTGTTGGATTGTATGGTAGTTCTATTTTTAATTTTTTGAGGAACCTCCATATTGTTTTCCATAATGGCTGTACTAATTTACATCCCCACCAGCAGTAAACAAGGGTTCCTTTTTCTCCACATCCTCACCAACGCTTGTTATCTTTTGCTTTTTTGATAATCGCCATTCTAATAGTTGTGGGGTGATATCTCATTGTGGTTTTGATTTGCATTTCTTTGCTTATTAGTGATGTTGAGCATCTTTTCATGTACCTATTGATCATTTGTATGTCTTCTTTTAAGAAAAGTCTATTTACATCCTTTGCCCATTTTTAATTGGGTTATTTGTTTTCTTGCTATTGAGTTGTTTGAGTTCCTTATATGTTTTGGATATTAATACCTTATCAGATGTATGGTTTGCAAATATTTTCTCCCATTCCATAGGTTGTTTATTCACTCTGCTGATTATTTCCTTTGCTGTGTGGAAGATTTTCAGTTCGATGCAATTCCATTTGTCGATTTTTGTTTTTGTTGCCTGTGCTTTTGGAGACATATCCAAAAAATTATTGCCCAGATCAATGTCAAGAGGCTTTTTCTCCTGCATTTTCTTCTAATAGTTTTATGGTTTCAGATCTTACATTTAAAGCTTTAATTCATTTTGAATGGACTTTTGTAAATGGCGTGAGATAAGGGTCCAATTTCATTCTTCTGCATGTGGAGCACCAGTTTTCTCAACATCATTTGAGGAAGAGACTGTTCTTTCCTACTGTGTGCTCTTGGCCTCTTTGTTGAAGACCAATTGACTACAAATCCATGAATTTATTTCTGGGGTGAAATTGTTGAAAAATAATAAAAATTACAAAATCAAGAAATAATTTAAAGGGCTGATGTTATATATTAAAATGTTTATTGATAAGTTATAAGTTTAAATGCAAATTGTAGCAATGTAATATAAAAATAAGATCAATATAAATATTTAAAATATTAAATTTATTACATAATGACTAAAATCATTTGTTAATTTGTAATTTAAAATAAAATGAATGAGGTTAAAATTATGTTTTAATTCCCTAACTCCACATTATATTAACAATGATTAGGCTGGGTCCTGAGATAGTTTCATCTGGATTTTGATATTAGACAATTAAAGATTGAAGAACTTTTGAGAGGCGGAGTCAAGATGGCGGCGTAAGCAGACTCGGAACTCACCTCCTCCCGTGGACACAGCCAATTTACAACTACTCGTGGAAAAATTACCCCTGAGACAGAACTGAAAACTAGGTAAGAGGAACTCCTGCAACAACGGACAATCCTAACTGAGGTGGAAGAGGCAGAGACTCGCTTCTGGAGAGGAAAAACGCCGCCTTCACAAGCCGCCAGCTTCACGGCCTCCGGGAGCAGCTCACAGGTACGCAGCCTCCCTGGAGGTGCGGGGTCCTGAGCCGGGGAGCGCCCCCGCTGTGGGCATTTTGTGGACCCAGCACAATCGAGACCAGCGGCATAATATCTGGCTTCGCCTGCTACTAAAGCATTGGGGAGTACCCCCAGAAAACCCGGTTCACAAAGAAACTAAAACTGGCTCTTAAAGGGCCCACGCGCAAACTCACCCGTTTCAGAAAGCATCCTAAAATCACCAGAAAGAAAGGTGCACAGTGCTGTGGTGAAAAGAGATTCACCTAATAGGCCCTGAGTGCATCTCGGTGAGGGGTGAGACCTCTCCAGGGACTGGGACATTGGCGGCGGCCATTGTTGTGGCCCGGTGTGGGCATGCTGACACAGACGCCATTGGAGTTCTCCCTGAGGCCTGCTAGCCCAGGGTCTGCCCCACCCACTAGAGCACCGATTTAATCAAGCTCAGCCAGGGCAGGCAGCCCACCCTAGAGACTGGCCCTACCCAACAACAAGCCCTCAGGCAACTTGTGGGCCTGCATAGATTGGTGACTGGATTCTCTGCAGCCTGGCAACTGAGCCAACTTGAGCGGGGCAGGGTGTGCACAGGGAGCGGGTGGAGAGTGTGGGGCAGTGGCGGAGTGTGTGGGGCTCCCACCGTGGAGAGACTGGGTCCGCTTGGGGAGGTCGGGGCGCTCACACGGGGCAGGACTGTGTTGACTGTGTGTGTGGACCTGTGGGCGACAGGGTTTGTCAGCTGCAGAAGACTTGTGCTTCTCAAAGACCCACATAGGAGGTTTGTCCCACCTTCCAAAGCTTGAAACGATTGGGTGCTCCTGTGCCTGAGGCCAGCCCCACCCAGCTGCAATCCTCAGAGAGCTGACAAGAGACATAATAGGCTAGAGGCTTACAGCAATTGTAAGGCCCTGAGCCTAACAACCTGTCACACTGGGGGCCTACTCACTTAAAAGAAATACTGCAACACAAATGTGGTATTAGAGCTTGCAGCCAACTGTGCTGGGGCTCCCCACACCTGATAAAGAAACTGAAGGGCCCACAACAACTACAAGCAGCTGAGCATTACAACAGCTGGCCAGGAGCATAACTAGGCCTCCCTGGGCGCCTACAGGGAGAGCAAACAGGCCACAACAGAAGGACACACGTAGCCCACATAGGGGTCACCCCTGGAACATTGAGAACTGAGGAAAGCACACTGGAAGCCTCCTAAGGCATCACTTACATAAGGTCACCTATCCAAGAGCAGGAGACGTAGCTGACCTAGCTAATACGTAGACTTAAGCACAGGGAAAGAGGCAAAATGAGGAGGCAAAAGAATACATTCCAAGTAAGGGAACAGGACAAAACCCCAGAAAAGGAACTCAGTGAAACAGAAATGAGCAACCTACCTGACAGAGAGTTCAAACTAAGAGTGTTAAGGATGCTCACTGATCTGGGGAGAAGAATAGATGAACTCAGTGAGAATGTCAACAAAGAAATGGAAGATACAAAAAAGAACCAATTAGAAATGAAGAATACAATACTGGAAATGAAAAATTCATTAGAGGCATTCAAAAGCAGAGTAGAGGATACAGAAGAACGGATCTGTGAGCTGGACGAAAGACTAGAAGAAATTACCCAAGGTGAACAGGTAAAAGAGAAAAGAATTAAAAAGAGTGAGGACAGTCTAAGGGACCTCTGGGACAACATCAAGCACACTAACATCCGTGTTATAGGTGTCCTGGAAGGAGAAGAGCGAGACAAGGGGGCAGAGAATCTATTTCAAGAAATAATAGATGAAAACTTCCCTAACCTAAGAAAGGAAACAGACATCCAGGTACAGGAAGCACAGAGAGCCCCAAACAAGATAAACCCAAAGAGGCCCACACCAAGACACATCATAATCAAAATGTCCAGAATTAAAGATAAAGAGAGAATCCTAAAAGCCGCAAGAGAATGTCAAGTTACATACAAAAGAAACCCCATAAGGCTATCAGCTGACTTCTCAGCAGAAACCTTACAGGCTAGAAGAGAATGGCATGATATATTTAAAGTGCTAAAAGGAAAAAACTTACAGCCAAGAATACTCCACCCAGCAAGGTTATCAATCAAAATGGAAGGAGAGATCAAAATTTTCCCAGATAAGCAAAAATTAAAGGAGTTTGTCACCAAGAAACCAGTGCTACAAGAAATGTTAAATGGACTGATTTAAGGGGAAAAGAGAAGACCACAAATAGGAAAAATTATCTATTTCCATGATTAGAATGTAATGGATACAAATACACAAAAAAGAGGTTAGATATGATATCAAAAACATAAAAGGAGGGAGGAGGGGAGTTAAGAGTACAGCTTTCAGAGAGAGGTCAAACTAAAGTGACCATCAATTCTGTATAGAAGAAGAAAGGAACAGAGAAGGACTACTAAAACACTGAGGAAAAAAAAAAAGTTAAAAAATGGCAGTAAGTACATACTTATCAATAGCTACTTTAAACGTCAATGGACTAAATGCTCCAATTAAAAGGCATAGGGTGGCTGACTGGATAAAACAAGCCCCATATATGTGCTGCATACAAGAGACACACTTCAGACCTAAAGACACTCACAAACTGAAAGTGAAGGGATGGAAAAAGATACTCCACGCAAATGGCAATGAAAAGAAAGCTGGGGTAGCAGTACTCATATCAGACAAAATAGACTTTAAAACAAAAACTGTAAAAAGAGACAAAGAAGGGCATTATATAATGATCAAGGGAACAATCCAACAAGAGGATATAACACTTGTAAATATCTACGCACGCAATGCAGGTGCACCTAAATATATAAAGCAATTATTAACAGACATAAAAAGAGAAATAGACAGTAACACAATAATAGTGGGGGACTTTAACACTCCACTTACACCAACGGATAGATCATCCAAACAGAAGATCAATAAGGAAACATTGGCCTTAAAAGACACACTAGAACAGATGGACCTAGTAGATATATACAGAGCATTCCATCCAAAAACCGAAGAATACACATTCTTTTCAAAGGCACATGGAAGATTCTCCAGGATTGATCACATATTAAGCCACAAAACAAGTCTCCATAAATTTAAGAAGATTGAAATAATACCAAGCATCTTTTCTGACCACAACGGTATGAAACTAGAAATCAACTATAGGAAGAAAATCAGAAAAGCCACAAATACGTGGAGATTAAACAAAATGCTACTGAACAATGACTGGGTTAATGAAGAAATCAAAGAAGAAATCAAAAAATACCTGGAGACAAATGAAAATGAAAATACAACATGCCAGAATTTATGGGATACAGCTAAAGCGGTTCTAAGAGGGAAATTTATAGCGATACAGGCCTATCTCAACAAACAAGAAAAATCTCAAATAAACAATCTAACAATGCACCTAAAGGAACTGGAAAAAGAAGAACAAACCAAGCCCCAAATCAGTAGAAGAAGGGAAATAATAAAAATCAGAGCAGAAATAAATAGAGACCAAAAAAAAATAGAAAAAATTAATAAAACCAAGAGATGGTTCTTTGAGAAGGTCAACAAAATTGACAAATCTTTAGCTAGACTCACCAAGAAAAAAAGAGAGAAGGCACAAATAAGTAAAATCAGAAATGAAAGAGGAGAGGTTACAACAGACACCTCGGAAATACAAAAGATTACAAGAGAATACTATGAAAAGCTATATGCCAACCAATTCGACAATCTGGAAGAAATGGATAAATTCTTAGAATCATACAACCTTCCAAAACTGGATCAAGAAGAAATAGAGAATTTGAATAGACCAATCACCAGTAAGGAGATCGAAACAGTAATCACAAACCTCCCCCAAAATAAAAGTCCAGGACCAGATGGCTTCCCTGGTGAATTCTACCAAACATATAAAGACTTAATACCTATCCTTCTCAAACTCTTCCAAAAAATTGAGGAGGTGGGGAAGCTCCCTAACTCATTCTACGAAGCTGACATTACCCTGATACCAAAACCAGACAAGGACAACACACACAAAAAAAGAAAATTACAGGCCAATATCACTGATGAACATCGATGCAAAAATCCTCAACAAAATACTAGCAAATCACATACAACAATATGTTAAAAAGATTATACACCATGATCAAGTGGGATTTATTCCAGGGATGCAGGGATGGTTTAACATTCGCAAATCAATTAACGTAATACACCACATTAATAAAATGAAGAATAAAAATCACATGATCATCTCAATAGATGCAGAGAAAGCATTTGACAAGATACAGCATCCATTTATGATAAAAACTCTGAATAAAATGGGTATAGAAGGAAAGTATCTCAACATAATAAAGACCATATATGAGAAACCCACAGCTAATAACATCCTCAATGGTGAAAAACTGAAAGACATCCCTCTAAGAGCAGGAACCAGACAAGGATGCCCACTGTCACCACTCCTATTTAACATAGTACTGGAAGTCCTAGCCAGAGCAATCAGGCAAGAGAAAGAAATAAAAGGGATCCAAATTGGAAAGGAAGAAGTGAAACTGTCACTATTTGCAGATGACATGATTTTATATATAGAAAACCCTAAAGAATCCACCAGAAAACTTTTAGAAGTAATAAACGAATATGGTAAAGTTGCAGGATACAAAATCAACACGCAAAAATCAGTTGCATTTCTGTACACTAACAATGAAGTAGCAGAAAGAGAAATTAAGAATACCATCCCATTTACAATTGCAACAAAAAGAATAAAATACCTAGGAATAAACTTAACCAAAGAGGTGAAAGATCTGTACACCGAAAACTATAAAATATTTCTGAAAGAAATTGAAGAAGACACAAAGAAATGGAAAGATATTCCGTGCTCCTGGATTGGAAGAATTAACATAGTTAAGATGTCCATACTTCCTAAAGCCATCTATAGATTCAATTCAATCCCTATCAAAGTTCCAACAACATTTTTCAGAGAAATAGAACAAAGAACCCTAAAATTTATATGGTACAACAAAAGACCCCGAATAGCTAAAGGAATCCTGAGAAAAAAGAACAAAGCTGGAGGTATCACACTCCCTGATTTCAAAATATACTGCAAAGCTATAGTAACCAAAACAGCATGGTACTGGCACAAAAACAGACACACAGATCAATGGAGTAGAATTGAAAGCCCAGAAATAAACCCACACATCTATGGACAGCTAATCTTTGACAAAGGAGCCAAGAACATACAAGGGGGAAAGAAAGTCTCTTCAACAAATGGTGTTAGGAAAACTGGATAGCCATATGCAAAAAAATGAAAGTAGACCCTTACCTTACACCATACACAAAAATTAACTCCAAATGGATTAAAGACTTGAATGTAAGACCTGAAACTGTGAAACTTCTAGAAGAAAACATAGGCAGTACGCTCTTCGACATCGGTCTTAGCAACATCTTTTCAAACACCACGTCTGACCGGGCAAGAGAAACAATAGAAAAAATAAACAAATGGGACTACATCAAACTAAAAAGCTTCTGCACAGCAAAGGAAACTATCAACAAAGCGAAAAGACAACCTAACAATTGGAAGAAGATATTTGCAAACCATACTTCTGATAAGGGCTTAATCTCCAAAATATATAAAGAACTCATGCATCTCAACAACAAAAAAAACTACCAACCCAATTAAAAAATGGGCAAAAGACCTGAACAGACATTTCTCCAAAGAAGATATACAGATGGCCAACAGACACATGAAAAGATGTTCAAAATCACTAACTATCAGGGAAATGCAAATCAAAACTACAATGAGATATCACCTCACGCCCATCAGAATGGCTATAATTAACAAGACAGGAAACAACATGTGTTGGAGAGAATGTGGAGAGAAGGGAACTCTCATACACTGCTGGTGGGAGTGCAAACTGGTGCAACCACTATGGAAAACAGTATGGAGATTCCTCAAAAAATCAAGGATAGAACTACCTTATGATCCAGCTATTCCACTGTTGGGTATTTATCCAAAGAACTTGAAAACACCAATTTGTAAAGGTACATGCACCCCTGTGTTAATTGCAGCATTATTCACAATAGCCAAGACTTGGAAGCAACCTAAGTGCCCATCAAGGGACAAATGGATAAAGAAGCTGTGGTATATATACACAATGGAATACTACTCAGCCATAAGAAACGATGAAATCCAGCCATTTGTGACGACATGGATGGACATTGAGGGTATAATGCAACGTGAAATAAGTCAGAGGGAGAAGGTCAAATACCATATGATTTACTTCATTAAGTAGTAGATAATAACAACAATAAACAAACACATAGGGACAGAGATTGGATTGGTGGTTACCAGAGGGGAAGGGGGGAGGGAGGAGGGTGAAAGGGATAATTCGGTACATGTGTGTGGTAATGGGTTGTAACTAGTATTTTGGTGGTGAACAGGATGTAATCTATGCAGAAATAGAAGTACAATGATGTACACCTGAAATTTTTATAATGTCATAAACCAATGTTACTGCAATAAACAAAAATTAAAAGAGATTGAAGAACTTTTTGAAGCCAAGTGCATCCACTATTAAAAGTAAAAACTGGCTGTGTACTTTTGAAATCACTACAATAAGAAGCACAAACAAACAAAAGCAAGAGAAAATACACATTTTATAAAACCCAGAAAAATATAATCATAAAATGTTGCTGTGACTATTTCATGGTGGTATTCATGAAAGTAGTCATAGTGGAAAGTAGTCATGTGGGATTCTTGTTTCTTGTATTTTTTATATTTTACAAATTCTTAGCACTGGGCATATATTGCATTAGTTATTGGAATAAAAATTAAAAATTTTGTTTAAAAACACTTAGCAAAATCTTTGAGGCCAGCCGGGTGGCGTAGCAGTTAAGTGTGTGTGCTCCACGTAGGTGGCCCGGGGTTCACAGGGTCAGATCCTGGAAGCGGACCTACGCACTGCTTGTCAAGCCGTGCTGTGGTGGCATTTCATATAAAGCAGAGGAAGATAGGAAAGGATGTTAGCCCAGGAAAAATCTTCCTCAGCCAAAAAAGAGGAAGATTGGCATTGGATGTTAGCTCAGGGCTAATCTTCCTCACAAAAAAAATAAATAAATAAAAAGACTTAGAAAAATCTTTAAAATGTAATTCATGTTTTGAACCGACTCTGCATCACAATTTTATTCACTTTTCAACTTAACAAAGTCTTTTCATAGAAAGTATTTCACTTAATGTTGTGGAAAAATGTACGCTGTACTTCACAATTGCCCCTGGAGAACTCAATGTAAACCTCTTGGTATTTCTTATATTTATTTCTGTTGCTGTTTTACAGAATACACATTATACCTAATAAACACCCAAAGCGTAACATACTCAATTCATTTGAAAAATGTAAATCTTCTAAGCATTAAAAACAATTCTTCAGATACGTATAATTACTACTACAACTTGGGCAAAATATATAAATATTCATATATATATGCAGAATTCAAAGGAATGAATTGCTAAGGACTAAATGTTTATGTCCCTCCAAAATTCATATGTTAAAATCCTAACCCCAAGGGGATAGTATTCAGAGATGAGGCCTTTGGGAGGTGATAGGTCATGAGGGCAGAGCCCTCAGGGATGGAATTAGTGCTCTTACAGAAAAGGCCCCAGAGAGATCTCTCCCTCCTTCTGCCATGTGAAGACACAAGAAAAGACGGCCGTCTGTTATCCAGGAAGCAGGCTGTCACAAGACACTGAATCGCCCACACCTTGATCTTGGACTTCTCATCCTCCAGAGCTGTGAGAAATAAATTTATGTTGTTTATAAACCACCTAATTTATGGTATTTTTTAATAGCAGACTGAATAGACTAAGACATGCATTTAGAATCATCTCTTTAGAATCTTGGTTTCAATTTCAGACTAAGCTGGGATGGCAATTTTTGAAAGCAGAATCCAATCACCAGGGAGGCAAAATTTAAAAACTCAAAGCAAGCAATAGTTACCTGAGCCCTGACTGCTGTTCTCAAGCTGCATTAGAACCCTTTTCTAAAGAACGTCCTAGTGCTGTCTTTTCATTCTGTGGTGGAGGACTGCTGCAAATTTGGATGAGACTTCAGGAGCAAAAGGCAATATACTGCTTCTTCGACAATGTTACAAGTGAAATAAGGGAAAATGAGAAGACATGTACTTTATGGGATGATATTTGGGGTATACTGGACTAGGTCACAGGAAAACTTAGCATTGGCCTGCACTGTGCTGTGAATCAGATTATTTTAGGGGAAGAGACCAGGCGCCAGAGGGTGTCTCGACATTTGGCATGTGATACATGGGTTCCTCGAAGTCATACAGGCAGATTGCTCTGAAGGGAGCAGGAGAGACACCAACGGGAACGCGTTGAACTGGTTGGAAAGAAGATGATAGGGAGGTAGGGTCAAGAGTTCTTCAATCTTTAGGATAAAAGTAAATGTAAGGGAAACCTTTCTCCTCCTCTCCTTGTATCGCCACGTCATAGCATAGAAGAAGGAACTTCCGGCAATCCATCTGCCCTGCAGGGAAGGTCTGTGGAAGGCACATTGCTTCTCTCTGCTCCCTAAGCCCCTTCATTAGGGAGAGAAGAGCAACTGGCATGACTCAGTAGGTTGGGCGATTCGTAAGTCTCCTTCACAGATAAATTCTTCCACCTCATCTACAGTAGGGCTTCAGGACAATCAGCCATCATAGCCTGGGATCAACTGGTTGCATTGTTGTGTTAGCTTTAATCAAGATATTTCCAAAAATCATTGAGATAGAGTGAAAAAAGCATGGACTTTGGAAAGGGATAAGTTATTTAGCCTAACTTTTCTCATATATAAATGGGATAGATACCTACCTTGTTTGTTGTTAGTACCATTGGGTTGATTCTGACTCCCAGCGACCCTGTGTACAGCAGAGCATAACCCTGCCTAGTCTTTTTGTGTCATCCTCTGACCTTCTGGCGCTATATCTGACAATGCTCTGCTGCTATTCATAGGGTTTTGATGCCAATTTTTTTCTGAAAAAATTGGAAATGGGTGGCCAGATCCTTCTTCCTAGTCTGTATTAGCCTGGAAGCTCTGCTGAAACCTGTCCACCATGGGCGATCCTGCTGGTATTCGAAATACTGGTGGCATAGCTTTCAGTATCACGGCAACACACAGCTGCTACAGTGTGACAACCAGCAGATTGGTGGTGTGATTCCTTGACTGGGAAACAAACTCAGGCCATGAGAGTGAGAGCACCAAATCTTTTTTTTTTTTTTTTGGTGAGCAATATTGGCCCTGAGCTAACATCTATTGCCAATCTTCCTCTTTTTGCTTAAGGAAGATTGTCCCTGAGCTAACAATCCGTGACAATCTTCCCCCATTTTTTGTATGTGCGTCGCTGCCACAGCATGGCTTGATGAATGGCGTAGGTCCTTACCTAGGATCCAAAGCCGCGAATCCCGGGCCACTGACATGGAGCATTTGAACTTAACCACTATGCCACCAGTACAACCCCAAGAGGGAGCACTGAATCTTAACCACTAGACCACCAGGGTACCTTGTTGGGATGTCACAAATATAGCAAAAACTAATTTAAAGCATCCAGTGTATTAACCAAGACTTCTAGTTGCAATTGACAAAAACACAGTTCAAACAAGCCTACACGAAAGGGAATTTATTAGAAAGATACATGAGTATCTCTCAGATGAGCTCAACAACTAAACTTCCAAAAAGCAGGAGCCAGAGCAAACTAGAGAACACATGACCGGAAACAGTCAGGATCCTTCTTGTGCTATCTCCTTACTGCTATTTTGGGTATGTTGACTCCATATTCTTCTACCACAAGCTGGCTTTTCCATGTAGCAAGGCATAGATGGTCACTGGCAGCTTCCAGGCTCACACTAGCATAATGTCATCACTCTAATAGAAATTTCTCCTCTCTTACAGCCCCGGTGTGAAAAATTCTGGGGAATATTTCTCGTTGAACTATTTTGAATCAGATGCAGTCATGCTGGACAGGGAGGTGAGACAGAGCAGATCTTTTTCGAAATATGTTTTAAGGAAGTAGTTCACAGAAGTAGATGCCATTCAAGAAAGGCAAATCAGTGTGTCACCACATCTGGAATATATTGTTGATGCTCAGTAATAGGTGACATAATATATGCAATGTTTTGAGAACTGCATGTTCCTGTTAAAATTTTAATACCCTGATTAATGGTCTTTGTTCTAATGTCAGTACATTTATGATAACTAAGTTGATTAAGTATCAACAGATATCTCTATTAAGAAAGGGGTATCAATACTTTATCTTAAAAACAATGTTGGAAAATTTGGGCTGGAAACAGGCTAAGATTACCCCTGTTCCCCACTGAAGTTCTAACCAATAAGAGGAGATAGGAATCACTATCAAGTGGAGTTCAAGGTCTCAGGTTTATTAATGGTTGAATAAGAATCTAATCACTCCCAAATGTATAGTTTCTGGTAGACCTTATCAGAGGACAAACCTTGAACATGAAAACAAAAAGGTGTTTTCACTCCCAGCTCTGAAGCCCCTAGGTGCGTTGTGCAGGTATTATATAACTTCTACACCAGTAAAATATTGCCAAGCTTCAGAGACTCTGGATGTCCTGACAGAGACCTGATCAGTGTAACAGACAGAGGAAGAAAGTGTAATGCCAAGTGAGAAGGCAAGAAAGTGTGGACGTCCACTGAATCCAAGTTTAGGCTAGTAGGAGAGGTCAGGGGACCTGGAGCATGGCCTTTCCACACTATCTCTATTCACTACTGAAATGCATCCCAAGGCAGGATGGATTATTTACTCCTCCCTAATAGACAGATGGAGGAGTTCCATCAGGCAACCAGAAGGCAGCATCCAGAGACTGATATGGTAGGGAGGAAAGATCAGTGTTAGATTGGGTATGAGGGTTCTGAGGCAGATAAATAGAGCCAATGGGAGTAGTTAACTGGAAGAGCTCAAGGTAGGCAGATGGTCAGTGTCAGAAAGACTGGATGGAGTTTTTGGGATGTTGTGCTGAACCTTGGCTAGAGGAGGATTCTGTTTACTTGGAAGACTGGCCAGAGCAATGGAGGGTCTCTAACTTGGAGAAAATGAGAAACTGGTTAGATTATGAGGACACAAACTAGGGCATGGGGAAATGAGGTAGAGATGGAGTGATTAGGGCTAAGACACAAGCAGGGTTTTATTGCTAATATTTAAGATCCTCATTTAATTTAAATGGTTGGATTCTCAAGAGTTATATTCCTAGTTCTTTTCCCTATTTGCTGTCCTCAAGATATCTAATCCAGTGTTGCCCAGTCAAAGTTTCTACAATAATGGAAGTGTTCTATTTTGTTCAATATGGTAGCCACTGGCCACATGTGACACTAAATTTAGATTAATTAAATTTAAATAAAATGTAAAATTCTGTTCCTCAGTTGTACTTTGTATGTTTCAACTGCTCCATAGCCACATGTGGCTAGTGGCTCCTATATTGGAAGGCACAGAATTCCATGCCCACAGCTTCTTCTAATACTGATAAGCTTAAATCTTACTTCTGAGGACCCTCTCCATATCTTCGTACCTACATATCAAATTACATATGAGACATTTTTTCCCCTGCAGTTTCCATAGGACCCTCATTCCTACATTTCAAAATCTAACTCATTTCATTACCCCAAGTTTATCTTTCTCTTTCTCGGTAAGAGTTCCCATTGACCGGTCAGTTTTCTAAGCCAGGTATTAAATATAGGCGATTATCCCTCTAATTTTCTAAAACCAATAATGTATCAAAACCCATTTATTCTATCTACTAACTCCTTTCTTTAGTCTTATCTCTACTATGCATTCTTACAGTCACTGCCTTAATTTAGTTCCTTAAACTATCTTTCCCATAATTTCTTGCAAAAATCTCCTAACTTGAGCCCTTCCTCACAGTTTTACTCCTATTCAGACAGTCTTCTATTATGGTCAATCACACCACCATGGTGCCTATTCTGAAACGCAGATCTGATCAGATCATTCTCCTATGTTGAGAACACCCAGTGTTTCCCCAGCAGTTGCAAGACCAAGTCTAAATTGTAGTGTGTATACCCAGGTGTCTTCTGGGTTCTCCCTGCCCCTTCAGTTTGAGTTAAGAGCACCTGTATCTCATGATCCACACATATCCAAATGCCCTGATTTTTCTGATGAACTTCCAAGGTGAGGAAAGCTACTGTTTCCAAGGCATCCTCTTCCTCCCCTAGCATCTCTCTTAAATGCAGTCAGTCTCTGGACTTCACAGCGTCAACTCAGCCCCTACGTTAGTTTCCACAGAAACAAACAAACAATATATCTACTGTCATAAAGAATTCAGGATTGGAGTGGGCTGTATGGAGAAACTGGGGTTCACACATCAAACCTCCACATCAAGCAATATAAAAATATATAAAATCTATACTAGACACGCCAGTTCTCAAACGTCCTTGTCAAGAGGCAGTATAGTGGATTGGCTAAGTGTGTGCTCTGCCTGGTTTTGAATCCAGGCTCCCACACACACCAACTGGATAACCTTGAGGAAGTCCTTTACCTATGAGTACCTTCATCAGCTGGAAAATAGGCATAAGCAGAAACCTCTATTTCTTAGGGTAATTGTGAGGTGTAAAAGCATTAATGCACATAAAGTGGTGCATGTTGTCGGTAATGGTGTCTGGCCCATGGTAAGTGTTCAAGGTATGCTTGCTCCTAATAAAATTATAATCATCATTGTTGGTATTAGCACCTCCATTAGAGGGTCTCTTTTTGTCCTTTTTGACCATCCTACTCCTAGATTCCTTTCTTTGTCTTTTCCTCATCAAAATCCCATTCCTCATTGTTCCCCTGCTGTTCTCACCACTCCCACCTCCGACAGAGCCACACACACTGAGTTCATATTGTTGGGAGAGAGCTGCTGCACATTCTTGGGATCGATGCTGCTCAATTCTCTAATGCCTTCAAATTAGCACATCCCAGGCTCACTATGTTTTCCAGGTTGTTATTTTCCCTCATAGAAAGAGGACCCATCCTACGAATAACTCTGATATTAGATGTTAATAAAATTAATAAAAGGAAAATGTCTTCTTGTTTCACATGGCATGCCAGCTTTTCATAAGCAAAATTGAAGCTACTTTGCAATTTCATCTCTTGCATTTGTCCTATATGCATGCTGAATTCTAGGCCCACTGAATTGTCTCCACCTGAGTCTTTCGTTCCTCTGTGTCTTTGTACATACCATTCCCCATTCTTGGAATGCCCACCTTCTTGTATCCCAAGGAATCTCCTACATAGTTGAAGGTACACATCAAATGTGATGCTCTTTCTGACTTTTGAAACTTAGTCTAACGCTCCTATTGGGAGTTTAGAAGGCCTGATAAATAACATACATTTTCCCCTGTAGAGTTCGAAGTATAAATTCTAGAGTCCTCTCTCAAGAGTTCAAAGTCTCAGACAATGACGTATTGGAGCTGACTAGCCAGAGCTGATTGTATGCATCTCAGCCCTGTGCTATGGTCAGTGACTTTTTGTCAGTAGCTTGAAATCAACCATGGTAGTGGAATTTACACCAAATAAATCTTCAAACACTGCAAATCAGCTTTTTTTTCTGCCAGAGAGTAATTGTTAACCATTTACTGACACACCAGTGATATAACAGAAACAGCGATTTAAAAAAATATATCAGCTATTTTACTGATAGAATTATAGAGAACTTTCCAACAATGAGTCTGGTCTCCTAATGCCTTTGTCAGGATTAGACAGACTAACCACCCACTTGTGGGCAGGGTTGGGAAACCATAGACCTCCCTGAAAGGGCTTTGGCCTTACCAAGAAGATTATCACAAGGCCACAAGTAGAACAGATAACGTGATGTCTTTTAGTGAGAAAAACTTCCCCAGTGTCCTCTCAAGCTCTGCAACCAGTCACAACTCCTAGGGAGGAGGGAGATACCAGAAGTCTTAACAAATAGAAATTTCTTCTTCATTTCACTCAGATAATGGAAAGGAAGAAAAAGGAAGTTTCCCTTCCTTCTTGTTCTCCAGATCAGTTTACACATTCTTGAATTATAAAATTAATTGCATTGTTTTTCTACTTGGCTTACTACCTGTCTCTCCTACTAGACTACAATATTCTTAATGGCAGGGACACTTGCATCTTCAGAATGAAAGGCAATTTCAGGAACATAGTAGGTGTTTAATAATTGTTGAATGGGTCACAAAGTCAAAGATTGGCTAATGAAAATGTTGAACTTTACTGGAGCCCCATAATCCTGGAAAACAGTAATTGTTAAAGAAATACCCATCTACTCTTTGTATTTCTTTCCTGCCCTCTTGTAATAATCTTTTTGAATAAAATATCTCCTTACACACATCTGGATTTATTTGCATTTGACACTAAGCACACAGGTGACTTGATATTCAGTAATAGAAGCTACAGGTATGAGACCCTTTAATCCCTACAACTAAGGGCAGGGTTTGTTACAAGATTCTGAGGCAAGGAGCATCTAAGCTCCAAAGATGTTAATGGTAGCCAGAGGGGAGGGCACTGAGCAATGCAGATGAATATATAGCAATTTAATTTACATCTGTGATTCTCAGAGACCCCTGGGAGCTTTTATCAATGCCCCAGCCCAGATTACCAAATCAGAATCTTCAGGATGGGGGCCAGGAATCTGCATTATTAAAGAGCTTCCCAAATGATTTACATTCACAATCTGTTAGAGGAAATTTTAAAACTTTTACTCCTTCATTTGAATCCTCTTTATTGAACCTGCCAGTGTTTCAAATTATGCATTTCAATATTAACAGAATTGAGCTGTGCAATTTAAATTTTTAATCCCTAAACATTTAAAACTAGGCATTAATTTCCAGCTCATGCCCCCTTCTTTTGAACATGACCTTTATTTTAATAGTGATGAAATTTATGAAGCATGCTTCATTTCCCTGATTTACTATAACATAGCTAAATTCATGTTGGAAATGATTAGACTGTGGCTCCACATTAAATCCTTAATATACACACACGATGTGTGTGTGTGAAATTATTGGTTCTCCTAAGCCACCCAGTTAAAAATATAGATAATGGAAATCAAATTTGTAGTCAAATTTTCCCTTTTTATGACTCAACAGAGCTTGTCATCACCATACAAAATTCAAGAACACATAAAGGGAAGATGACAAAGAAAAGAAGGCCATGTCTTCACTGAATCAGGTTAATTGTTAGACACCTGATGGCAAATGAGCAGCTTGAGAGATTTTCTTTCTTAATAGATTGGTTATTTTGGCAAATTATAGACGCAGCGTTAGGCTACCTAAAATGAGTGACGAGTTCCAGTATATGCTTTGGCCCCAGATTTATTTTTTCCTTATTCCATATCACTTGCCAACATGGTAGGCAGTGAAATGCAGTGGGAAAAAATATGAAGCCAAATAACACAACAAAATACTGGAACATCTTTGGGGTCAATTCTGAACCCATAAAGTAGCTGCTAATATTTTCCAATATTCACTCCAAAGAATGTTAGTGATCACTAAGGTATTTCTGAGTCCTTTCGGGGGCAGATAGAGAAGGATAAAAGTTAAAAATGGTGGTGGAGTCATATACTTTCTTGTAAAGATGGAGTCCAGAAATGCAGTCCAAACTGCTAATACAGAGAAGATAGGACGTAAGAATGACTGAGCAACATTTGTACACCAGACATTTTACATTAATTCTTTCATTCAAGCCTCACAAAATTCCACTAAAAGGCTGTTAAGATTCTTATTTTACAGATGAGGAAACTGAGGTTTAGAGACTCTAAGAAACTTGCCCATAATTACAGATTTAGAAGGTTATAGGTCTCAGATGCCCAGCTAAGATCATAAGACTCCAAAGTCCAATAATGATCCACTTAACTCCAATATTTCCTAAAATAAAGTGGTGCCCTTTTACATGCATTTTCTCATTTAAACCTGATAACAATCTCGCAGAATGGGAAGGGTAATTATTAAATTTCCATTACTGAAAGGAAAGGGAACAGATCAAAGCTTTTGCTCTTCTGTTAGCTCTCTAAGAAGGATATTTCATACTAAATTTATTTTTATTACCCTCAAACTTGTACATTCCAGATATACATTTTATATGTCTCATCATCCACACACTATTGTAGCAGCCTGCCTCAAAAGAGAGTAGAATTTGGAATTAAAAGACCTGGATATGAATCTCAGTTCTACCTCCTACTGTTTTATTTAATATGATTGTTTCTTTCTGAGATTTGGGGGTGCATTTCGTAGTTCCCTGCACACGGTGGGTGCCTTCAAAACACAGATTTTAAACTACATGACAGGGACATTGGTCAGGCTCAAAGTGGCTGTGGGCCAGAGTGATGAGAAATGGGGCTGTAGAGTTGACCGTTGACCTAATTCTGAGATCAGATGGAGAACTAAGCATGAAGAACACTGGTTTAGCCAAGGGTACGGTAGAAGCTGTGTCCTAGCAAAGACTGTGTCTTCTGAATTGTTTTTTTCTGAGGTAATATTTTTCTATTGACAAGCCTTTGGATCACATCCATTATAGCTTTTCCACTCCATGCACTGACCTGGCTGCTTTGTCCATCACTGCTGTTGACAGAGCAGCACTGGCTTCTTCTGACAGGAAAAGCTTGGCACTGCTTTCACCTTCATACCTGGCTGGGGCTCTTGGCTTTGGAGACTTTCCCAAGTTTTCCTTTTTTAAAAAAAAAAATAAGGTTCAGTAAAATATGTTCCATCACCTTGGCAATATTTTGAATCAAATATTCAACGCAAATATGTGTTACTTATTTGAGTGGTTAATTTGAGAAGAATTTCATCTAAAGCATTTTAAGCAAGAAGTCATATCTAGCTACTTATCATAAGTAATATTTTAAATATATTTTTATTCATGCTATATTATAAACATTAACACATAAATGAAAATAACTGACATGAATTAGAAGGCTGCTATGTGCTACGTACCCTGCTTAAGATATTGTACTAGTTTCCTAGGGCTACTGTAACAAAATACCCCAAACTGGGTGTCTTAAAACAACAGAAATTATTTTCTCACAGTTCTGGAGGCTAGAAGTCTGAGATCAAAGTGTTGGGAGCATTGGTTTCTTCTGAAGCTTCTCTTCTTGTCTTGTCTATGGCCATCTTCTGTGTCTTCATGCGGTCTTCCTTCTGAGTATGTTTGTATGTTAATCACTTATGATAAGGACACTAGTCAGATTGGATTAAGGCCCACCCTAATGACCTCATTTTAACTTCATTACTTCTTTAAGAGCCCTACAAATAAAGACATATTTAGAGGTACTGGGGGTTTTGAATTCAATATGTGAATTTTGAGAGAACACAATTTATCCCATAATGGGTATTTATATGGATTTTTTTTATATAATTAAATGTGAATTTTGTATAATTATTCACATTTTAGAATGAGAACAAAGAAGCTGAGTATCCTTCCCAGGATCAAAGAGCTGACAAGTGACAGAATTAAGATTTAAAGCCAGGTCTAGGAAACTTCAAAGCTCTTAGTAACTAGTCCAGTGCCTTTTCCACTCTCTGCCATGTCTTCTTTCCAGGTGTCCTATCTGCAATATATTAATATTCATCTCTCTCCAAACATGTGTACTAGCTGACTCATTGCAATTTTTGCTACAAACTGATAACATCTTGCCCAAGTGATGTTAAATTTTGCCTGAAGAGTGGACGTTTTGCTTCAGGCATTATGCAGCAGCTGTCTTGACTAGTTTGATAAAATTTGATGCAAGTGGACGTTAGGAGTATATTTTGTTCAATGTCACAGAATTTTAAGTAGTTTTGTGTGAGTGACAAGTTTCCTGTTTAAGTTGAGTTGTGGATTGGTTCATGCCTTAGTCACTTCTGGCTGTTATAACAAAAATACCATAAATGGGATGGCTTAAAAAAAATAAATTTTTTCTCACAGTTCTGGAGGCAAGGAAGTCTAAAGTCAAAGTTCTGGCAGATCTGGTGTCAGGTGAGGAATCTCTTCCTCGTTTAAAGATGGCCATCTTCTCACTGTATCCTCACATGGCCTAGAGAAAAAGGAAGCAAACTCTCTCCTGTATCTTTTTATTAGGGCACTAATCCCATTATGAGGGCTCTACCCTCATGACCTAATTACTTCCCAAAGGCCCCATCTCCAAATATCATTACATTGGAAATTAGGGTTTCAACATATGAATCTTGGGTGGACACACACATTCAGTCCATAGCAACTCATGAGGAACGGATACCTTTGACAGATGTGTGGCATCACAATTTCACATGGGCTTTCTTATCTGTTCTCATCACAGAAGCATTCTCAGGTAGAAAACATCAATATCATTATGACTTAGTCAATTTGTGCTACTTACTCTTCTAAGCTTCTCAATGCAGTGGTTAGACTAGGCTTCCAGGTGGTTATAGGACAAGTCAGGAGATGGCCATACTAGGACTTAAAAACTAGTTGTGGTAAGTCAGGTTAATAGAGGAGGGAAGAGAGATGCAAAGAACAGCAAGAAACGGGGAGGGAAAATTGATTATAAAACTTACGGAAGAAGAGCTTTCAAAGTGTCTTTCTGGCCACATTTATGAGCACATCTCACTTGTGTAGAATTCTGTTGACTTTCGTTAAGATGAATTACAAAAACATAAATCACAACCTCAGAGGGAACTCTGTCAGAGAAGATAAGATAAATGTGCACATACCTATAAGACAGGTAAACATGCAATTAAATTATAATGAGTGTTTAAATTGTTTTCTGTGGTAATGTTTTGTTTTCCGCTTCTCTCTTAGAAGAGGGGTCAATTTTATTTAAAATGATCAGTTGCAACAAAGTGAAATTTGACTGAATTTTGAAGGGTACTAAAAGAAGTTTATGAATCCACAGTGAGAAAGAGAAAGGAGGATATGAGCTGAGTGCAATATAAAGAGACTACTGGTAGACATAATGTGGGTAAGAAATGATAAATTGTAGAGAAGACAGAAAGACAAGGTAATCATTAGAAAGTGGTAGGAGAACTGGCTACAGATAAGATTTGGTCCTGGTTCATGATGGAATAGGGGAGGGGCTTCCTTGACAGATTAAAAGATTAGGGCTTTATTTGGAAGGCAGTGGGGATTGTTTATTTGCCTTTCACAAGACAAAATGTCTCTGTTTTGGAAAATCACACATGATTTTGGAATGAAGTTGCTATCATCCAGCTTCACCTTTTAAATTTTCACATCAGAATTTGGTCCCAAAGAAATTGGACTAAATTTTTATTTAAAAAACAAAAACTCTTGCTTTTGATCACTCTTAAATGATTAAAAATTGTCTTTACTATTTAATAAGCACTTCTAGGAAATTGAGCTGAAACAAAAAAGCCAAAATGCAGACAGAGATGCTCATAGCAGCAATATAAACTATTACAGTGAAAAACTAGAAACAACCTTAATTTTTCCTTTTAGAAGAATAGTAAAATAAATTATGAAATGTCTATACGATGGACTACAATGCAGCCATTTTAAAACTTTTGATGATGTGTATGAAATAGGAAGGATGCACAACAAAATGTTAACAGTGATTATCTTGATATACAGGATTCTTGAAACTTTTTTATAAATTTCTCTATTTTCTGAGTTTCACAAATTATTACATATTTATTAGATAATCAGAATAAAAATTGAAATTAATCTGAAATCAATTCTAGGCAATAGTTCCAGTAATGGCAGCATCTTTGGAATAATCCATAACAATCAAGGAGATTACTTTGAAGGAAACAAACATTGTTCGCAAGGCTGCATTCTAGTCAACCTGACATTCTAGTCTGTCAACCTGTGTTTGTCTTTTTTTGTTCTCAAAACTTTATAAAAAGGAGAATCCCTGTCCGCTGAGTGGGGATTGCGGAGTGGAGGTGCCAGTGGTACCCATATTCTGGCCTTCTGATTGGAGCTCATGTGCAAATCTGATTCATCTTTATACCACCAGAGTCTAGTACTGTGCTTGACATATTATAGATGTATTTGAGGCATACTTGTTGATTGTATGAAAAATCTTGTCAGAAGGTTTGTTCCTCTCATAAATAGTGTACTGTTTATCTGAGATTTTTGCCCACATTTGTTTTGGGCATTTGTCCAAATCACAACTCAATGTATCTACTTGTGTTATGTAGAATGTATTCTGCTGAAATTTCCTTTGTCAAGTTGGAAGGATTCCAGCTATTCTTTTTACGGGCTTCATGACCATGGACAAATCACTTATCTTTTCTGATCTTTATTTTATCAAAGGATTGGCTTTAGGGTTAAATTTAAAAAATAAATGTGGAAATATCTGGGACTGGAATTATAGAGGTAGCTGATAAATGTTTGAACGAGTTGACTGCTTCCCAGTAAACAGGATTGACTGCAGGCATTTTGCAGAAATTATGAGCCTTTCAGAAAAGAGATATCTAGCGTTCATTATAGCAACAATGATGAGGGGTGGGGATATGTTAAAGCAAAGACCTGACCACTCTTAATATCAGAAAATAAGTCATGGCTGGTTGCAGGGAGGCACCGACTGCCTCCCAAGCATTCCACCACAGCAGGAAGCAACACACTAGCTTTGAGGGTCAGGTGTAATCTCAAATTTAAAGGGATATTTTTAATGTTGGCTAATTAATGACCATTCCAAAAAGTGTCAGAGATAGACAGTAAAATCTTGATAAATTTACAAAGTGATTTTTCTCGGCATATTCTTCAAATATTTCCTCATTCACTTAAAGATGCTATGAAGGCAGGAAAAAGAGAGATATAAATATGTGTGCCCCAAGGCCACAAACTAGAAGGCAAAATCAGCTCTGATAACACCCCAGAGGCAATGAGCCCCAGACACTCAGGCCTGCGAAAGAGCTTGTCCTTTGAGGTTCTCTGCGGATTATAGAGGCACTGCCATCTAGTGGACAGAGCAAGAATTTTAGAATGGGAAGATCAGGTTCTTGCGCAACTCATTTGTTTCATCTGTAAAATGTGATTAATCACGTTTCTTAAAAGAAGAAAAGAAGGGGGGCCGGCCCGGTGGCGCAAGCGGTTAAGTGCGCGCGCTCCGCTGCGGCGGCCCGGGGCTCGCTGGTTCGGATCCCGGGCGCGCACCGACGCACTGCTTGGCAAGCCATGCTGTGGCGGCCTCCCATATAAAGTGGAGGAAGATGGGCACAGATGTTAGCCCAGGGCCGTCTTCCTCAGCAAAAAGAGGGGAGGATTGGCGGATGTTAGCTCAGGGCTGATCTCCTCACAAAAAAAAAAAAAAAAAGAAGAAAAGAAGGTAAACTCTTCTTCTTAAGTGAATTTCACGTATAAGCATTATATAATAGAATTCATATGTATGCATTCTATAATGGAATTACATCTTTATAATAACCCTCACATTTCAGAGGAGAAAACTGAGGTTTAAGGAGACAAAGTAGCTTGTCCAATGTTATATGCCTTTTAGTGAGAGAGGTGGGCTTGCTGCCAATGACACTCAAACAATGAGAGAGCAATGTTTACTCCACAGCACCACACAGTTATTAATATTAAATGTAGAGGATTCAGGGGGTTCACTGTCCAGAGCTGGGATTTCATTTCTGGCTCTGACAGTTATCAACTGTGTGATCTTGCACAGTTTATTTAATGTTCATAATCTCTGAGGTTATTTCTACATAAAAAGTGACTACTAAACAAAAATATGTGTTTAAGTACTCTATAAATTTTAAAAGTTTGAGTTTATTGTTATAATTGCAAGTATCTCTATTTTAGGTTCGTGTTTTGTATAAACACAAATAGAAGTTCAATAGAGGAAGATATGAGAGAAATATGGGATAAAATGGGGAGAAAGATGGAAATTGGATAGAGAATTCAACTTTTAAAACTCTTTGGTTGAGAATTCTCAATACAACACTACTTTTGCCAGAAGAATCACCCAGACGCTGAAGCAATGACTTATGTACATACATGTTGAATGTTAGATGGGTGATGTACATTCCCCAGACCCCAAAGAGATTTGCACCCCTGTTTATGGCCATTAATGAGAGTCTAGGATTCTTTTGCAATATATGAGGTATATGGGGGGGTAGGAGTCAGCTTTTATTTTTTAAGATTTTTAGAATTCTCATACTCTTAGGCATTGTAGCTTCCAATCCGTTCTTTTCTTCTCCTTCAGATCACATCCCTTCAAATAATTATTGCTGACTAAACAAAGCTGTGCTCTAATTTAAGACTCTCAGATAGTACCTCTCTAGACATTCCCTTGGCTGATAGGAAAAAAGTAAATAAAAGGAATACTTCACAAGGATCAGTCACTACTAGTATTGCAATAAATAGTTTTTGCAACACAGAGATAAAGAAAGTTGATCAGAGTCTAATAGGTAGGAACTAAATACAAATTCCCTGAGTTCAAATCCAAGATCATCCTGTTACTAGCTGTATGAACTTGGGCAAGCTATGTAGTCTGTCTGTGCCTCAGTTTCTTCACCCATACAATGGAGTTAATAATAATACTTACTTCATAAGTTTGCTGTAAGGTTTAAATGCATTAATATGTGTAAGATGCTTAGGACAGGGCCTGACACTTAATAGTTGCTATGTCAGTGCTAGTTATTTCTTTCTTGTGCTACCAAAACCCCGTGTTTGTTGTTTGTCACCCTATGTTTTGATTTCTCATTATTGTTGCCATTTGCTCTTCTTTTTTTTTTTCACTTAACTCTGACCTTCTATAACAGAGTCGGCAAACGATAGCCCATGCCACAAATTCAACTCTCATTTGGTCTTTTACAATCCATGAGCTGAGCATGTATTTTACCTTTTTAAAATTTTGCAAAAAAAAATAAAAATAAAGGAATAATATGTGACAGAGAATGTCCCACAAAGCCTAAAATATTTAACATCTGGTTCCTAATAGAAAAATTTGATAATAACTGTTCTAGAAGACAGAGACAATATTTCATCAATTCTTATGCTCACATTTTTGATATCGAGACAAAAGACAAAGAAGAGAAAGGAAAGAGGTATGCCGAAGTAAAATACCGTAGAAACACTGTGGAAGGAGAAGTTAGTTCTGACCACGCACATCAGGGAAGTCTTCAGCATAGGGGTGATCTCAACGAGAGAAGAAGTTTTGATCAACTCAAAATGGATTAAAGATTTAAGTGTAAGATGTGAATCTATAAAACTCCTAGAAGAAAACATAGAGGAAAGCTTCATGACATTGGTTTAGGCAATGATTTCTTGGATCTGACATCAAAAGCACAAGCAACAAAAGCAAAAATAGAAAGCAGGACTACATCAAACTGAAAAAGTTCTGCACGGCAAAGGAAACAAACAACAGAATGAAAAGGCAACCTATGGAATGGGAGAAAACATTTGCAGACCACATATTTAATAACGGGTTAATATTCAAAATACAAAAGGAACTCAATAGCAAGAAAACAACTAACATATTAAAAAACATACAAAAGACCTGAATAGACATTTCTCAAAAGAAGACATACAAATGGCCACAGGTATATTAAAAGGTACTCAACGTCATTAATCATCAGGGAAATGCAAATCAAAACTACAATGAGATATCATCTCACACCTGTTAGGTTGCTATTATCAAAAAATCAAAAGATAACAAGTGTTGGCAAGGGTATGGAGAAATTGGAATATTTGTATACTGTTAGTGGGGATTTTATGGAAAATGATATGGAGATTCTTCAAAAAATTAAAAATTTTTATGAGCCAGCAATCCCACTTCTGGGTATATATTCAAAAGATGGCCATCTTCTTGATTTCTCTTGAAATTAGGATCTTGAATAGATAGTAGCACTCCTGTATTCATTGCAGCATTATTCACAATATCCAAGAAATGGAAACAATCCAAATGTCCATCAACAGATGAATGGATAAAGAAAATGTGGTGTATACCTACAATGGAATATTATTCAGCCTTAAAAAAAGAATGAAATCCTGCCATCTGTGACAACATGGATAAATCCGTAGGATGTTATGCCAAGTGAAATAAGCCAATCACAGAAGGGCAAATACTACATGATTCCACTATATGAGGTATCTAAAATAGTCAGATTCATAAGAGAGTAGAATGGTGGTTGCCAGGGACTGAGGGGAGAGGAAAATGAGTTGCTATTCAAAGGGTATACAGATTCAGTTAAACAAGATGAAAAAGATCTAGGGATCTGCTGTACAACGTTGTGCCTATTGTTAACAATACTGTATTCTCCACTTAAAAATTTATTGAGGGCAGATCTCCTGTTAAGTGTTCTTACCACAATAAAAATAAAGATTAAAGAAAAAAATAAGAAGGTTGGGTACATTGAGGTTTGGAACACAGAAACATTTTAAAAATATTTCACAGATGTTATTGAAATAAACAGTGACAATTTTATGAAGGTAGTGAATCAAAGATACTCTCTGGACTCAACAAGGTTAAGTCCTGGGTGAAAAAAATGTTCTTTGAATCTCATAGTAGCCTTATGGGGTGAAAATTATTGTTCTGTTTTTATAGAAGGGGAAACAGAGGCTCAAGAGTTTGATTTGCTCAAGGTTCCGTAGCTCATAAATGTCAGGATAAAAACTAAAACCAAATGCAGTCAACCATGCAATCTCCTCCCTCTTTACCTGCCAAAGAGTTTACTTTCACAGGAGGAATCTTGTAACCCCATCTGGCTCAGTACTCTACTTCTGATTAGGAGGATTGTTCAATAGCCTTGACTCAGGCTTAAAGGCTCAACATCAATCCTGCCCTTGACGTAAAGCTAGTAATTAGGGGCTTAGCCTTCAACCAAGTTAGACAATTTGTGTTTTTGCTCCAGTAATATCTTCCTTGTCTTGTTCCTCATATTGTTCCTCCCAGCATTCATCCCCAAGAACCTGCTTTGAATGACTTCCCGTAATCCCAAGTCCTCAACAGCTGATGGGTAAGTTTCCCTGCACTTCCCTGATCCTAGAGTGCTGTTTGTGAATCCATTGCTATGTTTTGAGCTCTTCCTACTGCCAGATTTCTTCTACATATGGATCTCTGCTTCAAGTCTGTTGCCAAACTTCGTCTAACCCTCACTCCCTGCACCTGCCAACACAGTGTCTCCTCACAGTCTTATCGATAAAGCATTGCCTTTATTTGGCTATTGCCTACTCTGCCCTTAAGAGCATGTATGTTATGCCAATCCGCTTTGTCCTGGTCCTGACCATCTTACTGTACCTAATGCTCATTAGTGGTAATGCAATAGAGGATTAAACAAGCAAACAAACAAGAACAGATGATTTTTTTTTTTTTTCTTGTGAGGAGATCAGCCCTGAGCTAACATCCGCCAATCCTCCTCTTTTTTTTTTTTTTTGCTGAGGAAGACGGCCCTGGGCTAACATCTGTGCCTATCTTCCTCCACTTTATATGGGACGCCACCACAGCATGGCTTACCAAGCAGCGCGTCGGTGCGTGCCCGGGATCCGAACCAGCGAACCCCGGGCCGCCGCAGCGGAGCGCGCACACTTAACCGCTTGCGCCACCGGGCCGGCCCCAAGAACAGATGATGTTTTTGATTGTGTAAGTCACCATTAATATTTAACATATGTTGTGTTCCCTTTGGTCTTGTGTGTGTGTATGTGATCATGCTATACGGTAGAGGATCCCCAGCTCTCTTAGTTCACTGAATGCTTGATACCTCAGTAATGTTTTTCATGGCACCTCTTAAGACCTATATTTAAGATTTCTATTTATTAAGTACTTATGTCTAAACAACTTAAGTATTTGTATCCTCAAAACTTGTAGCCATTTGAAAAAATAAGACACATAAGTAGAAATAAAAATAACGTTTTCATTTAATTCTCAAATAATTATACTTATTCACTAATGAGATGAAACAAGTGTACTTGCAGGGCACTGCATGGCTATTTAATCCTTGGAATCATATTAGACACTACTACCCTCATTTTATGTTCCACATTGGTTGCACAAGCACTTAATTTTAATCACAACTGCTGAAAACCCAGCTTTGCAAAGATATGATGTCATCAAAAGAATGTAGCACAGACTATTGTTGAAAATATGAACCACCTCGAGCTGGTAGTTTATGTAGCATCTAACAGATATTGAATATAACTGTATTTCTCTCAAAATGTAAAATATCCTGGAGCACACTGAGAGTTTTCTGTGGTGCCCCAGGGAACTTCTACATACAGTTTGGGAACCATAGCCATATGAAGTTTTGTAATTTGCTATTTTTACTGACATAGCACATAACCAATTTCCAGTAACATTAACAACGTTTTAAAAAACATTTTGTTTTCTGAATTTAAAAATGAAGTTTTTAGTGATGTAAATTTCTTCGATGTAAATTTCTAAAGAACATTGAATTTTAACAGATATCTAGTCACTCTTTGTTGTATATTCTGCCAATATTTGTATGCACTTTTTCATATGATTGAGATTATATGGTTTATGAATGTTTGAACTCTGCTTTTTTTTCCCCTTCCTCCTATATCATTCTTCTACTTCCAACTAATATGGAGTAACAGAGAGCAGATTTCCCTCCTAGACTGAAACAACTAAAAAAATAAAGACAAAAATTTATGAAACAGTGATTTTCAAGACACTGGAAATCAGGCAAGTAAAAAGGACAGTGATTGTTGAGAGATGGAAAACATGAGTTGAGCCCTATGATTTCCCCAGATTCCTGGCCTTGAGAGACTCTCCTGGCCATGGTTCACGGATGAGGAACTGAGGTAGAACTCAGAGCCCAGGTAAACAAAGGTGGCTAGAGTTTGCAGGACAGAATGCCAGAGAAGAGACAGCTGACCCCATCTGAAGAGGTTTCCATTATAATATTCCACAGAGGATTGATCAGGGCATGTGTGTGAGGAAACTATGTAAGGCTGCGGAAAGAAGTATTCAAAATGATAGCTGAGGTCAGTGCCCAGTGCAGGCACTAGACCAGGAATATTGCCTATTCTTACCAGTCAGCCTGGAAAATTACATAATTCATGAGAAATTGGGTACAGTACTCAGGAAAGACTTACCTCAGTAGTGGGAAATATAAGCCCGAGACTAAGCACTGCCCTAGACACACCTAACATGTCATAAAAGCAAACCCAAAGTGCCCAAAGTGTCCAAGTAACTTATCTGTGTTATAGCACAAAGGTCAAGATTATATACAGGATTATAATCAGAACCAATATAGTTCGGTTTTGCTTTTTTAAAAAATTCAATCTACCAGTCTCTGCCTTTTAGTTGAGCTATTTAGAATATTTACATTTAATGTGATAATTGATATAGTTAAGTTTAAGCCTATCATCTTGTTATTTGTTTTGTCTTATTTGTTCTTTGTTCTAGTTTTCTGCCTTCTTTTAGATTATTTTTATGGTTTCATTTTATCTCATTTGTTAGCTTATTCACTATAACAATTTAACCACCCACTTGTGCCAGAGGCTAGAAATATGTTCCTTGTTGGCATCAAGATGTTGAGTGATCCAGCTATAAAACCCCATCTTAGCATCTGTTTTTATGAATCACTACTGGAACCAAATATTTCCAGTTGGGTTTCTCAGGAAGCAAACTCTGAGTTGAAATTTAGCATCCAGAGTGTTCTTTAAGTAGTGTCTTTAGGATCAATACCTATAGAAGGGAGCTGAAATAAACATGTGTGGACAAAGACACTATCATAAATTGTCCTCAAATGGAACAAGATGATAATGCCTTTATACTCCCACATGGATAGGTTATTGGATCAGGGCCACTCCAGTAAGGGTTTTGACTTTGAGGAAAGCAGTTCTCTGCAGGTGAGGCAATTCCTTAAAGAACTGATATCTGTAGACTGACTGTCAATGGTATTCTCAGAAACTGGCTCAGCAAATTCTTCATTGAAAGCAGATTTGAACAGTGTATTATAGTGCCTATTGCAATCTTTTATTAGAATTTCTCAATCTGTGCACTTACATCCCTTAACGTCTCTTTCTTATTTTTTACCTGTTTATTTATCTATGTTACTTTCCTGGTGAATTTCTCTGTACTGTCTTATAATTTACTACTTCTTTCAGATTAGAAAAGAGTCCCAGAAGTGAGATTTTAAGTCAATGATTTAAATGACTTTTTAAGGCAATGATTTAAAAAATTTCTAATAAATTCTTGATCTACTATGATTAGATTTATATTCACCTTCTTTTGCTTCCAATTTTTTTCCATTATTTTTTATTTGAATAGTTTATTTATTTTTATCTCTTTGAGGCTTTTGAATATAACTTTTTATGTCCTTTGAAGATTGTGCTATTATTTTCATTTCCTCAGAAATAATTGTTTTCCTACTTTCTTTGGTTTGTTGGCATTTGTGTCTCTGATAAATTTTGAAATTTTACTTCAGCTTGAAGGGAATGATTTTTTTGGTAATTTTTTCAACTTCATACCTACCTCTCTATATAGAGGTTTTGTGATTGCCTCTGTCCTGTTCATTGATTTCTCCAGGTGAGAACCAAATCATTTATTGGTGGCTTTAGCTTTGTTTCACAGCATTGTGGTTAACTATTGGTCCTTAACAAACTATCCCCAAATTTAATATCTTAAAAAACAATCATTTATTTGCTCCTAATTCTGCAATTTGGGCCTGACTGTGGCTTGTTTCTGCTCATGTGGTATAGGCTAGAGATATTAATTTACATTCAGCTGGGAGCACAGCATGGTCTTCCTGGTGGAACAACCAAGAAGGCCTCACTGTGTGTCTGGTGAGGGTACAGGCCATTAGCTGCAGCACTTTGCTACTCCGTCAGGTGGCGTCTCGTTCTCCAGTAGTTTAGACAAGTTTGCTTACATTAAGGAAGAAGAAAGGCAAAGAATTGTTGTTGGCATCATCTTTAAGGAGAATATACCACACACAGGAATGCAGTGTATTTAACCACTGAGTCAGCACACTTTCAACAGTTTTCTGATTATGGAGCAGTTGCTTCACTTTCACACAACCCAAGGCAAGCAACCCATTGTTGTCCACACTCCTGGACGGTGGTGTCAGCAGTCATCCATATCTGTTCCTGGCTGATTCAGCCCCTATGTCACACAATGATCCTATCTCTGGTCTTTTACCATGTGAGGCTGCTTTGAATCCTTGTTGCTTTTTTGGGAGCAAGGGAGAGAGTTCCTTACATTCTCTTCTATTGACTAGAAGTTCAAGAAGAGTTTAATAATTGGAAAATCGTAAATGGGCTGCTTTAAAATAATGAATCACCACCCATTGATAGCATTCAGGCAGAACCATGTGACTGTGTTTTGTGCCTTCCTACACAGGATAAAATCTAAGGCTAAATAATCTCTTAGTTTTTTGTTTTTCATGTTTTGGTTTCTGCCTAACACTCAGATTCTATTTTTCTCTGTTCAGAAAAAATAACATTGAATTGAAGAATATTAGATTCAAACCAGAACTTAGAAAAAGTTGGGAAACTTTTCTATTTTCCCCTTCATGGATAAGAACATTCTATAGAGAAGTTTTTAATAATCTGTGATTGTCATGGGCTATGGAGGTCCCATTTTCAATGAGCTTCAATGAGATTTGTGAATGAATGTTCCTGTCAGAAATGTAAAATTCTCCATTTTGACTATAAGTCAGACAGTCAAAAGAGCACAAATCCTCAAGCTCTTTAGTGTTCATTGACATAAAAGATCACTTAGATGATTTCTTTGTACCTTCACCGATGTCTGGGAAATATGTCAAATGCCCTTTGACATGTTTTTGTCCTATTTAGAACAAAGTGTACACTTCTAATATTTCAATAGCATTATTTTCTTCATATAAGCATTTTAAATAGATTATTTCACTAGGATAAGAGATTATCCAGAGCCTTTATGACAACGGCAGATGATGATGATGATGATGATGATGATGATGATAGCAACTCTCATTTCTGAGCTCATGATATGTGCCAGACGGTGTGCTCAATGGTTAACAAAGATTAACTCCTCTTAGTACTCACTATCATCCTCTGAGGAAAGGGCTGCTGATCCCATCTCACAGAAGAAATTACACCTTGAATAAAATAATTTACCTGAGCTTACAGTTATCAAGCAGCACTAGAGCTCAGTGAGACCTCATATGTGGTAGCAAAGTGGTACCAGCTGGTACCAAAAAATCCTGGAGACCCAGATATATTAAACATCCATTGTAAAACAATGAGAAGACCATTGGTTTTGGATCCAGAAAGAGTTGGGATTAAAAACTGCCTAGTTCATGTTGTGTGATCTTGGAAAAATTACTCAACCCCTCTGAGCTTCAATTTCACCATCTATCAAAAGGTGGTAGTGAAAGTCCCTTTCTTATAGGCTGTTGAGATAACTAAAGATGACATATGAATGTAAAGTGCTTAGAATTATTTCTAATATACAATAGGCATTAAAAGCTGGTAAAATAACACATATAGTAAGTATATACAATGCTATTACTATCATCATTTGATACTCAACACTTAAGTAGTTCTTTGCCTAAATGTTCCTGGCCAGTGAGACCATCCTTGGACATCACATTTAATATGGCAGACCAGCCTTCCCTCCAGCACTCACTATTCCCTTCCCTGCTAGACTTTTCTCCATAGAATTTATCAACATCTACTGTGCCACTTATTTATTTATTATTTGTCTGCCTACACTAGCCTATCAGAACTCTTATCTCTTTTGTTCACTGCTCAGTTTCTAGAACTACAGTTTGCTCAATAAATATCTGTGGAATGACTATTATTATTATTATTTTTGTTACTTTTGTTATCTAAGACTTAGTCTCCTCTCTTCCAAGGTCACTGTGGTGGGCTGAACTATGTCCCTTAAAACTCATATATTGAAATCCTGTCAGCACTTCCGAATGTGATTATAAAGAATACAGAATGTGATTGTATGCTTTAAAGGGGTAATTAAGTTAAAATGGGGTCCTTAGGGTGGGCCTCAATTCAATATGACTAGTGTTCTTATAAGAAGAGAAGATTTAGATACACACATATACACAGAAGTATCTTACCTTACCATGAGTTAAAACCACGTGAAGACACAGGGTGAAGACGGCAATTGACAAACCAAGGAAAGAGGCCTCGGAAAGAACCAACTTGCTCACACCTTGGTGTTGGAATTCTAGCCTCCAGAATTGTGAGAAAATAAATTTCTATTGTTTAAGCCACCCAGTCTGTGGCACTTTATTATGGTAGCTCTACAAACCCAAACAGTCACTTTTCTCCAGTATACTTTGAAAATACAGGGTTTGTCTCCCATCTGCTCCTGAAGCATGTGCTCAAAAGCTGCTTTCATGAATTGCACACCCTATGTTGCCCAATGCTTGGCTATTCAGTATCCAGTTGCACTGTGAGTATGGCAACAATACACCCCAATTTGTCTACTCTTGGATCCACCTAAAAGTTATAGATTTGAGACTCTCCTTATATATAACCATCAGCAAAGGGATGATTATTGAGCAGGATTCACGACTTTATTTTAATTTTTGTTTGTTTGCCTCCCCTTCTTTTTACTCCCTATATCACAAGCCTAGCTGCACATATTAAGTAGACTTCTACAAGCTTAAGACAATAGAGAACATTTGTAATACAGCAACACAAACAAATTAAAATAGGTTATTAGACATGCTCGCCCTTGAAAATTCCGTATCCTTTTCCTGTCAGAAATATCTCAGGAGTCGCCCTTCTCCATAGGCTCATCCTTCTAGATCTCTCTCTCCTGAGTTCCTCCCCTTTTCTATTTATTTTCCTGCCCCTTATCTCCAAATTACCATGATAGTTTTATGCATTTCAATTTAACTCTCTTTTTGTTTATGGTTTCTTCCTAAATCTTGGACCCCTAATTCTTTTGCTGAGGAATTTCAGTGTCAATTAACATAACTCTTATTTTTGTTTTTTGTTATTTTGTTTTTTCTCACTATTTTACTATTAATGACCTGGCAAGTACCCTCACTATCAATAAAACAGAAGTTTAAACCCATCACCTCCTGTCTAAATCCTTGACTACTCTATAGTGATCTATTTTCCTCTAAAGTGGAGACCACTGCTACTCAAGGTGTGGTCCCAGCAGCAGCAGCATCTCTTTGGAATTTACAGAAAAACAAATTCTCAGCCTCATTTAAGACCTATTGAATTAGATTATTTGAGGATTGAGCCCAGTGTTCTGTGTTTTAAGAAGCCCTCTGGGTAATTATAATCCATAGGAAAATTTGCCAAGTTCTACTCTAGGCTACCCACAATGCTTTTGTGAACCTAGTTTGCCCAGCTGTAAGACACTATTGACAGGTAAGAAAGGTATATGATGTTCATACGTGTGGGCAGATTGAGAGTGTGAAGAGCCTAAAGTTTATAAAAATTGGAGAGATACTTTAAGAGTAAATATAAATATTATGAATACAAAATTAGGTACAAAGATAAATATTTAATTAAAAGGATGAAAATCACAATGAATGTCAAATTTTAACAAGCTGACATACTGACAATATCACAAAGTCTAGGAAAATACACTATTTTCATCATTAATTTAATTCATTAATATAATACTTATTTTTCTACATTTTTGGCTGCATACTCATCACCACTTTGTATTACAAGAATTTGGTAACATAATTTCCATAGAGAGTGTAAAAAGATAATTGTCTTTTTATTCTACCATGGTTGTTCTACATTCAGCATTTCTATGAATGATGATTTAGAAACATTTCAGCTTAACAATATATTAGAGGTATTGCTGTATAAATATTTAGGATTGTAAAATATGGCAACACCTTTATTGACTTTCTTTCATCCTTGAGCTGTTACAGACATGCTTATAGTTTGTAGTAGTACTATAGATATATTCGTGCCTTATAAAAACAATAATTCTGATAAATTCTATGTCATGTTATTCCCATAAAAAGATGAAACAATTCATGGTGTATTTTTAATTATATATGCTGACTTATTGAACATATTTCTTCTAGTAGCAAATCTCTTTTAACTAGGCATCAGTGAAAACTGAATCTTCTACTTACAGTTTTACTTGTCTGATGATTGAAAGAATTTTCCACATACTGAATTTTGGCTTCATAAATTTCATTCATTTCTCTTATACTACCCACTTACTCCTGGTTCTGGAGACCATAAGGCACATTTGTCATGATATGAACCTCTGGTCCTGGATAGTCATATTACCAGTTTGAGTGATTAACACCAGGGCAATAGTGGTATTTCTGTAAGCTGTTCCTTCACTTTTATCATGAAATTGTTTGACAATGACGTAAATAGATCCAACTAATCTAAAAATCAATTAATTCTTAACCAGATTTTCCCTTATGTGGAATCCAAAAATGCCCATGTTTACTTAAATTCATCCAATATGAGGAAAAGTGTGACAGAAGGAAGTCAAAGTAGAAACAGACACTTGTGTTAACCCATTTCAACTGAAAGTATTTATTTTGAAAAAGTTTCCAGAATCATATGATCATTTGAACCCATGTACAGCCCCCCCCGCCCCAAGGATGCTTTAGGAAACTCATGCAAGTAAGTGTCCCTGAAGATAATCTTCATCAACTTTGTGGTACATCTGCCTCTATCCACATGAAACTTATCTCAGTTGATAGTGCCAAGTTGGCATTGGGACAATATAAATATTAAACCTAATTAGTAGCTATGATCTTTGAGGCACAATGGTAACACAAAGAGGGAAACTTTGTGCCCTAGCTCACAGACTTGAGAAATTATATTGATGTCATGTCTGCCATCTTATGTAAGCAAGACAGTGGACATATTCAATCTAGTTCTAACTTGTTCATTAAACAACATTCATGTAAGTCATAAGCAAAACAAAACAAAACAAAATATCCCCTCTTCCTTTGCAAGGTTGTATAATCTTTGCCCAATTTGAGCCACTTTTCATCCCATGAACACTGGTGGGTTATTTGGGGAAGGAATCAGTCTATTATTTCAGTCTTTATCCCTAGTCCAGGCATGATTGTTCTCAGAGATATCTTTCTTGTGAGTTTTTGGCATCTTTTGCTCTTCTGCACCTGCTTATGAACAAGAGAGTCTCTGGGCTCTTCTCAGAAGCATTGCACCAGAGGTAGTACCTAACCTTTCTTTTACTTCCAGAATCCATAGATCAGAAAAATTCCAAAATCACATGCATGCAAAATATCAACTAGGGAAAAAATGAATTCATGAATTTCTAAGACAAACGGAAGTCAGGTTATCACTGTATGTCTCTATTTAACACATCAGAAAATGAAAGATAACAGAGGGCTCTGATGTTGGATTAAACTGGAGACCTAATGGAAGAATAATTAACAAAGGGCTGTGATTTTACATGCTGATGCTTAAGAGAGGATGACAAGAAAACTTCTTTGATTCTGATAGACAGGTCAGTTAGAAAAATGAAGCATATTGGAAAGAGGCTTGTACTGAAAGTAAGGAGTTGTGGCTTCTAATTTGAATTGTATAACAAACTTCACAACATTGACAAAGTCACCACCCTCTATTTGCTTCAGGATTCTTTTATGTAAAATGGGGTTTTGACCGGGTAAGTTCACGGAGACAAGACATGTGGACATAAAACCTGAAAATACATACACTGGTATTACATGAGGAAAATAGAGAGTGTAGTAATAGATGGAGAAGCTATCTTAAAAGAATATCCCAAAGGTCCTAAAAAGGTAATGTTATTGTACCACACAAAAACATTTTCTCTAAAATACATAAAATACTCCAGATTAGCCTCTTATACTCCAGTACTCACAGGGACCCAGGAGAATTGAATCTTACTCCCAACTTGACACAATGCTTTGGGTGACAATAGACAAGTTATTATATCTGTTAGAGACTTAATTTTCCTATCTGCAAAATGAAGGTCTCGGACAGCAATTGCGGACTTTGAAATTACTCTTTAAGAACTAGCCAGAAAATGACAATAGAACCAATGAAGTCTGTGTTTCTGTAGTTTTCATTCAGACTTTGGTGTATATTGTCATACACTGATGCCAGGAAAGTAATATGTCTGTGACACCATGGGGAAAAGACAATGAATGTTCTGCATTGGTACTTTTCCTCGACTTTGCCATATGTGTCTCGTCCCTTGGCTGATTTTAATGTGTGTCTTTCTTCTGTATTAAACTGTAACTGTAAATGTAATGGCTTTCAGTGAACTCTATGAGTTGTTCTACTGAATTCTAGAAACTGAGCGTGGTTTGGAGAACCATGGAATTTGCAATTGGTGTCAGAAGTGAGAGTGGTCTTGTGTGGACTGTGTTGTCTCTAACTTTGCAGTAGGCTAAAAATCTTACAGTGCTTTACAGTTCTGCCTCAGGGGACTGACTTTATTTTGAACATAGCTTGGAGAACTCCATGCCAAAGGGCATTGTCAAAAATGATGAGGGCTTAGTGGAGAACAATTAAGAGAAGACTGGTAGCTCCACAAACCCAGCAAAACAGCAGATCAGCCAGAAGTTTATAGAGATAACTAAGGAAAGAGATAGCTAAGAAGGGCCCTCCTTGGTTCAGAATCAACACTATGGGGCAGAAAGTCTGTGTATATGTGTTAGGCTGCACCTACTCAGGGAGAATCATTGCAAGATATGGAGCAGACTTGAAAGCATCTCAAAGCAACACACAGGCCCTCATTGACACAAGGAAAAAGCCAATGGTACAAGGGGCTTAAACACAACCTCTGACCAAACACTGAATGAACAATAAGCTACTCTGACCTAGGGATGACTCATAGGACTGCTGGCATAAAGATAAAATCACACTTATCCCTGGGAGTCTGGAAGACTGTGTGCATGCAAGGTTTACCCTGTCAGGAATGATTGGCGAAGGAAATCAAGCTACTAGTCCCTGGCTTAATGAGGGACAAAAAATGTTAATCTCTGAACTGTGATTACAGTCTCGAAACCACACACACATCCAATAGTAAACTATAAAAATCTAACTTTCCAAATGGGTTAAATGAAATCTTTAACCAATAAGTGGCTTATGCCAATCTAGGGATAACTCCTAAGTATCCAGGATAAAATATAAAAACAATGGAAAAAATCTGAGTAGGGCTATCTGAGATTACACACTGTGGGGGACATAGATTTTGCAAAATTAGTACAGTCAAATCACTATACAGATAAACGAATGACCAAGCAAACATCAAAAAAACCTCTGATGGAGGGGTGAAAATTAAAATCCAGAGCTTTTACAATATATCACCTAAAATATACTGCTTAAAAAAAATTATGAGATGTGTAAGAAACAGAAAAGTGTGACCTATACACAAGAAAAAAAAAATCAAGCAATAAAACTGCCTTTGAAAGGGCTAAGATCAGACAAAGACTTCAAAACAGCTATTATAATTATGTTCAAAGAACAAATGAAAACCAGGCTTAAAAATTAAAGTATTATGATAATAATTTACTAAATAGAGAATATCATAGAGATAGAAATCATACAAAAATGGGGCTAGCCCAGTGGTGCAAGTGGTTAAGTGCATGTGCGCTCTGCTGTGGTGGCCCAGGGTTCACTGATTTGGATCCCAGGCATGCACCAACGCATTGCTTGTAGAACCATGCTGTGGCGGCATCCCATATAAAGTAGAGGAAGATGGGCACAGATGTTAGCTCAGGGCCAATCTTCCTCAGCAAAAAAGAGGAGGATTGGCATCAGATGTTAGCTCAGTGCCGATCTTCCTCACAAAAAAATAAACAAATAAATAAATAAAAAGAAAGAAAAAAGAAATCATACAAAAGAACCAAATGGATAATCCGTAGTTGAAAAGTACCATAACTAAAATGGAAAAAAAAAAAAAAAAACTAGTAGATGAGATCCATAGATGACGTGAATTGGCAGAAGAAAGGATTGTCTAACTTGAATATACAGCAGTAAAGATTACATGATATGAATAACAGAGAGAAAAAGAATGAAGAAAAATGAACAGAGACTCAGAGAAAGGTGTGATGCTATTAAGTGTACCAACATATGAGTAATGGGAATCCCAGAAGGAGAAGAGAGAGAAAAAGGAATGGAAAAAAATATTAAAAGAAATAATGACTGTGAACATTTTTGTTGAAAAAATTTAATCTACACATCTAAGAAACTTAATAAACTCCAAGTAGGATAAACAAAATAATCCACACTCAAACATATCATAGTCAAAATGCAAAAAGACAAAGACAAAGAGAAAATATTGAAAACAGTAAGGGAAAAATGACTCATAATATACAAGAGAACACCAATAAGATTAATATCTGACTTCTTGGTAGAAATAATGGAGGCCAGAAAGCAATGGGAAAACATAGTCAAAGTACCAGAAGAAAAACACACACAATTGTCAACCAAGAATCTTGTATCCTCAAAACTATCTTTCAAATGTAAAGGTGAAATAAGTTCCCAGATAAACAAAAATAGAGAATCCATTACTAGAAGATCAGCTTTACAAAAAATACTAAAGGAAGTTCTCTAAGATGAAAACAAGTGACACCAGAAATTAATTCTAATCCATACCAATAAAAGCACCAGGAAATGTCACTATGTAGGTAATTACAGAAGACAGTATAACTGCATATTTATTCTTCTTTCTTCTCTTACCTGACTTAAACAGCAATTGCATAAACCAAAATTTATATAATTACATTGTTGGACTTATATGAAAATATAATATACTTGCCAATAACGACATAAAGGAGGCAGGTAGGAACAAAGCTTTATTGGAGTAAGGAAATTACACCAAGTGGCAACTGAAAACTGCAAGAAAACCATGAGAGAAACTGCAAAGGAAAGTAAAAAGTAAAAAATCTATAAATCTGTGCTTGCTTACTTTTCTTCTTTCAGTTTCTCTTAAAGACATATGTTAACATTTAGAAGGAAAATGTATAATAATAATTGAACAAAAAAGAGGGGAGATCATTGAGCTACATAAGAGTGAATTTTCTATTTTTTACTAGAACTAAGTCAGTACATATCTGAAGTAGATTCTTATATATATATATTGTAAACCCTAGAGCATCCACTAAGAATATAACTCAAATTAATTAAATGCAATTTTAAAATAGTTAAATATAACTCAAAATTAATTAAATATAATTAATTAAAATAGTTAAAGGAATGAAAATGTTACACTAGAAAATAATGACAATACAAAAGAAATCAATAAGGGAGAAATAGAGGAACAAAAAAGAACAAGGCACGTAGAAAATGAAGTAAAAGGGCAGATGTATTTCCAACCATATCATTAACATTAAATATGTTAAATTTTTCCAACCATAACATTAGATATGAATAAATTAAATAATTTAAGCAAAAGGCAGAAATTACTAAAAAATAATCAGATGACATGCCATATACAAGAGACAAACTTTAAATTTAAAGATACAAGTAGTTTCAAAGTAAAAAGAAAATGATATATCATGCAATAATAATCATAAAAAAGCAGCGATGCTAATATCAGACAAGATAGACTTTTAACAAAAAATATTACCAGAGATTGCAAAATGACAAAAAGATCGATCCATCATAAAGATATAACAATTATAATAATTATAAACATATATGTGCTTAACAACAGAGCTCCAGCATACATGAAGAAAACACTGACAGAATTGAAGGGAGTAGATAACGCAACAATCAAACTTGGAGACATTAATATTCCATGTTCAATAATTGATAGGACATCTAATAGAAGATAAGCAAGGAAAAAGAAGACTTATATAATACTATAAATCAAATAAATCTAATTAACATTTGTAGAGAACTCCATCCAGTGCAGCATGATATATAGTCTTCTCAAGCACACATAGAACATTCTCCCAAATAGACTGTATACTGGGTCATAAAACATCATTCAATTTAAAAGCATTAAAATCATACCAAATATGTTCCCTAACCACAGTGGAATAAAATTAGAAAGCAATAATATGAGAAACTCACAAATATTTGGAAAATAAACAATACAATCCTAAATAACTAATGGTTTAAAGAAGAAATCACAAGAGAAATTAGAAAATACCTTGAGATAAATGAGTAAACAACACACCAGAACTTATGGCATGCAGTTAAAGTAGTGCTCAGAGAGAAATTTATAGCTGTAAATGTCTATATTGAAAAAAAATCTCAAACGAATAATTTAACCTCCTGTTTTAGGAATCTAGGAGAGAAGAAGAAAGTTGGAAGATTCACACTTCCTAATTTCAAAGCCTACTGTAAAGCAACTATAATCAATAGAATGTGGTAGTGGCATAAGGATAGGCATCAAGATCAATGGAATAGAATTGAGAATCCAGAACTAAAACCATACATTTATGATTAATTTTTTTTCAATAAGGAAGTTGGATAATTCAATGGGGATTGAATAATCTTTTAAAATAATGGTGCTGGGACAAGTGGGTAACCACACGCAAAAAAATGAGGTTGGATATCTTCCTCATATCATACACAAAAATTAACCAAAATGGATCATAGAACAAAATGTAATAACTAAAATTATAAAACTCTCAGGGCCGGCCCTGTGGCATAGCAGTTAAATGCGTGCGCTCTGCTGCTGGTAGCCTGGGTTCTAATCCCAGGCGTGCACCGATGCACTGCTTGTCAGGCCATGCTGTGGTGGCGTCCCATATATAAGTGGAGGAAGGTCGGGGTAGCCCAGGGCCAGTCTTCCTCAGCAAAAAGAGGAAGATTGGCATGGATGTTAGCTCAGGGCTGATCTTCCTCACCAAAATAAATAAATAAATAAATAAAATAAAATTCTTAAAAGAACACATAGTAGTAAATCTTTGTAACTTGAATTAGGCTATAATTTGTTAAACATTGCACCAAAAGCACAAGTGACTAAAAAAAAAGATAAATCGGAATACATCAAAATTAAAACTTATTCTGAAAATAATACTATTGAGAAAGTGAAAGACAAACCACAAAATATGAGAAAATATTTGCAAATCGTATCTAATAAAGGACTTGTACTGAGAATATATTTTAAAAAAACCTCTTACAACTCAATAATAAAAAGATAAATGAATTATATGATTGGTGCTATGAACTGAATGTTTGTCTCCCTCTGAAATTCACATGTTGAAACCTAATCCCCAGTGTGATGGTATTTGGAGATGGGGCCTTTAGGAGGTGATTAGCTCATGAGGATGAAGCCCGTATGAACGGGATTAGTGACCTTATGAAAGAGACCCCAGAGAGCTCCTTGCCCCTTCCACCATGTGAGAACACAGCAAAAAGATGGCCATCTATATACTAGACAGCAAGCCTTCATCAAACACTGAATCTGCTGGCACCTTGATCTTGGACTTCCCAGCCTCCAGAATTGTGAAAAATGAACGTCTGTTGTACAAGCCGTTCAGAGTATGTTATTTTTGTTATAGTAGCCTAAATAAACTAAGGCAATGGGCAAATGATTTGGATAGGCATTTCTCCAAAGTATATTTACAAATGGCCAATAAGCATATGAAATGATGACTAACATCACTAGTCATTAGGAAAATGCAAATAAAAGCCACAATGTGGTACTACTTCACACCCACTAATATGTCAAAAGACAAACAAATGTTGATAAAGATGTGGCGAAATTAGAGTCCTTATACATTGATAGTGAGAATGTAAAATTGTGTAGCTGCTTTGGAAAACAGTTTGGCACTTTCTCAAAATGATAAACATAGAGTTACCATGAGATACAGCAATTCCATTCCTAGGTATATACCCAAGAGAAATGAAAATATATGTCCACATAAAAACTTGCATATGAATGTTCATAACAGCATTATTCATAATAACCAAAAACTGGAAATGGCCCAAATGTTCATCAAGGATGAATGGCTAAATACAATATGGTATATCCATATAGTGGAATATTATTTGACAATGAAGAAGTCAGTCAGAAAAGACTATATATTGTATGATTCCATTTATACAAAAGGTTCAGAGTAGGTAAATCTGGAGAGATGGACAACAGATGAGTGGTTGCCAGGGGCTGAGGGCATTGGTGGCGAAGAGTAATGGAGAGTGACTACTAATAGGTATGTGGTTTCTTTTTGTGACAATAAATGGTCTAAATTAGATAGTGGTAATGGCTGCATAACCTTGTGATTATACTAAAAAATATTGGATTGTACACTTTAATGTGTGAATTATATGGTATGTTAATTATACTTCAATATATGTATTTTTAAAGATGCTCTCCAGGAGACAAGAAAAGGAATGCGTTTTGGTGAGGACAAGAGAAACAAAGAGACGGTCAGTGCTGAATATATGAAAGGTGAAGTTTGTCCACATGACCAAAGAGAGGCTTTAGACGTAACAGAAATAGTTAAGGATTTAAAGGGCAATTATTCAGTTTCTTGCACTTAGTGAGTAATATGAATTTTCTCCTCATTTTCCCTAGTGAATCTTCTGTAAAATATTCCTTGCTCACTAACATTTAGCTTTTTTTTTCCTTTTTGAGGTACTTGTAAAAATATTCAGTCTAATTTTAAAGTTTGTGTGTTACAAAAATATTATCTATCCAGCAAGGAGAGCCAAGCTATAAGATTAGAATAGAGAGCCTAACATTCAGAGCTGTCTGGCAGTGAATCTAAGTGCTTCAAAGTACTCAGGAAGACACCAAAGCACTATCTATCAAAACGTTGTAACAAATATAGATTACATTCGTTAGGTGATTTGAATTTGAAAATGTACTCAAGGTACTGTATCTTCTTAACAAGAATCTAAGAAAGGCAATGTTGCCCCAATTTGATGATGAGGTGCCTCAGCTTTAGAGTTTTGGGGAATAGCTCCAATTATGCAGATAGCAAGCAGTATCACAGAGATAGAACGTAGATGCAGATATTTCGGAGGCCAATGCCTCACTATTTCTCAGACTCCAAAGCAGACTTCTAAAATTAGAGCTTGTGCATTGGACTATCATAACCTCGAGTACACGGACAGCATCTTATATATTTTAGTTATCCTGGCCTCTTTTACTCGTAGTGGGTGAAGCATTCAAAAATTATCTTGAATGAATGACCACAGGAAAGTGGAAGTTGATTTTTAAAATATTGAGATATGATTGATACATAACATGGTGTAAGTTTAAGGTGTACAGCGTGTTGACTTGATACATTTCTATCATGTTACATAATTTTCATTTCTTTTTTGTGGTGGAAACAATTAAGATCTATTCTCTTAGCAACTTTGAAGTTTATAATACAGTACTGTTGTCTATAATCACTATGCTGTGCATTAGATCTCCAGGACTTGTTTATCTACTAGTTACAAGTAGGTACCCTTAAACAACAGTTCCCCAATTCCCCCTGGAAGTTAAATTTGATGACCTACAAAGAGAGGATACTAGATTTTTCCTAGAATCTCTGTGTTCTAAGAAATGTTATTTCAATTTGGAGAAATATTAACTTATCTGTTTTCCTAAGACCTATACCTTATATGGTTTCAGTCATCCCTCACCAGATGAAATCCTGCCATTTGGCAATCTCACTAATTTTCTGAATTCAATTAACAGCAAGAGAAGAAATACAAATGGCCCTTGGATTGACAGATAGTTGTTACAAAGAAGAAAGCCTTCTAAAACACACTTCATGGGGCAGCCTAGGGGGTTGCGCACTGCCATGGTTACTACTTGGTTTTGAGATTTTGAGAGTAGTTTAGGATAACTCTAGAATATACTTTCACTGCCCAGGTGGTGTGATCACAGGACACCCTGTTGTTCACGTCAGACTGAGGTAGTAGTATGAATTGGGTACCTGAGTTGCGGGTAGCTGGTTTTATTTAATAGTGCATGATATCTATCTCTCTGAGGGATTCAGATGCATGCTGTGTGCTAAGAATTTTGAACTTTAAGTTTATGAAAGAAAATGAGAAGCTTAGATGTAGGATTCTGTGTGTACAACGAGGCCGAGGTGTCGGAAACACTTATAAAACTCCCTGATGAGGTTTCCTTCTCCTGGCTTCATGGATAGTTCAGTTTGTGTTTATGCAAATGAGAAAACAAATCAGTAGTTAACAGGAACACCGCAGTGCTAACATATTAGCTTTCGCTTTATAACCAGATGATGTCAATGACTGCAGGTTACCCCAGTGGGGACACTGCTGGGCAGAGGAGTGAGCACAGTGTCCCCCTCCTACTGGGATGGCAAAAATAGATCCATCTTTGTCAACCCAAATCAACATAAACGTGCAGTGGCTTGTGCATGTGGATGGATGTAATACATTACATGTATATAGACGATTGGATATAGTTATATGTAAGTAGGAAAGCTCCCGGCTTTACCCTAGCCATGAGTATAAGTTTCTTAGGGCTTCTGTAACAAATTACCACTTAAAAGAACAGAAATGTACTTCCTCACGGTACAGAGGGCCAGAAGTCTGTGATCAACGTGACAGTGGGGTTGGTCCTTTGGAGACTCTGAGGGAGAAACAGTCCTGTGCCTCTCTCCTACTGCCTCTTTTCTAGTGGTTTCCAGCAGTCCTTGGTGTTGCTTGGCTTGTGACAGCAAAACTCCAATCTCTGCCTTCACAAGGTTGTCTTCCCTTAGTATCTGTGTTCAAATCTCCTTCTTCTTATAAGGACACCAGTCATTGGGTTAAGGACCACTCTAATCCAATATGACCTCATCTTGAATTGGTTACATCTATAAAGACCATACTTCCAAACAAGATCACATTACAGGTCCCTGGAGTTAGGACTTCAACATCTCTTTGAAGGACACAACTCAACCCACAACAGCATTTTTATTTTAGGATGCTGGGTGAGGGAGGGGCCATGTTTTTTTGTCTTGTGTAGGAATATAATGGAAGGGTAGTAGTTGAGGCAAGGAGGAAGCCCTTGGGCAGTATCAGAGGGACCTCGGAGAAGATGGTATGTATCTGCAGAAGGCTGGCCCAAGATTGGGCTGTCAGTCAATAAATACTGTGTGTCACCATGAGTCAGACACTATGGTGATATGGTGGTGGACAAATAGGTGTGTCCCTGGCTCCGAGTGGACAGGAGAAGAGAGGCTGCTTATACGTGTAACATGGTGTCTGTTGTGCAGATTGTTTCCAGTCTGTTTTCCCCGTAGGTTCATGCTGGAGACCTAGAGATGGTAAAGTAGGAGTGAAATGGACAGTGGAGTGCATACACTCACAATATGTGAAATATCAGGGGCAAAGGGCAATAGTTTTCTAGGCCGCAAGAGGCCAGGAAAGGTTTGACACACTTTGGTTTAGATTAAAGCATAAGTGGAGCACACTCTGAGAACAACCTCTGTGACAATGAGACTCTGGCCAAGCATCATTGGTGCCTGCAGGAAACAGCACTGAATTAATTTCCTATTGCTGCTGTAACACTTGCCACAAACAGTGGCTTAAAACAAAATAAATTTATTATCTTAAAATTTCCATGGTCAGATGCCTGAAATGGATCTTATGAGGTTGAAATCAAGGTGTTGGCAGAGCTGTGTTTCTTCTGGAGGCTCTTGGGGAGAATCTATTCCATGCCTTTTCTAACTTCTGGAGGCTGCCCACAGTCCTTGGCTTGAGTCTGCATCACTCTAACTCTGAATTTTCTGCTTCCGTCTTTCACTTATAAGGACACCTGTCATTACGTTGGGCCCTTCTAAATAATCCAGATGGTCTTCCCATCTCGTAACTTAATAACATCTGCAAAATCCTCTTTTCCATGTAAGGTAGCATATTCATAGGTTTGTGCATTAGGACATAGACGTCTTTGAGGGACCATTGTTCTACTGACCAGAAGCACCCTCAGTCATCATTGTCAGAAACCTGGACCTCAGAGGCCCCAGTAGACAGGTGGCCAGATGAGCTGCCATTTGGCCAGAGAAGGCTCTGGGCATTGGTCCTGTTTATCCCAGGAGGCCCCTCTGCATTCAGGTAAGTCTTTGTTTACAATTAAATGTGTTTGTGTGTGTGTGTGTGTGTGTGTGTGTGTGTGTGAGAGAGAGATGCCTGGGAATGTGGTAGATGATGTTTGTATCCCCACCTTTCAGCAATATTCAACTCCAATGTTAGGGCAGTAGTCATGCTTATTTTTCTGCATGTACCACTTATGCCCAGTTCAAGTCCAATTCTACTAAAATGCCCTGATACGTGTACAAAATATAGGGACATATGCGCATCATATACTGAACGTGTATATCAAAATGTTTATATCTAAATATGCATTATATATCCATAATTAATATTGTTATATATAATATATATTATCCATATGTTTTATAATCATCCTAATGTGTAATATGAATATTATTGTATTCATACTAATGTGAATACTATTATGTAGTTTATATACAACTATATGTGAAATATTTTATGTAACTGTGTAGTTATATATGTATATGGATATATAAAAATATATATATACAGTGTATAAATATACTTTTTCTATTATAATTTTTTACTTCTTGGACAGTCCTTTCTTTGGTCCATCAAGTTGGATAAAATAGACAATACTTAAAAATATACAGTGTATAAACATACTTTTTCTATTATAATTTTTTACTTCTTGGACAATCCTTTCTTTGGTCCATCAAGTTGGATAAAATAGACAATACTTAAAAAAGATAATTGACTTTATAGTAGACTATAGGGCAGAACATAAAATTTCAGGGAAGTAAAGGAATATACTTTGAACAATTCCTTTATATCTTATATTGCTTAATCCTCTCACCAGCTGTAAGAGATGGTTAAATCATAAACATGCCCATTCTAAAGATGAAAAAAATTGAGCCTCAGAAACCAGTGAGTTTTCTAAAATCAGGCAGCCAGCTTCTGTCAGAATGGAGCTGAATTCCAGGTTTTCTGATTAATCTAACATTGTCACTTCAAATCACTATGAGCTTGGCATGTTTGTGCAACTGTAAATGAAGGTGATGATGGCAAGAGCTCATTCACAGAGAGTGGTAAGGGTCAAGGTCGTGAAAATAAGAAAATGCATGCAGGATTCTGTCAGTTGTAAAACACTATGAAGTTCTTTGTTGAACAACATGTCACTGAGTGTAAATGGCATGTTAAATGAGGTGGAACCAACTGTTCCCTTTATAGGAATCCCGAAAAGGATCATGTTGAAGTATCACTGTGCAGATTGTTACCCACGTGAAATATTCTACTTTGACTAATCTGATTTAATCCTCACACATATCTGATGTAGTTACTGACTCCATTGTATAGTTGAGGAAATAAAAATTCAGCAAGGATAAATAATCTTCTCTCATGGCACCTGGGTTCAATATGAGAATATCTCTAACAGCCATATTTTTTGGACTCCTTTCCATTTATTCACAAGAATATGTATGTTCTTGGAGGTGAAAAGATGCATCGATGCTTACTAGCACTCCGGAGTACTCACCTATTATTTAAATAGGGCAATGGTTCTATAGGTAAAAAGGAGATAGACCAGTGTCCAGAAGATTATAACATACAGCAATAATTCTTTAAATAAATCCTTATCAAACTGACTTCCTTATACTCTCAACCATCTGTATTTTCTTTCCTTCTGCAAGTGCAGTCTGTCTTTTCAACATTCTGACAGCGGTTCCAGGGAAAGCAGGAAGTATTGAAAGGAGGAGAAAGTTCTTTTAAGGCCTCAGGGCAAACTCTGAGTTCTCTGGATGGATTTGGCTCACATTCCTTGGTGTAACTTCTGTGCATATCAAAACCTCCTGCAAGACACCCTCCACCTCTCAGATATGCAGTTTAGTGATGAATGTTTACCATATCTATGCTTCCTTGTGCATGTTTGTGACAAATCCAAATCTTTGACCTTTAAAATAGTAAACACAGCATTTCAATTTTTCCAGTTTTACTTGAGACAAAAAGTATGAGTTTTTCATTAATATCTCTCAAGAATCTGCCCACCACAAGCATCTGGATACTATTTTTTTCTGGTCTGGAATACAGATGCTTCTGTCGCTTCTCCATCCAGGTGCCTTTGTAACACCGCTTCATGCTGTAAAAGTTTACTCTGATGTTACATTCCTCAGAGAGCCTGCCCAGATTACCTTTTCTCCTGCCTGAGTTGGAAATATTTTGTTTTTACAGAGAACCCTGAGCTTACCTAAAAAATTGAGCAAATTGAGAGTAGAAATTTTATATTTAAATCTCTAATGCCTCATATAGAATCAGAATTAAAGATTAATTTTAAGTGCTTAATTTAAAAAAAATAAATAAATAGCAGTAAATAAATGGAGAGTCAGCAGAACAGCCTATGACCTAAATGGAAAATTGTCAAAAACCACATGAGTTTTACACTCAGTAGAGTTCTATAGCTGCCCTCAAACCATTCGGAAACAGTCTTTCAGTAAGTAAGATACAAATTCTGCTCACTAGTATTTCTGGCTCTCTTCCTCTGGGTGCATGGTCAGATTTTAGCTCCTCCATGCATTCAAGTGTAAGCATGAGCTGGTCACTTATCTAGGTCAATGAAATGTATGTGTCTCCTCTGGGAAAAGGAATTTAAGATCTAGGATGTGATTCTCTGTATTGCCCCTTTCCATGCTACGGAGCTAGGTGATCTTCTCAACAGTGAGATTCTATTCAAGTCTGCATTCTAAGTCAGAAATGACATAGGATCCTATCCCTCCCAACCCACAATGGCTTATGAACAAAAAACAACTATTTTGTGGCTTTAAGCCACTGATATTTGAGGGGTTATTTGTTATGGCAGCATAACCTACTCCTTTCTGACTGATATAATAAGTATTGTTTGTAAAGTTAGCATTTGAATATAGCTTTCTTGGTTTACATTGATGATCAATTATTCTTACTCATAATGGATGCTAAGAAGATATTTGGGATAATTCTACTTCTTGGTATTTATCAAAATACATTTTCCTCTCTCACCTGTGAACAGATATATGTGGGAGTCTGTCTTGAGGTGTGCATAACATAACAGCACAAAGGTCCATTCCATTCTCTTGAGAATTTTTACAATAAGAGATAAGATAGCTCTATATCTCATACTGTACCTTGAGAAGTGTGGCTAGCTTTATTGTTTGTTTTACTTCTCTTAGGGACTATCAAAAGCTCAAATATCAGTGCTCTAGTTGAGAAAAGAACAACTATAACTGAATTTCTTCACCATTGGTTATCTCAAGAATAAATCAGGGGCTGGGGAGGGGTCAGCTCAAGAGTTAGAAGTGACCAGATGTTGTACATTGAGTTTGCCTGTGGATGATGGACTTCTTTTTTTTTTTTTTTTCCCTCCAAACTTTCTAATGTTTGGGGAATAGAAATCCTGCTTAAATCGTTGACTTTATTTAAGAAGAAAAATCTTACCAACGGGGGGGCTGAAGAATCAGTAAAAGCTAATATCTGGTTATTGTTTAATGTTATCTTGAGTAAAATACAAATAGTTGTTGAAAGTACTTCTGAATTGTCTTTTAGAGTTCCGAGTTTTCATCCAATGACCCGTTAAAAACAATGTAATATGTATTTGAGCCTAAACCCACCCCCACAAAAAAAAAACCCACAATGATTTCTTCCCTGATTTTTGCTCCTGCTAAAGGAAGGCACCAAGGAGAGGCCTTGTATGGATGGACGAGATCAAGATCAGTGAATATTTGAACAAAATAATACAGCCTACTACACATAGAAATCCAGCAGTACAACTGCCCCTCAGACTCAGAAGTCCTAATTCCAAGTATAGTGTTTATTTTCCTGCATCCTGACTGACAAGTAACCAATTTGATAATGGAGGGTTAGAAAACAACAGCAACAATTGCTGCTGCATAGCTTAGAGTATTGCTTTGCCTTTTCTGCATTGAGATTTCTTACATATTTCCCACTTCACCATGTAGAAATTGAATTTCAACAAAAAGATAATTATTATCCTTGAACAAATAATAAGGTGTCAAACATTATGTAGACCCTTAAGTCTATGTTGATCTATTGGCTAGAGGTTTTCCATTCCTTTTCTTGTAGAAATACCCATGAGAAGCATTTACCTTGAAATTTCCCCGATTCCCATAGTAATGAATTCATACTAGTTTACTCACACTGGGTATTATACTCAATCCCACATTCTGTCACTTAAACCTGTTTTCTCAGTGGAAACGGAATAACTTTCAGGATGTCTTAGGCACTCTCCTTTTCTCACCCATGCCAACAGTGTACATAAGCCTGCTATTGACTTAGGACTTAGCCTTCTTTATCCTGTTTGAACATGACAAAATCCTTAAGAGAAAACTGAGGGATATTTTCCCAGCCTTTGAATCATTATTTTTTTCTCTGTGGGATACTTGCCAAATCTTAGCTCTGGGTCTGGCCCTAAATATCTGAAGGCATTTTCAAAGCCTAGTACCTCTGTGGTCTCTTTCCTGGATTTACCCCAGCTTCCTAAATATAAATTAAGAATAATAAAAAAAAAAAGTAAAGAGAAGAAGAAAAGAACTAATATTATACATTCAATTCATTCTTCTTTTTTGGCTCTGAAATGTGCACAGATTACAATCAAATCTTCTTTGTTTTGTCACTTGCCAAAATTTGGAATACCTTTGAAACCCACTAGTTTTCAAATTTTTCACTGTGAGTCAGTCCTTCTACTTACCTGAACTGTTATTCCTGGAGCTGTTTGTTGGGTTCTTTCAATTTACAAAGTTTAATCTATCATTGCAGGTGTAGCTTTGCCAGGGTCAAAAGGAAAGGAAACTTTCATGTGGAAACATAGAGTCAGCCTTGGACAAAAATGTAACGATGGTGAAGTTTTCTTACTGCCTGAGCTGAAATTGATGACCCATTGCTTCCTGGAGGTCCTCCTTCCTATTCATTTATACATCTTTTCTTTGCTCATTGTGTATCCGGAGGCAATATGCCATAGTAGTGAAGGGTGCACTCTCTGAACCCTGTCTACCTGGGTTTAAATCTCTTGCTCAGACACTTGACTTGCTTAGCCATCAGATTAAGTTATGTATCCATTCCAATCCTCAGTTTTCATTTCTGTATAGAGGGGTGCTTTTCAATGCTTATTCTTTGTGTTCATTATCTCTATTAAATAAGGCAAGGAATATAAATTGTGAGCATATTGCCCAGCACATAATAAATTATTGTTAAATGTTAGCTGTCATTAATATAACTTTGATTAGGACACTGAGCTTTCATTTTTCTCCTTGCTATGTTATAGCCTGTTTGACTCTATAACTTCATTATTTTTATTTTCCAATGATTTTATCTGAGTACTATGCCAGAATCATGTTCAGCCCAGTATACGTTACGAGTTATATCTCATGTCATGTTCTCAAAATCTCTGTAAGGTAGTAGACAGATTGCTTCTACAGATGGAAAAACTACTTAGAGAAGTCAGGTAACTTATCAAAGATTTAAGTGGTATGGTTATGATTTGATTATAGATCTATTTTATTTTAAAACTTCACACCCTCTTTACACCAAACCTCTTTACTCTTCAAAAAGACCAACACAGCAGTAACAATATTTTAATGAAGAACTTCCTTTTCTCATACTATTGCTTCCATGTGGAGGGAAACCTGTTAGTGTGAACTTCTTGTCCTCTCTGTACTTTCCATATCCTTGCTCATTGTTGGTGACTTATGGAAAGAACCGAGAGTAGTTTTGAGTCTGTCTTCCTCTCTTCCTTCTCTTTAGGAATCTGCCCATCAACAGAGAATGTGTGGTCTGGTGTGCCAGAGGTCCTGCAATAAGTCTACTTGTAAAGACCTCACCCTGGGGAAAGAATTGCTTGTGATTGTTTGGGCAAGTCTGCCTAATTCTGTTGGGCACTCTTCCTATACAGTCAGCTACATCCACCTAAACAGCTTTTAACAGCATCAGAGAAAAGATTTTCATTTCCCTTGACCTTATTTCCAACTCTACCTCAATTGGTTTCAAATTTAGACAGGAAAACATTTATTTTATTGGGTCCTCTCATAGGTCATTGTCCAGACTGGCTTTTTAAAATGATGCCAAAGACAGACATGTTTCATTGGCCATGTGGAAGACCAAATAATTGTGAGAAGGGATTTTAGGAGAAGCCAGAGTTCTAACTGCTTTATCCAGGTCTGTTCAAGACTTTGCTTTCCCAGCTTTCAGTGCCAGGGCTTTCAAGAGTAAGGACAGGGTCACAAGTATCTCCTGTTTCTGAGGTTATCAGCAATTGATTTTGGGACACTTGATCCCATGCTCTTCTGTTTACTATCTAAGTGAGTACTTGGACAGATTTTTTGGGATAGAGACCAATTTTAGAATCAACTAAAAACTATGCCTCTTTCCTCTTCCAAGAGAAAATAAAAAAGTAAAAGCAAAATTTTGCATTTAGTTCATGTATCTTTTATTTCCTCATTCATTCATTTATCTATCCTTTCAGTGTTTGTTCAACTCTCGTTCTATGACTAGGACTCTACTAGCACTGGTGATAGAATGGTGAGCGAGCATAAAGGATTCTTAAGTTTAGAGAACTCAAGTAGGAAGCCAATTTTAGTACCAGATATCTGTATTCATTTATGTTACTTTATTTTGAATGATAAAATCTGATCCTACTTAGCTTAAGAAAAGAGGAAAGTATTTGGGAGGGCATTCAAGTAACAGGTGGAATAGGAACAACCTGAAAAAGAAAGGAACCAAGAAGATGCCAGGACTTGGAATAGCTGAAGCACTTGGATCTTCTATCTGAAACGCTGCCATTCGTGTGACTCAGCTTTTATGACTTTCTCTCTGTCCTTCCCTGCCCTTTCATTGGATATCGAAGTGAATCAGACTAAATTAAGGGCTTAACCTTCATCCATCAGCTGTGGCCATGAGGCGGATAATCATCTAAGTAGTGACATGGCCACTGATATATGAGGATTAGCCCCCAGAGAAAGCAGAATTACTGTGAACCGAGCAGTCACTGCAAGAAGACTATGCTTTATGAGATAGATGGAATTTCTCTATGTTTAGGTCAAAATGATAGAATATCATATATTTCATATTGTATAATCTAAAAGAAAACATTTGACTTCTTGGCTCTCAGCACATCTACATTCTATTCTTCTCTCATTCATTCAAAGATGTTGCCAACTAAAGAAATTCAACAATTCCACATGTAACTCTTGGGCTTCCACAAGAATAGTGATCATTTTACTTTCTAATTTGTCTTCACGTACCTGCATCCCCATTTCTCATGAGGTCATGAAAATAGGGACTGCATAGATGGCTGGCTTCAGATTCTGGGTGGAATATTTAAGCACACTGCCTGGCTCAACGCAACTGCTTTAAGAACGTTTGTTGAAAACACATAGAGACAGGGCCGGCCCCGTGGCTTAGTGGTTAAATGTGCGCGCTCCGCTGCTGGTGGCCCGGGTTTGGATCCCAGGCACGCACCGACACACCGCTTCTCCGACCATGCTGAGGCCGCGTCCCACATACAGCAACTAGAAGAATGTGCAGCTATGACATACAACTATCTACTGAGGCTTTGGGGGAAAAAATAAATAAATAAAATTATAAAAAAGAAAAACAGAAAACACATGGAGACAGAGATTGGCTTGGTGGTCACCAGAGGGGAAGGGCAGAGGGAGGAGAGCAAAAGGGATGATTAGGCACATGTGTGTGGTGATGGGTTGTAATTAGTCTTTGGGTGGTGAACATGATATAATGTACGCAGAAACAGAGGTATAATGATGTACACCTGAAATTTATATAATGTTATAAATGAATATTATGGCAATAAAAAAAAAAGAATGTTTGTTGAATAATAGAGACTTTATGAAGCTTCAGTAAGGTGACAAACTGTTATGGTCTAATTTGTATCTCTCTAAAATTCATATGTTGAAGTCCTAATCCCCAGTATCTCAGAATGTGACTATACCTGGAGACAGGGCCTTTGAAGAGACGATTAAGTTAAAATGAGGCCATTGGAGTGGGGCCTTAATCCAATCTGACTGGTGTCCTTAAATGAAGAGGAAATTTGCACACATAAAAAGTCACCAGGTATGTGCATGCACAGAGGAAAGGTCATGTGAGGACACTGTGAGAGGACATCCATCTGCAAGCCAAGGAGAAAGGCCTCAGGAGAAACCAAACCTATCAACACCTTGATCTTGGACTTCTGGCCTTCAGAACTGTGACAAAATAAATTTCTGTTGTTTAAGCCGCCCAGCCTGTGATATTTTGTTATGGCAGCTCAAGCTAACTAATAGACCAACTATCCTGGTTTGCCTGGGAATGAAGCGTTTCCAGGGACATAAGATTTTCAGTATAAAATTGGAAAGTCTTACGCAAATTGGGGCAAGTTGGTCACCTATGGTTTAAACCAGTATATGCATGTGGTTATCCTATTGAAAACAACTTGGAAGAGGAAAATGGCTACTATCAGAGGAGTAAAGTAAGTATGGTGTGTCAAGGACCCATCATAGCACCTGACACATCGTTGCTATTCAATAGATGGAATTATAGTAAAAATAAAATTAATATATCTTTCAAACTTATGTATCATGCTTTGTATTAAAAGAAGTAAACATATCATCTCCACTTATCCTGACAATTACCCCTATTATTACCATTTTTCAGATGAGGAAGTTGACTTCATCTCATAGAGTTTAATCTTAGAAAAAGTAAGTAAATCTACCAAAGTCATGCAATTTATAAGTAATGACACTAGGATATTAACTGAATTTGGTCTGATCCAAAGCTTCTGTTCCTTCCTTGAGATGCCCTCTGCATTCTTATCTCTCATTGCTTTGGTTGATTTCCCATGTGATGTTTCTTTCACTTTTAACTAAAGCTTTTATCATTTCCCTGATTTGAGTACTGAGTTCATGATTTTCTGATTTCCAATTGGGCTGCCCTCAGGGGGTACTCTATACTCAACCACAGATTTTCACTACTTTTATTAACTTAATTATTCTAGCAATCTTTAATGTGTGTCCACTTTGTGTTATGGATTCAAGTTATGAATACAAACAAATCCAACCCCTGTCCTCCTCATAGTAGAGGAAACTTCATGCGTGTTAGGGAAATTTTACTCAGCAATACAACTTTAGTTTTATTCTAACAGTCTATGTATTGAATTAATACTTCCCAAGAAAAAGATTCTAATTTTTCTCTGAGAACTAGATCCCTACTCTCTAACTCAAGGCTGAGACATTGTTACACAGCACTCACAGTTTGGGTCTAGCTATCTAATTTGTTTTTCTCTGTTGTCCTCAAAGGTAAATAAGAAAAGAGTGGATACAGCAGGAGGCAAAGAACTCATACTAAATGGTTCTTTTGTTTTTTTTAGGAAAAAAACATGATTTGTTCAACTCATCAGTAAGAAACCATAAGTGCTTTTGAATAATCAGTGATGATATGGACATGGCCTCAGTGTTCAATGGGATGACTGTAAAGAGTGGAATATAATAAACTTGATCTGGAAAAATGTTTACTGAGAGGAAAGTCATCATGCTGCCTCAGGCTTTGTGAACTTTTCCAGTTCATTTTCACTGAGAGCTAAGTCTATGAGCTGTGGCTTCTTCATTCCAGTTCTGTTACCAACCTCGGATAGAAAGAAACTCCAACATCTTGGATTCCTCACTGGCTAAATGGGACCACAGTGACAAAGACCTACAGGAAAGTGTTGTGGTCAGGAACAAGATATTAGAAATCATAGCATGATATGTGGAGACATCAATGTTTAGCCATAACTTTCAAAGCAAATAAAACCTTGGTTCACTGTACCAATAAGACAATGATTTTTAACAGTTTCTCTCTACTGCTCTCTAAAATCACATAGTACAGCATATTTTTGAAAACCTAATGGTTTTTCCAAGAGGTATTTATTAGAGTGAGTATTCACAGTGGTGAGAGTGGCATGAGGTGGGCTACCCTTCCATCTGACTCTCAAGTCTCTGGGTTTGACTTGCTCTTCCTAGGCTATGGGTGGGATTGACATTCGTTCCCTGAGTTAGACTCTGTTCTTGGTCACTGTCATGCCTGGATCTCTGACCACTAGAGCCATACTTCTCAGACAGTGCTTATTGGAGTAGTTTTCCATTCGTCTCTAGGACTCTGCTCAGCATAGAAGATAAGGTGACCTGCACTTTGGGGAAAATGCAGGTCATCAGTGAAGGCTGCTTTCTTCACCTCAGCACAGCAGACTTGCTCTGGAAGGGGCTGGTCATTGCAGTGAGCAGTTATGTTTCAGGAATTAGTTTATGTTTGGTGAGAACATTTTGATTGCCACAAAGCTGGTACACAAGAGTTGACTCAGCTGGAATCAAGGGTCAAGATGTTGTGGATGTACTTGAAGGAGTGAGCAAAACACTCCTCTCAGGCAGGGTTAGGAGCTGGGGGCGTGGATGGAAACATAAGTGCTGGGGGGCCTTATAGCCTGCTGATGATGATCGAGGGCGCCCTCTCAGCTTTCCATGACAGGTGTGTAGGTGTCCTTAGCAGTAGCAACTCTAGAACTCTCTGGCTGGTTAAGAGCCTGTGTCTGCCTCTGATTGGGATCAGTGACTGGTGGCTGTGAACATAGAGAGGGTATATCTCGGGAATCAGATGTTCTTGACCAGTGTGGGTACTCACAAGAGAAATGTCAAGTGGGAGGCTGTGGCTGGAGGCAGGAGGATGTTTCCTCAAAACAAGGGCGTTATCACTGCCAGCAACACCAATGGGCTTGAGTCTTGTCATAAACTCGGCCACATGGCACTGGATCAGGGAAATTTCTCTCATAATTTCTGCAGGCTCCAAGTGGTTTGTGCAACAGTAGAAGCAGAAATAGAAACATCTAATCCATAGGAAAACATAGAGGACCTCACCCGGGGGATGATGGTGGGAGAGGCTAATCTGGGACAAGCTATCAGGCTCACATGCCATTTGTTCCTGGTCAAGAAGGCATATCTAGTTCAAATTACCTAGGCAAGGCTGCTTGGGGATACCATCCAGTCAGTGGGCTTCCCCTGAGGGCTCAGCTCTGTTGGTAGTGTTCTGCCTGGGATGAATCTCAAGACTTGAGTTTGGAGTGGCATCCGGTCACAGGGTGAGTTAGCTTTGTTCTGGGCCAAGGATCCAATTGACTTGGGGAAGACAAGCCTCTCTCTCTGCTCAAATAAGGAAAGTCTGTCCTCCTGACCTAGGAAAGGCAGCTCCACTTCTTTCTGTTCTATTGGAAGACTTGGTGTGGGCACTTCTTCTCCAGGGAGAATGGCTTCCCTGGAAGGAGGAGTTTCTGCTCTCTTTTGCTCCATGGGCAGATTTTGGGAAGGCCAGTCCATGACTTGCCAGAGTCTTCACAGAAGGTGTCTTTATGGGAGAAACTCCTAGAGAGAGGGCAGGATGAAAGGTCAAAAGGTAATCTGCAGGAGGGGCACAATCCAGGAAGGGGAGGGAGGGGAGAGAGGGGAAGAAGCTGCTGCTCAGGCAGCTTCTTGATGTTGAGGGGGAAATGCTTTTGTCACAACTCCCTCTGCCCTGGAAGCCCAGGCCTCCTTCAGAAGCTGCAGAAGCTTTGGTCAAATAGGTCAGGAGCAAGGCCACTCTGGACAGCGTTCCTGCCTCAGTGAAGCTTGGTCCATGTCTGCCAGGGAGGTTGGATTCCCTCTGAAATTCAAGGACTTGGAGGCTGGAAACCTGCTTCTCTGGCTGTTATTACTGCTCCTTGTCAAAAACGTATTATCTTAATGTCATTTTTATGTCTACAATCACATGGAATTCCATGCCATAGAAGAGCAAAATATATATATAATATATATATATAAAACGAGTACTGTATTTAATACAACATGGCAAACACATTCTCCATGCCGCATTATTTTGTTGCATTAAGCCTTACATTAACCCTGTGAATTAGGTCTCACTACTCCATTTCACAGACGAGTATACTCAGTGTAGCCCTAACTCTTCAATTCAGAGGGGCATGAATCCAGATAGCGCTTGTTTGGAACAGATTCTTCAGATGGACTAGACACTCATAGCTTTTTTTAACTTTGGGCAACTAATTCCACGGACTTCAGGTTTTCTTAAATGATCAATTTAAAATAAAATCTATTTTAATTATTTATTTATTTTATTTATCTATTATTTAAAAATAAAAATAATCTCTTGTAGTCTCCTCAACATTTTGTGAGGACGTTCCATTTCATCATAATTTATGGATAAGGAAACCGAGTCCCAGAGAGTAAATGCTTCACCTAAGGACCTCAACTTATATTTAATGAAACTAGATTCTTTTTAGATTCTCTCTACATCTTAATGTGACATTCTTTTTACTTTGCTCTGCTCTTGTTTGTGGGGTGTGGGGTCTATTGAAATGGAAAAATACACTGGGGATCTTACTTCACATGTTTAGGACTTTACTTTTTTTTTTTTTTGTAAGAAAGATCAGCCCTGAACTAACATCCATGGCAATCTTCCTCTTTTTGCTGAGGGAGACTGGTCCTGAGCTAACATCCATGCTGATCTTCCTCCACTTTATGTGGGACACCGCCACAGCATGGCCTGACAAGGGATGTGTCAGTGCATGCCCGAGATCCAAACTTGCCCGCCAGCAGCGCAGTGCCCGCACTTAACCGCTATCCCATGGGCCGGCCAAGGACTTTACATTTTAAAAGGGCTTTCATGGAAAGACATCCCATGCACATGGATTGGAAGAATAAACATAGTTAAAATGTCTATATTACCTAAAACAATCTACAGATTCAATGCAATCCCAATCAGAATCCCAATGACATTCTTCACAGAAATAGAAAAAAGAATACTAAAATTCATATGGACCAACAAAAGACCCTGAATAGCTAAAGCAATCCTAAGAAAAAAGAACAAAGCTGGAGGCATCACAATCCCTGACTTCAAAACATACTACAAAGTAACAGTAATCAAAACACCGTGGTACTGGTACAAAAACAGACACACAGATCAATGGAACAGAAATTGAAAGCCCAGAAATAAAACCACACATATACAGACAGCTAATTTTCGACAAAGGAGCTAAGAACATACAATGGAGAAAGGAAGGTCTCTTCAATAAATGGTGTTGGGAAAACTAGACAGCCACATGCAAAAGAATGAAAGTGGACCATCTGCTATCACCATTCACAAAAATTAACTCAAACTGGATCAAAGACCTGAAGGTGAGATCTGAAATTATAAAACTCATCGAAGAAAATATAGACAACACACTATTTGACATTGGTCATAAAGGAATCTTTTGGAATGACATGCCTACCCAGACCAGGGAAACTAAAGAAAAAAAAAGCAAGTGGGACTTTATCAGATTAAAGACCTTCTACAAGACAAACGAAACCAGAATCAAGATGAACACACAACCCACCAGCTGGGAGAAAATATTTGCAACTGAACAATAGAAAAACAAACAACCCGATCAAAAAATGGGCAGAGGAAATGAACAAACACTTCTCCAAAGAAGATATACAGATGGCCAAGAGGCACATGAAAAGATGTTCAACATCACTAATCATCAGGGAAATGCAAATCAAAACTACACTAAGATATCACCTCACGCCCGTTAGAATGGCTATAATCACCAAGACAAAAAACAACAAATGTTGGAGAGGATGTGGAGAAACAGGAACCCTCATACACAGCTGGTGGGAATGCAATCTGGTGCAGTCTCTATGGAAAACAGTATGGAGATTCCTCAAAGAATTAAAAATAAAAATACTCCATGATCCAGCTATTCCATTACTGGGAATCTATCCAACGAACCTGAAATCAACAATCCAAAGAGGCTTATGAACCCCTATGTTCATTCACTATAGCCAAGAAGTGGAAGCAACCTAAATGTCCCTTGACTGATGATTGGATCAAGAAAATGTGGTATGTATATACAATGGAATACTACTCAGCCATAAAGAAAGATAAAATCGTCCCATTTGCAACAACATGGATGGGCCTGGAGGATAGTATGTTAAGTGAAATAAGCCAGAAACAGAAAGACAAACACTGTATGATCTCACTCATATGTGGAATATAAACCAACACATGGACAGAGAAAACTGTATTGTGGTTACCAAGGGCAATGGGGGTAGGGGGTGGGCACAAGGGGTGAAGGGAGACATATATATGGTGATGGACAAACAAAAATGTACAACCCAAAATTTCACAATGTTATAAACTATTAAAACATCAATAAAAAAAAAAGGGCTTTGACCTAACCATACAAATGCACACTTCTGAAATTAAAAGGGTTTTGGAGAGCATGTCGCACAATCCATCTCTGGACTGGAGACACCAGTAGAGCTCAGTGGAATCCTCAAACAGAAAGGGCATCAATGTACCCAAGTTCCAGAGAGGTAAACTGAGTCTTAAAGAACTTAGGGAAACCGCTCATTGGTGACAAGTTTGATACAGCAGCAGTAGAACTGAAAATCAACTTTCTTGATAAATGGAGCAATTTCCTGCTCTTTCTATTTTCTTTCTTATGTACTTATTTATTTATTTGGTTAGTTGCACCTGGGACAGCTTTATTGCCCCAAAGCAATATGAACAGAGTTTTAGACAATGACATCATTGTAGAGCTCAGATGTGTTCACTGCTATAAGTGGAGAGCTTCCAGCAGGCTGCCACTTAATGAGGCAATCTCAAAGCAGCTTAGACCATTGTTTGCCTTTTGCCTTTGTTTGCAAATTCAGCAGAACTTCATGAAATCTGCCAGAAAATGACAAGAGTCTAGCAAAATTACTCATAACTCAGGGGACTGGGTGAAATCTAACTGTCATTGCCTCTTCCCGTGGCAATTTGAGATGGCCGATGAGACAGGCACCTGCACACGTGTTTACAAGGTCAGGATAACACCAGCTCGGCATAGGCACTTTCCCCAGCGATTTCACCTTTGAGACCCAGTACTCTGGATTCCACCACAGTTACTGAAAAATGTCTGTTGCCCAGAAAATTACCTCCAAAAGTCACTTTGTGAAAATAGTCCTCAAAAATAGGGTCTCAGTGAGAGTAAAGATTATGATTGATTTTCCAAAAAATGAAAAAATAAAAACACCCAACTTCTATTTTTATTAGACATATAGCTGGTTATAGTAAGAAGGAAGGAGGAACAGAAAAAATAGAAAGAGAGGAGGGGGAGGAAGAGAAAAAGGCAGCAACACGAAGCATTCTGAAAAATTAATAACTCTGCTACAAGGATGTTAATAGAGCCCAAGACCTGGAATCTACATCCTATGGAGATTTTGCTGTTCCTACACCAGTGTGATAAGAGTAGGATTAATTAACATATGAGGGGCCGCAGCCATTCCTCATATTCCCTCTCTCTTACCTCTAAGAAGCATTTTACCTTTCTGTACTCCCATCCTTTACTGTCTAGGCAGAGTGCCTTAGCCTGTCTGCTTGCTGGGCTCCTGTGCTCCAAGAAGCTTGAGAGGAGAATGGTGCAGATGTGGGAGGAAGGAGAGAGGACTCCAGGCCTCAATCAGAGCCCTTCCTCTTTCTTGTTCATTGTAGATAATTTGAATAATGGGTGAAATGGAAGGAGAATTATAAAAGAAGGCAGACCTTTTACTAATTAGATTTGGGAGGAAGATACAGGGAAGAGCTTGTGGATGGGGTTGTTTGTGAGGCTAAAAGCAGGCATGGGATATAGGAGAAGTGGGATTTTGAGAATTCTTGCTGACTTGCTTGAAAGACATGTAGAATCACTGGAATACCTTATTTCATCATTTTGGATGCTTAACTTTTTTTTTTAATATGACTCTGCATGGAAACTAAGTTATAAGCCCTGACGTTTTCTAGGTTTTATCAATTTCTTTATTATAAACTCACCGAAATAGACTTTTCACCCAACTCTTAATTCTCTTTTTCAGTATGATGAGTGGTTAGACTAGAAGAGAGCATAGAGATGGTCTAGGATGCCAACTTTGGTTCACTGAGCTGCTCTTGGGGCATCAGGGTAAGTGGACTAAGCACAGGACTGATGATCATAAGGACTTTCTTAGCCAGTCCAAATTTAAAGCTGTTTCCCCACTTAGAAAACAAGGATAATAATAATACTGTCTTGGAGAAGCATCTTCAGCAGATTCCTCCTATATTGTAAGAGGATCCTGAGATAGATGAGCTTGTCTCCAAGGCTGGAAATCTCCCAAAAGTCAAGTTCCTTACTTGAGAACAGAGGACATCTAATTATCTTTTTCTGATTCTGGCCCTAAGGGAGGCTTCTGGGAAATGGGAGGGTGTAAGAACAGGAGTTGAGTGAACTTCTTGACAATTTAAGTCAATAGTCCTTAACCATTCTTGAGTCAAACACCTGCTGAGATTTGATGAAAGCTGTGGAAATTCTCTCCAGAAAGTCTATTAATGTATAAGTTTGCAGAAACCATTAATGAATTTCAGATCCAGATGATCTTATTTAAGCCAAGGACTTAGAAACTAAAGACAAAGACCCAGGACACAAAGAACTTTGGGATGCTTTAGAAATGTCAATTTGAGAATGATTGCTCATTATCTTTTGAAGTTTTCACAAAAGAAATAATGGTAAGACTCTAAAACTAGGTAAACCCTGGGATCCTTAACCACGGGCCACAAGGAAGAGGGGCATTGAGAAGACTTGTTCCTATTTGAAAACAGAAATTTTCTAACAGAAAAAGCTTGCTTTTAAAATAAAATGCAAACTCCATAAGGCCACAAGGGCCTTGCATGATTTCATCCCCGTCTGCCACTCCGTCCACATCTCATTCCATTCTGCCTGTGCTCCAAGCACGTTGACTTCGAACCTTTCTTCGAACACTACACACTTCCCCATCTCGGAGTTGAGCAGTTCAGCTCCTTACGCTGGAAATGTTCTCCCTCCATCTAATGCCAGGATGGATACCTTCTCATCCTCTTATCAGTTCGTCAGAGAGAACTTTATTGATCACTTTATCTAAAACAGTCCACCCTCATCCTAGTCTCAGGATCTGGTGTGTTTCCTTCATCTCTCTTACCACGGAGATTGTCGTTAATTTGTTCCTTTAAAAGTTGTAGCTAATGTGTATTGAGCACTTACTGCATGCCAGACACTATTTAATATTATAAAATTTAACCCTCACAACAACTTTAAGATGCAGGGACTATTATTATTCCCTTTTAACTTATGATAGGAAATTGAGGCACAAAGAGGTTAAGTAACTTGTCCAAGGTCACACAGAAAGAGGTGGACCCAGGATTCAAACCCAAGCCCACTTGCTGAACCCTCTTGCTATTCTGTCACTGCTGCTTTTGTCTGGTCTCCCTCCACTAAAAGGGAAATTCCCTAGGGAAGAGACTCCGCCTGACTTCACCATAAACTTCTTGAGTACTTGGAACAGTGTGTGGCATATACTCTGTGCTCACACATTTGTTAAAGATATGAAAAAGAGGAGAAGGGAGGATCTATTGAACTTTTCAGAAGAAGGAACTTGAGGGGTTAGGTCTGGGAAGTAATCACGAGACTGATTTAGTAGATAAAAGGGTTGGAACTTGTATTCTGGATTCAGGGCTCTGTACGTAGTTAATTCCTGGTTTTGTCTAAATCCCTTACCTGATCCATGCCTTATTTCCCTCAGTGTTGTAAGTTTTGTAGTTTATGTCAAGCACCTAGCACATAGCAAATCCTCAGTATCTGGCAGCAATCATGATGAAAATGGAGGAGGAGAGGAGGAGAGGAGAAATTAGGGAGGAAGAAAAGAGAAACAGAAATCATGTTGATTTTATTGAGCCTATATATGCATAAAAGTATTGTTTCATCAACTATAAATCGCTATGCAAATCTTAAACGGACAATCCCTTCACTCCTGGGTACTGGGTCTATTTGAAAGAACATGCATTTTTGGAGTTAATTATTCTTAAACTTTTATTATTGCTTAATAACCAGTGGTGTGCTGGAACATGTTTAACAACTGGCTCTTGGGGTAGAGGCTGGAGCTGATTCGTAGCAATTGCTGATTGACACGTCATAAATAATTCCACTGTGGCTGACTTCAAGCTACAAAAATGGCATCCCTGAACGCAGAGTGGGTTCTTACAAGCCAGTGTGAGCTGGTTCCAGTGCACCATGGTACCTCCCGCAATATGACCCTGCAGAAATAATCTTTCTGTGACTCAGTTTCATGTCCATGAAATGGATATATCCATAAGCGTCTCCCAGGTCTGGGGCTGTTGGGCAAATTAAATGAAACAATTCATGGAAATGCCAAGCACAGTGCCTAGTAGACAGCAGTGAATGATGAATATTGGCTCCTTCCTCTTGAAGATAATTCAAGGTTAAAAATCCAAAAAAGTTTTCTCAAGGTTGTGTTGATAGGGAGAGAACTGGGAAGAGAATCCAGGTCTCTTAGGAGAAACAATATTTATCTTACTTTTCCACTTTCTTTTTTATTCTGTCTCTATAGTGATCTTATCTAAACATTTTTTCTTGGCTCTCATTTCATCTACTAGAGCTAGATGGTCAATTGCAGAAAGGACAAAATAAATGAGAAGTAATAACTATGGCCTTGGTGCCACACTATAAATAAAATGAATCATTCAGAACATTTTGTCTGATAAAATGACATAGCTGGAAACCTAAAGCTGAATTTATAAGATCTAAAATATATGGATTTACGGATTTTAATAAAAGTGTTAAACCCCTTGATTTATTACAGAAGTTGCAAAACAACTGACTATACACACACATACGTGTATATGTATATATGTATGCATACATACATGTGTATACATATACACATAAATGTACACATACATCCATTCACATTCATATATAAATATGTGTATTTGTATACATGTATATTAGACTACATTTTTATTCATAAATTTATAAGTAATCTGGAACAAGAAAACCCAGAAATAATTAGTTTATTGATCCACTTTCCAATCCATTTGTTCTCTTATTCTCTTGATTATTCATGCATCCAATCTTTCTGGAATATCTGCCACATGTCAGACACCATGCTAGGCAAGAGGGCATGCCGAAATGAATTCTATAGGTCCCCTGCACTTCAGGAGTTAACTGACTCCTGGGGAGATAGACGTATATAGAGATAATTACAGTGCGAGAAAGGACAGAGCACCTGATAAAAATAGAAGTGGGAGACACAGGAAGTTTGCCATGTTAAATTTTGTAAAGTCATGATTTTGCAGGGAACAGGGTGATGGGGAGCATTGTCTTTTAACCAGTGTTAACTTTTTGCTTATATACCTACATTGAAGGACAGGAACTAAGCCTTGACTCCAAAAAATTCAACATAGGATTGTCTCTTTGAGATCATATCACTGAGTATTACCCGACTTATTACACTTTCTTGGATTCAGCGTCTACTGGCACCTACATGGTGATACACTGCCGGCCTGTAGATGGCAGACTTCGCTCATTGTTCTGATGGATTTCACCCACACCTGTTGGATGTGGTATTAAACTTTGAGACGTAGCCCTCTAACCCTCCACCTAGTGCTGCTCCGCAAATATAGAGCTACATATTTCTTTCCTTGGTCCATCTTAAAGCCTTGCGATGCAACACATTTTTCATGTCAGGGGTTTTTAACATTCCTTAGCATTTTGTGAGCACAGCTCATAAATGAGTGTGAGGGCAGGGCTTCAACTTGAAAGACTTTTGATCTTTGGATGTAAATAAGGAATTATTTAAGAAAAAATGTCGATATTGTAAAAAAATCAAGTAAATTAAAAATAGAGGCCACTAACCCTGAATATAAACATGACTTCAAAGCACAGGCACTCTTTGCAACACATCCACGCCTGTCCTTTCTCTGAGATTATGGCAATCTGTTAGCATCTTGGCCCCAGGGCTAGAATTATTTCAATTAAGCAAGTGTTTTTTGACTTTTTTCTATGTGCAAGATGATGCATTCGATGATAAGGGAATACGTAGTTGAATAAGCATAAAACTTGGCCTCTGAAACTCATAAATTGGGGGAGGAGACCAATAATAGTGCAGCTAGAATATTACATCAGAAATTCCAGCAAGATGCTATAGGAGTGGAGGGATAGAGGATATTACACCAGATAATACTGGATGGATTATTTGTGGAGAACAGAATTAGAATTAGCTGTGGGCTGATTCACAGGCAGCTCTGAAGAGAAAGCACTCCAAACATTTGGATCAGTTTGAACAAAATCATATTTTGCAAGCTCTTTGGAGGCAAAAACTGTGTGCCTTTTTCCTTTTTTGTCCCTCCCATTTTGTGTAGTTCATGAGGAAGTGCTTGTGATAGTCAATGGAATTGAATTTTAGATTTCATGGTCAAAAATCTGTATAATCTCCAAATGAATGAATCTATATCCTCTATGCAATTTACTCTATATCTTGAAATAACTTCTATTTATACCACATTAAAATATACCTATCTGGCAACTTTATAGTTTTTAATATAGGCTTATTATAAAAAATTTGCAAAATTCAGGAAAAATTAGACAATAATAAAAATAACCTGTCATCCTACCTCCCTGATAAAACTATTCCTAATATTTAGTGTTAAATAAACCTTAATGATTAAATAAACATTCTAATAGCATGATGTCTACATTTATTAAAAGTTACTAAGATCAGATAAAAATATTGACACATAAACCCAGTCATGAGCACAATGACATTTTCCTGCCTTGTTAAAAATTACAAGTGATCAATGAAAATGATTTCCATTTTGAAACTAGAAAATATAACTCGCGTATTTTTTTTTTCAGTGAGATCTCAGCTTTGGGTTTTGTATCTAAAAGATTTGGATTTAAGTCCAAGCTGAAATGAGTTATTTTGGGGGTCACTGCTTCTCTTTCAGAGACTATTTATTTTTCTGTAGAATGATGTCAAACTATCTACTCTCATTTGTGAGGTTTAAGAAAAGTTGTGTGTGGACTTGGTACACGGCAGAGGCTTATGAAATATACCTTTCCTTCCACTCTTTGTATACAGTAAGTCCCTTTTCTCTTGCCCACTGAGAATCTATGAGAAGCTTGTAAATATCACCCTAGTCCAGGATTTCTCAACCTTTGCACTATTGATGTTGGAGTCAGAAAGCAAAAAACAAATTTTTGTTATGGGGGCTGTAGGATGCTGTAGGATGTTTATCAGCATCCATGTCCTCTACTCAAGAGACGCCAGTGGCAATTCCCCGAGTTGTGGCCACCAAAAATATCTTCAGACATTGCCAAATGTCTCTGGAGGGCGCGAATCACCCCCATTGAGAATCACTGCCCTAGTGCCTTAAAGAATGCCTGCCCCATTAATATATGGATAGGAAACGTCTCTCTCTAACACACTCGTGCTGTCCACTGCGGGCTGCACAGCTGCAACTCTGGTTGAGAACCCTTCAACCCTGCCTTCCCAAGCTTTACTAAGCTCAGCAGACACTGTGACCCTTTACTGCCCTTCCCTACATCACCTAGGTCCTGAGAATTCCTGGACACAAAAGTTTGTGTCTTAGCATCTTTTTCCCAGACAAGTTTCTGGGGTCTGTAATATCTATGCTGTGGTAAGTGTATTATCTCTTTTGCCTTGGGTGAACATTTCACCCGCTGAATCATAGTCTCCCCAATGGCATGTCCAGCCTATTCAAGCAGGTTTCTGCCTTGGATTTTGCTTAGCAGTCGGGTTTCCCACCAGCACTGCCCTAAACCCCAGGCCACTTGGCTGAGACCCTGGCATCTTTTACAGTTTGGAATCATCATAGCTCTCCAGGAACCTGGGGTCACAGGTCTCTCTACCCTCAGTGACTGATATAGAAGCTATACATATAAAATTCTTGGGAGGAGGGGTCATATAGTTTGAATATGATTATGTGGATATCTCAATCAAACAGTGACAATGAAATAGCTTTGAGATTTGAGCTAAACCATACTATTCATACTTGTCTTTTACTTTTATTTTCTATTTTGATTATTTTTGTCTGCCATTTTATGCTTTTACAGCGTGTACAGAATTGACTTATGTTTATTCATTTATTTAGTTGACTTCAAGCACATTTGACAATTCTGTCATGTTACTGACTATAAGAGCTCTGCTTGCACACAAGGGCATGAGGCTCTGCACAACCTCTAATGACCATTCCTCTTTCCTTCCTGACAGTGCTGTGATTTTCACCCCTGGCTAGACTTTTAGTTGAAAATAGTCTTACTGCTGAGAAACACCTCATCTCCTCCTCCCTGAAATTATAGATCCCCGCTCCCCAAGAATTCCTATTTAAGAATTTTAGTACCTGTCCATTCTATTGGATATCAAATTCAGCTAAAACACAGCCAAAATTCTTACCATACTGTATATTAAACTTCTGGCCTGGCCTCTACCCCAGATGATTTATTTTTATCCATATCAAAGTCCTTTCTCCAGGTTTTTCTAGATTCTACCTTTATTTTTTCTCCCATAAATTTTAGATACTAGTATTAGTCAAGATTTCTCAAAAAGCAGAATCTCAGGCAAAGGTTTGCATCATATAGATTATTTTGGGAAGTAATCTCAAGGAACAGGATGGGGACATGGGGAGAATGAAATAGGGAAGAAAAGGAAGAATATTTTAGAGTTTGTTATTGGAATGGTTGCTGTCGTGGCTCTCTTAGGCTAAATTTTGCTGGGAAACCTTTAAGTCATATGGCATGTTCCTCAAACTTGTTGATCTGAGGGAGAGAAAGGGGTTGTATTTATCCACTGTCCTCCAATCTTTCATTGGTCAAGAGTTGCCCCATGGAGTAGTAACTCCGTCATAATTCCAAGTTTCTCCATGTGTCAAAATGGCTTATCTGACTGTCACATGACTCATGTGACAGCATGAGATCTTTAGTGCAACAGAGAGAAGTACCATAAGATTATATCTACTTGAGGCTGATCACCATAGCAATGGCTGGAGTGAAAATGTGAATGGAGAGGATATGACATAGGACACAAGAACTATCTAATATACCTAGTGACGGGATGTCCAAAGTCATCCAAGTGATGAGGTAATGGACCACTGGGTAAGAGCCACTTTATATTATCAGTGCCAGGACTCTCTTATTAGTAATATTAGCCCTTGGTTTACTGGGTAACTAGAGAGAAGATGGGGTTCCATCTGATAAGCAATAACTAGTGAAAATGTATTATCCAGATAAAGCCAGCATTATGGAAGAAAGATGAAATCTCAAGAAGGCTTCAAATGGGCATATTTTTATACAAGGCTCAAGTAGATTATAATAAGCTCCTTGCCCCCTTATTGGCTTTGCATTCTTCTCCCCATTTGAGTCCTCTTTCAGTTCAACAGGATAACTACCCATAATGTATGTGTAACCTTATCAAAAGAGAAAGGCTTAATCAGTTTGCTACTGTTATCTTCACACTTTGTCCTGGAAACTTTGCATATCATTTATAATCTCTGCAGGATCTGGGTGTTTTGGTGGGTCCTGTGTACATGTCCAGATGTAAAGCAACATTATATAGATCCCATGTATGAACTCTATGAACTATGGAAGGAGTGACTATAAGCAATTTCCAACGATGATACTGGAGACATCATTGGGTGGTTCTGCTTAATAGATAAGGAAGTTCAGAAGTTGAATTTAACATTAATAAATCATCAAACATCTATGATTTCAGCTCTTTCCCTTAAATCTCTGAAGTCTCTCAATATCTGTTAGCATTTAACATTCTTTGCCCACTCTATCTTTAAACCCATGGAAGAACATTGTCTCAAAGGATTTTATATTAAAGTACTCCATTGTGAGTCTTTGCACATGTGTGTATGTGCTTATGTGTGCATGTGGTGCATGTGTGTGTGTAGTGGAGGGACTGTAGAAGTTACAAGTTATAAAATTTTAAGAATTAATAAAAGAAAGATCATCGTGGTTGGGTTTCTCCAGTAGCAGAGCATGGGACAAAGATTTGAATGCAAGTAGTGTATTGGGTGATCTCAGGAAACACTGGTAGGGAACAGTGAAATAAGACAGAAAAGGGAAGGCAGCTGTGTTATTCCAGGTCCTCTGAGAAGCAGACACCAAGGCAGGAATCCATGTATAAGGATTTTATTGGGAGAAAACGTCTGTGTAACAGAAAATGGGAAGGAACTAGGGGAAGCTGGGAAAACAGTGGATTTCAGTGGCCATCTGATCCTTCGTGAAGGAGAGGGGGAAGGAAGATGGTTGGATGGAAGCATCTTAGACTACTACAGAAAGTTTGGTAAGGCCTACAGGGAGTCCTTGAGCCCTAGTAAGCTATCAGAAGAATACTGCATATGCCTTAGGGTCCATGTTTCTCTCAGTCATCGGCTGAGAGCAGTCTATGGGAAGTATGGTCTTGGCGTAAATTCAGTGTCGGATTTAAGAACAAAGCAACTGAGGCTGTCACTTTCCTTGCAGTCAGAGAGCTGACAGGTGTATTATCAAAGCCATCACAGAAGCCAATTTGAGGTGCATTAAAGATTATGTTACTGACATGGGCATTGGGGCTCAATGTTGCTCAGGACCCCTGGAGGCTGTGGAGAAGCAGACCTCAAAGTTGTCCTACCTGAAGGATGAGGAAGCTGAGATACTTATCCACTAGGACTGCTCCTGGTAGCATCAACCACCTGGCACCTCTGCCTGCCCCACGTTCAGCCAGAGAAAGCTCGCAGGCAGGGAAGCACAGATGCTTGAGCAGGAGGCCATTGGCACTCACAAAAAGGAAATTACCAAGAGGATATGCGCAGAGCACCAACACAGTCCATTACAGTGAGTTAAAGAAAAAAAGAAGCAACTTCTTCGGAATGCTAATTATTTGTTCTTCAGCCTCTCTAGGTTTCCCAAGATTTGAGGGTAGTCAAGTAGCATTTTCTTTCTGTTTATGATTTCCCTCTGAGACTATCATTGCTTTAGGCAAGTGTATTCATGTGAAGAATCATTTTTCTCCACGTCTGAGCCTGTAATAAATGTCAACCCTTTTTTGGCAACTGCAGCTAATGCTGCAGACCTACCGTTACTGAAATTGAAATTACATATGTTAGGACCCCAGATCAATTTATTTCAAAGGACATCCAAGATCACTCTGGACAGGCAATGAAACCTCTCCACCTCTGTAACTTTGAGCCTCTTTCTGAAAAAATGAAGATGGAATTTTCTACTTGCTTTTCTTTTTCTTCTCAGTTCTTTGATGCAACACATAAAGCAAATAAAATTGTTAGCTTTATTAATTCTCCTGCAATCTGGCATCCTCTCTAAAAGACTTATTAAAACCAGGTACTCAGGAAACAAAGTTTAAGGTCTTTAAAGTCTGCTCAGTGGAGCCTCTAAGCTGTTCAATAAATAGTCCTTATATTTACCTAGGAATCATGAGTTGTTGGAGCAGAAAGTAAGCTCAGGCAATATCACAGGCAAAGCTTCATTTTACAAGTGAGAAAAATGAATGCCAGAATGGGAAAGTGACATCCCCAAAGCCATACATCTGATCAGTGGTGGAGCTAAGACCAGAATTAAGATCGCCTAACACCCAGTCTAGTACTTTTTAATAGAATTTAATAATTATAAATCTAATAATAATTAATAATAAGAAATAGAACTTATGTTCTAATTTCTGGTATTAAGACTTTTTGTGCATTGTGTCGTACTAGGAAATCTTTAACAGGATAATGGGTCACTTAGGAGGTAGTGTAGCAACCTAGTTAAGACCAGGAAGCCTCTAGGATCAGAATGCTTGGGTTCAAATTCTAGGTCTAACACGTATTATCTGCATGATCCTGAGTGATCTCTCTATACCTTCTTTTTCTCTTTGGTAGGTAAAAATACCTATCTCAATACTGTTAAAAGGATTGCAAGAGATCATATAAGAGGCATCCCTAGATGGTGTCTGGACCACAACAAGTACTCAATAAATGTGAGCTATTATAATGCCATCTTTATGACAGCTCTCTAAGGTAGGTTTTATCATCCTTATTGTACAGATGAGGAAACAGAAATTTACTGAGTGGTCTCAGCAGCAAGCAGAAAAGCTGCACTTCAAACACAAGAATATCTGACCTAAAGCTTTAACCGACTGAATTTTACCACCTTGCTTCTCTTCAGTGACAGATACTCATGCAATGTTGATATATGTCAATCATTTAACTTGCAAATGTGTTTCTCGTTCCATTTGGCAAAATCTCATCTCTCATTTTGGATGCAACATCTCTGTTGCCCTGGGACTTACAATTTTCCTTAAAGTGCCCAGTGCTGTTCTCATCACATACTCTTCTTCATTGGATTGATCATGGCCATAGATCAAGAACAGCATTACTCAATTTCATAAAAAAAAAATTCATCTGCAATTCCTCAAATTTCAACCTAATGACATGAGTCCTTATCAACAATATTTCAGACAGTTTTTTTCTTTTTTTTTTTTGCCTTTATACACGCTCTATGAAACGGTTGCCACTAGTTTCTCCTTTGCGATTTGCTTTATGTGGTACAGTTCACATCTCTGTAGGTACTGCCCCTGGATTTTGCTCCTGCCTTTAAAGAGCTCATAGTATAAGAGGAAAATATTGGAAGCCTATACAAATATCTATAATGAGGCAAATATCAATTGAGTAGGACAAGATATATACTATAAAATGGGGCATAATGAAATGTAATTTGTAGTGAGGTTTTTTTTTTTTTTTTTTTGTGAGGAAGATCATCCCTGTGCTAACATCCATACCATTCCTCCTCTTTTTGCTGAGGAAGACTGGCCCTGAGCTAACATCCATGCCCATCTTCTTCCAGTTTATGTGAGACGCTGCCACAGCATGGCCTGACAAGCAGTGCATCGGTGCCTGCCCAGGATCCAAACACTGCTCACCAGCAGTGGAGTACGCACGTTTAACCGCTATGCCACGAGGCCGGCCCCTGTAGTTTGAGTTTTAAAGATAGAGCTACAAACTGTCGAGTATCAGTGTTGTGCCTGAACCAAAGTATATAACGTCCCTAAGAACTTAAAACAGAGGGAAATTAGGCTGTAAGACAACATATAAAAGATAGAACATAGGCATGCAGAATTACCTGAAGCATAACATGATTCCTGGGGCAACTAGACTCAAGAGTAACATTTTTTAATATATTAATATACTCTCACAATAATGTGTCAGTCATAATGGGATTGGGCATGCTTGGTAGTATAGGTAGAGAAGAGTCAGAAGAGTTTATGTTAGCAGAGTCTAATCAATCAGTTGCAGTCCATGGGCAAGGACTACCATGGATATGTTAGCCTAATTGCACTGGACCATGGGATTCTTCTCACAGTTCTAGTTTTCATGCTTACCAAAGGGCATTAAGGAGATACTGAATTGATGACAAAGACTTTGATTGTTTACACTCTCCATGGCAATGATTTCTCATGGTTTCTTACTAACAGTCTCTGGTTGTAATTCAGAGCCCCATGTTCATTGGCTAGAGGAAGAAAAGACTCAACAAGAAGCCTGAACATATCAAGCCCACAAGATGATTATATTTCTCATTGTTGTTTGATAAAATGCATTTTGAGAACATGTGAGTTTTGTATTTGTTAATTTAGTGAGTCATTCTCTCAGTGTCTCGTCATTACTGGGTGCTAGTAAAGCAGGATCTGCGTCCTTAAAGTTGAGTTAGACCAGGTGGGGCTCTCTTTTAGAAGACACTTCAACATTACCAGATTCATGTCTGTCTTCTATTGATAGATGCACTTTTAAAGGCAAAACACTATTCTTTTACAAGTCGTATCCGTGTTTCTTTGAGGGAAGCAACTGTCTTTACTAGGTAAATACCTTGATGGTTACACTGGGGTTGAAGTTGGAGATCTGAGAGCATAGTGCGAGAGAAATGAACTCTGCATGTGAAATGAACAGGGATTTAGGATTGAGGTAAAGAGAAGTATGACAGAATTGAGGGATAGAAGATTGAATGATACCCATTAATATAGAAGAAAGACCTATTTGGAAAAATGGCCAATGCAGTTTTGGTATTCCAGTGATACATTAGAAGTTTTGTCAGTCTTCTGTGCAAATAGAAGACTCATCTAGATGGATAGATATGTTATTGTTATTATTGGTGCTGGACTCAAGAGAAGAGAGCTACATATCAGGTTTGTTTTGACATGTGCCTGAATAGAGACACCATCTACAAGGGTATCCACAAACTGAATTAATTCAGAGGAAGCGGAAACTGAGAATCAGGAGTATCTGGAAAAAATGTAAGTCATTCTTCTTAGAATCCCTGGAATGCTTGAGAAGAGTGATTTCTCCACTGCTTTTGAATCTGAAAGTTCAGAGTATTTCAATTGACATCTGGGTTTCATAGGGAAATAATTACTCTCTTGGTTATTATCACAGGAATTAATAGAAAGGAGGGATAATTTTATGTTGGAGCAGAGAACACTTGGCAGCAGCCAAGTGGGACTTTGAAGCATAAGCTGTATTCTGATAAGCAAAATAAATATTAAATATGGGATGTTAATAGGTGGTTAAGTAGATGTTAAGTAGTGGTTAAATATGGGGAAGGGGGAGGATGAACTGTGTAGAAAAAAGGTTCTGAGCATTTGTGAAAATGAAAGGTTGTTTGGCAGTCATTGAGCAGACCATTTGGAGGGAGTGCAGGGCTTGTGGAGGGATGCGATCTCTGTAGACCCCTGTACACTGGAGGAAGGGCTGCTAACTATGGATACACATAACAACTGCAGGTCCTGGGACCGTATCATCATGTGAGAAGCCATTCAAATGGCCATTAATAGAACCTGCGAGCCACTGAGGAACTATAAAAGCAGAAGCTATGAAGTGCATCTAAATTCAGGGACAAGGAGAAAGTAACTATGAGCTCCTCTGGGGTTCACTCTGAAGTGACCATGGAAGACGGATCAATGTTTTTGGTGACCCAAACCATGTCCCCCCAGTCAACCTCTGATTTCAGTCACATTCTGGTGGACATTTCCATGTGCTCTGATTGGATCCCACCCCAAACCCACTTAAGGAAACTCTACTTTTCTGCTGCAGGGATTTCTCCAAAGCCACTGAAGGCTACCTAGCTCATGTATCTGATGCAATTCAGAAGGGTGAGTGAATAAATGCTTCCAGGTGAATTCCTGACTACTGGGGCGTGGAAGTTAAGGAGTAGATGCCCCTGATTCCAGCCTTCAGACCGATAATACTGAAGCTCAATCTAGCCGCTTCCATGGAAAGTTCCCAGAAGCACTGAGCCCCATTTTCCACCATAATAACCTGCATTATAATGTACCTTTCTCTCATTATCTCACTCTCCCCATTCCCTCACTCCTGTTTTCAGAGGTACGTCCCCAGTAAACCTGCTCCCAAATCCTTGTCTAAGGCTTTGTGGTATGAAATTTGTCAATTATGAAATAATTTTAGAAGACTGTGTGCTCTTGAGATACAGGCAGGAAAAGCCAGAATATTCTGTATCCTAATTGGGCCACTGTACTTAAGGAAAGGATTTATCCTTGCAGGCTTCAGGGGAGTGGGTCTTTATGAATAAGTTGGAACTAGAATGCAAAGGATCTAGATTCCTATACTAAGACTTTGGACATTTAAACCATAGAGAACTACTAAAATTTTGGGGACTCAAATGTAACAGGATAAAATCGAGTTTTTAGACGGAAGATTAGTATGCCTAGGGCTGAGAGCCGAATTTAGAAAGACTCAGGCTAAACACAGAGGGACATCTGACATGTTAATCAAAAACAAATAATGCTTTCCATTTTTTCCCACAGGTTAAATTTCACATGACTTGTAGGTATTTACATCTGTAGTCTTAGCCAAAATGATCAGTTTTCCATCAACAAAAAGAAATGCCTTTCCCAGGTGTATATATTATATGTGAATGTCCTTGTAATTCTCTACTGACACCACAAATTCTCAATAAGCCTTTGACTATTGGACTTCAAGTTCAAACAGTTGATTTGGGGAGAAGGCATTTGAAAACTTGTTCAGATCCTCCTGGCTCGATAGAAACCTGTAGTGCTCATTATTTGATGAGAGGTGAAGACTAGCCTCTTCTTTGGAGGATTTGCCTCCACAGGGTGGAACACGTGAAAATGGGAAATGTTTTGTTTTAGAATGGCTGAATACAAGATCAATATTTATCATGGAAGATGCTGACATCCCATTAAGAAAAGTTCAGCTGCAGGTTGGAGAGACGCATTTGGTGATTCTGTGTGGGAAATCGGCTTTCCATTGAATGTAGAAGGCAGTTTGTAATGAAATTCAAAATTGAGTGAAATTGGTCCAATCTAAAAACGCAGAAAAGAAATTTAAGTCTTTTTAGAAGACCTCAGTCAAGGTTCAAATCAATACAAGCTGATTTATTATCTGAGGCATATAATGAAAACCAAATTTTTGCTGGGATCCAAAGTGCTTGTGCTTTGGAATTTTTTAGCTTAGCAGAACCTGCAAGCAGGGATAAAGAAATACATATAAAGGCAGGAACAAACATGATTAAAAATTAGTTTGAAGGATTTTTAATGTCTTCCAGTTTCCTTGACCTGGCATTCAAGACCCCCATGTGTTGTCTTCAGCACATATTTATAACCTTGTGTATTAGGATTCAAAATGGGACTTTTTTTCTGCTTTTGTTTTTTTCTGAGGCTCCCAAAAGTTAAGAACAAAGCCATGACTGGTGGCAAGTGCTCCTACATTCTCAAACTGGTTTCCAGTGACTTAGCCCTCAAGATCTGTTTTTGAGGGGCCGAGAGAGCATTTCTTTAAAGATGCTGAGTTCCGGGGTGTTTTCCCTCCTTCTCCCTATAGGGATGACGAGAATCATCCTTTTTCTCAATTCAAATCAAATGAACAGGGACTTAAGGGTATCTCTTGCAAAACTAAAATCTGGGGGCCACAGTGCCCTGATGTGTGTCATATCCTTGAGAAATCTATATGTGACAGGTGGTAGCTGTGGTCCAAAGAGACATAACAGAGCATGAGAGACACCTGGCTGTAGAAGAAGCTAACTATACTTCCACTCATGGTATGGGGACAAGAAGCACAAATTCTTCAAGTGGGACACTTGGAGAGATGGCAAGCAGAGTCGCTCTTGCTTCTACTTTTGGGTTTCTTGTCTCATGTATTGATCTTATTGGAGACACTGCAACATATATATGTCTTGATTCAAAGTGGTGAAATATGGGAAGTGGGTCCTGTAATCACAGGTCCATGCAAAGGTGACCTTGAGGCCTTGCAAGAAGGGAAGGCAAACCCATACCATACCCAAAACACGTGTGTATTCATATGTCTATTCTTGTGAAAATGAATTGCTGACATTTCTGGGATGGAAGAAATCCAATGCAGTCAACTTGCTATCAAGTGGTTATTTGATACCCTCAAATATGCAATGGGAATGGTGCCATTTGGGGACTAAGAGTTGAGGTCTGCTGCTGATAGGTTGAACTCTGGCAGTGGAAATAGCTAGATCAGCTTTGGCTAATGGGGGCTCATGCATATCCTTCATCTTTGTCATTAAAGACTGTTCACTTATATTCTAATTCTGCCAGAATTGAGGTGGCCAAGGATAGAAGCTGGCTTACATCAACTCGCCAAGGCATTTTTCTCCCTGACTGGTAAGTGCCTCTTTCATGAAAAATGCACACTGATGGGAATTAACATATAAAGACCTTCCCACTTGGTGCCCTCCCCTTATCTCCTTGCCTATTCACCTCCCGCTACCCCAGGCCTCCTAGTTACTGATCTTCCGAGCTTTCTCCTTCTACACTTCTTCTAGTCAGCCAGGCCACTTACCACTGTCCAATTTCCATATATAAGCTGACCTCAGGGAACTCCTTTTTCAACACAAAGTGGATAACCAGGTGTAGTCCCCAAATCTCTACCCACTGGGAGAAATTTCTCTTGCAGTTATCTATCAAGGCCATCTACGAGTGGGCTGTAGTTCAGGTGACATCTACCACTGGGTTACACTCATGTACAGAGACTTCAGGCTTCTGATCAGTCAGCTTTATACCCCTCTCACTTCACTCAGTCAAAAGGATGCAAGCTGCCTTAGGAAGGACATGATCTTAGATGAGACAGTTCTCTATAGCACAGACAGGCTCTGAAGGAAATACCAGTAGGAGACTCTCTTGTGACTACACTCTCCATGACTGGACAACAAATCCTTCATGAATGTGGATCTGGGTAGTGTATCTTCATGTCTACCATTGTTTAACCCTTGTGCACTTCAGATTAATTTATCCATGTAAAGTCAGAGAATAGTTCCTGCAGGATTCTGGTGGAACTCTTTTCTTGAGAGGAGCTTGTAAGATGAAAGATAGAAGAATGAACTATACCCATCCAGCTACAGTTGGTCTGAGGGCTGAAACTGATACTTATCACCTCTCTCCTGCATTACCCATTCTAGGTTTCTTTGCCCCTCAATTAGTCTTGCTGCTGGCCTTGATGGCTTACAGACCCAGACCCTCACCTCTGAGAGGCCTGACCCTCTGATCATGATGCCCTTCTTAGTCAGGCGCTGCTCTACTTACCCTTTTACCATTACATCTGGGGAAGGGAACAGCAAGAGGCACCCAGGTGGGTCACCAGGATTCCACATGGAGTCTTTTCCGCCTGCATGAGAGCGTGGAACCCGAAATTGTATCCTTTGCTCAGTGCCCAGTATATACTCAACAAATATCTGTGCAATGAGTAAAGATCTTCATGCATTTATGAATATTGGTGCCTTCACCAGTAATTCACTCCCACACCCCATTTCCAGTAATTGAACTCTGTTTATTACTTAAGGTACAGCTCAGGAGTGCCCTCACTAATAAGAGTGTATAAGAAAGCATAATATAAACTATGACTTGGTTGAGTTTCCCACTAGTTCCTGAAAGCTATATTTTCTCATATCCTTTTATTTCCAGATCAGTTTGTGCAAAAATGTTGCTCAATCAACTGTCCTAACTTATATCCCATGACTTATTAAAATATAACTTCTGCCTGTAAAAATATTCAAGACTGTTTCTTTGAAGACTTTTAGAAAGGCTAGCATGAGCTACAACTCCATTCAATTAACTCATTAAACTCTATATAATCAGTCATTTAATATCTCATTGATTAGATTTCAGAATTAAAAAACAATAAATAAAATATAATCTCTTTTCTTGTGGAGTGCAGCATCTGTCAGAGGATGCAGCAGGTGCTATTACAGAAAATTCATAAGGTATGGAGGAAATCCTAAGGGAACAGTTATAAACTAACCAGAGGAAAGTATGGAGCTCAGTGGTCAAGGAAGGAAATATTCACAGAGGATGAGTGACCTGATGTGGGCATGAAGACCAGTTTGAGAGGAAGATCCCAGGCAGAGGGAAAACATAGAGGCCTTTAGAGGGAAGTAGCACAGAACCACCAGGGATCCTTGGATAGTTTGGCATTGTATGTATAGCAAAACAACACAGACCATGAAGCACATTCAGTGACACACTAAAAAGCTGTGGATTACAGCATAAGTGACAATAATCCTTAAAGGCTTTAAGCAATGATGCAATGCAATAAATTTTCATTTTGGATATATTATTTTAGTGAAAATGGGGAATACAAATTGGAATAGAAGATTAGGAAAGACAGGAGGAAGTTAGGAGACACTAACTTATAGGAAGTTAGGAGACACTTGAGGGAAAAATTGAGTAAAATTTAGCACTCATTCATTGAACATCTATTGTTTCAATGCATTATTATTGTATAGTGCATTATACAAGGCACTGAATGCAAAAAGAAGGCACAGCTTTCTTTTCTTCATTTTGTTTAAGGTGCTTTAGTTTCAACCACTATACCAAGAAAGAGATGGACAGGCCAGCCTTGGTGGCCTAGTGGTTAAGTTCAGCACGCTCCACTTCAGTGGCCCCCGTTCGGTTCCCAGGACTGCTCTGTTAGTGGCCATGCTGTGCTGGTGGCCCACATACTGAAAAATAGAGGAAGATTTGCATGGATCTTAGCTCAGGGCGAATCTTCCTCAGCAACAAAAAAGAAAAGAAAGAGATGGACCAGGCCTGGCCATGGGAGTATAGCAACATGTTTGAAATATCAACCCTGGAAGGCTCTGTGGCAGATACCAAATATGTGATAATGTATTTAATTCTTACCTCAATATTTTGAAGTAGTTATCCCCATTTTACAGAAGTAAAAAATGAGTCTAAAATAAATATATATAATATTTATATATGTATATTTATATAATTATATATATATTTATATAATATATATAATATAATATAATATATAATAAAATAATTTAGAGCATAGATTTGGAAGTCAATCAGATCTGGATCTGAAAACTGCTTCTGTTATATCACAATTGTGTAATTCTAGGCAAATTATTTGAAGACTGTGATCTTTAAATTTACTTATTTATAGAATGAGGAACATGCTTTATTCTTGCAGCATTATTGAACTTCTGAGAGAAAGTAAATAAATTTGTTTCAGTGCCTGGGATACAGTGGTTACTGAATAAATTGTCTTACACCTTTGATCAAGATGTATAATGGTGCTATTTACTATGATGGGAAGACACAGGAACAGATGTGAGACAGAAGACTGAATGTTTAATGGGGAATGCTGACTCAAGAGGCCAGGAGACATTGTAACGAGTGTTGGTGTTGTCCTGGTCCACATTGCCCTGGTCCACGTAAGTTCGCACAGGTAACTGTAGGGTACAGCTTTCAGCACATTGACAATTCCTTATCTCGAGAATCTGGATCTGAGTCCCTCTTCTTTGAGGAATTTCTCCAGCATCATTGGAACTTGTTATGCTTCAAGTGGCACAATCTAGACGTTCAGGTAGTTGATGCCCCTGGGGGCAATCCTCAAGCAGTGGGAATTGGGAGATGTTGATTCACATGCCAGCCTTCCCAAGCTCTGGTGGGATCATTCTGAGGCAGTTCCACACAGTTTTCAGAATGTCCTCAATAGAATGAAATGCCAGTGATCCCACAATGATACCCAGCTCCTCATTAACATGCCATTCCCTGTCTCACTTCACCAATTCTCTTGTGCTTCCTCTAACCCAAACAAATTATCTGTACCCAAGTCTGAGTCTCAGGGTCTACTTCTGAGGGAACCCAAACTAGAACAAACATTCAAATGAAAATATCATTGGTTTACAACTTACGTCTAATTGTTACCTCAGTGCTAGACACATAAATGGCATTCAGTGAATGGTTTCTGAATGACTGAATTGGTGGAGCGAGAGGATCTTTTGAAGCTGGAGATAACAGATTTTAAAATTAAACATAAGTGATAGTTGAAAGTTTGGGATTGGATGGATTACTAAAAAAAGGAAATATTGCGTAGTAAGAACAAAGAAGGCTGGGACAGAATTTGGATAAACACCAATTTTTCTACTGTAGTAAAACATACATAATATAGCATTTACCATTTTAACCATTTTTAAATACACCATTCTGTGGCATTAAGTGCATTCACAATGTTGTGCAACCATCACCATCATCCATCCCCAAACTTTTCCATGCTTCCAAACTGAAATTTTGTACCCATTTAACATCAACTCCCATTTCCCTCTCCTCCCAGCCCCATGACAACCACCTAAACATCAACTTTTAATAATCAGGTACAGACAGACTAACCAACACAACAGAGAGAGGTGGTCACAAAGGAGTAGAAAATGAAAGGAGGTTCTTGAAACTCAGAGGAGATAGTTTTAAGAAAAGAAACCTGGCCCATGGAATTTAATGCTACACAGATGTCGAGTTGGTTAACAGCTATGGTTAACAGCTAAAATATACCTATTGGATTTGGAGATGAAATACTCCCATAATATGCATGGAATAGTGAATACAGAACCATGGCTACAGTGGACTGAGAAGAAAGTTGGATGACAAAGTGGGTCCAGTGAGCCTATGCTGGTCTTTTGAGAAACTTTTATTTCCTCCACAAACATGTATTGTGTGTCCAAACTGTGTTAGACATTATCCTTAAATTAGAGAAATATTGTAATATCTTCTCTCCTAAGAATTCAGAGTCCAGGATTCTCTCAGAAAAACATTTCATTAAGGTAAAACTGATCATCTAATATGTACTGTGCTCTATGCTGGATATTTATTGTATGTTATGCCATTCTTTTGAAATAAATATTACTATTCTAATTTTACAGATAAGGAAGAGAGGAATCTGCAGAATTGAGAGAAATTGAGAAATTTTCTCATTGTATTTTAATACTACTTGCAGATGATTCCATCTGAGTGGGTTCAAAACCTGATGCTTTTCTCACTATTCTGTTAGACACATAACTTTGGAAGTTATGCTGCCATGCAAAATCCACATAATTGGGGATCAGGGAGGGAAGATCATGGGCTAAGTATAGTACGGACCTTAGGCATATTTTGGCTCTAGGTGATAAGTCATATATTTATATACGACTCATTGCCTTCTATCAAGAGCATGGGTGTCCAAATGCAATTAGTACCAAGTTCAGGTTTGATTTTCTGCAAGTATTAACAACCCTCTTTTGGGTTTAGCTTCAAGTGTAACCTCCTCCCTGTGGGCTTCTCTGAAACCCTCTCTCTCCCTTAGGCAAGGGAGTTTCCTCATCGCCTCCTTTATGCTTCTCTATACATGAGTTCAAACATTTTCCATTTCAGCTTACAGAAACTGAATCCAAGCAAACTTAAGCTAAACTTAAATTTAATTGAGGTTAAAGTGGACTATTTAATTAAAAGAAAAAGTCAAGAGACTGACTAAATTCAGGCATGACCTGATGAAAAATGTTCCAACAATGTTTTTGGAATTTGATCTCTCTTTTGCTAACTCAACTCCTCTCTCACAGATATTGATTTCATTCTTAAGTGGACTTCTTCCATGTGGCCCAAATATGGCTCCCTGCAGACCTAAGCTTGTATTCTACCAGCTAAACAACTGTGGAGGGAAGAAGATATCGCTTTCCTATTAGTCCCAGTCAAAGTGCCAGTACTGATCCTAATGTCCTTCTTTTGGTCATATGGACAACCTGAGGACAAGGCTTCGGGGCCAGCCTACCTGCACTAATGGTGCCAAGAGTGAAGCGGATGGGATGGGATGAATCTCCAAAGAAAATGAGAAAAAGAGGATTGGATACCATAAAAAGACTAAGCCTTAGATATCTTTTCACAGCATTTAGCACAATGTATTTCAAATTTCTATCTCCTTCACTTAACACAAGCCCAGCATGTTACCTTCATACATCTCTTCATCATTTATCCAACACATATTTTTGGGCAGCTACTATATGGCAGGAACTCTACTAAATCCTGAGGCCATAGCGATGAGTAAAATAAACAGATTCTCTGGCCTCACAGAACTTAAATTCTGTTATAGAGACAGACATGGAAAAAGTGTGATGAATTTTACGAAACAAAAAATATAGGTCCTAGGGTCCTCTAGAAGCCCAGAGCAGAGCTTTAAACTATTCCAAGAGGTCAGGGAGGCTCTCTCAAGTAAGAAATAGATACAGATATAATTATAGATCTAGATCTAGATCTCAGTAGATGCTCCCTAAATGATAAAATAAATCGCTACTTTAGGCATTATTTTACTTGGCTATAATAATATCTCATGATGTAGGTCATTTCATTTTGCAAAAGACCTCCACATTAATTTGCTCACACACTATGCACTATGTATATATATATAAAATATACATGTATAATTATATATATATATAGAAATTATATATATATAAACATACGTTACATTTATCTACCATTTGTTATACATATTTTTTGAGGAAGTGTGAAAGACCAATGAGTTGAGTGTCCCCAGCGGGAGAGACTGGGTCTTGATAAGGATGGAGAAGTGACCAGCGTTTGTATCCTAAAGGATAATGTTGTGAAGCTAGTAGTTTGAGATACCAGGACCCCTTGGAAAGTTTTAAGTTAGGAAGCATCATCTTCACCTTTTGGAAAGATCACTTGGCTACAGTGTGGACAATAAATTTCAGGGAAGTAGATATTAGGGATGGAAACAATGAGACCAGTTAGTCTCACAATAGATCCCCTGAATGAATGAATAAATGGCCATTTTAGGCCAGACCATTCTCTTAGGATTATAAATGATGAAAACTTTAGCTTACTTAGGGTTTTTATTTTGTAACACGCCTTCACACGTATCTGCTCACTTTCTTTTGATAGGTAATATCAAGAAACAGAGTCTAAGCGATTTGCTCAAAGCCACAAGACTAGTAACACTCAGGTCCCTGACTTCTCATCTAGGGTCCAAGAAGACCTGGGCACTAGATCTGTTGCACACCATCATCTCTCTGTGTGGAGGTGGCAGCTTGAGAGAGCAGAACTTGGAGCACTCCCTCTGCCGATTTGCAGTATAGCCTTTGTAAGTCATGTCCCTAAGTGTTTTTACTTCCTCCCATCTGTAAAAGGGAGTGCTAATAAAATTTTCTGTGCTTTCACTCAGCAGAATAATTGTACTAATCAGATGAAAAGCTGTGTGTGCAAGTGCTTTGTGAATTAATTAATTCATTAAAATTTATTAAGTGCCTATTATACACAAGGAAATGAACCACATATTGGGGATATATGTTCAAGTAAGACATCATCTCTTACCTTGGTGAGCAAAACAAAGGAAAGCAATAATTAAAATACAGTGCGTTGGTTGTTATAAAGATTAAGCAAAGGATGCTATGGTAGGCACCAAGAGGAAGAGCCCTTAGTCTATACGGAGGAGGTGCATAATCAGAGAGAATGTCTGAAGGAAGGGATACTCAAACTTAATTTTGAACACACCACTCCAAATTTTTAGTTCTCAGTTGATATTTTCAATTATTATTCTTGTTAATATGAACCGTTATTAAAATATGTACTATTAATTTTATTATTACTATCTGAAAAAGGACCATAAGAGAGTCTGTTTAGATTATTTTAGCACATAGATATGAGGAGACTTTCTGGAAAAGAGTCTTCCTACTCCTATGCAGATGGTTCCCAGCAAGAGGACATATTCCTTTCCAGAGAGAACCACAATGCAGCAGCTGGCATTTCTGATACTTACATAACTGTCAATTTTTACCCCAAATCTGCTTCCTCTGTGTACATGCTATAAATCACCTGGATTTTATTAGGAAGGCATTATGCTTCTTAACAAGGTAACACCTTCAGGAGGTAAGACTGTTTGCCTCTGTTACAAGTAAATGACATTTAAAAAAATGTTCTCTGAGCTGGTACTGTGGTAAGATCAAATGGATTGAAATACAGGGCAGCGAGCTCTTTTCTCTTTTTGTAAACCAAACTTTGTTTTTTATGACCCTCCTGCTTTCATTTGGACTCTGAAGGATTCTAAACTTGAAATCATTGAAGCTGTAAGTGATACATTCTACTTTCAAAGGGAAGTTTTAGTACGTTTGCTTGGTCTCCTCCCATCCTCCATTTTTTTTCCTTTTCTTTTTTTCTTTTTTCATGCCACAACTTGTAAGCATGTGGATAAATTAACTAGGAAAAAAACCCCTTGGATTAAATCAACCTGTTGGAATATGACTAAGTAAATGAAAGAGTACTTTTAGAAAAGTAATGCACACTGAAACTGAAAGCTAATGAATGTACCTAAACACTCTACCAAAAAACTATTAGAACTAATATACAAATTGACTAAAGTTGCAGGATACAAAATCAATGCACAAAAATCGGTTGCATTTCTATACACTAATAATGAAATGTCAGAAAGAGAAATTAAGAAATCAATCCGATTTAACCAAGGAGGTAAAAGATCTATACACTGAAAACTATAAGACATTGATGAAAGAGATTGAAGAAGATGCAAATAAATGGAAAGATATTCCTTGCCATGGATTGGAAGAATTAATATTGTTTAAATATCCATACTACCCAAAGCATATACAAATTGAAAGTGATCCCTATAAAAATTTCAATGGCATTTCTCACAGAAATAGAATAAGCAATCCTAAAATTCGTATGGAAACACAAAAGACTCCAAATAGCCAAAGCAATCTTCAAAAAGAACAAAGTTGTAGGCATCACATTTCCTGACTTCAAACTACATTACAAATCTTTAGTAATCAAAATAGTATAGTACTGGCATAAAAACAGACACATAGATCAATGGAACAGAATAGAGAACCCAGAAATAAACCCATGCATGTATGGTCAATTAATTTACACCAAAAGAGCCAAGAATATTCAGTGGGGAAAGGATAGTCTTTTTAATAAATGGTGTTGACAAAACTGGACAGCCACATGCAAAACAATGAAACTGGACCCCTATCTTACACCATACATGCAAGTCAACTCAAAATGGATTAAAGACTTGAATGTAAGACCTGAAACCATAAAACTCATAGGAAAAAATGTAGGAAATAAGCTCCTTGACATCAGTGTTGGCAATGAGTTTTTGGATTTGACACCAACAGCAAAGGCAACAAAAGCAAAATAAACAAATGAGACTACATCAAACAAAAAAAACTTCTGTACAGCAAAGTATACCATCAACAAAATGAAAAAGCAACCTAAATAATGGGAAAAAATATTTGAAAATCATATATTTGATAAGAGGTTAATAAACAAAATATATAAAGAACTCATTCAACTCAATAGCAAAAGAAGCCAGACAATCCAATCAAAAAATGGGCAGAGGAACTGAATAGACATTTTTCCAAAGAAGACATCCAAATGGCCAACAGGTACATGAAAAGCTGCTCAACATCACTAATCATCAGGGAAATGCAAATCAAAATCACAACGAGATATCACCTCACATCTGTTAGAATGGCTATCGTCAGAAAGACAAGAGATAATAAGTGTGGTGATGATGCAGAGAAAGGGAGCCCTTGTGCACTGCTAGTGGGAATGTAAATCGGTACAGCCACTATGGAAAACAGTATGGAGTTCCTCAAAAGATTAAAAATAGAACTACCGTATGATCCAGCAATCCCACTTCTGAGTATATATTCCAAGGAAATGAAAACAGGATATCAAAGAGATATCTGCATTCCCATGTTCACTGCAGCTTTACTCACAATAGCCAAGATGTGGAAACAGCCTAAGTGTTCATCAACAGATGAATGGATAAAAACGATGTGGTAAATATATACAATAGAATATTTCTCAGCTATTAGAAAGAAGGAAATCCTGACATTTGATACAACATGGATGGACCTCGAGGGTATTAAGCAAAGTGAAATAAGCTGGACTGAGAAAGATAAATACTGCGTGGTATCACTTATATGTGGAATGTGAAAAAAAAGAGTCATACTCATAGAAACAGTAGAAAAGTGGTGTGGGGAAGATAGAAAGAGATTGGTAAAAGGGTACAAACGTTCAGCTATAAGATGAATAAGGTCTGAAGATCTAATATATAGCATGGTGGCTATAGTTAACAACACTATTATATAATTGAGATTGGCTAAGAGAATAGCACTTAAATGTTCTCGCCAAAAAAAAAAAAAGGCAAATATGTGAGGTGATGGATGTGTTAATTAAGATGGAAGGAATCCTTTCACAATGTACACGTACATCATATCAGCACGATGTACACTTTAAATATCTTACAATTTAATATGTCAATTATATCTCAATAAAGCTGAAATTAAAAAAACAAAACTAATGGGTTTGGGAATGAGGGAGTCACAGGGGAAATTGCTGTAGATTAATTTGACCCTTTATTTTGAAATACTAAAATGGCAACCATGATGATGATTGTGAAGACGATGATGATTAAAACAACTCTGATTTTAGAAGGTGTTATATATAATAAAGCAATGATAGGAAAGTAGGAGTGTGGAGTATTCCTATTATACCACATTCCATCTTCAAATGTATCTTTCTAATCTCATCTCTATATATGAAAATTTCCGCTCATCCCAGTTCTCTAGAAAGATAACTCTAGAAAGAGTGAACTGTTGGGCATTTGAACATTCTGTTATTTATTATTACCTTTAAAAAATATACTTAGACAAGTCTAAGGGCATCTTCCTTTCTAAATAAAAAATATATTGAATATTTAATCTCTCATGAATATGCGCTTCTCAAACAGCACCTGTTTTATGACTTGAATTTACTGAAAGCCACCCCCTTAAATGTTTATTCTGAGTAACTATAGAAATTGTTTAAATATTATATGGAGTTTTATGCCTCAAATTATAACAGAATTTGCAGGATGGACAGTAGCAAAATATGGTTTGAGGTAGATATGAGTTAGAGCAGGAATCCATTATACAAAAATCACAGAGTCACTGTTGAAAATCAGGCTTAGAAAGCTATTGGTCTAAATTAGAATATTAAACCTATAAACTACAAAAAGAAGTCTGGGATGGATCTTAACTTATTACTGATAAGGTAGAAAACATTCACAAGAGTGTAACAAAACACATGTTTTTTTATTGCAACAAAGCAAAAAAAAGATAAATGAATTAAACACTATTTAGTTGGTGTGAAACTTCAAAGATCAACCTTTGACAAAACACAGAAGACAGAATAATGCTTAGAGAACAGAAAATAAATGTTATAAATTTTTACAATGCCAAAGTCAAGTTCCAACTGGCAGAAGATGGGAGGCAGCAGGGGGAAGGTAAAGTAGTGAGAAGGGTGTGCTCATATCTTCATTACAATAATGAGAAGACAACATGACATTGATGGCTTAGGAAAAAAAGTGGAAAGGAAATAAGACCTATCAAAATTTCAGAGGAACAGAAAGAAAAAAATATTCAGCTAAATTCTCACATTTCATGGCCAAAGACAACAAATATTGTCTTTTAAAAAATGTAGTAGTGGCAATATAGAGGTGAGAAGACAAAATAAAAATATTTACAAGGGGAAACTAGAAAAGAGAAGAGGGTATTACAGAAGATGAGGTAGTGGGAGACTGGATAAAGTGGGGCAAGCATCTGGAGAAAATGGAATGGTTGGCTTGGAGGAGGACAGTGAGTGAGCTGTACCTGGAGGGGTCATGGGGTCAAAAGAAAATCATGTCTTTGTTTGGTTTCTTCCTTACACTGAGAGACTCAAGTGTTTTAAGTCCTTTATGGAAAGAACCAAGGGAAAAAGAGAGGATAAAAATATTGGAGAGAGGATGGACTTGATATTGGAGAAAGGCTGTAATTGATTGACACCATCCCCAAGGATAAGGAGGTGTTAGAAATCAATGCCCAGGAAGAAGGTTCATTTTTACATGGAAAATGGGCCTCTCTCAGAGTGAGGTTTCAAGGAGAGAGACAAGGATGGCTGCAGATTTTAGCAGTGCCGTTAGTTCCTTGTTCTCTCCTTATGCTCTTTTATTAATCCAAACCAGAATCTCGTTGAGATTTTGCACAGCTGAAGGAAACTGAGTCCCAGGTGGACAAGGTGACTAAGCCAGGGTCACACTACAAAAGTCAGATCAGATATTCTTTCCTAGTCCGGTGTTCTTCCCTTTCCTATTTCTTTCATCTGGGCTGTTATGACCGAGTATAAACTCCTAACACACTTAAGTGTTGAGTGCATACTCCCCTCTTGGCTCTATTCCTTTGTGGTAATATCTCCTCAGGGACATACTTATCAAACTAATTCATCTGAAGTCTTTGAAATCAACCTACCTACATTACGGTGTTTAAAAAAATGCAAAAAGGAATGCTATATTCTATGCCTGTGCCAGGAGACAATTTTAGAGTGAAAGAAAACCAGCTCTGTGAGAGCCTCCAGGGAGCTTAGATTTCTGATATAAAAAGAGAACTTCAGTTTCCCCTTATCTCCTATGTTTAGGACTTTAGCTTTTATTATTTTATTGCTACCAACCTAGAAAAGGGGGAAAAAATAAAACTGCCATTCTGGAAATAAGTGACCTCATTTCAACCTTGGAAGAAAGGGAGAAGTAAGGATGCAGAGGAGAGAAAAACAATCTGTGAGAAGAAGAGGATGATTATGGTTCGGAATTAAGGTAAATTAGCAAAGTCCTCTTATGGCAGAAGCTGGAATGGCAAGGTAGAGAAGGGTGATGTGTGCTGTATGCAAGCACACAGCCAGGGTCGGGAAGGGGACTGAAATGTACACTCAGCTCATGGTATCTGTATCTCATGTCTGGTCTAACCACTGGAATCAAAAGTTAGCAAGTGAGTGCTGGGAGTTCAAGTTCTAAATACAGTTCTGAACTTGGGGCTCTCTCAATAAGGACCACTGTCTTTGCTCTTGGGGGAACCAGGTCCCAGCAATAAACCCCATGTAGTTGAGAGGGCGGTGCACTAAACCAGTTGTCAATCTGCAGTCACAAAAACAATGAGCAAAGACAGATTTCTCTTCCCTGGAGAAGCAAACACAGAACTACAAGAGCAGAGCAATTTGCTGCATTAATAAATAAAAAGGAAACAAATCGAAGGATTTGTCTTTAAAACAAGTGCAAGGGATTTTCTTTGTTGAGGCAGTCTGTATTATTCATGGGTCTGTATGAGAATGAACTCCTTTGAGCTTATCTCTGGATCAAGGTAGAGGGTAAAGTCATTTCCACAGACTTAAGGCAAATTTCCTCATCTGTAATATGAGATAACAGCAGCTTTCTTACAGGGTTTGTGAGGGTCGGGTGAGCTAAACTGAGGTCTTGGCACCAAGAGGTCAGTTAAAAAGTTGCTTCTCTTCTTTTCATAAATCATGCCAAAACATTTACAGTTTTGCTATATTACTGGAAAAGTTTTAGGAAGAAAAAAGTGAATCAAAGAGACAAAATTGGAAAAAAATAACCTGAGAAGATTCGAAAAACAGTTATAATAAGAAGTTCTACATTTTTTACATCTCTAACAAGAGTGTTCTTTATATCAGGGCTTCTGGAAATAGGGATGAGGTGCTATTTACCGAAATGTCAAACTTCATGTTTAATTGCTCCCAACTTCTAAATCCCCCTGAATTCTTGATCATTTGTTTGACTTTTCCCTTAACTTTGGCATAACTTTCAGCTCTTTACTTGCCTTTGACCTTGAGAAGTTGCTCCCGGTAGCCTCTAGAAGGAGAGCTCACTCTGTGCCAGGCAGGCATTGAGCTGTGTGTCTTAGCCCCACTGTTTCTCCTCATCCTCTCAAGAACTCCTCAGATCATTTTAACGCCATTTTACGAAAGAGGAAACTGCCCGTTTAAAAGGACATCACCGTGGGAGTGGCCTTTGGAGGCACCTTGCCTGTTTGAATCCCGGGCCTCTATTTATTAGCTGTGTGATTTTGAGCAAATTGTTTGACCTCTCTGTACCTCAGATTCCTCATCTGTAAAATGGGAATGATATTTGTATTTATCGCATATAATTATTGTAAATCTGAATGGGGAAAATGCTTGTTAAGTCCTTATCACAGTACCTTGCCCTGAGGGGGCTTAGAATAAATATTAGCCATTGTTATTGTTATTAAAGGGGTTAAGTAAGCCATTTCTAGTAAATAGCAGCACTTCCTGTGAAAGGCATGCCAGCCTGTCTCCAGAATCAGGAGTTCTCCGTCATTAGGGTATACATGCATCGTGTGGTGTTATTTTATGAATTGGATTGAAGGCAAAGTGCTATAATCTTTGGAAGGAAATTATTAGCTTAAAAATGATCAGAAAATTCATTTAAGAAATTTAAAGGTGTCATAACAGTGTAAATATTTTATGATTCCTATAATTGAAATTGAAGGATGGATATATATGATTTGCAAATAAAACTGCTCATAAAGTGATTTAACACGAGTATCTGAAATAATAAAAATGGTAAGAAAGTGTCCTTCCTTGCAAAGACAATGAACAATTTACAAGAGAAGTAAATACAATCTGCAGCTCATTAAAGTCTTAGCAATAAGCTCCCTGTGGTAAAAAGGAACTTATTAGGGCTTGAATGCACGGTAGGCCAGGTGTGATGATGGATGACTCAGGAGGGCCGTAATGGGAGGGAGGAGAGTTAGAGAGGGATACAGAAAGATAACAAGAATAAGCTGCCTTTCTGTGCTTCTCATGAAAGATGAAAGAGCCATTTAGGAGAAGGGACTGGCCAATATCCCCTTCAGAAGGCAGATGCTTCAACGCTGTCCTACTTAGCACTGAGATTACAGAGTGGAACAGTCCTTGCGCTTCTCTGAATATTTTGGAACCAAGAGTTTTAAGACATTTGAGCACCTAGATGGAGGGTCTGCTTATACTCAACGCCTCATTCTTACATGGCTATTTCTCCCCCCTTCACCCTTTCTAAGGAGTTCGGAGTCTGAGCTTGATCTCCAAATCTGTGTAATTGTGTGATATTAGGACAATCACGTCACTTCTGTGGGAAGGGTTGGGCAAAATAGGGGCACAGAGAAAAAGCAACTCTCTCTCTCTCTAGAGATGTCGGAAAAGGATTGTTTCCTCAAGGTTCTTGCCAGATGTGTAGGAGCGTGGGGAGAAAAAGAAACCTGCGTGTGAAAGGGAATGGTGAGAAATGCAGTGTGGGAAGGTCGCTGGAGAAAGAATGCAGGTTCCGGGTTCATTGGTTCATTATCCCTTCTTTGAAATGTAGGGGCCCAGTGGTGCTTGAGAACTCGGAATTTTTAAGATTTTTGAAAGACAATATGGAACAAATGTCTTATATTACATCATACCCTGGTTGATCTGGACAGTGCCACATATTCAAACCAGTATTTCTCCAATAAAATGCATGCTTATTGCCACAAAGTGAGATTAAAAGAAAACAAAAACTATAATTAGCTTCATAACAGTTCAGCTTTGTTGAGTTCATCCAAGTTTAACCGTTCTCCTCCTGTTAAGATATTTTTTTCCCGCAAGAAGCAATTCTTTGGGTTATTTCCTTTCGTCATAATTAAATTTCTCTCTTACCTTTGGGAATTGGCCTCTCCCCAATGTATTGCTCCATAACTTTCCTTAAGAACTTGGAAAGCAAACACCAAACTTTGTTGTAGAGAGTAAGTAGTAGACAGGCCCATTCACCAGAAATCAACATAAGAACAAACCCTTTTGGGTCTTCAAAACGTAATTGACACATTTTTTGTGACTCAGAGTCTGTGGGTTTAGTTTCCAGCTAACAATTTCCTTTAGAGCCCAGTATTCACATGGAATTCTTGCATCCCTTCTGTGCTCCACCCCACCCCTTGCATACACAAGCACTTACCAAGGGCCTGGTTTTATTGTAATCATCTAATTGATAAACATACTCAATTTATATTATGAGAGTTGGAATATTTCTGAAAATTTTACATTGTATGATTTCATGGATGGGAACAAGAGAGGATCCACCAATGTTTTTACATAATTAATAATATGTGAGTGTATATATGTGTGGTGTTCACACTACCAGACTATAATAGGGGTTCTCACACTTGAACATGCATCAGAATCACCTGGAGTTCCTCATTTCTAGTTTCTGATGCTGGGGGTCTGGGTGTGCCTGAGAGTTTGCATTTGTAACAAGTTCCTAGGAGATGCTGATGCTGCTGGCCCAGGGAGCACACTTTGAGAACCACCAGGTTTTGGCATACTGGGATGCTAATCAGCTGGTGGGAGGAAAGAAGGAGGCTCAGATGGCTGGCTGCTGGTGTTCACTAAAGGAAGGGAGGGATGCATCAGAACACTCAACAGATTATAGAGATAAGAAAAGAGCTAAACAACTGAGAAATTCAGAAGTGTGCCGCAGACCCATCCAAATCACAAAATTAAAAGCACATGTCTTCAATATAAGGTATTAACAAGCCTCTGAGAGTGCAGTGCAAGGCAGGAGGCGGAAAAGGGGCCATGGAAGCATGCTTACAGCTTCTTGATGATGGCATTAGGGGGAGGCAGTAGGAGAAAGGATAAAGAAGTTGAGCTCTGACACCAAACAGCCCTTAGTTCAAATTCAGGGTTTCCAATTTACCTAAGGGATTTCATTTTTTAAAAGTGAGTTAACTTCTGTGACACTCAGTTGCTGTGTCTGTAAAGTAGGGGCAATTGTGACAACTATATGGGGATTAAATGAACTGTGTCAGACACTTAGTATGTAGCTATTAAAAAAATAAAGTATCACAGTACTTCTATTGGTCATAATGAGAGAATCAGCTAATGATCATCAGAAATCTGGAGCCAGGGATCATATTTGATATGTGTTTGTATCCAAGCAGAACTTACAAAGATTAGGTTAACGTTATGAATTTGAGGGATAAGAGGGAATAACAAACTTCAGAGGAGCCACGAGCCCTCACCCTCAATTACTGGGGATGGTGAAGAGGCATGGTAGAACCAGAGCAAAAAATTGCCAATAGTCATATATCCCAAGACAAAGGAATATCCATCATAATCAAGGATCTTTCCCAGACTCCTGAATATGTCATTCCAAAGATAACAAAAACAACAACAATAATAAAAACAATAATAGCAATGGATTTATCAAATTCTTTCTAAATTTCTATCTGCCAGGCCAAGACAGTTTTAAAGTGTATACATACACACATTTGTGAGTGTGTACGTGTGTGTGTTGTATGCATTTGTATAAGACCCCAGCATTTGCATTTGCAGAACCCTATAAGGTAGGTATTATTACTATCCCAATTTACTTTGGGGGAAACTGAGGTACAGACAAGTTATGAAACATGTAAGAAAAACTCCACAGGCATCAACTTCAACATTCAACATCAAGTCAGTCCAGAGTCAGTCCTTGGTTCTTCTGTACCTTGTCCTGTTTAAGTTTGTTCTTTAGTATGTCTTCCTTCATTGTTCCAGCTTCTTAGGTACTCTAATATTTTTTATACAGCAATCCAATTGATTGATGAACAACCTCTCACTGCATTCCCTGATATTTTATCTTTATCCCTGGCATGTTGCTTTTTGCTAAGTGCCTTCTTGATAAATAACCTCTAAGAACCAAATCGACACAACCAGGTGTTACCATTCACGTTTCTTCTTCATATCTGATCATAGAGGGTGGGAGATAATACAATATCACCCATCTTTGTGGGGGGAGTCAAGGTGACCACTAACTTCCTGGCTAGAAGGACTAACTTTCTAAGTAGGAGTTATCTACCAAGTTTCTATCATTAGTCCAGGCTGCAGAGAGAACGCTAGCCTGGCCCACTCACGTGGACCGCCTTGCTTTGAAAGGAAAGTTGACAACCAAACTTTCTTGATATTGATCACCTCTTAACTCAGCCTCTGACTCTCTGCCTAACATAATATCTCATTCTTTGTCCAATTATGTCTCCTTGCCTCTCGATCTCTCCCCTTACCTCCATCCTTAGCTTCACTCTACTTCACTCTACTCTCTGTCACTCGAATCCTGGCGAGACTGAGCAATGCCCCAGTGTAGAACATTAGCAGACATGAGGATTCGGTACCTAAGACATTATTCTAAGGAGACAAAGTCAATATAGTTTGTTTTCCTTAGATAAAAGGCTTCAAGAGATAATTAACACCCTATTTGAAATAGAGAGAAGACTCGCTATTATTTTTGGAGGTTATCATGCTGGCAAGGTTGCTTGAACTCCAAACTTAGGTTCAGTGTAAAATTTATTGAGTTTTATGGCTTATGGCACCTCAGCGATATTGTTGGACAGACAATGATATTCTCAGGTGCAATTTTTATGGATGGATAAGGAAGATCTCCTCATTTAGGGTATCCACCTTCCTCTGCTTTCGTAGCCTCTAATGCTTATCTTTATCTCTGAGCTTATAATACTACACTGAAATAATCTATTTACAGCTACTTCCTCCACTCTTCTATAAGCTAGTGAGGTCCTATCATATTCATCATTGTATCTTCAGCATCTAACTCAATGTCCGTTATATAAAATGTGTCTAAAGAATATTTGTCAAGTTGAACTCAACTAAAGTGGGATGAGTGAAGTTAGGAGGAGGGGTCCTCAGATTAGGAACTTCATGAATGCTTGTGAGAATCCTGCTCTCACTGAGCCTTGAATGCTATGGCAGGTGCATAACTATTGCATACCTGTTAGGGCCTGTGGTTAGTGATTCCAGTAATAGCTGATATAAGCACTAAAATGTCAGTTACTCAGGGTCAAGCTAATGGGTCTGCAAATACTCTGTGGTTATCATAGAACCGTCCTTCCCATTCAGGGGGGTCATTATTAGGCAACATCTAATTTCTACTCTCTCTAATTTCAACGCACAGTCCCTCCTACCCTGCTTCATTCATCTCCATATGCATTTTAAATCAAGTAAGGTCTGGCATACAGGAATTAGTAGGTGTGAAGCCTGGATTCTCCTGATACATAATTGAGGTTGTAGAAAGAAGAGGCTGGTATTTTAGCTGATCAGAATCAGGAAGGTATAGAGGTCTTCACTGACTGGAGTCTCTCCATATGTTTCCTTTTCTATAAGCTTTGTGGGCATAGATGACAAGCATGGTATTGGAAGCTTCTTAGATGGAAAAGAGAGAAGGACAAGGGAATCATACTCACCATGGGTGGTTAGGGAAGAGCTATCAAAAAGAAGATCAGGTCTATGCCAGCTTAGTCATCACAGTAGTACCCCCTGCCCACCATAATTTTGGGTTATCCATGTCCATGTTCCCTTTCATTCCTTTGTTGTCTGAGAGTCGACTATCACTTTCAGTACAAACTCACACTTTCATGAACATTGATAGCCAAGGCATATTTTTAACATGCAAATTAGATACCTGGGAGATCATTTTATCTTCTATTTTTGAAAAATGTATCTCATCTTTTCTTTTTGTCAAAGACAATAAATTAAGGACTAACTCAAAACTGTCAGCTCTGATCCAGATATTTTCTTGACCCCCTGATGAGACTAAATTCAACACCAATTAGCTGTTTCATGACTTTCACCTTTGATGGATGACAGTAGTTGCTTTTCTCCCCCCAGGAGTAAAATAAGAAGTAGAGAGCTGAAAGGATAAAACAGCTTTTGGATCAGAAATCTTCAGTGTATACTGGTTTTAGTGATTACCTCGGGCAAAGTTGTAGCATTTTTCTGGTTGGAAATGGATGGCAGTAGATCCATCCATAGATACTTTCTCTATGCCTGCCTGGGAATAGCTTGCTACTCCCATTCTTTAGGGCTCTAACTTCTTCCATTAAGACTTCCTAAATATACCCAACCCAAGACCCTTTAATTCCAGTCGCTGTGGTTTATGGACATTCATGGAACACCTTCGTTAAAACGATATCTATTTGTGGCTTAGAAGGGAAACTCAGGACAGAGTCAACATACTTCAATATCGTGTCTCAATCATGCTGATTCAGAAATAGTAAGAATAATGACCATTCATTGAGTATTTACTTAGTAGAAGGTGCTGTGTTTGTCCCTGTGGTGAACACTCATTGTATATCATTATTTAACACGATAGCAGCCATGAAAATATGACTTGGAGGTCTCCAAAAACAGGGAGCTTACATGACTATCTGCTGTGCTTTGAAGTCTATTCTCACATTTGCATAGAGGCCATTCTTCCTATGGTCACAGTCTCAGACAATGACTGAGTGTGGCAGGGATACTAACACAAGTCCACTTCTGGAGATATGCATATCAAGTGATGTCTTACTTTGACTGGAGGACTCCCTTGCAATGGCCTTGCTGAACCTTCTTTCATGGATAGGATGATCTAAGATGCTTCCAACAATCTTCCTTCCCTCTTGACTTCACTAGGATCAGACTTGTTTCTCCGCCTTTCCAGCCCCTATTTCTCTCATGGGCTTTCCACCCATTAAATCCTTAGACATTTGTTCCAGCTTTGGCATCTACATTTTGGAGTATCTACACTAATACAAACCATTACAATAGCTCTGTGTGGCAAGTGCTATTTTCCTCATATTAGGATAAGTAAAAATAAGCCCTGAGAATTTCCTGAGGTCCACAGATCTGTTACTGGAGGATGACAGATTTGTGGTTAAAACTCAGGTCAGGCTCACTCAAACTCTTCACTTCACAATACATTGTGTTTTCTTGACATATCCAGAGGTGGCCAGCCCTCAGAAATAAGCAGAAGAAAAACTCCTAGATGGCCTCAAAGCTGACTAGATAGAGCTGAAGAGAATATTTATAAATTAGATGATAAATCAGAGGAAATTACCTAGAATGAAGCATAAAATGATAAAGGTATAGAATGAGAGATTTGACATACAGTTTACAGAAGTCGCAAAAAGGAAAGAATGGAAAGAATGGGGGTGAAGAAGAATTGAAGAAAGAATGGCTCTTTTTAAATGAGTTCTCAGAAATTGTGGCTTAGAAAGTTTAGTAACGTGGCTAAGTGAGATAGCTTAGATTCATGTCCAGGTCTGTCTGAGGGTTTAGCCAGGCTCTTAACCACATGCTTGCTGCCAGCTAGCACTTCAACTAAGCCTTGTTTGTTCTCTTGGATATTTTATCAGTTTTGTTTTTTTTTTTTTTTGCTGAGGAAAATTCACCCTAAGCTAACATCTATTGTCAATCTTTGTTTTTTTGCTTGAGAAATATTAGCCCTGAGCTAACATCTGTGCCAATCTTCCTCTATTTTGTATGTGGTATGCCTCCATAGCATGGCTGATGTGTGGTGTAGGTCCATGCCCGGGATCCGAACCCACGAACCCAGGCCGCTGAAGCAGAGAGAGTGGGATTTGAACCACTCAGCCATGAGGCCAGCCCCCCATCAGTTTGGTTTTTGATCCCACAACCTGGAATTTGTTGTTTGTTGTTTTTTATCTTTCCTTCTAAAATCTATTCTATACTCAACTCATCTTTTACATACTGTCAATATAATTTTTGGATACCAATCTTTTGTTGAACATATTTGGGCTTCTTTCCATTTTTTTAGTATCCCCAAATGGATAGGCTCATAATCATGAAACAGAGCCAGAACTTGAAAAGTCACTAAGATTATATCAATTGTCAATAACTAAGTTTACATTAAGTAGTTCCTCTAGTCCTCACACTGTGCTAGTCACTTTGAGGGGATACAAGAGAATTATATTACGTATCATCTGCCTGCAAAGTTTGCTATGTTGGATCTATGAAATGGCAAAAAAGCAAGTCAATTCACCCAGCAAATAAATCAACTTAGGACAAAAATAAGTCCTGCTTTTATATTAGTAAAAAAAAGGACTGGTTGTTTCATGAATATTACATAGGCACAAGATTCAAAACTTGTTGTTTTCAAGTTCAGTAGAAGAACTTTCTAATCTGTCTCATTTGATTCTTTTTTAGTCAAATATTCATATTATTGATACATTTTTAATTTTTAAAAATTGGAATATAATTCACATACCATAAAATTCACCCTTTTAAAGTGTACAATTCAGTAGTTTTTAATGTGTTCACAAAGTTGTACAACTATCACCGTTAACTAATTCTGGAACAATTTCATCACTCCCCAAAGAAACCTCATGTACATTAGCATCCTTACCCATTCTGCCCTCTCCCTAGCTTCTAGTAACCAGTCATCTGCCTTGTTCTCAAGGGTCATATTGTTAAAATTTTAATTGTAAACTGCCCTTCTATCAATCTTTGTCATAGAAAAGTAGACATGTTTCCAATTCTAAACATTGTTTTTTACATTTACTTTGAATTTATACCCAAGTAAGTAACAAATCAGTGCACAAATCCAAATTAATGGTGGTTATGGTCATCAATCTTTAACACAGAAAACTAATTTCCCCCCTTCCACTTCAATTCAACTTTTCAGTACTTTGGGGAGGAAAGAGGAAAGAAATCGTTGATGGTAATTACATAGAGTAAATATTTCTATGAAAATAATACAGCTAGTCATATCTTCTGTTTTGCTGTAGGTTTCAGGAAGTCCAAAATAAAATTTGAATCTATTTTTGCAATCAATTAAGGCATTGTAACCAGGACACTTATTTTTTAAATCTTTCTCTGACTTTGGATACATTATTATTATTATTATTATTATTATTATTATTATTATTATTATTATAGTTGTTGTTGTTATGGCAAAATTGTCTGGTTTAACTTTTTGATTTTCTTCTATATTTTACTTTAATTCTATTATATAGGTTTTTATAAGCTACCTACGATACTTTGAATCCTAAGGTAAGGTATAAAAACTTTCCAGTAAAAATATATATTGAGAGGTGAATTTGAGCTATAAAAGAAAGTAATATATTATGATTAAGTGTGTCACTGAAAATTATTTATCTTTAATAATTTTATTTTTCTTACCTAAAGTACCCTATTGAGTTTTTGGTGAATGTGGCTGATGAGAGATGGAAAACTCTAGAAAATGGACTAAGAAGGGCAATTTCTTTAGAACTGGCACCACATCCCATTCACTTGTTTAGCCTCAGGACTTGTCATTATCCCAGACCATGGGAGGAATTCAGTCAATATTTGTATGTGATACAATATCAGGTGTCAATTTGGGGTCTGGAGTGAAACTGTGTAGACTCTAGGGAAAATTTTTAGTTTTTCTTCTTCATTTTTTTTCTTTTTAATGATCTTTTCTTTCTCTACACTTGATTGTCATCTTTGCTGACTACACTTTATTCCAGGATCGGTTGAGAGCCTGGCTGTGCTAAGAGCTTCAGTGATTCTCACTAAGGGCCATTTGGCCCCTTAGGAGACATTCAGTGACGTCTGGAGACTTTTTTGGCTGTCACAATTGGGGAGGGAGAGTGCTACTGGCATCTAGTAGGTAGAAGCCAGAAATGATATTAAAAATACTTTAATGCATGGGAAAGCTCTCCACAACAAATAATTATCTGGCCCAACGTGTCAATAGAGCTGAGGTTAAGAAACTCTAGCAAACTCTTGATTGCGCTGACAGTTTGGTAGGAGTAGTCTTTGGAATGGTCTGTCTTACATTCTCTTGGTCACTTGCTCTGGGGAAAACCGTGCCATGAGGATACTCAAGCAGTCTTGTGGAGAGGCTCATGTTAGGAGGAACGGAGACCTGCTGTCAACATTCTGTCATCTACGTGAGTGCACCATCTTGGAAGTGGATCCTCCAGCCCCAGTCAAGCTTTCAGCTGACTGAAGTCTGACTAATATCTTGACCGCAACCTCATGAGAGACTCTAAGCTAGAAACACTCAGCTAAGTCACTTCCAAATGCCTGCTCCACAGACACTGTGTGAGATAATAAAATATATAGTTGTTTCAGGCCTCAGTGTTTCATAGTAACTTGCTATGCAGCCATTGGTAGTTAATACATTGCTTTTATAACATATTTCCAGCTTCCTCACAATCTTGCTCACCATCTTTGGGAAGCAGCAATTGTTGACGTTTTCTTTTGAAGAATGACATGCAGAATATATGCAATATTCTTTCTACAATCAGAAAGAGTTAAAAGGTTGGTGGAAAGAGTGGAGTTTCCTCCCAGGACAGTAATTTAATCATTTCAGAGAACTGAGCCCATTGTTTTCCTCAAAAGCATCTGAAATGTTGGATCATTGGATTACCAGCTATCTCTCTTCAATGGATGGGCCCAACCAATCCATATTATAGAGACAGCCTGTTTTAAAAGAAAGATCAAACTTTGTTACACCAGTGAAAATGAGCTCTTTACCTTTTCTCTTGTGGATGTCTGTTCTGAACAGAATGCCAAAACGTGTAGATGTTTTATTACCCCCAAAACTGTGTTACTGCAAAGGTACTTTTTGTTCTCATAGAACTTCATCTGTACAGAAAAAGTGTTTCTACTTTTCCTCCTCATCTCAACCAGGAAATATTTTAATCCAGATGACTAGTTCTTATTTTAACCACATCCAAATGAGCCCTTCTGGAATATGGCACATTGTTAACATTTATAACATAACTTATTATTTAATTAACAACCAACAAATTGGTGATAACTGTAATATGTTGGGGTCAAGATGAGAAGGGTGATTTGATGAATGCTGTGATCATAATAAGCTGAAGCTTGCTTAAAAGTCAGTGGGTCAGTTTGAAGACTATAGATATGTAGACTTGTTAGGAAGTGATTGTCTTGTATGAGCCATGAAGGACAGCTGTCTGAAAACAAAAGCAAGTGTGTCAACCATAAAACATGACAAAAGAATTTTGACAGAAAGGTAATTTGTTGAGAATTCCCTTAGACATTCTATAATTAAGCTAATGCCATTCAAAACTCCCTGAATTGGAATAAGATAAGCCCTGCAATTGAATTCCTAGTAAGATACTGAGACTGTCAAATTTCAGTTTTGTGTTGGTAATATCAATCTGGGCATTGTTTATTAAAATTACTCTGACTCCCTGTTCAAGTATTTCTGTCTTCTAGTAAACTGTGGATCCCTGAATGATACCAACAATGCTTAATTCATTATTTTTTTCACACTACAGTGTTAAACAAATAGAAGGCACTCAATCGATGTTAGTTAAAGTTGGGAAGAAGGCAGGGAAGGAGAGAGGAGGAAGAAAGAGAATGTCATCAAGCAAGACATAACATGCCCAGCTTAATAATAGATCTTGAGCACGTTCTGTCATTAGTTTATCAAATATGCACTGAACAATTACAGTTTCAGAATCCAGGTGAAAAAGAAAACTTTCTCTAGTTCTAGTCTTGAATAGCTTACAGTTAGGCAGAGATAATAGAAAATAAATAAATACAAAATGATGTTACCATATGATTAATTTTATAATAGAAGCTTAGATAAAATACTTTATAGAAAGACAGAGAAGGTACTGAATAACTTTCATTGGAAAAAAAAGATTCAGAAACTGGATTGGGAGGACTTCGTAGGAGTTGCCAGGTGTCAAGGCACAGGAGGATGTTAGAAAGAGGGGCAGTATCTGAAAGGGCAGAAAGGTAAATGAGAGACAGATTCCTTTGGAGACAATAACACATATGTGGTAAATTGTTTTATTTTTCTTATTTTTTTCTCCCCTTCTATAAGAGAATTTGCAATTCCAAGTATTGCTATGTGGTTTTTGTTGCCTCTCTCCAGTCCATAGAGACAGCTACACACCATTGATGTCAAGATTGGCCCAACGACTTGCTGTGGCCAGTGGAAAAACAATGGAAGTGACCTTATCATTTGAAACAGAAGCTTTAAGAACCCCTCATGGTTTGGATGTTGTTTCCTTATTTATTTATTTTTTTTTTGTCATGAGACTAAGTTAAGGGCTGATTCTTAAAGCTGGGTTGTGAAGTGAAAAGAGGTGCTGAGCAAAGCCACAAGCAGAGCTGTATGTCTGCAGCCCTTGACATACAATTCAGGAAAGAAAGAAACATTTGTTGTTGGAAGCCATTGAGATATAGGACTCTTGTTTATTATCACAGAATAACCTAACGAAAGCTTACTAAAGCAGTAATCAAAACGATTAACCTTGTGCATTGCCAAGGCTATGGCCACTTTAAGTATATAATTATGTATACTATCATCATCATCATGAGTTCCTAAACTCACACACAAAAACACAAACACACAGCTTTCAAATTGATGTACAGTTAAAGTGCAAATCAAATTTCTTGAATACTTCATACAGATCTCTCAGTAGAATTATGCTTTTACCACTCATGGACTGTGCTGTCCCACATAAATTGTTTCTGTTATTTATTAATAAACATCACATATAATCAGAAATATATTGATTTTAAATTTAATTTCAATCCACTATCCTAAATTTCAATATGATTATGAATTAGATTATAGTGATATTTATTTTAGGTTGTTTTAGGTTAATAACTAAGGTTAGCAATTATGAGCCCATAAAATGAAGAATAATAGCTGGGTGTACTGTATCATCTAGGGAAGGCTGAGCTGAGGGTATCCAAAGGATTGACCACACTGGCTTGTGATGGTCAACCAGGTTCATGGAACATGATAGGGTAGGAGCATAGGGTCAAGTTGGCTCCAACAAGGAAGATCTCACACACTTGTGTTCATGGTTTCGACAATTGGAACTTCTTCAACGTTTCCAATAGAAATAAACAGTTTTTCTTCTAAAAAATTTGTTATGTATCCACTAACGAGTTTCACAAGCAAATGACACCTATCCTCATGAGGATCTGTTGAGAGTCCAAAGCTGACTGAAGGAAGAGGAGAGGGAAGCCAGTAGGGACATGGATGTTGTCTGTGACCTGTAGGGCGCCACAGGAGTTAGTGGGTGATATAGGAGTGCAAAGACAGCCAAGAGTCAGGGAATAGCTTCCTACTCTTTTTAAGATCCCCTTCTTATATCTCTGCTCTCACCCACTGCACCAGCTCATCCCTGTTGACAAGGAGACTGTTTACATCCTATTTATTCCTGTGTGGTCAGAGGGTGGCCAGCACCTCCGTCAGCTGTCACACCCCATGGGAGCTGGTACCACTCTGGGATGGCTGGACTCATGATGCCTTGTGCCACCATGATGCCATGGTGTCCTTTGTTGGCAACTCTGTGCTGTGATAAACCATCAGGCAAGTAACCCCTGTTGCCCACAGCCAGGAGTAGCAGCCCCAGGAAGTCTACCCACTACATAAATTGTAGATGTTGAGGTCACCAAGAAAGACATGATTCACCCAGGCACTGGGTGGAACAATGCTTTACTCACATAGAGAAGAGACAGAGTAAGATCGGCATTAATAGTGAGTGTTGGTCCCCCATGGATAGCAGGTCTTGCCCTGCAGTTGGCACAGGTCAATCGTTCTGCATGCACTTCTCTTGTGCTGCAGAAAAAGAAGCCCATTCTTTCCCTCTGGTAACAGATGCAGCAGTGAGGTTGGCCAGGTGCCATATGAGGCACAGGCTTAGAGTAGAGCAAAGAAGTGCACATCAAGCCTGAAACAAAGAAAGATACTCCAAAAACAGGTGGTAGGCTCAGGACAGGCTGGGAGGGCTCCTCATCTCCATGTAAGGAATTGTTCCAGGCCTGGGGCTTACTCTTAGTTCATTCTTATTTTTCTAGTTTCTTAAAGTGGAAGGTTAGGTTATTGATTTGGGTACCATCATAGGCCAAAAATTCATATGTTGAAATCCTAATCCCCAATATCTCAGAATGTGATTGTATTTGAAGATAGGGTCTTTAAAGAGGTAATTAAGTTAAAATGAGATTGTTAAGGTGGGCAATATGACTAATCTAATATGATTAATATTCTTATAAGAAGAAATTTGGACACAGACAAGTACATAGGAAAGACCACATAAAGCTACAGGGAGAAGACAGCCATCTAGAAGCCAAGGAGAGAGGCTTCAGAAGAAACCAACCATGCCAACACTTTGATCTTGGACTTCTATCTTCTAGAACTGTGAGAAAGTAAATTTTTGTTAAGTCACCCAGTCTATTGTTCTTTCTTATGGCAGCCCTAGGAAACTAATATGGCTACTTTTCCCATTTTTAATAAGGGCATTAATAAGGTATAATTTTTGATTTAAGCTGTTTTTACTGTATCCTACAAGTTTTGATATGTTGTGTTTTCCTTTTCATTCATTCATCTCAATGTATTTTCTAATTTCCCATGTGATTTCTTCTTTAACCCATTGGTTATATAAGAGTATGTTGTTTAATTTCCACATATTTGTGAATGTCCTAAATTTCTGTCTCTTATGTATTTCTAATTTCATACCATTTGAGTAGGGGAATATACTTTTCATGATTTTAATCCTCTTAAAGTTATTGATATTTGTTTTATGGACTAATTATGGTCTACCTGCATATTTTTTTGTTAAGAAATCGGTTGTTAATTTATAGAGGAGCTCCTATACATAAATCACTTCTCTTGCTGCTTTGAAAATTCTCTTTGATTCATCTGTTTGATCATGACACGTCTCGATGTTGATGTCTATGATTTTATCCTACTTGAATTTCATTGAACTTTGTGGATGTGTAGATTGAAGTTTTTCATCAAACTTAGAAAATGTTTGGCCTTTACTTCTTCAAATATTCCTTCTTTCCCTTCCTTTATCTCATTTCCTATGAGACTCTGAGATTCCCTTATATGCAGCAACATGCTTGACGGTGTCCCACAAGTTTCCGTGTCTCTTGGTGTCTCATCATTCTTTTTTCCTTTCTGTTCTTAAGAGTGGCTAATCTCAATATAAGTATCTTTAAGTTTGAAGATTCTTTTTTTGTTTTTTTGCCTGTGAAAATATGCTCTGGAGTTCCCTAGTGAATTTTTCTTTCATTTTAGTTATTGTTCTTTTCAACTCCAGAATATCTATTTGGTTCTTTTTTTAAATTTCTATCTTTGTATTGATATTCTCTATTTGGTGAAACATCTTTCTCATACTTTAATCTAGTTCTTTAGACAAGGTTACATGTGGTTCTTAGAAAATATTTAAAATAGCCTATTTCAAGTCTGTCTAATGAGTCCGATGCCCGGACCTCCACAGGAACAGTTTCTATTGATTGATTTCTTTTTCTTGTGTATGGGCCATAGTCTGTTGTTTCTTTTATATCTCATGTTTTTCTTTAATTAAAAAACAGACATTTAAAATAATATAAGGTGGCAATTCTGTAAATCAGACCTTCCTTCCTCCCTAATATTTGTTGTTGCTTCTGTTTATTCTTTTTTTAATGAAGTTAATGACTTTTCAGAATTAATTCTTTAATGTCTATGTTCTTTGTCATGTGAGACCATTGAAATTTCTGTTCTACTGTTAATTTAATAGTCAGCTAATGATTATACAGAGATTTCTTTAACTACCTAGAACCAATAAGACTCCCAGTCTTTACCAAGGGGCTCTGTATGCATGTTTGTGCATGCCTTAAACACTCAGATAGACAATTGACACATTTGCCTTAAAATTCACTTCGCCCTTCTGCAGAACCTCAAACTAAGGCAAGGATGAGAGTTGGAACCTTTTCAGTTGAGCATGTACAAATCTCTGCTCATGAATACAGCCCTACACATGCGCATGGCATTCCCAGGAATATGTCAAAGCGTCTCATTCCCCAGCATTTCCTTTTAAGCTTTTTGGTTATCGTTTGCCTCAACTGTAATGTACTGCCTCAGGAAGCTACAAAGTTAAATAGTTTCTTGTAATTGTTTTTGACAGCCCCTAGAGAAAAGTTTTTTTCACACTGAGCAAGTTCTGAATTAGGTCGAATAAAGACAATGCTTCATGTGAGGACTTCCAGGGAAACGCTAGACAGGTCAAATGATATCGATACTCTGAGAATGAGGTTGAAGGAACCCCAACCCCATTCTACCTCCTCTGGTGGCTGTCAGGTTGCTGGTTTCCACCATGATAGCAAGCTGTTGATTTTTAGGGTCATCACGGAACTGGAGAGCAGGAGATAGGGCCAGGGCAAGTTAGGAGACCATGAATCTCACAGTTCTTACCAAGAATCAGCCATTTTTCCTGGAAAAATAATCTTGAATTTCTGCAAGCTTTTTGTTAGTTTCCAGAGTCCTGAGAAGTTTGATTATGAAAATTTATGCCAGTGTTTTGTTTCCTTTATGAAGGAGTGAATTTTGGAAGTCCTTACTCTGCCATTTTTACTGATGTCATTCAGAGATCATTTTTAACATTACATTTCCTCTATGCAATTAAATTATTTTCAGCAATAATTAACTAATAATCAGTCATTAGGATTATTTTCTTGTTTTTTTCACTTTTAAAACAAGTCAGTACCAATTTTAAACTAATACATTTCAGTTGTAGAGATATTATTCACAGTCAGAAAAATAATTTTCTGCATGAACTAAAACTTGTATTTACCAAATAAAACTATTGCACTTCACATTGTGTTTCACTATTTTAAATACAAATAAATATTCCAAATGTTCACATAGAATAATAGAATTGAAGTAACTCCAGTGGTGTTTCTTCAGTTTTATAATCAATGTGCTACCATTTTTTATTTTGAATATACCCCTTCAATGCAGATATATGAAACACCAAAGGGCTTGGAGACACAAAGTCTCCCAAGTGAGCTTGAACTATTCAGAATGTATTCCTTTATTGCCTGAACGTAGGATGGTCTGCTTCCACCGCCTTGCTCCTGGTGTGCCACCATGATATGCACTCTCCTTTTTTCTCTTTCGAACACAGTGCAGACATGCCTCTCATCTGAGCCTTTCTACCTGCTCTTGTCTCTGCACATTCTTGTATCTTCTTCATTATAATCTTTATTTATCCAATTCCTTCTAGTTTTTCAAGTTTCTACCAAGGTATCACATCCTCAGAGAAGTGCTCCCGATCCCCTTCACCTCCATCCCAAATTTGTTTAGGCCCCTTGCTCTAACAGCAAGCATGTGGTACATACTTTCATTCTAGCACTTACCATGCTGTATTGTAATTGCCTCTGTGCTTGTCCCTCTTCTGAGGGTAGAAAGTAAATCTTATTCAGTTTTATTACCAACAACTAGTGCTTGCCACATATCAGTAATGCAATAATTATTTGTGGAAGGAATGATGGGAAAAGGACCGTTGTTTCTCACTGAAATGGTTTTATAGCAGTACAAAGTGGGAAGGATTAGAGTAGTTGATGTCCTCAAATATTGGTGGCCAGCATACAGAAGCAATTTCTACTCTTTCATTATGTATTTATTCCCTAAGGGTGAGTTCATCAATGAAAGGCATTTCTCTTAAGTGTGAAACTATTTCCTTAAGGAAGTATTTCTTCATAAAATGAGAAAGACACGTGAAACTTTTATAACTGTGGTGGCAGTAGGCAGAGTGCTACATTAGAAATACAAGAAGATTTTTCAAAGATGGGTCATTAAGTGGAACACAATTTGAATTATCTAAGGCTGATGACATGAATATCTTTATAGACTTAAAAATAAAACAATAAGTAATACATTATGCGATCATGATTATATATTATTATACTCTTATAATGTTAAGTTAAAATACTTATAAAATTTTACTCAGATTATCAAAATTTGTAAGATACCAGAAATAAAAATATGAAAAATTTAAAATACTCATAATTTTCACTATTCAATTTTTCTTGTTTTCATCTCAACTTTTACTATCTTTATAACCAGACATTATAAGTGTATTTTAATTTTAATTTATATTTATATATGCACTTATAATTTATTTTAACAAAATTTGTATCATATCGTACACACTATTTTACTTTCCTCCATCTTCTTTCAATTTGTCTAGGTCACTTAATATTCTTGAAAAATATTTTTTGACAGTTATCATTAGTTTAGTATAGTATAATATGTTCACCTATTTCCTCTTTTGTGGATTACAGGTTGTTTCCTTTTTTTTTTCTTTTTAATTTTGCTAATACATGAAAGAAAAAATATGTACTATTTTGGGGTAAGTTTCGCCTATATATATCTTGGATTTTTTATTTATTTACTTATTTTATTTTTTATTTTTAATTTTTTTGGTGAGGAATATTGGCCCTGAGCTAACATCTGTGCCCATCTTCCTCTGTTTTGTATGTGGGACGCTGGCGCACCATGGCTTGATGTGCGATGCACAGGTCCGTGTCAGGGATCCAAGCCTGCGAACCCCTGGCTGCCGAAATGGAATGCATGAACTTAACCACTAGACCACTGGGCTGGCCCCTGTATCTTGGATTTTTTTAATGCTAAATTCTTTATAGTGGTATTTAGTTTTTGAAGATTATTTAAAATATTTGATTATTCTTAAATAGTCTACTTGCTAGAAAAAGAGTTTTATAAATTAGTATGAAAGTTATAAATATCCTATTTACACTTTAATTTTTATGGATTTCTAATTTGTCCTCTAATTTCACTGGCCACTCATTTTCAATATCTTTACTCTTTTTTCAGAATTTTCAACATTAGAATATTTTAGGGTTTAGTCCCTGGACCTGCCCTTCTTTGTCAGATTTTTTCTTGGTTATTTCATCCACTGAATGATTTTATGTGCCACCTTAACTTTGATGACTCCAAAATGTGTATCTCCAGTCCTGCCTTCTCCCATGAACTTCACACTTATGTCTCGAAGTGTCTGTGATATCCATCCAGTGTCTAATACACATATCAAACTTATTTCCAAAATGCACCTCTTCTTTTCTACCAACACTCAAATCTGCTGTTGTCTCAGTTGTCCCTATCTCAGTAAATTAAAAATCTAAATTTTTGCAAGTTTGTAGCCCAAAAACTTAAAATCATTCCAGACTAATTTCTCTCCCTACACTTACAAACAAACCATCACAAAGTGAATGCTGTTAGCTTTAACCTCAGACTTCTCTTTACCAACAAATTTCCATAACCTTCACCGTCACCACCCAAGAACAAACACCACCGTCTCTACCTATGTTACTGCAATGCATCCTGGTTGTCCTTTTACTTCAGCCCTGATCATCCCTCTCACAACATATACACAAAAACTATTTCCCACACAACTACATGACTGAGACTTTAAAATAATCACACCTGTCGGGATCTTCCAGTGCCAGACTTTCTCACTAAAAGGAAAATTAAAATTTTTACAATGTTCTACAAGATCCCACAAATTCTGGCCCTACTATAATAACCTTGCTACCACACACGCCTGCCTCAGGCCATTCCACTATTTCAGGAAATGATTTTATGGGATCTCATTGACTGCAGAGATTAATTTATGGAGAATTGGCATCTTTACATTATTAAGTTTTTCTATCCTAAAGTGAGATATATTTATTTTCCTGTTTCTTTTTTCTGAATACATTCTATAAGAAAATTGTATTTTTTTTTCAAAAATTGTATCTATATATTTCTTATTATATTTCTCCCTATGTATGTAGCTTCTGTTGTTATTCTTAATGTGTACTCAATTTTTTCCAATTACATTTTCTTATTCACTATTATCAGACTATATCAGAGTTTTTCAACCTTGGCACAATGTAACATTTTGGACCAGATAATTCATTGTTGTAGGGGCTTTCCTGTGCATTATAGGATGTTTACCAGCATCCTTGGCCTTTACACATAGATGCCAGTAGCCTTCCCCCACTTGTGATAATTACAAAATGCCTCCAGACATTGCCAAATGTCTTGTGAAGCACAAAATTGCCCCTGAATGAGAAGCACTGATTTTTATGAAGGTACGGATTGAGTTTTAAATGCCACATGCAGCCCATTCTTGTTTGGTTTAAATGTTCCCCATGTTCCCGTTCATTTTAATCAGTTCTTAATTTAAAAACTTATGGTACCTGACATATTGGCTATAAGAGAGAGACATGCCAAATGATTTCCTCAGAGCCTCACATAGATTAAGCCCATGATTACAGGTAATCTTAAGTTTACCAGTTTATGTGCTTTAGCAAGCACTAAGTAATGGAAAGTGTGTAGGCATTGGGGACCAATAACCTGAGTGTGGTTCCCAGCTCCACTGCCTGGAGGATATACAATTTCATGCACATAATTTAACTTCTCTAAGTCTCAGTTTTCTCACCTATAAATGAAAGGTGGAAGCAGCTGCTTAGCACAAATGTTATGAAGTTTAGTGTATGTATGATCGAGAGCACACTTGAGACAACACATGTTTGTAGCTATTATTGTTCCCTTAAAATAAAAACAGTGGCAACTGGGAGCTCTTCATAAGACCTGAGGAAACGGCTGTGGGGCTGGAAAATACAAACTCCGTGATCAACACTGCACTAAATAATACATCATTTTTGCCAGGAACATTTTTTGAATGCGCTGTCTAGGGATTATGCTAGAACTGAGTTTTCGAATGTGTAATATCCAGACCCTGTCTTTAAGAAGTTCACTAACAGGAAAAAAGAAACATAATGATGATACAAGGTGGCCTGTATTATAACAAATAAATGAATAGACCAGTACAGGGAACAGAATCAGAGGGTGATATTTTTGCCATGCCTTGTCTCAAGAATAAGAATTGATGTAAGAAAAATGATTATCCATGTACCATATTTATATGACAATATATTTTTTTTAGTTTTATTTATTTATTTTTTGTTCATTGCAGTAACATTGGTTTATAACATTGTATAAATTTCATGTGTACATCATTATACTTCTATTTCTGCATGGATTACATCATGTTCACCACCCAAATACTAATTACAATCCATCACCACACACATGTGCCTAATTACCCCTTTCACCCTCCTCACTCCTCCCTTCACCTCTGGTAACCAATCCAATCTCTGTCTCTATGTGTTTGTTTGTCGTTGTTATTATCTACTACTTAATGAGTGAGATCATACCGTATTTGACCTTCTCCCTCCGACTTATTTCACTTTGCATTAATTTGGTAAAATAATAATTGGTCTGCAATTCCAAAATTTCCATCAATAGTCCAAGTCTCTGGAAATTTCCTATTGAGGTTAGCTACTTGTATTATGTAATGGTCCCTTTTACCCAAACTCAAGAAATATTTTGGAGAGAATTATACAAGCAATTTCTTCTTTAGATTGCTAAATTGCATAAAATAATTAACCAGAGAGTTAAGAAGGATTTGCAATTGTTTGGCAAAGTTAGGACTAGCAGAAGATGAAAAGAAAATAAACATTGGCTGGTGTAGAGATACCACCTCCTCCTGCAGGACTTAACCTGCTGAATATTAAAGGCTGGTCTCTGTAGGGGGAAAGAGCTATAACTCACAGCAGGAATCTATTTACCCCCCCAAATAATCATTTTTAACCTTTAGAAACATTTCAAAATGCTTTACATACTTTCGTTGATATTTTATCAAAAGGAAGCGTCCCCATTCCAATTCTCTAATTAAAGAAATCAGAGTTCAGAAAGAGAAAAAGAAAAAAAAATTTAGATATATTACTTGCTCCAAGTACATCACTTTTTGTGTGATTAAGAAAATGAGACACAGAGTGATGAAATGACTTGTTCAAGGTCACACAGATATTTTCCTTTAAAGCTAAAGTTAGAGCACATTTCTCCCATACCTAGCCTGGCGTATTTCCCACTACACTTTCTCCTCTCCACATACTTCACTTTGTCATCTTTTTCAAATGAATGGTGCTCGGATAAGTTCCAAAGGCAAATGCACCTTCAGCTCCATTTCGAGAGTTCATCCTGTAATTGTCACACCTGATCTCTGTCCCAGTGCCTGAACGCAATCACTGAAGATAATTTGAATCGACCGAGACACCTAGAGTCTGCCATTGACCCTTCTCATTCAAACTATACCATTGTGATAGGCAAGGGTGCTCACTGCCACTTTAAATTAGTGGTTTATCTTGAGTCCTGGAGAATGGAAGTCTTTTCAGGGGGAAGGGATGATGAATCACATGGCAGGGAACAAACCAAACTGTGATTAATGGGACATTACATAACAACAAAAAAATAGAGCCAACTGTGTGCAGAGATAATTGGAACCACAAAGACTAACTTATTGTCTAAGGTGATGTAATTAACTTCAAGCTTCTCCATAGCTTGGATGGCTGATTCCGGTGAGCTTTTCCATTGTGCTGGTAATAATGACAAGGTTGTAGCTTCTTATTTTAAGTACTATCCTATTAAGGACCATTTTTCTTCAATGCATGGCACTGATAAAATGTCAAAGACTAAGATATAGCATTTTGAAGTAGCACAGTTATAAGCAACTGTTCAAATGCATTCAACTTTCCCTCTTTCCCAAGGAAGACAATGGAAGAAAAGACCAAACATTTGACTTATGATATATGAGCTTCTTCAAATATTTTAATACAAAAAGCATTCACTGACTTTTTTTCTTTTTTTCGGTTGTTCCAGGTAAAGAGAAAAGAAGAGTTTCAGAAAATGTTGCATTACAGTAACTATGATGAAGCAAGATTTCTTTTTGTTTATCGCCACCTGATATGATAACCCGTCCTGTACATGCAAAAGCGTTTCTCTCGTTCATAGGAAATAAGTAATTGCTTTGTCTATTAGAAGGCTTGGGTTGGATACTTGTGAAAGTGTTACAGATTCAGAAATTACTCTGTACATTTTAAATAAAGAAAATCAGTATTGTGAATATTTTCATCCACTGCAATCTTGTCCACATTCTTTAGTTAGCACAGATGGAATGAGAGTTTGATTTAAAAATGCTTGCTAACCCCTTTGCAAAATTTGGAGGCTTTCCAAATATTGCTTCATTTCATGTTTTTGGAATTATTTAACTACTCTTACAGGCTAACAGAATAGCAAAAATCGTCCTCTAAAATTCTGAAATATGATATATTTGGAATACCAACTTTTTCCAAATTGTCAGGTGTGTTTTTCTCTTCCTGACTTTGAAATAATAATGTCTTATATTTTATTGTGCATTCATCCTTTACAAATAACATGAACCCATTTGATTGTACGAGGTTAGATGTTAAGAGAGCAGAGATATGTTACGAGTGAAACAGCATGGACTCTGGGGTCACCTATCTGAGTGGACATTTTGCTCACTTAATTATTCATAGGAGTATTGAGTAACTTATTTTCTCTCTTTGAATCTCATTTTTCTTGTCCATTAAAACAGGATAATAATATTGACTTTATAGAAGTATATGAAGACAGAAAGAGATCTTGTATGCATAGTATGCTATGAAAGCACTCTAATAACTCTTTCTGTCTACTAACCCACCTCTTCTTTACTGGAAGAAAGCATTATGTTTTATTTATCTTTGTGCTTCAAGAAAGGAGGAAGGAAGGTGGTAATGCAGCCTTTATTAAGAACCTATCATGATTCAAGCTCTGTTGTAGCTCATTTCATATACGTTAGATTATTCAAAAGGTATTACCTCAATCTTTGCAGATAAGGGAACCAAATGTTGGGAATACTAACTAAGTTGTCTGAGATAATAAAGTGCCCAGGCCAATGCCTTAAGTTTAATAAATACTTTTTGAAATGAAACATGAAATGCAAGTGTGACATCAGAGATACTATAAGTGAACATTCTCTAATGTGTATCTCACTCAGGCTGCCATGCCAGCCCTCAGAACAGGCAAGAAGCCGAGCATAAGCGGGTTGCTCCAGCCACATATGTAGTTCTCCAGCCTTATTTCTACCTGATTCATATCCATTCTTCTCTCTCCTTTCCTTGAATCAAGTTCCACTCTGCTACTGACCCCACTGCCATCAGTCTTGCTCCTCATTCTTCAACTTCCATACTCACTTGACTCTTTGCTCTTGATAATGACCACCATCCCCCCAGCTATAACTTTTATTCCTATCCATATTTATGGTCTTCACCAAACTCCCTGCATTTATGGCTACTGTAGACAAATATCTTTCCAGATTTGAGTTGCTTTGACAATCCTCTTATTACTTCCTCTTTTGGTAAGACTCACACAATGCAAATTGGTCATGTAAAAAGGAACTAGTGTTAAAGAAAAATTACTCAATACCTCTTGTTAAAGCACAGTTGGGAAGACTTTATTCAACAGGGGACCATTGTGATAGGTATAGGGACCACCGTGATAGAAGTTTACAAGGGAGAGAGTTTCGACTCAACTCCGAATATAGCATGTGCAAGTGGGAATTTATAGCCAAGGAGCAGGGTAGGGGTCAGTGGATGGAAAATTATTAAGAGGAAACTTCAGGGATAAGGAAGATTCTGGCTTAACTGATCTAACAGGATTCTTGCTGAAGGCAGGCCATGGTGATCAGACATCACCTGGGAGGTGGTGGAGGCGAGGAACCTCATTAAATATTGAGGGTGATCAGATTTTGAGGGTGAGAGTTCTGGTTAAACTGACTAATCAGGATTCTTGCTAAAATTGGACAATGCAGAGAGAAACATAGAAGTCCAAAATTCAAGCCTAATTGAAACAGAGTTCAGGAGACCCTGAGGAGAGCTTGGTCAATGAGAGAATCTTTGTCGCTCGACAGATGAGGAAATGAAATGGAACAAGAATGGCTTGCCTCAAGTCCCACAGTTAGTCAGGGAACTAGATCTGTTGTCTGCTACAGCCTGACTTGTTGCCACTTCTGCTGGACCACTGGTTTTCCACAGGAGGTGGTTTTAACCCTCAAGGGACGTTTGGCGATATCTGGAGATATTTTTGGTCGTAATGCTACTGGCATATACTAGGTAGAGATCAGGGATGTTGTTAAACATCCTACAACACACAGGAGCCCTCCTCCACAAACAAAGAATTATCTGGCCCCAAATGTCAATGCCACAGCTGAGAAACCCTACCATGGATTAAAGTATTGAATCATGAGGAAGCAGGAAGAAGTCTCCCTCAAGTGGCTTTACTGATTTTCATCCATGTGAGAACAACTTGGTACAGCCGTGATTAAAAATGCAAGTCACGAGTCTAGAGTTCTATTTACATATTTCCCATTGATTTACTTTGTGGCTTCCTGTTCATCACTTCACTCCCAGCATCAAACATTTGCTCTGAAGCCTATGTGTGTAACTGTAAAGGAGGCATTAGGAAACAAGTGTTTTCCATATCAGCACTGACCACTTATGCACTAGAAAACACTAATTATTCACCCCAGCGTTCACTTGACCTTTCACACATACAAGAAAAAATATAAATTCTCCAATTTGCCATTGATGTTATGGCTATAACATCCACAGAGACAGAATTTAAGTGCAATATGTGCTATTGGCCACGTATTAAATAATGCAGCCTAATTGAAACAGAGTTCAGGAGAGCCTGAGTAATATATTCAGGCTAAAATATATAATTAGATAAATTAATAATGTGTTGTAATAAAATGTTCTTTATCACCATTATATTTATATTCCTTTATTAATCTTTCTTTTGCATGATTTCTTTATTCTTTTCTTTGTGCCAGCCACCTGGCCCTAAATGTTACACCAACTACTTGCAGAATCTCGGTTATTATAGCTCATTTTTTTCTAGCTTGTTTTTCTTCTCTTTTCTCAGTCTCAGCTCCCTTTTATCTCAATCTTAGTTTTGGTGTCTCTTTCATCTCCTCTTCAATTAGTCTCTTTTCTCTCCTTTTCCACTAAATCTTTTCTCTTCTCTTAAAAAAAAAAAAATGTGTCTCCAGGTTAGTTATGAAAGAACAGAGGGAAATGGAAAAAGGGAAGATGATTTTCAATCTCGTAGCTACTTCCTTTGGTTCTCTTCTGCAGAATTCCTGAACATATTTAGAAAGACTAGACAATGATGTCAATCCAACAGCCCATACTTTAGGGAAGAAGGGAGACTTATGTAAACCACGTACCCCTTAGGGCATGGAGCAAACGGCTGGAGGGCTGCTAAGGCTGGTAGAGAATGCCTTTGAGCTTCAATTAAACATTTATTTAGGAAGATGTAAACATGAAAGACAATCTTGATACCCCTGGGCTCCTCAACTCTTTTAGAATAAGGCCGTTCAAGATTTGACTCTTATCTCTTTATTCTTATCATTTGTATCTTGGACCAAAATGCTCCTCTCTGAAGCCGGATTGAGACGTGGCATTCCCTGAATGCCCCATACTGACTTCATGTCTTTATGTCTTTACATGCAATTACTTCTCTGTTAGGACTCGCTTTTCCCAGTTCTCTGCCTAGAACATTTCTGTTCATCCTTAAATATTTAGCTCAGAAAGGTCCCCTTCTTCCAGTCCATTTTGGCTTAAACTGGAGCCTCCATTATGTTTCCAAGTACCAGGTACTTATCTCACTTAATTATCTGGATGCATTTGTCTGTTGTTTTATCTTCCTTACCGTATTATGAACTCTTAGTGGGGGGTTGGGGCTGTGGCTTTCACCTTCTATCTCTAGCACCAGTTACATGGTTTTGCAAAGTAGATGGACAATGAGTAGTAGCTGACAAAATAAATGAATGAAAATAAAATGGGTAAAAAATTGCCAAGAAGAAGGGAGGCCCAAATGGAATACACTCTTGGTGTACAAATATTGCAGCAATAGAAAAATAAAAATATTAGAGTGCCGCAAGATATCTTGAAGTGCATGGGAAAAAATAATATACCAACTACCTATAAATTATGGGAAGAAACTTCTGTCATTTCATTTTTTCGTTTCCAACACTTAGACATATAACAGATCATCAACTTTTTGGTTGAATAAAATCATTGCTTCCTTTAAGATAATTTCCTTATTGTTATTATTAAATATGGATCTTCTACAGGGAACTAGAACTTAAACTCTATTTACAGACAAGTAAAATTTACTTATTATGTGAGCTGGACTTGGTCCTGTGCCACTTCATTCTTTCTTATCCAATGTCTTTCCAAGGCATTTTACTTAAGTTGCTTTTCCCCAACCTTGGAAGATATTAAAGGAAAAAATAAGTTTTCTGGTTACTTTCAAGTAATGAAAAATAGTCTATTTTCCAAGATATTTAAAGGCAGTCTCACTCAACGTAATATCAGACCATATATTACTCACTTATAACATTACTCATTTGTAAAATTTTATCCTTCTTAAAGCCTAGGCCTAACTTAAACCAGAAAACCTGGAGTCGAGAATGGGGTATGGTTTGTTTTTCTCTTTTTTATTCAGTTTCTCCTTCAATCCTCAACTGCTGTTTTGGGTTGTTTCTGGGCAGGAATAAATGAAGGGAGGAGAGTTAAGGTAGAGAAAAAGTCTCTCACGCTTGTTAAGTTTTAACTTGGTCCAAATGTTCTTTGTATGTGCTTAATTCCTTCTTTTGTGCTATGTTTTATTTTGCTGGGGGGAGTATTTGAAGTATCTTAATAATTTCTCTCAATTCCAGTTTTCTTGGTCTAGGTAATGACTCCTTTTTTCAGCCACTTACAACTTAACTCTCAAGCCCTCACTTCCCATCATCCCTCCCATTGTTGAGGTCACCTTACCCCTCCAGGCTGCCCTCTTGGGTGAGCTCTTCAAGACCACTCTGTCCACCTCCCTTCCGCAGCGTCCACATCTGGCCCAACTGTAAACACTTTGCTAGACTCTCTTATCACAGCATGTTCTCAATGTAGCCCTGTCTCTTCTATGCTGCTGGCAGAAAGGACCTTTCAAAGCAAATGTCAAATGCCATTTGTTACGTCCCTTATTCTCCTGGCAATACACATCAAGCTTTCTAAATGGTCACTTGGCTTGAGTAAGGAGAATACTTCTCTTCTGATCTTCTGTGTAGGTATTGGCTGATGGGTCATAGCACTCTGGTGATTAATTTCAAAGAAATTTTGTTGTCATAAGTCATTAATGTTTGCCCTTGGGGGCAAAGAGATGTTTTCTTATCAATGGCTCTGCTCCTTAATCCTACCACCAAGATGACCTGGCTGAAACTGATTATCTTTTGCTTGTGACCAGAGAGGAGCATATTTTGTATTTTAAGTGGCACTAATGTAGGGTTCCAACCTGAGTTTTCACTGACTGTCAATGTTCCTCTTTTTAGGCTTTTAACTGGACAGAGCTTCGTGTGCTAGCAGGGTAGTCAATAATCTGTAGCAAATAGCAACGTTTTTATTAGTGCTGAAAAAGACTGAGTATCTGCTAGCTTCTTCTGCATAACAAACTCCCCTGAAAGTTATAACTTAACAAAACAACCATTTATTTGGTTCACAATTCTGCAGATTGGCAATTTTGGACTGGACTTGGCTGGGTGATTTTTCTAGTCTATTAGGCTCATTCATACAGCTGTGATCAGCTACCAGTTTTGCTGGGGCATCTCAGTGGAATAACGAATCTCTGCTTCATGTGACATTGCATCCTCTGGCACACTAGACCAGACTTCTTCATATGCTGGTGACATGGATCCAGGAGAAAGCAGAAAGAGTAGATGCAGTCAAGTCCCCAAGAGCCAAGGTTCAAAACTGGCATGTTGCCCCTTCCAAAGCTAACTTGGGTTTTAGGGAAGTGGAAATAGATTCCCCCTTGTGATAGGGTGTGGACACTGGAGGGGGAATAATTGTAGCCATTTTATAAGCAATTTATTACAGACTGTCACAGACTGTCTAAGATATCTCTTTTGTGTGTGTGTGTGTGTGTGTGTGTTTGTGAGGAGATCAGCCCTGTGCTAATATCTGCCAATCCTCTTCTTTTTTTGCTGAAGAAGACTGGCCCTGGGCTAACATCCGTGCCCACCTTCCTCCACTTTATATGGGATGCCGCCACAGCATGGCCTGCCAAGCGGTGCGTCGGTGCGCGCCCGGGATCCGAACTGGCGAACCCCGGGCCACCGCAGCGGAGCACTGGCACTTAACTGCTTGCTCCACCGGGCCGGCCCTAAGATATCTCTTTTCATCTTGTCTCGATATCCATACATCCCTTTATCATTGGACATAAAATCTACTGACTGGAAATTATGAATGGGTAAGTAACTTTTTTACATATGAGATGTAAAATGCACTCAGATTATCTGAGGGGTCATTAACAAAATAGGAAAGTAAAAGTTCAAATGGGGAGCTAAAATCTAACAATCTCTAATGTTCTGTGGTTGTGCTTTCTGTGAGTCCAGTTTTGAAACAATGAGATCTTGAATTTTGTTTTATGATTATTATGTGACTGTTTCCATATCTTTCTCTAAAATTGGGGAATTTTCTGGCAACTCTCAAATTATGCGAATTGTTTTTACTTGTCCTAAGAAAACGTTCAACGTAGTGTAACTAACAAATATCAGATATAAACATATCTATGGAGTTTAGCAATTGAAATGTGATGCGCCCGTAAGTAATCTTTTTTCGTTGGCCTTTATGTCTTAGATTGGAAAATCCCCAAAGACATGATTTTTCATTCACATTCCCTAGACTTCTCTTTTATTTGAGAAGAGTTCTATATGCATTTTACAAGCACCAAATTCTCCTACAATAATCCATCACCAATAAACCACTTACTGGCAATATTTCTGTGCTTTAGTTATTGCATTATTAATTGGCAGAAGACTGTAAACATGATTTATGAATTACTTACAAAGTATGCCTACTGGGAAGGAGGAAATCTGAATGCAGGTAGTGCAAAAATATGTGTGAGTTTCAGAGACTGCAGGTCACCATTTAGGGAACCTCTGTTTGAAACATACAAGGGGTAGCATGACCTTTTTACTAGATGCAGATATCGGGAGCTTTCACTATATTATAAAAAGGCTCCTTAGAATTCAAATCATGGTGGGAAATTGACAAGTCATACAAGATTTGTAAGCACATTGTGTATTATTTTTCCTACCAAACTAATAAATTTTTTTTTAAAGTAAGATAACTGAATAGATATAGTGCTGTAATATGAGCACGTTTATTCTCCAGAAGAAGGGAAAATAAACTATTATAATCTGGAAGTACATGTAAAATGCCTAAGAATATTCCTGATATTTTGTTTTGGTTGAGTGATTACAAATAAAGAACACACATCTTCTCTACCTGGGTTCTGAAACAATTTAAAAGCAAAGCAACAGATTCAATAGATGGGGACAGGATATTACCTTTATTGTTATCAAAGGCTAGGTTGAAGACATAGTTTATACGGCAAGGCAATTAGGCTTCTTAACACTTGCTAATATTGAAGTCCAGAATTAAACAATCTCATCAAACTCGTCATAGGAAATAGCCAAAGTTTTTCCCTGTAAGACTGAAGGAGAAGACAAGAATTTAGACCAACCTAGGGCACCGTCATATCAAAGTTAACTCAGCTGAGGAGCGTGGTCAAACAGTGTGAGGCATGGACACTGAGCTGATACCAGCAGATAAACCTTGAAGCAAGCCATGAATAAGGTGAGATGGCCCAGCAGCAGAGGCAGGGAAAAGTCAAGGGCTGGGTGGAGGAGGTATCAGACAATAACATCTATACCTTTGCAAAACTGAATCTAGTGTAAATGCAAGCAAGGCCCGCAGAGGCAGGTGGCTGAAGGCAGAAGTGGGGGTAAGAGAGAAGCTCTCTGAGAGGCTAAAAGTTTTTGTTCAAGAGTTTGAACATAAAATATATGGAACATGTTCACATGATCAAATTTCCTTGTGCTTTATACTAGACTGAATAATTATTTATTTTATAACCCCTCCAACATGTAGATGAGCAGCTTAGAATTAAAAAAAGGGGAGAGAGATAAAATAAATAAACCCAAATTTATAAGAACAACAAATTTGAAATATGAGTTAAACTTTGGAGCCACATTATGCTAGGTTTGTGGAAAGAGCACTCCATTAGAAATCAGAAGCTCTGTGTTCAAAATTTTGTTTGTCTCCCAAACAGTTATGCAGTCTTAGGCAATAGCCTTAGCCACTATTTTCTAAAGTTTGGTCCCCCCTTTCTTTTTTTTATATTAAAGAGTTGTCATAAATGACCTTTAAGGATTTATATTATCCTATGATTCTAGATATTGTTTTTATCATCTCTCTAATATAAACCAATGCCATAGCAGTAAACATTAGCACATTTCTATCCACATTAATAACTCCTTTTATTGAATTCAATTCTATATTTATAGTGGCCCATATTCAAATAGGTGTCAATTTCCAGATAGGCAACAAATCTATATTTCTGCGAAATATTTCCTCTTAGGAATACCTAATTAAAAATGGTCAAAAGAAGCTTGTCAAAATCTAAACCAAAAGAATCTATTTTTGTTCCTTGTACAATTCTTTCCATTGAATCACTGGTAAATTAACTTGTACACCTATCATTCTATCTCCAGTCTCTCACGCCCATGAACTTAAGACAATCAAGGCACTGAAAAGCATCTGTTTAGGATGTAGAAAGAACAGACAGTGGACAGTTCCAACTATGGAGTTAAAGCTCATTTGGATGCTATTTGTTTTGGTACTTCTTCTTTGAAATACTTAGTATTCTGGATTATTTATTGCTTTGACCTCAAACAGCTGTCCAAAACTTCAAACGTTCTCTGACCACCGAGACTTGACCATTGCCATCTTCAAGTATTACTTAGATCCTCAAGTGTATTGAAAATCCTAGTACCATTTGTTACATGATACTGTTGAGAATCCAGGTAGCTGCCAAGAAATAACATTTCAATATTCTTCTCCTAGATTTTGTTCCAATTAAGCAGGCATCTGAAGGTAGAAATTCTTAAAAATCTTGGAATCCAGAAATGACACTGATCAGCAGCAGTGTTTGGGAGACAGAATACACAAAGGTCTTTCTTCAACCCCTACCAGGTCTGTGGAGAGACTCTTGACATACTATTCCACCATTCCAGCAAGAGGAGGAGGTGTCCTAACCTTTTAAAATATTGTACTGGCATGGAAACTTTGGGCCTTCAATGAATGCATAAATTTATTTTGCCTTACTTGGGATATCAAAGAATGCACTATTCCATAATTCATGCACATAAAAAAGGAATAAGTAAATTGCAAAACAAATAGACTTTAAACAAAAGGTTTACATATCACAAGTTTTCTACTTCAGTGTACAGTTGAAAAGGTCTCAGCAACTCTAGCATTCGTTCCTAAAAAACAAAGTTTATATTCCACATTTCTTATTTGACTTTGTGAAAAGGCAAAATCATTATATGATGAGAGGTGTAAGGCTCCATTTGGGTACTTTCTCAAAGATTACTCCATAATATAATATTGAGGTAGACTTCCTTTTTGCACAAAACATTGCTTCACTTGTGTAAAATGTTGGGTCTCCTCACCTTTAGATGATTTGGGGAAGATGATAATTCAGGAAACTTGGTTGTGCCTCATTTTGTCAGCTTCTTTAATTCCTGTTTTGGAAGAAGATTTGACTCTATCTCAGAGAAATTCAGTAAAATTTAGATGCAATAAGTATTATTAGCACTAAAGAGGTCCACAAAATTCTCAGCATCATATTGATCCAAGAACAACAACAGCAAAACCCTTTTGAGTCTACATGGGTATTTTTATCTAAATGCATTAGCTAATTAGTCTGCATTATTTAGATAAAGAAATAATTTAATTACATTTGCACATAAGGATGTCTACTGTGTTCAAGGTATTATACTGAGCTATGACTATGGATAAATTGATAAAACAAGAAATATGCTATCAGGAATATGTAAATGAATTAAGAAGAAATACTTCTAAATGTATATTTGTTTAATTCCAGGTGTCTATGGGTAAGGTATCTATTTAAATAAAACCTCTCTTCTCCACCATAGTGGAGAATCTACTGTGGTTTTTGGTGTTTGACTGCTCATAGCTTTTACGGTTCACCCCTCCCTCTTTACCTTGGGTTTCATGTTTGAGAAAGTTAATATGAAAGCCCAGCTCCTCCTTCCTTCGATGACCACACAAGGTTACAACCACCCATGCCCCTGCCCACACGTAAGGACCCTCATTCTGGCCACACTTCCTAACCACAAAAAAGCCCCAAGCTGGGATCTTTTCCTGATTCTCTCAAGCAATTAAAGAACCTGCTTAAGAGGCCTGCCCTGCTCTTCGCAGAGACTTCAATTTTGTAAGTTGTAGACCTTCTCATATCTTTTCATGTGTGTGTGCCATCACCAGTCTAGACATGTGGACCAAGCTTTGGGAGGGGGCCCATTATGACTTTGCAGGGATGGACATAAGATTCACCTCAGTTTGGAACCAACTGAGATATAGCCACAGGACTCAGATGTATGGAAATACAAATATCAGCTTTATTACCCATAAAACGCTGAACTGGAGGGCGTGGTTAGATATGAGTGTATGAAGGATTTCCTCGTTCTCTACCCCATGCATCAGTCAGGATAGGCTGACTGTTATACTGGGGTAACAAACAGTCCTAAAATACATATCCAGCAATTAAACACTTCCACCAGTCACAGCAGAGTTAGACAACCATAGCCCTCTGCCATGGAAGGATCCTCACCTAATAGCAGAGAGAAGACCAAAATAATGGGAGAGAAAAAGAGAGAGATTGAGACAGGAGGGGCTGAGAAAAGGGGAAGAATTCTGTATTCAAAACCTACAAATCAGATAAAACTCCCCCTCTTATGGAGAGAAGGGATGAGTGGTGAGGATGGGGGGTGAGAGACCATGAGTGTCACTAGCAACGTGTCAGCAAACTACAGCCCTCAGGCCAAATCCAGCCTGCCACCTGCTTTTGTAAATAAAAGCTTTACTCGAGCGCTGTTACACCCATCAGTTTACTTACTGATTATTGTTGCTTTCACGCAACAATGGCCGAGTTGAATAGTTGTGACAGAGAAGCCATGGCCTGCACAGCTAAAATTATTTCACCTCTTTATAGAAGTATTTCATCTCTTTTAGGCCCTTTATAGAAAGAGTCTACTGACTGCTGCTCTAGCAAATGTCTATTCACAGGGATATTTAAGAGAGTATAAGTTAAGCAAGGAGTAAAATCAAAATTCAGGGAAAAAGAAGAAAGCAGAAAAATTATTTTTTTGTCACTAGTTTTTTAGGACCTTTGTGAGGATCCTGTTCAACCTCCCAGCCTGTTTTCAGTACCAACATTGAGGCAAATAAAGCAATAGCAAAGACAAGTGGACTGGGTTTTAATTCCATGTCTTCCATTTACATGCTGTGTGACCTGGGGCAAATTCATCAGCATCTCTTATCGTTAATGGAGATTATAAATGCATAGGACCTAGTACTGACCTGTTTGGCACTTAGTAGGTGTTGTTTTTCTCTCACACTCCTTTGGGTATTTCAGAGTCCATTATACATACAGCCTTTAGTGGAATCTTCCAGTGATATGGAGACTACTTTTTGGCAAGGCAGCACGTTTTTATAATCAGCACTCTTCTTAGAGGAGCACTCTATATTTTAAAAAATTATATTTTTTTCTTTATAGTCAAATTTAGCCTTAATTTACCTACCTTTCAGCTGTTTCCATGACTGTCTTCTGCACTTATAAACGTGTCCCCAACTGTCATTAACATTTTGGTCTATGATAAAGTTGTCATTGGTCATTAAAGGAATGGGAAGTTAAGGTAATTTAAATATTGTTTATAAAGCAAAATGTGTTCAATTTAAAGGACTGTCGTTTATTCCAAGGGTATGTAATTGCTATCATCCTCATATTAAAATAACTTTTAATTTATAACACAATGCAAGGTGTGTAAATATATAATCATGACAAAAATTAATACTTGCAACACTTTATCTCTCTCATTTTGTCTTACATTAATGATGCACAAATTCCAAAATTCAGGACCACTGAGGTAAACAGTTTAAGGATACCACACTTCCACATATTTGACTTTCAAATTTGAACTGAAAAAAATAAGTTGTTAGGCCATTCCCCTTTCGTCTTTTCTCCAGTGCGAACATGCCCAGTTTTCTCATTAGCAACTATGGTGAGGCGGTTTTAAGTTCTGTAACATGGCCCTTATCCTTCCTGACTTACATCTTAAACCACTCACTTTTGCCTCCTCGATAGTCTCCCTTTGCCAGACCCTGGTATCCATGCCTCCTTCCCAATGGCTGCACTCTCTCTCCTGCTGTCATTCGGTTCGGCTGCGCACATGCTCTACAAACGACATGCTTCCTCTGCTCATCTTAACCAAAGACTTAGCCTTCGAAGAGAAATACTATTTTTCATGTTAAAACTGATGACATAGTCTCATGCCAAATACTGTGTGGGGCAATTCCGTAACTAAGAGGTTTCAGTCTCTGCTGTATCAATTTGCAGATGAGGAAATCAAGACCCAGAGTGTAAGTTAACTGCCCGAGTGCAGACAACTGGTAAATGGCAGGGCAAAGAATTCCATTTAGGCGTTATGAATCTAAAGCCTGTGTTCTTTCAGTCTCATTGCCCTGCGGTTCTGGTGACTGCTGATAGGCCTGTAGAGCAGAAGAAATTAGTTTAGTTGTGATATTTGAGCCCATCTCCAAGTTGACCTTCTCCCTTAAATCACACTGATCCTTTTCTTTCTCAACGGAATCAGGGTCAGCAGGGGTTTGTTCATTCTGTACAAGGGAAAGCCTCTGTACAAATCTTCCCACCGCTTCTCTGTGACAGGGACCCTCTTTTCTCTATTTTGAATGTCCATGGAGTCATGCTCTAGATGGTCCATGGAGATGAAGTGCAATCATTCCTGTCCTCAAGGGCTGTTCACTATAGACTCTTCATTCATATTCTTCCAAGTCAGAGCCTCGATTTCTGCAGAATGGAACTTTGAGGCCACTTGACAAATGTCAGTCCCATTCTGTTTTCTTATCAGTTTAATAAGAAGACTGAAGAACCAGAATATAGCATTCAAATTTTTGTTTCTACTGAGGGCATAGATTTGAAATGAGCAAAGGAGAAATTTGTTTTCCCAAAGAGGAAACTTCAGGAACAAATGGAATGAAGATAGCAAGAATTCTCTTTAGTGACTATTGTGTCCTACAAGTCCTTGCAAAATTAAAAAAAATGCATATCATAAAAACTGCACATACATGTTTCAAAACATAGTTAAAAATAAAAACAAGTATAATCAGGACTATACACATGTAATGTATATATTTTATATGCATATTGTATATGCATTATATATATTTTATCATCCTGATTACGCATATTTACATTTGTTTATATGTTACATATGTTTTTGTATGTATTTGTGTATATTTGCAGCAGTGTTTCCCAAGTATGTTTCCTGGAAGGTATTTTTAAAAATGCAGATTCTTCTTGGGCCCCTCTTCAGACCCATTGAATCAGAAATTTTAGGACTGTAGACCAGGAATCTATACTTCAGACTATTTCCTTAGCTGCACTCAAGTTTAAGAACACATGATGTAAAAATATCCATTTAAAAATGTATTTTGGAGCGTTTATATCTAAGCTCTTTTATGCATGCTTTTTCACAACTATATCCTGTGTCTATCACCTAACATTGCATAAAAAAAATATTACATGACTGACAAGTCACCATAAACACCATTTTAAAGGCTGCATGATATAGTATGTGGAAATACTCTAGTTAATCATTTTTATATTTTTCAACATTTAGATTACTTCCAGGTTTTTGCTCTGTAAAGAATATCGGTGTGAATCTTTCCAAGCATACATTTTCCCCCCCCATTCAAACCCTATCTATCTACCTACTGTGGTGATTCTTTATTTACTTACAGTGTGTTAAAATGCCCTTGTTACTACATACTTGCCAGCATTGAGTATCACCATTTTTCTAATTGTTGCAATTTGAGAGACAAAGTTATCTTACTTTAACTTGACATCTTTAAATGAATGTGTAATGCTCAATATTATCATCAATATTTCCTATTTTATGAATCATCTGTGATCTATACCAGTTGTCTACTATTTTTGCTGATTTTTTCCCTTAAAAAGTTAATCCATGGGGCCGGCCCCGTGGCTTAGTGGTTGGGTGCGCGTGCTCCACTGCTGGCGGCTCAGGTTCGGATCCCGGGCGCGCTTCTCTGGCCATGCTGAGGCCGTGTCCCACGTGCAGCAGCTGGAAGGATGTGCAGCTATGACATACAACTATCTACTGGGGCTCTGGGGGGGAAAAATAAACAAATAAAATCTGTAAAAAAAAAGTTAATCTACAGAGCTATTTATTTATTAAAAATAATAACTCTTTAATGTCACTGCTGTTCACTTATTTGCTATTTTTTGTCTTTGAATTTTGTTCATCATGGGTTTTGAAAAGCATTTTCTTTTAGTTTTTTTGTAGTTAATTTTTCAGAACAACTCTACTTATTTCATTATGTTTATTCTTAAATTATATTCAGATCCAAGCATTTCATAGATATTAAACTATTTAATCTTTCAGGTACTTTGTGTGTAATTTTTTCTTTTCGTTGGATTCTTTGGGGCTTATATTTGGGTATATTGTAAAGAGATTATCAGCGGGTCAGTACTATTGTGGTAGCCCAACGTCTTGTGATCTCATGAGAGAAATATAGCGTCGGCCAGCTTAAAGGACTTTCACCAGACCTCCTTCTAGAATCAGAACCCTGGCCTCAGGCAACCCCAAAGGCACAAGTGCCAGGGTTCCTGGGTACCTTGGTCATATCCATGGGAAGGGTACAGGGTCAGAGAGCTCTTCAATGGGAGAAACTTCACATGAATCTGATCCAGGCTCAGGGCAGCCATGGCACTGTCATCCTCAAAAGGTCACAGGGGACCCAGAAAATTTGGAGGAAAGCCCTTGGGACTGTGGGGGAGGGTTGCAGGTAGTGTCCTGAGATTCAGGACTTGTTCTGTTTAAGGCTAGAACTACAGTGAGGCTAAGAATCAAGCACAAGACAGGACACCAATGAGAAGGCTATTATTGGCGTGATTTTTATTGGGTTTGTTTCACTAGACGTGCATATCCTCCCAAGACAGAGTCTCATACTCTTCAAGATCAAACTCTTTGGCCTTAAATGGATGACTTTTGAGTCTTATTTTTCTCATGAAGGATATTTTCATAAGGAAAATGTTTATCAGTATGACATATTCACAAATACGATTTAAGATGACCAAATAGGGTTAATAGGACAGATCTGCAGTATGTGAAATAACTCATACATGTATACCCACTCAAATGTTTATCTTAGCTCAACTCTTGGCTCGTGATAAGCACCCAGAATTGGTTAGCTTCCTCCTAGACCCAGTGGACAATCACCAAACAACCACCCTGGCAGAATGCCAATTCCTCCCTCCCTCCACTCAGTATAAGAAACTTCATTTTTTTCTACCATGGATAAAATGCTGAGTCAGTTGTAAAGTAAGTGACTCTAATTGAGACAAGATAAACAATTTATTTCATTATTTAACTGAACTTTCTGAAGCATAGACCAAATATTTCATGACCATTTAAAAAAGTATTATATTAAAAAATATGTTTTTCTATACAAAGACAAAAAAGGAATATAAACATGAAAACAACCATGTTTGGGTGAGGGGAATATAAGGGATTACTTTCTTCCTTGTTTTTCAAATAATTTTAATTATTTTATGATACTGTTTTTAAAATTGAAAAATTAAAAAATTTAAAATTAAAACATTTATATAAATTTATATTATAAAGACATTTAAGTGGCATTATCTTTTGTAAAAATGAAAGAAGATCTGTCCCGTAATAATTTAAAGGTATGTGTAGCCAACTGTCCTGGAAATCCTAATGTTTCTTTTCACCAATTTCCTTAGTATCCCTCCTATATTATTCTGCGCCAACAGCAGACTGCCTCTTCTTTTATGTAATAACCAAAGCATTTTTCTGGGGGAAGCTGATATAACAGCCTTTTTTCACTAACTTTTCTCTCTATTTTCTCATTTTAATAGTGTCTTTCCCCATCACTCATGAGGGTTTCTAAGTTAATACCTGCCACTGGACTTTAAAATGACTACAGTTTGCCAGACTTTTGAAATGGGGTCATGTGCAGGATTTATAATTAAGTGATGGCCAAGAGGTCCTTCCTCAGAGGGAATAAAAGTAAGTCTCTGCGTGAAGCTGTGCAACTGGGGAGAATAAAGAATTGATGTTGCCAAGAGTGAAAATAGGGATTTTTGCTTGAAAATAGAGATTCTCAAAATCCATTGTGTAAGCCCTCTAGAGCAATCTGCTAGTTCCAATTACTAGGCCCCTCAGACCTGCATCCTCATCTGTAAAATGGCATATGATTTCGTGTTCAGTCTAACCACCGTGGCAGTTGTGAGGATCAAAGAAGATAAAGTATTTAGAATAGTGCTGTGATCTCTTAAGGACTTCAAAATCAAAGGGGATAGATCTTTTTAGTTCTAAACTACCCACAAGGAGCATAGCCAGCATATTGACATGCACACTTGTTGGAGGCGAAGGGCTCCTGACTTCCATCTCTGCTCAGCTGAAAGGAGATAATGGAGATAATGAGCAAGAATAGGACTTTTGACTAGGAGAGATTCTTGGAACCAGTTTTGTGGGGTCAGGTGAGCCAGCTGGTGGCACTACCAGATCTAATTAATTATAGTGTTGATTTCTCTATTAACATAGCCACAATGACATCTTGCAGACTAGGTTTATGTCCCTGAGAAACATGCCTATTTTATAATGTATAAACATCATAGTCTAAACCAAGCTATGCCAAAATCAGCCTTCAGAAAAATACTAATGGCAAAATTACAGCTACGTGAACAAAATTGTTTGTTATAGAGACTTTTAAGAAGGAAATCTTAGAATCTCAATTTTCTTTGTATATATTAAAAGAAAGTGTCTAGAAATCCCATTAGTTTTCACGTGTAATTGTAATTATTGAGTTTCAATGAAGAAATCAAATATATTGCACTTCTTGTCAGTGTGTTTTGACTAACTGCTTATTTGATAAATTATATAATGTCAATTGTTATTAGCCTCATAGAGCTATCATTTAATAACCAGAGCTATTACTCCACCTAAATTCTTTTTATGTGCAATTTTTGGAAAAGAAAATTGACCCAGACACATAATTTGAAAACAGCCAGAAGTTACTGGTACACATACTAATACGGACCTTTGAAAGGTGTCTTGGTGGGGAGTTCATGTACAGTTCTCTCATCTCCCATTTATTAGGAACTTTCCTTGTGTCAGACACTGAGATCTGTTCTGGGATATTTGGTAGAGGCCTGTTGTTTCATGACATCTCCAAATCGGCATATACACCCTCCAGTCAGTTGCCATGTAACAGGTCTTTATTGAACCCTATGAATTGGTATAGTTACTGGAAGTAGAAGTTTTTGCCAGGTGTGGTCAATTCCTTGAAAACGGGAACTGTGGTTTGTTCATCTTTGCAACTCTTATAGCAAACAGCAAAGTCTTTTGAGCATAGTACATATTCGGTGCTTATTAGTTTAATTAAATTAACACAGAGGATCTGATAGGGCTTAAGCGTTAGAAAGTTGTTTTTTATTTTTTTTAAGGAATAGTGTTCTTTCTTAGGAAAATGACAACTGCTTTTTGTCTTCTACCCAAAAGTATGCGTATAGAGAAATATGCCATCTAACCCTGAAGGCCAAAAATGCACAGAGCAGGGTGTGTGTGGCTGAAGGTAGGGAAGAAGGAAGAACAACTGACATTCGTTGAGTGCCTCCTATGTCATGGGCCCTAGATGGTGTTGCGCTTAGTACTATGTCTCCATCCTTGGCTGGTATATCCTTTGTTTGGCCACACCCATCCCTCACCTTGACATTTTTGTATATTTAGCACTTGTTTATAAGCTCCTGTTGTGCACCAGACTCTGTGTCGCATGCTTTCTGTGACCTGGCCCTTGATTACTTCTCCACCTTCACTCGCTGACTTGTTTTGCCTATCTCAACTTGATTAGCCACTCAAATCTTTAGTCACTTTCTCTAATGCAGCAAATTGTTGCCCATGTTAGGGCCTTGTACATACTCTTTCCTCTTCTGGGAACATAAAGAAACAGCAACTTGCAGGGATAGTTGCTTTCTCGTATTTAGATTTCAGCTAAAATGTAATTTCACATCAAAGAGTTCTTTCATTACTGTTGCAAAAAGCCCCATTGCTCTTTGTCACAGTCACTAATTTAATGACTTCATCGAAATTACTGAGCAAAAATGTTTCCTATCTGTCAGTTTAATTGTTTTTGACTGGTATTCATTTGTACCACCTCCACTCTTCAAAATGTAAGCAACCACTCAGAAGATAAAAAAGACAACAAACAAACACATAGAGCTAGAGATTGGATTGGTGGTTATCAGAGGGGAAGGTTGGGGGAGGAGGGTGAAAGGGGTGATTAGGCACATGTGTATGTTGATGGATTGTAATTAGTCTTTGAGTGGTGAACATGATGTAATCTACACAGAAATCGAAATATAATGATATACACCCAAAATTTATATAATGCTATAAACCAATGTTGCCACAATAAAAAAAAATATGTAAGCACCATGAATGCAGGGGATATAAAAGACTTGGTGATGATTTTATCTGAGGGATAGTCCCTGGCTCGTAATTGGAAGTCAATGCATGTTTGGTTACTAAGTGACTGCCTGAGTGAATGACTTCAAGACACTTAAGACACAGTCCATGCTACCAGAACCTCATAATCTATTGTAGACTAGGTTACTAGGAAAGAAGACACAACGAGCTAATGCTCTGAGAGGAATAAGCTGGGGATTCAGGATGCCCACTGAAGGGGCCCTGAAACCAGAGCTGGGAAGTCATGGATCAGGGTGCAAAGCTGACCTCGAAAGACTGAGCCTGACCTGAATTTTCAAGGAGCACAGCACTAACGGATAATGATAAATTTCACAGCTAAATGTTAAAAGTACTGCTATGGACTGAATTCTGTCCCCACTGCCCCCAATTTATACACTGAAGTCTTAACCACCAATATGACTATGTTTGGAATAAGGCCTTCAGGAGATAATTAAGGTTAAACGAGGTCATAATTGTGGGGCCTTAATTCTATAGAATTGGTGGCCCTGTAAGAAAAGGAGTAGAGAGATCTCTCTCTCACAGATCCTCTGCGCCTGATCAGAGGAAAGGCCATGTGAGGACAGAGTGGCCATCTGCAAGTCAGGAAGAGAGCTCTCATCAGAAACCAACCCCTCCAGACTTTGATCTGGGACTTCCAGCCTCCAGAACTGCAAGAAATAAACTTCTGTTGTTTAAGCCACCCAGCCTGTGGTATTTTGATATGGCAACCTGGGCAGACTAGTACAACTATAAACAGGAAAGATTTCTTAATTAAAATCACTTCATTAAAATTTCTTAATCTATGCTGAGCCTGAACAAGGTTCTTTTTTATCCACTTCTTTTAACTTTCTATTCCTTGCTCCTGAGATTTTAATCGTCTTTCCCATATATCATTGCACTATAAGTTGCTTCAAATATCATTTAGAAAAAATTAGATTATTTATAAATAAGTAAATAATGAAAAACATTTCCTAGCCCTAAACGCTAGTAGTCAGCTTTTTTTTTTTTTTGCATTCTTAGTCAAAGAAGAAGAATATTCATTGATTGTTGCTTCTTTGTCTTCAGTTTTCTTCCCGCCTCTGACAATATTAAAGCTATATCTCTAGACACGCTGTAGTGAGAATTTATTTTAATTGTGAGAGTGGCTGGGGTTGTGGCTAATTCACCCCTTTGTAGTATGCTTACTTCTTTATGACTGCTTAACAACTAGTGTTAGTATTATTTGGCTTCTAAATCTAAATCATTGTTCACTAATGCTCAGAGGTTCATCAGACAGTGCCCGAGTTCCCAAGAGAAAGTTGAGAAGTCTGCTTTTCAGTGGCATAATCAGGAGGTAAAAGAGCAACATTCTTCTGCGTGTGCTTCAACACGTTGGTATATTGTGAAAGTTCCTAGTAAAAGTCACTACAGAGAAAGCTGAGACTTAACAACATCAGGTTGGGTCTTTGGTTCAACCAGGGATATGATAGCAGAAGAAAAGGTAACTTTCCATAACATTTGTCTATCATTTCTTCAATGTACTTTTTATTTTTTAGTTTTAGGAGCTCCATCTCTTGAGATAACTAGTTCCATAGCTGGTGGATCGGACACAGATTTTTAGGTAGAAGAAGTAATTAACCAGTTCATCTCGCACAGCTTACTTAATCATGCTAAGCCTTATTTACCACATCTAGAAAGCAAAGATAATTATAATACCTTTTGGAAGGGATGAAGCAATGTATGAGATAATACATGTAACAAGCACATAATAAATACTCAAAAATGTTCCTATTAATGGTGATAATGTACAGACAGTCCTGATTCTGAAGTTATTATTAAATTATTTACTTGGTTACCACTGGATATGCCATTTATTTATCTGAGTTCCAGTCAATATGTGTAAACCTGGGATTAGAAGACATGACTTTCATATTTCTCAGGGATCTAAAAATAGAAAAACTAGCTGGAATGGAACAGGTTGTTAATGTAGTGTAATATTGTGATGGTTAATTTTACGTGTCAACTTGGCTGGGCTATGTTACCCAGCTATGTGGTCAACCATTATTCTGGATACTTCGGTGAGGGTGTTTTTGAATGTGATTAACATTTTAATTGGTGGACTTTGAGTAAAGCAGATTGCCCTCCAAAATGTGATTGGGCCTCATCCAATCAGTTGGAAGACTTAATAGAACAAAAGACTGACCTCCCCTGAGCAAAAGAGAATTCTGCCAGCAGACATCCTTTGGACTTGAACTACAGATTTCATACTTGCCAGCCTCCATGATCACTTGAGCTAATTCCTTAAAATAAATTTGTTTCTATATATACACATCCTATTGGTTTTGTTTCTTGGCAGAACACTGACTAATACATATATGAATTGATTTATTTGTACTCTAATAAAATATTTATCAAATACTTAATGTATACCATGCACAATTCTAGGCGAAAGGAATACAACAATGAATAATATATAGAAATCCTTGACCTCATAGAGCTTACATGTGTGGGATAGAAAGACAAACAACAAAACAGCATAATTTCATGTCATAATGTGTTGTGAAAGAAAGGAAAGAGGGAGGCATGATAAAAAGTGACTAAGGATGGAATACTAAAACAGAATGTGCCAGATGTCTTTCATTTGACCTCCACATTCACTCTCTACCTTTCTCTATTCTCTGCTTCGGAAGGAAGCTGACTCAGGGAGACTGCATTGATTGGTATCCTCAGGTTTCTTGATTATTTGGCCTCCAATAGAGATTGAAGATGGGAAGAAAGTGAAGTCAGACTATTTATTTCCTCTGCTCTCTCCTTGCAAGGTGAACTTGGACTTGCTCTGTCCCTGTCTAAAGGTCACTGTCTTTGGACTCTACACTATTCTCCTTCATTCTGGCTTCTGGTAACTTCTAATACTTTGGGATCCTGAACTATCCCTAGTGGTTTCTCTACACTCATACGTTTATAAATAGTCTCCTTGAAAATAAATCCTCAGATTTTCCTGTTTTTAGTGTGTCATCTATTTCCTGTTGGTATCTAACTGATACAAAACCATCACACGAGGTTTCCTGAGGGGTAACGTTAAGCTGAGACCAACATGCTGAGAAGGAGCTAGCTGTGTGAAAGTATTTGGAAGAACATTCCAGGAAAGAAGAAGAGCAAGGGCAAATGTCCTGGAGGTAGGAATAAAGATGTTTGAAGACTAGGAAGAAGTGTGTTGAGTGACAAGGAGAATGTGGGAGGAGGTCAGAAAGGTAGGTAGTGGCACATATATCGGCCAGAGTAAACAAGGTTAAAGCCTTTGAAATGTTTTAAACAGAGGAGTAGAGCAATGTGAAGAATTCTTTTTACAGTAGAAGACCTCTGTGGTAGGCTGAATGAGGGCCTCTCAAAAGATATGTCCACATCAATTCTGTGAATCCTATGAATATTACCTTATTTGGAAAAAAGACTTTGCAGATACGATTGCATTAAAGATCTTGAGGTGAGGATTATCTTGGATTATCCAGATGGGCCCCAAATCCAGTGATAAGTGTCTTTACAAGAGAAAGGCAGAGGAAGATTTGAGACACATAGAGGAGGAGAAAGAGGAGTGGAGGTTGTGAAGATGGAAGCAGAGATTGGGATGATGTGCCACAATCCATGGAAGCCAAGGGTTGCCCACAGCAACCAGGAGCTGAAAGAGGCAAGGAGGGAATAATTCTCCTCTAGAGCTGCCAGAGGGATTATGACTCCACTGAAAACTTGACTTCGTACTTCTGGCCTCCAGAACTGTGAAAGAATAGATTTCTGGTATTTTAAGCCACCTAGTTTGTGGTACAGTAGTCCTCCCTTATCCGTGGTTTGACTTTCTGTGGTTTCAGTTGCCTAAGGTCAACCACAGACATTGTCTGCTCCTAACCTCCAACCATTTACATCATCATGGCTCAATGATCCTCCTTCTGACCTATAGTCAGAAGGTCAATAGAAGCCTAATGCTACATCACAATGCCTACGTCATTCACCTCACCTCATCTCATCATGTAGGCATTGTATCATCTCATGTCATCACAAGAAGGATGAGTACAGTACAATAAGATATTTTGAGAGAGAGATCACACTCACATAACTTTTATTATAGCATATTATAATTTTTCCATTTTATCTTTAGTTATTCTTGTTAATCTCTTACTATCCCTAATTTATAAATTAAATTTTATCATAGGTGTGTATGTCTAGGAAAAAATGTAATATATATATGGGATTTGGTACCATCCTCAGTTTCAGGCATCCACTGGGGGTCTTGAAACTTATTCCCCACAGATGGGAGGTGACTACTGTAATTTGTTACAGTAGCTTCAGGAAGCTAATACAACCTCCAAGAAAGCTCCACATAATTAATTCTGCAGATTAACCTTAACTGTGTTTCACTGCTGGCTTCTCTGTTGCCCCCATGTATCTTTTGCTCCCAGCTTTGATATGGATGCATACCAGGGGTCAATTCTGTTTATCCCCAGCCCGCTTATACCAGTTCTACTTGTTATTATAACCATTTAAAGATGCAATTCAGTATTATATAAATTAATGGAATATGAATATGAGTAAGTTCTTGCATAAAATTATGCGAAAAGTGGCAAATAAACTGAAAAGTCATAGAGAGACATCAGGTGAGCAAATCACACTGGGCCTTGAAGGAGGTCAGTGTAATCAGGAGAAGAGTGGAGCAATAAAGGCTATATCAACAGATGACAGATAGAGGTTCAAGCTTCCGGGCTCCAAGATTCCCACAAGGAGATAGATAGTTGTTGATTATAACATAAGAATAAATGGGCAGGTCATCTGGGAAAAACAATGGCCTTCTCCTATGCCCAGTTTTATACACATAAACTGGAGCAGTTCTGCTTTGATAGGGCCTAGATGTGCATCCAAAATCCTATCCTCTGGACCAGGTGCACTTTGTTGCTCTTTGAGTCAGTTTTCTAGAGCTTCTGTGTTAGATTCCCCAAAGCTTCTAGAAGTCTAACAAGCTCTTAGTCTTTGAGTTTATCCTGCAGAATTCCAGAAAACGAATGAACCTGCCAACCAACCAACCAGCTACCAACAAAAAATAAAACAAACAAACAACTACAAGAACAAACCCCTGAGAGTCATCATTTCTTTGAAAACTAACCTGAATATTTTGGAATGACACATAAAAGGAGAGTTGATTAAAAATATGAAATATGTATTAATGAGACAACTATAAAATACAGAAAAATATTTAAAAAATCTAATTAGATTCTATATACATATTGTTTTGAAAGTGTCTTCACATTTTGATTCATTTTAAAGAAAGTTAGATTGGAAATTACAGGTGATTCACTGTGGGTGTGGCTTATACTGCAAAGAGATAGCAGAACTCCAGCAGGAATCTGGACTCTAAGAAAAGGCCTTGGGTCTACAACACAAGACTGGTGAATTTGTGTACATTTATAGTTTCAAGTTAAAATGTGTGTGCAAGCTATATGTGTATTACATCATTTCCTCACATTAATAAAACATTTTTGATGAATTGACCAAATACTGGTTCTTATCCGATTAAGAAGGCCTATCCTCTATAAGGTGCTGATAAAACCTTGGGTTATGAACACCTTGAGTTTTCCATGTTGAAATGCACCACCTTTTTATTCTTGCCTCTTTCTCCCCCCAGATCATCACCCCAGCCTGCCTCAAGAGGAAAGACACCACTCTGCCTTAGTTTTGCTATAGCCCAGCACCTACCATACTGCCTGGTACAAAGTAAGTCCTGACAAAAGAGTTGTTGCTTTAAACTGATTTGGGTATTCTCCATTCAACTTGCTAAGTCAGTCATTTCCTACTTATTAGATCTTTTCAGAGAAGGCTTCCTGATGTTTCTTTCAGTCAATGTAAAATTAGCTAAAGTCAGTCAGAACCACAGCTAGTGAACAAGAGGAGTGGTCAGGTTAGGAAATTCAGATGTGAATGAGATAATGAGGAACTGTTAAACAGTAGGGCAGCATTTCCTGTTTTGCTCACAAGCTGAATCCGAATATCCCTGTGACTTGGAAGAATTAAAATTTAAAGAAAGGATGCAAATAGATGTTTGTATTTCCCCACTAAGTTCCCAAAGAGTAAGAGCTTCATCTATTTATTTAATAAATAAATACAAGTTCGTTGAGTACTTATGGCTTGTGAAATATTGTGAAAGTAAATGCCTTGGGTAATTTTGTTTAATCACCCTTCCAACCCTGAGCACATCTGGAAGCAGCATGGACTATGGGGTCAGGGAAGACAAGTGGGGATTTCACTCCCCCATCGTAGTCAAACGTATTGAGCACATAATATGTTTCAGTGACTGTCCTAAGCACTTGTGTTTCCTTTTCATTTCTCATATCATCATGACGTAGAAAATTGCATTACACCATTTTCCATGAGGAGATACAGAAGCATAACACAGTAATTTCTCGGATCTAATACATGACCATCTTGATTTGCACCTGGGCTGACTTCAGAGCCTGTATTTACATATCTGGTCTCCTTCCTTCAGGGTATTATTTTCTTGATGACCTTACATGTTTTATATTCAATTTCTCAGTTTCCTCAAATGTAAGTTGGGACGATGAGATATTTTGTGCAAATTAAAGGAGCTTGTTAGTGGCTTTGCTCTAAAACAAAGCAAACACACAAACCTAATTTCTCTTCTTTTATGGATGAGATAACTGAAACTCAACAAACCCAACTGAGTGACGGAGGCAGTGAGTAAGCGGTGGAGCTCTGCAAAGTCCACCGTAGTGTGATGTTTCCATCTTTATACACCCATGGGGGATTGGCCCAATGTTGTGATTATAGCATGTACTCAGTAAATGCTTAGGAACTTCAATGATTTAAAACTGTGCTGATCTTCCAATCTAGGTGCTTTGATGTCATTTACATTCTTATGCTTTCATATATTCTGAGGTTTGCTCAAAATTGCTTTTTAGTTTTACCACATATATGCAAATTTATTAAAAACATGGGACTTCTAAGTCAATCTTCAGCCACAGTTGACATTTATGTTGTCACAATATTTATCTTACCCTTTTAGGTTACAATAGATTTTTTATCATTTTTATTTTAAAAATAAACCGCAATAACATGAAATCCAGATTTAATCTCTATTTGAATGCAAGTTCCTATAGCTCTATGGCTTTCTGTTTTTGGCCACTTATTCTCATTTCAAAGCTGTATCATTAAATTTCAGAGTCCTAAACAAAAGACTAAGGAGAAAAAGGAAAGCCTGAAAGTTGCAGAAGGCCAGAGAGTATTTTTTTTTTTTTGGTGAGGAAGATCAGCCCTGAGCTAACATACCTTGCCAGCCTTCTTCTTCTTACTGAGGAAGATTAGCCCTGAGCTAACAACTTCCGTGCCCATCTTCCTCTATTCTGTAGACAGGACACCACCACAGCATGGCTTGATAAGCGGTGCGTAGGTCCACACCCTGGATTCGAATTTGCAAACCCTGGGTCGCTGAAGTAGAGTGTGCAAACCTAACCACTACACCACCAGGCCGGTCCCCAGAGAGTATTTTTAAAGGTGATCAATTGGATAGTTTAGTACAGAAAAACAAACTTTGAAAAACAAAGGCAAAGTTTGAGATACTATAGAAATTAAAAAAAAAAAAACACTGTCAAAAGCACCTATAAAATCAATGCACAAACCCATGAATTAATAATAACAAAAGATTCTTTATTCATGGCCATTTTTAATAGCTAATTATTCACAACTATACTTAAAATATGGCACTTAGTGAGTTTAAGTAACATTCAAGGCATACAACTATTCATCATTCATTCATTCATTCTTTCATTTTTTTATTCATCAAATAATTATTGAGCATCTACTATATACTAGGTATCATTAATTCAGGCAAGGATGTCAGTGTTTGTTTTTCTTTTTTTAGAAAAAGAGTTTTAGACCTTTTTGTTTAGAGCAAGGGTTTCCAAAGTGGGATATGTGTCATAAACTGTATTTAATATAGAAATCCACACTAGGTATCTTGCTTAGCATGCTAAATGTTTTGATTAGGGACTTGAGGTGGATTGAATCCCTGGCCCCAATTCTTCACTTTTCTCTGCCTCCTTGTTTCTGAGGCCTCATTGTGGGTGCAGTGTATTCCCACCTCTTGATTCTGGGCTTAGTCATGTGACTTGTTTTGTCAAACAGAATGTGGGTGGAGGTGAGAGTGTATCCGATCTGAGTCTAGGTCTTAAGAGGCCTTGTGTGCCTCCACTTTTTCTCACTTGTGCTTCTGCCATCGCCTTGAGAAGAATTTTCTTTGTCTCTGCTACGCCTTTAGCCCAGAATAAATACACATTTGATAGAGTCACCCCAGCCAGAATAGCCAAATCTGTATGTTGAGTCAGAGTCGCCCAGGTGAGCCCAGCCTAGATCATCTAATACTCATTTGAGCTTCAGATTGGTAAGAATAAATAATCATGCTTTTAGCCACTGAATTTGGATGTGTTTTGTGATCCAGTGTTTCAATGGCGATGGCTGACTGGCTTCTATTGGCCTAATACCTCTGATGTCTTCCCATCCTCTCACTTCTTCTTCTCCAATAGTGAGGAATTACCTGATTGGTGAGTTTAGAAGAAGAAATTGGAGACAAATAGTCAAGACATTTCTTCTTCTGCTATTCTTGGATGTAAGGTGCCTGCAGGGATAGATATTCTGCTCTATTTCTTCTTAAGTTTTACAGGGTGGAACACACACACACACACACACACACACACCCAAATACATGAAACACGTGTAGAGAGACCTGGTCCAGTTTGGGACAATCAAGTTGAGTGGGCAAGTTGCTTAAATTTGAGGTTCAGTATCAGAAAGCACACAAGACCACAAATATAAGCCATGCCTCACGAGTAATAAAATTGGCATTTTAGCCTCACTGCCTTACTTTATTTTATTTCTCAATTTGTTCAGAATTAACAAAAGGAAGAGGGATGCCAATCATTGAGCATGCAGCATGGGCCAGACGGATTGGGATAGGTGTTCCATGTGGTAAACTTAATGGTAAAAGCTCCATGGTGTTGGTGATGGCAGTGAAGGAGGTGGAGTTTGGAGGTTGAATTCATTTCATTGGGGGCATTAGACTGTGGACTTTGAGAAATAAGCTTTTATTGATTAATTAATTAATTAATGTATGTATGTGTGTATGTATGCTTAATAAGCACTTATAAAGCACGTGCTTTATATATGAACTTATTTAATCTTTATAACAACATTATATCATAGCGTTATCCTGTGTTATCATATAGTGTTACTATATCATAGTGTTGTCCTCATTTTAATGATGAGGAACTTGAAGCATAGAGAGCGGAAGTAAATTGCCCAAAGTCACATACCTAGTAAATGGCAGAGCAAGGATTCCAACCCTGGCATTATGTCTCCAATATTAATATATTTAATACTAAGCTTTACCTATACAACAGATATTTAGGTTCAAAAAAAAATAACTGGAAATCCTCTTGTCGGGTTCATGCCTAGCATTGGGCCCATTGTGTGGATATGGCATTTCAAGCTTCATGATTCACACAGGCTTATCCTGGGATACAAGCCTAGTTTTTTCAGTTGGATTTTAACTACTGTCACCTAAGCACCTGGCTTAGGCCTTAGAGTACATGGGATTTTGAACTTAATCAATCTCTGCAATTTAGGGCAATTTTGTGGAAACGCAAGTGGTATGTTTTATAGAATTACCACCATATATACAAGTTCTTATGCAGTAGGAGTTTGAGTCCTGTTTGTTTTATGCAAAGGTGAACCTCAGAAAAGATGTGGGCCATTGGCAGCCATTGGACTCAGTAATGGAATAGAAGTTCTTGTTTTTCAAGAAAACCACAGAGACTGTAGTCTGGCAAGCAAATATTGGACACACTAGCCTCAGCAAGGGTGAAGATTTCAGTAAAGCTATAGATTGCAGGCTCAATGGTAGAAGGCATGGAGTGACTGTTACACTCTGACCACACACTACAAAAGCTTTGGCCTTAGCGCATCGCAGGTTGCTGTGGAAGAACCAGTCACACACTGCCCTCAACAGTGGTCACAAAAGATGCTTGCTCTGTGGAGCCTAGCGACAAATTCGGGTGAAGCTACAACCAGCCTTAGCACCGGGGTGGGCCAAATTTCTGTGACTTGATCTTGAACTATGAAAATGCAGATTTTTCTGACCAGCATTGGCCAAGGCAAACATTTCACCGTAAGAAAGTCTTCTTGGCCTTGTAGATATTAGAGGAGAGAACAATATTCTCTGTTTTCAAATGTTAGGCACATGAGTTGCCCATGAACTAGACAAAGGTATTAGGGCCTCAACTTCTAATTGTTAGTGTCAAAAGTAGTCACACAGTGTTAGATTAGGGGCTCCAGATTTCATTCTTCTTTTAAGGCCAGGGGCTAACCTTGAATTCATGAAAACACTTTTCTATAAGTGGCTTTATGGTCAAGCTAATGAAGCTTAGGCGTCAGGGTCCCTCTTGTACAGTTTCCCTCCAAAGTTCTCTAAATCTTCCCAGTAATGTGTTCATATGGTTATATGTTTTGTAAGTGACAAAAGTAAGATAATTTAGCCACAATCAGTTATGACCATTGCTTATTTAGATTCTGACCACCTCTCCATTTCTTTTTCCCAATTGATGAGTGGGATAGGAGTTGTCATGGACATTTTTGGGACCAAAATAAAGGGAAGTTAAAGCGGGGACACATTTAGTTTGAGCTGAGAGGGATATATGTATGTGGATCATTATCACTTTCAATAGTATGACAAAAAGTCATAGTATTGTTAGCCATCTTGGCACAAGCCATGATTCCAGGCATTTCCATCCCATCTCTGTGCTGACCCAGTGAAAGGCATTATACTTAGGAGCAGAACCAGAGGTCATAGCTGGTTTTGTAATTGAATTTCCACATTATTTTTTTTGTAAGAGGATGCTGCAAATTGTATAAACTTCAGACCCCACAAAACCTGAATCTGACCCTGTCTACAGGTTCATCCCTGCCAGATGGTCTCAAGTTAGCTCTAGATTAAATAATTCCTTGTGAGGGAAAAAGCATGACTAGGGCAAATTCCACAATAAGAGGCAGTAGAAGCAAGCAATGGGCCAAAATACTTAAAGTGCCTGAGCAGGAAAGAGTGGACATTATGTCGCTAGAAAGAATTCATGCATCAGCAATTGTTTTCAAGGATAAAAGAAGCAGAAAATAAAAGGATAGCTGTAGACACAGTTATAAATATGGAGATAGATATGTTTATAAATATACACTAGATAAGAGGTAAAATTAAGATACCTGGTGACCTGGGCAACCACTATTGCATACTTCTAAACCTTGCAAGACAATAGCAGTAACTCAAGTGACACCCTCTGCTGGTCAGTGCTATAATATTGTAAGTCCTATTTAGACTCTTTAAAAAGTGAGATAAAGATGAAATTTACCGTGGGACTAAAACAGAGAAGGAGAGAGAGAGACAAACATACAGAAAGAGAGATAGATACACTGACAGAGACAAAGAGAGACAAAGACAGAGAGACAGAGAGGCTTCTGGCTGCTACAAAATGACTCCTGACCCAACCAGCCATCAAGAATGTCTTGTTGAAACTGAGCTGAATAAGTTCGGAGGGATACATTTTAGACTTGAATTTCCTTGAACTTTAATTCACAAAGAAGAAAAATTTTATTTTAAGCAGTAATTCCTATGGACTTTAACTTGCAAAGTTTTTTAATTTTTTTATTGACTTTTTGTCTGGATGATCTATCCATTGATGTAAGTGGGGTATTAAGATCCCCTACTATTATTGTGTTGTTGTTAATGTCTCCTTTTAGGTTTGTTAATAGTTGCTTTACGTACATAGGTGCTCCTATGTTGGGTGCATATATAATTATAAGTGATATGTCTTCTTGGTGGAGTGTCCCTTTTATCATTATATATTTCCCTTCTTTGTCTCTCTTAACCTGTTTTGTCTTGAAGTCTACTTTGTCTGATATGAGTATGGCAACACCTGCTTTCTTTTGTTTGCCATTAGCTTGCAGTGTTTTCTTCCATCCTTTCACTCTGAGCCTCTGCTTGTCTTTAGAGCTGAGATGAGTTTCCTGGAGGCAGCATATTGTTGGGTCTTGCTTTTTAATCCACTCTGTATCTTTTGATTGGAGAGTTCAATCCATTTACATTTAGAGTAATTATTTATATATGAGGGCTTAATGTTGCTGTTTTGTCACTTATTTTCCAGTTCTTTTGCATTTCCTTTGTTTCTTGTCCCATTTGTCTTGGACTGCCAATTCAGTTTGGTTGTTCTGTCTTATGACTCTTCTAGTTTTCTCTTTGTTTATCATATGTGATTTTGTTTTGATTATTTGTTTAGTGGTTATCTTGAGGTTTGTATAATACATCTTGTGTATGAGATAGTCCACTATCTGATGGCCTCCTATTTCCTTATACTAAGTCAATTCAATCACTTTCCTCTTCCCCTTCTAAGTCATTCTTGTTATACCTTATTCTATCTTGTGTTGTGGGTGTGTGTTTACAGTGATGAGGTTAAATTTATTTTTGGTGAATTCCTTCCTCTGATCTTTGATTTTGGTATTTAAGTGGTTGCTAACCTAATCCAGTAAAGATCTACTATTTTTCTGAGTTTGTCTACCTATTTTTCTCCTTGCTCCAAGCTTTGTATTCCCTTTCTCTTCTTTTTTTCAGGCCTGAGGGCCTTCTTGAGTATTTGTTGTAGTGGGGGTCTCGTGGCCATGAACTCCTTTAGCTTTTGTTTATCTGGGAAAGTTACTATTTCTCCATCATATTTGAAGGATATTTTTGCTGGGTAGAGTATTCTTGGCTGAAAGTTTTTTTCTTTCAGTATTTTGAATATATCATTCCAGTCAAGTTTGGTGGAGTGTCAAGTTTCTCTTGAGAAATCCGCTGAGAGCCTGATGGGAGTTCCTTTGTATGTTATTTTTTGTTTTTGTCTAGCTGCCCTTAATATTGTTTCTTTGTCATTGACTTTGGCCAGCTTTACCACTACATGTCGTGGAGTGGGCCTTTGCCTGTTGACGTATTTAGGTGATCTGTTGGCTTCGCTTACTGGTATTTCCTGCTTCTTCCCCAGATTTGGGAAGTTCTCAGCTATTATTTCCTTGAATAGGCTCTCTGTTCCTCTTTCCCTCTCTTCTCCCTCAGGAATACCTATAAGTCTTATGTTACATTTCCTAATAGAGTCAGATATTTCTAGGAGACTTTCTTCATTTCTTTTTAGTCTTAGTTCTCTCTCCTCTTCCATCTGGAGCATATCTGTATTCCTATCCTCTATAATGCTAATTTTTTCCACCATATTGTCAGCTCTGTTCTTTAAAGATTCCAGATTAACCTTTATCTCCTCCATTGTGTTCTTCATCTCCATCAGTATTGATTGGTTTTTCTTTATGATTTCAATCTCTTGTGAAGAAACTCCTAAACTCATTGAATTGTTTGTCTGTGTTGTCTCATATTTTGTTGAGTTTTTTTAATGATAGATATTTTGAAATCTCTGTCATTTACGTTATGGATTTCTGTGTCTTCAGGGTTGGTTTCTGGGTGCTTGCCATTTTCCTTCTGGTCTGGTGATTTCATGTACCTTTGCATTGTGGTTCCTTATTGGCTTTGTTTTTCCTCATCCTGGAAATATCGACCTGCAATTTCCACTTGTCACCACCATGTGGGGGTAAAGGGCTGTGTAATCTGAGCCCCCTGCGCTCTGCCTTAGCTGTTCGCTGTGATCTGCCAGCTGATTGGTCTGGTCCAGTTGGTTGAGCTGCAGTGTCCGGCTTGCGGGGAGGCGGAGAGCTCTCTCTTTTGCCCGCTGGGTCCCTGGCATGGGGAGCTTCTTGCTTGCCCCTCGTTATCCACTCTCCTGGGGTTCTCAGATGTTGATGGTACCCCATAGCAGTTCTGAGTCCTCTGTGTGGGAGTTTCCCACTGGCATAGAGAGCCCAAAGAGCTACAGTTTCCCCACAGATGGCTGCCCCTCCCCCCTTTCTGGGAGCTGCTGGATTGGGATCGCTGATCTGATGGCGAGGGAGAGGAGTTCTCTTTACCTCTCCCCGCTTCCTCCAGGGGCGCAGCACGTTCCACTCTCAGATGTGTGGCAGTGTGGATCTTTCCGACCTTGCCAACCTTGCTTTTCGCTGTCTAGGACTCTGTTGTTGGTCTGTGACTGCTCCTTTTGTTGTATCTTATTGGGGGAAGAGTTTACGGGAAAGCTCACTCTGCCATGATGCTGACATCACCCAAAGTTTTTTAATTTTTGATTTTTCAACTTTAATTTCTTCTTGAAATATGGGTCACAATTTAAATTAAATTTGGGAGCATTTTCATATTGTTGGTATTTTGAGCGACAATGGTATTTAATTTTATTGTAGAATCACTAGTAAGATATATTATACAACATGGCTGGACATAGTCTGAAATGGAAAATAGAACACAGAATCAATTTTAACTTCAGATTCTGACCATGATGGAATGAAATAGTACAGAATTATCTCCCTGCAATATAAACTAAAAATAAATGGACAAAATATAGGAAATAACTATTTTAACATGTTGGACAACATGCAGAAAAATTATGCCAGAATAAAACAAAACAAACAAGGAGAGCCCTAAGATTGCACAGCTTTCTGACTGGAGGAGTTACAGAATGAGGTGCAGTCAGAGGAAGCCAAACAGAGACAGATCCTGCTGAACAGAAGAGGCAGAGATCAAAGGAAGGCCAAGGCAGCTGGAATATACAGAGCTGAGTGCCCAAGAGAAAGGAGATGTATAGGAAAGGAGTATAGATACATATCTTGTCTTCTTGAGTCTTTAGCTGAATACCAGCCTGCTCACGTGTAGAGTGAAACCCCACAAGTGAGATAAGGAAACCTCCCAAGGAAAGAAACAATATAGGGGAGCTGTAAGCCAAATAATTCTCAGAGATCACATGGAGTTGGATATTATTAGAGATCCCTCTGGGAGAGACCTGTTGAATACACAGGGCAATCAGTAGAGACAGGAGAGGAGTTATGCCCTGAGAGTAAAAACATTTTTTCTAGAATAAATGCTACTCCAAATTCAATCTCCTTCTCCTCCCGAAAAACTCTTAAAAACAATGTTCATAGTTTTTAAAATCCAGTGCTTATTTGACTTAACATTGTGTTCAACATTTACTTCATCATAGAATCACCTTCTGTGGCACAGGCATAAGAGTACTTTTCATTTTCTGGGAGTTGTATGGCATATTAAAAGGTTTATTTGTTTAACAAGACTAGTTTACCAAGTATTAAATTAAATCTCCATTTACATTCTTCTATAAAGCTTGGCAAGGACTATGTTAAAAATAATTTAAATTGGATGCAGTAAGCCGTTTTGCAGTAATTCACTGTTTTACCTTACTTTATACAACTAATACACTAAATCAAATCTTGATTTAAAGGCACAAGGAAATTAGATAATTTAAAGAAAGCTCCAATTTTTAAAAGCTTTAAAAACTTGAGAATTTTTCCGTAAAATTAAAAGTGGTCATTTCCTTTTCACTTAAAAAATTGTTTCAAAATTATTAGACTAACACAAAAGTAAACTACCTGTCAGATAAAGCCTGATACTCTTTAAAGGAGTAAAATAAAGTCTAGCAATCAAGAACATAACATTCACAAACTCCAGCAGTCAGTCAAAATCACTAGATTATGAAAAAGGAGGGAAACGTAACCCATTAGAGAAAAATTGTTCAGTAGAAACAGATATTGAAATAACAGAGATGATAGAATTAACTGAAAAGGATGTTAAAACAGATGTTGTAATATGCTCCAGATATTTAAATAGGCATTGGAAGATACGATCATGATTTTAAAAATGGAATATGTAAAATATACCAAAGAGAACCTGTAAAGATGAAAAATATGGTACCTGAAATGAAAAATACACTGAATAAGATTAATAGTAGTTTAGACATTTATGAAGAAAAGATCAACAAATTTGGAGACACAATAGAAACTATCTAAAATGAAACAGAGAGGGAATAAATAGTATAAAACTACATAGATATAATCGTTAATTTTATGTGTCAACTTGAGTGCCCAGATATTTGGTCACATATTATTCTGGGCATGATTCTGAGGGTGTTTTTGGATGAGATTAATATTTAAAGTGGTAGACTGACTAAAGCAGATTACTCTCCCTAATGTGGGTGGCCCTCATCCAACCAGTTGAAGGCCCGAATAGAAGGAAAGTAAGGGAGTACTTACTTACTTACTCCCTTGGGTAAGGGAGAACTTCTCCCACCTGACTGCTTGAGCTGGAATATGAGGGTTTTTTTCCTGCCTTTGTATGCAGACTGAAACATCGGCTCATCTTGTGTCTCTAAGATGCTGGCTTTGGCTATCAGCTCTCCTGGGTCTCCAGCTTGCCAAATGTAGGTCTTGGAACTGCTTTGCCTCTATGATCACTTGATATATACGTATCTCCCATTGTTCTCTGGAGAACCCCGACTAATACACTAATACAATATATGATCATTGATGATTGCATATATACTCCAGTTGATATATATTTGGTATTGTGACCTGTGGGACAATATTAAGTGATGCAGCATGCATGCAGTTGGAGTACCAGAAGAAGAGAAAAAGAGAAAGGTAGAAAAAACTTTAAGAAGAAATAATGATCAAAACAAGTAATAGTCAAAACAAGTGATAAAGGGAAATCTTTGGGAAAAAATTACATTTCATACAGAGAAACAAAGATAGGGAGTAGAGCAGACTCTTTATTTCATTGTCATATTTCTCTTTCTGATTCAGACTGCAGACTGGAAAGGGAGACTTTATTTATTAAATTTCCTTAAATCTGAGTTTAATATCAATATAATACAGAAGGTTTAGTAGTGAGATAGTAAAAACTTCAAAAGTGGAAAGTTGAATTTATCTTCTCCTTTGTTGATTTTCATTCTGCTTATTATGACATTAGGTTGTTTGTACCGGCCTAGTTAAATGGATTTTCGGTCCAGTTTGTGTAAACTAAATGTCACACAACGAACTAATGGCTTTGAAATTCCAGCAAAGAGACTAGCAGAGCTAATGCTTCTCTTCCTTCTAGTACAAGTTCATTCTCAGCTACAATATATTTTTAAAATCATAATGATAAAATTGGATATAAACAGTTAATCAAGAGAATTTTGAAAGAGTCAGAAAACACTATTTGAAATATGAGTTATTTATCTTCCTTCATATGGAATTCTTTACATCCTGAAAATCATGCCTAGAGTTAGTTATGAATCTGTATGTGATTTGTGTATATGTATACTATTCATATATATATATATATATATGTGTGTGTGTATATATATATATATATATACGTATATATATATATATAGGGTGGTTATACAATTAAAAAAGTTGGCACCTAATAGTTTCATTAACTCTTCTGAGATCTGATAGTACTGGGTTCAAATCTTGCTTCTGCCACTTACTAGTTGAGAGATATGCAAGTCCCTTAAACTTTTATGCTTATTTTTTCATTTGTAGATAGGGAATAATAAAACACCACTTACAGAGCTATTTTAACTATCAGTTAACTATGTACATATATTACTTGGTACACTATCTGGCATGCAGTGCTCAGCCAGTGCCACCTTTTATTGGAAATGGTGGTAGCACATCTTTTTTTTAAATCATTTTATTGAGGTCATATTGGCTTATTACATTGTAAAAATTTCAGACATATATTATTATATTTCAGTTTCTGTATAGACTGAATTGTGTTTACCATCAATAGTCTAGTTTTTAGCCATCACCATACATATGTGCTCTTTTACCCTTTTTGCCCTCCACCCACCTCCTTCCCTCTGGTAACCACTAATCTGTTCTCGTTGTCCATATGTTTGTTTATCTCCCGCATACGAGTGAAATCACATGATGTTTGTCTTTCTCTGTCTGGCTTATCTCACTAAGCATAATACCTTCAAGGTCCATCCATATTGTTGCAAATGGGATGATTTTTGTCTTTTTTGTGGCTGAGTAATATTCCCTTGTGTGTGTGTGTGTGTGTGTGTGTGTGTGTATATATATATATATATATATATATTTCATGTTCTCCAGATAAATATCCAGTAGTGGGATAGCTGGATCATATAGTATTTCTACTTTTTTTTTTTTGATGAGGAAAATTGGCCCTCAGTCAACATTCATTGCCAATTTTCCTCTTTTTGCTCGAGGAAGATTGTCCTTGAGCTAACATCTGTGCCAATCTTCCTCTACTTTGTATGTGGGATGCCATCACAGCACAGCTTGATGAGCAGTGCATAGGTCTGCACCCAACATCTGAAACTGTGAACCTCAGGCCACCAAAGTGGAGCACACAACCGTAACCACTATGCCACTGGACCGGCCTGAAGTATTTCTATTTTTAATTTTTTGAGAAATCTCCGTGCTGTTTTCCATAGTGGCTGCATCAGTTTGCATTCCCACCAGCCGTATATGAAGGTTCCCTTTTCTCCACATCCTCTCTAACATTTGTTATTTCTTGTCTTGTTAATTATAGCCATTTGGATGGGTGTGAGGTGATATCTCATTTTAGTTTTTATTTGCATTTCCCTAATAATTAGTGAGGTTGAACATCTTTTCATGTGCCTGTTGGCCATCTGTTTATCTTCTTTGGAAAAATGTCAGTTAATATCCTCTGCTCATTTTTTGATCGAGTTGTTTGTTTTTTTGTTGTCGAGTTGTTTGAGGTTATTATTATTATTATTTTTTTTGTGTGTGAAGAAGATTGGCCATAAGCTAACATCTGCCAATCCTCCTCTTTTTCGCTAAGGAAGACTGGCCCTGGGCTAACATCCATGCCCACCTTCCTCCACTTTATATGGGATGCCGCCACAGAATGAGTTGCCAAGCCGTGCGTCAGTGCGTGCCCAGGATCCTAACCAGCTAACCCCGGGCCACCGCAGCGGAGCGTGTGCACTTAACCGCTTGCGCCACTGGACTGGCCCCTGAGTTGTTTGAGTTCTTTACATATTTTGGAGATTAACTTCTTGTCAGATATATGATTTGCAAATATTTTCTCCCAGTTGGTGGGTTGTCTTTTCCTTTTTTTAGTAGTTTCCTTTGCCTTGCATAAGCTTTTTAGTTTGATGTAGTCCCATTCGTTTTTCTTTTGTTTCTCTTGCCTAAGTAGACATGGTATTCAAAAAGATACTGCTAAGACAGATGTCAAAGAGTCCTTATTTTAACTGCCTATGTTTTCTTCTGGGAGTTTTATGGTTTCAGGTCTTACATTCAAGTGTTTGATCCACTTTAAGTTAATTTTTGTGTATGGTACAAGATAGTAGTCTAGTTTCATTCTTTTGCATGTGGCTGTCTAGTTTTCCCAACACCATTTATTCAAGAGACTTTCCTTTCTCCATTGTATGCTCTTGGCTTCCTTGTCAAAGATTAGCTGTCAATTTTACATAGACATAGTACATAGGTATACTAGGTACATACATTGTACATAGATGTGTGGCTTTATTTCTGGACTTTAAATTCTGTTCCAATGATCTATGTGTCTGTTTCTCTGCCAGTACCATGCTGTTTTGATTATCATAGCTTTGTAGTGTATTTTCAAGTCAGGGGTTGTTCTATTGAATATAGGATGCAATCTCTTATAACGTTTTTTGTCATGTAATAATATAGAGACCATTTTACAAGTCAGTAAATATATGGTAACAGGCCACATCTTTAAATGAATGAAGATAATTTCGTTGTTTGGGTTTACCATAAATTAATTGATGAATTCCCTGTTGTATGATATTTAGATTTTTTCAAGATTTTAAAATATATAGGTGATGTTTTATAAATATCCATATTCCTACATCCTGAAGTTTTTTGCCAATTGTTTTAGTCAGCTCACGCTGCTATAACAAATTACCAGACTGGGTGGCTTAAACAACAGATATTTATTTTTCGTAGTTCTGGATGCTAGAAAGTCCGAGATCAAACTGCTGGTTGATTCAGTTCCTGGTGAAGATCTTCTTCCTAGCTTGTAGATGGCCACATTCTCACTGTGTCCTCACGTGGTGAAGAGAGCTGAAATGTGTCTTCCTTTTCTTATAAGGACACTAATCCCATCATGAGAGTCCCACCCTCAAGGCCTCACTAGACCAAATTATTTTCTGAAGGCCCCATCTCCTAACACCACCCATCACATTGGTGGTTAGTGTTTCAACACATCAATTTGGCAGGGGGCATAATTCAGTCCGTAGTATCAATTATTTCTTCAAGATAAATACTTAGCTATTCCATGTTTTGATAGCATGAATATATAATAAAATATTAGAAACCTATCCTCTGAGAAAATTGTACTGTTACTCTGTTACATTTGCTTACAAAAGTGCCTGTTTCTCCAATGCTAAAAATAATTTACTATTCTTTGCTTATATATTAGAATAAGAAGATACCTTCTTGTTTTCATTTTTAAAATTATTATTGATAATTAATGGGACAAAAAGTGATTCTGTACATTAATGATTAATGTTACTCAATTTAGTAATCATATATTTGCCTATTTTATTTTAATGTTTTTAAATTTGCTGTTTTATATTTGTTTCAGATTTCAAGCTCTCCTATATCTTAATTTTCAAAACTTTTCTACCATGTGTTAAAGTATTTTTAAAAACTTTTGTGCATCTTATTTTTATTTTATGATTACTTAATATAACTTACCAATATTTTTATGTGGGAAGATCAGTCAGCCTCATTGTACAGCCTCTAAGATTAGATTTACACCCTATCACCAAAGGATGGAGGTGAGATTAGAACCGAGGTGCTCTGATTATGGAATTTTTCTCCTAATTCCATGTTACAATACTACGTGACTCTAGGAAAGTAAGTCACTTAGCAACTCTGATTTTTCCCCATATGATTGAGGAGTAGCAATATGTATCTTATAGGGATTGTGAAAGATAACAATTGTGAAATGTAAAGCACTGAACATATGGTAGGTACTGAACAAAAGTCAGTTTCCTCATTAAAAAGCATAAATTAACTCTTTGTAATGAGAAAGAGCATGCTGTTACCCAGTATACCTTCCAATATTATGTAATTTGAAATTTCAATTAGGATGGCCTCATGCTTATTTCTTCTTCCTTCTACCACTGAAGGACCTGATGACAGATGCAAGAGGAAGGTAAAAAATAAACCATTTTAAAAAATCTCTGAGTGCTCTGGAGGATAGTTTTTCCATTTTTCAAAGGAAAAGTCCTTCATTAGAGGCAGATAATGGTGCTCTTTATAAAGCATTTCACATTAACTGGCCCTAAAAAACAAGCTCTTGTGTATGCAGTCACATTACCTGAGCCAACACTTGAAGCCTCCTGCAAAGCTGAAAGTTTTACATACTCCAAGAAGCACCGAGCCTGAGCACTTTTATTACCGGTGGAAAAACAGGCCCTAAGCAACTCGAGGAAGCTAAACCAGTCAGGTGGAAAGGGACAGTGGAACAATTCATTCCCCAAATTTATAAAAGAAGCCTTGGTGGGGCAGGAGGCAAAATGCTTGCTTTCTTTTATCTGCTGCCACTAAAAATGAAACATATTTTACTTTACAAAACCATGGCATTCCAAACTGAAGGTTGTGACATTTGGCCACACACCTTTAGTTGTACAAATAAACATGTTAATCTCAATGGAGCTGTGGATTTACTTTTTTTGTATTAGTGCCAACCTCAGAATGTGCTCTGATTGCCTGGTTTTAAAGATAACAGGATGTTAAAATTGGGTGAGGTGATGCTTGCATGTTAGTGTAATTCTTTGGAGTTAATGTTAGAAAATTGCTCCTCTATTTAAGGCAGTACCTGATGTGAGTGTTTCTTGTGGTTTTCAGAAGGTTGTTTTGTAAGTGTAGCTTGACAAGAGACCCTGATATCCTTTGAGGGAACAGTCACTACTTATACTTGATTCGTCTCATATGATGCTATGAATACTATATTATATGCCACTGACCTTGCAGGAGGGAAAATGCTATTTCCCTCTAGGTTAGGGGCAGATTTTTTAAGTAGGGTAAGTCATTCTTGATGCAAGTATGTTGGGAGGATTGTTGCTTCTTAGACTGGAAACCAGAACTCGGAAAGAGTTCTAAGTGGGGATAACATTCTTGGTCTTGTTGAGGAAGGAGGCATGATGACCAGGAGAAGGACAATGCAGACAAGTTTTAGGATGGAGCCAATGATGTAGAAGAGCTTGGAGACTGGGAAGTAGCCCTCCAATATGTTGCCTATCAGGGTTGATGATTCTGGTGATAACCCCATCAATGTGTACAAGAGAGCAAGTTAACTCTGGGAACTTGAAAAGATTATACTTTTAAATTATGCTGTTTATGTTCCATCATAATGACACCAAAGCGACATAGCCAAGCCCATGCAGGTTAGGTCTGTGAAAGGTGACATTAAGGGAACCATATTAAAAGAGAGCTGGAGCAGCCATTTCAGAGGAGTTGCCTTGCACATCTTGTTTTCTTTACCTTTCTAACTGGACCAAACTGCCAACATTCCAAGAAGTCAGTAATGACAAGAATACCCTGTTTGTAAGGATTGATGACATTGGACTTTGCTGATGACCAAGTTGCTAATCAATCAATGAAGCACAAGTCTAGCTTTTTGCCTGATGATGGAATCTAAAGCCAATTTATGAAATACAAATCTAGCCTTACCTCATCTAGCACCAATGAATTCTTCTTTAATACAACTTACCTCACTTCCTCCCTTTTTCCCATAAAAACCTTGAGTCTCTGTCCTGTAATCGAGACATTATTTGGATTTCTACCTGAATCTGTGCTCGCCAAATTGCAACTTTTGATCTCAAAATAAATGCTTCTCTGCCTATTATTTTGGCTTTTTATTTTAGGTTAATGAGTGAAAGCTACCAATTCAGCAAATCTTGACTCCTTGGCACAGTACTGTACTCTCCAGAAAATATTTCCTTTTGTATTGTTTCCTTTGCTGCACTTGGCCAAAGTTCAACTTTCTAGCATGATTTTTTTCTTCCTAACAAGACGGAATTTTATTATAATTGATTAGTATTCAATCAGTAACCCTTTGGTTTCAAACTCACTCCCTTATTTTTCAAAACTACGCAAGGAGAGATGGTAGCATTGACAAATTGAGTTTGACACTAAAATAAAGTTCATATATCGGGCTTTCAGTGCAGGCAGAACAACAGAGATACGGCAAAAAGGCAGAGTTAGCAGACATCTTTGAGTACTGAAGCAGGCAACTGTATTTGAGAAACAGAGGGCATACATTCCCCACTGAAGTTTGGAGCTGAACAGGAACAAATAGAACCAACATGTCTTCTAAGTCCAGTGGTTCCTTTGGTGGAAGAGGACATAGCGAGCAAGGATGACACCTTTGTCTGTCACAAACGAGAGAAAAATGCAATGTAGAGAAAAGGACATTGACATTGGGATCAAATTGATAAGTATTAGAACATCAGCCCTTCCACATGCCAGGTAAGTTATTGGTCCTAGCTAAACCCCAGTTTCCTAATCAATAAATTGGGGTTAAGAATAATACCTTAGAGTTATCATAGTTATCAAATGAACTAAACCAGGGGTCATAAATTACAGCCCATAGCCAAATCTAGCCACTGCCTTCTTTTGTAAACAAAATTTTATTGGAACACGGCCTACTCGTTTACATACCATCCACGGCTACAACAGGAGAGTTGGTTAGTGCAATGGAGACTGACCCTATGGCTTGCAAATACTAAAATATTTAATATCTGGCTCTTTACAGAAAAAATTTGCCAGCACGTGAACTAAACTATGTAAACTAAACTAAACTAAGTGAAATACCTGTTATTCTGGCACAGGGGTACTCACTTTTGAGTAACAATTGTTAATTTCATTATTACTATTATTACTTATGGATAAAGACGCTGTCCAGCTGATGAAAGCAAATGTTATTGTGTGAACCATTACTTAAATTCTAAATCCTAAATCTCAGAAAACTTGACTAGCTTTCTACCTTTGTGTTTAATTCATGAACCATTTAAGCATATGGACTCATAATATTCTTTATTACTATTCACATACAGCTTCTAGTCTCTATTAGTTTTCCCAACAGTTCTAGACTATGTGTTGTCATTAAGAATATCATTTATTTCTTCAGCACAAGGTCTAGATTTGAAGCCAATTTGAAAAAACCTTTTTCTTTATTTCCTACCTGGTTCTTGGGAACTTTTCTCTCCAACTGTTATCAGAGGAAAAGGGAGCATTGAGACTTCCCTTCCAATCAATTAGAGCAAGAATCATACAATCTATATCTCATTTCTCTAGGGACTCACTCTGGTCCTGCCCAGCCTTCCCAAACTCTAAACATCTCTCAAGTAGGAAGCATCCCCAGGCAGTATGACATGACACTTCTTATGTGGTGAAGCCAAGAGTGGATGTGCTTCTTGCCAAAGTCTTAGAAGGAGTGAGGCCTAAGAGGAAGCTTCATGTCCCAATCTCCTTTCAATACGTTAGTTTGTTTTTTCCTTTGAATATTAGTAGCTTGGCATGCTACTAATGTTCCTTACCACATATTAGTTTAGCTTTTCCCTCATATATTAGTAGTTTCAAACATTAGTAGCATGGGGATAAGAGAGTAATAAGTGAGAACCACAAAAAGGAAGAAATGTTTGACAATTTTTATAACTTCTATGTTCTCTACTTCACCACGCCCCTTTACTTTACGCCAGTCATTTCCAAAATTGTCAGTCATTTCCCTGAGGACATCGTTGAGTAACCTCGAGGACTCTGTTATGTCCTTGACTCATGCTTTCTCCTACTCAGTGACGGAGTTCTGAGATGGAGTGAACTTGATTCACCCAAGAGCTAAGAATGAGGAAGTAGAGAGAAAATAAGAGCTGTGGAAAGCCTTCAGATTTGGAAGTCTAGATCCTTCATGTCAGAGATGCAGAAACTGAGGTCCAGTGAGTCACCAACCTGCCCTAAGCCACGCAGTACAGGATGCAAAGACATAAGAGATCTTACAATTCTCAAATTGCATTCTTTATAAATGGTTAGAAGTTGTATTATCATACTACGTTTTATATAAAAGTTAATCAACATGCTGCATTTGGATAAATTTTTATGAACAAAGGAGCACCCAACAAAGTCTTAAATTCATTGATATGTACCAATGTTTGAGAGAAGAATGATGTTTCTTCGTTCCATAGATATTTATTGAGCAATAACTAGGAGCCAGGAACACATAAATGAGCAAAATGGATAAAAAGTCTGCCCTTTTGGAGCCTACAGTTTAGACAGAGGTGCTAGAAAATTAACAAATAAATGAATAAAATGTACATTATCTCTGATGGTGATAAGTTCTACCATAAAATGTAAAGCTGGGAAGGGGGAAGTAGCTGCTGGGTTAAAGGTATCACTCAAGGTTAAATAGAGTGGCGGGTGAAAGCTGGGAGATGCCTCAGCAAAGACCTGCAGAAAGGGAGTGAGCAAGTGGTGCAGATTTTGGGGAATGAGATTTCCAGGCCAGGGAAGTGCCAGAGAAAGGACCCTGAGGCAGGAGGCTACATAGTGTTTGAGGAGCTATTATGAAGTCAATGTGGCTGGATTAGAGTGAATGAGAGGGCAGCCCAATAGGAGATGAGAGGAATGAAGGGAGAAGGCATGCCGTGACCTATAAGCCATTTTTAGTTGGATTTTATTTTGAGTGATATGGAAATCATTAAAGGTATTGCAAAAGTGTGAAGTGGTCCAATTCAAATTGGCTGCTGTTTGAGAATAGATTTAAAGGGAAAAATACAGAACATGTCATTCTGCTACAGGAAAAGCAGAAAAAAATTTCAAAACTCCTATCTGGCATAAAAGATTTTCCACATTCTGGTTCTATCCGTACATTCCACGTGACCTTTCCTCCAGGCGGATCACCTTCAAACTTCTCCAAGAACACCCTGGAAAACTGGTGCTCCCTCTGCCTGGCCTTGTTTATCCATCTTCTCAGCAAATCCAAAATCTACATAGCTTTCAAGATTCAGCACAGTGAATCTTGACTCTTCTGTTAGAAGATACTTTTCAGCTCTGTTAGTTGTTGTCACTTTTCTCTAGGGGCTCCTGCAGCACTGTGGGCAAACCTAACCCCAGGAGCTGACTCAGTAAATTTTTCTTAAACTTTCATGTGTCCGCTTCTGCAGGTGGACTCTGAGCATATACACAACCAGTCTTCAGCTTGGGATCAGTGCTCAGTATCTGTGTAGTAAATAAATGAATAAATAATTGAAAGAAAGAATGAATGAATAAGTTCTAGAGATCTACTGTACAACATGCTTCCTCTAATTAACAGTATGGTGCTGTACACTTCAAAATTTGTTAAGAGGGTAGATCTCATGTTAAGTGTTCTTTTTATTTTTTTTTTTTGGTAAGGATAATTAGCCCTGAACTAACATCTGTTGCCAATCCTCCTCTTTTTGCTGAGGAAGATTGGCCCTGGGCTAACATCCATGCCCATCTTCCTCTACTCTATATGTGGGATGCCTGCCACAGCATGGCTCGATAAGCAGTGTGTATGTCCACACCTGGGATCCAAACCTGCGGACCCGGGGCCGCTGAAGCAGAGTGTATGAACTTAACCACTATGCCACCGGGCCACCTCCTCATGTTAAATGTTCTTAACACATGCACATACACACAAACAAAAAGCAAAGGGAGACAAGGAAACTGAGAGGTGTTGGATATGTCTATTGCTTTGATTGTGGTGATGGTTTCACAGGTGTTTGCATCTGTCCAAAATCATCACCATAGTACACATTAAATATGTGTATAATTTGTATATCAACTATACCTCAATAAATCTGCCAAAAAAAGAATGAGGCCAAAGTATGCTCTTTTCAGCCATCATATTCCTTCTCTCCATGACATTGATGTTCTTAAACCCCAACATGGCATGGTCCTCCAGGCATCCTCTCCTTTCTTTCATCTACCTCCCTTCTTAACAGCCTTGACTAGGAAGACTCAGCCAACGAGTAAAGATTTTTACAGACATTAAAATGTTTTCCAGAAGCATGAAAGACACAGATCCCATGTGAAAGAGCTGTTACGTTAAGAAACCTGGGCACCTTTGATGAGCTCTATGTACATATATTTTTATGTCACCTGAGAGTCTTATTTTTTATTTGACATTATTTCCTAAAGTACCATATTTAACTTCATCAAAGGCAACCTCCCAGAACAAGGGAGCAGAGAAAAATGAAGAAAAATCAAGATGTACCAGCTCATAAAGGTTCTCTGCTCTGGGCCACTAATTAAAATCTGTAAAATTTGGTGAATTTGGACTCATGTAAACACCTATGATACCATTATCACCATAAAGTGACCTTTATAAAGCCATTTACAAAAAAAGAAACTGAAAAATATTATAGCATGTACAAATGTCCCTTTCTCCCTTTGTTTCTATCAAGTCATCTTCACCCCAAACTACCTAATACTGTTTTAGTGGAATTTTCTAAGTACCATGAGGTCATAAGACCATAGAAGAGCTGGACTAAAATTACATGAGGAGTGGAAGAAAAAAAAAAAGAAATAAAAGGTTATTTTGTTTTTTAAAGGTCAGTCTAGCTGGGCCCCACACATTGATTTTCTTAGGTGATACAATTAAACAAGTCTCAAAAATAAACGTATTATAGGCAATGGTATGTTTGCAACCATCTATCTGAGCTTTAATTTGAGAATGGAATCAATAAGCCTTTGTGTTTCCATAACAGAACATGAGCAAAAACTCCGTGATGAGGGCATATGTGTTTGTACAGTTGGCTGATATTTCAGGCCAATGACTGCTTTGACAAATGATACCCTGCTTCCAATCAATAACTCATAAGTCACAATTTACTCTTTCTCTACTTTGAACTATTACCACAAGGAAGCAAATATCAGTATCATTTCCACTTAAAACATGGGTAATAGTTGATTGTGTGTGTGCATATGTGTGTGTATGGCTCAAAGGGCAAAGTATGACCACCAAAATCAGTAGATTCCTCTGTTGGGAACTGTGCGAAGACTCATAACTGTGGTGGGGGGAAATACTACTAAAGAAATTTGGCAAGATGCATTAAAATCCTTAAGTACCTCATATCTTTTGACTCCAAATCCTATTCGGTCCAAATCTGTCCTATAGAAATAACACAATGATTGGGGGAAGAGGAGATTATGTACAAAGCTGTTTATTGCAGCATTATTTATAATAGAAAAAAGTAAAAGCAAGCTAACTTTCCAATGATAGTCATGGTGAATATCTTGAGTTGGGTAGTACACAGCCAGTATTAATGCCATGGGAGAATATTTAGAGAAAAAAGTGAAAGAGGAAATTGGACGCTTAGTATTATTTCAAATATTAATAAAAATATACACAGTACAAAGGAGGGACATAAATATTCTAAAACATGTCTAGTGATGGTTTTAAGGTTTTGGGAATATGAAGAAATTTTTCCCCATCAGTATGCATTTTCCAAATTTATTACAAAGAGTAGCATTATTCTTAAAATGAAAACTTTTACTTGAAATACTGACATCAAGGGAAGAAACTGTAAATGAAAAGGCTAATAATTTACTTTCTAAACAAACATCAATAAGGACAATTTCCTATCTTCAAAAACATTATAAATAAAACTGAAAGTCAAAGGGCAAACTTGAGGTGAGAAATGGAGCATAGATGATAATTTTGCTAATATTTGTTAATAATAAATATATTTTAAAATGTTAAGAATTAAATATTCTTAATGTATATAATATATAATTATATGATGTATAATATATTTATTAAGAATGTTTACTTACATGTTATATATTATGCAACTGTATATAAGTTTCTATTATATAATAATATATGTAATTATGTATATTATAATATATAAAATATCCTTAATATATAAAACCAGTACAACAGACAAATCAAAATAGACGAAGTAATGAAGGAAATCAAACATAAAATTTCCGAAAGAGAAAACACAAATGGACAATAGCTAAGCATCAGACCTATGACTTAATTCTAAGGGTAGGAGCTCTGTAGAGAAGATAAATTGTCAACCCCAGAAAGTCTGCTATACCAAGATCAGAATGGGGAACTCTGACTCAGTGCACTCAAGAACTTTGAAACCCAATATTCTCTGCAGAAGCGGCCCACTTCTTCTTCTTCATGGCTAACACTCCTCACTTGTGCCAAGAAAATGCAGAGGGCTCTGCTTTACAGAACAGCATATACCTTCCTTAGGATTTTCCCTACTTTCTTACCTGGCCATCAGACCAATTATTCAGATCAAGTCACTGGCGTGGGATGTGATGGACCTGCTAGATAAAGAAAGGGATTAATTGAATTTTACAGTTAAGAAAACTGACATAATATATGCTGACTTTCACACTAAGAATCATTACGACAATTTTACCTGGTGAAACAGAAATAGATTTTGGTTTATATCTTCAATTCTAAATTGCTTAGCTAATAACATGTCTACTGAGATTTATAAGAGAACAATACATACTACTCTTAGAAGTGTCAATAGAATAATTTGGAATTTCATGTTCTCTTTTGCTAAGTTTTTTGTCATGATCCATGATGAAATACATTTTTATTTATGGTGTGTCCGTGCCATAAATCACTAACTGTTGAATTTCTAAGGAAATTCAAGACAAATTTCAATAGGCAATTATATTGTGTTAAAATTTCAATAGCCAATTATATTGTGTAGAATACAATTCCGGAACTCAATTATGTACTATTTTTATCTCTAAACACAAAGAGGTTACAGTAAGTGCTAAAATAATGTAAAAGTGAGAAACAATTTAGTCAATATTCATATCTAAGCACATTTATTGTACCTTGAATTATTTTACTTGCGACTGTTTTTCTTACATTTAGGTGTCTCATATCTCCTTCATATTTCTTGGCAGATTCCGGTACCTAGGACAGTGCCTTTCACATAGAACTTCTACTTATTTTTGTTCTTAGGACTAGATTAATGACTTGAAGGCAAATCATATAATGCATTGTGGGATGTAAACCCAGGCACATTCATTTATTTATGAAACATGCACTGATTCCTACTCTGTGCCAAGAACCCTGCTAGGTACTACTGGGAACACTGGGTTGACAAAAGCATGATCTTTGCTCCCAAGGGGCTCATATATTTAAATGTCTTGAAATTAACAGATGAAACAACCAAAATCTATTGGATAAAAAAGATTCGCTATGAATGCTGGCTCTAGGTGGGTAATAATAGCTTAGCTTCCCAGGTAAAATCATTGGCCTAGTGTTAAACTTAGATTTCATCACAACTGATTGTGACACTCACATTGCAAATAATACCAAAAATTTAGTACTTGAATACCTCAATGTAATTTATGTTATTCAAAATCAAATTTTACCAAAACTGTCCAAGAATCTGTTATAGTCTATAGTAGGCTCTTTTGCATACATTATGCAATCTTTTTAGTGTCTCCTTTTATTTTACCTTTTGTGCAAATAGCTGGTCACACTACTCTGCCTTGTCCCAGCCCTTAGAACATAGCAATGAATAAGATATTTCCTGCGCTCAATTTGGAAAATATTAGTCCTCTTTCAAGACCCACCTCACCTGTAAGTTCTTCTGTGATGTTTTCCATGATTCCTCTTAAAAGTATAAACCACTCCTCTCCTTTTACTCCTATGATTTTTTTGTGTTCATACTCAAAGAGGAAAGGGAGACAATTAGGAAATGAATTAACGGAAATGCACCAAGGATGCTCCTCAATTCATGATATGAGCATAATTGAACATGTCATTGAGTTCAATATTCCTTATTGGAAAAATGTATAATTTTTTTTTATTTTATTGAGATCATAATAGTTTATAACATTGTGAAATTTCAGTTGTACATTATTATTTGTCAGTCACCATATATACATGTGCCCCTTTACCCCTTATGCCCACCTCCCAACCCCCTTCCCCTCTGGTAACCACTAACCTGTTCTCTTTGTCCATGTGTTATTTTATCTTCCACATATGAGTGAAATCATATGGTGTTTTTCTTTCTCTTTCTGGCTTATTTCACTTAACATAATACCCTCAAGGTCCATCCATGGTGTTGCAAATGGGGCAATTTTGTCTCTTTTAATGGCTGAGTGGTATTCCATTGTATATATGTATACCACATCTTGTTTATCCATTCGTCAGTTGTTAGGCATTCAGGTTGCTACCACGTTTTGGCTATTGTGAATAATGCTGCAATCAACATAGGGGTGCATAAATCGCTTGGAATTGTTGATTTCAAATTCTTTGGATAAATATCCCGTAGTCAGAGAGTGGGATCATATGGTATTTCTATTTTTAATTTTTTGAGAAATCCCCATGCTGTTTTCCATAGTGTCTGCACCAGTTTGCGTTCCCACCAGCAGTGTAATCGGATTTCCTTTTCTCCACATCCTCTCCAACATTTGTTATTTCTTGTCTTGGTAATTATAGCCATTCGAACAAGTGTAAGGTGATATCTCTGCATTTCCCTAATGATTAGTGATGTCGAACATCTTTTCATGTGCCTGCTGGCCATCTGTATAGCTTTGGGAAAATGTCTGTTCATATCCTCTGCCCATTTTTTGATTGGGTTGATTGATTTTTTTTGTTGTTGAGTTGTGTGACTTCTTTATATATTTTGGAGAATAACCCCTTGGCCGATATATGATTTGCAAATATTTTCTTCCAGTTGGAGGGTTGTCTTTTCATTTTGTTCCTAGTTTCCTTTGCCTTGCAGAAGCTCTTTAGTCTGATGAAGTCCTATTTGTTTATTTTTTCTTTTGTTTCTCTCGCCACAGTAGACATGGTATTTGAAAAGATGTTTCTAAGGCTGATGTCAAAGAGTGTACTGCCTATATTTCCTTCTAGGAGTTTTATGGTTTCAGGTTTTGCCTTCAAGTCTTTAATTCATTTGAGTTAATTTTTGTGTATGGTGAAAGACAGTGGTCCACTTTCATTCTTTTGTATGTGGCTGTCAAGTTTTCCCAACACCATTTATTGAAGAGACTTTCCTTTCTCCATTGTATATTCTTGGCTCCTTTGTTGAAGATTAGCTGTCCGTAGATGTGTGGTTTTATTTCTGGGCTTTCAGTTCTGTTCCATTGATCTGTGTGTCTGTTTTTGTACCAGTACCACGCTGTTTTGATTACTATAGCTTTGTAGTATACTTTGAAGTCGGGAATTGTGATATCTCCAGCTTTCTTCTTTCCTCTTAGGATTGCTTTAGCTATTTGGGGTCTTTTGTTGCCCCATATGAATTTTAGGAGTTTTTGTTCTATTTCTGTGAAGAATATCATTGTGATTCTGATTGAGATTGCATTGAATCTGTAGATTGCTTTAGGTAGTATGGACAATTTTAACTACGTTTATTCTTCCAATCCATGTGCATGGAATATCACTCCATTTCTTTACGTCATCATTGGTTTCTTTCAGTAATGTCTTATAATTTTCATTGAATAAGTCTTTCACATCCCTGGTTAAATTTATTACTAGATATTTTATTGTTTTTGTTGCAATTGTAAATGGGATTGTATTCTTGAGTTCTCTTTCTGTTAGTTTGTTATCAGAGTATAGATATGCAACTGATTTTTGTAAGTTGACTTTGTACTCTGTAACTTTGCTGTAGTTGTTGATTATTTCTCATAGTTTTCTGATGTATTCTTTAGGGTTTTCTATATATAGCATCATGTCATCTGCAAATAGTGAGAGTTTCACTTCTTCCTTGTCAGTTTGGATACCTTTTATTTCTTTTTCTTGCCTAATAGCTCTGGCCAAAAGCTCCATTACTATGTTGAATAAGAGTGGCAACAGTGGGCACCCTTGTCTTGTTCCTGTTCACAGAGGGATGGCTTTTAGTTTTTCCCCATTGAGTATGATGTTGGCTGTGGGTTTTTCATATATGGCTTTTATTATGTTGAGGTACTTTCTCTCTCCACCTGTTTTATTGAGAGTTTTTAGCATAAATGGATGTTGGATCTTGTCACATGTTTTCTCTGCCTCTGTTGAAATGATCACATGCTTTCTATTCCTCATTTTGTTAATGTGGTGTATCACATTGATTGATTTGCAGATGTTGAATCATCCCTGAATCTCTGGTATAAATCCCACTTGATCATGGTGTATGATCCTTTTAATGTATTGCTGTATTCAGTTTGCCAATGTTCTGTTGAGGATTTTTGCACCTATGTTCATCAGCGATATTGGCTTGTAATTTTCCTTCTTTTTGTTGTCCTTGTCTGGCTTTGGGTTCGGGGTGATGTTGGCCTTCTAGAATGAGTTAGGAAATGTTCTTCTTCAATTTTTTGGAATAGTTTGGGAAGAATAGGTGTTATGTTTTCTTTGAATGTTTGGTAGAATTCTCCAGATAAGCCATCTGGTCCTGAACTATTTTTTGGGAGGTTTTTGATTACTGTTTCAATCTCTGTACTTGTGATTGGCCTATTCAGATTCTCTATTTCTTCTTGATTCTGTTTTGGGAGGTTGTATGAGTCTAAGAATTTATCCATTTTTTCTAATTTGTCCAATTTGCTGGCATATAGTTTTTCATAGTATTCTCTTATAGTCCTTTGTATTTCTGTGGTATCTCTTGTAATTTCTCCTCTTTCATTTCTAATTTTATTTATTTGAGCCTTCTCTCTTTTTTTCTTAGGGAGTCTGACTAAGGGTTTGTCAATTTTGTTTATCTTCTCGAAGAACAAGCTTTTAGTTTCATTGTTCATCCTTTCTACTGTTTTTTTTTTATTATTATGTTGGTTTCTATTTTATTTATTTCTGCTCTAATTTTTATCATTTCCTTCCTTCTACTGACTTTGGGCTTTGTTTGGTCTTCTTTTTCTAGTTCTGTTAGGTGAGGTTTAAGATTACTTATTTTAGATTTTTCTTGTTTGTTAAGGTGTGCCTGTATTGCTATGAATTTCCTTCCTAGGACTGCTTTTTCTGCATCCCATATGAATTGGTATGGTGTAGTTTCATTTTCATTTGTCTCCAAATATTTTTTGATTTCTTCTTTAATTTCTTCATTGATCCATTGGTTGTTAAGTAGCATGTCGTTTAGTCTCTACATGTTTGTCACTTTTCCAGCTTTTTTCTTGTGGTTGATTTTTAGTTTCATAGCATCGTAGTCAGAAAAGATGCTTGATATTATTTCAATGTTCTTAAATTTATTGAGGCTTGCCTTGTTTCCCAATACACGGTCTATCTTTGAGAATGTTCCATGCACACTCGAGAAAAATGTGTATTCTGCTGTTTTTGGATGGAGTGCTCTCTATATATACATACTAAATCCATCTGGTCTTGTTTTTCATGTAATTCCAATATTTCCTTGTTGATTCTCTGTCTGGATGATCTATCCATTGATGTAAGTGGGGTGTTGAGGTTCCCTACTATTATTGTGTTGCTGTTAATTTCTCCTTTTAGGTCTATTAATAGTTGCTTTATGTACTTTGGTGCTCCTGTGTTAAGTGCATATATATTTATAAATGTTATGTCCTTTTGGTGGATTGTCCCTTTTATCATTATATACTGCCCCTCTTTATCTCTCATTGCCTTTTTTATCTTGAAGTCTACTTTGTCTGATATAAGTATGACAACACCTGCTTTCATTTATCATTATCTTGGAGTATCATCTTCCATGCATTCACTCTGAGCCTGTGTTTGTCTTTAGAGCTGAGATTTGTTTCCTGGAGGGAGCATATTGCTGAGTCTTGTTTTTTAAACCATCCAGCCCCCTCTGTGTCTTTTGATTGAAGAATTCAATCCATTTACATTTAGAGTGATTATTGATATATGAGGGCTTAATATTGTCATTTTATCACTTGTTTTGTGGTTTTTCTGTATTTCCCTTGTTTCTCATCTCATGTATTTCTGACAGCCAGTTCCATTTGATGTTTCTCTATGATGGTTTTCTCAGGTTTCTCTTAATTTATCATTTGTGTCTCTGTTCTGATTTTTTGTTTAATGGTTACTGTGAGGTTTGTATAAAAGGTCTCGTAGATGAGATAGTCCATTTTCTGATAGTCTATTTCCTTAGTCTAAGCAAATTCCATCCCTTTCTGCTTCCCCTTCTACGTTATTATTGTCACATCTTATTCCATTTTGTGTTGTGAATTTGTGATTAGAATGAAGTGATTGTAGTTATTTTTGATGCTTTCCTTCCCTTTATCTTTTATGTTATACTTAATTGTTTGCTGACCTGTTCTGATACAGAGCTGCAATTTTCTGATTTTGTCTGTCTATTTATCTCCTTGCTCAAGCCTTTGTAAACCCTTTCTTTTTTTTCAGGTATGGGGGCCTTCTTGATCATTGCTTGCAGGGGGGATCTTGTGGCAATGAACCCCCTCAGCTTTTGTTTATCTGGGAAAGTTTTTATTTCTCCATCGTATCCAAAGGATATTTTTGCTGGATAGACTATTCTTGGCTGTAAGTTTTTGTCTTTCACAATTTTGAATGTATCATTCCACTCACTCCTAGCCTGTAAGGTTTCTGATGAGAAATCTGCTGAAAGCCAGATAGAAGTTCCTTTGTAGCTTATTTTCTTCTGCCTTGCTGCCCTTAATATTTTTTCTTTGTCATCGACTTTAGCCAGTTTTACTAATATATGCCTTGGAGAAGGTCTTTTTTACATTGATGTAATTAAGAGTTCTATTAGCTTCATTTATATGTAATTCCAGCTCCTTCCCTAGCTTTGGGAATTTCTCAGCTATTATTTTTTTGAACGAACTCTCTGCCCCTTTCTCCCTTTCTTCTCCCTCTGGAATACCTATAATCCTATGTTGCATTTCCTAATTGAGTATGATATTTCTCAGAGAATTTCTTCATTTCTTTTTAGTCTCAGTTCTCTCTCCTCCTCCTCCTGAAGCATTTCTTTATTTCTGTCCTCTAAATTACTGATTCTGCCATCCGTTTTATGTCTAGTGTGCACTCAACATGATAATGATGTTCAATATTCTTTTTGTTGTTATTACTGTCATTATTATTGAAATTTGTCTAGAATATGAGAAAGTGGACCACAAAAAGATAGGATAAACAGAAAGCAAATAGCAAGATAATATATTGAAAGCTAACCAGATCAATAATCACATTACATGTAAATAATCTAAATAACACAATTATCTCAATTTAACTCAATTTACATCAGTTTGGATAAAAAAGGACAGCTCAACTACATGCTGCCTGCAAAAACATACTTGAATATAAAAGAACAAACAAGTTAAACTTCAAAATATGAAAACTTATATTCTTTGTTCTGGAGGAGGTTTTCAGAGCAAAGACCAATGTTGGATTAAACAAGGTCATTTCATAATGATAATGGTGTCAGTTCAAGAAGAGAACATAGTAGTCTTAAATGTTCATGTACCTAATAATACAGCCATAATATACATGAAACTAACTAATAAAATTACTGTTAATTTTAATTACAATTAAAGTTGGAAATTTCAACACCTCTTTATCAATAATTGATGGAACAAGTAAACAGGAAATAAGCAAAGATATTGAAGATTTGAAGAGTATAATAAACCAACTTGACCTAATTTATATTTATAGAACACTCCACACAACAACAGCAGACTACCATGAAGACAGATTAAAGAAGATTTAAATAAATGGAAAGATATACCCTGTTCATTGGTCAAAAGATTCAACATTGTTAAGATGTCAGTTCTCCTCAAATTGATCTTATAGATTCAATGCAATCATAATCAAAACCCCAGCAGACTTTTTTTTTTGTACAAATTGACAAGATGATGTTAAAACATATATGGAAATGCAAAAGTCCTAGAATAATCAAAACAATCTCGAGAAAGAAGATCGAAGTTGGGAATGTAGGACTACTCTATTTCAAATCTTATTACAAAATTATAGCCATCAAGATGATGTGGTATTGTTCAGTGGAAAAGATTGAAGAGCTTAGAATTAGAACTGTACATATATGGACTACAGATTTTTGACAAAGATGAAAAGGTAATTGAGTGGATAAAGAGTAGCTTTTCAAGAAATAGTGCTGGCATAGTTGTACATTAATATCTAAGAAACAAACTTCAATATGTACTTTATATCATATACAAAATTAAATACAACATATCATAAGCCTAAATGTAAAACCAAGAGCTACAAATCTTCTAGAAGAAAACTAGTGTGATCTTGGGTTAGGCAAATATTCCTTAGCTACAGCATCAAAAGTATGATCCATAAAAGAGCAATTCATAAATTAAACTTCATCAAAGTTATGAAGTTCCGCTTTTCAAAAGACACAAGAGAATGAAAAGGCAGGCCGTAGATTGGAGAAAATATTTACTAATCATGCATCTGTTAAAGGACTTGTGTTCATAATATATAAAGAACTCTCAAAACTCACTAAACAATCCATTAAAAAATGAGCAAAAGATTTGAACATATTACTTTTCACTAAAAAGATATATAGATGTCAAATAAGGATGCGAAAAGATGCCCAATATCATCAGTCTTGTAAGCAAATCAAGCTTACAAGATACACTAAAAACATTTTAGAATGGTTAAAATTAAAATGATTGAGCATGCCAAGTGAGACTTTCATATGAATGTTCATAGCAACTTTATTCATAATAGACCCAAAATGGGTCTATTACAGGTAAATGGGTAAACAGTGTCTATCAGCAGCCATTTGAAGGAAAACTATTCAGTAACAGAAAAGAAGAACTTATTGATATATGCTACAACATGGATGAATCTCAAAATAATTGTGAGTAATAGAAGTCACACAAAAATAGACAATATACTGTGTGATTCCATTTATATAATTCCAAGAAAATGCAAATCAATCTATAGTGACAGAAACCAGAGCAGTGGTTTCCTGGGCAGGGGTGGAGGTGTGGTAGAGAGGGATTAGTCAGAGAATTACAAAGTACGTAAAGAAAAATAGATAAATTACATTTGCAATTTTAATTTGGAAAATTAAAAATAATTCTAATAATTAACCCCAAAGTTTCAGCCTTGGCACTAATAAAGGAGATGAAAAGGAAATGTTTTATTATATGGATTTTTTTTTTTTTTTACTAATCCATTGGTCAAAGATTAAAAAACTAATGATATTCGGGGCTGGCCTGGTGACCTAGTGGTTAAGTTCACGCGTTCTGCTTCAGCAGCCTGGGGTTAGCAGGTTCAGATCCCAGATGTGGACCTACACACTGCTTATCAAGCCATGCTGAGGTGGTGTTCCATATATAAAGTAGAGAAAGATGGGCACGGATGTTAGCTCAGGGCCAATCTTCCTCAGCAAAATGAGGAGGATTGGCAACAGATGTTGGCTCAGGGCTAATCTTCCTCACCAAAAAAAGAAAAAAAAGATACTCAATGGTAACACACATAAAGGAGATGGCCAATGACATAATTCTTAATGGAACTATAAATTGATGTGTTCTGTCTGGAGAACAATTCGTCTCAATGTACATAAAGCCCCCTATGTTTTCAAATCAATGCCTAAAAGCTAGTCTGAAATGTAGATAAACATCGATATCAACATCTTTTCAACATTTTCACAATAGCGAGGATTTTAGAATAATATAAATGTCCCAAATTGGGTATACCATATTCCAAAGCGCTTAAAACAATATTTTTGCAGAATATTTAATAATATGAGAAATGCTATGGTTATCCATGTTCAGTAGAAAAGACGGGTAAACAAAAATAGAGTAATTACTTGCAGTATGAAAAATATATATTGAAAAAAATAAAGGAAAACATGGTGGATTATAAAACGTTAATTAGGTACATTGAGTTATATATTATCTGTTTTATTGATAGATACATTTATTAATGCAAGGATGAGTGACAAGCATGCATGATTCTCTGAAATCAAGGAAGGGAACTGAATATTGGGAGGAATGGGATAGGATGTTTGCAAGGAGGACTTCAATGTTTCACTCTGTATAAATCTGTAAAATTTAGCTATTTAACAATATGAATGCATTTATATATTACCTCTGTAATATGCTAATTCTTTGTGTATTCCGTGGACTCCCACATTAACATCTCTAGTTTTGACCTCTCCCTTAGCTCCAAATTTATATACACTTCATGAAGAGACATGGATAATTGTTATACAGTTCATATTTTAAATAATTTATACACAAATTGCCACAATAACACGCACTCGGATGCACACATACTCACACACACACACTTGCAGAATAATCTAGAGATAGAACTCTTAAATTAGATTCACTTTGCAAGTAACCTAACATGGCACTTTTTGCATATTGTTCACTACCTCAGTACTCTCTTCTTCAATTAAACTGTCCTGGGACTCTGTGGGTCATTAACGTATGAGGAAAATGATACTGAGCACATTTACTGTTAATAGAAAGGGGGGATAACAACAACGTCAATGTAATCTCAAGAATTTTGCACTCTAGGTGGGGTGACAGACAATAAAGGAATGCCTTAAAAGCAAGTTCTCTTTGGACAATATTCCTCTGAGAACATGTGGCTTGAGTTCCTGTTGTTAAGGAGACGTAGTATTATTGATAAAAATCAACAAGGCCATTTGGGATTAATTGGTATGAAATATTTGGCATGGAAATTTTACCTTGTTAAGACTTAAATGGGTATTTGGAAAAATCTTTTTATTGCTACTCTTATTAAGCCTCTAATCATTCCATTAACATTTATTGAGTGCCAGCACTCCAGCAGCTGCAATCACACCTGCTCTTAGAAAACTTTATTTTTCAAAGTATTTGCTCTATTTAAAGCTCCATGTTTTATAAATAAGCTTTATACACTTAAAGAGAGAACATGCAAAATCCAGATAGTCTGTGAGTGGAGTTATTATTGCCACACAATAGTGTGTAATTTGTTCTATATCAATACCTGTGATTTTTTTCCTTGGCATTTCTCAATTCTGTGCCCCTGTGGTTTTCTTCCCCCAAGAAAATGCAATGCCAGAGAATCACATTACTATTCACTTGTCAGTGTTGAGCCCAGGGCGTTCAAAAGTAGGCAGAGCTTGTCCTAGGCTGGGATCCCAAGGGGACTTGGTAGTAGGAAGTGAGAGTCACTAACTTTGAGGAGCCTTAAGGCTCCTCGGGGCCAACTCTACAATGGGGCACTATGCTACTTCACTGCCAAGAGAAGACCAAAGACCACTCAGGGCCAGTCCTGTTGCTAAACTAAACCTTGATTTTGTATCTAATGGGGGTACCAAGGGACTTAGAAGGAAGATCATGATTATCTTTGTAAGAAATAACCCTCTTCTGAATTATGTGTGCATGAGAGATAAACTTTATCAAAGACCAAAAGTTCCTCCCAGCTGCTAACTCTGTGACCTTGGGCAGGGAGCTCAGTTGCTCTGGGTCTCAATTTCCTCACCTGTCAAAGGAAGCTAATGATAGCTGCCCTACCTTCTTCTCTGATACACAGCGATGCTCTAACTAATTAATTTAACAGATATGAATAAAGGCTTGGCTTTGTTATGTACCTGATTCAGTAAAAGGAAGCAAGGATACAAACATGAATAAAACATGTCCCTACTCCAAGAGGAGTAGCTCCGTCCATCAGGAGAGACAAACAGGTGAGTAACTAATGGTGCCAGTGGGTGGTAAAACCATGATAAAGCTACAGGCTATATGTTATGGGAGGCTTAAATGAGGGAATAATTAATTCTGCCATGAGAGGGAAGAGTATGAGGGAAGGATTTACAGAAAGGATGATTTTTTAGCATTATCTTGAGAAATGAGTAGGAGTTTTCCAGGTAGAGTTGAAGGACATGGCACGAAGTGAAGAGCAATCAGTAAAGAAACTGCACAGAAGAGAGGTATGTGGAGGAAATGTGTGCATTTCATGATGGGTATGCAAGTGCTCTGCCATCTGTAAAGTGGTTTACAGGTGTGAGGTGGCATTATTGTCAAAACCACATTGAAGTTACTTGAGAGCAGAACTCACCTCTGTTCCGTCCTATGCCCATGGCATAGTTACTGGTCTCGTGTTCATGACTTCTTGTGTTGTTTTGCTAAATTGTATTCTTATCAAAGTTAACATATGCACCTAATTTGAAAAAGTCAAATAGCACTAAAAGTCTTAAAACACTCCATTCCCAACTCCCGTTTCCCAAAGGCAACTGCTTACCAACTATTATAGCTATTCCTTCTGGTATTTCTAAATAATACATCTAGACCATGTTTATTTATTTTTTGCTTTGAGACATTCTCTATTGACTTTTCCTTATGAAAGATACAAATTTAACCCTCTTTCCCCATCACTCCCCATTTACATTTTACCACCCCTATGTACTGAAAATAGTTATTTAACAGTTATCTCTTAAGCAATTGTTTGGTGTAGTATATAAATTACGACTAGATAAATAGTGTTCAAAGCTAAACCTTGCTGTGTACTATTGTGTGTTATGATGAATCATTTCCTTCTTTGTATGATTTTATTTATTTGCTCATTTTGCAAATTGCCCTGGTTGTTTTTTGCTTGAGTTTTTATGTATTCATCCTTAATTATCCTCTCCACAAATATCTAATGGCCGTGTGAAACTCTTTTAAATAGAGACAAACACATAAAGTGAGACTGTTCATTTTTCTTTCTGTCTTTTTTGGGGGTGGGGGAGAGGGATGCATCTTCTTATCCTAGTCTGCTCTGATTTCTCTTTAGCCCTGCTATACACCTGTTTAAACGGGAATTTCTTTTAGTATTTTATTATGTCCAATGCCTTGTTTCCTGGATCATGTGACTTCCTCTTTCTTGTTTCACTCCCTTGTTTGGGGATTTCCTTCCCAGATTCCCTTCCTAGAGTATTCAGGAAATTATTATTTTTTTAAGATATCAAAGATCTGAGAATTCCTTTATTTTTACCCTCATCTTTGATTGATAGTTTGATAGAGAATAGAATACTGATTTTGAAACCCCTTCCCCTCAGAATGTTAAAATATCTCTCCATTGTATTTGAGCTTCTAATGGGTGGTGACCAGGGAGATGTACAACTCTGATCTTCCTGAAAGGAGGAACTTGGATCTGCCCTGGGGTTGCAGTGACATTGTAATCACTGCAACATTGGGGTGGGGCACTCTTTTCCTGGGCAGCTCCAGCCAATGAGTGAGCATGGTGAAATCTCAGGGCCCGTCCATTTCTCCCCAGAGTAGGAGTCCTATAACAGACAGTCTTTTCTGGGGAGTTCCCCTTTGGGTCAGCTGAGACTTTGTCAGATATGTATTGTGGTATGAGGTTCTTCCTACCCTACCCTACTTCCTCTCCTCTTCCTTTCACAGGTATCGAGTTTGCAGCATGGTCTTACATCTCTTACAGAGACTTTTTAGAATAGTCTCTTATTTTTAGCCTCTTGCTTTACTCTATCCTCCATTTTTCCTGTTGTACTTAAGTCAGTAGACAGGACTCAGCATTGCCCATTCTGCTCTTCTAAGTCAGTTACTATGTATCCATCAGCTTTTTTTTTTTTTTTTTACAGAATATTGTTTATACCTCTTATCTACTGAATCATTATAGTGGAAACCTAGACACTCATTTCTTCCAGCTCCTAGGAGTTCTGGTTATCATGAAATGGCTCACAGTTGAGCCCTTCTCCAGTAGTTGCCCTCAGCCTAAGAGAGCTGCTCACCCAAGTTCATGTCTGTCTTTGGTGGCCTGCTTCCAATCACTGGTTAATGTGTGGTTGCAAAGACTCATACCCACGCCTCCATTAGGAACAATCTATAGGGCTTTCTTAGCTCCAGCATTTCCCTTAAGCTCAACTGAGTTCCTTATTTGCAATTAGGATCACAGTTCAATCTCTCCCTATACACAACACTTACTCCCCCACAGGTCTTAATCCCAAGGATACTCCCTAATAAACTTTTGACACACAAATCTCATCTTAGAGCATTTTTCCAAAAGAACATGAACTTAGACACATCTCCATTCTCAATTTCTTTGTCCTTTTGTTTTATGCCTTTTAAAATTTTTTCTACGGCATTTTAGTTTTAGAAGAGGGCAGAGATCATTAATGCATTTAATCTGCCATAATTAAACAAAAGTTTCATCCACCACATCTCCCCCAGTTAATGAAGAATAGCTGATGGGTTTTTTGTTCCCCTATTTAGGAGCTCTAAGAAGAGTCAGGGAAAAAATGGAGAAATTATGTCTTCAAAAATCCATAATTAGGTCTTTTTATAGGGATGAGGAGCAGAATTTCTAGTAGAAGGATAAATAAAAGGAATAAAAATCTTCTTCGTGGTTCATTGTTTCTCTTATATGGCTAAGAGTCTAAATCCCTGACTAGCTACTTACCATGAACTTCGTAGTTCTCTAAGGGACATAAGCATGGGGAAACACAAAAAAATTCATACTCTTTATTATGAGCTCAAACTTCAGCCCAGATCTCTCTTTGGCCTTTTCCTTGGAGAACTGGTGGAACCGTGCTCTTTAGGAGGGAGACCTCTTATTCTCTTTAGTGTCTGCTTAGTATTTACCCTGGCGGGAATGGCTGACCCATGTTCTCTTTCCCATGGCCCCAGACTCAGACCTACTTGCTAGGTCCTGCTAATTTCACTGTTAACTGTGGAGCTGCCTTCCAAAAAGGGTAAAGCTCTAGGTCTCTCTGCTCACCGTGAAAACATGAGAGGAAAGGGAGAGGATACAGAGAAACTATCCTCTCCACCAGTATATTTATATTCTCTTCTCTCCTTTCTCTAAAAACAAATGTTCTGGAAGATTATCTACCTGAAGGATCTTAAGAAATTCACTTTGCCCTTCATGATTCTCACAAATTTTTATTTACCTGTATGAAGTGTAGGAAAGGTTGTTGATCTTTCCTTTATGCTAGAATGCAAACAAATGCATTACTAATATATGCTAGGTCCATTGCTAGCTTGAGAGAGTCAGATGTATTCAACACAGATCTTGCTTCCGTTTTAAGCATTTTCTCTAGAATAGGAGTGCAGCTTGGTTCGTAGGAGAAAGGACTTAGAGTGGTTGACAGAGCAGTGATGCCTTCTGAATATGGCTGGCATTGTTTAAACCAAAATAGTCAGAATGGGAGGAAGAATACCGGGTCTTTCCAGTTCCTAGTAACAGTCCCAGGGTGGGTGGCTTTCAAAGCAGGAAAGGAATGAATCATTTCAATCCAGGTTGAGTAAGGCAGTACTTCTTCTGTGACATTTCATAAGCACATTAAACTGATCTAATACGGTTCAAAAGGAAGTTCAGTCAAGTGCCAGACCAACAAAAAGGAGGGTCTTGGTTACTTCTTTACCATTTCTGAATTTCACTGATCTTTTTTACCATAATGTAATGGAAGATGTGTTTGAGAGCCTTTCATGGAAAGAAGTGGAAGTGAAGATTTGTTACTATTTGTTGTGTCCTTGCCATATCCCATGTACTATTATAGTTACCTTATCTTGTTTAATTCTTTTTACTACTTTACATTTGTGATAATGCAACCTGCCTAAAGAAGAAGAAACTGAAGTACAGAGAGGTTAAGTAACTAATTAGATGTCACATAGCTGAGAAGTAACAGAATCCAGATTCAAAACACAGGTTGATGTGACAACAAAGTCCACGAGTTTTTGCCCAATTATAAACTGATTCATTACACTTTCCTTCCAGTACATTTTGTTAGTTTATTTTTAATGCTTATTTTTATTTTATAAGCAAAATGATGACAGAGAAAATAGAAAATGAGATTTGGGCAGCTGTTCCTAAGCATTTTTTTCTTTTTCATTATTTTCATATTCTTTTCACTATTTATCTCTATAAATCTTTCTTCTATACTATCCCAGTGAAAAGTAAGGTAGAGAGCTCATCTAAAGAATAGATGCAACATGGGTACAAGATAATTTGTCTTAGTGATCATAACCATGACCATTATCCATGAAGGCAAAAACAGTTTAAAATGAGTTCTTAGCACCTCTAGGACTATCATATATAAGCTCCAAGATGCATCAGGATCGTCCCTGGAGCACAGACAGGGTTATTACTTATTGTTGATGAGCAGTTCACAGTACTTCACTTTTAAAGAACAGATTGGGGGATCTACAATACAAAGCAAGTTATGGAAAGAACAACCTTACTGAGGAGCAAGTAGCATCAATCTACCACTAATTCTCTGAGAAATCATGATGGAATCACATTCTTCTCAGTTCCCGTTATTATAATATAGGAACAATTTTGTCAAAGGTGGATCTTTTCCCATATAAAATAGGTCAAAATGACATAGTGAAATAGTATTATTTTGGAATCAGAAACCCTGAGAGGTTTAATCCTAGCTCATATGTTTATGATTTGAGATGGAAATGAAATCCTGTTTCCTCTCTGAGCCTCAGAGGCTCACTATTTAGTTCTGGTGGATCAAGTCGTTTCTCAAGCCTAGCTATATGCCCGCTCCTCACATTATTGCTTCTTTACCTTCCTAGGTCATCTATCTTTTGTTTAATTACATAAACCAGGGAATTATCTTCTTACTTAAATTGTTTGAATTTTGTTTCTGACATTTGGTAAAGAAGAATTCCTAACATACAATCTCTGTGTCTATAATGTATTTTGTAAAATGTGATGACAATAGTAAAATTATCATAATGAATAAATGAATTGATAAAATGCCTGATATGAAGCACAGAGTATAGTACCTAATGCTCATCAGCTGCCAACTCCCCTTAACCATTCTCTACTTAAATAATTGATACGATACAAGAATATCAAATTAATCTCTTTATTATCAATTTGAAATAAAGTGTTGAGTCATGAAAAAAATATATGCGTGCCATTTTGATATAGGAGAAATGAAGAGATTTTAGACAAATGAAATTTTAACCTAAGTCCATCACTTTCTAAATGTGTGCAATTTTGGGCAATTTGCTTAAAAATCATGCATCTCAATTCCCTCATATATAAAAAAGGAATGTTAGTTCTCATTTCTCATGACTGATATGAGATGAAATGACAGGGCAAATGTAGTAAGTACTCAAATGATCTTATTTTCCTTTTCTCTCTGAAAACGTCTATTCATATAGACTCCAGCTGTGATTTGAAGTTTATGAATGTAATTTCATAGAGTGATTGGTGATGTCCAACATCAAGTCTATACAATGTATGTTCAGATGAAACAATAACTAATCATCAACAGGAATGAGACAAATGTAGAAAATATGATCCGTCTCTTCACTATTTTAATGGTAGAAAAAGGGAATCCAACCCTTCCTTTGGGGTGGGGGTAGAGCTTCCACCTGAAAAGAATCAACACGTTATTATTTGTTCCCATTCATTTTTAATTTCCTTCTCCAAATACGAAATTGCATTGATTAAGGATATAAATGTAGGGGATAAGTAGGAGGTTTAGGTCAGAGACCGATCCAAGCTTCTTTTGGCTTGAGCAACTAGATTAGAGAGTGGTGTCTTTTACTAAGGTGGATAGCAAGAGGAGAGATTTATTTGCTTAAGGCAGAACATCGAGGGAAATGAGGTTTTCGGTTTTGGAGAATGTATTCAGTTTGAGGTGCCAGTGCAACTGTGAGAAGCTCAGTGGCGATACTCAGAGTATGATGTAACTGGAGCTGAGGGCACAGGTTGGAGATGGAGATACTGACTTGGAGTGGTAGCAGGTGAGACTCCTCAGGACGAAAACATAGAGCGTGAGAGAAGAAGGCCCAGGGCAGACTCTAGAGACACTGATTTAAGAAAGAGAGAAAAGAAAGGCTTTCAAAAGAGTCTGAAAAAGAACAGAGAGTAAAACAAAAAAAGAGAAATTAGAGAGAATCTGAAGATATGGTGTACATTGGAGGATTAATGACTGTTGGAAATTGTCAGGGTTAGAATCCAGAGTAGAAATGGAGATATTAGCATTAGGTCATCTCTTTTTTATGACAGGAGGGAAGGATAAATGGATGAGTGTAGATAAAGACAGTCTTATAGGTTTGTTGGCATCTAAAACTAACATGTATAAAACTGCACTACTTATATTTCCTTCCAAACCGGCTCCTTCCACTCTCTCTCCATCTCAGTCAAACGCAACTCTATTCTTCCAGTTTTTAAGGCCAAATAATCAGTGTCATATTTGACTCTTGTCTTTATCTTGTACCCCACATTCAGTCTCTTAACACATTCTGTCAGCTCTGCCATCCAAATATATCCAGAAAAAAATGACTTGTCACCCTTCCACTGCCCTTTTGATCAGAACTACTTTCCTTTCCTGCCTAGATTGTTGCAATTTTCTACTTGGGGTATATTACCTAAGAAAATAATCCAATAAATGGGAAACATTTCTCTAGAAATAGCAATACTGCTTACAAGTGTATAAATCCACCTCTTTAAATTTCATATATATTTAGCTAGTTGCTTTCTAAAATAGAAGTACCAACTTGTAAGATGACAAACATTGTCTCTCCATTGCCAGTATTATGATGTACCTTTTGTTAATAATGATAAGGAAAAGGGATGTGTTTAAATTTATATCTATTTGATTCCATGACTTCAAGGCTTCTTAAAATGTGATTGCCCTTTAACTCTCTGGCCCCATCTTCTATTACTTCTATCCTCATTCATTCTTCTCTAGCCCATTGCCTTCCATAATGAAGGTCATAATTTTAGTTCATGGAATCTAAATATGGCTTTCATAAGCAAACTTTGGTAAGGGCAAATATTTATCTAGAATTTAGGGACAAATTCGAGCATCAAACACAACTGCTACAAGATAATCTCAATTTTTCTCTCTCTTTCTGTCTTTATTTTCTTTGACTGTAGACCAACTATCCCCATATATCATAGGAACCATCATCAACTGCAGCTTCCAAATGCCACACATATAATCTTTAACCTAAATTGATACAGAATGACTTACAGAAGGAAAGGACATTAGGACACAAATGGAATTGAATATTTAGAAATAATTTGGCTATGGCTGTGTCATAAACACATTAAATAAGAGCGAACAGAAGAAAAAAACAAGAATGTACAAAATGTTTTTCTTCAGTTTTTCATGCTTTCCATTATACTAATTTTATAGGCTACTATTTAATTTCCACAATCATAATTTTAAATAACTGTAAAACATTAATCTAGTGTATATATTATTTTTTGTGAAATAATTGTTCTATTACTGGACATTTAGTTTACATTAGTGCAGCCAATATAAATTATTCTGCTATAACTATCTTTGCGTATATTGGATTACTAGAAAAGTTTATTAAACGTTCATTGAATGAAGTAAAATATAGTCAGAAATAATTGTTTCAAATACTGCTAGTTGCTATGCCCTTTTCAGTTCTTTTTGTTTAACAAACATTTGGTATCATTGGACAATGGTGTTTTTAGATGTTATGGCAATTTTTGTTTCCTCATCTCCGTGTAGCCAGCTTTGACTTTAAAGGTGATAGATTTCATTCAGGAAACAAATTATGTCCACATAAAGAAATTTTGACACATAGCTGATGAACCCTGTTTTTCCTATGTTGGGCAAAATGATTTATAGAGTCAAAGGACATCAGTAAACAGATGCATCTGAAAGCTTCTGAAATTTATAAATAGTTTGACTATGTATTACATTTTATGTCTGTATCTAAACATACTGAAAAATGGAGGTCTAAGAAATAAACGCTTGAAACTCCAGAACCAACAGTCTAAGAACTCTCCCAATGTTGTCTGTGACCTGAGGTGAGGGGAGGGCATCTGTTCAAAGGACAGGGAGATGTGGGGCTGCCAACTCTGCTTGCATAAACTGATTGCAATTTTTATCTAGTGATCTGTGATATTTCATTTTGTGTAGTTGGGTTGAATGCTACGTCTGACACCGAAACATTCCACGACTATGAGCATACCATTTACCTTTCTAAACTCAAATTTTCTCATTTGTAAAATAGGGGAAATACCCATTTTCAAGGATGATATTCAAAATATTAATGACTGATACAGCAGAGACCACCCAGAGAGGATGCTGGTTACAGCACCAGTGCCGGTAATTGGATCCCCACCTGCGCCAGGTGTACCTTCTTATATGCTAGATTGTAGGGAGCTCTGAAGAGTGCTGTGGGGAGAAGCACAGCTGAGCCAGCTGAGCAGGAAAGGAACTAGGACACGTGGGAAGTAGCCATTTACTATTTGTAATGGAAGTATTTCAATATTTTAACAACTAGCAGGTCTGCTCTAGTGTGTGTGACTGACCATCAACCCTATTTCATAATGGTTTTTGTGAAGAGCGAATGAGTGAATACATTTGAAGCATTTTACATTGTGTTTGTACTATAGTAAGAATTTGATAAATAATAATAGTAGAAAATTGGTAATAAATAGTAAAAAATAGTAATAAATTGGTAAATTTAATAAATTCTGCTGTCATAATTCACATTAAAGAGACTATCATGAAATAAAAGCTTTGGAGTGTAGGGGGAAAAATATGAGGGAATGGTGGAGAAGGATTTTTAGAAACAATTTTTTTGCTTTTCCTACAACAGATTCTTGAGGAAGTACAGTCCATCCACAAGCAATTGGATTCAAGTGGGGCTACCAACCCCATGGCCTTGCCTGCTGTGCCCCGGAGATGACCACAGTATCTAAACCAGGCCAAACACACACACTTACAGGAACTTAACCCTTGAATGAAGTGACACAGAATGTTGTTGAAATACTCAATTTTACCAAGATGTCCTTCTCCATCTATTAATCAATAGATTTGAAACAGTTCCAATAAAATTCTCAATATGCTTTAACAACCAATTTATGAAATCAGTTTAAAATTTATATTAAAAATCAAGGTTCAAATTAGCTATAATAATTCTAGAGGAGAGGAGAGAATACAGGAAAAGTGGACTTGCACTACCAAACACAAAGATTTTTAATTGTGTAGTGTTCAAGGCAGTGTGGTATTTGCAAAGTGATAGGGATACATGGAGAGATACAGAGCATAGAAACTGAACTCAAATACTTATGGTAATTTGAAATCTGCTAGAAATACCTGTGGAGAAAGGACAGACTATCATTTATTTAATGTATAGTGTTTGGATAAATGTTCTTTTCCACATGGAATAAAAACATAATTAACTCACATTACACACTAAAATAAATTCTATATAGATTAAACACACACAATCGTCTATACACATATTGGAAAAATTATAGAACATCTTGAACATATCAGAAAAGGGGAAAACATCTTAAGACAGAGAGTGGAGGCCTTTGAGAGTGGCAGGCCTGGAGCATCCAGTGTCCCTTTTGGGAGGGCCACATGAAGCGATCACTGGGCCAGGCCAGTGCTGCAAGGTTGCTGAGGGACTGCCTGTTCTGGACACCAACCATACAGTCACCACAATCAGGAAGAACTGCCTCTTCCCCTTGAAATGTCCCTCCAGCGCCCTCTGCTGGGGAAGCTTAACATTGTGCTCTGCATTTGTCACTGTAGAGCGCCCTCTACAGTCAAAGGTTTCACAGTAAAGGAGAAATGCTTAAAAGAACTGTGCGTAGTTTTGGAGGAGTAAATTTGGAACTGAGAGACAAGAAATATATAATTGCAATAGTATTTTTTTAGCTCTCGTGTTTGTGTGCTGATGTTTTAGTCTGGCCTCAGTTCGGTAGTTTTTCTGGTCTAATGTGGGCTTGCTCTCATATTTGTGGTTTGGCTGGGTTTTGGATGACCGGGGATGGCCTTGACTGTGGTAGTGTGTCAGCTCGTCTCCATGTGACTCATTTTCCAGCAAGCTTGATAATGCTTATTTTCATGGTGATCATAGAGAGCAAGAAAGCATATATACACAGAGAATTTGAATTTAGTTTTGAAACTGGCACACACCGTCACTACTATTGCACTCTATTAGTCAAAGTCAAGTCACAAGGCCAGCCCCGATTCAAAGGATAGGAAAATAGACTCTGCCTTCTATGACAGGAACTCTAAAAAAGCATAGATACAAGAAGGGGAGAGTAATTTGGGCCTTTGACACAGTCAGTCTACCACATCATTATTGCCTTGTTATGCACATCTGTAAACTCCAGTGTCTTGAGTCTGTATGCTCTGTGGGTCCCTCTGTTTCTTGCTCAGGTATTGTTTTCTTCTTCATGTGCTTGGATATCATTGGCTAAGTGATAGCCATTGCTCTGAGAAAAATATTTTTGGAGTTTTTATGCAGGCTAGGGTAAATTTGCCCTCCCCCAGAGGCTGTGTTTGCTTCCTTTAGGTGCCTGGGGATAAAACCATTTGGAGACCACCACAAACCAAGGTCACAACTTGATATTTCTGAACCCACCCAGGTGATGCACATGCAGTACTCTTGCAATACATGTGAAGGCTGATCTGGGGACTCAACTTCTTAGGGACAATAACTTTTCTTTTCATTTCTTTTTTCTTCTCTTGCTTTGGTCAGCATCATGGCAATCCCATCAACAGTAGCCTGGACTTAGAATAGGATTGTTTAATTCAGATTTGCCTTTATCCTGAGGCTAAAGCTTTTTGGAATCCCAGTAAAGCTGTTTCCCATGGTTTTTGAATGTTGCATACTGCACAGTTTCAGGGGATGCAATTTACACTGTAGTGGATCAGAATGCCCACTTCCCACCTTGACGTTTTTGCAGTATATAACCTGTGCAGTTGTACTTGATGGACCTGTTCTCAGCTTAATGTGGAAAGAGTGGCTATGAGATTGTTCTTGTTGGACGGTCACCGTGCCTAGGATTCTGTCCTCACAACTCCAGTAAAACATGTAACCCTCGGTCCAAGCATGTGATATTTGTAAGCCCCCTTAATACATATTTGATGCTCCAATAGTCTGGTTACCTCCCTGAGTTCAAACAATTCTCCAAAATTCCACCAGTTTTTTGCGCTATCTTTTCAGCTCTTCCAAGACTTTGTGGTGATTAACAAATGTTTTATCTGGTATATTTAATTGTATTTAGTGGAAGAGTCAATTCATATAACCTTGCCTAGAGCCTTTGGTGTATGTTTTTAAAAGATTATTTTTAACAACTACCGGAGAGTGAGAGGAGACCAAGGATGAGAGCAGGGAGACAAGCAGAGCCTTTTGCAATAATTCAAGCAATAGACTGGACCAAGGTAGCAGGGGTGTAGGTGGTGAGAAGCGATTTCTTACTGAGACAAGTTCAGTAAAATGCTTCTGTGACTTCTTCATATCCTAGTGAGTATCTGAATGATGACTTTTGTACCTTCAAGGTTGTGGACCAGGGCTGCAGTCTGATCCACGCCACTGGATGAAAGATAAATTTTTCTTGGTGTACTCAGGTATATCTGAATACAAATTGCCTTCAATATCAAGTATGATTAACACTGTGTCTATATGTTTTAGAGTGTTATTTACAAGAAGAGAAATGATGGATGAAATAATGCATTTTATGCCATCAGGTTAATCATCAGAGTTGTAATGTGATCAGTCTAATTTAATTGGCAAAGATGTAAAGTTATAAGTAAATCAGTCCAATAGATTGGGCTTTTTTGTTTTTCTTCCTGAAAGTTATACATTGAAATAATATGTTCTCCATTGCACTCTAAATATTAATAATCATAGCTCATCTTTATAGTTTACTTTATGCATTTATAAACATGCTTTTATAATACCCTTAGATAAAAATTTCTGACTACTGCTTCTGCCACTGCAAACACTGTCGGTTTTCCAAGCAATACCCTTGCTGACCTGGTCTGCCAACTCTAGTTCCAGAATCTAACTAAAACTGATTAATATATAACTGTTAACGTGTTGTATAAATAATTTCATTAGCAGGGGGCATACATGGTTTTGCACATTTGAAATTAAAACGTAACCAATTTTGTATTTTGCCTTTTACCATTTTTTTATATCCATCATTTGAATTATTATAAACATGTTTTGAAGGTGCTATATCATCTTTATAATTATCAAATTAAGTAAAAGAAAACTACTGCATAGAGTTAATGTACCAATTACCTCTCATTTGGATAACAAGAAATGTTGTCTTTGGGTGACCTGAATGATTTCACAGCTAATTTAGGCAGGACTGGACTGAGTCTCTTAATTTCCTAATTTGCTACTGGGTCAAACCACAGGGAACTCGTATCAGAGTAGATTTAGGAGCATATATAAAAGACGTAAAAAAAAGTACCTTAACAAAGACAGTTTGTAAGCCAAAGAGGCTTGATTAATAAACTTCTAAAGGTTTAACTCACCAATTTAGAAATATCCCCTCCTTTATATTTCTTCTTATTTTTTAACATATATATTCTAAAATCTTGAAGCCCATTTGAACATGACTCACTATTTTAAGCTGCATAATGAGTCATTTTAAATACATTTTCCTCATTGTTTGTGGGAATTGAGAATTAATCTCCTAGGGCCGTGAGGTTATGTGTTCAAGAACACTTGACCTACCCTGTGATCTGGTCCAACTTCTTCTGATGGCTCTTCTGGGCCACAGAGCAGATGGCCAGGCTGACCTGGTGATGACCCATCTGTCTGAGTGAACTAAATTCCCAGCTGAGAGCAATTAGAGGCCATATTCATACCCAGCAGGAACTGTAAAGACTGGTTGGGCAGTCTGCTGGCTGGATATAAACAATCTCAACATCAGTTAGGTTCACAAGGCAGACATTCCCAAATAAGCCAGAGGCATTCAGGAATCATAGCTTTAAATGGCATTGAAAAGAGTTTGTTTTTACGTAAAAAAATGAACTAGGGTTAAATAGAAGGGACTTTAATGGAAACAGCAAGGTATGTTTCTCTTTCACCTTCCCCTTTTCTTGTTCTATCCCCCTTCAACTCCATCACATGTGTTTATACAAAATATGAGTTTTCCCTTTAGAAGCTAATTGCACTGAAAGGTTGATGGGTAATAGGAAGCTAAACTCATAAACCCATAAACCTTAGGTGGGATATCATGTGGGCTACAAAATCATATTCATTAATTTCGAAGAACATGTTCTCTCAAGAGGCCTGGGATATCAAAATTGATTTGATGACTTGATCATTCAGAGGATTCAGGAGAATTCAATTTGCTACCCTCCATGTATATTGAATTTTACTGTTTCCAAACACTTTTGCCTTACAATACCTCATTTAATCCTCACAACGATTATTTCTTTCTTTCTTTTTTTTTTTTTTTGGAAGAATAAATGGGAATGAAGGCTCAAGAGATGTAAAGAAATGTCAGAATGGCAATCTGACATTTATATGTTTATTGTTTTTAGTTCTTTAGGGGTTCCACTGTACCCTCCTAGTTTCCTAAAAGTCAGGCAGTGTTGCTGGATCCATAAACATCATACTGCACAGGTATGAGAGTAACTCACATTCTGGGGTGGTGGTTCTCAAAAAAACTGATTCAGTGACAATCTTTCCAAACAATCCCTCCAGGATTTTATACAACATACAAACCCGACAATGTCTCAGAAGTGCCTGCAGATTTCTCTTCACCCAGCCCCTATAGGGGGCCATTTTGCAAATCCCACATGAGCACTATCTCAAAATTTGGCCATTTTAACAAGGTGACCCATTACTCAGCCAAAACACAACTCATTACAAGATCATTTCATAAACTGACTCTTATCTCTGATGCCCGTTTCAGCCCTTTCTACATTTACTTGTATTAAAATTAACTTACCCCATTAAATCTGGTGATATGTGATGACTCTGCTATGTTTTATATTTTGTTTTAGGTTATGTCTTTTTTAAACAAAATTAAGTAATGCATGCACATGCATATAATATCCGACAATATACAGAAATCAAATAATGAAAAGCAAGACCCCCTCCTCCAAGCTCCCACATCCCTAGTGCATATCTCAAAATAATACGAATGTGCTATTTTAATTAATATTTGACATTTCTTATTGAATTTTTATTATGGTAGAGGAGTATTTCTCTCACATATGTCACCTTACTTCCCTGTGTCCCTTCCTCCTTCTCCTAATATCACACTACATTCACTTCCTCTACTGGTTAATTCTGCAAATTCAAGTAACATGCTTACACCTATAGTTCTATCCTGACAACAGTATATGACATTCCAGGAGTCCTCAATATGTCAGATGAGGACATCAACTCAGCCACATATCTTTGAACCTCCCAACCTTAGGACTTTTATTTTCCATCATCAGCGTGCATATTTCCATTCTATTTTGTAATCATAAATAAGACTTTCACAGTTTGTCTACATGTTGATTCTGAAAGTTGAAAATGAATGCAAAGCATAGCTTAGAAATTGCAATTAGTAGATTTTTTTTTCTTTTTCTGTTTTTGGACTGCAAAGTCAAACCTCATAGGATGATTGTGGGCAGCTGGTGCACAGAAGAAATTTAGTATTTTACCTCCAGAATCATCATCATTACTACACAATAGAAAAAAGTATAACGTGTGCAGGAAATTCAGAGAAGGAATATAGGCCAATAAACGTATGAAAGCATACCTAACAAAGAATGATCAGGGCATCCAAATTAAACAACAATTAAATGCCATTGATACATTGGTGTTAAGCCTTCAATCTGGCAAAAGTTAAAAAGTCTGATAGTATCATAAAATGACAATATGTAGGGAAATAGAAACTCTCGTTCATGGCTCGTGGAAGTCTCATTAGAGCTACTTTGGGCAGCAATTTAACCCTACTTTGTTGAAAATGTGCATTCCCTATGTCATGGTGATTTCTTATCTTCATAGGTAACAAAGACAAACTCTCACATATATTTGCTCAAGGAAACCTCTAAAGCAATGCTCATTGCAACACTGTTTCTAAAATAATATTTTAAAATTAAAAATCCTAAACATCTGTTAAAAGGAGTAGAGGTAAATAAAATGCAATCTGTTTATGTGAGAGAATACTAAATATGAGCTTAAAAGAATACATTAACTATTTTATTCCCTTGATGTCAACATTGAAAGGACTCCAAAACTAAAGTAGAATTAAAAAAATATCAAATTTGATGAATGATATGTTTATGAATTTAAATATGCATAAAGCTATAACAAGGAGAACTGATATGTATTAAGCGATTAATATGTTCCATGTGCTCTTCACAGGGCTTCATACACTCATAATTCTTACAATATCTTTACAATGTTGGAGTTGGTAGTGTGATCTCCTCACATCACAGATGAGAAAAACAAGTCCAGAGGATAAGAAATATTTTCAAGTTCCCACAGCTAGGATAAAAATGAGTCTTGTTATACACTTTTCCAATATTCTGCAAACAACACCACATTGGTTATGTCTGTGTGTGCACATGTGTAGATGCACATGTAAATTACAAAATTTCAATGAACACCTTTGGGTAAGAAAGAGGAAAATCAGACAGGGGCTGGTCATCTAAAGGGACTGTAATGCAAACTGTAATGTTTTGGTTGATCTTATTAAAAAATAAAAAGAAAGAATACATTGTGGAGTATAAACACTGGATGACTAACAATAAAAAATATATTCAATGTACTTCCTTAAATAATTAGTGTAGTTAGTACTCTTACACACATACAAGCTAGGAATAAGAGCATAAAATATAATACATAATCAACTTTTTCTTTTCTATAGGTGTATGACAAAAATTCCCAAGACAGTAGCTAATTAACATTCTAGATTTTATAAGTGTTTATATCTGAGAGCTGGCATTGACCTTTAATTTCCTTGGACTGGTTTAGTGATAAATGCAGACTTGAAAAACATCAACATATTGCCAGTTGAGCGAAACAAAAGGCATTTGTTTTTCTCAGATGGATTTAAACAAGAGGAACTCTTAATTTTTCTCTATGCAAATGCATGCATTAAGAAAAATAAAACACCCCTCTCATGCACATAGCTAGCAGATCATAAGACTCACTCACACACACATCTGTTACGGTGATCTAAATCAAGCCACTGCAATATTCCTGTTGGTTTTTAATATGCTGCGAGCAGTTTTCTCAGAAAGATCAAGTTAGAACAGCTGGTTATGTCTGAAGAATTCAACCTATCCAATTTAACATTTACTAAGCAGTGGCCTCGGTGTGGTTGGAGAATCAAAGGTGAATAAAGCATGACCCTTATATTTTTGGAATTCAAAATTGATTAGAGGAGTCTTCCAAGCACATGCATAATTATAAGTTGGTCTATTGTGGTAACATAAGTGTTATAAAATTGCTCTGGGACTGCAGAAGAGAAAGCAAGTTGTTCTAACTGGGAAGATTGGAGAAGGACTTGCAGATCTTCCATTGGAACTGCTCTTTGGAACATACTATCAGAATGATAAAGGAGAGAACTTTCTAGACACAGGAATCTCTACACAAACATTTTTATTGTATTTTAATCCACGTTATGATTAGCAATTATTAAGAGCAATTTAGTAACCACATTGCGCCACATATTCTGCATATATTACTTATTAGCAAGCCTGTAGTTACTGGCTGACATTTATTGAGTGATTACTATGTAGCATCAACTAGCCTAAAACTTTGGTATGGTATTATGTCCATTTTATGAAAGAGGAAATCGAGGCTCAAAAATATTAAATGGCAGCTAAAAGTGACACATCCAGTTTTCAAACACAGGTCTGCTGATTTGAAGACTGTGCTCTCCTGACATGAACTCCAGCATTTGAATGAAGAAATTAGTAAGTGATAGAGTGGAGATTCCCACTCAAGGACAGGCTGGCTCCAAAGAATTTGGTCTTTCCTCCTTGCAGCAGGACCCCACCATGTTGGTAAGACATGAGGAGGTACAGTTTTTACCTGGAAGTGTACAAGTACAAGCAGAAAAATATACTCATAGCAATAATTTCAAAATTCCTAACCTGTTTAATAAATAACTAGAGCGCCTGACCCACACTGGGAATTTCCATGTGAATGTCCCACTGATGCCTCAACATTTATATTTCTCAAACTTAACTCTCTGACTCCTTCTTCATGATGCTTAAAGGGTGCCACAATCCAGGTTCTTACACATGCCAGAACTTGGAGGTATTCTTGATTTTTTCCCTTGCCCATTACCCACATCCATTTGCTGCTCAAGTGGTATCTATTTTATTTTGTAAGTATGTGTTAAATTAGCCCCCTCTGTTCCATTCCCACCAATTTGAGTCAGATCAAGCCCGTGTCATGACCTGTCTATGGCATCCTTATAATAAGACTTCTGCCCCTCAGCATTTCTTCCTCTCATCTGTCACCTACAATCCTGCCAGTGTTCTCTCGCTAAAAGCAACCTGATTCTCACTTTTGTAGTTAAATCTTTGAATCCTTATTACAGTATGCAAAATCCTTCACCACCTGCTCTTGGGTTACCTGATAGTATGATGATTAAGGGTCAAGATTCAAGAATCAGGTTGCGAGTGCTCCAATCCTGGCTCCGACACTTGTTAGCTGTGTCACCTTGGACAATTTCTTTAACTTCTTAGTGTCTGTTTTCTCACCTCTGAAATGATGATAATGGTATATACTTAATAAAATTGTTACATGGATTAAACGAGTTAATACATGTAAAATGCTTAGATTAGTGCCAGAAATTACTACCAAGTGTTTGCTATCATTATTTTCTCCCATGTACAAATCCACGTGCTTTGGAAACCGCCTGCTCTTTGGACACATCGACATACAATACTCTTTCCCTGACATGTCTTTCCCTTTTTCTAACTGGCATATTCTTCTTATCCTTTGGTAACCCATTTCCAACATCCTTTATGCTGTGATACCTTCCTTGTCTCTCCCCTACAAAATTAATAGTTTCCTTCTCGGTGTTCCCATAGCAGTTTGTTGAGACTTAGATTATAGCATTTATAATACATTGTAAATCTCTGTTTAAGTGTCAGCCAACCATACCAAGCTCCTCCAGAGCTGAACATGGATTTTATTCTGCTCTGTGTTCCAGCAGCAAACACAAGGCTGAGAGAAGAGTGACATGGTTGTGATTGAGAAAACATGACTCTGGCAGGAGGAGAAATGTATGAATGGAAAGAGAGAAGCTAGAGGCAGGATAACAGGTTAGGAGGTTACTCATAGTTCAAACAACGGAAAATATAGACAATGGTAACGAAGCAGTCAATTCCAAAGGACTTTGGAAGTTGAAGTGAAAATATATAACAGGTAATGGGGGGCAATAGGGAAAAGTTATGTCAAAAATAATGATTTTGCTTGGGTATAAAGAGGGAAAACTTGTTTTTGTGTTGTCAGTCTTCTTTCTCCTCCTCCTCCTCTGTGTTCTCTGTCTTCTTTCTTCTCTTCTTCTTCTTCTTCCTCCTCTTTCTCCTCTTCCTCTTTTTCCTCTTCTTCCTCCTTGATTCATAGGTCCAAGTATGCTGATCTTTTTGGACACAAAATATTTAGAGCATATTTGAATGGCACAATTGCAACGAGGATTTTGAAAGTATAAGTCAATATATAAAATGTAGCATAGGCTACTGAAAAGAAAGTGAGGCAAAATTCTTGTGCACTTGTCCTAATGCTAATGTTTATTAGTTATATGACTCTTTGGTCTCCTAACCTCCTCATGAGTTTGTATAATTGCTATCATAAAATGCAAGTGATGAACACATGCAAATCCATTTTGAAAATTATAAGGAGCTCTACAAATAGGAGGTATCACTTTTCTTATTACCAGAGTGTTGTAACTGGTTTCTATGCAATGAGTTTAATTTTTCCTTGCTTCTAGGGAATGTAGTACTTATATGTAGATTGCATTTATATAATCTGATTGAGGTTTCTAGGTTATTATTCAAACCTCAACAATATTCACCAAAACTTAGTAACTTGATTTGCTACAAAGTGCTTTTTTTATTGAACATATGCAGGGAATGTATTTGTATTTGAAGGAAGTATGCTTATATATCATCTTTCAAAATTTCAGTAAAAAAATAAAATAGGCAGGGTCATTTCTTCACATTACTTTTGGCTATTTATCTTGTAACAGAATAACAAAGTCAATAGCCTTGTCAAGTCGAGTTAAACCTTAGCCTGCACCCAACTGTTCCTCCATTGGGTAGAGAGCATGTGATATCCTTTAAATAGTGCCTGGAGATCTAAGGGCAGGGAGGATTTATAATAAAGTGTTTTTGATGTTATTTTTGACACATTGTTAAAAATATACTTCCTTCACATCCTTTGTACTGAATTTTTTGTCATCTCTCCTAATCTAAAATAACATGCAGTGACCTTATATTAAATACCACTAGATGATTACTTAAGACAAGGCATCAAGACTACAGTAATCTGTGATAAAATAATTGCAAAGTAACTTTAAAAGTGTCCTTTGCTAAGCTAACATATATATATATATATGTATATGTATTTTTTTGTGAGGAAGATCGGCCCTGAGCTAACATCTGCCAATCCTCCTCTTTTTGCTGAGGAAGACTGGCTCTGGGCTAACATCCGTGCCCATCTTCCTCTACATTATATGGGACGCCGCCAAGCATGGCTTGACAAGCGGTGCGTAGGTGCACTCCTGGGATCCCAACCCGGGCCGCCAGCAGCGGAGCACGCGCACTTAACTGCTATGCCACTGGGCCGGCCCCCTAACATATATACTTTTAAGACAACACACCCAGCAATTACTTGATGATGTTTCAAACAAACTCCTAACATATAAAAATACTTTTGAAATCTATGTACCGACATAGATTGTAAAATAAAGACATTTAATAGCAGTAATATTGTAATTATTATTTTCATAGGAATGTCAAGAACTGTGAAACATCTTAGTTGCCAGCCACTATTTTATGGACACTAGTAGAAGACATGAGACTCCTGTTTCAAAGACGAAGGATGGTTTATTACTTATGGCAATGGCAGAAGCCTGAGTATCAGCATTTTTTACCCTTTTCCTGAGGCTCAATTCCTATAACGTGATGTGAAGAGGCCAGATGACACCTGCACATAGATTGAGTTGCATTATTATCAGTTTGCAACTTCAGCAGGTAGAAACTGGTCCCCCAAACATGAAGGGCAGGGACAGACATAAGAAAGAGGTAGATCACCCCAGATTGGTAGGTGGTAGTTTTAATAAGCAAGAGAACTTACGTATGAGGCTTGTCTTAGGTGGCCCCAACATGAGTAGATCTCTACATTGGCCTGCCAGAATCTTGCAAGTTTATATAGAGGCTTTAACTGGGTTCAGTAGTGTATTGGTAACCGAACTCAATGGGTTCATCTCTTGGTGAGTGCAGGGCTGAAAAGCACAACTAAGGCAGAAGTAAGTGAAGAAAAGGTTTATTACTTGCACAAGCAATGGATAATATCAAGGGTATCTTCCAAAAGCAATGTCTCCCTGAGCTCAGTCCTGGTGGAGACTTCATACACAAGAGAGCAGAGGATAACAGGTTTATGTGTAACAACTGTGCTCATTCAGGGCACATGCATAGCAGGTAAACATGCTACTACATACATCACAGAATCTGAAAATGGCTGCTTGGACCCTCCCAGAGGAGAAGAATTTAAGATGCTAATGAATTCAAGGTAACTTTAGGATGCTTGGTGCTAGAACACTTTGCAGAGGTCTTGCTGCAAACGTGCAAGTTTCTCTGCAAGATAACATCATTTGCAAAACAGGGACATCAGTTTCTGCAAAGCAGAACACATAGTTTCTTCCTGTCTGAAAAACATTTGACAGACCCTGTTAGTTGTTGATCAGATCCTCAGTAACCCTTTCTTTGCCTGGTTCCCTGGTTACATATTCAGTCCAGATGGTCTCAACAACACACTGTGATCTCAAGGCTATGCCCTTGAAACAGTTCCTGCTGTGGGAACAGTGGGCGGAGCATAGAGTCCAAGGACCCAAATGCAGAGGGTGGGGTGAGGAGCCTCCAATTGCCTGGGTCCAGCTTGTGGGTCAACTGGCAGTCATGTCCTCTTGATGACCTCTTTCAACAATTACAGGAAAGGAATCCTGAGCTTAGGAAAAGTAAGTCTTTTCTAATGTGCTGAAAGCATGCCTGCCCTTTGCTACAGGTGGAGACACTATGCCTATTTTTCAAAACTGCAGGCACACAAGCCATTTGTTCTGGAGAGAAACACTGGTTCTATCTTTCAAAGATGTTCACTAAACTAACATCCTTGAAAAGATAGTCTGGAAAAAAGGGCAGTTAATGCCTTCCTTTCAAGACATGCAGAAACACCACAGATCCCTAGATATAACTATTGTCTCCCTGCAGAAAGACAGTACTCCTTGAGCTCTGGAGCTAATGCTGCCAGGATTTATCTCTACCAGTTAGTTACTTTACAGTGTTAGGCAATTTACTTCTCATAGTTGTCTAAGTTTCTCATATGTATATTGGGATAACAACATTCCCTATGGTAAAAAGTTACTGTGAAGATTAGATGAATTACTACATAAAAAGCCTTTAGAACTGTGTATACACTGTAAACACTAAAGAAATATTACCTATTATAGATAAAGTATATTACAAATAAACTATTGATTGATTTTTCTTACTTTTCAAGTATCACTTAAATATTGTAAAAATGTGTAAAAAGACTACGCCAGATTCTTTTTTGGAGTTAAAATATTCACACTTGTTATTTGATTTTTTAACATTTGGCAGTAAAAATACACATTTTATATCTCTTCAATTTATGTATAGCTTATTGATCTTTCTATGTTGCTATACTAATTTTGTTACATACATTATTTTATTTATCTTCGCAGAAAACTTGGAGGTGGATGGCATTAGCCCCTAGGAAAAAAGTCACACTCTAACCTGGTTCTATATGTGCACCTTTTCCAATTAGATGTAAAATACTCTGTTAAGAGATATACCTAACCTTTGATTCTATCATAGCATCTTGTACAACTCCTCTGTGATATTAATAATTTCATATTTCTCCACTGTTCTATAGTTACCAAGCACTTCAATACATCATCTCTTTGTATGAATTTCCCTACTTTCATGTTGAATAAGAAGTTTCAGAGATAGTTAAGTGCCTGGCACAATATCACAGAGCTTGAAAATACAAGAGGTGGGCTTCAATCTATGTATCCATAGCCTAACCTGCACCTTTTCCTGGCAGAATGCTATCTCCTGCTGTGTTGTTCCCGTCTCCTATCTACTCATAGGAGCACTATATCATTGTTTAACACTTTAGATTGTCTTCCCTGGCTAAATGAAATGGCCTCTGGTATAAGGGAATGGTGATGCAATTTTCAGGGATTGCTACTAGAAATCCTGCTATAGATTATCCACTTCTGAGGTAAGAGAACTTTCCTTTCTCCAGAATAATAAAACTGCCTTAATTTGGGCAAACTCTCTCATCTGACTTGTCAGCTCCAGCGAGACGATGTGGTGCAAAAGAAGTAGAGCACAGGATCAGTTGAATGAGAGGTCCTAGAAAACTATCCTTCTTCAAGACGGACTCATGAATCCCTCAGTTGTTCTATTGCAGTGTCCACATGGGCAACTTGAATCTTTCGTGCAAGATCAGGAACAAGAATCCAGAGATAGCTGGGAGAAACAAGACTTAATTTTACTCTCAAGAACCCCAGGTTGCTTCAATCTTGTGCCAAATAGCAGCCAACTTTTCACTCAAAGAAAAAAGATGAAGAACACAAAAGAGATGCTACTATTAGATGGGCTTGTGATATATACTTATAGTAAAGCATGTCAGCTAAGGAACCGTCTCAGGGTTTTATGGTACTCCAGAAGCCAGTGGCTGGGATAATGGGTAGCAGGATCTAATCTTCTGACAGAAGAGGAGAATAAGACGTATGTAAGATGTCAGCATCCTGAACAGTAAGAATGTGATTTTGTAGCAGGACTCTAGTTTTAATAGGTGAAGTGCTAGACTTGGAAACTGAAGATGAGCGGATAGACAGGAGCTTCATCTTACCCAGTTCAGACAGAGATTAGGCATGGTTCAATGGGTACTCAGGTGCCCAGAGCTTTTGGTCGCAAGACTCAGTCTAGATCTCATTCACTGTTTAACCATAAATAGAAGTAGGTAAAAGTGCCCCCACAAGGACATTCCCAAGGTATCAGATCTTGAGATTGTGTCAACATGGAAACTCCCAGGAGATCCTAATATTGAGTTATCAAATGAGAAGCCTGAATTTTGGTCTAGAGAGAGCCAATATCTTAGCTAGAATGTTAACATAAATCTTCAAATTCCAATAAGAAAGTAATATGCAAAACAGAAGGAAGATTAGTAAGGCCATAGACCAGAAGAATTAAGAAATGTTTGGGATACAGAGGTAGAAGAATATAAATGCAACTTATTCAGAACTACCATTGTCAGTGGTAAGAAAAATATGAAGTTTTCCCTTTATGTGGTATATGCAAGAGATATTGGGGGCAAGAGGTAGAAATACATGAGATATTATATCTAGAGCAGCAAAACTTATTCCAGATCCATCCAATTGAAGGTTGAAGCTGACAATATGCTTCCTGCTCTGGGGAAGACTGGTTCATAAAATGGAAAGACAGCCTGCTTCTATACAGACATCCAAAGGAACTCAGACAGGTAGAGAAAGCAAGGGATGACAGCACCTTATCAGGCAGTACAAAAGAGGAAATAAAGATGATTCCTACACATAATGAAATCCTGAAATCCTAGCTGTGATATAAATTGTCCCCAGCTTATTAAAGCCAAGCAAAGAAGATTTTTATTTTCACCTCAGTGATTATTAAAGAAGGTTAGAGCAAACATGATCAATGTTTCACCTCTCAGAGTCATGAGACATATTTGTACTTAGCTACTAAACAAAAATATGGAAGATACTCTTTAATTAGGATTTTCCCGATACAGACACCATTAGAGACACTTTATTTTTTATCCATATATAGGCACTCATTTGTTTGAGCCACTTCTTAAGTCAGAAGCACGCCTAGTGTTCTCAGACTTATGAGAACCCCAAAAAGCAGGAAACAAATTTAAGGGCATGCATTCTGAGTTGGTTTGTTATAATTGTTAAAAAATAAAATTCAACTGAGAAAATTTCAAAGACCTTATTGTCTTTATTCAATGATTCATAAGTAGGGCAGTATCCTATCTAGAAGAAAGAAAGGAGCTCCAAGGAGCTGTACAAAATGAAATATTTTTATAGGCAGAAGAATGGGGGAACAAGAAAGTTATACTAGCAAAAAATGGGTTGGTTGTGGCAAAGTCACTGTCCCTTAGGGGATGGCGGGGGTCTACCAGACAGATTACCTCACTAGTGCTGACCAGGAGGTTCTTGATTGACTGATTTAAGATTCCACTTCTGAGAGAGGCTGAAACTGTAATTGAGTCTCGGTTTGGTGAGGTGGGGCTTAGCATAAGTGACTCTAGTTTGAGCCTGGTGTCTTGATTTTAGCGTAATGAAATACTGCCAAATCCATCTCATGTAGAGCATAGCTGTTTCATGTTTATGATCTATTTAGTTCTTGCTTGACACTAGCCCCATCCCAACTTGTCCAGAACGTGGTTAGAAGATTGCAGGATGTGTGGAAGGGACTATCATGCCTGCATAGCTCCAATACCTGGACACATTATCAAACAGCTGCACTCTAATCTGATGAGATGTCTACAGGTACTGATATTTCTCTCTTCTCTTTCCAAGACATCACCTGGTTACCATATTCCCATTCTCTATTTCATACTCTCAGTTAAATGTCTCCTGTCTGCCTCCTTCAGATCAATTCTCCCACTACACACAGTGCTTCGCATTATTTTTATTCTTTTGGGTACTCCCTAAGTCAGATTTGGACTTTAGACAGCTTGATCTTCTCCATTGGAAACTTGCAATTAGCCTCACTGTCCTAAAACCCTAGGAGCTCCTGACAGATCCTTGTTCCCAGTTGCCATACTAAATGAAACTTATAAGATCCTAAAAATCTCAGCCCCACTCTGTTTCACAGTAAATATTGCCCAGAACAGAAACTATAATAGATATTTCCAGACTTCAATAAGAGGTATCTGGAAATATTCTTGCTGTTTGAAACCTAGAACCTGATATATGGAATAATCTTTACTATGTACCTCCCAATCCTTATGGCCTCCCCAACCCTTACTGTGCTTTGTCTGTTCGACAGAATTACTTTACTGTTAGCTTTACTTTTACTGTTAGCCAGGACTGGAAACTTGCCTTGACTGAGACTGACTCTGATTCCTGGGGATCTTCTCACTCACTTGGCCTTTGCTAGGCCTCCAATTTCTCAGAGGATTGAACTCTGATCGGAATTTCTAAGGATTGGCTGAACGGAGTCCAGGTAGAAAATTCTCCCAAAGTCCATCATCTAGCCACAAGTATTGTTACCACCTGCATACTCCCATTTCCTTGCTCCTACCCCCCAGAGCCAATGCTGAGATATAAATGCCAAAATTAGAGAAAGTGTGAGCTTTCCATGGTCCTTTGGGGACTATACATACTTGGAGTTGCTTTCCCTTACTGTAATGAAGGCAGGTGTTTCAAACTTATTCAACATAACTTATATAGTGAGACCTCTGAGGGAGAATAATTTCTGATGTTATTAAGGAGAACCCAGCAGCAATTTAGTGCATCTTTAATAATGGGTTCTTTCTTAGCTCTCTCATCTCTCTAGCTGTAGGGAGACATGAACAGAGGGCAGTAGCAGAGCAAAGGGGTCAGCTCTTAAACTTCCCTTGTTCCCATTAACAAACCACCTGCTGAGCATCATGAACGACTTTTCACAGAGCTGTTTAACATGTGTTTTCTCAGCTGGCCCCAGGTGTGAGTCATACTCTCTAGGAATACACAATCATTTTAAAACTTTGCAAGCAACCAGAACTCCTAGGTCACTTTAGTACAAGACCAAATGAACACAATGTTTGATAAGAGTCAACATAACCACTTCAATTTTTAAGAGATAAAAATAAAATAAAAAAGAGAAACCAATACCTTTATTTGACATGAATTCTGACTTAAGTAATTTATACTTCAAAAGAGACTATTGGCCTCTTGAAATTAGGCAAAAATTAAGAGAAGAATGTATCTTTATTTATATAAAATAAAGTTAATTGTGATTTATTTTTTGATGACTTCCAAGTTCCAATTTGCACGTCATGAGACAGATTTGTGTGTAAATTCAGTGATTCTTTTCCATTCGAGAATGGAGAAGAAAACTTGTTATCTGGCACTCCTGTTTATCTTGAATAACTACAATCTTCAATAGTAGCTCTGTTGAGTAAAGGAAAGACTTTTGATCTTCCTGGCTTCTCTCCTTGAGTCTTTATTAAATTAGTTCTATTGTTGTATAATACAAGCTTAAATATACAAAACCTGTGAAATAACATGACCAATGGTTGAGTTCTTTGTATGTTTCAAGTGTGATAATTACTATTTTCCAATACTAGTAACTTTCTCTCATGGAGAAACTCTGACACACAAATGTTTCATTGAATGAATGAGAACATTCGCTGAGAACTTTCATGAACTCAGTTAGTGAGAACAAATTCCTATGTCAGGAAATCTATGAGACTTTTCTATAGATACTTGCAAGGTGATTTTTCTTGCTGACAGTCATTGAGAAATGAAAGGTCATTGTTTTCATTTTTCTTAATTTTCACAAAGATGCTCATTTATAAGTATCTAGTCTTCTCTACCACACTCATAGAGATAGTCATGGTTGGTGGTTTGAGAAAGTGTGAAAAGAGGGAAAGGGTGAGTGAGAGCATTTTATGACTTATCATAGTAGGGATACATGGCATCAAGGTAAAAAAAATAAAATTCTACACTATATATAACAATGCTTAAATATTTTTATGGATATAGCTTCATAAAATATCTTTCCATCACTGATGTTCCAAAATGATTCTAAGATACACTGTGAAAATTCGAAAGTGAATAAACCATATCCCTGTGGTGGCATAAAGTAAGAATAAATAATTTTTGATCAAAGAATACAATTATGAGTTTTAACAAACAAATGATTTCAATAATTTCCATCGGTACTGGATACAACACAAGTATCACTTCTCTTCTTTGGACAATTGAACTAGTATTTATTATAGCCTATTCATGTTTTGGAAGGAGTTCACATCCTACTGTTTGTATCAATTTTGTAGTCAATTGAAGTCCTTAGGATTCTATATATGTACTGTTCTTAAGTATTCTGGATTCCACAGATATGCACATAACTCTTTGAACCCAATACAGGCCTTTATCCTGAGTCTTATTTTTTCCTCTCTACGGACCAGGACTACCAAGTGATTCTTGAATCTCATTTCTGTTACTTTCTTATCATTTAAAATCTTTGTCAATCCCAAATTTAACATTATGTTTTCTCTGGCTTTTTCAAAGACATCAGCAAAAGAGTTGAATGAAACATATAAGATTCTAGAAAAATCCTTGCAATGAATCTCTAGGGTTTCCCTCTTTATTGACCTTCATGCATTCACTTGTTAATTCACTCATTTGCCATTTACTGATAAATAGCTATGTCTGAGGCTTTTTGCTAGCTGCTGTTATGGAGAGATGATTAAGACATAACTACCACCTCAGAGAGCTCATAATTTAGTTGGTAAGAAATATATTTAAATCGTGCTATGATGGTAGTATACACAGAATAAACAAGGAAACAAAGGTAAGAGAGGTTAGTTCTAGCTGAGGGTCATAGGTATCAGTGGTCAGAAGTAAACAAGATTCTTGAGCTGAGTTTTGAAAGATGAACATAGAAATCTAGGATGGTATGAGTTGAGTTAGGCTGGATGATAAGGAAGATTTTACAAGCAAAGCGATCTAAATGTATGAAGTCAGAAAGCATGCGCTACCATGGAGTTTTCAGCCAACGGAAGCAGTCTGGTGTGGCTATGGTGTGGTGTGGTATCCAAGAGTGTGGTGCCATAGAAAGTGGGACTGGAAATAGCAGGTGGGAGTCACACTCAAGAGGATATGGTAGACCCTGCCGGGTGTTTGGAGTTTAATCTGTCGGCACCAAAGAAGTGTCAAGGTGTTGCAAGGAGGAGAGCATCACAGAATTGAATCTTGGAGAATGAGTCGTAATTCATCAGATTTGGAGGGAGAGAGAAAGATAAAAAACATGGATTTAAAATTCAGTATCAAACAGTGAGACTCAAAAGGCTACATAACCACTCTTGATATCATTCCCCAATACATATTTTCTCAGCTTTCCCAAAAGGCCAGGAGCAGTTCTGTCAAAAACATCTTGAAATTTAAGTTTGCTATACCTATGGTATTCTATTGACCCGCTTCTAATGCCAATCAAATTGGAATGAGATTCAGCTGAAATGTTGTGTTTGCTGAGTTCTCAAGATTACTTCTGTTGATCACATTTTATTTTTTCTATAAACATAAGAACAAGGATAATAACCTCCACTGTGTATTGAGTGCCTACTAAGTACCTAGCATCATATAGTCATTTTTTCAGTCTATGCAACAATCCCAAGAAGAACGTTAAAATATTATGGACTATTAATTTAATGGACTCATACAGCTATGATAATGAACTAACTACTACGTGAAAAATACGGATGACTCTCAAATATAAGGTGGAATGAAAGAAAGCAGACACGCAAGAGTATCTGCTGTATGATTCCATTTGTATGAAGAACACAAAACAAAGCTGATCTATGGTGATAGAAAAATAGGTTAGTAAGTATTTTGGGGGTAAATTAATTGGGTGCTGGTACAGGAGTGAGTTTATTTTCTGAAGATTCGTGGAGCTGTACACTTTTGACATAAGAACTTTCCTGTTTCACATTCTACTTAATAAAAAGTTTTAGAAAATCATTCTCACTAACTTGGGAAGAATGAGTTACTGTGGAGCAAGTGTGGAATGAAGGATGCCAGTGAGTAAGCCACTGCAGTCACGTGGGCAAGAGAGAATGATGGCTAAAGCTAGGGACAGAGAAAAAAAGATTGAGAGAAACGGAAATATTTAAGATATAATTTGATGCTGAAGCCAACAAGACTTAATTATGAATTAGATTTTGGAGGATGATGGAAAGAGAAGAATCAAGAATTATCAGTAGACTTTACCCTAAAAATCTAAGTGAATGATGGAACCATTTATTACTTGAGGAAGATTGGTAAAAATAAATGGGTTTGGGAGAGTTTTCATCATAAGAGTTTGATTTTGAATTAAATGTGAGATATTCAAGTGAAGATGTCAAGAAGACAGTTGAATACAGAGAAGAAGAGGTGTGAGGGGGAAAATTGAGAATTTTCTGCTCAAAGAATAAATTGAATCACAAGATTCAATGAGATCAATTAGGGAAAGCATGTTGAGAGAGAAGACAGGAGAACACAGGATAAGTTTTCTTTTTAGTATAAGTATCTCCCAAATAGTTCATGAGACATACTTATTCTAAAAAAAAAAAAAAAAAAAAATTGCTTATTTTCCCGCTTTTTTTTTTAAACCTGTAACTCAAACTTATACAGGCATCCTATATTTTTATTTTCTAAATCTAGCAATCATAACCTAAAACCAAATCCTGGAGTACAGAACAAGAGAAGGAACCAAAGGAGACTGAGAAGGATCCATCACTGAAGTAGTTGAAAATCAGCAGGTTGTGACTGTTAAAAACCCAAGAGAAAAATTTTAAAAGTACTTAATTGCCAAAGCATTATTGATGTTGAGGGTTTGAGGCCAGGACCAAATGCATTTCTTATTCAGTTCATTTAAGTAAGAGTAGGTATTTATTGTGGAAGGTATTTATTCCGTCATGCTTTCTCTTGGCCATCTTGGCTACCAGACTAGGCACAGAGGCCTAGAAGATCTGTTCCAATGCACAGCTACATAATGGTCCAGGTGTTTGACTTTGGGAAAGCTACTCATCCCTCTGAAGCTCAATGTTTTTTCCTATACAAATATACTACTACTAATGTGTATGTGTAATATATCAAGATTATTTCTATAAAAGGCTTGACATTGACTATTTTTATTAGTGTAACAAATACATTCAAAGCATCTTTCTAATCTTGCAGATCTTTGGGTATATGTTCATTTCAGCACCCACAGAGCAGTACTCACTAAAGTTTCGTCATGTGCCTTGTATGGATGTGGCTCTACCTGGACACAGAGGGCTGTTGAGCACATTTTAGTGACCTTAGCTTTTGCAGATTGGGGCAGAGTACCTGAGCAGTGAGTACTCAGTGCCCACTCCTAGATTCTTATATCTTGGCCTAACCTGCTAGAGGTCCCACTGCTCTGTCTCTGGCATGGTCAATGCCCACAGCGCATCCTAGGATGGGTACTGTAAAGTCCCAAATTAGAAGTGTCTTCGCAGCAGAGTGTCAGCTCTGACGCCAGCACATCTGGATTTGGAAGCATATGGATCTATCTTTAATCAACAACATAGCACAGCACTTCAGGCACATGTCAGAGAATTCAGCCATGAGATGACTTTAATCAAGCACTGCCAAAGGGCTGCCAAGATCATCATTTTTAGAACAGCGTACTTCAAACTAGCTGTGGAGAATGAACATTTAAAGAAATTCTTTGCTTACTCTTCAATCTCCAGTTCTACAGTGCATAATTATTACATAGCTAATACCACAAATGAGTTCCATGCCCTATCACCATAAGCAAGTGTGCTGGTCATGTGCAAGTCTTGCTGGTCAAGTCTGGTGGTTATGATAATGCTAAATTGCTATGGCAGTTTGTAAACTTCTCAATTTTTGTACCTAACTCACTGGGGACGGGTACCAGTTCATGAACCATACTCTCAGTAGCCCTGGAATCAAAATTAAACCTCTACTCACTTGCTCAGAAATGTCCATTGGCTCTCTTTTTCTAATAGATTTAAATATGGCTTACAAATCTCAGCATGGTTATTTGCCCCAGAGCATTTTACTTAACTCACTATTACAGCTCCCATCACGTTTACCAGTATTTTTCTGTTTACATATGTCTGCTAACTACACGTGTTCTCCTAGAGGGCAGCCACAGGGTAGTAAACATATGCATATCCCCAGCAACTAGCACCATGCTTGATAAATAAGAAGACCTCAAAAAGCTCATTTGAACACTTAGTCTATATTTATTAAGAACATGCCGTGGGGCAGGACCCATTCTAGGCACTAGAAATGTAGTGATGAACAAAACTGGCAAAATCCTTCCCCACATGGAACTTTAATTCTGTTGAGGGAGACAGAAAGCAAGTGAGATTTAAAAAAAAAAGTAAGATATGTAATTGTTTAGTTGGGGATAATTACTGAGGGGAAAAAACAAAGCAAGGGGAGAAAGTTATTGAAATTTTATAAATTTTTTCTACATGATAGAAAGTAGAGCCGAGTCAAAACACCTTCATCATCTGGTTGTAATAATATCGTTCTAGTGTCATCTCTCACCTCTATGACCACACACACTGAAATGCTCACAGAACCTGAGAACTTTCTTGAGTCTATTATTTCTCTCTGCAAAGCTTTCTCCCTTTTCTACTTAGAAAACACCAGCTTACCCTTTAAGACCCAGGTCAAATTTTATCTCTGAGAAACCATCCTTGACCCCGTGGGAGTGTGACAGTTAGCTACTCTCAGGCATTCTCAACATAACTGTAGCTTGGGCATAATTACATTGACTTTTGATTATTCGCCTGTGACAAGTTATCTGCAAGAGTCGGAAGGCAAAGGTCTTGTTTTTCTTCCTTTTTGAATTCCCAGCAGCCGATGTGGAGTCTGGGATATCATGGAAGCTCGATAAACATCTGTTGAAATAGATTCAAAGTAAAATAAGTTGAGAGAAGCTGTCTAACACATATAGGAACATTTGTTTCTTGGTTTTGTGAATTTTTTTCGGAAAATAACACACTTGGAGTATATTAGTTTAAATACCTACACTGATGTTTCCTGAATATAATATTACATTTTTGGAATATATGATGGCAAGATAAGAAATATCTTTTTAAAAACTCTTTCCACATCCTTGACATATTTAGCTCCCCAAACTGTAGATTTAAAGATACAAGTGATGATATTCTTCTGGAGCTCTGGTAAAAAATTATATATATATCTACATATATATGTAGATATATATATAATTGATATTTAGAGTGCTGCTTCTGTAATAGTAAATACACCATGTGATCTCCTATGCAGCATCTTTTAATTTCTCACAAGGACCCAGCAAGTTACTAATAGTTTAAATTTTCAGATGAGTAAACTGAGATTGGGAGTTCTTCTCTATTAACTGTAGGAAGAGCTATTATTCATCCAGCACTTACTAAGTATTGATCACTGTGCCAAACTCCTCAGACACATTATCCCACTTGGTTCTTCCATGGCCTAATCAAACACTTGAGAAATTGAGGATTAGAGAGTACACATGGTTATGCCCAAGAGCACACATTCAGAACTGTGAACCAGGCCCGGACAGTCTCGTCACCAGAGCCCACTTGCGTATCCACTATTCTGCTCTGCCTCATATTCAGGTAATATGTGTGAACGATGTTGGAATCAAGTCATTTGATCCAGAGGCCAAACTCTGTGTTGCACACTAAGGAGCATTCTTCAGTAATTCTTGTGGGTGGTCTGGGTTATCCACAGACTGGCCACTTCTTGTGCAAAGATTTACAAATACTAATGTGTACAATTTACTTAATATTAATTGATCCTTGTCTTATTTTTAAAAATATATTCTTAAAGTATGCTATTCACACTTAAAATAAGCACATGCCCAAGAACTGCACAACCTGATACATTTTCCCAAATTGAACACACTTATGTTGAATAAACAAAACATTGCCAGGACCCCAGAAGCTTCCTTGGTTTTCCAGTTTCCTTCCTTCACTCCCACTAAGGGCCACACACATTCTGACTTCCAACAGTATAGATGCATTTTGCTTGTTTTTCTACTTTATAAATGGAATCATTTTGTAATATTAATCTTGGTTATACCTAGGTATCATCACTTAGCCAACCCCCTTCGAGCATGCCTGCCTACCCAGAAATTCTGGGATATAGTGCAACAGACTCGAGGAAGCACTAGACTAAAAGTCAGCAGCCTCATGGTGCTGGACAGTCTGTCATCAACTCGATATCACAGAAGAGAAACTGCAGGCTCAATGGGTCCATAGTTATTCCTCCAAAATCTTGAGATTTTCAGTGGCTTCCAGGTAAGCCTGTGAGAAGTCCCCCAGCCCTCCATCTTTTTTTTTTTTTTTAAGATTTTATTTTTATTTATTTTTCCCCCCAAAGCCCCAGTAGATAGTTGTATGTCATAGTTGCACATCCTTCTAGTTGCTGTATGTGGGACGCGGCCTCAGCATGGCCGGAGAAGCGGTGCGTTGGTGCGTGCCCGGGATCCAAACCCGGGCCGCCAGCAGCGGAGCATGCACACTTAACCGCCAAGCCATGGGCCAGCCCCCAGCCCTCCATCTTTGGTGCAGCAGGCTGAGGTTGTTAGCAGTGGGTCCCCTGACTTTTGCTCCTCCAGCCCTAACAGCTGTGTGTGGGCCTCTAAGTTCCTATATTAATTGCCCTTCATACTTAGAATACATAGACTGGCAACCATTTTTATTGACCAAAATCTGATACTCTAATAGCATTACCTGAATTTTGTCATTCGTTAAGCTGATGATCACACATTTCACCTATTTTCACTTAAGTTTCCTAATCTCTAAATTGAGACAGTTGAATATGACAGCCTATAAGATTAATCCTAATTCTAATATTACTATATTTGTGATGATGAACTCAACTGTGTTCAGATTGGGAAGCCAGATAGTATAGTAGCAGTAAGGGCCTTAGCTTAAGACTGACTGTGTTTATGCCCCTGCTCCAATCCTGATTAGTTGCGTGAACTTGAAACAAGTTTCTCATCTTTGCAGAAGCCCTGTGTATTCATCTGTGAGAGTCATAAGTATTTGTTACTCACAGCAACGTTGAATAGGTCTAGTGATTGATAATTAGCAAACATTCAATAACTGTTTAATGCTTTCTATTCTTTCTGCTCTATTTCACTGAGAAGGTGCACGATACATTTAAGAAAGTGTAATTTAAATGGCAAAATAAATACAAATTTGCAATCAAAGAAGTATTTTTCAGTTATCTGAAAACTTCAACTTGTATGGAAGGTTTTCTCCCCCATGAGGTTGGAGGGATGTATGAGGTGTACTATACTCAATTGTGTTTATGTTCTGCAGAATATTACTCAGAATAGATTTCTTATATTGATTAACATAATATGCTGACACAGGGGACTAATTTTGATCATCTTAAGTTTATGTTATAAAGAACTTTAAGAAGTCAAAATTGGAGACATCCTAGAAGGCAGTTTTAGGACCTCCAGCCAATATGCACATCCAATGCATTTACCATCACCTTGCTGTCAAAAAGGTATGGGGAACTCTTGTAGCTTCTGTACAAAGATAGCAGAGTTAACAAGGTCATAGAAGTATTTATACTTTGACTATAGAGATGAAAACTTAATAGTAATACAAGAATTTCCACGCTGCATAAATTCCTTCCCTGCCTAAAGCCACGTTTAACACAAAACATTTAGAAAGAAAAATACACAAGATGATAGTATTAAATGAAAATTCATGTTATTTTAGTAAACAATATTAATTTTTTCTGTTGTTTTCATATTTTGCTTAATGTAGTAGACGAAGAAATAATTTTAATTCAAATGATTCTAGCTTTGTATTCATGAGTAAGCCACGTAAATTCTCTAAGCATCAGAAAATAGTTTTTAAAAGACAGGAACATAATACCTGCTTTATCAGTCAGAAAAGACTGGTGGTGCTGTAGTAACCAATGACCCTAAAGTCTTAGTGACTTATAATGATGAATGTGTAGTTCTTGCTCACGGTACATGCCCATCACAGGACATGTAGCGAAGGAGCTGATCATTGCAGTTTCCTTCAGCCTTGGCTGATGAAGCAGCTACTGTCCAGAACATTACCAGTCACTTGCCAGAAAGAAAGGAGAATGCAGAGAAAGATGACATGGCCCCAAATTGACACACGTCACTTCCTTTCTTGGTTCATTGGCCAAAACTAATCAGAGGTTCTCACCAAACTTCAGGTAGACGTGGAAATAGAATACTACCATGTCTCCAAAGGTAAAGAGAGAGAGCCAGAATATTCAGGAGCAGCCTTCATGAATCACCCCTGTTCCACAATCTTCACAGGATACTGGGAGGATTAAATGAGATAATTATGTATGTGAAAAGAGTTTTCAAATTATAAAGAATTATATAAATATAAGAGATAGGAATGTTGTCATTAATATAATTATTGGAAAATTGGAAAGCAGAATATAGGACTCCAGATCAGATCTCATTTCTTAAGGAGCTGAAATATTTTATGGGCTAAAAAATGTTGAGAACAGAGTACCTTATATGCTTATGGTCTTATACATTTATCTTGAGTCAAACTTTCTTTACCACCTTGTGCACTTAATAGTAATTCATGTTAGTATTCCATCCCTCAGATTAATTAGGACTTACAACTGTGACAACACTTTCCTCTCAGTGGTTCCATCATGAGAACTGCACAATGTTGATTATAACAGCTGGCATTTTATCATTTGTTTCACTTTGCAATTTTTACTTTCTAATTGAATACAATTTCTCACATATGTTAGCATGAAGCTCACATAGAAAATGAGGAACAAATAATGAACAAAGATTAAGACTCCACAATAGTTGACTTTTCTTAGGTTACAAATGACACAAGAGTCTGAGCAAGTTCAAAAGTTATTTGAATTTCATTTCTTCAGAAGAATATCAGGAAAGTATGCTTTTATTGCACAGATATGGTATTATCACATTGAAAACCCCAAATTATAAAGTAGATTATCCAAAAGTCTAAGAGTTAGAAGGTAATTTAAGAATATGTTCTAATCTTCCATAATCTACTATATTTTCTATGCAAATGAGAGAGAGAGAGAGAAAGAGCGAGCACATTCTTTGATGTTCTATAGTTGTAATCTACATTCTTGTGCAGCCTGCCCATATTTTATTTCTCTGATGTTTACTGTTTCTATTAACCACTTTTCCACTTATCTGAGCTAGTCTGAGTAGGTTTCTTTACTTTTCTTTGTTTTCTTTTTGTAAATGACCAAAATTTTTAGGTAGTCCTTATAAGCTTTGCTCTGCCTTTTCTGTTATAGCTTTGTGACATGTCCCTCTTTCTGATTCCCAACATGTCTTGTAAAAGCACAAATAGTCCACATTTCATAATTTACTGGACATTATCCGAAATCAACCAACAAATATGTATTAGATACCTATTCTGTGCATACACTGGCTGATCCCTGAGAAGATATAAGAGCAAAGAATCATCCTGGGGTCTTTTGGATAAATCAAGTGTATAATAATGGGATTAGTTCTAATAATAAAGGCAAGTTACTAGTTATAACAATAAAGGCATTTTCAAGCACCTACTAGGTATTCTAAAGGATTAAGCACTTTTTTTGTCTGTATTTCAATTAATTCCTACAATGACTGATGAGAAGAATATCATTCTCCTTTCTATTTTTTATATGTGAGGATACCCATGTTTGGATTGCTTAAGAAAGATGCTCCAAATTGCATATTATTCTATGATATAGCCTGGAAACCAGTTCTGTCTGACTCTAGAGTTTAAGCAAACTTCAAAGCTTGGGGACTGACATTCTTGACTTAAAAACAAGACATTCATACATTAAGATTAAACAATGAAGTATTAAAGAATAGTCTAATTCAACAATACTGAAGCATCACAATCCAGTTTGTAATCAGCAAGCATTGAAAACAATAAATTGTATTGCTTGTCCAAAAAGAACAAATGAATCACGATGATATGGAATTTTCTGTACAGACTTTATTAATGAGGGTTTTATTTATCTTACAGTAAGTGATCCCATCACTGAGGTGAATCAGACAAGTATACTGGGACTATGCTAGATTCAGGAAGCCTCAGGTTTTTTTTCTCATTTATCTGCTGTTCAATCTTGTGCCAGTTATTTATGTTGTCTGATCCTGTGTTTCCTGGTTTGTAAACTAGAAGTAATATAGCTTACCCTACCTATTACACAGAATTAATGAGATAATGGATGTGAAAACTGGAAACTCTCAAACTAGCGTAAGGAATATTTGTATTTCAAATAATTTGATCAAATGTCAAGGATTAGTAGGTGCTATGGACATTATCCCATTGCTTACTCTATGTTAGCTTTTCCAGAAAAAGGAAGTGGATTTTATGCTGTGGCATTTTAAAACCCAGGAGAGCCCTGGTTTCCTCAGAGCTGTTACTCCCAGTGTCCACTTGTCCACAGAGTCACTTTCACTTCTGGTGTCAGAGGGTAAGCTTTAAACACATACACATATCTGATTGGCAGAACTTTAGAGTCTAGATGATCAGCTGTGTTTTGTACTCCAGTGGCCACAACTTCCTAGGGTATATTGTTGATTCTTAAATTTTGGATGAATGAATATAGGTATGTATAAGTGCCTAGAGAGATGGAGGGATGTTGGCTGTCTGGATGAATGATGTGGAAAGATGGTTGAGTGCATGACTTGTGGGTGGCTCAGACACAGGAGCTGAGTCCATGATCTAGCCTTTCATTCCTTCATTCATTCACTAAAAAGTGTTGATTGCTCAGCCCAGGAAATCCATCACGATAAATGGAAAGACATATATGACATGGTCCTTGCCTTAAAAAAACTTAAGTTCTAGCACAGAAAAATATATAATCTAAGATAGAAAGACAGGTGAGTCTTGAAAGATGTGGATAAATATGAATAAAAATTCAAAAAGTTATAGATTTTTTGGAGGAGGGGATGAATTAAGGAAAGTTTGTAAAAAGGTTATATTACAAGAATAAATATTGCAGTTTCAAAGGTTTGAAGGGAAAAAGAGGGCAAAACCATGTTGGTCCAAATCCACTTGTGCTGAAGGAGATATTTGGCAGTGTGTGGTAGTTCCTCACCTTTCTATTAGTCAACTCCTGGAATTATCTCCCATTTCATGGTAACAAGCTTTAGTGGTAAGAGGACTTACATCTGGATCCTGTGTAAAACCTTTCACTGATGGCACAGATTAAGCAAGTTACTTAATCTCTTTAACCCTCACAAGTCTCATTAATGGGAATTACAATGCTTACTTTGTAGGAGCACTGTGCTCAGCTTAAAGTTCAAATTCAAGAGGTGTTTGCCTAATGAATGAATGATTACCATAAATGGAATTCAAGAACTGATGTGAGTATGTGTGTGTACAGGAAAATTAGGTAAACTCTGAAATCATTTTCAGCTCTTTGCTTCTAATTACGATATCATTTTAAATTTTGTTGTGCAATATTGGAATATTTTGACATTTGAGAGAAAGGGGCAGGAGAGAAAGTAGAGAAACAAGTTGTACAAAATGGCAATATTAAGTTACTTTGACATAGTACTTTAGAGTTTACTTGAGTGCCTCTTCAAACTTATTATTTTATATCAACCTCACAGGATCCTTTGGCAGGGACTCCTACATATTGGAAACAGTATAGAAACTTCACTGATGAGATAAATGTTCCATACTGGGGTTTTATGTGGAAGTATGCATTTTCAGAAATATGATGCATTAATATATTTAGCAATTGCATGGATAATCGACTATCTCTGAACTAAAATAACTCTCTCTATAAATAATCTGCAGTTTGGCAGGATTTTGTGCAGATGCCTCAGTACCCTCCTCATTATGTGTGTGTGTGCATTTATTTTTAACATTTGTATTTTTTATTGACTCTTCACGATTTTGGCAAGTCGAAAGGTTTGTGGTGGTTAGGAAACATGTGTTAGTATTGCAGTTGGTTTGAATGGAATTCTTTTGCCACTGATCAACCTACACCGTTTAGTTTCTGAGCTGCCACTCTCCAATGGATTACTATCACTCTAAAGCACGCTTGGCTGGTGGAGGAAATTATTTGAACTGTGCTGGAGACTTCAGTCAACAGTCCAGCAACCACACTGCTCCTTTGATTCTAAATGATCCATCTCAAACAACTTTATCACACGGAGTTCTTTTCTCTTATGTGATTTCCCTTAATAAGACAAGGGTACCCACTGAGAATCATCATCATATTAGATCCACTGCTCACATACCACCTCTCGTTGTACTATGACGGTCCCCGCCCCTCCTCCCCCTAGAGATTCTGGAGAGGAACGTCAGTCTTGTCAGTCTTCCCCTATAAAGTGATCAGGCAGAACAGCTTTAGTTTCCAGCTGAGGAATCTTAGAGTTCTCCTATGACAGTGTTTATGTCAGAATCAACTAGAAATCATCTCATATTATTGAGATTCTGATAGTGGAATCTCAATAATAGATTGAGACAAAGAGTTAAAGAGAAAAAGGTAAAGAGCTCTGACACGAATCTGGTTTAATGACTATAAATAAGTAACTAGGTCCCAAAATAAAAGTGTTTTCCTTTTTTAAAAAAATAACTAAATAAAATAGTCTTAAAGCATGTTTTGAAAAATAAAATCACCATGAAAATTGAACTATTTTCATTATTTAATGCTTCAATATTCTCCCCCACATATATGTTAACAGTATTATAAATTTTTATCCATGTACCTGTATGTATACATGTATGCTTTTGTGTTTGTGTGTATGTATAAAGCTCTTAGGAAGAATAGAGTTTGTCTAAGACTCCTAACTTGAAATTTTGTCTTGGTAGTTCATTGGGCATGCATTCTTTCATCTAATCCAATATCATCCAACTTTAGATAGAATATAGAGGTAAAAATGTAAGGAAATGAATGTCTGCATGGTTAATCAATCTCAAAAAATTCTTAGTACATGAGAATTACATGTAAAATATATAAAAAATATACAACATATATATAGTGTATATATATAATGTTTTTAAGTATATGTGTGTAGATATAGATATATATACACACAAGCCATATATATACATAGATAGAGTATTTAATGTTTCAATGTTGTCCCTCATGTATATGTTAACAATATTATAACCTTTTATCCATATATCTATGTGTAGATGTGCATGCTTTTATGTATACGTGTATGTATAAAGCTCATAGGAAGAATAGAGTTTGCCTAAGAGTCCTAACTTGATATATATATGTATATATATGGCTCTCATATGTTGAAATATATTTGAGACTTGTTTCTTGCTTTAACATCCCTAGGGAGATTTATACATACATTCATATATCAACTGCTCTGAGGTGTCCTGCAATAAAGAAATCCCTTTAATGTCATTTAATCTGGAGTGAGATATACTAAAAATTATTTGACCCTGAGTTATTTTTCCATGGACATGCATAACCACATTAGGTTCTTGTAGAAAGTGTGTTCTACTGTTCTTACTTTTGGAAGTATTGAGTTAGACACTTTTCTATAAATTTCCGCATTTACTTTTACAACATCTCCATGAGTTATTGTAGGGGCTATTCATTTTTTTTTTATTTTTGCTAAGCAAAACCTTTTTTTTCTGGCAAAACAATACCTTGAATTTCCTTTGGGGAAAAAAATCACTTTTCCTCACCCTCAGCATCAACTTTAGAGGCAGGCTTTATGTGATTGAATTGATTTATTCATTCAATAAAATGTATGGAGCTTTATCTGATATGCCAGGTACTTTTACAGATACTTGAGATATAGCTTCAAACAAAATAGACAAAAAAACATTGCCGTGATTGAATGTACAAAGAAACAAATGCATAAGTGAAATGTAGAGAAGATCAGATGATGATGAATGCTATGGAGAAAAAATAAAGCAAGGAGGGGGAATTGAATGCTGGGGGGGCACATAGTGGTTTCACCGCCCGTAGTAATTTATGGAGAGGCAAGGGATGAGCTCAGAATCCTGAGCTTCTTGTGCTCGAAATAAATAGTTAAAATAATAAGATTGGTTATGAGGTACTCAGTCAGTAAATATTTATTGAATGGCTGCCATATGCCAGGCGAAGTTTAGATATTGCAGATATGGAAGTTAATAAAAACGAAGATCTCTGATTTGATGGATACAGTGCTGTGCTGAAAAACGTTTGAGAACTCGCTCTTCATAAAATAAAAGGGACCTTGATTTGGAGCCTTTGCAGATTATTGTGATCTAAATAACCTACCGTGACAAATTGCAAGCTACCACTAGAATATACAGTTGGAAAGGGATGTAAATAATCAGCTCTTGCATGAAAGTAAGGACAGGCTCAGGTACACCACTGCAGGTCCCTTATAGTCTATCGTGTAAATAGAAATGTAGTAAATGATAAGTTAACACATGCCTTAGAAGGTAATAAGTGCCAGTGAACAAAAGAAGGTATAACAGCATAAGAGGGGATCAGAATGCTGCAGGGAGGAGGAGTAGAATGCAGTATTAAGTAGGGAGGCTGAAACTGACCTCACTTAGAAGGTGATATTTCAGCAAAGATTTTAAGAAGGTTAGAAACATAGATGATCAGATGCACGGGGCAAGACACCTAGAGTAAATGTTCTAAAATGGAATCACTTTTGGCTGTGTTGAGGGACAACCTGGAAGCCAGAATGGCTGGAGCATAATGAGTGAAGGGGAGAATATTAGATAAGGCAGGGGTACAGATCATGTGTAGTCTTGTAGACCACTGAGAGGAAATTTAGGTTTGACTCTCAGTTAAATTGGGAGCCATTTTAGAGTTTTGAGCACAGGAGTGACATGATCTGACTGTTACTTTAAAGAACTCTTCTAGTTGCTAGGCTGGGAATAAAGTACAGGCAAGGAAACCATTTAGGATTCATTCAAGTAGTTCAGACCAGGGTGGTAACAGTAGAGGTGGTGATAAGTAGTTGGATTCAGAATACATGTAGATGGGACAGCCAACAGGGTTTCCTGATAGGCTGGAGGTATCCTGTGAGAGGAAAAAAAGAGACTAGGGATGACTCCGAGATTTTTGGCCTGAGCACAGGGAAGGAGGTAGTTGCAATCAAAGGAGTTTGGAAGGGATTTGTGTGGTGGTGGGAGTGGTGGGACAGGATCAGGACATCAGTTTTAGAGTTGAGTTTGAAATATTTTTAGCACCCAAGAGTGGTTATTGAGTAAGTAAGAAGTTGGATACATGGCCTGGAGTTTGGGAGACAGGTCTGGGCTAAAGATAAGTATTTTTTGTCTTCTGTAAGTAGATGATTTTAAAGCCATGTATCTGGAAAAGATTGTCAAATGAATAAGTACAGATAGAAAAGAGAACCAGGAAATGTCCTTTAGTGTCTCTTACGAACTACACCACTGAGAGGTTAGGGCAAAGCAGAGGATTCTGCATAAGATACTGAAAAACATTGATGAGTGAAGTAAGATAAAAACCAGGAGACTGTGATGTCCTACAAGTCAAGACCATCAAGGAGGAGGGGGGACCAATTATTTCAAATGGTGCCAGAGATCAGGTAGCATGAGGTCTAAGAACAGACCAATGGATCTAGAAACGTGGTAATTACGTTAATATTTATAAGAATCATTTCAATGGACGGAGGGTGAGAAAACATTTTAGTGGGTCCAAGAGAGATAACAGGGAAAGAATCGATATCAGAGCAGACTTTAGAGCGAGCTTGTGATTCATACAGGAAGTTGTGGGGCCTTTCCAGGTGTACTTAGCATCTGGTACTGTCTATTTGGAGCTATCCTCAAAGGTGACTTGGCCCTGGGCAAGCGGAAGCATTATATAGAGAGGCAGGGGCTTCTGTGTTCTTTTGTGACTCCTGCTTTGAGATGGTAAGACTAGGGAGGGGTGGCCTTATATAGCACTTATGCATGAAACTCATTGGCTCTATTCTGACTGCTGCTGATAGAGATGCAAATGGGGCCAACTTACAGAAACATTAGAGACCTGTGTGACCACACAGGTATTTCATTTCTCCAGTCCAGTGATTAGATAACAAACCAGTGAGAGTCATGTTCCCATTTTTAGCTTACCTACTGGAGGAGAAATGCTCTCTTACTGCTGTATTTGAGTCTTCGGGAGTGGTGATACCTAGTTGGTACAGTGATATTAGGCTTGCCTGGGTAGAGCCTGAAGCTATAGAGGCCACCAAATGGATCCAATATAGAGCTAAGAGATGAGAAGAGGCTGTCTTCTTGCCATCATTAAATCTTGAAACCAGTCATGCTTTCAGCCTCCCATAGTTCTGATCACTTCATTTACCTAAGCTGATAAATTCCATTTTTTTTTTTTTTTATGAGGACGATTAGCCCTGAGCTAACATCCATTGCCAATCCTCCTTTTTCTGCTGAGGAAGACTGGCCCTGGGCTAACATTTGTGCCCATCTTCCTCCACTTTAAATGGAACGCCGCCATAGCACGGCTTGACAAGAGGTGCATCAGTGTGGGCCGGAGATCCAAACTTTGTGTTGCCGCAGAGGAGCGCTCACCTAACCGCTCCACCACTGCCACTGAGCCGGCCCCAATAAATTCCTTTTTTGATTTAAGTCAGTTCAAGTCAGATTTTTGTTTTCTCTTTTTAGAATTATTTTTTTGAGTTCATATTGGCTTAGACATGGTGTAAAATTCAAGTGTACTTTATTATATTTCAATTTCTGTATAGACTGCATCATGTTCACCACCAATAGTCTAGTTTTCATCCATCACCACACATATGTGCTCCTTTACCCCTTTCGCCCTCCCCCACCATATTCCACTCTGGTAACCATCAATCTGTTCTTCTGATCTATGTGTGTTTGTTTATCCTCCACATATGAGTGAAATCATATGGTATTTGTTTTTCTCTGTCTGGCTTATCTTGCTTAGCATATTACCCATAAGCTCCATCTATGTTGTTGTAAGTGCCACGATTTGTTGATTTGTCTTTTTTATGGCTGAGTATTCTGTTGTATATATATACCACATCTTCTTTATTCATCCATTGATGAGCACTTGAGTTGCTTCCATGTCTTGGCTGTTGTGAATAATGCTGCAATGAACATAGGGGTGCATATATCTTTTTGGATGATTGATTTCATATTCTTTGGATAAATACCCAGTAGTGGAATAGCTGAATCATGTGGTATTTCCATTTTAAGTAGTATGGAGGAATCTCCATACTGTTTTCTGTAGTGCCTGCACCAGTTTGCGTTCCCACCAGCAATGTATGAGGTTTCCCTTTTCTCCACATCATCTCCAACACTTGTTATTTCTTTCTTTTTTTTTTATCGCAGTAACATTGGTTTATAACATTATATAAATTGCAGGTGTACATCATTATATTTTGGTTTCTGTATAGATGACATCATGTTCACCACCCAGAGATTAATTACAATCCATAATCACATCCATGTGCTTAATCAGCACTTTCGCCGTCCTCCCATTCCCCTCCCCCTCTGGTAACCACCAATCCAATCTCTGTCTCTGTGTGACCTTTTGTTGTTGTTTTTATCTTCTACTTATGAGTGAGATGATACTGTATTTGACTTTCTCCCTCTGACTTATTTTGCTTAGCATGTTACCCTCAAGGTCCATCCATGTGGTCACAAATGGCTGGATTTCGTCATTTCTTATGGCTGAGTAGTATTCCATTGTGCATATATACATCTTCTCTATCCATTCATCCCTTGATATGTCCTTAGGTTGCTTCCAAGACTTGACTATTATAAATAATGCTACAGTGGACATAGGGGTGCATGTATCCTTATGCATTCATGTTTTCATGTTCTTTGGATAAATACCCAGCAATGGAATAGCTGGATCGTATTGTAGTTCTATTCTTAATTTTTTGAGGAATCTCCATACTGTTTTCCATAGTGGCTGCACCAGTTTGCATTCCCACCAGTCGTGTATGAGGGTTCCTTTTTCTCCACATTGTCTCCAACACCTGTTGTTTCCTGTCTTGTTATTTATAGCAGTTCTGACGGGTGTGAGATGATATCTTGTTGTAGTTTTGATTTGCATTTCCCTGATAGTTAATGACGTTGAACATCTTTTCATGTGCCTGTTGGCCATCTGTATATCTTCTTTGGAGAAATGTCTGTTCGTATCCTCTGTCCATTTTTTGATCCGGTTGTTCATTTTTTTTGTTGTTGAGTTGTATGAGATTTTATGTATTTTGGAAATTAACCCCTTGTTGGATATATGATTTGTAAATATTTTCTCCCATTTGGTGGGTTATCTTTTCATTTTGTTGATGGTTTCCTTTGCTGTGCAGAAGCTTTTTAGTTTGATGTAGTCCCATTTGTTTCTTTTTTCTATTGTTTCTCTTGCCCGGTCAGACGTGGTGCTTGAAAATATGTTGCTAAGACCTATGTCAAAGAGCATACAGCCTATGTTTTCTTCCAGAAGTTTCATAGTTTCAGGTCTTATATTCAAGTCTTTAATCCATTTTGAGTTAATTTTTGTGTATGGTGTGAGGTAATGGGCTACTTTCATGTTTTTGCATGTGGCTGTCCAGTTTTCCCAACACCATTTGTTAAAGAGACTTTCTTTTCTCCATTGTATGTTCTTGGCTTCTTTGTCGAAGATTAGCTGTCCATAGATGTGTGGGTTTATTTCTGGGCTTTCAAGTCTATTCCTTTGATCTGTGTGTCTGTTTTTGTGCCAGTACCATGCTGTTTTGGTTACTATAGCTTTGTAGTATATTTTGAAATCAGGGAGTGTGATACCTCCAGCTTTGTTCTTTTTTATCAGGATTCCTATAGCTATTAGGGGTCTTTTGTCGTTCCATATAAATTTTAGGATTCTTTGTTCTATTTCTGTGAAAAATGTTGTTGGAACTTTGATAGGGATTGCATTGAATCTATAGATGGCTTTAGGAAGTATGGACATCTTAACTATATTAATTCTTCCAATTCAAGAGCATGGAATACCTTCCCATTTCTTTGTGTCTTCTTCAATTTCTTTCAACAATGTTTTCTAGTTTTCAGTGTACAGGTCTTTGATCTATTTGGTTAAGTTTATTCCTATGTATTTCATTCTTTTTGTTGCAATTGTTAACGGGATTGTATTCTTAATTTCTCTTTCTGCTACTTCGTTGTTAGTGTATAGAAATGCAACTGATTTTTGTATGTTGATTTTGTATCCTGCAACTTTACCATATTCGTTTATTACTTCTAAAAGTTTTTTGGTGGATTCTTTAGGGTTTTCTATGTATAAAATCATGTCATCTGCAAATAGTGACAGTTTCACTTCTTCTTTTCCAATTTGGATCCCTTTTTATATCTTTTTCTTGCCTGACTGCTCTGGCTAGGGCTTCCAATACTGTGTTAAAAAGGAGTGGTGAGAGTGGGCATCCTTGTCTGGTTCCTGTTCTTAGAGGGACAGCTTTCAGTTTTTCACCATTGAGGATGACATTAGCTGTGGGTTGTCATATATGGCCTTTATTATGTTGAGGTACTTTCCTTCTATACCCATTTTATTCAGAGTTTTTATCATAAATGGATGCTGTATCTTGTCAAATGCTTTCTCTGCATCTAATGAGATGATCATGTGTTTTTTATTCTTCATTTTATTAATGTGGTGTTATTATGTTGTTTGATTTGCGAATGTTGAACCATCCCTGCATCCCTGGAATAAATCCCACCTGATCATGTTGTACAATCTTTGTAATGTATTGTTGTATGAGATTTGCTAGTGTTTTGTTGAGGATTTTTGCACTGATGTTCATCAGTGCTATTGGCCTGTAATTTTCTTTTTTGTGTTGTCCTTGTCTGGTTTTGGTATCAGGGTAATGTCGGCTTCGTAGAATGAGTTAGGGAGCTTCCCCCCCTCAATTTTTTGGAAGATTTTGAGAAGGATAGGTATTAAGTCTTCTTTGAATGTTTGGTAGAATTCACCAGGGAAGCCGTCTGGTCCTGGACTTTTTTTGGGGGGGAGGTTTTTGATTACTGTTTTAATCTCCTTACTGGTGATTGGTCTATTCAAATTCTTTATTTCTTCTTGATCAAGTTTTGGAAGGTTGTATGATTCTAAGAATTTAACCATTTCTTCCATATTGTCGAATTTGTTGGCATATAGCTTTTCATAGTATTCTCTTATAATCTTTTGTATTTCTCAGGTGTCCGTTGTAATTTCTCCTCTTTCATTTATGATTTTACTTATTTGAGACTTCTCTCTTGTTTTTTTGGTGAGTCTAGGTAAAGGGTTGTCAATTTTGTTGATCTTTTCAAAGAACCAGCTCTTGTTTCTATTAATTTTTTCTAGTGTTTTTTTTTTTTTGTCTCTATTTCATTTATTTCTGCTCTGATTTTTATTATTTCCCTTCTTCTACTGATTTTGGGCTTTGTTCTTCTTTTTCCAATTCGTTTAGGTGCCTTGTTAGATTGTTTATTTGAGATTTTCTTGTTTGTTGAGATAGGCCTGTATTGCTATAAACTTCCCTCTTAGAACCACTTTTGCTGTATCCCATAAATTCTGGCATGTCATATTTTCATTTTCATTTGTCTCCAGGTATTTTTTGATTTCTCCTTTGATTTCTTCATTGACCCAATAGTTGTTCAGTAGCATTTTGTTTAATCTCCACATATTTGTGGCTTTTCTGATTTTCTTCCTATAGTTGATTTCTAGTTTCATACCGTTGTGGTCAGAAAAGATGCTTGGTATTATTTTAATCTTCTTAAATTTATGGAGACTTGTTTTGTGGCCTAATATGTGATCAATCCTGGAGAATGTTCCATGTGCATTTGAAAAGAACATGTATTCTTTGGTTTTTCGATGGAATGCTCTCTATATATCTACTAGGTCCATCTGTTCTAGTGTGTCATTTAAGGCCAATGTTTCCTTATTGATCTTCTGTTTGGATGATCTATCCGTTGGTGTAAGTGGAGTGTTAAAGTCCCGTACTATTATTGTGCTACTGTCTATTTCTCTTTTTATGTCTGTTAATAATTGCTTTATATATTTAGGTGCTCCTACATTGGGTGCATAGACATTTACAAGTGTTATATCCTCTTGTTGGATAGTTCCCTTGATCATTATGTAATGCCTTTCTTTGTCTTGTTTAACAGTTTTTGTTTTAAAGTCTATTTTGTCTGATATGAGTATTGCTACTCCAGCTTTCTTTTCATTGCCATTTGCATGGAGTATGTTTTTCCATCCCTTCACTTTCAGTTTGTGAGTGTCTTTAGGTCTGAAATGTGTCTCTTGTATGCAACATATATGTGGGTCTTGTTTTTTTATCCAGTCAGCCACACCATGCCTTTTAATTGGAGCATTTATTCCATTGACATTTAAAGTAGCTATTGATAAGTGTGTACTTACTACTGTTTTTTAACTTTATTTTTCCTCAGTGTTTTAGTAGTCCTTCTCTGTTCCTTTATTCTTCTCTTGCTCTCTTCCCTTGTGGTTTGATGGTTTTCTGTAGTATTATGTTTGGGTTCCTTTCTCTTAGTTTTTTGTGTATTTATTATAGGTTTCTGGTTTGTGATTACCATGGGGTCCATATACAGAATTGACGGTCTCTTTAGTTTGACCTCTGTCTGAAAGCTCTACTCTTTAACTCCCCTCCTCTCACATTTTATGTTTTTGATATCATATCTAACCTCTTTTTTGTGCATTTGTATCCATTACCCTCTTATCACGGAAATAGATAATTTTTCCTATTTGTGGTCTTCTCTTTTCCCCTTAAATATGTCCCTTTAGCATTTCTTGTAGTACTGGTTTCTTGGTGACAAACTCCTTTAACTTTTGCTTGTTTGGGAAACTTTTTATGTCTCCTTCCATTTTGAATGATAACCTGGCTGGGTAGAGTATTCTTGGCTGTAAGTTTTTTCCTTTTAGCACTTTAAGTATATCATGCCACTCTCTTCTAGCCTGTAAGGTTTCTGCTGAGAAGTCAGCTGATAGCCTTATGAGGTTTCCTTTGTATGTAACTTTTCTTTCTCCTGCAGTTTTTAGGATTCTCTCTTTAACTTTAATTCTGGACATTTTAATTATTATGTGTCTTGGTGTGGGCCTTTTTTGGTTTATCTTGTTTGATGCTCTCTGTGCTTCCTGTACCTGGATGTCTGTTTCCTTACTTAGGTTAGGGAAGTTTTCATCTATTATTTCTTGAAATACATTCTCTGCCCCTTTGTCTCACTCTTCTCCTTCTGGGGCACCTATAACACAGATGTTAGTGTGCTTGATATTGTCCCAGAGGTCCCTTAGACTGTCCTCATTCTTTTTAATTCTTGTTTCTTTTACCTGTTCAGCTTGGGTGATTTCTTCTAGTCTTTCGTCCAGCTCACAGATCCATTCTTCTGTATCCTCTATTCTGCTTTTGAGTCCCTTTAGTGAATTTTTCATTTCCAGTATTGTAGTCTTCATTTCTGATTGGTTCTTTTTTATATCTTCCATTTCTTTGTTGACATTCTCATTGAGTTCATCCATTCTTCTCCCAAGATCAGTGAGCACCCTTAACACTATTTGTTTGAACTCTCTGCCAGGTAGGTTGCTTATTTCTGTTTCACTTAGTTCTTTTTCTGGGGTTTTGTCCTCTTCCCTTGCTTGGAATATATTCCTTTGCCTCCTCATTTTGCATCTTTCCCTGTGCTTGTGTTTATGTATTAGGTAGGTCAGCCATGTCTCCTGCTCTTGGAGAGGTGACCTTATGTAAGTGATGCCTTATGAAGCCCGCAGTGTGCTTCCCTCAGTTCTGAATGTTCCAGGAGTGACCCCTATGTGGGCTATGTGTGTCCTTTTGTTGTGGCATGGTTGCTCTCCCTATAGGTGTCCAGGGAGGCTGAGCTATGCTTCTGGCCAGCTGTTCTAATGCTCAGCTGCGTGTAGTTGTTGTGGGCCCTTCAGTCTCTTTATTGGGTGTGGGGAGCCCTAGCACAGTTGGCTTCAAGTTCTAATAGCATATTTATGTTGCAGTATTTCTTTTAAGTGAGTAGGCTCCCAGTGTGGCTGGTTGTTAGGCTCAGGGCCTTACAACTGCTGTAAGCCTCCAGCCTTTAGGTCTCTTGTCAGCTCTCTGAGGATTGCAGCTGGGTGGGGCTGGCCTCAGGCACTGGAGCACCCAATTGTTTCAGGCTTTGGAAGGTGGGGCAAACTCCCTATATGGGTTTTTGAGAAGCACAGGTCTTCTGCAGCTGACAAGCCCTGCCACCCACAGGTCCATACACACAGTCAACACAGTCCTGCCCCATGTGTGTGCCCCGACCTCCTGAAGTGGACCCAGTCTCTCCAAGGCAGGCGCCCCACACACTCCACCACCCCCTCACACTCTTCCCCCTCTCCTTGTGCATGCCCCGCCCCACTGAAGTCGGCCCAGTCACCAGGCTGCAGAGAATCCAGTCACCAATCTATGCAGGCCCACAAGTTGCCTGAGGGCTTGTTGTTGGGTGGGGCCAGTCCCTAGGGTGCGCTGCCTGCCCTGACTGAGCTGGATTAAATTGGTGCTCTAGTGGGTGGGGCAGATCTTGGGCTAGCAGGCCCCAAGGAGAACTCCAATGGCCTCTGCCAGTGTCTGTGTCAGCACGCCCACACCAGGTGACAACAATGGCTGCCGCCAATGTTCCAGTCCCTGGAGAGAGCTCACCACTCACTGGGATGCACTCAGGGCCTATCAAGTGAGTCTCTTTTCACCAAAGCACTGTGTACCTTTCTTTCTGGTGATTTAAGTTGCTTTCTGAAATGGGTGAATTTGTGCATGGGCCCTTTAAGAACCAGTTTTAATTTCTTTGTGAACCAGCTTTTCTGGGGGTACTCTCCAATGTTTTAGTAGCAGGTAAAGCCCAATATTATGCCACTCATCTCAATTGCGCTTGGTCCACAAAATGCCCACAGCAGGGGCCCTCCCGGCTCAGGGCCCCACGCCTCCAGGGAGGGCTGCGTACCTTTGGGCTGCTCCCAGGCGGCTGTGAAGTGCTGCAGCTTGTGAAGTTGGCATTTTTTCTCCCCAGAAGGGAATTTCTGCCTCTTCCACCTCAATTAGGATTGTCGTTTGTTGCAGGAGTTCCTCTTATCCAGTTTTAAGTTCTCTCTCAGGGGTAATTTTTCCACGAGTAGTTGTAAATTGGCTGTGTCTGTAGGAGGAGGTGAGTTCAGAGTCTGCTTATGCCGCCGTCTTGACTCCTCTCTGCTAAACCATTTCTGCATCCTTGGAATAAATTCCACTCGATTGTGGTGTACAATCCTTTTAATTTATTGTATTCAATTTGCTAATATTTTGTTGAGGATTTTTGCATCTACATTCATCATTGTTTGGCTTGGCTTGTAATTTTCCTTTTTTGCATTGTTCTTGTCTGGTTTTGGCATCAGGGTAATGTCAGCCTCATAAAATGAGTTAGGAAGCATCCTGTCCTCTTCAATTTTTCAGAAGAGTTTGAGAATGATAGTTATTAAATCTTTGAATGTTTAGTGGAATTCACCAGAGAAGCCATCTGGTCCTGGACTTTGGTTTTTTGGGGGGATTTTGATTACTGTTTCAATCTGTTTACTTATGATTAGTCTATTAGGATTCTCTATTTCTTCTTGATTCAGCTTCAGGAGGTTGTATGATTCTAAGAATTTATCCATTTCTTCTAGGTTATCCAATTTATTGGTGTACAGCTTTTCATAGTATAATCTTATAATCCTTTGTATTTCTGTGGTATCTGTTGTAATTTTTCCCCTTTCATTTCTGAATTTGTTTGTGTCTTCTCTCTTTTTTTCTTACTAAGTTTGGCTAAGATTTTGTTAATTTTGCTTATCTTCTCAAAGAACCAATTCTTAGTTTCATTGATCCTTTCTATTATTTTTTTAGTCTTTAGTTTGTTTATTTCTGCTCTGATTTTTATTATTTCCTTCCTCCTACTGACTTTGGGCTTTGTTTGTCCTTCTTTGTCTAGTTCTTTTAGGTATAGTATAAGATTGTTTATTTGAGATTTTTCTTGTTACTTGAGGTAGGCCTGTATTGTAATGAATTTCCCTCTTAGAGTCACTTTTGCTGCATCCCATAAGTTTTGGTATCTTGTGTTTTCACTTTCATTTGTCTCCAGGTATTTTTTTGTTTCTCCTTTGATTTCTTCATTGATTCAATAGTTGTTCAGTAGTATATTGTTTAGTCTCCACATATTTATGAGTTTTCCAGCTTTATACTTGTAGTTGATTTCTAGTTTCATAGCATTGTGGTTGGAAAAGATGCTTGATATGATTTCAGTGTTCTTAAATCTACTGAGGCTTGCTTTGTTTCCCAGCATATGGTCTATCTTTGAGAATGTTCCATGTGCACTTGAAAAGAATGAGTATTCTGCTGTTTTTAGATGGAATGTTCTATATGTATCTATTAAGTGTGTCTGATCTAATGTTACATTTAAGGTCACTGTTTCATTGTTTACTTTCTGTCTGGATGATCTATCTGTTGACATAAGTGGAATGTTAAAATCCCCTACTATTATTATGTTGCTGTCAATTTCTCCCTTGAGGTCTGTTAATAGTTGCTTTTAGTACTTTGTTGCTCCTGTGTTAGGTGCATATATATTAATAAGTGGTATGTCTTCTTGGAGGAACATCCTTTTTGTCATTATATAACGCCCAGCTTTGTCTCTTGGTTTTTTTGTCTTGAAGTCTGTTTTTTCTGACATAAATATGGCTACTCCCACATTTTTTGCTTGCCATTTGCTTGGTGTATCATCTTCCATCCCCGAACTCTGAGCCTATGTTTGTCTTTAGAGCTGAGATGTGTTTCCTGGAGGCAGCATATTGTTGGGTCTTGTTTTTTAATCCATTCAACCACTCTGTGTCTTTTGATTGGTAAATTCAGGCCATTTACATTTAGAGTGTTTATTGATATGTGACAGCTTAATATTGTCATTTTATCTTTTGTTTCCTGGTTGTTCTATATTTCCATTGTTACTTTTTCTTTGTATTTCTGTCTACCATTTCAGTTTGGTAGTTTTCAGTGATGTTTTTCCCAGTTTTCTCTTTATTTATGATTTGTGACTCTGCTATGATGCTTTGTTTTGTGGTTACCATGAAGTTTGTATAAAAAATCTCATAGATAAGATAGTCCTTTTTCTGATAGCCTCTTATCTCCACTAGCCTCTGTGGGTTCCATCCCTTTTCTCTTCACCATCTATGTTTTTGTTGTAACAAATTATTCTACTTTGTGTTTTGAGTTTGTGACCAAATTGGAGTGGTTATAGTTATTTTTGATACTCTTTTCCCCTTTATCTTTTATGTTATAATTAAGTGTTTACTAACCTATGCTGATATAGAGCTGAAATTTTCTGATTCTGTCTATTTATGTCCTTGCTCAATGTTTTGTAAACCTCTGGTTTTTTGTTTCGGGTAGGAGAGTACCTTCCAACATTTCCTGTAAGGCAGGTCTGGTGGTGATGAACTCCCTCAGTTTTTCTTTGTCTGGGAAATCGTTTATTTCTCCATTGTATCTGAAGGATATCTTGCTGGATAGAGTATTCTTGGTTGATAGTTTTTGTCTTTCAGTATTTTGTATATATCACTCCACTTTCTCCTAACCTGTAGTGCTTCTGCTGAGAAATCCGCTGAAAGCCTGTTGGGGGTTCCTTTGCAGGTCATTTTCTTCTCTCTTGCTGCCCTTAATGTTTTCTGTTTGTCATTGACTTTTGACAGTTGTAATGTTATATGCCTTGGAGAAGGTCTTTTTGCGTTGAGGTAGTTAGGAGTTCTATTAACTGCATGTACTTGGGTCTCTAGTTCCTTCCCCAGGTTTGGGAAGTTCTTGGTTATTATTTCTTTGAATAATCTCCCTGCTCCTTTCTCCTTCTCTTCTCCTTCTGGGATACCTATTATACTTATGCTACATTTCCTAATTGAATCAGATGGTTCTCAAAGAATTTATTCATTTTTTTCTTTTTAAATTTTAGTTCTCTCTCCTCCTCCACTTGAATCATTTCTAGATTTGTATCTTCAAACTCACTAATATAATCTACTTCAAGCTCACCTGGATATAATCTGTTCTATTTTTAATGTTTTCTATGTTATTTTTCATCTCATTAATTGTGTTCTTCATCTCCAGAATTTCTGTTCATTTTTTTTTTTTTTAGAATTTCAATCTCTTTGGTGAAGTACTCCTGTTCACTAATTTTACTCCTGAGCTTATTGAACTGTCTTTCTGAGTTTTCTTGTAATTTGTTTAGTTTCCTTTTTTTTATTTTATGAGGAAGATCAGCCCTGAGCTAACATCTGCCAATCCTCCTCTTTTCTACTGAGGAAGACTGGCTTTGAGCTAACATCCATGTCCATCTTCCTCCACTTTATATGGGATGCTGCCACAGCAGAGGGCGCACATTTAACTGCTTGCACCACTAGGCTGGCCCCCTGTTTAGTTTCTTTTTGACAGCTATTTTGAATTCTCTGTCAGTTGGATTATAATCTTCTTTTACTTCAAGTTTAGTTTCTAGAGAGTTGTCATTCTCTTTCTGTTTTGCCAGGTACTGTAGTTCTTCAAGAAGCTTGATGAGTTGATCCTCTGTTGGTGCATTTGTGATAGTAACCACGTTTCTTATTTGGATACACGTTTGGTTACTTTTGTTCTGAGCTACTTCTGATTGTATTTGAGACCCTGTACTTTCCACCCTCCACTGCCTCTGCAAGAGGCATCTTCAGTGCCCTCCTTGTGACTCTGAGATTGCTGGTGCCTTGCTGCTTACAATATTGCTGCAGTCTTAGGTCACTGGGGTCACTGGGCTGTGAGCTCTTCTGTTGCTTCCAGGGTTGCCTGTGTCTCGTGTTCTTCCACTGGCTCTCCATGCACTCTCCATAGGCTTGGATGCTGCTGCTCCATGCACCACCTCTGTTACTGTTCCCCAGGTTGTCTGGGGGTTCTGGTTTCACCACTGTCAGGGGTGCTGGGTTCATGGGTGTTGCTGTTGCTGCCAGGGGCCCAGGGGCCCGGGAACTTGTATGCAGTGCCCACTGCTTGTGGAGCCAGTGTTGGGGGTGCTGCCACTGGGGACTGGGTCACTAGTTCTGCTGTGGTTTCTGAAGCCTCTGGTTGCAGGTCTCACCTGCCACTGCTGGGGAGGGGGGAGCAGGAGATAAGCAAGGAGAAGTTGTGGTTGCTGCTTGCTCATGCAGCCTTTGGTCTCTGGCACTAACCAGTTTGTTCTGAAAACTTAGATCAGGGTGCCTGCCTCAGCTGGGAAAATCTGAATTTTGCATATTATCCTCACTGTTGGAAAGACCTGGCCACTACCAGGGAGGCAGCAGGGACGCCCTTGCTGGATCTGCTGGGGGACAGGCAGGGAGAAAGCTATGCCTATTTTTTCTGCCCCTGCAGCATCTGCTCACAGGTGTACATGCCGGTACAACTGGAGGATGGGTAGGATGCCTGTTTTTGCTTCCTCCATGTCTGCTTGCTATATTGCAAGCCACAACGCCTGCTGTTTTTGCTCCTGCAGTGACTGCTCACAGGTGTGCCTGTCAGTGTGAAGATCTGCACCATGGATCGGTGCTGCTGGGGTAGGGGGAGGTGGCTGCTTCCATAGTTCATTGCCTCCCAGATGTCCAGTCTACCCACTTTCAGATGTATAGATGCATGTATCTCTTAGGCATCCTGCTGTGCTGTGTAGGGAATCCTTTCTTTGTCATTGGATATCTAATTACTTATAAGTTAGAGGGGAGAGAAAAAAGGAATAACTCACTCCTCCAAGATGCTGATATTACCACCTTAAGTCAGATTTTCTGTCAAGGTTTCTAACTTAGCCAGATAGGTATTATCACCACATTGGTACAGATTGGTCTCATTGGTACAGTTAAGAACACTGAGGCTTATTTTTCAGTGAATGACTAAATGCCCAGGATCACACAACTAGTGAATGAAACCAGCTGTGTCTCAAAGCCATTTACTTTCCCTATTCCACCGAGGAAAAAATGTTCACTGAGTTAGGGGAAAAAAATAGCTAAAGAAAAGAGATGAAAACTAACTTCCAAAGAGTCTACAATTGGAAGGGACTTTCATGATTATTTTTCTGATCCCCTTATGAGGAAACTGCACCCTAGAGAGATGGGAATAGCATGGCCAGGGTCAGAGGGAGAGGGTTTAGCCAGCAAAGGAAAAATTGTGCTCAGTTTCTGATTCTGCACCCAAGCTTCAAGCTTCCTTCAACTCCACATGATACTGCAGACAAAAAAAAGCAAACAAATAAAAATAAATAAAAAACAAGAGTTAGACAATTGAGGTGAGGGAGAAAGAGTAGTGCTTGAATAGCACTTAAGAAGAAACTCTAGAAAATTGAATTAGGACACAAGGACAACTAAAGTAGAATCCATATCTCCTCTACATTAGTGTTAAGAAGATGTAGGACATTACAAATGTTTAGGTAAATAGCTGAGGATAACGTGTGTCATGAGAATTTGGGGTCTTATTAAGAAATCCAATGGAGGGTAAATCCTACTTAATGGTGCTCCCTAAAGAAGAACTGACGCAAAACTGGGGAGAGAAGAGATCACTCTTAGCCTTAGCCAATCAGTTCACGGCAATTTGAGGGAAGAACAGCAGGAAAACTAGACAGGTAAGCTATATGAAGGGAGAAGGGAAAGGTTAGTTAATAAAAGCATATTTTTGAGTATCCACTATCTGCTAGTATTTTGTGGGATATCTATAACTTACAAAGAATCAGATTATCTAGTTGATACCTCAGAAAATAAATAAATAAACAAATAAAGCAACAAAGAAGAGGAAGGCATAGTCATCTAATGTAAATATATAAAAAAAATCTTACTAATAACAACTCATTTCACTTATCAATGGCTATATAGTATAACATGGAAAGTACGTAGTAGGAGGGTCTGAATTAATTGGAAGAGAGTTATTGATCAACTGGTCTGTTCTGGTGATCTCAAGGTGATGTGAATACAGCTGTGCTCCATGCTGTCTCTGGGTCTAGTACTCTTGAACAGAAGTTAACACAAATTATACCATGTGGTCCTCATAACTCTCCTGCTGTGGCCAATTATTATTTTTTCTTCTAAGCAAACCTTCCTTCACTTCAGAAGAGTATCCTCTACTTTTGGTAAATTGCTCCAGCCCCACTTCAGCCTAATAGCTCCAGAAGACACTGCCCATCACAATGTACCACTCTACTAACTCTGGGGAGAGAAAAAGTAAGACAAATTGGGCCAGAGACCTCCCTTAGGATTTTTGAGTTACAGGTAATAGAAGAGTGGATGTCTCTACTTGGTGGGTAAAGCAAAAGATGTGAACTTTGAAGCTCTTTGATACTTGTCTCAACTCCCACTCTCCACATGTAGAAGGGGCTTGTCTACCATCAGAAATATGAAGTCAACATTCAGAGAAAGGCACAATGACAGTGAGACAATCCTGAAGGTTTTCTGACCCCTGGCTTGGGTTGTCTACAAGGCTAGTTTCTTCCATTGTTCTGTGGCTTGAATACATAAGCTTATAAAATCCATCGTTGTCCTAAAGGAGTTGTTTTGGTTTCTGTCATTTTCAACCAGGAAAGTCCGAGTGAGGCAAACACCAGAGGGTAGATGTGGCCTTTTCCATGCTATGGCTGTGGGAACCAAGGCTCAGTGAGGCTGGTTAACCTGCCCAAAGTCACTCCTTTTTCCTGTTTTATGTACTTAGAGGTACCATCTCAGCTACCCACATGGTCAACTCCTCCACTTTATTGAGAAATCTTCTGAAACATCACCTCTTCAGAGTTGATATTACTGATCACCCTATTTAAAGTAGCACCCTCTAGTCCTCATCTCTGCAACTCTTTTCATTTACCCTTCACTGTTATTCTTCACAACACTTATCCCTTTATCCCGTCCTTAACTTAAATAATATAATCATTTTTTTTCTTTTAATCATCTGTTGTTCCCCCCGCCCCCTAATATGAACTCAGAACTCAGATTGTCTTATTTACCAGTATATCCCCAGAACCTAAAATGAATATATGTCAATAAATATTTTTGAATAACTGAAGGAATAAACATATTAATTATTTAAATGGTAGAGTATTTTGCTCTGATCTGCTACTTGTGTTTTTACTTAATAACAATCGGAGATTATTAGCTTTGATAGTTATTTCTTATTCATTGTAATTATTCATTGTAATGAAGAGTATTCCGTCATATGAATGTAACATAATATATTTAATCACTTCTCTTTAGATAGATCTCCTAAACTTTTGTTCTTAGGGGAAAAAAGGTTGCAAATAATCTCATTTTTATACATTTTGTAATCATATGTAAGTCTAATTATAGACTAAATTGATAAAAAATCGAATTTGTGGGTCAGAAAGTATGGACATTGATAGTTGTCACTTTGACCTCCTGTCAAGATTGTAACAGTTTATATTCTAACCACCAATAAAAGAGAGTGCTCAACACCTCGCCATTATACTGCTATCAAACGTTTTTGCTCTTTCTCAATCTGAGTGGTGAAAAATGATGTATTATTGTAGCTTTATTTTTGCAATTCTGTTATGAATGAAATCTAGTGTCTTTTTACGTTTCATGACTGGCTGTGTTTTCTCTTCTATGAAATTTTGTTTTGCTGACTATTCTCATGAGCTGGTGGTGTTTTCATATTAATTTTTATTTATTATACATTAAGAAAACAAGACCTTCATTTGTGATATGTGCTGCAAACTTTCAATCCAAACTTTTGTTTGAATTTTTACTTTATTTTATTTTTGTCTTGGAAAATGTTTTATATTCTCTATATTGTCATTTAGAAAATTTTACAGCTCTGGCTTTCATCATTACTGAAAATATATTCTCCATAGGATTTCTGGGGGGAAAAAAATCCTTCTAAGTTCTTATTTTTTTAGGATCATTTAAATTCTTAACTCATTCTTGTTATTTTTCCTTTTTTCATTTATATAAAACATCATATGCCTTCAACTTTACACCATAAACATGAGAAAGGAAGGCATAGTCTATCCCTTCAGGGATTAGAATTCAATGACATCAAAATAACTAAATAAAGTGTTAAGTTTTACATGTTGTTTTTTTACATGCTTCTATGTCAAACACTGAAGGAAGTGAATTAAATGAATAATATATTCCTATTTCTTTCCCTGGTATTTCCTATAGTTTTCCTATATTGATGTTGGTGATATATTCTGAGCTGAGCATATAGTATTTAAATTTCTTGACCTCTAGAAGAACGTATAAGCTTTATCCATAAATGGTCCTTGTTCTTTATTTCTCTTTTAGCTCATTCTTGAATAATATTAAGATTTGAATCCATCCCTTCATCTACATTTTCTCAGTATAAAATTGCCCATCTTTCTATTTTTCAACCTCTCTGAGTAAAGTTATAGTCATAACTTTTTCCTTTGCAATCCAATATGATATTCTTTGTATCTAAATGGGTAATTTTATTTTTATTTCTTGATATGAAATATATATTTGGTCTTAATTGCATCTTATATTTTATGTAATGCTTTCTGCGTTTACTGCCTCTTTCTAAAATCTTTTACTATATGTGAAGTGTATTTCTTTGATATTTGTGTGTGTGCATCCCTTGATAATTTAGAATTACATTCCATTAATTGCTCTTCCTAATGTTACTTTTATAACTACAACTTTATATAAATTCTTGCTATTCTGTTGGTTTACATGGCAACTATTGAATCCCCACAATGAGCAATTATAGGATTACTACACTATGCCTTTGTTTAGATTCTCCCAGAAACAAATCTTGAGACAAAGATTCAAGTGTAAGCTGTTTATTAGGAGGTAACGGTAAGAAAATGGGAAAGGGAAGAAAGGCACTAAGGTGGCATTATCAAGCCAGCTCCTACCATGGGTGACTGGAGTGAAATCCTGCTGGGGAACTCTTAGAACCAGAGTAAAACACTGTCTTCAGGATCATCTCACCTGAAGGTAAGGATAGTGGGATGATTACACATCAATCCACACCACTAATTTGTTGAGAGCTGCTCCCAGGGGTGTTAATTTCCCTGCACTTCTGGCTTTTCTCTCAGTCAGAGGAAGAAACATCAATAGCTGAGAAGATATAAGACAGAGAAATGCAGGTACTAGAAGTTGGAGTTCAAGCTGTCCTGTCCTGAAATGGAAAGGACACAGAGATATGGGCAGGACACTCACAGCATCTGCTACAGCCCTTCCCTGGCATCACACAGATCCATTCATGTCCCACGTCAAATTCCTGTCAGCAGTTATTTTAAATGGTGCCTCTCACAAATTCTAAAAAAATTGGAAGATTTACAAGAGGGGGTTTGATAGGACAAACTCTAATCCTCACTGCTAAATGTGGTCCTAGAGCCTTGATTGACATACATCACTGCTTGTCTCTACCACTTGTTCTAGATTTCCCCCAGCCACATTTCTGCTCATGCTGTGGTTATGAGGCACTTGTTAGGTTGTGATTGTTAGAATTGACCCTTTACAATTTTTATAGGACGGAATGTGGAGGCATCAAAATGTGCCCCTAGAAATCCCTTGCATCCCATACTTACTGTTCCCTATCACCACTATATAATAGCAATATTATCTTCTTGTGATTATTGAGGCCAATTATCCTTACCAATTATAATAACTCTTCTTTTCCTGCTAGTCTACTAGCCTGAAAAACCATATGGTGGGAGATAAAGTAGAATTCTTACTGTGTCTCTGGAAGAGCATCCCTTTGCCTCTCCTGGCAAGAACCTCCCCTGCTCCTGAAACTAGACTTCTAGTCCAGCAAAATCTAAAGCTATTGGCACAGGAAGCACACATTCCCCAGGAAGGGTACTGAGAGTAATGATGAGTCAGGTCACTCTTTATACCACTGAAATCTGCACCCTATTTACCTACTGCAGAACCAACACCACATCATGGCTGTTGGTTAAGTTACATCAAATATTGAAGGACATCACTTCAGACTCGTAGGGTACCATACCTCAGCTAGCATCTAAACGCATCTTGAAGAGTCCATCCCGATGTTCCAGATGGATGGCAGCATGCAGGGGGTGGAGTACATGGAAGAACCAGTGGATCTTGTGCTCATGTGCCAAGTCTCACACTTCCTTGATGCTTTAAGTGAGTCCCTTGGTCTGAGATAATATTATGCAAAATCCCATGACAATAACCTAGTGACCTTTTGGTTACTGGTGCTGGCTCAGGATCTCAGAATAAGGAGTACAAATCCATACTCAGAATTCTTGTCAATCCCAGTAAATATAAAAAAGGTTCCCTCCAGGCAAAAAGAGTCCAGTGAAATCAACTTGCTGCCAAGTGGCTGGTTAGTTAGTCTTCTTGAAAAGATGATACTATATCATAGGCTCAGTGTCTATCTCTGCTGCTGACAGGTTGGGCATTCAATAGCAGCAGTAACTAAGTCAGCTGCGATGATAAAGGAGCCCATGCTGTCAAGTCCAAGCATTGTCTCCACCCACGCCACTATAGCTTCTCTGTGCATAGGGTAGCTCTGGTCAGAGGCTGGCTGATCTTCACTGAATGAGGTCAACTGTCTCCTTGGTTATTCAGTCCCTCCACTACTGTGACTGCTCTCAGGTTGGAGGACTTTGTGTTCATCCTTGAAGGACCATCTATATGCCTCTTACGCTAACATCTTTTTCTTTGATCTTTTAAGCTTGCTCCTTCCAGGACCATGACCAATCAAAGAAGATATTTGCCACTGCCTATGAGTCCATGTATATTCTTTACTCAGACCACTTCTTTTTCTACACAAAGTTGATAACTAGAGGTTTAATGCTTGTAGCTCTGCTCAGTAGAAGGATTTTCCTAATCAGTATCTTTCAAAGCCACTTTTGAGTGAGACTGTAGTGCAACAGAGGTCCGTTTTGAGTTCACACCTACGTATCAAGATGGCTCATCCATAAACTAACCTCAGATTTTCCTCTTTGATCATCCCTACAAGACCATAGGAGTGAGATCAGAGAAAAAGGTGATTATGATAAAAGTGGGTGACATGGAAGTCTATTTGTATAAATGACCTGTTTGTATAAGTGACCTGTGCCCTCTAGATGTGTGTGCATCACAATGGATTGCTGCTGTGCCCACTCGACTTTTTGACTTGGTGAGTCCGACAATATTAGCTCTGGACAATATTGTTAGTATAATCGCTTGGTGTCCTATGATCACACATTCAGTTATATCACTTGCCCTTTTTTCTTGAAAATTATGCTTTAATATCTCCCAGATCATTGGACTCCTAAAAACTTATCAATGTGGCTGGTGCCTAAATCATTCATTGTAGGATTTATCACATGCCCTGTAGTGTGCATATCTCCAACCAGAACATGCAGTGTACTCGCCACTTCCTGCCCTCCAGGTCTAATTACCATGATTTTATTGATATAATGGACCAACATGATGTTCTGGAATATCCAAAGATAATCAACCTCTCTACAGACTATATTATAAAAGAAAATAAAAGTCCTGGGACAAGAACATGACTATATCCTCTATCTAACCCAAGGGAATACAAAATGTTTCTGATCCTTTTTGTCGACTGGGAATGAAAAGAAAATGAATTTTCCAGATCAATAACCATACACTAAGTACCAGATTGCTGTGTTGATCTACCATATTAGTTTGATTCAAATAAAACAACCATTTTTGTAGGTAAAACATGATCGAATATTGGTAATTTATGTGGTTTCACCTAGAGTAAGATACTACATTTACCACATCAGAGGCAAGCAGGGTTATTAAGTTTACAGTGTCCACCACTAGCCACTATGATCGGATTGGGGTTGTTGCTAGGACAAAATCAGTGAATCAAATAGATAAACATTGTGTACCCACCACCTTGCACCTTTAAGCCTTTTAGGATGACACTAAGTTACTGCTATTATATCCATAATATAGCAATGTTTCTGATTCACTGTTTTGGCCATTGGAGAAGAGGCAGTTTCAGGGACTTCTACATGGTCTTTCCTAATATGATGGCTCTTCCACCACAGTTCAGGAAAACAGAATGAGGGTTCAATCAGGCATTAATTATATTAAGCATCCTTTTAAGCATTTGATAATTAGGAAAATGAACACAGGGTAGGTCGACAGACCATTTGACCCACTCTGAGATGAATCGGGCCAGGACTCCATTTATATTTTGGCATCTATATGTCCTGTTCTCTAGTAATAAGGTCAGTGTCGGGTTAGACCCTGTATCTGACAGTCCTCAATACACCCAGCTGTTCCTTTTCCCCCAGCGGACAATTACTCATATAAATGGCCATAGGTCCCTTTAGAGAAGGAATTGTAGAAATGCTATAATAAACATTTGTAGAAATGTAAGATCCTCCTCAAGGTCACCTGCTTTCCCTTTCAGTTAGTGGTCTCTGGGTCTTAGAAATAGTTCAGTTCTGAAACCTGGACTATGTGTGGTATTATTACAGATCCGATATCAGGCTTTGGCTCATCTTTTTTGATCTTATTTTATTTGTATATCAAGCAACATCCTCTTTGCCTACCCATCCATCTTGCCCCTATAACTGTCTATTGGCTGTTCTGGGTTGTCTGTGTTTTATGGTAATTATGTTCTCCTTGCTACTGATGAGTAAGTACTTCCTTCTGTACTGCTAGAATACTCTTATTCTAGAACTCTGTTGTCCACATTGGCACTAGGGAGCTCAGTTCCACAGCATTCTCAGATCCTGCCAACATTGGTCTACAAAGAACATCTATCACCTGGTTTCCCAACAATGCTGATCGCCTCATGAGCATATTCCTCATCGTTTTTATAAAAGAAATGTCCTCTAGGCTCTACTGGAGAACATACCCATCTATTTGGTTCTCTGTTTTAATGTAATAAATCAATGCTAAAACAGACAACTATTTGAGTCTTTAGATTTTTTCCTTAGTACTCTGCCAAGGTAGTTCTGGAAACTCCACCTCATTGTTTGATTCAAACTTCAAGGAGGTCATCCTTGCAATGAATTTGGATTTGGCTCTATGTGTCCCTGTCTGAATATTAAATCTTAAGTCATGAAAGAGAGCCGCCATATTGATAACTCTCCCTTATCCAGTTACATATTCTCTCTCCACTCTTGTCCAACATCAGCAAGGTCTACTCCTAATCATGTTCTCCTGGTTCCTGCTAATAAATATTAGCCTGACCTTGTTATCCTATTGATGAATAACCTTACCATCCTGAAACAAAGGCCACATTCTCTCAGACCATTTAAGACATGACCTATTATTAGTCTACCAGTTATAAAGGGAGGTGGGTACAAATCTTGAGGATGACAACTATAATCTTGTGATGTATTTAACTCAGTTGGAAGCTCTGAAATTCTGCATGGTTTCTAAGCATAGGGAATCTGCTAGTAAAGGGATGCTAGCAAGGGGCATGTGTGTGGGAAGTGAGACACTTCTGCAGAACTAGAAGGTTCTGGACAATCTGGGGATTCAGGTTGCTCATGAATATTGACCCAGCTGTTCCCAAGCCAGGTCTTAGGCTCCCACTTTCCTATCAGGCCTTGACTTTAATATGGGGAATTTTCCAAGACTGTGAAATTTCCTTAATGATAATTCAGCTGCTGTAAATCAGATCTTGGGCCTGGTTTTCAGCAAAGTCTTCACTCTAGCTGCAAAAGATGGGAGATTCCTTACATACTGTTTTATATACATATATAGATATCCTTTTGACTTTTATGTCACGCCGTCATTTGGTAATTGCCTGATGTGAGCTTTCATTTCTTCCCTCAGTGTTTCAGTTGCACTTAACAATAAACAATTCCATAGTACTTTAAAAGTATTGCCTTTCTATGTCCTGAATGCTAGAGATATTGCATTAGTCGGGCCATCTCTTGCTGTTTGTATCACATCCCAAGTCACCACAGGTGAAGGTTAATTGTATGATCGATGCTAGCTAAAACACACCAGGTGTTAGCACCTCTCACAATAAAAAATAAAATTGTTGTTGTCTTCTGGTTGGTAAGTTATCCAATTTCAGAATCCCATCATGAGTATCTGCTTCCTAAGAGCACTTCTCTTACCAACTCTCTTAGTCCGTTTTCCATCAAAATCAGACCCAGAAACAAGGATTCTGGTCCAAGTGTTGATCTGAGAAGAAAAGGTAGGAGGATGGGGAAGGGAAGGCCAACAATAAGAGGGCCTGCTACCATTTGAGTGGCTGGAGAAACTTGAGCAGCCAATGTAGAGCACATGATTGTGTTTCACTGTTATCCCACCTGAGGGGGAGTGTCTTTGGTTGAGGGCTGATCTGAGGGGTGTTAATTTGCTGGCACTTCTAGGCTGCCATTTGAGTGGACAAAATGCTTTCTTGCAACAGAAATCCAAGCCTTCCTGGAGAAGAAATTCAGATGCCGGCAGTTGTAATCTGCTTTGACATGCACTGAAGTACTAAGAGTGAAGAGAAGTGGGTGGGACACTGACCGTGTCTGCTATAATTATTTTTTCTTAATAAAATGACTTTTTTTCTTAATATTATGCTATTTAACTTTATAAATTTCAATACGCTTGTATCCTTATAACTTGATTTATCCATTTTATATGATATAATTTTGAGGGCTTGGTTATAAGAGATGAGGAAAGGAGACTTCTTAAACTATCTCCCACATTCTCTTTCTCTTTCCTTCCTTCTTTTACTATTTACCATTTCTACATTTCTAGGTTTATAACATTTTTATTCTGTTCAGTCAGAGTTTTGTATTACAGTTGTCTTAACCTTAGCCCTATAGATATACGGATTCAAAGTATACTGTGGGTTCTTTTCTCAAAGATTTTCGATTCTTCTTGTTTGCTAAAATTTGCCTTCTAGTACTTGTTCAGAAAAGGCTCATGCAAAATATGTGATTCCTTGTACGCTCAAAAAATGTTTCATTATATTTCCAACCACCCATTCAGCTTCCCTGCTTGGATTTCCAATAGGTATCCCAAATTGTATAATTTCCAGAGTGGGCTTACAATCTTCCTCCTACCAAACCCCAAGTCTGTTCCTCCCACAATTTCCCCGGTAAACGGCAATTCCATTCTTTTCAGTGGCTTAGAACAAAACACATGGAGTCATCTTTGACTCCTCTCTATTTTTTTACTAGACTTTATTTTTTTTAGAGCAGTTTTAGATTCACATGAAAATTGAGCAGAAGATATATAGATTTCCCATATACCCCCTGACCCTACTCATGCATAGCCTCCCCTATTATTAACATACCCCAATAGAGTGGTACATTTGTTATAGCTGATGAACCTACATTGACACATCATTATCACTCAAAGCCCATAGTTTACATTAGAGTTCACTCTAGGTGTTTTATATTCTGTGGGTTTGGACAAATGTATAATGACATGTATCCATGATTATAGCATCATAAATAATCATTTTACTGCCCTAAAAATCCTCTGTGCTCTGCTTATGTATTCCTCTCTCTCTCCTAACCTCTAATAATCACTGCTATTTTTACTGTCTCCATAATTTTGCTTTTCCCAGAATGTCATATGGTTGGAATCATACAGTATACAGCCTTTTCAGGCTGGCTTATTTCATTTAATAACATGCATTTAAGTTTCTTCCATGTCCTTTCATTGCTCAATAGCACATTTCTTTTTAGCACTGAATAATATTCCATTATCTGGATGTACCACAGCTTATTTATCCATTGACCTACTGAAAAACATCTTGGTTTCTTCCAAGTTCAGACAATTGTGAATAAGTCTACTATAAACATCCATGTGCAGGTTTTTGTGTGGACATAAGTTTTCAACTTCTTTTGGTCAATATGAGTGAGCATGATTGATAGATTGTATGGGAAGAGTATGTTTAGTTCTGTCAAAATTGTATTCCTACCAGCCACAAAAAAGAGCTTCTCTCTTATTTTTGAATCCTACATCCAATTCACAAGTATTTTTGTCATTGTTTATATTGCTACCACCTAGGTTCAAGCCATCATAAGCTTTAACTAGTATTATTTAATATCCTCCTAAATAGACTCCCTATGTCTACCTTCAGTCTTTTTTAAATTCAGAAGACAGAGTAAGGGAATTAAAACATACAGCAGATCGTGTCACTCATCATCTTAAAACACTCTAGTTACTTCCCATCTCAATCATAGTAAAACCTCAAATCCTTAAAGTCGCCAACATGATGCACTCCTTTCCACATTTCCTTCCCGACCTCATCTTCTTGTTGCCTCCTTCTTACTCTGTTCCAGCCATACTGATCTCCTTGTTCTCTGAACACTCCAGGCACATTCATGCTTAAGGGCCTTGGTACTCACTATTCTTTTTGCTTAGAATATTCCTTCCTTGGATACATGCAAGGCTTACTCCTCTACTCTTGTATTGGAAAATCTGGAGCTGGTGTATAAGAATATGCAGATTATGACCTGCTGAATGAAGAGGCACAAGCCACCCACACAAGGTCAGCAGGTAGCTACCTGAGCATCTGAGCTCTCAAGTTGAGGAAGTGAAACCCCTGGGCCATTTTGATTGAAGGCGCAGTTTCAATACACTCGCACAAAGAAAGTAAAGTCACAAGGCTTATTAAGTCGCAGATTCCAGAAGGGGGCGAAATGAGCCAGGGGAAGGGCAGGCCTCCATCCCAGGTCATGAGCCAGCAGGAGATAGACAGCAAGATAGCAAGCATCTATTACTTATAAGGTGCTTGAAGTGACAGTCACTAGTTTTTCATGAGCTCAGTTCTAAGTGGTTATTTTAAAATGTGCCCCATGAAAAGCAAGGCAGGAAATTATGGCAGAAATCCTAAACTCAAGTCCTTATCTAAACCTCCAGACTCTGGGTGTGAGCAAGTTGTCATTCTGTAAAATGCCTCAGTAGCAACTCAAAATGGCTGTTTTCTCATCACAACTCATTCATGTTTTTATTCATACGTCACCTCTCACAAAAGACTTACCTGGTCATTCTCTCTAAAATGGCAATGTCTTTGACAATCTCTATCTACTTTCTGTGCTTTATTTTTCTTTTGAGCATTTATCACTTATCACCTCCTCACATACTATGTATCTTTTTAATTTATCTCATTAGTGTCTCTACTTTTTCCTCCAATTAGAGTGGAAGCTCCGAAGGGATAATTAGGCACATATGTGTGGTAATGGATTGTAATTAGTATTTGGGCGGTGAACATGAGAACATGATGTAATCTATGCAGAAATAGAAGTATAATGATGTACACCTGAAGTTTATACAATGTTATAAACCAAAGTTCCTACAATAAAAATAAAAAGAAAAGAAAAGAGTGGAAGCTCCGTGAGGCAGAGATTTTTGTCTGCTAGTTGCTGCTGTTGTATTTCCTGCACCCAGAATGTTTGATAGTAACAGGCACACAATAAATATTTTCAGAACAAGATATGAACATTGACTTTATAGTTAGACTAAAATTTAGTTGGGCTAAAATTCTTGTTTCCCCGAGGATGTTGTGCCCACATGCTCCTCAGTCTTCTAACATTGAATGTTGCTGTGAATCATTTTGAATCTAGCCTAATTTTTTCTCATATAGATGATTCGATAATTTTTCCCAGATGCCAAAAGTATTCTTTATCTTAGAAGGCCGGTAACTTTCAGTGTGTTCAGCATTCTCTTTCAAAAAGTCTTGGGTCATAGTGTACCCTTTCAACATATATAATTAGGTCTTCTTTTACATCTGAAAATATTTGTTAAATCATATCTTTGAAAACATATTTAATCAGTTTTTGGAGCTACATTTCATGGAGGGAGTGTGCGTGTGTGTGAAGTCCTTTTCTCTTTCCTTTGTTTTTTATCTGCCATCTGCAATCCTTTGAATCTCTGTTCATTTCCCTTTTATTTTTTCTCTCTTGTCTTTCACGGCCTTACTGTGTTTCTAGCAGCTTCTATTTCCCTTTGTGCTGCTTCCAATGCAGACACGGTTTTGTAGATGATGTTTTTCCTTTTTCTTTTCCACTTATTTCCCACATTCTGCCAGCTCATGTTTCATCTCTTTTGGTTAACGTGACGTATCTTACTAGTGCACTTTTTTTGAAGGTATTTTTAAAATTTTATTTATGGCTGTATGTTTGCTCATATTTTATATCCGTTCTGTGGCAATATTTTTCTGGTGAGGTTTAGTCATCTCTCACATTTTGCTGTCCCTTTTCTTCTTATTTCTTGCAGTATCTTTGTATGGATCCTGTGCTCCTTCCTTTTTGATGATTTCTCATCTTTGAATGGGATGGGTTCTTACAGGACCAACTACTGGAGATTTGGGTTATGCCAAGGGCAGACTGGTTTCTGCATCAACAGGTTTTTTTACATAACAGGGTGGGGTAGCTTATTTGGCAGGGTTATGAGCATAATTGTTGGAGCCTTTGCTTCTCCCCAGAAAACAGTGATCAACAGCAGTCAGGTTGCTCCCCAATCAAGATCTCTTCTCCCTAAGAAACTGCTTCGAGGTTTCCTGAAACAACCCTGCTTTGCCCACATCTCAGTGTTGTGGGATGGTGGCAGGGATGTTCCTCTGACTAGTCTCCTGTTCTAGTTCCTCAAAGACATGGGTATTGGATTTGCCCGTTATGTACTGCACTTTCTTTTGGGAAACTATTTTTGCTAACTTTGAGTATAGATTTGCCATTACAAACATTTCTTTCAACAAGTATCTTTGACCTTCACTGCATTTGGCAGCTCTTTCTCATCCACTGTTATTCAAGGTTGCAGGTGTCTTTAAATCTTTTAAAGATAAATTTAATTCTGTGGAGTTTCATTCTATCACACTGGCTTTCAGGCTTTTTTATGCATACTTTTGCATAGGAAGAAGGAAAGAGAGCTGGACATGGATACTTGAAAAACAACAATATTTAAGGGAGGAGGGGAAAAGGCTTTAAAGAGAAGAGAGACAAGAGACTCTACAGCGTGTAGATGTGTAGAGGAGGACTCAGGATGTCTTCTGGGTGAACGCTGGTGACCATCTGCTCAGATACAACACTGAGCTGAGAAAGATTTAGGAAAGAAGACAATGAGCTCTGATTTGCACATGTTTTCTTTAAAGCATTTGTGGGCTATCCCGGCAGAGCCCTCCAGCCCTCATTGAATATTGAAAGACAAAGGTTGTGAGGAGGATGAGTTTGAGATAGAAATTTGGAAGTTACTCCTGCACATGGTAATTAGAAAAAAAAAGGATAGAATGAAATCATTGAGATAAAGTGTGTATTATCAGAAAAGCAGAAGGTGATGTGTCAGATTTTGTATGCTCTGGGCCTAGGCAAAGGGGTCTCATTTGGAAACAGAGAGAGAAAAATAATAGACAGAGAAGAAGAACCTTGCTTGTCTGCAAGAAACGTTGAGCTGGATTATTTTAACAATGCCATTTTAATGGTATTTTGTTGTTGTTCCTACACAAAATTCTTATTGTTATTTATGGATTCACGTAACACATGTTTATTGTGTCTTTTATGTGCCATGCCAGGCCCTGGGGAAAGAGTCATGGGTAAGTCACAGCCCTAGTCTTCAATTATTATCTAAAAATACCATAGAGGGGGTGGCTCAAATAACAGCCATTTATTTCTCACAATTCTGGAAGCTGGGAAGTCCAAGATCAAGGTGCTACAGATTTCTGCGTTCTTCAGTTGGCTGGTTTCTGATTTCTGCAGTTGCCTGGTGAGAGTCCTCTTCCTTGTTCTCACTGTGTCCTCACACAGCACAAGGAGATCTCTCTGGGGTCCCTTTTATAAGGCCGCTAATCCCATTCCTCAGAGTTCCACCTCATGACCTAATTACCTCCCAAAGGCCCCACCTCCAAATACCATCACCTTGAGGGTTAGGATTTCAACATATGAATTTGTGGGGGACACAAAGAATCAATCCATTGTAATTATGATTCTTCATGGAAAGAATAAAGAATGATTCTTCACTTTCTTTTTTTTTTTTTTTTGGTTTGGGATAGAGAATCCAAATGGAAATATTTGAGGACCTATTTCATCAATTCAGCAAATGCTCATTGAGCCTCTGTTATGTGCCAGACACTTATCCAGGTACTGTTGTCAGTGCAGAACACAGACAAAAATCTTTACCTCACAGAATTTCACTAGAAAATTGATAATTCTTTCCCCAAGGAGGGGGGAGGAGGACACTTATGAATATTGAATGATCCTTTTTTGAATAAAACTTTAAGAGATCACAAACCATATGAATCCTGCCATAAATTAAAAATAACTAGTTTACGGTTTAGTACAAAGACTAAATAGAGTATTTTGCAGACAATAATTGAAGAAAAGATCAAAAAATACAATGATTTTGAATACCAAAAGGACTACAGTGATCACTCTCCCTCACAAACATTCAGTGAAGTGTATCATCCTCGTCTTACATTTAATTCATCCAACTCTCAGAGCTTAAAGTACCTTACCCAGAGTCACACAGGTGCTCAGTGGAGGGACCCGAGTTCTGGCCCAGGCTTCTGTGACTTATTCCATCTCACTCCATCGCCCACTAAATTATTGCCCACCTAGATTCCAGGGGTATGGCTTTAGCCTGAATCAATAAAGCCACTCTGTTATTCTGTTTCTGTTCTCTGACTCCAGCTGTTCTTGCCTATGGTGAGGACAACAGCATGCTCCTTCTTCCCTTTCTTCTGCTCACATGCCCCAAAGTAAGTGTTAATTAATAAAGCTGTTTAGTTTCCCAAACATCTGAAAGATGTAAAAAATATGGAGAATTGAAACCACAGCCTTAGCCTTTCTTCTTTTCTAGCCAGTGATCTGAAAACTTTTACAGGCAACTGTAGGTGCTGGAAGAAATAAATAGATGCTATTTGTGGCAAACATGTCAAGACTGAACAACCGTGAAGAGTTTCTCCACCAAGTAAATGGTGCTAAACAACAGCCAAAACCAGCCATTGAAGGCAGTATCTTTTCACATAAAAGAAATATTAATTTGACTAAATGTTCCAAGACCTTCTTATGTAAACATAACTCAAACTCCCTGAATGGCAAATAAAAGAGAAATGTGGCAGATAAAGCTGTTCACAGCTAAATATATGAAAACCAGAAAGTGTGGAGAGCATTCCTTTGTTTACTCTGGATTTTATAGTCTTTGTTCAGAACAAAAACAGCTGTACTGTCCAACTTTACTTCAGAAACTTGTCTTCAGTCGCTTGCATTGGGTGGTAAATGTGTGGGTATTTATGTGTGCCTGTATTTGTGTGAGCTCACATGCATATTTCACTGTGTGAGCTCATGCATTTGAGTAAATCTGTCTGAGAAATGATGTCTATGTGTACCCTGTGTGCATATCCTTGTGTGTACTGGGTTTGCAGGCATGTGTATGAGCCTGTGGACATGTGTGCATGCATAGGTGAATGTATGATCCTTTGTGTTTGTGTGTTTGTGTTTGCAGATGTATGAGTGTCTATGTGCATGCAGTTGTGAAGGGTTACATGTGTGAGTAAATTTAAGTGATTAAGGGTGTGTGTGTGTGTGTGTGTGTGTAAGCGCGAGTGTGGGGAGGAGCGTGAGTGCCTCTATGTGTAAGCTCCTTGCTTTGTGTGTAAGCATGCCTATACAAGCCCAGGGGTATATTGGTATTTGTAAGAATGTGTGCATGAATGTGTGCATTGTCTAAGTCTGGGGGAGGGTAAGGGGTCTGTCAGCAATGTCGAAGAATGACAAAGTGTTACTGGAGGGGCTGTTTCTCAATCATCATGCTTCACTGTCAGTGTGGAAGTCTTTTCCAGAAAGCGCTGCTGCTGATTTGTCGTGCTGTTAATTGATGTCAAAGCTCTGTCTGTTGGGTCTGGCACTCAAGCAGTAAAGTGAAATTTCCAAACAAGTCCAGAGCCCCGGAAGCTGTTCTGAGTTTACAAGGTGATTGAAGACAGACATTTTTAGGGAAAAAAAAAAAAAAGATTACATTTTTGGTGGTACTTCACCTAGAGGACCAGTTTGACAGGTCTATGTGTAACAGGCTTTGGGTAGGTTAGGGGGGTGAGAACAGGAATGGAAGAGGGTGCAGGGAATTAGGAGAAAGGGCAGCCAGCCAAGCTCCAGCTGAGACAGCTTCTCCTTCATTTTCCCAGACTCTGAGTAGCTGTTAACCACTTCAAGGCTTTTTCCTCCAAAGAGTAGGATCCTAGAAGTGAGTGAGACACCATTCAGAAGACCCCTTTCATTTAGATTTTAGGAAACTGAGGCCTACAGTAGGAAGGCTACTTCCCTGATATAGTAAGAGGCAGACTACAGATTCTAACCCAAATTAGCAAAATGTGAGAACTGTTTGTAGAATTCAGGTTTTTATTTCTTTCTAATATTCTTCTATTTTCTTTTTTGCTATGATTCAATTTTTATACAAAAATATATATGTTCAAAAAAACCAGAGGCTAGACAGCTGTTGGTTTAGTTGAGGAAGGAAAGAAAGAAGGGCCCTAGGGCAGGACTCATGGCCCATCATCTCCTTCCCTCATTACTGCACACATCCTTTCATCTGAAACCCAAACACACACAAATACATGTACTGCTTTTTTTTTTCTCTTAATAGGTATTTTGAAATATTAGTGTAGCACGTAAAGTACCTCTTACCAGAACACATTTTTAATTCCCTTTTTACCCATCATGCAGACTAACTGAACATCATTTTCTCAATTGATACTATAAGTAAATACCTTTAAGAAGCCATACGTATTCCTATATCCATGCAATTCATGGTAAGGGTGCAAATGCACATTTACAACATACATGACAATTAAGGTAAACTGTATTTTTTATTTTACAAAAATACTTGTGTGATTACTAACTCACCGTGCAGAGAAAGAAACAGATTTAGGGCCAGTGGTATAGTTACGGTGAATAATTAAGAAAGATTTGAAGCATGTATGTAAACTGTTTCCTAGAATGACAAAATCTGCATATGGCAAGCTAAAAATGCCAGTGCCTTTAGAAGGGGTGAAACAATTTATCTTCCAAATAAAGGCATGGCTTTGGATGTGACGATACTCGGAGGAAATATCTCACTATCTGTAACCAAAGTGTTAATGGGAGACTTAAATTTCTAGAAGGAAATCAAAACACCCTGCCCAATCTTAAGCACATTGTTGTTCCAAGTCATCAGAGAATAGAGTTTCAGTTCGATTAGCAAGCACATTACGTATTTTTAGGACCTCTTTTGGTGACTGCGTGTTCTTTTCCTCTTTGAATTATCTCTCTTGGCCTATTGCATCTTTGGAATTTCTCAGCACTTTCCTGAAGCCCCCACAGAACAGGTTAACCAAGCCAGGCCTGAAGTTGCCTCCCACATGAGAGAGCTCGCTGACAGTGCAGCCCAGGTCAAAAGAGGCTGTTAAGGCCATTTGTACACCAGGTAAGGAGCACTCTCCTTCCTCGTGCCTTCAGAACACTGAGACTTCTACAACTCATGGTCAGAATGAGGGACTAAAAAACAGCCCAGAAGTCTCCTACACCTAAATTAAGATGTATCATTTAGATCTGTGGCCAAATAAGTGTTTTAACACCTTACTTCCAGAGTTTTAGAGATCGATGATTCTCAACTGTGGCTTCACATTAGGGCAATTAAGGAGAGTTTTCTTAAAAACCCTAATGCCCAGGAACCCCCAAATATTCTGCTATAGTTGGTCAAGAGCTAGTTGAGGTCTCTGGCTAGAAGGAGTAAAGGAGTTGAGGTTCAGATGTGGATTAACCTAAATGGCAGGAGACAAAATAAAGGCTTGGAACCAAAGCCTTGTTATGATACAGTTTATACATTTGCCTGGAGCAAGGCCTCCACCTACTGTTCTTTGGGACTTGCAGTACTGCAAGTTAGCTCTGAGATTCAGAGATTCAAGGACCTGGATATCATCTTTCCAATGAAGACAAGGTTAACATCAAATAATTTATGATGATCCAGGTTAGGAGACATTCTTATCTCCTCCTCATACTCTTTTTTCTGGACCAAACCTCTTGGAAGCACTGGGGATGTGGCTTCTGTATTTCTCCATGCTTCCTCATTCATTTGTCATTAAGTCATGATTTAGGATTAGTGCAATTGGGAAAGAGGACTGCTGCTCATTTGTAGCTCAAGCCTTTCCTAGCCTCTTGTGGATCTTTCTGCTTAGAGAACAGGGTCATATACGTTGTCTCTGGTTCCATGTTAAAAGCATATGGGCATCAGGGTCAAATTTCATCTTTGAAAACAGGTATGGAGGCCTGTATCTCAGTGGCCTCAGCTAGGAGGTAGCAAATTCTTTTGCTACACTGGCCAGGATATGGTTTGCTAGTCATTCTCTCCCTAAGGCAGAGCATCTCAGTGGTTTAGATCTTGTCAGTCAAAGTTTCATCCAGGAACCAGCAACCTCCACATCAGTTGGGAGCTTATTAGAAATGCAAATGCTTTGACCATGCTCCTGGACCACTGTGTCAGAATCTGCATCTTCACAATGTTCTCAGGTGATACCCATGCACATTCAAGTTTTTGACAAGTGCTGATTAGGCCAGTGCTTCTTTCTCCATCCCGGCTCTATAACCAAATCATTTGAGGAACTTTTTAAAAAGTAAACTGAAGCCCAGGCCTCACCCAAGACCAATTAAATCAGAATCTGTTGGGTGGGACCAGGGCATCAGTATTTTTAGAAGCTCCTCATACAAATGTGAAGCTAGATTGAGTGACACTGTGTGAAAGTTCAGGAGCAAATTATTTAAAAGTGTATTTTATATACAGATCTAAGTTATAAACTCAAATTCCTATATATCAATAGTAAAACCAATATTTTGATTTTCATCCAAATGATTTCACTCTCTGTATCTTACTAGCTTCTGGACACATAGGGGTAAACATCAAATATTTTACTTTGCCCCTTTTAAATACCAACAAACTATTAGTTGCCATATGAAACATCAAGTGCTGCTGAAGAAAAGTTGTAAGCCTAGACTCAGACAATAGGTGGATATACACTAAATAAAAATATGCCCTAGCTCTCCTACATGATTCCAAAGGTTAATTAGAAGCATAAATGAGAAGAAACTATAATGCTGTTGCCCCTTTCACTATCATTCGTCCAACACTTCTGGGAGCTTCCACCCCACTTGTAATCTCTCACTGGCCCCTTCTCTTTACCCTGAACGTGGTGTCTGAAAGTAGTCATTTATGCCTTATTTACCCTCTGATATTTCTTTGTGCAGGGGCTGAGTGGAGGGGTACCTGCCAAATGGATAGAAATTTTATAACTAATTCTTTTTGGGTTGAGTAAAGAGATATACAATGTTGATGAAGTGAGAATGATCAGTGAACAAGGAGGTAGGATGCAGGTTATGAAAATCTTCCCAACCACCTCTGAAGTCACATTGTACACCTGTCACCTATTCTGGCATAAAGTAAAGACCAGAATCTTACAGCCCGTGGGAAAAATCTGGCCTGTATATGTTTTAAAGATTTGTTTTGAATTAGCTGCTGCAAGTTAGAAATTGAAAGATCTTGTATAAATATGGACTTCTGACTTCTCGTAGAAAATGGAAAGAACTAGAAATATATTTTCCTGGTTCAAAACCTTAGTAGTTAGGAAACATTAAGCAAGTTGCGTAGCTGTTGGGAACCTCAAAGTCCTTGCCTATAAAATGAGGATAAAGACATTTACTTACCTCATATAGTTATTATAAAATTAAATGGGGCAATATATGTAACTCACACTGCACATTTTCTGATTTATAGTAGGATCTCAATAAACGAAGTTTAGTATTTATTATTATTCAATAAGTTACAAAGAATATACAAGCATAAAATATAATAATTTTAACATTAAATACCAAGATTATCTAATCATTTATTGATAAAAATTGTACAAAGTAGTTCTTAAAGTGTTGTCTCTATTCTGATTTAGTCTGAGTTATTTGTTTCTTTTGATTTTAATTATCGCTTTTTAACATGAACTTTATTTTATTCTCTCCAAAGTTGTGCAGACTAGATTTGGATTATTCTAATATCCATGTTCTCTGAACAGAATACTTCCTGTAGTGGTGGGTGTGAGAAAATATATGGTTTTCAGAGAAGCTGAGTCCTTCTGGAAAATACTCTACATTTCTTATATGTAAATCACTGGTTCAAATTGCCCTCTATAATATAGACAGTAGTAGCTAAAAATTTCTTTTTTACAACAACTTTATACCCTAGCTGGACAAATTTTTAACTGTTTCAAGCTTGCTTCGTGAAGTTTAGGACACATTGGTATGTATGACTAATCTTAATATGATGTTTAGAACATGAACCGAGAATGGTTTGGCATCTTAGAAATAAAAATACATTGATGAGCATCATGTGTCTGACCCTGGGCTGACCAATAGGATATAGAGGCCAAAGTCTTTAAAATCTTCATTTCTTGACTGAAAATTCCATTCCAGCTGTGTTTCTTTGGTAAAAGATCTTGACGTTTCTGCCAAATTAAAATTGAAACAGTAATTTGACATATTCATCTGGTAAAACTTCTTATAGGAATAAATAATAACCAGTGAATAAAGTCAGCCATTATGTCCAGGCTTGTTTATAACTGCAACTGATTTAATTGAAACACAGCTGCAGCATTAAAACCATAATAATGTTTGTTTAGCCTTTTCCAACATTTTCACATCTTTTATCCAATAAAATACTTAAATCAACTCCCTAAGACTGTTAATGAAGTTAATTAGTTAACATAGACTAGGTTATGCTCTGCTAACCAAGAACATCCAAAAGTCAGTGGCTTAACAAAGTAAGTTAATTTCTTGCTCATTGAAATTCCGGGTGACTCACTGATCCAGACTCTTTCTGTTTTATAACTCTACTAGCTCAACATGTGGACCCTATTCTGGCCATAAGGAGGAGAGAGTTAGAACAATGCTCTTCATCAGAAATAGAATGCTACCACAGAGGCAAGCTGTTCTGTGTGAAGAAAGATAGTATCCTTTTATTGATTATAGTGTGAAAATCTGGGTTATGGGTCTAGATCCCACTTAACAGCAGTGGGATTTGAGCACTATTTAAGTGTCGTTAACACCAGTATTCTCTTTAATAAATGGGAACAGCAATATTTGCCCTGCATTCAATGAGATAATGCAGTGAAAGCTCTTTGAACATTGTGTAATATGACACAAAAATAAATTATTAAGTGATCAAAATATCTTCTATTAAGGTAAAGTTGTTGTCATGGTCAGTTCTATGTGTTGACATGACTAGGCTACAGTCTCCAGTTATTCAGTCAAACACTAATCTAGATATGCTGTGAAGGTATTTTGCAGATGTGATTAAAGTATATAATCAGTAAACCTTAAGCAAATATTACCCTTGGTATTCAATCAAATGAAAGACCTTAAGAGCAGAACTGAGGCTTCCCTAATGAAGAAGAAATTCCACCTGTGGACTGCAGCCTCACGACAAACTGGAGAGTTCCCTGATGGCTTGCCCTATAGATTTCAGACTTGAACTGCCTCAAAACACACAGAGAATTCAATATTTTCCTAAAATGTTGAGAAATATGGCTGATGACATAATGATCAACATGACTTGATTTATACCCTCAAGAAGCTTCTAATGTAAGATGATGGGAAGACGTCTGCCAAAACAACAAGATAAAGAATGCAATGATAAATGCCATAAAAGTGAAAAGGATGGGAAAGGAAAATGATATTTTTGGACATTGATTATGTTTCACGAACTGAACTAGGGTCTTAGGGTCTTTACATGATTTATCACATTTAACACACAACCATCTCATGCTCTATCTGATGATTTTGAAGAGGAAATTGAAGACCAGAAAATGGATAGCAGTTTTCCACATTTCACAAGAGAACAAGAACCAAGACTTGAATTCAGGTCTTTCTGACTCCAAAGAACATCATTGTCTGTATGTGGTGGAGATTCAGGGGGACAAGGTGTGCATCAAATCTTTGGGAAATAGACTCTCTTCCATCCAAACCGGTGTTCATTTTCCCATACACAGGAAGACTCTCCATCCTCTCTGCCTACTTGAAAACTTCCAAGAAACCAACAGGAGGAGCCAGTTTTTTGTGAAAACTTTATGACTTTACAACTCAAATCCCACCCATCAATTTCTTTACTCTTCAGACTCCTGTGTCTCTTATATCCTTCACTAGCTTTTTCACATGGACATTGTTAGATAACTGACTAATTTGAGTATGGAGAAACCTAAGTAAATATGAACAAACTGAATGAAGGTTTAGATTTTTAGCTTATTCTCTGAACTCAGTGTGATTCTAGCTCTGACTCTGCTGCTATCTATGTAACTTTGGACAAGCGACAGTATATACAGCTCTTAAATTTTCATTTGTGAAATAGAGGGTATTGATGGACTTTAAAGCACTTTCCAAGTCTAATATTCACTCATTATTTCAAGAAATGTCCCTTGTAGATCTCTCTGTTTGTCTTCTGGACCAACGATGATGATGTGGAGTTTAAGATATAATAGGGAAGGGCCGGCCCTGTGGCTTAGTGGTTAAGTGTGCGCGCTCCGCTGCTGGCAGCCCGGGTTCAGATCCTGGGCACGCACCGATGCACCGCTTCTCCGGCCATGCTGAGGCTGCGTCCCACATACAGCAACTAGGAGGATGTGCAACTATGACATGCAACTATCTACTAGGGCTCTGGGGGAAAAAAAGGAGGAGGATTGGGAATAGATGTTAGCTCAGAGCTGGTCTTCCTCAACAAAAAGAGGAGGATTAGCACAGATGTTAGCTCAGGGCTGATCTTCCTCCCAAAAAAAAAAAAAAAAGATATAATAGGGAAGATGTTAATAGAAATTATACAAGTAATTAGTATATTATGTATATATGATAACTTAGTGTGTTGCCTCACATGTGATAGGATTCAATGAAAAAAATTCCTTTTTTCTCCCCCCCTGCTCTTTTTTGTACTATTCTGCAGCCACTGTCAAAGTAAATTTGATCTGGCACATCAGCCGTCACCCTAAATCCACAGATGATGTGTTACCTGTCTAAAAGGCAACAGATGAGATTCTTTGCCAAGCCCCTGCTCTCTATATCACTGTTTCATCCTTCATCATCTCCTGGAGACAGATTCACAATCCTCAGTGGTTTCACAGACTGAAAGCATTGTTATTATTTACACTTAGTTTCTTCCCACCTGCTTCCGAAAAAAAAACAAAATGGTTTGTACTCATACAGAAGGAAAACAAAAATTTGCATGCTCTATCAATCTTCCTGTCTCCTGAGATGGTGAGACTTACAAGGGCAGAAGCCAGTAGTAGGAGGAGCACTAGATAGAGAGATAGAAGACTGGTTTCTAGGTTAAAGGAAATGATTTAAGGACAAGTGCTGCATGAGTAGAAAATGCCATCTACACGTCAGGCATCCTTATCATTATTCTGGGTGTTTTTTGTTTTTTTCCCCATATATGTATATGTTTGAGAATGCAATTTCACCCTTCAGTTTACTCTCCAGTAGAATTATGGTTTTTAACTAAATATTAATACCAATCTAATATTCAGCCTAAAGATATCTATTTGCTTAAAAACATATTACCTCAATTTTGAACAACCCATTTTATCCAGTACTAATAGACAATAGACATTATCCATTCGCATTAGAGAGAAGGGAAAAGTCCAACTAATTGGAAATAATTGTCCTAAATAAAGTACTTAAAAGGCTTATTTTTGTTATTATTATTCCAATTTTGTACCTCATTCTTCATATCAAAACTCACTCCTTTAAATATCTTTAATCTTCATAGTGCTGTTTATTCTCCCAGGCAAAATCCATCCAATGGTCCCAATACGGCTATCACGGATCCAGTCATCACATCTGGAAGCAAAAACTGGACTGCATAGCCCCACCCCCATCCTCTCAAATGGGTCATTTTTTTCGCGAGACAAAATTGTTCCTAGAAGTGCCCTCAGCAGCCTTTCTCTTGTGTTGCACACTGGAGTCACATGACCACTAGTCATCGGCTATGGTAGGGAAATATCAGGGTTGTTCTAACCCAATTAAGACTCATACTTTGATTTGGGTAGAAGGCCAAACTCTCCCGAAGCTAAACCTTGCTGATACGTAAATATTGGGACTGGAGTAGTAAGGAAAACAGGCATGTGGCATAGCAGTCAACAGTGTCAGCAGTATTCTCTCGTGCCCCCCGGCCTCTCAGAACATCCCTCTACCCACCTTCTCCAGGTCATTGAATGTCCACGTCTAAAAGCAAAGATTTAATAGAGTCACAACACATCTGCTTGAACTGTCCAAACATGGTTTTAGAAAAGAATATATTAGCAAAGCAAATTCAAATTATATGTGAACAAATGCACGCATCTAATTCATATAAATATGTATGGATGTATATATAAATTAGACATAAATAATTTATATATTCATTATAAATATTGAAATAGTATTCTTATGTATATGGGATATGGTAAACGATCATCCCACATTATAGCAGAAATACTTTAAAGAGAATTATTGAAATTACATAAATGTATTTAATTGCATGAGATTATATATATATTGGTATATTAAAGTAAATATATATAACATATATGTGAATATATATGCACACACAAACACTCACGTGTGTATGGATTGTGAGAGACAGAAAAAAAGCTCTTTTGTTTTCAACCAGCTCTAGTTAGCTCTTGGAGTGGGATAAGTTTTCTGCTTGTTCCTCATCACAACTTCCAAACCATTTCTTCCACTAGCTATATTAAAAAAAAAAAACACTCTTTTTAAGTATATATCACTACATTTTTATCACCCATTACCTTCTTCTTCTTTATTGCTGTCATCAACTATCCAGCAGTCAGTAACCCTTATCCATTGATGTTTTTAGCGTCTGGCTTACAGTTTTCTTCTCTACCACTAACTCCTGTTAATGTACATTATTGGTGGTCTTCAACAATACTGTGATGATAGACTTTCATTTTATTGATGTTCCAGCACCCATGACCTTGTTCCTCCCTTCTCCCATTTTCTGGTGGCTACTCCCATGGTCTTACACTGGATTTTGTCTCATCTTTAACTGCTCAGCCACTAAGATATCAATTTTAAGTACCCCATTCTCTAGCAACCATCTTATTATCATTCTAAGTAAGAAACCATTCTTTCCAAATAAGTGTATTTTCTCTTCTCCCGGAAAACTATTTCATATATTTGTCTCCCTCCTAAAAATTTCAGCATTCCCCATGCCCACACACAAGGGTAACCAATGACCGTAGCTACTATTGCATGAAGCCAATCATTTAAATATGACTTTATCTGCCCGCCACTAAGATTCTGGCCTGCCTATATCTGTACTCATATTCTCATCCTTCCATCCTATTAAAATATATGGACTTTCTCCTCTTTCTAATGCCAACTTTTCTACTCTCCTCTACTGGGTTTGTTCACAGGTGGCATTATCCATTATGTTCTTTCTCTTCTGTATTATTTTCTTTGATTTTCTTAAGATATAAATCTTCATATCCCTCTGCTACCCACTTATAGAGGTATCTCCTTGCTCAGCACTTCAGCTGGCCTGGGTTGCTTACCAGGTAGAGTGAGCCAGACCTTCATCTCCAAATCTCTGAGTTTTTAGTGCCTTCGCCTTGTCAGGCTATGTTTGTTGCAATTGTCTATTCACTATTATGTCTAAGCATGGAACACCTAGTGATGCTACAAGTCTGGTGAGTGGGCTAGACCAGGTGAACCCAAATCACCTTTCTTGCACTTACCTGCCACAGAATACCATGACTAATTTCTGCTTCTTCTATAAAACTTCCCCTCTATTGAGGCTTCATTGATGGCTCAGCATATGGGTTATTATGCCACATACTTAATTCCATATTTTATTCAATCATTCATCGTAGCTTTACAGATGTGGCTCCTGTCTCTTCCTCTAGATGGCAAGAAATTTTTGTCTTTTTAAGCCCTAGATATTATCCTCACTGACCAAATATAAGTGCTTGTATACAACTTTCATTTATAAAGTGAATTTTCAAATGAATTTCTTATTAGTCTCCTGTTAAGCCAACTGTTTTTGTCAGCAGCCCTTGGATAAATGGTTCCAGCTGCATTGTTCATTTTCTATGTCATCTTTAACTTGTGATTTTTTGAAATCTGTTTTTGTGCCCAGAGTACTTAGAGAGTCAAGTAGAACTCTACTCTAGCTGGTGACACCCATACAGTGGTTTATTTAAACATCTAATGACTACTAGGGAGGTGGCAAAATTCTTACATCCCCAAGAACCTCTCCCTAGGGCTTTGCCACAGAGCCTGCTATCTTCATTGTTAGATACTTCCAGTTAGAAATCAAACCTAGAAGGTCCCTTCCACTTAGCAGGAGTCTTGAGAGGAAATTCTGTTTAGATCATTGTGATAACAACAACGGTAAGTTTCATATAAACTCTTTACTTTTTTCCATTTTCTGAAGGTGGTTGTACTTTCATGCTTTTGACATACATACAGGTATTACTTTTGTGATGGTGTGTATTCATGGACCCTGAGCTCTGGCAGAGCTGAGCCCAATTCTGTTTTTTCCGTTTACTAGCTAATAGGGCGCTTCCCTCTCTGAGCATCACTTTTCTAATCTGTTAAAAGTGAGAAGAACTATAGTATAATCTCACAGGATTACCATGTGTTTTCAGTCAGGCAATGCATGTGAAGTGCTCAGTACAGACTCAGAGTAAAAACCCAGTGAACGCTGGCCGGTTTTCTTATTACCATCGTCATTGAGGAAATCTATATTAAGGAAATCTTCTTATACCTAATAAAAATGTTTATATCCAAATATTATTTATCACTGTGTTATTTATAAAATTAAATAGTAAATAAAAATCCAAATGAGCAGCATTAGAATGAGGAATATATATGATGAGACAGTAAGTATGAAAATTATGCTTGTAAATATTTTGAAATAACATGTAAGTATAGATTTGCTTCAAAGTTAAGTAGTCGAAACAGAAGATAAGATTTAGCATGTAATATGATGTTAGCAACATACAAACAAATCGTCCACACATATAAACATGGCTGATACAAGCTGATGATAATCGTTAGGTTAAAAGCATATGGCCTGATGGTTTTGTTTACAGTGCTGGCAGGAGAGAAGCACCAGAGAGTGTCTTACCTGGGCATTGCTTATCAGCACGATGGTGTAGCACACTGAGAAGGAGGGAAAGAAGTAAAGACGGCAGCCTCAGCTTAATGGTCAGGAACCATGGATTCCACTTCCTTAACTCACGAAGGCATTTGGGCAAGCCACTTTCCTTCAATGGACCTATTTCCACATCTGTAGAAAAAAGTCACATTAGATTAGGGTAAACAAATGAAAATTATGATGTACATTTTCTGAAGACCTACTAAATGTCATGCAAGTTTTATAGTTTGCCTCCAATTCTCACAACAGCCCTGCAGGGCAACTATTGTTATTCCTTTTTTATAGGTAAAAAAACAGGCTCAGAAAACATAGGAACATTTCTAGATTTGCACAGCTGGTATTTTGTAAAGCTGAGATTTGCACATGGGTGTGTCGGGTCCAAAAAATCATGTTCCTTCTTTTAGACCACGTGACTGTGAATATAAGAATCTCAGCATGGGGAAGCAGAATAGAAGAGAATATATTACTCAGCTAATGTATGTAGGAAAAGGGAACCAGCAGACAGCCAAGGAAGAGATTAAAGAACAATATGTTTTCTTACATATCTTTCTTTCCTGGTTTCATTTTGTCTCCTGCTGCATTCTAACCTGTCTCAAGCCTGAGTGAACTTCGTCAAACAAAGGTCTGAACTCACTACTTTGCTCTAAAATTTGCCCACTACTTAAGAGGAAAGTGAAGGTTCCTTAGAGTAGCATTCAGCATCCTTTCACTCTGGCTTTGCCTCATACCCACCCCAGCATTATCTCCCATGGTGCCTACACCAATCCTCCACTTCAGTCTGACTGGTCCTCTGACATTCCCCGTTCACACGCTGTGACTGATGACTGTATCCACCTTTCACCAGGCTTTTACTTGTGGCATCACCTCCCCCACCATCCTTGGAACACATGTCATTTTTCTGCAAGTTTTGAAGGCTTAGATTTTAATCAAAAGGTCCTTGTTCTTGGTAGAAAATGAAACTGAGATCCTTTAAAGACTGATGTCGCCATGGCTGGGGAGATAGAGAATCTTCAACTTCAAGAGGTTTGTAGGTTTGAACCCCAGAAGGGCCGCTGGAAGCATCACAGAAGTGCAGCAGGGTGGAAGATGTGCAGATGAATTTTATGGTGTTTTTGAATACCCCAAACTGCAGTTGTTAGTTACAGCCCATTGTTTATAATGTTGATGTATGAGCTATACAATTGCTGTTAATTAATTTCATAAATCTATTAATTCATATGTATGTTTTTACTGTATAAACTATACTAGTGCATTTGTGTTTATATAGTTTTATAGCTTATAGATATGAATAATACATGGTTTTAATTTTAACCTTATTTTAGTAGTATGAAATCTCTTTTTCCCTAGGGAATATATTATAATAAGAGAGATTCTTTATATTTGAAGGGCTCTTTATATTTTAAAAATATTTTTAGGTTATTATATTATTTGATACTTGAAGCACTGCTTAAAAGTATCTAAGAAATTGAGGATCAGAGAGGTTAAGTAATTTTTCTCAAGCCACACAGCATCCAAGAAGAAGCCAGATCAGAATACATGACAAACAATTTTATTCTCTTCTCCATAGATCATAATATTTCTTTTCAAAAAACAAGTACATGATTTAAAGTTCAAAGTTTTGGGTATTTTTCAGTCTACTCCTGGAAGGTGAGAGATGGGAGTGGAGCACCTTTTCTTGCCTATTGAATTTTTAATTTATTTTATTTATTCCAAATTATATAAAAAGGACAGAATTCTTATTCACTGATTACCTTTCTTCTTGGTGAAAGTCCATTCTATGTTTATCAGACATCTTTTTGATAACTATGCCATTTGGTTTTGATATTCCTTTTAGTTATTTATATTCCTAAAAGCCAAATTCATCAACAGCTGCAAAAAAATGTCACCATCATCATCATTCACAGTATTATTTTCACCAAGTGCAAAATATAAACGATAGGTTGGCTGAAACGTATTGATCATATTTCTTTGGAAAATCATGGAACTTCCTCTGAGATATACTATTTGTCATAACTGTATTTTTAGCCAAGAATAATGCATAACTGATAAAATGAAATATGGTAGGACATAATTGGCAAATGGAGAGCATTTTGCAGAAATCACTCAAAGTATTTTGAATTTTATTTCAAGTCATGGTTTATTTAACACTAGCTGAGCGCTCAGAGTCGGGCACAAAAGATTGATGATCTTTTAGAGCAATTCCTAAGTGTAATATTATGTCTTAAAGAATTATGCCACTCTCTTTAAGGGTGCTGAGAAAGATGTTAGGAGGCATCAATAATAATTCAAATATTACTAACCATCTGCATTTTGTAAATCAAGTAGACAGAGGGTTTCCCTATACACTTCCTGAAGGAATTACATGATCCCAAAAGACATTTACTAAAGTATTTGTATAACAGTATAGTTTATTATTGAAAGATAATGAATTTGTGAATAACCCTAAATGTTCCAAGAAGAAGAATGAAATAGAAATAATACAAGAATCTACGCAAGGGAGAATTTCTATAAGTTTGGTGTTGGCATAAATATTTCAGTTGCGTTTCCCTAAGCATCATTTTTGCTCCTGATAGGGAAGTCATAAATGTTCTGTCTGCTGAATGTTGTTCTAAATAGTTCTCCTGTGTCCTAAAAATGTTTATGAGGCTCTCAGTACCTATGTTAACTCCAGGAAAGTATTTAGTCATTGAGAATACTTAGATCTTAGAAACTTGAGAAGTTGATGTTTGTAGTAAGTGCTTTCTGTACATCTTTCTTATTTATTTATTCTTTGCTTGCTTTCTTGCTTTCTTTATCTTCAGTTCAAGCCATAGGATATTGTGAAATTAGTATAGGTTTCGAGTCAGAAAACTTGATTGGAGTTGCAGATCTGGTATCTATTATCTTTGAAGCTATAGAACAGTTACTTAGTTTGCCTGTGCCTCAGTATTTTCATCTATAAAATGAGAATAATAATAGTACCTAGGAGCAATGCTTAGAAAAATGATACAGAATAGATCCTCATTAAGAGTAAGCTATTATTATTAAGCCTGTTAACTCTTCTGAATCAGAGATTCCTCTTTTAAAAATTGGGAAAATATACAATTCTGAGCTTACCTAGCTGTTGCATCTGATCAAAAAAGAGAAAAGAGTCTGAAATGTTTTGGTAAAATAGTTTTCTTTACCTTTTTGGAGGAGGCAGTTTGTTTTAGTATATTGGAGTCAGAGAATTTGGGTTTGAGTCCTGATGAAAAATGATTTTATCTGTAAACAAACCATTTGGCCCATTTGAGACACTATTTCTATCTTTGAAAATTATAATAATTCTCATTTATCAAAGTCACTGTGAGACTCCAAATAAGATAGTGTATTCAACTGTATAGCTCTGAAGAATGGAAAAGGGGTATGTTAATGTCAGCTGTTAATATTATGATTACTAAGACCCAAATGGATTGTCGTTCCTCCCCCTTTTCTCTGTTTCCAGAGAAGCAATGGGGACGTTGTGCTTTCCTTCCCATGCACTGAGTTCAAGATGGAGCCTCTTCCTAATGAATTGCATTTAAAGCCTCAACTCTATGGCTTAGAAGAAGACAAATCATCATTCAATAGTCACGAGTCTTTGCTAGTCTGTCTTTTAGCTGCTATGGAGGACACAGAGTTAAGATTTACATGGATCTTTTCTTAAGGGGTGAAGAGTCTAGTGGGAGAAATAAGTTTAAACACGCACACACTATAAAATGAAGTAGAAAAGGCATGCACTAAAAGGAAGTCATGGCTGGGTGTTAGAGGAGGTCAGAGGAGGAGAAAACATCGATATATGGTAGAAATGGCTATGAATGAGACGACATTTGAACTATGTGGTAAAGATCAATTGGATTGACTCTTGTGGGAAATGGAAAACAGACAAGTAGCATTTGTAGGAAAACTATGATGAAAGTGTTAGAGGGAGATGCCTGGGAGGAGAAGGAGGAACATATAGGATGAAGAGAAACTTTCTTTTGACTAGAATCTTGTATATTGGGACTTTGATTAGGCCTAAAATTTGGCAGGCTTAGGAATCTGCACTTTGTACAGAAGATATGGGAAAGCTAATATAATTTTTAAAGCCAAATGGGGCCTTATTAGAACTGTGCTTTAACAAGATGTCCTTTCTTTTTTTTCCCAAGTTCTAGTATGACCTTTGGAGCTGTTGTTCATGTGTGGATCTACCAATGATTATCTCTTCTTCTGACCCTAATGGGGCAGGCGCAGGACTCTCTCTTTTTTTTTTCTTCCCCAGCATTCATCTGCACACAATATTCCTCTCCTTTCCCACATCCCACATACCTTTACACCCCTGTTCTTTGGCTTCTTTATATTCCATCCACCAAGATGTCCTTAACCATCTTACAACCTTACAAGTCACCTCATTGCTCTACATTGCCTTTTCAGATCCTCTAGAGAGATTCTATTGCCTACTCACTTGCTTGCCTGATGCTGTCCCTGAAACTCTACAGTACAAGATGCCATACAGTAGGTAATATATTGGTTTGTTTGCATGCCTGTTTCCCCAAATAAACTGTGAGCCTATTGATGAAACGGTCCATTTTTGCTCCTTTTCTGTAAGTCCACTTTGCTTCACTTTATCACCAAAGGACACAATATTATAGTTATGCGATATAATCTTTTTGATATAATGACAATGAGCACCGAATAATCTAATTTGAAATTAGTATTAAAGTGCTCTATCCCCTTAATGTCTAATGTATTCATACTATGGTACCCTTTAAATCAGCCTATGCTTTGTTGCTATGATTTTATGCTATATTCATTCTTTTATTAAGTACATATTTATTTGAGAGGAAGTCAGATTATATGAAAAATATCCTGAGATACATATCAATAGGCTTAAATTCTGATCCTAGTGCTTTCTCCACGTAGATCTATGACCTTAGGCAATTGTTTAAAATTTTTAGACCTGAGTTTCTTAGCTATGAATTGAGATATTGGTTGCATGCTCACTATAATTTCTTTCAGCTCTAGCCTGCTATAATGTGTATTGTGCTAAGCATAACAACGTATTCTTATGACTGTCGGAATAAAGATAAAAACTGATGAAGTTTTCAGAATCTAATAATCCCCCTCTACCACCACTAGATTGCAGACCAACTGACACACAGGTGGTGGGTAGGCATTAAAACACATAATCTACTATCTTTCTTTTTTTTTTTTTCCCTGAGGAAGATTCACCCTGAGCTAATATCTCTTGCAAATCTTCCTCTTTTTTTGCCTGAGGAAGATTAGTCCTGAGCTAACATCTGTGCCAATCTTCTTTTATTTTGTATATGGGTCGCCACCACAGCATGGCTGATGAGTGGTGTGGGTCCACGCCTGGGATCCGAACCCGCAAACCCAGGCCACCAAGGCGGAGGGTGCCGAACCCAACCACTACTCCACCAGGCTGGCCCCCACTTTATTTTTTATAGATGTTAATTAGAAAATGCAGCCTGGACTTAAAGTCAAAATAGAAATTCTTACCACCTCTCCCATGACTTGAGCCCTGTTATAGACGAACATTCGAAAGGACTGAGGGAAGCTTAGTCCACCACAGCAGGAGTAGATGAAGAAATATGCTCAGTTTGTAGGTAGTTCCGTTTAGAGAAAGACAAAGGGCAAGAACGTACACTGCCTTAAATTTGAGCAGTAGTGTAGCCAACAAATATCCGGCTTTCACACATGCCAGTACCTCCTTCTATGCTTCAGGGAATAGTGAGTGATGGGTAGCAAGAAGAGAAGAAGAATCTGCCCCAATATTTCCTGAAGAGGTAGAAGGATTGAGGGGAATTCCTATTTCTAGGCAGAGAAGAACACATGATGAAGAAAAACACCCTCCACCAACATCATCACCATCACACACACAACACACACACAAAGTCTGTTCTACTGAATGCATGCAATATGATTAGTTTTAACAGAAATGATCAAAAGCGTGTTGTTCTTTAGAACCTAGAATCAAAAGATGTTATTGAGATTTAGGAGTTGCAGATAATGCATTTGCCACTTGGAGCATTTATCTTTCTGGTCTCATTCGCACCTCATGAAATTTCTATTATTAAAAATATTCTACCAAGTTCAAAAGTATATTCATTGGTTCAGTTTTGAAACTCATATATCTTCTGGTAGAAATGTTGAATGAACATGATTCAAAGGAAGAAAACTAGGTATTACAATAATAAATCCTCCAAAGTCCCCTCTCTGTCTCTAAAAAAATAAGTAAATACAAAGAACAATGGGTATGGTCTCTCTTTACTCTTCTGGACAATACCTGCATGCATTTTTTTCACACGCTCCTCCTTTGGCATATAATGTTATTCCTTGCCTTCCCTGCCTATAAGTTCTCTAAGCTAAAGCAACCTTCTCAACCTTCTCATTCATTGATACAAATCTCTTACATCCTCAACAATGATATCTTCCCTGACCTCTGAAATAAGTATAAAGTAGTCTTTCTCTTTCCCATTCTCCCTCTCCATTGTTGTGTCTCTTTTAGTCTTCTGTTTAAGGACTTGCCATATTGCATTCTAATTTTAGTTTATTTGTCTCTCAAATCACTAGAATGTGCATTGCCGAAGATAAAATATATATTATATACATAAGAAGTTCCCAATAAATCTTTGTCCAATGAATGAATAATTGATGTTTTTTTGTCCAATGAATGAAAAATAGATGTTAAAAGAAATTTTACAAATGCATTTAAATAGTTGGGTTTTATGGACAATTTTCTAAATCCAAATGTAATAAGGTTGGAATTCTTGAGAAGAAGAAACTGAGGAAAGATTTGAATGTAAGAGGTTTATTAGTGATGTGATCACAGAAATTATGGGAAGAGAGTAGAGAAGTGAGACAGGGAAGAGAACAAAGTTAATAAAAGTTGTGTTAATTAACTGGTTGCCATCGTGGGTCACTGGGCCTGAATCTTGCTAGAGACCTCTGGCAAACTGAACAGAGTAAACCTGAGGATTTTCCCACCCAGGAACCAAGGAAGCTGAAGTTTTTAAGCACCCAACTCCTGTTAATGATCAGTTTAATGTTACTGATACATTGCTAATTTATTTGTACCTCCAGTCTGTCCTTGTGGGTGCCACATCTGCTCCAGTGGCCAGATAAAGCCCTTGGGCAAATATTCCCAGGTATTTGTAGCAGGAAGTCATCAAGTCAGCAATACACAGAAACACTGAGTGCAAAGGGGATGAGTATGGTGTCTCAACAACATCTTCAGGATGGCCAACTCCATATCCAGAAAACATATCAATTGTTGTAATGACGAGTTGCTGACTCTGTGCAAGTGATAGAGTTCTTATGTAATTTGTGCTTAAGTGACTGACTGATCTTCTTATTATATATTACCATAGCAAGGGCCCGGTTTCTAACTTTACTAATGGTAGGTTCCATATCAGCAGCACAAAGTTTGTAACAGCCTTGATAAAGGAAGCCTATAATTGTGGACCCATGAATAGCCTCCAGTCCTACCACCATGAATACTCACTGTATAGGCACGTTGTGCAGGCACTGGGGTGGGCAAAGAAGGGGAGGCTGGCTGCCCTCAACTGGATGAATTCATCCTGATTATCTGCTTTTTCAGGGTTTCTGCTGAGATGGATATTCTTTCTGGTGGGCATTGCTCTGAGACAAAAAGATCTATATGTTTTGGGCTCAATTTCATAGGCTCATCCCCAAGTATCTTCCTGACAATTTTCTTTTTCATTATCCTCAATTTCCAGTCTTTTCCATGCTAAGTCATTTACCATTGCTCAGGTGTCTGTGTGTACTCTTACCTGTGACCACTTTTCCCACCAAGTGGATGAACAGATGTACTGCAGAAGATCTGCCCACCAGGGAGGAATAACCATCACCACTGTATTTTATGGATATTGGGGTTGTACTGAAGAAATTGTCTATTTTCTGCTCATACCAACATATGAAGTTGATCCATTTGTGAACCAGTTTTGGATTATTCTAATGTCGTCTGGTCCTAGGAAATACCCAATAGGGCTATAGATATGAGCTGAGAAGAGGCATTGGTCATGAAAGCCCAGTGACATAAGGATCTGGGCCACTCACTTGTATAAATTATTTGTACCCTCCTGTCCTGCTCATGCCCTTAAGTACCATTTTCATAAAATAATAAATTGATGTTGTGCTTTCCTGACAATAATTAATGCATAATGGGCTCACTATATGGTACAAAGGAGACTATATATGAGCTGACATATGAGTATATCCGTTGTATACTCACTAGGTGTCTTATGGTCTATTACAACATTTCTACTAAGGTCCAGTGACTTGTCAAAAGTTGCTATTCAAAAGTGAATAGTGCTCTGTACACAGAAAACAGGCTGGCTTCAGAGCCTTGCCAGAGAGTCAACATGTTGTAGACCACCATGGATAATTCACAGATCTCTTTGCTTCCTTTAATGCACCCATTTGAACCACTTCCTGAACTTTCTGCAGAAGGCTCTGTTGTTCTAACCTTACTCAAAACTGGCAGCCTATAAGTCATCTAATAAATGAATCAGAGCTATATTGCTAAAAACGGTACGTGCTGTCTTCAAAACTCTAAATGGCCATTCAAACACTGTCCCAGTTTCTTAGTGGTAGGAAGCACAAAGTGAAATATTTTGAAATTTATTTGGGAAGAAGTGTCTAAGTATTACCCAAACTCTCAGACCTCTAAAAACTTAACAGATATGTCAGGTCCCCAAAAACTTTATAGGGTTTAATAGCCCATCCTCTGATGCAAAGCTGCCTTTCCAGAATGCTTGTATCTCACGGTCACTAGGTCAAATTAACACGATGTCATCAATATAGTGCAGAGGTATAAAAACTACAATCCCCAAGCCAAAGGTAGCCTGTCATCTATTTTCATATATAAAATTTTATCAGGACACAGTCATACCCATTAATTTACATAACATCTATGACTGCTCAGTGGCAGAGTTTAGTAGTTGTGACCAAAACTGTATGTTCTGCAAAGCCTAAAATATTTTCTACTTGACCCCTTACAGTAAAAGTTTGCTGAACTCTGGTATAGTGGAGTAGTGTAATGCATGACATTGTGTCCAGATGAGCAAGGTCCCTTCAATCTACATTGAGACAGAGAGGAGGAGATTAACATAGCTTTGAGACAAGACTGTGAAAGTGTACTGCTGTTTTTTCAAGTGAATGCTAATGACATCGGATCCTCTTTCCTGATAGGTATTGAAAAATATAGCTTTCTCAGATCAATAGCTACACACCAAGAGTGAGCAGGGAATGGTGATTTCTTCTAGAAAAGATACAACTTCAATACGGAAACTATTATTGGGGCTACCACTTATATTTATGAAAGATTACCATCATCTGTCAAGATTAATCTTTTTTTTTTTCTTTTTCACATTCCATATCAGTAAATTAAGCAAGATATAATGAGGCCCACCATTGCTATGTCCTTTTTGAGGGTGGCATTATGTCTCTTACTTCATTCAGGATTCACTGTTACTTGAGATTTACTGTGAAGAGGGGGGTGCGGACAGTTTCATAAACTTCTGCTTGGCCCTTTACAACGTAATAGCTCTTCATCCTCAGGTGAAGGAACAAGATGATGGTTCTGCCAGCTGCTAGTTATATCCATATGGATTATGCTTTCTGAGGCTGGGGAAATGAATCAGCCATTATGTACTCAGAAACTGAGATGGGGCATATTTGGGTCAGGAGTCTAATTATTATGTGCTCTCTGTACACCTACAGTCTAAAAGGGGAACTATACTCATTCCTTTGTTACCAGTGGTATTTCAGATCCTCCATCCAATAGCCGCCTCAACATCTAGATACTTCTTTTTCCCTCAACGAAGAGTTGCTTTTATAAACAGCTGTATGTTGCTTTGGGAAGACATAGCTATTGTGTACATTTGCCGTAGTATTAAAGGATCTTTTAAACAGGTATGATCTTCCTTTCAATCAGTAGACTCTGGAATCCAACAACTGGCTTAGGTCTGGAAACCAGGTAAGGGAGAGTGACTATCCAATGGGTCAGTTGACATCAGCCTTCTTCTTGTCTGTCCTTAATCATTTTTTTATAATTATATAAATAAAACATTATTCCCATTGGCTGTCCGTCTATCTTGCCACTTCAAATGCCATCACCAAGATCCTTGGTTGCCTTCCAGGACTTGCTGCATGTCCCCTTTACCTCTAATAATTTCAATCCACTTTACCTCTGATAAATGTGTGTACTACCTGGTCTCAGCTATTCTGAAATCCTTTCATCCCTATCTGTTAAGGCCATTCTGCTATCTCTTCCTTATTTATTTCTAGACAAACATTTTTTCTAAGCACAAGGACCAATTCCAAAAGTGTACTAGGATTGACTTAAGGCATCCTTGCAGGAGTATTAAATCCTAAATCACTGTAGAATGTCCTCATGTCAGTAAACTCTCCCTCATCCAGCCATATATTCTGCTGGACCCTCCAGATCTATCCCCAGGCATGTTCTACTGAATCCTGATAGTGTGTACTATCTACCTCTTTTCAGGATACACTCTTTTATCCTTGTGTCATGCTGACACTAAATATTGGTCTTTTAGAACAATGAAGACAGGAACATATCTTGACACGGTATTACATTGGTTGGCATTCACCTTGGGCGAAGCCCTGGCATGGTCTTCATACAATGAGACATTGTTATTCTTTAGTAAATAGTAGAAGGGCATTCTGCTGCCTAGAAGATTTAGGGAAATCTTAGGATTCAAGGTTTTCAAACACATCTGCCCAATGTCCCCATTTCAGATCTTAGCGTCCTATTCTTTTTTTTATCATGGACATAACTTTACTGCAGAAGACTTGTTAGATTGTGAATTCAGCCTTCATCCTAACTCTGAAACCCTTATAATCAAATTTTGGGCCTGATATTCAGCATAGTCTATTCTCCAGGTAAAGGTGAGGGTCTTTTCAAACCTTTCCATTGAGGCTTTTCTTTTACATTGTTCCCTGGGTTAATAGTTGGCTAAACTGAGACTAGTGTTTTCTTCTTTCAGAGCTCCATGGCAGTTGTTAAAAGCCAGAATCTTTACATTTTCCATTGTCCCATAACCCAGTTCAGCTTCTCACACCTATATCTATCCCATCACCACCCACCATGATTGTAATCTTATTAACCTGACTTGCCACACACTATGGTACCATGTTGCCATTTTGTCATTTAGCAATCTAATCCCAGAACCCTGTTCCTGCAGTCTATAATCTTACTTTTGTTCCAATTATCATAGGTTGTGTTTCCCTTGAAGCAGATCCTAATTCAAGGCTTGGAGTGTAATAGCCTATTTTGAGATGGGTCACAAGCTGCACCAGAAGGGAATGGGGAAGTAAAGCAGGGAAGAGAAGGGTCTCAATACAGTGTGTGCTAATGAACAGTTATTACTCGGGCCAACTGGGACTCTATTCCCCTGGAGACCTCTGGGAGACTGCATGAAAATCCTTCATTGTTAGACTCATGCCATGTGGCAAATATTGAGCTGAATGTAAATAAAGCAGGAAATAAAGTGCCCAATCCTTCAGAAAGCAACCTAGGACTTAGAGTTCAATAAGGCTAACTGAAATGTGAGTTCCTGGATAAAAGATTAAAATACTCACAAATGCAACCCCAGAGATAAAATCCAAGGAGAAAACACATTTAAAAAAACTATCACTTTTAAATATCAAATAGTGCATGACATCAAAAAAACCAAATAATGTAAAAGTGGTAAAAATTGTTAGTTTCCTATTCCAAGCTTATGCATTACTGATCTTACTTCCCGGGATCATCTGCTATTAACAATTTATGTATTTATTTCTTACATAAATGTACATTGCCTTTACAAATATTGCTTTAGTAAGAGCTGTTTATGTTCCATCACCCCATCTCCTATTCCTCTTCTTCTCAATTTTTAATAGTAGACTTATTGTTTACTTCTTATATTCCGTTGGCTTTGCAATTTTAAATAAATATATAGATATACAGGTATCTATTAATATTGTAAAATTTTAGATAGCATATCTTGGGATGAGGATATTAGTGCCCCTACTTTTCCCTTGGAGAAAAGAAGTTTGATTTGACTCTTTCAATGACATAATTTGACTTTCAGGATTAATAAATGTGTGCATTGGCAAACCAGTCTCCCATTCTATGTAACATCAAGTGAATCAATGGAAAAACAAAAACAAGATAACAGCAACAAAAATAAGTAGAAGAAACAGCAACAAAAAGTAAAGAGGAAATTAATGCCATACCTAGCAAATGTTCTCAGGCAGCTGTGAGGTGTTTCTTTTAGCCTTTTCCTTGATTTTACACCTTCTGTTCAGTGATTTTGATGTTTGAAATTTGTATCCTTTGTTACTCTTTTCTTTGGCTTTTAATCCTGGATATTAACTACACAGAAACTTATTCTAAACTATTAGGCAAAAGTCTCAACTTCGAAAGCTGATTTTCAAGTGGCAGTAATGAACATATTTTAGATACATGCTCAAGAGCCTAAGACAAAGCTATTGATACAGGAGGAATGAGGAGCCTTGGAAGAGTGGAAATAGATCTGGACTAGGTACCTGGACACCTGGAGTCACTTCATTGATTAAAATAAATCTTACAATTAAAAATGAGCATCTAGGGGCCGGCCCTGTGGCATAGCAGTTAAGTGTGCACACTCCGCTACTGGCGGCCCGGGTTTGGATCCCGGGCGCGCACCGCCACACCGCTTCTCTGGCCATGCTGAGGCCGCGTCCCACATACAGCAACTAGAAGGATGTGCAACTATGACATACAACTGTCTACTGGGGCTTTGGGGGGAAAAAGGAGGAGGATTGGCAATAGATGTTAGCTCAAAGCCCGTCTTCCTCAGCAAAAAGAGGAGAATTAGCATAGATGTTAGTTCATGGCTGATCTTCCTCACAAAAAAAAAAAAAATGAACATCTAGTTCATGCTAGCTCAGTGCTAAGTGCTGAGACTAGAGCAGGGAATGAGGCACACTTCTTATGACCTTGGAAGAAAAAATTGTATGTGATACTTATTAAGTCTGATAAATAGAACAAAGAAGTAGGGGGGAAATGACCAAGGAAACCGAGAGGTGGAGGCCTCATACCAGTTCTGGTAGACCAGGTTTTCTGGAGGCAAAGTTGTTTTTGTTTAAGTCTAAAGGAGGAGTGGGGTTTTTGAGAAGAATTGTAGTGGCTTATGTGAAAAGAAAGAAAATTTTTAGTAGAGAGTGTTCGTGTTGGCCAAGTGGTGAGATAGAGCATAAGTTCAAAAGCATTACATATAATTTAGTGTATCTAGAGCACAGGTCATCAAACTTATAAAGGGCCATATAGTAAATTTTTTAGGCTTTGCAAGCCATCAATCTCTGTTGAAACTACTGGAGATATAGTGGGGAGGCAGACACGGATAGTATGTAGACAAATGGGTACGGCTAAGCCCTAGTACAACTTTATTTACAAAAACAGTCAGTGGGCAATAGTTTGAAAACCTCTGATCTAGACTGTAGGGGGTTGGGGATTTTGAGAAATTTGGGGCTGCCATAGTGAACAGGAGCCAGACTATGGATGATCTTAAGTGGGAATGCTGTAGGTTTTCCTTTGTCACTAATGAGTGGTCATTAAAGACTACAAGCAAAGTAAAGAGATCATCAGATCTGTAATTTTATCTTTTTCTTTCTAGTTATAAAGCCATGAGTAGATTAAGGAGGTGAAATAAGAGCAGATAAACAAACTAAGAGGCATTACAGTAACCAGAGCAAATAAGAATGAGCTGACTAAGTAACACCAATGAGAACAGAGAGAGGAGAATACTTAAGAGGTGTTTAAGAAGTGATTGATGGTATGAGCAGGGAGCGAATTGATTAGGAAGAGGAAAATCAAGAACAATTCCGGGATTCTGGCTTAGGAATCCGGGTGGTAGTAAGAACACTCACTAAGAACAGGGACATGAAGGGAGACTGCGTTTGCAGGTGAAGATAACAAATTTAGTTTTGAATATGTTGATCTAGGGGTGTCCATGGCTCGTCCAAATTCCCAGTGTATAAGATTGTCAGATAAAATACAGAACACGGGTAAATTTAAAGTTCAGATAAACAATAAATAATTTTAATATAAATATGCACAAAATATTTCATATATATACTAAATATACATATTTCTTATACTAAGCAATAATTTGTTTTTTTTTACCTGAAATTCCATTTAGCTGGGCATCCTGGATTTTTATTTGCTAAATCTGGTAAACCTACAAGTATATAGTTGATGTAGGTTGTAATTAGCAGAGAGAGATATGGAAATGAAATACAAATTTGATAATCATCTACATGTAACTGACGATGAAGCTCTGCTGCTAACCAGCTCTCTGATCCTGGCCCAGTTAACCTCATCTCACATTTGTATAATGTGGAGACTCTATTCACTGATTTTCTTTAGCCTTTCCTGTTTATAAGATGATATGTAACTATAAATATACTTTCTCGAATATTTTTACTTGTTATTGTTGTAATGTTAGCTACTATGAACAAAATTTACTATATTTTCACAGAGTTCCATGTCATATTGAATTCTTAGGGAAGAGCAAATTATCATTTGCATGAAAAAGTGTCTCTTGCTCTGTTTTTTCAAATCCTTTTATAAAAACTAATGGCCAGCCGTTTTGATATAGAAATGTTTATTTCTTGAATACCAGTTTCTTTTATTCATTCACTTTGGTCACAGTATGCCATATTTGGATCCTAAATTTTGATTTATACTCAAGTCACACCAAGAGGATATTGATTCACTTGAACATATTTGATGCAATATATTTCTGAATGCTACAGTTGCCTATAAAGTAGCAAAACTATTTCTCCCTGTTTTATTCTAAAGAGAACTTCATATTTGAGAAATGATCACATTTGATTTTCATATAGGTTTTAGACCCTATTCTAAATAGCCAGTCAGCAGAAGATAAGAAACTCCTCCATATGCCAGCATAATGATGTTAGGATCCCCGACCTCCATGGTTTTATGAAAGATCATAAAATGAATTCAATAATATTTTGATAATTTACTAATCCTGATAGCTACAATCAATTACATTGTGAAGCATTCAATATTGTTATCACAATCATTACAGGTAGTGAAACTGAAGCTCAGAATGGCTAAATGATTTACCAAATGTAGTTCCCCTGTGAATAAAGGAACTAACATTGAGCACAGAGTTTCTGGTCTCAAATCTTATCCTCTCTTCATAGTACCATCCTGTCCTTCTTGATTTCATAGGCTTTCCTCACAAATAACTGGAGTCATTTTCAAGGAAGTTACACTAGTGAGTGATATAAAGAACATTAGGAAGCACCTCTTATGCACCAAGGAGCCTGAACATATCATCTTGATGCTTCTAGGAATTTACTCAGAGGTTCTGAGTTAAGAATTTAACAGATATTCTACTGCACTCAGTATACATCTATCTTCTAATCACTTCTCTACTAAAAAACTTCAAAAGTGTGACTGTCTCAGAGAGTCACAGATCCCAATGTAGATACGAAGCTGCCAAAAATATTTTTTGTTTCCCCATCTTACTAAGCACTTTATCTTATGATGTCTGAAGATGTGATGAGCATTTGTTAGGCTTCCTTGTCCAGCTTCTGTTCCCTTTTCTTCCAATGACAGCCTCCCCAATTTTCTTTGGTAATCCTTTCTCCCCCCAGTTGCAGCCTATGTTTTAGGTGGTTCAGATTTCTCACTGTTCTATGGCAATCATAATTTCAGACAATGGATTCCATTTGCACATCCCTGTGGCTATGCCATCAGATGGGTAACAAGAATGATTTTGCTATTCAATTTGGGGCAATGAGTATCAGATTTAGGGTATCTTCCCTTCCCCCCTTCCTTCCTCCCACCTTCTCTTCCTTCTCTCTTTCCTTCTTTCTTTCCTTCTTTTTCTCCTTTTTTTTTTTTTTTTATTATTTGTGTACAGTGAAACCTTGTTCACTGGATTCAATGCTATGAGGACATGAGCCTGGAGCTGCTAGAGACCTCATACAGGGGAATTATAAAATGGAATTGTGGAATTATCCTAATGAAATTATCAAAAAACAAAGATCTTGAAGAGGAAAAAGTAGAATGTCAATGAGTCAACTTCCTTTGATCTCTTGGATATAGCAAAGAGTAAATCCATGGCCACCCTTGAATTTTGTACATGGTCAAAAGCACTTATTTTAAATAACGCTCGTTTGGGGAGGCTTTCTGTCATTCATAATTGATTAACATAAGAGAATGTCCTCTACTTGGGCACTCTTCAGCTATGTCATTCCTTGTGTCATTCCTTCTGTTTCCCAAACTCTAGGACCCACCAACTCTAACGTGAAAGTCATTACAACTCTCTGCCATAAATGGTTGTAAATATATCTTCAAGTAACAGTCAGTGTAGACAGAACACTGGTTCAACTCCCAATTCTGCCACTCGCATAGCATTGTGATCTTTATCTTCCCAAGAAATCTGTTTATATAAGCAGAACTTCAACAGGTTTCTCTAGAGATAAAGCTATTTCTTTCCAAATGAAAGAGAATTTGCTAAAAAATAAGTTGTTTCTCACTCTTATACTTTGATCAGTAAAGTTCCCTCAATAGGCAAACATTTTTATAAGATGTAATTGTAGTCTAACAGAGGTCACCTTGGAGGAAGAAGAGGAAAACCTACTTATGAAACCCCTTCTGTTCTATGTCACTTTTGAGTTCCTAAGCAGGTCATTTAATCTCTTAAAAATTAAGTTTACTTATCTCTAAAATGGAATGAATAACGTTTATTTTGCAAAAATTTCTTTTTTGTTTTTTTGATAATTTCATCCCCCCTTTTTTTTTAATTTTTTGTTTATTTCAGTAACATTGGTTTATAACATTGTATAAATTTCAGGTGTACATCATTATACTTCTATTTCTGCATAGATTACATCTTGTTCACCACCCAAATACTAATTACAACCCATTACCACACACATGTGCCGAATTATCATTTTCGCCCTCCTCCCTCCCCACTTCCCCTCTGGTAACCACCAATCTAATCTCTGTCTTTACGGGTTTGTTTATTGTTGTTATTATCTACTACTTAATGAAGGAAATCATACAGTATTTGACCTTCTCCCTCTGACTTATTTCACTTTTTGCAAAATTTTTAATGTCGTGGGTATGTGGATGTAATTAGAACAAGAGGTTGGAGAGTCTAATGCCATAGTTAGAATATACTAAAGAATCAGTAATTGTGGGTAAAATTGGTTTCAATGGACTGTTTAGCTAAGATAGAATAAACCTAATGATCTTTACAAAGGAGAACATTAATTCTGTTAAGATCATGATTATTAGTCATGATTATCATTTCCTTGAATGTAGCCTTCAATATAACAAGAATCTCTTCTCTCTCTTTCACCACTGACTCCCTAGTATTTAGCACAATGGCTGGCACATAAGGAACATTAAACTATTCCTCCTTGTGTTAACTAATTAATTCATAACTTGAATTAAAAAAAATAATTTATGTTGTCTAATTATTGTATTAAATTTTATTCATAGGAATATATAGGGAGACTTGATCACCATTCCAGTTTCAAATGGCTGAGAAATGTGCCAGTGGAATGATAGTCAAGAATGGACCAAAATATTTGGAGCCAGAGGCATTAGAAATATTCTCTGAAATCAGCTAATCCTCTTCAGGGTTACCATATAGTCCAGTTTGCCAGAAGAGTTCGGATTTAAACTGATTGTCCAGAAGTAATTATAAATGAACCCCTTTTTACTTTCTAGGGTGCCTGAGTTTGGATAATAAATTATATGAGATACTAGTCCTATTGCCTGTTACAGAAGAAATAAAGCCCTTCTCTAGTATTGCCAAGTGATGGGGAACTCAGGACATCACATATGGCTCAATCTACTGTTGATTAACCCAAATCCTAGAAAGTGTATATTCTTATAATTCTCCTTCACCCACTCATTTTTCCCCAGAAGCATAGGGCAAACAAGGACTTATTCTATTTTTCTGGACTCTAAATGGAATTCCTGTGAATATTTGAAGACCACTATGTATTCTCATTAGGTCTTCTCAATTTCACACAAGATATTCCTGGTTACTTTAATTTTTTTCATGATTTACCATTTCAGAATTTCTCATTTTGCTGAGCACACTCCCCTGGATGGAACTCTAAGTCACCAATTAAAGCTTGGAATCTAAGGTATCTTTGTCTTCTCTTTCATTACACATTTCACGTACTTGTTTTTTCTGCCTGTTTCTCTTTCTCTTTATCTCTTTGTTCCTCTCCTGTCCCTCAGCAAGAGACAGTCAACTCTCTTGTTCCTGTTCTTTCAATCTATTTGTTGTTTACCTTTATCTCTATCAATGCTATTGCTCTATTTCTCTTTTTCCTAAGCTATATCTTGGTCCCTTCCTCTGCTTTCCTTTTCCGTCACTGTTCCTCTCTCTTCTCTTTATCTTTCTCCTGTTTCCCTCCTCTCTGGGCCAACTGTGTATCACAGGCATGGGCCTGTTATTAATATAGTAATGCCCTTCTCCATTGTCACTGAATAACTGGCAGTTGTGAGCAATGTGAGTAGCAAGGTCAGGCTATCAAAAACTGGAATATTAAATGTCAAATCTAAGGGTAACAGAACCTATTTTTATCCATACTCTGCTTCCATTTTCCTGCAGATCACATTGTGTTTTAAAGTTCTCTGAAACAATATGACAGATTTTCTTTTATCATCACACCTAGCATTCAGCAGAGCTGATCTCTGAAAAAATAAGTGAATAATGAGGTTTCGGTGAGATTGGAAGTGTGAAATTAACCCAAATAGAAAGGGTTTGCATTCTGAAGAAGCCTGGAGGAATAAGGAGCATTAAATTGCAAAGACAGAATTGACCTGCCACATAGATAGACATTGTTTGGGTGGTGAGAGGATAAATTCAGAGTTGGAGGCGTGAAAATGCAATAGTTTTCACTCTTAAAAGAGTCCTTCAATAAATTTGTGATTAATTGAATAAACCTGCTTAAGTTTTCTTTGAAAGATGAGATTTAGGTTTATATATGAACCTCCATAGAGGTCTATTCACTAGATTTTAATTTTTTTTTTGATTTTTATTTATTTATTTTTCCCCCAAAGCCCCAGTAGATAGTTGTATGTCATAGCTGCACATCCTTCTAGTTGCTGTATGCGGGACGCGGCCTCATCATGGCCGGAGAAGCGGCGCGTCGGTGCGCGCCCGGGATCCGAACCCGGGCCGCCAGCAGTGGAGCACACACACTTAACCGCTAAGCCACAGGGCCGGCCCTATTTACTAGATTTTAAAAAGAACTATTACGTATTTAGTTCTCAGTATGTTACCGGTACTGTGCTAGGCATTTCACACATTTTTTAAACTTTTATTTTAAGGTAATTTTAGTCTTATGAAAGAGTTGCAAAAACAGTACAAAGAATCCCATGTACCAGTGGTTCTCACTGGGGGTGATTTTATGCTTTCTCCCTCGAGGATATTTGGCAATGTCTGTATAAATTTTTGGTTGTCACAACTAAGAGGGGGTTGCTACTGGCATCTGGTGGGCAGAGGCCAAAGATGCTGTTAAACCTCCTACAATGCACAGGGAAGCTCCCCCAACAAAGAGTTATCCAGCCCCTAATGTCAATAATTCTGAGGTTGAGAAACACTGTCGTATGTCCTTGATCCAGATTCTCCAAATGTTAACTTCTTACGTATACAGAGTACAATGACAAAAAATAGGAAATTAACACTGACACATTGCTGTCATCTAATCTATAGATCATATTCAAATTTTTTTCATTTATTCCAAATATCCCTTTTCTTATCCAGAATCCAACCCAAGATCCTGCATTTAGTTGAAATGCTTCCTTAGTCTCCTTTATTCTTTCATGACCTTGACACATTTGAAGACCACTGGCCAGGCATTTGGTAAAATTTCCCTTAATTTTGTAGAATTTTTTTTATTTTAAAATTCAGGTTATGTATTTTTGACAGGAATACCACAGAAACAGTGTGTCCATCTTAGTGAATCATAGCAAGAGGCAGACAATATTGGTTTATTCCAATAGTGGTGATGTCAACTTTGATCACTTAATTAAGGTGATGTCTTCCAAGTTTCTTCACTGTAATGTTACTATTTTCCTCTTTGTAATTAATAAGCATTCTGTGAGAGTTACTTTTAAACTATGTAAATACCTCATTTCTCATCATATATCCATCCATTAATTTTGGTACTCATTAATGATTCTTGCCTGAAAAAAATGTTGTTACTTTAGAGTTTGACCAATGGTGTTTTCCTATTTCCGTCACTTATTTTATATTTGTTGGTTGGAATTCTCTTGTAAAGGAGAGCTTTCTCTTATTCTCCATGTATTTCTTTATTCAATTATTCATTTATTTCAGCATAGATCAAAAGATTTTATATTTTTCCTAGGGTTAGATCCCATTACTATGATGTTATTATTATTATTATTATTTTGCTCAACATATACCATATTTGGCTATTGAAAGCCCCTTCAAGTTGCCTTGCATGCATTTTTGAAATGTCTTCATCGAGTTTTGAGCACTTCCTTCCTTTCTGATACTACGAGATGTTCCAGGCTTATCTTGTACTTTCTGTGCTACAACCCTGGAATCAACCATTTCACCAAGAAGTCCTAGTTACTTTTGTTTGAGAATTGCATTTAGAAATGAAGCTTTGGCATTGAGTATGCTCACTGGTTCTGTGGTATCATTGCTTCTAATTTTTCTCAGTACACAGAGTTAGGAAATATAAATACACATACGCATATCTGTATTTCCATAGCTATCTATCTGTGTATATATTTTAAAACACACATTTAATACATATCCTCCAATTGCAACATAACACCAAAAGATTCTACCCTTTCCTCTTTCCTTATTTGAAACATTTTTCTCTGACAGTGTGAAATTTGGCTTTCATTATTTGCTATATATTTACTTATTAGCTCCATCATAAAATACAAATAAAGTAGTTTTAGCAATGCTAATTCAAATCAATGTGAAAACATCCCTACTAACTAACACAAAATATTTGTGTACAGTTTTTTTGGTTTTTAGTCTAAGTACATAATAAGATAAAAACTTTGTTTCATAGTTACCTTAATTATCTCCTTCTCATTTAGTATTTTTATGTTATTTATTTATAATACAATTATGTGAGTTTGTTTCTTTTGGCATTCCATTTTGGGTTTCCTCTTCATTACTGTTAATTTTAGACATTATTTTAATTATAAAAAATATTAAACGTTAGAATTATACAAAAAGTTGTACTCAGAGAAGTGTCACTCTCCACACCCAACCCTTCTACCCTGGTCCCAGTCTCCCATCCATCCCACTCTGCTTCTGTTTCTCCCTGTAATAAGCACTCTTAGTGGTCTCTGCTTTATCCTTCTTGTGTTTCTTTTCACACAAATGGTCAGATACATTCATACTTCCTTATGTTCACTTATTTTTTTACATGAAAGAGAGCATAACATAACTTCCCTTTTTCCTCTAGACACGTTGTTTTACTTAATTCTTTAAAAAGTCTTTTGAAATATTAGTAGTAAAATTATTTGAGAAGCCCTAAAAATGATTATCAAGAGATTCTTATAATTGCTCTTGGTGAAAGTCTTACATGTAATAGGTTCACAGTCTCTGTTGAATTTCACCTATAAAGTTGTGTTTTCCATGATGTCCATTAAAATTACTTATCTACTTTCCTTAAAATCTTTATTGGTTCTCTGGCACACAAAATAAAATACAGACTCATTAGCCTGACATAAAAGGCTCTCTATATTCTGACTAATTATCTGGCCTCGTCACTTGCCACTCTCCTTCCCAATCTCAGTCCTCAAATATTCCTTGCACACACTCTAAGCTAAAGTCACACTGAGCCAGAGTATAAAACAGTTTTCCAAAAACATCAGTTTCTTCCATGCCTACTGAATTTTCGCAGGCTGATTCTTCACTGATTCATGAGGGATCTAATTGGAAAAATCCTCTAGGTTTTTAAGACAGGTAAGTGTCACCTCCTATGTAACAAATGTACTCTCTCCCCAAGAACAAATGAAGTTTAACCTTCTTGGTCCTACAACTGCAACCTCTTATATTTGTATTTGTCACTCTGTGTTTTAATTTTCTCTTTCTATCCCTTGAGAATAACCTCCTTGAAAGCAGGGTCCAAGTCATAGACCTCTCAGGAATATCTAAGAGATTAAATAATATCTAGCATCTTTTAGGTGACCAGTGGTTTATATATTGAATTCCATACTAATAAAAATGACCACTTTTAGTGATAAAGAAATTATTAATAGGTGTCCCAAAATTTAGCTCTGAGGATACATTTTTATGTTTTGGTTATTTTCTATAGAAGGCTGTTTATAAACTCATTTCTACTATACAACTCATTCTATGTTTTAAATACCAAGAAAATTTAAGAGTTCTGTTTGTTTTCCAGGACAAATTTATTTTACAATGTTAATTTAATTATATTTTTACTTTCAAATGGATAGCATTTATTTTTTAAGATTCTACTTTTAGATGATCTAAATTGCTGGCAATTGGTTTTTATTCATAAGCAGCATACATTCTGCCCCTTTCAGGTAGTAACTCCCAATATACACTGGAAAAGTACCCTTTTCTCATCTTAGTCCTCTATTTTTTTTATAGAAATAACACCATCCCCATGTACAGGGGTGTGTATGTAACTCAGGCGTGTTCAATAAAATCACGGCATACCCCTTTTCACCGTGATTGGTTGAAGAACAAGCATGTGACCCAGTTAGAGTGAATAAGAATCAACTTAGTGTAGTGCTTTTGTTGAAATACTAAGAAAATTAAATTTACTCATAGTGATGGGGTTGTTGTGAGGACTGAACGTAGACCTGGAGCTTCTGGCAGAAATCCTGTCTCCATAAGAATAGAAACTTCACAGAGAAAAATAAAGCCAAGGATGGAAGAAGCAAGACAAAACTCTCATGTCATTAACTGAGCACTTGAAACCAGCTCTACTACTAGACTTGTCAGTTATGAAGTCCTCTTATAGGTGGAACCAACTGAGAAAGCTGTTGGTAAAGGCAGAAGGAGAAATCCAAGCAGCAAACTGCCTAGAGCAGGGCTGGCAATTTTTTTTCTGTAAAGGATCACATAGTAAATATTTTAGCCCTTGAGAGTAATATGACCTGTGTGACAACTACTCAACTCTGTTGTTATAATGCAAAAATAGCCACAGATAACATATAAATGTGTGTAGCTATGTTCCAATAAAATTTTATTTACCGGCATTGAAATTTGAATTTCATATAATTTTCGTGTGTCTCTAAATATTATTCTTGTTTTGATCCTCTCTACCCCCTTAAAAATGTAAAAGATATTCTTAGCTCATAAGTTTACAAGCAGAAGGAAGTATTTGATTCATGGGCCACAGTTTGTATAATCCTATTTTAGAGTAGCATGAAACCTTATGTAGGACACCAGGAGACACTACATTTTCCTAGACCAGGTTTCTGATTTCTGGGATTTCCTTTCAAACAGGGATACTGGGCAAGTAGAATAGGTATGATAATATGGATACATAATATTAATCATAGTGTGTGTGTATTGATGGAGGAGTCTATGCTATCATCAAAGGAAAAGATAACAACACAAGTCAGTAAAAATAAAATGAGTTAAAGGGTTAAATTAAGAGAACATTTTACATGTAAACGGGTCCCATGATAGACTGATCTCATTAGTAGCTCAAATTCTTCACTTTCTTGTGTAATCATGTTCTTTACCGTATGAATTTACCAATAGACAATCAACTCTTAGACATGTGAACAAGCTGAGCTAGGACCAGAGACATCACCTGTCTGGCCATCTGGAAGCTTGATCGAATAAGACCTTATTTTTTGCTATGCTACTGATGCATTGTGTCTATTTCTTATGCAGTATTATTTCAAAAGTCTATTGATACAAAACCTTAGGGACTGGTAAGAAAAATTGTACTGGGAAAAAAAAAAAGCTCCACAATTGATGTCTTAGTATGAAAACTCCACTTTATAGTAAAGATTTTATTAAACAAAAAGCCACATAGAAATGAAATAAATAGTAATTAGAGGAGGAACACCAAGTGGTCTCAAGAGCTCCACATTGGAGGAAGGCATCGAAAAAGAAGTTTATGTCACAGAGAAGAATGAAGTCTTGAGGAGAAGAATTTGAGTTTAGAATAAAATAGTGAAAAATGTGAGTCTAAATATCCAAGAGCTTCTGGCTATGGAATATATAGGTGGGATCTCTTGATTAAAGTCCACGTCAGTATTAAGTCATGCTACTGCCAAGCACACAGTATTGCCTGTGCTGTTTGATGGCAAAGCAATCTGGAAATAGCCTGGGTCTGAATCACTATGAGGGCTCCTTCTCTCAGTTATCTGTGTAAGAATGGATCAGAGGAGACTGTCAACTACCTGCTTAGAGGTTTCCCCTGACCCGGGGTGTCAGGGGAAACCTTTTCTGGGAGTCAGGGGAGGATATGGGAGTAGAACAACAGTGACAATAGTAGGAATGATAGTAACATCCGCATTTATTGAGTTCTTCATGTACCAGGTACAGTGAGTGCTAAGAAATTTACCAGCATCCTATTAATGAACTGTCCTAGCACACTCTAAGGATAAGTACTATTATTATTCTCCTTAGTTTATAGGTAGTGAAACTGAAAATTAAGTAGTTCAATTCATTTACCTAAGGTCACACAGCTAGTAAGCGAAAGGGAAGAGTCTTTAATAAAGTTTGAACCTTAGTACTGGCAGAGAAGAGGAGATGATCAACAATTTTTATTAACCAGAGAAGTGATAAAAGAAAGATGCTGGTTCTGGGTCTTTAGGAATGTATAGAAGAGTATCAGATATCAGCAGGTGTGTCTTGGAAAAGGAGAAAGTCATTCCAGGAAGAGACAATATTCTCTGCCAAGACACCAAAGCACGTACTTGAAGTGTAAGAAGTTTGAGATGGCTGGAAAACATGGTGTAAAGGCAGCAGCAGCAAAGGATCATAGTGGAGAATAAGCAAGAAAAGGTAGTGGAGGTCCTTTTCTGCCGTATTCCAAAGTGTGGGTTTCATTTTATAGGCCATAGGAAGTCCTTGAAAGATTTTAGTTGGAAAATGATATGGTCAGATTCAGATTTTAGAATGTTTACTTGCTCTGACTGTACAGAGAATAGCCTGGAAATGAGTGAGACCAATTTCATTTTCACACATTAGGAATAGAATCAGTTCAATGTAGGCAAAGTATCTCTAAGTACATTCAACAATATTCCATTAAATACAGCCCGCTTGAAGTATGTTGGACTGAGAACTACTCAAGTGATTTAAAAGAAATGTATTGACCTCAAAGGTTAGCATAAGGGAACATACAGTGTTAGACTTTAGACCTATGAGAAAAAGACAAAGCTCCACTATTTCACCTCTACACTCCAACTAGCTTCAGAGATATAGCATTTCCTATCTAAAATTGCAGGAGAAACAATCATGTAACTTCTAATGAAAAAAGCGATTGTCTCAGTTGAATTCTGGGCTATTTTAATGCGTCAAATTTCAAGAATCCTCACTTTCCCATTTCACAATCATTATAAAAATCAAATAGCTTCTTATTTTTTTATTTCAGTTCTGATAATTAATCTTCTCAATATTCTTCTTCCCTGAGGAGCCCTCAGTAGAATTGGGGTGCTCCTTAGACCTTAAAACCACTAAAATCTAGCTTCAAATATAAAACCAGGACCACTTTACAAATCTTCTTTGTGTAATAAAATAATGAGATGAGGCTACACAGATACAGACATGCACATTTCGTTGGAATGTAATAAAAATAAATACATCAACAGAACCAAACATCATCAAATGTTGATATAGCTCTCCATCTGTGTAGCATCCACTCCTGCTAGATCCTTGGGACTAATTACATACATATACAGTTAGTCTTCTAGGACCCAGTAGAAATCCTTTATGTGTATATGTGTGTGTGTGTGCACGCGCGCGTGTGTGTGTGTACAACACTTAAGAAGAACTTATTCATTAATATAATAACATATTTAAATATCCACTATATGCCAGGTAATGTGCTAGGTGTCCAGTACATCATAGCTATTAAGACAAACCCAATTCCCACTCCCATGGAGCTTAGTGGCATTGTACACTTTACTTGAGATGTTAGCCCTTAATCCTCCTCTGGTAAACAAGGCTGGGTCACATGTTATCCCGGAGCACTTCTAGCCTCTTTAATTTAAAGCCTAGACTAGAATCTATTGAGAAATCTGATTGGTGGTCCCCTTCCTTTAGATCCTGTTTGGGAGATAAAGAACAGACCTCCTCCATTGCCTGAGTTAGAAATCAGACGTAAGAAAGTTGGAGTCAGATAGATGGGGATCAAAATGGCAGCTTTGTTGCTGATAGAGATGATGATCACTAAGCTTGTCCCATGGCTTAGAGTAGAAGAGAGAACATGCTCCCTCAGACAGCGAGATACCAAAGAGAGAAGTGGAGGAAAAAAGCCAGAACTGTGCAGTCCCAATTCAAGCTCCCAAGTGACCATTAGGATAACATACTCCTCTCCTGGAAAGGAGAGTGAATAGGCAAAGACAGGGCAAAAATGTTACATTTAATTGGTGTCCCTTTACATGGAGATATGGAACAAGAGAAGGGATAAATCTCACTTGGTTAACCATAACACAGCATAGCAAATACAATTTGTTTTATATGTTTATAGATTTGTGTTACTAATATATTGCTGAGGATCTTTTCACCAATATTCATGTGAGATGTTAACCTGTAGTTATCTTTTCTTGTGATGTCTTTATCTGGTTTTGGTGTCAAGATAATACAGGCCTTTTAGAATGAGTTAAGTGTTCCCTCCCTTTCTATTTTTTGAAAGCATTTGTGTAGGATCAGTATTAACTATTTAAATGTTTAGTTGAATTTATCAGTGAAGCCATCTGGTCCTGGATTTTTCTTTGTAGGAAGTTAATTTCTAATTCAATCTCTTTACTTGTTATGGGTCTGTCTAGATATTATATTTCTTTTTCGTTGGTTTTATAAGTTTATATCTTTTTATAAATTTACCCATTTCATCTAGGTTGTATAATTAGTTGACATACAATTTTTCACAGTATAGAATTATAAGATTTTTTATTTTGTAATGCTGGTAGTGATATTGCTTCTTTCATTCTGGATTTTAATATATAAGTATTTTCTATTTTTTTCATTGTTATTTATATTTTGGTAATGTAGCTAAAGATTTGTCAATTTTTTTAATTTTTTCATAGAATCAACTTTGGTTGTTTCCATTGTTTTTTCTATTCCCTATGTCATTTATTTCTTTTCTAATCTTTATAATTTCCTTCCTTCTTAATTTGGGTTTAGTTCACTCTTCTATTTATAGTTTCTAATGATGGAAGATTAGGTTATTGACTTGTGATCTCCGTTCTTATGTGTTTAGAGCTAAAAATTCCTCTAAAAACCCTGCTCTAGCTGCATTCCTTAAGTTTTAGTATATTGTGGTTTTGTTTTCATTCATCTCAAGGTATTCTCTGCTTTCTCTTGTGATTTCTTCTCTAATCCATTGGTTAATTAAGAATATGTTTTTACAAGAGGCACACTTTACATTCAAAGATACAAATAGGTTGAAAGTAAAAGTGTAGAAAATATTTACTATGCTAATGGTAACCAAAATAGAGCTGAGATGGCTATACAAATATCAGACAAAATAGAATGAATTTAAGACAAAATTATTATTAGAGATAAAAAAAGATATTTTATAGTGATAGAAGGGTCAAACCATCAAGACATAAAAATTGTTAACATATATACACCTAGCAATAGAGATATAAAATTCACAAAAGAAAATAAATGACAGACTTAAATGGAGAAATAGACAATTTAACAATAAAAATTAGAGACTTCAATACCCAACTCTCAAAAATGTATAGAGCTATATAGAAAATCGACAAATGAATGGAAAGTTGAACAACATTATAAACCATCTAGACCTAACAAATGTTTATCTGAAGTGCACATAGAACATTCTCCAGAAGAGACCATAAGTTAAGCCATAAAGCAAGCATCAGTAAATTTAAAAAGGTTATAATTGCATAAAGCATGCTTTCCTACCATAATGGAATTAAACTAGGAAGTAATAACTAAAGGAAATTTTGGAAATTCACAAATATTTGAAAAATTAAAAACGTATTTGCCTTTGACTTGCTGTATGGTGCATATGTGTTGATGTTATGGGGACTAGGTGGGGGGAGTGTTTGAGATGTCACTGGTAAATAAACCAATGAAAATAATGTAACACCACCAGTGCCAGGAGGAAGTTAGTTCCAGATAGATGTAGGTATGATGGAGAAAAAACATCAATGAAAAAGAAGAAACTCTCAAAGGCAGAAAACTGAGAGAAAGAACCAAAGTAAAAATAAATTTCGGAGTAGAGTTAATTGTTATTTAAGACAGGTTCTGGAAATAGATTGTAGTGATGGTTGCCCAATATCGTGAATGCAACCAATGACACTGAATTGTATACTTAAAAATGGAAAATTTTATGTTACATATGTTTTGCCATAATTTTAAAAAGACGGAAAAAAACCCATTTGTGGTTGGAATGAGGAACAAACTTGGAAGAGGAGGTGAAGAATCAAGGAACATAGTTAAGATAGAGAGGGCTCCTCATTAAGTCCTCACAAACACTGCAGTGTGTTAGGAATTGTTTCCACATGCAGAAACCAAGATCCAGAGACATTCTGAGATGCCAAAAGTTGAAAGATATTCTAAAGCATAGCTGGGAGAGAGGCTTTCCCTCTTAGCATAAAATTGAGAAATGCATTTATTTTCAAACTTATGCCCCTCTGCCTACTCAGTGCTCAATTTTGATGTTTAAATAAGCTTTGCTTTTCATTTTGAAGCCTCAGATATAAATTGTCTTTTTTCAACTATGCATGAAAATTCCCATCAACAGAAATATTAACAATTTTTTTATTATAACAGTGCAATTATGCCATATGTAGCAGCAATTACAGTACATACATTAAAATAGTCATCATATTATCTGAAATTTCTGGCAGAAAAGACAATTAAGATATTTTCCCATTTAAGTAGTAGTTATTCCACTATTCATCACATTGCCTATTAAATGGATACATTTTGATTGTTTTAGACTAAAAAACAATGTAGAGAATAAATTTTAAAAGAGGATTTTCCTCCAAAATCCGTAAATTTACAAAAAGGTCTATTTCATGGGGTTCATGTCAGCCTCATTATTCTTTTTGCAAACTCTTAGAGTAAGTAAAAAGAATTCTTTGATTCTTAAAGTCTCATAATAGAAGATCTGCAAAGATAAGTATAATCAGAGGAAAATGTATCAGAATTGAAGTACTTTTGACAATGCTCTAATCACATAGGGCAATTGAAAGCATTTGTCCAGAGAGAATAAGTTCCAATGACTAAGATTCAGGCATTTTCCTATTATAAAAGAAGCCCACAACTCCCTGATCAGTTAAAATGGAATTGTCTTCAATTTGCAATAATAATTTCCATAATTCGACCATGAAAATAGAAGCAAGGCAATGCAAAATTAGAATAATTTTGGTATGAGCTTATGATATTGCTATAGCTCAAAAATATGTCTGATATTTATCTCTGAATGCCTAGAAGAAATTTTAGCACTGGCATAGATCAAAATAATGATCAGTCTCGTGAAATGTCTTTATTTCATATGGAAAACTACCTCTTCAACTGTAATTCTGGAACGTTTCTTTCAACAACATCTATCTGTTCATGGTTGTTTACATGCAATTCACTCCACAAACATTTATTATGAGTCCAGTCTATGGTACTTTTCATAAAGATAAATAAGCTAACATTTTAGCATGGTAGGGAAAGAGGATAATAGTTTTGAAATACTAAAGACTTGATTGTACCACTTATTAATTCTGTGACCTTATAAAAGTCCTATAAATTTACTCAATATAAATTTCTTAATCTGTGAAAATGGACATACAATTTATCTCACATGGCTATTATGAGAATTAAGCAGGATAATCCATGTAAAGTGCTTAGTACAAATCCTGGTTCATAATAGATGTGCCCTTTAAGGTAACTCATTTCCTCTGTCTCTTGGTCTCAACAAGTTCACAGTGGTGAGAGCAATTAAAATTTTAAAAACTTGGTAAACTTACTGAATATGTACTACATGTCATGCACATTGCGTGTGTGGTTCCTTTACTAATCTATCTAACAAATATTTATTGAACATTTTCTATGTGCTAGACCAAGGTCCAGACATTGGGAAAAATAGCTCCAAATAATAAAATATCCCCAATTTCATGGGGTTTACATTCTAGTGTGCAAAACAATGAGCTAGCAAAGTGATAAATAATAATAGCATACATTTTTTTGGTACTTGCTATATGCCAGGGACTGACCTAGATATTTAATGCACATTAACTCATTTAATCCTGAAAACAACACTATGCAGCAGACACTATTATTTTCATTCCCATTTCATGCCTGAGGAAACTGAGGCAGAGAAGAATTAAGTAAATTACCCACAGTAGTATGTGGCAGAGCTGGGATTCAAATCTAGGCAGATTATCTTTCAAACACTGTCTTTTTTCCACTGCTGTTTCTTTAAACTCGTAAGGAATTTAGGTTATGTGTTTAGCTACACAGAGAGGTAGGAAACTAGACAGCTGCCTATCATTCATGGCAAGCAATTGGATGCTATTCAAAGTGTAATTGGAGGCTATTAGAAGGTTTTAAGCAAGAGAGTGATGAAAATATCTTTATGTTTTATAAATTCAATCTATTATGTGGGGAGAAAGATTCAGGGAGAGTGTTGAGGAACTATAAAAAAGAGATAGGATTTGATGTTAGAAGTCCTGGTGGAAAATGATGAGAGTTTGGACATATTTGTTGTGTGGGAGACAGTGAGAATTTATTGATATGGGATCCATTTGGATGTTTAGCCTATGGAACTTGCCAATGGGGTGGATGTGGAGGGAAGAAGCAATCAAGGATGACTCCTATGTTCATATCTTGAGCAACTCCATGGAAGGTGGTGCTGTGATTGACAGTAGAAAAGTGACTGGTGTGGTATAGGAAACAAGAGTTTTGTATTGGAGTTGGTGAGTTTGATATGTGTGCTAAAATCCACTTGGATACACGCATCTGGAGCTTAGTGGAAAGTTAACGGTTAGTGATAAAAATTTGCATGTATCATCATATAGTGGTCTTTAAAAATATGAGATCAAGTAAACTCTCACAGTGAGAAAGTATGGAGAAAGAAAAAAGAAGAAAATTGGAACCAAACTCTGAAGGCTTTGAAGTGCTTAGAGAGTGAATCAAAGAGAGTGAAGCCAGCAGAGGAGACTGGAGGAAGAATGGCTAGTGAGGTCAGAGAAAATCCAAGGAAGCCAACAGATCAGAAGCCAAAAGAAGAGTATGTGCCATTTAATTGTCTTAGCAGTCACCCTGACAAGGTATTATTATAACCTGCATTTTATAGATAAGGAAAAGGAGGCTCCATGTGGTAAATAACTTGCCCAATATCTCACACAGTGAATAAATCCACATTTTAGATCATGCTTTTGTATACTAAATATACAATATATTGTAAATATACAATATATATTTGTATATAGATATATATATACCTCCTTTAACTTTACAAGTAGTACTAATAGTAGTACTCTAATCAAGGTATATACTAAGCATTTGCAGATGCTAACGAGTGAATTCATATTAATTTCTTTCCCTAAAATAATACAAAAAGGGTAATATTTTCCTTAACCTGAAACATAATTAGGAATTCCTCACAGTGACAGAAATGGCAGGATGAAATGGCAAGCATTCTAGACAGAGAAATCACCAGAAGTATAGTGAGCGAAGTCACCATGGCAAGAAGTGTGTTGTATTAAGGTTGTGTGTGTGTGTTTTCCTGTGGAATGGCTCATTATCTAGAGTATATAAAGTATAAGAGCAGAAAGGTAGTGGATGTAGAAAAGACTTGAAAGAAAAATGAGATCGGATTTGGTAGGTTTTTTAATCTCACAAACGAGTTTGCACTTTGCTCTGTAGGCACCATAGGGAAACTAAAAGTCTATAAAACAGAGTAGCATGTTAGAGTTATCCATATGGAAAATAATTTTGACTCCTAGAGTAGATAAGCTATTTTTGTTGGTTCAGCATCTTCTTTGAGGGAAAGCCGTCCTCCACTCTTAACTGGTTCTGATGGAACTGTTGATCATCACACCTTCCCTCACTTTGCGCAGAGGGATGAACACCCGGCTCAGATTGAGACATTTATAGTGCACCAACCCACTGGGTCCAGTGATCAAATGCAGGGTAATCATGTCCTTTTCTTGTTTATGATACAGCTACCAAGAGAATGAAGCTCTCTTTTCACTGGAGCTGCAAAGTTGGGACCATAAGAAACTAGAACTGCCAGTGGTTGGATCTCAAGTTGACTGAAAGAGACAGAGCCCTGAGGCACCATTCTGGATCTAAGCATTTCTGGGACACTTTTCTCACTTAGATTTCACAGTTAAATGAATGGGTGAAGTCCTTTTACCCTTGAGTATATTTGAGTCCTGTCTACGAGACTGTAGTAAGAAAACCTGGGAATGTACATTAGCTGATTACAGCAATAATCCTGATAAGAAATGAGGAAGATACAACTATGGCTACAAAAATAGCAATGCCAAAGGGACAGATTTGAGGCATTTTGGAGGGAACTGGTGTTCAATTTAACTTAACATAAGTAATATTGAGGTGTTTAGAAAAACTGAAGTATCTTGTTTGAAAACTGAATGGTTATTGATATGACCATTCATATGTGACCATGCCACACCTGTGACATGACAGAGGTGGAGAAGACAGATGAGGAAATAGTTTATTTAAGGGTTTAAAAGTGAGTACTCATGGAATTGGAATTGGAACTCTATGTAGAGGAAGGTATAGGTATAAGCAGGTTAAAAAGGCAGAAACAATGGTCTGGAGTTCAAAGCACTGTCTGACCTAGAGTGCAGATTTGGGAATCATTAGCATGTCCACGGTATGTGAGCCATGAGATTTGACAAGTGTTTTTAGAGAAAGAAAGAAAGAATAGTGCAGGGAAGGAGGCATGTAACACTATCGCATGTTCTTTGAAAGTGGTGTATCCTTCGACACTAGCACAGGGCTTTATGAGTGAATGAATGTGCTAGGCTCAGTTCTAAGCATGTTATGTTTGCAGGACCCTTTAATCTTCCTAAAATGCTCTGAAGTGGGTTTCCATTTCTATCTCCATTTTACACGTAAGGAACATGATAAGATCACTTGTAATTTAAAATTGATAAAATTCTAGAATTTTATGATTCTGTATCCAGTTCTGTGTGTTTAATAAAAAAAAAATCAAAAAAGATGCTTATGCCAAGAATTCTTAAGTGTATCTCTACATTTTAAACCATGCGATTATCTTAAGGTCATTTTGTTTATACACAATCAACTGCATAGTATGGAGGCACTTCGGCTGTCCCAGAATCAAGTCAGAATCAGTCAGGCAACAATCAGGGTTACTCTTTACTGTGCAGCCATTGCTATTGACTGGCAGTGTTGTTTCTTATTTGGTGCTTTTAGAACAGAGTCAAATTCACTTTCTCAGAGACTATTCAATGCATTACCCAAAATAATTTTTGCTAAAAAATATGAAGATTTAGTAAATATGCAGAAATAATTCATTTTAAATTAGTTTTAAAAAAAATACTATTGGTGATTATAATTATTTAAGTTATTGTGAAAGAAACAGACTCAACGAAAACCTGCATTTGGCATCAAATAAATTAATTCATAGTTGGGGAGTTCTGGATCATTGTTCTTATATGCTTCTGTTTAAATACATTTATATGTACTAGAGAATATAAGCATCCATGATTAAAAAATAAATCAATAAATAAACACCAGCATCATCTAATTTAGTCTGGAAATTTTACTTTAATAAATTCTGTTTAACGTGTAAGCTTTAACAAATATCTTTCTTTTCACTTATTTTTCTAGTCCTAGGAAGAGTCAGTTTAGGAATAATTAATCATATCAGTTAAGTGATACAATGTAACTATGCAAATGCACATGAGATTGTAAATAACCAAGTTGATAATCATTAACTATTTAATGATGATGAAGTATTTTACAAATATATGATGCAATTTAAAAGTGAGATAAGAACGATAAGTTAAGAAACAGGGGAAAATGAATGTTTGCCTTTTTCCATATAGGATGTATCACACTCCATTAGAAAAGTGGGCATTAACTCATTTATTGCTCTAAGACTCTTCTCAGAAAACTTCATTAGGAATCAAAGATTCATTATTTTATTTCACTCCTTAATGGATATCAGTAGAGGTAGGATGTGTTGTGGGCTTATGTTTGACTCAGGAGAGAAAACACCTTATTTATTGTGAATGATTTGACTCCTACTCTCTGTTGCTTTGACCAATTCATTGCTTTTTTATGGCCTTCAGTTTCTTCAAGTGTAAATTCAAAATATTAAGCCTTCTCCTATTTTCCTCATACTTTTGATGCAGGAACCAAAGGAAACACGGATGATCATTGTTTATACATGTCTAAAACTTTCACATTTTTTAGTCTTCGTGTGTTTAAAGGAGGCTACACAGAAATTTCTAGGATGGAATCTGGTAAGATGAGCCTAGGGCAAGGGCTCATCAAATGACCAGTTCTTAGAGTGAATGCCTCAGTCTGAAAGCATGCTCTCCTGCTTTACAGGTCTAGAAATTTGCTACTTTGGCGATGTATATTTGGTCAGGAACTACTACTCATATTCAAAAGAGAATGAAGAATAAACCGACATGACAAAACTTTAATTTATAATAAATGTTAGCCTTTTAGAGATAGCCATTATCTAGGCTTCCCCACCATGAGAGATTTTGGAAGCCACATAAATCATCAGATAGCTACTTATTGATTACAGAATTAGTGCCAAGCAATGATCTCAAGGGATATTTCATCCTGATGAACTGTTGTAGCCACACCCCTCTCAGGTTGCTGGGATGTGTGGGTTCAGCCAATTCCACCTAAAACAAAGTACTAATGATATATATGCATATTCCTGTTCTCTGCCTCCTCCTTTTCATAAGCTCCAAGCAGATCTTCCCTCTTTCATTAAGATCATTTTCTTAAAAAATGCCATTCTGTTATCACTTCAGTTGTGCTAACTAAAACAAAGTTTTCTCCAAATTCATCTCCACTTCAGCAGACAATCTTTTGAGTTAATTCTACATAGATGATTTATTTTATCACTAATTTAAGAAGTAAAAGCTAATTTTATTTCAAATTACATGGAGACACATCACTTTAAAACAAATAAGCATTCATAACTAAGATGTGTTTACTATTTTTATTATTCCTACTATTTATTTACTCTACTTACTCCATTCCATGTTAGGTGTTTTATGAAATTTTCTTGTTTAGTTTTTAAAGATTCCCAGAAGAGGAAACTGAAGCTTAGAAAAGTTGAATATTTTTTTCAAGGTTAGATAGCTAGTAAACCAGGAAGTTGTCAGAGATGAAATTTGAATCCAGGTTGAGCACAGAGTCCAACTTTTTAACTATTATTCTATTCAAAAAAATAAAATCTCAATAACATTTGATAATGTATCTGAGAATACTTTATAACCATAGGTTGGTATATAAAGTGGTCATTTCATATCTTCATAGTAAAAATAATATTCTATCATCTAGAGTGATGTGAAATCACTCACATAGTATATATTATTTGCTCCAAATGCTCGTATCAAAGGGCTTGATTCTTTTGTTTCTTTCTTTACATTATTTGTTGACTTCTGCCTTGTTGGAGGGATTGTATAGTGAGTGGGCAGAGTAGAGTTTTGGAGTAAGATAAACTTGTCTCATGGCTCCATTACCTACTTGCTGTGTGAACTTTGATAAATCATGTAACCCACACTTCTCAAAATCAATAAAATGGAAAGTTTACTATTCATTCATATGCTTTCACTGCTAGGCACTGGAGTCCAAAATTAAGATAAAAAATAAAAATAAAATACAGGTGGTAGCTCTCATGGAGAGAATGATTTAATGAGGAAGACGTAATAATTAAATAAAATTGTATTGTTACAAGGAAGAAGAACACAAACAGTGCTGTGCTGGTAAACTGGCTCTCTGAACAGAAAAATAAATCCCCAATTTGTATGTTTGTTGATTCCTGTGGTGTAAACACTCCCACCATGGCCAATTTCAAGCTACCAGTGAGCTCACAAAACGCCTGAATGTTTTATAATCTGCTCCTGTGTTCCAATAGAAGCAGATTTCTGCCACCACTGAGTGTTTGGTAGGGTTTTCCTGTCAAGAAACTTCTATGAACATCAAAAGTGTTAACTTAGCACATGTAAATTGCCTAATAGAATTTTATTTTTGCTGATCAATTTTCTACAAACACCAGTGCCTTTTTACTCCACGTGTCTACTTAAGATGTTACTTGCCTCTGTTTGATAGATTTAAGATCTATACAATTAAAGATTAAAGGCTGAAAAATTTTTTCTGTCTGTATTGGGAGTCTTTTACAGAACTATGATTTCAATTATACGGTGAAGCATTTGTACTTGTGCTTTAGGAGTCAGAAGATGTAAGAAATGGAAGGCAAGAGGGTTTTTAAAAGTCCCAGGAGCAAAGAATAATATACATGCTGTGATAGATAGATGAGATAAAATGGTTATCCACAGGGCATTAATTTTCTCCTAGTATGCACGGTCCTCTCTTAAGAGTAAATAAAATCAACATTTTTTCAAACCTTTGTGTTGAAACTTTCCTTTACCCTTTGCCGTATATACATATATTTTTTTTTGCTGAGGAAGACCGGCTCTGAGGTAACATCTATTGCCAATCTTCCTCCTTTTTTTTCTTTCCCCCAAAGGCCCAGTAGATAGCTGTATGTCATAGTTGCACATCCTTCTAGTTGCTGTATGTGGGACGCGGCCTCAGCATGGCCGGAGAAGCGGTGCGTCGGAGCACGCCCGGAATCCGAACCGGGGCCTCCAGCAGCGGAGCGTGCGCACCCAACCGCTAAGCCACGGGGCCGGCCCTACCCTTTGCCGTCTTAACTTTATTTTTTTCATTTCTCTTTTCCAATATCCTTTTCAAATTCATTATAATGTCATTCTTCCTCCCTATTTCCCTCGGCCTTCCATCAAACTCTTAGTTTCTTTTTTTTTCTCCTTTATCTTAAATCATTGATATTCCTTTTTTTCTTCATCTTCTTTCTTCTATTAATTTAATTGTATTTAGCACATTGCAATTTCTAGCTCCCACTTTAGTTTGGAGGCAGTAACTGAAGTATAATTTGCATAAAAGAAAATGCATAGATCTTATCGTACAGTTGATGAACGCTGACAAACACATACATCCATTTAAAAACCACTTTGATTAAGAGAAAGGACATATTGATCACTCCAAAAAGTTTCCTCATATTCTTTTTCGGATAACCCTGTGCCCCAAGACAACTATTGTTCCGATTTCTATCACATAGAGTAGTTTAGCCTATTCTCAAATTTCATACAAATGTAATCATGTAGTATATATTCTTTTGTGATTGGCTTTTTAAAATTTAATATAATGTTTGTGAAATAATCTGTTTTGTTGCTTTCATCAATGTGTTACTCTATAATTGCTGAGTAATGTATCATTGTATGAATATATCATAATTTGTTTTTGTATTCTTTTGTTGGACATTTATGTGTTTTTCAGTTTGGGCTATTTACGAATAATGTTTCCATGAACATTCTTGTTCGAGTCTTGTCTAGGACATATGTTTGTATTTTTGGGGAGAGGAGTGTTAATACCCTGGGGTGAAATTGATGGATTAAAGGCTAGACATATAAATAATGTTATAAGAAACTGTCAAACTATTTTCCAAAATGGCTGTGACATTTTAACTCCTATCATCAATGTATGAGAGTTCCAGTTACACCACATCCTCACCACATTTGGTGTTTCCTGGCTTTTTAATTTTAGCCATTCCAGTGGGTATGCAGTGGTATCTCAGTGTAGTTTTAAATTGCAATTTCCCGAAGTCTTATGATGTTAAGCCTGTTTTCACGTGCTTATTAACTTTCATATATCTTCTTTTGTGAAGTTTAATTTTCACCGTTTTTTATGGGTTGCTTGCATTCTTTTTATTGCTTTGTAGAAACTTTTTATATATTCTGGGTATGAGTTCTTTATCAGATATAGGTATTGCTAATACTTTTTACCAGTCTTTAACATGCCTTCTTATTTGTCCACAAAGTTTTTTGATGGGCAGAAATTTTTACATTTGTTTGAGTGTAAAGTTACACATATATATGTATATATACACCTATATATGCATATGGTAGATAAATAGACAGACAGACAGACAGGTGGTGCTTTGTGTCCTAGAAAATTTATACACACAGAGATATTATCTGTGTCAGTTGGAACTTCTGTGGAGGAGAAAATAAAAGGGAATGAGGATTGCAAAAGATTATTGGAGGCTAACATCTATTAAAGAAACAGAATAGAAGCAAGATTAGACAAAGAGAACCATCAAATTGGGATGTAGATCTGATAATCTGTCAGTTCAACAGGAAAGTCCAGGCAAAGATTGCCAACTGGAGAAGTCGTATGTTGGGCAGACAAGATTAGACTATTGCTGCACAAAAGTCTTGCTCTCATTGCCTGTGACCACCCTGAGCAGAGTGTAATCTTGAAGGGTGATCCGAACAGTACAAGCTGTATAGGTATAGGCTGTATCAAGTCTGCTACAGCCCACTCCTTTTGCTATCTGGATCCATTGCTTCATAAACATTTGGGGAAAAGCTCCATCAATGTTTCTGTAGGCTTGTCTTCCTGATAGGAGACTTAGAAGCAGAAGGTTAGTGGGACACAGTACAGGACTATACAGTTTCTGCAGTTGATTTTAGGCTACAATTGATATTCGTAAACTTCTTCCATTGCCGTTATAAATTCCCCTTGACCTAGGCTCTCGCTTTTGCTGATCTCAGTGCTTACTTGGTGGGTGACACAAACTCTCATTCCTGAAGGTGACTAAGTCCTTGGTTATGATATCCATCTCAGGCTATACTTTCTGTGCATGTCCATTCACACATGGTGACCCTTCCTCTTACCTGCGGGACCTTGGACACAAGGAATCCAAGTGTCCATTGGAAACTGTAGCTTTTAGTTGACTAGGATTCTTACTGTGTCCTCTCTCCACTCTTTTTAAAGTCCAAGCCCAGGTATGTTTGGAATACAGCAATGTCCATTGCAGGAACCTACTTAATGAGCTAACCCATATATAAATAAATCTTGTTTTTTTTTTTAATGGGTTCTCATACAGGAACCCCATGCAGCTGTGAGTAGAGAGAAGCATGCTGGTACAAACATGTTGGGTAATAGGGGGGCCTATTGAACATGACAGCATGTTCATGAAGCTTGCTTGTGTCCTCTGGCCATGCTTGGACTCTATTATTATGTACCGTTTCCATCCTATTATTGATGGCTGCTGAGAACACACAACATTTTGACTTAGTAGGTCTTATAGAACAAAACTCACGATGGGCAGTTCTGAATGCATCATTACTTAGTATCCCATAATTATGACTTCCATCTCTACCAGGAGCCAGTAGCATGCCAAGGACTGTTGATCAAAAGGTGTGCCTTTCTTCAAAGCATAGATCATGGTTTTACTCCAGAAATACATTGTGATTTTCCCATAGGGACTTGCCATAAATTCCACGTTATGTCTTTTACCACCACTGAAATCTCCAAAATTCTAGAGTCTTCTGTATCTTATGGCTCAACTGCAGGGCTGCTTGCATCACAGCATGGACTTTCTGCAGAGCCATTTCCTGCTCTAGGCCCCACTCAAATCTGGCAGCTATTTATGTTACCTGGTGTATAGGACAGAACCATATTCCTCCAGATCTTGAAGGTATTAAACTTCTTTTTTGGGGGGCCAGGGGGGAAGGGAAGGTGGTGATTAGGAAACAGTAATTTGACCTTTACATTGAAGAGAATGTCCTGGAACATCCTTGATCACCAGGCCCTTAAAAATTTCACTGAAGAGGCAAATCTCTGAAACTTCAAAGGACTTATCTTCATCCTCTAGAGAACATGTATCTTTCCAAGGTCTCCAGCATACCTGCCGCTTCTTGCTCATTCACCATGAGGTTATTGACATAATAGATCAATGTGATATTCTGTAGGATTCCAAAATGGTCCAGATCTTTTTGCATTACATCATGGCACAGAACCAGAAAGTTAACATAGCCCTAAGGCAAAACTGTGAGCATATATTGTTGTCTGCTTTGCATGAATATGATCTGTTTCTAATCCTTTTTCTTGACTTGAACTGAAAAGAATGCATTTGCTAAATCAATAGTCAAATATCATATATCTGAGGACCAATAATTCTGATAGCATGACAGCTTTAATTGAGCCTACTAATTGGTTGAGTTTTCAGTTGTCCTTAGTTATTCTACAGGACCCATCTGTTGCTATAGTGGCCAAGCTAGAAAATCACTTGGAGATATGTGATCACTCCATCTTGCATTCTTTAAATCTTTAGTGGTGGATTTAATCTCTGCCACTCCTTCTTTTTGTCTTCCTCTCAGAATGTGAGATATGGTAATATTTTTATTTACTATCTTGAAAGGGGAGAAGAGAAGTTTCACAGGCTCACTATAATAGCTCTTACCCTATAGGCTAAGGACCCAATGCCAAATATGTCAACAATAATTATATATTCAGGTACTTAGGAAATTACCAGTGGGTCTATGGACCCAGAAGCCCCGGTGTAAGCTGGATTTAGTCAAGACTCCATTTATTACCTGGGCCCCATAAGCCCCTAACTCTAACAGAGAGATCGTGATGATGCTGTAGGTCTTTCTTTGGGTGACAATGGTCCATTCACATATTGTATCTAAAATTCCTTGAAATATCTGGCTGTTTCACTTTATCCAATATACGATCATCTGAGTAAATGACCATAGTTCATGTGGGCAATTACTGGCAGAATTACTACAGTATATACTTGCTGTGGTGTTTCAGAATTTTTCATCCTAGAGAAGTGGCCTCTTCTTCAGTCAATAAGTTATAGGTCCAGGAATTTAACAATGATTTATGACTCTTTATTATGGCAAATTTACCTCAGCTACCTGATCATTTATTCTTGCCTTTTTTTGGAAAAAAAAAATATCTATCTTTCGATATGTGTCTGTCTGTCTATCTATCTATCTATCTATCTATCTATCTACCTATCTATCTATCTATCTATCTACCTATCTATCTATATCTCTCTCTCTGTCTATCTATCTATCTATCTATCTATCTATCTATCTATCTATCTATCTATCTATCATCTATAATCCGTCTGTCATTTGGCAGTACCCTAATGGCTGCCCATCTCTTTGCTGCTAAAGATGCAATGCTTTAACCATTTTCACAATTCTGTGGATCAAGACTACTTGGCTACTATTATAAAGTCTTTGCAAGCACCACTGAGATCTCTGCAGTAAAGATTTTCTGCTAGAAAGGTCCCTCATCGCATGGAAATGGCTAAGCCTTTGTACCACAGTGTTGTTCAGTCATTGATGTGTGTCATCCAAAGAACAACCAACCTCAATACCTGTGATGATCCTGAGGAGCTAACAGTTGTATGCTGTCATTTAACAACACTCTTCAGAGCTACTATACTGAAATGAAATTTATTTTTGCATATTGACCTTGTTTCCTGTAATTTAGCTGAATTGACTTATTGTTTTTAATTTTTTTGAGGGTAGAATATTCTTGAAGATTTTCTATGGGCATGATTATGTCATCTATCAATAAAGATGGTTTTATTCTTTCCTTTAAATCTTTATGACATATGACTTTTGTTTCTTTTTTGTTTGTTTCTTTGTTTTTTCTTTTTCATTCTTTCTTTCCTTTGTTCTTTCCTTCTCTCTCTCTTTCTCTCTTATCCTCTCCCTCTCTCTCTCTCTGTTTTCCTTTCTGGGTTCAGTTCAAGGAATTTTAACAACTGTGCAAACATATGTAACCATTACTCAATACAAGATATAGAATGTTCCCATTACCCCAAAAAGTTCCCTCATTCTTCTTTCCAATGGAAGAAGTAAATTTTCAAAGATACTTTTGTCTGACTTATTTTACTTAACATAATGTTTTTGAGACTCCTCTGTGTTGTGGTATGTTTCAAGAGTTGTTCCTATTTATTGACGAGTTGAATAATTGCATGAGTATTCAACAATTCTTTTATATATTTTCCTATACCTGGACACTTGGGTTGCTTTCAATTTTGGGCTGTTATCAATAAGGCAGCCATAAAATATTCTTCAATAAATATATCTGTGATCTTTTATTTTCAATTCTTTTGTGTAAACACTAGTAGTGAAATTTCTGGGTCATATAGGATCAAACTTTGGAGAACTTTATAAGAAATTGCCAAACAGATTTCCAAAGTGGTTATAACATTTTAACTCTGACCAGCAATATATGAGTGTTCTAGTTGTCCAGCTTCCTTAACATTTTATTTTGGTCAGCATGACCAACTGTAGGGCGACAACAGAAGAAGAAGGTGTGGTAGGATTTGAAAGCTTTTAGCAGTCAAATATCAAAAATGGAGTTAGACCCCTTGTTACACTTGTTTGTATTTTTATTGACGATTTGAAGGAAATGTTTCGATATAATGGATAACTGTGTTTTGCCAGACATATTTGTTGTGGACATTTTCCAAGTCTGTGGTTTGACTGTTCATTTTTTAAATTTTAGAGAGAAAACATTTTTAATTTTGATAAAGTTCAATGTAACATTTTTTCCTTTTATGTTTTGCGCTCTTTGTGATCTGCCCCCAAATCTCTGCCCCCTTCAATGTCATGAAGATATTTTCCTATGTTTTCTTCTAGAAACTTTTTGACTTGGGTTTTAGGTTAGGCCAATGATCCATTTCAAACAATTAGTTTCTGAATCAAGTGAGCTAGGATTTGAGGTTTTCATTGTTGTTTTCCCATGCAGATATCCTCTTGTTCCAGAAGCATTTGTTTAACCAAGCTTTTCTTTTTCCCTTTAAAGTAAGTTAGTGTCTTGGTCAAAATTCATTGACTGCATATGTGTGGGTCGATCAGAACTCCCTATGCTGCTCTGTTGATCTATTAATTATCCTTATGATGAATCCAGACTGCCTTGAGGACTGTGGTTTTATAGTAAGTGCTAAAATCAGGAAGTGAAAGTCCTGCAACATTTTTCTTTTTTGAAACTATTTTGGTTCTGCTCAGCCCTTTGCATTTCCATATAAATTTGTGAATTAGCTTATCCATTCCTTTAAAAGAGGCTGATTTAGTTTGATAGGGATTTCATTGAATCTATGAATCAATTTTGTGAAAACACATCTTAAAAATATTACATTTCCAATTCATGCATATAATACAAGCAGTCCTCTCTTTGCATCATGCTGATATGCATAGATTTCAGTTACCATGGTTTTGAAGTTCGAAATCAAAAGGAAAAGATGGACTAGGTGATTCAAAGATAAGGTCAGTGAAAATTTGAGTCTCCAAAATATATAAAATACTGTTTCTTTTCCCTGTAGAAATTGTATCCTCCAATTTGTTATGCTACAGTCTATCTTATTTTAACTTTACCAAGTTTGTCCTCTGGGATAGCACAGAGTGAAGGATGAGAGGGCAGTGGAATAGCATTGTGGCCTCCCCACGGTTAGGTAAGCAGCCAGCTTTTCCTTCTGCCTTGTTCCTAAGACCAAACTGTTTGCCCACTTTATTTTATCACAGTGACCATAGGACTGGGATTTCTCTGGCTCTAATTTAGACACGTGTTTTTCCTTTCAGTATCAGAGTCCTGTCCCTAAGCACCATGCTGGCTCTGGGTGGCTGCCACACCATCTTGCTGAGGCCTCTCCAGATAGAGCAAGGTCAGAAGTTTCCTTCCCTCTTATTGGAACCTGCACACTGCTCCACTTGTATTTCCTCTCAGATTGCTGCTCACGTTGTTCAGATTTTTTCAAACAAGCAGACAAGGAAGCAAGGAAACATACGTTCTCTGATAATAATATGAATGCATATTTGTTTAATATCATTTGAAAAGCACTAAAATGCACAACGAGAAAATAATTAAACTCACTCAAAACCTCCCATCCCAGAGAGATAGCTATTGTTATCACAATGGTTTATAATTTTGTAAGGTCATCCATATATATGTATGTATCATTCTACATCTGTTGATTTTGAAAATTTTATTATATTTACTTGCTGCTTAAATCACATGAAAACATTTCCCTTTTAAAAATACTAACATTAAAGATAAAGCTAAATACTCTACTAAGAGCTGCCTTGGCAGAGGTCTTGTACTCCCCAGGGCAGCCCACGTCCAGTAACTGAGCAAGACAGGGTGCAAAGGCCCTGGGCATTTGGTCCAATGCAGGACAATTAAAGGTGCAGACTTTACTGCAGAGCTGCTTGATGGGTTGCCTGAGGTTCCCTACACACTTTTGGGCCCCAAACTCTATCTCAGTGTCTGCTTCCAAAGAGCCCATCCTACCATAGTCTCTTTGACCTTGACCTCCTTCTCAGACACTCAGATGCACATCCCAAATATAGTCCCTAATCTCAGAGATAACCACTGTTATCAATTGCTGTATATCATTATTGCACATACATACACACACAGGTGAAAAATACCTTGCATTTGTTATGGACTGAAAATTTGTGTCCCCCCACCCGACATTCATGTGTTGAAATGCTAACTCTCCAATGTGATGATATTAGGACATGGGGCCTTTGGGAGGTGATTAGGTCATGAGAGTGGGGCCTCCTGAATGGGATTAGTGTTCTTATAAAAGACACCCCAAAGAGCACTCTTGCATCTTCTGCCATGTAAGGACACAGTGACAAGACTGCTGTGAACCAGGAAGAGAGCCCTCACCAGACACCAAATCTTCAGGCACCTTGATCTTGGATTTCCAGCCTCCAGAACTGTAAGAAATAAATGTTTGTTGTTTAAATGACCCAGTCTATGATAATTTGTTACAGCAGCCAGAACTACAGTATTGTTTTGTAATTTTGATGAAAATTGGATCATATGTATTTATCATCGGGCAATTTTATTTTTTCTTTTCTTCTCAAAAGTATGTTTAGAGATTTGTTCACATCTGTATTTGTAGACCTACCTCATCATTTTAAGTGCTGCTTTATTCCATACTCATCTACTCTTGATATAAGGCAGTTTATTTAGTTGTTTCTATATTGACAGACTCCTAAGTTGTTTCTATTTTTTACATATTTACCAACAGTAGCAAAAAGAATACCTCTGCATGTGACTCCTTCTGCAGAGGTGTGACTGTATGCCTAGGTAGGTACTGAGAAATGGAATTACTGGGTCATAATAAAAGCCCCATTGTTATCATATTTCCTCCAGCATGGTTGTACTAATTTAGGCTCTTCAGCAGTGAATATGAGAACACATTCCCTGTCTACTCTCTCCCAAACCTGACATGTTCAAGAGCATTTTGCCAATTTTATCTTGTAAATTTACTGCTAATGTTTTCTTTAAAATGTTTATTGTGAAGCATTTATCTTTTGATATTTTCTTTTCCCTCTTTTATTTCACTGCCATCATCCAAACTTTACAACTCACATAATGCCTTCACATCTATAATCCCATTTTATCCTCACGACAATTCTATAAAGTAGGCAGAGCAGCAATTTTTGTTAATGAAGTTTGAGAGAAATGATTCCAATATAAATGTTCAGCTATAATATAATAACATGTAAATACATTTAGAAGTGAAGTTCTACAGTACTTATGTATATTTCATATTTTAACATTTTGTTTTGCTGTTTCCTGAAAAAAATTTTTCCTATTTCTAAATCTTGCCGAATCTGTTGTTCAGTAGAAAAATATCATGATTCAAGGGAAATAGAGAGGATTTCTTCATTTTAAATATTTGGCAGCTTTCTTACTGAGGAAATTGTCTTTTTTTTTTTTTACATATGCTATGCTATTAATTGTCTTCACAGTTCCCTAAGTTCAGAACCCAAGACTACTTAGCTTGTTATTGCTTAAAAAGGTATAACATCATCTGTCTAGAAGTTATCCAACAACTACTGAGACTTTAATTAAATTTTCATTCTTTTCTTGCTGTAACAGAAATGTAATTTTTCTTTGATAAAATGTACATATAAATGTTACTCTCAAATTAGCAGATCGAGGAGTGCAATGCAATATTTAATGAGCTATTATAGGAAACCAATAGACAAGATGTGACAATGGATTGTAATAATTTATGGCACTGTCCTTCATTTTCAAACTAATTAGACTTCTGGAAAGTGTGGTGCTGTCTTAAATAAAGGGTGATTAAACATCTGGTGGATATAAAAATATGGTCAATTCAAGTCCCATCTTTTCAGGGATATTTTTGCTAATAATTCTAGACACCTCCACTATTCTATTTTTTTTTTAAATCATCAGTTTTTTTGCTTTGCTGAATTATGCATCTTAGTACTCACTTCTTTGTCAGTCCTTTTTCTTATCCTTGTAGTTCTAAGATTTTCACAGCTGAGTTTTCTTACTCTATGCCATCTCACTGCTGGTCTGAGAATATCATCTGCCTCTGCTCCACCACCAAGAACAAACTTGCAATATACTATGCTCCCCATTTCAGGGCTAGTAACCAGATGAGACAGGCTCTTACTACCTTCAAGTCCTGTTCTACTTTCTGCCTTTATCTATTAGTCAAGGTTCTCCAGAAAACAGAACCAATGGGGTATATAGATAGAGATTTGGATAGAGATAGAGACAGAGATAGAGATAGAGATGATAGAGATAGAGATAGAGATAGAGATAGAGATAGAGATAGAGGTAGAGGTAGAGGTAGAGGTAGAGGTAGTGATATAGAAAGAGCTAGAGAGAGAGAGGGATTCATTTTAAAAAACTGACTTACGTGATTGTGGGGCTGGGCAAGTCTCAACTCTATAGAGCAGGCCAGCAGGCTGAAGACTCAGGCAGTGTTTCTATGTTTCAGTCTTCTTCAGGCTGAATCCCTTCTTCTGGAAACCTCAGTCTTCGCTTTTAAGGCCTTCAACTGATCAAAAGAGGCCCACCTACCGGCCCTGTGGCGTAGCGGTTAAGTGCACAGACTCCGCTGTTGGCAGCCCAGGTTCAGATCCCAGGCGTGCACCGATGCACCACTTGTCAGGCCATGCTGTAGCGGCGTCCCACATAAAGTGGAGGAAGATCAGCAAGAATGTGAGCTCAGGGCCAACCTTCCTCAGCAAAAAGTGGAGCATTGGCATGGATGTTAGCTCAGGGCTGATCTTCCTTACAAAAAAAAATAATAATTAAAAAAAAAAAGAAAAAGAGGCCCACCTACATTACGAAGGATCATCTGCTTTACTCAAAGTCTGTTGATTTAAATGTTGATCACATCTAAAAAATACCTTCACAGTAATATCTAGAGGGGTGTTTGACCAAACAACTGGGCACCACAGCCTAACCAAATTTACACATAAAATTAACCATCACACCCTGCAATAAGACTCAAGCCTTAGTATTGCAGGACAAAAGGAAAGAAATGAGAAACAAAACAAAAATCAAAGAAAAGAAAAACAAAACCCAGAAACACAGTCACAAAGTCACGGACATCTAATATTTTAATTACTTTAATTGGTACTTTCTGTACTTAAAATTTAAGTCAGGAATTTAATGAATACTTATTTGTATGCCATTTCTTTCCCATTTGATTTCTTTCATTTTTACAGAAATACTGAAAAATAATATGACTACCAGTTTCTCAGTGCAAGGCATTGAAACTCATATGTTAAAAAATTTACCCATGATCATACAGTTGACAAAGAGTCTTAAAAATGTACCATCTGAAGATAATCAAAAGAGTAGTTGAAGTTTGATCTGGCAAGAAGTCTTGGCTGAGGAAAGTTATCTCTTTAATTTATGAAAGGAGAACAGGAAAAAAACAAAAACAGGACATTTGTAAAGTATTAATTACAATGGAATCTGTGTTGATTATGGAAGGAAGTGAAAATAAGAGGGATTAACTCACAGTAAAATAAAGATTGAAGTTAATGGACTTTAAGAGGTGAAGAATTGCTGTGATGAGCATTCCAGAAGAGGTGAACTGGGATAGTGGTGTGGGAGCCATGCAATTATGCTGCGAGAGCAGTGCCCTTATTAATGGTGTAAGATCCAGGTGTGTGATCATGGAAGTAGGAGCCTGAAGAAGCATGGAGGAAAAAGTTTTTAGAAGAGGTAAAGAAATTGAGAGGCCAGGTGATCTATGAGTTACCTATTTGTATATTGACATGTCTGTGAATTATGATAAGAATAGTGCTGAGGAGGAAGATAGGAAGATTATAGATCCAGCAGCCAGGGTCTTCAACAAATGGGAGGAAATGATTGTATGATTCATACACAAACACAACTCGATAGTGTAGTTAGGGGTATAGTTCTGTGATACAACTTTCAATAGAACTGGAGGTGGAGAGTGGGCAAGGAAGTAAGGGAGTGGCAATGGCCCAGAGGCACTGGAGTGTAAACCATGCCCTAGTAAAGGGTCATGGTTGTAATAAGGAACCGTAATTCTGCCACTAAGCACATTATACTAGTATGGATGAAATCAGAGATATGGAGGCCAAAAATATTCAGAGCCCAAACAACTGCAGGCAACAGTTGGTGTTATAAGCAGAGAAACCAAGAGTTTAGAGCTTTTGTCTTGGCAGGGTTGGGATGCCCAGCTTTCTCTTGGATGATATTTTCATGATGTCTGGGTTGATTCTACAGGAGCAGAAAAGCTATCTGAAGTCAGGTTTCTCCCTACCTGATTCTATTTTATGCTTACTATGTGGTAGGACTATGCTCACTTATAACTTTCTCCACATTCCTGAATTTGGGAGCAAAGATCTGAAGTAAATGGCAGTTTGAACAGAAAATGACACCCATGTAATGAGCATCAAGGGGTCATCTTTCTCTTCTTCCAATTTTACCAAATGGGCCATTTCTTCTTTAAATGACAAGACAGTAATGTCATTCACCACCAACTATCTGTCATTTTGATGGCAAAAATCATCACACTCTTGTATCACAGATATTACAGATCCACATGAAAAAATGTGTTGACATTTTTCACTCATAATAATATGGGCTTGATTGTTTCCATCTTTAATTTATCCAAAAATATATGTGAGAAATGTGCAGTGACTGAATTATAAATGCTAGTGGCTGAGGGGAAGGTGGTAAGACTACAGAAAAAAAACTACCTTCAAGAATTACAGGTCACAAGTGTTTAGTAGCAAAATAATCTTATTGGATGGTTTAGAAGCAAATATGAAGAGATTCAGTGATTCTTCTGGATTATCCATTATAAATTTGATGTATAGCAACCAATATAAATGTTGGTTTGAGGAAGCATACAGAAACATGCATAACCCACTTTCTTCATGTCTTAGAGCAACTTCCAGTTCTTGGTGATTTTATTAGAATTATAGAATTCTAATACTGGTAAGATTCTTAGAGATTGCCTAAATTCAGTTCATCATTTTATTGATGAGGAAACTGATGAAGAGCTTATTTGGCAATTGCCAACATTCAAAAGTCACAGGAGTTGTGACTTTTTGTAGGCTAGGGAAGGTCCACTATTTAGTTCTTTGTAAATAAGAGTTCAATTTGGACTTTCAGGACACCAAGAAACCTGGAGACCTGTAAGAGAATTATTATGTTGCTCTTTTATTTAACTACACAAAACAATGTTAAACAAAATTCAGACATTACCACAATGCTTTCAGCCCTCTGCTTATGAGCTAAAGTATTTTTTTCCTACAGCTAAGCATAGAGGGGCACTGTGCCTCTCATATTCACTTGCTTCTTATAGTAAATTCACCCCGTATGTGAATAGCTTCTCCAGGATTCCAGGATTCTTTTTTTTTTTTGGCCTCTTCCTCTACTATTTATTTTATTTTATTGATTTTATGTTGTTTTATTTTATTTTATTTTATTTTTTATTGTGGTAACATTGGTTTATAACATTGTATAAATTTCAAGTGTACCTCATTATACTTCTATTTCTGACTAGATTACATCACGTTCTCATGTTCACCTCCCAAATACTAATTACAATCTATCACCAGACACATGTGCCTAATTATCCCTTTTGCCCTCCTCCCTCCCTCCCTCCGTAGATACATGCACCCCTATTTCCATTGCAACATTATCCAGGATTCTTATTGGTCTTCTTTTCTGGGAAACGTATAAGAAGAGAGATAATAGGACAAACTACAGCTCTTGATACTGCCATTGATGTAAAGTCTGTAACTGATACTCATCCTTTGTTTCCTCTGCCACATAGTCTACCAACTCAGTGAGCACCTCTGTTGCTCTAGATGACTTGCCTGGTGGGGCAACCCAGAACTTCATCTTTGTGGGTCTGAATTCTTGGTTATCATGCCCATATCATACTTTGGCTGATGTATCTGTCCATTTATCATTAAAACCGGTCATGAGAACACCAAGAGACACTCCAGTTTATCACTTGAGTGCCAAACATATTCTTCCTTTCCCCTGTGATGTAGGAGACAGCCAATATCTTCATAGCTGGGATCAATTAGCCCTGCCAGTATGATGTTAACTTTCCTTGCATATTAATCTCTTGGCATGAGGAGCTTAATATGATCAAGTGACAGCTATGGCTTAAAGTTCAATGGGGCTTCTACAGTACTATAGGGTGAAAATATTCCCCTTATAAGAATCAAGATCTCTTAACCCACAGAGACTGAATCAAGATCTCTTAACCCACAGAGCCTAAATCTGGGGTTATAGGGAGTGTATATACCCTGATTAGGTGAAGGGGAGTAATGGTGAGTGGGGTGACTTCTTCTTCCACTTTTAGTTACTGAGTGGATGCATTCTACCTATAAAAGAACCACATAATAGTCATTGATTTAGCGTATATATTCTATCTTCATGAATGATAACCCCTCTCCAACCTGGCACCTCAACTACACATATGAGAGGTATATCCTGAAAAAGAGACACAGAACGCTTAAGTGGTTATTGATGCTGCCTCCCTGATAGTGAGTGTAGCATGATTACATGTCAATCCTGTGGACAATCATTTTGTGGACATGTATTCACTAAGGAACTACTGTGTGATATGTAGGAGTTTATCATCACGTGAGAAGCTAGAGAAAAAATTGTTTGCTGAAGTAAGTGCTAGGAAAGATGTCAGCAAGGATTAACATGAATTTTTGTGAGGGCTGAATAAGATATCACTTATGAATTTGCCTTAAACAGTAGTTTGTTTATACTAGATAGTGAATATTTATTGAGTCTTACAGTCTATATTTAGAATTTTAGCAGGGAAGAACAGCTATCACAGTACCTTTGACAAATGAATGATTTCTGTGAATTTGAGGATCAGCCTTTTTGTTTGAGTGTCCAGATTTTAAAAGTGGTATAGTTGAAGGGAGATTAACAGAGGAAGGGGTTACCTGTCTGCCAATCAAAGTAATTTAATTAAGCCTGGTATCAGTGAAGTGGTAATTGCAGCACCTGGCTTACCTTCATAATTTTGTCTGTGTGGAGGTATAATATTTTTTTGCAAAGTAGACGGCAAAGTAATCTCCTGATAGTGTGGTAAGAAGAGAGTGGAGAAGGCCCCTAAGAGTATAGTGAGATTTTACACTAGCCAGTGAGGGTGATAATAAGGGAAAGTGTTCAAGGAAAAGAAAAGCATTCATAGGAGTTGATGGGCCAGATAAGAGATGCAACGAGTGTCCTGAAGTGTGTCGGGAAGCTTAGCTGGTGCAGTGAAACTGGCATTGTTCAGATATTTTATCAAAGTAATTCCCAATCCACTAGGTGGGATAGAGCAGCAGACATTTGCATACTGCAAATGATACTCAAATTTTCAGATGAGTGGCAGCAATGTGGTTCCAGGTGGTCTCTGTGTATGGAAGCCAGAGACAAGGCACTCTCCTAAAAGAGAGGTCAATAAATCAAATGCCCATGGGGACCAGGCAGATAGGGTAAATGTGTGACTCAGGCCAGTTGCTGCACAGGGAGTGGCAGAGACAAATGATGTAATGGGAAGCACATGCATACCCTGTGTGAAAGGGTCGGCCAGAACTCAGCATTTAGCCTATGTCTGTGTGTGAGAAGTGGGCCAGTTTTGCAAGATCTCAGGCATTTTTCAAGATATTTATGTAGTATTTATTTAAATTTAGATATTTATTTAAATTTTAGATATTTAAATGTTGGAACGAATCAAAATTTTTGAACCTGGCTGAGCCAAATATGAATCTGAAGATTAGATGTAACCTATAGGCCTCCACTCTGCAATTCTGAGATAAAAATTTGTCAGAGTCCTAATGTAAAGGACAGAGCTTCAGAGAAGGGCTCCCATGTCATTCTGGGATCTAAATATGAATCAGAAAACTGAGGCAGCATTCTAGTCATCAGGGTTTGAGTGTCACTGTGGGAGTTGGAAAAAATCTAGGGTTCCGTGGGCAAGCTGGGGCCGTAGTATTCACCATATTTGTGAGAAATAGGCTAAATTTCTCTCTCTAGTTTATGAGTCTTTCAAATTGAGAGGCCCACATCCTCTCAATGGAGGATGAAAATAAAAGTCTAAATAATAGTCCAAGGTATTTATGCAATCACTCATACTTATTTACTTTTACTCACTTTTCTTGGGTTATTGTTTTCCTACTTCTGATCCTAACTTTAAAATCTGCTTGTAGCAACTCTTGTTTAAGGGTATCCTTGATTTCCCTGTTGACTTGTATTTTTTTTTACTTTGGATTCCAACTGATCTCGTGTCAATACTCATCACTCCGGTTTTGGTATCTCCTGTGGTCTACATCTGGAAGTATGTGGGCCCCATGGAATCCCAGTGATAAAGATTATTTCCTGGGTGCCAGTAAGGGAAGATAATTAAAAAGGTGAGTCTTTATGGGCTCTTTAAATTGTCAGAATTGCCTCGGGAATTTTGAGCAGAATAGAACCTAAGAACCTGACCCCTAGGCAAGGAGACATGGTCCCTTATAGAATTGCACAGGTTTGGGAGTATAACTTGTGCTGGTTCCCAATCTCTGGAGTTCATCCGGCTGAAATTCAAAACTGCTCCTCATACACAGAGGGCAAGGAGAGACTGAAGAAGGAGGCAGAAAACTCCAGATTGGTAGGTGGCAGTTTTAACAAGAAAGGGAACTTACATATGAGGCCTGTCTCAGGTGGCTGCAAGACAAGTAGATCTCCATACCTGCCCACCAGAATCTTAAAAGTTTATATAGAGGCCTTAACTGCATTCAATCATGTATTCAGTCCAGAAGGTCTCAATAACTCCTCTCTCAAGGCTTCATCCTTGAAACTCTTCCACTACGGGAACATTGGGAGGAACATACATTCCAAGGACGTGGAGCATGTGTGGAGGCTCTGACTGTCCAAGTCCCGCTCTAGGGTCAACTGGCGGTCAAGTCCTCCCAATGACCTCCTCCAACAACTGAATACACTATTTATTCTTTCTTAGACTCAATATAAGCATCTGTAATTATGGATAATAATACAACAGACTTCACAGAGTTCTTGAAAGGCTTAAGTACGGATCACATTTTTAAAATGCTAGAGAGTTGATTGGCGTGTAACGTGGTCAATGCACCATGATACTGTCTTTTCCTCTCTGTCCTCCCAGCTGTGCACTGAAGAAGACAGAGAATGCTGAGGGGGAATTCCTGGTGTTCATTTCTCTTCCAGCAATATTTTTGGTAAGCATGTATATGTATTTTTTTCTTTGTAAAAGATACCTCTGAGGCTTTTAAATTGTGCATGATAATTTTCATATTATCATCTACTATGCAATCTACACCCACTCCCTTCCCTCCTACAAAGAAAAATAAATGAAAAGACAAATACAAAAACTACTTTGGTAAAAGCTAGGCAAGGCTATGAAAATGACATATTATATGGCAGTATGACCCAGGGACTTTCATAAAATAATTTAGCATCCAGAACATCCTGATGATGAGTAGTATAATAAATCCCCTGAAACCACCATCTCAACTTTAGGAAAGGCCAGAAGATAAAAAGAGACAAGGTTCACATTTGTTTTCAGAACCTCTCACCTTGACTGTTTTTCCTTTCAAACTGAGCATAGGCTTGATTTAGAAATGAACTACAAAGCCAGGTTAAGAAGAATATAATTTTGAATGCCATGCTATGGATTGTTCTTGCCGGCAATAGGATGATTCTTGGCAAAGAACTTTTAGGTGTGTAACTAGGAAAAGATGAGCCCTGGTGCAAATCTAATGCCCTCTCCTCCTTGACAGACACACTTTCATACAATAAAGATACTTACCTTTCTTTATTCTTTAAGCAAAGAAACAACAGAATAAAAAATTGTGTCAAGGTACTCTTACCCTCAACCCATCTGGACAGGTTGTGGTTTTGATGCAAAAGGTCAGTTGCTTTGTCTGAAGGGAACCTTGCATGACGATTTTCTAGGAGTGGACATTGCTACATAGACAGCGCTAAGCACAGGCCATAGGTTAATGCAGGTTAAATTCTTTTTATTTATTGAATACCAATTTTATTGCAGATAATTTTCTCATAGCTACTTCTCAGAGGTGAATATTATAATCTGAATTTTATAGATGCAGAAATAAACCCACAGAAGATAAATGACCTAACATACTGCCAGCTTGTGTGTGCCCTTATATGACTTTGTATTTGTACGTCTATTAATATTTGAGGCTGGTTTGTAGTTGTGTATGTGAGATCTAATTACTAACTTTTGATATTAGGGTTATACTGATTTTGAAAAATGAATTGGCAAATTGCTTTCTGTGCTCTAAAAAAATTTATATAGCATGAACATTACGTATTTCTAGAAAATGTGTAAAAGCTAACCTGTTCAACTACGAATACTCAGAGCCTTTTTGAGAACAATTAAAAACTGACTGACTGATTACTTTGTCTCAAACTTTTGTGCTCTTCAGGGTTTCTATTACATCTTTACTTAACTAAAGTAATTTATATTTTTCCAGAAAATTATTAATATTCCAGTAATATAGTTTTAATTTATTAGCAGAAAATGTAGCGGTCTCATTTTTTTTGGTGATTTCATAAGTATTTCAATAAAAAATGTTGGGAAAGTGAATCAGCTATTGGTGGTTGGTTTTTCATGATTTGCTGGTCTTTTTGTGAGCTTGAACTAAGGATAAGGGTAGTGACCCCAAAAGTATTTTATCAGCAAGAGACAAAAGGAGAATGATGTTGTCATTTCATACTGACATGAAAATCAAAACCAAAACATCCAGGACAAAATAATAAGCATTTGTACACTTTCTTCCACAACTCCAGAACCAAAAATGTACCTTCTGTTTCCAATAAAGATGTTTAAGGAGACTACAATTCAAAATGAGATAAATAAAAGAGTTGATGTGGTATTTGTGTTGCCATCCTATCATCATGGAGGTATTTATGTTGCCCCAACAGTCACAAAGAATCATCACGGCTTGTATTTTTAATGCTATAGAAAGTTGAAAACAAGAATTTTTAACTGATATCAAATCAAAAGTGTATAAGGAATAGACTATCCATCTAATTTTGTTATATAATATGAAAATGCCACATGTGCCTGGGACCCTTTCCCACAATCCTCATGTGTGTTCATTAATTTATTCATTCAGTTCACATCATTATGGAGCATCTGCTCATATCACAGGCACTGTGATAAAGTCATGAATAGGACGGAAAAGTCCCTTAATCTTATGGAGCTTGTGTGTTGTAGAGGAAGACAAAAAATAAACAACTAACAAATGACTCAATCTCAAATGTTATTAGTGCTCTAAAGGTCATGATCATGGTGATGTGATAGAGAAAAGAGGTGGGTCCCTCTTCAGAAGGCCCAAAGGAAGGGTTTTTCTCATGACGTGAAATTAACACGAGAAAATAAAGATGAGAGACAGCTATGTGAGGTCCCAGAGGAAGAGCATTTCAAGCATATAAAACAACAGGCATAAAAGTCGTTAGGTAAAAGAGAGTTTGGCACACCCCAGAACTCTACGCAGCTGTCCCAAGCTTTGGAAGTGATAGAGAGAGCAAGATGAGATGAAGTTAGTATGATGGGCAGAATGAAGACTACAAAGGCCTTATTTAACAAACAAAAGAATTTATATTTTAGCTTTGGTGCAGTGAGAGGTCAAGTGGTAGAGAAATAGCAAGTAAACAGGAGAAATTAACATCATTTCTATATGCTGATGTGGTTCTTCAGAATCCTAGCCTGGGCGGAAAAGGGGTCAACTGAAGTCTACATTTTTGAAATTGACCTTTTAACATAAAGTAAAACACCATTCACTCTCCATTTTAAAAGCAGCTGACTTTGCTCTTAGCTATTCAATACATTCTTGTTTAGGAGTTGAGTTTAACATGATGGCAGAATATGACTCTGGGTTTGTATGAGGGACTCATGGACAGATTTGGTTTAGAGAGTGAGATGAAAACGTATTCTTTTTTAGCAGTGTTCAGAAATAACTGTCTGTTTATGTAATTTTTGTACTGATGGAAAAGTTTAAATTTACGTCATCTTTTAATTCTTAAATTCTTCCCTGGGGAGGTAGAGTTCACTCATACTTGGGCAGTAGAGTTGAAAGCACTAGAAAAAAAATAGAAATTTCTCATACTCTCTATTGTGATCTTCCCAATCTTACAACATTTTTTTTTTTTGCCTCAAAAGTAAATGAAAAGGCATGGTAAATGTAAACTCTTCATATTTTCAATGGCTTTTAAAAAGGAAAATTTTGTAAGGAGGAAATTGTTGAGCTTAAATGTCTTTAAAAAACCTGATATGGGACTTGCAAATATAATTATTGGGAAAATAGATATTTTTAGCAATGATTTTAAGAAGTAATGCTCTCTCCGACCATATCCTTTTATGATCTGAGTTTACTTACTTGAAAACATCTGGCTAGAGTGAGTTGTCATCTCTCACTCTGTATTAGTTTTCTATTGCTGCCGTAACAAATTACCACACACTTAATGGCTTAAAACAACACAAATTTATTCTTTTACAGTTCTGGAGATCAGAAGTCTGCAATCAGTTTTATCTGTATAAAGTGAATGTGTCACCAGAGGAAGGTCCCAGAGGAAGAGCATTTCAAGCGTGTGAAACAACAGGCATAAAAGTCATTAGGTAAAAGAGAGATTGGCACATCCTAGGTTCCTTCTGGAGGCTCTGAGGGGAGACTCTGTTTACTTGTCTTGTTCAGCTTCTAGCGGCTGCAGGTGTTCCTTGGCTTCTGGCTCTTTCCTCCGTCTTCAAAGAGCGTCACTCTAATCTCTGCTTCCATCATCACCTTGCCTTCTCTTCTGATGTTGACTCCTCCTGGGTCTCTCTTTTAAAGAGTACATCAGGTCAACCCAGATCACTCAGGATAATCTTCCCATCCCAAGATCCTTATCTTAAACACATATGCAAAGTCCCTTTCACCATATAAGGTAACATTCTCAAGTTCCAAGGTTTAGGACATGGACATACTTGAGAGTGTGGGGAGCATTATTCAGCCTACCACACCCTGTAAGCCAAATTCCTCCATGGTTTTGTATTCTAGCTCACATAACCAGTTCTCTATGAGTTTCCTCTCTTTGCCCATTTCCAGAATTTTTAGTGATCTCTTTCCTTCAAAACAGCCTGAAAACACCAAAATCATAGTACTAATCACAACACAATTTTCTCTCTCTCCCTGAAATATTTGGGATCATCTAAGCCTTATTAGGATGCTTACCCAATTCCTGAAAAATAGTAAATACTCAATAAACATGTCAAATGGCTGAGTTCAATGAAGTAATGTCTTCCTTAGTCTTCTGTTTGTGTTTTACATCAAAAGACTTATGTTCCTCAAAGGTGTAGAGAGTATAAGCAGAGACATTCTGTAATCTTTAATATTATAAGATTCTTCTCTTACTGTATATTTTTTCATAAAAAGCAGACCACACACCTGAATGACCTAGATTTGCTCAAGAATTTTCAAGCAGTCCACGACAACTTAAGAAAGGGTCAGCCACCAGCTGGGAGCTGGACAAAACACTGAGCTGGTACCACAGTGTGGATTGTGTTTGATAAGGACAGTGAGATCATAAGGGAAAAGAAATGAAAGTGTGTATTTGGCCTCTTCTTTTATCTCTGACACTTTGTAAAGCTGCCCTCACGCAAAGTTAGTGATCTTGAGTTTCGAGCAAACGAAAGTGCATTTTATCATTTTAGTCTGACTAGCACTTACGATTTCTTTAATAAAGTCACAAAGTAGGTGTCCCTACTTTTTTCTCATATTTTCCAGAATGTCTTATGTATTCCTCTCAACTTTCCCAACTCAGCAATACTCATCTTCATTATTTTTTCATTTATTTCCTTCAGTCAGTCTAGATTTCTCTTTGTTCCATATAGTGATGAACTCTGACCATATTTGAGTGATGTTGGAGTTAGCTCAATTGATTCATTGCTTGATAAGGACTCGTGTACTGCAAGGCTTACTGGTGAGAGGCAGACCTCATGCTGAGTCAAACTGGGACAGCAGGCAGGGCCAGGAGGAAGATGAGGTGAGGCTCTGCAGCTGGCAGAATGTTGGCAGGCTCTGCAAGGAAATGGAGGCAGCTGAAAGGAGGGAAGCATTGGATTCCTCAACACAAAGTTAGGTAGACAAATAAGAAAAGTACACTTTTTTGTTTTTTTTTTAATGCCAAAGTAAGAAAGTTTACCAGGAACATGGACAGGAGTTCAGGGTTATTACCTGATCATTTCTGTTTTTGATCTTCTGTCAAATGCTCTTATTTTTTTCTCATTTAAAGAAAATATCTGTCAATAGACCTGAGGCTGCCTAGTTTGCAGAGTCAAAGTCACCGAGGCTTGGAGGTTTTTAAGTAACTTGCCCAAGGACACACAGCTAATAGGTTGCAGAGTTGGGATTCAAAACCACCAATTCAGTAAATCCAGTTCATATTGCATCTAGAATCACGGAGTTGCAAAGATATGAAGACTGCTCCACATCACTCTCATGGTGTACCATAAGAATCTGTGCTAGCAGCACAACTAACCTGGAGGTGTCGTCATGGTATCCAACGAGAGACAGTGCTCATGAAGTCAGGCTACCTTTACAAGGGTTAGAATAGTCAAGAAAGATATATTATGTTTGAGGATAAATGTGCGTTTGTGTGTGGGGGGGGTAGTGGGAAAACATTGAGTAGTAGTTGAGATTCAGATAGATTTGTGTTCTGATTTCAGCTCTGACTCTTACAACTGTGTGATCTTTTGAAAGATACTTAACCTTTCTAAACTCCAGTCTCCTTATCCTTAAAATGGAGAAGATAATCGAATTATAGTGCAAGTTAAATTAGTTGACTGTAATTAACACTAATCTGCTTAGTACAGGCTCAGAATAAGTGCTCAGTAAATATTATTATTGTTATTATTATTATTATTACTATATATTATCTTTTCAACTACAAACCAGAGCTGTTTAAAATCCTTTAATACTGCACATCCTCTCTACGTTACTGCTATAACTTTGCAGTGTAGGGGAGGAAGAGATTTCCTCTACCCTCTCTAGGTCCTTCTGGCTGGGCTATGAATTAAAATGACATGAGACAGAATAACAGGAGAAAATCAAACAAAGCTTTATAATATGTGTACATGGGAGAGACCCAGGAAAACGGAGTAACTCTCCAAAATGGCAGAGGCTATCATCTTAAATGTCATCTTCAGCTAAAGACAAAGGAGGATGTTGGGGTGGAGGGAGTCAGTTATGGGAGATTACCAGAAAAGCACAGTAAACAAGAGTAAGGTTATTATGCAGATTTAAATCCTAGCTTTCCTCATTAATATGAGTTTCTAGAGATAAGGTCATCTCCCCTGCTTCCCGGTACAGAGAGCGAGATACGATTACAAATGGAGATTTCCCTTACAAATGTAAATTTCTCTTACAGAGGATAACTTCTACTTTCACTTGATTTTCAGAGCTTTTCCTATGTCTGCAGTTTTTAAAATTAACCAGCCCAAAATAATCCTCATGCCAGAGACACATTTTGGGGTGGCCAATTCTGATCCCCTACAGCAGCATGGAGTCAGTAGATCTTGGCTATGAATTTTGTATCCTAAAGACAAGCCTTTACAATCAACAATGGAATATTTGGCAAACAATCAAAGTCCTGTAACATCAGAATTGGACTTCTAAAACGTGGAGCCAAAGCAGAAAAAATAAACATAAATCATCGCAAAGTAGTGTGAGGAACAGTTGAGAGAACTGGAGATATTTAACCTGGAGAAGAAAACTGGCTTAAAGAATTCTATAGATATTCAAAGAGTCATCCTAAGATAGAAGAATCTAACTTTTTTGTGTGTGTGTGAGGAAGACTAGCCCTGAGCTAACATGCGATGCCAATCCTCCTCTGTTTTGCTGAGGAAGACTGGCCCTGGGCTAACATCCATGCCCACCTTCCTCTATTTTATATGGGACACTACCACAGAATGGCTTAACAAGTGGTGCGTCGGTGCACACCCGGGATCTGAACTGTTGAACCCTGGGCCCCTGCAGTGGAGCGGGCGCACTTAACTGCTTGTACCACGGGGCCAGCCCCAGAATCTAACTTTTTTAATAGAGTCTATATAGACAAGATCTATGACCAATGGCTGATGGTTACAGAGAGATAGATGGAACTTAAAGAACTATTGAAAGTTGAAATGGGCTATTGTGGGAGGTAATGAACTCTCTATCAAGAGATTTTAGTAACATCAGGAATACTGAGATCAAGGACACAGTGGGGCAACCTCATAAGGGGTTTATAATATTTTCTTTTGATTCCCTCTTTTTTTTTTCCCACTATGTAGACACTACCACTTGCTTGAGAGATCTCTTTGTTTCTCTTGGCCACATGGAATACAAAGGACCAGAGATTTTATGGAAACATTGGTGCCAATGCTTCCCTACTTTGCAGGCCCAATCACCATGATGGTGCCCCAGATTGGAATTTGAGCCTAAAGACTTTGCTATTAAGAGTGTGCATTTTCTTGGAGTATCCATTCTCTATTGTCTTTGCAAACCAAGAAAGATCACAACAGGAAGTGAACAGAGTTTTGAATTCATTTTTCGGGATACATTAACCAAAACTATTAAGACTAGCTTATCCTTATAGTCATGTTTATCTCTTAAAGTCTCAAATTCTATCCAATGTTTTAAATTTAGAATTTCTATCATATTGTATATATTAATAAATATATTATACCTATTTATCTATCTTTATATTGATAATCCAGTTTTCAATATATCTTTGAATAATCTCAAGCTTACCATTAGTTCCTAGTGTCTTAAGGGTACCTTTTATTGCTTTGCTCAACTCCCAGAAAAGAAGCTCAATGTCCTTCAACATCTAGGTCACTCTCAGTGCATATAAGCACCTTAATTAGGTCATGCTCTGAGCCAACAGTTTGTATGTATCCTTTACAAAATTAGAGATTTATATGTGGATTCATTTTTCTCTGTCCATTTTGGTGTGGAACCAACCTCCACCTTTCCTGTAAATGCATACTTAAAGTCCACAGGCTTCGCGTGAATAATAGATTTTGTCTATGTAGGGCTCACAGTTAATGATCCATAACTATCCTGCTTTGCCGCTCATAAAATGCTCAACTCAATTAGTGAATTAGCACCCCACCAAGTTGATGCCAAAGATGTGAAACTTTGAGAATCTTCATTGCAGCTAATGAAAATATGTTTAGAAATTGCTTCTCCAAACGAGTCACTAGCAAGAAGTCAGCTTATTATTGTAGACTGTATTTGGTTTTGAATAATCAATCTTCCCTTCAGCTCTGTCATCTAGCAGCTCATCAGATATTTAAAGCACCAAATGAGCTGTCTGCCTTTAACCATTCTTAGAAATTGGGGCATTTTCACAGTTTATCAAGTGACATTCGGGCCATTATTATACAGATTGAAAACACAGCTACAGCAAAATAAATGAATGACTGCTACACTTATTTAAATATAGTCGTTCTGTTCACTTTCAGTCAGCATTGGTTAAAAAATAGCTGCCTTTCTTTGAAGGGTACAGATTCCAGGGGAGACGTCGTTAAAAATATTAAGCATCATACATTATTTCAAACATCTGTAAGTGTTTGTATTGCACATCATGAAAACCTTGATATAAAATGCCACAATGGAACAAGAAAGTATTAAAAATGTCAGCACTGTTATATCATTTCTGAAGACCAATTTGCCTTTTTTTTTTTTTTAAGGTTGTAACGAGCCTGGTTCATTTTGCTTCCTACCATTTATCTTTTCAGTAATAATAGAAAATTTCCCCTAGGCACAGCACGCTATTCTTGTCTTAGATGATTAGGCAGAAATGAAGATCATAAAGGTGAGAGATTTTTCTACAAACAATATAATGTTCTTACAGTAGCTTGCACAATTTAGGCTGAGGAATTCCAACTGAACTCAACGATGGTGGTATTGTGATGTAGCAGGGCCTACAGAAAACAAATAACAAAGCTTCTATTTCGTACCGTGCTAGGAGGTATATGGGAAGGTAAAGTTTAGACTTTGCCTCAGCCTTTCTTTGATGCTCAGTCAACTGTCAAATAATATAATTTAACCGGAGAGTGTAAAGTGCTGATCTCAAATGCACCGAGGTCAGAGAAACCGGAATGGAATAATTGTAGGTCTATTACATTTAAACTGGTAGAAAAACAATTTTTTTCAGTAATTATTCTTTGTTGAGGATTAGCATTTGTGTATCAGATGTGTGTGGAATAAAGAAGGCTCATTGACTGTCATGCTCCGTAAGCAAAGGTGTTAATTGCGCTTTTGAGAAAGAACATGCATTTTGGAGCAGCCAAAACTGAAAGTTACTCCTGCCTCTGCCACTTTCTGCTAATATAAATAAAATGTACAGAGGCTATTTAAATCCCCTCAGCCTATTTCCTTACCTGCAAGTGGAGTTATATATTAGTTTGAACCACATGAAACTGTTATTTGACCATTTTTTACTTACCAAAGCAAATAGTTTACAGTGTTACTGTGAGAAACAATGAAAAAACAAACAGCCTTGCAAAGAGTGCATGGTATGGTGCAATCAAGTCCCTTTCCTCTGCCTTAATGACCCCTCAAAGCCTTCCAAGTGCTGCACTGGCACAGGTACCTAGCTGAGAATAAAGAAGCTTCTTATAATGATGAGAATGATTGCACTTCTTAATTAATAACTGTGCATAGAACTTTGCATGCAAAGTTTGCATGTAATTAATCTTTACAGTATGAGACAGGTGTTATGATTATTTCTATAATGTGGATTTGCAAACTGAGGTCACATATTAGGAACTGGACTCAGGAAAGGTAACTGGAGACCCTTTGGTCGTAACCAGCACCCTGTAATACCTTCTGAGAGGTCAGGGACCTGTTTTCAATGTTATAGATAGAACTTCATTGCTCAAGCTTCCTCTATAGCCCTTAAAATTTAATAATAATGCATCGTACCTTGATGTTCAGAATGTTTTAGGCATGCAGATTCTGTAATTAGGCTTTTAGAATTCAAGTCCCATGTCCTTGATCTTTTAGATATATGACCTTATAACACTGGAAAAGTCACATTTTATTTATTTATTTAACTTATTTTTAGCGAATATTTATTGATCCCATAGGTAACAGCCACTGTTCTAGGCACTTTGCTCACGTTCCCCCCTTTAACACTCATAACAATCCCAGTAGATGGTATAAGATTTCCTTTTTGCAGCGGTGGCATCTTGGGCACAGACAACCTACATAACTACTCAAGGTCATACAACTAGAGAGCAGAGCCAGGATTTGAACCCCATAGTCTGGCTCTAGGTCTCACACACTCTTAACGATTATGCTAGATTTAACCTCTAATCTCCATTTCATCAATGTTTAAAAGGAATTTAGTGGGAATATACAGGAAAAGACCTGGCATATGCTATTGTCAATAAAATTTTCCTATTTTTATTAGCCACTTTCTTACAAACCCTGCAACAATGATACTTGTTATTCAAGTATCGTTGGTCCTAAATTCAGGGGAAACACTGAGCCTTATCAAATAATTAGATTAATTTGCCCAAAAAGACACATCAAAAGATCCTAGAACCTACAGCTTTTGACTCAATGCACTTCTTTTCTCAATAATTCACTCCTCTGTTATTTTTCCACTGTATATGTTTATTATTGATCTATAATTTTATCTGATTTTTACCAATTCACTTTTATATTACAACAGTTAATTAATTTTTAATTTCCTGTACATCAAATATCATTGCTATGTGTGGGTAATAACTCTCTATAGTGCCTAGTGTAGTACATCTATGAAAACATTAATAATTTTCTGACATCAACGTGCATAAGTTCTTTTTTGTGTTAAAAAATTGTATGCATCTTGTACAAACTAGAAGGATGAATAATCTTTTATTATTTTTTTTTAATTAGAAGAAGGAAGAGGAGACAACTGGACACAAAAACTTGGGTGTCTCCCCTAGAATATCATGTGATTCTGTTCTTGGAATAGCTTTTAGATATGATGACTTGTCTGTATTCGCTGGAGGCCTACATGCAATAAAAAAGCTCAAAAGACAGTCTTCCTCCCTGAGACTTAATTTCCATAAGATACACATTGACAAAATCTAGTGGATGCTCTGGTGAACCACCCGGAACCTTCCTTCAAGAATGAGGCACTAATTTCCCCAGCTGCGGAGCACACTGTGACTCACAGCTCACAGCTGAGTTGATTTCCAAGAATCACCGTCAGCCAAATAGAGTCACTTTGTTGGCTGTCACACCTCTTCCTGCAGGTGGCCCTCGTTTAACAACTGGTCAGTGAAAGGACATAAAAGACTGATCTTTTTATCTCAAGGTGGGAAAATCTGAAGGGCTGTACCAGTTTCCAAGTTCTTGGTGGATTCTACCATTAGCAGAGGCCTTTGTTTATCTCTGAGAGGGAATAGGGACTAGGGCACAACTTCTCCCTCTTCTCAATACTACGCCCTTCATTTACCCACAGGCTTGGATCCAGAGAGTACTCTCCAATAAAATCCCTAATCCCTACACATTGATCTCTACCTCAGAGTATGTTTCCTGAAGAACTTGACATAAAACACTCAGGTTTTCAAGAATGGAGACCCGCTTTGCTCCTTACCTTAATGTGATCTGATACTAGAACATTTCAATGATTCCTAGACTTGGTTGGGCCATATTGACTGTGATTAAGGCCCTGGTTCTGACCATTGCCTATTTCCACCATGATCTTGCAATACTTTCAGCCTTGTAATATATCATAACTGGCCCATAACAACAAAACACCAATCTTTTCAACTATTCTCAGCAATGTGTCTCAATTCCTTGTCTTTGGCTCTGATGTCTTGGCTTCATTCCATTAGTTTAACCTCCATCTTTGGCCTCTCTCACATGTGGCACCATTTCCAATGTTCTTGGTATTTGAATCTTGTATTCTGTGCTCAGGTTCTGGCTTTGTACATTTCCAGGGACAAATAACATTTGTCGATATAGATGAGATCACTTTGCTCTGGTTTCCTCCTGGAATTAAAAGCTTAACACTTATCCTCCCTCAGAGATAAATTCAGTCACCACCTGACTGCCTGTATCCTCATATGTCAAGATAAACCTCACCCTTTGAACTCATCCATCACTTCTCAAATTTTGTTGAGTGGAACTAGAATCTCATAAGTTAAAAGTCTTACTCAAGAAAAGAAAGGGAAAAAAAAGACTTTTAAAAAGTTGTTTGGTAAAATTACCTTTCTAAACCCTCTTTTAATGGTTCACATTTTCCTTTACATGTCAAAGGCTCTCATAATTTCTGCAATCAAGAAATTCTTTATGCTTATCTTTACTTCCCCTATTTCTGAAATCTGAACTGACCATGGGATGCTTTTTTGCTTCTCTGTTTTGTATAATATCTGGCAACCATTCACAGAGCTATAGTTTGCCTTGGAACAAGTTTTGGGAACGCAAATCTAGTTTAACCTCTGACCCAATTTAGGATCCCTTTCTATATCTGAGAATGATTCTCTAACATGAGAGAGACTTACCACATTTGTATTTCACTTGACTTTTGTTTTCTATTTCAGATATTTGGGTTAATTTTCTGCACATAGGTAAAGGGCATGAAATTGAATAAAAAGGCAGTCATCATACATCATATCTTCCTTGTGCTCCAGGATAGAACAGCCCTAGTTGAACGGAAATTTAATGAATAGAGGCCAGGCTGGCCCTCCAGCCTTGTCAGGAACATCTCCAGGGAATCAAACGCATAGCCTCCCATAAGGCAGACAATTCATTGGTGGGCTATTCTAATTATTATAAATTATCTTCATTGTAATTTCTATACAGCTATCCCAGATTGCGCCTCCAGATAAACATCAAAAACTAGTTTTATTATTATTATTATTAATATTTTTAATAATGTTGCCACCCCTTCAGACATTTGAAGGCAACCGAACCAACTTAACTTACTCAAGACTTCTTGTCTCCAGACTAAACATAAATGAATTATTTAATGTTCCACGGTTGGCATGTTTTGCAGAATCCTTTTAAAATGTATTCCTCACATGGACATATGCTAGTTTACCACCAGAATGCCTATCTCCAACTTTTAGCCACTTTTAGCTACCACATTTCTATAACAACATTCAGTTGTTTAGGCAGTCATTCGAAGGCGCACCGAAATGGAACAGAATGTTGCTTCATTGTTGTTTCAGAGGAACGAGTGAATTTTGCATTTTCTTCCTAGGGTTTCTTTTTAAATAAAGGATTAGAAGAAAAAAATGGATAAGACTCATATTTTTAGTCTTGACTATGATTAAAAGACCTCCTGTACTGGGATAGTTGCATTCTTTTGTGATTCACACACCAGCTGGCATATGTGTCATTTAAGAAATGGGAGCCAGAGGATTGGGGCTTACTAAATAGTATTAAGTCCTCCCTGGGAAATGAAAAGTCATCACCTATTTTGCTTTACTTTCCCAACTTACAGAATTACCATCGTTCTTGCCAATATTTGACATTTTAAACTTCAAACAAATTACCCTTAGGCACAGAGCCATTTCACACAGATTTTCTTATTTAAACAAAATGTCGTTGAAAGGAAATCACACTACTGAAAATCACTACTTTCTCAATGACTGAATGTGGTTGATGTCTTGTAGTGGGAGTAGGTAAAGTTTGATAATGAAAGCATTGAACATGATTTATCAGTGAGTGTAAATGCACTTTCCTAATCACGTTTTCCGCAAACATCAAAATAGGGCATTAAGAAGCCAAATCAGGGAGTAATTTAGAAGTATTAGACTAATTAACAAAGCAAGATAGATAACGAGAACTTGTTTAATTATATTATTGATTTTCCTTTTAAGTCAATGTTTATTTCCTTTTTCCAAAGGATAAAGCTAAATACAGCTTGTGGTATTCAAATCTAACTTGTCATCTTGTGCCTAATCCCGGCCATAGCTACTCTACTTTTTGAGCGCGTGCTGGACAGTTCTCGTTAACTCCATTTTATTTTATTTGGGATGGAAGAGAGAACTATATGAAAGAGAAAAAAATGGACATTTTCCTGATAATCTCTCCCTGGAAGAGTTGAGTAGTGTCTCATCCAAGTTGATGTAATCATTTTGACCTATCCACTATCTGATTGGGTGGAGGTAAGGGAAAATTGTAAAATTCTATTTCTTCCTTAAATATAAACAGTAGGTTTGATGGGAAGCTCAGGTTGGTAGAATCTGTCAGCTCTGTTGGCTCTTTCATAAATGCATCTGACACCTCATGAATCTCAAGAAGTTATTCATCTCAAAAGAGTTGAATATAATAGTCAAATTAGATGTAAGTGTTCTGGCAGCTAGGAAACTTGAAGATGTAAGCAGCAAAAGCTATGGGGACAATCTAAACTGCTCCTTTTCAAATGAAAAAAAAATATTAAACAATTAAAGAAATATAAATATATAATGAGGCAAAATTTAAAAAGAAAATATTAGTCATAATTTATAAATATTTTATAGACTTCTAACTTTTAAAATGAACTCTAGAGAATGAAGACAAATGCATTATCCATCAATGCATTTTGAAACATTAGATCAAATGTTTGCCAGAGATTTTCTTCATTAAAAATATAAATAATAATATATATTTCCAAGAATAAAAGGTAGATATGATATACAATAGTTATTGACGTCTTCTTCCTCTTCACCATAGTCTCAATCTGAAACCAGCCAAGCATCAGAAAACTTGGCTTTGATTAGTTTTATTTATTCTGATCTCAGTTCTCCCATATGCTAAGAATCCAACAACAACAACAAAATGAACAAAAAACCTAGCAAACTGAAATCCAAATGAAACCAAACCAGATGGAAAGAAAATAGAACACAAGAACTTTCCAATGCCTTCACATATCATTGTACAGTTTGTGTCCAGCAAGGGCCAGTCATTGATTCAAGCCTTCTACATATATTGACTCATTTATTCCTTAAAACAACCTTAGGAGACAGATAGTATTATTTTTCCCATTTTATAAGGAAACTGATGTACAAAGAAGTTGTGTACCTGACTCAAGATCACATGGCTAGTAGGTGGTGGAACTGGCCTTGGCCCTGGCCCTCAGGCTCTGTAGCCTTTTTTTCTTCACACACACACCCCGCCCCTTGTGTTCTGTGTGTTCTCGTAAAGTGCTGCTCCAATACGGGAGATGATTCTTTTACTTCACTTATTATTTAGTGGGAACATTAATCTAATTTAAATGGAATGAATTCTGTAATTTTTTATCTAGACCCTGGTACATAGTAGTAGTCAATAAATAGAGAGTGTCTTTCTTGTTTCCTATTTTTCCTTTTTATTATTTTAAATCTGTCCTTGCATGTACCCAGGAAAAGCTACTCTGTCACCTACTAAATCAGGTTATTTAAATGCTTATAGGGTCTTGATAAATATCATGAAGCACATTTTATTATCTGAATATTTTGGAGACTAAAGTTTGTGGTGAAATATAGAAAATTAGTGAGCCTGATTTTCGCAAGGGCAACGTCACTTTATCTTCCTTCTCATTCCCACTAATCTTCATGTCTCCAGAAGTCTTGGTAAGAGAGAATTATGGGATGGACACTTGAAAAGAATAAAAAAATATATTAAAATAGTCAATATTAACACAAATGAGACAAGATCCTATCTTGTTGATGTTCCACTAAAGACGTAAGATTTAAAGTCTTTCCCATTAAAGCATAGAAACTATAGACTAAAGGATGCCTTGCCAGAAAAGAGCAGGTGCAAGGAGTGAAGAATGTGAGGGGAGGAGAATAGTACAAGAGATAAGAGAGAGAAGAGATCTTGAACACCATCCAAGAGGAGCTCTTTATGGATTGGAAGATTTGCACCATGTACTGAACTGGGTATGACAGTGACCTTCTAATTTTAAGAGTGTTTTAAGAGTGACCTGCAACTTCACAATCTTTCCACATGGTGTGGGAAAGCTAAGGGATTGATTTTTTAAAGATAGCCTTACGTATTGGCTTACGGAGAAAAGTGAATTTCAGAAGGGCAGTTTCTGTTAGGCTTACCAAAATTTTACTGTAAAAGTAAAAACAACCTAAAAAATTAAAAATCTCCAATGCCCATATGGCTCTTTTATTCTCAGCTATATAGATTCAGGAGCTCTGAGGTTTCCCATTGAGGACGCTCAATAGAATAAGCTACTCTCCGGCCCTTGTTTGTCCCATTCCAACATAGATCTACAATAAAGGTGATTCTAACACCTTGGTTCACTTTAAAATTGAATGTCACCTGGAGGTGCCTCATTTTTAGTCTTCTCACTGTTCCCTCTGACCTGAGAACAAATCGCCAATGGTAGACACCTTAAATTGCCATTTGCAAGTTTGACTTTTGGTATCCCCAATGAAGTCCATTAAGCAAATCTCATGATGCTGTAATTTAAATGTTAACAGATAATTGCCCGTGTAATTGTTCCAAGTCATTTTATTATCATTAGAAGAGAATAAAAGTCAGCAATATAATTTAATATCAAATATTACTCGATTACTGAGATACACTTAATGGTAATGCATCTGTTTTATAACAACTTGAGAGTTTTCATTTTGGCTGAAGACAAAAAGAATGCTGATTCTGGGCACAGAAAGCATTTTAGAAGGCAAGAATGTTGTCCCTGGTGTCTGTCATTTACCAGGGTTATGCCCATCTCCCTTGTCCTCAACAATAGCTGCTAAAATTATTGGCTTTTGCCCTGGATATTTTCTACGTGTAGCATGTGGGTGAGAGTAAGTTGTTCCCTCTACAAAATGAGAAGCAGAGGTGATGAAGCTTCAATCTTGTTTATTTCTTTTATTTCCCTTCTCAGTCATGGGGCAACTCTGTGGGTGTTCCTTTCTTTCTGTTAGCCTGGAGCCTCCCATTAGCTCTCTGCTACTGCTCTGACACTTAGCTGTTCACCACTCATTCCTTATTGACTCACTGTTTATTTCAGAATTTTCTAGACTACTTTTGTTTAATTTTATTTTTTAAATATTAATTTAACTTAAATTTAATTAAATAATCACAGTGAGATTGATTATGTGATTATAACCCAAAGAGTTAGCATTTTTATCATTATCCTGTTAACAGGTAACTGAAAATATAAAAAATGTGGACCTGATCCTGTACTTTAGTAAATAGTCAATTTCAATGTGACCTTCTCAGGATTTCTGCCGTTTAGTCTTTTCTGATGGCACCTCAATCTTCCCCCAGGTCTTTCCCTTAATATCTTCAAAATCTTATAGAGGTTTGTTTTTTTTCCCTATTAAGTTATTTAATAAGTCTTTGTTCTAGGTTTACTATTCTAGCAATTGTTTGAAAAATACAGATCACATGTAAAAATCACGAGTTTCAAATTTAGTATCAAAACAGTTGTACACATAACTGTTGGTCAGGGGTCATTAAAATTGTCTCAAAAATATAATTAAACTATCCTTACTTTACCTAATTATGGTATAGATATGTAACATAATACAAGCAAGTATAACATTTTAAATTATTTTCAAAATTCAGCATCAAAAAAAGAGAAGTTGAAAAAATAGAAATATTTAGTTGGTATTTTTTTCTTCCATAGTTTATTCCTCCTTTGATTTGGAAATAAAAGTCTGACATATTTTCTTTTGCATCAAGATATCAATGTCAGTTCTTGTATTTTTTGTTGCAATGTTCAGTACAGAATTCAGCATTGAAGTATTTATCTGGGAATGACATATATCCATTTATTTGTGTAACGGAAAAATGCTATTCATATATAACACAGGTGTTTCTGAATACAGGTAGTTTGTGTAAAGTGATATTTTCTCAATGGTTTATTTAATAGATGGGGTAACGATTTCAGATATATTTAAGGTTTGTGATACCCCAAGGGATCATATTTATTGTTTCTGATTGTGTTAATTACAGTTCAAATAATTTATTTTGGAACTCTCCATTCTTTGATCATTGTTAACTGACAAAGGCAAATTGTAATGTCAGTTCGTTTTCATAAAATTGAAAATTGAAGAACATTTTTGGAAATCAATTATTTTGAACATGTAGCTCAAGCTACTACTTTGACTTTTGGAAATGGCTTAAGCAGAAGAAAGTGTCCCAGATTACTCTTTCCCTGGTGAATCTCTAACGAACTCTATTCTACTAGAAAATTTTAAAAAAAATGCACTTGTTTTAAATTATTTTTTAATTCCTTCTAAGGTAAATATTTAAAGAGTTTTGTATGGTTATAACGTCAAACAAAAATACCTAATTGTTGATTTGATTTTTATTGGAGAGCTAGAGGTAGGATTTTTCCTGGCGTGACATGAGCAAGTAAATTTCTTTCAACAGATCAAAAATTGCCCCAGCATCTTCCATTACTTAATTGCTCATCTATAAGGTGCGTGACAGATAAAATGTATATCGAATTCATCAAGCAGAGCTTTAACTGTTTATGCCTAAAACCATGGGAACCTTTCCAATTTACATATTCGTTGTTGTGTGCCTGGCAGGGACTGTATGAAACTCTTTAGCACAGGTGGTTATTGGTAAACAATGCAATGGATGGATTTCAATTTGGGGTCTTTTCAAAATTGTCAAACATGGTTTGTTTGTTTAGTACAAAGATATCATCAACCATCAGATTCCAAACCAATTCAGACTTGTCTATCTTCATGTCTTCAACACCCAAGGAGAAGCCATTTTAGGCTATGTGTTTTCTATGGGAACCGCATATATGAATCTCTTGGTTGCATATAAATTGTCCTTAATAAAAATAGTTAATGTTCTGTGGATTTTCCCTTTTCGTTCAACGTGCTGAATAATTCCATTTCTGGGTGAATTTACATTTACAAATGTTTGTTTCAGTTTAGGGCTAATAATTTCTGCTGTACTTAGAAAAAAACTTTTATAAACTTGCCATTGGTGAATGATTTTGGTACTCACGTCATTTTTTCACTTGCATTTTATAGCAGCATTGCTTAGTCTGTTATTCAGAAACAAACCCAGCTAAAATTTTAGTCTTTTTTGTTTAGGTTATTAACTTGTTCTTGATGCAACTACTGTATTTACCTGTCATAGTACTTAATATGCTTTGTTTATCAGTGACACCTTAATTTGTATGCGTTGACACAGACACATTTTGTTTGCATGTTAAGTATGCAGAAATTCCTTTCATTTCTAAAGCAGAAGTACATTTTCTCACATTTTTCTTGAAACATGTGGCTTTCATAATCCATTTAAAATTTTTCCTTTATAGATAAAAATATAGGTACAAAAGTACTTTCCTCTTAAATTTTCCATTCAAACAAACATAGCATGCTGAGCAACTGCAACTGACATAGTGCTCAATGTTTGAAATACAAAAGAGAACAACGGAGGACTGTGACACTGAAAGGAGAAAATGCTCACTGGCTCCAGGAGATTGCTGCCGCTTCGCAGATATCCTGAGCTTTTAAAAAGAGGTAGTATATCCAGATTCTTATATACAATCTCCTGATTTGTGAGTGTTGAAAATAAATTATTTTAACTTTGTGAGATGAAACTAAAACACATGTTTTGTAGCGAGTTTGTGCCTTCTATTATGAATAATTATGGAACATCAAATTTTTCATTTAACTTTTCTCAAATTTTGCTGTTGAGTACAAATGACCAATGACTCTTATTAAATAAAACAATATTATTTGAAGGAATCTGGGAAATTTTGGATAAAAAGAAATTATGGTAATATTTTCAGTTCAAACTAATTTTTCATTTAGCGTTTCATGTTAAGTCTGGACTATGCACATTGTAAATTGAGAAGAAAGGTTGGACCAAGAAAATGTCCAAATGACCTATTTCAGAGAAGGACTTCACTCTTGAGGATTATTTTGATGACCATCATTTCCAAAAAAATCTTGACTGTGATTAGAATTGAGGCTGTCGAGAAGGTTGCGTGAGAGTGGTAATAAAATCCAGTCCAAGCTCAAAAATTTCGTAATGTACTCCAGAATCTACTGTGGGATTTTATGAAGTTGTCCTATGGTTTTCTTTTCTATCATCAAATGCTTAGTGTGCACAAACTACGTGCATGGCACTGTGCTTACCCCATAGGGATATATAGACTTGAGTTATAATCTGTAATAGAGGACACAGATGTACACATACATAATAAGGGGATAAAGCAAGATGTAAGTTCCACAAATATATGGAGATATGTGTAATGATTGGAAGGGATATTATCATAAGAAGGAAGGGCAAAGAAAAATTGATAATACCTATAGTCTGTGTAAGCTCCCTGTTTCTGTATCTTTCTTTATTTGGAAGCCAGATTTTGATTTGACTGAAATTAAATAATATTTGTCAGAAATGTAATCTAAATGATTCTCCATAATTCATGGTAAAGAACTTAATGTTGTCCTCCTCTAAGCTCATTGCTTTTTCTGTCAGAGTCCGATTTAATCTTAACATTTTATCCTAAAATGCTATTACCATCATGAGGACATCCTTCCCAAGCTAGATAGATATAATCAAGCTCTCTTCAATCTCATAGCAATTTGTACATATGTCTATTTATTAGTAGTAAATACTGCAATTACATCTTTATGTCTTCTTCAACAGAATATAAGACATATGTCGGTTATCATCTTTTGGGAAATTATGTCCCCAATGCCAAGCATGGTTAATGTCTGTGGGATGAACAAATGAACAAATGATTTGGCAACAGCAACCAGGTTGAAAGATTAATGTGTTCTATGGTTGCTATTTTATTGTTTACCTTCCTTTCTGTTGAGATAGATTAGCTGGTGGTAGATTAATGATGTGTTCTTAAAATAAAGTAGCTATAACAGACAATTCTAGGTTTGCATGTCGCATGTCTTAGCCATCAAATAGAGAATTCGAACAGATTATGGAAATTATTGTCCTCTTATGTTAAATATATTTATGTTATACGTATTTAAATTACATTTGTTTTTTAAAAAGATATTAATTAGAGATTTATAGTATATAAAGTATTGTGTAAAATTATATGGAGCAGGACATCAGTTAAAACAGTGGTGTAAGGATCTCTAAAAATTATCTTCTCCATAAAATGAATGAGAACACCGGCATAAAGTTGTCGTAATCAGCTTTTTAGAACACGAGAAATAACCAAAGGCTTGCAGCAATTCAGAAAGTGTGCATTCAAGAAAAACAGCTGCATCTCAGTAAGAATAGTGAGCTTTGTGGCACTTTAATTTTCCACATTCCCATTCCTCTCTTCCCAACTCCAGGATAGATTTAAAACAAGAGACTACAATCACTGTGAAAACCAGCAGTCTGATAGCCAAAGTAGGGGGCAAAACTGGGTTGGAGCTTCTTCAAAGCCCCATTCCCATAGAACTGACATTATTGGACTGATCTGGTAGTTCCCTGGAAATACAATTGGAATTCTGTTTTTATTTGACCAGATTGAGAGTTCTCCCAGTGCAAACCACCATTACCATAGCTGCATTTTTCTAAAACAATCAGCGGCAATTGTTGAACATCACAGCCACCTCAGGCAATGAATAGCATTTGGGACAAATAATATAACCAAGAATTTAAGAGAAAAAGCTCAGAAATGAGAAGTCTATAGAGGGCTTTGAAAAACTCTGTTGCATTCCTGTGAATCATAAAGACAAATTGCATATGTAGGATTGTGGGTTTGGGGCTATATGCATTCTCAGGAAAGACCAAAGAAAACCATATGTTCTCAACTGTGACTGAGCTTGAGGCAGTCCAAACAGATAGTTAAGGCTAAGGTAGAATTGTTAACTGAATGACTAAATGTTAAATGCATGCCCTAACATGTACCCTGAACCCTTAATGAAGGATTGGGTAATGTATTGGTTCCAGAAATTTAAGCAACTCTCTGTCAAATCATAAGCTGACCATTAAGTTAAATGAACAGATATTTCAGTGGCCACAAACAACAAAGAATAGATACTTTATAGTAATAGATCAAAAAAGTCACCAAACAAACAAAAAACAACTACAAACAGCAACAATAAAGCCTGAGAATGAGGGAGAGTCTGATTTCCAGAACTGTCAGATTATGTTATTTTAAATGTCCAGTTTTCAACAAATAACTATGAGACAAGCAAAGAAACAAGAATGTATGGCCCAGGTACAGTGTGAAAAGTCAACAGAAACCATACCTGGGGAAGCCCTAATGTTGGACTTACTAGGATAAAACTTTTAATCAGATATTTTAAATATGGCCAAAAAACTAAGGAAAATTATGTCTTAAGAACTAAAGGAAGTATAAAAACAATGTTTTCCCAAATGGAGAATATCAATTAAAGGATAGAAATTTTTAAAAAGAATCAAATAGAAATTCTGGAGGTGAAAGTACATTAAATGAAAAGAAAAAAACTTCCTGGAGAGGTTCAACATCAGATTTGAGCAAGCAGAGGAAAGAAAAAGCATTCTTGAAGAAAGGTTAATTGAGATTATCCAGTCCAAGGAACAGAAAGAAAAAATAACAAAGAAAAAATAAACAGCTTCAAACACCTGTGGGACATATTCAAGAGTACCCACATACAATTGCATATGGACCCCCAGCATAATGGGAATCTCAGAATGAAAGGAAAGAAAGAAAGAGGCAGAAAGAATATTTTCAAAAATATTAGCCAAAAGAATTTCCTAATGGGAAAGAAAGCATTAATTTACACATCCAAGAAGCATAACAAACTCCAAGTTGGATAAAGTCAAAGAGATTCACACCTGGACTAATCATGATCAGTCAAAAACCAAAGGCAAATAGAAAATCTTAAAAGCAGTAAGGGAGCAGAGGCTTATCACGTACAAGAAATCATTTACAAGATTAAGGCTGACATTATATCATAAGACATGAAGGTCAGAAGGTGTGGGATGACATATTCAAATTGCTGGGGAAAAAAAGTCTATCAACCAAAAATTCACAATGTAATAAAACTATCCTTTAAAAATAAGAAGAGAGGCCAGCCCAGTGGCATAGTGGTTAAGTTTGCATGCTCTGCTTCGGTGGGCCAGGGTTCGTGGGTTCGGATCTCAGGTGTGGGCGTATGCACCACTAATCAAGCCATGCTGTGGCAGGCATCCCACATATAAAGTAGAGGAAGATGGGCATGGATGTTAGCCCAGGGCCAATCTTCCTCAGCAAAAAGAGGAGGATTGGCAGCAGACGTTAGCTCAGGGCTAATCTTCCTCACAAAAAAAAAAAAAAGGAAGAAATTAAGATATCCCAGGTAAAAAAAATAGTGAAAGAGTTTGTCATTAGTAGACTGCTATCCTGCAAGGAATACTAAGGTGAATCCTGCAGGCTGAAATGAAATGACACTAGACAGTAACTCAAATCCCTGACAAGAAAGAAAAGCATCCTTAAAGTTAACTAACTAGATAAATATAAAAGATAGTATAAATCATTCTTTTCATTTCTCTTTTCTCTTCTCTGAATTGAAAGACAGCTGCATAAGGCAATGTTTATAAATCTGTATTGATGGATGTTACAATGTAAAAAGATATAATTTGTATGACAATAATAGTATAAAGGAGGAGGAATAGAGATAGGTAGGAATAAATTTTGTATACTATTATAATTGATATTAATTCAAAATACATTGTTATAAATTAAGATAATAAAGGTAATCCCCAGGGCAGCGAGAAAATAACTTAAAAAATATAGCAAATGAAATGGCAAGGGAATTAAAATGTGAACTATAAAATATCTATTCAACATAATAGAAAGCAGTAATGAAGCAACAAACTGGAAGAAGAGGAACAAAAATCACATAAAACATATAGGAAATAGAAAATGGCAGATGTGAATCCTAATGTGTCAGAATTACATTGAATGCAAATGAATTAAATATTCCAATTACTCAGTTAAAAGGTAGAAACTGCAAGAATGGAAAATATATATAACTATACGCTATCTACAAGGGACATACTTTACATTCAATGATAAAAATAGGTTGAAAGAAAAAGGTGGAAAAAGATAAACCAATCAAACTGTAACCTAAAGAGACCTGAGGTGGTTATACTAATATCAGACAAAATATACTGTAAGACAAAATAGTATTACTAAAGACAGAGAATGATAATGTTTAATGATAAAATGGTCAATCAAACAAGACAAAATATTAACATATACGTACCTAACAACAGAGCTCCAAAATATAGGAAGCAAACTGGTATAATTGAAAGGAGATATAGACAATTCAACAGTAATTGTTGGAGATCTCAATACCAAACTTTGAATTATGGATAGGACAATGAGGCATAAAGTCAACAGGTAAATAGATGATTTAAACAAAAATATAAACCAACTAGACCTAGAAGACATCTATCAAATAATACATCAAACGAGAGCAGAAGACATATTCTTCTCAAGTGCACATGGAATACTCCTCAAGAGAGACCATAAATTAAGCCATAAAACAATCATCAATAGAGTTAAGTGATTGAAATAATACAATCTATTTTCCAACAACAATGAAATGAAATTGGAAATCAACTAATAGAAGAAAAGGTGGAAAATTTACAGCTATGTGGAAATTAAGTCACACTCTCTTAAATAATCAATGGGTCAAAGAGACAGTCACAAGAAAAATTAGGAAATACTTCAAAATAAATGAAAACAAAAGCATAGCATACCAAACTTATGCGATGCAGCTAAAGCAGTTCCTAGAGGAAAATTTATGGCTGCAAATGCCTATGTGTAAAAAGAAGAAAGATCTTAAATCAATTACTAACCTTCCACTCTTTTTAAGAGACTAGAAAAAGAAAATCAAAGTAAACCTAAGTCAAAGAGAAGGAAAGAAATAATAAACATTGAGTACAAATACATGTGACAAAAACTAGAAAAACAATAGAGAAAATCAACAAAATCAAAAGTTGGCTTTATGAAAAATATCAACAAAATTAATACAACTTTATCTAGAATGACCAAGAAAAAAAGAGAGAAGGCTCAAATTACTAACATCAAGATGAAAAGAAGGACATTACTACCAATCTTAAAGAAAAAAAAGAATTATAGCAGAACATGATAAACAATTATATGCCAATAAATTAGCTAAATTAAATGAAAATGATAAATCCCTAGAAAGATACAAACTACTTTTTAAAAAACCAAATAGACAATATGAATGAACTTATAAAAAGTAAAGAGATTGAATTAGTAATCAAAAACCTTGCCACAAAGAAAACCTTAGGACCACATGGCTTTATTGGCGAATAAAAATATTCACAAAACATTTTTAAAAATTCATACCAATCTTTCACAAACTCTTCTAAAAAGAGAATAGAAGTGAGCACTTCCCAACTTATTCTATGAGGCCAGTTTTCCCGTCAGACAAAGACATCAAATGAAAAAATTACTACAGACTAATATCCTTTACGAATATAAGTGCAAAAATATTCTCAACAAAATACGGCTAACCAAGTACAGAAACATAGAAAAAGAATTATACCAGGTGGGTCAAAGTGGGACCAAGTGGGATTTATCCCAGAAATACCGATAAGTTCAACATATAAAAATCAAAAATGTAACGTACCATATTAATAAAATGATGGGCAAAAAAGACATAATGATTCTATAGACACATAAAAAGCATTTGACAAAGTCCAACATCAATTCATAATAAAAACTCTCAACAAACTAGGAATAGCAGAGAATTACCGAATAGATAAACCATGTTTACAAAAACCCCATAGCTAACATCATACACCATGGCAGAAAACTAACCAAGTCTTCCTCCTAAGATCATGAACAAGACAAGGATGTCCATTCTCACCACTTCTATTCAACACTGTACTGGAAGATCTAGCCTTGGTATTTACGCAAGAAGGAGAAATAAGAAACATCCAGGTTGCAAGAGAAGTAAAACTATTTCTATCTGAAGAAGGCATAACTTATAAATAAAAAATCCTAAAGAATACACCAAAAAATCCATGATAACTCATAAACAAGTTCAGCAAATTCGCAGGATTCAAGCTAACACATAACAATCAGTTGTATTTCTCTACACTGGCAACAACCAATCTGAAAATGAATTCAGATAGTATGTAAAATACCATCAAAAATAATAAAATAAGGGGGACTAAATTTAACCAAATAACTGCAAGACTTGTGCACTGAAAACCACAAAAATTGTTAAGAGAAATTGAAGACCTAAATAAACGGAGAGACACCCTGTGATCTTGGACTGGAAGACTCAATATTGTTAAAATGGCACTATTCATCAAATAGATTTACAGAGTCAACAAAATTTATATGAAAATCCCAGATTCCATTTTTGTAGAAATTGGCAAGTTGATTATAAAACTCATGTGGTAACACCAGGGGCAAGAATACTCAAAATCTTGAAGAAGAACAAGGTTACAAGACTCACGCTTCTTGATTTCAAACCTTACTAAAACGCTGCAGTAATCAAGACCACGTGGTACTAGAGTAAGGAAAAACAGAGAGATCAATAGAATAGTGTTAAGAGCCCACAAACAAACCAATGTATCTATGGTCAATGATTTTTGTCCAGGGTGCCAAGACAATGCAGTGTGGAAAGAACAGTCTTTTCAACAAATGGTGCTGGAAAAGCTAGATATCAACATGCAAAGAACATATTTCTACCCCTACCTCACATCATATACAAAACCAACTCAAATAGATCAAAAACCTAAATGTAAGAGCTAAAACTAAAAAATTCTTAGAAGAAAACCTAGGAGTAGATCTCGTGACATTGGATCAGGCAATACATTTTTACATATGGCACCAAAAACAAAAGCAACAAAAGAAAGAATATATAAATTGAACTTTATCAAAATGAAAAAGTTTTGTTCTGAAAATACAACCCACAGAATGGGAGAAAATAACTGGAAATCAAATACACAAAAGGAATTCGTATCCAGAATATATTTAAAAAAAATTCTTATAGTTCAATAATAAATAGACAGATTATTCAATTAAATGATGAGTAAAGAATTTAGATAGACATTTCTCCAAAGAAGATATACAAATGGCCGATAAGTACACAGAAATATGCTTGACATCAATAGTCACTAGGAAATGCAAACCAAAACCACAATGACATACCATTTCACACCCACTAGGATGGCTATAATAAAAAAAATCACACAATAACAAGCTTTGGTGAAGATGTGGAGAAATCAGAACCCTCATATACTGTGGATTGGAATGTAGAATAGTGTAGCAACTTTGGAAAACAGTTTCACAGTTCTTCAAAATGTTACATATAGAATTACCATATAGCCTCCCATTTCTACTTGTGGGTATGTACCCAAGAGGAATAAAAATATATATCTACACACACACTTGTACATTAATGTTCTTAGCAGCATTTTTCATAATAGCTAATATGTAGAAACTCCAGTTAGTTGATGTGCTAGCTCCAAATGCCCATCAACTTATGAATGGATAAGCAACATATGGTATTTCTACAACAATGAAATATTTGACAATAAAAAAGAATGAAGTACTGATTCATGATACAACATGGATGAACCTTGAAAACATTAAGTTAAAGAAGCCAAACACATGAGGCCACTTACATGAAATGTCCAGAATAGACAAATCCATAGATGCATAATGTAGATTACTGGTCAATACAGGGTGTGGGGAGAGAGAAATAGAATTTGACTGCTAATGGGTGTGAGATGTCTTTTTGAGGTTATAAAAATGTTCTGGAATTATATAATGGTGATGATTGCACAATGTTGTGAGTATAATACAAACCACTAAATTGTACACTTAAAAGATAAATATTACAATTTTAAAAGAGTGATGTATATCTGAATTAAAAAAAAAAAACTTGTAGCTTATAATGCTGAAATAACTGATCTCCAAAACCAAAGTTTCCTGGAAGCATGTATACAAAATATAGAAAGACGCCAACAGATACCCTGCATCAAGGGTAAAATGATATTGGGCTGAATGTGGTGTTAGCTGGCATTTGATTTTCACCATAGTGAATATTGGACACTTACTGTGTTCTTGTATGTTTCTTAAGTACTTTACCTGCACATTTTCATCTAAATCCTCATAAAATTCTGTGAGGATTTATAAAATCTTTGATTTTACAAATGGAAAAAACAAACCTTTAGTGATTAAGAAATTAGTCCAAAGCCTCTCCATTACTGTGTAGCCAGATTTGAACTGAGATATGTCTAACTCCAAAATCCATAGTATTCCACTGAAGTATAACCTTTAATTAATTAATTGATAAATTATATCATCTATTCAATAAGCATTTTTTTTAGTTTCTACCATGGGTCATTTTTAAAAGCAGACAATACAACGGTAAAATATCAGGAAAAATCAATGCTTTCATGGAGACAGCATTCTTGTGGGGATGAGTAAGAATCAGGAAGCAAATTCATTATGGCGAGAACTCTGACAAAATAAAATATGTGGACATGATAAAGAGAGATTGAGTGGTCAGAGGAGCCCTTGCAGAGAAGGTGATTTGTAAGCTAAGACCTGAATGATGAAACAAAACCAGCTCTGCAAAAGCCGGGAGGGAGAGAATCTCAGGCATTGGGAGTAGCTAGCACAAAAGCCTCGAGGCAAGAATGTGCTTGGACAGAAAGAAGGCAGATGTTGCTAGAATATAATGATGGAGGTGGGTGGAATGGTGGTCTGAGAGCCAGGTAGGGACCAAATCATAGAAGGCTTTGCAGACCTGAGTAACAGGTTGGAAGGAGGAAGGGAATGACAGTCATGATGATGATGAAGATGATGATGAAGATAACTCTACTAGAAACAAACAAAATCAGTGTGCATACCTGATATGTGCCAGCATTTTCTAAGTGTTTTATATACATTGTTCTCACTTATTCTCAAAAAGCATGGTACGGGAAGAGTTATACCCATTGTACATAAGAGAAATCAAGGCTCAGAGATATTAGCTAACTATGCCCAGATGACATAGCTAAATGAGTGCTAGAGGAGGGGTTTGAATCTATGTGATTTCTTTACCACAATTGCTAGCCCCAGCTGCCTTCCAAAGGGGAAATTCTGTGGCAGAACACTATGTACCCTTACCATTCAACAGTATTTCTTAGTTGAATGAATTAGACAGAAGATTATTTTACCCACCAAATGTTTCTTGTGTTTGTTCTCCTCTCCGTGGCTAGTAATACATCTTAAAGATTCAATGTTCATTATTTGTATCTCTGGGGACTCTAAAAATACCAACGTCGTGATTTCACAAAGAATCCCCACATCTTGAGTCATCATTCTGGATCACCACCCATGAGGATATTTTAAGTGTGCATTTTATGTTCTAGGGACAAAATATCCCAATCTCGCTGCAAAAACCAGCTTGCACGACTCAAAGGCTGTGACAGGTTTAGACTGTCAGTTATTAAGCAGATTGTTCTAAATAAGCAGGCAAGATCTTGTTATTTTGACATGCAGTTATAGAAAAGAGCTGGTAGCCCCAGGAGCAAAAAATGAAATGTCAAAGAGTCCAGGGATATGTCATTGTCCATGAAAAGCCATCAGCAACTGCCTGAGAAAACATCAGATTTACATTTACTCCACGAAGTCGTAAAGAGTATTGACAAGTGAAATGTTTCTCGTGTTATGTCCCCTGGCAGGATTTTAAGAAAGACAAATGATACTTTTTTCGTGGTTGTTTTTTAAGAGGTTCAAATATGGGTCAGAGCAGTGAGGGAAAGCTTCAGAGCTGCTGTGAGAGAAGACTCCGCCCTTTTACAGAAACACAACCCATCTGAGAGTGATTGTGATGGAGTGAGAACAAGGGAAATTCTTATTATCGCTGTCCTCATATAAAGTTTTAGCTCTGTTAATTTTTGCTGGGAAATTGAGGCTAACTAGCAGGGAGCTTGCCCAAGGCATCATTGCTAGCCAGCAGCAGAACCAGGATTTTAACTCAGGCAGCCTGCTCCTAGATCCTACAGACACTCTCTGTATAAGGAAGGAACCATACACATATCTCTTTCTGGGAGGAAAAATTATCTTAGTCATACTAGATGCCCAGGTTGAATATCACATCTAATGAAATACCTTCCCAAGACCCTGAGGCACAATTAATTACTAAGGCCATTATTTAAAAAAAATATTCTCTACTCAGAGTGCTTTGAAATACTTTAACATTTATTTATCCCACTGTATAAAAATTATTAGTTTATGTACTTATCTGCATATATCAACTTCATCCCCAACTAACATACTATCACAGGAGATGCAGTGATTTCTATTTTATATCCTTCCTCTTTAACAAAGAGCCTGAAAAGTAGTAAATAAGTAAATGATTAAATAAATTAATAACTCTAGCTGGAAATAATCTAGCAAATGATATTTCAGAAGCTTTTCCAACCTTCACAATAGAGTTATGGTTGGACACTCCTTTCAATTCCTTGCGATAAAATTGTTCAACCTTTCAATGTTTCACTTGCCCTGGATGAGAAGGCCAATTTAGCATCATTCATCTTCCAGGTAAGTTCAGAATTATGTTTCAGGTGTTGTGATTTATGGTAAAGTTTTTATTTTAATAAGGGAGAGAAATAGTTACCTCTTTCCCAGATTTTCAAACTAGCTTATTCCAGGATGAAAAGTATAGGTGGAGTCTATATATAGTCTTGTTTGTCCTCCACTGAGTAGGTTTATATATTTATTTATTTTTCTTGGAGATACTGCAGTTTATCTCTATAGGTGACCACATATCTGCAAAGCAACCAGGCAAGGATTTTCAGGAGGGTCTTGGCCTGAGGCAGCCAATATGGTGGTGGATTAACCTTTCATCGATCATCTGATGGGCCAGGATATGTGAGAGGGACACACTAAATGAGCAGTCCAAGTCTTAATCTTGAAATAAAATCATTTTGTGCCTGCAGAAAGGATTAAGGAAACAGAGTCTGTCTCTCTCCTCTTAACAGAAACTTTAGCTCCCTTGTCATCACTTGATGGCTTCCAGCTTTCCAGTGACATCTGGTCAATCAACCTGCTGCAGTCCTACTGAGTTCCTAATGGGCTGTTGATTGGCACGTTAGCAGAGCAGGAGTGGTAATAACATCAGATAAAAATATGAAGCCAAGTTCTGTACCTTCCAATCAGGTATTCTGACATATACTAGGAGCTCCTAAGATTCAGATCCAGTTAACATATAATTAGTATCAATTCTGTTCCAGGTGCCATTCTAGGTTATTATACTTTACTTAATCTTTATCTGAAAGGCAAATACTATTGCTTCTATTTTACAGATGCAGAAATTGGGACTCAGAGAGATTAAGTGGTCAAAACAGAGCATAATTCAGTTTTCTGGACATTTATTCTATTGGTCTGTCTATTAGGCCAGAGATAATTAGTACCAGTTAATAGCTACAATCTTTGTACTGATAATCATGACACTTTAAAGTCTATTATAATCCTAGGTTAAAAGTGAATTGTGTCCATGGATCAACAGAGGTGCAGCATACACCTGTATGTGAAAAAGGAGTATGAATAAGATGTCCAATTATGATTCTGGTTTTCATATTTCACAAATATCCCTCAAATCTTTTCAGACCTCTTTTTATGTATTTTCATTACTCTGGTTCAAGCTACAGTCATCTCTTAACGAGACTAATTCACTAGCCTTCTAACTTGGCTGCCCATTTCAGCTTTTCTGCCCACTCCAATTCATTTTCTCCTCTATAGCTAGAGGTAACGTTTTGAAAGCAGTATTCTAATCACTCAATTGCCTCTAAAATGAATCAACAAACATTTAGTATATCGCAAAATCTTTTCTTAACTCTCTAATCTCACCTGAAGTCACTCCACCATGCCCTTTTATTGGATACCTAAGAGGCATCTCAAAGAAAAATGTCCAAACAGGACTCTTGACAACTGTTCCAGTTATTTAGCGCTCCATAATAAACCATTCCAAAAATCAGTGGTTTAAAACAATCACATTTATTTTTTCCCACAAATATGCGCTCTGGATGGGGCTTGGCAGGTACAGCTTGTTTCTGCTCCACTGGGTATCAGCTAAGCAAGCTCAAAGTCACCAGAAGTTTACTCACTTATATGTAGAGTGGTTGATGGTGGCTGTGGACTGAGACATTAGCTGGGGCTGTCAGGTAGAACACCTATAAGTGACCTCTCCATGAGGGCTGGGCTTCCTCACAACATAGTAGCTGGATTCTAAGGGTGAGTGTCTCAGGAAACAGAATACCAAGTGGAAGCTGTACTCCCATTCATGTTCTAGCCTTCAAACTCAGACATTCTATTTGTTGAGGCAACCATAAAGCCTGCACAGTTTCAAAAGGAGGAAAAATAGACTCTCTTTCCACAGCAGGGAGAGAATGGCAACATTCTAGAAGAGCATATAGGACTGGAAACATCACTGTGGCCCTTTCAGTGGACAGAGCTAAGATGTATGTGTGTATGTATCTATTTCTATCTATATATAGACAGGTAGATAGATGTTTCTGTATGTGTACAGAACTAGTTCTGTATACAGACTACACAGACACACACACACACACACACACACACACAGAGACATATGGAGAATGAGAGATTTACAAATGCATTGATATCTACTGTCTTTATTATTGAAATCCATAAAGTCATGAGTTGACACTAACATTTCCAATCCAATGATTTCTATCCAACATCACAGGCTTTATTCTACTTTTCTTTCTTTTTTTTTTTTTTTTAATTTTTATTTATTTATTGTGGCCCCCAAAGCCCCAGTAGATAGTTGTATGTCATAGTTGCACAGCCTTCTAGTTGCTGTATGTGGGACGTGGCCTCAGCATGGCCAGAGAAGCGGTGTGTTGGTGCGCACCCGGGATCCGAACCTGGGCCGCCAGCAGCGGAGCGTGTGCACTTAACCGCTAAGCCATGAGGCCGGCCCAACTTTTCTTTCTTTTTATATCTATAACTCCCTTCTCTGAGAGTGAAGGTCCTTTTCCCAAATATACTAATTTATTTGATCAATTTCTCTCTAGGCAACAAGTCTCTCATTTCCACCACTACTGCCTTGTCTGCGTGAACACTTTGTTTAACTTGTCAGCTTCTTCCACTGTGCTCGAGGCCGCCCATTTGCAGATAGCCTCCTCACTTTATTAGTCTGCATGCTGTGTGGAAGCCCTGTTTTCCCTTCTCAAGCTCTAAATTCCCATATTAGCTCCCCTGACTAGAGCTCTGTTCTCACTCTGCTTAGGCTCTGTACTCATGAGTTAGTGTGCCCATACACATGGATGCCCTTCTCACTCCACTGGGCTCTGATGCTCCATACAACGCTTCTCAATCTCTTTGCCCCTCACCCAGCATGGATACCTTCCTTATCTTACTTGTGCTCCAACTCTCGACAAGGACATTCCTCCATGTAGACACTCTCACTACCATGTTTGGGTTCTGAAACCCTAAGCTGAGCCACCCACAGACAGGGATGCCCTCCTCACCCGGTTGGGCTGATTCCCCATGACAGCCCATTCTGTGCAGACACTCTCCTTTACTTGTTTGGGTTTGGAAGTCCCACACAAAGCTACTCTTCCAGGTCAGTAACTAATGGCTTTAGGACTAAGCTGTTCAAGAAGTTGAGGGGAAAGGTGTGTCAGTGGGTCCTTTGAAAGCAGATGCTGAAATGGAGTTAGGAATGCGAAAGATTTATTGTGGAATAGCACCTGAGAAGTAATAGGACAAAGGCAGGCTTGATCTCAGCCCATCTGACAGGGAGACTCAGATGATGCCAAGTGTGAAACTGTGAGGCAGATATATCGAAGCCTCTGCTGCACCAGTGGAGAGCTCTGGAGCAAAGATCACCCTTCAAATGAGTACTGTGTTGGTCTTGGCCCTTATACAACAAGCTTGCTCAATCAAGAAAAGTGTGACCTCAACTCAAACTCTAAGGCAGAACTGAAGAAGTTATAGCTGGCAAGTGCCAGTGAAGCATAATCCTCACAGCCCGTCAACAAGTTCTTTCTTGAAGAGGGATATAAGAGGTACATTTCTGCATCTGCCACAGACAGGGTATGGGAAAAGAAAGGGTAGAAATTTCTATTAACTTTTGATAGGTGCTAAATATCAACATAAACACACAGACAGGTCCTGAACAACTCAATCCTGCAACCCACAAAAATTCAATATCTAGATTATTGGTTCTCAAACATCATTGTCTTTTAACATCACCCTGGTAATTGGCAAAAATATAGATCCAAGTCACCCACATCATAAATCTAGAATTAGAACCTGGGTCTCAGGAACCTGCATTTTTAATTTTAAGTAAGTCAAGTCATTCAAAACATTTTTAACCCTGCCTTTGGATCCCTCATGCTCTTAACAAATACTTCTTGTAAGTCCATTTTTATCACTATAGTGTGTTGACTGATGTGGCACTTCAGTCCAGCCCATAACTCTCAGAACTGTAACTATTATTTTGCTGAGTGCAACATCTTGTCCTTTTACTATAAATCTGTTTTGCTCTGGGGCACGCTTTTATAGGTCAAGGTCTTTGCTGTGTTATTGAGAAATGTAGGTTGGACTGTAAAGCGCAACTGTTTCCTGCAAAGTCAAAAAGTTGGGCTTAGCATGATGGATATTCTTAGGTTATGCGTGTTATAACATACCTTGAATGTTAAAGTTATCTCAGTAAGATTTTTTATGAATCTGACCTGCCTTGCCAACATGAGACATTAGACATTAGGAGCATGTACAAGAGGAACTATGAGCAAAAGCCAAAAGTTTCTGATATTTGCTTAAGTGACACTTCAACCATCCTATTCTAACATTCTTCCTTGTTTTCTGGTTTTCTTTGACATGCTAACTGCTTGACTCTGAAACTTGACTCTGGATCTCTTCTTAAGTTTTTCCGTGCTTTGAAACATACTTCCTCATCTTTGACTGCAACACTATATATTTTTAATATGATGTGGTTATTTCCCTTGTCTATACACATAAACAGACACAACTGTTAAAGTGCCCCCACTGTCTGAACTAGGAAACTTGATCCATTAGGGAGGCTGATCCTGACAAGGGAATGTAGTTGTTCAATGCACAGTATCCAAAGAGCTTGCCAAAGTCACAGATAATTTGGTTGGCATGGACTGTTAACAGCGTGGTTCATTCTATTTGGTAGCGTCTGGTAGCAAGGTTAGTGTAGTCAGAAAGTTATGTTCTAAGACTAGCATATGTCAGAATGGGAATGCCAAGAAATTTGTCCATTCATGAAAGGACAACATCGTGGGGGATATAGGGTCAAGATTCAATCCCATTATCATGGAGAAGGGCATGATCTGGCCAGGATTGAGAGCCCAATTCAAGCTAATTGAACTTCACAATATTTATCTGGTTCTCAAAGAGTGTTTCATATGAAGAGGGTATGAAAGAGGGAAGTTATGAGTATCGCCACTTGTGGAACATCTACATTGTGCTAGGTGTTGTCCACTCTCTAGGTTGCCACAAGATTTCTCCTAACTTCCTTCATTCTGATCTTTTGCCATTCCATTCTTGGGAAAGTTTTATCTTTCAAGGATAAAAGGATGGAGATAGAGACAAAGGTAAATGATAGAGACAAAGCACTAAAGTAGGCTAATGATCTGGGTCAGGAAAGGAGAGTAGTCCAAAGTTCTCTTCCTATTCTGAGATTCGTCTTCTCCAACACAGACTTCTATGGGAGTTCTACAGGGCCTGGGACATACCCACATCTTTGGAAGGTTTAATAGGATCAGTAGAGGATCAAGGGAAAGGAAGTGTGGAATGAGCAACATGAGATTGATTTTCATTTAGGATGTCTCAAAAAAGGTTAGAAAAAGCTCTTCAGGTTTGCTTACGACACCTCTGAGTTCTCAAGGATAGACAATTTGAACTTTATGAAAGAAAAGAGTGATAAAGAGAACTTATTTACCTGACATTTCTTTTATGTTCTAGATCTCCGAAGGAGATGGCTAGATTGAAATTTGAGGTCTTAGTTTACCTTAACAGGCACCCATCCTCTGCTTGGCATTGACTTACAGGAGATTATTTAATCCCAATAACAATTCTGCAAAGCCATTCTATTAGTTTCCTATGGCTGTTGTAACAAATTGCCATAAACTTGGTGGCTTTAAAACAATATACATTCATTCTCTTACACTTCTGGAGGTCAGAAGTTCAAAATCAGTTTCACTAGGTTGAAGTAAAGATGTTAGTAGGGCCATGTTCTCTTCTAAGGCTGTAGGAGGTCATCTGTTTCTTTGTCTTTTCCAGATTCAAGAACTTCATTCTTTGATTCTTTGGCTCTTATCCCCTTCCTCCATCTTCAGAGCCAGCAGTGTAACTTCTTGCTTCAGCAATCACAATGCCTTCTTCTCTTGCAGTAAAATTTTCTATTTCCCTCTTATAAGGACAATTTCAATTGGAATCAAAGCCTACCTGGATAATCATGAGAACCTCCAATTCTCAAGATTCTTAACTTAATAACATCTGCAAATTTTCTTTTGCCATAGGATATTCACAGGTTTCTGGGATTAAGACTCAGAAATCTTTGGAGGCCATTATTCAGTTTACCAAAGCCATGTTTCCCTGCATTTTAGATGAAGTCACATTGGAGTAGATCCTGGATTAAGATCCATATCTTCCTGTAGCTTACAATTATTTTTCCCTTATCCATAACTACCCTATTGTCTTAGTCCTAGGAAATAGACAGCATTCCTAGATACAGGGAATTCTACTGGCACCAGGATTCCAGAGTGCACAGAGCTCACCCAGGGACACAAGACACCAGGTACGGATGGCAGCAAATTTAATGACAAAGTGCTTCATTAAGAGGAAATAAGGCAGGAACTGATGTACTTTCTCTATCATCAATTTTACGTATAGTGAGAGATAAATAGTTTTACTCCTCTGAGATGTATTTTCCTTACCTTCAAAATGGGAAAATTATATGTGCCCAATAACCTCACAAGCATATTGGAAGGATTAGATGAGGAAAAAAGAAGAAAAGCTATTTAAATAGTGAAACACTATGATCAGGTACAGTCTTTGGGGTTTATGAATCTCTATCCAAACAGTGCTGAGGGAAGTGGAATTTTTACTTTTCTGTTACAGAAACATCACTCCTTGATTCTTTTATCTTCTGGGGATTGTATGAAACACTTGACTTAATTTTTAACTTTTATCTGAAGCTGCAGGTATTACCAGGAAAATTTATTAGTAGATAGCAAAAAATAGATTTTGGCCTTCTGAACATGCTAGCAAAAATAATGTTTGCCTTATAAATATTGAAAAAAAATTGAATTAAAAAGTCCCTTAGAAAGAAAACTGATTTTTTAATGGAACAGCTGGACTATTACATTGACCATTTTACAATCTGATTTTATTTTCCTGTCTTTTTAGTTCATCCATATTGATGTATTGCTCCTTATGTAAGCATAACATAATCCAGCAGACCACAGGAAAATTTCAGTGGCCAAATGCATTCTGAATCATTGCTACTCAACTGACATAAATCTGTTTGCAACTTCAGGATTGTAAAGCAATGGGATTGGAACTGACCTCAGGAGTTGCCAAGGGGATGTGTGGTAAAACAGAAAGATCACTGGACTGAGAGCCTGGAAAACCATTTTCTAATCCATTCTGACAATCCTGTTCTCTTCCATTTCTGCTTTGTTTCTGTTACTATTTCATACATTTTCATTCCCAACATTTTCCAATATTTCATTCCCAATGCTACTGCAGGAAGATTCTTAATTATCTTCCCTTTGGACATTGGTCATGAGATCTTAACTAGTTAACTCTCTGTCATCAGTGTAATCTAGCTGTGTGCTTCTGGATAATTTACTTTGTTAAGACTCTGATTACTGAAAAAAAAAAAGACAATATTTGACCACTGGGTTATTAAGGATATTAAAGGGTAGATATAAAGTTCTTATCACAGTAGCTGGAACATAGTTGGCACGTAAGAAAGACTAAGCAGGTAGTGTATAGTGTTCCTTGTTTCAGTCTTTCCCAGCCCCAATTCATATAAAATATCACTGTCAAATTAATTTTTTAAAAAAGATACAGCTCTGATCCCGTTACTTCCTTATTCAAAAATCTACACTGGTTCCTCATCATTTGACTCAACGCATTTCTTATGTCTTATCAGTCTCCCCCAACCCCTCACTTTAGCAACCTGCAGTTTTACTAATGCTATAATCCTTGTGAGTCTCTAACACCCAGTTTGTTGATTTATTTCCTTTATTTGTAATTTTTTCCTGCACCATGCCTGTCCAAATCCTACAAGCCAATGGAATACAGAATAAAAGTTATATTATTTCTGGGCCAAGAAAATTAATAAATGTATATACTTTCATTCTTTCTCTTCAGCCTAGTTGAAACACATAACTTCTTTAATCTAATAAAAAACATCTCCAAAGAGCAATAAATAAACAAAAAACTGCAGCCAATTTCTTACTTATTGGTGAAATCAGTTTGGGAAAACTATATGACAGTTTGTACTAAAGCTGAACAAACTCACGCTGTTTTACTCATTAATTCCACTCTTAGGTATTTATCGAATAGAATAGGGTTTCTTATGTTTACCACCGTTAGCAATATTTCAGTGCTATTAATAATAGTAACTCCAGAAATAACTTAAATATACGTCAAAAGTAGAATGCATAAATAATTGTGATATATTCATGTATTGGAGCTCTACCCAGGCACAAAAATGAAACAAACGAATGAACAAACAAAAACTATAGTAAACTAAATGACTTGGATGAATCTAACAGACCTAATATTGAACAAAAGGAATCAGACATTTATACTCCATTTATATAACTTTTAAAAAGAGTCAAAGATAATCAATGGACGTAGAAGTCAGGATAGGAGTTACTGTTCAGGTAAATGAAAGAGAACATGAAAGGGGCTTCTGCAATGCTGGTAATGACCAGCATTGCAGAAGCCCCTTTTTAAAAAAAAGTCTAGTCATACAGTTATGTTTACCTTGTAAAAAATTATTAACCTCTATATTTATAAGTTATATAGTTTGTCAAACGTATATTATAATTCAATACTATATTAGCTTGGACTACTATAACCAAATACCATAGACCGAGTGGCTTAAGCAACAGAAATAAATTTCTCACAGTTCTAGAGACTGGGAAGTCCAAGATCAAGGTGCCAGCAAGGTAGGTTTTATTCTGAGGCCTCTTCTCTTGTCATGTAGGCAGCTGCCATCTTGCTATGTGCTCACATGACCTTTTCTTGTGTTGTGGGGGCAGGCAGAGAGAGAAGAAAGCTCTCTGGTATTTCTTTTACAAGGACAGCAATCCCATCATGGAGGCCCCACACTAGTAGAAACCCCACCCTCATGACCTCATATAAACCCAATTATCTCCCAAGACCCCATATCCAAATGCTATCATATTGGGGATTAAAGCTTTAATATATGAATTTTGAAGGGACACAATTCAGTCCACAGCAAATATCATGTTATAAAAATAGCTATAGGCTTTAGCTCCTTAAACTCTTCTCCTTACTCCCCCTCAAAATATCTAATTATTTAATTCTTGGGACATAACGAAAAATGAAGATTTTTTGCAATACTCCAATACTGTTCCTCCTCATACTCCATTTGTAAGCCCTTGGTGTTTAGAATTAATCTTCCTGCTTATGCCTTATGGCTACAAAGAGACTATCCACATACTCTATTGTAGCTTCTAAAACCCACCCATCCCACTCTATGACCTTACTAACCCACTTTACCCACTTCCAATGACCAGTTCTAAGCCTTACATTTGCATTAGCAAACCAGCTCCCTTCTGGAACTAGAATTCTACACTGAATCTCTGACTACTTGATGAGTTGACTTACCTCTGCATGAATCTTGCCAATTCTCTCACCCAAGACCACACCTCTTTATCCTCCAGCCACAGACTGGAGCCGTGTTCCAAATGAAAACCTGAAAACTGCTGTACCATCCAACACCAAGCCAAGGCAAACAAAAAGTTTGCTCTCCCACCTCTTAGACTCCACAATTTACCTTTTGGGTGATCTCCTTCCAGTTCAGCCTCTATTCAGATCTGTTTATCATGCTTTGTATTTATTTTTCCAATTCCGTTTTGGCCAATGTTACTCAGGACCAAACATACCAGGCATTCAAGATCATGCAAGTTATGACACATTTTAATGTTTCCCTACCTTGATTTTTTCTGCTCTTCTCAACATTTTCTCCCTGTATTTCTTGAAACTTTTCAAAGAATAGTTAGAACCTGCCTAGAATATTCACCTTTTAAATTAAAGAGGAGAAAGAATGGACTAGTAAGATCAAAATAGAAATAGAAAAATGACTAATTTTTCAAAGTTAATAGAGTGTAAATCAAAGACATACAAGTGTGGAAGGCAAGAGCACTCAGATTTGGACAAGTTATTCTCCTGCCCAGGTCTGTAAATGGAAGGACCCAGGGTCAGCGAAGGAAATGATGAAGGGCATACCCAGCTACTTTATGGGAGCTCCCCTGAGCTGTAATATTCTCTGAGTCTAGATTCATAATGGAAGAGTTTTAGTAGCCAGACTTGGATGTGAATGGCATTAGAGTCTGTAACATTTATTGCATTCATCTTCAGGTTAATCAAATTGCTATTATCCAACTAATTGTTTTGCAAGTAGTTTAGATACTTTGAGAGTGAAAAGTGTTTAACAATGAAATTGCTTTCTTAAGTTCTATTTAATGGCATCTTATAGACAAAAGGTATCATTAAAGAATTCCTTTTATTCTCTGGAGAGGTTAATGGATTATACTATGCCTAGTTTCTAAATGTCATGGTCACAATAAAATACATTAAAGGGATTGCACAACAACAATTATTTCTCAATAAAAATCTTAGATAAGCGGTAAACTTGTAATAATGCTTAAGAATAAGCAACACTCTAAAAGACTGAAGAAGGATAATACAAGACGTTCCCCTTATTTTTGTCATCTTCTCCCCATCTCCTCTTCTTTTTTCTCCTCCTCTTCCTCCTACTCCTTCCCTCTCATAAATCAACCTTACTCTACTAATGCTAAAATAAACCAAGCACTGGAAAATGAATAAATGTACTGTGGTGATTCTGTGTTATATTTTGGTGCTAACAATCTTACATTTAGTGCTAAAATTAGTAAGAAAAAGAATCAATAAAAAGACATGCATCGTCATCATCATCATTGTTATCATCATCCCTGATGCTGGCCAGGGTGATGTAAAGTAAACTGAGGGGTGAGAAAATCAGTACAACCTTTGTAAGAAGACTCTTGGAGATATGTATTAACATAATAGTATAAGTTTAATAAACTTAGATCCAACTACTACATTTCTGGAACTCTATCTGTAAGAAAAAATCCTAAATATGGAAATATTGTTACATTCAAAAACATTTAACATAGTTATTTATAATACTAACCAACTTGAAACAACTTAAATGACCCAGAAAATTGGAATGATTAAAAAAAATTATGGTATATCGACTCAATGGAATATTATACAGGATTTATACTGAATGCCTATGAAGAGTATGTTATAAATCACATTATAAGCATTTCTCTTGTTAAGGGAAACAGCAGGATAACTACTATATATAAAGTATGATTCGAATCATGTTAAATGTGTTCAGAAAAATGAATCTAAACAAATATGTTACCACTGTGGAATTCAGGCTGTAGGAGAGTTCGCCTCCTTCCATATATTTCTGTTTTACAAATTTTATTTAATGACTCTGAATCGATTTTTATAATGAAATAAAAATAAACATATTTTTCGATGAAGTTATTTTGGAGGTCAATGCTTTTTAGTTAACCCAAATTTACATATCATGCTGTGAACAAGCAACTCATGTGCCAGGCACTCTGCTATGCATAGGGCAAGCAGAGACATTGAAGACACCCTCCCTGTCCTCAACCACACAATGCCAAGAGGGAGATGCAGATGTGAACCCAACTAAACACAAAGTGAGCCAATTCTGAAGAAGTTCAGAAGACAAATTTAAACTAAGCTCTTTGAGGACACATGGAAGGAAACGTTAGTTCTAAGAAGTGGACTCAGGAACGGTTGTGAAATTTGAAATAGCATTTGTATGAGGGGTACTGTTTCCACTGACATGATTTGTGAAAGCTAGTTCTGGAGGAAAGTGTTTCCCTGGCAAAGCCCCAGGTAAGATGTGGGGACTACATTCAGGGAAAACAGGCTATATTGGCTTGATGGGAAGCATTGTCAGGAAGTACTAGTCTCAATGACAGCTGGACATTTTCTGTGTGTGTGCACATACACACAACCTGCAGATAGAAAAAGTATTGATATGGGTTAGAAACACAAAGGGGCTACTTTAAGAGGAAGTGAAACATCCAATTGGCAGAGGAAAGAAGGTGAAAAATACCTCCCTTTGATAATAAACATTATGCATGATTCACTCTGAGGTGTCTGCATAGTTTAGCTAGTTAGAAGGTCTTCCCAGTGGAAGGCTGACAGGGTCCGTATGTGGAATGGGAAACAGGAACCATGGAGGGGATTCACTTCTGGTCAATCAAATGTATACAAATATATTGTGTGAAATTTGGATTAAAGCTGTGTAAACAGGAAGCTGATTTACCGGAGAAGAGACCGCTTTCCTGTACCTCTTTCTTGCTACTTGAAATGTGGATGTGGTAGCAGGAGCTCTAACATTCATTTTGGACTACAAAGTAATCTTGAGCAGGGAAGCCTGTGTGAGGATAAACAAAGAGAAGGATGAAAGTGACCATCCTTGCCTTAAGCTGCCTATCCCCCAGATTTCTTTTATGGAAAAGAAAAAGTGTCTTCTAGAAGCCACTGTCATTTCAGTGTTCCATTTTGTTATATGTGGATGAAGTTAATCCTAACTGAAAAAACAAATATTTACTGAGCCATGGTTTGTTTTAGGCACTGTGATCATATATATATATATATATATATATATATATATATACACACACACACACATATATATATACACACACACATATGCTGTAACTATATATTTAATCTTCATAATAATAATTCTTACAATAACACAGTGATGTATATATTAATTCTGCCATTTTATATAGTAGAAAACATAGGATTAGAAAGGCTAAATAATGTGTTCAAGATCAAACAGTATATAAGTAGTGTGAGCAAACAGCAAATCTCCATTATAGTGTTACCATATGTACAACATATATGCTATTTCTAATTTGCACACACACTATGCATTCTGTTTTCTATTTCTGACATTTCTGACGAAGATCCTTATTTTAAGATTCAAATCAACTGTCTTTTTCTCTGCAATTAGCTTTTATGTTAATTTTAATTAAAAAAATAATAAAAGCATAATATATCCCACCTTCCAGTGGTACATTTCTAGTCAAATTTGGCAAAAATGTCATATGGCTACTTCTAACTTCAAAAAGGGCAGGAAAGAGCAAGTCTTCCTGGTGTCTGGGAAAAAAGGAAAGAGTCAAGTATTTACAAACAGCCCTAAGGACTAAGGAAGATTTTTGATATACTAGCAAATCAGCTTCATAAACAATTGTATCAATTTATTCTCCAAACTTCTAAGGGATCTGCAGGGCAGATCTTTTATTACTTATACCTTCCATGATCTGGCAGGACGCAAGAGGGAGACTGCACAACGAGAAGGTCCAGCAGGGAATCTGATGTTGCTTAGTAGAGTCTGTTTCAATTTATCATAATTGTTGCTGTCAATAAAATGGCAACACAAGAAGTCATGAGTCTACTTCTGCAACTTTACTTATCTTAGGGACATGTACTCTGTGTTCTGCATTGTTCCTAGAGATATTGGAACTCCTAAGAGTGTCTAATCCTATTGTGAGTTTCTCATTCAATTATGTGTCCTTCCTGTAAATGAGAAGCTGTATTAGAAGAAGCTCCACTTCCTTTAGATTTTCTGTTTGGTGTCTCCATGAATGAGTTTCCTGACTGAAAAAACAGGGGGACACAGTTTCATAATGTCAGAGATGAAGAAGGGTTTGGCTTCTCTGGTCAGTTTATGTAGTTTCAGGCAACAGTTTTCAAATTCTATATCTGCTCTCCCTTCTTTCCTAGGCTTTTAACCTGAGTGTCTCTTGAGTTTCCACTTCCACCACCCTGGTTCTTGGGTAGCAGAATGGAATGGGAGAAACCAAACCCCGCATCCTCACGAGCACTGCAGAACGCCACTTCTCAGCCTCTGCTGTGATGTTGCTTAGTGTGAGTTATTTAGTCTCTTTTAACTGATCACAAAAATAATAAATTAAAAGGAAGAGATTCTAAAATTCATTCTCTTTTAACTTTGTCCATAACAAAATATATACGTTGGAAATGTACAATGAGTTAGCTTGTTATTAAGGAATACTTTGTTCCAAAGAAGAATGCCAACTCTAAAAATACATTTTTATATTTTATTTTTTTTACCTTGCCTAAATACACAAGAAGGACTAATTCTCTGTGTGTATGTGCATGTGTGTGTGTGTATTTATATGTATTATCTCCCCATCTGATATGACAGATTCTAGTCCCTGACTTTTTAGAAGGTGCTAAAAGAAATCACGTACCAGGCCTCTGCTGATAATCATATTCCTTCAAGTTACCTTGATGATTTGACTTTTCAATGTGTATTATTGAAACAATATGCATTCACTGATTTGCATGACAAATAAATTACCAGTTTGAAGTGTTGAATGCCCAAAGAAATTTAATCACGGTGTTTCAGAGAAATTATAGTTACAGTGTGCATTCTGTTTAAAAAATAACTCACAATTTCTGTTCAGTTCAACAGATTTACTGAGTATTTACCCTGTGCCCAACACTTTGCTTTCTGTGGAAGACAAAGAGGAAGAAGAGACAGCCCTTTGCTATAAGAATTCCACGGTTTGATGTGTGTTCAGAGGGCTAAGTGACTGTAACGGCTTCTTCTTCACTAAGGTTTATGTCCCAATTGTTACAGGAAAGATTCTACAGCAAATGTCTTTAGATCATGAGGTTTTTTCAGGCCTAGTCTTCCCTCTTCTGATTTGAATTTTTCATAATTTTTGGATTTCCTAGGCTTTGGGCTGTCCACCTCATACACTTGATCTCCTTTTTGCATAATCAAGGTACAGTATATATTTCAGGGCACTGAGCTTTGGCACTGGAGATGAGTGGTGAGCAACAGAGACACAGCTCAGCCTTCCAGGATGTAGAGTCTCGTCACGGAGCAGCAGGGTGAGAGTATATGATTTCTTGACCTAGAGTGATGGTGGAGGCAGCAGTTAATTATTCTGGCATTTGTATGCCAATGCCAGTCTTAGGAAAAAGAGATATTAAGCTGTTTAAATAATCCATAAAGAATTAAATTCTAAACTAGAGCCTTGGGCACTAGTAGTGTAAATGTAGAAATTCTAAAAGTAATATCAACGTAATTCCAAAACTGATAGAGTATGGAAACAAAGCAGAGGGAGAACTATATGTTATCTTGAGGGTTTTGTCTTAATTTCCTTGGTAAACGAGGATACTATGAACTAAAGTAGGGAAGAAATTTAAAAAAAGTGTGGAGGTGGGTTGTGATTTAGGGAGACTATATATGCCATTTTAAACATGTTAAATTTGAGTTTTTAGAGGGTCATTTGAATGACTATATTAAAGGGAAAGTTATATTTAGAAAAGTCTAAATCTTAAAGAGGAAATCAGAGCTGAGATGAATAAGAAGACCTCATCTGCATTCAGTTACCAGTTACGTCCAAGAGTGGTTTAAGAAAAGTATGTGCAGTATGAACTGTTATTATTAGTCCTATTTTTTCAAATGAGGACTGCAATAGACTGAATGTTTTTGTCTTCCCCAAACGCAAATGTTGAAACCTAATCCCCAAGTAATGATATTAGGAGGTATGGCCTTTGGGAGGTGATTAGGTCCTGAGGGTACAGCCTTCACGAATAGGGTTAGTTCTCTTATAAAAGAGTTACCTCATTTTTTCTACCATGTGCAGACACAGTGAGAGTGCCCTCATTTCTTCTACCATGTGCAGACATAGTGAGAATGTGGGCTGTCTATGAACCGTGATGTAGGTCCTCACCAGACATCAAATCTGCCTTGATCATGAACTTCCCAGAATAATTACATGACTTGACTGTAGTCATGTAGCAAATTAGTACTAGAGCACAAATACAGTATTATTATTTTTTCGTTATGTTGCTATTGCTAATTCTGAAAGAGAATTTGAAAAAGGATGATGATGATGATGATGATGATGATAGATAGATAGATACATAAACCACATTCATTAACAATTACTATGTGATAGACTACAATGAATGTTTTATAAGAATTATCTTATTTTATATTGACAACGTTGCTAGGTGTCAGTACATTTATTACATACATTTTACAAAGAGAAGCCTGAAATCCAGAGCAGCTAAGAAGTGGATCAGCCAGGATGTTAACCTTGATTTGTTTAAGAGTAAAAGTATTCTTCTAGCACTCTACCATTCTCTTTGCCATTCATCTGTCCATCCATTCATCCATTCATCTATCTAACCTATCAATTAACCAACCAAACAATATTAAGTTCATTCTCTCTGTCAGTAATTGCCCCCCAAAGAACTCACAGCCTAGTGTAGAAAACTGAAAAACTAGAAATTCTTTTATTGGCTAATATGCTATTTTTAAGAAACTTAAATGCCCAGGATGGAATTTTTTTCCCAGATAACATTATTACTATTATGGTTATTAGCAGTGAAATATTCCTTTTGTGATGAATAATAACAAAAATATTTTGGTTATACAAAAAGTCAGTAAGAAGTGTATTATTTACATTGTCAATAATTCTTCTCCATTAACAAGTTTGTATCAGGACATGATAAAATGGGCAGATCTTCGTGGAAAGGAAATTTTAAAGAAAGATTTAATGCTTTAGTCATTTTTTATTTCAATTTATTATTGTGTAAAATGTAACAAACTTGCATCCCCTTGTTATGGTTACTGTGACTTTCCTACTTATTGGATGTTCCATCATTAGCCAATTAGCCATGTGTTCTCTGATGCAGAATGTCTCTGTGTTTCATGGGATGGCCTTCTACTTTAGGGTTATGACAATCAATTTTTCTCTAACCCTTCTCATGTTCTTTTTTTTTTGTGTTTTCTTCTTAGAAGTGTTTCAGAATGTTGCCACCAGTTCTAAATGGTGAAGCACAGTTAGACATTGAATGCTACTAAAGACCCCGGGTCAATAAGGCCAAGGCTCAAAGTGCTATGTTCCTCTTGACATCTTGTAGTACCTTGGGTAGAAACTTGTACTACACAGAAAGTATGGTCTCTGAACCATCACTCCTGAAGAAACAGCAGTGAAGCCAAAGTTAAGGGATAACCAAATCCTCCACTGAGAAGGGCCTTGGTGAATTGCCAGGGGCTATTAGTTTCAAGTCTGGAGTCTGGCCAGTATTCAATTCAAGCTGGGAGGCAAACTGAGAGCAGAATCCCAAAGGGAAGGACAGCAAGAGAGAATCAGTAAGCACAAAGTATAGCTCCAGGGAAAGTTGATCCTATATTGTTACGCTAGAGCTCAGTCTCTTTTGAAGAATTTTGTTACCCATCCCCAAATGACTTCTCTGCTTAGTTTTAAGGGCACAGTACTCTAAGCCAGCTACCTGACTATAAGGTGTTTATTTCTAGGATTAGGGTATGATTCTGTTGTAATGGTTTTGACTCTGTAATCAAGAGACTAGAAGATATTCATCAAAATAAAATGTACTTTGTCAGGAAATCCCTTAGGAGGCAGAGAGACTGCCTAGTTATGCATGTATTAATCTGTACCATTTATTGAACACTTATTCTGTTCCAGGTACTTTCCATCCAGGATTTCATGCAATTCTTACTACAAAATTTAGATACTGATGCTAGATATTATTAAATTCATTTTTACCTTGAATCTGAGGCTTAAAGGTAGCTCGAGCTACTTGCAATGGTCCAGAAATAATAAGTGGTGAAGCCAAAATTCAAAGTAGGTCTTGCTCTTTATCACTACTGTGTGTTACGAAACGGTCTTCCAGGTCTAGGTTCAAATTTATTTTACAATGCCTCTCACAAAGCTATATGAAGCAGAGTAATGGGCCCTAAAGATAACAAAATCAAGCAAATAAACAAAAAAATTATACTTCTTGGTGTACTAGAAATTATTCTTTGATCTCTCACCTTATTTATAACCTCCTTTGATCCCTCACCTTATTTATAACTTTTGACCAGAGATTAAACTAAAAATAGAATCAGTCTTTCAAAGTTAACAACTTCTCATTGTAATAAACATTTCAAAACATGTTGTAGGTCCTATGAGGATGCTCGAAAGGTTTGAGTAATGATAGCATATTTAACCTTGCACTATTACTACTGCTGATAATAACAACTAGTCTTTTGTTAATTTACAGTTTTAAAACTTTGTTATCTTTATTGCTTCATAAAATCAAGTAAACTCTCAAGGGTCTACTTTGAAGATGACTCACTTGAACATCTAAATTAGAATAATACATCATCTCGAATGAATTGGGTACTTATATATAAAAATAAATATATATGATCTCATATTAAGAGAAATGATGCATCTTAAAGCCCTTTGTAAACTCTAAGGTTCTACATCAATGTAGGAACCATTATTAATCTTATAATAAGTCAAAAATTTTCTTAGGGAAAAGACTCACTCAGCAACATCCGGGTAGGTGGCAGCTTGGCCTCTAATGATAGGGAATCTCAATACCTTGTGAAGCAGCTCCCTCCTTTTTTACAAACATCTTTCAAATAGTGAGAGACAGAACTTCCTTACATTAGATCAAAATCTATTTTGGTATATGCTAAGGTTTTGGGAAGCCAATCAATACCATTGTTTCTTTCTGGAGTTTGGAACCCATTGAGAACTAGAGATAAAGCTAGAGATAAAGAATGGAGATAAAGCTATCGACTTTGTGATTGATAAGCAGAATTGGAAAATATTGCTTGACCCATGGTCACAACTAAATCCCCTAACATGTTTCCCTCTCCTAAATAGAACTTTGCCCATAAACTACAAGTTTTCAGGCATGTTTACCCCATGGATCAGTAGAGAAGTGTGAGTCACTTGGGGACAGGCCATTCAGAAAGAAAGCAAGAAAGGGACTGAGCTCAAATACTCTATCTTTCTCTCCAGCCACACTGACAAGATAAATCACTTACAAGGAAAGTAACAAGGGAAGCCTTAAAGAGAATAAGAGAAATCTATTGCACCTCCTGAAGAATGGACAATTCCTTTGCCCTATGGAAACTGGAGGAAGGAGAAGTAAGTGATCCTTCATAACTTCTTAATTTCTCAGGTTTTGCTCCTTGAACTGTTGGTCTTATCAAATAATTTTATGGCTGACTAGACATGTGGCTGTCTGTCTCAGGAGACTAGAACACTAGTGTTTTAGGGCAGTTGCTAATCTTCATTCATGTGTCTTTTCTCCACTTCCAAGCATTGTTCCTTTGGTTTTCCTTCCAGAACGACTGGTGGACAGTTTATCTTCTCCCCCTCCAACAATGTTAAATAGAACAGAACAGTAATTTGAATTAATCCTAAAACTCTATTGTACCCAAGGCCCAAAATGTGTTCCTTGTTCTATTATGCACAACCATTCTGCCCAATATATAATGCTTTAGTGGTTAGGCAGTAACTACATAGGAAAGCTTAAAGGTACTCACTTATTACAATATTCTCAACACAAAATACCCACAATGTGCATGTAAACATCTTTCTACTCTCAAAGCCTCAGAGAAGATATAAACCTTGAACATCCCATGTGCCTTCCTCCTTTAGGTGAAATTAACAATACCATTCTTTATCCACTCTTCCTTCTGGTCCAGTCTTACTCAGAACCCCAGAATGGGTGTAGTTGCCTTCCAGTGTCCAAAGGTGAATTAATTCAACTGAAACTTTCTTCTGTACTTCACTTTTAAGAGTTCAGATGTTAATAGGATATTATAGACTTCCTCATCCCCAGTCCTACACATTCTACATTGAATAAACACAAGGAAAAACAGAGTAATATCCATTCTCAGCACTATTTCATGTATTTGTTCATTCAGTCATTTCACAGATATTTATTGAGTGCCTAGTCTGTAACAGGCACTATGCCAGAAGTTAGAGATACAGCAGTGAACCAAATAGACAGAAATTCTTTCACTCATGGAACTTACATCCAATTGGGAGAGACAAAAAAATGTAAAAGATACATAAGCAAAATATATATGGGTTTGATGTTGACCCATGCCAAGAAGAGATAAAATACGAAGCTGGGATGGGGTGAGAAAATATGTTGGGGGTAGAGCATGGGATGACATTTTAAATACAGTAGCCAGGGCAGGGCCCACTCCCCCATACATGAAGGAAAGACCAATGCATAAGTGGAGATAGAGACCAAATGCATTTTCATGGATGCCTAGAGGGAGGAGAGAAATGAGTGGGGACTGGAGATAAAGAGGGAAGTTATAGAAATAAAATAAAAAGCAAGATTCCTTTCTGGTATCTATTAAGATAGTGTGACATGAATTAAAAAGTGTGAATGACTCAACTCTTTGCACCTGTTCTATAAAAGGAAAAATTCTTAGACCCTAAGAGCCGTTACTCCAGGTAAAATTAAGTCTCAAGATCCAGTATTTGGTGCAATGCAGAGCCATGTTACTGGTACCCATCAAAGAAACTACTGGAGACTCAGTATGTGAGAGACTGTGAAGATAGAAAAATTCTTGCTTTCTGTCTCACCAGGATACCAGTTAGTCTGTCTGTGCTAAGCATCCCGACAGTAAAACCTGTGACCTTAAACTCTGTTAAGTGAATTCGCCCATCAAGGGGAGGGTTAATTATAATCTATGCCTACTCTCATAGCATGACATCAAAGGTATTACCCATTTCCTCGAAAAGGTAATTGACAGCCCCAACCAGCACTTTGTCTTACCTTCCCCTCACGTTCAAAGCTCCTAAAATTCATTTCCCCCTGAGCCCAAGAATTCTGGGCCCCTGCCTTTGCACTGGGTATGGGCTTCTTAATGGCCCAGCCTCCATCTCATGAGCAGCCTTTCTTAGCTTCATCCCACAGTGCCTTCTGCCATGGCCTTTTGCCATGGAACCTCCTAGGACTATGGGAAACTGCCTATAAAGGGACAATTTCCTCCTTGTCACCATATGTGTTTCTGTTGGAGGATCACTCTCTGCAGAATCCAAAATAAAAGTTGCTGGGGACGGTTATGATGCTTGCATTCTTAGGCACCTAAGCGAGCATACTGGTTTCAGTCATTTTTCAGTCTACCACAGTGAGGATCAGTACCTTTGTTGCAAACTCCTCAAGACTGTCTGTCTTCAGTTTTTGAGCATTTCAGGCTTCAAGTAACTTCTCTGCTACCTCTTTTTCAGTAGAATAAGATAGGACTCTTGTGTCCTATTTCCATCTAATTTTCTTTCCTCTGTGCTCCTTTAAGGAAGGTTCAATACTTTAATCCAATTTAACTACTTTTTCTGTTGATCTCTTTCCTTCTCCATTATGCTAACACAATTTACTGCATCTGAGCACCATCTTTCATTTCTCTTTCTTTGGAGGCACAAGTAGTTTTTCTTATAACATCCTCTGTAGGTTTTCATCATAATGAGAAGTACAAAGTAAATGATTTGTGGGTCTGACAAAAAAGCATCCATTGTCCAAAACAATCTTGTCCTCTCTCACCTTCCTAAGTAGGATAACCCCACCCTGGTGGCATTCTCCTCTCGTATCAACATCTAAACCAGTCCTATTCTTGACTGATCATTGCTCTGCTTGGTTCCCTTTGGAGTGGCACTGGTTCCTTGTGCTTTCCTTAGAGTCCCGATCCCTGTCATGCTTGCTCAAGACAATGGGATAGCTGCATCCCTAACTACAACTAAGCTGCTTGCAATACACTCTATGGGGCTTTGAGTAGACAACGTCCTTCTTCTTGATCTTTCCTTTTCAAATCAGTGCAAATTATCTGTCACCACTCTGTACAGCTGTTCTGATCTTTTGTGGAAGTTTTCTCTTTTATTATGACACAGCTCTTAAAGGCCTTAGGTATGCCCTGTGCCTGGTTTCCCTCCAGGGGTCTCTGTACTCTGCTCTCTGGAATAAATCCTTCTTCTTATGCATGATTGGGGGCGGAAACGTCATCCTCTCTGATCTAGTATCAACAGATACCTGCCTCTCCCCGAAACTCCCTTCAAGGACATTCAATCCACGTGAATCCCTTTTCCCCTTTCATATTTTCCGGTCTGACCTCTATGATACAAACTCTACCTATAAAACCACCCCTTCTTTCTGCACAAACACATTGCCTTCTCTCATATGTCTGTCATTTTCCACTGCTCCTACTCTGATAGAAAGACAAACACAAATTTTAAAGGAATTCAATTTGAGAAAACTCAATTCCTAAAAATGAGATGGATGCTACAAGCACAGGCCTTTTTAATGTTTTTTCTTAGGTTTGAGTTGGCAATTGTTTCATTTCACTAAGTTCCTTTCTACCTCATTCCAAGAATATGGCATAGCCCCTATATAGAAAAGATCTTATTTCTTTTTATTTATTCATTAGTAAAATCCACCACCCTTTTTCCAGAAGGCTGCCTCTTTGTAATCTAATACCATTAGTGAGAGTACATGTCCGCTCGGGCTCTCTATGAATGCAAAGGCTAGACCTCATGCTCTGTAGCTTATGCTGAACTAACTGCAATCATAGTGTTAAGTCACTGCCTGGGACTCTTGCAAATAAACTCAGGATGAGAGCAAAAGTCATCTCATCTACTAATGCCTAGAACATCTCTTCTCTAAGGAATCTTAGTTGGGCCCAAATCTTTTCCCTATTACCTGCCCCCTGACTCAGCCCCGCTATGTTAAGTCAGGTCAAGGTTAGTTACAGTGGCCTGTAAGTTGAGGTCCCAGGGATGTGCTTAATAAGAGTGAAGGGGGCGTCACTCAGGCCCTCATCTTTTTAAAGATAGCTACTTCTCTGTGATTTACTTCTCTGTGATTAGGGGTAGCTGAGACCCATCACATTCAAAAAGACTTTAGTGACCTGAACTTACTAAAGCTTACATCCTAAAGCATCTTATCCCGGCTCAGCCAAAAGTTTCAATCCATCTGAATTTTATGTACATAATTTTAGTTCCTAATTCTTAAGATTCTGAGCCCATGCACCCCTATATAATAGCGCTCTGTGTTCCTCTACTCAAATTAGAACCCATTTGTGAGGAATCAGAAAAAAAGTTAAAATGTTATCTTTGTTACTAATAAAGCCGATGAGAATACAGTCTTAGATCTGCTGCCAATAGGCTTTCAATACACCTTCTACCTGTGAATTAACTTACCCACCTAGCCTGGTAGTGTTGGAAAAATCAGAACCCTGCATGCTTGAGAGCCTGCCTTAAAAAAGAGGGGGAAAGGAGGTGATGGTTAATTTTATGTGTCTATTTGACTGGGTCATGGTGCCCAGATATTTGGTCAAATATTATTCTGGATGTTTCTTTGAGAGTGTTTTTGGATGAGAATTACAGTGAAATCAGTGGATTTTTGAGTAAAACAGATTGCCCTCCATAACGTGGATGGGCCTCATCCAATCAGTTGAAGGCTTTAATAGAACAAAAAGAGTGACATCCACTAAACAAGAATGAATTAGTCTGCCAGCAGACTGCCTTTGGATTTCATTTTCAACGTGGGATCTTTCTGGTTAGCCAGCAGGCTGTATTCGGACTTGAACTGCAACTCTTTCCCGAGTCTCCAGCTTGCCAGCCTCCCCCATCAGATTTTGGACTCATCAAGCCTCCCCAATCACATGAGCCAATTCCTTAAAATAAATATCTTTCTCTTTCTAGAGAACCCTGACTAATACAGGGGGTCTAGAAGGGAATCTCACTGTACATTCTTGGTTCCCTTTCCAAACTCATCATCTCATCAACTTGATGAATCTTTTTTTCTCCCTCAGCAACCAGGGGCTGAGGTGGGGAGATAGGCCAGTAGTGTTTTCCCATATTTTCCTCCTGGAGCATGATGGGTGCGAAATGAGTTCTCCCCAACTTCTATCATTTGGGCCATCAATCTTCCTTATAGAGTGACATAGACCAGGTTTAATCATTGTTATACACAATAGCTTCATACTTATTTTTTGCCAGTTTTGATCTTCATATATGTTTACCCACTTCCAGACTAAACAGAGAACTTTCAACCTTTTGCTTCTTTTGCTAAAACTAATTCACTTTACATCTGAGTCACAACCCAAGTGCCAGGTGTAAGGCAGCAAATACAGACTTCGATTCAGACAAAAACTGATTTCAAACCACAGGTGCTCCCATTTATAAATTCTTTGGTTTTAAAATGCAGAATCTCTCTGGCTTATATTTTCTTCTGCTGTATATTTGAAATAATGACAATCTTCCTAAAAGAATTTTCATGAGAATTAAATTAGATAATAAAGGTGAATATGTCTTGCACAGGGTCTAGAGCACAGTTACCAGTTATTACTGCATTTTTGAGGTTATGAAGATGCTCTGATGAAAAGGGAGTCCAGAATTCCCCAAACTCTGCTTTGTCAACATGGCTGCTGCTCTTCTGTTAGTTTCTGAGGAAGACATTGACAACGATTCTTGTCTTGACCAAACTTTAGTCAGGCTCCTGAACCTTGTCCGAGGCCCATCTGTGAACTTCTTTGTAGTATCTAGTTTTAACAAGAACCCCAAGTCAGTTTAGCAAGAATCCCCCACCCCTGGCATCTGCTCGCCTTGGCTTGCCTTCAGCAAGACTCCAGTTGATTTGGTTTAGCCAGAATCCCCCCAGACTTGATGTCTCCTCTTGGTAATTTTCCATTCAATGGCCCTACTCTGCTACTTGGCTACACATTTCCACTGTCTCTGTTCTACTCGGAATGGAGCCCAGTTCTATACTGGGCTTTTTCCCTATTGCACTAGTCTTGAATAAAATTTGGCTTCACCACTTTAACTTCCATCTGGCTCTGGTTTACTTTGACAACACCCACAAAGGGAGAAGAGGAAAACAAAGGCAAATTACACTTTATATGTAGCAGGGCTTTTGCCTAAAATTCCATTGCAGAGTTCTCTGGTGAATTGGGCTGGAGGAAATGCCTTGGGTTTCAGGCCTCCTGGTATCTCTCTCCCTTTCTCTCTGTCTCTCTTCATGAACATAAATAGTAGCATTAACCTAATTAGTTATAAAGCAGTGGAATGGAGGATATGAAAGCAACAGAGTGTAGAATAGAAGAAAACGTGAGAGAGATCAAGACAGTTGGCATAGATATGCTACTATTTGGCCTACATGGGACCTTGTCTTATATAGTCCAATGTGTCTTAGGCATGCAGAGGGAGAAGACCATCCATATGCTGGTGTGGGTGTGTGTGTATGTGTATGTTTAATAACCACACTCACCAGAAAAACATATCCCAGTCAAAAGGTTCTGAACCAGTAACTTCAAAGCTCCTGAAGAAATGCAGGGAGGAGGTAATATAATGTCTACATTAGAAAAGAAAAGAGTGAGCATGTTATGTATCTTGCATATCTTCTCCTTGAAGTATTCACATGTAAGAGGTACACCAAAACATTATGCTTTCCATTCCTAGAAAGAATACTCCTTATCTAGGTACCCCTTATCATAGAATTTTATTCAGTAAGCATATCTGTGCTCTCACAAGTCTAGAGAATGGACACTGTATTAGGCTTTTTATAAACAACAAGTCTAAGTAAGAAAATGACAATGCCGGTTCAGAAAATTGTAAAATCCATGGATTGTGTGGCATCAGGCACAACTGGATCTAGGTATTTGTGATGCAATCACATCCCTGTCTTTTATAATATCTCTTAGCTCTACTTTCCTCTGTATGAGCTCCATTCTTTGGTTTTCCTGCTACATGTCAAAGTGATGCATTCAGAAAGTTCAAGCCTATATGGTACTTATGATTCCTGATCTAAGAAGAGTGATCAACTGTCTTTCAACATGTGTACCACTTACCCAAGTTTCATTGACCCTGTCTAACTCATATGTTTCCTCCTTCATCTAATGTTAGGTCCAGGGAGATGGGGCCTTCTCATTGGCCAGAGTAGTGAATGGTTACCATTTCTTATGGATATCCCATTTCTTTTAGGATTCTTCCTATACTTAGAGAATTTCCCCAAAATGAATCTAGCATCTCTAAGATATTACCCTGGAATGCCCTTTTACAGCCTCCCTTGAATCCAGGGAATAGGCATGAGTACTATATTCAACCTGTCAGACTCATCCATGTGAAATTCATTCAGAACAGAGCAATGGGAGGGAGCAGGAGCCATTTAGAATTTATCCACGGCAAGGGTAGCTGCTGACATAACAGGTTTCAGATTTGTTTACAAGTCTTCAGGCTTCATTTCTGGCCATTCATCCTTATGCATAAATGACTCTGTGATACTCTCGGAGATTCTTTGTGCCACATGAAGACAGGAAATTCATTTCTTCTCTACATTAGCAAGAGTTGATTCAGATGTTCACAACTAATTACCCTGACTGTTATAGCTAAAGTAAGTCAATGGCCCACTCTGTTAATGGGAAGTGGAGGTCCTAGTTTGACATCCATAGAATATTGACATAATTTGGGAAAGGGTCAATTCTCCAATGAAAGCAATGCTATACTGTCAAAAAGTCTCAGATATCCACATAGATCTGTCATAATGTACCAGAAATATTCAGTTATGAAGTAATTCATTGACTTGTTAATTAACGAGAAATTCTCTGGAACATCTTCTGATGAAAGCAGAATTTCCTTACTTTCATCCGCTTGGCTGGCCCTCCCCTGGCCCTTCATGTGCAACCAACCAGCACAAACATTCTGCTGGGGCAGGCCCATGAATCTGCCATGATGACCAGGACCATACTCCTCTAATTCCTTCTCCACACTTCACCTCCCAACCCTGACTCTGGATACTGGTTCCTTCCATAAAAATTTAAGTGCTTCCCTTAACTTTCTTCTACTTTTAGGGTAACCTACTTCTTTCTTTGCCTTTTTAGGTTGTTTCTCAGCTTGTTTGCAATTCTGCATTCTTCCGTGATTTGTGTATTTCCCACAGGTGTTCAGTAGGTGTTCTGCCATCTTGGCCTCATTAGACTTTATTGGCCCGGTCAATTCCCACTGTCCACTCCATAAGGGAAAGTTGACTAAGACACCTCCTGGTGGGTGTGGGTGTCCTTATTGCCACTGAAATCTCCACCATATCTTCTATTATGGTGGGGGGTCCAAACTCATTCCCTTCCCATTCTCTAAATCCCACCATTGAGCAGTTTATATCTACTGTTTATAATTATGGAAGATCCACAGAAGGAGAATATCCAGCTGACATCTTAATACAATTGGCCTTTGAGTTATTACTGAAGCCCCACTTTTTCAGATCAGTTTTCTATAAAATTCTGTGTGGTTTTGTAACAATTTTAACTCAGCTTTTATAAGCTAAGTTAATGATGTTGCGACTTCCCCTGGCAGTTTGCTGGTCCCAGGTGCTCATGGGTAGCAGATGTTACAAAGCAGCTGGAAGACGCAGGGCTTTGCATAGACAACACAAACTATACATATTGGAAATAAAATAAGTATATTTTATAACAAAGTGAAACTAAATTGCTTGTGAACCAGTGTAACACTTTAGAATAGGAAGATGGGATGCATTTTGATAAGAGAAGATGCTAAGAAACGGCAGTTAAGAGACTTGAGTTCTAGTTCCACACTCTACAGCTGTGTAAGCTTGAGCAGGTCCTGTCATCCATCAGAGGCTCAGGCTCTTCATCTGCAAAATGGAGGGTGTGGATTAAATCAGGTATCCACAAGCATATCCAGGTGTAAACATTTTAGGCTTTGTGGGCCATGTATTCTCTGTTGCAACTACTCAGTTCTACCATATTAGTGTGAAAACAGCTACAGACAATATATAAGTTAATGAACATGGCTGTGTTCCAATAAAACTTTATTTACAAAAACAGGCGGTGGGCCAGTTTGACCTGTGGAGTGTAATTTGCCACCTCGTTGACTAAATGATCTCTAAAGGTCGTGCACTTTCATTGTAACGTTACCTGAACCCAAATACATGTAAGATATCTGGTAGAGCAAAATTCCCAAAATAAATTTAAAATTAGGTTATAGTAGTGATATTTTATTTACATTAAAGTTGTCTTTTGTGATATTTTCCATGATCCCTAGTCCCTCATCCTAGTTCCTCAATACCACCATCTCTTCAGTTTGCATGGGCACACACACACACATGCACACACAAACACACACATACACATTTCCCTCACAAGTTCAAACTGACCTAGTCTCAAGTTGTTGCCACCTGAAAATCACTGTTCTAAATGTGCTCATAAGTTACAAGTAATTTTGATACTTTCTAAAGTATGGACTGTGTCCCCAACAAACTGACCTAGTAACAATCTCATTATTTCATCAAGTCAATGATTATTTATTAAACACTTACATACTTGGCACTGTGCTTGGAGCTGGGGATAAAATAGTGAGTAAAACAGATATGGTCCATATCTTTATGATCTAAATAGTCCAGCATAAGTGATTTAATATTTCAACATCTCACCTGCTTAATAAGGTGTATTAATGTAGTACTAAACATACAGAATCATGAACACAAAAGACCTGTGTTCTTATCTTAATTTACTATCTGGATGACTTTGGTTCAATTCTTGAAGTTTTGTGAGCTTCACTTTCCTCAACTGTAAAATAAGGATAGTTATATATTTACCTTAAAGGTAGGTCTTTATTCCCAAAGCATAAAAGCGTTCGTTCATGTGAAATGTTATCTGCAAACTATAAGTTTTGTACACATAACACGTTTGAGTGAAAGCTTTTGTTTTTTGAATCTAATTTATTTAGTTCAAGGTTGTCAGATCTATGTTCACAATTGCATTTTTCTTTCAGGCCTACTTTAGAATTCTTTTATCAGACATTCCTGGATAATGTTACCTTTACTTTCTAAGCGTATACTTAATATTTTATTTTAGTAAAAAGTAGAACCGGATTTCCTTATAAGTATATGCCCGTTATATTAAAATTGGCATATTAATTGAAAGTCATTATAGGAAAATAGATTTCTTGAGGTTCCCATTTGCATTGCAGGTTCTTTTACACTCATCTCTCCTCCTTGACCTCTCGCCCCCACATGGAGGTAAATTATAAACCAGTACTAGTAATGCCAATTGTGTAACTTCAAAATAGGACACTAAACTAATTAATTTAGCTAACTGATAAAAAAAACATTGTATTAAATATAATTGACCGATCCACCCATGTTCTTGGATACATAATATATGTTTTTGAATCTTTTATTGCACAAATACCCTGTTCGATATTTTCTCCATTTTAAAACATGCTCACAACTAGCAAGCGGATGGACCAGGATTCAAGTTACTCGACTTTAAAACACCTGCTCATTCTTCCAATTATACTGTGTTCTCTCTTTCTCTGTTTCCTTCTTCAGTTTGAATCTAAATTTGGTTTTCAGATAGTCTAGAACCATCCTGGAGAGCCATTAAGATAACTCAGTTTCTATTCATATAAGAAAAGAAAAACCTTCCTGAGTAAGAACTCCTCCTAAGGGAGCGACCAGATGCTGGAATAGAGTTCACATACAAGGAATCAGAATTGGAGGGCTGGGATGACCTTGAGAGCATTCCACTCACATAGTCCTGTGGCCCATTCCCCTCCTCTTGCTCCTGTGTCTCATCTTGGAGATTGGGGCGGGGGGTGGTGGGAGAGGCAGTGCAATGGAAGATAAAGTAATCCTAGAAGAGCAAAGACATGGGGAAATTCAGCACATCGGCAGCACAGCTGGCCAGCCTTTCAGATCAGCACTTGGGCCTGAAGCACATTGAGGTTATGTCCTGGGTACAGATAGCAGCACCCTTAACATTTGCCTCAATAGCAACATTCGCCCTTGTAAGCTGTACAGTGACCCTGGTGGACAACAGCAGGTGCACTTTCTACAGGTGCTACTTCAAGTCTGCTGCTTCCTATTTTCTTAGAAAAAGTGAATAATTCCACAGTTAGCTGGGAGAAAAAAGCAGAAACAGATCCAGAACTGTTCAATACAAATTTTCTGTGGACCCATGTTTCCACAGGCCAATTGGTGGCAGAATTCTCTCTCTCTATATATATATATACATAATACCTTCTGCTTTTATGATCATCAGTTCTAGAATCCATCTTTATTCACCATTTTAGTTCATAAGACAGTCTTTATTGTATAAAAATAGTGGCAACTCTATAAGAGTTCCTGATCATTTTATATCCATTTACCATCATGTTCTTTATAAAATTCTATAAAAGCATATAGATTAAAAATTGCAAATTACCCCAATCTACCTTATTCACATTTACAACCTCCCCACAGTTTGCTGTGTATCCTTCCAGTCCTTTTGAATGTCAAGTCCATGGAGTTCTTGCTTCCTAGCTCCAAAGACAGGTTGGACTGACCAAAGGAGAAGGGGGCAGGGGGAGGGCGAAAGGAGTAAAAGGGCACCTGTGTATCATGATGGATGGTAATTAGTCTTTGGGTGGTGAACATGATGTAGTCTACACAGAAATAGAGATATAATGATGTATACCTGAAATTTATGTAATGTTATAAACCAATGTGACCCCAGTAAAAAAGTAGGGAAAAGAAAGGCCAAAAAAAAAGGAAAGGAAAACATAGCCCTCATTTATTCTCTTTCTTATGCCTGGAGCCAACCCTAAACACCTAGCTTCACATTCTGCCCCTTGGAAAACTAGTCCTGTCTCCTGACACCACTAGAATCCAAGATGCTGCTTCTGCAAGTGAAAGGAAAAGAGAAAGAACTATTTAAAGGGACCCACAAAGGCCTTAACACTCCTGCCTGCTAAGCTAAACTCACATCCCATGCCCTTTCTCTACCAAACTTCCTGCTGTAAGCTCTGCTCTCCCAGGAGAGGCTCTGAGGAGGTATCTAGCTGTATATTTGTAGGGAAATGAGAGAAGACGTCAGGAAAACAATGTAATTAAATTCCAAATCCAGTATCTTTTAGAGGCAAGACTTTGGAGAAGTTGCTTATACTTTCTAACCCTCAGTTTCTCTCTAGTGAAATGGAGTTAATAAATACCATTTATTTACATAAATGAATATTGAGGTGGTAAATACTGTTTACCACCTAGAATAGTGCCTGGCAAGGGAAGAAAACCATTTAACAAAAGAAAGGGAGGAGGGCTTGGAGGGAAGGAGAGAAGGAGGATGAAAAAGAGGAAAGTATGAGAATTATTTCTATAAAGTGACTGTGTCTTAGTAAGTCCTTTAATTAGTGCTATTTCCTATCCTCCTCCTCTCCTCTTCCTACCCCAATGGAGATGTTACCAGAACTTTCTTCCAACTAACCTCTCCTAAATGTATATATTTCATTGTTTTGTATTTTTACACCATTCTAGCTTTGCACATCCTTAGTCTCAGATGTCTAACAATAATGATGTTGTAATAAAGAGATGGGATGTGGACCAACATAAAGTGTGAACACTTTATGTCCCCTCCCCTCTTTATACCTCACAGGTGACTGTGACTCATCACACAATGATTGTGATCCCTCAGTATCTATCCTTATGATGAGTTTCTCTATTTAAAATGTTTGAAGGAAAAAACAGAGCTATCTTGCTTTCCTCCTCTCCTCTCTTTTCCTTTCTCTCCTTTTTCCTTCCTTCTTTCCTTCCTTCCTTTCTTACCTCCTTCCTTCCTTCTTTTCTCTAAGACAAGACTTCTCTGGAATTTCCTTCTTCATCGGCTAATAGTCTTGTGGTTTTGTTTATGGAATACGTTATGCTATGGGACGAATTGTGTACCCTACCAAAATTTCATACATTGAGGTTCCAACTCCCAGTACCGCAGAATGCAGCCTTATTTGGAAATAGGGCTGTTGCAAATGCAATTAGTTAATATGAGGTCACAATGGAACAGGGAAAGTCCTTATCTAATATGTCTGGTGTCCTTATAAAAAGGAGAAATTTGGACACATACAAGGGATAACAGGAAAGCAGAGATCAGGGTGATGTACCTACAAAGTAGAGAACATCGAAGATCACCAACAAACTACCAGAAATTAAGAAGGAGGCATGAAATAGATTCTTCCCTATCACCTTCAGAGAGTATGGCCCTGCCGACACCTTGATCACAGACTTGTAGCCTCCAGAACTGTGAGACAACAAACTTCCATTGTATAAGCCACACAGTTTGTGGTACTTTGTTACAGCAGCCACAGGAAACCATCACACATTATAAGCTTATCTCTCTAGACTACTCTTTTTAAATGGTTGTCCTTTATTGATTCATTTACCTCTTGAAGCTTTTATCTTTATAAGAGCCAAAGTGATCTTTAAAGTATTAAATATAATCATTTACTCCCCTGCCCTATGTCTTAAAATACTCTAATATCTCCCTGTTGCCCATTGGAGTGGGAGTGATAGGACCCTGCATGTTCTGGCTCTACCTCTCTCCCCAGTCTCATGTTCCCTACTCTCCCTTAACTTCTATGCTACAGCAACACAAGAGGCCTCTCAGATCCTCTCATCCCCTTTCCTGATCCAACTCCAGACTGGAGTCTGAATACCATTCCCTGAGCTGGATGTGAATGGTGCACAGTGGTCAGCCCGTTTCTCTAACCATCTGTTGTCCAGTTGTCATGCAGGGCACGGCAAACATATTTTTCTATGATTTTAGGATTTTTCTGGTTGAAAAGTTAGTTATTTGTATATTTTAAATTCTGTTTGAATCCCCTTAGGCCGAGTATCATAAGCTTCAATAATAAATCAAGCAAACACATCAAAGAAATAAAACTTTCCTGAGTTTCAGTCCTGAATCACCGAAAAAGTGTTCTTTCCTGGCAAAAAGCTAATTTTAGCTTGATGGTTTTTCCATGGCATTAATTCCTAAAGGCATTAGGTGGAAGGGAAGGTGATAGCTCCTTTCGGTCTTCAAAAATGGAAGCAAATGAAAACACTTAATATCCCCATTATGCTTGAACTGCTCCCCTCCACTTACTGGGATCTTCAGGTTTTTCATTATCTTCTTACTACCAATTAACTTACCTGAGTATAATCAACAAACAATAAAATGCTGTGGCTGAAGAAATTAGTCTCTAAGCATTTCCTAGAATTTTTGTGAGAATAACAAAAACAATATGTTTAAGATATAGCCATCTCTCTAGAGAACCACACTTACCTTTGGCCATCAGACCACAGTTCTGATTGGAGTGATTTTCCCAGAGTTCAATCTCTCAGCTCATATGAAACTATTTTCTGCACACAGACTTGCTTATGTAACAGGTCTACAGAATCAAAATAATCTGGTGCCCTCTAGAAAGAAAGGAGAGGAAAATGCATGGAATATGAAAAGGGTGAGGAGGCCTGAAAGTTTCCCAAAAAGTAATTTCTTCTTGAATGATACACAGTTAAGATTGAAGCACTGAATACTGAATCTCTGATTTGAGGCCTTTCCCTAAGATTTAGGGACACTTGATTCAGAGCCTAGAAAGGTGATGGGATTGTTAACGTTTCCCATTTATTTCTGCCTTGAATGTGAAAGAAAGCCCAAAGGAAAAAAAGATTATCTTCTACTCTCTGAAATAGGTGGGGGTTAGATCGCAGGGAATGTGATTTGGGTTTTATAAGGTGTGAGCTGAAATCAAACCATTCCAGCATCTTAATTCCACACCCAATTCCACTCTGTGCTAATTAACATGGCAGAGTGATGCTGACTAAAGGATTAAGTTACTTTCCTGGAAGAACTTCACAAAGTCTAATTTTATGAAACCTAAAAACGGTATAACGGAGTTTGGGGGCTGCGGATCTCACCAGATGCTTGCAATAGGGCTACTCAGGGAAATGGAAGCCTGAGAAGGAATTAGGAGGGATGCAGAGTGGTTGTCAGAACCCTGGGAGACATGTTCTTCGCCTGTCCTGCTTGTCTCATATTTTAATCCTCTACGCCCTGGAGTAGAATGTGAAGAGCAGTAGGTGGAGTTAAAGGCTAAACACTCGGCTTGAAGACCTGGATTGTCACTTGGTAGTGGCTTTGAGAAAATTGATTCACTTCCTTGATCCTCTACTTCCTCACTCAAAAAATTGAAATTATCATACCCGCTTCAGGGATTGTTATGAGGACGGAGTGATGTGTTGTATACGAAACATTTTGAAGTAATAATAAGTGAATTCCTAATAGTGCTTATCATATGTCACTCTTATATAAGCATGTTAAAGGTCTTTTAGCAAATAACAAACTTATAACTGAGTATTATTATCCCTATTATGTGGATGAATAGTAGGCACCAAAGTGTTTAGTTTCAAAAACTATAAACATACACAGTTTGCATCTATTATTATGATCATTACCATTTTTTTCGTTTATAATCTCATTACTTCTCAGTAGCATGAAGTGCAAAAATAGGATGAAACAAAAGGGAGATATTTAAATGGGTAGATGTAAGAGTATAATATTCTGACTCTTACTCTATTTTACCACTTTGCTTATTCTTGGATACATCGTTGTGGATATATTCCAGATAAATAGTTTACGAGCATATCAATAAGCAGAACTTGATTTCGTTTACACACTTCTGTCCATCTCTGCTGTCACCAACCAAGTCACCATCTTGTCCAGTCTGTATTAAAGAAACCAACCCCTCACTGAGTTTCTTGACTAGAGCCTCACTATCTTCCTATCTAATCTCCACACTCCATGCAATCTTTCTAAAATATAGTCGTTCTATTCTTCAGGGTTTATAATAGACCTTACGGTAAAGTCTAAACAATTTATGTCAGCTTACAAGACATTCAATGATCTTGACTTTCTCAGCTCCCCACTTCTTCTTCCAACTCCTCCTCTTCCCCCATTTTCCGTCCTTGCCCCTGCACTCTATGCTGACAAGGCATCTGGATTTCTTTCAGTTACAGTCAGTTCTGCTGTAACATGATATGTGCATTCCTAAAAATCATGGCACTTTGAAAAATTATGCAGTATAAACCACAAGGTTTATCGGCCCTGGGGCATAACACTCAAAATTTTCATTTGTGGCACATATAAAAAGAAAATAGAAACCTACTGGAAATGGGAACCCAGTTTTACACATGCCAAATGGATAAAACATGCATAAATGCCACAAAAAAACGGTGGACCTGGACCTTGAAAAAGACCTGAAATGTGTTTATGGAAGTGACAACTGAAAGGGTGAAGCTTATAAGCAATTGTAATGTGGTGGAAGGAGAATTATCTAAAATTGTAGGGAAAGGTGTCACACCAGATGTGGAAGGATAAGTGTGGCTCATATTATACAGAGTGGACCACAGTGGCCAGTGGATGTTTGGGGTGTTGCATGTGAGCATTTAGTGAATTCCTACACAGCTTGGTTCAGCCAGATGTGGTTTTAGTGTTTCTCCCAGACAAAATTACTCATAAGCAAATGCAAAATTTACTCCTGCTTAAATCGTTCCCTAGTATATCAATTGCATTGGAACAAATTCCCTTTTACAAAATAAGTGCTATAGCCCAACTGTGTTTTGATGTGCGGTGGTTTATCTTGCTCCTGGGCCTGAACTCTGCTAGGCTTTTCCATAGAACCCTCACCCATCCTCTTCTTTACTCTCGTCACTCCTACTTATTCTTTAGATCTTAGCTTTAACATAGTTTATTCCAAGAAGTCTGCTTTCAGAAGAACTTCAACACATGCCAAGCAAACTTTTCTTAAACTAATCCCATCCTATTTTCACTGTAATTGTTCCTAAACCCAGACTCATTGACTTAAAATATTTTGTGAGAACACTTGTTTCCTTATCTCTTCTCTCCCTCAACAAACTCACCTCCCCCATAGTCTTCCTCATCTCAATAAATGGAAACTTCATTCTTCTAGTTAATCACAACCTTGGCATCATCCTTAGCTCCTCTTCTTTATACCTCACATTCAATCTATCAGGAAACCTTGTTGGTTTTGCCCTCAAAATATATTTAAATACAACCACGTTTTGCCAACATCGCTGTTGTCCTTTTTCAAGGACACTAGCACCTCTTGCCTGGGTAATAGTAGTGTTTTAACTGGTCGCCTCCCTGCTAGGTTTGCCCCATGGAGCCTATTTTTAACACAGAAGCAGAGTAATCCTTTTAACATGTAAATCATGTTACTCTTCTGCCCAAAATGGCATCCACAGTCCCAACCATCAGCTTACAAGGACTTAAATGATCTCATTCTGTCATCTGTCCAACTCCAACACATCTTCTGTTATTCTCTCCTTTCTCTACCCTCCAACGGTACCAACTCCCTTGCAATTTCTTGAGCACGCCAAGCACATCACCTCAGGGCCTTAGCCCTTGATGTGTCATTTATCTGGAACACTCTTGGCTCAGATATCAATATAGCTTGATTTTCTTGCTCCTTCAAATCTCTGCCTAAATATCACTATAGCGGTGAGATTTTTCCTGAGCACCCCAATTAAAGCAGCAAAAATACTGTCCCTTCACTATCAGCATGGCTGTCTCTATTCCCCATCCTGATTCCTTTTTATCCACAATATTCTACATTTTTCTTCATTTTATCATTGTCTAACCTTTCCAACTAGATCATGAAGACATAGGATTTTTGTTCACAGCTGTATCCTCAGCAGGTAGAAGATTATCTGGCATGGAGCAGGCATTCGACAAATATTTGTTGAATAAAAATTTCAGATATAAGGAAATTGTATAAGCAATAAATTGTTTTTAAAAATTACTTACTACAGAGGTATCAATATGTGTTTCTAAATTTTCTAAAATGTTTTTAGAAAACCAAGCACTATCAGCATGATTTGTTTTTATTGGTAGTTGTGCTGAAAGAGGTTCCATTTGACCTACCCGTTTTGGAAGTCGTTCAATTACAAGTCTACTGTCTAAGGAAGTCTACCCTACTAATCTAAGGGATTAGATGTAAGAGTTTGTGGAAAAAAAACAACAACAATAACACTATTAGTGATAGAGTGCTCATTTCCTAAAAGTGTATATCCCATAGAAAATTAGTATGGGAAGTGGCTTCTATTACACAACAAATTGGAGTTCTGGCCGCCTCTTGTTCTTCATGCTGCATCATCATCATTGTCTGTGGGTAATGATTGCATAGCTATAAGGATGAAGTGATGTTTAAGATTCAAGAGTTTACCAGTTAACTTTAGCTGGCTAACTGGGTTATTTTACTGCTCTATATATGCACTTATTTATTCGTTTGTTTTCTTGTTTGTTTACAAGTTCTGAGGTGGCAAAACCTTGGGTCCAGCCACATTTCAAGCACCTAGAGCTTAAAATGTGAGGGCCAGAAGGGCAGCATGGGCTTGATGTCAGAACCGAGCTCTAATCTTAGTCTCACCTCTTGTTATCTGTGTGACCTTGTGAAGGTCATGTAAGTTCATGCTTCTCAGGACCTACTGAGAAAGGGGCAGCAACATCAATTAGTGTGCTAATTGGATTTTTCTAGGAGAAACTGCTCTCCAGCAGTGAAATTCAGCCTCACCTGCAATGTTGTGTGTAAATTTAAGCTGGTTGGCTTGGCTCCTGTGTGATTTTTGTGATTGATGAGTTTTTATATTTTCATGACAGTGTTTCTCTGGGAGAAGGAACCAGCACTGGGGCCAGATTGCTAACAATATCATTATGATTTTATTATTGTCCTGGTTCTAGAGATCCATAACTTGGTTTTCTATTAGCACATTACTCAATTAGGAAAGCAATCACCTCTGTTGTGGGGCAGCACAAGCCACCTGGCTTTTGGAAATGCCTGTTTTGATGCATTAGAAATGAGAAAACTAAGTGAAATGACCAGCATGAAAGGTGGTTTTCCTTCCTTGTGCATCTGTATCTAGTGACTGAGATTATAGTCTCACTGGAAAGAGAAATGCATAAGACCCATTAACATTTGGAGGATAAATGCACACTCACCAAGAGGTAAATATGCCTGTTAGAGTCAGAAACATGTATCAATTTCATTGGCAGTCTCACGCAGGCAAACATTAATGTTGTTAGGCCGGAAAGATTTTAGTGGGACCTGAAACTGATAGGTTTTAATTTAAGAAACGTTATAAGAAAAAAATAAAAAATAGTTGTCGTGACCTTAAAAAGAGGAAGAAAATTTGGCATGGAAATCTGAATGCAATTCCTACAGCTTTTCTATTCATGGGATTCCAGGACTATGAAGGCTCAGGAAGAGAGGCAATGGAAGAAAATTTACCTTCCATATTACTGCATGTGCCATTAACTATTTAAACCGAAATTTAGAATAAATCGTAACCTCGTTGTATAAGTTTGCTGGAGCTGCCTAACAAAGTACCACAGGCTGGGGGGCTTAACAACAGAAGTATATTATCTCACATTCTGGAGGCTAAAAGTTGAGAACAAAGTGTCAACAGGGTTGGTTACTTGGGAGGCCTCTCTCCTTGTTTTGTAGATTGCCGTCTTCTCATTGTGTCTTCAGGTCATCTTCCTTCTGTGTGTGTCTGTGTCCTGATCTCCTCTTCTTATAAGGACACCAGTCATACTGGATTAGGGTCCCCCTACGGACCTCATTTAACCAATCAGGAAAAATAGTACTGTTCCACCTCCTCTTCAAGGTGCCCTTTGCTTTATTGATTAACATTTACGGAGAAAGGACCTAGAAAAAGGAAGATAAAATCTAGGTTTTTTTTTTTTTTCTGGGTTTTCATATTAATACAGAAATACTGAGCAAGTACCAATGATAATAGTACAATTATGATTTAATTTCCCAAGAAATTGTATAAGCAATTGAACTTAGAAATAAGTGAATATATATTTGGATAATTTATTTATTGGTGATTATTTTCCCCATGTGTAGTTTAATATAAAATGTTAAGATATTTAAGGAACGAAGAATAAATATACCTGGTTTGGAATGTGTACTAAATAATCTTATTTTCAATTTTGTAAGATTAGAGTCTTTTCAATGTAACTCCAATCTTTATGGAATCTTAAGACAGTGTCCTTATTTTCATATAGGATTCTACTACTGTAAATTAGAAGGAAGTAAAGTTGATGTACATTTATCTTGACATTCTCTATGCAGTTTCTTCAAGGTAAATATATTGATATTTCTTTGTCTTAATCGTAATACAGCACAATCAAAATTGTATCAGAGTCTATTTGATACCTTCATGACAAGTCATCATTTCTAAATCAGTTAGCGTGGCAGGAAGGGGGAATGGGAAGATAACTAGGCTAGAATTGAGGAATTCTGCATTTTATTACCACTTCAGCTACCATTGTGTCTCATGATATCGGACAAGTTACAAAACCTGTCCAGGTTTTGTAGTCTATAAGCTATTACATTAGAATCAATTAGGCAATTTACACAGAAGATAATGGGAGATTCAATTGTATTTTGATATAATTGGTGATTTTTAAGAATAAGTAAAAATTTGGCTTCTACAAGGATTTTTATGGATTTTCTGAAACTTTTAGTCTTTTGTAGGTTACTATTGATACTTCTACTCTAGTAATTGCGGCAGAGCGTACTTTCCAAAGACAGTCACAGCAATACTCCCCATCTTGAATACTATTCTGCAGTGTGACTTTTCCACTCCTTTCATCCAACAATGGGGTCTTTGCACTTCCCATAAATCAAGGTGAGCTTGCAAGTACTTCAACAGACAGAGAAATGCCAGAAATGATGCTGTGTAACTTCTGAGGTTGGGTCATGAAAGATGATGCAGCTTCTTCATTGGACTAACTGTGCATGGAGTGGGAGAAGTCTACTATCCTAGAGCCATCATGTTATGAGGAATCCAAGCCACATTGAGGGCAAGTGTATGTGCTCTGGGCAGCAGAGTTGGTCTTTGATCTCACCAGGCCAGGCAACAGACAGGTGAGTGAACAACCCTTCAGATGATACTCTCTCCAACCTCAAGTCACCCCCCTCCACCATGAGTCTTTCAGCTGTGGTCCCCAATAGCACATACTTTAGTGTAGACAAACCACCCTTCTATATGCTACCTGAATTCCTGACCCCCAAATCTACATAATTAAACAGTTGTAAGCTGCTAAGTTTTGGTCAGTTTTTTTATGGGCCAAAGAATAGAATTTGGTACCAAAATGTGAAGTTGCTATAACAAAAAACTACAATATGTGGTATTGACTATGGACCAGACAATGAACAGAATCTAGACGGGCCTTGAGGAGAATGTTAGAGAAGCCTGGGAGTTCAGGGAGGGAATCATTATGGGAGGCTGGTAACAAGGTAATTCTTATTGTATAATAACATAAAGTTTGGTAACGCTATTCCTGGTAGTGATGTGGAAAATAGAAAATGTTCTTAATTAACATGAATTTGGCTGAGATAACTTCCAGACAGAATATGAAAAAAGATAGCTAATTTATTTGATCTATTATGGCTAAAATATGGATAGAGAGAAATGAGTTAACGAGAAACTGTTCAATTTTCCAGAAAAATGTATAGGAATTATAAAGGCACCAAGATTTGTTGGATTCTAAAAAACAAAAACAGAAAGGCAAAGTGAAACAAAACAAAACAAAAAATGAAGTGGTAAAGGCCCTCTGGGCAAAAATAAAACACAGGCTATTCTCAGAGTAAATATGAAATGAAGGTTGTTATTCTAAAAATTCTTTTTAAGATTTCAGAAATACGTAACGTGGAACCTCATAGACCGTTTCAAATAAACAAAAGCCTTCTAAGGATCTAAAGAGTGTTCCTCACAGATGGTCTCTGTTAAACTATAGGGCTTCTAAGAATGTTAAGAGGTTCCCCAGCAAGCTCACAAGGAACCCAAGGAAAGAAGAGCTTATCCTGACGAGATTTATGGATGCATTTTTTTTTTCTTTTTCCTAGTGGAGTAGTTATAAATGGATACACAGGAAGCCCAAAAAGTTTTTAAGAGAAAGAGACTGAAAGGGCCAGACCATATAGAGAGAAAAGAGTCTTTTGAGATCCAAATTTTTATAGGCAGGAAGCAGGCTGAGAAGGTCACTCAGCTACAAACATGAGTCATGTTTTAAAGAAGTGGAAAATTGATTCAGAAGGCTGGACCAAAACCCCAGAGGGCAGAGCTAAGAACCAAGGATAACAATTCACAAGGAGTTACACATACCTAATCAAGAATCAACAAAATGTGTTGCTTGGATTTTAGAATTTTTTTACTGTCTAGTGTGTTCCACTTTGAGCCCTTTCAAATGGAAGTGACTATAGTAGTTGTCTTGTGCCTGTTCCATCATTAAATTGTGTGTGTGTGTGGCAAGGGAGGGGAGGAGCACAGACAATCTTCTTTCTCTTTAATTACAGATTTTTTTTTTGTACTTCGGTAGTTTTATTTATTTAATTTTTTTAGCTTTATTAAAGTATAATTCATAAACAATTTGATTACTTTGTATATATGCATACACCTATAACACCATTACTACAAAGTAATAAATATATCTCTCACCTCCAAAGTTTCCTTGTGTCCCTTTGCCTTGTGTGTGTGTGTGTGCGTGTATGTGTTAAGAACACTTAACATGAGATCTACCCTCTTAACAAAATTTTAGGTTCACAACGTCATATTACTAACTATAAGCTCTATGTTGTACAGTAGATCTTTTAACTTAGTCATCTGTATAAATGTAACTTTATAACTGTTGATTAGCTACTCCCAATTTTGCCCTTTTCCCAGCTCCTGGAAACTACCATTCTATTTTCTGCATCAATAAGTCTATGTTAAATCCCTCATGTAAGTGGATATATGCAGTATTTGTCCTTCTGTGACTGACTTATTTCAGTTAGCATAATGTCTTCAAGTTCCATGTATGTTGTCACAAATGGTAGGGTTTTCTTCTTTTTTAAGGCCAAATAATATTCCATTACACCTATATACCACATTTTCTTTATCTGTTTGTCTGTTGATGGACTTTTGGGTTGTTTCTATATCTTGGCTATTGAGAATAGTGCTTCAATGAATACCAGGGTGCAGATATCTTTTCTGGATCCTGATTTTAATTTTTTTGGATATAAACCCAGAAGTGGGATTATTGGATAAAATGGTAGATTTTTTTTTAATTTTTATTTTTTATTACAGTAACATTGGTTTATAACATTATATAAATTTCAGGTGTACATCATTATATTTCGATTCCTGTATAGATTACATCATGTTCACCACCCAAAGACTAGTTACAATCTATCACCACACACATGTGCCTAATCATCCCTTTTTCCTCCTCCATCCCCACTCCCTCTCTGGTAACCACCAATCCAGTCTTTGTCTCTATGTGTTCATTTGTTCTTGTTTTTATCTTATGAGTGAGATCATATGGTATTTGACTTTCTCCCTCTGACTTATTTCACATAGCATAATACCCTCAAGGTCCATCCATGTTGTCATAATGGCTGGATTTCATCACTTCTTATGGCTGAATAGTATTGCATTGTGTATGTATACCACATCTTCTATATCCATTTGTCCCTTGATGAGCACTTAGGTTGCTTCTAAGTTTTGGCTATTGTGAATAATGCTGCAGTGAACATAGCGGTGCATATATCTTTACGCATTCGTGTTTTTATGTTCTTTGGATAAATACCCAGCAGTGGAATAGCTGGATCATATGGTAGCTCCAGTCTTAATTTTTGTGTGTGTGTGTGAGGAAGATCAGCCCTGAGCTAACAACCATGCCAATCCTCCTCTTTTTGCTGAGGAAGACTGGCCCAGGGCTAACATCCGTGCCCATCTTCCTCCACTTTTTATATGGGATGCCACCACATCATGACCTGACAAGCAGTGCGTCCATGCACGCCTGGGATCTGAACCCAGGCTGCCAGCAGCGGAGCGCAAGCACTTACCCACTACACCACGGGGCCGGCCCCTTCTTAATTTTTTGGTGAATCTCCATACTGTTTTCCATAGTGGCTGCACCAGTCCGCACTCCCACCAGCAGTGTTTGAGGGTTCCCTTTTCTCCACATCGTCTCCAACACACGTTGTTTCCTGTCTTGTTAATTATAGCCATTCTGACGGGTGTGAGGTGATGTCTCATTGTAGATTTGATTTGCATTTCCTGATAGATAATGATACTGAACATCTTTTCATGCACCTGTTGGCCATCTGTATTTCTTCTTTGGAGAAATATCTGTTCAGATTTTTTGCCCATTTTTAAATCGGATTGTTAGTTTTTTTGTTGTTGAGATGTATGTGTTCTTTATATATTTTGGATAATAACCCCTTATCAGATGTATGGTTTGTAATATCTTCTTCCAATTGTTAGGATGTCTTTTCATTTTGTTGATGGTTTCCATTTCTGTGTAGAAGCTTTATAGTTCGATGTAGTCCAATTTGTTTATTTTTTCTATTGTTTCACTTGCCAGGTCAGACATGGTACTTGAAAATATGTTGCTAAGACTGATGTTGAAGAGCACACTGCCTATGTTTTCTTCTAGAAGTTTCATGGTTTCAGGTCTTACATTCAAGTCTTTAATCCATTTTGAGTTAATTTTTGTGTATGGTGCAAGACGATGGTCTACTTTCATTTTTTTGCATGTGGCTGTTCAGTTTTCCCAGCGCCATTTATTGAAGATACTTTCCTTTCTCCATTGTATTTTTAATTTTTTGAGGAACTTCCATACTGTTTTTCATAGTGCTGAGCATTTTACATTCCTACCGACAGTATTTAAGGGTTCCAATTTCTCCACATCTTCATCAAGTCTTTTCTTTCTTTTTTATTTTTTTAATAATAGACTTCCTAACAGGTATGAAGTTATTTCTCATTGTGATTTTAATTTGCATTTCCTTGATGATTAGTGATATTGAGCACGTTTTCATATGTCTGTTGGCCGTTTGAATGTCTTTTTTGGAGAAAAATTGTTCAAGTCCTTTGTCCATTTTTTATCAGGTTATTATTTTTTTCTTTTTGCTATTGAGCTTTAGAAGTTCTTTATATGTTTTGGAACCCCTTATCAGATATACGGTTTGCAAATATTTTCTCTCATTCTGTGGGTTATCTTTTCACTCTGTTGATTGTTTCCTTTGTTGTTAAGTTTACAGATTCTTAAAGTGATAGAAACTATCCTAGAGCTGTCACCAGAAGGAGTTTCATCTGGATATGACCTGATTTGGATGATAGGATTCTAGATTTACAGCTGATGCCATAATGGAACAAAAATTTTGGAGTCTTAGCAGAGAGCATGAGTGTATTTTGTATGTTGGAGGGACATAAATTTTTATGACCAGAGGGCAGACTGTGGCAAGTTGTTTCTATAAAAGATGGCCATGACAACATGGCACATGCTTTTTTATAGTGTGAACTTCTAGATTTGGGGATGAGGTCAGGGGTTTATGAGTGCTTTGAATACGACAGGAGTGACATTGCAATTTCCAAGTCTTGGTCCTGAAAGGTAATGGAGGTTTTGCTTTATCCATTGGAACATTCACACATGAAGCCTCAGCTGTTACTTAGACAATCCAACTGCCCTGGAGCTGCCATTCTGTGAGAAAGCCAAGTGACATGGTGCAATCGCATGTATGCTCTATAGTCAGCAGACCTCGTCTTCAATTTATCCGAGCCCAGGCACCAGACATGTCAGATAACTCTAGCCCCCAGCCATCAAGTTATGGCCAGTCTCTAATTCATTCAAGCTGAGGTCACAGACATCACAGAGCAGAGAAAAGATGTCTCTGCTATACTGTCTCCAACTTGCTGACCTTCAGAATTTGAGAACATAGTAAGAAATGTTGTTTTGAGCCATTAACTTACGATTCAATTTGTTATGCACAAAAGTGACCAGAATAGTACATTTTAGAGAAAACTTTATTAAGATATTTCAAATATGCATTCTTGTTGTAAAATAATTCAGGAAATATCTAAGAATATAAAGACAAAATTAAAAGTCCCTTTCACATACATACTCTCAAACCACTCCTCTTAGTAAAAATATCCCTTATTTTAAGCTAGATATGCATTCTTCCAGATGGTTTCTATATTTATATCCTTTACATATAAAAGTATACCATCTTTTAAAATAATTTTTGGAATACTATTTATATTGTTCAAAGTATTACTGTTCAAATTCAACAGGTTGCCTTGGAAATTTTAACACTGCAGCATATATAAGTATATATCATTGCTTTTAACAGCTGAATGCAGAGCTGAAGTATGACTTTCATGGGTTCTATCAAATTTTGCCTGGATGGGCCCCTTTTACATTAAAAAAAATGTTAAAAATGATGTTTTATGACTATATTGATATAAAAATGAGTATAATCTAGGATGAAATAATTATTAAATAATTATTATATTTATTTTTTTCTGATTTTCCAAGAAATTAAAATTAAAACATTTGTGTGGGCCCTGAACTGTGCCTACTGAGCCTAATGTAGAAGTTGGCTCTGGCTGAATAGAATCTCTTATTATGAATATTCATGATTTATTTAACCATTTTTTAATTGAATAATTTTTAAGATGATTCTACTATGTAAACAATTTTCACTAATGGTATGATATTGCAATTGACATGTTTGTACTCTCTCTCCTCTTTAGACCCACTTATAAGTATTTTTGTAGAACATATACTTAGAATTAGAATTGCTACATTGATGGATATATGTATTTTAAAATTTTTAATAAATGTCCCCAAATTGCCTTCTCAAGAAGCTATAGCAATTTACAATCTTTTCAATAATGCAGGGCCATTTCCCTTACATTAAAAACAATATTTTATAGTATCAATCATGTATATATGAGATAGTATTTTTGCAAAACTTTTAACAAAAATCTTCATTATGTGCATGTGTGTATTTTTCTACGGTTATGTTAGCATAAGAAATGATATAGGATGATTCACACAGGCTGTTAATATTGGTTACCCGGGCGTGATAATGGAGAAGGCAAGGATGGAGGAAAAATTAAAAAATCAAGAATTTAAGAAATTATTTAAAAAATGAATGTTTTAAAGCAGAAATTTTAATATATGATATTATAAGCAATAATATAAATTCTTTTCTCTTTATGATGTATGTCCAGACCTCTAGTGAGGGACGCAGTCTAATTCTGATCCTTAATCAAGAGGTAACCATTGGGTGAGTCAGAGCTGGACACCTGACCTCAAGCATTCAATCCATAGGCTGTCCAGAAACCTGTGATATTTAAATTGATAGGTGAGAAAGAATAGTATCGAAGATCTATAACCCTTTGCCACAGAAGGAAAAACTAGTAGCTGATTCTTGGAGCCTGCAGCATGGTGTAGCTCTCCATTCTTAAGTGTTAAGCAAAAGCAAACAAACAAAAAATTTGCAAATCACGTATATATAGCATGATTCCATTTCTATTAAAAATAATCTGTAGGTGTCTCAATTCTGGTTTTTCCCATGAATTACCTGTTTATTTTGGTTTTAATGTGTTGTTTCATTTCCGTCCTACCTTTTGTGTGTTGGTTTTCCTCAAATGCTTGGTGATTCACGTTTCTTTCTTTAAGGAACGGAGAACGTGTTTCATGTGTGTCTGTTTAGACCTGAAGGACGCACTCAAGTTAGCAATCACTAACTCTATGCGTCTAGAAGATGGCATTTAGGGAAGTAGTCCTTCTGAAAAGTGATTAGGAAGCTGTGTGGAGTGTGTGAACATACACCTTCTCCTGATTCGCACACCAGAAAAAATATTTTCAGGTGCCCTGTTACACATTGGGAAATTGGTATAATTAATAGGTATTTTTTAAAAAATAGACATTATGTAAACTGATAGAAGTCCACAAAAGGGAAATAAGCAAGAAACAGTAGTTTTTTTTGTGTGTGTGTTTTTAAATATATAAACAGATAAAATCCAATTACATTAAGTACTATGCGATGGAGTTTTGAGTTGAAAATTTCCTTATGTAAAATCACAGTCACCTCTAATCTCATCACTGATCTGGCCATAAAACCTTGCATGGAGATAGGCTTACGTTCCACTTTTAACTTACCCCTCTCATTTTCTTCCCTCTAATTCTCCACCCTTCCTTCCCCTTCCATCCTCTATCTTCCAGTGAGGAGGGAGCAGAATGTTACCTGATAAGTGAGCTTAAGCAGTTGTATCTAACTGAGACCTGGTTAGTGAAGAACTAGGGCTTGTGGCCTTGAATGTAGCTAGTTTGAAGCAAAAATGAACTTTGCCATCTTAGATGCTGAAATCAAGCACAATGAACAAATTAGGGAGTCAAATTTACACTCTTTTAAAAGGATCTTCAGCATATTACTAGTTAAGGTTATGTAGACATCTGTGGCTTCGACAAAACTACTAGGGCTGGAAAATCTGAAAGTAAGCGAAGGACCAGTTAGCATAAAAGAGTGCCCATGAACTCCAGATCTGCTAAGGATAAAAGCTGCACAGACTTGAGTGGTTTTTAGTAATGTTATTGTTATTAAAAAATCCAAAAATGGCATTGTGTGCTTACATTTGACTGCTTTTTGTTGAGTAGTGAGGTAAGGAAGTGGGCTCAGTCTGCCATCTTGTGTTTATTATCCCATTAATGATAATTCATCCACTGAGAAATCCATGTTTTCATGGCATTATTTGCTAATTGTACTTATAGGAGCCTCAAAATTCTTTCAACAATGGTAATGAATACACAACTAAAGCAGGTTCTAGTCTATATTTAACACAACCCATGCTCACAAACCTTCAAATATGCTGTTTTGTTCTAAACACTTAACATCTCCTATTGGTCTCAAGATCATCTAAAATCAACAAATATGTATTAAATATTTATAAAGTTCTTGCTGGGAGCTAGGTAATTCCATAGTAATAATTTTCAAACATTGACATCTTTCTTTCTGCTTTTACTTGTTACATCTTTTCCTCTCTTTTGCTTGTTTCTGTCTTTCTCTTCCCCTCTGAATCACAGGAACCTTCATGACTATGTTGTATTTTGAAAAGGGACTGTAAACAAAAGTAAGACTTATGTGATCTTATGTGATGTTCATAATTCAGATATATATGAATATATATACATATATATACATATCTTTGCTAGAAATATTTACTAAGTAAATATTAAGATTAGAAAAAAAGTTGGGAAAACTTGATATATTGCATCTACTTCCTTCATTTTACAGGTGAAATGCAAAGAGGTGAAATGACTTACCCAAGACCCCATTGTAAGTAGAAAAGCTGGTAAAATCACTCAGGTCTTCTCTCCTGTCCAGGACTTTTCAGGATAGTTTGGAGTTTTCCCAATTATAATTCAAAATCATGCACCAAAGATTTATGTGTGTGTGTGCATGGCTGTATGTAATTTGAAAGTCAGTTTCTAAATACTCATTTTACCAATCCAAAAATGGCAGTGATGGTAATGGCTATGTGTCTATAGATATAATGGATACGTGACATTGAGACCTTTTTGTTGTGTGCCTACAGCGATTGACCTCAAAATGACTATGGCTTCCCAGGCTCTCCCACTGTTATAAGCTCTCTCTTTTTCCCTTGTAGGAAGTTTGGTCTTTTCTTGCTCCAGAAGAGCCACGTGGCTTGAGATTGACAAGTAGCCTCTTTGCAGATGTCACTTCTCAAGAATCAACAGCTCTGCCACGTTGCTTCCAATTGTGTTTGACAGTATACTTGCAAAAATCTGTTGACAACCTATTTCAGCTTGTCACATGTGAATTATATTTTCCTTGCCTGTTGCCTGAGCAACAGATATTAGGCCCAAACAAACTACATGGCACTGATAGTGAGTTAGAAACTTCAGAGGGGCCCCCTGTGAGTGATACAAATTCACTCTTGGATGATACAAAGTTATCATGGAGATATTGCTGATTAAATTTATTGGTAACCAATGATAGGGAGTGTCATTGGATGTGATGGCTCTGAATGCCATAGTTACAGGAAGTCTACACTCACACATTAATTTATACAGCAGAGTCAGGAGTCACATCTCTGGATGCTGAAGGAACCTGTTGACGTGATATCTGAGCAGCTGTCATTGCACATTGAGAAATCCTAGAGGAACGGAGAAGTGCCAGGAGCTATAAAGGTGAGAAACTGTCCCAATTTTTTAAAGAGAAGAACATGATTCATATCAGAAATTGCATATTTTTGGCATTATCTAGAGTAGGCAATTAAATAAATGTTGTATTTTAATGCTTAGAATATGTAATGTCTCTAATATAGGTCCTTGAGAAATATCCAATAACTGAATTGACTCAGATTGAGTGGAATTAGTGATCACTGCAGAACTAAATGGACTATTTAAGAGCAAGCCTTGCCAAACTCCTCCAGTGCGTTTTTTGGATAGAGTAAGTAAATATCTCATCACAGATTTTACATGGTGAAATGAGAGGAGGATATTATTTTTATTTTATTTGAAGCTGATTTGACAATCTTTTCATCTTAAATAGATAAGAGTTTTCTAGAGGAAGGATTCAGTGATCATGCTTAGCTATGTTCCCTTGAGAATTTTTTATGATTTGAATAAAGGCATAAAGATCTATTAGCAAACTCAGAACAAGTTTAAGATCTGTGTTTACCAGAACGTAAACTCCGTGAAGGCAGCAAGTTCTGTCTGATTCACTGTTTTATTTCCAATATGTGTTTGACTGATGCACATGTTCAATATAATTTTGTTGAATAATCAACAAAACCAGGGAAAGAGGAATACACAAAAATGAATTTCACCAGTTCTGCATGAATTCCAGTCCTCCTTAGGTGTCTCTCACCCAATCTTAGAGTCTCCAACGAGTTGGTTCATGTTAACCTCCAACCTACCCTTGGCTGTCCAATTGTAGCCGTAATTTTCCTTCTTTCCTCCTCTGTCTGAGTGTGACTTTGTCCGAGTAAATGCCTATCAAAGTCACCAGTGCTTTGGTACCCATATGCCATCTCTGTTGATGATTCCTATGCTAAAGCTGTTAGTCCCAGAAGCCAAAAAGAAAAAAAAAAGGTACGAAAGATGATCCTGAAACTGCCAACATCTGTGAAGAAAATGTTGCTATGGGCTTTCCAAATGCTCAAGACTGGGAGCACTGAGATTTGGCCTCAATAGTAATTCCCCAATGTAGAGGTTGCCTCCTGGCAGTATTGGAATGAGATTGGGAGGGGATAACTTTATTATAAATGCAGATATTACATGCTACATATCACCACTGCTGTTGCAAACATTGCTACCTTCATTGTGGCTTTGCTATTATATGCAATTGTGCCTTCGTTGTCTTCATTTTTCATTGCTATGCAGAAAAGAGTTAATTCAGCAAATCTAAGACTGCTATCCTTCGAAAGTCTTCCTTGCAGGGTTGGCCCTTGGCTGGGGTCTGGGAACTTAGATTTCCTACCATTCCCAGAACTGATAAATATAGCTCATCATGCCTAAACTGTGCAAAGACTGTCTTTTATGCTGAATACCTGCTTTTCCTTTTGGGGACTGGAATTTTGGTACATTGGGAGGCAGAGGGTGTCTGTATGATCAGCCACTAATAAAAACTCTGGTGATGAGTCTACAATGAACTTCCCTGGTGGACAGCATTTCATGTGTGGTATGACTCATTGCTTGACAAATTAAGTGTGTCCGGTGTGACTCCACCATGAGAAGACTCTTGGAAGCTTGCACTGGTTCCTCTGGATTTTACTCCATGTGCCTTTTCCCTTCACTAATTGTGCTTTGTAGTCTTTCACTGTAATTTACATGACTCATTACACTACTATTATGTAATAAATAGTCATGAGTATAACTGATTCCTATACGCTCTCCTAGCAAATCTCTGAACCTGGAGGTGTTCCTGGGGAGTCTTGACACAATTGTCAAGGAAGGGTCCACATTAACCACTACAGATGTCTAACCCTCAAGGTCCCTGGAGATTATCATAATTCAACTTTTTTACTTGTACTTGTTTAATTATTTTTTCCCATCTGAGTTAAAAATCAAGTATGATCTTATAAGAAAATATGAATAAAATAAATACTAATCAAATAGCAGTTAAAATTTATTGAGCTTAATTATTTAATTTATTGAGCTTATTTATATAATTATTTTTTATGATTCTTCATGGGCACTATGATTAGTGCATGGCATACATTTTCTCGTTTAATCCTTACAACGATTCCATGAGGCATGTAACTTTAAAATCGTAAATTTATAGATGGAGAAATTGAGGCACAGGGAGATCAAACACTTTGTCAACAGTTTCACAGCTGAAAACAGTGGAGTTGATATTTGAAGCAAGAAGTTTTGTAACATCAGAGTCTTGACACGCAACACTGTGTTGGCTCAATTTTTACCATCTTTGGATTTACCCTACAATCAGACTCTCACTTGCCTCAAACCGATCATTATGCTCCTTATAGATCTTTGTTTTAGGGTAACGTTTTTTTTTGACAGAAAACTTCTGAGTCTGTCGATCACATAAAACACACATGATGTTCACACCCACCAGCAGTCCTTGAACAATCTGAGACAAGTCTGATCATAGGAAAAAATGATTCTAGGTTGTATCAGAGACAAAACTAAGTCTTTATAAAAACACTTGAAACTTCAGAGTAGAGTTACGTTTTCAACTTACTGTTGCCAAAATCCTTGAGAGCAGAGATTTGATCTTAAATATGCTTGGATCCCTAACAACATGCAGTTTCTGACACATACAAGGTATTTAATTTAAAAAAATGTGGTTGGTGGATAAACAGATGAGTGTGGGGCTACAGAACTTGTTTGGAGATTTGGTCAGACAGAATATCATCCAGAAAATTCAGTGTTGGAGGCAAATTGGACTCAAGCTTCGGGCAAACAAGTAGAAGTGGCAAACAAGTGTATTCATATTATATTCAGAGCTAAAAGATGTTATAAATTCATAAAATAAACATAACAAAGTCATGCTAAGGAAAAAACTTTCATTTTTAACAACAGAAAAAGTGGCTGATTGCATCTGTACTATTGATCCATTAAGAAGCATGAGGTACATCTTTTCCATGATGTGTTAAAAAATGCAAGTTTCAGCCTTATGAGTATGAAATGACTACAATTTCATTAAAATACTTATGCATTTTAATGGGTACATATATATCATATTTTTATATTATACTGTTTTGATATATAAAATATACATTAAGTTTTTTAAAAAGGAGAAATGATGCATATTAGTTTATCAACAAGAGTTTACCCTATGGAGGTAGACTGGAATAGGTGTGGGGAAACTTAGCTTCTATCATAAATTATAAATATTATATTTCTAACTATGGTGGGATTATGGATTCTTTAGTGGTTTTAAATATTTTTTCACCAACATGTGTATAAATAAGTTGATGGGTTAAATTGATAAGTCTTGCACATAAATATATTCATGTTATGTCAAGTGAAGAAATGTAGAATTACAAAGAAATAGCTGTTTACTAAGACTCTGCGTGTGGTTGTGTTATACGTATGTGTGTGTGTTTATCTGGAAGGTATACTAAACTGTGACTATGTGGGGAGTGGATTCAAGTAGGGTTTTTGTTTTCTAATTTGATTATTTCCATATTTTCTATTTGTTTTCAATGAACTGGATTATTTTATGAAATAAAGAAAAGCAAACAAGCCAAAAAGACAATACCAGGGCTGACATAACAGAACCAATAATTCTGCTCTGATGACTGCTGGGAAGGAAATGCTGTCCTTTTATTTATGGAAGCAAATGCCTTCCCTAGGTCTTAAAGGATGAGGTAAAATTCAAACTTCTAACCCTGGCATTCAGCAGACCCCACAGTCTGGCCTCAATATAACATTTTGACCTTAAATCCCACATTTCTCATAAATTCCATTCTATAAAACTGTTTTGCTCATATCCTTAGAAAGCACTTTGCAGTGCCCTGCTCCCACAAATATCCTCATATCAAATTTTATCACCTGGAGTGACTTTTCTTTTCCTCTCTCCCTCTTGTTGTTCTCTATTCTATTGTTATTTGAATTCTTCCTTCTTAAAAGCCACAATCCAGTGTCGAGTTCCGATTTAGTCTGTCGAAGTGAAAGAGCATTTATTGGACTCACAGTGTGAGTTCACTAGCATCTTAGGAGTAGATGATGGACTGTCTTAAGCCAAGCTATAAGAGTAAAATTTTCCCAAAGTTTATGTATAGTAGGCGTGTAATGTCCCACACACATGCGTACACAAAAACATGACTGTAACCGCAGCACACTGAAACAAATATTTATGAACGTTAAAAAAGAGAGAGAGAAGTAGAAGTTTATACTATTCCACTTTAGGGATCCATTTATTTCTATCACCATTTTTAAAAACTGTTGCAGGCTATTAATATATTGTGATTTACAGCTTCTTCCAATTAGCCGCAGAGAGAGCCAACTTTTCCAACTCCCTAGCTGCCAAGGAAGCAATGTAGATGAAAGATCAGGAATTGGAGCACTGAAGTAGGATGACATTCAGGGTTTGGAACTCAACATCTTTGCTTGACTCTGAGCAAATTAACCTCCTTCAACCTCAGTTTCCTTATTTATAAAGTAGGAGTGATAATAATACCTACTGCATGGAGTTATGAAAATGTATTATATAATATATGTAAAGTGGCTGTCAGTGACAAATCGACATCCCTTACCATTTTCAGGAATGACTGTCCAACTTCCAACTACCAGCATTTGCTGTTCCATGCCTGATGGTTTAACTGGCTACTGAGTCTTTTCTGCCTGAAAATGCCCAGAGTGCATGTTTCCTTTGTCAACAGCAGGACTCAACTGTGACTTTTGGGAGCTGGCCTTTAAAAGCCCCAACTCTCTCTCCCTTGGGTAGGATACCTCTCATGTTCATGTTTTATATTGTCTTCCAAGATCCCCAGTGACATTAAGCCCTCAGTAGTAATTTGCTGATAACATACCTTTCATAGGCTTTTTTCCTTTCTCTGTCACATTTTTCCCATTCCCATATGTTCATTTCCTCTAATCATCTCTCAATTAAACCACTTGTTTTTTAATCTTTGTCTCAGAGTCTGCTTCTAGGGGAACACAAACTAACACAACAGAGAGTGCATATTATGTGTACGGAGTGTTTGTGTCTCCCTGAAATTCATATGTTGAAATCCCAACCTCCAATGTGAAGGTATTAGAAGGTGGGGCCTCTGGGAGGTGATTAGGTCATGAAGGCGGAGCTCCCATAAATGCAATTAGTGTCTTTATAAAAGAAATTCCAGAGAACTTTCTCACCCCATCCACCATGTGAGGACACCCATGAAAAGACAGTCATCTATATAACGACTGACTTACTAGTTTTCTCTTCATTCGTAGATGTATTAAATTGATCAAATTATAATTGATAGTTTTTATAGTGAATTATAATTATATATAAATGTCATGACTTGCTAAGTTCTTTCACATCTATTCTCCCATTACAGCCTCCCGACAATGCTAAAAAGAAGCATGAGTGTGTATTACAAGCCTCATACAACAGATGAATAACCCATGATTTAGAGACAATAAATTATTTGCTCAAGGACACAGCCAGAAAGTACTAGTTAAGAGTTGTTGGACTTGATACAGTGTTCTTTAAATAACCTTGCACCCTTTAGAAGACTGACTTCAATATTCTGGGTAGCTAATCAATACTGGTTGAGCAATGGATATAAAGGTATCTAAAATTTTTAAACACCAGTAGACTCAATTAACTTTCTCCCTTATGATTTTGATCCCCAAATTCAGGTTAGGTACACCTCCCAAATTCTTCCATAACACCCCTTCCATCATGCCATTTTTTCTTGCCTATAACCTTGTGGTTAACCACTTCTAGATGCCATGTGCAATAAGGGCAACAACCATGGTGTGTTTGTGTGTAGCGGTGCCTCAGTTGTGTGGAGCAGTGCCCGTACTGGAGTAGGGACTTTCTAAATATTTGTTGAATGTGGCATAGATTAACTATTCTGGACGTAAGCCATTTTCCTTGTATAGAAGTACTGATTTATGAATGTTTGTTTAACAAGAGTTCTTAGCTTCCTGGCAGGTATCTCCTGGAATGCCTCCTGCCATTGTAAATCAAAGGAGGTTAAGGGTCAGGGAATTGTTTTCTGTAAAGAAAAATTATTCCTGGTACTTTTGAGGTCAGTGGGACTGTGTAATGTAGAAAAAGACTCTGTGGCCAGGATTCCAGTATGAATTCCTACTTTGTTTTTCCGCACTGTGAAACTTTGATAAAGTTATAAAATTTCTGTACCTGAGTTTTGTCTTCTGTAGATGGAAATGATATTAATTTTTGTGACTATTGAGATTAGAAAAAATGTATATGAAATGACTTCACATTATAAGCATTCAATAAATGAGGCAGGCATTCTCTTGGTGTTTTACCTCGCTCTGTTGGATTTTTCATCATAGTAGTTATATACTGCATGTCTATTTATTAATGTATTTATTGTCTGTCTCCCTCCCAGCCAGAATGGAAGTTCTCTGAGAGCAGGGACTCTTGTATGCATTGCTATATTCCCACTTAGAACAGTGCCTAGAACAGAGTCAGTGCTCTATTACTATATGCTGAAGGAATGAATGTCACTGTTTTCTAAGTCTACGGCTCCTTCAGCGTGCTCACTCTAAAATAACACAAATGTTTACAATTTGAAGATACCATTGTTTTATCCAGCCACAGTCAGATTTTATGCCGTGAAAATTCAGAGGATTTCAGGTTTCTTGGAGATGAATGAGCATCAAAATGACTCACCTTCTGATTAATCTCAAAGCACAAAGCAATTAATGACAAAATTTGATTCAAAACCAGGTCCCTTTTTGATTTAAATTTATGTTCCTTCTATTCTGCCAACCAGATTTCAATCAGTAACGGTATATCTGAAAAATAGTATGTGTGTCAACCACTATGTACTCTGGGAATCTGCTTGGATATAACTCTCAGGGTGACTTCCTCTTTCCCTCTTCCTCTTGTTTTCTTTCCTTAGCTTTGATCAGTATTTGGTTTGTTTATTTTTACCCCTTTGCATATCTCCTGGCTTTTTCATTTCTATCTTAAATGACAAGTTTTCATTTTCTCAAAAAATCTTTTCTTCAGTTGAACAGAATAATCTTGATAAACATCCACTCAGCAAAAACAATAGTTTATTATATCATGAAAGAAATGACTATTCGAAATCATGCATATTCCATGTGCAAACACAAATTAAGTTATTTATGATCATGTTTACATGATTCAGACATAAACAGTAAAAAGAAGGAAACTGTGATTTCTCGCTATGACTGGGGCCAACAGGTTGAGACACATCTTTGTGATTTGAAAAATCACAATGTTTATTTTTTGAACAGATATCTGAAAAGTGTGTTCTCCTCTAATAAAAGTATTTCCATTCTAAAAGCACCATTCACTTATAAATATTCTATATTTTCTCCTTTAAAGTTGCCAGACATTTTTTTTTACGACATGAAAATCTCATTTCCATGAGAAAAAAGGAGCTGTGTTCCTACTATAGCACTGAAACATAACTGCTTTAAAAGTGTGCCCTGACACATTAATTCAAACTTCTCCCATCTTCAGTTGTTAGACATTCAGTGAAAAGGCAGAGATGAGCTATGGAAAATGTAAGGAGTACTAAAAATATATTTTCCACCTAAGCTCACTATTTTCTTAAAAATAAAAAAAAAAAGAAAAACAGTGAAGCAATTGTCTTTACTTGGTACTTTTTTTTCTTTATCTTTCTTCCCATATGTATTTCTACAAAAGAATCTTCACACCAGTTGAGATTTTCATTCTGTTTCACAGTCTCGACTAGGACCGTGTTAACCAAGAACCCCGGGAAACTGAATTTCAGAGGTTAAATGTATTACAGATTGAAACAGGACATTCTAATTAAAATGAAAACTTATCAAAGGGAGCATCAATATTTGCCAGGTGATCATTTCTTGCTGCCCTATTTCTTGCCCGTACTACATATAGTATGGATGCTTTAAAGCAGTAGTTCAAATTAATACGTCTCTGCACCCATGCTTGGTAATGCTAATCACTCTTTAACAGGAAATAATTTTGGAATGTTAGAAATGACACTTAGACAAATTTGAATAAAACTCATTAGTTTTAGAAAAGGGGAAACTGAGGCCCAGAGAGGGAAAATGGTTTTTCATATAGCATCTCCAATTTTTAAATTTTAGAGTCCTGATGATATTGAGGGTGATGGTGATGATATTGCTGTGCACACATGAGTGCCATCCAGGATAATCCAAGTGAATTATTTTACTGATTGGTGTACTATTCATCTAGGATCTGCGTAATGGGTAACGCATATTGGGAAAATAATGCAGGGCATAAATTATTTTCTTGCCTTTGTTGGTAGTTACTCAAGGATTGTTATTTGAAACCAAGTTATTACTAAGTGGTTTTTTGCAGAATTAATTCTTGAAATTAATATGTATCAATCAAGAAACTCCTAAGAGTTCAAATAATGAAAACAAAATGCCCAAGTCTGCACAGTGAGTTTGTAGCAGAATAAGAGTCCCCACAGCTCCTAACACTGTAGGAACAGCACTGGGTTGACTACTTGATTACTTTTTTGTGTGTGTGTGTGAGGAAGATGGGCCCTGAGCTAACTTCTGCCAACCTCCTCTTTTTTCTTTTTTTTTTTTTTTTGCTGAGGAAGATTGGCCCGGGGCTAACATCCATGCCCATCTTCCTCCACTTTACATGGGATGCCACCACAGCATGGCTTGACAAACAGTGCGTTGGGTGCACCCCCAGGATCTGAACCGGTGAGCCCCGGGCTGCTGCAGCAGAGCGGGCGCACTTAGCCGTTTGCGCCATGGGGCTGGCCCCCTTGATTCCTTTTGAGTGTGAAAACTGTTTATGTTTATTTTTGTCCCTATATTGCTTTTTTAAAAAGTAAAACTAAAATGCAGACTCTATTTTGATTTCACCAGTTTTTCCATCAGTGTCCTTTTTCTGTTCCAGAATTTAATCCAGGATCCTAATTGCATTTAGTTATCATATCTCTCCAGCTTCCTCTGTCGGTGACAGTTCCTCAGTCTTTCCTTGTCTTTCATGTCCTTGAGATGTTTTGAAGAGTACTACTCAGTTATTTTGTAGAATGCCCCTCAATATAGATTTGCCTGAATTTTTCTCATGATTAAATTGAGGATATGCGTAATTGGGAATGATACTACCTTTCTCACAAAAGACTATTTTCTAAACACTAAATAGGAATACATATAGATAACATCATTAGGAATTTTGTCACTGAGTTATTTCTTACAGCTTCCATTTAAAGATTTCAGATGCATCATTCCTTACAGTTCTCCTAGTACCCTCGTACTTTGTCTCTTCCCGTTGCTTGAAGAGATGAATTTCAATTACACACAAAGAAATTGAGGCCCAAGAAGCTGGTGTGACTTAGAATCATACAACTAGCAGAAAATTTACGCCTTAAATGTTATCTTCAGAGCCTTAGCTCACAGATTTCCCAAGAAAGTTCACTGTGAAAACATAGGAGCCTCATGACCTCAAGGCGTCCTAAAAAGATTCATGTGAACTCCACATTTTCTTTCACTCCCAGTCACAAGGCCCTAATTAGACATGTTACTTTTCCGTTTCATATGTAAGATTCATGAAGAATGTTTCCTCAGAAATTCATCGTCAGTACATTGGATTTCCATCTTCTTTCTTCCTCCACTCCAGGAGTAACTCCATCTCTGCATGGCCATGAGGGAAATGAGTGCTTCTCACTTCCCCTAATTGGAGTGAGATATGCCACCGCTCAGAGTTGAGGATTCTTGGTGTGCCTTCGAAATAAATCTGACTCCTGAATAATGATTTGGCTCTGCAAAAATCAGTGCCTTGGAATCCTGCTGAGGTGCTGCCATCAAAACAGAAAAAATCAAATTTTACTCTGAATGGAGTCTTAATAACAGTTGGAAACTTCAGCCTCCTGCCTATAATTTATTTATAAAGAATCCTTTTGAAGGGAACTATCTTGGAGAATTCTGTGTGGCTTTGATGTTTGCAAAAGTAACCCTGTAAAGATAGAAAGATGATAGAAAAATAGATAGATATACCTACAGATAGAATATAAGACAGATTAAAACAAGAAATCCTGTGTTCAGTAACTTATATGTGAGCATTTGATTCTTACATTTATTTCATGGCTAGACCCCCCCCCACCCCCCACCGTGCCTTGACCCTAGTAACTGTTTTAATCATTTATGATCAATGTCTTAGCTTGGTTCTTCCATAAACATTCTTAGACAATGTTTTTAGTAAAAGTAGACTTTTGGGGGGGGTTGGGGGTCAGGGTGTGATACATAGAAGGGAAGACAGCTATTAAAGCGTGTGTTATGGACTGAATTCTGTCCTCCTAAAATTATAGGTCAAAGCCCTAATCCCAACATGACTATATTTGGAAACAGGGCCTTTAAAGATGTAACTAAAGTTAAATGAGGTCATAAGGGTGGGGCTGTAATCCAATAAGACTGGTGTCCTTGTCTCTCTTTGTGCAAGCATAGAGGAAAGGCCATTTGAGGACACAGTGAAAAGGTGGCTATCTGCAAGCCAGGAAGACAGCCCTCACCAAAAACCAATCCTGCTGGCACGTTGATCTTGGACTTCTTGCCTCCAGAACTGTGAGAAAATAAATATCTGTTGTTTAAGTCACCCCATCTGTGGTAGTTTGTTATGGAAGCCTGAGCTGACTAATAAAGGGTGCATCATTAATCCAGCTATGACAGTGGGCAACTGAAATATAACTTTTCTGGGAATTAGTGTATCTAAGATTTATCTCCTCCCAAGGGATGAAGAATCTGAAGTATTTGCAAGACAACTTATAAGTCATTGGCTGATGACTGCTCCCAGGGGTTACCGGTTTCTCCAAACATTCATCTAGATGCAGAGTGGGTTCCACAATTTAGGCAAAAAAGGAGGCCTCAGGAACACATGCAGATGCCGGTAGTTGGAAATGATCAGAACCATAGTGAAAGGAGAGCAAATTCAAATAGGGCTCTACCAGTGTCTAACACACCCACAAATATGCCCAATTCCATTGCAGAAGAGTTCCTGCTTCTTAGTTTTCCCTACAAGGAAGCTGATGCCAGAATCTGTAATGTGTGTGCGCATGTAGGTGTGTGAGGTGTGTGTATGCACATGTGATGTGTGTGTGTGTGTGTGTAGGTGATGTATGTGATATATTCCCCCATTGCACCAGGTGGAGGGTAAAAATGAGGTTCCATTACCAGTAATAGCCTGATCAGGCTAGTTATCATGTCCACCTGCCTCCATTATCGCCAGCCCCAGCTACATCCTCTCCCTTCATGGTAAGTCCACGGAGGGGTTCACAGATGCTCACAAGAGTGTACTGTCAGTTTTACAAGAAATCAATCATGTTCTTCCTTTCTGGACTTGGTCCCTTTGGTGAGAGTTTTGACTAATGCCTGTGAAGCTGCATATAATGTACTTACTCCAAGGCAGTTTCAGAAGCTGTCCAGGGAATTTGCTCTTATTCAAATCAACATCTACTTCTGCATCTGCATCTTGCTTCCTTCCCCAGACCCTGTCACCTAAGTACAATGATCTATCACTAGGACACGGAATATGTGTTCTGTTCTTAAATCACACCAAAGTTATAAGAGTAAGTTACTGCAAAAGCCCTTAATGCAAACTTTGAAAATCAAATACAGAACTGTATAAAGTAAAAATACTTTTTCTTTTTTTGTTTTAAACTCACTTTTAGATCTTAGCAGTAGATAATTTAAAAAATCAACATAATATAATACAATACATATATAAAGTATCATATTATAATAAATATAATATGTGAATATTATAAAACTTTCTGTTTATAATAGTAACACAGGGTTGTGTAGAGTCTACATAAATAAATATTTAAATGTTTTTAAAGGACACAAAAATATTTCAGCACAATAGAAAGGCAAACTGTGTTTTTGAATATTAAAACACAGCATCCTAAAGATGTCAATTCTCATTATATGCATTTTTGTGCCCTGATAAAACATACTCTCAAGATTTTATTGCAACTAAATAAACCTAAGTTCAAATGGAAAAATTAAACAATTATGAATAGTCAGGAAAAAATGTATAAGAAGAAAAGCAATGAGGATATATCTAATAATTACAACTTATCATAAAGCTAGAGAAATATATAGGGTATTATGTCACATGAACAGACGGAAATCAATGAAATGGTAGAAAAAGTCCAAAGATAGATCTGATACTTATGAAAATTTAGTATATTAAAAACAGTACCATTTCAAATCAGTGAAGAAAAATAGATTATTCAAAAACTGTTGTTGAAACAACTGGGTAGCCACCTGAAAAAGTTTTTTTTTTTTTTTTTTTGTGAGGAAGATCAGCCCTGAGCTAATATCCTTGCTAATCCTCCTCTTTTTGCTGAGGAAGACCGGCTCTGAGCTAACATCTATTGCTAATTCTCCTCCTTTTGTTCCTCAAAGCCCCAGTAGATAGTTGTATGTCCTAGTTGCACATCCTTCTAGTTGCTGTATGTGGGACACGGCCGCAGCATGGCTGGAGAAGCAGTGCGTAGGTGCGCGCCCGAGATCCGAACCCGGGCCGCCAGTAGCGGAGCACGTGCACTTAACTGCTAAGCCACGGGGCCGGCCCTGAAAAAGTTTTTAAATTAGATTCTTTACCTTGTACCTCATGTAAAACATTTAAATTAGAAAGAAAAACATACATGTTCTAAAAGGCATTAGATTAAAAAAGTGTTTGGAAAAAATTTCTAACATAAATCCTAAAAGTTGTAAAAGAAAAAACTGTAACTATAACTGTATATAAACTAATACAGAAAATTCTGCATCACAAAAAAATAAGACATGGAATGTTAAAACTCACGTGACAAACTGAGACAAGAAAGAACATACAATCACTCCTGCATAGTTGAGTTTAATTACAATTTCTTTAATACGTAATCAGTGCTCACAAGGAAATAAGACCAAGACCAACACCCAGCAGAAAAAAATGAGCAAAAAATATAAACAGTGCACAGAAAACATAACTGGTTTTTAAACATGTGATAACATTTTCAACTCAGTCATAGGAGACAATTATAAGATGCAATTTTCATGATCTGGTTGGCAATATTAAAATATTTGATATTAAAGGTGTTGAGAGTGTGCACAAACACTCGCACTGTTTATGACATTGTAAATTGTGAAAATTACTCTAGAAAACAAATCAAAGTCGTAAATGTGGATACCTTTAGCCCGAGCAGTTATATTCCAGGAACGTACCTTATAGATATCTACATACATGTAAGAGAGACAAGTTGAATAGAGAAACAAAATCAAATAAACATTCTTCAGTTGGGAGCTAGTAAAAGTGTGGCACACGCTTGTGAAGTAATATGATGCAACTTTAAAAAAAGGTGGGGATATTTTTTAAATTTAGATAAGAAAAATCTAAGATCCTTTCTCCAGTAAGAAAAGAAAAAACAGAGTAAAAATGGTACCATTTCTGTAAAAAACACGTAAGCATGTATTTGCCTACAGATTCCTAGAAAACAGGAATGGGAGGAAGATGTACTTTTCAATATATAAATTTTACATATACCTCGTGCATATAGTACCAGTTAAAATATTTAAAAACTTAACAGTTTTGGCTTTGGTGACATCCAGTGTATTTTTGTTTTCTATTTAATTTTTTTTCAGTTTTTCATTTTGTACTCTTATACTTTCACTGTTTACTTTTTTCCTCTCTTTTTTTTTCTTACTCTATTCTTGTTTTTTACATTTTTCTGTTTTTAGGTCATTGAGTTTGCTAATATATTTGGTTTACTTTCCTTTTTGAATTTTTTTTTGCTTTTGGATTCAGTTGCCTCTTTCCTTAGGCACTTCCTTTAGAAGTTACCTCAACAAGAGTTCCGACCTTTTACAAATGTTTACGTTCACAAATCCTGTTCAGAGTGCTTGTTTACATTTTTTTTTAACTGGAAGGCCTTTTGGGCACTTGCCCTAAGGTCTTCATTTTTTTTTTTTTTTCATGTTTTGATTATGGCTTACCTTTTAGAAATTAACATAAAAAATTTAAACCTAATTGTATAATACTTGTAAAATAAATTCCACCACTTCCATTATCCAGATTCAATAAGTATCAAGGTTGTTGACATATTTTTCTCATCTATTCTGCTCTCTCTTGTTGTGTTTGAAAAACGTTCAAGTCTAGATCTCATCTTTAAAAACCACAGGCCTTATCTTACATAACCATAGTGTCATGAGCTGCAACTAACAAAATTAGTAATTATTTCTTGAAATTCTCTAATATCTATTCAACATTACATTTTCCTAATTGTCTGAAAAGAAATCCTTTATAAAACCCTTTTGTGATCTAACAAGGTGCATACATTTCATTTGATTCAAGCTCTCCATATTCTTACATTGAATGTCTTTTTCTTGTAAGAAGTAGGTCTGTACGTGTCTGGGGGTGGAATCAAATTAAGCTATTTGTTTTTGATCAGAGCATTGCATTTGTTTATTTTAATATAAGGAAGAGGTAGTTGATTTAAAACTACAACTTTCTCTGTGTTTTCTATTTGTTCCACAAGCTTTTATTTCTTATTCAAATGTGTTTGTCTATTTTTAGATTCAATAGTTTTGTTATTCCATTTCTTCCCTAAATTTATTGGTTGGCTTTTCGTCTGCCTTTAGTAGTTACCTGAAAAATTACTACATGCATCCTTGACTTATTAAAGTTTAATGAAAGTGCCACTTCATAAGAAATACAAGGAACTTAGAACTCTTTTAACTTTATTAACCCAATTTAAATATATGTACTATCAAGTATTTTAATTCTATATAAATACTTGAACGATCACAGGTGCTGTTATTATTATTTTATTGTGCAGTCTATATTCATTTAGATGTTCACACATCTTTCTTCTACCCTTATACTCAATATCTTCCTGCATCTCCGGCCTTCTATTTAAGATCATTTTGACTTTGCCTGAAGGAGATCCTTTAGTATTTCTGCCAGTGTAGGTCTGGTGGTAACAAATTCTCTTAGTGTCTGTTTGCCTACAAATATTTTATTTTTATATTTATTTATTTATTTCTAAGATACTTTCTCTGGATATAGATTTCCAGGTTAGTGGTTATTTATTTCCAGCAATATATATATATATATATATAACATTTCATTGTTTTCTGGTTTCTTTGTCTCTGAAGAGAAGTGAGTTGTCAGTCTTACTTTTGTTCCTTTCAAGGTAATAAATAAGTCTTTTACTTTGGTTGGTTGTTTTGTAGCTGCTTTAAATTTTTTTTCTTTGTCTTTCATTTTTAGCAGTTTTACTACTATATGTTTAAGTGGGGATTGTGTTTCTTGTTGTATTTATCTTGTTTGAATATTCTGCTCAGGTGTTTTGCTACTGCCCTGTGATTCTGAGATATTTGATGTCTTCCATCAATTTCAGAAAATTCTCAACATAAATTCTTTAATATTGTTTCTTCCCATTCTCTCTTGCTCCTTTTCTGGAACATCACATCATATGCTTTAGAAATCTGTCCCTCCCACACACACACACACGCACATTCTATATATGTATTACTATCTTTCCTGTATTTTAATTTTTTTGGTCTCAGCAATTGAGTCTAGGTATTTTTTTCTGACTTATAGTCAACTCTCAGCTATACATTCAACCTTCAACTATGTCTAACCTGTCACTAATATTGTGTAATTTGTTACAAAAATAATCCTTCAAGTTTGTGATTTAAATTATTAGACTATCACGTGGGTACGTATGGTTTTTGATTTTCTTGTTTTTCTACGTTTTTCTTCTTGTCTCCTACTGATATTATTCTTTTTGAAAGCTGTATATGGTATACAGATATTTTAGAGATTATTTGAGGCCCATTCAGAGAAGGTTTGGCTTTTCTTATGGCAGATGACCACAGGCATGAGAAACCCAGTGTTAACTTAATCTAAATTAGAGAAGGATGTAATTCACAGTTGGCTTCAGTCCTTGGGTGAGCTGGTCTATACCTCACCATTAGTTCTGGGTTGCAGCCTTTCTGGGTCCAAAAACACAGCTTGGAGGATTTGCCAGGAAACCTTCTCCTTGGAGTATCCTAGCCTTTCTCTGCCTCCCCTGCAGCCCTATGTATGGGTCTATCAAAATTTCTGCTTGGCTTCTCGGCATCTTCAGCTACTTTTTCTGGAATTCAACTGTTGCCATTAGGGGAAAAGAGGCAGGAAAAGCCAGTTTTGCTTTTAGGTTTCCTCTTCTTCTAGATCTTGGCCCCATAAACACTCACTTCCTTGTTTCCTCTATGATGTGCTCAAGCAGATTTTTTAAACATTATTATCCAATCTTGGTTGTTCACACTGTCAACTACTGTTGTCAACTGTTGGTCCAAATTACCTATGATCCAATTACAGGAAGTTTATATTTTTCATGTATTTGTAAAATTGATGATGTTGAGTATTAAAGCCTTCAGAAATTTTAATTTTATTGATACTTTTTTTTTCGGTGAGGAACATTGTCCCTGAGCTAATATCTGTGCCAGTCTTCCTCTATTTTGTATATGGGACACTGCCACAGCATGGCTTGATGAGCAGTGCATAGGTCCGTGCCCAGGATCTGGGCCCTCGGACTGTGGGCGCTGAAGCAGAGGGCACAAACTTAACCACTTCACCACTGGACAGGCCCCTTATTGAGACATTTTTTTAAAAGTGGAATAATCACTTTATTTAATGTAGATATTTATGATTTACCATAAATTATATCCTTTGTACTTTGCACTTTCAACAAAAAAATTTAGAATATTGTTTGAATAGCTGAATACACTCTCACAGAAATTTTAATTCAGCTTTGAATCAAAGAAATGATAATTATAATATCACTGATATTTTGTTTTCATTTGAAAGGGAAGGGGGAGATCAGAAGTTTCAAGAATATCCAAGTATGAGATCTAGAATAAAAAGAAAATCAGGCAAACAATTGAAGAAATATCAGCATTCCATTTTTTAGTTTTTAATGCGGTTCACAGTGTTGGAAATACTGAGTGGTTATGTGTGAAGGAATCTTCAGGTCAAGAGTTCATAAGCGGTTACCTGATTATTTTTTTTTTATTGTTGATATTCTTGTTTTTCAATTAAAAAAACTATTTTTTGTTGTTTTGTATGAGAAAGAAGACTCAAGTCATACTACATAGTACATAACAGAAAGAAAGATATTTTACATTTGGAAAAAAGTTAGGAAATCACCACAGGAGCAGAAACAAGAGGTCATTTGATTAATATCTTATATGTAGAAATTTGTATTTTAGTAGTTTACTATATAGACCTGGTTAGTGTGTGATGTAAGGATGTATTTCAAAATGCTTGAATCTTCATTCATGAATGATAGAGATTTATGTGGTAAACGAATAGATGTCTACTTGCCATATGGATCTGTGTACTAGATATTTTGCCTGAAATACCTTGAAATGGGGAAATGGCTAGAATTTTTAATTCAGTATATCACCATTGCATCTATATTTTTGACATTTCTTTTTAAAGAAATTTCTTCTATTATCAGAAAAAAATTTTTGGCTCTATAAGAGTCTGTATGAGTCCTTATAATTTACTACGTCTAGAATAAAATTAGTAAGGAGCAATTAATGATGATTTTAACTTAAACTGTAAATTGAACCTATAATGTGTTGACACAGGAATGAGGAGAAAGCAAGTTGCTCTGAGTCTAGTACACTTGAAATATTTTCAGGAATAAATAAATTCAGTAAAAAGCTGATGGACATAAATTAGAAAAAAAGATAAAATTTTTCTAAAATGTCCATAATTTAGAAAATGCAGTAAGACAATTGGGGAAATTATGCTCAGAGCAACACAAATATCAGCATTTGCTGTTTCCATGAAAAGGTCTTTATCTAAAGCCAATTTTGCAAGGTGTGGAAAATTGGCTCCACTTCAAGGATACCTGAATAGGAAGGTTCAGGAAAAAGAAAAATTTTGTCCAGAAAGGCCTTGAATCATCAGCCCATCCATGTTTCCATCTTATCTAACTACTACAAAGAAGATTTGCTTTTATATTTTAACATCACCAATAAAATATTATGGAAGAGTCAGTGATTCCCTGGCTCTCAAGCCCTTCTTCTAACCACAATCAACATCAAATAAACATTTATTGAATATCTGTGGTTTGTACCAAGCTCTGTGTCAAGGTATGGAGGGAAAATTTGACGGTTATCAAACTTCACACCACTAGCAGCCTAGTAGAAGGGTAGATAAATATAGTTTAATCAGTGCAACGATAGAAATTTGAAAAGTGGCAAACTATCTGAGGTGGTCAAAGAATGCCTCCTGGAAAGAGTTGTATTGAGCTGGGTCTTGAATAACAACAGCAGTAACCAATGCTCATCAGTGATGGAGCATTTGTACTGGGAGTTAATACCTCTTTGCCTCACTCAGTGTCTTCCAACATCACCTTTCTTGGCCCCACCTTACAGACAAGGAAATGGGGGCACAGAAAGGCTGAATAAGTCACCTAAGGTGACACGATTAGAGAAGATCAAAGATTTTTTACTGTTTTGGTTTCCAAAATCATGTTATTGCTGTACTAATAGCGAGTTGAAGTTTACTAAGGTAGATTGTGTCAGAGGGAGCTGCTACAAGAGTAGTCTGAATCTTTCCCAAAGTGAACACTCAAAAGGTTAGCTTGTTCTAGGTTAGGTGTGCAATTGGCCTGTGGGTGGAAATGACTTTACTGGCCTAGGTCACTAACGAATGTGATTTAATATACATTTAAGCAGGTTGCTGGCCTTCTCTGACTCTGTGCTTCCAGGATTCTCCTTGATCCTGTGATAACATCTCCACTTTGAGCTACACTTCTGGAAGATGTATGTGTACATAAAACATTAATTCATTAGTTTCAAAGAAAATTTTAGATCAGGATTATTTTGATGTAAGTATAGATAATTAAATTTTCAGATTTTTTATTATTAATAAATGTGTAAAACGTATTCACTTATCCATTTATCCATTCATCTACACATGCTCTCATATAGTCACTCACTTAAACACTTTAGTGAATGCCTTCTAGGTGTCAGACATTGTCCTGGGTGCTATAAGAGAAAAGAGAGCAAGATAACACATGACATTGTCAGTCCACACGAAGCTTCTCATAGTCTAGTAAGAAAGACATGATCACATTAAAAATATGAAATTCAACACTGAGAAGTGTTACAAAGAAGCCCCATCATTATCCCTAACCCTAAGGTACAGCTTATGTATATAAGAAAGGAAAGATAGTGATGGGGAAATTCAAGGATGGAAATAAAACAATAATTTTATATTTCAGCATAATGGCTTTGATATAAATATCAAATAAATACATAAGTCTATCATGCAAAATGTCTTCCTTCAAGTTTGAATGGATTCTTAACAACCATAACTAACAGGTTTCAGAGAGTTACTGTGTTATAGGTGCTGAAATAAGTGCTTTACATCTTATTTAATCTGCATGACTACCCCTATTTCAGATGAGGAAAACATAACATCAAAAAATAAACTCACCAAATGTCACACACATTGAGTAGGTCAGCCAAGCCTTCAACCAGGTGACTTGGGCCCGAAAGTGCACATTCTCAACCCTTCTGCTGTACTTCCTGTGGCAGACAAACTCCAAGATGGCCCTCAATGAACCCTACATCCTGGTATATATGCCCTTGTGTAATCTGTATTTGAGTATAGGCTGGATTTAGTGACTTGTTTCTAACCAATAGAGTACAGCAATGATGATGGGCTATCACTTTGATGATTACATTACTTAAGATTGCAACTTCAGTATTGTTAGCAGATTCTCTCTTTTGCCTTCTTGGCTTGCATCCTTGGATGAAGCAAGCTGCCGTGTTGGAGAGGCCTGTGTAGAAAGGAAGTGACACTGGTCTCCAGCCAACAGCCAATGAAGAATTTCATCTTTCAGTTCAATAGCCCACAAGGAACTCAGACCCTCAATCTTACAACCCATGAGGAAATGAATTCTACCAAAAATCATGTAAATTTGGAAGCAGATCGTTCCCTAGTAAAACTTTCAAATGAAACCCCAGCCCTGAACAACATCTTAATTTCAGGCCTGTGAGAGACCCTTAACAGAAGACTCAGCTAAGCCATGCCCGTTTTCTTGACCCACAGAAGCTGTGAGACAATAAACATGTGTTGTTTTAAGCCACTAAGTTTGTGTTAATTTGTTACACAACAATAGATAACTAGTGCATTGCCTATACAGTATCTGGAACTATATTTTCCGTGGATAGTTTCTTCTCTGGATACGATGCCTGGGGTATAGAGCCACAGAATTAGGGCCTTCCTTCCTCTTGCCTGCCTTCTTCAAGGTAAGAAAGAAATCCCAAGCTAGTAGGCTATATTTTTGGATACCTCTTGACAAGCTACCAAGATGACAACTTTTTTCCTATTTCTCTGGACTTCTGGAATATTCACTTCAGATTTGCCAAACTCTGCCATTTAAGACATCCTGACTAATCCTAATTCAAAGATAGTGGGTTATAGTGGAAAGTATGTGGACTTTGGAGCCAAATATGTCAGGGTTTGAGTCTTTTCTCTACCATTTATGTGCTAATTGTGTTTCTTCATTTGACAAATGAGTATAGCAACATAGGCCATTATGTGAATTAAAGATAACATATGTTTATATAATTATATAGTAATATGTATTCCTCCCGCCATGTAGTGGATCCTTGATTAATATTACCTATTATTAGGTTTATACTTATTATTACATGTCCTTAAAGATTATATTTCAATTGATTTTCTACTCCTATACTCTTCAAATATCTAATTTCTGCCTTCCTGGTTGAAATTCCAGCCAGAGATTACAACTGGATCATTTATGCCCCGACTCTTTTGAACATTTCCCTTTATGCAAGGAGTTTTATTTTTTTCTCTTTTTAAATATTAAATGCCCATGACACTGAGACATTATTATTAATAACTTCATTTCTTTAGAGGAAAAATTGGAAGCTTAGATTGTCAGTAGCATGGTGAGGATTAGAATCCACATTCTGCCTCAAAGTAGAATGTCCTTTGGACAAGTCCATATGTGCATCTATTCCCCATTAATTGTGGACATTTCAGAAGTATATATCAAGATTCTAAATGGACTCCAAGATTTCTTTCCTCTGGTGTGTAGTTTTGAATACTCCCTTGAGTAGAGGAAGGACATATGCATGTGATGACTGTCCCTCCTGTGATTAGGTTACTTTATTTGGCAAAGATAAAGATGTTTTGCAGATGCACTTAAGACCCCTTAACACTTGATTTTAACTTAATTTAAGTTGATTTTAACTAAAAGGGCTGTATCATGGGTGCACCTGACCTAATCAGATGAGCCCTGTAAAAGAGGATCAAGAGATCAGAGATAGAGTAAGTCAAAGTGATTTAAAGCAACACAGATGCTCTCTTAGCCAGCCCTGGTCGTCTAGTGGTTAAGATTCAGTGTTCTCACCACAGTGCGCCAGTTTGTTTCCCAATCAGGGAACTAGTCACCTGTCTGTCGGTTGTCATACTGTGGCAGCAGCGTATTGCTGTGATGCTGAAAGTTATGCCACTGGTATTTCAAATACGAACAGGGTACTGTTGGTGGACAGGTTTCAGCAGACCTTCCAGACTAAGACAGACTAGGAAGAAGGACCTTGCCACTCACTTCTGAAAAAATTGACCATGAAAACCCTGTGAATAACAGTGGAACATTGTCTGATATAGTGCTGTAAGGTGAGAGGATGGTGCAAAAAGACCAGGCAAGGTTCTGCTCTGCTGTCCACAGGGTCACCAGGAGTTGGAATTGAGTCTACGACTCTACAGCACTAACAACAAAGATGCTCTTTTGTTGGTCTTAAAGAGGAAAACTATCATTTGTGAAGAGGGCTGAATGTCAGGGAATGGCAATCAGCTTCTGTAAGCTGAGGGCTTCAGTCAAAAGGAACTGAATTATGCCAACAACCAGTGAGCCGGGAAGATCCCCAGCCAAAATTCTGATTTCATCCTGGTGAGACCTTGAGCAGAAGACCCAGCTAATAGGTGCCTGGAATCTTGACTATGAAAATGGTGAGATAATTTTATTTGTGTTCTTTTAAGATGCAAAATTTGTGGTAAATTGTTATGCAGAATAGAAAACTAATACACATATATAGAGAAAAATATTTAATTTTCCTAGAATAACGCCTTATTTTATAAATGTTTCTTTCTTTAATTACTTGAGTCATTAAACCTGTGTCACTATCCAGCTCAAAATGTGTCTTGTCATCTAACACCAATTCTGCCAAGTCCATCTAAAGCAAACCAAGTAAAAGGCATTTGTTCCATCCAATTCAATTTATGTCCTTATTTGAGGCTGACCCAGTTAAAAACTGGTCAGCAATTAACGAGTAATTTGCCTGAGTCATCATTCTTGAGTGCTCATTTCTGAAAGGAGGCTTTGTCAAAATGTCAGTCCTTGTATTCTGCTGTGCCTATAATCTGGTGGCTTTCCAGTTCTTGCTGAATAAGGAGCTAAATATGCATTTCTATTTTTGCTACTAATTAAATGTGCATGGCATAGTGGAGTTGAGAAGAGCAGAGCTTACTAGTGTTCTTGTTCTCTTTCTGGTGAATGCCGTAAATCAGAAGTAGAGTGAGACTAGCTTCATTGCATATCAGCTTTTCATTTTAAACATTAACAATATATCCTGGGAACCAAGGAGGTTAACATTCACATAATTGTATTTTATTGCACATGGGATCTTTATGGCCAAAAGGGAAGCAACAGACAGTTTGGGAAAGGACCCTGTAGTTTTTAGGAGTAAGAAAGTTTAGGTGAATAAACTATAATTCTTATAAGATCTTGTCCTTGGAAAAATCATTTAACTCATCTGAGCTTCAAGTTCCTCATTTGTATTTAAAAAATCTCTTTGCTCTTTCTCTCACCTGAATAAATGAGTGTCTCCTTGATTCTCCACAATGTCCCTCTCACCCATCCCATTCTGTCTATCTCCACTTCTTTTTAACTTCTTCTGGCTAAAATAATATCATCATTTAAATAGTCTCACTGTCTACATTTTTTATCTTTCCAATTTATCCTTCACACTGAAGCCAGAATTCTCTCTCCCACATACATTTGTATAGGTGATGAATCTCCCGTCCTCAAGACTCCTCATCATTTTCCAAGTTCTTTATTTTCTATGAGATTAACTAGTACAACCCCTTAGCGTCCCACACAAGGTGAATGGTGATGTCATGTCTTTGCCAGGCCTAAAATCCAACACATCCTATATTCAAGCTACTGATGACTACTTATACTTTCAAAGTAGGGTTTCCTCTCCATGCCTGTTTTCATGCTGTCTTCCTCCTTCGTTGTCTATTGGAATCCACTAATATTTCAAAGACCTAGCTAGGATGAGTTTCCTTAGAAAAGCCTTCTCCCTCACTTGTTAGATGAAATAGCTGCTCTTTCCTCTGTGCTTCCATGGCACTTTACATATACAACCACCATGACACCAAAGCAGCTGATATTAAGGATAGCTTTCTCCCATGCTGAATTGGGTGCACAATGAAAATAAATTGTTCATTTCACTACTCTTTGATATTTTCACTGAATCTTACGTGCTCACTGTAAGCTCAGTAAATGTGCATTAATGAATAATAGTTGAATGAATGAATGGATGTGGTAATAATAATTATAAATAATATTAAATGATTATTTGCTAATTATTTGTTGCTGTGCTGAGATCTTTATATGGATTAAGCCTCTTGATTTTTACAGTAGCTCTTCCTGGTAAATATCATTATGTTTTCCATGTTGTAGAGAGTTAAACCTAGGTTTGAGATAAGTATTTCCTCTAAGGTCAAAAAGCTAGTAAGAAGAATGAGTTAAATGAATGTCACAGGATTTATTACATATTTAAAATGTCTTTATTTTCTTTCATTATCAGAAGGCAGATTATTCCAAGAAGTATTGTAATATTTGTGTGTTCTGGAACATCACAATTCTCAAAGGAGATCATCCCAAATAGTAATTCTCATTGTAAAGTATTTTAAGTACCAAAAAGGCAGGAAATTTAGGGTGAATCAGTAGTTATTGGAAGGTGCTTTTGAAAGAAAGGGAATCTAAATGTATGATGCAGACTTATTTCTTCATATTTTAAGGTTTGAAAGCTGTAAAATGAGGGCTTCCAAACTTATAGACTCTTTTGGGCTTTCATTATAACTTTGCTACATGTATTATAAACTCTCTCAACATAAAATGTAGTAATATTTAATGAATTCATACACATTACTTTCTTGGAAGACTTACTAATTTAGGAAAGCTGAAAGATCACTATAAATTATATCATCTAGTCTTTCAGACCAGGTATCAGCTTTGTAAAAGATTGCCTAAAAATTAAATATCTCAATTTCAACAAATTGTGTGTGCAGTTATTGAGGATATCGGATGTCCTTTAACTGCCTTGTATTGTCCCATGTGTTTTATATGATGGAGTCTCTTGACATTTGTCAATAGGTCTTGCACATTTGAATTTTTCCTATAACTCAGAGAGTCTGCCACACCTTGTCCTTTTGGATTTCTAGTGTTCAAGAGATAACTGAGAATGGAGACCATTGAAATGGAAGGAAGAACACCAGGCAGATGTATCCACGAACTAAATCTACTCCTTTGCCTGCCAAGCACCATATTTTTAACCAGACAAGCTAACTTTTGTTATGTGTCCCTCATTTTTAGCAGTCTCTGAGAAACCTGGCATCTTAATTTGCTTTCCCTGAGAGTACCTATTCTAGAAATTAAGTTCTTTCTTTTCTGTTTCCTTGAAAGGAAAGAAAAAAAGAGAAAAACTAAAAATCAAAAGGGTAACAGAAATGAAGTTGATAGTGGAGATGTTGCTGATCAAAGAAATTGCTTTTTTTAAAAAAAATATTTTATATTACTTTAAGAGGAAAAAAATGTTGAGATTGAGTGAAAATTCTACTAAAACTAAGACAGTCTTTCCCTACATTCTGAACTATAGCTAAAACGGGCAAAGCTAAAGCTGTTTAACTCTGTTAAACTGCTAAAGCTGTGTTTAACTGTGCCTTGAAGAGTGAGTTATCGAGATAAGTCTTGGTATACATGATGATTTTCTGAAAGATTCATAAGTGTTACCAACCGCTTTTTGTTCATGAATCATTCAAACTTCCCTGAGATCCTGGAGCTGTGATAAGATTGGAAGTTGGGCTATGTGAATTTCCACTTCCTGTGGCGTTAAATCTCTCTCACATGATTAATGCCATTGCACATATTTCTTTGGAATAGCAGAAGGGTGGAGGACTACAAATAATCTCTGGAGATGGACAAGCTTCTTTCATAGAAAAGGGAGCTGACTCAGGCTAAAGAAAGGCCAGGAGGTGAGACAGACACGTAGTCATGAGGCTTCAAAGTGAATCAGGAAAACAGGGTGAGAAAGACTAGGCAGCAGAGAGAGCATGGTGGGCAAAGGCCCGGGATGGGAAATAGCAGCAGTTTATTTAGAAGGTGTGGGGAACGGTGCTGGAGAGATACAAGGGCCAGATTATGGGACCCCAGAATACCAAGCCCAGCACAAACACTGATCTGGCAGCACCAGTAACAGACTAAAAGTTATTTAATGCCCACCATGTATTTCATGCAATGATTTACAAAAGTGTTCCTAACGAAAGGGAAAGATAAGGACACTCTCTGTAGTTACCTTGACATGAATAAACAGTGTTCTCTCCTTCAAGATAGAATTCATCACAGGCACACAGAGGGTGGAATTCAACATTCTGTCTTTGAACAACCCAAGCTAGCTTCTTGTGGAACCTATACAAAGCTTCTCCCCAGGAATACGTGATGCTTTTTAAGGCTTTTAACTTTGGCAGGAAAGTAGAATGATTCATAATGCTAAAATGGCTCAGCTACCACAAACATTTGATTTTGCCCAAACGTTTACCCCTAAAAAGCAAAAAGTGTAACTATATTTCCCTAACAAAACTCAGTGGAGCTGAATGGTGCTTTAAGGACAAATAACAACAGTGATGTTTTTTCAATCAGAGAATCTATAGGGATGAGGAATCCAAAGAGGTCAGTTAATCCAACCTGACAAATGACACTGAAATTTCATTAACTCCCAAAAGATACTTGTTGAGTTGTCAAGTACATTTTGCTTGAATACTCTAGTTAGAGTCAGTTACAGTTTCCCTAGCCTATCGTTTCCATTTTTGTGGAAAATGCAATTGCAAGAAAAATGTACCTGATGCTCAGCAAAGTTACTGTACTTCTCCCAACTCCTGAATCTTAAAATTTCTATCCTTGGGGCAAATAAAATTTCTTTCCCATGTAACAGCCATTCCTATAGACTAGGAGCTATTTTTACTTACCTCCACTCAACAGATCCACTGGAATAACCGATGATCTTTACTCCCTCAGAAATTTGTACTAGCTGATGCCCACTGCAGGCTGAATACTCCTAGGCAATATGCACATACACTTCTCATGCCAGCACTTGAGTTGTAACCCTACCAAGAGCCAAGAGCTTTTATTTCCAAACGTGTTGACACTAAGTATGCTTGTTATTGTAATTATGTAATTTACTTATTAAGTAGTGTGCAAAGTCATGAAAAAATAGAGTTGATTTGTTTGGAAAGACTAATAAAAGATGAGCTACTACAAAGAAATAGTAAATTATCTGTGGGTAAAATAGCTTTAAAATAGGGAGAAATTCCCTAAGCTCTTGTTCTTAAAGAGAACAAACTGGCAATCAAGTAGAGATGTCTTTTTATAAAAGAAGTGATGTGAAGCTTGTTGGTTCCCCACACACAGTCCCTTGACCCTCACCATCTCTGCGCACTCCAGATAAACTTTCTGGTGTAGCATTTGCACTTCTTGGTGTAAAGCCTTTTGCTTCCAAAGCTCTCTTTGCCCACCAGCCTGGGAGGCCAGAAATTCCTCAAAATTAACATCCTCTGGGAACAGTCCTCAACAAATGATTGACAGAAATGGATGTATAAATACCCCACTCCATAGCCCCATTGTAGAATATCTCTGAAGGCCATGTTCTACACTGATGCTTAGTTTCCCCAGTGGGCTCAAATTTTACTAACCCACAGTGGTAACTTGCTTCTTAACTAACCCTTTTACTTGCTACCTTCCATTTCCTGTCTCTTGTCTCTACTTTCCTACCAGAGTTTCCTGGAATCACTTCCCAATAAACTACATATATTCAAATTCTAGTCTCTCTGCATTTGCTTCTTGTGATGTCTTAGTCAGCTCAGGCTGCCATAACAAAATACCATAGACTGTGTAGCTTAAACAACAGAAATTTATTTTCTCACAGTTCTGGACGCTGGATGTCTGAGATCACAGTGCCAGCATGGTTGGTGTCTGATTAAGGCTCTCTGTCTGTTTTGCAGATGGCCACCTTCTCCCTGTGTCCTCACATAGTGGAGAGAGAGATTGAGTTCTGGTCTCTCCTCCTGTTGTTGTAAAGCCATAAATCTCTTCATGAGAACCTTGACATCATGACCTCCTTTGTGACTTTATGACCTTCAAAATCTCCATCTCTAAACCCATCACATTGGGGGTTAGGACTTCAACATATGAATTTAGGGGGGAACACAATTCAGTCTATAGCAGATGCTCAGCCCCCTGGCCTCAATGTGTAGTAACTCTGAAGAGCCATCTGAGCTCCCGAACTACCTGTAGGATGGGCTGAGAACTCAGTTACAACCATATTGAGACTCAGTTTCACACTCTGCCCTATTCTGCTTTTCTCACTTTCTTACCTCTTCCTAGGGCAATATCCTCTAAATCTTCTGCACACAACTCTCCATCTTACCTCGTGCTTCCAGGGAAACCAATTAAAGAAAAACATAAGTATATTTGTTATTGTTTTGTGTGCTTTAAAATTTACATAAATGGAATCATACTGCTTTATTCATTCTTTTATGATTTTTCAGATATACCTATACTGATACATACATATATAATTCAACTTAACTGCTAAATAGAATACGATTTTATGAATAAACCGTGATTTATTAATTTATTCCCCTACTGAGAAACAGTTTATTCCACTTTGGCTATTGCAATCACTGTTTCAATGAAACATTCTTTTCTTTTGCATATAAGTGAGAGTTTCCTCATAATAGACATCAAGATGTATACTGCTCTCTGGGATTATGATGCTACATGTTACCAGCCATTTTCCAATAGTTTTCTAAAGTGATTGTAACAATTTTAATTCCCACCAATAATATGAGTTCCCATTTCTCTACATCCTTGCCAAAACATTTTGTTAAAACTATTAACACATTAAATTTTGCAAGTTTTTAAGGGTGAGACATGAAATTTTGTTTATTTAAAATTTGGATTCTGCTGATCGCTAGTGAGACAAAGTATCTTTTCATGTTTTGTGCTTTTTTTGCCATTCGTATTTCATCCTCTGTAAACTGCCTATCCTTTCCATTTTTCTATTAGGATATTTGTCTTCCTTTATATATGTATGTGTATATAATTTTCTTTATGTGTATTAGATTCAATCTTTTGTTGGTTAGATACCAAATCTGGGGTGTGACTTTCTACTGTATTTATTGTTTCTACCTCATTTAAGAGGATCATGCTAGTGGGGAAAAAAGAAAAAAAAAGCATCAGGAAATAATGTTCCCAGTTCAGAAGTGCTATGAAAATGCAGAAGAGGGCAAGTTAAATCAGTTTTCGAGTTGCATATGAAGTGGGAGTAGAGAATAAGGGGAGGGGTCTTTTCTGAGAAGGTACCACATACCTATCTTTAAACAAATGAGTGGTATTGTTCTAGTGAAAGTAGTGGAGATGGTTTGTGTTCAGGCAGGCTCCCTGAGAAGCTGACTTTGTGGAAATTTGCCTGGAGGAAGTCTGTTTGGAAGTGTTCTCAGGAGCTATGCCTGTCAGGAGGGAGGAACTGGGAACAAAGATTCATTCAGCAGAGGAAGAAGTTGGATTGATATACAGTTTAAGAGAGAACTCAGCTGATTCTCTGGAGCTGGAATTGCCAAGTTTACAACCCAGTAATGTCTTTCTCAAGAACCTGGGAACTATCTCTGTGAAATGTAATTATCAAGAAAGACAGTGCCTTTATCTCTCAGTCTCTGTGAGAGGGTAGGAGCCTAACTTTGGCAAGGGATAGTTAGCAAACAGAGATTTCCCAATTACAGTGACCAATCTAACATTATCTAATACTTTTCCACTACATCATCCAGTGCTTAAAAACTCTCCCACCCTTTGTTTCAGGGGAGTAGAGTTCAATCTCTCTCCCCTATTGCAATAGTCTTAAATAAATTCTTTCTTGTCCGTTTAACTCATCTGGTGCAATATTCCTTTGACACCCATCATTGTGGACAGGATGAGATCTAGCCGTGAGCAAAGCAGTTCCCTTCTGCAATGGACAATTTCCAGGGATGGACTCAGCTGTGATTTGTTGGCACTCCACACTCCCAGCAGGTCGGGAAATGAGTGCCTCTGTCCTGAAGTGTGAGCTCTGGGCAGCACAGCATGGCCTTCACTATATGGGCATTTCAAGAAGATTTTTAAACAAAAGTCAACTGCCCTGGATTTTATAGAGTCCTGCACATTGAAAAAAAAAGAGTTCCAGTAATGCCTTCCAATATAATACTTTATATTTTAAAAAATCATTAAGATATGTTTCATCTTCTACATCATTTCTAAGTTTTTTCCAAAACGTGCATGCTTATCTTTACAATTTATTTCTTCTTTATGTATTCTATGACTGTACTCCTGGGGCTATAGTCTTTCTACCTCAGCTACTCCTCTCAAATTCTAGACCAAACTTCTTATTAGCTGTCCAATTAAAATTAAAACTCAAGCCCAAATATGTGCAGTCAATATTCTTCTCAACGACCAAGTGTGTTTGCAGCAGTGCCATTCTAATATTTAACGTGGTCATACTTTTACCTTCTTCTTGAAAAATTTCTCAGAGCCAATATAAGACTATTATTTAATGATTCTTCCTTGATTGTTCACTCCAAGGACAAGGATTAGGTTGGGATTAGGCTGCAAGAGTTTAACATAAATCCCCAGTTTACTGATGTTTGTATGAACCAGAAACTTAACACTACCTTGAAAGCCAGAATCTGCAGAAAAAGTTTTCAGATAGCCTAGAAAATAATGACAAAATGATGAAATAGAAATGTGTAATGAGTGGCTTTCTTCTTTTGCTAATTTGAATATTAAAGTTTTTCAAACCTTTTGAAATACTTTTATTGAAGAATAACATGCATTGAGAGACGTGCACAAATCAGAGGTATACAGCTCCATAAATTATCAAGAAATGAACACATCCATATAACATCATACAAGTCAATAGATAGAATATTAATTACACTTCCAGAAATACCCTCCTGTCCTCATCCAAACATTAACTTCATTCTCTTCCCCAGGTGTAACTACTGTTTTGATTTCTCACATCATAGTTTGCTTTTATGTATTTTTGAAGTTTATACAAATAGAATCATACACTATGATTTTTATTGTCTGGCTTCTTTTCCTCAAAATTATGTTTATGAGATTCATCCATATTCTTATGTTTAGTTAGAATTTATTTATTTTCCTGGGTGTATAGTATCCTATTGTATTAATTCTCATGAATTTACTTGTGCATTCAATTGTTAATGGAATTTGGGGTTGTTTCCAGAATTTGGTTACTATGGATAATGTTATGGACCATGTATTTTTTGGCACATCTGTGTAAACATCCTTGCTGAGTATACACGTAGGAATGTAATTGCTGGATTGTACGGTGTATATCATATTGTGTGCTGGTATATAAATTTAATTGTAGTAAATTCTGCCAGACAATTTTTGAAAGTAGTTAGACCAATGCCCTCTTGCTATGTATGAGAATTCCACTTGACCCATATCCTTGTCAATACTTACTATTTAACGGTCTTTTTAATTTTGGCAATTCAGGTAGTGTGTAGTGACACTGATATTTTATTATACTTTTATAGCTTTTTTTTTTTTTTGTGAGGAAGATCAGCCCTGAGCAAACATCCGATGCCAATCCTCCTCTTTTTGCTGAGGAAAATTGGCCCTGAGCTAACATCCACCCTGATCTTCCTCTACTTTGTATGGGACGCCACTCCAGCATGGCTTGACATGCGGTGCATCGTTGTGCGCCCTGGATCCGAACCTGCGAACCCTCGGGTTGCCGCAGCAGAGCACACGTACTTAACCGCTGCGCCACCGGGCAGGCCCATAGTTTTATAGTTTTGATTTGCATTTTACTTATGATTAATGAGGTTGAGCATTTTACAAATGTTTTATTTGGATATATCTCTTTTGAGAAGTGACTGATCAAATATTCTTTCTACCGTTGTTTACCATTTTCAAATCATCTGTAGAAATCTTTACATATTCTGAAAACAAGAACTATGTCAGCGATTATTGCCGGCAATTCATTTTCCCCCTCTGTGGCTTGCTTTTTCACTCTGCTCATGGTATATTTTGAAAACTGAAAGTTCCTAATTTCACTAAGTTCCTAAATTCACTTTATCAACCTTTCCCCTTACAGTCAATGTTGTTCTTTAAATTTCATTTCCTAAGTGTTTATTGCTGATATATAGCAATAAAATCTAGTATTGTGTTTTGACTGTAGATTAAAAAATTTAGCAAGATTTATTTCTAATTCCCTGTCAGTTGTTTCAATTTCTATTAGTTAGTTTAGTAAATTAATCACTCCTATTTTAAAATCCATGCCTGAGAACAGATTACCTGTTCTCAGTATTTTCTATTGTCTCTATCAGTTTTCAGTTACGTCTTTTCTCCTTGTGTGCTTGGTTATTTTGATAATCTCTGCGTGATGGTCTCTTCCTCTAGAAAGATTTCAGCTTCTGAAAGTAAAGTAGGAAAAGGCGCAAGTAGCTTCAGTTAATCATATCAGGAATTGAGATCATTCAAAGCTGGGCTTTGATCTCTGTGAGTGTTGCTGTATTTCTGGTTCATCCTTACTTTTCGAGACTGGCTATTCTAAGACTCAACCCAGACGTGAGCTTTCACCGGGCTTTCCTCCGTGATAAACCTTGAATTCTAATTTTTTTTTTCTTCCAGTTTTGTGAGATTCTTAAAAGCTCTGCTCAGTTCTCTTTAGGAATCAGCAATAACTCAATTGGAAAAGCAGACCTAAATGTGCTTCTTTTTCAGACTCTGGCCCCACAAACACTCACTGTATTGACAGCTCCCCCAGCTCCTTCAAACAATTTTTAATACAAATTCTGTGAAACATTTCTTGTCCTTCTTTGTGACAGAGTTGGTGTGAACCACATCATCAGCAATTGTGAAAATGTAACCTCTTAAAGTCCTGAAGTTCTTGTTGGGATTTGAAAGAATCTATTAAATAATACCTTAGTTTTGACTCAAAGATTGAAAGTAATTGAGAGATACAAGGGTCAGGAAGATGGAAATCACACATCAGCCTTTTTGCTGAATAAAACTGGTTTGAAGATTTTGGCTTACATGAGCGGCAACAATGTGGTTCCAAATAACAACCCTAGAACTCTGTCTATTTGACACTCAGTGATGGGGAGACAAAGAAATAGAATGATTTCAGGGAATGTCTTCAGCTCACAACTGCCTTCACCTTTGCAGAGGCAAAATCTGTACATTTAAGCTTATTTGGTGTCTGAAACCAGAGAAAATCACGTCTTTTGTTTATTCAGCTGTAGCTTTTCTCCCTCACTTCCCCCTCAAAGTGGTACTGAATTAGACATGTACAGGTATTTAGCACAAACACTGTTTCTGTTCCTCCCCCAAAAGAATGTCAGTAGCAGAGAAAATCATGTCTACTACTAAGAGAGCATATCTTTTACATGCCAAAAACATATTTTTATTGTCCTAAATGAGGAAAAGATTCAATATACTTGTTATTAAAATGTATTCAGGATGCATAGCTGATGGTCATCCACTCTGACAAAAATCACAATTTGTGGCAGATTGTCTTCAACCTCAACAACTGGTCAACTCATGGGCTCCTCTCCAGCACACTTTGCAACCAGATTACTTTGTTTAGTATGACTAGGATGTTCTGTAACTTCAAATTAGGCATTCGAGTATGCTGTACAACTTCTTGTTTGTTTGTTTACTACCCTGCTGGCCTTATTGAATACTTGTTTCCACGAGTCTTCATTCAAATATTTGCTCCTGTCTTGGAGCTAACCCAGAACTGATTCCTGAGAGAAACTCTGGACCTGCTAACTTCATGCTGACCCACAGGAAAATGCATGATAACTATCTTTTTGGCACAAAGTTCTTATCCATCAGTTTTTATGAGTCTGTTGTCCCTGCCCTTCACCCAGTTGATTTCCAAAGCATATGGGTCTATATTACATCAATAAAATAGAAGACTATTCAGACTCCACGTTCCTGACAGGCAATATCACCTTGAACTCTTTGCTGCCATCACACATCAAAACATGGGTCATGGGAAATAATAATCATAAAAACTTATACGCAAGTCATTGATCTGACTGAAGATTTGCTTTACATTTTTGGCGTAAGTAAAGCCTGAGTGAGACAATGTGAAATAGCCAATAAGAATGTGGGCTCTGGAGCTGAACCCCTTGTGATAGCAACGTAGTTAAATCATTTACACGTTGTGTGAAGAAGTCACTTAACTTCTCTGTACATGTGTTTCATCTCTTGTAAAATCACCATAGGGTTGTTTTAAGGAGTAAATTAATTAGTACATATGAAACACTTCAAATAATTCCCTCACATAAGAAGTTCCATAAATTTGGCTGCTCTTATTTTGATTTTTACACTTAAATTCTTATGTTAGCTAGTTTTAGAACTCTTATGTTGATTGCAATTTCCATCAGTGCAGACCTCTTGTGTGTTCACTGCTATACCCCTTCACATCTTTCATATAATAGATGTTCGATAAATATTTGTTGAATAGATGAATTTTGCATGGGTCCCAGATTTGCCATTTGATATGTCAGCTATCAGCCTTCTTTGAGTGATATATGCAAGAGTTATAAAAAATGTGATATTACATTTACTTGGGGCACTCTGTCGAGAGAAATGTTTGTAAAATTACACAACATTCACCTTATGAGAGTTCATGGGAAAAACCTCTAATAGATCTCAATTATAGGAAGATTTTATACTTCTTAAGGAGAACATGAGTTAGCTACTGGGGACGCAGAAATACAGAAATGAACAACACAATTTCTGGCCTTAGGAGCTCCTAGTGTGGTGAATATTGAGGCAATCTATTTAGGGATAGAAAATATATTCTGAATTTGGATATGGAAAGAAAGCTGTAAATTTAGGGCACTAATACTGGTAGATGGAAGACTATAAGGAGACAAAGAGAAAAGTTAAATTTAACACGTATAAACACAAACACACACACATACACAATCACGCTTGTAATTCTAATTACATTCTAATTCATCTCTCAGAAAAAAAAAGAGAAGTTTTATAACTACCTTTTGCAGTAATACTGGATTATACTTGCTATAAAATCTAGCATCTGCCAAATTCAGATCTGTGATTAATGCTAATGCCAATTGCACATTGTCGGCATACAGTGCACCTGCACACACATTTCCAATGACAAGCACCATATATTACCTTCAAATCAGCAAGGATTGTTTCCAAACTTGGAACTGATTTAACATATATTAACTCCCAGTGTAAGTATGTGTTGCAAGCTAATGCCAAAACGTCTTGAAAGGCCACATTTTAAAAACAATACAGGAAACAAATTGCACTTAAAAAAAAAGCACAAGTTCTGTTGCTGAAGCCTTGCATAAGATTTGCTGGGTTCTATGATCATAAGGCTCCCGGATGGGTTATATATTGTTTTTCCGTAACCACTGACTTTTTGATTTTCAGTTTGAGAGAGGATAGAGAGAAATACACATTCATAAAATTATTAAAAGAATAATTCCTGGCCTGCTAAAATATTGATATAAAGGGTGAAAACATTATACCTTAGCTAATATTTGTGTAATACCTGCACTTTTCTAAAAATGTGTCTTATAAACTTTACATCATTTTGTACAACATTAAAGTTGTTCTTATCTTCCCCTTCTTACAAATGAGTAAACAGAGGGTCTGTATAGCTAATAAATATCAACTGAGTGATTGGACCCTGGTCATTGGTCTTCGTTGTACCCCATATTCCATTGAATGGGCTCCAAAGAATGTTATCAATTATACATTTTCACTAGGGCATTACAGATTGCTCTTTCTCTGACTACATGAGTTATCACATGCAAGGCGCATAATGAGCACCTCGCGATCATTTGCTGCTGTTGAACTATTATTATTGGTGCTGGTGTTGAGGTTGTTATTATCATTGTTCTGAGATAAGTGGGCATGCACCAACGGCACAAGACTTTCTTATCTTGAATGTCGATAAAGAAACTAAATAAATATAAATGAACAGGCATTTAAGGAAGAGGCTAATCACAACAGAGTTTGAGAACATCTGGTCACCTAAGATCAGTACAAATTTTCTCAGTTAACAATAAGTCCAATGTATACAAAACTTGACCAAGATAGCTATCTGATAAAAAGCAGTTGTGTAAAGTGAATTTGTCACTGATGTCTGCTCTCAAAGAGAAAATCAATAAAATAAGAATAACTCCAACCAGTTATTTAATTAAATAGTTTATATCCATGAATCTCCTTTCTGTTTACAAGATGTAGTTGCATGCAGTAACCTGGTTAGACCTAGGAAAAAGAGAACTCCCCTTAAGATCCCATTCTTTAATGCAAGGTCAACATACTAAAGCCTATGGGACAAATTCAGCCTGCTGCGGTCCACACCAGGCCATATCCATTTCATTTGTCTATATACTGTCTGTGGCTGCTTTGTACTACAATGTCAGCTTTGAATAGTTGCAATAGAGACCAGATGGCCCACAAAACCAAAAATATTTACTATCTGATCCTTTACAGAAAAAGTTTGCTGATTTTTGATTTAGATGCTCACTTACATCACAAAAACGTGCACACACATGTACATACACACAGAAAGAAAAATTATGTATATGTATATATAGCCAGCCTTCGTGGTGTAGTGGTTAAGGTTTGGTGCTCTCACCACTGCGGCCTGGGTTCTTTTCTCAGTCAGGGAACGACATCACCCACAGGGTCACTCATGGTGCATAGATTTCAGTGGAGCTTTCAGTCTAAGACAGACTAGAAAGAAGGATCTGGTGACACACTTCTGAAGAACTGGCCATGAAAACCCTATGAATAGCAGAACAGCTTTGTCTGATACAGCCCTGGAAGCTGAAAGGATGGCTCAAAAAGCCCGGGCAGGGTTCTGCTCCTCTGTACAAGCGTTGCTAGCAGTCAGAATCAATCCCACAGCACTAACCAAAAATATTAATGTATTATGTAGGCACCTCAGTAACCTGGAATCCGGCTCTCAAGACCAGCCTAGAGGGACCTATAACTCTAAACATCCAAACATTCACTCTGGCAATTAACACTGTTCAAGCCCCAGGGAAATTCTCTGTACATCCGTAGCCTTTTGGAATTTGCACATAGTAGCCACATATTGCAACTGAGGAATGTACTGTGATTTTAAGTATTTCATATTACTCTTACATTTATATATTTACTGGTCTATAAATAACATGGATGAAGGATGATATTGATTCTTTAATTTGGCAACCAGATACACATTAAATGGTAGAATTGAGAAATTTTATTTTTAAAAAATATTCAATAGAAATGAAGTTAAAAATAAAGCAATACTAACTTTATTAGAATAAACGTGATATAAAAATGATATTCATTATTAAAATTTGCATTTCAGCTTTTAGTTTTCTTGGTCAGTTTGCATATTTAAAAAGTATTGTTTGACAATAGATACAAAATAATTCTAATGTTTATATTTTGTATTTATTGAAATTTACATTTCAGATGAAAATTTATTAACTTTTACTAACCTTTGAATAAATTTAAATTTTATTTTTAGTCAGCTAGAAAATTGCTGTCAAAATAAAAAATATGTAACAATCTTGACTATACAACATGATATTACTGAAAGAAAAGGTAATTAAACTAAATTATAAAATAAATATTTAACAATTTATTGATTATATCTGTCTCTATTTAATCAAATCATCCAAACATGTTTCTGTCAATACAACACCCAGACATGCACGATAGCAATTAAATTTTGTCTTCTTTGATATTTTTGGACTTCTGTTGACTTCCAATGATATAGAAACCATACATATGTTTTTCTTTTGAAAGGATATTTGTCATTATAGGGCACATAACATATGTGTTTATTAGCTTGATTTATGATGCTTAACCCTTTGAATATGTGGTAAGTGGGCAAAGGCCTGTTTGCATGAATGGACTGAAACCCAGGTCAGAATATCAGTAGCTCCATGTGTTCCTGGCTATTTAGGCTCATATTATTAATCTAACTTTTCTGTGCCCAATTTTCTTATCTGTGCAATTGAGCAGCATCAGCCACATCTAAGATTTCTGTGATGATTATATAAGTCATTGTATGTAAAAGTGTCCAGCACAATACTTGGCTTATGCTAGTCTCTTCCCCTAAACATATTGTCTCACTTGAACCTGAAAATAATAAGATTGATTTTATTAAATTCTATCTATATTCCTCTGTAACAGATGATGAAACTGAGGTTCAGAGAAGATGATATGTACTGGACATCACAAGTTTGTGAATGGAGGATATGGGGTCATCATGCATGACATAACAGAATAATGAACATAACGGATATGTGGTCTCTGGGGTCAGAGATTCAGTTTTAAATCCCATCTTGACCACTTACTGGCTGTGTGACCTTGAACAACTGTCAATTGGGGTTGGGAGTAGCTATATCTAAAATTTGTGAGAATTAAATAAAGTCGCATAAAATATCACATAGTTGTACATGATTTGTATGGGGTTTCCAACCTTATGTGTCTAAATTTGCTTTTACTGCATTTAAAACATACTTTTTAGCAGTAGAAATGTTTCTTTCAAGTAAAATTTCATGTGGAACCCCAATATTATTAATACATAACACATAAAGAATAGCTTTGCGTGAATTAGAGCAAAGAACCCCTGTGCATTGGAATGTCACTTTTCTCCCTTACTCTCCATGACTGTGGCAGATCCTGAGGCACTTCCTCTGAACTTTTGGGCCCCAGGACACAAGGTTTGAAATAAATGCCCTAAAACCATCTTACTTCTTACATCACTGCATATATCTACATAAGAAATCCTCTGCATCTGGCTTTTTCCACGAAGCAGTTCTGACAGCCCAAATGGAGAAGAATTTTCCATCTGCCTCTGTTGGCTGACGTTGCTGTTTCCGAGCATCATGAAAATGTCTCCCCCCGATGCCTCCCACTTATCTTTGCTCTCCCCATCTTGTTCCAAGGCTGGGCCAGTAGAGCATCAGGCATCACCATGACCTTGACTTACCTTGACTCAATCTCTTGTTCACGTAAAAACATTTTGAGACTCTTCACACGTCAGACTGATGGCCAGATGTATGACACTAGTTTAAATGCCATCTGGAATTACTTGTGTTTGCTAACACTAGGGTCGCATTTTACACACCTGCCATTTTCTTTTAGCTTTTCAGACAAGCCTAGATTTTGCCAATTCTGGCATTTTGCAGTAACAATGTATTTCTCTGACAGTCCCACTGAAAGCAAGTGGAGCTTAGCACCTTTCAGCACTGATATTGCCTTTGGCTCTCACACAGATATCTGTCATTGTAGCTTCTATTTTGGGGGTTCAGGAATGCATAAGGCTTGGACGACTGCACTATGCCAGTCATTAACGTAAATCACATCATGTCACTCTGCTGCTTACCACTCCCCAACGGTTTCCTGTCATACTCAAAACTCTTCATCCTGCCTTTAAAAACCTCCATGAGCTGATCCCTCCATACTCCTACAATATCTTATAACGTGGTTCTCCTCTGTCACTCTGCTCCATCCACAATGACCCACTTTCTGTTCTGTTTCCACCGAGAGCTTGTTCTGCAGCAAAGACTTTGGACTAACCTTTTCCTGTCTAATGTTTCTCTTCCTGACTTCACATGGCTGTTCCTTCAAGTCATTCAAATTTCTGTTTAATTATCACCTCCCTGAAGAGATCTTTTCTGACTACCTAATCTAAATTAGCTACTGAGAAACTCTCTGTCACATAATGCTATAATAATTCTCTGCAAGCATCTAGCTGTATTCTTTAATTTAAAAAAATATTAAATTTGGGGTTTTTTGTGTGTGTTTGTCTCTCATTTTGCCATGCAAATTCTACAGTGAACATCTACGTTTTGTTCACCACTGAATCTCTAGCATGTGAAACAGAGCCTGACACAGAGTGGGTATTCAATAAAGTTTTGTTTAATTATTGTTTACTTAACTGCATAGCCTCTCAACTCTTTTATAATCTTATTTCCATAAATGTAAATCTTTTACTTTAATATTAAATTGGACAAAGAGGTACAATGCTATGTGGGTTCACCCAGTTTCACTTGATATTCTTTCTATATGGCCACACAAAATGAACTATACTGATCAGCCCTTTGTAGGTAGGCAGAGTTACCATGCTTTCACTCATTAACTCATTAATTAATTATTTCACCAAACAAATATTAAGCATCTCCTATTTGCCAGTCACTGTGGTTAATATTGAAGGTATATGCATGATTGTGGCTTTCATAGTATAAGGGTCAGACATTTAGTTAACAAAAATCTAATGACACACTGTGACATAATAGAGATATATATATATAAGTTCTATAGAAGTACAGACGGGGAGTCATCTAACTTCTTCTGGAATGTCAAGGAAAGCTTCCTGGATGAGGTGATATTTGAAGTGAATCACAAAGGTAATGAAAAGCGGTTTCTTAGGTATCAGGGAGAGGGAATATTTCCAGAGGAGGAAACAGACTTTGAATAGAGCAGTGTGCTGTAAGAAATGGACTTAGATTGTAATAATGAAAAACGAATAGATTTTAGAAACATTTAGAAGGCTAATTAACTGGAATTTAAAAAAGTAGGTAAGACACAGGGAGCTATGAAGAATGACTCTTGGCTTTCTGCTCTGATAGAGCTATGTTCTGAGATAGGAAAACACTAGAGGATGAGCGTGTTTGGGGGGCCACGCTAAGTTCAGTTATAGACATGCTGACTTTGAGGTGTCGTTCAGTTATCCAAGTGGATAATTCAAGTAAAATTTGGTTGTATAGAGTTCAGATAAAAAGTCTGGAAAAATGATGTATATTTGGAAATCATCACAACAAAAATATGCAAATTAAAACATGTAGGGTGAGAAAATTTCTAAGAAAAGACTATAGCATGAGAAGTGGATCTAGGATCAGCACTAAGGAAGTTCCTCACCTAATATGGAAGGAAGGAGAACGAACCAGTAAAGAAGACTAAGGAGAAATTATATAGGAGGGAAACCATGTGGTTTCAAAGCCAGAGAAAAACAGAGTTCATGAAGGATTGTCCATCACATGTTCAAAATTACCAAGAGCCTAAGTTAAGTGGGAAGCAATGAGGGTCCTTTGGTGGGCAGCATGGGGGTTATTATGAGCTTTGACAATGGAGGTGGAGCAGAGAAGGTAGAAGCCATGTTTGATTGAAAGGAGATGTGAAAAGGGAAACCTGGAGACAGAAATTATGGAGTGTGGATGACTTTATAAGAGATTCAGAGACAAGGAGAGAGTTGAGACAAAATGGACCCGTGGCAGAAATGACCCAAGATAACCATGTCATGACTCCTTTTTCCTCTGGGCTTTGCTTTGCACCCATTTGGCTTTGAAAGGGCATGAGCAGTTCCCAATTAGAATTGATCTCCAGAACTCCTCTTGTCACTTATCCAACCAGCTTTTTAGAAGTGAGTCAGAGAAGTCAGAAGACCTCTTTGATCTCCTTCATTCCTTCCAACTTAAAGCTCCACGCTAGTCCAGAAGCTCTACCATGTTCCCAAGGGTTTCATTTTGTTCTTAATCAATTCGGGGACAATCCTTCTCAATAAGGCCGTTGTGAAATGCAAGAATCTTGAACTTTCCCTGGGAAATCAGATTTTGTGACCAATACATGTCAGGCATCTCTAAATCTCAGAAGTCAGTGAATTGAAAAGTAGTAATATTTTATTCCATTCCCTAAAAAAAAGTCATGGTTTTGCAAGCAGCCAAGACCAGGTATCAAGGACTTTGACCCTATAAAGAAAGCTTCTGAGTAAAAACTAGAGAAAAAATTTTCCTCAAAATACCAGTAAGTGTCCATTAAGCAGTTGTAGACAGACATTTAATACTCCATATTTTTATGTCTGATTCTGCCACTTTCTCATGGAGAGATTTTAAACAAATTGCTCTCATCTGGGACCTCATTTTCTTCATCTGTAAAGGAAAGGATGTTATCCTAAATTGTTTTTTCAACTGTAAAGTTTTGCAATGTATTACTTGTACAATTTACAGTTAGAAAAGATGCAAAGGCTTTATTAAATGTATTCAATTGTGTTGCTTAGTAAAATGGAGTTGTCAGACTAAAGAGGATTACAGGGTTGTGTTAAGGACAGTCCCCAAGGAAACTATGAAAAAGTTAAACAGACAGCTACTTGTGTCACTAATGCAGTAGCAGTGCTTTGCTCTGATTCTGAAATGGAAGGAAGCCATGATTATCCAAAAAAGAAAAGGAGAAAAAAAACTCCCTCCTGAAGGCAGCTATTCTGGGAACCTAGTGAGCTGCACACCAGGCATCGTCCTGACCCACCAATCATGAGATGACTTCAAAGAAGGCAGGTCAGTTACCACCCACCTAACTGCAGTCTCTGAGGAAGGCGGGAGCTGATGTGAGGAGAATGCACTAATGAATGTAATCTGTCTCGACTTTATAGGAGGCTGAAATGATCACTTCCTGGAAGGGAAGGTTACGTAATAGTAGATCACTTCCTGGAAGGGAAGGTTACGTAACAGTAGAGTGGCATTGACTGTTCTAGAGGAGAGACAGCTCTTCCAACTTGCCAGTGGAGTTGGGTGATGCTGATCAAAAATGATATGTATTAATGAAACAAATAATTCCAGTATTGACTCCTGATTTTTAACTAAAAAAAAAGCCACTGCTTTATTATTAGTGTTTGATTTGTCATAGCAACACAAAGAACACAGCATGACACCAGCCATAGAGAAAAGAGGATGAGTCTATCATAGAGATTCAGAGCAAGCCAGTTTGGGTTCAAAGGGAGCCTCCATCTCTAAAACAGTGGGAGACCTGAGCAACTTACTAGCCCTCTAAGCATCGGTTTCCTCATCGGCAAAAGGGACCGTGATAGTAACTAACTCACCAGTTGTTTTAAGAATTAAGAGTGAATGTAAAGAAATTATATTGTACCTAACATATAGTCTTATATCAGCTATTATTATTATTGCTGCATTTAGAATACCTGCCAAAATCTACATTTACTTCTAAAATGCACATTTTTAAAGAACTGTATGATTTGTAAATAATGAAATTGTGTTAACATCCATATAACACACACTGACCCTCCAAGCCTGAGAGGTAATATTGGCTTTAACAACAGAAATCCTATAGAAGAAGAAGACACTGAGACAAATGTTCCCTTTTATTTTCAACTGACCAGGAGAAAGAATATCATATCCTAGGAAAATATATAGTCCCTCCATGGCAGCAAGTCTGTCCATGTGGTAGAAATGAACTCACTAATCCATCACATCACAATAACATCCACGTTTTTTTTTTTTTTATAATTTTATTTATTTTTTCCCCCAAAGCCCCAGTAGATAGTTGTATGTCATAGTTGCACATCCTTCTAGTTGCTATATGTGGCACGTGGCCTCAGCATGGCCGGAGAAGCGGTGCGTCTGTGCACGCCCGGGATCCGAACCAAGGCAGCCAGCAGCGGAGCGTGAGCACTTAACCGCTAAACCACGGGGCGGCCCAACATCCACAGTTTTGATCCAACTAATTGGCTCTACTCCGGCTCAATGCTCACTAAAAAAACTTTCTGATTATAATTTTATTTCTGGTATGGATTTATCAACAGAGAACAAATGCATTGATCTGTAAACAGTATTTCATAATTCACTTGATATATTTCTCAATATAAATTAGCGAATTGGTATTCTGGTTTATATACAAGCTCCTTGTGTAAGAAATTAGAATGAGTTATTCCTCTGAAGCCCATTCATTTTCAGGCGTACTACTGACTTTTTTTAACCTACAAGGCTGACAACTATTCCCTGGAAATCAAGGACATTTCGAAATTACCAGCGTCATTGACAGATCTCTCTGACGACTAGCCAGACCTCACCAGGCAATGTCCTTCTGTAAGAGTCCTTTCAAATTTGAAGAAAGTTTCCAGTCATAATGTGAAGTAAATAAAAGCTAATGTAGGCATTTGGCAGCCTCAGTGAAGCTCACTTTCAGGATTCTGAATACAGGCATTCTTGAAAACAAATGTCATGACTTAATAGAACTCATTTCTTCACACACCTCCACTCTTCTGACAGCTTTTCTTTTCTCTTGCTCTATCCTTAGAGTTGAGTTCCCAAACAGAGAAATGGAACCACAGAACCATGATGGCTTGACCTGGCATGTACCATAATGATGAGGCCAGATCCCAGCTGTCCCACTCTGATCCATTCCCTCTTGGGCCTGTAACAGGCAGAATCGATGTCAAGACCGAGAATGCCTGCAGATCTGGCTTCCCCCTATCTTCCTTCCAGTACTATTTTAAAGCATATTTCACTCTTCTCTGAATTTCCCAACTGAAAAATATCAGGACAAAGAGGAATTTCCAAATGAGATCGCGTGACACCAAGCTCATTCTAAACTGGTCCTTGGGCTTCTGAGGGAGCATACTCTTTTATTTCTGTAGTTTGTGTTTGTGTCTGTGTGTGTGTGCGCTAGTGTGGAGGATTTACATACGAGTTTTAGAGGGTATGATTAACTATTTCTCTTTAACTCACACAAATACTATTCCTTTAACAACTATTTTAATACTATCATTTTCTGTGTCTTCATTTTTTCATTTATAAAATGACAATGACAAGAGTAATATCTGCCTAGGTTTGTTAGGAGTATTAAGTCACATAATACATCTTAAGTACTTCATGTAGTGCTCCGCACGTTGGCGCACCCCCTACACGCCTGTTTAGCAGTTTATGTTAAAACATTTAGGTGCCATTTGTTATTTCTTTACATTATGACATGGTGTTTGACACTTATGGTCACTCCTTGTCACTCCCTACTCTTTTTCCTTAATTTACCACATTATTTTTATGGCACTTATCATCTAAGGTGCTTTACTACTTTTAACTTCGTACTTTCACTCCCTACCCACTGGATTATAGAAACCACCAAGGTGGAGCCCTGGGTCTTCTTTGTTCATGGCTTTAGTCCTGGTGCCTAGAACAGATCCTGACCCATTACGTGTGACCGGTAACTGTTAGTTGGATGAATGACAGAAGAGTAACTCCGTGAGGCAGGCAGAGCAGGGCTTATCCCGTTCATTTTGCAGCAGAGGAAGGTGAATCCCTACGCGGTTTTATCATTTACACAAAACCACACAGCTAGAAATTCCCTGACCCACGGGTAGAAACCAGGGGATTTATTTGAGCAAAGACTCAGAAGGAGGAAATCATCTTGGATCATCAGTCAGATTCTGAGGTTGGTGAGAATCTAGAGTGAAACTGACAAAGAAGAGAGAAGCAACTTAGTGGGAGAAAATTCATTTGCAAGATTGAGGCTAGGACAGGTTATGGTGAATCTTGAATTTCAGGCTGGAAGGCTTGAAATGTATCAAAGAGGAAACGGGAGCCATTAAATGTTTCAGAAGATGTAAATGGCATAGTCAGGTCACGGTTTATGATTTCTGTATTAAACTTATTTTATTTATCCTCTGCCATTGTGCTTATAACTTAATATGCTTTGGGGGAAGAAGTTTAGGGTTTATACAAATAGATAGTATGTAATGTATACCATCTAACAACTCTGACTCTCCTCCACTACAGGACCCTGAAAAGGATGTGTGCCTGACATGTGACCTGGGCACAGCAAGTCCTGTATCCTTCCAGTAGCTGACTGTGAGATCCTTAGGCAGTTGATATTTCTGGCCACTGTTAAGACTTTTATTTAAAAACCCTAAACTCCTTACTGATGAATGTAGTGTAATTTATGATCTGGCTGCTGCCTCCTTCTGTACGCTTGTCTATCACTACACCAGCCTCTTGCACACATGAACACATGTCCTCTGTGCCCATCAGTGTGAATTCATGACAATTTCTGAGATACCCGAGCTCTCTATTACCTCCCTGCCTTCTTCCCTGCTTCTGTGGAGCCCAGAACATACAATATGTAGCATAGTGGCTAAACCACAGAAAGTGCTGAAAAAATTAGATATTACATTGTATTACATTTTATCATACACTTTTAATTATATATTATCATTAAGATATTATATAAATATTCATATTCATAATATTATTGTTCTGCCACACAATTCTTGGCAAATTGACCAAGGTGGTTCCCTGACTCTACCTTGCATAGATTTCAACTACATTACCTGGAATATTTTATTATTCATTTTTCTATATGTGCTTATCACCCACAATGTTCTTTTCCTGGGCACTGGGCTCTATCTTTTTCATTTCTGTGTCTCCAGTTTCTACCAGCACTTGGCACATAGTCAGTGCTCAGTTACATTTATAAACTTAAGGGCTAAGTATATTCCCCATTATAGACAAAGGCAAAACCAAAAGGACCTTCTATCTTTGGAAATGTCCAGAAGTTTTCTTTGTCAGGCTTTCAAACCATGAAGTTTTCTTTAGCTTTTGTAACATATTTCATTATAATTCATTTGAGGGGCTTATTAAAATCTATCCCTGAAATACTCTTACTTTTTGAAAAAAGCAGAGCCAGTTCTGACGCTTTAAACATTCTATGCAGGGGTGGTCATCAGCCTTCAGCCTTCTGGCCTTGTGGCCAACTGATAACTTTTCGCCTCTTTCAGAGCTTGGCTGGATGTATTCAGTCCTGGGGAGGATGCATATTCTTCAGAAAAATTAAAATAACTCTTTAAATCATTCTTGGGATTTGTGTAATTGCCTCTTCTGTGTTGCTCATTAAATCAAGCCTCTTGAAATTGCTTTCTCAATGTTCATCAGAAACCTCTGTATTGTTAGTGTCAACTGCATCCCACCTCAAGAGCTGAGCCATGCATCTGAGCTACCTCACATATCTGAGGTACCTCATTTCAATTGCCAGAGTCAGCCCCAACTCAGGACTTCTGGGAAAGAGCAACATTCACCATCCCCTCTCCAATAAATTCCTAGGTCATGTAATGTAAGGTTATGAGAAGTCATTCAATTGCCTGGAAAAATGCACACACACACACAAACATACACACACACACACACACACTTTGCTGTTTTTTACTGAAAAACCTGTTGGAACACATTCTTCCTTCTCATGTCTTCCTCTTCTTCCTACTCCTTCCATGTGACCCTTTGGTAGGACATGTCTCCTTTATGGTACACCTAATCTAATCTTAACAGAAAATAGAAAGCAGATTTTGGCTATTCATCAATCGCACCGTTCTGATAAGTAGATCTGGCCAAAGATGGAAAGTCACCTCTGCAGTAAGTCTTTTCCCAGTGGCCTCAACTCTTCTACTTCATTTCAGGTATAATTCAATTGCCCTCTGATCATTCTTCTGATATTTCACCAATTCTATTGGACGAACTATTGGTGGAGGTGAGAGAATAAACTAGGATGTATTGAGTATTAGCTAATTTCCAGACCAGGTACTGGGTGTATGTATTCAAATAAGCATACATAATATCATTTAACTGTCATAATGAGACTTTTGAAGTAATATTGTTATCATCTCCGTATTTCATGTAGGAAAATGGGGCTCAGAGAGATTAAGAGATTTCCCCAAGCCTAAGGACTGACAGTTAGTAAATGATAGAACTAAAGTACAAGTCCTGAGCTGTATGACTCAGTAACCAGTGGTCTTCCACTGTATGCTTTTCTCCATCCTATTCATGACTCATTTATGCCTTTAGCTTCTGCAATGAACAGTACGTGGTGTGTTCTCATTAAATATTTGCTTACTGAATTAAACTATACTGATGACAACTAGCATGAGGGTGACAAATTGTATATTGTAGTTCTAGACTGAGAGTTTTCCTAAGACTTGTGACTTTCAGCACTAAAAGCAGGAATGTCCCAGGGTCGAGCTGGTTACATAAGTAGCATTGACATAGGTAGAATATGATATACAGCGTCACTCAAAACACATTTATATGCATTATAATTCTATCAGTGTCCTATTTCTCAATGGGTGTGAGAAAAGTAATGGAACATAGTAGATTAGTGGATGTCAAGCGCTTGCTTTAAAAGCAAAAAGTTCTGTTAGAGTAATAACAACTTAGAAAATTGTCCTGCTTTCTATGAATTAGAATTCTGTTAAAAAATATGATAAAATACATCTATCTATTGACCTACCTACTAGGCATATATAAAATATAAATACATATTTATTTTCAAACACTGTTCTGATAATCATAATTGATGGTATAAGCAGAAATAATCTGTACTTCCAGGAGAACAAACTAATTACAAGCTCCTCAAAATCATTGTGTAACTTTGGACAAGAATTAACTACTCTGAGCTGATGATGGCAATGCATGTAGAGCTTGTTGCATTTATAAAAGCACTTTCATATATAATACTGTATCGGTTCCCCAAAACCAGTATATCCTTAACCCATAACTCATTTAGCTTTTTATATATACTAGAAGTTTTTACAAAGAACACCCCAATTTGCTGATAAAGAAAGCGGAAATATAGAGATTAATTGATTTCACCAAGATCGCTTGTACTTTAAGCGGCAGGGCCAGGATGAACAGCAGGTGTCTGTTCTTTCTATAGTGCCAAGCTTACTCTAACTAATGGAAAAGTGAGAATGGAGCTGATGTTCTGTTCTCTGCAGCTTATTCCATATCAATTGACCATTGTCCTCTTACATTTTCAGGCCTTGAATCTGTGATGATATTCTCCATGTAGGTGGCAACACCAACACTCTCCAATGTCAACTAGTCCCACAGCATTGCCTAGAAATTCTTTTGTGTTTCCCTTGTCTTCTATTTCAATTTCTCCATGGTATCTAATTCAACATTTTTTCACTTTGTTCAAGCTTTTTATCCTACAAACAACCCCTTCATTCTTAGCAGGTGACCTAACCTCAAAATCCACAGAGGTAGGAGAAATTATTGGATGATAATCCTGTCGACCTCTTGCCAAGGAGATGGAGGGATTATTTCTTCTTATTGGAGCCATCCCTCTAGTTTTCACCCCATGTCCTCCTTTCAGGGAAGCTGATTCATTACTATCCCTTTCAGTTCTGTATCTTCACACTCTCACTTTATCCTAGTTCTTTTCCTTCTGTAATTAACTCACGCTATTTGCTCCCATTTTTTAAGTGACCAAAAGAAACAAACCAAGAAGCCATCAACAACATCAGCTATAACAACAAGGACAACACATTCTTGCTGTAGGAATACACCATGCAGATTTACTGCACACATGAACTTGTGCAAAATGATACATGAACATTGTATCCATTGTAGCCCTGTTGGCCATAGAAAAAGATCGGGAGCAAGTTAAGAGTCCTTCAATAGAGGATTGGTTAAATAATTCATGGTACAATGAGATAACATGAGGCTGTGAAAAAGAACAAGGAAGCTCTTTATGAGCTAACATTGGAAAGACTCTCAAGATATAATGTAAAGTGAAAAAGGCAAGGAAAAGAATTGTATAAATAATGATATAACTTCTGTTTAGATAAGGGTGAAAAGATAAGAACCTATATTTTGATTTGTTATATATGTATAAGGAAACTTGTGAGGATACATAAGAAACAAAATAGTAGATATCAAGGTGGGGTTAGAATGGGAACTGGACAAGAATAGAGGGGGCCAAGGCAGAGATTTCTCACTATATAAGCTTGCATATTTTTTGGTTTATGAGCCATATGGATGCATTACCTATTTTTCAATTAGATTAAAATATGTTATTTCCACATCTTGCTCCAGTTACCAAATTCTCCCTAGTTTTCTCTTTCATATCAAACTTCTTGAAAGCTCTCCACTTTGTTGCATGGAAGTCTTCACCTCTCTTTTACTTTTTCCTCTGTTGCTTTGCAGTTTCGGCCTCCAGCATGACAATGAAACTGATCTCATTAATTTCCACTTGCTAAATCCTATAGCCACCTCTCAATCGATCTAAATTAAACTGTGTGTAGTATTCAATATCTTTGCCTCTTTAAAACACTGCCGTCCTTGACTACTGATGTACCATTTTCTTGCATTTTCCCTTTCTCTCTAGAATGCCTTCTCAGTGTGCTGGGATCCTTTTTTTTTTTTTTGATAAAGAAGATTAGCCCTGAGCTAACATCTATTGCCAATCCTCCACTTTTTGCTGAGGAAGATTGGCCCTGAGCTAACACCCATGCCCATCTTCCTCTACTTTATATGCGGTGTGCCTGCCACAGCGTAGCTTGATAAACAGCGTGTATGTCCGTGCCCGGCATCTGAAACCGCAAACCCTGGGATGCTGAAGTGGAGTGCACTAACTTAACAATTATGCCACCGAAGAGCTTTGAGACAGAATTACCAGAATCTCAAAGGAGCAGGCAAGTACCAGTTGCAACTGGGTTGGAGTAGGTATTTAGTGACTGAGGAATCAGACACAAGATCTTGTTCTTCTTCTGTGTCAATTCAAACACATGGTGATTTCCATTCCATGTCATTTCAAGCAAGCCATATGCCAATGACTCATAAATTAATATTTCCAGCTCCAGTCTCTCTCCTGAACTCTAAGCTCTTACATCCAATGACCTATTTGTCATCTTTTTTTGAATGTTACTAAGAGCATCTCAATCTTAACATGTCTCAAATTGAACACTTGATTTCTCCTCCTCATCCACATTCTTGCTCTCCTGCAGTCTCCCTCTCTGGGACATCAGCACTCCCTCCTTTCTTCCAATTGCCCCAGCCAATAGCCCTGGTGAGATGCTCACATCCTTCTATTTTTTGTATCCCCTTTATCAATCAATCAATCAATCAGCAAATCCAATTGTCTCTAACTTCTAAAATAATCCAACTACTTTTCACATCTTTAACCGATACCACTCCAGTCAAAGCCTCAATCATCTCTCTCCTGGACTATTGCAATGGCCTTCTGCTAGCTATCCTGCATATCTGCAGCCCATTCCCTTCAAGGCAGCCTGGACTATCTTCTAAAACAAAGGCAAACCATGCAACTCCCTTATGCAAAGCACTTCCCTTCTGTGATTACCTTCTGTATTGGTTTTCTTTTGAGCATAAAAAATTACCACAAACTCATAGCTTAAAACAACACCCATTTATTAACTTATAGTTCTGTAGGTTAGAAGTCCAGGAGCAGCATAGCTGGGATCTCTGAGTTAGAAATCTCACAGGCTGCAATGAAGATCTTGGCCAGGGCTGTGGTTCCATCTGAGGCTAGGGGTCCTCTTCCAAACACATTCAAGTTGTTGGCAGAATTCACTTTCTTACATTTGTAGAAGGCGTAGCAACTTCCATCTTCTTCCTGGCCAGCAGAAAAGTTTTTCTCACTTCGAACCTCAGGTTAGTCCCACTGAGGATAATCTGTTTTTTTAAAATCTTCTGTGCCATGTAATGTTACCTATTCATGATAGTGACTATCCATCATATTCAGAGTTCACACACATTCTAGGTGAGGGTTTATATGGGGCATCTACAGCAGAGGGTCGATATCTTGTTATCTTGAGGGCCTTCACAAATTTCTGCCTACCACACATTCTCACTCAGAGTAAAATCCAAATCCTCACTCTGGCCTTACAAGATCTGCCCCTGTCTACCTCTCCAGCCCCATCTTCCACCTCTCTCCCCCTTATTCACTTTGTTCCAGCTACCCTAGTCTCTTAGCTGCTCCTCAAACATGCCAAGCCTCCTCCTGCCAAGTGCCTTTGTATTTTCCATTTTCTTTACATGTAATATTTGGTTATATATTCTCACAGCTAATTCCTTCTGCTCAAGTGTCATCTCAGCAAAGAGACCATATCCTATATCCTATATAGGATATAGGATATATAGGATCCTATATCCTATATCAAAGACGACCTAAGCACTAATATCTCTCTTATCTGGATTTTTCTTTCCTTCAAAGCACTTCAGCACTCTCAGTGTCACATATTTACTTGTTCATTTTGTGTGTGCGTGTGTGTGTCTGTGTGTGTGTTCCCAACAGAAATGTAAGTTCCACATGAGCAGGACTTTTGTTTGGTATAGACTGAATATCCCAGCATTTAGAGGAGTGCCTGGCACACAGTGGGTATCAGTAAATATGGGTTAAATCAGTGAATGGAAATCTGTTGACTGAGGAAATAGATTGATGAACAAAGAAATCAGATCACTGAATTCAGTGTTTGGTTCTGAAACTTTGGTCTGCTTAAGAATTCATAGGTGAGATGCTAAGACCCCATCCCTAGGTACCCTAAATCTGTCAACCTAACGTAGAATGCCAAAACGCGCATTTTAAATATTTCTCCTGTTGCTCAGATTCTGGAATCCATAGACTTCCCTTACAAAATATCCATGTTGTCACTGACTTGTTTATTGGGGCCTTAAAAACTGCCCGTAGCCACCTACCAAGTCAGGTTTGGATCTAGGTCTAGAGCCAAGATCTGTATCTTCCCATCCAATGACCTTTATTCATTAATTTAATGACATATAATGTGACAGAGGGTGCTCTAGGCACCAGGTGACAGCTTGGAACAGTGTGAGAGGAAGCCCTCATCCTCACAGAGCTTCTGCTAGTGTGGGAGAGACAGACGGTGGACAAGTGATACATAACCATCCTGTAATTCCTCATCAGGCTGTCTTCAGCCAGCTTCCTCAGCTTTTCTTTCATGATGGTTGCAAACTATCCGAAAATTGTGCTGGGGAATTTATTTTAGACATCAATTTCAGTTCACTCAGTGATTTTATGTATCCTGTTCTTTGAATAGCCATCTCTCTGGAGAAGGCCTGGAGCGCCTATATCTTCCTTCTAGTAAATAATTAAAGGCACTCAGCATAGGACAATTATCAGGCTGCCTTTCCTGGGCCTGGCCTCCTGCCCTCCACAGAACACATGGGCTTCTTTTGACAAATGTCATTGGTCCCCAAAGCATGCTTATTCCTGGTAGCAAATTTAATGATCTGAAGATTGCAGATCATGTCCCCTTGTAATGTTAAGCGTTTATAGAAAGTACCTCCTACATCCTGCAATTAAAGCACTGTCTGTAAAATAATTAGTCACAAAGAAAGAATGTCAGGCACTTTTAGAGGTTAGGAGGATGGCATTAATTTCATCAGTAATTATTTAGGCAGGCCAAGATATTTTCAGAAAGATACTAAAAGAAATAATTTCCATTGTACCAAATTTTATATGCACATGATTCATTGTTTCAAAACAGTTAAAGGTGAGCGGCAAGGTGAGTGATATCAAACAGGTACGCACAGTAAGAGAAAGATGAGGGACAATGTTGTTTTTAAGAGGTAGTCTAGTATAGTGGGAAAATTATATGCTTAGGAGTCACTTAGAGCTAGTTAAATGTGTGACCTTGACCAGGTAACATAACCTTACCCTGCTTATTATCCACATCTGCAATAACGGAGAGAGTAACACTCATCTCACAGGGTTACTGTGAAAGTCCCAGGAGCCAATATACAGGTATGCCTCCCACAGAGATGCAAAAATGGATAAAAGAGGATATAAATTCACAGCAACAACAACGAAGATGCTCAAAAGCAAGTAATTGCAGAGTGTAAGACCTGGAACTGATCTTAGGTGCCGGATGGAAATCCCTTATTTTAGAGATAAAGAGACTGAATGTGGTCTTGGGGCCTTACCCAGCAAAATTTGCTGAAAATCCTTTGAGTATAATCCACGCCTTAGGACAGCAAAGGCACTATTTCTTCATCCCACCCACCTCTTTCTCTTCATTCTTAGGTATTTTTAAAGCACACCTAAAAAGCTTTGTAATTTATTTCACAGCTACTTTCATTAAAAGATTATCTATCATTACGAATCAATAAGATTTAAAATTGGTCAAAGAATAATTGAACCTATCATTGTTCAATTAATAGAAGACAACAACATTAATGATAGTTTAGTTGCAAATATACATATACACACATAAATAATACATTCTAAATTGAGATTAAAACGGTGAAATAGAATCTTCTAAATTTTTCCAGTGGTGCAGGCTAATGGAAGCCAGGTGCCTGTAGTGGAAATAGATTTTAGAGGGATTATGCTCAGAATTTCAGTGGCTTTATTCTTATCTCAGATTTTGTTTCTCATTGTCAGAAGAGAATATGGATCAGTCTCACTCTGCTTGTTTGCTCATCCAAAGTGAAGTCTGTTTGGAAATGGTTAAATAAATGCAATAAAAAGCCCCCCTTTAAGAATGAGCCAATCTGGGGTAATAAGATTTCCATCACTTACGGAGCTAATTTTCCTTTTCTCCTTCCTCATTTGCTCCTTTAATACACCTGCTGCACAGTAGTCAGCAGAGGGGGGATTTGAATGATAACACTACTTTACATGTAAATGGAGCCTTTCACCCAACTATCTTAAAGCTCTCTGTAAACATTATCCGACTGAATATAGATTATGAGCATCGTTTTGAAGCTAGGAAAATGGGTAGCATGCAGGTAAGTGACTCGCCTAAGGTCACACATAAAGACTGGTGTTGCTCAGGGGATGCTTCTGGTCATTTTAGTATTTAATCACTCCAATTCACCCACGTAAAGGAATCTATCTGAATTACAACTCAGAGCTTCTGTATATTCCTACTTGAGTACCATTCATTATATTCATATAACCCACAATTATAGCCTCTCCATTCCATCAGACATTTCACCTCATAATCCATTTTACGACTTTCTGTCAATGTTGACTATTTATATAATGCCACATATCATTATAATTCTTGAGGTTAAAGATAGTGTTTATGACTTTCCCTTGTTGAGTTTTAATTTCCACATTTTAAAACCTGGCTCAATGAAACATAATGCAGTATGTGAAAGGATGCTTTAGAATGAAGAGAGAATCCACAATTCTTATTTGCAACTCTAATCTGGAGGATAAATGAAATGCAAAGGTTGATGGTAATGGAACATTGAGGTTGCCAAGTGAAAGATTTTAAAACCTGGAAATAGAAAAGGCATTTCTATTCCATTATACAAGTGTGGTATTTATCATGTTTGACTTCTGGAGGACTAGGCTTGGCTATCTTTGTTACAAAATATACATTGTAGAGTAATGTATTCTAGGAGAAAAATCTCAACTTCTCCAGTTCTAAGATGGCAATTTGTTATTAAAGCATATACGAAATGCTTAGAAATGTGAGTGCATATCAGGCGCTAGCACCCTGTGGAAACTCTGTGTGCTTCTCCCAGTCCTTGCTCACTTAGAGTATGTGTAATACTCTCATGGGATCCAAAGGAGGGAGCACTCCAGTCCTGTCTTATGCAGTGTGCCCTCAACTGGAAAACAAGAGGGCTGGCTTGGTTTCAGTCCTGTTGTCAATTCCCTGTGTGGCCTTGGTAGGTCATGCATCCTCTCTTGAATGCAATTCCAGCAACTAAAACAGAAAGGTTTAGATGAGATGATCTCTCAAGTTTATCCCAGATCTAAAATTTTTTGAGTGTTCTATGATGTGGGCATGTTATGACTGACGGTGGAGATTTAAACCATGACATCAACTCTAGAATATTAAATATGTTGCTCCAAATAGCCCTAATTTCCCTAGATAGCTGCTTTCATTGCTCTGTATCTGTACTGTCCAATGTGGAAGCCACTAGCTGCATATGGCTATTAAACAACTAAAGTGTGTCTGGTCCAAATTGAGATGTGATGTAGGTATAAAATACACACTGTATTTTCAAGACTCATTTAAAAAAACATGTAAAATATCATTGTACTTCTCATTTTAATTGGATATTGAAGTGTTATATTTTGATGAAATATAAATTAATTTTATCTATTTCCTTTTACTTTTTTAATATGGCTTCTAGAAAACTTTAAATTAGATAGTTTATTTCTATTTCTATTGGACAGTGCTACCCTAGAAAACATGAAATATATACTCATGTATGCCTATACAGGTACTAATGGGTATAACATGTGCATAATCAAACTGTAGGTTTTTACCTTGAATATAGCTTAAAACACCATCTGACCCAATTCCCTGACCTCAGCCCAGTCACATATTATTATTCCTATTTTATGGATGAAGCTTCGACAGATCAACTAAATGGCCTCAATAAGAGAGCTGTAAAGGTGGTATAGTGCCCACAATTTGGGTCTCCTCTCAGGGTGTACTTTCTAAATGTTACTATCTAAATTCACTTTAAAAATATACATGACAGATTCTTCCATTTTCTACTCATCTTGGTAAAGTAACATCTCATGCTTAAAAATATTTTTTGTCAATTTTAGAGAATATTCTTCGATTCTAGCATTCTTGAATTTGATTCTGAAAGTTACTATCACCAGAACAAAAATGTTGGGATCTGAGGCTGCACTGTAAATAGCACTACATCTTCTTCCTCAAGTTCTGAACAATTGAGAAATGAGACAAAGTAACGGCAAAGAGGAGAGGGGGGCAAAACATGCCTTTCATCACCAATAAGGCCTGAGTTGTTGGACTACTGGACATGGATTTTTATCAGTGAGCAATTAACAGAAGAATGACACCCACTGCTCCTTGACAGTCCCCTTTCTGGAATTCCTACTCTGTAGTTTGCATTTTGCCCCCAGAAGGCAATCATATCTGTCAGGACATTAATTACGTGAATCGTACTACCACTCTACAGTCCTTACTCCTTATTCTATTTCTCATCCCAACTTACATCCAGCCAGATTGTCCAATACAGTATGCTGTATCAACAGTTCTGAATGCGATGAAATAAAAAAATTTAAGATTCTACAATAAAAATGTATAATGATATTCAGATAATAAAATGCCAAAAAATGGACTCATCCCAAATTTTAATGTGAACTGCCTCTAATTATAAAATTCCCAAGGAGAAATTAAATTTCAAAGATTATTTCCCATTGTACTTTAAGTCCAAAGATGTTAAAGTCTGAAGGTATTAAAGTCTGAAATCAAATTGTCTTGCCCTTGTGAGTTAAAATTTAAAAAAGTTAAAGTCTAAAATTAATTCTCTTCAACTTTTTATTCTTCTCAGTCTCAGCTGGAGAGTTATCAATGCCTGGGTAGATTAGGATTCCTTTAGCAACTACCACCTGAGTTCTTTCTCCCTGGGATGGTATTCCCAGTGGTTGTATTCATTTACTACAAGCTCTCAGGATCCTCACTTTTACAATGCCCTAAGAGTGAAATGTGCACCCATGAGTATCAAAGTACTGGCTCTATATTTATCGAATTTAGAGCCAAATGCTCAACTCTTAAAACAGTTATCCAAAGAAAATTGTGTTCCTTGAATGTGTATTTAGCATTGACAAAGATTGAAGTTTAAACCAGCAAAGCCTACATTTAGAACGATTCTTACCCCTTTGGTTGAGATTGTCAATCATAGCAGAGACTCAGTGGTCTGAATAAAGGAGGACAGGTGGGAAAAAAAAACAAGCAAACAAACAAAAAGTTTTCCTGCTTTTGTCCTCACTAGAGTATTGTCAGTCTATACCAGTTGTCAAAATCTACAACAAATACATTTGAACTCAGTTGAAATAAATCCTCAACTGGTAGTTAATTTTCATTCTATCCATTAACCGTTTCTCAGGGCAGAAGATGGGTTGGGGAGGGATACACATATGCAGAACATTTTTAATCCCATTTTTTCTTTTGAGTCTCATGTTTCTGGCACCTCAGCACTAAAACGAGCATAAGCTCTTTGTAAATTATATAATGTACTGCTTTAATGAGCCCAGGCATTTTCAGTTTTAGTGGAATTGTCATTCACTGCCTACTTAAGGTTGGCCAGGACACTTCAAGCTATAACTTCATTAGCTCCTTGTTGTAAACCCACAACTTAGTTGCCTCAAAGTTTAAAAGAGCAAGGCCTGTATTTAGAAAGATTCTTACCCCTGTGGTTGAATTGCTGCCTTTTCCATGTTGCTTACGAAAAGCTTTTCCTGTGTATGTCTTGACCCTATAAGGCCCTTAGGTCCCCTCCCAATCTGGCTGAACTTTTACCCTCATATGGGACCCTACTGCCTTCCCATGTTAGCTAAACAGTAGTTCATAGCCAAGCTGAGTAGAATGAACTCTGGCATCATCTTTTCTGAGTCATCTACAACTTTGCTGAGGCCAGAGTGGCCAACATTTACTATGTAGAATGACTGGGTCTCTGGGGGCCAATGATGAAGTTCACGGGCTTTTGCTAAAGTCTGAGCATCCCAATGTCCAGGTTTACCTCTACAGAAACAGACATTTTCTTTGGACAGAGCCACCTAAAGCTGTAGTCATCCACCAAAGTCAAAAATCCTATAGTCAGCTAAAGTCTTTTGGCTAAGCTTCAGCAGTTAAGAGACATTACACGATTATAAGAACATGCTCAGTCTCATGCATGCCTCTACAAACCACCAAGATCAAAATGCATGTCCTATCCACTGAAGTCCAAAGTCCGAAGACCTGGCACACCAGTATAATCAGCCGCTCCTTGATTGTTTTGCTCCACAATTTTTCTCCTTGTCTCCTTTCCTGATTTTCCTGGTCTATCCACCCAGTGTAGGGATCTTTAAGTGGCCCAGTGAATAAGACTTCTCTTAGGTTATGAAAAAAATGAAGAAAGAAAACAAATAAATAGAAGACAGAAGCAAAAATATCATCTTTCCTAGTAAAAGCTGAGTGGAAAATATGGCCTATGATGGATCTATCTGTAAGCAAGTGAACTTACACTCAGTAGACCGCAAAATTAGCTGGACTCACTCTTCTAGTCAGAGGCAACATTGGACAAGGCATACCTCCATAGGTAGGATACATGCTCAGGTAAGGGTGGGGCACGAACAATCAAAGAAGTCCTTCCCCTGAGGCAGCCTCGCTTCTAAAATGAAGAAAGCAGGTACTTAGTTGAGTATAGTCAGTTATCCTCAAATTACCAATCACATAAGTTACCCTATCTCCACTTCAAAGGAGTTTAGAGGCAGAGAGAATCTGGGACAGCTATACTAATGGGGTTCTATCCAACATGAAGGAAATCTCAGGTAAGGAAGCAGCATTACCCCCAATCATAACTTTTACAAAATTAGAATTTAATCGTGTATTCATCCAAATTTTGTCTTTCAGTCCCACATCTTACCTTGTATTAGTTTATCTAAATGCATTTGAATAAAGGTCAAATTGCTTGACTTCCTATTCTGAGCTGTTCACAGCATATGGAAAAACCAACTGTTTTTCCCATGATCTTATGACAACCCACACAATATCCTACATTTCACTCATATTGATCCACCCAAAATTTTATTAACATGCTCAGAACTGTCAAGCCTGCCTACCTGTATTCACACTGTCCCGTCAGTCAGAAATATCCGTTTTCAATCTCTGTCTATTTCTATTTGAATCATATTCATTCTACAAAGCCTGGTTAAAAGCCAAGAAAACTTTCTTTAAAATATAGAATATCCTAGTAGAATGCCTTCTCCTATCTGTAGATCCTATGGCACTTTGAATTACTAGTACAGTACTTACTACATGCTGCCTTATATTATTGATATTTGCCTCCATATTTGTTTGCCTTTCACAAACTAGCTTTTACATTCCTAAAGATCAGGAATCATGGTATTCATCGTCTCTGAATGGTCACAATGCCTCTATGACTTATTCTGCATTGTAGGACTCTAATAATGCATTTTGAGTTAAATTAATTGGCTCAAATGTTGAAATTTATAGAAGAGAGATGGTGGAGTACCCAGAAAAGGGCATTAGCTTAGCAATCTATACTAGTCAGGATACATCCAAGGGAGTAGGAAACTCAGGTAGGTCCAAGGGAAGGAAACTTAGCTTAAATACTTTTAAACAAAAGAGGAATGTGTTGGCTTATATAACTGGGAAGACTTTAGGTTAAAAGGAGTTTCAGGCACAGTTGTTTGCGTGTTTTCGAGTGTTGACATGAAGGCACCATCTTTCTCTCCTTTTCTTGACTCCATTTGCCTTTGCCTTATTTTCAGACAGTTTTTTTATGAATCATGGCAAGAAAGCCTTACTCAGGTCCAAGTTCACCTTAAACTTACTGCTCTTAATTCCAGGGAGAATGAGGGCATTTTTTCCCTAATGATCCAGAAGAAAACTCTGATTCACTGGGTTTAGTTCACGCACCTCAACTTGAACCATATGCTATTACCAAGAGGCTGAAACATTTCCTCTGGATCAGAGGGGTTAGCATCAGCTCCACCTGGACTTCTCGGAACTGATGTTATTGCTAAGAGTAGAGGAGGGAATATTTCCTCAAAGGAGGATAAGCCGTGTACACAAAATAGCATATGCTCATTAAAGAATTAGACAGAACTAGGGTCAATCCTAGTGTTGCCATGTACTAGCTATTTGAACTCATGATAGGTGTTAATCTTATTTTAAACTCTTTATAAGGTTTTTGTGAGGATTAAATGAGACACCATAAATAAAGCACCTAAGATACGTAACATACTTGGTAAAGGTAATTCTCTTAACACACTTCCTGTACATATTTCTTAATATCATACATATTTAAAGTAAAATGGTCCTGAGAAAAGGAAAATAGAGGAAGTGGGAGAAGGTGATAGATGGACATAGAAAACTCTACTGAAACACAATATAAACCAAAAGTGATGTGAATATAAGAGGCCACATATATAAAAAATTTCATGGAAATCTCTCTGTGAGAAAATATATTGTAGTGTGAATGCAGTTGATAATAAGTGCCAGCACTACCTTACTTGTATCCTTTGCTACCATGTGATCCGTTGCACCCAGGAACCTTTCATTTATATTTTAAAACTCATGTACCCAAGATACTTCAAGAGAAAGTGTAAACATAAATGGCATTGGGTGTATCAGCATTCAGATGGTATGTCACCTTCCACTGGTTGGCTTATAATTCTTATATCCATTACACCACAGATGACTCTTTAAACCGAAGAAGAATTTGTTCAGGTTAAATTTTCAACAAAGAGCTTGTGCTCACAGTAAATAAACAGACATTACTGGTGTGTAAAGGGAGTTTGATATTTCTACAAGATGTCCACTGGGGAGCAGTGACGATGACCAAAAATATCTTTTAAATGTGTGGACTCATCTATGAAACTACAGAATGATGACAGAGCAGTTCTGAATTAATTTCATATCATGACTAATTTGGCTGCCATGAGCCACTGCTCTTTAAGTTCATCCACCTTGGTTCTTTGACCACACACCCTCCACCCTCAATTCAGCTCTGTCCTATAACTCCAACTATCTTCATGATAAAATTTTTCAAGCTAACTTTTCTGCTTCCTGTCATTAAATGAGCTGATTGTTAAATTTGCATAAACTTTAGAGCCTCTCATTAAAACAGACTCTATTAAATGCTAAATTAGACACACATACAATTGAATAAATTCCATTAAAAACACAATTAGTAAATTTACAAAACTCATCACTTCCTAATTATTTTATTTTGTTGAAACAGTATGTGCTCTATAAGGCACTGTGCCAAGATATGGAGATACAAGAGGAAAATATAGTCTTTGCACTGAAAAAGCCCACAGTCTAGAGTCTAGTCATATTTCTCAAACTGTGGTTTGATGCACACCAGACATGCCATATATTAATAAGTGATAAGGCAGGGATTCTATAGTCAAATAGATTTGGGAATCACTAGATTATACAAAGTAAAATATATTATGTTACTGTAGAACTTTTCTGAAATGTTTATATGCTAGAGTGCTCTGAAGAGCTCAAAAGGACATGCAATATTCAGTATTTTCGGACTTAGTCAAATAGAACACTTTTTGAAGAGATGTATCTTCTAGAACTAGGATCCCCAGGATAGGAGTTTGGGAAATAATGCACTAAAGAAATAATACTTGTACTCTTTTTGAAGATCCACCTTTTTTATTCTCTGATTTCATGCTCTCCAATGACTGATAAGGGACTAGGTCATTCCTGCCTACCCTTCCAACGTTTCTTCTTGGTCAAGTCAGCTTCCTGCTAATAGAGGAAAATCGGACAGCTTCCAAAACACTAGCATGCATGAGTCAACCCACCAGGAGAGCAAATGACCTCTAAAAGTAGAGAAACGTTTAAAATAGACTCTGGTAAGTAATCATCTGACACTTCATTGTGAGGCAACTATTCATTCTCTTAAGGTATTTCTTGTAGCAATACTGTCCACCTAGAATTTAGCATTGTTTAAACGGACAGGTTGAATAATGAAAAAGAGTAAGTCTATATAAATCAACCCAGGAACAAATTAGGGTGATGGACTTAGCAGAACATAGGGCTGGCAAATTGTAAATCCTCTAAGTCATCTATTGCTCTGTGAGCTTTTGCTGAGAATTTCTCTGAAAAACTTACTGCAAATTGTCACTCTTATCTGTGGATGTCCGAGGCCTTTCACTAGAGGAGACAACTTTTAAATCTTGGAAGGAAATTCAGTGGGAAGCCTTACATCTCACGGATTTGGTGAAGCCATATTTCAGCTTCTTGGAGGAAACCAGTTCAGATGTAATGCAAACCACTACATCATATAATACCATTTGTCACACTGAATGCAATGTTCTTTCTGATCTTACACACATACATGTGCACACATGCATGCACACACAAGATTTATCTGTGCGGCACACTAAGTTTCAATCTTTTGCCAATGTTAATGTTATAGTAGCAGGTAATAGGTATCAAATCCAATAAAATCATCAAATTTTCTTCTATACGTTCTCCCTTGGGAATCTCAGGTAAATTTTGCAGAATTTCTCATTTTGTCAATGTGACGATTAATATCAACTAATTTTTCTCAATCCTGAGCCTTCTTCTAATCTCCTGGACTGCATTTCTATCTTCCTGCTGGGCATCTCCACCTGGATAATTTATCAGTAACTCAAACTCAACATGCCTCAAATTGAACTCATGATCTTCTCTTTCCACAATACTCCTATTATCACGTTTTCCATTTACAAAAAAAACAACTTTCTTCACTCCCTCTCCCACCCAGCCATTTAAGGATAAACCTTTTTCTTTGCTTCTCAAATTTCTTGGACTGTTAGATACTATCTTCATGATCCTATAAAAAAAAATCTCATAAACAAACGTAAACAAATTTGATATAAGAAAACAAAGATTTGAAGCTTCACTTGACATAGGCATTCCATTTAATGAGCATTTTTAGAGTATTACTATGAACTAGGTAATTACAAACTAGCTGCATGACCTTAAGAAAGTCATTCAACCTTTCTGTGCTTCATTTTCATGAGGAAAAAGAAAATCTTAGCTTCACAATGTTACTGGGAGGATCCAAAGAAATGATGTCCATGGGTTTGCTTTGCAAATAATAAAGCAATAAAAAATGTAAATAACTCGGCCATTTCTGTTCTATAAACTCACTGATACCACCTTAATTCAAGTCTTGATGATTCCTTTCCTTCTAAAATAGTATTAAAATTTTAACAGATTTTTCTTCCAGGCTCTGTTGGCTTCTGATCCACCAAACTTAAGCCTTCATTCATTTATTCATTCATTTACTCACTTATTGACTCAACTAACATTTAATAAAGACTACAAAGGGCTCAGTATTATGCCATATGCTTGAAATACAGACATAATCTGAGCCTTATTATCTGAAAAATATTGATCACACTTGCTGCAGAGGGTTAATATGAGTTAATGAGTGAGAGAAGTCTCCCAACACAATACCTGACATCATGTAGTGGGTGTTTGCTACCTGTTGGTTACTGTACCTTTATTAGTGTTAATGGCTAATGCTCACATTTCCTGGCTCCCTGCCCAGTTTTATCTAGATATAAAACATTGTCTTTCTTAGACAAACTTTTTTTTCTGCCTAAACAGCTAAATCTCTATGATACTCTATGATGCTCATACATAGGCATGTACATTGTGTCCTCATGGATTTCAATATCAAATGAACAAACATTTAATGAATAAAACTTCCTCAATATCATATTGATGTGAAAACAAATGGTTTTAAAGCTATTTAAAACTCTTAAGGCAATAGGCTCTCAGGATACAAAGAGGCACCTGGCATTCATATCAACACCCATAAAATAAAATAATCCCCCTTCCACCTTTTTTCTTTCCCAGGCACTTAAATTTTTCCAACCGTTCATTTGCATTTCCTTTGAATCCTCAAGAGGTTTTCAAAAATAGCTCTTTTATGGAAAGCAAATTAATCAACAGACATGCAGTTCTCACTGGGAGCAACATCACAAGGAACTCTTGCCACATTGGTGAGCTCACTAATGCAGTCATCTCGGTCTCTTTCTCCCTCCTCCCTTCCTCTCTCTCTGTCTCTCACACACACACACTCCTGTTTATGTTCTCTTGTCTCTCTATGTATGTATGTATGTATGGAAGAAAATTTATCAGTGATAAATCACTTTGCAATTGCATAATAAAGTTAGAAAATAATTTGGTTCAACAACTTTTGCTTTTCTCACATTTGATTAACTCAAACCCAATTCTGTGATTCCCCATAGTTGTTTCTATAAATATGTGCCAGAATAACAATACTAGTTATAATTTATAAAAATCTGCTCTATAGACCCTAGTATGCACCTTATGTTTAAGATTGAAACATATGAAATTGCTCATGGTCAGCTGGTTTTGACATAGAAAAACAGCAGTTTCTATGACTTAACCTAAAAGAACACATACCACAACTCTGTAACTGTTTATTCTCTCATTTCTCCCACCTCTGGACTGAGCACCCCTTCAGGATAAAGATCTTATCGTATTCTCTTTTAGATGCAAGGCTCCAAGCCATGGTACCTAATAGGTACTCACAAATGCTTGTAGGTAGGAAACGACTCTTTTTTAGAGAATATTCATGTGCATTAGGCTGGATGATTGACAGAACACTCTTCAGGATAGATGAGGCAGGGACTATCAGAAAGGGTAACTGAGTTGCTAATGAGACATATCTTGGGTAAATAGACCACCTTTAGAATCAAGACTTTACTCATAGTCAGTTCCACCATCTAAGCTATTTCATTTAATCTCATCATCAAATACCAATTCTCTCATCTATCAGATAGGATTAATATATTATCAGACATTTTTGAGTATTTAAATCTGTGTAAGACACCTTGCAGTTTGCCCACATTGCCTTACTCAATTAATTAAACCAACTATATAAGTAAGAAATTATAGTTTATCCCATTTTACAGAATTGAAATGGAGTCCAAGGCCATCTAGCTAATAGATGGTGGAACTGAATTTGAGCAGGATTTGTCCAGCTTCAAAGCAAGATTCCTAACCACTTCATTATGATCTTCTCCCCAAAGTCTACCTGGCAAAAGAGAGATGAAAATCAAGTAAGATGATAAATGCTCAAATACTTTAAAAATTATTAGTAAATTACCACTGATTGTACACCTAGGTTCATGCTCTATATTAGACACTTCATGTATTTTATCTTATTTAATCCTTAAAACAGATCTTGCTGTTGGCGTTATTTTCACCATTTAATAAGTAAACTGAGGTTCAGAAAGAAATAATGCCCATGGTCACCCATGGTTATTATATAACAGTTTTAAAATCTTAACAACCTAAATGTAATTATAATAGTTAGAGGCAAACAAAAGAAGTTGCACTGAAACCCTCATATCGCCTTTATCTCAAGTATGTAAAATATGGAAGCCCACAGATACATACTCAAAGCATGGCCTCACTATCTCAAAGAGACACCTTAGTTTCTTTCTTTAGGCCTCATATTTTCTCATCTATAAGGATGGAATGATAATAGCTCTGTAATTTTAAGAAATAAACAGCATATCACTCTTAAGAAGCTTTGTAGATCATGCACATACAAGATATTCTTGTTCTGATTCTCATCATTAGGGACCCAACAGCTAGCAGGCCTATTAGCACAGCTTCCTCAGTTGGAAGAGTATTTATTACAGATGAGTCCTTTGAGGAAATAAACAACTTGGGATGGCACTGAGGATGAGAGGAAGTCAGTGTGTTTAACAATATTTGTCCCAGTTTTATCTGGTTACAAAATGAAACTCTAAGCTGAACCTGTTGAAAAGGTAGCATATTTGAAAAATATGGAGTTTGAAGATTGAGCTCTACTGTCTGCTTGGGAACTTGTGAGTTGTGTGTCTTCTGCAAATGTTTCACTTCAGGAAGGCTCAGAATCCTCATTTAACAAATTATGATATAAGCACTTGCTTAAGGAGAGTATGGACAGCAATGCACACTAGAGGGAGCTGTACAAATGGAAGATACCAGATGGATTTGCCTCAACCCTTTGACTTTATTTCTTCCTAGACCTCTCATAACTTACATCTCTTTGCTGTCTTCATGAATTATGAGTTCATGCTCTATCTCAATGCCCTTGATTCTTGTGTGTCCAGGGACATCTACGTGAATGTTCTCTCTCAGATCAGTTTCTCTCTATTTATATCTGGGAAGCTTTGCACATCCAGGTTTTTGGATAAAACAATCCTCTCCAGTCTGACAAGACTTTGTTTTGTAGGTCATGCAGAAGAGTTCTTATGGCAGCTACCTACTATTACTGACTTCTGTTATTCTCCATGGGCACGTCCTGGGCCTTCCGTGGTCCTCCTACATGTGCTTAGATCACCCTAAGCCCCATGTGCATTTTCATTGATCCCATACTCTCCCAGTCATGGCACTCATCACATTCTGTCCCAATAATCTGGATTATTTCTCTAAATTCTCTACTGTATGTATATTCTAGAAGGGTGACAGCAAAACCTGCCTTGTGATGACTGTGTTGCTCTGTTCTAGCGATGTGTGCCTGACACCAGATTTCAACGAATAAGTTGTCAATTTCATGAATAACTTATTTATTTAATGAACAAAGTAAGTTGTTCATATATTTATCTCCCCAGAAGGAGTTTAACCTTCATAGATAGCACTCAGTTCAGGTGGGTTTGTTAGGCCTAACAACTCTACTTTTAGGTCAGGAATCAGGGATTCTCCAAAGTTGGACATTTTCCCCAAGGTCACAGTCACACAATTATTGAAAGGAGAGGAGGGAACCAGAACTCAAGGCTTCTGACTTGAATCCAGGGCTCTGCCTGCTATTCCAGCCATGGCAGTAGGCACGTTCATCACAGCCACCTTTATGTTTCACTTCCCTTCTAATTTAGGCTCATGTTTTCAATATTGTACCTGGCAATTTAGGTTGTATTCACTGCTGATATACACTTCTAAATATGTGCAATAAACTTAAATGAATAAGATGCCCTGCTGAGTGGAAAATCTGGATTATTATGTCCTGAAAGCAGATCAACACAACCATTATATGCACATAAAAATAACCTTAGGGTTGTTAATATGAATAATACGTTTTTTCACCATTAAAGCAAGATTTAGACGTTTAGCCTTTTCTCACAGAACAGGCTGTTCATTTTAGTACAGGAAGACTCTTAATAAAAAAGATTAATGAGATAAATACCTTTCTTTTCATATACACAGTTTTTTCCTCTTTCTGAAATTATGTCTCTTCTGAAGACTCAGCTGCTCTCTTTGCTATAAATTAAAGGTTAATTTTTGGTCCAAAAGAAAAGATTGAGGGGCCAGCCCAGTGGTGCAGCGGTTAAGTGTGTGCACTCCGCTTTGGCAGCCTGGGGTTCTCAGGTTCGGATCCCAGGAGCACACCGATGCACCACTTGTCAAGCCATGCTGTGGCGGCATCCCATACAAATTGGAGGAAGATGGGCATGGATGTTAACCCAGAGCCAGTCTTCCTCAGCAAAAAGAGGAGGATTGGCAACAGATGTTAGCTCAGGGCTGATCTTCCTCACAAAAAAGAAAGAAAGAAAGAAAAGATTGAACGGGTGTAGTCAACAAGAGATGATCTTAAATATTGAAACTACCAAAGACTTTTGTTGGAAAAAGTTCCCTTATTAATTTACTTGTAGGTAAAATTAAACTTTAATGACATCTCTCTTCCTCCAAACAGTTTTTCAGCTGGAAAACATACTTAAAAATATACATGATTGGGGTTCAGTCAAAGAAATGAAGCAGCAAAAATGGAAGGAGGTAAAAGTCTTTCTTTTTCATTTAAAATTCAAATAGAACAGCACTTTTGATCTGAATTGATTCTCTCTTCAACAATTCAAATTCTTTGTTTAATGGGAGGCAGAATTCTTGATTGCTAGTAATTCTTTCCAATTCATTTTCTCCTGAGACATTGATCACTGAATCCTTTGGTTTAAGCTTCTTTGCTTCCTATTAACAGACAGATGATCTTGGGGAAGGGGCAAATAGTCCTAGGAAGAATGAAGTATCTCTGACCTCAGGCCTCTCAGGGATGCCTAAATTAAGCACTTTTGTTAGCCAGTCTTCAAAGTGGCCCCCAGTGATTCTTGCCTCCTGGTAGTGCTCTCCCCCATTGGATAGGGCGGACTTGTGTAACCAATAAGATATTGTGGAAATGATGGAGTATGACTTCTGAGGCTAGGGCATAAAAAACAACGTGCTCTTTTTTTTGCTATCTTGGATTATTCTCACCAGGGAAAACCAGTCCCCATGCCATCAGGACACTTAAATAGCACTGTGGCTCATATGGTAAGGAACTGAGACCTCCTGACAACAGCCATGTGAATGAGTCATCTTAGGTGTGGATTCTTCAGCCCCAGTCAAGCCTTCAAATAACTGGAGACCTGGATAACATCTTAAGTGCAACCACATGAGAGACCTTGAGCCAGAAATACTCAGTTAACCTTCTCTCGGATTCCTGATGCCTAGAAACCGTGAAGTAACAAATGTTTATCATTGAAGCCACTAAAATTGGAATAATGAGTTACATAGCACTAGATAACTGATTAAAGCACTAATAAAAACATTTACATAGCACTTTTGCCTACTAAACACGTTAACATTGGCTTCCATTTAAAAAGGTGTATAATTACTATTATTACCCTTGTTGGCAAATCAGGAAACAGGCCAGAGAGGATGATAGAGTGAACCAGTGCCACACGGCTTATAAATGGTAGAGCGAGAATTCAAACCCAGGTCTAGAGAATTCTAAAATTAATTTTTTGCCACCACACTATGTTCAGAGTTTCAGTGTTCAAAGTTCAATTCAATCAGTTAACACACAGACAAACAAGGCAAACTGCCTGAGCTTCCAGGTCCAGTTTCTGTGTTCTTCCTAGTATCTTGCAGGAATGTCAGGGCTCCTGGACTCAGGTGTTCATTCTCCCAGGTGTCAGGAGTCTACCTGGGGGCAGATCACATCCAATGATTGGCTGATGTGATGGAAGTGAGAGGGTGTAAAAGGCCCAGCCCCTTTGCCTCAACTGAAGACTATCCTGAAGATCCAAACCTGTCCCAGAACCTCCCCAGACTGAGCGAAGACCTCTGCTGGGATGTCATTGCAGTTCAACTTCTTGTTCTGCCTGATCCTGTTGCTTTCACTTCCTCAGTGATGATATTTGTGAGACCACTCCTCAACAAAGCTTCCTGCATACAAATTTCTATTTCTGAGTCTATTTCTCAGGTAACCTTCACAATTTGCCCTACTTCTCAACCCCATTCCCTTATTTTTGAAATGATTGAGCTGGCCTAGATATTTCTAAGACAGTGATTCACACAGTGTAGTCCCTGAACCAGCAGCATTACTGTCATCTGGGAAATTGAGAGAAATCCGAATTCTCTGACTCCACACCAGTTCTATTGAACCAGAATCTTGAGAGGTGGAGACCCAGAATGTGTGTTTAACAGGCCATCCAGATGATTCTGATGCACCATAAAGTTTGAGAACCATTGGTGTAAGATTTATTCCAGCTCTCAAAGATCTTGGCTTTGCTATCATATAAACGTCCTTCAGCTGGTTGGTCCAGAGTCTTCACTGGATTAGATCATGTGTAATTTGAATTCCAAACAACGTAAAATCAGGTTACAATTCAGTAGTTGTTATATATATAGGCATTGGACAGCAGATTCTAAATTTTCTCAGTGTTGCAATAAGGAGATTATTCTAGTTAGGCTGGTAGGTGCAAAGGAGTATAAACTATGGTGTCAGCAGAAGCTGCTTTCTGATACCATCTTTACCACTATCCATATAACCTTTCAGAAATCACTTCAACTCTCTGAGCTACAGTTTTCTCAACTGTATAATGAGTTTATATCATTATGCATTGCCTACTTTATAGAATTGCAGCAAAGATCAAATGATACAATTTGAGAAATAAAGAGAGCTCATGGTTACATGTCTTTCTTATGATGACTGAGAACTCGTACTCCATATAAATAAAAAAACGACTATATGCATATATGACTATAAGCATTAATACTGACATGTACTGAGTACTTACTATGGTGTAGGCATATAACAATATTACATAACAAATTTGACTCATTTGATTTCTTATAAGAAAAGTATGTTTTACAGGAAGGGAAATTGGTCACAAAGCTCATACCTGTCATATCTACTGTTTGAACATAAACAATCTGTTTGCAGGGTCATAGTTGAATCACTATTCCCTAGTGTTTTTCTCTTTCTTTGAAACTAAGGAATTTAAGAATTTATTGATAATAAGAACTGAGAATATCAATAGTTAACACTTCAAAGCACTTACAACATATATATCATGTTGTTCCAGGTATATGTGTGTGTGCGTGTGTGTGTGTGTATAGAAAAATAAATAATATAATTATAATTAAACATATATTTTATTAAGTTTTGATGTTAGTCTAAATTTATAGATGAAAAAGTAAGAAACTAGAGCAGAGAGAGATTAAGTAACTTACCCAAGGTCACACAGCCTTGTAAGAAGAAGAACTGGGATTGAAACCTCAACAGGCTGGGTTCCAGAGACTCTGAGTGTCACAGCTGTGAAATACTGCCTCTCAAAGTAAAATAACATGTTGCTGACATTATCCCAGATAAACATGCAGACTTTGGCACTTTATTGGTTCCCACCTTCGTGCAGTAAACTGAACATTGATCCTGATGTGACAAGTTGAATCATTGTGAATACAATTGGCTTCTAGTGTTTGCGAGAGATCAGGATGGTGGTATCACAGCTAACATGGCCAGCAGATTCAGCAGTGGGAAATCGCATAAGAAAGTACAATAATAATTGTAGAGCACTTAAAATTCTGAAGTCTTGGATCATAGTCCAGGTGGTCTGAAGCCCACATACTAAGCAAGCATGAAAGTGGATGTGGTAGACCTCTTTTGCTTTTCATCTTTCCTTCTTCGTTGACTAAGTCTTTTCAAATTCCTCTTCATAGTTTGATGGTTTTTCACACTGAAAGGTAGAAACTACTGCCAACCAAAACAACAACAATGATAACACCACCACTAGGTTTCTCAGATCCCTTTTCCGTGAGCGTGCCAGAATGTGACCTGGGTTTAGCCAGTCAGAAAACTTATGCAAGAGACTGATGAGGAAGAGAGTAACCTGGAGCAATACCCATGCTGGAAGCTTGTTCTTCTGGACAGAGTGTCAGAAGAGGCAGCTGTGATTTAGCTCTTCATATCCTGTCCTGAATATGGCCAGTGGCAAACAGCAGGTGAATGATGACAGTGGTGATTGTCCACTCCACTTTTCCAGCACTATGGGCTTCATTCCTTGCTGTGTGGTTCCTAGCTTCATTTTCCTGACTGGGTAACATTCAGCACTGTTTCTTTGCCCTTCCTGGAGGTTCTATGAACTTCCTAGTGCCTTTAAAAAACCCTCTTTGCTTAAAGTAGCTAGAGTCGTGTGTGACTTATCTATTGCTACATAATAAACCACCTCAAAATTTAGTGGCCTAAAACAACAACTATTTTGCTCTTTCTCACACTGCTGTGGCTCAGCAATTCAGGCTTGGTTCAGATGGACAGTTCTTATGCTGGACTTTCCCGAGGTCATTCTTGTGGCTGCAGTCATCTGGGAGCTTGACTCCCAATGGATGATCCAAGGCGGTCTCACATGTATCTGGTAGTTAGCTGGGGCTCTTGGCTACAGCATCAAGGCCTCGGAGCCCCTTAAGATCAAATCTCAGAAGTCACATGCCACTGCTTCCCTCACTTCTGCTGAAAACAGTTGATAAGACATGAAGTCAAATCTTGAGCATCTTATAGTCTAAGTAAGGAAAACATATTCTTAGAAATTATAAAACAGTGAGACTGGATATGATTATTGAGGATGACAAGAGCACAAGAAATACAAGTGAGGATACGACAAAGACAAGGAAACCTGAAACTGAATGGTGTGTGTGGAAAGACTTGGAAGGGGCTGATTATAGACACCCTGGCTTGGCTGGAGTGGAAATGATGATACAGGAGGCTGCAAGAGATGCAGCTAGAGAATAAAGCAGAAGCAGCTTCACAAGGGTCATTCTGTGTCAGGCAAAAGAGTTGGACTCTATCTTAGAGACAATGAGCGGACAATGAGAAATTTTAATCAGTGGTGAAAACTGGTGACATTTCTGCTTTAGGAAGATCACACTGGCAACCATGAGAAAGATAAATCTGAAAGCAGCAAGACCTTGCCTACCTTGGGGATAGCCCAAGGGCATCTTAGAGCCTCTGACAATGTGTGTCTCTGGTTTCCCTCATATCAAATTTTCATCCTGAAACACTGCCTATTCGCATATCATTAAGCTGCTCTCATGCACAGTTTAAACAACTCACTGTTGGAAATGCCTAGATATTTTAAGGGTGGGCTATTTGATTTGCCTTTTTCTAGTCCGCATTAAAATGAAAAATAAATGGCTCCAAACCTGCGCCTCCAGCAGTTCCTCTACGCAAACCAGTATCAATTTAGACTATTAGGTCAAGCTGGCTTCTCCTCAAAGGCTAATTTTGGACTGAAGGATCAATCTAAAATTCTTGACAATACAGAAAAAAATGCCTGCCTAGGTCTAAATTCATAATCCATAGTCACCCATAGTCTATCATTCTTACTCCCCTATTCCTTTACTTTATAGTGTGTATCATTATCAATAATTCCACATTAGTGAGGAGCTTTGTTTGTGATGTGTTATCACCACCAGACTGGCAGCTTCATGAGCATCAACCATGTCTCTCATTCGTTGTCCTCATGCTGCTTAGCACAGCGCCTGTCACATAAAAATCATGGCTGTGAGAAGGGGAAATGATCTCATTTTGTTCAAGTTCTGTTTCCCGAAGAAAGCTGCAGGACTGCCACTCAAATCTGTGTTATAAAAGCTAAGCCTGAAGAGGTACCATAATGCAGTGGGAAGAACAAGGTCTTTGGACTCTGAAAGACTAAGACCCAAAACACGAATTTGCACAGATGGTTGTGTAACTTCAGACAACTTATCTTAGTTTCCAGTGGCTGTCTTAACAAATTACCGCAAACTGGATGGCTTAAAACAACAGAAATTTATTCTCTCACAGTTCTGGAGATCAGAAGTCTGAAATCAAGGTAATAGCAGGGCCACACTCCCTCCAAAAGTTCTAGGAGCTAACATTTCCTTGACTTTTCCAGATTTGGTTGCTCCTGGCATTCCTTGGCTTGTGGTAGCACAACTTCAAACTCTCCCTTGGTCTTCACATGGTCTTCATGCATCTCTGTGTGTATTAGACTGGATTTTCCAGAGAAACAGAACCAACTGGAATGAGATTATGTGCTTATAGAGGCTGAGAAGTCTCACGATCTGCAGTTGGCAAGCTAGAGGCCCAGAAGAGCCAATGGTGCAGTTCCAGTCCAAATCTGAAGGCCTGAGAACCAGGAAAGCCGATGGTGTCAATTCCAGTCTAAGTCCAAGTCTGAAGGCAGGAGAAGACTGATGTCCCACTTCAAAGACAGTCAGGTAGAGAAAGCGAATTCTCTTTTGTCTTATTCAGGCTTTCAATGGATTGGATGAGGCCCATCCACATTAGGGGGGGCAATCTGCTTTACTCAGTCTATGGATTCAAATGTTCATGTCACCCAGAAACACCCTCACAGACACGCCCAGAATTGTGTTTAATCAAATATCTGCGCACCTCATGGCCCAGTCAATCTGACACACAAAATTAATCATCACACTGTGTCCTTTTTTTCTCTCTCTTTCATAAGGACACTCTCGTTGGACTTAGGGTTGTTCTAATTCAGGATGATCTCATCTTGATTCCTACTTTAATTACAACTTCAAAGACACTATTTCACAGGTACTAGAGGTTAAGACTTGGATATATCTTTTTTTGAGTACACAATTGAATTCATTACTCTCTTAGTTTTCTAGGGCCACCATAACAAAAGACCATAGACTGGTTGGCTTAAACAAAAGAACTTTATTTTCTTACAGTTCTGGTGGCTAGAAGTCTCCAGAGGAGGTGGCCACACCCTCTGGAGCCTTGGAGGAGATAGTCCCACCTTTAGGGTCATTCTTCCCTTTTCTTTCTTTTTCTTTTTTTTTTTTTTTTGTGAGGAGGACTAGCTCTGAGCAAACATCCGATGCCATTCCTCCCCTCTTTTCTTGAGGAAGAGTGGCCCTGACCTAACATCCATGCCCATCTTCCTCTACTTTGTATGGGACGCCGCCACAGCATGGCTTACCAAGCAGTGCGTCGGTGCGCGCCTGGGATCCGAACCTGCGAACCCCAGGCCGCCGGAGCATGCGGACTTAACAGCTTGTGCCACCGGGCCGGCCCCATTCTTCCCTTTTCTTGAAGGATAATGCATGTTTGCAGCCATATCACTGTTTTGGCACATCCTATAGAATCACAGAAGTCCAACATTTGGCCCCATTTCTGTCCCCTGCAGTCTAGGCTGGCAGTATTTCTGTTGATATAACTCCACCTCTATTCCTGGTTTCTGCTGAGATGCCTGATTAGGTTCATGAGTCACACCTGTAATCTCTTCATCAAATGTTTTTTTTTCCAGCTTCACTCTTGGTGCTCTGTCTACAACACATTCTCTCACTTTTTGCAATATGGTAGACTGAGAAATTTCCAAATCTTCAAGTTCTGATTCACTTTTGCTTAACAATTCCTTCAATTATCTCTCTCCTCTCATATGTCCCTAGACACAGCAAAGAGAAATCAGGCTAAGTCTTTAATATTTTGCTTAGAAATAAACATACAAACATATGACTTAAAATTTCTACTTGTCACAAAACACAAGAATACAGTTTGGCTAAGTTCTTTGCCACTTTATAACACGGATCACCTTTCTTCCAGTTTCCAATAATATGTTCCTCGTATCTGTCTGAGAAAGCACCAGAATCACACGCATATTCCTACCAACGATCACTTTTAGGCTTTTTCTAGCATGCACCTCAAAACTCTTCTCATGTCTATCCATTACCCAGTTCCAAGGCCACTTCCACATTTTTGGGCATTTGTTACAGAATCACTTCACGTCTCATTAGCAAAATCTTTATTAGTTTGATAGGGCTGCTATAACAAAATACCACAAACTGGGTGGCTTAACCAACCAAAATTTATTTTTTTACTGTTCTAGAGGCTTGAAGTCAAGATCATGGTGCCAGGAGAGTTGGTTTCCTCTGAGGCCTCTCTCCTTAGCTTGCAGATGGCTACCCTCTTGCTGACTCTTCACATAGCTGTTGCTCTGCACACACACATCCCTGGTGTCTCTCTTTGTGCGTCCAAATTTCATCTTCTTATAAGGACACCAGTCACATTGGATTAGGGCCTATCTATATGACCTCATTTAACCATAAATACTCCTTTAAAGGTTCTATCTCCATGTATAGTCACATTCTGAGGTACTGGAGGTTAGATCTTCAACATATGAATTTGGGGGGAACACAATTCATCCCATAACATTTACACAATGTATGTACATGCTCAGAGGTAAATAGAAAAATACTCTGTATGTGATATAGAAGAGCTCCTCCCACCATGAATTGGACTAGGTTACTGGGTGGAATTAGAACAATTCTCTCAAATTATAACCACAACCAAAACATTTTGTGTGAGAAGCTCCCATGCTTGGGCCCAAAATATAGGTCTTTTAAATCTCAAAGCCTTGAACTTCGGCCTGTATTTTTGGTCTCCAGGGAGAACCACTGTTAGTACTGTGGATTCATATAACCAAGGTTGCATATCTGATGTCATATGTCATATCTGAGCCTTCTCTTTTGCAAAGAAGAGATAAGATAATCTTCAAAAAGCCAAACTTCTCCCTCACTTTTATGTATCTGTTTAGTAAATGCCAGCAATGAATCAGGATCTTTTTTAGGTGTGGGAGATACATAGCTCCTGGCACGTTAAACGAGACAACTAGTTACCTGTCCCAAGGTAGCTTATATAATAGAGGGGGAGAGAAATAAGAAATAAATATACAAAAAGATAAATGTAATATGTGGTAAGAGTTTAGAATGCTAAGGATGATGGTATAGAGAATATATTGGGGCTGGAGTAGAGAAAAAAGCTACTTCAGAACGAGTAGTCAGAAAACCTTTCTGAGGAAGACATTTGAATTGAGATCTGAATACCGGAAAGTGCCAATCTCAGGGCAAAAATGAAGGAAAACATTTTATATAAAACAAATAACAAGTTCAAATATCCAGAGACAGGAAAGTGATGCCATATTCTAGTAAAAAATTAATAATATTAAAAGGTAGGTAGTATGATTCCAATGTGGCTATTGAGGGAAAGAGTGGGGTTGGCGAGACAGTTGGAGTCTAGAATGACCTATTTTTAAAAGATGGCAATAGATTTTAGATAAAAAAGAAACAGTTGAAGAATTTTAAGCCAGGAAATGACAAAATCTAAAATATATTTCTCAAAGAATACAGTCAGCTGTGTGAAAAATCGTGTAACTTCTAGCGCAGGCCAAGAAGGAGTAAACTCACCACAGCTAACGTCTCCCAATGATTCACTAAAACTCGGTATGAAATACAAAAAGCAACTATTTAAAAACCCTGAAAAGTAAACAAAGCAGGAAGAGTGTGGAGAAGAGTCAAAACTTAGACAGCAAGTGATGCAAGTGTAAAATTACTTATTTCCTTCTTACTCTTGTGGCTTTGTCCGAACGGCAAGCTCAAGCTACATTACTGCACATCCATGTCATGGAAGTCCCAGAAGGAGAGGGAAGGTTACACAAAAAAGTGTTGAGGGGGCTGGCCCGGTGGCATAGTGGTTAAGTGCCCGTGCTCCACTTCGGCGGGCCGGGGTTCACAGGTTCGGATCCCGGGTGCGCACTGACACAGCGCTTGTCAAGCCATGCTGTGGTGGCTTCCCATATAAAGTAGAGTAAGATGGGCACGGATGTTAGCTCAGGGCCAATCTTCCTCAGCAAAAAAGAGGGGGATTGGGATCAGATGTTAGCTCAGGGCTGATCTTCCTCACAAAAAAATTAATTAATTAATTAAAAAAAAAGAAAAATGTTTTGAGTAAATAATGACCAGAAACTGCCCAAATATCATGAAAGATATAAATTTGCATGGTCAAGAGCTTAGAGAATCCTAAATAAGACCAACTAAAAGAAAACAATGTCTAGGCACGTCATAATCGGTCTTTGAAAATTAAAGACCAAAAAAGCTCTTTAAAGCAACTAGAGAAATATAACACATTACATTATATAGGGAAACAATGGTTCAAAACTATGGATTTCTCATTAGAAACTACGGAAGACAAAACAGAGCGAAATAGCATTTTAAAATGCTGAAAGAAAAGAACTGCCCAACCAGGATTCCGTATCCATTGGAAATATCCTACAGAAATGATGGTCACAGAAGAAAGAAATTCTTAGAGGAAGGACACTTCTGAGAATTGATTTCCAGAAAATCTGATTTAAAAGAAATGATAAAATAATGTCTTTATATTATAAAGAAAAAATACCAAGGAAAACTTGAAGCTTCAGAAATAAAGATAAAAACAATAGAAATTATAAATATATGGGTAAATATAAAAGTCTACTTTTGTCTTCTGAAATCCTTTAAAATATTCATGACTGTTGAAAGAAAAAATGGTAACATTGTTTGGTGGGGCATTCATTGTAGGTTTAACACTATGACATAGATGTAGTTAGTATAGTGTAGTGTAGTATAGTATAGACGACACTATACCATAAATGTCAGTGAGGAAGGATAAAGGTACTGATATTGTAAGACTTCTGCTCTTTCTTGAAATAGTAAAATAATAACTTCAGGCAAGCAGTGAAAGCTTAATCCCTAGAGCAACCACTAAAAATAAATACATGAAATTGATACAAGATATGGCAAAAAACTCTAATGGATAAAAATTAACAACTAATCAAGATAAAAGCAATAAAGGGAAAACAGAGAAACAAAACTTAGAAAGCACAAACATAAAACAAATGATAAAATGGCAGAACTAAATCCAACCGTATTAATATTGCAATAACTGTAAATGGTCTACATGCAGTGACTGAAAGCCATAGATTGTCAGGTTGAATAAAAAAGCAAGATCCAACTATATATTTTCTACAAAAACTCTACTGTAAATATAAAGATGCAGATAGGAGAAATTTTTAAAAGGATGGAAACTATAATATCATAAAAAAATAAATCAAAAGAAAGCCTGGATAGCAATATTAATATCAGAGAAAGTAAATCTTAGTACAAGAAAAATCACCAAAGAAAAAGAGAAAAATTACATAATGATATAAGTCAGTTTACCAAGAAGATTTAAAATTTGTAAATGTATATACATCTAACAAGAGAGTTTTAATGCATGAAGTAAAACCTGACAGAACTAAAAGTAAGTATGAGTAAATCCAATAATTTTAGTTGGAGACTTCAACAATACTTGTTCAGTAATATGTAGAAAAAATGACCAGAAAATCAGCAAGACATAAAAGGCCTAAACAACACTAATGACAGGTTTGACCTATTTGATATTTATAGACTAATCCACCCAATAACAGCAGGATACAAATTCTTTTTAAGTGCACATTGGATATTTGTCAGAATACACCATATTCTGAGCCATAAAATAAAACTCAGCAAATTAAAAAGGATAGAAAACATCTAAAGTATGGTTTGTGGTTATAAAATAATTAAAATGGAAATCAGTAGCAGGAAAATATCTTGAAAATATACAAATATTTAAAAATTTAATACACTTAAAAAAAATCCCTGGGTCAAGAGGAATTCAAAGTGAAATTGGAAAATACTTTGATTAAATGAAAATTTTAAAAAAGACACATCAAAAGTAGTGTGATACAGTTAAAGCAGTGCTTAAGGAGAAATTTATAGCATCACATACTTCTATTAGAACAAAAAAACAGTTTTAAATCATCAATCTCATCTTTCACCTTAAAAAGAAAGAGAGATATGAGAGCAAATTAAACCCAAAGCAGACCAAGTAAGAGAAATAATAGAGATATCAGAAATCAACTAAATTGAAATCAGAAAAGCAGAAAAAAATACAATGAAAGTAAAGCTGGTTCTTTGAAAATGTCAAAAACTTGATAAACATCTAGAAGTAATTTCATACGTTATTATTTTAAATAGACCAGTTCTATAAGGACACAAACAGAACTCACTAAGAAGAAATAGAAAGCTAGAATAGACCTACATTTAGTAACAAATTTTAATTCTTAGTTTAATACCTTTCAGAAAGAAAACCTCAGTCACAGATGGCTTCGCTGATGATTCTTAGGAAACATTTAAGAAAGAAATACTACCAACACTATACAAACTCTTCCAGAGAATAGAATATGTGTGCACACTCTGAATTCATTTTATACATCCAAAATGAGCTAATCCAGAGTCAAACATTAAAAGAACACCTCAGATCAATATTTCTTATGAATGCAGATGCAAATGCAGAATACTGCTCAGAATACTGAGCAGAACAGTAAAAAATGAAGTACAGAAATATATAAAAAATAATGCGTCATGATCAGGTAATGTTTATCCTTGAGAAAGCAGAGCAGGTTCACCATTTAGAAATCAAGTAACATAATTTACCATATCAGCAAACTGAACAAGACATCATCTCAATAGACGCAGAGAAAGCATTTGACAAAACTCAACATCCATTCATATGGAAAACCCTTAGCAACAAGAAGTAGAAGAGAACATTAATAACTTGACATTTATTGATGAAAGAGTGGATATTCCTTTTCTAAGATTGAGAACAAAAAAAGATGTTTGCTATTAACATTCTAATTCAATATTAAATTGGTGGTTTGAGACAGTGCAAAAAGGCAAATAATAAATGAATAGATAGATGATAGATGGATGATAGATGATATATAGATAGATAAAAAATATGAATTAGAAAAACTGTCTCTATTCACAGATGACATTATTTGCTGCATAAAAAAATCTCAAAGAATCAACAAAAAAGATTATTGAATTAAATATATTTAATAGTTTGTAATATACAATGTCAATATACAAATCAATTTTATGTTTATATACTACCAATGAAAAATTGGAAAATGAAATTTTAAAAATAGCATCAAAAACCATGAAATACTTAGGTAAAATTAGCAGAATATTTGTATTGAAAACTACAATACACTGACGAATCAATGTAAACTTAGAGAGATATACTGAGTTAATGGATTAGAAGACAGAGCATTAAGATTTCAGTTCTCACCAAATTAATCCATAGATATAATGAAATCTCTATTAAAATCCCAGCAGTGTTTTTTGTAGTTATAAACAAGCTTATTATAAAATGTATATAGAAAGTCAAAGGCTTGAAATAACCAAAATGATTTTGAAAAAGAACTAAGTTGGAGTACTCATACTCCCTGATCTCAAGACTTACTGTAAATCTGCAATAATCAAGACAGTGTGGTATTAATGAAAGGATAGATATAGACGAATGAAGTAGAATAGAGAATACAGGAATAGACTCGACATATATGATCCATTGCTTTTTGGAAAAGGAGTTGAATGGGAAATGTATTTTTTTAATATGCAGTGCTTAAAGTATTCAAAAACAATATGCCTCCCCTCTGCCAAAAAGAAAAAGAAAGAACCTTGACCCATATCTGATATCTTTTACAAAAATGTAACTCAAAATCAATTATGGATTTGACTATAAAACTTAAAACTATAAAACTTTGTGATCTTGAACTGAGTGAAGGTATCTTAGCTATGACATGGAAATCATGATCTAGAAAAGAAAAGAAAAACAGGTAAATTAAACGTGATCACATTTAAAACTTCTCAGTGAAAGATCTTCCTAAGAGAATAAAAGACTAGATATAGATTGGGGTAAAATATTGGCAAACTCATATCTGACAAAAAATATATAATAAATTTTCACCAAAAAATATATAAAAGTGGCAAATATGCACAGGAAAAGATGTTTAACATTATATATAATAATATAACATATAATACTATACATGTATAAAATGAAAATATGTTCAATATATTCTGTATGTAATTGTTTGAGCTGGCAAGGATATAGAACAACTAGAGCTCTCTCATACATTTCTCATGAAAAAGAAACATGGTGAAACCATTCTGGAAAACAATATGGCAGTTTCTTGTAAAGTTAAACATACATATACCCAGCAATCTCACTCCTTGGAAATTACCAAAGATCAATAAAAAGTTATGTTCACCCAAAAACCTATGTGTGAATGTATATAGTGACTTTATTCATAATAATCCCAAACTGGAAATGACCCAAATGACCTCTAACTCCTGAATGGATAAACGAATTATAATATGTCTTTACAATGGAATACTACTCAGTAATAAAAAAAGAATGAACTGCCAATACACCAACAACATGGATGAATCTCAAATGCATTTTCCTAAGTGAGAAAAGCCAAACTTAAAAGGTTATATAACGTGTGGTACCATTTATATGATATCCTAGAAAAGGCAAAATTATAGGAATGGAAAGCAGATCAGTGGTTGTCAGGAATTTGGACAGGGAAAGGGGTAGTAAGAGGGAATTTTGGAAGGTAATGAAACTGTTTTTGTACGTATTTGTCAAAACTCATAGAACTGTAAAAGAGTGACTTTACTGATATAAACATTTAAAGAGTGAATAAAAGATTAGAGTATAGGGAATGAAGATTAAATCATGGAGATTAATCGTGGTAGTCAAGGCAAGAAATGGACGTTTGAGCTGGCGTAGTGGAGATGGGGAGCAGTGAGCAGATTCTAGGTGTGTTTTCAAAGTTTAACTGTCAGGCTTTGTGGTAGTTGAGATTGAGGGAGCAGAATCAGTCAACCATAAGTCCCAGTTTTTGGCTGGATCAACGAGTGAGTCTTAAAGACATTTACTGAGACTAAAGGAGGGAAAGTTTTAGAAGATAGGTTGATGGAGTTCAGGAGTTGTATTTGGGAAACATTAATTATTAGATGCCTACTCGATATCAATATGTGGATTCCACCACCCTAAATGAGCCCATTAAACAGAGATTTTCCCAGTGCCTCAGTGCACCACATACATATAAATCTTTCATCAATCCCTTATCTGAATTTCTTTTTTTATTTTCCTCACAAAATTGTATAGAGTGTATTCTATTTACTGTACTCATGGCTCTCTATCCATCCTGGATGCCTTACTGAAAACCATCCAAAATTGTAAGTGTAAGGGTGGTTCTCTACAGTACAATAACTTCTTCCTTAGACATTCTATGTGTCTTACCCAATCTGCGAATGCATAGACATTTCTGAGAGTATTCTATTTGCTTAGCACCATGCTACTCTGCTAACTACTGAGACAAGATACTTGTTCCAAAGGAGCTCCTAGCAGTTGGGAAAACACACACACATACATAAACACATACACACACGCACACACACACACCATCCCCTACTATTAAGGATTAAAGGATAGTCTAGTTAAACAGGAGGTTATGAGATTTAAGGTAAAAATTGTTCTCTGAGCTGATGACAGAAGCACAAGCTTCATGTGGGAGATATGCTCTGACCTGAGCCTAGAAGAATGAGAATAATCTGTTCACACGGAAGGCAGGAGTAGGCCAGAATCTTCCTTCCATGCCAAAATTTGCATTTATTTATGCTAAAGAGAAAACAATTGAGCCAATGTGTGTACAGTACTTTGTGAACTGTAATGTGCCATATAATTGTCAGTTCTACCATTATTGTTATTAATGTGTGCATTATTATCCCCTCAATCCATGCACGCTGGTTGTTAAGCCTGGGTTTTAAAACCAATGTGTATAACAGAATAATGTTTGCTGAGACTGAAATAACAAACCACAACAATGTAAATCTGACACATTTTTAGTGTTATGATATGTTTAATTGTTATTGTCCACATGGTAATTCAGAAGCAGGATAAGGGAACGGAAAAGAGAAGTGACCGGAACTTACCAGATTTGTGTTCTGGATTTATCCCTTCCATTAATTAACTGTGTGACCGTGGGCAAGGCTCCTGCTCTCTCCAATACTCAGATTCCCCATCTGTAAAGTGAAACGGCAGGGTAACATGCTCTCCCAGTTTCCTTTCCCATATAACATTGCACGAAGTTGTATGAACTGAACAGATGAAAGCACATCAGAGAGAAATTGCTAAAAACATTTTATAAGGACGTGGCAGAGCCAGAGGAGAAAGTGCGCAGCAGCAGTTCTCATGGAATTGAGACACGTGTATTGTGAGGGGCACCCAGCACAGCTGGCCCAGGCCAGGAGGCTGCACAATGCTAAGGTGATGCTGTGTTAACATCTGGCCCTGGATGGTGTCAAGTTACTGAGAAGAAGATGTGTCAGATATTGGCTGGACCCAAGCTGTTACTTTTGATAATTATGAATCCCAAGGCCTCATTCTGAGCAGAAGAGTTTCTACAGAGAAGTAAATTCTACCAATAATGATAACAACAATAAAAAATAATGGTCTCATAGTTATTGTAATAATAGTTGTGTTTATTGTGTGTTTACCCTGTTCAATGGTCAGACATTGTTAAAAGCGGTTTGTGTGTATAAACTTATATAATCTTCACAACTCTATAAACTAGATACTCAAGTTTTCTCTCAAGTTTACAGATAAGGAAACTAAGACACAGGAAAGTTAAGTTAATGGCCCACAGTCACATACTAGTAAGTGGTGGAGCTAGAATTTGAATTCAAGCAGTCTATCTCCACAGTTGGGGAGTGCATTCACTATGCTGTACCACACACACTTTTCCATACAGATGTGTGTTATCAAACGTAGAATACATCCACCATTACCATTGGAAGACTATTTACTGTTTACCCATATTCAAGGTTTTTTTAATTTTTAATTTTACATGTTAACGTGTATAAATTTTACAGCAACACACATCTCTTCTGGTTCTCCCCTTGATAAATCTCAACAACCTTCAAGATCCTGCTGAAATGCCAACACACCTCTAAAGAAACCTTTAGTAGAGTAACTCCCCCATTCTCGTCTCCCACGCCCATTTGAATTTACTCTTCCCATTCCTTCCAACTTTTGTCAAGTTTACTTCATTGACTGTTTATGTAGATTTATAAATTCTGTCTGTGCAATAGCAAGTGTCTCAGGCCCAAAGAGGATGTTTTATACACTTTTGTATACCCAGTATCTTCTGCTCTTCCTGGAATAGACTAAGTGCTTGGTAAAAAATATGAATGAATGAATGCATGAGTAGCAAAATATATTGTCTCAAGTGATCCTCTCAACAGCCTTGTGAGCTAAGAAGGGCACCATTCATAGTCTTCGTTTCCCAGAAAACAAAAATGAGGCTCAGAGAAGTAAAATATCTTCTTTAGGTTATCCCTGGTTATCAGAAATAAAGGCAGGCTGGAAGCCCAAGTCTTTTGACTCTCAGTCCAGCACTCTGTCTAGCCTTGTTATAGCTTGTCCTAACCCACTGAGAAATGTGTGAAGACATGAGACTCTAGAGGTGCCTACAGGGTGGGAATGGTGACTGCAAAGTACAAAGCAGAGGAGTGTTCCTTTGCCTTGCAGTCCTAGTACACCAAAGGGCGAGGCATAGATAATGACTGGAATACCAGCTTTGGGACTCCACCATTCACTCACTCACTCACTCACTCACTCATTCATTCAACAAGAAATTTTTTGAGTGTCCACTAAATTTCAGCTATTGTTCTATGTTTTATGATATATAAATAGACGAAGTTCTTGCTCTCATGGAACTTATGTTTTTGTAGGGAAGACAGAAATAAGCATCTATGTATGCTGAATGTTGTTGATATTTTCCTATCCCTGCTCTTCTAAGTTTGCCTGGAGATGCAAGGCTTTAAGTTCTGAAAAACTACATTTCCCAGATTCCCCTGCAGTCAGGGCTCCTATAGGAGTCCACCAATAAGAGAAGCTTTCACAAAATCTGGAGAGTAGAAGAAAAAGAAAAGCCAATATTCACTTGTGAAAGCTGAGGAAGACAGTTGAGCAGACACCCAAGGTGAAGTCTGCAGCAGTCAGGCTAACTCTTCTGCATTCATTCACACTCTTGAGGTTTTGCTGGCAACTGAGGCCACTGTAGCAGCTTCCTTGCAATTCCAGTTATTCCAAATTTCCTGAATGTCATCTAAGGCTTTGTCTGATCTTGTCTCTCCCATTCCCTCCAGTGGTTTCACATGGAAATATTTCCTCTGTTAAAATTTTCCTTCTTAAAATACCTAGAGTGTTTTTTGCTTTTCTGATTGAATCGTGAATTATAATGTCAGATCACACACAATAAACGCAGTGGAACATAGAGCAGAGTAAGTGGACAGAGTGAGAGTGAGTAAGGTGCTACTTTAGAGATTGTAGAAGGCTTCTCTGAGAAGGTGACATTTGCAGAGAGAACTGAATGAAGAGACCATATGATATCTAAGGGAAGTGCGTTCCAGCCCTAGGCAATGGCAAGGACAAGAGACAAATGGCAAACACATAATTGCTGTCTTCACAGAAAAAACTCAAAGCCAATATGGCCATAGGAGTGTGAGAAAAGGAATAATGGGTAGGAGATGAAGTCAACAAGAGAGGCAGGGCTCGGTTCAGGGAGAAACATGAGGGTCAGAGAATTTGGATTTTGTTATCAAAGGGTTTTGAGAAGGAGAATGACATAATGGAATATGGTTGGGGTACCCCACCCCATGTCAGCAGAGCCCATGCCAATTTATCAACTTTGCTCCAATATTAATAACTAATACATGTGCAGAATCACGAAGTTTACAAAATGATTTCATATTATTGATTTTACAGACTGGGAATCTGAAATTCAGGGAATTTGAATAGGGCAGCTGAGATAAAACAGGGGAAGTGACAAAGCTGAGAATTAAATCCAGGTCTCTTGACTCAAAGCCACGGGTGCCTTCTGCTAGACCACAGGTGGCTTTGTGACATAAGCAATGAAATGAACTCTTTGCATGTCCAGTAATAATAGCTCATATTTATAGATCATTTGTGCTATTGAAGGCACTGCAAAGCGGTGGACATTCAGAACAACGAGGCTTCAATCAAAATGCAGATTCTGATTCAATAGGGCTGGAGCAGGTCTGAATTCTGCCTTTGCACCTACCTCTCCGGTGGGGCCAATGCTGCTTGCCCAAGGCCACACTTTGACTCTGCAGCACAGTATTGAGTTAATTGTTCACTCAAAAAATAGTTTTGAGTCTACATTCCATGCTTGGGTCTGTGAGAGCAAGCATACAGCAACTTCGAAGGCCAACAGAATACACTGAAAAGTTTGAAAAGCAAAGCGATTGATATCCATTAATATAAATCAGTTATGAGCCAATTTCAAAGCATTTTGCTTCTGCTGTCAAAATATTTAGCTTTGGACTCTATTCAACATTTTTATAAGAGATGTCTCTGAGTTAAAATCCTAAATGTATTTGCTTAGATTTAAACATTTGACTGTCCTGAGGATTGAGATTTTGCTAGTTGAATACAGTCCATAAAAGAGTTAAATATTTTTATTTATTTAATAAAACAGGAGAATTTTTCTGGAATGAGAAATGAATTACTTTTGAAGAATTTGTGAAAATATATTATCTGAAGAATGATCTTAGATTAGGGGTTATATAATATTACTTTAATGGCTTTTAAGTATAAAATATGGCCATTTTACTGAATTATTGAGTACATTTAATTGCAGGTTGTATACTGTGACCTATTGATCTAATAATTATTCATGTGGACTATTAAAAAAGAATGATTCATTTTTTATTTTACCTTTTAAGCAATGCTTATATATTATTTACAATTTGAGAGCCAGGAATAAAAGACTTTTTAGTACAATACAATATTTCTAATGTAGGCAAGCCTTTGTGGGAGTCCAAGGTAACATTATATAATCAAAAATTAAACAATTTAAATTTCAGTAGGGGAAAAAAAGATACCCTTTTCCTTCAGTTAAATATTTTAATTGCAGAACTCTTCACTGGAAGTTATGAACCTTTCCAATGTAACTGAAATATTTAATATGAAATATTTTAAGTGCTCTGCAGATTTCGCAAAAAAGAATTAAGGGGGTGGTTTTTTTTTCATTTTTGGCTCCTTGAAAAGAATTTCCCCCTTAATTCAGTCATTTTTCCTTTTATATTAAGAACAAAGGAATTGAGTCAGTGGAGAGTTTCAGCAAGGGGTGTTTTGAGCTCAGCATTTAACTAGTGGTTAAAAAAGGCAGTTTAATAAAATACTTTGTAAGTGTGATGTCTTACTCTCGCTTTTACGCAGCGTCCTTTGATCGGCAGCGATCAGCACATTTCCATGTTTGCGTCCACCGTGTATCTAGTGCTCTGCCAGATGGCAGATACACCTTCACTAATTAAGTGCAAACTATGTGCGGGTCAGGCGGCTGCCAGTGTTTTATGTGCACCGTCTCATTTAAAATGGTTCTGTTATTAACCCCATTGTATAACTTAGTAAAATGAAAGGCAAAGAAGGTCAATTGAATTTCCATCCATATAAATCGAGGAAAGGACAGAGCTCAGATTCACAAGGCAGCTCTGATTTTCAGGAACTCTACCCTCTTTCTACTCTGCCGTCCTCTTCAGCTATTGTCTGGCTGCATTTCTTAACTGAGGGCTGTGGCACACAGGCATTTGGTAATGGCAGGAGACTATTTCCTGCAGAGAGAACAGCTTACGCAGAGCACCCAAGTGTGGAAGTCTGTGTTCATGAAATGTTAGCGTCAGGGGATTGGGGAAGGGGACAGCAGAAGGCAGACCTTTCACGACAAAGAAAGGAGTTTCAATGTAAACATGGGGAGAATATGAGACATTTCCATCAAGTTAATCTTATGATCATAGCTATGGTTGTATATGCATGTTAGAAAGGAATGTGAAGGGCAGGTTGGAGATGGGTAGGAATAAATAGAAAAGAAACTAATAAGTAGTCCAGGTGACAGATGACTAAGGCTTTAATTCAGGCTCTCCTCACACTTTACAAATCCCCTGGAGACGATGCAGAATATGATTCAGTATATCTGGGAAGGAAACCTAAATTCTACGTTTCTAACAAGCTTCCAGGTCATGCTGACGTTGTTCTTCCATGGAACAGTGGTTCTCCAAGTTTGATTCCTGGACCAATATCATCAACATCACCCAAGAATTAGAACCACAAACTCTCTGGCCCTGCTTCATACCAATTAAATTAGAATGTCTAGAGGCAGGCTTGGGCATCAGTATTAGGTCTAAACTTCCAAGGTGAATCTAATGTGCAATTTGAGGACCAATCAGTAATCTAGAGTGGGGGAAGTGGGATGGAGGAAAAAAATGACACTCGTAATATATATTTAGGAAGTAGACCAACAGGCGTCAGTGAATGAATAGAGCTTATTTAGATTCTGCTTCTGTTAAAAGGGTTTTGAATGACCTAATTTCATCTTCAAACTCCTGCTTTTTCTCTTAAATATGAAAGTTTTTATAATCTTTCTGCTGAAAGCATAGGTCATACTTGGAAAAATTTAACATCCTCTGCCAGGCAATTAAGCAATTTGAATACTTACTTTAATTAACAATTGTGCCTAAACAAAAACCCATTACATAAAAGAGCTTTTAATGAAACACAAGAATTAGCTGGAAAAATGCAGGGTGGTAATATGGAGCAAGAATGATGGGAATGATGATTTCCTAAACAAATAAACAAAATTACTTCCAACATTTACTGTAAACCACTCATGAAATATCTGGCAATCTAAATGGAAAGAAAATGTTCTTGCTGCTTTATATAATACTGTATTTCATGTAAGGGAATGAACTTTAATTAGAACATCACTGGTGTCAAATTAGTGATAAATGTTTAAGACAAATTGAGATAACGAAACTACGGGAATACTGCCACTAATGTAAAATCTGCTGTAAATTGCAAAGAATTTACATTTTCTATTAGCACACAGTCATAAGCATAAAAATGATAAAAGATTACATACAGTTTGGATGTTCTTTAAAGAGGTTGAAATTATTGCAAAGAAATGGTGTGTGTAACACCTAAAATTTCTGGTGCTTAAAAATGCCAGGGTTCAAGTCCCTGCACCTTTACTCTTTAGCTACGTAATGTTGGGAAAACTGCTTACCTTAAGCCTGGGTTATCTTATTTGTGAAATGGAAAGGAATTATGAGTCCTGTCCCAGCCACACATAGGTCTCACATGGCATGTGTGATGCCAATGTGTCTTCATGGAAAGACAATAGACTTTGATATAAGAGAACTTCAACTCCAAACTCTTGTGTGCACTGGGACAACAAAATTAGTGTTTCTGAATATCAGTTTCCTTGCTTGCAATATGATGATAAAATGCCTCTCTCAAAATGGTGGTTGTGAGAATTATATGAAGTAATGCAAGTAAAAAATGTGGCATGAAGGTCTTTAATAATAGCAATTAACACCAATTAACACCGTAATAAACATGAGGATATTTTGTATACTCTGTAGACATTAGGGTCATTTTAATTTATTACTACTTTTGTCCAGCTAGTGTCTTTCAGACATGTCACTTGATAATATAGACACAATCATAAAAAGGCCTAATGCTCTCTCTTCCTTCTTCTTATGATGTGGAAGGTTCTTGGTGGATAAGTAATGTTCTATATAAGTCTGTGGTGGTAGATTAAAGATGGTCACAGATTACATGACACTCCTTTTACCAAAAGATGGGGTCCATTTCCCTCTCCTTGGATCTGGGCTGGCCTGGGGCTATTATGACCAATAGAACACAGGGCAAGTGATGCTCTACAGGTTCCAAGTTCCAAGCCTCTCCTGTAAGAGAACTGGCAGCTCCTGCCTTGGTCTGGAGCTCTGAGTCCTCCAATTACCTCGCTGGAGAGAGCAGGTGGAAGGGCACTCATGGAGAGGGAGATGCACACAGCTAAGCCTGAACTTCTAGCTGTCCTTTCTAAGGCACAGACATGAGAGTGAAGCCACCGCTTAAAAAATCACAGAATGACCCAAGGGAAGCCACATGGGGCAGAACAATTGTCCAGCTGGACCCTGCTTGAGTTCGTAACCCACAAAAGCATGAGATGTAAGAAAATGCTTGTTCTTTTAGGTCACTAAGCTTGGGGTAGTTTGGTGTGCAACAACAGATCACAGAAACACCTGTTCCCCCAGGCACATGCTTCTTCCGAGTGTTCTCTTTGCCACCCCTGTTTGTCAGGATAACCTGTTGATCTCTCTGTTTGGCCTAAGTATCTTCTAATGTGCCATAGCAGGAGTTGCTCATGTGGACATCCTGGTAGTATCAGAGATCTTTGCTTGAGGAAGTCAAAGAGCTGACAAGTAGATGAATCTTTGACTGTCATGCTAAAGAATTGAGATGTTAATTTGTTAATACTGATGACCATTACCTTGCCTTTTTTGGGAATTTTCCAGACTTTGTATTGCTATGCTATCTTTGCACATGCTATTTTCACTATCTGGGAAATGGCAGTTTTTCCTCCCGAACTGTCCATCCCGAATGTCAGTTCCTTAGGGAAAAGTGAAATTAGGAGTATTCCAGGATCAAGCGAGAACTGCACTCTTTCTCGGCATTTAATGACTCCACCTAAATCCCTGTACTAAAAGACTTGACTGAACTCTAGCACAGCATCTAGCAGCTCAAGCTATGTCCCTAGGATGTCGCCGGAACCCTTAAAATACCTGCCTGACAGGGGCCAGCCCGGTGGCGTAGCGGTTATGTGTGCGCACTCCAATTCGGCAGCCCAGGGTTTGCAGGTTCGGATCCCGGGCGCGCACCTATGCACCGCTTGTCAAGCCATGCTGTGGTGGTATCCCATGTAAAGTAGAGGAAGATGGGCATGGATGTTAGCCCAGGGCCAATCTTCCTCTAAAAAACAGAGGAAGATTGGTATCAAATGTTAGCTCAGGGCTAATCTTCCTCACACAAACAAAAATTACCAGCCTGAGAAAGCTCAATGCTGCCAGAAGAATGTACTGTTTGTTCCAGCCAAAATCTGATGATGGGACTATGAGTCTCTGAACCTCGTTTAGAGCAATTACTTTGGACAGGTTGCAATGAAAAATCCTTTATCTGCCCCTTTGAAAAATGAATCTTCTATCACCCTGAACTGTCTCTCAAGGACTTGGGAGCAAGATTCCTGGAAATGCACATTCAAGGAGATGAATTCTGCCCATCCCCCAGGCATTGTGGGAGGAAAGGTCCTGGCTTCGTGGGAGCCTTGCTCCAACTTGTACAACTACCTCCTTTCATCAAGAAGTTTCTTCCCTCGCCCCCTCCAGATAAGTGCCAATCAGCAAACCCTGATGGCCTCAGATGGACCAACTGCCCCCCCTTCATGCCCTTCAGAGCCTATCCTTTAGCACACCCCAGCATGTAAAACGTCTCTTGCCTTTTGTTTCAACAAGGTTGAGTTCAGTTTAGACTGGACGTTCTTCATTATTGTGGGATTTATCACTGAACAACATCCTTCTTTACCGTCTTTAACTAGTGTCTGGCTTTGTTTCTTTTTGACACAGGCATAAAACAGTTCACGAGACAGAGAAAGCGAGAGCGAGAGGGAGAGGGAGAAGAGAGAAGTTTCTTATGAGTGGATCTGTGGATGAATAATGAAAATGAAATAGAATGAAACTTTCAGTTGATTGGGCCAGACTTGGAGGGTCTTGTCTGCCATGAGGAGGAGTGTGGATTTCATTATTCAAGAAATAGAGATATATCCTATAAATGGAAGATGTTCTTTTTGATCACAGAAGACCCAGAACTCAGGGATATATTTGAATTGCATAAATCTTGTCTTTACCTTCTCTCTGATATGCTGATTTATTAATACTTTTCTTCTCCATCACTTAAAAATTATATCAGGAAAGTCACTCACATTTTTTTCAGAATATATTGCCTACTATGACCTTTAAATACAATAAATTCAAGTCTATACTCATGCTGAATTTTATTTGATTGTATATTGTCTACAGCCAAGATTTCTCCAAACTAATCTGACTCTGATCAGCTGCTGCAGAATTGATGTCAGTTCTCTAAGTAGAGGGATGTCTGCTGATATAAAACTAAAGGTAAAAAAACAAAAACAAAACAAAACAAAAAACACACATAATGTCAGATAGAAATCAGGAGTCGGACATCTGGAATTCTTCCTCATGGTGACTTGGAAAGATTTCCATATAATGTGAGAGCGGTGTTTATTATTTCATTCTAACAGTATTCTTGCACTAGCTCATCTATTCAGCAAATAATATCTGAAGACCAGTGCAGTTCCAGGCAATGAACTGGGAAATCAACCCTGAGTAAGGTACAGTTACACTCCTAAAGGACACTACAAGCTAGGGACAGACAGGCATTGCAAACAAACAATTTTAATGCAACTTAGTATTTGGTCCATTTAGGTAGGACTAAAACTTGTGTAATCATAAAATTGATTGTGGAGCTTGTAAAAGTTAAGGTTTACAGACGCCTCCATTGGAAGTTCTGATTTGGTTGACTCGGGTCTAGTCCAGGAATCCGTTTATCACAAGGCTCCTGTGCGTGTGTGTGTGCTTGTGTTTTAAGAGTGGCAGCTTTTGGAAATATTGAATTGAAAATTAGCTCCAGGTGTTATGGGAATGATGAGGAGGGCTACCCACTATAGCCATGAAGAGAACAGCAAAAAGAGAACAGTGTGAATGGGAGTTTTCAGGATGTGTAGAAGTTCACCAAGAAAACTAGGTGAAGATGAAGCTATTCCAGGCAAAATAAACATTCTGTTCCAAATTACAGAGGCGTGACTGTAGCTAGTGCATTTGGGGAAGTCACTGGGCATTCATGGAATTAATATGAGAATGCAGAAAAGTCCAAGAATGAAGCATAAAAACGTCATAAGAGGATTATCAACAAATGGCTTTTTAAGCCTTTATGTGGAATTTTGAAACTATCTATTGAATAGCTTTAAATAGAGGGTAGACATGTAGCAAAGTGGAATCCAAACTAAAGATGAGGCAACAGTAGACTCCACACTACTTTAAAGGCTGTTGAAATAGTCCTGGAGAGCTCTGATAAGGGTATATTTTACACGTATTACGGGAAGACTCTGGGGTTTTAAATCAATCAAATCTGGGACCTTTTCTGCTCCTGATCTTTAATGTACGTAATTAACCCTGATTACATTCTTTGTTCATCACTGAAATAAAGATAATCATAACTGCTTTCAAGATTCCATGAGAATTAATCAATCAAAAGGAAAGAAACAAGCCACATGTAAATCTGATGGTGACATGACTTAGGACAGAGATATAGGAGCAGTCAGGAGGCTGGTGTATATATTATCTGATTTAATTTCCACATGATTCCAAGATGCTGATTATTATATTCATTGTAGAAATGAAAAAGCTAAGACTCAAAGAAGTTACATATTTTGTCTAAGACAGAATCCAATAGCTAGCCAAGATTCAAACCCAGGTCTGAAATTCAAAGCTGCAACTTCTCTCTTTGTCCACTTCACCCTTCCCACACTTGCCTCCAGAATGACTTCCCTGAGTCATAGAAGGGGTTCAACACATGCTCTTTCTCATCCTCAACACTGCCTCACACTTGCCATATCCAGATACAGGCAGACAATGTACTTCAGTTTTATATTGCAACTCTGTTTCTCAGCTTACACTGTTTGGTCTCCCTTGCGGAATACTGCTAAATTATTGAGCTATGATTCACTTCAACAAGCTTCCTTGAGCACATATCACATTAAACACATACAGAGTAGTAGATAGTTACAAACCATGGTGCATGCTGTTGGAGAAACAAAAATAAGTACAGCTTGGTTCCTGTTTTCATGGAAGGATCACTATTCTGAGGGTAAAGAGAACTGTCTCTGGATTCCGAAGCCTAGGTTCAAAATTTCAGGTCTACCACTTACCAGCTATGTGAACTTGAGAAAGTCTTTAATCCCTCTGAATCTCAGCTTCTCTTTCTACAAAATGGAGATAATAATAGATTCTATCTCCCAGCTTCTTCTCATTAAATTAGATAATACCTGTACATGTAAAACACTTAGTGACTAGTGCATCACACACGATAGATTTTAGCCATTATTGTCATCATCTTCATAATCATCGTCATCATTGTCATTTTATTTTTTTTATTTTTATTATTATTAGAGATTCTAACACATTTATGGTATGAAACTTGGAAATAACTAACTATTACCTAGGATGAATTGAGTTAGAGTTATAACAGATGCTATAAGAGAAGTGTAATGCTGACTGAGGGATGGAAAAAGAAGTTTAAGAGAAGACTTGTTGTTAGGGTGAAGAGTGCCCTTGGTTAAGAATCAGACGAATGGATTTCAGTCCTGAGTCTGCAACTGCCTGTCTGGTTGACTTGGCTACAGCACTTTCAACTCTTCGAGCCTTATTTTTTTCCTTAGTAAAAAGGAGATCATATCCTCACCATGCTCCACTCTTGATGGTGCTATGAGGCTTGCCTGGGACAGCATTGGTGGAATTGCTGGGCTCCCTATTCACTTCCATGGACCCTTCTGGAGGCAGAGCCCCATAGGCTGGCTCCTGTCAACTCTGATTTTCCCGGATTTGCCACAGACACACAGCTCTGTGCCCACTTTCAGTCTGCAGGGATCCAGAAATTCCTCCTCACGATTTTCCATTTCTCCAAAGAGTTCAGTGACCCTCTTAAGAGTTTTGATTCCCTCTTACTAGATTTATCTTGCAAGGTGTGCACTTTAAGGCTCACCAAGCTTTGACCAAATGGTCTCGTTATCAAAGGCCTCACCTCTATGTTCACTGGGACTCTGCTATTTCCTTCTCATCTATCATTTGATCTGGCACTATCCTTTTAGGTTAAACTTGGTCTGGCTTTCTCCTATTCTTGTCCCACATTTATGCTCAGTTTGTATCTTCCCCGCTGCTCAAGTCAATTTTCCTATAGGCCCCAACTCAAGCTCCAAGTCCTCTTTTCAGTGTTTCCAACATCCATTCCAGTCACTCAGGAGGGTTCATCTGACAGCAAGTGGTCAGATGTCAGAAAATCTCTCATTCTAATTAATCAAAATGAAATGCTGGTGTCATCAAAAATAAGCACAATAGCAAATGGCATACTTAAGCTGGGGTGTTCCTCATAATCTAAATTCTTTGATAGACTGGCTTGGACACCAAACAGAACTCATCTACTGATCCTCAGGAACCAGCGGAAAATGTGTGCACAGCAGTCAGTGTATGGCAAACAATACAAAAAGCAAAATGTCCAAACCTAAGCTCAGTGGCAAGTCCTTTTATCATTGTGTTTTCTAGATAATTTCCTTTAAAGCATCTGAAACAATCATCAGAAATGACCACATGTATGCACATACAGTGCCAGGAACAATGTGGGATCTTAGCAAAGAATATAGGAGGATTATGATGATGATGATGAAGATGACCATCATCATCATCATCATTGTCACCATCATAGTGTATAGATATTGGCACTCTGGCTCTTTAGACAGCCACATCCAGTTTGAAATGCCTTTACTGAGTCATGTTGCAATATATTCCTTGCTTTTACGGAAATTTCCAGCAAGTTCCATGGTCAGCTAAAAGTTGGAAAGTCATATGAAGCAGACCAGGCAAGATAACTGAGCACACTTCATCCAGGAATAAGATTCATTTGGTACAGGTATATAGTCCCTTAAATCTGAGTCTGCAGTATGTGGCTGGCTATTCAATAGTGATCATTGATCAGGGCTTATTTTGAAAGGCAAATTTTCTCTCCTGGCTTGTCAATCTCATCATAACTACCTCCATTCAACACTGATAACCCTATATTTGTAATTGTCTTTTTACATCTCTCTCTCTCTCTTTAAAATTCAAGCTCCCTGAGGGCAGGACCCTATCTGTGAATAATTCATCTTGGTATACTTACCATCTAATAGCATAGCCAGTGGAAACCAGTGGTTCCATAAGAGAGAAGAAAGGAAGTAAAGACTTACTTTTACAGGTTGTATAAATTTAAGGAAAATACTCAGAACTGAGTGATACAGGCCTCAAGACACTAAATGAGGCAACTGAAGACTCTATCAGGTATATTAATAAAATTATATTTTGTACAGAACTTCAATGTCCCAGGCTTTGCTGGGAGCTCTGCCTTCAAAGTCAAACCTAGACTATGACTTACTCCATAGCCTTGAGCAAGTCATATCATCCCTTTTAGTTAGCATCTGTTGATAAATTGATTTCCTCATTAATGTTTCACTCTATAAAGGGATTTTAAAGATTAATTAATTAATGTACATAAAGTGCTTCGATTATGTAATTGCTATTAGCTGCAGACAGTCTCATCAGTCCTGATTTGGGAAAAATCCAAAATCACTTCTTTCTGAAGAGATGTCTGATAATTACTCCAATGTTCTCCAGAAAGTCCTATATCATAGGACCCATTTCCAAAACAATTATTTTTTCCTTTCTAATAGTTTGACTCTAGACATTAGTATGTCCATAGTTCATCTCAGTCATCCTTTAGATAGACTTACACAACATTAGAGCTGATGGTGTTAGAGATCATCTACTCTTCCTGACCTTTTTACATAGCAAGGAGCTGAGGCTCAGGGAGATTAAGTAAATGGCTCAAGCAAAAAATTTCTCTAGCAGTAGAATCAGGCCTTAAACTAGGGTATTTCTTGAAAACAGGGGCAAAATTTTCCTCCCTACATACTACCCTGTCTCCTACTGTTAAAGATGAAAAGATGATTAACTACAATGGTGTGATTCAGGGTCACTCCTCTCACTAGTGGCAGATGTGTTCTTTATATATTATGATGGAAGAAATGAGGTTTAGCTAAGGAACAAAGCTTCAGAACCAATAATATTTAAACATGTATAGTGTTTTACAGAATATTTTTACTTACATTATCATATTTAATTTGTATTACCTCCCTGCAAGCTAAGAACTATCATTACCTCTTTACATGATACAGCATACCTTAGTATGGTGGTTAAGTGCGGCTTTGTATATCTATACAATGGAGTATTATTTAGCTATAAAAAAGGAACGGGGTGCTGATACAGGTTACAACATGGATGAGCCTTGAAAACATTATGCTAAGTGAAATAGGCCGAATACAAAAGAGCAAATATTGTATTTTGCACTTATAAGAAATGTCCAGAATGGGAAAATTCATAGAGATGGAAAATAGATTAGAGGTTGCCATGAGCTGGGGGAAAGGGAATGGTGACATTGCTTAATGGGTACAGAGTTTCTGTTTGGATGATGATAGCTTTTTGAAAAATAGATAGTGGAGATGGTTGCACAATATTTTGAATGTAATTAATGCTACTGAATTGTACAGTTAAAAATGGTCAAAATGGGGGGCTGGTCCTGTGGTCTAGTGGTTAAGTTCAGCATTCCCTGCTTCAGCGGCCCGGGTTCGGTTCCTATGTGTGGACCTACACCGCTCATTGGTGGCCCTGCTGTGGAAGCGAACTACATACAAAATAGAGGAAGATTGGCACAGATGTTAGCTCAGCATGAATCTTCTTTAGCAAAAAAAAAAAAAAAAAAGGTCAAAAATGGTAAATTTTATGTTTTATAAATTTTACCACAGTTACAAAACAAAAAAGAGAGTGGCTCTAGAGCAAGTAGGGCCATCTGGGTTTGGAGTCTAATCCACCACTTCCTGGCTGTTTGGCATTTGTCAATTCCTTACCTTTGTGTCTTCATTTATAAGATGGACTAAAAGTAATAAGAGTTTGTAGAGATGTTTTTATTAATGAGTTGAGGAAGCCTAGATATAATCCCAAATTCAGATTGTAAATTACCAGCAAAGTCTGAACCTAATTACACATCCTTTGACCCTCAAAGTCTGTACTCTTCCCACTTTTTTACCACATTGTTGTAATTTAAATCAGAAATCTTCTATAGATTTTATAGATTTATAAATTTATATGTTCTGTTCTCCAAAAATTCATTATTATTTTGCTGTTAACATATTTGTTGGAATGAGACAATCTCCCAGAGATAGATTTATAGAAATAAGATGGGAAATAAGATCTTATGGAATAGAAATTTAGTAGACTTGATGTCTAATAGAGGTTCTGTATAATCACAGGTGACCTATTGTATCTCTTCAGTTTCAAAACTTTAATTTTCTCTTCTTTGAAACATGTGAATCAGAAGTTCAGATGATCTCTTTATTCCAACCTAATTAAAACTTATTTTAAGTCACATAATGCTTTCTTCTGTGTGTGTGTGTGTGTGTGTGTGTGAAGAGAATTAGAAATAGAGGCAGTAAAAAGTTTGTATTAAGTCATGGCAGATGTTAAGTGGTAGAGTTATGATGGAACCCAGGCAATCTTATAATTCCAGGGTCTATGTTATAAGCCATCTAACTGCACTGCCTCTTTGCAGAGAGTACATGAACATAGATTGGAAAATGAATGAGACTCCAAGAGGAATTTGACCCATTAATCTTACCAAGATGTGATAGCATAAGGAGTTCTGGCGTGGGTCAGATGGGGTTTTAAATCCTGAATTATTGTCTATATGAACTTAGGCAATTCATTCAGAATCACTGAATTTCACCTTCAAAAACCACAGTTTGGAAAGAGGAATATCTAATTCATAGTTTTATTATGAGATTGTGTTTGTAATATGTATAGTGTCTGCCATACACTAGATGCTCAATAAATGGCTATTATGTTTATTTCCCTAGTCCAGCCCAACACACTCCACTGATTTACTTTGGTTACCTGCCTGGTTTTATACTTTTATTGTGTTATGCTATCAAGTTTGACTGGATTTTCATTTTTAATCTATTTTTTAGTGTTGCATTGATTTCACCTTTTATCTATGAGGATTAAAGCTAAATGAAAATTAAGAAAACAATCTCACTTACAATAGTGTAATAAAGACTAAAATACTTAGGAATAAACTTAAACAAGGAGGTGAAAGTCTTGTACACTAAAAATTACAAAACACTGATGAAAGAAATTAAATAATACACAAATAAGTGAAAAGACATCCTTTGTTCATGGATTGGAAGACTTAATATTGTTAAAATGTCCATACCAGCCAAAGAGATCTACAGACTCAATGTTATCCCCATGAAAAAAATCAATGATATTTTTTACAGAAATAGAAAAAATAATCTTAAAATTCTATGGGAACACAAGAATAATCAAAACAATCTTGAGAAAGAAGAACAAATCTGGAGGCATCACACTTCCCGATTTCATAATATATTACAAAGCTACAGTAATTAAAACAATATTGTACTGGCATAAAGACCAACACGTAGACCAATGGAACACAATCAGAGAGCCCAGATTTAAACCCACATATAGTCAGCTGATCTTTGACAAGGGTGCCGAGAATGCACAACAGGGAAAAGATAATCTCTTCAACAAATGGTGTTGGGAAAACTGGATATCCACAAGCAAAAGACTGAAATTGGAGCCCTATCTTACACCATACACAAAAATAAACATAAAATGGATTAAAGACTTAAATATTAGACCTGAAACTATAAAATTCCTAGAAGGAAACACAGAGGAAAATCTTCTTAACATTGATCTTGGCAATAATTCCTTGGATATGATACCAAAAGCACGAACAACAAAGGCAAAATTAGACAAACGGGATTATATCAAACTAAAAATCTTCTGCACAGCAAAAGAAACAATCAACAGAATGAAAAGGCAACCTAAAGAATGGGAGAAAATATTTGCTAACTATGTATCTGATAGGGGATTGATTTCCAAAATTTATAAGGAATTCCTACAATTTAATAGCAAAACAAAACAAAACAAAACAGCAGATAACCCCGTTAAAAAATGGGCAAAAGCTTAACAGCTGTTTCTCCAAAGAAGACATACTAATGGCTAAGAGGTATATAAAAAGACACTCAATATCATTAATTATCAGGAAAACGCAAATCAAAACTACAATGAGATATCACTCCAAATCTGTTAGAATATCTCTTATTAAAAAAATAAAAGATAACACGTGTTGGCTAGGATGTGGAGAAATTGGAATCCTTGTACGTTGTTGGTAAGAATGTAATTTGGTGCAGCAACAATAGGAAACAGTATGGAGGCACCGCAAAAATTAAAAATAGAACTACCTTTTGGTCAGTAATCCCACTTTAGAGTACATATCCAAAATAATTGAAATCAGGATTGTGAAGCAATATCCTGACTCCCATGATCATTACAGCATTATTTACAAGACCCAAGTTATAGAAACATTCCAAATGTCCACTGATGGATGAAAGGATATAAATAATGTGATATATACATACATCAGCCAAGAGAAAATAGGAAATCCTGCTGTTTGTGACAACATGGATGAACCTGGAAGATATTACGGCAGGTGAAATAAGCCAGTCACAGAAGGACAAATACCACATGATTCCACTTACATGAGGTATCCAAAACAGTCAAACTCACAGAAGCAGAGAATACAGTAGTGGTTACTGGGTCCTGGTGGGTGGGGAGAAAGGGGAGCTGTTCAATGGATAGAAAGTTTCAGCTTTGCTAGACGGTAAGTTCTAGTGATTTGCTGTACTACGTAGCGCCTAGAGTTAACAATATGGTATTTTGCACTTCAAAATTTGTTAACAAGGTAGATTCTCATGTTAAGTGTTCTTACCACACAAAACAAAAACAAAAATAAAGGGACACAAGGAAACTTTGGGGGGTTTTGGATATATCCATTACTGTGATTGTGGTGATGCAATCAAGGTAGTTGTATATGTCCAAATTCATCAAACTGCACACGTTGAATATGTGCAGTTCTTTGTTTATCAGTTATATCTCAATAAAGCTGTTAAAAAAAAAACTAAATGGAGTTAAACAGATTCATTTTCAACTCACATGTATCCAAGTGAAACTCTTACAGTTTAGGAGAATGAATTAAGTTCTTTATAATTCCCTGAGTGTCCCGTCACCGGGAAAAATCTGGCTCTAGGAGTAGAATAATCTTCCCATTTCTCTGTGGTTTCTTTTTTATGGACTTTTTAATCTAGAAAGGACTTTCCCAATTAATCCATGTCCCTTCTTTAAGAAAAGAAGTATATCTGTTAGAGGGTTCTTCCTGTTATGTTTACCTAGAAGTATTATAAATTGCTTCTTATATAGCACACACTCTGTGCTGAGAGCTCTGTCAACCTCGGTGGAAGTAGTGAGGGGAATAAGATGCGGTTCCCACACTCCAGGCTCCCATAGACAAGAAGGATAATAAGACAAAAGGTATATAGTAGCATTCTCTGAAGGCAGTCACAATTTACATCTCTGGCCTGCTGCCTGGTCAGCAATTCCATAGTAACAATGAAAGCAATGACCAGCTTTTGGATAGGTTTTTACAATTTACAAAACGCTTCTGCATGCAATGTCTTTTCCTCCTAATAATAGTCCATTGAGCAGCATAGGAATTAGCATTCTCATTTCTGAGATTCATAGAACTTAGTTAATGTTCTCTGAGGCATAGGCTAACACATGATTGAGCTAGGATAGATCCTGGATATTCAGATTCACTTGTAAAATCTACTGAACCAGTCAACCACCCATTGACATTCTCCATGCCTTGCATCTCATTCTATGTTCTCCAGGGAAGATGCTTAATTGGAAAGAATATTATATATATTCAATCTGAAAGAGTTTAGTTCTCCTCATAATGGATGAGCTTTAAGAGAATAAGCAATGCCTTAACTCAGGAGAAAAGAAATCTAGATTTTGATATCGGTAAATGATAGAGGTAGTTTGAGAAAGAGAGCCTTTTGGGCTATTTTTTCATTCATCTTAATTTATGAACCATGTAGCTGATTTTCATCTATGAACCTGTAATCATTACTGTTATTAAAAGTGGTATGCATAAGAAATGAGGGTTTCTGTGAGAAGAATGACTTTTTCTACCTAGGTGTCGAGTGAGGAGATGCTGTGATACATACAGAGCACATGGAATACGCAGAGAGACCACATACATCCAAAATTTTATCTTGGGTTTGACCCTTGGAACCATCACACTCAGGCATTAAAATCACTGTGCATCCCCATGTGGGTGGAGAATATCCAATCCCTCCTATCAGTAAAGTGCTCAGCTTTCTTTTTTTGCAGGCAGACTAATTTATTTCAGTCCAGAATGATATTATCTTTCAAGGTAAGAAATATCCCCCCGACAGAAATACCTTAGAAGCTCCCAGTGGATTAAAATTTGGAAATGAGGTTATGTTCAAAGGGGTAGCTTCAGGCCAACTTGCATGTATTCATCTCACTGTGTGCCACAATGTTAAATATTTCTCTCTATTTTTCAACAGCAAATTCAAAAAAGAACATACAGGGTTAGGAATCAGCTAAATCTTATCTGCACTTTTGTCCTGGTGATGATTGAACATTTATCTTTTGTGGAGATATCGCTACAACTCATCGAGGGAGCGCCAATTACAGCAAACCACGTTAGCTCCAGATAAACCTAGATAGAAATGAAATGTATTCTTTTCATTCAACTTTTTCTGTATTGCTGTGCTTTCCTTCCTTCCGATTACCCTATAATTTTCTTCTGTTTTCTTCACACTGGTGATAACGACCATGCGTAGTATTCTTTCTTCATGTCTATTTGGTGCAGTTGGTTTTCTTCTAGTGCTTCTTTATTGTTTTAATTTTTCTTATTTATTTTGTTCATTTTCTTGAAAACCTAATAACAGAATTCAAGTCCAGTTGTTACTGAAGTGTTAGAGAAATACAATTTTCTTCCATAGGCCCAAATATTAGTCATAGGCTTAATGATTGGAAAATTAATAATGGTGATAATATTCAAGCAGTAAAATTTATAAAGCAATTTAAACTTTTCTATATATTACCACATTTGATCTCTGTTAACGTTGGAAGAGCAGATGGTATTTTACAAGTGAAGAGATTTGATGTTTTATAAATGAAGTGTTTAAATTATATGAGAAGGGACTGAAAACATGCTGTGCCTGAGACTGCACAGGTAGGAAACTGCCAAGCCAAACCTCCACTCACATCTTTGTGATCTTAGATTGTGTAATCTTTCTACCACATTTTGTTGTTTTACTTCTACATAAAATGAAGTGATAAGACAGAATTTTCTGCTACTTAGAGATACGGTACTTCTTGTCCCTTGGTGTTCATGTAACAACTGGCCATTTTCCAGGTAGGTTAGCACATTCTAAGAGATGGGTTAGTGCTAGATGTCAATATATTCTTCCTATCATAATATTTGACGGTAGGGAGAGAGTGACCATTTTTTGTGGCTTTTCTTTTCTCTAGATATATGACACAATAGCTTCCTCTCTCACAACTTTTACCCCAGATCTGGTTTATGTTTTCTGCTATTTGTTCTATGCACACCTCTAATTGAGGTACAAGTGACCTTTGGTATATTGCCTGAACATATTTATTCATGTTGTTTATGTGAGTAGGGTCGATGTTTCAGAACCATATCCCAAAGCCCACCTCGGAGAAAGTGAGGTTCTGGACACTTTGCGGCATTGTCTGGTCTATATAAAAGAAAATGAAGTAATGCACAGGCAATGAGAGAATTTTTATTCATTTTTAAAGCTTCTATAAACATGATCTATGACTTTACAATGCAAGGCATGGCAAAAACAAATGCTAATTTACATTACTCTTTTATTATTTATTGGATTTTTTCTTTGACTTTATTTGATCTTTGCACTTTGTTCTACTCATTATAAGAACTGAAATCCTCTGTCTTTTTACTTCTGAGTAAACATCATAAATAATTAAAAACATCTCAATGCCAGTGAGGCATATTGGGGAAAAATAATATGGTGTCCCTTTCCATTTTGTATGCCCTTCAGGTCACATAAGATGGGTGGTCCAAGAGAGAAGACTTAGCTTTTAAACTACTAAGATTTTATCCAAGTCATAATACTGTTTTCCATTTACATAGTGATTATAGAGTTATAAGAACAAAAAAAGAAAACAAAGTAGGTCACACATGAGAGCTGCAAGAAGACATAGTATTGAATTAATTGAATAACACTATATACGAGAATTAAATATAATTGAAACTAAATCCATTTACATCAAACCAACATGTTTCAAATTCAGGAGTCATAATGGAAATGTTTCATAGAAAACACTGTAAAGCTAACACTTCATTTTTCTGTAATTCATTCATTCTTTCATACATTGACTTAAAATATTTACAGAATGTGAATCTATACCAAGAAATACGTTAGCATTAGGAATTCAGAATAAAAGAACATGACTCCTATCCTTAAGGATTTTACTGTTAACGATTAGAAAAACTTTGTGTGCAAATAACAGAATTGGTAAGGATTGTAAAGGAGATATAAATATATATGACTCTGTCAGGAACAAGAGAGCCAGCCCTGATGGTCCAGTGGTTAAAGTTCAGCATTCTCACCGCTCCGGCACCCCAGGTTCATTTCCTGGTCACGGAACCACATCAGCAGTCTGTCAGTTGCCATGCTGTGGTGGCAGCTCACATAGAAGAAATATGGACTATAGAAGGACTTACAACTAGGAGATACAACCAGGCACTGGTGAGAAAAAAAAAAAAAGGAGAAAGATTGGCAATAGATGTTAGCTCAGGGCAAATCTTTCCCTGCAAAAATAAAAAAGAAACAAGACAAAGTGCATATCATTAAGGACATTAGGAAAGGTTTGCTGGAGGAGGTAGCATTGCAGTGTAGTGCAGAAGGACGAAGAAGTATGCGTCAACCAGACAGACACGTTTTGGATCCCCTCTTGGAGCATCACTGGCTTGGTACGCCTATGCCAGGCTATGAGCTGTGCTTGACAATGAATATATTTTCCAGGATGGAAAGTGTTGGGGAAAGTAACTGTAATGTATGCAAATCATGCCAAATGATAATAGGTATCAAGCCATACCTATTACCGAATCTAAGAAACGTTCTCACAACTGGACTTTCGAGCAAGAAAAAAGGTGGATACTGCGATATTTACATGAAGAATTTAAGAGCAAAGACATTTTGTCATGAACCTAGCTGAGATACCCAAAGTTTCTGTTTATTGCTTGCCGGCCATGAAATGACTGGGTAGGATGGGCTTATTTAAGAACATTTTCACTTAGGGCAGAAAATGCTTTTGAAATGCAAGGCATTCTAATTAATTTCCAGAAATGTACCTAATATTGTGGTAGGCATGTTTACACACTGATCTCACTGTGTGCAAGAAAGTTACACTTTTATTTCCTGCTGCCATGTACATATTCCAGAAGTGAAACTCGAGAAGCTATTGCAACCTCTTGTCCTTCAGTGTGTTCTTCTGCAAGAATGACTTCAAAACAGCTTCCCTCATCTATTGTTCGAGGGGGGAAGAAAAAGAAGAAAAAGAAAGATAATAGCATTTGGAACTTTAACACTATGCTTCTTGCCCTAGAACATTGCACTCTCTGTCATGAGAAAGGCAGAGAGACAGTTAAAACAAATATTTACTGAGAGTCTAATAGTTGATGTATATAGGGGTGGTTACAAGATGATGAAATTAAACAGCCTTTGTTCTCTAGAAGTCCATCACAAAGACTGGCCAGGGTTTGAACCCCAAGAAAATAAAGAGAAGAGGGTAGATGCAGGCATAGATGAGATGAAAAGATACATATGTAGGTGAAACAGAATCTAAAGGTCATATGAAGATTTAGAATTAATAAAATCTGACAAAAAAACTAGCTTCAGAATATGAAGTTGAAACGCTGGCACTTGTGTAGTCTGAAATAATATTCTCAAACATATGATTTTTGTTTGCTGTTTCATTTCAAGACTCAAGGATGCATCCCTCAATGGATGGATACCTTTGCCTGTGTAAATGGGACTCTTCCTTTATTCATATGCTTATTTTGTCACTCAGTGATTTAAGCAAATATTTATGAAGCACCAACCATAAGCTCAAATGGGTTCTATGTGTGTGGGTACACCAGCAAATATGGTGGACATAGGTTCTACTCCATGGAATTACAACTATGGGGACTACAAATAGTGAAAAAGGGGTATAAGTGAGATGAGCATTATGAAAAGGAAGTGCAGTACAGTAAGGAATAGCATTTTAGCGGGGCAAAATCTAGCTTGACACGGGGAACTTAATGATTTTCCTTAACTCTGCCAAAATAATAATATATGCTCCAGAAAGACTTCACATCAAACATCTTGGCTTTGTTGAGAAAGGGCTTCAAGTACTTCATTAGTTTAAAACTATCCACATTTTGCTACGTTTCCAGTCTCATATTTTGCTTCTTAATTACCACTATTTAAATGGCCTTTCAAGATCGGCTGTAAATTAAAATTGATCCACTGTCAGCAGTCTCCAACAGTTGGCAGCAGACTATTGATACAGATGAAATTCCAGTTGCGTAGTGTCTTTCTGAGAAGACAAAAATGTAATGAAATGAGCCGACTCTGCAGCTTGGCACAAAAGGCAAAATGTGATTTTCTCCAGTGGGAGAACTTAAATAACTAGCCACGTTTGGAAAATGCAAATAAATGTGTATGAAAAAAGAACCAGAGTTTATAACTTCATGCCCTTCATAAATGCCTATGTAGTCTTTTTCTTTTATCTAAAAAGCAATTTTCCCTTTGAAATAAGGCCTACAGGTATGTTGACAAGAACGTGTACTTTAGAGTTAGATATGAACTGAAATCTTGCTTTGTGTGATTTAGAGAAAAAACAAACACTTCATGTCTCGCTTTACTCATCTATAAAATGTAAGTTAATAACTGTCCTATAGTCGTGATAATTAAATAAGAAAATAGAGGATATACCAACAGAATATCTAATACAGTACCTGGCACAAGGAAAAGGAATATCAAGGAAGATGATGATATCACACATGAATGGTGTGGTCAAAGGCCCTAGGTTATTTCTAGTATGCTAAATCCATATGTATTCATTCTGAGATGCTCTCCTTCAGCCTTAGATTTGCTGACAGCAGAGCTGAGCTCGCTAAATGTCCCAAGAAGCATCTCACCATGACGCACACACATACACTTATGCACACAGACAAAATTTTTAGTATAGCCAGATCTTTGGCCTCTGCTCTTAGGGCCAGTTCACAGTAGATGGGTCCAACAGGTCCTTTCTGGGATTTTCCACAGAGGCTGTGCTTATATCTAAGGTAAATTCTATGTTAGGAATTATAGTTCTGAAACATAATTAAGTTACCCCCCTCTTGCCTCCTCTTTGGAAGAGGTGGTGGATTTCTATGCTGGTACTCTGTGAATTTTGCTGAGTCATCCAGAGGTATCATACATCTCTCATAGAACTGCCTAGGACCTTGAAGAGGCCTGGATGGGAGAGTCCACTTCTGCCTTCCTGGAGAAGGGTTTGCCAAAAGTTCTGTTTTTTCTGCTTTTCCTAAGAGCCACTTCAATCTTAATTCTCCAGCCACAAAGTGTCTGTCTTTGAACATAAACAAGTGATTACCTGTTTTACAGTCTCTGCATACGCATGGAACACACTTCTGTTTTGGGATGGTTGGTTTCTCTTGAACATTCAGATTTCTGCTCAAATGTCACCTCTTGGAGTGGCCTTACCTCATCACACTAAAATAATGTGTGCTCTCTCCTAAGTCATATATTATTCTATTGTCATGTTTTATTTTCTTCCTATCACTTGTCACTAATTGAAATCATATTATTCTTTTATTACCTTATTGATTCTCTCCTTCTTTATTAGAGTATATGGTCTATGAGCATAGGACCTGTTCTGTCTTTCTCATGACTAAATCTTTCAAAGGATGATGCTATCACAAAGCAGCCTTCAATAAATATTGGCCCCCCAAATTTCATAATTATGAGATGGTATATCATATCCATCTAGGAACCTCAGGGCCAAAGAGTCAATGTGGTCCATGCTCAGTTAGGAGCTTCACTCTTTAGAACCAATTGACCATTTGTATGGATTTCACTACTACCATCAACTTTCTGGGTCTGGGCTAGCCCAAGAATGGGTGAAGAAATAGACGTGTATTGTCCCAATTTTAAGTATATATTATTTCTATTAGACAGCTGCCCAAGGCTGAAAGTTGCATGGATGAGATTTGTTATATGACACAACCAGAGGCAGCACAGCTATGGGAAAAGATCCAAAGAGTTCATCCAGAAAGGCATGTTATATAGTAAAGGAAGGAGGAGGATAAAAGGTCAGAAATTGAGAATTTGAGTGCTACTGAGACCCTATAAAAAAATGATAATAAAGAGGAAGCAGAAGCAGGAATAAGACTGATTTGAAATCAGTGTTACGATGTTGTTAAACTTAATTGTTAAGATAAGGAGAATGTTGGTTTTATTTTTCTCTTTCTGATAAGAATACGATAGAAATGCTATTTAATTCTGGGCATCAATTAAGGAGAGTTTTCAGTAAATTGAATCCCATTCAGATATCTGAAAGGAATGAGGACCAGATAAGTCATGGACTTGGTCCTAAGAGGAAGATATCAACCCAGGTTATCATAAGCAAGAAGAGAATTTACTGGAAGGATATGGGAAGCTCACAGAAATGATGGGAGGCTGGAGAATAAGACTTAGAAAATGTGGACAATGATCAAGGGATCTCCTTAGAGCAGCAGAAACCACAGCCAAGCCATATCATAGGCACAATTTGGGCCATACCAACATTGCTACAGGCACTGCGATGAGTCTCACCTCCTGTTAATTGCCCCTGTCCTCTTAATACTTTTTTCAAGATTCACAATTCAAAGAAGTAGCTATAATTATGGTTGGGTAGAAGAAGGACATAGTTTCTGGGGTTCCACAGTGAGAGGCATTAATGGAGAGATGGTGTCAGTAATTGTTTCCCATCAAATCTACATACAGAGAATTTTCCCACATGGTATAGAAACTTAAAGAACAAACAAACCAATCAAACAAAAAATTATACTTACTGGCAAGAGAGACTATTGTTATGGACTGAATGTTTGTGTCCCGCCCCCCCCCAACACCAACCCCAAATTCATATGTTGAAATTCCACCCCCAGATGTAATGGTATTGAAGTGAGGTCTTTGGGAAGTAATTAGGTTTAAATGAGATCACTAGGATGGGGTCCCCATGATGGGATTAATTGCTTTATACAAAGAGGAAGAGAGACCAGAGTGCTTTCAGTGTCTCTCTCTCTCTCTCTCTCCCCCCACTACTTGAGGACACAGTGAGAAGGTAGTTGTCTCCAAACCAACAAGGTGGCCCTCAATCAGAAATGAATCTTGGACTTCCCAGCTTCCAGAACTGTGAGAAATAAATGTTTGTTGTTTAAGCCACCCAGTCTATGGAATTTTCTTACAGCAGCCTATACTAAGACAGTCATGTAGAAGGTCAGTCCCTAGAGAAGTTTCATACTGTCTTTACCCAGAGATGATCTCATTTATAACACAGAACAATCTTGCAAGCTCTATTTCCTGTATCCAAGCAGTTACCAAATATTATCAGTTCTGCTTCCTACACCTCTCTTCTCCATTTCTACTGCCATCACCTTGATTAGATTTATATTTCCTGAAAGACCTAATCTTCAATGATACTGTCGGAGGAAGAGGGAGAATCTCCCTCTGCCCTTTTCCTTAAGGTTCTTATGGCTGGCCAAATAATTAACAAGACAGGTTAGCAGGAGAAAATAATACCAAGTTTAGTAACATGTATACATGGGAGAAACCAAGGACGCTGTGTTTCTCAACACAATAGCAGAAATTCTCATCTTAAATACCATGTTCAGCCAATGACAAAGGAGGATGTTGGGGGTGAGGGGAGTCAGTTACAAGACATTACCACTAAAGCACAGTAAACAAGAGTAAGGTTATTATGCAGCTTTAAGGCCTCAACTTCCACATTGATAAGCCTCTAGAAATGAGGCCATCCCCCTCTCTTCTCAAAACAGAGAGGGAGATACCTTTACAAATGGAGATTTCCCTTATAAATGTAAATGATTGTCTGGCAACTCCTCGCAGGGCCATCCAGAGAATGTGGCCACAGAGACAGAACTTCCGATAAGATGGGCTTGTTGGTGCCTTTCCTATTGTAACATTTATCTTACATTATCTTTACAGCCATCATGATAGATCTGTTCCAGGAAGGAGTTACTATGTCAAATTCTTTAGGCAGTTAGTGGGGGAGGTCAAATGTCCCTCGAGAAAACAACCAAGGTAAACAGATAGATTTCAGGGTGGCCAAATCTTGATCTCCCACAATACCTTCTTTGCTGATCCAGTGCCTCTACCATCAACTATCTATAACTTTTAAAGTAAAAATAAATTCATCTTGCATATTCACACCATACTTATCGTTTTAATAGGCAAATACAATTCTCTCCCACTGAAAACACTTCAAAAGCTCTCTATCACTGACAAGATATTACTCACCTCACACATCCTCACCCCCTTATTTACATTCCAAAGACCTTGAACTATGCATATTTCCTCACTCATGTCATGATTTCACACATTTGTAATTTTTTCAGATATTGCTCTGGCTGGAATATCTGACCTAATTTGGACACCTAGAAATTTCATACTCATTCTTTAATCTTAACTTACGCATCTGCATGAAGTTTTTCCTAACATCCCTTTAGGCAGACTAAAGCACTTTTTCTTTTTTTCCCCATCTCTGTAACATCATTTATCTTATAATGTAATTGTTTATGTATGCCATTGCATTACTTTATGATTTCTTTAAGCTTTTGGAGATTATCACGTCATCTTTGTAGCTAGAGTGCTGAGCCTAGGATCTGGTGAATAGTATGAGTCCCTAAATATCTGTTGAATACATGAATAAATGAATAAATAGTAAACTGCACCATGGTACCTTCCCATCTGTGTCATTGTCCTCCTATTTGTTTTAAATTGACTCCATATCTTGATGGTGAAACTATGTAATGTTTCTCTGTGCCATGTAAAGACATTATTTTTTCCTTTTTCATAAGACCTCTTCCAAACATCAATGAATGTACTTATTGCTATCATCACAGCTGAGAGAATGGTGGAGGAGAAAAAAAATCCTGTTATTCTACAAGACTCCAAACACTAAGAAGGTGGTCCCAGAAATGATAACAAAACAACTTCTATTATTATAGAGCTTCATTTAAAAACTCTTTTTCTAACCACTATTACCATTCATGTTCTCACTACCTTTTATTAATTCATCAGTAAATATCTATTAAGTGCCTCCTATGTGCTAGGCATTGTGCTTGATAACGGAGGATAAAATAATAGGGGGAAAAGACAAGCTTCCTGCCTACAGGGAAATTTCTGTGCAGTTTGGAGACCAACGTAAAGATAATCATGTGAAAAAGAAGGGTCTTAAAGCAAAGGTACAGGGCTCTACAGGAGCCTGTCTGCATAAAATGTTTTTATCAAAAAATATAATTCATTATAAATAGCATTACTAATAAAGTTAAGACTTGCAAATTGTTCAGTGGCTATATGCAAGATGCATGATGCATGTTGATAAATATGATAGTATTTAGAGAGATAATGCACGTTGTAAAAAGTTCCCAACACATACCAACTCATTTAATCCTCATAGCAAGCCTTTGAGGTGCATATGATTAGTGTACACATTTTATACAGGAGGAAACTGGAACATGAGGAAACAAAGGATAAGTAAAATATCTAATGATCCACAGAGCATCAGAGATGGCACCAGCACAGCATCAGAGCTGCCTGACTGGAGCCACAGCTCTTTTATTGTGACGAGAAAGCTGAAGCTAAGGAAAATTAGCTAATGTGTCCATGACCATACACCTACTGGTCATGAATCTGAGAAACCAGTTCATCTCATTTCGTCTGTGCTTGCCCTGTCGCCCCATCCTGACAGTGGGCTCTCATCGGCTTTTTAAATCTTTGGTGGGTATGCCGTGATGGGACACACTTACATTTATCAGCCCAGTTAATTAATTAATTCTTTAAACAAATAATTATTGAGTAGCTACTACATTCCAGACTTTAGTCATTAGGAATTCTACAATAAACTAAACAGACAAAACTCCCTGCCCTCATAGAGTTTACCTCTAATGGTGGAAAGAGACAGCTGTAACCATTAAGAACATTAAATGTGCCAGCTCAGATCTGCCCAAGCCAGTTCTCTCCATGTGTTTGTACATTAGTCACAGACTACCCAGCCAGTGGTGCTGAGAACTGATCTTGCAACACTGCTGGTCCTGAAACGTAGGCTCCTTTCACACTTACCCTTTCCCTTGTAGAGTTTGTTCAGCATAATGGGTGGGCTACATCCTTGGTGTCCTGCTTTGAACTTTAGTTTCCCTGTTGGTCAGGAAACTTGGAGTGCTTGGTCAGTTCCATAAGAACTCTGGCATTTTCCTTGCATAATGATCCCTCTCTGAAGAAGCCTGGTTCCTGCACTTCTATCCATCAGAGGCATGGATGGATCCTTTGATTTCAGAATGTTGCTGCCTGAGGACCACTCCTGTTTGGTTTGCTGAACCCACCCCCAAAAGTAATAGCTATTCGCTTAGCCTTGACCCCACACTGTGGTGTCTTCCAGCATTTCTTGGGGCGGTGGTTGCCTCAGTCTATGCCACAGTGCTTTCATGAAGGTCATGAACAATCAAGAAGCAGTTCAAATCTTAAACATTTTCCCCAAACAGGTTTTAATCTTTGTATAATAAATTAATTCATTATTTAGCTCTTTTTGGTTTCAATTTTTCTGAATTATCAGCAGTGAATATGTACTCATAATAAGAAAATATAATTATGTTGGTATATTAGAGTCAAGGGATGGTGAGTGATTTATTTTTATTTCCCTTTGTTCTATTTTTAATAAGTAAAAAATTGAAATGAAAGCATGAGCAAAAAGAAAACGTATTTATAAAAAGCACCCCATTCTTTCCTTGCTTGCTTATATGTATATCAGAATGATTTCCATCTCTCTTAGCTAATTAAACCTGATATTTTGAAAGATAAAAGGAAGATGTATTATTTATGGGGCACTGACCCAATGCCTCCTGCTCTATAACAGCAACCTAACCAATCTCCCACTCTCTGCCACTGCACCCCTCCCCCAGAGTTCTGCTCCTCTCCTGACATCTAGGCACTCAGGACTAATTGCAACTCTTAATCATCTGCAGCTCTTTCCTGTAAGACCCATAAATACAAGCCCAAAGTGCTTTACCGACAGGCAAGGCCCAGCAATCTCAGGACATCATTCAGTTGGAAGTGGCAATTAGACATTTTTAACAAGTTCTTTTAATACAAAATGGAGTAATTAAAACTTGCACATTGGAAGGGAAACACTTTTGAGATTATGTTCATTTTATTAAGCTATTTCACATACTAAAGTTTATTGCAATGCATAGCTCTTTCTTTCCTTCCTTTAATTGAATTGCTGGCACTAACAACTCAGTGAAATGGGTGTCTGACCCATTGAGAAAGAGATTAAGTTATGTAGGGTGTTTATTTTTAATTGGTATTGACCACAAACCCATACATTTCCACTAAAATTGGATTGAATTGGAAGATTCCACTCTTTGCTCTAAACATTGTGATTCAGACACTAAATTATTCCAGCTGTGGCTTAACCTATTTCAGCTGCACTTTTAGGCTAATATCTCACTTCTGTTTGGGAGGTCAGCCATTTCATCACAGCTTGCTAATGCCATAATCAAACATTTGGCTAATAATAGGATCATTCAATATGAGTCAATAGTCTTAACTCCAAACTTTACTGAATGCAAATCCAGAAGAAGGTATATTTCATTTGATACAGTGAGTATCTCTGTATGTTAAGTTACCACAGTAAAACAGCAGAGAATAGTGAAATCTAGTTGTATTTTGAGGGGCCAAATACTATCCCATATGCTGTTAAGAGTCAGCCTCGCTGAATTTTTTTAATAAATGTGAAAAGGACAGATATGCTAATTATCTCTTTACCAATGAACTTCATTCTTGGTCTCAGCACAGAGAGTCTACTTCCCTTTTATTATTTCCCTTGGTTGAATTCCCTTTTGCTGTCTGATCTCCAGTCTTTTGCCCTGTGTATTTCTTTTCTCAGGGCTACTACCACCATCCAGCTTCCTAGCCCACATTCGTGGAAGCTCCCTCTGTCTCTCCATTGATTTCCTTGAAACTCAGCTCATTTCTGGCATCCTATCTTCTGTTATTGGATTGACCTCAGAGAGAATAATTGACTCTTAACCATTGGTCCATTATTTGCATCTACTAGCGAAAGTCAGCTTTATATATCAATGGTTATGAGCTTCAGACTCAATTCCTCCTGACATTGCTTCTGGAGCAATCTATTGTAGAGTGAGGGACCTCCAGTGGGTCCCACAGCTCCTTGCCAGCTCCTCATCGCTTAGGCTGTGACAAGCTAAACTGGAAAAAAGCAAGTATATTAAAACTGATAATAAAGTATAATAAAATAAATACAAAATTAAATGATGTGATACCACTGTAGTGCAATGTCTGCTGTCAAATAAGTGATCCCAAAAGCACACGGACAGGAATGGAGTAAAAATGCTGAATGGGAAAAGAATGGCAATGTATTAATTTCCTATCACTGCTGTAGCAAATTAACACAAACTTGATGTTTAACAACACAAATTTATTATCTTATAGTTCCAGGAGTCAGAACATCAAAATCAGTTTCACTGGATTCAAGCTAAAGCATCACCAAGGTTAGTTCTTTCTAGAGAATCTAGGGGGAGAATCCATTCCTTTGTCTTTTTCAGCTTCTAGGGGCCACTTTCATTCTTTTGCCTGCAGCCGCTTCCTCCATCTTCAAAGCCATTAGCATAGTATCTTCAAATGTCTCTCTGATTCACTGACCCCTGCTTCCACTGTCACATCTTCTTCTCTGACCCTTCTGTCTCCCTCTTATTAGTAGGGGCTAGACACTGAAGAAGAGCAAATATGAAGGAAAATGGAGACCAAAAGAAAGTCCTAAAAAAGGTTGCTAAAAATAGACAGCAGAGAAGAGCTGGATATTTCCTAAGCCAAAGTGCAGGAAGTTAAAGTGCTTTTTTTTTTTTTTTTACTTTTTTATTAAACACATTTCTCAAGATGATTGCTTTGATTATACTGAGACTATTCTTAAAATATAAAACAGAGTGATTGTGATGAGCTAGGTATTATCCAAGTCATTTAGGGTATAACTATTTACAAAACAGTGGCCTCCCCTGTCGGAGTTTGTTGTCTGTTAACATTCCTGGCTAGGGCCACCCCGTGGCTTAGCGGTTAAGTGTGAGCGCTCCGCTGCTGGCGGCCGGGGTTGGGATCCTGGGCGCGCACCGACGCACCGCTTCTCCGGTCACGTTGAGGTCGAGTCCCACATACAGCAACTAGAAGGATGTGCAACTATGACATACAACTATCTACTGGGGCTTTGAGGGAAAAAAATAAATAAATAAAATTATGAAAAAAAAAACAAACATTCCTGGTTAAACCCAGGAACTCTCTGAAGGAAACATATCTGTAAGAAGTAATGGACATATATAAGACTATTTTTTTTAAATCAGTTATTGCTAATTAAATGAAAATAGGTTTCAGAATTCTACCAGGTTTAAAACAGTAATTTTAATAAATGATGCAGTGATAGCAAATATTGTAGTGAATGATGACTAGGTGGTGGTGTACTTATTACCACCTTAACGTGAGAATTGTCACCAAAGGGATAGTTAGACATATGGCCACAAAAACCCTCAAAGAACATCAATCCACCTCTTTCATTTTGCAGATGAGAGAACTAGTGGATGGAATAACTCTCTCAAGGTCCCACAAATATTTCATGGCAATTCCAGGATGAGGGCCAACGTCCAGTGCCCTTTTCATGTAACCACACTGCCTAATTTGCTGGAACAATTATTGTTTGAAGATTTACCCTGTCATAGTCCAGACGCTTAATGCATAAAAATGTGATCCTCAGACTAATGCTTTTGCATCAACAGTCAATGTGATTACTCTTCCTTAACAAAGCAGATCCGTCAAGAATCAAGCATATGGAGTCAGAACAGAATCTTTTCCACATGCAATTCCCGTTCATTCGTGAAGCCAACGTTCAATGTTCTTTTCAAGGTGCCCCTGCTCTAGGGGTATAAGTTAACATTAAAGTAAATAAGAAGATTATTCCTACCTAATGAACTGAGACTAAAATCTGCTAGGTCACAGTCACATGAAAATATTTTCATTAGCTGCTTAAGTAATAGTTTCCGAGCCAGAGAAGGAGGAGTCTCTGATTGCCAAACCCGTTTTAAGGAAAATGCCTGCCTTATTTTACTTTTCAAGCTTTATAGCAGGGAGAATTTCTACCTTGTCCAGAGGCTCTCAGAAGCCATCCAGTCTTCAATAAACTGTAGATCAAAGATCACAGGACAAGGATGGTTTTTTCCTTCAACCATATATGAGATTATTTCCTCATCTATAAAGTGAAATGATGATAACTATTTCACAGGATTGGTGAACAAATTAAATTAAAAAGCATAACAGCTTTCCAATAAATATTAGTATACTGACATAACAGGGTAACAATATATTGAAGATCTAATCCTCATACTTTTTTTAGTCGTCTACACAGCAAAGATTATGCAGCTTCCATTGTGTTCAAACTTTTCAGTTCTGATTAAATTTTAGTAACACTCAAAATCCTGAAGTTGCTTCCAATTGCCTTTGGAATTAAGGATAACTTTTTAAGGAGACATACATGATTTTTTAAGATCTAGCCCTTGCTTTATTCATTTAGACTCTTAAAGAGGTTAATATCACACAAACTCACAAAATACTAGTTAATTCCAACTGTCATTTTTTTTCTACTGGTAAATCAATCTAACTGGGAATGGAGCCTGTTTTATAGACATGGCTTCACCGTTTGGGAGGTAGGTAAATAAAAGATACCCAATGGCCAATCAGAAATTTATCGGATTGTACACAAGGAGGAAAAAGGAAACGCCTCAGTTACTAGAAGTGGAAAACCTAGAGATTTTAAAAAATAGCGTATGAATTCCCATATCGTAGTAGTCAAAAGCATGCTTTCCATAATCAGACCTCCTGTATGTAAATACCTGCACCAACAGTATCCTTGGTCAGGGGCATGAATCCTTCTAAGACTCAGTTTCCTTACTTGTTAATTACAGAAAAAATAATACGTTCATAAGACTACTGAGAAACTTAATGTCACATATCTAAAGCACTTAATAGAATGTCTCATGTACCATAAATATTAAATAACTATTAGTTATAACTAAAATTATTATTAAATTTTACATAAGTTATAGAGTAATACCTTAAGGGCATGTTAGATTTAACTCATTTGCTAACTTTGGTCCCCTGGTAGGGGCTACCAGGAGCACAATGTAGATTAGAATTTTTGCAATATTTTTGGTTTGGGGCAAAAGAATGAAGTGACCAACTAGCAAATGCAACAGGGAAACACACATAGATGAATGATATTATATTTGGTCTTTTTATGGGGGCGTTCCTCAAATCAATATCAGAATATGTTCCAGCCACCTCTCATATGTTATCATATATCATATATCCTGTAATGGTGAGGCAGACATCTGGGCCACCTTTGTACAGACTGGAAAACAGAAATGCAAGGAGGTTATGATGTTTGTCCAGGAACAAACAACTGGCATGTGATAGAGCCAAATTATGAAGACAGGTCTCTTACTTTTAACACAACCAAACTTCTTCATGCAAGAAAAAAGTGGCAAGAGATGTGTAGAAGAGGTGTACAAAAGCCTAATGGAGCAAGCAATTATTTTCACATGGAGTGGTTAATGATCACTTCCTGAAAGACAGAGAATTTGACTGAGGCCTTAAATTAAGGGTAGAATTTGGGTATTTGAAATATGGGACAATATTTTTTTCATCTTTAAATTTTTTTATGTAGTATAATTGACATATAACATTAAATTAGTTTCAGATGTACAACATAATGATTCAGTATTTGTATACATTGTGAAATGCTCACCGCAATACCTCTAGTTAACATCTGTCGCCACGCTTAGTTACACAAAAAATTTTTTTCTTGTGATGAGAACTTTTAAGATCTGATTTCTTAGCAACTTTCAAATATGCAAGACAATATGCTAACTATAGTCATCATGCTGTATATTGCATCCCAGGACTTATTTATGTTTTAATTGGAAGTTTGTACCTTTTGACTCCCATTCATCCATTTTGTCCATCCCCCCTTCCCTTGCCTCTGGCAACCACCAGTCTGTTCTCTGTACCTATAAGCTTATTTTTCCTTTGTTTGTTTGTGACAATATTTTCATCAGAGATATATGACGAGAGAAGATCCTGAGACTCTAAAGCATCAGGTAAGCGCAGTATTATTTCGTTGGCAGTTGGATACATAGGTTGAAATAATTGGTAAAGGAGATGGAAGGCAGATCATGATAGGACATACATTGAATAAAACCATAATTATAATAATAACAACAAGAATATACAACGTTTACAGAGTACGTTGATATGCTGTACACTGAGTTAGGAATTTTAGGTAATTAAAATGTTTATCTTTGCGTAATTATAGCAGCAATTCTGTCAAATGGATTAAGAAATGCTTATCTCAATTTTATAGATGTATAAATTAAGGGTAAATTTTAGGTATTTTCTACAATGTCTTATGGATTGAGTGTCTGCCCTTCTACCGTCTAGAGTTAATTTTGTCCAAGAAACCAGGCAAGTGATCTAAAGTGAGACCACCTCTTCTATATGCCAGGGAAAATGGAGCCCAATTCTAACATTCTAATTGTATTTTATCCTCAATAATGGCATGACCTTGTACCAAATAAGTTACAATAGATTGCATTTTATGTTCATCAAGTTAAAGTCAAGTTGTATCTTTTGAGGATATTCTTAACTGCCTTGATTGAAAATTATCTCCTTATTTTGATTTAGTAAATCTTTTCATTCCAGTTCGTATATATTTTGCCAATTATTATAGTTACTTCTCTTGATTAGTCTTATTTATCGTAAGTTGATTTTGAAGTCTTATGGTAATTTTTTCTTCCATGATCTAATGCCCATTTTGGGGAGCAGCGAACTCTATTGCCTAAATAATCACAATAGCCTTATGTCATTTTTACAGAAGAAATCTATAGAAAATTAATCCTGTAATCCGTATCATGTCTTTAAACTGTTTAAATTCTATATTAGTGTTTATGTTAGTGTTTATAGTGTGCTTATATATAGAGAGAGAGAGAGAAAGAGAGAGAGGGAGAGTCATGCAGTGCTTTTCCATTTATAGAGAGCTGTCACATTTATTATCACCTTGACCTCAGAGCTACTTTGCAATAGGCAGTATAATAATTATTCTATTACTGAGATAATAAGCTAAGGATGAGACTGGATAAACTGAGGAAGACAGAAATTCATATTATTGAATATATACATATGCCATTTTGATTTGAAGATATTTAGCCTAATGACCTCTACTAATAGGTATATGGATTAGAAAAGACGACTTGACTAATCTTACTCTTTCTTTCCTTTTCTATTACTTTTGCCTTTATAAAGACCTTATTTTTTTCATATCTTCCTAAAGCATAGATATCTTATGTCACTCCAATGTATTTCCATTGTTTGTGGAATCCATACATGATGTATTAATATCGTATACAGTGCCCTCCACAGTTGGGTCCCAACGAAAAGTTATCTACTCAATATAGCTGTTTCTCATTCACACTAGCTTAATTAGTACGCAAATATTGTTTAGCCATCCATATAATGCATTATTTTTGTTTGTTTTGTGTTATATGGCTAGAATATTAAAATTACACAGGAATTCTCGCTTCTGCACAGCGAGAGATAGACTTGGATATAAACAACTATAATACAGGATAGAAACTGGATGACATTGTGTAATGAGTGCAGAGGAGTTAGTGAAAAGTAAACCCAGTTGTAAGTAGGTTACATAAGTAGGTTATTTATTGTGCTCCGTGCGTCTCTGTGTTTCTTGGGAGATGCCTCAGGGGGCATTTGAAGAGTGCAGAATAGGTGGGGGAGGCAGTTAAGGGAGGAGAGTCTGATCCTGTCTTCTCTGCTGCAACCAGTATAGCTCCTCTACTTGTTCCAGCCTAATGCCCTACATGTCAACACCATTCCACTTGAAGAATGAAAACCAATGCTTACAAAATGGGGAAAAGAAATAACATTCAAAATAACATCACATCAGGGTGATCAGGGACATTTTCAGGAGTAGCTCATACATGAAGGGGCTTGATTTAAAGGTAGAAAATGGATAAGTAGAGAGGAAAGGAAATGTGAATATTTTTATATGATTAAACTTTCTATTTACCACACATTCTACCTTATATATGAGAGTGCTTTTGATATTGATGTTGTTGGCTTTAATCTATTTGTTTTGCTTTTCCTTTGTTTTGTATATGAATGGTCAAAGAAAAGCTTTGTTAAGAATGTCAGTAAGACATGCACAGGAAGATACAGTGTTTGCCAATACAAACCAAACTTTTGAAAAATATTTCTTTTTGGTTATTTATTTTATTTATTTATTTATGTGTTTATTGAGGTAGAGGTGCATGGGAAAGTGTCATTAAACCAAATAATTACTTTGAAAGCAGAGTGAGTTGGCAATGTGAATTTCATTTGGCTATTTTAAAAGTAGTTTGCTTCACCTAAAGTCACTTGAATTTGTGAGTCTCAAATCTGTGGTACCCTAGTAACTCACCGAAATAACTGCGATAACAATATGTTCATTACAAGACTGCATACATCCTAGGGTATTTGGCACCAACTTATCATCTTAAATATCTCTATGGGTGTGTGTGTGTGTAAGTTTTTATATGTATATAGTGTATATACACAGTTTAAAGTCAATAGATGCATTCACTGAATTCACGAGGGGTTATGTGTTACGTCTGAGAAAGAACATATTATATATTAAAGTAAAAGTGGATAATAAAGTGAATAGGCATGAGTGACCTAGATCTTCAGGAGCTAAGAGTCTTTAAACAACCCCCCAAAATTCTCTGCTAGTTACAGGCTGGAATTTACCCAACAAAGTTTATTTTTTCTCATTGAGGGATATGTTTGAGGAAAATGATAAATGCAATTCACTCTTTGACTAGGAGATGACCCCTGTCCTCAGTAAAGTTTTTGTTCAGGGCTTTCTCAAACTTCATTTGTAATCCAAACAATCTGTCAAATATTTTTCCTAGAAAAAGCAAATTTTTCCCTTTATGAGAAGGCCAGAGATTGCACGTTTCAAGGAAATATTAATTTCTTTAAAGAGTCTAGAGTATTCTCTTCACAGAGGGTTCTTGTAAATGGGAAGATGGTGAGCTCTTTGATAGTAGGTGGCCTGGGGAAAATTGCACTTACTAGGTCTTTTGACTAATTTCTCAAACCCCATTGTTAGAGCTCAAAAGATCCTGGAGAAATGGCCTGTAATGTAACTGTTTCTTAAATGATACCACTCTCTGTGTTCTTTAAGCTTTCAGAGTAAATACCAGATTTTCCTCATGTGTGCATTTATTCATTAATTTCTAAAGTATTTATTGAAACCTTGCATATGACAGGTACTATGCTAGGTCTAGAAGATGTACTATGAGTGTGATGGGGCCCTGCCTTCAGAGGGGTTTTCAGAGCCTAAGAAGAGAGGCTGATGTGTGAACCAAGTAAGTACATGCTTCAGGTCCACTAATTTCAGTGTGTCTTCTGTTCATTGAGCATTTAGAATGTGCCAAGTAGCATGCTAGGAACTCGGAGTACAATAAGGAATTGAGATGTTTCCCTGCTCCTTGTGGAACTTAGTCTATCGGAGCATAGAGATAAAAACATGCATTTCAGAATAATAGTGTTATAGGAAGGGAAAAAGGCCATTCTGAGAAGGAGAAACAGAATCAATAAAAAACACGGCATAACAAATTTAATGTTCGTATTGGGCAATAAAATTACTTGCCTCTCGTGGTTGAGAACAATGGATTCTAAAAAAGGATGCTGTTAATGCATAAACTATCCTTCAGCTGAGATCATCTCATGGGTTAAAAATAAACTGCTTCCTACAGCATGAGATTAGAATCCTCCAAAGGCAAATTCTTCCTTTAAGGGGGTATGAGTCTGGATTATGGAGTGAAGAAAATATGCTGGGGTCAAGTTCCTGTTGCTTCTCTGCATTTGAGACAGGAGAACTGGAGACAGGATAGCAAAAGAGAAGGTAGTCAGATGAGAGCCAAATTGGCTACAATGAATGAGTGTACTGGGAAAGATAAAGAAGACCCTAAAGATCCAGATGGAAGGGATCCTGATGAACAACATGGCCTTCCCACATGAGAATCCAGGGACTCTTAAAGGTGCTGCTGCAAGAGACTACCTGGACTTGATGTTCTCAAAATTAGAATGCCCGGTTATTCCCAAACCCTTACTAGGTCATAGATTTCAAATATTAGAATATTGTTGGCTGAAAGCTTATTGGTTTCAAGTGAAGTGGTAGATGATGTGGTCCTCAGTGTGAACAACTGGGATGTGAGCTATCTACCAAAAAGGCATTATGGCTTACTGGGGAACTGGGGCACAGTTTTCCCTGCAAAGTAAATGTTACTCACTCTCTGTCCAGTTATTTTATGATCTATTTAAATCAAATGTGTAACAAGCCCAAATAATTCACTTCTGCTTTGTGAGTTTTAATCCCAGAACCAATAATTCACCCTGTTGTATAAGGCAAATTTGTTTACCACAGCATTTGTGAAAGAAAGAAGGAATGGAGATAGGAAGGGAGAGAGTATTGAGAGAGAGAAGGACGGAAGGAAGAAGGAAGCTTTCATAACAAGACTTTTATTTACTTTTGTATCAATCATCTAAATTAATTATATTTTCTAATTAATTAACTGATTATTGATAATTGACATCTACATTAATACTATATTTTGTTGTAAAAGATGTTTCACCTACTAACTATGTATTTTTTTAAATCCCTACTATAAAATACATGCTTAATATAGCCAATTAATTGTAGTTGAGCCTGAAAGAAGTGGGTGAGATTGATCTGGTAGGTCTTTAGGCACAGGTAGTGAGCTGGCGTGGTTTATGCAAGGTCCAACAGCTAGGTAGGTAAGGAAAGAATCAAGGCTAGGCCCAGGTGTTTGCATTCTAGTCCAATGTTCCTTACTAGTGGAAAGAGAATTTGCCCATTGCAATGATAGTATAAACTTATATGTTGAACATTTATAACAATATTCTTTTCTCCAAAGTTCTCTCAACATTGTCACCAATGAGCCGAGTGTCAAATCTGAAGAGAGACAAGATTAGAAACTGGAAAAGGAGCATGGAGGTCATTATATGTACAGACCTAGAGCAACACAGGTACAGTGCAGAATAGATATAGGGCAAGGGGTCCAGAGTTGAGACTAACAGAATGCATGTGTGGGAGGATCTCACCTTTAACGAGGTGTCTGCCATGAGGTAGTGTAGTGGGTTAAAATTTAGAACCTCCGGGCTTCCCATGTACTTTCAAACACTGTGCTCTAAGCAGCAGCAGTGATAAATCCGGTAGGGTACTGGTGCACAAGTGGGAAGGAAGGTGTGGACATTTAGGTATTTGAATTCATACCTGTAAATGCACAGACATATGGATAAGTAATCCACATTATACTAGAAGGTGATAAAAGAACATAAAATTTTCACCTCTGGTCATTTTTTGTAGGCTATTCATCTCCCCATAGGTTGTCAGACTTAAGCCAGACTTCTGGATGCCACGGAACATGTGTAATGGAGTCCACTGATGATTCACATCTCTCCAAAATTCTAAGGCTCAGGTGTTTGTATGGAGTAAAGTTTAGAATAGATCTGCAGTTAGTTCACAGTGCACTGTCCAGAGCAAGCACACTATAAATAAGATTCCACTCAAATTTGTGCTCTACTGAGTACTTGGCAATACATTAGATATTTTCATGAATGTCCTCTCATTTAGTTATCAGAACAACCTCTGAGTTAGACATTATAACTCTCGTTGTGGCAGATGGGAAAACAGAAGCTCAAATGTTAAGCATTAAAAATTGACCCAGTGATGTATGTAGCATAGAGCTGGAAGTCAGGCCCAGGTGTTTTGACTCTAAATCCTATTCTTATTTAAAGAATAATGGCAACAGCAATAAACACTCTATAATTGAAAACAATAAAAATGGCAATATTTATTTTATAAGGCTAGAATTCTGTTTGTGCTAAAGGCTAAAACCATATGTTCTACTTGAGAATTGGGCAGAAAAGAGAAATGAGGAGCATGTTACTGTGATGGGAGTGAATGGGGAGGAGAGACGAGACTGAAAATCATTGAGGGCAAAATAAGGTGGAACATTTTGCAGAGAACATTGCATCCTTCCAAAAATGGTATGCATTGATTTATTAGCAGATCCAAATATTTGTGGCCAAATATTTAATGCTGGCTCTGAGTGAAAATAAAAAATTGAGCATAAGTCAGCAAGAGACTCGTGATTTCAGAAAAAAAAAAAGCACACAAATAAGAAATCCAGGGGGACCAAATCCTCTTTCACCTCTGCCAAAGGAGGAGGAAGTCAGCAAACACAAATATCATGGTCACCTGCTATTTGTCATGAACTGAACCAAGGAATTTATTTTGCATTTTCTCTTTTTCCTCACAGGCATGCTCTGAGGGAGAAATTATGAGTCCATGTTTCAGATGAAGAGACCAAGGTCCAAATCAATTTAAAAATGTAGCCAAGGCCACGTAATTAGTGAGTGACGGAGCAAACTCCAATCACTCTGGTTCCAAAATTCCAATTCCTTCTGCACCTCCATTGACTTAGCCTATGCCAGGCACAGTGTGTATCATTCAAGGCTAAAAATAAATGTAGCCTTGCATTTGTATAATATTATATGGTGTTTTAAAATTCTGTGTGTCTTCTTACAACCTTGCCTTTGAGTCTGGCATGGTTGAGAAAAGTGCAATTTAGAAGGGACATTAAACTAAAAATTTCAATTACTAGGATTTTAGCCCTAACTGGAAGACTTACATGGTAGTTCACTTATTCAGAACTATTTATTACGTAGGTTCCTACATCCTGGGAACTCTTCTAGAATAGAAATTACTACCATCACAGTTCTTCCCCTCAAAGAATTAATGACAACTTGGGAAAGAGAGACAAGTAAAAGTATTTATTGTAATGCAGAAAATGAGGGTTTCTGAAGGGGTGAGTCAGTGGTACTATAGGAGCAGAAAGGGGGGAATCTGCATCCCAAAACGGGTGGTCAGTCAAAGCTTTCCAAAAATAAATAGATTGAAGCTCAGACTTGAAGAGTGTGTAGTAGTTAAGTGGGCTAACTTAACTACTACATGGAGAGTAATAGGAGTTGAGACAGCTTTTAAGATGAAGGAAGGGCCGCCCTGTGGCTTAGCGGTTAAGTGCGCGCGCTCCGCTGCTTGCGGCCTGGGTTCAGATCCCAGGCGCGCACCGACACACCGCTTCTCCAGCCATGCTGAGGCCGCGTCCCACATACAGCAACTAGAAGGATGTGCAGCTATGACATACAACTATCTACTGGGGCTTTGGGGGGAAATAAAATAAATAAATAAAATTTTTAAAAAAGTTAATGTTAAATGGGGCACACCTCATTTAAAAAAAAAAAAAGATGAAGGAAAAGGTATGTGGCTGCTGAAGAAAGTAAAGGAAGGATGGTCAAGAATCTTGGAACTCATATTAAGAAGTTTACATTTTATTATGAGGGCAGTGGGAAGCCCTTGAAGGATATTAAGGAAGAGAGCGGTCAGACTAGATTTGCAGTTTTTTTGTTTTTGTTTTTGTTTTTTGAGGCAACATTGGTTTATAACATATAATTTCAGGTGTGCATCATTATTTTCGATTTCTGTGTAGACTACATCATGTTCACCACCCAAAGACTAGTTATCATCATCTCGGTACACAGGTGCTCTATCACCCACTTTGCCCTCCTCCCTCCCCCTTTCCCCTCTGGTGACCACCAGTCTAATCTCTGTATCTATGTGTTTGTTTGTTGTTGTTTTTATCTTCTACCTATGAGGTAGTTGACTTTCTCCATCTGACTTATTTCACTTAGCATAATACCCTCAGGGTCCATTCCTGTTGTCACAAATGGCAAGATTCCATCTTTTTTTATAGCTGAGTAGTATTCCATTGTGTATATGTACCACGTCTTCTTTATCCATTCATCCATTGGTGGACTTAGGTTGTTTCTAAATCTCAGCTGTTGTGAATAATGCTGCAATGAACATAGGGGTGCATATATCTTTACACATTTGTGTTTTCATGTTCTTTGGATAAACACTCAGAAATGGAATAGCTGCATCATATGGTAGTTTTATTCTTAATTTTTTGAGGACTCTCTATACTGTTTTCCATAGTGGCTGCACCAGTTTACATTCCCACCAGCAGTGTATGCAAGTTCCCTTCTCTCCACATCCTTTCCAACACTTATTTCTTGTCTTGTTAATTACAGTCATTCTGTCGGGTATGAGATGATATCTCATTGTAGTTTTATTTGCATTTCTCTAATAATTAGTTATGTTGAACATTTCTTCATGTTCCTGTTGGCCATCTGTATAGTTTACCATAAAATTTCTAGAAGAAAACATAGGCAGTACGCTTTGACATTGGTCTTAGCAGCATCTTTTTGGATATCATGTCTCACCAGGGGAGGGAAACAAAAGAAAAAATAAATAAATGGAACTACATCAAACTAAAAATCTTCTACATAGCAAAAGATACCATCAACGAAACAAAAAGACAACCTAACAATTGGGAGAAGATATTTACAAACCACTCATCTGGTAAGGGGTTATTTTCCAAAATATATAAAGGACTCATATATCTCAATGACAAAGAAACAAATAACCAAATTAAAAAATGTGCAATGGATTTGAACAGACATTTTTTCAAAGTAGATTTGCAGTTTTAAATAACACATTGATCACAATATATAGAAAAGGCAAGGAGTAAGCAACAATTAGGCCAAGCATATCAGTTATATTTGCTGCATAACAAACTACCGCAAGTTTAGTGGCTTAAAGTACATTCTCTTTAATGTAGCTTCAGGTCAGTTGACGGACAGCTGATCTAGGCAGAGCTCAGGAGGAGTTGCTCTGCTCCACGTCTCTCTCATTCTTTTTAGACCAGCAAGCAAGCTGAGCATGTTCAACTCATAGAGATAGCAGAAATATTAGAAAGCAAACAAATTCATGAGTTCTCACAACACTGTACTGTCCAATATAGTAGCCACTCATTATATGCAGTCATTTAAATTTGTTTTAATTAATTAAAATTAAATAAAATTAAAAATACAATTCTTTACCTGTAATAGATACATTTCAAGTGCTCAGTTGCCACATGTCACTAATATGGTACTCAGCATCACAAATAATGAATATTTCTACCGTCACAGCAAGTTATATTGGACAGTGCTCTCTTAAGGTTACTTCTTCCCATATTGCACTAGCGAAAGCAAATTCCACGGACAAGCACAATGTCAAGAGGTGAAAAAATACATTCAGCTCACCATGAGGCCATGGCAAAGGTGTGGACATAGGGAGAAGCAAAGAATTGGGACCATATAAATCAGGAATCAGTTATTAAGTTATTGTGAGGGTTGATGATGGCCATAATAAAAACAGTGACAATAAAGATGTAGAGAATTTTATTAACTGGAGATAAATTTAAGAGTGACTGTTAGTAGGACTTGATGACTGGAGGTTTAGAATCACTGAAAGAAGGAAAAAGGATGATGTCCAGGGCTTTTGCTTGAACAACTAGGTGGCTGGCAGTACCAAATACTGAGCCAGAGAGAATTCAGATAAAGGTTTACTTAGACAAAGCCCACCAATTACTAGCACAGTTCTGAGTACTAGGACTAGTATAGTATTTGGTCCAAATTATAGTATTTATTAATGTGATTTTATCATTGCCTTAATTTCTTATATGTTTATCATTTCCTCCTCCATTCTTCAAATGTGTAAATTTAGGGTGTACATCATCATTTATTTGATACATTTATGTCTTACAATATGATCGCCATTGTAACGATAGCACCTCCATCATGTCACATATTTATCATTTCTTCTTTGTGGCCAGAATAATTAAGATCTAGTCTCTCTAGCAATTTTAATGATTATAATACAATATTGTTGTCTATATTCACTACACTGTGCATTATATCTCTAGGACTTATTTACTGCTAGTTGCAAGTTTGTACCCTTAAACATCTCTCCTATTCCCCCACTCCCCAGCCCCTGGTAACTATCATTTTACTGTGTTTTTACAAGTTTGGCTTTCTTATATTCTACATATAAGTGATATCATACAGTATTTGTTTAATACTGACGCCATCCACTCAGGATCCTAAGCACATAGCAGATTTTCAATAAATGTTAGTTGTTTGCTGAAAGTACATGACAAATCAATAAACATATAACATGTTTTCTTCTTCTAAAAGCAAAGCAGAGAGCTCTTGAAAGTGAACTCCTTGAGTCTAAATTCCATTTGAATGTTTTTGCTTTAAAATGTTGTGCTATAGTCATCAAGAATGCACTCTCTGATATAGTTTTGGTGTGGTTTCCAAAAAAATCAGCTCATTGGACTTAAGTTCTCTCTCTCTTTCTTCTTCTTTTTTTTTTCCCCCTTCCCTCAGAGCATACTGCTCTACTAATACAAAGCTTACAGGATCCTTTAACAGTCCACACGGGATCTTTTTAACAAAATCCATACCCTTTCTGTAGAGTTTGAGGAAAAGAAAGCATTGATGATCTTAGGCATGTGCCTAACCTCTTTGTTTACGTGTTTATGGATTGTTTTGTTTCAAGGTTAGAGGGTTATAGAGTGAAAGATAACTCAGAGAAGAGCCAATTGCTCTGCGGGATGCACCAAGGCTTTTTATACAGTCTGAATTGATCCCTGTGTCTGCTCTCAGCCTTTATCATTATTTTTCTTTACATTAGAGAACTTCAAATATGGGTTGGCTTTATGGGTTTATGAAGATTCACAATCAGATAGACACAAAGTATGACTTTCTGGGATTTTTGAATCTAGGCACTGGGGAGTGGAAATAATGAATCAGTAGATTTTCTAATTCTTAAAAAAAATATTAAAGATAACCAAATTTCACTTAATGATGTAATAAAAAAGTGGTAATATTTAGTGTGTGCCAGTTACTTATAATGTGTTGAGTATATTTTACCTTTCCACCAACCCTATAATTTAGGAATGACTATTAAGTCTATTTTCTAGATGACAAAATGGGGCTTGAATGGGTTGCGTAATGAACCTAAGATCATGTAGACATTACATGGTAAAACCTAGATTTGAACTCAATTGTGACTCCCGAGTCCATGTTCTTAATCAATTTGCTAGACTGGGAGGCATCGGTCTACTATGATAGCATGTCACGGTTTTAATGAGACAATATTCATCTGAATAAATTATTGTAATAATTAAAGCCATAGTTTCTTGAACATCTTCTTGGCTTAATATACCCTTCTATCTTATTAGTCACAAGATCTCCATTCAAGTTGCCCGCTTTCACAAGATTGCATAATCAGATGGTGGTAGAGTCTTTTCTGAAACTCAATTCTCCCACGTCATCTTTCATGCACTTCTTGACTCTTCTTTTTAATCACGGTTCTGAATTCAGGGAGACAGAAGGAAGTACTTGCCTCTTGGCTTCAAAGAGTCAGGGCATTAAAATGAGTAGGACCCATTTCTGACTCTCTCTTGGAAGTAAGTGATGGTTTCAGTTATGCTTTCAGGTACTAAGGGAAAGTCCTACTCTGGAGACAATGCCATTCCCTGCCTCTGTCTCTGGCCCTTAGAAACTTGTACCAAGGATCGTTTTTGCAGGGGAGGCCATCTTTCATTATCTCAATGAGCTTAAAAGCTCACAACATCACATACGATTCAGCCATATGACACTGGGAAAGACACTTATTCTCTTTAAACATCAATTTCTTCATTTTTAATAATAAAATCTATCACATTTGAGCAGAAAATGAGATAAACTTTGGGGGTTAATTAAGCTCACACTGAGATGTAATGACCAATAACAGATTATTTCCTAAGATTAGATTTTTACATCAGAAAAGAGAACATGAGGTTATTAATAATAACAAAAATTTAAAACTAACATGTAGTTCTTCCTTCATTTTTCCCCCCTTTCTCATCCTGTTCCTCTTTTCCTTCCCCTTATATTCCCTGTCTGTGCAATTCAGTTCAAAACCAATTAGATGTGGCCAAGGAAAGTATGGTCTGTGTGTGGGGCAGTGGTAGAGTAGGGGGTTATAGCCACAGCTATCTATCAGAGCTTGGACATCCACTGGGTAGAGGTTATGGCCCAGCAAGGGGTGACAGAGACCAAGCACAATGAGTTCACCAGGGGTGGAGGATGGGGATAAGTCAGCATGTGGTATTGGGTCCAAGTGGGGTGAGAAGTATGTCCTAGTGAGGTAAGGGTGCTACTATGATCATGGCCTGGTGACCAGAATGGGGTGTGAGAATCCCAGTGGGGTAAAGAGGGTATCTATGTATTGGGAAGATGAGTACCTTGGAGTGCTGGAGAGCCGGATGAGGTGATGAGGAGGGCATCATATGAAGAGATTTCCCCATGTGAAGTGTTGAAAAACATATAGGGTGAAGAGGGTGTTTGCAAGGGGTAGGAGTAGGTAGTGGTGTTTGGGGAGATTTTTTACATATAGGGAGATTGATTAAATAAGTAAATATATTAAGGAAAATGGGATTCAAGCTTCTCACCACTAGAGAAGACTGTTAGACACGGAGAGAGAACACTGGGATGAATCCTAAGATGTTGGAATGGAATTGGAGGTACTGTTGTGAGCTTTAAGATAGATAAATGGATGGGTATATAAATAAATACGAATGTAAATATCTGTTAGTATACATGTATATATCCCCTAGATCTGTCCACCTGAGTGCCTTAGAACAGCAACATCCCAACAGCCATGAATACATCTTGTGTCCAGAGCTTAGTTTCCAGGCACAATTCTCCCCTGAAAGAATGAGGGCTTCTCACAAAATGACTGATTACAGGGCTGAAGAGCTGAAGAGCGAAAGTACAGGATGAGTCAGAACATCTGGTTGTGCCAAAAAATAACAATTTTCTCAAAAAACAATAAGAACCCATGTCAAAAGGACACAGAATAGAGCTTGAAGAGATTCCCCCTAGCTAAATCTGGGAAAATTTGATCATCCATTAGTAACAGATGATAATACATTAAATAAAGTAGGAATGATCCATTTATTCATACTATAACAGATAAATGAATAAATTGAGAATGCAGTATTTATATTGCCTCAAAGTGCCTCCTCACAAAATTCTTATCAATTTAAACGAAATTTTTAAAAGTGACTTTCCAGGGGCCGGCCAGGTGGCGCAAACGGTTAAGTGCGCACGCTCTGCTGCGGAGGCCCGGGGTTCGCTCGTTCGGATCCGGGGCACGCACTGACGCACTGCTTGGCAAGCCATGCTGTGGAGGCGTCCCATATAAAGTGGAGGAAGATGTGCACGGATGTTAGCCCAGAGTCAGTCTTCCTCAGGAAAAAAGAGGAGGATTGGCACATGTTAGCACAGGGCTGATCGCCTCACAAAAAAAAAAAAAAAAAAAGTGACTTTCCAGCTGAGAAGCTGGGCAGAGACCACATTAATCAGTTATCGAAGTTAACATCACCAGTAATTGGTCAAATCGAAATTGTGTGTCATCCAAGAGGCTGCAAGGAGAACACAGCATAACATCTGTGATGTTCCTATTAAAGATGCATAAACTGAATCTAATGCAGAGGGAATATCAGACAAACCCAAAGGAGGGACACTCTAAAAAACAAACACAAGCAAAACCCCCCAAAACTGACGTGTAGTCCTCAGAAGATTGGAGGTCATGAAAGTCAAAGAAAACTGAGAAATCGCTTCAAGTGGAAGGAGACTAACGAGAAACGACAACTAAATGCAATGCATGAACGGGGACTGCCTCCTTTTGCTACAAAGGATATTACCAGGATAATTGGCAAAACTAGAATGGGGTCTGAGAATTAGATGGTGATAATGTGTCAGCGCTACTTTCCTGATGTTTATAGTCACATCAGATTAGGTAGGAGAATTCTGTGTTTGCAAGAAATATGCAATAAAGTGAGGGTGATGGGGCATATCAGCAAAGTGTTCACAAATAGTTCAGAAAATAAAAGTTTTTGTTCTATTCTTGCAAATTTCATAGACTGGAAAGTTTGTTTCAAAATAAAAAAAAGGAAAAAAGCCACAGGAAGCCACAGGAAACAGCATCGTTAGAGGCATCATGAAATACTGGGGAGCAGGTTCGCATCCAGACAAACTTGGACCTCAATATCTGTCTCATAAGTCTGTGATCTGGGGCCAGTTACTTAAAGACTCATGCACTATCTCCTTATCTGTATAATGAGAATATTCTAGATGGGTTTGTGAGAAATAGATGAGCTAAAAAATATGAAATGATGAGCATAGCACCTGGCACAGGATGCACACATGCTTTATGTCAGCAATTATCATGAACTCTGCAAGCATCTCCTCATCACTACAAAATGAGACCAGGATGCTTTAAGGGTCAACTTGATGTTTTCATGAAGAGAATTATTGTCAAAACTTTTCTCCTACACTATTCAGAAACAGAGATTCCCCAACAGCACATAGGATTTTTCAGGTAGCTTTAACTCTGTGGAACCAATTTCACATGATTCAGATTTAAAACTTTAAGTAGGGGGTGCTTATCTTTAATAAAATGAAAATTAACATATTTAATAGAGGAGACAGAAACCAGTAGTGCCTGGATTCCTGTTCCTACTTTACTATTTCCTCATACAGAATGGATTTAGCTGAATGAACAAATGTGCTTGTATTCCAGTAAATTACAATCCCTTCAGTCTGCAAAGCTCTTTCATATCCATCATATCATTTGATTTTCTGAACTATCCTTCAAGTTGGGCAGAGCAAGCATTGTTATTCATAAGAAATTTATGCTTTGAGAATCTAAAGCAAATAATATAGTTAATATGTATTAAAAGTTTACCATATACCGGGCACTATTAAAAACTTTTATGGAATAATTAATTTAATCATCCAACAACTCAGTGAGATAGGTACTATTATTCTGATTTTACATATGAGAATTTGGAGAAGATGTGAAGCCAGGACTTGAATACTGGTATTCTGGTTTCCAAAGGCATCTTTTTCCCAATATGCCACTAATCTCTATTATTTTTTGCATAAGTTGCCTGATTTCCCAAGGTTTCACAGCCTCTGTGTAGCAGAGCTGATATTCTGATTCCTTCTGTTTTTTGTTCCACAGCTCCATAGGTTCTATCATACTTTCTCAGTGACTAAACCATAATAAATGCACTATTGTGTCCTGGTTTCAATCTGAAACATCGAATCTAGTTACATTTTAACCCAGTCTTTGCGACTTTATCTCTCCCTCAGACTCTTTCTCCCCCCCCCCTTCCATCCTTCTCTCTTTCCAAGCATCTCCTGCAGGAGGAGCCGTCACTCAAGTTTGCTAGCATCTTTTCTTATCATCACTAGCCTCATTGACCTTCCACTGTTCTCCTATCCACCTAATTTTCATAGCTTTTTAATAGATTCTCAATGGGTAATTTGATGTCTTTTGGGTTATGAAGGAAACAAATCATAAAATAGAATATTCCTAGAAATATAGACAGGAGGACCTTGTGGGTTGTATTGTAACAAAAACAAACAAACAACAAAAAAAAAACATGCCCCTCTGACTACTATCAATGCACCATCATAGAAGTCAAAAATCTTGACTTCCTCCAGATGAACTAAGGATGAGTCTCTGACCACCTTGGATATTTATTCCACCAAGCGAGACAAGGGATGCTCTTTGGTACTGTCATCCCCAAATTACGTTTTTGCCATATCTCCCAGGTAACCTTCCTCATGAAGACAGGACTGTGGAAGCTTCCTTGGATATCTCAGATCTCTTTAGAGAGCGTTCAGATTGGTCTCTCATCTCAGCCCCTCTCTTGTCTCAATCTACCAGGTTACCATTGTATTAGCATCATTTCTAGCAGACATTATTTTATAAACATTTGTAAATGTCTCCTTTATTATCATGATACTTCAGTGTAAAAGCTTATCATCAGTCAAAAAAAAATTGATCAAGCAGGAAATTTGCCACCAGACTATTAGGCTACATTGTCACATTAAACAAAATGATTGATTTCAATACACTCTTCTGTTAATTGTGTACAATTACCTTACCTTGACATGTTTCATTTGTTTCTGTTCACGTGTAATGGAAGAAATGATCATACTAAAATAATTCAAAAGACTATGATTTGGAAGTGCCTACATTAGATCATTGTTCCACATTGCAGCTACAACCTGATATCAGGACACTCTGTGGTTTCCCCTGAGGAAGTTTTCAATCTGTTTTGAGCACAAATTCTCAAAGATATGCATCCATTCTTGTACTAAGTTAATGAGTGCCTAGGAGTGACCTTGTGAGTTGGTGAAGTCTTACTTCCATAGGTTTATTATTTCTCTCAGTATGTGCCTGAATAATGAGAAACAACCAATCAATATTTTTTAAAAGCATAGCAGTACAACTTACAGCCCCACTCTGTCCTCTACCAGTTTGACAAGCCAGTAAGTTATATGTTGAATGAAAACAAACAAAAACTTCAGTGCTTAACAGATATTTTAAAAAATTCAAAATTTAAAAAGTCAACCATTTCTTAAATGTTTCCTAAGTAGTATATGGGAAAGAATAGCAAATGCTACAGTGTTACACATTTCTTATCAGAAAAGAATTTTAGTGTTGGGTTCAGAATTGGATTCAGAAAGCCCTGGTTCTAATCCTGTGTGGACACCATGGAAAGTTTTGTTCTCTTCCCAACCTTCACTTTCATCATCTTTAAAACGGAGGGGAAGGGGCTGAGTGCTAATCTGTTTTCCTTGGACTTTAGTGAAGATTAAAGGATAAAACAACCATAGAGCATCCAGCCTATTAAATGCTTAATAAATAAAGAATATTATATTTTATGGAAAACTACGCCTAGCAGCAATCCCATATGTCTGTACAAAAACTGTGAACACAAAAGGATCAAAAAACAATAAGAAAGCATAAAATAAAATACAAACTATCCTCAAATGTCTCTACTTTCTCATCAAGTGCTTATGATCGCTTAACTGCTAAATTACCTTCTCTAAATGGTTTACAACACCTAGTTTCTCCCTTTGTAAATAAGTATGAAACGATAATGACGATCTTTGATATGACGACAATATCTTTCTACATATTTTTTCTTCAAAAAAGTTTAGCTTTTTCTCTGCTAGGGGGACAAATCAGGCCTGGTTACTTCAATTCCATCAGAGACTCTGCTGACTGGAACTTGAAAGTTTTACTCTACATCTAATTTGCCTCCAATCTAGTTGTTCACTTTAAGATCCTCCTAAAAATGTCTGCTGTGATTTTTACAAACTTCTCAGCCTCCCACCACACACAGCTCTAGAATTCTCCAATTTTATTTAAGGAAAATAAGCCAGATATTTTAGGCTTCCTAAATTCCTGTCAAAAGCTCTGCTGGTGTCTCTGTTTCCAGCAGTAGATCTTCATGAGTGCAAAGCTCAGATTTTCTCTTTATTTTCAATTGAAAATGAAATTAATTAATTTTATGTTCAGAATTAAGAGATTCTCCTCAGAATCTCTGCACAAGTCAACTCACTTATTCAAGACTCCCATATTCTCTTGAAACTTAGCCTCCCCGGTTCTCATTGCTTCTGAAGATTTCTGCTGCCTTCAAACACTTTCTGCAGTTTACTGGATTTTACTGATTTTTCTAGTTCTAGGCAGGAGTGAGCATATCCTGCTATCAACTCCATCTCACCTGGAAGATGAAGTCCTGACTGGTTATTTTTTAAGAAATCTCTTGTGACTTGATATTTTATTGACTTAATACTTTATGCATGATCGTTCTCTATTTTAATTCTGACCATTCCAACAGACGTCCCAAGGAAACTAAATCTATTGCTTGTTATTTCTATTATCTCTTATTCATGGAAGGAAAGCTGACTCATATTAGGGACTTTGATGATGTTTGACTGTAAACTCATATTTACGTGATTTTAATCTGTGGAAATCTTGTGTGCTGAAATCTGGAGATTTTCTCCTGGGTTTTGGTTTGTTTCTATGTCAGGTGGTCCAATCCATCTGGAACCATTTGGTTTGCCCTAAAGATCTGGTTCTAATCCTTTTTCCACAGCATGGAAAGTTACACTCTCTCCCCAACTCTCATCATCTTTAAAATGGGAGAAAGGAACTGGGTGCTAATCTTCCCTAGTTTAATAAGAGCCAGCTTCACCTCACCAGTCTTGCAGATGGCCCAGAGATTAGCCTTTCAATTGCAGTGCTGCAATTGTCATTTGTCATCAAGGAAAATTCTTCATCTTCTTTTCTTACTTTAGTTTCAACTCATTTTTGGTTTTGCTCTTATTGTCATATTTTCTTTTGTTTTGCTGGGGATCCTTTTGAGACGTCTTTTGCTTTCTTTGAATTTGGCAAAACATTACAATGTATTTTAACCCAAGCCTCAGTTGTTTTGCAATGGGATGATCCTTCAGGGTATATAATCATTTCATCATACTGACTAATAATTTTTGAGGAAAGCAATGTTTTTTTTTAAACAAAACACATGAAGCACAAGTAATGGAAATATTTGATGAATTAAATCACATTAAATAAAAAATTGCTGTGTGTAGTATCTAACAAGGTTATGAAAATATAACCACACTCTTGGAGAACAAAATTGCACCACATAAAACTTTCAATTGATAACAACACTTGCGAATGCCTATAAATCAACAATATTAAAACAGTAACAAAATTAAAGAGAAAATGATCAAAGAACTATGGAAAGATATCATAGAAAGGGAAATTAACAGTGTAATAAACACTTGGAATATTCTTCAGCCCTTTACTACTCAGGAAAATGCAAACTAAAATGCTTCTGGGGGAAGGATATTACTTCCTGACATTGTCAGGCTTCACCAAGTGATTAAGTTTGACCAATGGAATATGAACAGAATGGCCATGTGTCACTTCCAGATAGAAGCTTTAAGTGCCAGCATGTTGAATATATATATATATATATATATATATATATGTATTTTTTTTTTTTTTTTTTTGGCTTGCTATGAGATTGGCAAGGTTTTAAATAGGGGCTACTCCATCAGCCCTAGTCCTGAAGTAAAGGGGATTTGGAGCAGAGTCACAGCCAACCTGAGATGAACATATAGGATGGACAACTAAAAGAAATCAAAAGAATTTTTGATGTAAGCTTTTGAGATTTGAGTGTCATTTATTACTGAAGCATAATCTACCCATCACTGATTGATTTAATACGCTAGATAAACGTTTATACATACATATAATAGAGTATTTATTAAACAGTTAGTGAAACAATTATGAGATATTTCTAGCAAGACAGTTAATAATGGCACAAAATAAATTAATAATAAAGTAGAAACAACCTACACTCCCATCAACAGAAAAGTGAAAAAATACATTATGTTATATTCACTCAATATAATTTTCTATGAAAATAAAAATAATCCACACAATAACATCAATGAATCTCAACACCACAATGTTCAAGAATAAAGCAAGGTACGACAGAGTACAAAATGTATGATTCTATTTATATAAAGTTAAAAAACATGAAACAACAAATATATTGTATAAGAATATAAAATTATATGATGCAGTTATAAAGAAAAGCAGAGGACTAAAAGACATCATAGGGTAGTGATTATAATGGATGCTGTATGTGCCCATAAAATCTGGAGTGTTGACTACTGGTAATAATCTGACAAACCCTAAGAGAAAGAATCAAATGCTGTTAGTTTAGTTATGAGGTGAAGAGAACCCTAATAAGAGAGTAGGAAAGTACACTGAAGAAGGAAAAGAAATCTATAAAGTGGACAATTGAAGCTTCACGAACTTCACCAATTTTGGAAACCAGCATGGAACACGGAACTCTGAATTATTTTCCCCTTTTCCTGCAAGGGAGCTGGGGTGTTCATACACCAATTACTCTCAGTCATTGGTGTAGGGCTGCTCTCAAAAGATAATTCTTTAGTATTTCCCGCTGGTGGAGCAGGTGGCAAAGCAGGCTACAGAGGCCAGATAAAACATTAGCTAAAGAAATGAAGATCTAGCATATGGCAGTTGGGCCATTGTCTGCTAGAGTACTTCTTTGGGGGAAACATATAGAGTAGGCTACTCTATAATAAGTTATAAGTATGCAATATTAGAAATGACAATAGAGAAACACAGCTTTAGAGCAAATTGTATGACTATTTTAATAAAATATATGCAAATTAAGGAGAAAACATGACTAAAAGGGTAATTTTCCTGGAAAATATAAATTAAAATATTTATATAAAGAAAAAGAATATATAAGCAGACCTACCACCATTGACTAAATTGGAAATTTCTCAAAAAAGGGAAAAACAAAAAAAAGGACTAAACCTAAGCATTATAATAAATTAATCTATCAAACTTCTGAAGAAATACAACCAATGTAATTTAAAGTATTAAAAAAAGCTTAATCAGAGTCTAGCCTTAGCACCTAGTGAGATATCCTACAATAAGTGAGTAATATAGCCTAGTACTTGAATATAAATTGATGAACAACTTAATGTAAAAAAAAAGAGTCCAAATATATACTGATAAAATTTGCATAATTTTTATAAGAGAAAAGTAGAATTGTTAATAAATGGGGAAAAGATGGAATATTCAATAAATTAGTAATTGATTTATTTAAAATGAAAAACTTGGATCCTTACCTCATGACTTATACCAAAGTAAATACCAGTTGAATAAAATATTCCAAAAAAATTATAAATCAATACGAGTAGTAGAAGAAAACATATAAGACTATAGGAGGCTTACATTCAAGTTATAAAATCCAGAATTCAGGAAGGAAATGTTTTGATATACTAAACATAAAATTTTTTAAATAAATTCCTTTATAGAAAAAATTGAATTACAAAAATAAAGTCAAATAACAAATGACAATTTGAAAATTTGTTTTTACCACACCTAGAACGTGCATTGGGATGAATTCCTTACAAAATAAAGCACTTGCATGTCAATTAATAAAATAATGACAACCCAATAGAAAGATGTGCAAAATAAAGGGTCAGGCAATAAGGAAACAAAAAAGTACGTACAGGAAAAAAATGTTCCAGTTCACTCATTAAAAAGCATAAAGTAAAAGTAAGGGAAATTAAAATAATAATGATATACACAGATTCATAGATAATAGTTTCAATAACACATAATATTGGTGATAATGAAAGGAACTAGGCATTCTCATATGTTTTTGGAAGATGTGTAAATTGGTGCCACACTATATTTTGGTAATATCTATCAAAACTTATTAATATTTTTTTCAAAATTTTATCAAAATTTAAAATTCATACAATCCTTCCTCCAAAAAGTCCAATTTTTAGAATTTTTTTTTACTTGTACCCCCATGTGCACCACAAAAGATAGTATTGTGCAACAATGCTTTGTTACTGCAGTAAGCATTAACAAAATATCCTAAATATTCACTGATAAGAGACCAGTCAAACAATGGAAAGTGCATCCATGTAATAGAATAGTATTTAGCTGTGAAAAAGAAGGCATGAAGTCTATATGTGCTAATATGAGATCATGCCCAAAACTTTTTATTATGAGAAAAAAGCAATGAGTAGAATAATGGGTAAATTTCTAAATGTTTGCAAGTGTACACATAAATATTGGATGTCAGCTGCCCACTCCTGTGATGCAGTGTCAGGCCAACCAATTGACAGCACTACCAGTGCACATGACGAGGAAATTCACAACTGGAAGGGATGCAGGAAAATCAAAAGCAAAGGTAGCCAGTGCTCGTTAGAAATAAACACTATCAGTGGCTGTCCCTGGCTAAGGCAACCAGTAAGTCAACATGGCAGGAAAAGTTACTCAATTGTTATTGTTTACCCTTTCATACAATATAAATTTTGTGCCATTGATATTTACTTTATCACTCATAACTTGGGAGTAAAAACCACAGAAATAAAATTTGGCATTCTTGATACAAACTATGAATGAATTGACTCAAAACTGGAAGAACAATCTTGGAGGCTGATAGGAGCAAAAATCAACTACACAAAGAAAAGAGGTAGGAAACCCAACAACAAACTGTCTTTAGCCAAAATGTTCTACTCAGAATGACTCTTTTGTTGTGCACATTTCTGCAATGACGGGAACCAAAATGGGACAATGTCAATGAACAATTTCTAATCACTCTCTATAAATGTCTCATCTTCCTACCACTGGCTGCAAGATCAAAGTTCCAGGTAGGAACAGGGTTTGAATAAAGCTACGGCATCTATGCCTGCCGACTTCTAAGGGCCGGGGAGAGAAGGGACAATGCCCCTTCTGTGTTCATACCTGGAGGCTGGACACTTCACATCTCTAATATTTCACACAATTGGAGAGCCCTCTAAAATAAAATTGGGATTAGATACTAAGAGAAAGAAAAACGACCACTACAATTATTTTTCTGAAGTAGAAAATAAAACCCAGTAAAAAATAGCTTTGGCGATTAATGGAACACCATTCAATTATCTGCAAAATGGTCTTGCAGGATAGCTTCGTGGACATCTGTATTCCTGAGTTATTTCTACATAAAAATCTATCCGAGAGACAACAGGGATCACATTCATGTAGTCAGAGAACACGCACATCCAATTCATTTCACCCAGCGCTCTTCACAATGCTAATTTCTCTGTCTCACAGAGATAATGTTCTAGAATAATGTCTGGTGTGATTTTTACTCTTCTTAGTTTCATGCTGTTCTGATTGTTTAAAAAATCTTTTTAAGCAATAGAAGCTGTGATATTCCCTTAATCTTCTTTAGCATCACGTATGTTACCTATTTTAGAGAATCATCCTCACCCTCTCAGTGCATATTTGCCGAATTTGTGTGTGTTGCTTTAATCCACCAAGCCATTACTTCTCTCATGATTTCCTGTGGAGCATGTTTCCTTCAGCGGGGCCTTTCAGCCTTCTGACTGATCTCCTGGGCTACTTGCATTTCCAAGTAGAAAAGTGTTCCTTTTTCACATGAAATAGGGTTCACTTTTAAAAGAAAGCCTTACATTTTCCCACCTGAAGGCCATGTATTGGATTCAAATGTTTCCCATTTCCTGCCCCATGGCAGCATTCTCAGAACTGCATTTTGTTTGTTTTATTCTCATGGCCAAAAAGATGTGGATAGGATAGGATGCAGCAGGAACTGCAGCTGACTTGAAGCCCTCTCCCCTTGTAGCCACTTGCATTAGTGCCCAGGTTTCCTAGTGTCAGGAACCTGGGAAAGTTACTCAAGCTCCCTGAGCGTCAGAGTACTCATCTGTTAACGGAGAATGTTGTTAGTTCTCACCAGATTGTTATGAAAAGGAAATGAGGCTACTACATCAAAAAAAAAAAAAAAATGATAACATTTGCCTCATGGCAACTGTTCAATAAATATTCAATGTGGTTGTTATTATTTCAAATGTTACTATTAATGCGGAATCTTGGACAAGCTGTGCTGCAGGACATTTGTGTGGCAAGTGGAAGAAAGTAAAAGCAGCATGCAGCGGGGTGGTGAGAAATGATGGAGGGTTGTGGGCTCGCCATCAAGAGGACAAATGGAAGCCCATATTAATCACCCAGCACACACAAATTTAGAGGTGGCCTGATTTTAGAGACAAAACTTGGCAGTAATATTTTCCATACCATGATAAAAATAAAGTTTGTGATTTCAACAACAGCAAAAGTTTAGAAACTGAAGTGTGTGGAAGCTATACAAAAACTGTTATGTAATAGGCACTGCCCAACTTCCCACCCCAAGCTCACCTCTTCCATCCTTCACTGCCCTCCAGTGGACGAGAAGGACATTACTTGGGGCATGTTTACTCTTGGACAGATAGGCTTTGATGTTAAGGCAGAAACTTGTCTATGGTCTCTTTTGTCGTGTGTTTCCTCCCACCACATGGTAGGCAGAAATACTAAAAGACTGCATGTTGGGCAGGCAAATCCACCATGTCTTTCTTTTTTCTCTCTTATTATTCTTTCCATTCTGTTATTTTTCTTAGTAGAATTTAATTTTCTTAATAACAAATTATTATTAAACTCTCCATCTTAAACATATTTTCTTGAACATATAATTTACAATCATTTTAAAGTCTATGTCCAATATCTTCAATACCTAGATTGACAATGGGTTTTTGTACTGTGTATTTTTTTTCTATTGGATTTGGCTATTTGGTCCTGTCTCTTGTCACAACTGGTAATTTCACTGAATGTTTGGTACTGGAGATGAAACATTGTTAGAGATACAGGATGCTGTCTTTACCCACAAAGGAGTCAACTTTCTCTGATAGAGAGTGAGACTACAGGGCAGATCACCTTGACCCAATCAGAAATTGAGATGATTTTTGGACGAATTTCAGTATTGAGGAAGTCTGGTCTATTGCAGGTGCCATAAACAAAACCCTGGGGTTCAAATCCCCAGCACAGTGAGACTGCAGAAAGTTCTGTTGTGTTTTTAGCCTCTGGTTGTCAATTTCTGCCAATTTGGCTTCTTGACCTCTTACTCAATGCCATTTAGAAAGTAGCAAATGTCTTGAGAGTATAAACAACGCAGAATGTGGGCTCACCTCTCCACTTTTCTCTAGAATTTTGGCCCCTCTAGCCCTGGTTGTCTTGGGATCCAAGAAGTCCAGATTTTGCCTCTCCAGCCCCATGGCTGCCAAGTTTAGAGCTCAGAGCCTCTACTCTCTTGTAGATCTATTGTCCTGTAACTTAAGGAACAGCAAATACCTCTAGAGGAAAAGGTGTGTAGAATGAGGGGCCTACCTCAGTGTTTCTCTTCCCTCCAGGATCTTGGACACTCGAGTCCTGTCTACTTTGTTGTTCTAATTTGCATCTCCTCCTTTTTTAGGTGGTTTTCATCTAACTTTTAGAGTGGTTCTCAGGGTGAGAATTTGTCTAATAAAATATACTTATTCTTTGACAAAATCCCTTCTTTTCAACCCTCTTTGTTTCACTACTTTTTCTTTTTATTGGAGTAGTGGGAAGGTAGAATCAGGTGATGACATGTGACCTCTTCTTATGTCTGCATCAGTCTTCCTATATTTGAATCTTACTCTCTCTTTTCCTCTATATCTGAGTTGGCCAGCCTTAAGATTTCTCTGAGGTATGTGAAAGAGATTCAATAATATGTAAGGAGACAAAATAGATCTCTCAAACTAAGCCACACACTACAAATTGTTCTGATTCCAAATGTCTGCTTTGAAATATCCAGTGCTTGTTACGACAGGAAAAATTCATCCTTTGACAAATTCAAAAAAAATTAACATGTATTTCCTCTTTCTTGTGTGCCAAAAACTATCATGGGTTTTTTTTAATTCTCTCATGGGGTTCTTGGGGTAATCCTATATACTGTTCGTATTTTAAATACAGGGGAAATAAGTCTCAGAAAGCATGATCTACCCAAAGTCACCAAACTAGATTTGTGGTTCAAATCTAGGCCTGATTCCAACGCTTGTGTAATTTCAGCCATAACAATATTTACCAAAATTTCCAGAGAATATAAATATATTGTGATATATTGAGGGTTCCTGTTAAAAGGATGTTTCCATAATCAAACAATTTTGCAAATTTATGCAACCACGTACTCCCTGTGTTATGCATAAAGTTCATCAATATATTCACAGCTCTGAGAAAATACCACCTTTAAATACCTATCATTTCTAAGACCTATTTGACTCCAAAATTCTGCACTCATGAGATATCTATTAACATTACATGGCCCTCTAATGCCCTAAAGGAACACTGTTGGGGAATATAAACTAAATTGTACAATTTTACGATTTTCCTACAGATTATGACACACTCCCAGTCAGGGGTGGTGAACTAGCAAGAGATATTTAACTTTTCAGAATCTCTGATAAAGAAGCTAAGGTTCAGGGGCAAGCTCCTATCCCATTAAGGCTCAAGGATGCTCATCAGGAGCTCTAGCCAAAATATGGGAGTAGTGACTAGACAAACACAGTGGGGCTAGTGGTTCTCAGAGGGTATGGGTTGCAGATCTTCAAGGCTACCTCCTACTGAGGCTGTATTACCTTACTTGCCTTGACTAGCGTCAGCTCAGGAAATGGTTGGGCTGAGCCTGCAGCTGAGATGGACTGGAGTTAGGTTTAAGCCTCCATGTCTCATTCTGGTCTCTAAGCTTTCCATACGTGAAACAGAGTAAAGACACTACTCTGGTGCTTTTAAAATATATCTGCAAATTCTTTGACACTCATCCCATTGACAAGCAGCTCCCACATCCACTATCTTTGAATCTGGGCCAACTTTGGTGTCTCACTTGTCACCAACAGAATGAAGCAGAAGTGACATTGCATGACTTCTGAGGTGAGGTCAGAAAAAGACATGAAGCTTCCTCTTGGTCCTCTTGGGGGCTCACTCTGGGGAAACTGGCCACCGTGTAGGAAGTCTGGCTACCCTGAAGCCAACATCATGGAGAAGTAACACGTAGGTGCTCTGTTAAACACCCCAGTTGTACTCAGAGGTGGACAGCAACAACTGCCAGCCATGCAAGAGAGCCGCCTTGGACGTCCAGCCCATTTGAGTCTTCAGAGCCTGCAGCAGCAGCCAGAAACTGACTGTAATCACACGAGTGGCCTCAAATGAGTGCCTCCTTTATATTAATCACTCCCCTAATTACAAAATTACAAAATTGTGAAGCAGATAAAATGGTTGTTTTTAGGGCTCTAAGTTTTTAGTATAATTTGTTGCATAGCAATAGTAACTGAAACACCTGACTCTCGGGGTTGTTTTAAGAATTAAATGAGATAATAGACATAGAATAGTTAGTACAGTAGTCACTGCTCGATGCGAGGTATATTATCACTACATCCACATCAAGGAGTTCCCCCACTTACCAACCAACAGGCCAGTCCTCCAGAGAAAGGATTGTTTCACCATCAAGATAGTCTGCTGGGTTAGAATTAGTCTAAGAGGTCCCAAATGGTTTCTGAGAAAGTTAATTATACCAAAATGAGGGTACTTAGTTCTCTGTGTTTATTTCTTCTATTATTCATTGAAAAATGTAGCAGAGGAAATACGTATATAAAGCAGTAAAATAAGATAGACTTGTTTGATTTATAGATCAGGGTTTCTCAGCCTTGGCACTATTGACATCTTGGGCTGGATAATATTTGTCTTGGGGAGTGAGGGGGTGTCCTGTGCATTGTAGGATGTTTAGTAGCATCCGTGGCCTCTCCCTACCAGACACCAGTAGCAACCCTCTCCGACAGCTGTACAACGAAAAATGTTTCCAGACCTTGCCAAACTTCCTTTGAGGGGCAAAGTTGGCCCCAGTTGAGAACCACTGGCAGAGATAACCTTGTTTCAGGTGCTAGTCATGAGTGGAAGGTTTATATGAGTTTTCTGTGATGAGACTGGTATTATTTGCAGAGACAGAAGATAATGCAGGTCTCTATATCTTTGAAGATGATTTATCTCCCTCTGTGGGAGACTATCTACAGTGGAATTAAAACATTGTGAGTGTTTGGTACCCTCCAAGCCCTTTTCCAGGGAGATTGGAGTGTAGGGAGAAAGAAGCTTGTGGCAGACCAGGACATCTTTTCCTGGGGTAGGGAACACCAAGAGAAGTTATCTGAGTTATTGGATAAACTCTACTGTGTTGTAGAAATGGGCTAACTTCTTTAATCCTCACAACATTGCAAGTGGGCTCTTAGGAAATAGGTTGAAAAAGGTTAAATAACTTGCTTTAGTTACATTACTAGTAACTGTTCAAATCCTGACTAGAGTCAGGATTTGAACAAGGTCTGTCTGAATCTAAATCCAGATCTTTGTCCACTCTATCACGCTGCCTCCTAGGTGAAAAAGTGTGTTTTGAATACATTTATGCATTTTCAACCTCTTCTAGGGAGAAAAAAAAAAAGGTCTTTATTTTCTATGTCATCCTTAAAGCCCAATGATATGCTTCAAATTTCATTTCTTTTCCTCTAGCCCCCACAGAGAGCCAATTAAAGCAAGCTTAACATCAATGAGACTTTGGTTTTAGCATTTCAGCACAGCCTTCTCATTCAATCTACAAACTCCATCATTGAAGAGTGAAAGTCATCAAATTTCATTTCTTATAACATTAGTTTAGAAAGACATTTTCCCCTCTTACCAGTTAAATTGTCTTTTACTTTGTAAACTGTTTCTATTTTTCAACAATTACATTACAATGTGTTCAATTTTAACCGCCCTGCTGCTCAATCCTTTATAAATCCAAATAAAGAAATAATTATATATCCAAGAAACATCAAAAAGTGAATAAAAAGCAGATATTGCTTCAGATGACTCTCCATTTGCTGAGGATGAAAAAGCAATTTAACATTTTATTTTTTATATTTATTATTGCATTATTCTTTTGTTTATCTTGTAACAAGTGGAAGCCTGATAGCATCTGTCACCCTCCCACAATTTAATTATGTATTCCATATCTTTATTCTCACTTGGCAATGTCTTTGCTTGCCGAGATCTACCTTACCCACCATTTCCAAGTTCATATTGCGTGATTTTTGTAATTAAGTGAGCGGCAAGTTAGCTACCTCCATCCCTAAATTGAGCATTTCATAGTTTTAAAGCTCTTTGAATAAACTTTTCTGAGTCTGAAACCCCCATTAGTTCCCCATCTTCCCCTGATGACTCCATTATCTCCTCAGGGGAGAATCTGTTCAATACCAAGAATTACCTTTCCTCCACAGAGGGGGGACTACAAACGATGATTCTAAAGCCCTCTTTCTTTCCCTCTACGTCGTCAATGAATAATTTATATTTGTGACAATCTGTTTTCTGTCTCTCTTGACTCTTAGTATTGAAAACCATAGAAGAAAAATATTCACCCTGTTTCTTTACTTCCCACATGGAATACTGAGAGCCGCCTATGGTCCCATCTGCCCCTTGGATTCACCTTTGTTCACAGTACAAAGAGGTAACTAACTTTCCCCCTATTGTTTTAATGTTTCTCTTTTCCTATTCAGATATTCATTATTCATTAAAATCCATGGAAGCTTTCAAAAAAAATCATAAAGCACTTTTTTTATATGGCATTCATTTTTCCTTATATGAAATTTGTATTATGCCAATTGTATAAAAAAATTAGAAAATGCAGAAAAGAATAAATACAATCTGCTCTAAACTCTACCATTATTAGATGACACATGGCATATACAATCATATAAACAAAGAAAAACTATGGAGGTTTTGGTTGCCAAGTGTTGGGAGGATGGATGAATAGGCAGAGAACAGAGGATTTTTAGAGCAGTGAACTCACTCTGTATGATACAATGATGGTGGGTACATGACATTATATATTTGTCCAAACCCATAGAATGTACAACAGCAACAGTAAACCCTAATGTAAACTATGGACTTGGGCTGATTATGATGTAGCAACATAGGTTCATCAATTGTAACAAATATATCACTCTGGTGGGGAATGCTGATAATGGGGGAGGCTAGGTATGTGTGGGAGCAGGGGGTATATGGGAAATCTCTGTACCTTCCCCTCAATTTTGCTATGAACCTAAAATTGCTTTAAAAAAATAAAACGTTTAAAAAAATCAACAATAGAACAAACATACAACACTGTTCAAAACCCTGAAGTGTTGAAAAAGTAGAATAAAATAAAATAGTATTCAAGAGGAATATAGAAAAACTCGTATAAACAGACACACAATAAATTTAAAGTCATCTTAATTTTGGGAATAAAAGGTTTACTATCCTTTTATCCGCTTTATTACCTACTTTTAAACCTGACAGATGATATACGTTGCCAAAGCTTTTTTCTTAATTTACTCTAAACAGAGGTGGGTTGCTCAGAGACCCCTTTGATTTGAGTTGGGGGGTGGGTGGGAGATGGTCAATCAGTTTTAAAAGAGCAGAATTGTGGTGACAGATGTTCAGTATTTAATGAGTGTGTACCAGAAGCCAGGCAGTGGGTTAGGGCAGGGGTTACAAGGACTTGTATCACGTGCTTCCTGCTCTAAAGTAGCTCATGATCTAACTGAGGAGAGGCAATAAGACAGTAAATACGGTGCAAAGAAATAGATCTTATAACAGGACATTTACAAACTATGTTTTAGATACAAAAAGAGCTTTTGTTTAAACCTCTTTTTCTCATGCAAGTATTGTTGGCTTATGTCTATGTTGATATAAAGAGTTGAAAATTATTATATTTCCCTATTACATCATTCAAATAGAAGTGCTTATTAGGATAAATCTATTGGTTCTTTACAATGAATCCTGGATTTGGAATCCCATTCATGTATGCAAACTCTATTTGATGATAAACAATTATGTAAAATTGGATATTTATTTTTGGGATCTTTGATTATTATTGCATCCTTCTGCTCAAAGACCTCCACCGGTTCCCTGTTGCTAATAAAATGCATATGTGTTAGGCAGGCATTCAGTTCCTCCAAAATTCAGTCCCATTCTCACTTTTTCAAACGTATTTTCCACTCTTGCCTCCCCTGAGCCCTTTTGTTCCAGTTAAATAGGGTTTTTGCTGTGTTCTGTTCATGCTCAATCCTTTCCCTCTTGTCTTTTCCCATCCTGTTCTCTCTGTCTGGAATATATCACGCTATACCCGCATATCCTTGTGGCTTCCACCTTTTGCTTGACCAACACCAGCGCCCAGTCCTCTCAGCTGGGAGTAGTTGCTTCCACTGAAATCTCATGGTGCTTGAATGGGGGCCCTGCAGCTTGAATGAACTACGGCTACCACAGAGCATGAACCTCACCTCCCATGATAGACGGTGAGATTCTGGAGGCAAGAGCCTCATCTACTGCCACCTCTTCCTCACTGCCACACATAGAGTTGGGACTCATATGTGTTGAATGAGTGAATGAATAAATTTCATTTCCCAATAGCACATCTTTGTGCTACTATATTGATTTTGTTGGGCTTTCAAATATAAAATCCTAGGAAGCAGACTGAAATATGAATTAAAACTCATAATGAAAAGAATAAAAAGTATAACATAAACCTGTAAGAATAGCAAAAGGGACAACAAAATAATCCTTTTTTGTTTATTTTTTAGTAAGAAACACAGAAATGAGAGAGATATACTGGAGAAGGACTAAGATTCAGTATTACAACATGTATGAGAGAAAAAGTCAGCCCTGTGTCTAGTGGTTAAGATTTGGTGCTCTCACCATTGTACCCCAGTTTCATTGCTCCGTCAGGGAACCACACCACGCGTCTGTCAGTTTTCACACTGTGGCAACTGTGTGTCACTGTGATGCTGAAAGCTATGCCACTGGTATTTCAAATAACAGCAGGGCCACTAGTGGTGGACAGGGTTCAGTGGAGCTTCTAGACTAACACAGACTAGGAAGAAGGACCTGGCCACACACTTCTGAAAAAATTGGTCATGAAAACCCTGTGAATAGCAGTGGAGCACTGTCTTTATGGAGTGGGAGGGTGAGAGGATGGCTCAAAAAGACTGGGCTGGGTTCCACTCTGCTGTACACAGGGTCACCAGGAGTCAAAATCCACTTCATGACACTAACAACAAATGAGAGAAAAACAGCTACTCAACTCCCGATGTTCATCTTCTCTGTCCAGGAGAATTATCTTTAAGTGGAAAGGCAGAAAGAGTATAGTTTAAGTGCTTTTAGAGCTAAGGTCTTGAGGTAGTCTATTACAGTGAGGAAAGCACTAGAGTTTAATAAAGAGACACACATTCACGTCTAGCTTTCTGACATACCATCTGGAGACCTTGTACAATTCACCTGACCTATTTAGGCTGATTTCCACACATATAATATAGCAATAGTTTCAAGCATTCATGGAGAGGACCAATAAAATTAATATTGGCGAATGTCCTTAGTAAGTTATAAAACCCCAGTGCAAACCAGAGTAACTATTACTGAAGCAAAAGCTTCATTTTGGGTTAGTAATTTTTTGGGTTAGAAATAATTTTTTTTTTTTTTTTTTTTTTTGTGAGGAGATCAGCCCTGAGCTAACATCCGCCAATCCTCCTCTTTTTTTTTTGCTGAGGAAGATGGCCCTGGGCTAACATCGGTGCCCATCTTCCTCCACTTTATATGGGACACCGCCACAGCATGGCCCACCAAGCAGTGCCTCGGTGCGCGCCCGGGATCCGAACCAGCGAACCCCGGGCCGCCGCAGCGGAGCGCGCGCACCCAACCGCCTGCGCCACCGGGCCGGCCCTAGAAATAATTTTTTAATAGAATTCAAAGTAAACCTGGATGAAAAAGTCTAGAGAACTCATAACGTACAGCATAAAGACTATAGTTAATAATACTGTATTGTATACTAGAAATTTGCTAAAAAAGTAGATTTCAAGTGCTCTCACCACACAATCAAAAAAAAGGATAACTCTGTGAGGAGATGGATATGTTAATTAGCTTGACTATAGTAATCATTTCACTATATTTATGTATATTAAAACAGCATGTTGTATACCTTAAATATATGCAATTTCTATTTTAAAAAATGAAAGAAAGAACAAGTGATCTATAGTGGCTAGAGCTTGGTGTACAGGGAAATAACTATAACAATAGATTATAATAGTAATAATCATAACAATCACAATAATAATAGCTACAAATGTAGGCCACTTTCCCCATGATAGCCATTTTTCTAAGGGCTTTATGTGTTTTAACTTGTATATTCTTTTTTATCAGACTAATGTCTTTCTAGACATAAATCTAAATCTTTAAACAGGATTTTATTCTTTTTTTTATCCAACAGGATTTCTGATTTGCAGAGATTTTAGACTTTTAAGAAACAGTAAAAAGAGAAATTGTAAATACAAAACTTATCTCACAGACTTTAAAATATTGACGTTATGTTAAATATATACAATTTAGCGGGAAACTAAATGACTACCAGACCTGTTTTAAACAGAGATCTCATATCCACAGATTGAAAACTGTAAGATGTTATTTAAAGATTGTCATTTTATAATATTAATTTAAAATGAGAATAAAGTTGATATGGTAGCAAAAAATATAAATAAATAGATCTAGGAACTAAATTATAAATTTATTTAAAACAAGAAAGAGAATATCAAAATATTCTGAGACTCATCCTTGAATCAAAGTGTTCCACTCAGTTGCAAGCCCTGATGAGCGGTAGGCACCCTGTTCTCTTGTCTTAACTCAAGCATCAGTTTGTGTTTGCCGATGATTTTGTGTGTTGGTTTTGATTACTGCTATTTCTACTGAGCAACTCTGACATCACAGTGATGGTTCTCAGCTGAAGGTTACAGCTGTCAGTGCAAGGATTGTCTATACTGCATTTCACCATCCATCCCTACAACGACCCTCTCTATGCTTCATTTTTCTCGTTCAAACCATCATACTAATACCATAGTTTTCCCCTTTTAAAAAAGGTAAGAAAAGTTCTTCCATCATTGAACAACTGGTTAGTAAACTGTAGCTCTCTCTGTGTAGCAGGAATGACAGGGAATGTACAGGGAAATTGCACAGAGCAAAGGCTTTGAAGCAGGGAGATACAATCTCCGGTCATAGTGTCGCCACACTGACCTCGAAAGAATCTCCCCAACAGTGTTCAATTTCAATTTCTTTACCTGAAATATGGAAATAGGTGAGAGCAATAATGACTTCAACAGGGTGTTGTGAGAACTGAACGAAGTAACATGTGAAAACTCTTTGTAAATTATACAATTATCCACAAATGCTATTTATTACATGGTAAAAATGCTTTGTGTTTTTTTTTAACAAGTCTAAGATTGGGGGCAAAATTTTTAGAATCATCGTATGGGAAATATTTTGGCATTCCTGTGGGTGTTGACAATGAACAGGGACAAAGTGTCTTGTTAACAGCAACTGTGGAGAGCAAAGAAGTGCCACTGGGGCCATAAGGATGCAGGTGAGGATCCGTGGCTGCCTGCCTTCCAGGAGGGTCTAAGATGCCCCCTTCCACCTGGCCCCAGAGCAACACAGCTTATCTTCAGTCCTAAGTTTCAGAGTTATTCCCCTTTGCTTTCTCTTAGTTGTTGGCTTCTACATGATTTCCTAACTCATAGCTGGGTTATTTCCACATCGGGGAAATGACTCACATGGTACATCCCAGGCAGCTGTGCTAAGAGAGCGTGCCATGGATTTGGGTCCAGAAGTCTTGGGTTTGAGCTCTGGCTCTGACATTTAATTTGTGAATTTGGTTAAGCGATTCCATTTTCCACAACCCTTCTTTCCTCATTTACAAAAATAAAAATGAAACTCCACAAAGGAGTGAAATAATGGTTAAGTGTGATAACTCAAGTAAAAGTGCAAAATAATTGCGCGGTAGCACACATTCAAACAGGAGTTAGTCTCTTCAAAGGATGTGGCCATCTCTCAAAACTCTGTGGGACTCCTCATTTGGTATTGCCTTCAGAGAACTGAAAAAACAAAATTATAGTCCTCACTGGAGCTTTATAGTAGTTGCTTTGGAAATATTTCTGATAATCTCCAGCACCAGCTTGTTGGTAAATGCTATCTTCACTCTAATTACTCTCATGGTTAAGACCAAACGCCAGGATGCAAATAGGTGAGAAGCCCTGACTCATGTTATTTAAGGTTTGAGGCAGGTTGATTGCTAGACTTTTGGAAATAGAATCAAAACAAAAACTACTCCTTTTTCACTAAATACAAAGTAAGAGGTAGAGAACCCTAGCATTTGAGTTTGCAGATAGCTTGATCTCAAATTGCAAAGATTCTATTTCAGTAATTCTTTGTGGGGCCTATGAATCTGTATGTTCAACAATCTTCTTGAATGAGGCTGACACTGTTCATCTAGGATCCATGGACCACATTTGAAGAATAGATGCTCTATGGCATTTGTTCATGGAAATGATAGTTTTACCCACAAGACATCAAATTGGTGAATTGAATCTATTTGAGTATCATTAATGTTCTCTACACAAAATAGTAGAATCAAAAATTTATGAAAATGGTACAATCTGCTGAGGCATCTAGGATTGCTCATTTCATCATCTTGTGCTTTTTTCAGGTGCTGAAAAAATAGAAACAAAGTTTGATGATGACACAGCTTTTAAAGCACAACCAAACCCTGGCATTTTATCCCAGCTGGTGAAATAAGACCTACAATGCATTTTAAAATTCTTATACATTATTATCAAGCCTTCCAAACTATACAACAAAATGAATTTAAAATGGAATAAAGAACTAATGTAAAAAGCAAAATAAAAATAAAAGCATTTCAAAGTTTAAAAGAAAAGATATATATTGTAGAGGAAAATATCCATAGATTTTGCTATACCAAATTTTTCCATTCAACAAAAAGTTCATAAATACGTTAAATGATAAACCATAATCTTAGAAAATGTGTATAATACGTATGAAAGATTAGGTGCAAATATATCTAAGATATGAAGAACTCTTATGAGTGAATGGAAATTTGTGTGTACTACAAAAGAAAAAATAGGGGAAGTACAAGGATAGACAGTTTTAAAGAAATGCAAATGTTAATAAACATAAGGAAACGTTCAATCTCATTATTAATAGCGTCTGATCTTCTGAGAGGCGCCACAGAATATAACAAAATCCACACTGGAATCTTTGATGGTTTCCTCTTCTCTGCTACACCTAGCACAATTTGGAAGCTGAGAAGCAAGCAAGCTTTCAGGAGTTGCTGTCACCTGAGATGAGTCCTGAGGATCGATTGAAATCAGTGAAATGAAGACAAACTTTCCAGGCAATAGCAAATGAACTGCCGAACGAAAGTCTGTGAAAAGAGCATATAAATGCACACAGTTGAGGGTTGCTGGAGTGTGAAGTGCAAGGTAGAAGAGCCTGAAGATGATGCTGAGAGGTAAGCCAAGTGATGCAGAGTCCTGAATGGCGCACAAAGGATTTGGACTTTTAATATAGGCAGGGAGACATCAAAATAAAATCGAAATCCAAAAGAAAAACAAAACAAAAGCAAAGTACTGGAAAGAGAAGGCCATCCATGAATATTTCTTTCTTTACTTCTTTATTCCTGTATCCATGTGTGGAAGAAAAGTTCAGTAAGAGCTGACCACGTGCCTCATTTTTCATAATCTATGAGTCAAATGATGCCATTACTCTGTTCAATGTCCTTCCATGTTTTTTTTCCCACCTCCCTCAGTAAAAATCATCGTTCTTAGAATAGCCCTCACAACCCTACTCAGATTTATGTGGCAAGGAAATCAGATAAAATTGAAATTGGGGTAAATGGAAGATAAGAAGTTATTGATCTAACTTCTGTGTTGTTTTACTCTTGGAAGCTGCATCACCACTACACAATGAAAGGTATCTCCCCACCCACAAAGACCCCATTGTACCAAACAGCCCCTTCCCCCTCCTCCTTCAAATTTCTGGCCTATGGATATTTATCATCCAAGAAGGATTTAGTAATCAGCCCATTGCCCTTAAGGATAAAGGGAAAACTCAAGGATGTGTGTGGAAGCCTCCTAACACTCTCCTGGTATTCTGTAGTGGAGAATTCTATTTCCAAGATGAAGAGTGATATGAATGCCTCTTGGGTTACCCACATCTTAGAGGAAAATGTTGGCATGTAAAACTGAAATTGCTGAGCACTAAGAAATGTAATTCCTGCAACTGGTAAGGGACATTATGGGTCAAGCTAAGCAAGTAGAGTGTGGAATCAGTTTCCAATGGAGGACCACACTGAGAAAGACCTGGTCCTTAAGACAGCTAAGCTTGTGACAATTCAGTAGTGACATTCTGTGACACCTAGAAGCAACTCAACCATAGGATGGGAGTTATGGATGATTGGATACCTCATGTGTTAATTTCCTAGGGCTGCCATAACAAATTTCCACAAACTGAGTGGCTTTAAACTACAGAAATTTATTCTCTCATAATTCAGTAGGCTGGAAGTCCAACATCAAGGTGTCAGCAGGGCCATGCTCTCTATCATGGCTGGAGGGAGAATCTTTCCAATGCCTTTCTCTTAGCTTCAGGTAGAGAAAGTTCCTTGGTTGTGCACCCACCACTCCAATCTCTGCCCCCATCATCACATGACATTCTTCCTGTGTGTCTCTGTCTGTATGTCTCTTCTTCTGTTCCAATTAGTCATATTGGACTAAGTATCGACCCTGCTCCAGTATGACCTCATCTTAACTTAATTACATCTGTAGAGACCCTTTTTCCAAATAAGGTCACATTCACAAGTTCCAAGGGTTAGGATTTCAACTCACAACATCAAAAATTACTCATTTTACAGATGAAAGTAAATATGCTCTTTTTTTTGACCTGTGTATACTTCATGGGTTCATTGGTAGCCCCCAGTAGGGGGAATTCCAGAGGGAGGGAGACCTAAATGCACAGCCAATATGGCAGGCAGGAACCTAGGCCAAATTTAATGCAATTGAGAGAAATAAAAGAGACTGCATTTTTACACTGTGCATTATGAAGAAGTCATATTATTACAATGAGAAGGAAAGTGAGGGATTTACTCTCCAGCATCATAAATTACAACCTATATCCTATTAATGTGCAGTATTGACTTCCCGACTTCTGGAAAGTAATGCAATGGCGTAGCCATCCATGGACACCCCATCTTGAGTTGTTTCTCAGAACTAGACAAGGGCTCAGAAGACCTGGGTTCCAGTTCCTGTTCTGCCACTTACTAGTGGTGCTACCGCAGAGTAGTCACTTAATTTTTCCAAGTCTCAATTTCCTCAGCTAAACTCTGAGTCTAAAAATGTCTATCCTGCCTAACCATTGGGTTGTTGTGATGCTCAGCAGAGATAATCCATGTTAAAGTTCAGTATAAAATTTAAAACACTATGAAAATGCTTAGAAATTATCCACATTTTAGGTGTTTTTCCCCATATCTTGCCTTATTTCAAAAATAACTTGAAATCACTAAAAATATTCTTTTTTTTCCACCTGGCAATGTGACTTGCTTTGAAATATTGCCATTCTAGCTAAATTATCACTAAGTCATTTATTATGTCAAATGCTGTCCCTTAACTCTTGACCCAGGATAATGGTCAGGAAATCTGCGGCACAAAAACAATAACAGTAACAACAATAATAATAACGAAAAACCCATGTAAGGCTCAAACTTACGCCCTTGACTTTCTCAATATAATACTATAAATATCTTTCAACAAAACTTACACATTTTAAAATGAAAATATCTGGTTATATAAACATAATCACAATTAGCAAATCTCATCCCAGGGCCAGGAAAGAGAGAAGGCTACATTTGGTCTCCTAGAGGGTTAGTGGTAGCCCAAAGATGTGGAAATGGCAGTGTCAGAGCCAGGGTTTATACCCGGATGTCTGTGATTTCCAATTCTATTTATCTAAATTCAAGCTTTAAAATTCCAAACTCCTAGAATTTTTTTCTTCTAACTTTGTTGCACATAGATATCTTGCTTACATAATATTCCTTAACTTTTTTAAAAAATTATGGATTACTATGGATCACTATTATGGATTATGGACTGGATGTGTAATATTACAAAACGCCATTTCAGAATCTTTCTAAATGATTATTTGATTTTTTCTAGTTTGACCAAGTGAAATGTTATATCTAGTTAATGAATCCTTAACGTTAAACACATCTTTATTCCTGGGATGTCTTACTGAGCTATGATATGAAGATTTATTTTTAAAATGTGCTACCAATTGCATTTTGCTAGTTTTTATTTAAAGTTTCTCCATTTAAAGTCATAAGTAAGAATAGAATGAATTTTTCTTTTTTTATGCTGTTTTTGTTGGTTCAGCTACAGTGATTAAGCTAGTCTCAAAAATGTACTTGCAAGCTTTCTGGTTTTTTTTTTTTTTTTGGTATGATTGGAAACCATTGGTATAGCATGTAAATAATTTGTTACTTGAATGTTTGAAAGCACTTACCTGTAAAACACTGCCTAAAGCAGACATATTTTGAGGTAATATTTGACAGTCTTAAATTATCTCCTTTTCATTGATCCATTCAATTTTTCTACTTTCTTGAGTCAATTTACATAATTAATATCTTGCTGAAGATTATTCATTTTCTTGAGATTTTCAAATTTATTAGCATAGATTTGACTCCACTTACACTTTAAACACCTTCTGTGTCTATTGTAGTATTCATTTTCTCTCTCCTAATGTTTGAGTACTCTTTCATTATTCTTGATGAAATTTTCCAAACCTATATTCTGGCTCAGATCCATGTTTTTATCTTTTCTTAATTTTTATTTTTTTATTCCTTTCCTAGAATTCTGAGAAAATTTCTCATCTTGTCTTTTACTACTTCACTATTCTTAATTATTAAATTTGCCATGTACTGCAACAATTGTCATTTTTCATGAGCTTAATATCATTTTGACAAAATGGCTTCTTTTCCATGCGATGTTTCCTGATTTCATACCATGTCTCCTTTATAACTAGCATTTTTAGTTTCATAGATGAGTAAAAAAGATAAATTTTCTCACATTATAATATAGATAGGTATGGAAAATACAGTTTCTTCATATTCTGTAAAGGATCTGCATGTCTTCATCGGCCTCCAACTGCTGGTAACAGAGGAAGTAAAATGGCTGAATGTTAGTTCAGTCCAATAAATATAGTGTGATTTATAATTACTGGACCATTAGGTAAAAAGACTAATCTTTCAAGTTTCTAACCATTTTCTCTTGTCCTCTTCAAGATGGCATCTGGATTATGAGTATGTCCATGTGTTTAGAAGATTAAATATCCTCATCAACACAGTACTGCCAATTTCACCTAATCTCTGTACAGTGAAGCTAAGTCTGCTTGCTGCTCAGGGGACTAATGAACTAGAATCTGCCCAGTCCCTGCAGTTCTTCTCCAGAAGATGGTGACTGGCTTAGTTGAACTTGTGTCCTACAAGGTGTAGAACTTAGCAGCAATGGAAGTGGGTTCAGGCTTACAATAAGATAATCTAAAGATAATTTTGGAAGTTACTTCCAAAAATAGTTTGATATTTACATCTTGCTGAATTAGAAATTTTCTATAGTATTTTTTCCTATTTATTTTTTTTAGAAATCTATTTTGGATGAATATCATTATTGTTATAGTTGAATCTTAAATATATGTGTACATGTTTTTTTTTCTTTACTTATCCTTGCACAGATACATTTATGCTTTCTTTTGAAAATGGTTAAGTTATGCCAAGAATGGTAGCATATTAATAATAGAGTTGTTTATTTTCTCTACCCACACACTGTCCTCTTAGTTCTAATGCCACGACTTCTCCTTTCTGGGAGAGACTTCATTCTTGTTGTGAGGAAAACGTGAACTCACCCCTATTCCCTTGCCTCTACCATGAGGATGGTACTTGACCAAAAGTGACCAATGATAAGAGTGCTTCATCCTCTCACCCAGGGATGTACAGGGATGGATCTTTAATCTGTTGTAGGTGGATACTAGGCACCATAGTAGCTTTTAAGAAAGACATAAACTGGAGTTTCTTACAGTTATTTTCCCCAGCCAAATGGAGAAATCTGTCTGTAGAAGATAAAAAGCAATCCACAAAGAAACCAAAAATGCACAAAGAGAAAAGGAAAAAATAGAGAGTCTCGGTGCTGTTATATGAGCTCCTGTCCCCACCGCATCTGACCCTACATTTGGTACTAAAATCAAATTTCTCCATGGTCTTTTCAATTTTGTACCAAATGCACCATCTCTCTTTTGCATTAAGATAGTTTTCATTGGATTTCCAATAATAATAACCAAAAGAGTTCTCACAAATAAGGTTCTTATATCTAAATCTTAAGGTTCTTATAATGCAAGAAGAAAAGTCATGATCAAATTTAATGCCCTTTTCAAATATTTCACTTAACTGGTTGTCTAGTCTGGAAATGAAGTTGAATTGAGAAGATAAGGCAAGTTGAAACACCAACTTTCAGCTGTTTGTTCAAATATTTTCTTTGTCTGCTTAGTCAAGCAGCCAGGGATCCGTATGCCTTTCCCATTTGCCTGGTATGACTAGCCTCATTAGGAGTCAGCAAAGAAGATTCCTTTGCTGGAGGCCAGGTAGGAACAAGGCTGCCCACACCAATTAGAGTCAGTGAAGTCCCACTGCAAACTCATTTTCAATATGGCTCCAGCACAAAGACTTCTTCCTATTATAGTTAATGACATCAAAATATGCTTTCCTCTTCTGTTTGCCATGCCCTCTGCCCTCCTTCTGGGTTATTTCCAGGTCATAAGAAGGCTCTCCTAGGGTCTATTCTCCTTGCTGCCAGCACACTGCCCTTTTTACAGTTGGGTGCTTTCTGGTCGGTCTTTTATTTATTCACGTCCCCTCTTCACTATACTTTTAAAAATCTAAGTTTTAAGACTATGGAGAGAATTATTTACAGGTTTACAGTACTGGTGCAAGTTTCTGACTATTTTTATATTCCATTATTCATTTCAATGAGCAATTGGGAAAAACAAGGACCAAGACCAAATCAATTGTATTCACTTCTTTGCTTTGCTTGGGAGTCCCCTGGAGCATTTTTAAGAAGAAAATCGTTGAAAACATCTACAATTTCTTTTATAATTATTTGTCTATTCAGTTTTTCTACTTGTTATTGAGACAATTTGGGTAATTTATATCTTCTGAGCAAAAAAGGATCTTTTTCATTGGGCTTTTCTGATCTAACAGCACAGAGTTATACATTTTATTTGCCAGTCATATTTAAATCTCCACACTATCTGCTGTTATATCCCCCTTCTTATTTCTCATTTTCCAAAAGTCTCTTGTTTCATTTTTGTGGATCTATGTAGTCAACACTGCATCTAATTCATTTAAGTTTATTAAAAACTAGATCTTGAATTTATTTCTTGATTTACATAATCTCAGTTTGCAAATTTTATTTTCCATTTTTTTACTTTAATTAACTTTAGTTTATTTTTAATTTTCTAAGTCTAAATTAAGTTCTGAATTTCTCTATTTTTATTTTTTGTATAATCACATCTTTTAGAAGCAGCTATTTTTGGCTAATGTCTCCATGAATCCAATTTATTCAACTAATCAGTAAATACTTGATCACCTACATCATGCCAACTACTGTGTTAGACATTAGAGTTAAAATGGCAAAAAATAAAGTATAAAATAGCCTCTTTTATTTTTGGTGAGGAAGATTAGTCCTGAGCTAACATCTGTTGCCAATCCTCCTTTTTGCTGAGGAAGATTGGCCCTGGGCTAACATCTGTGCCCATCTTCCTCTATTTATATGTGGGACGCCTACCAGAGCGTGGCTTGATGAGCAGTGCATAGGTCCACACTCGGGATCCAAAACTGCCCACCTGTAATCACTGAAGCAGAGCATGTGAACTTAACGGCTATGCCACTGGGCAGGTAAAAAGGCCTCTTTTTACCACCGTATTTCAGTTTATGTGAAAGACAGAAATAAAATGATAAATGAATAGTTACACATTGTTAGAAGGCAATAGAAAAGAACACTGTGATGGAGAACAGCGGGCTGGTGCCTAATTTAGGTAGAGTAGTCCTGAAATTATGTCAAGCAGAGGGAAAGTCCTGGCAAAAGGCTTGACATGGGAAGGAATTTCCACAATAGAGGATTTAGGGTCAATGCAGCTGGAGATGAATGAGCAAGGGTGGGTTTGCATGAGATTAAATTGGTAATATATGCTAATTCACCTGGACCTTCAATGCTTGCATGGAACTCTCCAACTCTCTTCATCATCATCCTTCATTTTCAATTCCAATGGATCTTCCATCATTCTCAAAAGAGGGACGCCACCTCTTATATACCCAGAGAAACATGGAGATACCAGATGGGTCTTCTCTCAGCTTCCAGCTGGCCACCTGCAAAACGTACTCCCTGTCACCCTCTTTCTTTTACAAAGGAAGAAATAGGTTCTTCTGTGCAATGCTCACCCCATGTTTGCAAGTTCCACTTTCCTAGGAACTCATTCCATCATGTGTAGGACCATTTTTCTCTATATTTTAATATCTCCTCTCTACTTTCTCTTTCTCTTCTTAGTTAAATATTTAACTAACTAAAGTCTCTCTCATATAATAAAACTTTTTTCAAGTTCTCATTTCTCTACAACTATTGCTTTACCTCTCCTTCAGAGCTAAAACTGTTTAAATAAAGTATTTTCACTACTTTACTAAAACTATCCTTTACAAGTTTCCAATATCCCCCTTGTTGCTAAAATTATTAGAAAATTTTCTGACCTTAACTTACTTGTTACGTCCACAGCATTTGATCAGCAATTCTTTCTTCAAACACACTCTTCACTCAGCATCTAGAATGTTGAGGATTTTCCACCCACTGTCTGATCTCTCTTCAATTATCTTCATGTGATTTCCTCTTTCCTCACCTTGCCCCTTAAATGTTTGTGTTACTCGTGCTTCTATCCTAGAGTTGGTTCTCTTCACTCTTTCAATAATTCTTTACTGAGCACCCTACCGTCCATAGTATGATCTTTATCCTCCACTGGCTTCAATTTCCATCATTCCATTAGTACATCCTGCCATGTACTCCCAGACAGCTTTTCCATACTTCTCTCCTGGCATAAAGATTCATGTAAAGACCTACTTTGATACATCTGAATTGGGTGTCTCCTAGGTGTATCTTTCTGAAAGTTTCTAATACTGCTGGAATTGTCTTCTTTCCACTCTTATCTGCTTGTGCTCTGGCATCCTGTCTCTCGGTAAATGCCATCTTCATCTAAGCCATTCATTGAACCAAAAAGATTGATGTCATCTGTACGTCCTCCTACTTTCTTAATCCATTCAATGTGTCATAAAAGCCCACAGATTCTATTTCCCAAGTCTGTGCCATATATCACTTCACTTCTGTCCATTCACCACTCTCTATGTCAAACAATTGTCTTCTCTCATCTTTTTCATTTATTAATCCCAAAATATTTGTTGAATGACAATTATGTTCCAAGCACTATTCAAGATACTAGGGATATATTCAAAAACAAAGCAGATGAGTCTCTGCCCTTGTGGGCTCACATTCTAGTGGGGAGAAGGCACAGTGAGCAGTAGATATAATGCATTATTGAAGACTACCATAGCAACTGCTGAGTGTTATAGAAAAAGAAAAGAAAGGTGGTCAGAGTAGGTCTCACTGAGTAGGGGACATCTGAACAAAACCTTAGGGGAGTAACAGAACTAAAGTAGGGAATGAGTGTTCTAGACAGAGACTAGCCAGTTAAAGGTCCTAAGACAGAGTGTGCCTGTTCCAGCAGATCTTAAGGAGACTTGTGTTGGGAGCAGACAGGGCATGGGGAAGAACAGAAAGAGACGAAGTGGAGAAGTCACAGCTGGGGGAATAGTGATAGCTGTGGGATATTTAGAATTCTTAGGAATCCTAAGAATGCTGACTTTTGCATTGTAAGATATGGAGCCATTGCAGAGTTTGAGCAGAGGGGTGACATGATTGTGTTTATGTTTTCAAACAATCTTGCTTGCTGCCATGCTGAAGAAAGAGCAGGGTGGACAAGATGGAAGCAGGGAGACCAGTTAGGAAGCTCCTGCAACAATCCAGGCATGAGAAGATAGACAGCAGCATGGAGGTGGGGAGAAGTCATTAGATTCTGAACATATTTTGAAAATAAATAATACAGGATTTTCTGATATATTGGATATGCCATGTAACTGAAAAAGAGGAATTAGGGATGACTCCAAGTTTTTGGCTACAGCAAACAAAAGGTTGTAGCTGCCATAATTAACATGAAAACGATTTAGGTGGAATCAGATCAGGGAAACTTTAAGAGACTGGTCGTGGGCATGATAGGTTTGAGATGTCCATTAGACATCGAGGTAGCCAGGGTAAGTAACTGATACATGAGTTTGGTGTTGGTGGAAGAAAGGCAGGACTGGAGAAATCCATTTGAGATCTTTGGCAAATCCAGGTATTTAAAGTCATACAGATTTTAATCTTGCCAGTTTTCCCTCCAACATGTTCTCCGTACTACACTTAGTATATTTACAAATCTGTGGTTGTATCTTCCCTGCCTAAATCTTCAGTGCCTCCCTCAGGATCTTAGAACCAAGTCTAAGCTTCCTTAGCATGTTGGCCAAGGAGTTGCTGTCTGTTCTCTCCCACCTTTATCCCTGCTCCCATTCCAAAACTGAAACTTGTAATACTCCAAGTCATTTCAGTTCTAAGGTCCTTGTTCTTTCTCATCTGTAGTTTTATTAATTATTTTCCCCCTTTGCCTAGAATGTTCTTCTCCCAAACCAAACCCCACCTGCCTTCCATCTGTTTGCTAACTCCTGGGATTCCTTCAGCTCTCAGCTTCCAACTCTCCCTCCCCTGACTCTTGATTGCCCTTCTCTGCACTCTCCTAACACTGCGCATGCTCCTCATTATTGCACTTACCACACATGCTGATCAACAGAATTTACAAATTAAGACAATTGCAACAATAGAGTGCAGAGGCCATTTATGAGAGCAAGATGGTTGCCATGATGGAGTAAAGTCTCAGAGAAACAGAGAAAGCTATTTCCCAGCTGAATTTTTAAGTTAAAATTAAAACCTAAAATGGTACCAGCAAGTCCCCTTAGAGAGTCATTTTTAGAAATTAATTACATCTTAATTCAAATGATATTTAAAGTACATGTAAGTTCTTAGAGCATTTTGTCTTTAAAAATGGCCGAAGCAATCACTTTAAAATGACTAAAATGTCACATAATGCAAGGCTGTTTTATTAAAGAATTGTGAAGGAAAGAGTTAAGTGTTAAGGATGCAGAAAATGACACAAATAGATGTTTATTTCACAGATAATTCTACCATCACTCAAAGTAGTGGTACTTCCAGAAGCACACAGAGCTCAGTTACACACACCTGCACACACACAGGCACACACACACACACTCATGTGTGCCTATAAGATCCCATTATCTCTTTGTCCAGGCTGAAACCCAGGCTGATACAACTAGAATCTCTGAGAAAGTGCCTCAAGCACCAGTATTCTTTTTTTTTTAAACTTCCCAGTGACTATGATGTTAAGGTTGAGAACTACTGTGAAAGAGTTCTAACCTGGGTTTCGCAGACCCCCAAAGGATTTGCGATTTTGAATGGGAAAAAAAAATCTGTACTTTTACTAACTTCTAATTGAAATTTAGCTTGCTCTTCTATTATGAACTTAGACAACTAACCATAGTAATATACACAGCGCTTTGCTACCAATAGAATTTATAAATAGATTCAGATTACATTACACATATTTTGCAAATATCTCAAGATTTTTATACTCATTACTACTCTGCTACTATTTATGATACCTGCCAGTAGATGTTGGTATTTAACATATTAACAAAGAAGTGCACATTTCACTACCTATATTGCAAATTGATTTTATGTTAATATTTTGGTAGTTATGTTTACATATACCTTCAATAATTTTCCAAGTGGCCAGGTTCACAGACGGCCTTGACATGTCAGACCCCCTCCATCAGTGGAGTCATCTGTAATCACACGGTAGTTGGCACCCTTGTTAGTTCAGGATTCTATGTCTTGGATTCATTGAAAGCACTAATTTCAGTTTTGCATCTAGATATTTTTGTTAAGGCTTAATGTCTTAAAGCTTTTGTCATTTTCTGTTCTCCTATTACTGAATACTGATGGTGAGATATATCTAGGAGATATATATATTTTTTTCTATACATATTTTTATAATAATATATTTTCTATATATATATTTTTTAAGAAGTCAAACCATCAACTTTAATGGCATGAGTTAGTTTGATTTTCAACCTTGTTCAGAAGTCCTAAGCAAATGTATTTTCAGGAATACTTACTAGGTATTACATTACCAAAACCATATTCCACAGGGCCTCATTACTCCAAGGATGCAAAAGGAAAAACAATAAAATTTGAAACTCACTTTGAACTAAAAGGCAATGTACTTTCACAACCTGTCAGTAATATTGCTTTAACAATGTTTTCCTACAGGTTCAGTGGACCAAGCAAAATGCGTTTTCTCAGTTTTAATTCTGTAAGGAGAGTCTTACCTTTAATTCCACCACAGAACATGTCAGTGTGGGAGTTTGGGGATGCTAGGTTAGGCAAGGCTTCTGTCCTTCGAGAGACGCTGTAGTACTCTTCACAATCTTTTCTTTGGGCTGCCTATAGCCTGCCAATATTCCTGGGCTTGATTTAATCTTCAATCTCCTCATGAGCATTGACTCACCTTCCCGGCCATACTCAGATGTGTTGTTTCTACTTTTGGTCCGGAAATTTATAGCAGCCTGTCCCAGTTTTCTTTTTAAAAAATAATAATGTTCAATTTTAAAATTCTAATGAATTATTAGTACCTTAGTGAATGAAAGTTAATGTGTGTATATATATATATTTAGATATTTTAGATATTTTTAATCCTAATATATATATATATAGAAAATATCTGGATTTTTGGATTGAAAATATCTAAACCAATTTCTTAAGATGATCCTCATGGCTTACCGTGAAAAAATACTGAAAGAAATTCTATATTTGACCATATTTTCACCACAATCTATTCTCTGACTCTCTTTCATGCTGAAAAATAAAAGATAGTTTCTTGTCACTTATCATAAGAAAGTTAAGGGCAAGATAGAAGTCACCATGTGTGCTCCAAATGAATGTTGCTATATTTGTTCTGCCCACATCAATCTACCTCACAGCCAGGGCACTAACTAGTAAAGATATGGTGGAGGTACAATTTAGGTATAGACCAGCATCAAATTACAAACTAATTACTACTTGATTTACTAGCTTCTCTTTTTATCTCTTCCTTTAGCAATTTGCCAATATTTTAGATTCTCTAAAAAACTAAATTTTTATCAGACCCTGGAAAAATGAGGAGGGACAAAATTACATAAGAAAAGCATAAATTTATCATTAATGCTTTTACTTGGTGTGATGGTTAACTGTATGTGCCAACTTAGCTGGACCACAGTACGCAGATATTTGTTCAAACATTTTAGGTGTTTCTGTGCAGGTATTTTTTAGATGAGCTAAACAGTTAAATCAGTGGACTTACAGTAAAGCAGACTACCCTCTATAATGAGAGTGGGCTGCATCCAATCAGTTGAAGGCCTGAATAGAAAAAAAGACTGATCTCCTAGAAGAGGGGTGGATTCTCCCAGGAGACTGTTTTTCAGACTCAAATTGCAGCATCAACTCTTTCCTGGGTCTCCAGCCTGCTGACCTACTCTGCAGCCTTGTGGGGGCTGGCAAGTGCAGAATGTATGAGTGTGTGTGGGGGGGTGTGTGTAGTTGTATATACATATATATCCTGTTGGTTCTGTTTCTCTGGAGAACTTTAACTCATACACTTGGCAATATCTAAATCCCATATAGAAGATTATTTCATTAATACAATTGAATATGTGATAGTAGGTGTGTAAAACATCTATGCCGATTAAAATTGAGTATGTGCTATGTGAAATAAGCTAGACATAGAAAGACAAATTTTGCATGATATCATTTATATGCAGGATTTATATGAGGATTGAGGGAAATGAAGATGTTGGTCAAAGGTACAAACTTGTAGTTATAGGATAAGTATTTTCTAGAGAGTTAACACACAGCATAACTTATCTTGATTGTGGTAGTCATTACACAAGTTATACTTATATCAAAACACCATGTTGTACACCTTAAATATATTTGATTTTTTATTTGTCAATAATACTTCAGTAAAGCTGGAAAAATAAAAATAAAAAAATAAAATATAAATCAAAATCTTGTCTGGTTTGGTAATTAAGAAAAAGATGCTCCAGAAATCCCTGTGGCATATCATTTTCCTCCCACTTTCTCCTGCTCCAAGTAGTCTCCATTTTAGAGGTCTCTATTTCACTAGTCTGCTAATGTCAGTCAACGACTCAATTATTCATTCAACAACCAATTATTGAGTCCCTCCTATGAATAGTCTCCATTCTTGGGAGTAGTAACACCATGAAATGAGGTCAGACATTTCCTTGTGAAACTTACATTTTCCTCATGGGGATAGACAATATAAAAATAATGAAAGAAGTGAGGAAAATAATTAGTGGTGGTAAGTATTTAAATGATGGTAAGTGTTTAAAAAGAAATAAGCAGGATTCTGGGAGACAGAATAAAATGGAAATACTTTAAACAAGTTGTTTAGGGAAGGCTTCTTTAATGGAAGGAGATGAAAACTGACTACAGAGGATACAAAAGATCCAGCCAGGAGCAAAGCCAAAGGAATAATATTCCAGGCAGTGAGAACAGCAACTGCAAAGATCCTGGGTTAAGGCAGAACTTGGCATATCTAAAGCTGTAGCTGAGAGTTCATGAATAAAGGGGGGAGACATTGACACCAAATACAGGGCTTTGTGGGGCATGTCAGGTAAAGCAATTGAAGGACTTAAAGCATAGGAGAGTTGTAGATCTAATACGCTATTTTAAAGTTACTGTTTCCTGTATGGATAACACACTGGTGGAGGATAAAAATGGAGTCCAGTTGGTTAACTACTGCAGTAGTCTACACAAGAGATAATAGTGATCTGAAGTTTGGTATTGGCAGTGGATCCTTATGGTACTCTTAGCTTGCAAAGTGCAAAAACTGCCTCCGAGTGTCCCAGCATTGCCCAGCAGAGGTAATGCTTGACGCTTTGCAGTAGTGACATATACTGGGAAAATAGCCTAAAAATCCTGGGATATAGAAGAAGAGCAGCCTTCTAAGCCTTCTAAGCCTTCTAAGCAGCCTTCTAAGAAGAAGAGAAATGTTTCAAGATTTTCCTTGATCCAGTTAAATTTAAGGAACCCAGGGCCCAGCCTGATGGCATAGGGGTTAAGTTCATGTGCTCCACTTTGGTGGCCTGGGGTTCGCTGGTTCAGATCCTGGGTGCAGACCTACACACCGCTCATCAGGCTGTGTTGTGGTGGCATCCCACGTATAAAGTGGAGGAAGATTGGCACAGATGTTAACTCAGAGCCACTCTTCCTGAAGCAAAAGGAGGAAGATTGGCAACTGATGTTAGCTCAGGGCCAATCTTCCTCACTAAAAAAAAAAACCAAAAAATAGAATTTAAGGACCCCAAGTACAGCATTAACTAAAGTGTGCTATATATTTGCAATCTGACTATAAAAAATCTGGATGATGGCTTGGTGAGATAATCTGTATCAGTTAAGACTGTTTTAGTTAAAATGTGTGCCAGAAAACTTGGTTACAATACCTTAATCAAATAGATATTTATATTTCTCATGTAAAATAAAATTCAGAAGTGGGTGCCCACTGGGTTGGGTCAGTAGCTCAGTTTTAGAGCCAATGTGCTCTTTGCCTTCCCTTTGTGGTCATAATATGGTTGTTGTAGTTCTAGCCATCATATCTGCATATATCTATATTCAAAACATAAAAAGGGAGAAAGTGAAGAAGTGGACTACTGCCGATCTCATTGGCAAAATCAATGCCAATTTGTCACTGCCTCAGTGCAAAGAAGTTTAGGAAAGGATTTTAGCATTGATAACTTTTATCATAGAGCTTGCAAGAGAGAAAAGAGATTGGAAAACAACGAATCTACAGTTGTTACACTTGACTTGAGGTTTTATTCTAAGTTAATAGTCCAATATTATTGGATTGTGTTTTTATTACATGTCACTGCACAAATCAGAAAAGAGTTAAAATTTAAATAAAGATGGGCCTATTTTCAAATTATAATTCAAACTATGAAGCTTTTTGATCTTTTCAAAAGATATACCTTCTAGACTTTAGTTTCCTACTTTACGCATTTTTGTAGTGAAGAATCAAATATGATTTTTATAAGGGACCTAGAAACCTTCCTATTACTTAATAAATGATAGTTCCATTTTTCTCTTCCATGTGTCCATATACATCCCCAGTACACTGCTCCTATTTTATAAAGCAAGGTAAAGTGTAAATGTAATAAAAGGAAAAAAATGCAGTAAAGGACTCAAGCTTGAACTTGGATGAAAACAGTTCTTTCTCTATGTGTTTCTCCATCTGTTAAATGAAGATGATAGGTTGGGCTGTTCCTTTAATTACTTGCAATGCTTTGATTTACCTATTTCTAGAAGGTTACATATTTCAAGACAAAACAAAATAGAAAACACATTTAGGAAATCCTAGGGAAGTTGTTTCTGGGCACCTGGGTGGAGAAGATCACAATATTTGTGGGGGGAATTTGATCCTGAATTTCCTGGCATATTAAGCAAAAAGGATAATATGTTGTTTGAATTTACTGAAAAGAGAAAAAATTCACTTTATCCTCGGATACAATTATTTTTTACTGGAACTGAATCCAAGTTATAAGATAGTCTATGAGTCCTGACAAAGGGCACTGAGAAACAGAGTGGACAATATCATTGAATGTATTTTTACAAAACATCAGAATGCAGTTCAAGTGATTGATTTTTAGAGACAATATCTCTGGAGACAGAGGGACTTACCAGGAAATTGGAATGGAGTAAAAACTGTTGTATTTTGACCTGCAATAATATGACCCAGCTACTTTTCGGAAGCACAGTTCAATACACTGAAAGCTTAACACAGAAGTGAAAATAAATGCAGCTTCTTATGTAAACAAAGGGAAATAGCATTTGCCCTGAGAGTAACAAAGATATTTGATAAATAAATCATCGTTTCTATAAATGCCTTCCTTAATTCAGGAACATTTTATGAGGTTATTGAAATCCCTTTTGAGCTGACTTAGCATCTGTCATAGTCATGCAGTTTATAAGAAAGTGCTATTAACAGTTGTGCACCAACAAATCAGATTACACAAATGTAATGGAGAAATTCCTAAAAACAGAATTTACCAAAACTGACTCAAGAAGAAATAGAAAATCTGAACAGAATGATTATAACTAAAGTAATTGAGTGAGTGATCAAAACCTCTTGAGAAAGAAAAATCCATGATCAGATGTCTTCAGTGGTGAATTTTACCAACATTTAACAAAGAATTATTAGCAATTCTTCCCAAACTCTTCTACAAAATAGAAGAGGAAGGAAAACTTTTAACTCATTCTATAAGGTAACCGTTACCCTGATAACAAAACCAGACAAACAACATACAAGACAAAAAAAAACTATAAACCAATATCCTTTGTGAATATAGATGAAAAAATTCTCAATAAAATATTAGTAAATAGAATCCAACAGCACATTAAAAAGATTATATACCATAACCGTGTGGGATTTATCTCAGGAAAGGGTGGTTCGACATAGGAAAATCAATCAATGTGATATACCTCATAAATAGAACAAAGGGGGAAAAACACATTATTATCTCAAATGACACAGAAAGAGCATTTGACAAAAGCCAGCACCCTTCCTTGACAAAAACATTCAGAAAACTAGAAATAGAAGAGAACTCTTTCCAAACGACAATGGCAACTCCACAGGAAACATCATACTTACGGTGAAATACTGAAAGTTTTTTTTGTAAGATGAGGAATAATACAAGAATTCTCTTGCCGCTGCTATTCAACATTGTATTGGAAGTTCTAGCTAAACCAATTTATAGAAAGAAAGAAAGAGAGAAAGAGAGAGAGAAGGAGAGAAGAGAGAGAGAGAAAGAGAGAAAGGGAGAAAGGGAAGAAGGGAGGAAGGGAGGAAAGGAGGAGGGAAGGAGGGAAGGAGGCGAGGAAGGAGGGAAGAAAAAGTATCCAAATTAGGAAGAAATAAAACTATCTCTATTCATAAATGACATGATCCTGTATATGAAAAAATGTAAATAATCCACAAAAAAATCTACTATGGTTAATTAAAAAAATTAGTAAAGTTTCAGGATACAAGGTCAACATGCAAAAATCAATTTTGTTTTTGTACACCAACGACACACAATCCAAAAAAGATATTTAAAAAATTAATTATATTTGCAATAGCATCCAAAAAATACCTACAAATTTATCAAAGTGAAAGATGTATACACTGAAAACCACAAATGTTACTGAAATAAATTAAAGAAGACCAAAATTAATGGAAAGATATTCTGTGTTCATGAATTGAAAGACTTAATATTGCTAAGATGGCCATAGTATCCCAAGCATTCTACAGACTAAAAGCAATTTCTATTAATAGGCTTTTTTTTGGCTGAAGTAGAAATGCCAATCCTTAATAACATGTGGAATTACAAAACCACAGCGAAAACAAAATTTAAAAAGAAAAAATAAGGTTAGAAAATTCACACTGACTTATTTCAAAATTTATTACACAGCTACAATAATCAAAACAGTGTGATACTGGCATAAGGTAGACAAATGACATAGCATTGAGAGTTCAGAAATAAACCCATATATCTACGGCCAATTGATTTTTTGACAAGGGTGTCAAGATCATTCATTAGGGAAAGAATGGTCTCTTTAACAAACAATACTGGAACAGCTGGACATCTACATGCCAAAAAATAAAAATAATAAACCTGGACAACTACCTAACACCTTACATAAAAAATTAACTCGAAATGGAACAACCTACATAAAAGAGTTAAAACCATAAAACTCTTAGATGAAAGCATAGAAGTAAATCTTTATGACCTTAGATTTGACAATGGATTCTTAGATATGACACCAAAATTATGAGCAACAAAAATAAAAAGTAGATAAATTAGATTTCATCAAAATTAGAAACTATTTTGTGCATCAAAGGACATTATCAAGAAATTAAAAAGACAATCCATTGTAAATACTTGCCAATCATATATCTAATAAGGGTCTAATATCCACATTATATAAAGAGCCCTTACAACTCAAAAATAAAAAGATGAAGAACCCAATCAAAACATGGGCAAATGACTTAAATAGACATTTATTCAAAGAAGGCATGCAAATGGCCAACAAGCACACACAAAGATGCTCAACTTCACTAATCATTAGGGAGATGCATATCAAAACTACAATAAGATACCATCTCACACCCACATAGATGGCTACAATAAAAAAAAATTACTGAAAATAACAAGTGTCATCAAGCACATGGAGAAATTGGGACTCTCATATATTGCTGGTGGAACAGTTTTACCCACCGTGGAGAACTGTCTTGTGGTTCCTCAAAAAGTTAAACATAAAATTGCTGTAAGACCCAGCCATTGCACTCCTAGGTATATACCCTAAAGAACTGAAAATAGGTACTCAAATAAATGCATGTGCACACATGTTCAGAGCAGTACTATTCACAATAGCCAAAAGGTTTGTGAATAGTACTACCTAATATCCATCAAGTAACAAATGGATAAACAGATTACGGTATATACATACAACGAAATATCATTCATCAATATAAAAAGGAATCAAATAATAATAACGTGCTACAACATGAATGAACGTTGAAAGACAGCATTATGCTAAGTGGAAGAAGCCAGACACAAAAGTTAACATAGTGTATAACTTCATTTATGTGAAATATCCTTAATACACAAATTTGTAGAGACAGAGAGCAGATTGATGGTTCCAAGGGGTATGTGGAGGAGGAAATGAGATAACCACTTTATGGGTATGAAAATTCCTTTGGGAGTGAAGGAAATGTTTTGAAACTTCTAGAATTAAATAGAAGTGGAGGTCTTACAACACTGTGAATTTACTAAATGACACTGAATTGTTCGCTTTAAAATGGATAATTTTATGTCATGTGAATTTGACCTTGATAACTTTTTAAAAAAATGGGCAAAGGATTTGAATATATATTTCTCCAAGGAAGATATACAAACAGCAAATAATACAAACAGCACATGAAATATAATTAGTCATTAGGAAAAAACAAATCAAAACCACAGTGAGGTATCACTTCACATCCATTAGCACAGTTATAATTAAAAATACAGACCATTACAAGTGTCGAGAAGGATATGGAGAATTTAGAACCCTCATACTTTTCTAATGGTAACATAAAATTGTATAGCCTCTTTGAAAAATACTTTGGCAGTTTCTCAAAAAGATAAACATAGAGATACCACATAACACAGAAAATTCACTCCAAGTATAAACTCAAGAAACCTGAAAACATAAAACACACAAAAAAATCCACATACAAACTCGTATACTGATAGATGTTCATAGCAGCATTATTCATCGTAGCCAACAATTGAAAACAATTCAAATGTCTACCAACTGATGAATAAACAAACAAAATATGTGTATCCATGTAAAGGAATATTATTCAGCCATGAATGAACTTTGAAAATATAACACTAAGTGAAAGAAGCCAGATGCAAAAGGTAATATATTTATTGATTCTATCTGTATGAAATGTCTAAAATAGGCAAATCCAGGGGCCGGCCCCATGGTGTAGTGGTTAAGTACGAGTGTTCTGCTGCTGGCGGCCCAGGTTTGGATCCTGGGCACACACCGATGCACCGCTTGTCGGGCCATGCTGTGTTGGCATCCCACATAAAGTAGAGGAAGATGGGCACAGATGTTAGCCCAGGGCCAGTCTTCCTCAGCAAAAAAAGAGGAGGATTGGCATGGATGTTAACTCAGGGCTGACCTTCCTCACACACAAAAAACATAATAATAATAAAATGAATAAATAAAAAAATAAATAAAGTAGGCAAATCCACAGTGACAGAATGTTGATTAATGATTTCTAAGGGCTGGGGGGAGGAGGAAACAGAGAGTGCCTGCTAATGGGTATGAGGTTTCTTTTTGAGGTGATAAAACAGTTTTGACATTAGATAGTGATGATGGTCGCACAATTTTGTGATTAAACTAAAGGCCACTGAGTTATACACTTTCAAAGGGTAAATATTATGGTATGTGAATTATATCTAAAACAAAATTCTCAAAAAAAGTAGGAGTCTGGACTAAGTCTCCCTCACCCCCTCAAAATCCTCTTCATCACTATGTTCTGGTATTTTTGAGCAGAAAGGCAGAATTTAAAAATTCACCTGGTTAGCAAACACTTAATCATAAAACCAAAGATCAAGGGAAGGTAAGCACCAAGAATAAATATAACATCATCATGTTAAACACGAACTCACAACACAAGAAGGAATAAGATGTGACAACAATAACTTAGACGGGGAAAAGGAAAGGGATGGAATTGACTTAGTCTAAGGGAATAAGAGGCCATCAAAAAATGGGCTATCACATCCATGAGATTTTTTATTCAAACCTCATGGTAACCACTAAACAAACAATCAGAACAGAATCACACACGATAAACAAAGAGAAAACTAAGAGAACCCACATATAGAACTACCAAACTGAATCAGTAGTCCAAAACACATGGGATGAGAAACAAAAGAAACGCAAAAGAACTGGAAAAAGAGTGATAAAATAACAACATGCCCCCATATATCAATAATTACCCTAAATGTAAATGGACTGAACTCTCCAATCAAAAGACACAGAGTGGTGGGATGGATTATAAAATAAGACCCAAGAATATGCTGCCTCCAGGAAACACATCTCAGCTCTAAAGACAAACACAGGCCCAGAGTGCAAGGATGGAAGACAATACGCCAAGCTAATGGAAAACAAAAGAAAGCAGGTGTTGCCATACTTATACCAGACAAAGCTGACTTCAAGATAAAACAGGTAATGAGAGACAAAGAGGGGCAATATATAATGATAAAAGGGACACTCCACCAAGAAAACATATCACTTTTAAATATATATGCACCCAATACAGGAGCACCAAGATACATAAAGAAACTATTAACAAAGCTAAAAGGAGATATTAACAACAACACAATAATAGCAGGGGACCTTAACACTCCACTCTCATCAATGGACAGAACATCCAGACAGAAAATCAATAAGGAAATAATGGACTTAAACGAAAAACTTGATGAGATAGACTTAATAGATATATATATAGAGCACTCCATCCAAACACAGCAGATACACATTCTTCTCAAGCGTGCATGGAACATTCTCAAGAGCAGATCATATGTTGGGAAGCAAGGCATGTCTATATAAATTTAAGAAGACTGAAATCATAACAAGCATCTTTTCTGACCATAATGCCATGAAGCTAGAAATCAACTACAAGAAAAAAACCTGGAAAGTGACAAAGCTGTGGAGACTCAACAACATGCTACTAAACAACAAATGGATCATTGATGAAATTAAAGGAGAAATAAAATCATATCTGGAGACAAATGAAAACGAAAATACACCATACCGACTCATACGGGATGCAGCAAAAGCAGTCCTGAGAGAGAAACTTATAGCAATACAGACCCACCTTGACAAACAAGAAAAAGCCCAAATAAGCAATCTCAAACTAGCCTAAAAGAATTAGAAAAAGAAGAACAAACAAAGCCTTAAGTAAGCAGATGGAGGGAAATAACAAAAATCAGAGAAGAAATAAATGAAATTGAAATAAAAAAAAAACAGTAGAAAGGATCAATGAAACAAAGAGATGGTTCTTTGAGAAGATAAACAAAATTGACAAACCCTTAGCCAGACACACCAAGAAAAGAAGATAGAAGGCTCAAATAAATAAAATTAGATATGAAAAATGAGAAATTACAACAGATACCACAGAAATACAAAAGATTATAAGAGAATACTATGAAAAACTATATGCCAACAAATTGGACAATCTAGAAGAAATGGATAAATTCTTAGATTCACACAACCTCCCAAAACTGAATCAAGAAGAAATAGAGAACCTGAATAGACCAATCACAAGCAAAGAGATTGAAACAGTAATCAAAAATCTCCCAAAAAATAAAAGTCCAAGACCAGATGGCTTCTCTGGAGAATTTTACCAAACATTCAAAGAAGACTTAATACCTATCCTTCTCAAACTATTCCAAAAAATTGAAGAAGATGGAAGACTTCCCAACACATTCTACGAGGCCAAAATCACCCTGATACCAAAGCCAGACAAAGACAATACTAAGAAGGAAAACTACAGACCAACATTCCTGATGAACATAGACTCAAAAATCCTCAGCAAAATATTGGCAAACTGAGTACAGCAATACATTAAAAAGACCATACACCGTGATCAAGTGGGATTTATACCAGAGACACAGGGATGGTTCAACATCTGAAAGTCAATCAATGTGATACACCACAGTAACAAAACAAGGAATGAAAACCATATGATCATCACAATAGATGCAGAGAAGGATTTTGATGAGATCCAACATCCATTTATGGTAAAAACTCTCAACAAAATGGGTATAGAAGGAAAGTACCTTAACATAATAAAGGCCATATATGACAATCCCACAGCTAACATCATATTCAATGGGGAAAAACTGAAAGCCATCCCTCTGAAAACAGGAACAAGACAACTGTGCCCACTCTCACCACTCTTATTCAACACAGTACTGGAGGTTCTGGCCAGAGCAATTAAGCAAGAAAAAGGAATAAAAGGAATTCAAATAGGCAACGAAGAAGTGAAACTCTCGCTGTTTGCAGATGACATGATCTTATATATAGAAAACCCTAAAGAATCCATTGTAATACTATTAGAAATAATCTACAACTACAGCCGAGTTGCAGGGTACAAAATCAACTTACAGATATCAGTTGCATTTCTATATACCAACAATGAACTAACAGAAAGAGAACTCAAGAATACAATCCCATTTACAACTGCAATGAAAATAATAAAATATCAGGAATAAATTTAACCAAGGAAGTGAAAGACCTATACAATGAAAACTATAAGACATTATTGAGTGAAATCAATGATGACATAAAGAAATGGAAAAATATTCCATGCACATGGATTGGAAAAATAAACATAGTTAAAATGTCTATACTACCTAAAGCAACCTACAGATTCAATGCAATCCCGATCAGAATCCAATTCTTCACAGAAATAGAATAAAGAATACTAACATTCATATGGGGCAACAAAAGACCCCATATAGCTAAAGCAATCCTGAGAAAGAAGAACAAAGCTGGAGGCATCACAATCCCTGACTTCAAAACATACTACAGAGTGACGTCAGCATCATGGCGGAGTGAGCTTTCCCGTGAATTCTTCCCCCACAAAATACAACAAAAGTAACAGCCACAGACAAACAACGGAATCCCAGACAGTCAAAAGCTGGAGCGGAGGGATCCACACTGCCGCACATCTGAGAGCGGAACGTGCTGGGCCCCCGGAGGAAGTGGGGAGAGGTAAGGAGAACTCCGCTCCCTCCCCATCAGATCAGCGATCCGGTCCGCGCGGCTCCCAGAGAGGGGGGAGGGGCGGCCCTCGGCGGGAAACTGTAGCTCTTCGGGCGCTCTCAGCCAGTGGGAAACTCCCGCACAGAGGGCTCAGAGGAGCCACAGGGCTACCATCAACATCTGAGCAACCCAGAGAGCGGATAAAGAGGGGCAAACGAGAAGCCTCCCACGTCAGGAACCCAGAGGGCAAAAGAGAGAGCTCCCTCCTCCCCACAACCCGGAGTCTGCAGCTCGACCAGATCTAGCGGTCCGAGGCAGACCTGAATAAATTGGACTGGACCCGTGGATCGCAGTGGGGAAAAGAAACAAAACAAAACAAAACAAAACTGCGGATCGCAGCAGAAAAACTGGGACAGAGCGCAGGGGGCTTAGACTACACAGCCCTTCACCACCACACAGTGGCGGCAGGTGGAAAGTGCAACCAGAGACTTCCAGGATGAGGAAAACCAAAACCAACACAGGAACCACAATGCAAAAATATATGAAATCACCAGACCAGAAACAAAATGACAAGCAACCAGAAATCAACCCCGAAGACACAGAAATCCATAAACTAAATGACAGAGATTTCAAAATAGCTATCATAAAAACACTCAACGAAATACGAGACAACACAGACAAACAATTAAATGAGATTAGGAGTTTCTTCACAAAAGAGATTGAAATCATAAAGAAAAACCTATCAGGGCTGATGGAGATGAAGAACACAATGGAGGAGATAAAGGAGAATCTGGAATCTTTAAAGAACAGAGCTGACAATATGGAGGAAAGAATTAGTACTTTAGAGGATAGGAATACAGATATACTCCAGATGGAAGAAGAGAGAGAACTAAGACTAAAAAGAAATGAAGAAAGACTCCGAGAAATATCGGACTCTATTAGAAAATGTAACATAAGAATTATAGGTATTCCTGAGGGAGAGGAGAGGGAAAGAGGAACAGAGAGCCTATTCAAGGAAATAATAGCTGAAAATTTCCCAAATCTGGGGAAGGAGCAGGAAATACCAGTAAGCGAAGCCAACAGGACTCCTATATATATTAACAGACAAAGGCCTTCACCACGACACCTAGTGGTAAGGCTAGCCAGGGTCAACGACAAAGAAACAATATTAAGGGCAGCTAGACAAAAACAAAAAATAACGTACAAAGGAACTCCCATCAGGCTCTCAGCGGATTTCTCAACAGAAACTTTTCAGGCTAGAAGAGACTGGAATGATATATTCAAAATACTAAAAGACAAAAACTTTCAGCCAAGAATACTCTATCCAGCAAAAATATCCTTCAAATATGATGGAGAAATAGTAACTCTCCCAGATAAACAAAAGCTAAGGGAGTTCATGGCCACGAGACCGCCACTACAAGAAATACTCAAGAAGGCCCTCAGGCCTGAAAACAAGAAGAGAAAGGGAACACAAAGCTTGGAGTAAGGAGAAAAGTAGGTAGACAAAATCAGAGAAATAGTAGATCTTTACCGGAATAGGTTAGCAACCACTTAAATACTAAACTCAAAGATCAAAGGAAGAAATTCACCAAAAATAAATTTAACCTCATCACTGTAAACACACAGCCACAACACAAGATAGAATAAGGTATAACAAGAGCAACTTAGAAGGGGAAGAGGAAAGTGACTGAATTGACTTAGTATAAGGAAATAGGAGGCTATCAGATAATGGACTATCTCATACAGAAGATTTTTCGCCCAAACCTCAAGGTAACCACTAAACAAATAATCAAATTAAAACCACATATGATAAACAAAGAGAAAACTAGAAGAATCATAAGACAGAACAACCAAACTGAATTGGCAGTCCAAAACAAATGGGACAAGAAACAAAGGAAATGCAAAAGAACCAGAAAATAAGTGACAAAACAGCAACATTCAACCCTCATATTTCAATAATTACCCTAAATGTAAATGGATTGAACTCTCCAATCAAAAGATACAGAGTGGCAGGATGGATTAAAAAGCAAGACCCAACAATATGCTGCCTTCAGGAAACACATCTTAGCACTAAAGACAAGCACAGGCTCAGAGTGAAAGGATGGAAGACAATACTCCAAGCTAATGGCAAACAAAAGAAAGCAGGTGTTGCCATACTCATATCAGACAAAGTAGACTTCAAGATAAAACAGGTTAAGAAAGACAAAGAAGGGAAATATATAATGATAAAAGGGACACTCCATCAAGAAGACATATCACTTATAAATATATATGCACCCAACATAGGAGCACCAATGTACATAAAACAACTATTAACAAACCTAAAAGGAGAAATCAACAACAACACAATAATAGTAGGGGATCTTAACACCCCACTTACAGCAATGGATAGATCATCCAGACAAAAAGTTAATAAAGAAATATTAGACTTAAATGAAAAACTGGACGAGATGGACCTAGTAGACATATACAGAGCACTCCACCCAAAAACAGCTGACTACACATTCTTCTCAAGCGCGCATGGAACATTCTCTAGGATAGACCATATGTTGGGAAATAAAGCAAGCCTCAATAAATTTAAGAAGATTGAAATCATAACAAGCATCTTTTCAGACCATAAGGCTATGAAACTGGAAATGAACCAGGAAAAAAAAACTGGGAAAGTGACAAAAATGTGGAGATTAAACAACATGCTACTGAACAACCAATGGATCATTGATGAAATTAAAGGAGAAATCAAAAACTATCTGGAAACAAACGAAAATGATAACATGCCATATCAAACCATATGGGACGCAGCAAAAGCGGTCCTGAGAGGGAAACTCATAGCGATACAAGCCCACCTTAACAAACAAGAAAAAGCCCTAATAGGCAACCTTAAATTACACCTAACAGAACTAGAAAAAGAAGAACAAACAAAGCCCAAAGCCAGCAGAAGGAGAGAAATAATAAAAATCAGAGCAGAAATAAATGATATTGAGACCAAAAAAACAGTAGAAAGGATTAATGAAACAAAGAGTTGGTTCTTCGAGAAGATAAACAAAATAGACAAACCCTTAGCCAGGCTAACTAAGAAAAAAAGAGAAAAGGCTCAAGTAAATAAAATTAGAAATGAAAGAGGAGAAATTACAACGGATACCATGGAAATACAGAGGATTATAAGAGAATACTATGAGAAATTATATGCCAACAAATTGGACAATCTAGAAGAAATGGATAAATTCTTAGACTTATACAACCTCCCAAAATTGAACCAAGAAGAAATGGAGAATCTGAATAGACCAATCACAAGTAAAGAGATTGAAATAGTAATCAAAAACCTCCCAAAAAATAAAAGTCCAGGACCAGATGGCTTCTCCAGTGAATTTTACCAAACATTCAAAGAAGATTTAATACCCATCCTCCTCAAACTATTCCAAAAAATAGAGGAAGATGGAACACTTCCTGAATCATTCTACGAGGCCAACATCACCCTGATACCGAAACCAGACAAAGACAATACAAAGAAAGAAAATTACAGGCCAATATCGCTGATGAACATTGATGCAAAAATCCTCAACAAAATATTGGCAAACCGAATACAACAATATATTAAAAAGATCATACACCATGATCAAGTGGGATTTATACCAGAGACGCAGGGATGGTTCAACATCCGCAAATCAATCAACGTGATACATCACATCAACAAAACAAAGAATAAAAACCACATGATCATCTCAATAGACGCAGAGAAGGCATTTGACAAGATACAACATCCATTTATGATAAAAACTCTCAATAAATTGGGAATAGAAGGAAAGTACCTCAACATAATAAAGGCCATATATGACAAACCCACAGCTAACATCATACTCAACGGGGAAAGACTGAAAGCCATTCCTCTGAGAACAGGAACGAGGCAGGGCTGCCCACTCTCACCACTCCTGTTCAACATAGTACTGGAGGTTTTGGCCAGAGCAATTAGGCAAGAAAAAGGAATAAAAGGAATCCAAATAGGTAACGAAGAAGTGAAACTCTCACTATTTGCAGATGACATGATTGTATATATAGAAAACCCTAAAGAATCTGTTGGAAAACTGTTAGAAACAATCAACAACTACAGCAAAGTTGCAGGGTACAAAATCAATCTACAAAAATCAGTTGCATTTCTATATGCTAATAATGAACTAACAGAAAGAGAGCTCAAAAAGATAATACCATTTACAATTGCATCAAAAAGAATAAAATACCTAGGAATAAATCTTACCAAGGAGGTGAAGGACCTATACAATGAGAACTACAAGACATTATTGAGGGAAATCTACGATGACATAAAGAAATGGAAAGAAATCCCATGCACGTGGATTGGAAGAATAAACATAGTTAAAATGTCTATATTACCTAAAGCAATCTACAGATTCAATGCAATCCCAATCAGAATCCCAATGACATTCTTCACAGAAATAGAAAAAAGAATACTAAAATTTATATGGGGCAACAAAAGACCCCGAATAGCTAAAGAAATCCTAAAGAAAAAGAACAAAGCAGGAGGCATCACAATTCCTGACTTCAAAACATACTACAAAGCAATAGTAATCAAAACAGCATGGTACTGGTACAAAAACAGACGCACAGATCAATGGAACAGAATTGAAAGCCCAGAAATAAAACCACACATATACGGACAGCTAATTTTCGACAAAGGTGCTAAGGACATGCAATGGAGAAAGGAAAGTCTCTTCAATAAATGGTGTTGGGAAAACTGGACATCCACATGCAAAAGAATGAAAGTGGACCATGTGCTATCGCCATACACAAAAATTAACTCAAAATGGATCAAAGACCTGAAGGTGAGACCTGAAACTATAAAACTCATAGAAGAAAATATAGGCAACACACTATTTGACATTGGGTTTAAAGGAATCTTTTCGGATGACATGCCTACCCAGACTAGGGAAACTAAAGAAAAAATAAACAAGTGGGACTTTATCAGACTAAAGAGCTTTTATAAGACAAATGAAATCAGAATCAAGATGAACAAACAACCAACCAGCTGGGAGAGAATATTTGCAAAACATACATCTGACAAGGGGTTGATCTCCATAATATATAAAGAACTCACACAATTGAACAACAAAAAAACAAACAACCCGATCAAAAAATGGGCAGAGGAAATGAACAGACACTTCTCCAAGGAAGATATACAGATGGCCAATAGGCACATGAAAAGATGCTCAACATCACTAATCATCAGGGAAATGCAAATCAAAACAACACTAAGATACCACCTCACGCCCGTTAGAATGGCTATAATCACCAAGACAAAAAACAACAAATGTTGGAGAGGATGTGGAGAAACAGGAACCCTCATACACAGCTGGTGGGAATGCAAATTGGTGCAGCCTCTATGGAAAACGGTATGGAGATTCCTCAAAGAATTAAAAATAGAGATGCCCTATGATCCAGCCATCCCACTACTGGGAATCTATCCAACGCACCTGAAATCAACAATCCAAAGAGGCTTATGCACCCCTATGTTCATTGCAGCATTATTCACCATAGCCAAGAAGTGGAAGCAACCTAAGTGTCCCTCGACTGACAATTGGATTAAGAAAATGTGGTATATATATACAATGGAATACTACTCAGCCATAAAAAAAGACAAAATCGTCCCATTTGCAACAACATGGATGGGCCTGGAGCGTATTATGTTAAGTGAAATAAGCCAGAAAGAGAAAGACAAACACTGTATGATCTCACTCATATGTGGAATATAAACCAACACATGGACAGAGAAAACTGGACTGTGGTTACCCGGGAAGTGGGGGTGGGGGGTGGGCACAAGGGGTGAAGGGAGTCATATACGGGGTGAAGGACAAACAAAAATGTACAACCCAAAATCTCACAATGTTAGAAACCATTAAAATATCAATAAAAATGTAAAAAAAAAAAAAAAAAAAAAAAAAAAAAAAAACATACTACAAAGTGACAGTAATTAAAACAGCCTGGTACTGGTACAAAAACAGACATGCAGATCAATGGAATGGAATTGAAAGTCCAGAAATAGAACCTCACCTCTACGGGTAGCTAACCTTTGACAAAGATGCCAAGGACATACAGTGGAGAAATTAAAGTCTCTTCAATAAAGGGTGCTGGGAAAACTGGACAGTCACTTGCAAAAGAATGAAAGTAGACAATCATCTTTCGCTATACACAAAAATTAACTCAAAATGGATCAAAGACCTGAAGGTGAGACCTGAAACTATAAAACTCCTGGAGGAAAATATAGGTAGTACACTACCCGCCATCATCAGCCATAAAGGGATTTTCTTGAATTCCATGTCTACTCAGACAAGGGAAACAAAAGAAAAAACAAACAAGTGGGACTTATTCAGGTTAAAGAGCTTCTACAAGGCAAATGAAACCAGGATCAAAATGAATAGGGAACCCATCAGCTAGGAAAAAATATTTGCCATCCATATATCCAACAAGAGATTAATCTCTATAATATATAAAGAACTCACACAACTGAACAACAAAACAACAAACAACCCGATCAAAAAATGGGCAGAAGAAATGAACAGACAATTCTCCAAAGATATACAGATGGCCAATAGGCACATGAAAAGATGCTCAACATCACTAATCATCAGGGAAAAGCAAATCAAAACCACACTAAGATATCATCTTACATCCGTTAGAATGGCTATAATCACCAAGACAAAAAACAACAAATGCTGGAGAGACTGTGGAGAAATGGGAACCCTAATCCACTGCTGGTGGGAATGCAAATTGGTGCAACCTCTATGGAAAACAGTAAAGAGATTCCTCAAAAAATTAAAAATAGAAATACCTTATGATCCAGCTATCCCACTCCTGGGCATCTACCCAAAGAAACTGAAATCAACAATCCAAAGAGGCTCATGCACCCCCATGTTCATCGCAGCATTATGCACTATAGCCAAGACATGGAAGCAACCCAAGTGTCCCTCGACTTATGATTGGATAAAGAATATGTGGTGTATATATATATAATCATATATATAATATATATGTATATATATAATCAGTGCGTGATTTCACTCATATGTGGAAGACAAACCAACACAGGGACAGAACTGTTTGGTGGTTACCAGGGGCTAGGGAGGTGGGGGGTGGGCACAAGGGGTGGAGGGATGCTCTTATATGGTGACAGAAAAACAATAATGTACAACAAAAATTTCACAATAAAAAAAATATTCACCTGCTATTTGAACCCTGATGAGAGTCTCACAAACCCGAAGTAAGCCGTCATAGTCTGATTCAAACCTTCCTTTAATTCTGACTGAGAAATTCAATATTTGTGTCCATATAAATAGCAGTAGGTAGGTGGTAATTTACCTAACCACAAGTACTGAGTCTTTAACATAGTCATAACAATCGAGTGAGAAGAATTATGCGAGTGATACAGGGAGAAATCCCCTGCTTCCTTCAAGGGCCCACGTGGTTCCTGGTCAACCTACCCTTCCTTTCCCTTCTCCTGCAGTCTGTTGTGCAGTGCCATTCCTGACTACCCCTACAGGTTCTGGGTCCTTTCTATCTCTGTTCAGTTACCTTAACAGGTTACTGTACTCAATAGTCAGTCTTAGATTAAAAAACACCACAATGGTAAAGAAGCCACAGAAATATGCTGAAATCTCAGCTCAGCCCCTTACTAGCTGGAGCTCAGTGAAAACATTTAAACCTCTCTGATACTCAGTAAAAATACCCACCTCATAGACTTGTGGTAAAACCAAATGAAATACGTGGTTGGTCCCTATCAGAGTATCTGGCACACAGATAAATATTTCTCATGCCCTACATTTACCTAGCTGAGATCAGTGCCACACTCAAACCCATGACGTGGCCAAATCCACAGCACCTGCTTTATTCCTAATTCTAGTATGGAAAACCATATGAGACTATAAGAAAACCAATGACTGTTCCTCACTCTCCACCCTGACCAGGCTGTTCCAGGGCTATGACCAGAGAAAGCTTCCTCATTCATCCTGAGGGCATTTCAGGGCACATAACAGAGTAAGGCCAATAGAAAGGCAGGCTGCTGGGTTACCCAGACAGTTGTGCAGGAACAGTCAATTATCAAAGCTGCAGGGACTGAGGAAAGGGTGATATCAGTTTAGCCTTAGAAATGCTGCCAGAGTGAAGGTAGAAAACTGAAGTGACTTGATGCTTTAATCTGGCAAGAGATTTCCATCAGATTAAATTTCCATCGTCTAAATTTAGAACAAAGAACAGCATGCTAGTTCTCTGAGTGGGCCTTAAAACAGTATGAGTAAAACAAAATTTGCTCCACATCCTTCCCAGGATTCTAGTTGGTGTGAAATAGTATCCCATTTTGGTTTTGATTTGCATTTTCCTGTTGACTAATTATGTTGAGCACTTTTTTTATGTGCTTATTGGGCATTCCTATATCCTTTTTGATGAGTATGTTTTGAAGATATTTGACCATTTTTGTTAGGTTGTCTTTTTATTTTATACTTATATCAATTCTCTATACAATCCAAAGGAAATCAATAGAAGTCCTTTGAAAGTGTGGTTTTCTTTTTTGTTTTTTTTTTCTGCTTTAATTTTTTTTAATTGTGGTAAAATGCACATAACATAAAATTAACCGTCTTTACCACCTTTAAGTGTAGAGTTCAACATTGTTAAGTATATTTACATTGTTGTGTAACCAATCTCCAGACCCTTTTCACCTTACAAATCTGAAACTCTATACCCATTAAATAACAACTTCCATTTCCCACTCCCCCCAGACCCTGGCAACCACCATTCTACTTTCTGTTTCTGTGAATTTGACTACTCTAGATACGTCATATAAGTGGAAGCATACAGTATTTGTCTTCATGTGACTGGCTTATTTCACTTAGCATAATGTCCTCAAGGGTCATCTATGTTGTAGCATTTGTCATAATTTCCTTCCTTTTTAAGGCTGAATAATATTCCATCGTATGTATATATCACATTTGGTTTATCCATTCATCCATCAATGAACACTTGGATTGTTTCCACCTTTTGGCTATCGTGAGAAATGCTGTTCATGAACATGATTGCACAAATATTTCTTTGAGTCCTTGCTTTCATTTATTTGGATATATACCGAGAAGTAAGCTTGCTGGACCATACGGTACTTCTATTTTTAATTTTTTAAGGAACTGCCATACTGTTTTCCATAGCAGCTGAACCATCTTAAATTCCCATCAACAGTGAATAAGTGTTCCAATTTCTCCACATTCTTCTCAACAACAGAAAAGAGAATAGGTGAGAAATAGAGGACAGATCTGGAAAGCTGAGCAAGACTGACATACTTGGCTTTAACTTGGTAGCCTGTTTTACACACATTTTCCTGACAAAATCATTAAGTATTTATTTTACTCTTGAAGGTGTCTTAGTTTGGACAACAAATCATATGATCACCATATTGACACTACGTGAAGTCCAGAGTGACTGTTCAGAGACTGAGATTCTAGACTCAGGTCTGAGCCAAGCAGAGGACCCCAGATTGAGAGATCTGTGTAATGATACCAATGCAGAACAGTGGTGGTGATGATGTCTGACTATGCTTGGTTGGTGCCCAAATGGCAAAAGATTACAGGAGGAGCGATGGAAGTAAGGAGCCAAATAGTATTGAAGCAAAAGAAAGAAGTTGGTAGGGCAAGAGAGATTGAGGACTGACTGGCTGCGGGAGCCAAATCAAGTCTCACTTGAAGGCAGAGATGCTGAAGTGGGGATGACAAATGATGACAACTCTATTCATACTGAGAGTAGAGAAGGTTTAACTGGAGATACCATAAGGCCCTCCAGGGAGGAGAGATCTGGTGTCGGTATTTTAAGTAGACCAGACTCATCACTCCTCAGTAAGCCTTTGTGGATGGATCAACATGGAAGGGCTGTTGAAATTGGGAGTGAAGATAGGTTGCATTTTAAAGGCCAGGTCTGCCCCTCCTGGGCTTTTTTTTTTGCAGCTTTTGCCCTGAATAAGAAGGATTTTCCCGTTTCAGCTGCCAGTCAGTTGAATATTTATTCCATCTTCCCCACCAAATATTATTTTTTAAAGTACTTAACTATGGCAGGACAAGAGATCTTTTAAAATAGATGATTAAGTCTCAGAATTTTAGGAAGGTTGGGAAATCATTTAAAAGTCTCTTCAAAATTATTCATCTATCCCTTTAAAATATTGATCAGTCTAGAGTTTCCTTTGCCAACTGCAGTTCTGTTTCAACAGAGGCACAATTTTATGCAGTTGCATTAATAATCCATGAATTCCCTCTTCCAGCGTCCATACCATCCTCATTCCTCCCTCCCTCCCTTCCTCCTTTCCTTCCTTCCTTCCTTCCATCGCTCGCTCGCTCGCTCGTTCGTTCGTTCGTTCATTCGTTCCTTCCCTCCTTCCTTCCTTCTTCCTTCTTTCTCTCCCCCCTCGCTCCCTCCCTCATTCCTTCCTTGCTTCCTTCCTTCCTTCCTTCCTTTCTTCTTTCTTTCCTACCTTCTTTTCCTCCCTAAACAATTCAGTACCTACAATATATCTCACGTGGTAAGGCGACTATTATAAGAAGAAATTAAATGATGATCCATTACCTCATGATTTCCACAATCTGAGGACATGTAAAGGGTTGTGTTAGATAATTACAACATTAAAAAAAATGTGCCAGGGCCAGCCCCGTGGCGTAGCGGTTAAGTGCACGCGCTCTGCTGCTGGTGGGCCGGGTTCGGAACCTGAGTGGGCACAGAGGCACCGCTTGTCAGGCCATGCTGTGGTGGCATCCCACATAAAGTGGAGGAAGATGGGCACAGATATTAGCCCAGGGCCAGTCTTCCTCAGCAAAAAAGAGGAGGATTGGCATGGATGTTAGCTCAGGGCTGATCTTCCTCCCCCCCCCAAAAAAAAAAAAAAGATGTGCCATAAAGTCGACACATAGGAAAATGCTATAAAGTTAACAAAAAAACTGAGAGGGAACTAGAAACTCTTTATCTACTCTAGCTCTGGGCAAAGGCCATGTTTTATTGTAGATGTTATTTTGAACATAATCTTCACAGCCTTACAAGATAGGTAGTGTTTTTCCTATTTTATAGATAGAAAACCAAGGATGAAAGAGATTAATTTTCCCAAGATTAAATGGAAATAAATGACAGAACCAGAGCATGATCCTAGGCTGCCTTTTCTACAGTTACTATGTGCACAACCAAAAATGGATTCAGAGGAGAGATAAGGTGCTAGATTATTATTGATTATTATTGATTATTATCTTGAGTATTATTAGAGGACCAGAAATGGAAGAGCATTCTAGGCAGAAGGAACAGCACCAGCAAAAAGATAGTTTAAAATAGAAGAACGCATTTAAGTTAAAAAAAAAAGGAAAAGTATGCAGCTGACAAGCACACATTAATTATTTCTAATTGTAATGTATAGTGGAGTGGGGTTGTGCTTTCTTGAGCTGATGATTTAATAAGTCATATGATACCAGAGTAAACTGTTGTCATAAAGAGACAAATGACTTTTGCATTTTTATAGTTTCCAGTCACTATGTTGTCGACAGAGCACTTCAGGAAAGCACAGGGAGGCTTTCAGTCTCTTGGAGCATTTCATAAACTCTCCTTTAAATGCATCTTGTCTACTAGGGCCCAGAGCAAATTGAAAGAAAGTAATTTATTTGCTGAAGCCCTATTGCTATTTAGAGAGAGCTTAATGCAAAACATCAAAATGAATCTCCAAACAAAATGCTCTCTCATTGTGTTTGTCTATTGCTCCAAAGTGAAAAGTTCCATTCAGAATTACAGCATGCACTCACAGTCACCATAGAAGATTCCTGTGAGAATCCTTGCTGTAAAGTGATTATATAATCCTTGGTGCCCAACTGCAATGATTATAGCTTAAATTGAGCACCAGTTTAAGATTATAGCCTGGTGAAATAAAGAGGTAACAACATTTAAAAAATAATGCTAATAAATTGAACATCAAGAATGAATTACCAAGTTTTTTTGGGAAATAAACAGAGTCTGGGAGGGGTTTTAGCAATGGAACTGGATCACTCAAGGATGAAAATTTGGTGTGGAACTATGTGATGCGGAAATGAAATACCACCTCCTGAGCCTCCTAGAGCTGCAAGCTTTCTCTTTAAAGGGCCAGATAGTAAATATCTTATGCTTTGTGGGCCAGATGATCTCTATTGCAAATGCTCAACTCTGCTGTTCTAGCACAAAAGCCTCCATAGACAATATTTAAATAAATGGGTGTGGCTATGTATCAATGTTTCAATAAAACTTTATTTCCAAAAATATGCCAGGGTTTGCTGACCCTTGTCCTAGGCTATCTATTTCAAACCTCCTCTGATGCAGGCATCCCATTCATAGCACTAATGGTTCCTAGGGAAGCATGCCTTTAGCCATCCACTTTCTTATGTAGTCCCCTCCCACATTCTAGGTATGACCATCTGACATAATTTGGCTAGCAGGAATTCAGCGAATGTGTCTTTAGCAAAGGCTTAATAACTACCTATGCTTTGGGACTTGCCTTCCTGGAACTCACCTGTCACATATTAAGAAGCCTGGGTTAGGTCACCCAATAATGAGAGATGTTGTGGATAGAGACACTCAGCCGAAGCCACATCAAGCCTAGACTAGTGATGAGGCCATCTTTATCCCTATGGCCCCAATTGAACCTCCATGTGATGATAGTTGGATGAATGAACCCAGAAAAGACCAACAGAATAACTGCCCATCTGAGAACAGCCAACCCATTGAATTATGAGAAATAAACCACTCAGTTTTGTGGTGGCTGGTTCTGTAGTAATAGATAACTGATAAAATAACAGACCAGTTATTATCATGATGTTTCATGATAATCTTGAAATTAGGTATGCAGCACAAAAATTGAAATCAATAGACCTGGGTTTGAATTTGGGGGCTGAACATCACCAATAGTTTGACCTAGAATGAGGCTGCACCCTCTCTGCCTCTCACTTTGCTCATCTGTAAAATGGAGATATTAGCAGCACACAGAGTTGTCATCCACCTTGTAATCATCTTTAATATAGCATCTGACATGGAACAAAAAATATACTGGATGCTTTATGCTTGATATCACTAATTCTCAAAATTAGCCGTTATATATGAGAGTTGTATTGTAGGATAATTTCATACAGTTGAAATTATTGGTTTGAGATATACAGACATGGATATAGATAGACAGAGATAGAATCTATCTCTGTCTATCTATCTATCTATCTATCTATCTATCTATCTAAATTAAAATGTTGCCAAATATTGCCGTATTCCCTTCCAAAGTGTTTGCACCATTTATATTATAGCCAGCAATGTAAGATTTCCCCAATGTAAGATTTCACCCTCTCCTTTCCTCTATATCATAAACTTTTTGGAAATGTACCATACTGATAAGTGAAAAATGGTAAGTTGAAGTTTTAATTTACATTTCTTTAAACAGATTAACATTCTTTAACATATTTATATGACATTTTTATTTTTTTCTCAATGAATTCACATTTGAGGTCCTCAACACATTTCTGTCTAGGGCTGCTGAAACTTTTTCATGGATTTTAAAGGAAATGAAACTTACTGTAGACTAAACTGTGTTCCCTCAAAATTCATATATAGACACTCTAACCCCCAATGTGATAGTATTTGGAGATGGGACCTTTGGGAGGTAATTAGGTTGTGATGAGGTCATGAAGGTGGGGCCCTCATGATGGGATTAGTGCTTTTATAAGAAGAGACACCAGGCAGACATCTCTCTCTGCCTCTTGCTCCAAGTGCATGCACCAAGGAAAGGCCATGTGAGGACACAGCAAGAAGGTGGCCATCTATAAGGCAGAAAGAGCACTCTCACCAGAGACCGAATCAGCTGGCACTTGATCTTGGACTTTCCAGCCTCTAGAACTGTCAGAAATAAATTTCGGTTGTTTAAGCCACCCAGACTATCGTATTTTGTTATGATAGTCTAAGCAGACTAACACAATCATATATGTGGCAAATAATTTGTCCCCTTTGATGTTTGTGTTTGACTTGCTATATTTTTTTGGACAGCAGAATATTTTATATTTTTATGTAATCAATTTCAGCAATATTTTTTTCATGCATTTTGCCCCTTCTGGTCAGAGAGTTCTTTCCCATCAATATTTTCGATAATTGCTCCAGTTTTTCTCTTAGCTCTTCTATTGTTTAATTCTTTAATTTTAAACTATTTTATTCATCTGAATATTTTTCATGTAATGTATAATGGAAGAATAAGAGATATTGGGATTCTGGTGTTTAATTTATTTAGTTTGGGGAATTTTGTTTTAACCACCCTCCCTGCTCCCCCAGAATCTGGATAGCAGCTCCTTGTTTCAAAGTTATTCATTCTTTTCTCCATTTCTCATACTTCGTATTTAGGAATGTTTTAGAACTCAATATTCTATCCTAATGATCTGTCTCTCTAAGCCTGAGATATAAAATTCTTCTAATTGCTGGAGTTTTATCATGCATTCTGATAATCAATATGCTTGTCTTCCCTCACTATGATTTTTCCCTCCAAACTTTGAAACACTAATGTCACATATAGATTTTTCCATATGAACTTTAGCATCAAATCACCGAGTTGCAGAAAAGGAAAAAGAATTCTTTTTCTTTTTTATTGTATCACATTATATTCGCTGATTAGTATAGAAAGAAATACCATTTTAACAATTCTAACTCTTCCCATCCAGTAACAAAATATATCCTTCTATTCATTCATGTCTCCTTTTATGTTCCTCAACAGAGTCCTAAATTTTATTCATGCGTTTTCTGAATTCCTAAAGTTCCAAAGGTATTTCATTGTTTGTTCTTGTTGCTGTTGTTGAAATGTGATCTTTTATGTTATTTTCTAACTGCTTATTGTTTATGTAAAGGGACACTATTGGGTTAGTATATTCATTATTTACCAGCCACAGTGCTCAGTATACTTACAATTACTAATATTTTTCCTGGTTTCAAAATAGGTGACTTGAAAATAATTAAAACTTAATGTTTCTATTTCCTCTCGGCATAGTGATCCTGCTGCCTTCTGGTCCAAGGGTGATCACTTGAAATCTGGAACTAGATGGCCCATGCTCACAATCCTGGCCTTACAACTTGAGTTTCTTAACCTCTCTATGGTTCAATTTTCTCATCTGTAAAAAGGGGATAACAAAAGTACCTGCTTTGTAAGGTTGGTGGAGGATTAAGTGAGTTCATGCTCTAAAATGTTTAGACCAATGCTTCACACATAACAAAGGCTCACTAGGTGTTCTCTCTCTTTGTTGCCTCAGCTACTACATCAATAAATATCTCAGCAGTAGCCATGCTTGCTCTGGCTTGCCTTGAGTACAGTTCAAAGGCTATATGATATGATGTAGGTACTTTTCGAATTTACACTATTACTAGAATGCAGAAGAATTACAAATAACTAGGTCACCAATACATTTATTCTTTCAATTAGTGTTTACTATGTGCTGGTAGAAGTAGAGAAGGACTAGAACCCAGATTCAGGTTTTTTTCATGTGTTAAGAAAGTGCTTTTCATTTTAGTGAAGGCTTTGTTAGAGTTAAACCCACATGAGAGATTCAGATTGCTGATTGGGAGTTCTTTCTCTAAATCATGTCAGAGAAACTTATTGATGGTGATTCTTTTTGTAAATATACCAGTTGGCCCCTTAATTCAGTCTGGTTGTGTACACAGAACTGGAAAGAAACATGCATTGTCAATAATAGGTAAGAAGGACTGAATACATATCATGTGCCAGATGCTCTGCTAGCCATTTTATATTCACTAAGTTATCTATTTTACACAAAACTCAATGAGCGGCCAATAACATAATGTTGACTTTATGGATAAGGAAACTTATCAGTTTCCAATCACTTATCCAATCAGAGGTTTAAGTACATTACCCAAGCTTATATAGCTGGAGGGCAGGGACCAGGACCCCAACTCTCTGAGCCCTGGATCTGTCCTCTTAAACAGTTCTCAAGACTATGGTAGGCTTGTGTATGGCTTTTCTGCCTCTGTTTCCCAAGCCACTTCTCCTTTTCCCTCTAGGAACTTAGTATCTATGCTATCTATTCTGAATGTAAGTATTCTGTCTTCAGGAATAATCTGGAATCACTTATTTATACCTGAATACCAACTGCAATCTGGCAACTTTTTCCAGGATGAAAGGGAACCGGAAATTAAAGAGCCTATAGCATTCATCTCATTCCCTCTGAGAAATAAGCTGTTCAAGTTTGTTTTATCATTTCAAATGAAGAAACTGAGACTCACAACTTATGTCACTAGTTCAATGTCACGAAGCTTCAGAGCTCTGTGACAATGACTTGGATTTAAGTCACTGAGACTTAATTTTCTATGAAATATTGAAAGTGCTAATTCTGTTTAAAGAAATTCCAGGCATCAGTCTGTGAAGGTCATTGCAAGGAATTTCAATGGTAGAGATTTTTCTTTTGCCTTTGGGAGCACAACAGAGGAAGACCTTTTGCATTAAATGATTATTTCTACTTGGTTCCCAGACAGACCACAAGCTGCTCTTGCTACATTTTTCAATATTCTGTTCTTCCTAACTCTGTAGTAAAGAAGCATTGTCCCATTCACCTTATATCTGTGGTAAAAAAAGCAAGAAATGGAAAAGGCACTGAACGACAAGTTGGGAAAAGTGCGTTCAAGACAAAATCTATCCCAGTTGCCCCTGTAATCTTGAGAAAGCCCACAACACAAGAAACCTTGTGAGTGGTAAAGGACATAGGAAAAAAATTGAACTTGAATACATTATAGCTGCAATTATTGGTGGAATTCCTCCTTATTAGGATTATATAACTAGAATTGTATCAATTATCATCATAAATAGGGAGTTCTACAATAATAATGATATTATTAATAACGATAATACTAATGATAATAATATTTACAGAGGGTTTACTTTGTGCCAAGCACTATTGTTAGTGCTTTATATTAAATTGCACAATATGCCCAAGGTCCATATGAAGTAAACACTTCATGTGTGTTTATGAATAATGATGATTTATTCTTCCTCATTTACAGGTAAAGAAGCTAAAACACAGAAAGGTTAAGTAACTGGCCCAAGATTACACAGCCAGTAAGCTAGAATTTGTACTCAGTCTGGTTTCAAAGCCAACTCCTATGCCATATGCCTCTGTTTTTAAGTGGCTTTAGTCTATTGTCTTGTGTTTTTAATGGTGTGATGATGTTTTGAACATTAGCTCTTTTTGTAAACTTTCTTGGGGTCCTTGAAGAAAAAATTTAGCTCAATTAGATCTAAGTTACTGATTATGTAATTCAGGTCCTCTCAATTTTTTGCATCATTCTGTCATTGACTGAGTATGATAAAGTAAATTTTCTCACTACTGTTTTAATTTTGTAAATTATTTCTTGTATTTCCTGTAGTATTTTGCAATATATGTTGTGTTCATGATGATTATGCTAAAATGCTTGTTAAATTCACCATTGAGTGTTATGAGCTTTTTTTTAATTTTATAGTGTCCTTTGTCTTAAATTCTTTTTAAACTGAATTTATTGTAGTTACTATCACGTAATCTTTGTACTAGTGTTTGCCTTATATGTATACCAATTATCTTACTGAAACTACTCCATATCTAGATGCATAATTTTTTATACAAATTACACTTGCATTTGCACTTTTGAGGCGAGAATGGTAATTTTATTTTATTTATTTATTTATTTTTTTTTGTGAGGAGATCAGCCCTGAGCTAACATCCGCCAATCCTCCTCTTTTTTTTTTTTTTTTTTTTTGCTGAGGAAGACGGCCCTGGGCTAACATCTGTGCCTATCTTCCTCCACTTTACATGGGATGCCGCCACAGCATGGCTTACCAAGCAGTGCGTCGGTGCGCGCCCGGGATCCGAACCAGCGAACCCCGGGCCGCCGCAGCGGAGCGCGCGCACTTAACCGCTTGCGCCACCGGGCCGGCCCCTATTTTATTTTTTTAAATTGAGAAGTGACACAATATAACACATTTCTGTTAAGTGTACACATTGATGAGTCAAGTGTATACTCTTGCATAACCAAAACCTACATCAAAACATAAGTTTCCATCACCTCAAGAAGTGCCTTTGTGCCCCTTTCTGATCAATCAGACCTCCTTAGGGCAACTGCTATTTTGATTTTTATCCCCACAGATTAGTTGTGCATATTCTTGAACTTCTTATTAAATAGCATCATACTACATACACTTTTGTATCTGGTTTCTTTTTGTCACCAAAATGTTTCTTAAGTTCATCCATGTAGCTGTGCATATCAATAGTTTGTAATTTTGTTTTAAGTTTTTTGTTTTTATTTTTTGCTGAATAGAGTTCCATTGTAGGAATATATCACCATTTTTTAAGGCATTCCTTTGTTGATGGACATTTGGGTTCTTTCCAGTTCTTGGCCATTATGATTATTATTGCTGTGAACATTCTTATACAAGTCTTTTTGTGATTATGTGCTTTTATTTCTATTGAGAAATTACCTAAGAATGGAATTCTTGGGACATAGGTAAGTACATGTTTAACATTATGAGCAATTGCCAAGCAATTTTGAAAAGTGGTTGTACTTTTTACCTCCTACCGTCAACGTATTCAAGTCAAGTTGCTCCACACCCTCTCTAACATTCAGCGTGGTCATATTGTTGTGGTATTTGTTGCTTTTTGCCTCTCTATGCATATGAGATAGTTTCTTGCTATATTTTTAATTTGCATTTTTCTGATGACTAAGCATGTTATGTTTTTCCAAAGACTAATTAGACAGTATTGTATCTTCTTATTAAGGGTCTATTCAAGTCTTTGGCCCATTTTTTTTTTCACCTAGGTTGTATGTTGTGGTGGGCCTGAAAGATATGCCGTCTAGATCCCTCTTTAAGTGGGGACATCAGCTAGTTCAATGTTTGCTTCAGCTGCAGAGAGGCACCTGGCATGGGAGCATATCCTCCCCAGTGGTGGCCTATATCCAGTGACTGACAGAGGCAGAGGTTTAAAAGCCTGCCCATTTTGGCTCACTGCAGCCAACTCTGATGTTCCATATATGCTTCAACATTCCCTGCAGTATTAGCTGAGGCTTTTTAGGCCTGCATCAGAGTTTGACTTCTGCCTCTGTCCAATCCTTGCTTTTTCTTCCTTTCTTCCCAGTATCGATCCCTAATATATAATTGCATGCTAAAATCTCTGTCTCAGCATCTGCCTCCAGGGAATGCCATCTGTGATCATTGGTACCAGGAAAGGTTTGAGAAATTAAGTGTGAAGATAGAGCTTGGAGCAGGATTATTTGTTACCTAGCTGGTCACGAAGACTCATCATTGATGGTCAGTGTAGCATAGACAGGTTCTGGCCCTAGGTATTGATTTCAGATTAGGACCAGGCACCCAAGATTCAAAGTAGTTGAGTTCTGGAGAGAGTTAAACACTGTACCAATGTTCAATGGGTGCCAAACTTAGGACTCTGGTGGAAAATAACGGGGCTCTGACACTTGGGATAGGAACACTAAGTAGACGTCCCCTCAAATTTTGAAAGGTCAAACTCCTCTGAGCCTGCAGAAGTGGCCCACATTTCCCTATTAAGATCGAGCACACCTTCAGTGCAAGAAGACAATGAAGAGGTTTCTCTCTCATACAGCCTGTACACCCCGCTTAGGATCAACTCTCACACTCCTCCTGGCCACTAGGTAAGCCACTGCTGGCAGTAGGAAAAGCCATTGTAAAACTAGGCTCACTGATAGCAGCGGGGTCATTAAGATCTCAAAACAATAGAGGCCATATGGTGGCACTTAACTTCAGAAACCAGGTAGATGTAATTATCATGAGTGGCAGGGATGGAGTGGCATTCCAGAAGCCTGACATACATAGACTTATGCGGATGTTTAACAAAACACATCTCTAGGAGCAAAATAGAAAAGTAGCCAACCAGGATAATACTCAGCTTTTACCATTAGAAAAAACTAAAAAAGGATGTCTAGGATGGTGAGGACATTGTCCCATAAAGTCATGATCTTTGGCCAAATTTCTGTACCTCAGCCAGTTTTAAGATCTGGAACATAGTGCCTAAAGGGGAGGCTGGATCCCCTAGAAGAAGGATCCTGCCACATCATGGCAAGTTGACGTAGTAACGATCTCCTAGTCTTTCCCCAAAGGGACCTGTGGCCATTTATTCAGATTATTGCACACTGAGGGAAACGGGAATAGCAAAACATTTCACAGACTTTTAGGCACAGGCTTAGTGTTGTAGTCTGAGCTGATATCAATAACTGAAACCCTGGCATTATCTTAGCCTTTCTGCTAGAGGGAGACATATTGGGGGTGTGGGCAGGTAATAAGTGGAGTCCTAGCCAAAGTCAGTGTTCAGAATGGGTCACTGGGTCTATGACCCCACTCAGTGATCACTTCCCTAGTCCCTAAGCAGACAATTGGGAATGACATACTTGATAGTTGGTGCAACCTCCACATCAGTGCCTTGGCTGGTGGAGTAAGAGTCATCCTAGAGGAGAAAGCCAAGTGGAATCTTCTGAAACTCCACCTTCCCCCTCCCAGCCAAGAGAATGAATCAAAAGCATCACATATTGAGTGACATGGCTGAAATTAGTGCCAACTTTAAGGACCTAAAGGATGCATAAGTGGTGGACTCTGCCATGTGTCTATGTAATTTATAAGTCTGGCCCCTGCATAAAGCAGATGGATCTTGGAGAATGACAATAGAAACCTGTGAATGTTACCTTATATGGCAAATCAGACTTTGCATACATGATAAAGTTAATATCTTAAGATGGGAGATTATCCTGGGCTATACTAGTGTGTTCAAATGTAATCATAATAATCCTCATAAGAAGGAAACAAGAGGAGTTAGAGAGAGGAGGAGATGTAGTGACAGAAACAGAGATTTTGCTGATAGCTTTGAACATGGAGGAACAGGCTATGAGTCAAGGAATACAGGTGGTCACTAAAAGCTGAAAAAGACAAGGAAATGGATTCTCCTTTCAGAGCCCCCAGAAGGAACCAGCCCTACCAACACTTTGACTTTAGCCCAGTAAGAATGATTTCAGACTTCTGACCTATAGAAATGTAAAAGAATAAATATTTGCCTTTTAAACCATTAAATTTGTGGTGTTGTGTTACATTATCCTCAGGAAATTAATACCATAGTATTTTTTTTTTAATTCATCACTTTAAAGATTCTATTTCGTTGTGTTCTGGACTCCATATGATGAAAAATCAGACATCATTTATATCCTTATTCACTGTATGAGATACGTCTATTTTTTTCTCTAGCTGCTTTTAAAAGATTCTATTTATTTTGTTTTTCAGCAGGTTGACTATGAAATGCCTTGGCATATATTTCTCTCTTCATTTATCCTGCTTGGCTTTCACTAATCTATAGGTTAGTGATTTCAATGAAATTGAAAATATTTCATCTAATGTTTCTCGAAATGTATTTTCTTGCCCCATTCTCTCTCTTCACTCCATATGGAACTGCAATTTCATATGTGTGACACCGTTAGATACTACCCCAAACTCATCAAAGCTCTGTTCATTTTTCCAATCCTTTCCCTTCAGTTTGAATTATTTTGATTATGTTGACTTTCTATTCACAATTCTTTCTTATATATTGTCCAAACTATTGTTAATACCATCTTTTTTATTTCAGCTATTGTATATTTTAGCTCTAGGAGTTTCATTTGTTTATTGTTAAGAATTTCTATATCACTGTGAATTCATTTCCCCATCTTTTCCTGAAAACTCTTGATCATCTTTTCCTGCAAATATATTAAGATACTTATCATAGATATTTTAAAATCCTTCTAATTTCAACATTTGGGATATGTTTAGGTCTGTTTTTATTGAGTTATTTTCTCTTGAGTATGGGTCATATTTTTCTGCTTTTGTGCATCTCTGGTAGTATTTTGCTCTGTACTGATATTGTGAACTATACATTGAGAGATTTGGAGTTCTTTTATCTTCGTTTGTAGAGTGTTTTGATTTGGTCCTAGCAGGAAATTAACTTGTTGATGGATCATCTTGGTCCTCTGGCAACTTGGGTTTAGGCTCTTTGAGCATTATTTAAATTTTGCCTTAGATCTAGGGTTTAATGCTTAGTCCTTGTGATGCCCTTACCCCTAAGTCATGGCCCTTCTGGGTTTTCAACGGTAAGTCTGAGGGTTTTATCAAGTCCTTCTCACAAGCACTGGACAACTGTTGCTAATTCTGCTCACCTCTTTAATCTCTTAGTTATTGTTTTCAGTTAGATTCCTTGGATTAATTATCTGCACACATTCATAACCGGAGTCCAATAAAAATTGAGATGAATTTATATGCAGACTTTGGGGCTCCCCCTTCTGAAGTATCTTCCTTTCTGGTATATCTTCCCTGAATTTCCAGCAGCTCTGGTAGTCCCCAAATCTAACCTCTTACTCCTCATCTCAATAAAACTACTACTTTCTGCCTGAGCTCTATTTCCCTTGAACTATCTTGACTTAGGCATACTCTCAGAGGGGAAGCCTTTAACAATGTTAATTAAACATGTTAATTAAACATGTTTAATTAAATTAAAACATGTTAATTTTTTTTTAACATTTAAAAAAAAATCAAAAACCTCCAAACAGCCTTTATTAAACCTGTTCACTCTAGCTAAGAATTATTTTCTCACTCTCACCAATGCACAAGTTAATACTGTCTTAGCTTGTACCTGAGAGTGTCATCCCAGAGCATATTCCATCAGCAAACCCCATCAATTTCTCTTTCTTGTTGTTCAGCACTGTCCTCCCTTTAGTACACCACAGAGGGCAGTTATAAGTAATCTTGTTTCTTTGACCATCCCCCAATAGGACCCATACAAAACTCCACATCACCCTGTGTTCTATATAATCTTTACTTTCTAGTTCCATATTATATTTATGATTATGTCCAAAAGGTATGACTCATAATGTGCATATGGTCAACCACATTTTTCTTTCTATAGAAAAAAGTTGTATTCTCATAAAACTAGAATTTTACATAGGAACTCAGGTTTGTGTGGGGAGTCATGCAAACATTTGGAAACCAGTACTTAATTTCTAGTTTTTTTTGTTTCTGCCTGATTTCAGCAGCAAGTTAGTAGAGATAATTTGTACTTCAATAGACATAATAAATCATTCTAGTGATAAGTAATTTATATAAATAAAAACAGTAATATAAGGCTCAGATTTAGCCTCTTAAATTTAACAGTACTAATAATAGTAATAAGAACAGCTAATGTTCATTGGGTGCTTACAGTTTTCTGAGCACTCTATTATTAAACCTATGAGGTGGTGGAATTTATTAAAACATGAAAATATTATTTATTGCATTTCTAAAAACATAAAAAACAACATGAACTATTAGTTGAACATATCTTGTAGTCCATCCATGTAATAAATGTTTGTTGAATGTACTGATCCCTGTGTATACAGGCAAGAATTAAAAATTCTCCATGTCCTCTAAAATGAGAGACTGATACATAAGCAAATATATTACAATAGAGTGCAATATGTGCAATTGTATACATATGTAAAAGCTTACAGACAAAAGAAGAAGAAAATGGTACAAAGATTTTTACTTTTCAGAGAGGAAGAATCAGAGTAGTCGGTGAATACTTCCTGGAGTAGATTAGTTTCACAGATCAGATCATAATTCAAAATACATTCACTTTACCCCCGGCCTCTGACCTTCACATTAGATAAAGTGTACCTCCTGGTCCCACGATGGGTCTTGCTAACTTGATTTGCTTTGACCAGTGGTTATTAGCAGAGATGATCCAAGACGACGTGCAAACGTTCCTGTGTGGTTGAGCTTGCTTTCTTGAGATGCTAACTTTCATCATGAGAAGGACATGCCTTACCTAATCCCGATCTAAGAAGGGTGAGAGACGTGTGGCACAGAACCAAACCTAACCTGCATCTCGGAGGCAAGCCCAGCTAGTTGAGCCTGAATCAACCAAATCCCAGTGGCCTGACAAATGTGTAAGAGACAAGTAAAAACTCATGATGTATGTCTGATATAGAGTGAACGTTGGTGTCACCCCCAAAATTCACATGTTGAAGCCCTAATCTCCAGTATGACGGCCTTTGGAGGTGGGGCCTTCGGGAGGTAATTATGATTAGTTAGGTCACGAAGGCAGGGACATCGTGATGGGATTAATGCTCTTATGAAAGAGAAAGAGGCACAAGATCTCTCTGTGTCTGAACCAAGGAGAGGCCATGTGAGGACATAAGGAGAAGATTGCCTTTTGCAAACAAGGAAGAGGGTTGTCACTAGACCCAGATCTGCTGGCACCTTTATCTTGGACTTCCAGCCTCTAGAACTGTGAGAAATACATGTTTGTTGTTTAAGCCACATAGTCTATGATATTTTGTCATAGCAACCCAAGCTGATTAAGGCAATGCCACTGACATTTTGTGGCTGTCTGTTTCATAGCAAAATCTGACTGATAAGAATAACCAGTAGATTAATCTTCTTCATCACAATACATGTTTAATTCAATACATGTGTCATTGTGCACAGGTAGCAGCTGCATCCTTATAATGGGTTTAATTCCACCTCCATTACTGCTTGTGAATTGAGATCATCCTCCTACTATGTAAATGACATCTCTTAGAATATACAATGATTTCTTTCTTCTTAGGGGAAGAGACATATCGAAAAAATTCTTGCCCAGATGTAGGGTTGCATGTGTTTCCATCTATAATAAGCGGGGGTAAGAAAGATATAAAGAAAAATATGTAAGGGTACATATTCAACAAAACATCTTCTTTTGAGTCCAATTCAGCTTATACATAAAAGCTCAGCAATTGGGTCTTACAAGATCTGATCACTATGCATACTTTCAAGCTGTCACCTCTGTCTGGGACAGAAAATACTTGCGGAAAAGGAAGAAAAATGTAACATTTTGCTAATGCAACTTATGTTTTTAGCATGAACACATGTTATTTTAAAATTCTTCCTTCCGACAGATTTTTATTTTTCAAAAGGCAATGAAAAGTGCCAAGGGAGATGATAAATGAATTTCCTTCCCTTCAACTCTCTTTTCCTGACCTTTATCAAAGTCCACTTTCTTCTCCTCTGGGGGAAAAAAAAGGTAATTCATATGGTCTCCCTCAACCAAGAAAAAAATCTGAGGAAAGAACAAATAAAAGACCCTTTCATCAGGTCATAAAACAATAATTAATAACACTATTAAGTAACCTATACAAACCTGAGGGAGAGTGGGGGAGAAAAAAGAAATCTCCTTGAGAAATATTCCCAAAGGATCGATGTTAAATCAAAGCCTGTGTGATTCAGAGAAAGAAGAAAGGAAGGCCTGGGGAGAGGAGACCCATAAGGAGGTCCACAATGCAGTACCCCAAGGAGGTGAAGGAAAACAGGTTTCAAGGATAGATTCTTTTGTATGGTGCATCTCGTTAATCAGGTCACATGAATACCTTGTGTATTAACATCAAAATAAAGTTAGCTTAGAGCCATGATTTATTTATCTATTTTTGCTTGCATAAGAAATTTGCTGTGGGGTGAAAAGAGAAAGAGTTCTGAAGGAAATGTGTGATTTGTTAGCATGAGAGACCAGCCTCCCTCTTCACTGCTGTGTATATTCCTAGGTGGGTCATTCTAATTTCTGACCCAAGATTTGAGCAATTTGACCACATGAAGACCTCTTGGTTTGGTTTGTTCTCAGAGGTCCTGATCCCAAGCATTTAACAGGCACAGGCACTTAGGAGATGCTTAGCAAGTACTGGCTAAAGAAGAGACTGCACAGTGACTATTAAAGTTGATGATCTGATCTTTCATTTTGAATGATTCTTTTAGGAATTTATTGAACAAAGACTCAAGAAGCAGTGAGACAAGTTAGAGTAACACTACAGAAATAAAGCCAACACAATCCTGCAGGGCTGGTCGAGGACACAGGAACAAGGATGTAAAGGAATGGAGAGACAGACCTTACAGAAACAGCCATGTTATCTGTCTCTGAGTTTCTTCCTAACCCTTACTAAGTCTCCCTTTCTCCCTAATAAAATATAAAGAATGTTTACTATTTCATTTATCTGTTCATTCCACTAATATTTATTGACTTAGTTTTGTCCCCCATGAACCAGAGCTTGAGATAAAAATTTGAGGGCACAGAGTTTATTTGGCAGGTGAAAGAAATAGCAGTAAGAGACTGGAGAAGGGAGATGGAGGAGGGAAGGCAGCCACTGTGCATCATCAATCTGGAAACACAGTGAGTGACTCGGCTTACACCCACCGGGGGAATCAAGTCATTTCAAGACCATTTTTTATCCAAAGTTGAGTGTTTTATTGCTATCCTGCTGTCCTTCTCAAAATGATGTCCATCCACTTGTTCAATACCAGCTTTTAGAGGTTCTTCAATGAAATCAAATAACAATATATTGATATCTCAATGATGCCAACATAGAGATGCTCCAAGTTTTAATATAAACCCATGCTCACTATGAGATCCCCATGAACACGTTAAAATCCAAAGATTAAACCCCCTTTAAAACCCAAAGATTTCAAAATACATTTTGAATTTTTTTAATTTCTAAATAATTAAAGCTTTGGGGCCAGCCCAGTGGCGCAAGCGGTTAAGTGCGCGTGCTCAGCTGCTGCAGCCTGGGGTTCGCCGGTTCGGATCCCGGGCGCGCACCAACACACTGCTTGGCAAGCCATGCTGTGGCGGCATCCCATATAAAGTGGAGGAAGATGGGCAAGGATGTTAGCTCATGGCCAGTATTCCTCAGCGAAAAAAAAAAAAAAAGGAGGAGGATTGGCAGATGTTAGCACAGGGCTGATCTCCTTACAAAAAAAAAAAAAATTAAAGCTTCAAATTAAATGTCTCAGCCTTTTCAGCTAAAAGTACAAACTAATCAAAGTCTTTTCCAGTTTCTTGTTTTGCTTAAATTTATCCAAAATGTGGAGTTCCTGATAGCTGGGATGCCTCTTCCTGGAATGGCTATGGTTTCTTCACAGTGTAAGAGTTTGTTTTAATTCAATGCCAAGTCTTATTTTTAAAGTCAAATGAGGTTATAGCACATACAAAATTATTATGGCACTGAAGCCCTGATAACAAAATTCTAAAGAAAAAATGACCTCCAGACCCTAGAGCAAAACTATAATTCCAGAACCCAGTATTTGGTATTGCTAAATATCTTTCTAAGGAATTAGTAGCATTTGTGGGAAGGAGAGTAGAGGAAAATTTTTTTACATTACCCTTCCCAGGATGTTAGTCAATCTATGTCAGGTTTCCAAAATTTATAAACTACAGCCTTTAATTCAGTCTCTAGAAATATCCCAATAAGAGATTGATTTGGACAGAATGTATTTACCGTATCTAAGAAGAAGCAAACTGTGCATAATGTTTCTCCTAGAGCAAGTTTTGGAAAACTATGTCCATGCAGGAAAACCACCTGTTTTTGTAAATAAAGTTTTATTGGAATGTAGTCACACCTATTCATTTACATATTGTAGATCGCTGCTTTCTCTGCATCAAAGACAGAATTAGGTACTATATAGAGACCTTATGTCATGGTAAGCCTGATATATTTACTATCTGGTCCTTCACAGAAAAGGTATGCTGTCTTAGTAGCATTAAAAATCTTATTGCTAAGTTTAGAAAATTGCAATGGTGGGAACCCAGGTCACTGGGTGAGAAGCCCAGATCAGATGCTTCTATCTCATATCAAGATTATTTAAAACTTACCAGTTTCCATTTTCTTCCATGTTCCTGTGTTTCTAAAATCTCATTTCTTCACTGTGCATCAACTCTGGCTATTGACACAACCTCTGTAATGTTCAATGAGCAGTCTTAGGCCACTGGGGCAGCTGTCAGTAAACCTGACTGTGGAATAGCACAGGTCCATGAAACTGCCTCATCACAAGTGGATTTCACCTGGAGAATCTTGTTCAGTAGATTCCTGTACTGACCAGCTAGTTATGCTCCTGAATTGTGTGCCTTGAGGAACCTAGCAAACAATAGCTCTTCCAAATGCTCTTCAGGACACTGTCTACCCTTTGTTTTTGGAAATTCCAGGACTCAGGGAATCTCTTTCTGCTGCATCTTTGCTTTTCCCTTCATCAGTGGCTACACCTCTCAAGCTGTGTCTCCCTCTGCTGTTATACTCTGTTCAGAGGCTCGATAGAATTTCTAATAATTTAATATGGTTGTTTAATGTAGTTCTTTTCCTTCGTTAACACAGGTAGGTCTAGTACCATTTGTCATATCAGAATCTCTTCTTTCTTTTTACCTCTTTGCTTACTGACCAGGGCATTTTTGTTTTTACTATATTCCTCAATTAATGAGTTGTAAGTCTTCCAAATGCACCCAATGTTCGTATAGATCTTGTCTACCAACCTGGGTTAGATAATCCCACCAGGAGATTTTCCTCCCACTATATAAACGCTTAATCCAGGCCTGGACAATTTATTATCGTCCAGCACAACTTCCCATTAATAATTTTCATCTTTGCTTCCACTTCTAATTTCATAAATTTCCTAGGCCTAAGGATATATGCCCTATCTGAACGTGCACATGTAATACCAGAGTATCACCTTGAAGGCACTCCATAATTCTGCAAGGATTTCTGATTCTAATCCAAAATTAGTCCTTACACAGTCCCCACCTTGCCCTAAATGAGGAATAGAATCATGGGCAGCCAACCTAGTGCTTCTTACCAAAGCCTGGTGCTAATAATTTAAAATGAGACCCTCATGAGTGTTCTTGGGAGAAGCAGAACTCAGCCTCCTACATCTCCTAAGACTCCAAGTCCACCTATGAAGTAAGACAAGTTCCTGAATAGTTCAAGTCCATTCTGTAGCAGCCTGCATCTAAAGACCTTACAATATGGCTAAAGAGAGGTTAACTTCGTTATACCTAAAATGTCCTTAGCAAAAGTGACCATGTACTGAGATTTTTTCAAAGTAAAAGGAGAAACTATTATTTATGCTGGAGCCTTAGGTATAAACCACAGAGTCCTGGAAAACTAAGATAGCTGGTTATTCTACTTGTAGTGGATGCTTTACCTGAGGTCAAGGACATTGCTAGGTCTTAAACTTTTGTTGAGACCTACATGGCATAACATAAATCCTGGTGATTGTGGTCCTGTCTCCCTAGAAGTAGCCTGATCCCAGTATAAAAAATAACTTTAACATTACCACCAATATAGGTACATAATGTGTAAGGGAGTCAGGCCACAGTATAATTGAAGTCTTTCCCATGAACAAGTTTCATCTTTGATGGATGAATGAATTAGATACGTTATCGGGAGTGGCTTTTTTGAAGTAATGTATTAATTCATTCATTTCTTTAAGATAAAACTTGTGAGAAAGAGACTGAGATGAAGCTCAGGAGATAGGCATCAGCCAAGTTAGGCCCGAGTCTCAGCTCTGGAGGGACAAAGACAGTCACTGAACCATTTCTAAGTATATAGGTGATATGACCTGACAATGATTGATCTCATTGGCTCCAGTGTGGAAAATAAATTGTGCTGGAAAGCTGTTGCAACCGGAAAGCTATTGCAGGCATAGGGTCATAGAAAATCTGACTTTGAACTAACGCAGTTACAGGAGACAGAAAACAAGGCACTCTCTTATATCATAGGAAAGGAAAGAGATTAGGGGTAGGATTACAAAAGAAGGATAAGGAATTTTGTTAGAATTCTGGCTTAGTGTGACCCACTGAGGGAAAATATAGCCCATAAATTGGGTTTTAGCAGAGGCTGTGAGTGTGGGAATGGTGAATAATTATAGAAAGAAGAAAAGACAGAGAAATATAAAAGAAATACCTCTTATATTTCATGATTTTGCTAGGTTCTGCCAACTTATCTTCAGCTGTGTAAATTGGTTAAGTTTCACTAAGTGATTCCAGTGCCCAAAGTGAAATGATGTTACTTGTTTTACTCAGTACAGCTCTCTGAACTGTTTTGTGGAGATGGGTTAAAACACTTTTTGAGAGCTGAGTCAGGGACTAAGAAAAACCCTGGACTTGACTCCTGCTTGACTTTGAAAAGTTACATCATCTGCCTAATCTTCAGTTACCACATTTGAAAAATGGGATGATAATACCTCCCTGCATGGCATTGTCCAGAGATGAAAGGAAATACTACTTGTTAGAATTTAGCAATATGTTTGGTGCAGGGTAAGAATTTTCCAAATGGTGTGTGTTGTTGTAGAGTGCTTGGTCATTTACCTCCTGAAATGCAAAACCAGAGAGGATGGACAGTCAGAAAGAAAGAATGTTCTTTGAGAATTTATTTATTCAACTAAGAAATTAAAATAATATAAACTAACTTGAAGGACATACACTTCTGGCCATGCTGGAGTAACTCGTACTAGGCTTACCCTCCTTCCATAAGTAGCTAGAGATCTGGACAAGATGTGTGAAACAATTATTCATAGAAAATCAAAAATAGGCGGTTCTGGACTGTTAGCCCTGAGAGAAAAGACACAAACAGTTGAATCACCCTGTTTCTGCCTGGAGGCACTTTCCAGAATGTGGTACAGGGAACAGAGGAACCAGTTAGCTGAGAAGATAAAAAATAGAAGTTCTAGGAGGCTGAAGTAGTTAGAATTGGCAGGCAAAGTACTGTAAAAGAGAGGGCTACGTACACGCACATGAACACACACAACCTCTAAAACATCTGCATAAGGATTTTGAAGCATATTGCTAAATGATAAACTGCCCCTGCATAGAGTGTAATTTGAAAACGCCAGGGAAAGAACTGTCAGAGGACTATCAGGTGAAGAATTCCAAGATTACAAAGGACTGGAAGATATTCGTGTTCCTACAAGCCGGAGTGGAGAGGTCTCACTGAACACTTCGCATTCAGTAGAGCCTTGGGAAGGGTAACACTTTAGTAATAGGGCTAAAGAAGCCTAGAGTAAAGGCTACTCAGAGTTGTCATAACAAAGCTTAAAATCAAGGCTCCAAAGAGTAAGCCATACTGATGTAATGTAAGTGCCTACCAAAACAAAGTTTAGTGTTCTGTTAAGGGAAGTAATTCCTGATATTCAAAAACATTTCATTCACAATGCTTCACATCCAATCAGAAAGTATTTCATGCAATAAGAAGAAAAATGGGACCTATAACCAATAAATTAAAGCAGACTCACAAGTGATAGAGATGATGGAAACAGTGAGCAAGGACTTCAAAACAGGCATTATAAATATTCTATGGATATAAATTAAAACATTCACATGTTGAGGAAGGAAATGGAAGATATAAAATGAACCAAATGAAAATTATAGAGATAGAAATGCAATATTTAGAATGAAAAAAATTACTGGATAAGTGTAACTACAGACTAGATGGCAAAAACGAAACATCAATGAACTTGAAGCCACTTCAATAACAACTTCCAAAAACTGGAGCAGAGAAATAAAAATAGATACACAATGAAGAGAGACTCAAGAGCATGTTGGATAACATTAAGTGATCAAATGCATGTGTCAGAATCACAGAGTAGAGGAGAAAAAGATATTAGAAGAAATAGTGGTCATTTTTTTAATTGAATAAAAATCATAAAACACATGTCCAATAAGTTTATCTGAGGATGAAATAACCCCCAAGTGTGATAAACACACAGTAAGCCACGCTGAGGTGCATTATAATTAAATTGATGAATGCCAATGATAAAAAGAAATTATTAAGAGCAATCAGAGAGAAAAGGCATAGTGTATAAAAGGAAACAAAGATAAGAATGACCTTCAGTGATGGCTAATTTTATGTGGCAACTTATAGAATGTTTGTGGATGATATTAACATTTAAATTGGTGAAGCTTGGGTTAAGCAGATTGCCCTCCATAATGTGAGTGGGCCTCATCAAATCATTTGAAGGACTGAATAAAACAAAAAGACTGGCCTCCCTGAGCAAGAGAGAATTCTCCAGCAGATTGTCTTCAGACTTCACATGCACCATCAGCTTTCCTGGGTCTCCAGGCTGCCAGCCTTTGGGCTATAACTGTACCATCAGCTCTTCTGGGTCTCAAGCCCACCAGCCCACATTGCAGATTTGGAATTGCCAGCCCCTATAATAATGTAAGCCAATTCCTTATAATAAATTTCTTTCTACATTTATCCACACCCTATTGATTCCATTTCTCTGGAGAATGTTGACTAACATGCTTTCATAAACAATGCAAGCCAGAAGACAATAGAACAACATATTTAAAATGCTGGAAAAAAATATCATCTACGTTGAATATTAATTCCATCAAAGATATCAAACAAAAATAAAAGTAAACTAAATTCTTTTCTGAGGATTTGAGTTCTCTGGGAATATTGAGTTCACAAAATAACCTCATAAAATCTGTTGCTAGTAGACCTACGCTATGGGAAAACTTAAAGGAAGTCATTCAAGAAGAGGGAAAATGGCACCCAGTGCAAACTCGAAGTTACACAAAGAAATGAAGAGTGCCAGAAATGATAAGTATTCAGGTAAAAGAAAATATTTTTCTCTTTAAAAGATTTTGTAAAAATATAATTGATTGTTTAAATAAGAAAGAATAGTGATGCATAGTGAAATTTAGAACATACCTGAATGTAGAAGTAGACTATATGACAACTTGGTCAATTATCAACCTATTGCTTCTAAGTTTCAAATCCTCTTTTCCTTGCATGTTCTTATGATACTAGAGCTGAACTTTGTAAATATTTCTACTTTACTGGATGGTCTGATGTTAGGCTTGATGAGTAAATATTGCTGGAGGGACCTTGGAGGAATAAAGGGTTCCAATGTGCTTGTCTTATTGGACTCCTGCAGAGCATGCAGTTCTTTTTACCAGTGGTCAGCAGCCAGCAGCTGTACAGTTTCCCTATAGAAAGCTTCTTCCTGCTCCAGAGCGCAAATATACAACAAATCCCACTTGTATGACAGCTCAGTAACTTGTGAGCTATGTACACATCATCTGCAAAGCAGTTTGGACAGCCTGCCACACTATTTCTTGATCAATAAAATAGGAAAAACTCTAGGTCTGGTAGCCAAAACCTTCTTGAATTTCTATAGTAGAAAGTCACAGGATCTGACCCAGTTAGACATAAGTCCATTCAAGACCAAAAAATCTCTTTAATGATGGAGAGGACAAGTCACATTTAAGAAGAATTCTGCACAATTGCTGCAAGTAAACAACTTAAATCATCCTTCAAACCTTTCCCAAAGGGATTTGTAGCCACTTACTAGAGTAATCGTGCATTTCCAAAAAAAAAAACTACCTAGATTGAGGGAGAAGTATTAGACACTGGCTCTGAAATCATGCTAATGCATGGGGTTCCAAGACACCTCTGTGTCCTATTAATCAAAATTGGGGCTCATGGTAGTCAGGTAATTGATCGTCATAGCTCAGGTCTTACTCACAGTGGCCCAATTGGTGCAGAGACCCATCCAGTGGTTATTTTCCAGGAATTAAAGAGAGGACATCACTACAGAGTCTACAGATGTTGAGAGCATAATAATACTATAAATGCACTATGACAAATATTTGAGCAAATTAAAATTTTTAAGTTACCTGAAGACACTAATTAACAAAATTGACAATACAAGATATTTTAAAACTCATAATAGCCCTATGTCTATTAAAGAAATTGAATTCATAATTGAAAACCATTTCACAATGAAAATTCCAGACCAAGAGGGCTTCACTGGTGGATTATATCAAACATTTAAATTAGTATAATATGTGATTTATTTAAAAAAATAAAGGAGTAGGAAGAGCTTCCCAACTCATTTCATGAGGCCAACAGTATTCTCAAACCAAAACTGTGAAAAATATTGTAAGAAAAGAATACTACAAACCAATATTCTTAATAAACGTAGATGCAAAGCTGTAACAAATCTTACCTGGCAATATATAAAAAGGATAATAAACTATTACTAAGTGGGGATTTGCCAGCCCTGGTCATCTAGTGGTTAAGAATTAATGCTCTCACTGCTGCAGTCTGGGTTCATTTCGGTCAGAGAATCACCCCACCAATCTGTCAGTTGTCATACCGTGGTGGCTGTGTGTTCCTGGAAAGCTGAAAGCCATGCCACCAGTATTTCAAATACCAGCAGGGTCACCCATGGTGGACAGGTTTCAGAGGAGCTTCCAGACTAAAACATACTAGGAAGAAGGACCTGGCCACCCACTTCCAAAGTAATTGGCAATGAACACCCCATGAACAACAGCAGAGCATTGTCTGACATAACGCCGGAAGGTAAAAGGATGGCACAAAAAGATCGGGCAGGGTTCTGCTCTGTTGTACACAGGGACACTACAAGTCAAAACTGACTTGATAGCACTAACAACAAATGGGGATTATGCCAAGAATATGAGGTTGCTTTTAACATTCCAAATTGAGTCAATGTAGGGTAACAATTTAACAGAATACAGGGAAAAATTACATGATAATTTCAATAGACACAGAAAAGTTTTGTAATAAGTTTAATATCTATTCGTCAATAAAGTACTCAGCAATTTAGGAATAGAAGGAAACTTCTTGAAACTAAGAGGATCTCTGAGAAACCTATGGCTAACATCCTACTGAACAGTGAAAGACTGAATGCGTTCCTCCAAAAGTAATGAACAAGACAAAAATGTTCTGCCCTTATCTCCTTTATTCCACATTTCACTGGAGTTGCTAGTGTAATAAGTCAAACAACAACAACAGCAATAATAATATAGGCATCCAGATTGGAAAGGAAGAACTAAAACTGTCTTTTTGGTTTATTGATTATTTATTTGGTCCACAGGTGCCATAATCCTTTATGAAGGAAATACTATGAAGTTTATTTTTAAAAGGTACTAAAATATTAGGTGAATTAACAAGGTTGTGGGACACAAGATCAGTATACACAATCAATTCTGTTTCTCTACACTAGTAAAAGTCAATCAGAAATTGAAATTAAAATAAACAATGCCATTTGCCATAGCATCAAAAAACGAAATATTTATGGATACTCTAACAACCTATAAACTGGAACATTAGTGAGAAAAATTTTAAAGATTCAAATAAATGGAAAGATTTACTGAGTTCATGTCCCAGAAGATTCAATATTTTAAATGTCAATTCTGCATTAGGTGTTCTATAGTTTCAATGCAACCTTTATGAAAATTCTAGCAGAGTATTTTATAAAAATTAAGAAACTGATTCCAAAATTCATATAAATATGCAAAGAATCTAAAATATCCACAACGGCTTTGAAATAATGACAAAGTTTGAGAACTTAAACTACCTGGTTTTAAGACTTATTATGAAACTATATTAATCAAGATAGTGTGCTATTTGGTTAAGTGCATGCGCTCTGCTACTGGCGGCCCAGGTTTGGATCCCAGGCGTGCACCCATGCACCACTTCTCCAGCCACGCTGAGGTCGCCTCTCACATACAGCAACTAGCAGGATGTGCAACTATGACATACAACTATCTACTGGGGCTTTGGGGAAAAAAAGGAGGAGGATTGGTAATAAACGTTAGCTCAGAGCTGGTCTTCCTCAGCAAAAAGAGGAGGATTGGCATGGATGTTAGCTCAGGGCTGATCTTCCTCACAAAAAAAAAAGAAAAAAAAGATAGTGTGCTATTGTTGTAAGTATAAATAAATCAATGAAACAGAATAAAGAATCCAGAAATAGACCCATAAATATATGATCAGTTGATTTTTGATGAAGTTGCAAATTTGTTGACTTTTGACAAATTCATTGCAGAACATAATCTTTTCATTGGCTGGTACTGGAACATTTGAATATCCCTATGCAAAAAAAAAAAAATAAACTTAGATCTTTACTTTTCACCATATACTGCAGTTAATACTAATTGGGTTATAGACCTAAATGTAAAACCTAAAGCTACAAAACTTCTAGAAAAAACATTGCATTGATATATATGATCTCGGGTCAGGCAAAGGATTTTAGATACAACATCAAAAACATGATCCATATAAGAAAAAATTGATAAATTGGACTTTTTCAAAATTAAGAACTCTACTCTTTGAAAGACACTGTTAAGAAAATGAAAAGATAAGGCACAGACTAATAGAAATGATTAGAAAATCTCATATTTGGGAAAGGACTTGAATTCACAATATATAAAGAAATCTCAATGATCAACAATAAGAAAACAGCCCAATGAACAAATGGGCAAATGGTTGGAATAGACACTTCACCAAAGAATATATAAATACAGCAAATAGGCACATGCATAAATATTCAGCGTCATCAGTCATTAAGGAAACACATTAAAATCATAATGAGATAATAGTATACACATATTAGTACATATAAAATTAAAAAAGAGTGATCATACCAAATGTTGGTAAGGATGTGAAACAAATGGAACTCTCATGAATTGCTGGTAGAAATATAAAACTGCAGACTCATTTGTGCAAACAGTGGTAGTTTCATTAAAATTTAAACATACACCTAACATATGACCCAGATATTCCAATCTTCGGTATTTCAGAAAGGAAAGTGCCTAGCAAACAGAGAGCTGTACACAGATATTTGTAGCAGCTTTATTCGCAATCATCCCAAACTGAATGCAATGGAGTCTATCAATATGTGAATGAGTAAACAAATTACACTATTTCCAGATAATGGAATACTACTCTTCAATAAAAGAATAAGTTGTAGCATGAATGAATCTCAAAATGATTATACAGAGTGAAAAAAGCCAGAAACAAAAAAAAGAGTATATACTATATGATTCTGTTTATATAAAATTCCATAAAATACAAATGAATCTATACCGACAGAGCAGATTCCTGGTTGCCTGGGGAAGGGGAACAGTAGGGAAGTTTGACAAGTCTCAAGAAAATGAAAAGTCAAGTCACTCAATTGGAGAAAATATTCTTATGATATTGATCTCACAAAGAACTTATTTTCAGAATACATAAAGAACTCATACAACTCAGAATAATCAAACAAGCCAATTTCTAAAATGGTCAAATGATTTGAGAGGATACTTCAAATAAAAAAATATATAGGAGGCCAAAAAACATATAACAACATATTCAATATCTTTGGTCCTTAGGGAAACACAAATGTAAGGCACAATGAGTTACCATGACACAACTGTTAGAATGCCTATGTTTAAAAAGACAGAACACCTTGCATTGGTTAGGATGTGGAGGATTTGTAACACTCATCTTATATTACTGATGGGACTGTAAAATGGGATAATCACTTTGGAAAACAGTATAACAGTTTCTTAAAAAGTTAAACATACAAATACCATATAACCAAGCTTCTATACATTATCCCCCCAAAAAAGAAAACATGCCCATACAAAGGCATGTGCATGAATACTCATTGCCCTTTATTCATATTGGCCAAAAACTGGACACAACCCAAATTCCCTTCAATAGCTGAATGTGACTAATAAATAATGGAGACAAAGAAAGCAAAAAACAATTGACACATTCAGAAACATAGAGAATCTACATAACTGCATGCTGAGTGAAAGAAACGAGACACCAAAGAGTGTCTCATATTATTCCATTCATTAAATTCTAGGTAAAAGTAATCTTTAGTGGCAGAAAGCAGATCAATGGTTGCCTTGGGCCTCCTTTGAGGGAATTGACTGTAAATAGGCAAAAAGAAATTTTTGAGGGGTGATGGAATGTAGTGGTAGTTCACAGGTGTCTATATTTGGAAACACTCATAGACCTATGTACTTTTAGGGGGTACATTGTATTGTAGGCACATTCTCCTTAGTTAATTTGAAAATAACAATAATGACATTGTATTAGTTTTCTAAGGCTGCCGTAACAAAATATCACAGATTGGGGCCTTAAACAACAGAAGTTCATTTTCTCATAGTTTTGAAGGCTAGAAATCCTAGATCAGGGTATCATAGGCTTAGTTTCTCCTGAGGCCTCTCTCTTGGTTTATATATGGCCACCTTTTTGCTGTGTCTTCACATGGCCATTCCTCTGTAGACACACATCCCTGGTGACTCTTCTTCTTCTTATAAGGACACAAGTCATATTGGATTAGGGCCCCTCTCTTGTGGCCTCATTTTAACTTAACTACTTCTGTAAACACCTTAACTCCAAATACAATTACATTCTGAGGTTCTGGGGTTGGAGTTTCAACAGATGAATTTGGGAAGAACATAATTCAGCCCATAATACTCCACTCCCTGGAACCACCAAGTTCATGTCCTTCTCACACACAAAATACATTTGCCCCCATCCTAATAGCCCAAAGTCTTATCCCATTGCAACATTAATTACTGTCTCAAATCTCATAACATCTAAGCGTGGGTGAGACTCAAGGAGTGACTTATCCTGAGGCAAAATTCCTCTCCAGCTGTTAACCTGTGAAACCAGACTAGTAGTTATCTGCTTCCAAAATACAGTAGTGGGAGGGGTATAGGATAGACACCGGAATTCCAAAGAAATGGGAGAAATCAGAAAGAAGAAATGGAGCATGTGTGCCAAGCAAATCCAAAACCTAATAGGACAAATTCATTAGATTTTAAAGCTCAAGAATAATCCTCCTGGGCTCGATGCTGTCTTGTCCAGACCCCCCAGTATAGTGGCCCTGACTTCCAGACTCACTGGAGTGGCAACGTCACCCTCCTGGTCTTGTGTGGCAACACTGCTTTGACGACCCTGGACAGCAGCCTCATGACCAAGGCCCTATGGGGGTGGCAGCCTGGCCCTCTGAACCCAAGAAAGTGACATGGCCTTCTGACCAAGGAGGAGACTAGTTCCCCTTTGGGGTCATTCTTCCTTTTTCCTGAAGGATAAAGCATGTTTGCAGCTGGATGACTCTATTGTCCCATCTTGTGGAATCCCAGAAGTCAAACAGCCTTCCTTCATTTTTTTCTATCTCTGTGCCCTTTAGTCTAAGCTGGCAGTGTTTCTGCTGGCGTAACTCCATCTCTAACCTTAGCTTCTGCTGAGACAGTTAATTAGATCTGAGTCACACCTGTAATGATTTTATGGCATGATTATTCAGCCACACTCTTGGTGTTCTCTCCAGAACATGTTTTCTCATTTTTTTTTGAAATATTGATAGGCCAAGAATTTTTCAAATCTTCAAATTCTAGTTCCTTTCTGCCTAATTTCCTTTTTATTTTTTCTCACTCCTCTCCCATTTTACTATGAGCAGCAAGGAGAAACCAGGTTGCACCTTTAACACTTTGCTTAGAAATCTCTTCAGCTAAATATCCAAGTTTATCACTTACAATTTCTACTTTCCACAAAACAGTAGAACACAATTTGACCAAGTTCTTTGCCACTTTATAAGAAGGATCACCTTTCCTCCAGTTTCCAATACCATGTTCCTCATTTCCATCTGATACCTCATCAAAATCACCTTGAATATCCATATTCCTCTCAACAATATCTTCAAGGCAATCATGGCTTTTTCTAAAACGCACCTCAAATCTCTTCCAGCTTCTACCCATTACCCTGTTCCAGAGTCAATTCCACATTTTTAGGTATTTGTTACAGCAGCCATCCATTTCTCAGTACCAAAATCTTTATTAGTCAGTGTTCTCTGGAGAAACGAGACCCAACAGGATATGTGTATAAAATTATATATATATATATTTATGACTAAGTTATTTATATATATAGATATATATATACAGAGAGAGAAAGAGACAGGGAGGGGGAGACAGAGAGCAAGAGAGACAGAGCCAGAGATAGAGAGAGAGAAACTTTAAGGAATTGGTTCATGTGATTGCGAACACTTGGCAAGTCCAAAATCTGATGAGGCACATTGTATTATGTGAAAATTCTCATTAATTAATTTGAAAATAACAACAATATCACCTACCTTGCAGGATTATATGAGTAATAAATGATTGTCTATAATGATATCAGCACAATTTCTGACATAAAGTAAATGCTCACTAATGGTAGTTTATTTTATCTATATTTTTTTGGATTTTGTAAGTAAACCTGGCTCCTTTGATTGACTATTTTTTAAATTTATATTCTCTTTTTATGCCTTTATATTCTTAGAGGAAACTCAGTCTGTTTTCTCAGAGCTCATGAGGTTAATCAATTCAAATTATGGGTGGCAAAATATCATGGATTTTAAGCATATTTACACATCAGATGAGGATTTTGTATTCCTGAATGCATTAAATGAAGCCAAAGGTCTGATATGATAAGCATTTGGGATTTCTTCTCTGGGATGATTTTTTTTTTTTAATAAGAAGACTGATTGGTGCAAACCTGTCTCAGATTTAACAGCTAAAACCAGATATACTTAAAAAAGAGCTCACCACCGATGTGTGGTTTGAACACCTCCTCAACTCAAAGGGGAATAGAAATTACAAGTGCCTAATAAATATTTGTTGAATATACTTGTTGAAGAACCACCCTTTGTTTCACTTTGATTGGGCAACACAGCACCATCTTCTATATATTTGCTATCAATGTAATTCTATGTGATTCAGTTGGAAAGCGTTGCTATATCAGAAATGGTTCTCCCTTCAAAAAGTTAATAGTCTCAGCGGGAAAAAGACAAACCATGCTTATTTTCAGAATATAGACAAACTGTGGAAAGCTTTATGCCATTAAGTAATAAAATGAGTACTAGAGAAAACAATCCAAAGATATTCAGGAAAGAAACATGTGAAGGAGACATAAAAATGATCACAAAAGCCCTGGTCAGATGATCAACTCAAATATCTTATAGTAGAGATGTCCTGCATATGATAAATATTTTAAGTAAAATAAACCTCTCCAGTTAGAACTCATTTGTCTAGCTGCACTTTTAGGAAAACTGTAATTCATTTTCTAATATTATGCATCTTTGGGACATAATAATCTTTGGGATCGCAAGATGTTTTAGCTAGAATAGCTAGATATTGTTCTGGTGGCTTATTACAACTAAAGTTTGTTTTTGATATATTGCACGTCCATTGCTTGTTGATACTGATGAGGTGATGGGAGAGTTCTGCTCCATTCACTCAGGAACCAACTGATATACGCTCTACTATCTTATAACTGTGTCAACTGGAATGCAAAAACATTTTGGTTTCCATGACAGAGGAAGAGACAGCTGTATGACGATGCTCTGGGCCTTTACATGCTTTGGACAACAAGTGATAATCTCATTTCTGCCCACAGCTCATTAATCAGATGTAGTCACATAGTCCTGTCTGACTGTGAAGAGGTTGGATAATGTGGGTGAGCAGATGGAATGTGTGTTTAGGATTATGCCTCCGGCACAGATTGCTTTTCTGGTCAAACATTCCTTTATTCCCTTCTTCCCACATATAGAGCATAGCCATCCCTTTCCAAGGGAGGCAACTCAAGTTTCCAAATTAGAGACAAGAAATTCATCATGGTCAAAGTCTAGAATCTATAAATATTTCAAAAGAATTGCTACAGTAAGTCCAGACTTTCTTTTCTTGATCCAGAGAACTATGAACAAAATCATAGTCATTGCTCCTACACACCTAACATAGAACAGAGAAAAGATAACCAGGGTAAGTGTTCCTATTTGGAAAGGTGAAAATGGGAGACACACTCTAGTCTCTGGTCCTTAGTAATTCTTAAATTCCATTGGGCAGACACTGTGAGTTCCCTCTATCCTTGGTATGGATTTATTTCTTGATTAGGTTACGCTTGCGTCCTTTGGAAAGATCTTCTTTATCTGTATTTCTCCACGATCCTTTGCTCCATCTTCTTGTTGTGTTTTTCTTTTCCATTATCTTCCTTGACTACATCTGAAAAGGATGTTAGAGAATATACCCTCCTTGAATTGTACTGCTTTTTTCTGTCCCCTTCCTGCTCAAAGAATTCTTGAGGCTTGAGAATTTTTTTTTTTTACAAGAACTTTTAGTCTAGGATTGTTGGGTCTTTCCAGTTCAATTTTCTTTAAAAGAAAAAAGTAGTAGACTTATTATGTATTTGATTCCAGTCAGTTCCGTGTTCCATACCACTACCAGATTGTCCTTTTGAAGAAAAAGTTCTCAGCTCTGTTGTACTTTATTGATTTCTCACCAGCTCTCTGCTCTTTTTTCTTTCTCTCTTTCTCTCCACTAACACTATAGTTTCTGTAAAATAGTTATATTTTTAATCTAACCTTAATCTGATTATTTAATCTGATCTTAATCTGATTATTGCCCTGAATAATTTTTATCTAATAGAAAAATGCACTGGGCAGGAATACACTTAATCTGATTTTTGCCATGATGTACATAACCAGTTGAGAGATTTGGGATGTTATGGTGACACCTCTATTCTAACTTTGCCTCAGAGTTGACTTTTTAAATTTTACTTTACATTTTTTACTTAACTTATAATGACATACAGTAAAATTTAGAGAGTATAGTTTACAGTTCTCTGAGTTTTGACAAGCATACGTGGGCATGTAACTACCACCACAATCAAGATATAGAACAGTTCCATCACACACACACACACACACACACACACACACACACAAATTCCTATTCCCTTTTTCTGTTGAATCCTCCCCTATGCCTAGCTCTTGGAAATGACTGATTCAGCCTCTGAATCAGTTGTGCTATTGCCACAATGTCATATAAAACAAATTATACAGCATGTAGCTTTTTGAGGCTGGCTTCTTTCATCTAGGGTAGTGTATTTGAGATTTATCTGTTTTGTTGCCTGTATCAGTAATTTTTTTTTTATTCCATTGCATGGGGGCACCACAGTTATTTTGTTTATTCTTTTTAGTTCATTCACTCACCAGTTGAGTGACATTTTGTTGTTTCCAGTTTTTGGTGATTATGAGTAAATCTTCTGTAAACATTTGTGTGCAGGTTTTTATATGAACATAAGGTTTTATTTCAGTAGATTCCACATGAGAGTGGAATTGCTGGGTTTCATGAGAAGTGTACATTTACCTTTAGGATAAACTGCCACACAGCTCCCAAAGTGGCTGTCCCATTTTGCATCTGTATCGGCAATGTGTGAGAATTGTAATTGATCCACATCCTTGCCATCATTTGGTATTGTCAGGTTTTTATTTCTGTTTTGTTTTGTTTTGCCATTCTAATAAGTTTTAGTAGTATCTCATTGTGGTTTTAATTTTAATTTCCCTAATAACTAATTATGTTGAGCATATTTCCATGTACTTATTTGCCTTCCATATGCTTTCTTAGGTGAAGTATCCGCTCATACCATTTACCCATTTTTTTATTGGGTTGTTTGTTTTCTTATTATTGAGTTTTGCTACTGATTTAGTTGATATTTCCTCTTCTTCTATTTGTCTCAAGAAAGAACAGTGGAGTAAAACTTCTTTTAATCTGCTGTCTTCTAATTGGAAATTTTTGTATTGTGTGTTGGAAATGGGGCCAAGACCACAAGCTTTGCACAATCCCCATTGTTTCCTTCTGCCTTAGAGAGGGAGCACACATTTTTTAGGTGGGCACATGATAATCCACAAAATAGATCAGATTTTTCACCCTTCCTTTCAGTTAAATATGACTCTGTGACTAAGTTCTGGCCAACAGGATGTATGTGGATGTGGTGAATGCACCTTAAGGAGTGTATCCTTAAAGAGAGAGAGGGTTTCCTCTCTTCTCACCTTCATGTTGCCTAAAATGTAGTCTTAATGGGTGGGGCTCCAGCATCCATGTTGGACCCTGAAGCTACCTTAAAAATGGTAGCATTTGATGGTAGAACCACAAGATAGAAGGAAAGAAGCCACCATACTAGTTTTAGATATTTACCTTCAGACTTGAATAAAAGATACATATTAACTTGTTTAAACCAGCTTATTTTGGCTTTTCTGTCTCTTGTACCTGAGCCTAATCTAAACTGATAAAAGACCTCAAGACACCTAGATTTCACATTTCTAGGAAATCTAGAATCTCCTCAAAGATACATAAAACATTATAGACTAGAAAGATAGAGAAGTAGCAGAATTATTCTAAAGGAAAATCATTAATCAAATACTGAGATTTTTGAAGCTATTCATCTTTGAGGAGATAATGTCAGAGGCTTGCTCTGAACACAAAGGATGAAGAATTAGTGGGAGCGGTATGTAGAGAAGTGAAGATATAGGATAAAATGGTTTTGATTTTTTCTTTTTGCCTGCGTGATTTAGTTTAGTTATGCTTGAACATTTGGTCTACACATAGCTAATATGAGGTTTCTGAAAACTTAGTACTTATTAATAGGTTCAAGTGGAGGGGGAGGGGGTTTCTTGATTCAAGGAAGAGATGCATAGTGCTCACTGCTTTAGACAAGAAGGTAAAAACAGCCACTAAAGCCACAAACTCAGGGCTTCTATAATGCTTATAATGTGCACTACTACACTTCTACTCACCTCTATCACAGCTCCTATTAAAACTTTTCTTGTTGACTCTCTGTTTGAACCTCTCCTTCAATTGTGTCTTTATATTATAAATTCCCAGTGCTTGGTGAGATCAGAGAAGGCTTGCAATAATATTTGCTCAATGAAAGGAAAAATGCATGACCCCCATCTGAACAGTCAGACCTAGCTCTAATCTTGGAGTCCTCCAGGTATCTGCTAAATATTTGTCCATTCTGTCTGCATATCCCAACCTCGGATGAGGTAGGACTTAACCCCATGTCTGGGTCAAGCACCCACGACAGAGTTCTGTCCAAGCTGTTCTGTACTCTTACCCCACGAGAGAGCAAGAGAGCAAAGGGGATTCTGACATAGGGTACCCGAATTCTAGGCAATGTGTGGCCAAGGATTCACATGAATGTTCTAGCCATTGAGGACCTCATCCACTATCCTGAGAGACGAAGACATAAACACATAACCATAAAATTCTCTGTGACAATGAGAATAGTAGGTAGAGTGTGTTTTGGTCATGCAGAAAAAAATTAATTTAGACTATGAGTGAGACCAGGGAAAGTGAGGGTAAGAAGTTTACTTTTGGGTAGATCATTTAAATGGCGGATATTGGAGCAACTGACATTCTAGGAAGGTGGGCTGGACTGGTCAGAGAGGAATAAAAGTGCATGAATGGTCCCATCTACTTTTTCTTTTGTTGTTTTGTAATGGCAGCCATGCTTCTTCAAATGTTAATGCCCATGCAAGAAAAGAGATAGATGACCATAGGCAAAATCCCTGGATGCTCCTTTCTGGTCACTAGTCACATCTTTCTCCTTCTCTGTCTTGGCTCTGAGCTCTTAGATATAAGCCTACTGCTAGCACTTGTTTTCCAGTACCTGATTATTTTTACCGTGAAAAGATGTTGGATTGAACTAATTCTCTGGCTCTTCTAGTTTTTGGTGTGTTGCCCATATTATGGTGCCCTTACTCCTTTAGCATGAATACCTGCCTGAACTCCAAAGGCCAGCTCTTGCATTTTGTGCCTGAGAACTTCTTCTGGCTTCTGGTGCCTGTGAGGAGTTAACACATCCCACCTCCTGAGGCAGCCCTTACCCATACACCAATGGGACTTGGTGCATAAATACCCCAGTTTCCTTGATCCGCAGGTAAGATAACTGTGAGATGTGTGTGTGCTCTACACTAGTTTCCAGAATTTACCCAATGAGATTAAAGTCTAGTTTGTGGCACCCAATGAGCTAGCCTGATAGTGCATAGTAAAAGCCTGCTTTTACTTACCTTTTTTTACATTCTCATTTACCTATAAGGGGTTTCTTCAATTCCTAAATCAACAACTTACATTTGAAACTTTTTCTTAGCCTCTGCTTATAGGGAATTCAAAATAAGACACTCACGTTAAGCATTCATTCTTTCCCCCAAAAAATTAGATACCAAGTCAAGGTGTAGATCACCTTGGTGCTCCTCAAATCTGGCCAGACCAGATGTTTTGCCTATTCTGACTTGTGTGTGTGTGTGCGTATGTGTGTGTGTGTGTGTGTATATATATATTTACATACAGATATTTATATTTATATGTATACAGGCACATATATTTATATTTTTTTAATTTTAATATATTTTTACACTATATATATTGTGTGTAAATATATATATGTATAAATCTGGATTCAGCTCATTCATGAAACTGTAAGTAGTTCAAGGTAGAATCTCATTATTGCTTCTAAGCATCTATCCCTTTGATCTTGTGCAAATTAGGTGAACCTACTTTTCAGTCATCCATGTCTCTAAATCAATTGAACAAAACTATAATCAAACTAGCATGCAACACCAAGAAGATCAGAACTAGCTGTACACATTCAATGAGATTTCTCGCCGCATTGGAGAGAAGTAATTTTTGGATTTCTTCACTTCTTCTTGAAAATTTCTGTAAAAACATTTGCTTCCAGGCCACTGAGTCTTATCAGCATTTTTTCATTAGCAATTCTAGTCTAAGTGAAGTTGTTTTCAGTGTCATTTTGGGGTTTATTAAGTAGAAGGCAGAAAAGCCATGAAGACTGTGTGAATAAAACAAGGTAGTTTAAATGTAAAAAGCTATATAGATGATGAGAGGAAGACCAAAAGAATAACTGAAAATAATGGAAAGCTCAGAAGTTGGTTGCCCTCTGAAATCTATGTCGTGGTTCAAAGTGATTACATTAATTAATTCACACGTACGAATTCCTGCATTTTATTCTTCCTTACCAAACATTAATGTTGTGGAAAGTAAACATACTGAGGACTATCACTGGAGTTTGGTTTCATAGTGAATTGGGGAAAGACTTGTTCCTTGTGAATAGGAGAAGTGGACACTAGAGGTGGTCTCTGCAGAGCAAAGCTCACTCTCTGAGCTATACCATGACGAATGGCAATAACGGCAAGGTGGCAATTTTGCAGTTTCCATTTTACTTCAGTGACTCCAGGAAGGGTGTTCTGTCCAGTGGGAAGAAGGCCATGTGCTAACAAGAGGTAGTTGTTGGGAAACCAATGCTTCTGAGATTAGCGGTCTTGACTTTCAATTTCATCATGATGCCTCCTAACGTGCCCATTCAGTTTTTCTCTTCAAGGCTAGACACCAGCATTTCCTTCATTCATCTGTTTTTTCAGATCAATGTCATTTGGTCACTTCTTTATGTACTCCTGTCTACCACTCAAAAGAGAACACTAATTTCTGGTCATTGTCTGATGGCAGAGTGGCCATCAGAGATGGCAGAGATGACAGAGGAGGACTTGGATTTATATCATCTGCGCTCCCCATCTGGCACTAAGAGAAACTGTAGATTCTGTCAGTGATTTTTGAGGAATCATGGGTTACAGAAGAGGTTCCCCAGCAGAAAGATTTCAAAAGGGAAATATGAATCCTATTCTCATAAAATGATGCATTACCCCATGTAGGTAGAATTTTAAGATGCTCCCCAAGATTCCCAGCCTCTAGTGTACGCACCTTATCTCAGGCATTTAATCAAGCATTAATCTAGATGTTGCTGTGAAGGGATTTTGCAGATGTAATTAAGTTCCCAAATCAGTAGGCTTTAAAATAAGATTATCCTTGGTGGGCCCAACCTAATCAGGTGAGCACTTCAAAGGGACTGGAACCCTCCAGGAAAAAGATATTTAAAAGGTGAGAAGGATATGACAAGAGGAAGATTCTCCACTGCTGCCTTTGAAGATGGAGGGGATCATGTAGTAAAGAATGATAAGTGACTGCTAGGAGCCGATAGTGACCCCCATCCAAGAGCCAGCAAGACTTGGATCTCAGTTTCATATTTTAAGAAACTGGATTCTGCCGTCAACTGAGAAGCATGGAAGCAGATTCTTCCTCTGAGGCTCCAGATAAGAATGCAACCTGGCCAATACCTTCAGTGTGAGACTCTGAGGAGAGAACCCAGTTGAGATCTGCCTCAACTTCTGACCTATGGAGCTGTGAGATAACAAATGGTGTCATTATAAGCTGATAAGTGTGTGACCACTTGTGACAAAGCTATAGAACATGAATATACTCCCACATCCCCTGCCAGGGAGTCACTCTCTCTCCTGGGCCAGCCAAGCATGTGTCACTTAGTGCTTTTGAGGAAGTTTGCCTGTGTGCTGGTTACCCTTGCTAATCTTGAGGGATCCTGCTAGTATGAAATGCACAACAGCATAACTATGAAGAGCCAGGATCTGGCATAAGACACTCTGAGTTTGAATCCTGGCTCTGCCTCCTTCTATCTCTGGAATCTTGGATGAATTGCTTAACTTCTCTGATCCTCAGTTGGCTTATTTTTAACATGGCTAAAATAGCAGCATTCATACCCAAGACATTGTTTTCATTATGCACATACAGTGCTTAACATGCTCCCTTACACATGTTAGGTAACTGTATGAGGCCTAATATACATATAAATTATAAATATAAATTAATGCACAACTCCATAGAGTCTAAATTTCAAACCAGTGCACCTTTGATAAACACTTTCTTTCTGCCAGGCTATAGGAATAAAAATGGTAGGATGAGAAAATGTCTCAGTTTTTACTTTAAAAGCCTTTCCAAATAAGTGGGAGAAACTGACACATAAGCAAAGATATCACTGATCTTTTAATGTGGCCAGTAAAAGAGGAACTATGAGACAGAGGTAGAATTAAGAAAGGAATGATTAACTCTCAGCTTGGATGGAGGGCAGAATGGAGAAGAAAAGGCTTTCTCAGACGTGTTTGCATTTGATTTGGGTTTTGAAGGATGGATAGAAGTTGATAAAATAGTCAAAGATGGAAAAAGCATTCCAAGCAGAGCAAGTAGATTGTACAATTTCTCTGAGATAATAAATGTTATAGAATATGGTAGGCCTCATACATGTTCTAATGGCAGAAAGAAAGCTTATCCAGATGAAGCTCACAAGGTATTTTACTGAATTACATAAAAGGATATCTGAGGGAGACGGCATAATGAAATCTAGGGGGTCATGCCACTTTGTCAGGGATTATCTCTGTCTCTCTCTCTCTCTCTCTCTCTCTCTCTCTCTCTCTCTCTCCCCTCCCTGTTTCTTGGCTCTTCTCTCACTATTTTGGTTTTATTCTCAAGCAAGCCGTATATCACTTCATATGATGAAAAATATAGTTTGTACTTCTAAGTCTAAATTGTAATGGTTGCCAAACTAGGAGAAGAAAGATTCTATGTACTAGTTTTCACTGATGACTCTGGTTCTCATGTGCCCACTGTGAATCAAGCCCTGTGGCCTGCCTAGGCCACATGCTTGTCTTGGTAGTAGGACAGGCAGGACATTGAGATTGACAATCTCCAAGAAACCGTATTAAATGGGTGGTTCCTTTTCCCAAAGGAAACAGTAGATGGTTTTCACCAGAAGAAATGGGAAGGACTACTGTCTAGGTCAAAACAAATAGAAAATGTCAGAGATTTGGTATCATTGGAGTGTGAAAAGAAATGAGTCAAATTCTGATGCCAAGACCATGCTACAGAGTTTCAACTTTATTCTGTAGGTGATGAAGGATCTGTGAAGGACTTTAGTCAGTGGAAAGGACTGGTGAAATTTTGTGCTTTCAAGCTATCACATTGATGTCATGGTGGAGGATGTGTGGCCATGACGGACACAGTGGATGGACTCCAAGGTTTCTAGAAGTCACTCAATGCATATGGCTACCTCTCAATACACTCAAATGTAGCAGCACCCAGCAATGGAAATCCAAAGACAGGTCTAGTAGAAACCGCTTACTGCCTCATCGACCTTTCCACTTAACATTCACAATCTTCAAACGCACAACTGCCAGCAGCCACATCTTCTAATGCAAAGGTCAACAAAAAATCGCATTCTCAAGTAGCAAGTCAAAATGGCCTTTTGTGATTTGGCATAATTGCTTGCTTATGTGCTTGTATATTATATTATCTTGCTTTCATAAACCTAATGTTGCTGCCAATTCTCCCTTTTTTCAATTGCTTTTATAAAATTATGCTACATTCTAATAGCCGAAGATTTCTTATATGTGAGAGAGCCTTCAGACTGTCATTAATTTAGTGTTTTGATTTCAGTGTCTGTGCATAATTTTATACCTCAAAAAAACATTATTCTGGGTAAAAAATGCTTCATGAGTTAGAACTCTATATTCATTTGCCTGTTAGTTTGTTAATACAGTCAGTCACTAATTTACTCAGTGTATACCCACTATGTATAAGGTGTTGAGAAAAGCAGTGTGGTATTGAAGATGGAAAAGCCCATGTCCCTAATTGGAAGAGTGGTAAGGTTTTTCTCCATGAACTTCTATGAGGGGAAAAGGAAGCTGGATCAAACCATACCCAAAAAAAGGGCAATATACCAAAGGTATTTCAAGGAAACATTTTTCCCATGATAAGGCAAGCATTGTAGGTTAAAAAAAAGCTAGTGCTACAAACTTGTTGCTTGAGGGATTGTGTAGACACTCAGACTCTCACTCAAAATGGTTCACTGAGTTTTCTTACAACCTTTTGCAGGTGAGTTTGTTCAGGAAACCGAGATGGAGATTTTAATTCAGGAGGGTTATAGGGGGTTCTCTTGAAGTCAACATCTACGGAAGGCAAAGAAAAGAAAAATTGAGGAGGGAGAGGCTAAGCTGGGATGCAGTCTCCGTGGAAATCTTAGTCATCTCAGCAAGGGGCTCTGCAGCCTGCAAGGAGTTCTGTAGATGGGACTCTTCTGAGCTCTTCTGTGTTGGAGTAGGAGAGCCAGGTCTTTATACACTTGTTTTGGTCAGTCATTGGATTCTGACCATCCCAGAGAGAATGTGACCTTGGACAAGCAGCTCTCTTCAGATGAGACAGTCCTCAGGGAGGGCTGATAGCTTAGAGTTGTCTACTGGAATCTCCCCCAGCAGCTGGGTACTTTTTTTGAGTGTCGCCAATCAGTTTCAACTCCTAGTGACCCTGCATAGCAGAGCAGACCCCTGCCTGGTCTTTTTGCGCCGTCCTCTCATTTTCCAGTACTGTCAATCCTCTCACCTTCTGGTGCTGTGTCAGACAATGCTCCACTGCTATTCATAGAGTTTTCATGGCCACTTTTTTCAGAAGTGGGTGGCTGGGTCCTTCTTCCTAGTCTGTCTTACTTTAGAAGCTCCAGTGAAACCTGTCCACCATGGGTGACCCTGCTGGTATTTGAAATATCGGTGGCGTAGCTTCCAGCATCACAACAACACGCAGCTGCCATAGTATTACAACCAACACACAGGTAGTGTGGTTCCCTAATCAAGAGATGCGCCTGGGGCTGCGGAGGTAAGAGTGCTGAATATTAATCACTAAACCACCCAGGCTGGCTAGCAGCTGGGTATGAAGTTCTTTACTTTTAAATGAGGGTCTGGATACTCTACTATAGCGTCCACTACACCAGCATTGTATGCAAGACTATGTAGATGTTCAATGGAAATATTACCTCTTACAGAGACTGGGATCAGTTTTCACTGAGCATTTATTTGGGCTAGACTCTTGGTTAGATGCACAGAGGAAAGATGCCCTTGATCAGAAACACCTGCACTTTCATATGAGCAGGATTTACTCATTATGCTTAGCTACTAAAATCAAGATTTGGTATGGGCAGCCAGCTTTATCCTGATACATACTCCAATTCTTCCTATATGTCAATTATAATATAATTCAAAATCTAATTCTACTACTACTAAAAATAATACTAATAACTAAATTTATTAAGTAAATCTGTGTAGTGTATAATATTATTATCTCCATTTTATAAATGAGAAAACTAAGGCCCAGAGGGGGTAAGTAACTCATCCAAAGTTGCACAGCTTTTATGTAGAGGATCTGGGATTTGTACCCAGGTGTTTGGCTCTGAAATCTGTGCTTAAATACATTCTCTGCCATTGATGACCTCATCATTAGTGGAGTCTTCCAGTTGACTGATTTTATTAACTATTTGCTCTTCTCTGCATTCATGCCCTTTGCCATGTGACCCTGCAGTCTCCTCCCATTCCCAGGGGTGGCGACTGCTCTACCCTTGACTCTAGATTCAGCCATGTCACTAGCTTTTGCCAAAGAGTTTTTACAAATGTGATGCAAGTAGAGAGTTGAACCGTCCTTGCCTGGTGGGCTTGCCCTTCTCATTCTTCTGCCGTAGACATAAGAACATGCCTGAGATTGCCTGCTCATGTAGGAAGATGAAATACATGGAACAGAGCTGAGTTATCCCAGTTATTCAAGCAAAGGTCAACCTAGATCAGCTGACAAGTGGTCACCTCCCAGCCAGGATCAGTACAGCCTCCTAGCCTATCAGAAGCTGACAACAAAAGTATAAGTGAGCCCAGTGCAGATCAGATAAACCCTGTAGATTGTGAGCTAAATAAATATTTACTGTTGCATGCAAATGAGGGTTTGAGGTTGTTATGCAACAATCGTGTAGCAATGTAAATAACTAATACAAATAGTGTTATGGAATAAAATTTAATTTGACGTGAATGCAATGATAAGGACAAGCAAAGTTTGCAATAGGGAACACAGACAACTGATTCCAGACTTCATACTCAGTGCAGGATTCCTGGAGGAACTAACATAGAATCAGTCCTGGAGAAATAGTTTCAAAAAAAGAAATAAGATATATGGCAGGGAAATATTTCTTACTTATGTCCAGGGACATCTAGTAGGATTGGACCATCCTATTTGCAACAGCCATGTTCTTGAAAAGTTGCATGCAAATCCAGTGTAATGCATCTAATCTCACTGTTTCAGCAGTAAAGAGTTCACTAACCAAACTAAGATGAAGGTTGTTTTTTTAATGGGAAGAAAAAAAAATCTCGAAAGAGAATAATTTCCAAAAATGTCTGTTGCATGTTGACTGGAAGTCGATGCACCTGTATAAAACACAAATCTGTGAATCATTCGAAATTTTAAACAGGAGAAGTTACATCTACTGAATCCTAATTCACACATGTCTATATTTTGAGTGTTAGTTTCACACATTTTTGATAAAAAATATTAAGCATAACTATAGCATTCAAAATATTATTCCACTTCTGCATGATTTTTTACCTTAAAAAAAATCTTTATTTTCTCCAGAAAATATTTCTCTGGGAAAAATGCCCAAATCCTCCCTTCAGGGTTGGAGAGGTCCCAAAAGCCTGAATTCTTCACCAACTGACCTGGGGAGGCAGGCTTTGGAGTTAAAAGTAATCACACATAATCATGAGAATGTGTAATCTTTACTTATTATTATTAAACAAATTCTTTATAGTGCTGGACACTTTTATCTTATCAGCACTGGACATGAGCCCTGCTAAATTCTCTTTTGCCATTAGTCAAGAAAGGCATGCTTCCTAAAAATCCTTGAATAAATAAGAATTAATTGACTCATTATGAATAACCTTACAGTGTGAATTCATTCAATAAGCAAACATGGCCAAAGCACCTACTATCTGCTGTGCACTGTGTTAGGTTCTGCAGATGCAGATATAAAAATGATAGTCTCTGCCACCTAGAAGCTCATGGTCCATTGAGAGGAGACAGACAAATACCATTATAATTAGAATAAAGTGACAAATACTGGTCGTATCTGAAAAGTACTTTGAGAACAGGACGAGGGGAAGGGGGAACAGTTAATTCTGAAGCAGAGACCAGCAAAATAGTTACAAAGGGGTTTTATTTTATCAATGAGTGTTCCTAATTTCTCTTTGTTCATTCCGCATTTACAAGAATGGTCAGCAAATTTTTCTACAAAGAGTCAAATAGTAAATATTTTAGGTTTTGTGGGCTATAGGGTCTCTGTTGTAACTAGTCTATTCTTCTGTTGTAGGGAAAAGCAACCATAGACATTATGTAAACAAGTGAGTGTTGCTCTGTACCAATAAATCTTTATTTACAAAACCAGGCAGCAATCTGGATTTGGCCAGTGGTCTGCAGTGTGCCTACCCCTGTTCTCCATGAGTTTTAAGAGTGTTGATGTTCTCCATCTTGAGATTCGTCTCTTCTCACTCTGTATTTTCACCGTAGTTGTTACCGTCCACTCCCATGGTCTCAAATGTCATCCATTTGCCAAATTTATGTCTCAAGACTTGATTGCTCTTCCAAAGTCCAGACCCACTTACCAGGTGCCTATAGAACATTTTTACTAGGCTATTTCACAGCTGCATCAGAATTAACAGAGTTTAACTCTCGATCTCCCCTAGCCTCTAGGCCAGATCTGGTCATGAGCAGCTGTCTCAGTTTCCACAAGTAGTAATTCCATCCACTTATTTGCTCAAGGCAGAAAAATAGGAGTCAAAAATAGCACCTCCTTCTCCATTAGACCACACATTCAGTCTCTAAATTCAGTTAATTATAGTCTTTAAGTAGCTGTCACTGTGACTGCCTCTCTCTGTCACCACTGCCACACCTTGGTCCTGTCACCATCCCTTCTAGAAGGGACTACTTTAATGCCTTTGTGACAGGTCTCCTGGGATCCCCTCTTGTGCTCTTCTAATCTATATTCCGTCCACCAGCCAGATTGGTCCTTTTAATAAGACCTCCAATCATGTCGTCCCTGCTTTAAGCCTTGTGAAGGATTCCTTGGGCTCTGTAGATAGGGGCAACATGCCTACTACCCTCCCCAAAGTCTTTACTATTATGCTCGTGCTGTAACCTCAGCTCATACCCATGCATATTAGTTTCCTATTGCTGCTGTAACAAATTACAACCAACATAGTGACTCAAAACAACACAAATGTGTTATCTTACATTTCTGGAGGTCAGAAGTTTGAAATGGGTCTCAGGAAGCTTATCAAGCTATTAATAGAGCTGTGTTCTTTCTAGAGGCTCTAGGTGAGAATTCATTTCCATGCCTTTTCCAGTCTTAAGAGGCTGCCCACGTTCCTTGGCTCCTTGCCCTCAGCCAGCAATCACATCATTCTGATCTCTGCTCCAGTGCTATATCTTCTTCTCGGACTCTGGTTCTTCTGCCTCTCTCATAGGACTCTGTGATTCTATTGAGTTCACCTGGATAATCTGGGGAACTCTCCCCATCTCAAGATCCTTAACTTAATCATATCTGAAAAATTCCATTTTCCATGAGGCAACATATCCACAGTTTCTGGGGACTAGAGCATGGGCATCTTTGGGGCAAGAGGGCCTCATTCTACAAACCACATCATGCCTTCTTATTTATCACGGTCTTCACACACTGGTTTGCTTTCTCATCCAAAGCAGCTACCTCTTCCTCCTCTAAATCCTCTAGATATAATATTCCCTTTCCCTAGAATTCTCTTTCTTCAACTCTGTCTCGGGCCAAATCTTGATCTTCCTTAACATATTATCATAAATGCTTCTTCCTCAAAGAGACTTTATTTGACCCCTCCCCCCAATCCTCTTTAAGTTGACCCTGATTGTTCTCTTATACCCTATACTTTTCTATTTTAACACTTTTTACCATTGAACTTAAATAAATCATGATATAATTATTTCTTTGAAATCTGGTTGCTCCACCAGACTGTGAGCTGACTGAGGGTAACAGCAATATTTACATTGTTTGCTATTTACACACTGACTAAACTATTATACATTTTCACTAAATATTTGTTGAAAGAGTTACGGGGTTAGTGAATAAATAAATACATTTATGAAAAATTACCCTTTAATCGTAATTTTAAGAATGAGTGACAGATGATCAGAGGGATCAAGTTATGTGTTAGGAGAGGAAAATATATTTCATCTTTTGCAAAAATCCAGGTGAGTGAACATAGCATATTCAGGGCTTATAAATAATTTTAAAAGACTAGAAGGTACACTCCCACAGTTGGTGTGGGTGAAAGTGGGACTAAGAGATAGAGACTGGATCATAAACTGCCTTCATCATTTAAGATGTCATTAGTGGCAAGTGATAGTCAGCTAACTTAATATGGCCTTAGGTAATACAGGCTTCTAATTAGTGTCTGAAGGTAAGTAGTTCCAGATATGGTTCAATATCTCAAAGACATCAGGGCACTGGGTTCGAATGTCTGACATTCTCTTGGCCTTTCCCTCATTATTGCAAGATGGTTGCCATAGCAACAAGCATCATTAGAGTACCCATGAACAGTGTCCCATATGTGGAGGGCAACAGGGGGAGCAAAAGGGCCCTCTCGCCAAGCTCTCATTTTTCCTGTAAAGGAGATAAAATATTTCCATAAGCCCCCAGTAGATTTCTCCTTCTGTTTACAGTTACTAAATTTAGAAAATAAAAATAAAAGTTGCTATGTTAAATATGAATTTCAGGTAAACAATGAATAATGTTTAGAATAATATTTAGGACATACTTATATGAAAAAATATAGTTTGTCATTTATCTGAAGTTAGGATTTAACTGGGCACTATGCATTTTATCTGACAGCCCTACTCCCATTTCATTAGCAAGAGCTGGGTTTCATGATCACTCCTAGACTAATCACAGGTAACTTCTAATGCAGTTACCATGACTATCATTGACTGATTAAGCTTAGTTCCCTGTGCCTGGGCACATTGCCAAAATAAGGGTGCTGTTTGCAAGGGTAGGAGGGACTGGTTGTTATAGGAGCAATCAGCTGTGTCAGCCATAGGGTCTGAGTAAATTGGTAAGGCAGTTTCACTTTATTCTGATAGATAATGTGGAGGCATTGAAGGATTTAAGCAAAGGAATGATATAATTAATTTGGAAATTTTAATAAAGATCTCTGCTCTGGCTGTATGCAGAATGCCAAATTAGAGGAAGGAATTTCAGATATGAGGCTGTTACATTACCTGTGTCAAAAAACGATGAAGGAGTATGAACTTAAACAATAGCTGAAGAAGTTTAGAAACATGTAAGAGAATTATATATGCACATTTATTTATCACAGCTGTCACAATTTCAGACTTTGGAATTAAAATGTTTGGTGTTATATTTCAGCTTTGTTATAAAATGTCTGTGTCACCTTAAGCAAATTTCTTTATCTTACTTGCTTTAGTTTCCTTTATCTGTAAACACGTAGATAATAAAACTATGTGATTTATTATGGGCATTGAGTGAGGTCATTCAAGTAAAGTGCTTAGCAAAGAAAAGGAACATATATGTTTTTAGTGAATGTTAGATGCTTTTATTATTTTGGTTGTTACTGTTAGTCTTCTTATTATTATGGATTATGACTGATCAGATATGGTATGAAAGGAAAAAGATCAAAGAACCACCCCCTAAATCTGCTCCATCTTCAACTTTCCCATCTCAGATAATGACAATTCCTTACTTCCAGACGTTCAGACCAAAACTCTTAGTATCACCACTGACTCCCACTTCTCATCCAACATTCAATTCTCCAAGAATTCCTTTTAGCACCACATTTTAAACACATCAGAATTCCACCACTGCTCACCTCCTCCGTTGCTGACAGTCTGGGCTGAGCTGCCCTCTTCCCTCAGTGGATTACTGCAAACACTGTTCTAATTGGCCTCCATCCTCTCACTCTTGCCCCCTGCAGCCCAGTCTCAACACAGCAGCCAGACTGATTAACCATTAAATCAGATTGTGCCATTTTTTTCACAAAACCTTACAATGGCTTCCCATTTTACTAAGAATAATAGCCAAAGTGTATTACTTGCTCACTTCACCAGCTGCAACTCTCCTTGGCTCGCTCCACTTCTGACACCTCAGCTTTCTTTTCTTCCAACACCCCCGCTTAAAGCCTTGGTCCTGGTTGTTCTTTCTGCCTGGAACACTCTTCTCACAGGTATCTACATGCCTAATTCTCTTACCTCCATCACGTGTGTGCTCAAATCTCAGTCACTCAATGAGGCTGACCTCAACTACCCTATGGACAATTTCAAACTAACACCCATTCATCCCCACCAACTTGGCATTCAAGATTGCCCTCATCCATTTTCTTCTTTTGTTTTTCCTGTAGTCCTTATTACATCCTAACATACAATAAAACTTATTTATTATAATTATTGTTTACTATATGATCCTTCCTCCCTCACTAGAATGTTAGCCATGCATGGGCAAGCATCTTTAGATGTTTTATCCACTGATATATCAAAGCACCCAAAACAATGCTTGACATATATGAGGTGTTCAATAAATATTCTTTTAAAAATATGCACCAAGATTTTGCTTTATTTGGCTACATAGATGCCATTTATTCCCATTCTTTATGTATTAAAAACTAATAGTTATTAAATGCTTATTCTATACCAGAGTCCTGATTGCTTTACATGTACCGCCTCATTGAATCCTTACAAGAACCACGTGGTCTGCATACTTCTACAGCAGTGTATCACAGTAGCCAAAGGCAATAGTTAGCAGAGAAAATTTCAGAATCTTAAGGCATAAATTATGGCTTTCAGTCTTGACTCTGCCACTTGCTAGGTGTGATGCCTTGGACAAGTGATGTAAACCCCCTTTGCCTCAGCACCAAGGTTTTCTCATTTGTGATGCTGGGCATAATAACAATACTGCCTCATAAGACTGTTGTATTTATAAAAGAGTTAACAAAGGTAAAGTATTAGGATGACATCTGAAACAGAGTATACACTAAACAAATATTAGCTATTATCATTGCAATAAATTATTTGTCAATTTTACACATTGTGAACCTGAGTCTCAGAGAAGTCAATTAACTCGGCCAAGGTCAAATAGATAGTAAGTGACATTCAGGCCTCTGACTCCCTAACTATGTTTTTAATCACCATGCAACAAGGATTACAAAAGGAGGAGACCTTTGGGGGAAAATATAATAAGTTGAAATGTGGATTTCTGTATCTTCACCCCAGGATATTTTCCACCTAAATTTAGACTTCCTAGAGAATATCAAATCTCTGGCTATATATTTAATTTTCTCTCCAAGCTGGCATGAAGCAGACTTGATCTTTGGAAGACAGCAGGGTTCATGTGATTATTTTTCTGGCCTTTGCCAAAAGTAAGTCATTTAAAAGTCTTTGCGGCACACAACCAACTGCTTTATACATCAGCTGCTCCGTGAAAAAGTTGAAAATGTGATAGATTTGCTGACAAGCGTATTTTGTGTTTGATGTGCATAAATTTTTTGCAATGATAAAAATAGAAGCAGTTAAGAGCTACTGAGTGGCTTGTTTTTTCTTCTGTCTCTTGAATATTTTGATCTTGAAATAGAGCAGGTGTCTTGCTCATTTTCACCTGTATTTTCCAGTTTTAACTTCCTCAGCACACATTACTTCATTTATGAGAGTATTTGCACCTATTATGTGACAAGTTGAGTGCTAGTTGCCTTGGGGGCGAATAGAAGAGTAACAAATATTGCATTACAAATCTGGTGGAAGAAATGGAAAACCATGTATTTGTCAAATCTAGTGTTAAAATCCTAGGACAAGCCATAGTCATTCCTCATCTGATGCACTGCAATAGCCTGCTCATGCTTTCCCAAATTCTCTAAACCACTCTGCACCAAGTAGCCAGAGTGACTTTATTACATTATAAATCTAACCATATTTCTCATCCACGTAAGGCCCTTTAATGGTTTCCCACTGAAGCAAAATCCAAAGTCATCATCATAACCAGGAATGCTATGTATGCAATATTTTGTTTTTCCTTATTAAGTTGAGAACTTTCACCTTTTCACTTAAAGGAAAAGCGTTACTGCTTTTCTTTGGCATATCTGAACTACTAACATCACTACTCTTGGTGTTTGGGGCCATTATTACGCAAAATAAGGGTTACTTGAACACAAGCACTGTGATATCATGACAGTTGATCTGATAACCAAGAAGGTTACTAAGTGACTCATGGGTGGGTAGCGTATAGAGCATGGATATGCTGGACAAAGGGATGATTCATGTGCCAGGCGGGATAGAGAGGGTGGGCTCAAGATTTTATCATGCTACTCAGAATGACACATAATTTAAAACCTATGAATTGTTTATTTCTGGAATTTTCCATGTAATATTTTTGGACTGCATATTCATGAAAAAACAGTAAGTAAATACTCTATTTACAAGTGAGGGGGCTTGTCTTAGTCTGTTCAGGCTGCTGTAACAAAATACCAGACACTGAGTAGCTTATAAAGAGCAAACACTTATTTCTCACAGTTCTGGAGGGTGGAAATCTGAGATCAGGGTGACAGCATGGTCGGGTGAGGTCCCTCTTCCATGTTATAGATTACTCCTTGTATCTTCATATGGTGCAAGAGGTAAGTGGGCTCTGTGGGGTTTCTTTCATAAGGGCACTAATCCCATTCATGAGGGTTCCACATCATGATCTAATCATCTCCCAAAGGCCCTACCTCCTAATGCCATCATAAAAGGCATTAGAATTTCAACATATAAATTTTCGAGGGACACAAACATCAGACCATAGCAGGACTGAAGCTCAAAGATGTTAGTCAGGTATATAAGATCACACAGCTAGTGAGCAGAAGAGCAGGAATTTGAAACTAGAAAGATTGTAGAATCTATGCGTTCAATGGCAACACCATATTGGATTTGGACAAGTGAGGCACAAAAGGAAAGCCAATCCAGCGGGAGGAAAAAGTGTGATCGAAGTCAAGGAAGAGGGAACAAGCAAATAAAATATTGGGGGTCACATTAGGCTAGAACACAGCGGATGAGCAAAAGTAATAAATATGAAGTTAAGTAGGTTAAAATCAGGTCACGGAGGGCCTTGAATGGCAGGTGGTGGATGTTGTAGTGATTTTATAAAACATTGAAGGCTAGTGGAGAAGGGGTTGGCATGACACAATCTGGGCCTTATGATGATGGGGAAAACAATTAGGAATTATAAGTTCCAACAAGAAATAATTGATGTTTATTATACTATTAATAAAATATTTTCCCAAAGTATTTTGACTCAAAATTATCTCATTTGATTATCAACAATCTCTGTGTTGTCACAGTCAGTATTATTAACTCTATTTTACAGATAATAATAATTAATTAATTTTAAAATAGTGATGTTCAGAAAGGGCAACTGGTTTAAAATGTCCCAGATCAAATGGCGATCGTGACCTAAAACTAGAGATTTTCAAAAAGTCTTCTGGCAAAGTCTAGGATGGTCACCCTTAGAAAGAAGCATAGTTGTCACAATTGTTACCTCTTGTGAAGTGGCTGTTGTATGATGATGCTTTACATGTGTTGTCTCTATTGACAAGGAGGCAGCATTGCCAAGAAGTGAAGAGCAAGGATATCATAGCCAAAGCCCTGGTTTTGAATATCAGCTCTGGGCTTGCTAGCTATTTGTCTCTAAAGAATTTACTTAACTTTGTTTTTTCTCAGTTGCAAAGGGCTGTTCTGTAAATCAAATGAACCAGAGAGTATAAAGTGCTTACACCAGTGCCTGGTATTAAATAAACTCTCTTAAATATTATTTGTCATGTATGATCCTCATAATAATTCTGCAGGTGCTGCCGTTTCCCTTTAATACATAAGGAGATTGAAGCCTACACTAAGGATGCAATAGCCCAGTAGTATGAAAGCTAGGGAATAGGAAAGCTCTGATAAAGAATAACAAATACATGATCACTCTTTCTGGAGAATTTGTGCATTATCACAGATATGGAAAATTGGCAATAATTATTAAGTCCTCATAGGCGAAAACGTGAGAAAGCCACATTTCCCATCACTGAGAAGAAGGTAGGATGATGGCTGCTGAAGAAGAGGTTGCCAATATCCTAGCAACAATGAGTTCACTGAGAATTCCATGGTCCTGATCTGGTTAAAGCCCTGCTCCTGGAGAAGGACTCCCCAGTGTCTAATCTTACTATCTGCCTCCTCTGATCTCCTGCATCTCCTATTGCCCTTTTGATCTGACTTGGGCAGGCTTCAAAAGTACCTCTGGACACTGGCTCAAAATTCTAGTATTCCTTTACTAGCTGTGTGAGCCTGGAAAAGCTATTTAACCTCTCTGCATCTGCATTTCTTTAAAGGTAAAATGAACACAATGATTCCTAACTTTGAAGAATCTTTGAATTAACAATTCACCATATAAATGTACGGTGTACAGTATTTAATGATGATTACAGGAATACTGGCAGTTACTATGTGTTGGTACATACAGGTGATCCAAATGTTTTGCATGAAAGAGGTATTGTTAACTTTGGGTGAATGAATGGATTATCTTGAAACACTGTTGATATGGTCATGCTATTTTCTTTTTTTCCTTTCCAATTTTTGTTGATTTTCTATGCTTTTGTAAAATTCTGTCTTTAGTATTTCTCCCAGGTTGCTTCATCCTCTGGTCCTAAAAAGTGTTGTCAAAATTCAGTAAGATATGGTAGAGAGCCACGCATAGTGTACAGCATGTAATAATCACTAGCTAGTAGTTCTGAGTTCCGTCAGACAGCGCACGCAAACTTGCTGAACCTCAATATCCTAATCTGAAAATTGTGGTTGGTATATTGCTTGCAGTGATGTAGCGAAGTTTACAAATAGGCGGATAGAAAGCTGCCTGGCACATAGCACAAGTCATTAGTTCCCTCTCCCTTCTCATAGCTCTTCTTCTGCCTCTGGATTATCAGGAGACACTAGTTCTCTTTAGCCTTCTCAGTAGATATTCCTAAATGTTTTGGAGACAGTGCATAACCTGGGGAGGCATCAACAAATCCAAGTGTTAATGAATGAGGTGAGCTGGGCTGGGTCTAGCTTTCCCAAAACTTTCAGGAGTCCTGTAGGGATGGGCACCAACCCAGCATTTGTTTACGTGTTTGCATTATTCGTGCGTTCACTGCCTTCCCTTCTCATTCCAAGTAAAAGTGGTTACAGGGCCCTAAGCAATCTGAATCTACCTCCTCCCCCCAAACCACTTCCCTGAAATCATGAAATGTCTCTCTCATTTATTCTGTTCCAGCCAGCTGGCCTCCTTGCCTTCAGGCATTCTTCCACTTCCACCTAAAATTCCCCGGCATCTAGAGATTCCCACAGCCTGCCTGCACCCAGACTGTCCTTTGCCCTTTTTCTTTCTTATTTTTCTCCATGTTACTTTTTACCATCTGACCTACTATTTATTTCATGTAATTATCTGTTCATTTTCTCCTACTATTTCTAATCTGCAAGGCCCACGAGGCAGGACTTGGTCAGCTTTGTGTGCATGTAGTAGTTGCTCAATACGCAGTCCCTAGTGAATGAATGGACAGACGTGTTCAAAACTGTTCATCCAATAACCACTTTTTGCAGAAGGGAGTGCCATGGTGAGCACAAATAGGCAGAGTCTGTGACGAGCTCCATGAAGTTGAAGAGACTGATGTTAAATAAAGCAACTACTAAAATAAGCATCCATAACAATCTTTGCTGATCCTGAGCCTCTGTCCCCTCAAATCCAGTCCTGTCGCTCTCCTGGTCTGCTGTGTTAGGGGGTGCCTGGTCCAGCAGGCTTCTGCCTGATTTTGGTGGATGGGAGGCAATAACGTGAGTTTAGAGGCCAGGAGGAACAGGGCATAACCTTCCTTCTCTGCCTTGGGCAGTGGCTGCGTCTCCTCTGTGAAGTGAAACCACCTCTTCTTGTCTCTCCCAATCTAAGGTTCCTGGTAGCTCCTTGCTGGCGATCAGACCTAGGTTGCCTCACTTGCTACTGTTTTGTTTCTCAGCTCCTCTATCATCTGTGAAACTAATTGTCTTCATTATATTTTCTCCTTGGAATCCTGAAAGCATTTGGGCTGTTTGTTTGGATATTTCCTTTTTCTTAGACTCTGGTTGGTGTACCATCATCATAACTGCTCCTCTTGGAAGGCACAAGGGCTGTGAAAGCATAAAACAGGGCCCTTTACCACCCAGTGGAACCCTGCTGGGAGAAGCTTTCCTGAAGCAGCGACATGGTATCCTTTGAGGAAGGGAGCATGAAGAGATGAAGAGGGTTAGCAGGGAAAGCAAGGTTGTGTTTTTCAGACAAAAGAAATGGCATATGTGAAGGCCCTGTGCCAGGAGGGAGTTGGGACTTTCAAATAACAACAAATGGCCCCAGATCTGGAGCATATAGAAGGTGCAGACGAGGCGGGAAGCACCGGTCAGCGATTCTGGGTCTTGGTGGCCATGTTTAGGTGTTCATTCTACACCCTACGTGGGGTTCCATGGAAGGGTTTTAAACAGGGAAGGTCAAGGTAGTGGCCTCATCTAATTTGTGTTTTGTAAAGGTGACTAACTGCAACAGCGGCTGCAAGCCTGGCAGCTAGGAGACCAGGTGGGAGGCTGCTATGGGGCAGGCTTGAGGTCATGGTGGTTTGGACGGGATGGTGACTGAGGTACAGACAGGAGGTGAAGAGCCAGAGAACAGCCAAGCCCTGGGCCCCTCTTCTCACTCTCCCTTCCCCTCCCAGACTGCTGACGTGTTTATTTTGTCCCTGTGGTCGGGGAGCAGCCAGCTCCATCGGCCTTGTTATGATGTCAGTGCCCGAAAGACTCACCTCAGAGAGAGGAGGCTCTGAAGACAGTGAGAAAGGCGGCCAGGTGAATAAACACTCGCCTCCATCTTCTCTTCCCCACAGACCAGCTGGAGCAAAAGTTCAAAATAACACAAAGCTGTTAGGGAAAAACTGCCAAAACCACTCATCTTCCTCAAGTAGTGGCAAACTGCTCCAGCACATGCCACACTTGATTGTTCTAATTCTGGGCCTGCTCCACCCTTCTCCGGGGCTAACCTGGTTCCTCAGCTTTGCTCAAGTCTGGGTCTCTTGGGGTATTTCCCGGGGCTCTAAGACTATCCCAGTGCCTTTAGTAAGGACCTTGGGAACTAATTCCATTGCTTCTTGCAATGTTCCTTGTGGCACAAGAGCAGATCTATACCGAGCAGAAAAGTAGGACCAAATAAATGACACCAATTAATAAATAAGGCTATTTCATGATTGCTGAAGGAATGCTGGCCTTGAAGCCAGAAGATGCTTTGTTGAGGTCATGCCCGTACTCCGTGACCCTGGAAAGCTCAATGAAGAAGCAGAAAGACTTTGACTTGTGGTATAATTGTTATTCATGTGTATTGAACATTAATAATGAGACAGGCACTAGGCTGAGAACTTTAAATACATTGTCTCATTTAATCCTCTCAATGACCCTTATAAGGATGATTGTTTATTTTCTCCACTTTTGCAGGTAAGGAAATAAGCTCAGAAAGATTAAGGGACTGGCATGAAATCATATAGCTGACAAGTGATAGGGAAGGATTTGAACTGAGGCCATCCTATTTCAAGTCTTTGCTTTTACTATAACCCACGCAACTTGAGTTAGTATCAAGAACATGGGTTTTTTAGCCCATGTTGGGATCTCAATCTGATGACTACTTCTCTATTTTGCCAGCTCTGTGATGTCAGGCAAACAGCCTGGCCTCTTTGAGCCTTAATCTTCCCTGTCTGTGAAATAATAATACTAGTGGCCTCTGGCTTGTGGTGTAGAATTCTACAAGGCACTGGGGAAAATTTTATGAGACTACATATAGAAAATGCCTGATCTACCAGCACCACATGGCCCTCTCCTCAACATTTCCCACTTTGCTTATAGGCTGACCCCATCCTTATCTTGTAACAAACTGTGCAACTCTAAATAAGTCATTTAAAACCTCTGAGTCTCACAAGCATGGAGTGGGACTAAATCTGACTTACTTAGAAGTGTCATAAGGAAGATTAAATACAGAAAATTTAATACAAAGCAACCCACACATCCAGGTGTTTATTTTCCTCTCCTTAGGTTTGCCTCACATTCTTTCTATTTAAAATATTTAAGTAGTAACTGCTCTGTCTATCTCGCTGTATTAAATGAGATTATCCCCTTTATATAATTAGCATACTGGGAAAAAATACAAAAATACTATGTTAAAGCTAAGGATTACTATCATTACTAAATTATTTTAATTCTATGGATAATAAAGAATGAATAATTAATGCCATGTACTAAATTACCCAGTGCTTTTCAACTTTATTCATTTATTCAGGGCTCTCAGTTTTCTGATCCATTAATTACCTTTACATATAAGAGAACAGAGTGCTGCTTGTCTAGTTTGTTTCTAAGAATTGTTGATCTTGGCAGAGAGAAGACATTTTTAAAAATGAGTTATAACTAGTGGATGTGAACACAGATTCAAAAACTCTAATATTCTTGCAGTATCTTTTCTTTTCACAATCATTTCACAATATTATTCCGTGTGCTGATGATCAATGCCCCTATTTCTGGGTGATTGCCCTATTAATGGCAGAGTGATGAGAATGGAATTAAATATTTGCACTAGGGGCTATGCTTAATTGAGCTCCTTTTCTGCTTATTGCAAGCTTTGAGTTTTGAAATTAAAGCCAACAAAAATGATGCCATTTAGAAATATGGCTAAAATTAGAAGTCTTTTAAATATGATAAAAATTCTACAGACAGATTTTAAATTTCTTGTTCAGACACATGGTACAATTTTAGCAACAAAGAACGATGCATTTATAATTTTTAGAAAATTTATCCAGATTGCATTGAGTACTCACATTGTCCTGGAAACGATGTCAAACATGGAGGAGGGAAATAAAATACAACATAACCCTAAACTAGTTTAATATGTGACATTACTTACTTAACTTACAATCCATCTTGAGGAAGAGACTATCATTAACCTTATTGGCAGGAAAAAAACTGAAACTCACATATTCACGCAAGTACAAATAAATAGTCAGGACCTACTGGGATACTGGGTGTCAGGATCTACTCTTTGGCAGGCACTGTACTTGGGACTTGGGCTATATCTGTGAACAGAACATGCAAGACCTCTATCTCAATCTACTGTTATTCTAGTGGTGCAAACAGATCATAAAAAATTAAACAGGTAAGTAGACAGATAACTGTGAATTGTGTTGAACACTGAAGGCTGAAAATAATCCAGCTGTATGAAGATTCTGTGGAAGAACACTTCAGAGGGAGAATCAGGAGAAAAGACTTAGAAAAGGGAGAGGAGAAACAAATGAGGCAATAATGACTCAAGCAAGTGGACAAGGGAAGTAGGGTGGGTGACAAGTTCAGACAGGTGGTGGGCAGGGGCCAGATCCTGCCAAACTTCATAGATGGTGGCAAAGAACTTAGATTTCATTACAAGAACAAGGGGAGACATTGGAAGGTTTGAAGCAGAGTGGTTATTTAACATTTTTTAAATTTACTTTGGCTATTATTCTTTGGAAAATAAAAACCAGAGAGGGCAAGAGTAGAGGCAGGGAAACCAGTTAAGATGCTATTAGGGGGCCCAGTGGCATAGTGGTTAAGTTTGTGTGCTCCACTTCAGTGGCCCAAGGTTCGTGGGTTTGGATCCTGGGTGTGGACCTACACACCGCTCATCAAGCCATGCTGTGGCAGTGTCCCACATATGAAATAGAGTAAGATTGGCACAGATATTAGCTCAGCGACCAGCTTCATCAAGCAAAAAAAGGAAGATTGAGCAACAGATGTTAGCTCAGAGCCAATCTTCCTCACCAAAAAAAAAAAAAAAGATGCTATTATAGCGGCCCAGATAAGAGATGGCGTTAATTTGTCCTAGTATAATGGAATCAGAGACGGATATGGGACTCGGTATTTTCCAGAAATGGGATTGGTGTTAGACTGGATATGGGTGGATGAGGAAAAGGGAAATATTGTGGATTTTCTGCTTAAACAATTGGATTTATTAGAGTCTCATTTACTAATAATAAATACCATGGACATACAGGGTTTTTTTGTTTGTTTCACTTTTTTTCATGTGTATATGGCACTGGAGATATTAACTCTTCCATTTGGGTATACTGTTGGAAATATAAAACTGAAGGTGTCCAGTAGATAGTTGGGTAAATATATTTAAAACTCAAGATGTTGTTCTTGTAGGTATAAATTTGGGTTTTCAGCTTCTTAAAGCTACTTAAAGCAATGGACCAGGGTGAGATCACCTGAGGGGAGAGTGTAGATAGAGAAAAGAAGGGGATGTGAACTTGAGCCTCGGGCTTAGAGGCTTAGAGAAGATAAATAATTTGCTCCACATTTCATGGCTAGCAAGTGGCAAACTTAAACCTTGTCTGATTCCAAGGTCCATGCTTTTAAGTTTTATTGGCTATTAGATGATATTTTAAGTAAACCTTTAAAAATGAATAGACTTTTGATATCCTGGGATACTGAGAAGGACACTACAGGCTAAGGACACTGTAGTACTTATGGCATAAAAGTTGAAGAGGAGAGAGAGTGCACCGAGATTGGTGATTTTGTTGTTCAGTGTGGTTTCAGTTAAAGGCCTGGGGAGAAACATGTTAAGAAATGAATCCATCTAATATGTAGGGAAAGGGAAAGAAAAAATAAAACAGCTGTTGGTCTTCTTTTCTCCACTGACTGAGAATTCATTAATGTGGCTGATGTTCTATCATACCAATTCTGAAATATAACTGATCATGCATTTGGATGTTTTATTCTCATTACATATGAATGACTGTATGAGAAAGAGATTTAGACATTGTTCGCTGTGACTCTCAAAGACAGAATCAAGAAGAGACATTTTTCAGAGAGTCGGATTTACACTCAGTTAATAAAATAGTTCCAAAGATGTCTGACTTCTCTAAATAGAGTGGTTTCAAGAAGTTCTCAATCACCACAAGTGTTCAAACACACATTAGATTCAGCATTCAGTAAGAATGTTTCTTATTTGCTACATAAGTTTTTTCCATTCAACTTTCCATTAGATTACCAGTCTGTTTGAGCTGCTGTAACAAGAATACTGTAGACTGGGGGCTTACACAACGACTTATTTCCCATAGTTCTGGAGGCTGGAAAGTCCAAGATCAAGGCACCAGCAGATTCAGAGTCTGGTTGAGAGCCCACTTTCTCATTCATAGATGGCAATCTTCTCACTGTGTCCTCACATGGCAGAAGAGGTGAGAGAACTCTCTGGGGTCTAATCCCATTCATGAGAGCTCTACCCTTGTGACCTAATTACCTCCCAAGGTTCTCACCTCCTAATACCATCACCTTGAGAGTTAGGATTTCAACATGTGAATTTGAGGAGGAACACATACATTCAGTCCATAACAACCAGCTTTACTCCAAAATGTTCAAGTTATTTGTTTTTCCGCATTCCTTATCTAGTTCTACATTTATATCAATGTCTGACATATGTGAATTGAATAAAATAAAATATACTTTTATCTTTACCTCGGTGTTGTATGTTCATGACTTTGTAGATAAAGACGTCCTGAAAGAGAAAGAAGTCAGAATAAAACATATAGCTTTACAACAGTCAGGAAAGAAATTGGGCAGAAGGGTAAAGAGAGTGTAGAAACAAGAAAAAGAGAAATGGAGATTTGAGCTTACCACAATTATGATAAATTGGATATGCAATCAGTACATTATTGTTATCTATTCTTGATGAGTTCGGACTGTGGTAGATGTAGATATAATATTAACTACAATCATTGTTATGCATTGTTTAACTCTTATGCCTATTTTTTTATGCAGCTAAACAAAAACAGCTATATTTATAAGCTGTAATAACTTGACTATAAATTTTACTTGGGTGCATGTAGCTGTTAAGAGCTTCTTAAATGTGAGATTAATGTTGGGGAAAGAACGTGAGTTTTGAATAAAAAACTTAATTTGTTGAGTTCCAGTATCCACAAATTCCTAGGTAGGTGACCCTCAACAAGTAGAGTTATCTTCTTGAGCCTCAGTTTGTGATTTGTAAACTCAGGATGATAATGCTGCCTTGTTTGATCATTTAAGGATAAAGTGAGATAATAAATGTAAACAATTATAGTGCCTAGTAATAATTCACTTAAAATCACCTCCTTTTCTTTAGAATGAGCTGGGATGAGAGAAAGCACCATCACTGAGATGTTGGGTATATTTCAGATGAATAGGTTTAGAGAACTCTAAGTTCTGATGTGAGTTTTTGCATATGAGTTTGTGACTTGGAATTAAGGTTAGGCAAACAAAGAATAAAACAGCCAAATTCAGGCTTTATTAAGAAAGCAGTAAATTTCAACCTCATAAGTTAGAGCAAATATTTGACATTGAAGGCAACATAGAGGACTGGAAAAACAGGACGTGAATGGTTGTGAGTGAATGTGTGAGTTTATATGAGTCTGTGTGCATGTGTGTGTGAAGGAGGGAAGGTTATGAGTGGATGTATGTGGAGTGAGGTTGTGAGTGTATGTGGATGTGAGGGTGTGTGTTTGTGGATGTTGACTTATGTGAGTGTTTATACATGTTTATACATGTTTTCCCAGGTATTTGGGGAAAGGAGGAGAGACAATGGCCTCCGAGAGCAGAAACAATGCGATGGGTGAGCACATACAGTGAGTGAGCATATGCAGCAGTTACATGCATAATTAGCACTGTAGGAGGAGAGAGATGAAAGCATAGTTGTTGTAGGACAGGATGACATGAGCTCTCATCCACGTCCACTTTTTTGAATTGAGAGGAAGTTTCTTGAACAAGCTCAGATGAAGCTAGAATGAAATGCCTGCATCCAATGTTGCTGTATAAAATTGGCACAAGTTGTGCCAACTATATGGGTACCTGGAAGGGGATGAATGGCAGATTAGGTCCGGCCTCCAGCTGGCTTGCCGAGCCATGGGCCCACCATGGCGCTGCCTCTTCAGGGGAAAGGAGCGTTTTGTTTTATTTTTTCTCTCATTTGCACAAAGGCACTTGGTGACCCTGCCTACACCAGTAACTCCAGACCACAGTAGGGAATCGGGCAGTAAGGAAATCTGGTCAGAATAGCCAGCATTGCACCTCTTCTTTTGTACACAATGAAGCATGAGTATTGGCTCACAATTCGAAGAAATATAATAGAGAAAGAGAGAACAATGTTCTGCAATGGTGGACTTTTAGAGAGAAGGTAGACTCCCAACAGGTTTGTGCTTTTTCGAGAAGAAATAATTCCCTTATAATCATGAAAAAGTGAGTAATGAAGTGCTATGGACAGAATTGTATTCCCCTCAAATTCATATGAAGGTCTAACCCCTGATGTGATTCTGTGAGGAGATAGGGCTTGTGAGGAAGTGATACAGGTTAAATGAGGTCATAAGGGTGGAGCCCTAATCCCATAGGGCTGGTGCCTTATAAGAAGAGGCAGAGACACCACAGCTCTCTCTCAACCATGAGAGGACACAGAGAGAAGGTGGCTATCTGTAAGCCAGGAATAAAGCTCTCACTAGGAACCAAATTGTCTGGCACCTTGATCTTGGACTTCAGGACTTTCAGAACTGTGAGAAAATAAATATTGGTTGTTTAAACCACCCAGTCTGTGGTATTTTGTTACGGCAGCCCAAGATGATACATGCGGCTTCCCATAAGAGCACATGTCTGATCACCTCCTGATTACTTTTTCATAATATAGTCAAGATTCTGCATACAGCTAAGTCCTGTGTTCTCTGCTGATAGATCCAGGCTTAATGTGTCTGGCAAATTCACCATATACACCTCAGAATGAGTCAGCCTTATTTTCCTTCTCAAAATGCATATGTCTTAGTCAGCTCCAGCTGCTACAACAAAATACCTTCTACTGGGTGCCTTCAGCCACAGACACTAATTTCTCACAGTTTTGAAGGCTAAAAGTCTGAGATCAGGGTGCCAGGATGGTTCAGTGAGGGCCCTCTCCGTGTGGGCTCACACTGCCTTTCTATGGTACTTATTCGTGGAGAGAGAAAGAGATCTCTCTTCCTGTTCTTATAAGGGCACTAATCCCACTATGAGGATCCCACCCCCATGACCTAATCTAAACAAATTACCTCCTGAAGGTCCCGTCTCCAAATACCATCACATTATGGGTTAGGGCTTCAGCATATAAATTTTGTGGGGACACAAACATTCAGCACACATCTGATGTGAGTTAAACAGTTACTGCACACTCTAGGCTGCATGGGACCAGGATTACAGTACCAAACTTCTGGATAGTCCTGAAGAACACCAAGATCCTACTGGAACTAAAATCCTATGACCCTGAGGCCTAATTTTCACAAGCAGCATTTGAATTTTGCCAACTCATATCACCTTCCTGGTCTGCATTTTTTAATTCTTTTTGCAAATAGTCCACTCTTACAGGGATGTGTGAGAATGTAAGGTATATGATCAACCTTCAGCATGTATGTGTACAAATAAAATGGTATTTTGTATTCAAATCATTGAATTTTGAACTAAAAAAGAACTTAGATGGATTCTAATACAGTAATCTTATTTTACAGTTTAAAAAATGTTAAAGGAAATTTTGTTCATTTTTGCTTTTCTGAATACTTAAAGTATGATTGTTGGGACACTGGAATTAGAATCAGATCCCCTATCATGTAGTCCAGGTCACAATCATAAATTCTTTCAACAAGTACCTGTGTAAAAATCCCACCATAGGCAAAAGTATGTGCTCAGTGTTACAAGAGAACTGTGACTAGGAAAATGTGTCATCAGATACTCTAGGACCAAGATTGGAAGAGAGTGATAGTTCCAGAGAAGTGACAGAAGGCAGCTGGAAAGTTGAGCCAGAGGTCCCCGCTGTTTCATGGCCTGAAATTCCTCATATGCCCCTATTAGGCCAGCAAAGACTACAAGTCAGGATTTTAAAAAATGCTATATGTTAAAACTTTATGACTGTGGAGGAGTAGAAAATTTTGTAAACTCATTGGTGATATGAGTGGTATGCAATTTTGACTAGGAGCAAAAAGAGTTTAGACTAAGAAATGAATATGGTTAGAGGAAATATTCTAGAGACGATAGAATATTGGGTTAAATGTTTGGGGTTTTACGTTCCAAAAAAACAAAAGAGATAGAAATATAACATCATCCATTAAGGCATAACAGTTTCTGAGCTTCCTCACAGAGAGCGGGACCCATTGCCTGACTTTTCCACGGATCTGGTCCCACTTGACTATAATCCATCATTTCAGCTTTGTTTCAGACATTGAGACCCAAACCACAGATCAGGAGGTACTCAAGGAGCAGTAGTTTAGTCACTAAGGAGATTTGGTGCCAAAGCTATGCATTTTCCTGTTCTGGCATTTGGCATCAGCTCCAGCTGTTTGATTTAGGACTCATTCCTGTGACCAACACCCTGTTTCATGTATCTAGTAGCTGAGTGTATATCTGGGCTTGTATCACTGCCCAGTATATCAACGAAGTAGTAAAGGAGGCCTTTATAATTCGACTGTGCGTGGGAGAAGTCCGGATCCCCATGACAACATGGATTATGTCTGGATTCCCTAGCCCATAGCAAGTAGCAACTAACACATGCTAAGTGTTGACCAAGTGCTAGACTATGTTCTAAGTTGGGGGCAAGCTACTGCTCTCTGACTAAATCCAGCCAACTGCCTATTTTTGTAAATAAAGTTTTATTGGAACACATCATTACCCATTTATTTACATGTTTCCTGTGGCTGTTTTTGCTCTATAACAACAGAGTTGAGTAGTTGCAACAAAGACCATATTGCCTGCAAAGCCTACAATATTTATTTTCTGGCTTTCTATAGAATATGTATGCTGATTCTTATTCTAAACTCTACCACAAATTGCTACCTATACGAACCCCAACAAGCAGTGTAACATTCTTAATATTCACAACAACTTCATGATATAACATTTTTACACCTGAGATAGATGAGATAGAGCTGAAGATTATCCAGTTAGGAATCAGCAGACCTAGGATGCAAACTCAATATATCTTCTCTGGAGTCTATACACTTAAAAATATAATAATTATTATAAATATATATTTATACTTGTGTATATACATATAAATACACAAATATATACATATACTGGTTTTGGTATCATTTTTAATATGCTGCTAGATTATGTCTGCTAGTATTTTGTTAAAGATCTTTATGTCTATATTCATAAGAGATATTGTTCTGCAGTTTTCTTTTTTGTGATGTCTGCCTGGTTTTGGTATTAAACTAATAGGTAACTCATAGATTGAGTTGGGAAGTGTTCCTTCTAATTTTTGGAAGAGTTTGTAAAGAATTGGTATTAACTCTTTAAATGTTTGGTAAAACTCACTGGCGAATCAATCTGGGCCTGAACTTTTCACTGTGGAAATTTTTTCTAATTACTAATTCAATCTTATTAGTTTACATAGGTGTATTCATATTTCCTATTAGTCATTTATAATATCATTCCATTTTGGTTGTAGATCACACTTGGTATGATTTCAATCCTGTAAGTTCATTGAGGCTTGTTTTATGGCCTAGAATATGGTCTATCCTGGAGAATGCCCCGTGTACACATGAGAAGACTGTATATTCTGCTGTTGTTAGGTAGAGTGTTCTATAGATATCTGTTAGGTTCAGTTGTTTTGTTCAACATTTTGTTCTAATCTTGTTCAAGTCTTCTATTTCCTCACTGATCTTTTGTCTAGTTGTTCTAACTATTATTGACAGTGGGATATTGAAATCTCTGACTAATAGCGTAGAACTGTCTATTTCTCCCCTCAGTTCTTTCAATTTTCTTTATAATCATTATATCGTTGTGATAGATTGTGCATTTTGTAATTATAAACTTCCCTTTTTAACTCTTGTAACTTCTTTTGTGTTGAAGTTTATTAGTATAGCCACTTGGATTTCTTAAGGTTGTTGTTTTCATGATATATTATTTCCATCCTTTACTTTCAAACTATTTGTATCTTTGAATCTAAAGTATGTCTCCTGTAAGCATAAATTGGATATTATTATTTTTTTTATCCCAGTTTGACAATATTCTTCTGGTTATTGGGTTGTTAAATGTATTCACATTTATTGTTATTATAGATATTGTTGGATTTATGTCTTCCACCTCACTTTTTGTGTTCTGCATGTCCCATGCCATTTTCCCCTCCATTACTCCTTTATTGCTTTCTTTGTATTAAGTAAATATTTTCTACTGCAACATTTTAATGCCTTTAATGACTTATTCACTATATTTTTGAGTTATTTCCTTATCAGAGTATACTTCACATTTCATTCCAGTAGGATATAGAAATGTTACTGCTGTAGATCTGTATTCCCGCTTCCTTCATTTGTGCTATTATAGTTATTCGCATTATATCCGTATATTGACAGCATAAATGTGAGACCCATAACAATGTATTGTTATAATTATTAGTTTATATAATTTTATGTTTTTTAAGGAAGCTGAGTGACAAAAGAAGAGCAAGTATTTATTATAGAATTTGTTATATTAAGCTGCTTCTTCACCATTTCTGGTTTTCTTGATTTTGTCCTGTGCATTCAGGTTACTATCTGATGTCATTTCCTTACTTCAGTCTAGCTTTGTTCTCATCTACCTCCTATGTGATGGTAATGCTGTATGTATATATACGTTTATATATGGTGAATGTATGTATGTGCATAGTGTGCATATATACACGTATATGTGTAATATCTATATGTTATAGCTCCAACAGTAAGATGTTTATACACGTTTTATACAGTTACTTTTCAAATCAGTTAATAGAAGACAGGAGAGGAAATATATATTTTTCAATGGTTAATTTTATGTCAAGTTAGCTGGGCCATGAGGTGCCCATATATTTGGTGGAACACCACCGTGGGTTTTTCTGTGAGGGCACGTGGATGAGATTTACGTTTAAGTCAGTAGACTTTGAGTAAAGCAGATGGCCCTCCATAACAAGATGGGCCTCATCCAATCAGTTGAAGGCCTGCATAAAACAAAAATACTGGCCTTTCCTGAGCAAGAGAAAATTGTCCAGCAGACCACCTGAAGACTTCATCTGCAACATTGGCTCTTCTGATTCTACAGCAGACTGACTTCAGGCTTGAACTGGAACATCAGATCTCCTGGCTGTCCAGTCTGCCAGCCCACTCTGCAGATTTTGGACTTGCCATATTCCATAACTGTGTGAGCCAATTCTTTATAATAGATCTCCTTATACACACACACACATCCCATTGGTTCTGTTTCTCTGGAGAAACCTGACTAATATCCATTTAGACTATCTTTTGTAATTACATAATACCTTTACTGGTGGTCTGTGTTTCTTTGTATGGATCCAAATTACTGTCTGGTGTCACTTTCAGTCGGAAGCTTTTTTTTTAGTATTTTCTCTAGGATAGGTCTGCTAGCTAAAAATTCTGTTTTGTTAATCTTAGAATGTCTTTATTTTGCCTTTGTTCTGGAATAGTAATTTTGCCAGTCTTCCTCTATTTTGCATGTAGGTCGTCACCACAGCATGGCTGATGAGTTGTGTAGGTCTGTGCCTGGGATCCGAACCGACGAACCCAGGCCACTGAAGTGGAGTAAGTCGAACTTAACCACTATGCCATGGGGCAGGCCCCAAGTCATTTCTTTCTTGATGATTTCAAGATTTTCTCTTTGTTTTTGGCTTTCAACATTTTGGCTAGGCTGTACCTGCTTGTGAATCTCTTTGTTTTTATCCATCTTGGAGTCCACTGAGATTTTTGGATTGTATACATTAAAATTTTCAGTAAACTTTGGAAGTTTTCAGCCATTATTTCTTTGAATATTTTTATATTCCTTTTGTCCTTTCTTCTCCTTCTGTTACCCCACTACATATATGTTAGGGCACTTAATGGTGTCCCACATTTATCAGAAGCTCTATTCCTTTTTCTACATTCTCTTTTTTCCTTTGCCAGTCAAATTTCATAATCTCTGTCAATATCGATACCTTCAAGTGTTCTGGTGCTTTATTCTTGCAGTTCAAGGCTACTTCTGGACACTTCTTGTGAATTTTTCATTTCAGTTATTGTACTTTTCAATTCCAGAATTTTCAATTGGCTCTTCTTTATAATTTCTTTATCTTTACTGATATTATTCCTCTAATATGATGTTTCCTTCATACCTACCTCACTTCTTTAATCATGGTTTCATTTAGTTCTTTGAATATATTTATAATAACTCCTTTGAAGTCTTTGTTAAGTCTGCCTCTGCACCGCCTCACAGACGATTTCTATCTCCTGCTTTGTTTCCTGTGTATCATCATAATCTCCTGGGTTTTGTTTTGCATGCCTCATGCTTTTTTGTTGAAAATTAGACATTTTAAGTAACATACTGTTGCAACTATAGATACCTGCCTCCCTTTGGGTGTGTTTTTATTTTTGTTTGTTCACTTGTTTAGTGACTTGGATGAACTGTTTTTGTGAAGTAGCTTTCCTTTGCAGTATGAAAACTCTGCTGTTGCTCTTAAGAGGGTGCAGCCTTGGGCACGCACAGTGGCCCTGAAATGATAGTGATGCTAGCAGAGCTTTTTTTGACTCTCTTCCCCTAATCTCTCTGTTAAGCTGTCTGCCTCCGTTGATATCACCCCCAGCTGTTAGGCTCCACTAATTTTCATCTTAGCTCTATTCTTTTTGACAACCTCCTAAGGCGTAAATTGCTCCACAGTCTTATCCAATTAATTTCAGGCCATTTTCAGGGGTAATTTTGAGGCTTGTCTTTGAGGGTTGTTCTGACCCCAGGAGGACTCTTTGCTGTCTTTTGCCCTGGTTCTCTCTGGTAAAGTAGCTGGCCTACAGTTCAGCTTTTTATTCTCATGAATCTGCCAGTTTCCTCTTAATTGCTTACCACCCAAATCTTCATTACTTTTGACAATACATTTAGGTTAGAAATTGCCCCCCACTTTTTTCCAAATAAAGGCATTTTCTTTAGGTGAAAGCTTTGGAAATCTCTGTTTTTATGGCCTGCCTCCTCCACCAGGCAAAATCTCTGAGTCACTACTTCAATGCTGGTGGTGGGTAAAGTGGCCTGTTTCTTTCAGAATGACATCCTATTTTATGACTAAGATGCTGGCTGGTGACAGTAGCACCTGGTCTTCCTGACTTTCCTCTTCTAGTGTGGAACCTCCACCATATAAACAAGCTGTGATGAGAGTGATTTGGATACGTGTATTCTTAAACTAGCTGCATAACGGATGGTGTCTCCATCCTATGGGTGGGGGCTCTGGTAGAAGGGAGTACCCAGCCTCCCACGTGTATGCACTTGGAATTTAGCCTTTGCAACATGGAGCAGGGAGAAATGAGAATTTCTTGGAACCTGCCCCTCCCGGGGAGGTACCATAGCCTTTAACTGGAGCTATGGGGAGAGGGAGCCCCATCTTTTTGGCCACGTCTGTCTAGAGAAAAGCTTTCATCACACTAAGCTGAGGCAATTGGAGAGGGAGAGAGCAGGTTACGGCTCAAGGGCCACAGATTCTTGCTGTTCTTACTGAGATTTAGTAGATAATCTTGAGTAATTGTTTCTTCATTTTCTGTATAACCTTAGGATAATTTTCAGACACTTTAAATTATTGTTTTTATTTTTTTTCCATAATTTTCATTAATTATATTTATTTCATCGGTGAGCTCTTTATGCCAGCATTCCATGGCAATAAGGTCCTGGAGTCTATAATCTTAAACCAATATGCTATATAGTCCAAATTTTTCTGGATGCGTGGTTTCTGACTTAAGACATGAATACATAAATGTTGTTAGGGGCCCAAGACCTGTCATGCACAGTGAAGGAATTTTCAGCCATGATGGAAATGGGGACTTGGAACATCTTTTAATATAGAACTCATAGATCTCAGCTCTTTTCGAGGTGCTATGGGGCACAGATGACAATCAGCTGAATGTCTGTTGCAACTGCAGACACATCCAAGCATGTCTATAGTAGAACCATTTTACAAGAAGGAACAAAGAGGCTTAGGTGAACAAATTATCACTAAAGTAAAAGAGGGTCATTCAACAAATATTACCTGCATCCCTTCATTGGCCATGACTTTATGATGCATTGTCCACACCAAGACAATTTTAAGAATGAGAGAGAGCACTATTGGAAATTATGCCAGATAATATGCACAAACCATGACCTTTCTCGGCAAACCAGAATGTGTATTCATTCCACCTATGTGGCAGATCTCGTAGTAAGCATTGCTTATAGAATAGTGAGCTGTCATCAGGCAAGTTCATGTAGATTTTACAGCAGAGTGGAGGATAATATGTTAATCAAGTAATTATATGAAAATATAATTACTAACTCTGATGAGGACTATGAAGGAAATGGGCCGTGAGTTATGAGAATGTTTACCAGTAAAATCCAATGTAGGCTGGGGCTTCAGGGAAATTTTTTCTTAGGAGGTTTGAACTAATAGTAAAAATATGAATAGGCATTAATTCGATCAACAGGGAGGATGGAGAAAGCTCCAAGCAACAGGAGGAGCAGATGCAAAGGCCCAGGCGGAAGGGAACAGAGGCAAGAAGAGGAGTAAAGTGGTATCAGACGAGGACAAATAAAAAGGCAAAGATCAGATTACAAAAGCTCTTTTATGTCATGTTAGAGCTTTGGGAAACTACTGAGGTTTTGGTTTTTTGTTTATAACTGTGTTTGTTTGTGTGTATGAGTGTGTGTGTGTGTGTCTGTGTTTAGTAAAATCAAGATCTTGAAATAGAGCTCTGATGCTTGGAACTTGTAACAGAATCAAGTGAAGTGTTTAAAATATCATTTACCATTACCTTTTATATACCCAATTGCATAGACCATAAAGCATTGCTTCCAAGAACTCAAAATGTCTTCCAGAATTCTAATAGTAGGGTTTCTTGTGCTTTTGTTACAGTCTCCACTCAACTGGAAGGAGAAGCGGCCAGGGAATAGTTAATCCTTTTTTGCTCTTCGTCTGACCGTTGTCATTGAGCAAGCATGTGTTCTTGCTCATGACATTGTCATTAATATTAATTATTTTCTAGGAGGCTACTTTGCCCCTGCTGCCCCACCACAGAGGTCCTGTGGATATATCTGGACATGTGGAAAACTGCAAAGAATTAACTTTAGAGTTCTTTCTTAGGTACTGTCATTTCACTGAGTTTTACATAACTATATCTGGTTTTAGTTAAAAATACCTTGGTTTTTGCAGATTGTAAAGAAAGGAAAGACGACTGGGACAAGGAGTAGGGGGAGAAGTACAGTAGATATCCTAATTAATCTTAGAAAAGACTCTATTAGTTAGCTATTGCCACAATAATGCTGGATAACAAACCATCCCCAAATTCAGCAGCTTTCAATAACAAGCTTTTGTTCTCATGTCCATAGATATTTATGTCAACCATTGGCTGATCTAGGCAGAGTGCTTCCTCTTTAGACTGTTGGTCACCTAGGCTTGATTCCAGGCTATGGATTGTGTTCAGATCCACTCCACATTTTCCTTATTTTCTTTGAATTGGCAGGAAGAACAAGGAACATTCTTCTTATGGACAATTACCTGAGCCCAAGATTCCGACATCAATGAGTAGAAAAGATTACTCTGCCCACAGTGGGAGAGGAATGGAAGTGCATATTTGCTGAACAATAACCCAAATTCTCATCCAGGCTAAATCAGATAATTCCTTATGAGGTCCTGTCAACTGCAAGACAAACACGGATGTCAATCGTATCAGGAACATTTCCTCTTGCAGGTAGTGTGCCCTAGTCCCCACTCTAACCTGGAACCAAATTCCCTAGATTTTAATTTGAGAGGCATCTTGCAAACTTCATCTTTGGAATCCAAAATGCAAGACCATAAAGGATTGGCATTGCATCTAAGATCCATTAATCTCATCCTTGACTTCCTCACTTCCTGAATTTCTTTCAGGTACTCAAAACTGCCAGGTTGTTTCACAATCCATGCCTACGCTTATAATATGCCTTTTGCCTGGAACACAATCCCTGCCCCCACCTTTGTCATTTTGACAAATACATTCTCATCTTTCAAGACTCAGATCAAGGAATTCTTTTATTGGCATGTTTCTAGCATTTGGCAGTTGGTAAGTGGCTAATACTTTTTTTGTTGAATAAATCATCACATCTAAATCCATCCTCTACATTGAATTAAACTAAAGCCCAGAAAGTAAAAGTGACTTATTCCAAGTCACACAGTGTACAGTCTCCTTAAAAAAACTATCAGAAGCAGCGACAGATGCAAACTGCATGTCGCCAGTCCTTAGCAATATGAATCTTCTTGAGTCATTTTAACGGTCAGCTCACAAAGACTTTCAGAGTAGCTCTTAGAAAATCAATTGACTTGCAAGGTTTTGATTTTAATACAATTTCTTTAATAATTTGACCATGATACTTTTAGAGTCACCTCTCTTCTCTTGAAGTCATTAACTTAGAGTGGGTTTTTTCCCCCTTGATTTTTAGTTCTATCAAAAAGCATTCTGCCGAAGCATACATCTGGAATAAGCTCAAGAGGAGTAGGGCAGAACCTGCTGTCAGGTAAGGTTTATGACACAGCATGGGATATTCTGGTATATTCGAGTGGAATTGTCATAAGTAGGAAATGACTTAGAGCAGGGCAAAGCAATACCTGTTGTTTTTGCCTCCCTGGGACATATGCATCCTAGTCTGCCTTTATCACTCTGTCTTTCCTTATGTAGACTTCTCCCGCTTTCTTAAAGTAGTTCAAATGGGCTTGTTTTCCATGTAACTAAGCTCCAGGAGGAGCATGGGCCTCCATTCTCATCAATAAGTGTGTCTATGCCCTGGCCAAGAAGGAAAGCATGCTTGACACAAACCATTCCAAAAAGATTCAGTTCTATAGCTTTTCCTGGATCTCTTGGGATCGAGAATCATCCTTTCTATTGATCTTGAATATAGAAGGATACGCTCTTAACAGTTCAAGGGGCTTCTCTTCTGCCACCATATTAGTCATCAGGACGGAGAGTTGGAGAAAAACTAAATCTTTTAAAGCCATTGGGTATAATGATGTCTGAAGTCAGATCACTAACAGGAATTCTCATGTATGTAAGCTAAAATTTCCCATTTTTTTCTTACACAAGTTTGAATTGGCTTTCTGACACTTACAAATGTGAATGAGGTCTCTCCCTGTGTAGGGGGGCTCTCCACGGAGGTCTCAGAAGCTGATAATCAGAGAATCAGGGCAGGCAGTAGATTATGTGCTGTGACTGGAAGCAGACATACGGTGAAGGACCAGCAGGCATGTGATAGAGGTTCAAGTGGTCTGACGGATGAGAGTGAGCTTTAGCAGGGAGCCAGCAGGGAAATATAACGTTGATTCTCCTCATCCTTTTGCACAGCACTTTAATGTTTATAATGCACTCTTACATACATTGCATAGAAGATCATATCTACCACTGAGGTAGATATCAACAGCCAGTCTCTACAGTCAATACTCGGAGAGGCTATGATTTTCCTTAGATCATGTGACTAGGAAATGATAAATCCAGAAATCTAGCCCACATCTGTTTGCTACTAATTGATATCATTTTCTTTACGATATGACAGATAGGAGATGAAAAGGAGCAGAGAGTAGTGAGCCTGAAGGCAGATAGTGACGCTCAACTCTGGGTGTGAACCTATAGAAAATATGAGAGGCCCCGTGGTGAACTCAAATTGAGGGACTAAGGCTGAAACATAGTTATCAAAACTGGGAAACAAAGCGAGAAATTGGGTACATAAATACAGTAGGAAATTACATTTTTAAAAAATTGTTGGATTACTAGGGACTCTGAGCCAATATTTTTCAGCACAAAAATGTTCCAAATAAAGTAAAGTTACCTGTAGAAAATGGGCACTCAATAAACGGTAAGGATTTTTCTTGTAGAGAGAAACAAAGGAGAAATTAAAGGATTACCACAAGTAAAGTTTCAAAAGTAGAAAGGCATATGGCATGTTTAGGGAAAAGACAAGGAGTTTGGGTGCAACTAAGATAAAGCACATGAGAAAGAATGTGAAAAATGATGAAGAAATGCCAATTGAGGCCAGGTTGTGAGGGTACATGGAAGACTTGTCAAGAGGGATGTACTATGTTCTTGAGGAAAATGAAAGATAGTAGAGTTAATTCTGTTGGTTTTCTTTCTTTCTCATCCTTTTCCAAGTTTAAATCAGGACTTCTCCACATCAAATATAAATCGTGCTGCGCCCTAGGTCAAAACTCTCACTTTTTACCTGACGCGAAATAGAAAGTTGGGTCATTAAATCTACTTGGGAAGCTTTTCTTTTAATCATTTGCTGAATATAATGTCTTTCAGTCATTCATCAGAGGGAACCGTAGAAGTCATTTTCTAACTCGGAGTCTATTTGAGACCTGCTAGGGAAAATCTAATAGTCATTCTTTATGGGAGAATTTTGAAGCTAATTTTGCTACACAGCATAGTTCAGATCTGCCACTAAGAGGCTGTGTGATCTTGGGAAACTCATTGTCCCCTTTAGGACCTGAGTCTTGTTACACCTAAAATAAAGAGCTTGGATTCAAACCCAACTGCAATAAACGGTCCATTTCATGCCCAATATTCTGAGTGTCATTGTAATTGGGAGTAAACAGAACTTTTGTTCTTAATGTGCAAGCATTTTAAGGGTGAGGATGCAGACAAATATTGCTCAAGTCCCCTGGATTTATACATTAGAACCATACAAACTCCTCACTGTGAGCAGGTGACACCACGATTGTGTGCACTACAACAACTGTGTCTTGATGACCCTAGGCCACTGACTATACTATAGTTGATTCTTAGTGAAGATGTGCCTTTGTCTAATTTTTTGTTTGGTTGGTTGCTTTGTTGACTGATTAGTTATATTGTTCATGTGAACGAACATGGATTTGCTAGAACCAGGCCATCTAACCGAGATCTCATGCTCTTTTGATTTACCTGTGCTGCTTTCCTAATTCAAAGGAGAAAACCTCACAACTGAAGTAATATATATAGTGACTTACTTACAAATAAATTGGCTTATTAATAGGATGTATATTTAAAGGTGTAATATTTCAAGGTCTTCAAGCCCAGTATTAGAAACTAATTGCTGATGCATATTACTGCCTACCCTCTTCAGGGGGTAAAGCCACTTCACAGAATCATTTGCTTTGGTGCAAAAACGGATGTATGAGCTGCTCAACTGAAAAGGAATTTGGAGTACTTGAGGCATGAAACAAGAATGACTAATCTAGCCTCTGCAGATGACTTGAAACTTTCTTTTACTTAGCATTTATCCCTACTATTTAGTTTATCTGGTTGATTTTGAATACTTTCTTTGAGTATTTTATACAAGCTGAGCTTTGGCATGCCCAGATATAGCTTTTGGCACAGAACACATATGTAAAAGCATTTGTTTACAAGTTTTGCTATTTACTTAAAGATAGCACAGGGTATTTACAGATCTACTTAGGAATTTCTTTTCACAACAATTTTCCTTTCAGTCCATTGTCAATCCTTTTCTCTGCTTTTATGAGCCAAATTGTGTTCTCTCAAAATTCATATGTTGAAGTTCTAACCCCCTCAGAATGTGACTGTGTTTGTATATAGGACCTTTAAAAAGATAATTAAAGTGAAATTAAGCCGTATGAGTGGACCCTAATCCAATATGACTGGTGTCCTTATAAGGAAAAGAGATTAGGACACAGACGTGGAAGATCATATGAAGACACAGGGAGAACGTGGTCATCTACAAGCTAAGGAGAGCGACCTCAGAAGAAATTTAACGTGCCAACACCTCAATCTTGGACTTCCATCTTCCAGAACTGTGAGAAAATACATTTCTATTGTTTACACCCCCATTCTGTGATACTTTGTTATGGCAGCCCTAGCAAACAAATATACCTGCCCAAATAGATTGCATTGCACAGGAACCATTCTTATAGGAATACACTAGTGTTCAGTAACCCGGGTGCAACCAAGGTCACGTGAAGCCCTGTTTCTGCAGAGTACAAATGCAGAGAAACATTTGTCAAAAAATGATAAGAAAGAGAGAGAGAGGAGGAAGAGGAAAGAGAAGAAGGAGAGCAGGAGAAGTAGGGAGAGAAAAAGAAGTCATTCAGATATACTCAATGGTCAGGATGTTATAAGTGGGAGCAGAAAGTAGTCTGTTATGGGTTGAATTGTATGCCCTAAAAAGATATGTTGAAGTTCTAACCTCCAGGACTTCAAAATGTACCTTATTTGGAAATAGGGTCATTATAGAAGTAATTAGTTTAAGATGAGCTCATACTGAAATGGAGTGGGCCCTTAATCCAATATGACTGTTGTTCTAATAAGAGGAGAAGAGACACAGGCAGACACACAAGGACAACACCATGTGAAGATAGAGGCAGAGACTGGAGTGATGAGTCTACAAGTCAAGGAATGCTAAGGATTGCCAGCAACCACCAGAAGCTAGGAGAGAGGCGTGGAACTGATTCTTCCTGAGACTTTAGAAGGAAACAACCTTCCCAATACCTTAATTTCAGACTTGTAGCCTCCATACTGTGAAAGAATACATTTCTGTTTTAAGCCACCAACTTTATGGTAGTTTCTTACAGTAGCCCTGGAAACTAATACACAGCCTGTTGAGAAAGTATCATATAATGCACCCCAAAAACCTTAAAAACTTGATCCCTGGTACTTAACTGTATCTTACATAGATGGTAGTGCTATGGACTGAATGTTTGTGTCCACCCAAATTCATATATTAAAAGCCTAATTCCTAAGATGATGTTAGTAGGTGGGGCCCCTGGGAGGTGATTAGGTCATAAGGATGGCACCTTCATGAATGGAATTAGTGTCCTGATAAAAGAGGCCCCAGAAAGATCACTTGTCCCTTCAGCCACGTGAAGATACAGTGAAAAGACGGCAGTCTATGAACCAGGAAGTTCTTACCAGACACCAAATTTGCTGGCCCATTCATCATGAACTTCCCAGCCTCCAGAACCATGAGAAATAAGCTTCAGTTGTTTCTAAGACACCCAGTTTATAGTATTTTGTTATAGCAGCCTAAACGGACTAAGACAGGTAGCTAATCTACCAAATCATTTCTCTCTCTCTCAGCTCCCTTCTCAAAACCTGGGCTATGTATCCATGTACTCCTCTTCTTGCCTTGCAATTTTTTGTTTCTTTTCATGGGTTCTATGTCTTTCCGATGTAAAAAATCTTTTATAAGTTTTCTTCCTTTCTCCAGATTTCAGGTAGCTGTTAGTAGTGCTGCAGTTAACAACATTTTACATGTTTCCCTCTGTACAGAGCTCTGTTTCATGGAACGGAATCACCAGGTCTGAAGGTATGAGAATGCTCAATGTTACAAGAAAATGCAAACTCCTTTCCAAAATAGCTTAACAGCCTACATTCCCACCAGCAATGAACTGTGTGTTTGAATAATGTTGCAAAGTTTTACATGACATTTATATTTCTCCTCTGTGAATTTTCTGTGCATGACTCTTGTTCATTTTTCTATTGGTTCTTAGATTTTTCTTACCATTTTGATACAATCTGCATGTTCGGATATTATCATTTTACATAGTTTATTTGCTTTAAGTATGTCTTTGCTTTTCTAAATTACTCTTCATTTTGATGTTGAGTTTTTATTTTCATTTTAAGTAGACAGATGTATTGATATTTTCTATGTGATTAATTCAATTAATGTTCACTTAGAAAATTTGTCTTCATCACAAATTTAATACTTATTTGCTTATATTTTTCTTCTAGAATTTTCAGAATTTATCATTTTTCCCTTTTTGCCCTCTGGGATGTAGTTTGGTTTGTGGTGTGGGGGAAAGATCTAAATTTAATTTTTCCTCAAGTAGCTCTATCATTAAGATTTATTTAGGAATAGTTCTCTTTATTTTTATATGTTGCATTGTTTTTTAAAGCCAGGTTGTATTTTGTTAACCCATTCTGCTATATTGATTGCATATCTGTTCCTCTATCAGAATCAAATTTATTTAGATAATCATTGCTTTGTAATATGATTTAATAGCTAGCACTCCTACCATTCTCTTCTTGGTCTTTTTTCCTTACTGTCCCATGTCGATTCAGGTCAAGTTTAGCATCATTATGTTAAGATTTAAAATAGATCATGTAAGTGATTATTTATAATTATAAGTAAACTTATAAAGTAGGAAATTTATGTTGCCAAGAACTTCCCCTAGAATATGGGGAGCCAGTGTGTTGTGTAACCACACGTTATTTTCTCTTCTGGAAAATAGAGTGTCTTCTCCTACAAGGTGGATTATTGCTTGTATTCTTGCTGTATCACCTCCTTTTTTGAAATAACTACCATAGGTAGTTTGGACTTCTATTCTCTGTCCTCCTTATCTGTGAGTTTTCTCAATACCATCTTTATCTCGTTTTTTGGATACTGCGGAAAAATCTCTCCATGTTTCATTAGCATTACTGAGTCTATATTGCTCAGTGTTGGTTTGGCTTCAGTATACATTTTACATTTGCTGTAGCTACAGCATGTTGGGTTTCCTGGCAATTTTTACTTTATTTATGACTACGTCATTTTTCCTCTGAGCCTTTATCTCAGCTGTTATTTTATTCTTGCATCTGCTTATTGTCTGACCCACTGATTTTTTTTTGAGGATCAAATGTAGGTTTGCTTATTTGTTTGTATTAGGCAACTTGCCTTGACGTATTTCATTAATGACCACAGACACACAGTTTTGCTTTTTTTTAACTTTTATCAGCTTCCTGTAATAAACCCTTTCCATTTATTGCTTTAAGTCTTATTTTGATTTGTCTGTTTCTGTTTCATAGAGCTTGTTCTATTTTTGTTTTTGTTTGATTTTCTTTTACTCCCCTGTGGATCTTGGACCTATTTTTGCAAACACATCCAGGCCAACAGTTTGATTGTTTGTAACCTCAGTGATGGTCACCACAAATCCTGGTCAGCCTACTCCAACTAATTTATTCCGGTTTCACAGTGTCCTGTCCAGTGTAGAATTTGTCTTAGCTTTCTAATTTTAAATGATATATTAGTATCAATATTTGCATGAAAATAAACTCATGTCGGTTTCATAAATGTCTACTTTGTATTTTTAGCCTTCGGCATGGTCTCCTCCAGATGTACGTGAGATGTATGTAGAATGAAGACAGTGCTCACTCAGTTAAACTAATGATAACTCATCCCCCTTTTCTTAACCTTTCCAGATGAAGCAAAATTAACACCACCCTTTCAAGGACAATTTGTAAGGCATTTGGTGACCTGGCTAGGAGCAGTTCTGACTTCTTGCTTAAGGCGGGGTGGGAGAAGTATTTAAGGCATGTGCTTCTGAAGCCACTTGCAGATATTGATTGCCTTAACCTTCCTGTGATTGGTGAGCAGCATAAAGTTGTCAGGCCACAATCCCATGGATCCTATAGCAAATGGGTAAAGTTATAGGTTACCTGGATGTGAAATACGTAAAAAAATAAAGGCTGAGAATTCCTGCCATAGACTATATAAAGCATGGTCTGAATGTTCTTGCAACAGTGGTTCTGCTCCTTTATTATATGATGTAAATCTAAAAATATTAATCAATGAATTAATTAGTAATGCTCTTTATATTTCAATAAGCTGCATTGGCAGCACTGAATGGAAAAATGAAAGTCCATTTTAAATGAAAAATTAATTTCTTAATTTCCATTTATCAAAAAAGTTGACAATGAGCCAATAATTTGCATAAAATGCTTACCAAAAATGACCATCACGGGGCCATGGTACATCTCTGCTCATGGTACATGAAGGCCGGAAGATGTGTCAGCATCTACTTCAAAGACCAGTTTTTCTTTTATGAAAACCGCATCCAGAGACTTCAAATAGAAATTCAGTTAACTCCAGTTCAATGGGTTTTGTCTGGATCACAGAATCAAGTAAAGCTTTTGAAATAATTTTTTGTTTAAGAACAAGCATGTGACAATTTTGTGAATACCATTGTAAATTCAGTTAAAAATTCAATGTTAAAAATGACATTATGTGCTGATGGTGATAATACTAATATAAATTTTGGTAGGACACCACATGATGGTAGAACAATGCTGCTACTTGATTCAGACACGACAAAGCAGAAATGTAGCTGGAATTGTGTTTGGCGCACCTATAAATTATAATTGCACTCAAATACAAAGCAACACTCTACCAATGGAAATAAAAGCTGTAGTTGTAAAAAGTACAAACAGTTTTATATATACACTTTTAGAATAGCTGTACCACAAAATTTTGTTTTGAAACTGGTGTGGAATAAAACAAACATATGCTTCAGTATAGTATATGTGATTTCTCTCTGCTGCTCATCTTCAATCTGATTTTAGAAACATTTAAATCCACTTTATAAATCACTCTAAGTAACCTAAGGTGAAAGTAAAGATGTTTAAAATAAATTCTTTAAACTTTGAATGTTTTTCAAAATCAATTAATTTGATAATTGGAACTTAAAAATAAAAACTTCAGCTTTTGAGGTTTTTAGCTAATTGTTACCTTGCAAACAAGGAAATCTTGAATTTATTTTTACAAAGGATTGAACAAAATAAACGATGCATCCAACATTTAATTTTGATATTAAATAATTGTAACCTGGATATTTCAACTCAGGAGAAGAATGTTTAGGTGGAGATCCTACATATTATTGTATGAATTTATTTTCTCTGTTGAATGGAGTGAAATTGAGAAGGCCTAAGACTTTGCGGCAGCTAAATTTGGTGAAACAAAAGGATATAGAGACAACTTAGTTGACTAGTTTCTTACACAAATATCTGTCAAATAAATGAATTCTGACTGAGGAGAAAAAAGACAGTACCTTTGAACATGAACATATTTAGGCTAAAATATTTAAATGTAAAAATTTAGCAATGAGAATTTATTCAATTTAATAAAGTTAGTCTCAATTTAATAGGTGTCTTAGCAGTTTACTTAACTAAAAATAATCTGTCCTACAGAAAAGAATTTATTGGAAGTGTCAACAATTTCAAGTTTATTAATCATAAAATACAACTTTGAACATAATTACATTTTATGGAAAATGTTCAAGTAAGATTGTATTAAAAAAATACATTTTTTTCAGGAAAAAAATACCAATAACCTGGTGTTAGAGACAGTTATGGACAAGAAACTGATTCAAGTAACAGATTTGTACCAATAATGACCACTTTGTTTATGTTCTTTTTAGCCAGATAGTAAATATAAAGAATCATTTTTACTGTGCTCTCATGTATATGAATATTAAAAATAGATAAGCTGTTTTATTTTTAGAAAGATTTTGTGTTTGAAAACAATTTTTAAAAATAACTGTTTTACAAGTTCACCAATATAATAAAACTTTTTAGTCAATCCATTATAAATATATGAAAATATATTTTGTATTCACTTTCAATCTTAAAAGTAACTCATATTAAACAATAAGTCACATGGTTGGGTACTGTACACTTACTTCCACTTATTTATTGGCAAAGAGTCTTACATTGATGAAAAACTAGAGAGTAAGATGATGATTCTCCATTGCCTATCATGCATTCATCCTGTTCTTCTCTGTAGCGAAGTAAGATTTATCTTTTGCTAAATTAATGTTTCTTAAAGCATCACTCAACTAAATACTTGCTGTCCAACATCTGAATTATGTGAGAATCACTATGATTCCAGATTTAGAGGCACTGCTCTGGATATCAGGATGGAGTGCAGAGAATTAGCATTTTTAATAGTCTCCCAAGGGGTATCTAAAATTTGAGACCTGCAGAGAGTCTGAAGGAAACTCTAATTCGTGTCCATTATCCAGGCGTGAGATATTAAATTCAATAGCCCACTGCATGCATGGCCCTAGGGCTTTTACCCTCTACATCAAAAAAGATCAACTCTTTCCAAGACATCAAGTCCATCCTTGTAGCCCAGATATTTTATGTATTGATAATTGAATTTATGAATGGACATTAGAGGATAGAACAGAATGAAGAGAGAAAGGAGCAGCAGGGAGGAGAACAGGTATTGATCTATTAGGTTAGAGAATCATTCCTATGCACTAAGAAGGTGATTCCTCATTACCTAGCCAGCCGGGTTCATACATCTCTAAACTAGGGGCAGTGAGTGAAGCTGAGCTACAGCATTTTGCTGCCTGTCTTAAGAAGCCATGCTGTTTGGGCCAGAGCAAAGTAGAGACAGAATCCAGAGTTGCATTTCATCAACCAACCCTATGCTACTTTTACTTGGTGGAAATATCCCTGGGCTCTGGTTTACGGTCCTTGGTTACCATTAGCAGAGCTTTTATACAAATACTTATAGTTTAAAATACACCTTGCCTTGGCCTTAAAGTTAGATGTTTATTGATTGAAAGAGTTTCAAGTGATGTGACCATGCTGCCCCCTTAAACAGCGTTCTGTGAGCAGGCTTCTGTGATTGAGAGAGCATAAACAGAAGAGGGAGAAAGGAATGAAAGTTGATTCCAGTAAATAAATGTATATATTTGACTGGGAAAATATTAGTGCTATTTCCTGAAAGGGAGAATTGGAAAGGAGTAAAACTGGGGTATGAATGCTAAGAATATCAGTTTTTATTTTATTTTATTCATTAAGCTTTTAGACCATTAGAGTTTTGGTAAAGTATTCATGTTGACACGTTCATGAAGTAGTTGATGATTGAAATCTGATCTTAAGAAACACAAACAGAGGGGGGCCGGCCCAGTGGCACAAGCGGTTAAGTGCGCATGCTCCCCTGCAGCAGCCCAGGGTTCGCCGGTTCAGATCCTGGGTGCGCACCAACGCACTGCTTGGCAAGCCACGCTGTGTCGGCGTCCCATATAAAGTGGAGGAAGATGGGCACAGATGTTAGCCCAGGGCCAGTCTTCCTCAGCAAAAAAAGAGGAGGATTGGCAGATGTTAGCGCAGGGCTGATCTCCTCACAAAAAAAAAAAAAAAAAAAAAACAGAGATAAGAGTCTTTCATGTTGAAGTCATGTGATCAATTGCACCCTTCATAATTATCAGACATAACAGTGATAATAATAAGCACAGTGCATCATTTTACTCTTTGCAGTAATTAAAAAGAAAAGTTGACTCTCTTTGAGGAAACAAAATAAACAGGATAATAAAAAGTGGAGACAGTGGGAAAGGTGACTGAGGCAGGACAATGCCCTGACTTGAAGGCTAATGGAGGCAAAGACCTCATGTGGTCCAAGCTTGATTTTTTTCAAGGAGAGAGAGAACTGATAAAACGTCATTCTGTGTGGTCATTTGGGAGTTTTCAAGGAGTATTTTCTAACCCAATTTTTATTGGATTCTCAGGAAAATAGCCAGATTGTAGCAGATTAAAAAGCCTCTGCTCTTCCCCAAGATACAAATTCCCATGTTCCCTGTAGATTTCCTTTAGTACACTGGTGATACTTTTCCTTTTTTGAATTGACCACCCAGCTCAACATGCAACTTCAAGGATCATCGATCACAAGCGGGACCAGATTTTCCTGTGTTCTTTATTGCATGGCAGAACTGAGAGTATTCCTCAGTACATCTACAATGGAATAAACCTAGATTTTCAAACTGTGGAATGACATGAGGAGGGGAGGAAAAAATCTTGAAATGCCTTTTATTTTATTTTTTAAGAACGTCTCCACATAAGAGGAAAAAAATAGATCCTCCTCTGTAAGCTTTTCACTGGGCAGTTTTTCAAATTAATGCAGTTTAACTATTACATTAACTTAATGGCTATTTTCCCCTACTTGAACCATGTTAAATGTGCCGGCAATAACGAGCTTCTAATGCTGTCTCTTTTCAGTCTCAGAGGCATCTTTAGAGCTGCTGCTTATCTCCTGGGTCATAAAGCTGCATAATTTAGTATTCAAACAATTCATTTAAAATTGAAGCCCTCAGAATTACTGTAAAATTAATCAGAACAAAGTCATCTTAACCCATTAGTTTGGTTTACCTTCAGTTAGCAAATTTGCAAGAGAAAGTGAGATAAATAAAAACATTGATTGAGCCTTAATTTTCTTCTTCTGGATAGAGTTCTCTACCCCCAGAGATATCAATATAGGTTTGATAAAGGTTATGGGTCACAGTTGTAATGATCCCTTCGTAATTGTGATAAATCAGGACTTTGATCTTGTTCCATGCTGTTAACTCCAGAGCTCGTTCTTAGCTATGTATAGTTTTACTCTTGCTTTATTTTATTTTATTTTTTAATTAATTAATTCATGCATTAAATTTCCAATTTAGCAAATACGGAAAATTTTGCCACAAGTTGGAGTGATCGATACCTTCTGAACATCTAAGTTTTTTTCCTTAAATTTCCAAAATAGCTTTAAGAAAATTTTCAAATTACTTTAGGAAAGTTTTCCAATTGTTAAGCCCTTGCTGGAGTCCCATGGACTTAAATTTCCAGACTATTCAATTAATAAAAAGCACTATAAGCATATTAGAATTTCCTGAATCTCTGAAGATGTTCTAAACTGTCCTGAAAAGTTGTTGTCTTAATGGAATTCTATAATTTCTCAAGCAGATCTATAGTTCATGTTCAGGAACAGTTGAATTTTTTCACTGAAATTTTAAATTTTATTCTGGAATACAAGAAACAACCTGGCTTTGAGTTGTATCTACACACTGGGGGAGAGAGCTGGTCTCCTGATGTGAGCACCAAAGTTCAGAGTGGCATTTCTCAAAGTGTGACATGTGGAATCTTAGTAGCTATTACAAAAATAAAGGTAGGTGTATGCACTGATAGTACAAATGATGTGTTAAGCTTATTTCATCAAAAATACTTTGGCTGTGTCAGATCCTTGAAGAATCTAGAGCAGAGGTTAACAAACTTTTCTAGTAAAAGGTCAGATAGGAAATACTTGAGACTTTGCAGGCCATCTGTTCTCTGTTGCAACTACTCAACTCTCTCAACTCTGCCACTGTAGCACTAAAGCAGCCTTAGATGATATGCAAAGGAAAGGGCATGGCTGTGTTCCAATAAAACTTTATGTTTAAAAACAGGTGGCAGTTTGCCAGCCTCTGGGCTAGGGCACATGAATCTTTAATAGGGAAAAGCTACTGAGATTTAACAGTATTGTACCATGAAATCTTTTGTTTGTTTTGTTTGAGAATCATCTTGCCAAGCCATTGTGTGGAAGGATATCCATTAGGATAAGGTAGTATAATGGGAAGAGTGGGCTTTAGGATCTAAGTGACATATGCCAAAGTCTTAGTGCTTCCACTTGATAACTCTATGACCTTTGACAAATAACTTAATTTTTCCAGCCACAATGGAACCATTTGTGAATTAGGAATAACCATCCGTACTTTATATAGTTGGTGTGACAGTTATTGGAGAATGTCTATGTAGAGTTTATGGCACATGGTGGCCTTCAATAAATATTAATCCCCTTCTGATAGTTACTTATCTTCTTTCAAAGACTATTCTTACTGACTTTAGTGCATTTTACCTCAGTCTGTGGTTATTATTCTTCTCCTTTAGTTCCCAGCAAGTGCATGTGAAGCCTCTTAACGTGTACTTTCCAACGTGCAGCGAGTGAAGCCGTTCTTGTCTCTGGTCACGAGTCGTTTGGCATTTCTCAGTGTGGCTGGACTTCTGTTTGAGCAATGTGGCTGATTTTAAAGCTCAGCAATTCTCTTTCAAGTGGTTTTCTTAGAGAGAGCTGAAAAAAAGATGCTGGGGGCTGAAATCAGGGATTATCATGTCACTCATTTTTCTCATAATTATTTTCATAATAGTAACAAACATTTATTGAGGGTTCGCCATACGGCAGCCTTGTTCTCAGATCTTTCTATATATTAACTCATCTAATCCTCAGAATAATTCTAGGGGGTAGCTACTAATTTAAACCCATGTTTAGAAGTAATGAAACTGAAGCACAAAGCGACTGACTGCTGATACGTGGAAGAACCAGGATCAGAGCTGGGTGGTCGGCCTCAAAGCCGGCTCTCCCAATCACCCACTACACTTTCCCTACTCTGGAGGAAAATTTAGCATCTTCCTTCAGATACTTTTTGAGCATTTGCTAAGATATTCTGCTCTTTTAAATGAGATCATTTCATTACTGGGAGGCAGTGTGGTGCAGAGTAAAGGACCCAGGCTTTGAGGTCAGATAAATCCTGATTGAATCTGACTCCACCACTTACTGCCTAAGTGACCTCGCACCACTCAGCATTTCCAAGCTTCAGTTCCTGCAACCAAAAACCAAAGATAATTATACCTACCTCATACATCTATTTTGAGAACAAAAGATTAGTTATAAAATCACAGTCCCAGGTACTTAAGAGGTCTCCTGAGTCCTCTTTCCTTCCCATCTCTCTCCTCACCATTATCTAAGGGTCTCAAAGGGACCCAGGTAAGCCAATAACTTACTTTCTCAAGATTGCACTTGAGAAAAAAAGGGGCAGTCTGCCTCTAACGCACCTTCCCCTTCTGTTATTCCTAGCAATTCAGGGCTCTCAGGCTGATTGCTTGCAGCGAATAGTAATATTTCCTTGCAGGTGATTAGTAATGGACTTGCAAATCCCTCTTGTAATTCCGTCTTATTTCAGCCTCCCAAAAATCCTGCAAAGGAAAACATTGCTACTCTGTGGGTAATAAGAAATCTGACCCTCGCTGCATAAGTTACTTACATAACCAACCACTAAGGAGAGGCGATACCGGGGTTTAAAACTTCTCATCCCAGTTTTGAGGAGCAGCCACTATACCAAAACGGCTCTGTGACTGTCTTTGCCTACTAGAGACTGGGGACTGTGACAGGTGTTATGGTGGACACAAAGCTGGGCAGGCAGTCTTCCTTTACGGAGTTTAAGAAGTTTCTCTTTTTATTAATGTGAGATTCTTCATTCCTCCCCACCAGTCTTCCTCAATAGCTCTTGATCTTTGAGCCCTTTTACAATCTGCATAGAATAAAGAGAAAAAGAAAGAAAGATGCATGCATTCACATATATCCAAGAAGGAAAAAAATGACAATGTATATACAAACACAGAAGAAAGAAAAAGCCACAAAAGAAACCTGACAACTTCTCTTTTTTGTGGCTTTTGACAAAGTATGTTCAAGTTTGTTTATTTCTTAGACCGTATAGAACAATCTAGTAAACGAGAAAGGTGTATATTTTCCTATTCATGGGGGTGGGGGAGTGGGGATAGAGGTTTAGGCAGGTTGAGTGTTTTTATCCAAGGCCTCATACATTCTAAATGGCAAAATGAAACTAGAAATGGCAAGGGAAAAATTTGAGGATTGGTACATTCACCATCCATTCTATCTTCTTTCAAGTTGGAAAGGTTGGAAAGCTATAAACTTCATTTGTACAGCCTCCCTTGCTGCTAGGGTTCTAGCTAACTCAGGAGATATATGGGAGGCAGGAGTGGGTCCGAGGCCATCATCCCGTGGCCCAGGCTGTTAGCACGGACTCACAAAATGGTGGATGCAGACAGTCTTCTCGCAGCAGCTCTTTAGTGTTCCTTCTCCAGCCTCCCCGGTGTTGAGAAGCTGAAGCCATGGAGCTTTTTCATGCGACTTGATCCCAGGATTTCATTTCCAGGCCCCTGTTAACTGCTGTGAGCCTCCTTCCGCAATAGCTCTTGCCTCACTCTCAGAGACAATAGCTCCCCTAGTGGAAGGATTTGGTATTGCTCTGGAACTCACTCCAAACGCTCCCTCAGGCTTTCCCGTTTTGTAAGCGCTAATTCTCTGTATTGAATGCTTTCCCGGTAGATACTTTAGTGCTTTCTGTTTTCTGCGCTGAAACTATATATGCTCCCAGGTAAGAGATCCACATTTTTTCCAGGACTTCTGGAAGCCATGTTTTAATGCATTTCAGACAAAAGAAAAGCTAATACCTAAGTACATGGAGAAGCAACAACCTACTTGGTATTTTCTTAAAATCAATTCAGTGCCTATTTGACTTGCCTGGAGAACTTACAGGTTTCTTAGGAATATAAAAAAACAAGGGTTAGAAAATAAAGGAAAACATACAGGATGTTCCTCTCTGCCCTTGAGTAAAGTACACTCATAATAAGCCCTTAAATTTATATATCATATTATGTTTTATGAAGCATTTATAATATCCCATTCAGTTCATGCAATAGACCTCTGAGGTAAGCATGGCCGCAGTTATAAGTCACAGTCTACCCATTAGAAAACAAGGATCTTTAGGGAAGTGAGCCATGTTGTTATTTTCCCTCCCTGGGGCCATATGTTTAGCACCTGGTGGTGTCTGGCACAGATTAAGCACATAATAAAAGGTCAATGAATTAATGAATCTGTGAATTAAATTCCGGGAGGTTAGGTGTCTTACCATGGTCACAAAGAGAGAAAGTGGTAGAACCAAGAGTTCAAAATCCAAACCCCTTGCTCATGCAATTATATCAGGGCAAACTCATTAGTTACAATCACATGATTCCTTGAGAGCCTGCTTAATTCTTACCAGACAGAAGAAAACTGCTGCGGGGCCAGGTCCGACGATCCCATTAAAATCACTAGACTTAGATTCAGATCCTGGCTCTGTCACTTATTAGCTTGTGACAATTGCACTGAGCCTCGGTTTCTACATGTATAAAATGAGAATGTTGTGCCGCCCCATGGCTTAGCGGTTGAGTGCGCGCGCTCCTCTGCTGGCGGCCTGTGTTCGGATCCCGGGCGCGCGCCGATGCACCGCTTCTCTGGCCGTGCTGAGGCCGCGTCCCACATGCAGCGACTGGAAGAATGTGCGGCTATGGCATACAGCTATCTACTGGGGCTTTGAGGGAAAAAAAAGGAGAAGGATTGGTAGTAGATGTTAGCTCAGGGCTGATCTTCCTCACACACACACACAAAAAGTGAGAATGTTCATCGCTCCTTTATACTTAGTAACTGAGAGAGTATGTATGGATGTGCTCATTGTTAGCCACAGACAAATCTTGCAATTCTCATAGTTTGCGTTTTAAAAAAGTAGAGGTACAGAGTGTGGATTCTAATGGGCTGAGTGCTGGTTTGAGTGCACTGGCATTCTTCCAAAGTCCTCGTTTTCTGTTTATAATTTATATGGAGCATACAACACCTACAGCATTGAGAAGCTTATGCAAATGTATTTAGTATACTGAGGAGGTTGCCATCTCCCACATGTCTGTCTTGCTGTAGCAGGAAAAATCACTCTTCCTTGCCAAAATCCTGAGTTAGAGCCTCCTTTGAAAGCCATCCACATTGTAGGGGAAAGTGCATTACAGATCAAATGATGGCGCATTTGAGTCAGGCTCTGGGACAACTCTGCTTCGTATTCTCCAGCGGTTCAATAGCCTCATTGGATCGAGGTTTCATTCTTTGTAAAATGAGCAAGTTGGAGTTGATCTCGAAGATCATATTCCACTCTGAGATTCTTAGATTTCAGGTGTGTATGTGTAGTGTTTTTATTGTTTTTGTTTCCTTAGGTGTACTTTCTGGAGGTCTTCATACAAGATTCATTTATCTGTCAATCCCAGCTATAACCTGAATCATATAGCAAAGTAGAAATTCTCACTGAAAGAGGAACTGGGAATACTCTCTGAAAGGCATGGAAAAAGGTGAGCAGTCCTTTCATAAAGGTGCACACAGGTGAAAGGCCTTGCCTCGGTTCTCTGAGATTTCAAACCACTAAGTTATTACCTGAAAAAATCACTGGCAGGGCGTAGCTTCCATGAGACTGTACAGATAAAAGCTGACCTCCTCTTCCAGATTCAGTTACAACCAATAATCGCCAAATCCCAAATAAATGAGTAAGTAAAAATGTCTAACGTTATCAAACTCAGTGGTGACAAAACCATAACTTTATTATTTTAAACTTCAGCTGGTTCTCTTTTTCAGGTCAGAGATTTATTTCAAGAAAAACTCAATACTGGGTATTTTCACTTTCCTTTGTACCCAGGATTTCATCTAAATTCCTCAGTATATGGGGGAGAGTAGTTAATTTAGGATTTAATCTAAATTCCCAAGTAGTATCATGGCATGGAGGAAGAACGTGCACCTGGCCTGCGGTTGTCATACATCCTCCCCTGGCACCAGCCGAGGTGAGCAGTGCTGTCTGGTGCGCTCTCTACTTCCGCTATTCATGCAGCTATCCCCTGAGACGTCTGTGTTCCCAGCTGCTTTCTCATCTCCGGATGCATGTTGACATCTTCAGTGACATCACCTTGTCCTGATCACAGAGACCCTGAAAGGCCACAGACTCCCTCTCTTAGCTAAGTTTCCTCCAAGACCTGGAAAAGCCAATTGCGGTCTTGCGCTTTCTGAAAGTGCAGGATGATAAGTATAGCCGTCTCTTTGCCTCAGCCTGCTCTGCTCTGAGGTTGTGGTGGTAAGGAGATTTCTGTAAGAACTTCACGTGGCAAGATGGCATTGGTGCTGTCCACTGTCAGAACTCCAAACTTATCTGGGGATTCCATTACCCTTTCCCACCCTTTGAGCTGCACTCCAGAGTAGGAATAGGATAGGGAGGAGCAGGAGACCCATCTGCAAACTCCCACGGAAATCTGACCCTGTAGCTCTCCCATCTGACTGTATCCATGCTGCTTCTTCTGGAAAGACTTTATTTCTTCTTGGGCAAGAGAAGAAAAGCTGGCTTATGAAATATTCCACTTCTGTTGTATGAGCCAGAATGTCTGCTTTAGGAACACAAAAGCCAATAATTGGACTATTTTGTTCTTGGATAACAAATTCCCCTGAGGCAACGGATGCAGTAAAACGAAGTAAGAGATAGGGGACAGAATGATGGTTACTACTTCTCAGTGGTATCCCGCTACACAAGTATCTACATAGCATTTCTTCTGATCCTTAGGCAAAATGCACTTGAAATGGTTGGGATGAAAATGGCAGTTGTGAAAGTTCCTTTTCCTCCCTGAAATGATATGGGGAAATCCCTCTAAAAGAGAAAACACACTGAATGGTACACTTCAAGTGGGTGTATTCTAAAAGCTGACAGAGAAAGAGAGAGATTTTTTTCACTTCTTTAGCCTGAGAGGGGGATAGTGTCATGGAAATCTCCAAATCTAGGGGTCCCTAGAGTCCAGACACATGGATGAATGGGTGAGTGAAAGACATTGAGTCTTATCTTTTGAGAATGTTATATGTATTGTTCATTATTTATAAATATGAATAGTAAAATAATAATAAAAAATTAATATGTACTCATTTATTTATCAATACTGAATATTAATATAATTAAACAATAATTATACGCCTAATATAATTTACTATTAATATTAAATAATAAATAAATAATTATTTAATAAATTAAATAATAAATAATAAAAACCAAATGCTTATTATTTGCTAATAAATATATTGCCAATAATAAAAAATATTTGTGTGACAAAAAATAAATATATTGCTGATAATAAAAACCAAATATTTATTATTTGCCTCCCTAAATACATGCATCATATCTCTTAATTCTCACACTGACCCTTTGAAATAGCTACTATTTGTATTTTAAAATGAAATACGGTAAATGCTGATAAAAATACAAGTTCGGAATGTTTGACTGGCTTAACCCAAATCCCACAGGTAGTGAGAAATTGATAAAGCTGGAGTTTCACAGCTAGGTCTGTCTGACCCCAAAGCCAATACTCTTCTGCACCCCGTCAGGTGCTACCCACAGGCTTGGAAGAGAGACCTGATCTGCAAATTACAATCCTGAAAAAGAGCGTTCAGGAATAGCACTGCTTTTCTGTTCCATAAAAAAAGACCCCGACATTTAGCTTGATCCATGTTTTGCTGGTGAGATTTTATGTATATTTAAAAATCTGTGCAGCCATACACCACCCATGGTGGTAAAGCATCTCTTGAACCGGAATGGCCTCGGGAACACGTTCTGGATAGTGCTATCAGGGCTCCCTCCTCCACTATTTTCTCACAGCTATGGTCCACCAGGGCTCTTTAAGAATCAGTCCGGTGTAGAGTGGGGAGACTTTCTTTAGCACAGCCCCACCTTGAAAAACTCTCCAGCCTTTTGTTTCAGTGTGGTTGAGCTCGGTTCTTGCTGGACCCTCTTCCCCACTGCAGTAGTTACTGTGAATAAACTCTATCCTTATTGCTTTAATGAGCCTCCAGCTTTGTTTATCTTGGAAACAAAACAAAAGAAAGGTAGAGTTGATGCTGTTTCAAATCTCTTGTATTTGCTAATCTTCACAATCACCCTACTGTGTAGGTGTACTGGCCCACAGTTTACATAAGAGGAAACTGAGGCACAGAAAAGCTAATTTGCCCAAGATTCCACATCAATAAGTGACAGCTGGAACTTGAGCCCACACAGTTGGATTCAGTCTACATATTTTCTACCACTCTGTCCCAGTGCCTTAACCCAAACTTTGCTTCAGAGCCATACAGTCAGTCATGTACAGACTCTGGATTTGGTGTTGTTCACCTTAAGGAGCACTCGCTACCATGGAAAGCAGTCTCAGTGGAGGAAAATGGACAGGAATATTCTTTTTTTTTTTTTTAATTTTTTGTTTATTGCAGTAACATTGGTTTATAACATTGTATAAATTTCAGGTGTACATCATTATACTTCTATTTCTGCATAGATTACATCATGTTCACCACCCAAATACTAATTACAACCCATCACCACACACATGTGCCGAATTATCCCTTTCGCCCTCCTCCCTCCCCTCTTCCCCTCTGGTAACCACCAATCCAATCTCTGTCTCTATGTATTTGTTTATTGTTGTTATTATCTACTACTTAATGAAGGAAATCATACGGTATTTGACCTTCTCCCTCTGACTTATTTCACTTTGCATAATATCCTCAATGTCCGTCCATTTGTCACAAATGGAATATTCTTTTAAAAGGGAGATGAGAGGGAAAGAGAGAAACTCCACAGTGGCTTCGGGGTATGGGGCATGCCAAGCCAAAAGAGGCTAATTCATTTACATTTCAGAAGGGATAGACATGCTATGAGATAAGGATCATTAAATTCCAATGTATATATTTGACAGAATGAAGGGTATGGTATAGTCAGGATAGATGGGCCTGGGCTGAGTTACTGAGGACAATCTGGGCACACAATATGTGAAGCAACATTCTGATTTATAGGGATTTGAGGAGGAAGGAAAGAATCAGTAAATTAGTAGAGAACCAAGCTCGCAAGGAGATTAAGGTAAAATTAAACAACTAAAGGGATTGAAGTTGAGATTTGAGAGCTTTGGCCATCTTTCAAAGTTTTAAGCCTCCCAGATGCATTTTTAACTTGAACCATATTACACTGTTTTTTCCTTTCTTCTTTTTTTTTTTTTTTTTTTTGTGGGTCAACTAATTGTATATCAGCAATTTCTTATGTCATTAGGAATTCTATTCAAAACAGTTAACCATAGTATTTTACCTTCCAACAAAATCTTGCTCACAAATCCATTATATAAAATAGGTAAAAAGAAAGCTTTTTTCTATATTTGAAAAGAAGACGGGTGACAGTGACTTCCGGGAAGCAAAACCATTTGTGCTCTGTCATATTCCTAATGCATCCTGGTGCCATTTTGATGGCACTGAAACACCACTGCTGTATGGGGTGGAAGCAAGGAACCTGGAGATGAGGAAGTCTGGGTCCTAGACCTCTGTATCCCACTCAATGGCTGGGTCACCTGGAACACTTCCTTCTTATGAATCTCACTTTCTTTTGTATAAAATGAGAAGGGTTGATCAGGTGACTTCTAGGGTTTTTTTCATCTTCAAAGTGTTGTGAACTTCAGAGCAAGCCCCAAGATTGATAGAAAATAGTGTCCTATATATGAATATGCCTTGGTGTTGTGTAGAGTACCTTAGGATATTTCTTTTCATCCTGATTTCAAAAATTGCAAATTGACAAGAACATCAAACTTCTGCAGAAACTAATTTCAAACTCGGGTAGATGAACTTTGATCCACCTGAGCCTGGAGACTTTCCTGGTGTTAACGATTGTTTCTATCCTCTGAAATTGAGAGAAAAGCTAAAGGGAGGAATTGTTATATGTTTCTCCCGGTTCTACAGCTTGACTGCCCTATATTCCTTTTCTTCATCTATCCAAAAACCCTTGTACTTCTGAGCGGAGTTACCATATCCTTCACTTTGCCCTTTAATTCTCATAAAACAAAAGGTGATTCATGTGTGTTTATTTTTTTGATCCTGGTTCATGTAAATCCTTAACATCAATTATTGAAATACCTTTCTGTAAAAAGTAAAGGAAAAAACCTCTCTCCACTTTAACTTTTCACACTACAGTTGGCAAGTAAAAACATGTTTTATAGGAGGAAAAATTTGATGTTATTGATTTCAAATTAATTGTGGACCAAGTTAAAGCTATTTTTTTTCCCCCAGCCAGATTTAGGGGTGGGGAGAGAACTTTATAATGAATAATAATGTACCTGAGACCCCTTTTCAACCCCGGGCTTGCAAACACTCATTTGTATGAATGCATATTTTTCCGTACAGAGAATGCCTATTATAAGAGCTGTTCTGCTCTGTCAGTTATAGCAAATGTATGTTCTGAAAAATCCCCTAAACATCTAATTTTCTGGCACCAGAAACTATCTTATTAAAAAGTCATTTTAGTTTACTGTGTATTGCTAGAAAAATCACAGTTATTACATAAGCAGCTTACTGCTTAGTTGAGAATCCCTTTCAAAAGCACAATTAATAGAAAAGGAGAGTTGGGAAGTGCCCCAGGATCGCCGTAGACACAGGGGCCGTTGCTGTGCTCCTTGGAACACCAGTGTCACGAAAGGCACACCTGCAGATTCAGTGTATCAGACAGACCTTGGCTGGATCTCAAAGGTGACGCTGGACAATTCAAGCCATCATCTAAAACTGTTTTCTCATGTTCTTTGAAGATCGTTGTTATTATCATTATTACGCTTCTTGGGAAAATTGCTGGACGTTTGTTTCATTTTATTTTCTAGGTAGTATATTTATAAGTTTCAAAAAGTCAAAATTATAAATAAATAAACAAGATACATATAAAAATGTAATAAATAAATTTATTACCTCACCATAGATGTTCCCCTGTGCCTTGCAATTTCATTACCTGTATTAGAGATCTTTCCATTAAGTACATGAGGGCTTCTTATTTTTCTTTATATTACATTGTATGGATACACCATGATTTATTAAATTAAACGCCACGTATGGACCTTTTAGTGGTTTCCAGTCCTTTTTGTTCCAAAATAATGCTACAATGAATAACCTTGTACATACAACAGTTCACAAAAATGCAAGTATATTTGCAGAAATAATTTCTGGAAATAGAATTTTTAGGTTAAAATGTTTGTTCTTTTGTGGCTTTAATATAATTTTTGATGTGCGTTTTGATATAATTTTCAATGTGGTCTCCAATTTCCACTGCCACCAACACTGAGAAAGAACACTCATTTCCCCCGAAGGGACCAACATTGTGTGTTATCAAACTTTTTGATATTTACCAATCTGATAGGTAAAAAATTGGCGTGTTAGTGTAACTTGAATTTGCATTTATTTTAGTTTTGACGGAAATGGAGAATTTTATTATTATGTTAAAAATCTATTAGTGTTTTTTTTGTTGTTGTTGTTGTTGTTGTTGTTGTTTTTTGGTGAGGAAGATCGAAGATCAGCCCTGAGCTAACATCCATGCCAATCTTCCTCCTTTTTGCTGAGGAAGACCGGCCCTGGGCTAACATCTATTACCAATCCTCCTCCTTTTTTTCCCTTTTTCTCCCCAAAGCCCCAGTAGATAGTTGTATGTCATAGTTGCACATCTTTCTAGTTGCTGTACGTGGGATGCCGTCTCAGCATGACGGGAGAAGCGGTTAGTCGGTGCGTGCCCGGGAGCCGAACCTGGGCCGCCAGCAGCAGAGCGCGCCCACCTAACCGCTAAGCCACGGGGCCGGCCCCTTACTGGTTTTTAATTAATGAACAGTCTAGTCACATTCTTCACACGTTATTCTGTTGGGTTGTTTTTCTTTTCCTGATCGCTGTGTTGGACCTCATATATCAAGGAAATTAGCTTTTGTCTGGGATATGAATTACAAATGTTTAATATGTCAAAACTACCACAATCATTTTTTTTAATTTGATGTAGTTTTAGAAATTGAACGCTTTATGGCATTTTATTTACACAGTAAGAAAGGCCTTCCTATTTCAGAAGTTATACAGTAATTCTCCCATTGTTTCTTCTATTATTTTTTAGGTGTATCTTGTAAATTTAAATGTTTTTCCATTTGGAAATTTTTTGGTGAATGTAAGAAGTATGGGCACAATTATTTTTATTTCTTTTCACATATGTACCCAGTCGTGCCAAGAAGTTTTTTTGAAGAGCCAATATTTCTTCCAATTGTTTTAGACCTCACTTTTGTCATAATTATATTTCTGTATAGGCATGGGTCTATTTCTAGGTTGCTTATTCTAATTATTTAATCTCTTAAATTCATGTAGCACATCAATACTGTTTTAATGATGGTGGCTTTGTAATAATTTTAATATCTGGTAGGGGTAGTCTCTATTCATAACTATTTTTGATTCATGTTTTTCCATGTTATTCTTGATTAATTTGTTTTACAATAAAAAAGTTTAGAATCATCTTTTCTAATTGAAATAAAAAGATATATAATAAACATAAAAGTATTAATATTTTATGAGTATAATACTAAATTATTAAACGTATAGTTTAACTTGGAAAATCTGCCTTGTTTACAACGTTTAAAGTTCCCATCCAAAATTATAATGTGCCTTCCATTTGTTCAAGTTTTCTTTTATATTTCTTCAAGGACACTTAAAGTCTTACAGTTTATTTCTAGGTATTTTATCTCTTGTGTTTCAGATCTAAAAAGGATCTCCTTTATCCCGTGTAATCTCAAATTGTCTATTGTTTCTACTCATTTATTTATGTTTATTTTGTATCTCACTACCTTACTGAATTCTATCAATGGTTGCAATAATTTTTCAGTGATTATTTTGCATTTTCGAGGTACGCAATCATTTTACCTGCCAGTAGTGATAATTTTAATTCTTACTTTAGCATTTTTATCCTTATAATGTATTTCCCTTTTGTACTTATGTTTGCTCATGTTCAGAAATATGACAATTAACAGCCAGCATTCTTGTTCTAGACTTTAGTAATAACACATCTTTTATTTTTCTTTTGTCTGTTGGTTTTGAGGCTGAAGTTAATATATATTTATTGTGTTAGAAATTGTTATATTCCTATTTTATTTTTTTCTAAGATTAACACTAGGGGTTTAATTTTATCAAAGATTAATTTCTTGAGATACAATAATATAATTAATATTATAATATTACATTTATATTAAAACATTTGTATAATAATATGATTAAATATATTAAAACATTTCTGAATTTTGAATAATTCTTACCTTTCTGAATATTATCTAATGATGGTCTACTAACTTTTTAATATGCTGCTAAAACTTGCTTGCTGAAACTGAATTTATGATTTTTGCATCAAATTACTTACTTGTTAATTTTTTAATATCTATCTTCCCCCATTACAATAAAAGTTCATAAGGACTGATTTTATCTCTTGTTTTCTGCTAAAACCCCAGCACCTAAAACTGTGCCTGGCACATAGTAATTCCTCAAAAAAAGTCGACATTTATTCATTCAATAAATTGAGATTTTTACTGTTTTGCCTATTTTGTCGAATTTCAGCATCGAGTTATATGCACTTCATAAAAAGCTCAGAAACAATTTAAATAGCATTGGAATTTTCTCTGCTTTAAAGTTGTAGTTACTTTAAATCAGTTGGAAGGCTTACCTTGGAATTCTAAATGAGGTTATAGAGCAGTTAGAAAACTCTGTGTGAGATTGAATTGGTGGTTACCAGAGGGGAAGGGGGGAGGGAGGAGGGCGAAAGGGATGATTAGGCACATGTGTGTGGTGATGGATTGTAATTAGTATTTGGGTGGTGAACATGATGTAATCTATGCAGAAAAAGAAGTATAATGGTGTACACCTGAAATTTATACCATGTTATAAGCCAATGTTAACACAATAAAAAAATAAAATAAATAAATAAATACTCAAAAAAAAAAACAACTTTGTGTGGCTGAGTTAAGACGTTTAATTCCATTTAAGATTTAAAAATAAATTCTATCTTAACACAGGTTATTTGCTATTTTATATATGAAGTTTTTTATTCCTATGTAATATTGAACCATATTTGCATATCAATCTATCTATCACCTATCTATTTATCTATGTAAACTATCTGGAAGTAATCCATACCTAATTTAAGAACAATAATAAAAAATCACACTTACATCTCACTAAACAATATTACATTTTGTTTTTCTTGTTTTTGTAATCTGTGGAAATGGACTCATACAGTTTGTAGTCATCTATGATATTTTCACTCAATTTTTTTCTAAGTTCTAGGTTGTTGTGTCTTGTTGTAATTCATTCGTTTTCATTGTAGTACAACATTCCACACATTGGGTTATTAGCAGTTTCTTATTAGTATGAGCTGTATTGCTGTTAATATTTTTGCCTTTGTCTCCTGGTACTTGAGAGTTTCTCTACAAGATATTTCTATAAATGGGATTGCTGGTTTGTACTATGCACCCATTCAAGTTTATAATATAACTCCCAATTGTTTGTCAAAATGCTTGTATTAATTTACAATTTCACCAGCAGTATGCCAAGGTTCAATTTAGTGAATATTCACTGTGATATTTGATATTATCAGATATCAATTTTTTGCCAATCTCACAGTGTAAAGTGATATTTAATTGTGGTCTTAATTTAGATTTCCTTGCTTACTAATGAAGTGGAGCATATTTCATATGCTTTTTCTGGCTGTGTATGTCTATTGCCCATTTGTCTTTCTTTTCTCATGCAATTTTAGTTAACTACTGATTTGATTTCTTTAAGATTTATAATGTTTTTCAGGCTTTCTATTTTTGTGTGTGTCAGTTTTAGTAATTCATAATTTCTAGAATTTCCTCTGAATTTTACACATAGTGGCATATGGTAATTCATAAATTATTTTAGTTTTTTCTTAATTTTTTTAATTTGCTTGATGTCTACTTATGATTTCCTTTTTATTCCTGATCTTGCGTATTTGTGCCTGATGTTTTTATTGAAGCTCATCCAAGGATTATTTATTTATTTAGTCTTTATTTTCCTTTTTCCAGAAGATTTGATTTGCTTCTGTTGGGTCTCACATGCTGATATCAGCCAGTGACGACTTTATCCCTCTTGAGGGTCCACAGCCTAATTGAAGAATCTCAAGTTCATCTTCCTACTTTGCCCAAGGTCGACCAGATGCTCATAGCAGTGTGTGCATTCAAGAATATTGTTCTTATATGTTTGTTTATGTCTCCCTGTGCTGGTTTTACTTCCTGGGTTGTTGTTCTCACCATTATTGTTGATGTTTCATTAGTTTTTTTTTTTTTTATTTTACTCTTAGAAATTTTTTTTAATTTCTAATGAGTCAAGGAGTACCCCAATCACAATTTTAAAATTTTTGTATGAACTAGGTATATTTTAGCAGGAGAGTTTTTCAGACAATCCAGCCTAACATATTGTTAGAAATCAAAGTACCCATGCCATTATTTTCAAAAATTTATGAATACTTAATTTATGTGTATCTATTATAATCATCATAAAGTTGAGTTTTGCTTCATTATAAAATATGGTTTTTTCTTAAAATTGAGTTTAGTTCATTTAATTTATGGATATACACATATGCTAAGGTTTAGTTTGGTGAGTTTATTATATAGTCTGTTTGTATACCTTTTAAAAAATCTTTCATTATTAGATCTTTCTTCTATCTTTACTTTTCTTTTTAGTTTGTTATTTATCTGATATTTTGGAAGATTTACATGTTGGTTACCATAATAATTATAGTTTGTATATGATATTCTTAAATTTCTATTTATTACTGTACCTTAAATTCCTATTTATTAAGACATTCATGTTTGTTTCTTACTGATTAACTTCAACAAAATATGAGCTTACAATTAAAAATTAGAAAACATATAAAAAATTGGTTATAATGAGTGACAATAAGCAAAAATAATAAAGAATATATTTAACCCTCCCTAAGGAATTCAGATATTGGAATTATCAGATACGAAATATGAATCACTGATGTGTTAAAAGGTTAAAGAAATAAATTACAAGTAAAAAATTCAGTGAAGAAAAATAGACCATCAAAAATGCAACACAAATATAAAAAAGATCTAAATAGAACATTTGAAAATAAAAAATAAAATAAAATTGTTGAAAGGACAGATTCAAAGTATGTTTAGCAGTAGGTGGAGACATAGCTAAATAAAAAAGATCAATGTTTATTTTTTTTTTTTAATTCAGAGTACAGCCTTGAGAAACTAGTAGGTAGATGATATGAAATAAAGATTAAAGAGAGAGAGGATAGGCTGAGAATCTGTAACATACCTATATCTAAAGTCTCAGGAGAAAATTGAGAGAATGAGGTAGATGCAAGATTTGAGGAGACAATGGCTGAGAATTGTACAAGTCTGGTTAAAGATATGTTTCTACACATAAAGAATGATAAATACAACAGTAGTCTATATCTTAGTGCCTTGTAACAAAACCCGAGGATACCAAAGATAGTGAAAAGAGTTTAAAAGCATTTATAAAGGTAAAAATGTATCACACACTCAAGAATGACAATTAGACTGACCACAGGCAACAACAATGAAACCTAGAGTGAGGACTAATATCATCCGAGTGCTGAGAAAAAACAGCTGTTGGCTCAGGATGCCCCATAAATTAAGATTACTTTTTGGAATTATTAGGTTTATTTTTAACATGCTTACATCTATGTGAAATCATTTTAAAATGTATGTCTTGCTTGTATAGATAATACACTCTCCTACGGTAAACAGGAATATAGTACAAATGTAACATAGAAAACAAGTGAAGTCGGACGGTGAGCTTTTCTGTAGTAGTCAGGCCCCCAGATGGCTCCCAATGGGCCCTGATTGCTGATGTTTATACTCTTGTGTACTTCCTTCTCACGTTATATCAGTCTGATGAGCCAGAGAATGTGACAGAAGTGATGGTATTGGAAATTCTGTTTCTCTCTTTTGGATCACTTACTCTGGGGAAAGCAAGCTGTCAGGTGTGAGAAGATGCTTATTTGGGAGTAAAGGAGGCCCCCAGCCAACAGCCAACAAAGAATGAAGGGTTCTGGCAAACATCTGCACAAGTGACCTTAGAAATTGATCCTTCAGCCTCAGTCAAGTCTTCACACAATTTCAGCCCAACTGACATTCTTCAACCCGAGCCAGAACCACCCAGCTAAACTGCTTCTGAATCCCTGAACCGCAAAAACTGAGATAATAAAGGTTTGTTGTTTAAGCCACTCAGTTTGGGAATAATTTGTGGACAGCTAATCTTCGACAACAGAGCCAAGAACATACAATGGAGAAAGGAAAGTCTCCTCAACAAATGGTGTTGGGAAAACTGGACAGCCACATGCAAAAAAATGAAAGTAGACCATTATCTTACACCAGACACAAAAATTAACTCAAAATGGATTAAAGACTTGAATGTAAGACCTGAAACTATGAAACTTCTAGATGAAAACATAGGCAGTACGCTCGTCGACATCAGTCTTAGCAACATATTTTCAAGCACCATTTTGGACTAGGCAAGAGAAACAATAGAAAAAATAAACAAATGGGACTACATCAAACTAAAAAGCTTCTGCACAGCAACAGAAACCGTCAACAAAACAAAAAGACAAGCGAACAACTGGGAGAAGATATTTGCAAACCATATATCTGAGAAGGGGTCAATCTCCAAAATATATAAAGAACTCATACATCTCAACAACAAAAAAAACTAACAACCCGATTAAAAAATGGGCAAAAGATCTGTACAGACTTTTGTCCAATGAAGATACACAGATGGCCGACAGGCACTTGAAAAGATGTTCAACGTCATTAACTATCAGGGAAAAGCAAGTCAAAACTACAATGAGATATCACCTCACCCCCATCATAATGGCTATAATTAACAAGACAGCAAACAAGTGTTGGAGAGGATGCAGAAGGAAGGGAACTCTCATACACTGCTGGTGGGAGTGCAAACTGGTGCAGCCACTATGGAAAACAGTATGGATATTCCTCAAAAAATTAAGGATAGAACTACCAGACAATCCAGCTATTACACTGCTGGGTATTTATCCAAAGAACATGAAAACACCGATGTGTAAAGATACATGCACCCCTGTGTTCATTGCAGCATTATTCACAATAGCCAAGCCTTGGGAGCAACCTAAGTGCCCACCAAGGGACGAACGGATGAAGAAGATGTGGTATATGTACCACTCAGCCATAAGAAACAATGAAATCCAGCCATTTGTGACAACATTCATGGACACTGAAAGTATTATGCTAAGTGAAATAAGTCAGAAGGAGAAGGTCAAATACCATATGATCTCACTCATTAAGTAGTACATAAAACCAACAAGGAACAAACACATAGAGACAGAGTTGGATTGGTGGTTACCAGAGGGGAAGAGGGGAGGGAGGGAGGCAAAAGGGATAATTAAGCACATGTGTGTGGTGATGGACTGTAATTAGTATTTGGGTGGTGAACATGAGAACATGATGTAATCTATGCAGAAATAGAAATATAATTATATACACCTGAAATTTATATAATGTTATAAACCAATATTACTACAATAAAAATAAATAAATAAATAAATAAAATATGTTGTCTAATATGTGTCTTAGTCAACTCAGGCTGCCATAAAAAATACCATAGACTGGGGGGCTTAAGCAATAAGAATTTATTTCTCATAGCTCTGGAGAATGAGAACTCCAAGATCAAGGTGCCGGCCTATTGAGTCCCCTCTGAGGGCTCTCTTCCTGGTTTGCAGATGGCCACCTTCTCACTGTGTCCTCACATGGCAGAGAAAGAAAGGAAGCAAACTCTCTGGTATCTCTTCTTACAAGGGCACTAATTCCATCATGGGGTCCCTACCCTTACGCCCTCTTCTAACCTAATTACCTCCCAAAGGCCTCATCTCTAAATACCACCATACTGGGGATTAAAGGTTCAAAATATAAAGGGAGGGAGGACAGCACAATTCAGTCCATAGCAATGTGAGAAAAACATTAACATTTTGATGGATACATAAGCAGTAACTGTTAATTAAGAAATTCCTTCAAAGCCACAAAATCATAGGCAACATATTTCAAGCAACCTGGGACATCAAACACGAGTGTTCTCTTCCAGAATCTGCTCGATTTCTCTTTCTGGAATAGGCTGTTGCTCATACTTCCTTTTACTTCTCTTACAAACACAGATAATTTTATATAAAGATTATCCCATTGTTTTTCCACTCAAAAATATGTTATGGGATTCTTTCCAACTCAATGTAAAAAACAGATATGCGTAAAATTTTCTTTAGGCTACAGAGTATTCCATTACGGGAATAACTATCATTTATATAACCTATCCAATATTGATGTGTTAGTTTAGCTAGTTTCCATTGCTTTGATTAACAAAAGTGAGATGAATATCCTTGTACATTCATGCTTATAGTACTGCTAAATTATTGCCTTAGGAAAAGTTTCTAAAAGTGCAATAGTTTTGCAGAAGCAATGAACACCACATTTCAAATGATTTATTTTCCTTTTCTATTTGAAATTATATGCTCATCTTTTTCTGAAGTGATATGTTTCTTCCCACATGCCAAAAAGGGTAACCATGCTAAATAACTTTCTACTTCACCCAAAACATATCATTCTATTATTTTTTAATTTACTATCATTGTTCATTCAATTTGAATTTTTCATGTCACACTTTTAAAAATCAGTGTTAATTTAATATAACATTAGATTGATTTTTTTAGCACCGTCTTGCTTTCCTTAACTTTATTAAATTTATTTTGAATTACAAAAGTGACACATCCTCTATGTAATAAGGTTAGCGATCCAAGTATAAATTAATTTAAATTTGGCTATAAGCACCTAAAGGCAAGGCTGCTGCAAATCGGCCAATGGTGGTAGCTTTTCTCCAGCCATGGCCTGGACTCACCAGCAAAGGGGGAAATACTTCCCTTTTCTTTGCTTGGCCCCCCTCCCTCATTCTTTTTATTTTTCTTGTTTCAGAGTCAGAATAAATATGTTGGTTGGGTAGCTTTATGTTCTGAATGTGTAGAATTTTTGATAGCATTAAACTGTGTTGTCTCAGACAGGGAAAGATGCACATGATTTGAAAAATGGACTGGCTCAAATAAGGAAAAGCCTGGGGAATTTCTGAAGAAAGACAGTGGACTAAGTGCAATTAGACACTGTAAATCCAGACTGGGCTGACATGACCACTATGATTCTGAACACTGCGTTCTAGTGCTGAGGTGCTGAAAACCCAAGTGGAGGTCCCCATGGCCAAGTTATGGAAAAAGGATTTGGAAATACCAAGCCCGGAGCCCTAAGGAATATATTACCACAGTGCAAGCAATAGTCCTTCCTCATTTTCCTGGACAATGGAAGTCCAAGGATGAGAGGAATCCTAAAAAATGTCTAATTTTAGACTTCTTTTCATCCTTGGGTAGTGGAGACACCAGGCAAATTGGATTTTATTATTTTTTAATTTCAAAATGTGGCATTATTTCACCATGACTATCATGGAATAACCAATGCCTGTAAGACTAAGAACATTTCATGCATCTGTTCATAAATTCGTTCATTCATCCCTCCAGTTGTTTATTGTTAGCCTACTAAGCAAGGGATGTATAAAAATGGAGAGACAGAGTCACTGCTCTCACAAAGCTTACAGTTGAATATGGAAGGCAGACTTTAAAATATCACAGAAATACATATATAATTATAAATTATTACATCCTCCAGAATGAGAAGGCTACATGATCAAACTCATTACCAACTTTATCCAGAGTTTCTCTACTTGGAATATTAGTTCTAAACCAGTTTTGTGTCTCTTTAGGAGACACAAAAAAAGATCATCTCTTTGGTGATGGTGGAGCAGAAAAAGACTAACAATTCTGATATCAAATAGTGACCCCATTAGGTATCCCTTGCCTTGCTTATGTTGTTTTTTTTTTTTTTTTTTTTTTTCCTGCCCTGTAACTATCTGTGTGTTTGGTTTAAATGCATTTGCCCCTTTGTTTATTGTCTTCCTTCGTAATGAGGATGTCACCTTCATGAGGGCAGGGACTTGGCTTTCTTCACTGTATTTGTAGTGTCTAGAAAAGTTCCAAAGGCATAGTGTGTGCTTAGCAAACATTTGCTAAATAACTATATAAAAATGAGTCAGGGCTGCTTGGGATGTCAATATCTGAGTTATCATAATAAAAAATGTCAAAATCTTGAACAAATATAACATTTATTTCTACTAAGGCTAGATGTTATGACCTGGGAAACAAAACATTTGACTTCTCAATTCCTTCTTCTTAGATCCAGAGACACTTATTTTCCTTCTCTTCAACCAGTCAGAATGTCCTGACAGGAAGACCCTCTCTAAGACCTCAGATATAGAGCATATTGCGTCCACAGCCCCCTTCCTTCCTCTTTAAACCCAATGCATTTAGTCATCCCTCCTTTCCTGTTAGATATAAACAATGCAAACGCTACTTCTATAGAAGTGCAGTGTAGCTTTGCTGTAATATCAATGTTCCTGTTAAAGCACAAGAGAAGCATCCAGGTTCACATGGTGAAGACACCTCTGCCCTTATTCATTAAGAAACCATTTTCCTCTCCTTCCAAGTCTTATGCTTAGAAGGAAAGCCATCATTAATTGTATTCCCAGAGCTTTAGTTATTTGCTTTCTCATGCATTATTTAATATTTTTGCTGAAACACAAGGATTTCTTCATGTTTTGTTGTCATCCACTCAGAAACTCCACTCAATACAATTGCCTGTTACCGAAGTCTTGTTTCTTACTAAGCTACTATAAAGGATGACTCCACCTTTTCATGGTGGATGCCACCTAAAAGAGATTCTCCTACTACTTATACCTAAACTGCAATTATTTGTTACAACCTTCAGTTGCTCACTATTACCTCAGGAGTAGAAATTAAAGCTGTCTGTTTTCTTCCTTGCTGAGAGTTTGTCATGTAACTCTTTCCTTCCCTTTAGGCAGGTATCATTATTGTACATCATCATAGATATAATAGACACAGTACGTATTTGCCAAATGAAGGCTGAATGAGAGAACCTTCCATTGATTCTGAATCCTTTTAATGTTACTGTTTTCTTTTTTTTTTAAATTCTCTCCTTTTAATTTTTCCAGTAGGTGTAGCCATCCACTTTAACTCAATTTCTTACGCCTACATCAGCAAACATTGGCTGAACACGGACTAACTTGTACACACTGATAGGTCTGGATAGAGTGATGCATACCCTGCTTTCCTTCTTGATCTAACTATTATGCTTTTCCTCAAACAAAACTTGGATGTTAGCCAAAAATATTTCAAAAAACCAAACAAACAAACAAAAAAATGAATACAGACCAGCAATGCATTGGTGTTGAATTATATTTCAACAGGCATTTACAACATGGAGTTATAAATGATACAGCATTATAGGAAAAGCAGGGAAGGGTACCTGTACCAGATTTTAGGACTCAGCTACTATTTTCATTTCTGAGTTCTTTCAGACTTTTAAAGTGGTAAATTTATTTTATAGAAACAAATAGACTCTGGGAATTTTAACAGTGTTTCTAGTTTCATAATAGATACCTGGGTCATGAGTACAGAGGGTTTGCATTTCAGTTATACTGGAGGCTGAGAAAGGTACAGAAATCCACAGTTGGTTACCATGCCTCTTGACCCTCAAAAGATCTATATCCTCTAATCTCTGAGAACTCCATACTGTCAGCTGATGTCCAGAAAATGGCACCAGAGATACCTAAAATACATCCATTCAAAGAGATGGTTATTATAAATAACTCCTCTTCCTTTCCCTTGACTTTACACATAGTCACTCTACATTATTCAGGTGTTGAATACATATGCTGTGAATTATTCAATCTTCCACTGCCTCATCTCCCTCTTGACGTCTGACTTTTGCCCTTTTTCAAGTCATTAGAAATTTCACTGAGGTGGACAAAGAAACGGAATCAGGATTAAAGAGACGGTTAATCCACGTCCCTTAACAGTTGATCTGTCAGGAAAAGTGCTAATATTTTGGATAACAACATCACATATTTTAAGTATCTGTAATGGATAAAACAATACGGTGAAAGTAATAAAATGAACAATAATAATGTTTAAGTTTTCATTCAACAAGTATTTATTATGTGTTATGTGCCAGCACTAAAATAGATGCTCTGAATATAGTGTTGACTAATAATAATAATAACAATAATAATAATAAATGGTAACTTATCCTTCAGAATCTTACATTCTACTTGGGGAAAACAAGCGCAAACATAAACAAATAAGTATAAAAATGTTAGATTATTATAAGTGCTGAAACATAATTGTGGGATAGAGAGCGATATGATTAGGGAATTCTTTAATACTGAGATAAACAAAATGTTCTACATTGAGGTGCAAATACTCGATTGAGCAATTAAAGAATGAGTATGACCCAACTCAGCAGTGAGTTACATAAAAAATTAAACATAGAGTCACCATATAACCTAGCAATTCTACTCCTAGATATACACTCAAATTAACTGAAAACATTTATTCACGCAAAAATGTGTACACAAAATATTCTTAGCACCAACATTCGTAGCCAAAAAGTGGAAATAAAACAAATTTCCATCAAGTGATGAACAGATAACTGACAGCCACAATATGGTATAGCTACACAGTGGAATATTATTCAGCCATAAAAAATGAATGGCATACTGATATATGCTACAACACAGATGAATGCTGAAAATGTTATGCTAAGTGAAAAAAGGCAGACACAAAATGTCACATATTGTATGATTCTATTTATTTGCAATGTCCAGAATAGGTAAATCCATAGAGATAGAAATTAGATTAGAGGTTGCCAGAGGCCAGGAGGAAGAGGAGTGGAGAACGACTTCAAAAGGGTCTGGGCTTTCTTTCTGTGGTGATGAAAAAATTCTGAAACTAGACAGTGGTGCTTGTTCCCCATTCTTGTGGATATACTAAAACTCACTCAACTGTACACTTTAAAAGAGTAAATTTTATGATATATGGATTATATCTCAATAAACAAACTTGATGATTTATGTGTCTTCTAGCTAAAAAAATAATCTTTTCAAAACCAAGCTCTGATTGTGTCACTCACCAGTTTAAAATAACAGCTCCTCTGGACCTATAGGGTGAAGTTCACACACATGGGGTCAACACACATCTTCTTTATCATCTGACCTTTGCCTAAGTCTGCAGCCTCATCTCCAGCCATTTCTGTCCAACACTGTCTTGAGTCATAAAAATACTTGCCTTTTCTTTTTCACAACATGAGCCCTTCTGCACTTTATACTTCTTCAATTCACACTTCTTGGAATAGTTTATCCTCCTCCTTCTTCACCTAGTTAATTGCACTGTCTTCCAAAACAGAATGAAAATTTTAGCAAAGTGATCCCCTATCAGAGCCCAATTTAGAAACACTTGCCCTATAGTTTTACCAGTTCTCTGCATATCATAGACCTTTTCCAAATTGTATAACGACTTTCTATTTATCCATCCACTTCCTCCTTTAAGCAGTATGCTTTGTGAGAGCAGGGGTCATTCATGCTTTCTTCTATGTATCTTCAGCACTTGTCGGAATGAGTGAGAGTTCAGTAAAATTGCTGCAACTTGAATATAAATAACATGTTGTTTTCAAGCCAAAGAAGTGAATGAAGTCATATATGAAGAGAGTTTACGAAAAAAAATAGTATGTGGTCTGAACCTTAGTAAAAGCCTAGATTTATACCAAAGAGGGGGAAGTCTAGGACACTAGCAGAAGAAAATAAAGTTTGTTAGAAAGAAAGAGAACTCGTTATTACATGTGAATCCATTGTATGAGGGATGTCTGTACAATGAATTGCCCACACCCGACCACTAATGAAAGTAAAGTAGGATGCTATTATATTTATTCTGGGTCAACAGGTGTAAACCAGAATTTTCCTGGGCAAACCAAAATGACGTGACCATATCAAGTATCATTTTATCATTCTGTTATTTCTGGTTATTGGAGTGGTTTACAGATTTTTGCTATTATAAATGTTTTTCCCCAAAATATCTCATGACTCACTTCCTCATTTCATTCAATCTCTACTCAAGTGTCATCTCTTTGGAAAAGTCTCCCCTGATATCTAAAATAACTCCCTCCTTAAGACTGTCTTCTATCACTAATCACTGTCAGACTCCGCAGCTAGAATGCAAGGTCTATAAAAGCATGAAAGTTTGTCTCCAAATCCTAGAATTGTGTCCAGCTCATAGCAGGTGCTCAATAAATACTTGTTGAGTTAATTAATAGATAACACTATGATAAGCATTCTTGAATGTAAATATTATCTTTATCTTTTTTCAAGGATTAATTAACAGAAGTCAGATTAACAAATCAAAATATATTAAGTTTTTAAGATTCATTTCACATTGTCATTTTTTTGACAAAAACCGTACCAATTTTCCAGTGATGAAATTTAATATTCATTTCACCATATCCTAACTGGTATCTAACATGTTAAATATGATGACATTTTTACATAATGGTCAATTTGTTAGGAATAAATAACAACAAAACTGATACAAATGCCCTTTCTACTACACTGAGGTCACACTATATTGATCACAAATAAAAATTTTAATATTTTTCAATTTTGAGACTAATTTCACATACATTAACCTTTGAAATCTATACATGCATACGAAAGAGCCAATTCAGGCATTTACATCATTTTACAGATAAATGGAAATGACTCTCCACAATGACAGTTGAGAGGCCAAGGAAAGGTTAAAAAAAATCTATCGGGTAGAAATAAAAAGAATTAAGTTAGTTTATTCAGGAGAATTGTATTGATCGGCCAGAACATGGGGACATAGAAAGAATAATGTTTATAATTGGTGAGAGTAAGATAAACCAAAAATATAATAGAAAATATCAGCAAACAGAGTTAAGTAACTTTATCAAAACTGCATACACCATCCTCAGTTTCCCTAGCAACAGGATCCCCATCTGCCTGTATGTACATTACTATTTTTTAATTATGTGAAAATGGAGTAAATAGTAAACAAATGGTAGGGCAATGTGGAAAAGGTGGGGAAAAGGGTTGGAGGTGTGTGAAACAAAGTAAAAATTCATGAAGGAGAAGAATTTGAGCTGTGCATATACAAAAGTTGTCTTGAGCTTGTATGTATGAGAGAGCTTATGTCAAAGTGTGTTGCAGTACTTCATTTGGATGGTAGAGCTCGCAGGATATGGACTATACTCTGTTCTCCCTTGTTACTCAAAGTTCTACCCTCACCTCCAGCACAGTCTCACCAGTGTAGAATGCAAATGGCTCTCATGTGCTTGCTCAGCCCATTCAGTCCCTAAAGCAAGGAAATCGCCCTTTGCTAGACCTAAGGAGCCCCATTCCTCATAGTGAATGGTCTGAGAAGACTAAAGTTGTTCATGCCCGTGTGAGTGAAAAAGGCACACAGAAGATTGTAGGCGCCAAGTGTCCATTGAGCTGCCGCCTTTTCTATCTTAGCCCCATCACAGGGGTCAGTCACCGTGACCCACCGCTGCCCTGGCCCTGCTTTCTACTTCTCATGGTGGCTTCCACCAATACTGGAGTTTGCTTTGCCAACTCATTCCATAATACTTGCTCTTCCTGGCCACAGAGCTAGTGTCTACTGCAAACTACCCTTCAATTCATTAAGCAAACTTCCATCATTGATGGCTTACCTGCCACTGTTTAGAAGTCTTAACTTGGAAACATGTAGCTAGGGCTGCTAAGGTGGTAACAGTGAAGATACATTGTAGCAATATTAAATAGCACAATGAATTAATTTAATAGACACATTTAGCTAATTTGTTCGTGTGTCTGTTTGTGAGGTACTCTGTGTGTGTGTGCATTCGTGCTTTTTTGTGGTCAATTTCGGAAGATAAAATTTTCTGTCTCAAACTGAAGTCATTTCCCTCACTAACTCAGTAAACAAAAACAAACAGAAAAACCTCTTACATTTAGTTCTCCCTTAGTTCTAGAATAAAACTGGAGCTTCATAGTTCAGCATTAATTATCCTCCAGGATCTAGCTCTCTTCTGCCCTTCCAGGCTTATCTAATACTATAAACACCCTCCTCCCCGTTTTTTTTGGTCAGGTATTCCAACTGCCTTCTCTACTCCAGGTACCTTAAATGTAATAATCTAAATTTTTCCACCATAAAGTCTTAATTCATATTGTTCTCTCAACCTTTCTGCTTCTTACAATCTTGGCATTCAGCAAGCTCTTTTCAAATATCTCTTATATGGTCCCTTTCCAATTTTCTGACTCAAAGGAATCACATACACGTAGGCTTTTAACACTGCCCTGCCAACCTCTCCTTAGAACTTACCTCACTTAATCTTCGAGCATGTTTGCATTTGTGCTTCACCAGTAGACTGAAAGGTCTGTGAAGCAAGAGACAGTGTCTCATTCACCCCAGGTGTTATGCACATAGAAGGCTTTCAAAAGCACCGCTGCTCTTAGAGTTAAGCAAATAGAATATGAAGTTCATTTTATAATAAAGAAGAAAATGAATGTTTACCAAGCAAATATATATGTTAGGCATTTTAAAATACATTATTTATCTTTCACCAGGAGTTTCTATTCCTCATATATATTTGGGAAATATAAATGATTCTTTTGGCATTTAAATTGATTTGGGTTAATAGTTAATCCTTTTTCTTCAATTCCATTGTCTCATGTTCTCAACATTAACATTTTCTTTACTAGGCTCTGTTTGAAAGAAAGCAGTATGACCTCACTTCTTTGTTAGAAAGGTCCCTGAATGTCATTTATCACTCTGGTGTGTGGGCTTTCTGGGGCTTTTTGGCAGACAGCACTGTCTTCAAGATGCGTCCATTACTTTGCTACCAGTGGCTCATCTGCCACAAACTGTTTTACCTCCAGCAAGAGAGTGAAGGGTAAAGTCCTCGAGATGTGACAGTATTTTAAGTGCTGGCTCAAGTCCACCATGATCAATGAAGCTGAAATTGGAAGCAAGAAGCAGATACGTGCAAGGCAGGAGATTGATAGATACCACCAGTTGTCTTCTCGTTATTAACAGAACTTGCCTTTGTGAGGGAAATAAAAATAAGTACATAATCCTCGTGGTAGAAAGTCTGCATGCACCCCAAAAATCAGAACTGCAGAACGGCTGCCTTTTTCTGGAGGCAGCAACAACTTGGAATTTTGTGGGGTCTCCCCACGATTCTGCCTTCTCCCAGCAAGAATATACACTGGGGTTTCAAATCACAGCCATTGTTTTTAGTAATATTGGAACATATTTTAACTAAAATAATTATTGATCGAATATACACTGATGTTTTCCACAGAAACAGGACAGAGCAAAAACACACCTGGCCTCATGAAGACACGTGAGATTTTATATCCCTTTATATGACATGGAGTGTCAGGTGTAGGTTAATGGACGACTCCATGAAAAAACAGGAAAATGGAAAGCCAACAATTTCTTTGCCTGATGGTGCAAAATCATAACACATTTTCTGTTTTATGATGGAGAGGTCATGCGGCATTAGTACTCGGTGTTCCTGCCAAAAGCATTAACCCAGATGGGAACATTAATTTATTTGACCAGATGTGTGACAATGTCACTCTGAAAGGTGGTTCCAGGATGCTGAACTAACATATATCATCACAGAAATTGCACTGCTAACAGAATATATTGAATTGGTGGCTCTCTAGTGAGACCTTAATCATTTTGAATCATAAAGAAAGTAGCATTTCAGAATTAAAAACGACTGTAGATTCCATGTAGCCTGAAAGTCTCATTTTATACAAGATGAAGATAAGGCTTAAAGAGGTAAAGTATGTCACGTGAGCCTCTTAACCTATGTGTGGCAAAATTGAGAATTGATTCTGGACCTCAGAACACCAGACTTCTATGCTCTATGAACTTTAATCTCATTTTCATATATTCCTCCATTTTTCACTCGACAATTAGGTATTGAGCTCCCACTAAATGATAGGCACTATACTACGCATTGGGTAAACAGTGGTGAAAAGACAAGCAAGATCCTGGCTTTTGACAGAGCTTACCTTCTAGTGGCCAGCATCAGACATAAATGAAATATGTTTGACCAAAGATAAGAACAATAAAGAAAATGCAACAGGATAGTTCTAGAGATAGAGTGGAGTGAGGCAGTAGTTTTTGGTAGAGCAGAGAAGAAAGGACTTGCCATTCCTGTTCATGTGCATAACAGCTATGAAAAGGAGGCAACAGTGTGATAAAAGATGTTTCCAAGAAGTAGAAATAGCAAATATGAGATTCACATGAGCTTAGAGAGGAAGAGGAACAGACAGAGGCTGATGTAGGTGCTGTATATTGAGCAGTGGGAGAGTAGAAGGTGGCCAGCTCATCCAAAACCTGGTGAGTTGGATTTTATTCTGAGCGCGATGAGAAACCATTGGAAGGATTTACACAAAGGAGCAATATACTCTGATTGTTAAGCACCTAACTGCACATAGTCTATCCCAGGACATGTAAATTTTCAGGCTGCAAAGCACTCTAGTAGCAGACATTATAGAGAGCAACTTGGACACAATCCTGTCCTCAATTAAAGTATCATTCAGGTTCCTATTTGAATTAAAGTTAAGGTGGAGAAAGCTTTAGAACAAACCTAAATTAAACAATCAATTCATTTTTTTATTTTAATTAATAGACTATTATTTCAAGCAGTTTTGGATTTACGGAATTGAGCAGAGAGTATAAAGAGATCTGATAAACCTCCTCTTCCCCTACCTTTCCCTTATTATTAACATCTTGAATTTAGTGTGGTACCTGTTTTAGAATTGATAAAACAAAATTGATACATTAATATTAACTAAAGCTAGTAGTTTACATTAGAGTTCACATTTTGTACAGTTTTTGAAAAATGCACAGTCACGTATCTACCATTACAATATATGGAATAGTTCACTACCTGAAAAATTCCCTGTGCTCTGTGTATTCATCCCTTCTCCCCTACCCCCAAATGCTAGCAACTGCTAATCTTGCTTCTGTCTCTATAGTTTTGCCTTTTTCAGAATGTCATATAATTGGAATCATATGGTATATAATAGTCTTTTCGGACTGGCTTCTCTAACTATATAACATGCATTAAATGTCCTTCCATGTTTTTCATGGCTTAATAGCTCATTTCTCTTTTATTGCTGAAAAATTATTGCAGTGCATGGATGTACCACAGCTTGTTTATCCATTTGTCTTTTGAAGTACATCTTGGTTGCTTATAGCTCTTGGCAATTATGAATAATGGTGCTATAAATATTTGTGTTCAGTGTTTATGTGGACATAGATTTTCAACACATTTAGATAAATACGAAGGAGCATAATTCCTGGATTGTATGATAAGAGTATGCTTAGCTTTGTAAGGAACTGCCAAACTATCTTCCACAGTGGCTGTTCCATTTTGCATTCCCACCAGCAATGAATGAGTGTTCCTGTTGCTCCACATCCTCATCAACATTTGGTATTGTCAGATTTTTTTGTATTTTAGCCATTCTTGTAGATGTGTAGTGGTAACTCGTTGTAATTTACAACTCCCTAATGACAGGTGATGCTGAGTATATTTTGATTCATTTATTTTTTAAAGAGTAAAGTATAAATTACCCATTCCTGTAATAACATCATATATGTTTCTATAATAATATCATATATACATATATATAACTATGGCGATGCTCCATTCTTTCGGTTCACCCAGCATATATTTAGTACTTACTGTCTTCTAGTGTCTGGATAGGGTGCTAAGAAACAGATGATTCAGACAGCACTTCCCCTCTTTCTAGGAGTTCATGGTCTAACAAGGACAGACACATAAGCAGAACTGTGGTGAAGGGGAATACAGAGGCTATGAGGGCCCTGAGGAGCGACACCTAACTCTTCCTTAATGGGATCAGAGAACTTTCTGAAGTAAGTAATTCCAGAACTGAGTTAAAATAAAACAGAAGACTTTACCAGTTGATAGTAATGGGGTGGAGTCCTGTTTTATTCAGCCTGATCTCTGAGGGAAATAAGTATAGCTCAGTCGTGTTGTCATGTCAAATATGCATCGAGAGATGATGATGGAGGTGTCGACACAAGCCAACATTAAGTTCTGAGTGATAGAAAAAACAATGACAGTTATTCAGCTTTGAAGGCAATATTCCTATCTAAGTCAGTTTCTGAATAATGTAAGCTTATTTATTTATTAAACCTGGCCACTATAAAAGTTATAATATCTAATTTAATATATTATATAATATATAATAATATCTAATCTTACATAATAATATATATAAAATACAAGTAGTTTTCATGGCACTGTAATATGGTTTCAATACCATATATTTAATACATGTTTTAATATCATATAATACCATGTTATTAAATACAGCTTGTGTCTTTACTTGACTCTTTTGAAATGTTTTAGAAATTATTACTTTCTTACATGATGGAAGCATAACAAAAGAAAAATATATAAAAATTAAGTAATATCACACTTATAAATCATAATAATGTTCAGTTTTATAATATTTCATGTTTTCTATATGTATGTATAGACGTGTATTAAGAAAATTAATCATTCAATGGGATTTCACTTCACTAAGTGGAGGTTTGTATCAACATTTTTAATGATTTCTGAGCAATCAATCTATGAAATGAACAAAGCATGGTTTATTTACCAATTCTCCCTTGAAGGTGAGTTCACCCATTTGCGCTCTTCCACCTTATAAATATATCTGAGATGAAATTACGGTATGGAGTCTTTGGGAATTGAGTCAGTTATTTTACCAGGATAATTCTTTATGAGGTTAAATTTCTAGGTCAAAGTGCATGCACCTATTTAGTAGGGCTTTGATAAATATTGCTAGTTAATTATCTAAATCTGTAAAATATGACAATAATGTATGCATGTATACATATAAAGATATACATGCATATATGTATATACACATATACATGAACATTCATTTTCACAATCCCTGTATTATTCATTTTAATCTTTGTCAATATCATAGGTAGAAAATATGTTAGTGTTGCTTTTTTTGTCACAATCATCTCTTTCCTTATCCAAAGATATACCTCCTAGCTTTCTCTTGCCTGGATTCTTGTCACTGACAATCCCTTCTCCACAGAGCAGCCAAGGTATCTCTTAATAAAGTGAATCCATCCTATCACCTTCCCCACTTAAAAGCCTTCAATAAGCTCTTATTACTATTAGAATAAAATCTAATTGGTCCTATTAGATAGGATCCCTTCCCACCTGCCTGATCTATTTTCACACTCTGTCTATTAACTCCTTCCATGGCTCCCCCAGTGCCCCATTCACACTCTTAAGCTTTATCCACACTGCTCTTCTGTTCCTTAAGGTATTACCTTGCTCATTCTCTGCCTGAAACCCTCTTCCTGATATAGCTGCATGACTAGAATCTTCTCCTGACTCAGGACTCTCCTCACATATCACCACCGCAGGGAGGTCTTTCCAGAGGACTCCAACCAAGGGAGACCCTGCTCCAATTCCAGTGACTCTGTAGGATTACTCTGTTTTGTTGCATTAATAGCACCTACTGTTATCAAAAGAATTTTGTATTTCTATTTGCTTCCCTTTTGTAAGTGGATGCCTGGGACATTGTCTTTTTTCATTCTGCTTTATCCCTAGGACCTTGATTATTCCTGCCGCGTGATTGACAATTAATAAGTTCACGATGAATGATTGAATGGGTTGCATGCTCCATTTTTGTTCCTTCTATAATAAATTGCCTGTTCATAACTGTAGCCCATTTTTCTGTTGGATGTTCATTTTCTCTCCCCTTATAAGAATTTTCCGGCATATGGGCAATACTAACTCTTTTCCTGGCATTTCTTTAAAATATTCTCTAATTAATCATTTCCTTTTAACTTTTTAATAATTATTTCTGTGATACAATATTTCTTAAATTTTTACTTGTCAAATGTATTAGTATTTTTAATTTTTTCCTTTCTCACTTTGGAGCCCACTTGTGAAGTTCTTCCCTACAAATTAATATCCATATATGTCTATATTTTCTCCTAGAATTGTTATACTCACATTTTAATTAACATATTAATAAATGTGTGTTATTTTTGAATAGATAGTGAAATACTGATCCAATCTTATTTTTTCCATAGGAAATTCATTGTTCCAATATATTTTTTTGATAATCCATTCTTCCCCAGTCATTTCAATTGTGACCTTTATTACATTGCATGTTCACAAACGTGGTTCAATCTCTGAGTTTTCTTTCCTGTTGCATCATTTTACCTCTTAATTTCTGCAGTTACATAACGTATTAATTATTTTAATTTTATAAGTTTTAATAATAGTAAGTCAAGGCATTCTACAATATTTCTTTGAATTTCTGGTATGTTTACTCTTCCAGAGAAGCTTAAAGATATTTTTGTCAAACTTATCCAAAAATCCATTGATGTTAAGATTCTGTTTCTTAAAAAACGTTATTAATTTGGATAGAATTGAAATTTCTGTAATTTAATTCTTCTCATTTAAATCCATAATCTAAATTCTACTTATATCTCTTAATGTACCTTGAATATCCCTAATTTAATGCCTCTTTATATTTTTTAAATTATATTCATATAATCCCTGAAGATTTCCTGATCAAATTAATCTTAGTTATTTACATTTTTGTTTCCACTGTGTCTAAGATCCTATATTTTGAAGTGGTTGTAAACATGTAATGAAGGAAAAATTAATTTTTTGCCTTGGAAATTAACCATCTTACTATTATTACTTGTTAGCTCACATGGTTTTCTAAGCTGAATCTATTGGATTTTCCTGGTAGGCATTTATATTATTTCCAGTGGTAAAGATGATAATTTTTACCTACACTAATTATGTCATATTACTTTTTTCTTCATACTTTGCCTAAAATTTCTAAGAAAAAATGCTGTATAACAAAGGTGATATATGGCTTTCTTTGTATTGTTATTTTAGTCTTATTTTTTTTCTCACTTTAAAGAATAATTTCTGATCAGAATTATGCAAAAACACTTTATTATTGATCCAAGTTCCTGATTATAAACAATGTGTTAAAATTTGTAGATGTTTTTGAGCTCTTTGCTCCTACACTAAATGCCTCCAAATTTCTAAGTTTACAAGTTTTTTTTTTTCCTACTCTGCTTTTAGAGCTTATTAGTCTTTCATCCACCTAATATCATTGGTCACAATCCTATTGTGATTTTTTAATGCTGCTTCTAAATCCTTTCATATACTTCTATAAAGATGGCTCCCCCTTCATGTAGAACCGAGTGCATGAACATCTGAAAGCTATTTACTGCTCATATCAAATTTAAAAATGAACTTAATATGCTACTGTGCTCTTGGTGGATACGTTTCTCAGATGTTTTACCATCAGGCAAATGGTGAGGTGATTTTATGAGTGGAGACAACCTAAAGGATCCATGTAGATAATGGTTGAGAAATATTGCTTTGAAGTCAGGTCTGGTATCAAGATTCATCCTATAATACAATAACCTGGCTCTGCATCTGCTCCGCTAGAAGAAATATCTATTTATTCCGCTTGCTCTGCTTTCTATTATATACTTGATAGCTCACCAAAAATGGACTTTCATTTATGGTTTACCAATCAGAGAGTATGGAAAAGAAAAATTTAAAAAGAATGAACAAAAGGATGAACCAATGAACAGTAGAAAAAAAGAAAGAGAGAGGGAGGGGGAGAAAGAGGGAGAGAGGAAGAGAAAGAGGGAAGAAAGGAAGTCAGTAGAGAAGAGAAGAAAGGAAAGAAGGAAGGAAGGTAAGAAAGAGGAAAAAAATCATATTTTCCTTTGCTGTAGCAAATAAAAAGGCCAGTGACTCTCTACTGAATCACCCTGATAAAATTATCCTGAATAATTTTGAATTCATAAAGAATTAAATCAAGGCAACCATACAAGGAGTTATTATACATAGCTGCAAACACACACACTCATAACAACAATTAGAAGTTAAAACTGTGCTCTTATGGAGGGAGCTCTCTGGCTCCACTACCAACATAATTTACTAAAAATCTTCATATCAGCATCTCTGTTAACCTTCTCTCAGTGGAAGTTTTTTAAAAAGCTTACAAATGAGATCAATGCTGAATATGACGACTATTGCAACTTTGTACTTCTCTTTGAAATCTAACAAAATGGGTCTCTAAACAATGAAAGTACAGTAGAAACAATGCCAACAGATTTAAACAGCCATCTGGAGTAATTATTCATGATCCCTAAAAATAGGCTGTTTGAGAACTTACGAAGTTTCTTCTCGATATAATTCAGTGGTCTCTCTAACAACACGCCAGCAGGCTGGCGGAGTGAGAGTACGGATGCTTTCAATGGGCAAGTCTAGTTGTTTAATTTCTTTTGTTATGCTAAAAAGCACCTGAAACTTAGATCTCAAAGTCATGTTGTACATTCCCATCTACCATTATCAAAGTCTTTCCACATGCTCTTCCTTTCCTGTGCTATCATCACTGCTAATGCAGGTCCTTACTTCCTCCAAATCACAACGAAGCACACAGATCCCTAATTCATCTCGCACCTCCATCACCTACCTCTTCAATCAATCCTCACACTGTTTTGAATCCATCCTTTACTTTTTCATTCGTTCGGTAACTTCAATTCTGACTGTAGAATAATGCCTTTTTTTTTTTTTTACAATAACAATATTCCTTCTTTTACAATTGAGACAATTTAAACATCACAAAGAGATTTGGCCCCAGTCTTCCAGGGGAAAATGAAACAAACAAAAACTCTGATTTGTAGTGGTTACAGAATTCTGTGGCTTCCTCCTTGATCAGTTTCAAGCTACCAATATTTGACAATCAGTTCCCAAAATTCCTCAATAGTTAGCAATTAACTTTCATGACCTAGGACAAGTAGGCTGCAGTGCACCACTGGAAATTTTGGGGGATATTTTACTACAGTATAGAGATATACCATAAAGAAGATATAGTATATGTATATATAATATACATTATATGCATTTAAGAAATATATTAAAATATTATATCTTAAATAAATATATCATATATAATTTATTTAATAAAATTTATTAAATAAAACATTTCAGACAATAAGGATACTTCTTGACGCAGAAATTGCAGCTCCTTAAATAAAAAGGACTGGTGAGGATTTTTCCAAGCTATAAATGGAAACTGGTTTTACTTATTTAATGTAAGACAAAAGCACAATTATAAACATTTATGCTGTTTAAAATCAATACTTTGGTGCTTTAAATTAGATACACAATTAGGATATGAAAGCTGGATGGGAACTTAGTAATCAAATCTAACCCCTTCATTTTAGAGAAAGATATATTGAGTACCAGATAGATGAATGCCTTTGTCTGTAACCAAATGGCAAGTTTATACCATAGTCGAGACTATAATTTCTAGATATTTGGGTGGTACTCTGCTTACTGTATCGACAGCTCAAGTGAATAGATTTAACCAAGGGATGTTAGAAAAATAACATTTACCTTAATACTGTTTTATATTGTTATTCTTCAAATCAGTTTTCATGCTGCATCTTCAAACCATATGTATTCACTCACTCACCTATTCAACACATTTATTGTGTACTTACTGTGTGTCAGACTAGAGTTGAGGGCACAGAGCATACACTGGTAAACAAAACAGACGAGTCCTTTTCATATTGGAGCTTACATTATAGATAATTTTAAAAAGTACCCAAACAAGGAAAAAAAGAATTATATTATAAATTTTCAGGAGGGCAAGAGTGGAAGCAGAAAGATCAGTAGGAATATTGGGATAGCCCAGGTCTGAAATAATGGTGGCAATAGCAAAAATGGTAAGAAATAGTTAAATGCAGTCTACATTAGGAAGCTGTGGCTAACAAGATATGGTGATGTATTGTAAAAAGATTTTGAAGCAACAAAGGAATGTGAAGATGACCTCTAGATTTTTACCTAAGCGGCTGATTCGATGGTGATACCATTTACTGAGATGGAAAAGATGTTATGTGGAGGGTTTTAATTAAGACTTCTCTTCTGGATATATTAATTGTGAGATATTTCTTGGACATACAAATAATACACTGGGTGTGGAGCGCAGGTAAAAGAGGATGGGATGAAATTTAACTTCAGTTGTTTTGGAAAGTCATGACACTCAATGAGATTATCTAGGGTATGAGGCAGGAGAGAAAAATGGCTGAAAACATGAGCTCCAAGCTACTGTAGAATTGCTCACTGGAGTAAATTTAAATAAATCGAGTCACACTGAAATGCAAAAATCAAAACAAAACCAAAACAGACACCCATACTCACACACACATACTCTTTCACACTCACACATAAATACACTCTTACACTTACACACAAACACACACACAAAGAGGAAGGAGGAATGGAGGAAAAGCACTGCTGTCAATGTTGTCCATCTATTAGGCAGTTTAGAGACATCATCTTATTTAATTTTCATAACAGCAAGGTGTCTATAAGAGACAGAAAACACAACAAAGAAGATTGAGGAAATTCAGCTGGTAAAATGTGAGGAAAAGTAGGAGAGATTAAATGAACCGTGTTTTAGATAAGGGAGAGTTCAGTTCTTCCCAATCCGGCAAACAGGTTGAGTACAATAAGGACTGAAACTGACCATTGGGTTAGCCATATTGAAGTCACTAGCAACCTTGACCAAGCCAGACGCAGTGGTATGGTGGAGAGGAAGATCTGATAGGAATGAAGTCAAGAAAGAATGATGAGTAAGGATGGGAGGACAGAGAGTAGAGCCAAGTTCTCTTACAGTTCACTTTTCTCTAAGTGAACTAGAGAGGTTGGGAAGTAACTAGAGTGATGGGCGATCAAGGGAGCTGTTACAGAGTGTTTTGTAATCTAAAACAGGGAATATTAGAGGTGATTCAGCAAAGCCTACGTGATGCTGCAGGAGGGGAAGCGCTAATCACAGAAGTGCAATACCTGAGTAATTGCTTATAGGATTCAATGCATAAATCCACGATTTGGCCTTCATAGGAGGGAGGAGAGTTAATCTGTTGCAATAGGAAAAGATGTATGAATAGTCAAGAAAGGAAGTATAAAGGTGTAGATATGGATAGATAGGGAAGTTTGGGATGTGGAGATTAGAGAGTTCTCTTCTGGCTTGTTAGTGAGAGACACTGACTTTCAGAGTTCATGAGATTATGAAGAATAGGAGAGTTGAATCCGATCAGGAACTGTACACAGCCTTAGGGGAAAGAGTGAGTGATGAGAGGTGACTAGGAAACTAAGAAGTAAGCAAAGATTTAAGCTTGATGGGGTTGGTCCTAACACTCTACAGTACTAAGAGAAAGCAGATAATCAGTTCTAATTATAGCTTCCTTCATGGGCAAGGTCTCTTAGGTGCTGTAGAGCGGTGGCGCCTCCAGTGCTGTGAGGAAGAGGGAGGCACAATTTTGATAAGATTTAGAGGAGCTCTTTGCATCCACCATCCAATCTGCTTGAGGAGCAGAAACAGCTCAGTGGGCCTCTAAATCCAGCCATGAGAGGTATCAAAGCTAATTGGAAAAGACCATCTAACCTGAAGCCTCTGGAGCTCAAAATTTGACTGAGAAAATTTACTCCACATGAGTCATCTAATCTATGAAAAAAAAGTGTGAAAAAGACTCACCAATATCTAAAGTAGGGATGTCGATTTTACATATTCTCTACTGTTGCAGCCACGGTTGGCATTACTAATCAATCAAGTCTTTCTTCTTCTGAGCGAAGATGAGTCTTCTGAATCCTGTAACCCACAGCACTCTGATCAGCCCCTACCTACCATCAGAGTCCATATGAGAGAAGAAAACTCCCCTGAATACCACTTGACCTTCAGAAGACCTCTACTCTACTGTGTAATATTTGTGTCAAACTCAATAAGCCCAAAAATGAACTCCTGATCTACCCTCAACCCCAGGACCACAACTTACCTCCAAAGTCCTTCTAAATCTCAGCAAATGACTCCTTGATTTTTCTTATATACCAAATCCAATAGATCAACCTACCCAGTTGGCTCTAAATTTAAAATAGGCCCATAGTCTTTCCCCCTTTTTCTGCCCCACCACAACTCCTGGGTCCAGGTCTTGGTCATCACTAGCCCAGATTACTGTAACTAGTCTCTCTATTTCTTCCCTAAAGCCCCTGTAGTCTGTTCTCAGCACAGCAGCCAGAATGATCCTCTAACACAGGTTCAGATCATATCATGTCACTTCTCTGCTTGCACTCTTCCAGTGGATTCCTAGCTCATGACTTATACAAAAGCCAAATGCCTTGCAATGCCCTACCTGGCCTGCAGGACCTGTGGTCCTACCCTTTCTGAGATCAACTACACTTCCCTTGTTTCCTCATCTCAATTCAGTTGTGCTGGCCTTTCCTGCTCTTCCCTCCCAGAACACGTTTTCACCCAGATAGCATGGGGCTAATCCTCTCCCTGCTGGCTCAGTTGCCACCTTCTCAGACAGCACTTTCATCATACTCTCCCAATCTACCCCTTGCACTTGCTAATCCTCTTAACCCCCTTTACATTTCTCCCAGCAATTATCACCATCTGACATACCATATATTTAGCATATTCTCTGCTTATTGTCTGCCCTCTCACTTCCAAAGTATATAAATTCCATTCTAAGAAAACAGGGGTTTCCAACAATTGGTCCCCAGCACCTACCCGAGCCCTTGGCTCCTAGAAGGTTCTCAAAGAATAAACGAAAGAATTAATGAATTGGCAAACCCTGATCTAAGCCGTGTCTTTACCTGAGCACAATTACTTTTGAAAATGCAGTATGCTTGTGGAGTCCTGTTTGATCCAGTTTGCAATCATCTGAGTGAAAGAGTTTCCCTTTGGAAGCAATTGTACGAGCCATCAGCTCTCTTGAGGATGCTTTTATCAGCTCTGAAAGCAAGTTTTGCCATTCATCAGCTGTTTGCAGGAGGACTGAGTCCACCTCTCTGTGCTCAGCGTTGGAACCCCCTCCTGCCTCTTCCTGAGAGATTTGCAGTTCCAGGAACATAAAACCTGCTGCAGAGTGCCCTATCAGTGGGCTGTGCCATCAGCAGCAGGAAAGGTTACATTCAGTCACCTGTTATTCCAATATGCATCCACTTCATCTACTTTCCTTCCTCACTTTTTTTTCCCCTTGACCTCAGTTAATCCTCTCATTATCTGCCTCCCACTTGGATCAAATCCCTCTTCAACTTTAGTTCCTATTCTGGCCCTGCATTTGCCAGCCTCCCCAGGGACCTTGCAAGAGCTGATGCTTAAAGACCACCCTTTCAGGCTCCGGCCCAATTGGCAGCCAAAGAACAAAGAAAACTGAACTATTTTCCAAGGAAACAGCACTGCTGGGAATCCCACTTCGAAGAATGCCACCTCTTTTCTGCAGAAATCTAAGCTTAATTGTTAAATAAGGGAAGGAGGCAGGCAAGAACAAATATTTGGGGAAATCTGTTTTGTGCCAGGAACAAGGCCTAGTGCGTTTTTCACAATTTATGTCAAACAATTGTTGCATGCAGCCCACAAATTAAGTAACAATCATCTTCATGATGTCACATTTTTAAAAGGAAATAACAGCTTGGTACTCTCCTGCTCAAAACACTTAGGTGTCTTCCTGTCATGCACAGACTAAAACCCCAAGTCCTAACCATGGCCAACTGGGGCCTGCACACCTGCCTGACCTCATGCCGCATTCCTCTCACCACTCCCCAGCCCCCCACTATCTAGCGATGGGACCTTATGTGTTTTTGCAAAATGTCTAATGTCTACGCAATTTCTGTTTTTTCTGCAGCCTACTCTCCTTCCTCACTCCATGCAATTACATGATTCACAGTCTCTCTTCATTCAAGGTTCTTTCAACAATCATCTTTCCAGAAAGATCTTAGCTGACCACTCTACAGGATTGCCTCCAAGTCTGGAAACAGGAAGATACATAATCTATGGTTTATTGACACTGCATTTCAACTGAAGATAAAATAATAGTATTTGGATTTCAAGTCTTCATGGCCACCTTGTTTTTAAGTTGCATCCCTTCACTCATTCCTTTCATAATGCAAAGTGAAATAAGTCAGAGGGAGAAGGTCAAATACCGTATGATTTCCTTCATTAAGTAGTAGATAATAACAACAATAAACAAACACATAGGGACAGAGATTGGATTGGTCCTTGTTTTATTTTTAAACATTCTTTATATTTTCAATGTATTTTGTTATTATTAGTGTGCCCCATGAGAATGTCTGTTCCCTGAGGGTAACACCTAACTTGCTTACTGCCAGCTCTCAGGGGTCTAGAAAGGTGCTGGTAGAGGATTGGCGCCAGATAAATATGGTTGAAGGAATGAACTCAGCAAGTGGAAGCTCAGAAAATGTAAATAATGTGTTCAAGCTGCTAAATTGTTTAGACAAAATTCAAAGCAAATTTTAGATTCCAAAGTCTTCACTTCTCTTGCTTCAAACAGAATTACCCTTCTTGTCATGTTGTCATTTAAACTGTAAAGGCATCAGGGGACTGACAAGGCTAGTCCACACTGAACCTTTGACCTGACCATTGGTAAAACGAACAAAGGCAGCCCTGGCAGAAGACCAGTGCAGTCTTCACTATGTAGGGAAGGGGTTTCGCTCTGAGGAGCCCCAAGGAACCATGTCCATCACTGCCTCTTCCTCTTCCCAGTTCTTCTGAACTTGGCTAATTTTGTTGAACTTCTGTTTCCTTGGCCACACAATGAAATTAAGAGTAATCTGTAAAATGATCATAATATACATCCAAGCTCTGACATTCAGACAGCCTGAAATCAAACTCTGATATTCTGATACCAACTCTGACTTTGGCCAATTTGTTTAAACTTAGTAACCTGGTAACTCAAGTTGCTGATCCCCAATGTAAATTAGAGATAAAAATAGTATCTTCATTATAAGGTAACTGTGAGTTTATCCATATAAATTTCTTAACACAGTACTCAATATATGCAACTCACTGCTTGCTACTACTAATTTTGTTGTCTCTCTTCCCCCTGCTCCTTCTTCTTCGTATTATTATTATTACTATTAAGAGTCATAGTAATTGTTTCAGTAGTGGAGGTAAAATTGTGGCCCTTTCTCACCATAATGTCTATGCTTCTTGAAGACAGAGGTTATATTGTATGTGTACATTTTGTCTAATATTCTACTAGGAGTATGCTTACAAACATTTTGTGTTAATTAATAGGAAACAAATGATAAAGTCTATGTAGCTTTTCAACAAGGCTTAATACCAGTTGTTATTCATGTATATACTAGGAAATTTTAGTTCAGAAGCTCCAGGAATTTTTGATGTTCAAAAACAAGTAATGAATGACACTGATTTTGAAGTTTTAGAATCGCTTGTTTCTTCATTCTTTTATTGATCTTCACAAAACTCTGCATGGTAAGCAGGTGGGTGGTCATTATTTTCTGTTTGGTCCCCACAGAAGTCTTTATGTGCCTTATGTATGGTTCCTACAATGATCTTTCTCATTTCATAATTAAATACATACATAGTACATACATATGTATGAAATACATATGAAATAAATACATCTTTTATCTACTATGTTTAATCAATAGATATTTACATTCAATAAGACATTTTCTTATCATTTCTTAAGTGCCTAGTGAGGGATCTAGAGATGAATTAGCAGAGACTTTGAAGCAGGAAGATTTGGATTCTGTGGAGACAGGTACATAAACAACAGAACCCAAGATTCCGTAGGATCACCCCAAGTGCAGGTGCAGTTGGATAAATATTATAGTAAGTGCAGAAACACTCCCAAACTCTAGCCTCATCTGCAGATTCACAGGAGATGCACCCCCAGAGATTCTTAGTCCAGATAAGTCAGGATTATAGGTGCTGGGCACTTGGGCAAGGTGTTTTTGCAAAAGCCTGGGCAAAGTATAGATTGGGGCACCTCATGACAAACCTTGTAGTTCATGGAAGAGAAGGATATTGCCTGGGAGCAGCATATCAGTAAAATGCAAGGCAGCTATTTGTAAATCAGTTCATCAAACCAAATACAGACAGGATTATCAGAATAAAAAAGAATTCCAAGCACAGTGCTTTCAATGATAGAGGAAAGTTAGAGGCAGAGATGTTCTTCAAGGAGAATGACATCAATTGTTAAATCTACTTTAGCGTTACATAAAAGCTAGGTTTCTTCCACGTATTCCTCCAGCATGGTCTTCACCTAGATGACAACGTGTCTTTATAGACTTACAGCTTTTAAACATTCCCTTAACAGAAATAATTAGATTTGTCAGGTCTTCTGGGACGGTTGTGCAAGCTCTGAGTTTAAACAGGACATGATATAGTACAAATTCAGCTGTTTTTCCAAATATTTAAGGAGGATTCTTGCACATAGAGTCCACTAGCAGCTATGTCTTCAGTATACTTGCCTTAAAATTTGGGAATTTATTAGTATGCACTTATGTATGGTATGTCTTTCCACTAATAGCAACCCATCTGAAACACCTCAGCAGGTAAACGAGATGGAGATTGAGGGCAGCCATTGAGATAGGATCACGGAGAATAATGAGGAATGAAGCCTCTTAAGGCTTGCATAATTCAGCAGTCAATAGAAAATGGCCAGGGCAGCTTTTTGCCCTCCTTCTACTGAGAATATTGGTATGTCCATATTAGAAACATTTAAGGGATTTCAATAAGCAAATGCCTCTCTTCTGTTGTTGGTGATTGCCTATGATTGCCCTCTGCCATCACTTCACGGCATCTGCCTTGAAGATCATCATTTGATTTTCCCAAGAACCCTGGGAGATTTGTATGATTATACTATTTTAAAAGAGAAGGAAACTGACTTTCTAAGAATTTAATAAAATTACTCAAATTTTCAGAAGATACTTAGTGGCCAGATCTGGACTCAAAGTCCAGGAACTTCTCACTATGAGCTATGAGAATCGATAGCACATATTTGCTCTTGTGTTAGGCAGCCTGCAGGAAAGTCTCAGTGATGCCTGCCTCTGATAATCACACACCTGTGTAATCTCCTCCACTTGAATGTGGGCTTGACTTAGTGACTCATTTCTTATAGAATAGAATTTGGCATAAGTGATGGATTCCCACCTCAAAGATTAATTGTAAAAGACAGTGGCTTCTATATTGGATGTTCTTTCTTAGAACACTTGCTCTGGGGAAGCCAGCTGCCTTGTCATGAGAGAGCTCTGTAGAAAGGCCCCCATGAGTGAACTCAGAAGATGTGCTGTGGTCTACTAGCTGAGTGAACAGGAAGGATCTTCCAAGGCCTGCCAACAGCCACAGAAACAGAATCTCTTCCAGTCAAGGCTTGAGATGATGGAAGCCAATGCTGATATCTTTATTGCAGACACATAAGAGGTTCTGAGCCAGAACCACCCAACTAAGCCAGTCCCAAATTCCTGATCCATAGAAACCTTGAAATAATAAACACTTGTTGTTCTCAGTGGCTGAGTTTGGGAATAATTTGTAACACTGCAATAGATAACTAATACTACATTTAATATCACCCTAGAAACCAAAGTAGTTTTTTTGGTAGCATTGCCATGGAATCAATAATATGTGTCATTTGCCAAGAACTTCATCATTACAGTTTACAGACAAAATGAATTAACATATTATAAAACACAACAATAGATGATATGATTTACATGAATCGTGACATGTTTTAGCACTGACTTTTTAATTTCCAAATAAAGATTGTTTACCTACTCTGATGGCTAATTCTGTGGATCAACCTGACTAGGCTAAAGGATGCCCAGAGAGCTGGTAAAGCATTATTTCCGGGTGTCTCTGTGAAGATGTTTCAGAAAGACATTAGCATTTGAATTGGTAGACTGAGCAAAGATTGATGCCCTCACCAATGTGGGTGGCATCATCCAATCCATTGAGGTCCCAAATAGAACAAAAAGGTGGAGGAAGAGTGAGTTCACTCTCTCTGCTTGAGCTGGGACATCTAGCTTCTCCTGCCCTCAGACGTCAGCTCTTCTGGTTCTTGGGCCTGTGGACTCAGACTGAACCACACCACCAGCTTTCCTGGGCCTCCAGCTTGCAGACAGCAGATTACAGGACTTCTCAGCCTCCATAATCAAGTGAGCCAATTCTTATAAAAAATTGTCTCATATATTATATATAGATAGATAAATGGATATATCAATATACATAATGATGTATTTATATAACATATACGATCTTCTATTGATTCTATTTTTCTTGAGAATCCTAATATACCTACCATGATGATAATGAAATTTTAAAAATATGACTGGATGACAGATTTATATAAAAAATTAAAAAAATACAGACCTCGGAATAATTAATTTGATAGAGTATTCAAAGAAAAGAGGAAATTAAGGAGGATGTTTAAATTTTGATCCTAAGTGCCTGAAAAAGTAGATTTCAGATACAATTTTTAGCTAATTATGGTAAAACTAACATAAATAAGATGTAGAGATCAATAGATCAATAGAGTGGGGCCTTTGTCTCTTTCATTTCTCAAATTGTGTCTGACTTCTATGGTTTATCCTCTCTCTTATTTGTTATCTATCAAGAAACCTAGATTTTTATTATCATTTTATGGATTTAATAAAGCATATCCTTTCCAAGAACTTAATCATTTCCAAAATTTATCTGATCTCTGTGAGGGAGGTGACTCTCCACTTTACAGACATTGAGACTACACATTAAGAAGAAATAATTAATGACCTGATTTATGTGGATAAAGACAGGTTTAGCAGTGACTTTTTAATTTCCAATTAAAGATTGTTTATGTCTTGTGCATATTTATTTAGTTAGTGTGTAGGATGAGAAGTTTATTAATTTAATTCAACCTAGGGATTTGAAGGCCTCCTGAATTATGTTATAGCTTACTTCTTTCTTAGAAATCACTGCTTCTCTTCCAAGCTTTAAGTCAAGCTAAAGTCTTCAGGTAAATTAGAACTGAACTGCTGTCTCCTGGCTCCCATATGACGTTCTCCTCATCGTGCAAATTTAATCAACCATGGGCCAGGTCCAGAACCCTAAAACAACCTCGATGGTAATGATTTTGAAGTAAAGCCACCTCTGGATGGGACTATTTCGACACATGGTTACCCAACCAGACTTGGTTACTTCAGTCATTTCTGCCATCTTGACAGTTAGTTGCTCCAATCAAATTAATTGTGCTATGATCTACTTTAGTTGGCAAAGCAAGTTATATTCTCAGCTCATCCAGACATTAGGATAACATTATTATTTTTAATAGATGTTTTCATTGTGGTAAAATTCACACAATGTAACACTAACCATTTTAAAATGTACCACTTAGCAGCATTTAGCGTATTCACAATGTTGTGTAACCACCACCTCTATCAAATAACAGAACATTTTCCTCACTCCAAAAGATGCTACCTCTTCATTATGCAGTCATTCTCCTGTACTCAGTCCCACTTCAAGCCCCTGGCAACCACCAATATATTTTTGTTTCTAGGGATTTACTATTCTGGATGTTTCACATAAATTAATTCATACAGCATGTGGCCTTCTATGTCTGGTTTCTTTCACTTACAATGTTGTCAGACTTCATCCACGATGTAGCACGTGTCAGTACTTTATTCCTTATTATGAATGAATAACATTTCATTGTATAGATATATATTTTGTTTATCCATTCATTTGTCAATGAACATTTGAGTTGTTTATTCCTTTTGAATATTTTACATAGAGCTACTATGAATATTTGTTTACAAGTATTTATTTGAGTATCTGTTTTCAATCCACTGAAATGTCCCATAGGGTTAAAAAGGAGGAGGCGGGGGAGATTGGAGAAGAAGTGACAAGAAGTGACTAGAGGGTTTGGGTTGAATGTTCTTTCATATGCTTCCTAATTCACCTGTATTTTTATTTAACTTTTTTCACCATTGTATCATCAGAGTCTAGAAAGATCCCTAGCACATAGACGGTGTTCTGCAAATATTCTTGGAATGAATGTTACGTACTTCATTTTGCTGTCTAGTGCTGCTAATATAACAGCCAATAAATATTTCCTAAAAAATTACTTTTAATTTAAAAGGAGAGGACAGTAGTACATCCAGAAAAATCCTTTCCACAATTTGCTGAAAATATTCACTTTCTTTTCTATTTTATGAGCCCACACTTTAAGAGATCACCTACCACCAGTACTTGATGATTTGAAGCTTATTTTCTTCAAAAGTCTTCAGTGTTATCTCCAAGGATGTCTCTTAATGCTAAGTAAAGAAGTGCCCTGACAGGCTTGAGAGAGAGATTTCCATATTTCCTGTTATTGTTAGTGATTCCCCTTGTTATTAGCCTGTTTTATAGCTGTCTGTCAATTATGTGTCATGTGTTCTGAATTAAATAAGCAGGATTTCACAGCAGCACATATAACAATGGGAGAGTTATGACACACTGCTCTTATTCTGCAACTGATTTGTTATTTAAACTGAGCCCAGTGGAAAAAAAAATCATTTGTATTTTTCCTCTTAGTTTCATATTTTCCCTGCATTCTTACCACACCAAAACATTTCTTTGGGATGTAAGACTATTACTAAAGAAGAAAAATAGCCATAATATTTAAGTTCTCGCAAAAGTACTTCATTTGAAAGTTGTCTTGCAATAAATAAATTTTTTCATAATGGTTAAAAACCGCACTTGGTAATTCACTTGAGACAGGAAAATAATTAATCTTTCTGCACATTGTACCCAAGGATCTATTTGTCAATTTTTCTCCTCTGGTTAGAATGTGAAATCTAACATTTGGAAAGGAATGGGGCTGAATCTTATGACTCACAGATTCAGGACTTGGGGAACAGGTGTTCATCAAGCGGAACTAAAAAAAAACAAAAGTAAAGTAAAACTTTTCTTAGCACCTGTAAAAAAGCCAAGACTTGCATTCAGACATCTGTACAAGAATGATGGATTGTGTCTCAAAATACTTTGTTCATTTGTTAGAGCGTAAAAATAGAGAAAAAGACGGAAGAGTGTTTTAGATTTATCTTTTTAGAGGGTCCCACTGCTGAAGCTGGGATGGGCTAAAAGTTTTAACTATGTATGAATAACGATTTGCATATTTCAATGGCTTTGTCAAGTATAATCTCCATAGACTTGGGTGGTGAGCATTTAATTAGCAGAATGAAGATGTTCAGATGGTAAATCTTCTGGCCAAAGACCATTCCTATTTTCTCTGCTTTTCATGGCAAGTTCAATAAGCATTTTATGAAGAAACAATTTGTCTCAAAACCACTAGGGGCGCAAAGCTGAATTTTCATCTATCAGCTTCTCTCTTTCACAGTTTTTTGAGTCGGTTTTTTGTTTTTATCATAAGTGTGTCTTGAATTTTGTCAAATGTTTTTGATACATCAATTGATATGATTGTCTGATTTTTCTTCTTTAGCCTATTGATGTAATTAATCATATTAATTGATTTCCAAATGTTGAAACAACCTCACATACCTGGAATAAAGCTCACTTGGTCATAGTAAATAATTGATTTTATACATGCTTGGATTCTAGTTACTAACATTTTGGGAGGATTTTTGCATCTACGTTCATGAGCGATAGCGGTCTGTAGTTTTCCTTTCTTGTAATGTCTTTATCTGGTTTTGATAATAAAGTAATACTATCCTCATAGAAAGAGCTAGGAAATGTTCCCTCTAATTTAATTTTCTGGGAAAGAGTATGGAGAATTAGTATATTTTCTTTCTTAAATACTTGGTATAATTTGCCAACGACAACATATGGGACTGGTGCTTTCTTTTATTTGGAAGGTTATTAATTATTGATTCAATTTCATTAAGATATTTAGGCCTCTTCAGATGATCTGTACCTCCTTGTCTGAATTTTGGTAGTTTATGTCTTCCAAGGAATCTATTCATTTCATGTAAGTTATCATATTTGTGAGCATGGAATTGTTCATAGTATTCTGCCTCGATTCTTTTAATGTCCATAGGATCAGTAGTGATGATCTTCTCTTTCACTTCTGATGTTGGTAATTAGTGTCTTCTCTCTTTCTCTTTTTTCCTCTTGGTTAGCCTTGCTAGAGGTTTATAAATTTTATTGATCTTTTCAAAAAAACAGCTTTAGATGATCTTGATTTTCTCTTTTGTTTTCCTGCTTTCAATCTCATTGATTTTTGCTCTAATTTTTATTTCTTTTCTTACTGTTTCTGTAAGCTCAAATTGCTCTTTGAATGATTTTGTTTTTAAATTTCAATTGCAAAGAAATGAGATGTGGCACCTCCGGACTCCACTAGTTTGCAAGTCAATGCTCAGTATTCAACTAAATTATTCTGTCCTTTAATCAGTGAAGATCACAACCCATGACCAAAACCTCTTTTAAATTTCTGGAGAATGTGTTATCTATCCTTTCTTGGACATGGATTATATACCAAATTTGACTCCAGTCTTCTATAAGATTAATCATTTCTTGACTATAAGATATTGTAGCAAAATTGGCCTCTTCAACCATACCCAACACCATGTTTGGAATATAAAAGATATTCAATAAATATTTATTCAATGATTCCAGGTTATGTACTGTGGTAACCTTAATATATAGTAAATCAAACTATGATCTCTCCCAAATGGAAGTAGCATGACTGGTCAGCTTATTTCTAGATGTGGAAAAAAAAAAGGAAAGAGGAAAGACTCTTTCCTCTTCTAGAGTCATAGGAAACCTGTAATTTGGTGATAAAGCCACCACACCTTTACCCCAGTGAGATAGTAATAAATATTTTGATACGTAGCCAGGACTGTATTATGTTTCTTCCACCATGGTAAGGTCCACCCTTGGTTATCTGCGGTGAATGTGGATCCAAAGTCCACATCCATTTCCTCTGAGGATAAAAGAAAAAAATTTTGCAAGGAGGAAAATCAGGCCATGCACAAAATCAGGGGCTTTTGGGGGGCAGCATAATCTGGCTTTCTGTTTTAAATTAGCACTGTCCTGAACAGAAAAACAACATTTAATACTATTCTCTATAATAGCACTTACCTGCTTACATAAGCATTGCCTCAATGGAGGAGAATTCCTTTACAGCAGAGATTCTTATTTAATCATATTTATAATTTTAGCATTCTGTAACATCACTGAAATTCATTTCTTCTTTCACTTGTTTCTTCATGCAAGAAATATTTACAAAATATGCCAGAGCTGACACTCAATCCATCTAATATTCCTAAAATGTAGCTTGAGACCTCAAGGTCCTAGGAGCCATCTCTCTGAAATGTAATCATCAAGAAAGATAGAGTCCTTGTTTCCCAGTCTCTGGGGAGGGTATGAGCTTAACTTCATAAACATCAGTTAGCAAACACAGGTGGTCTAATCACATTGACCAACCTTGCCTTCCCCACATCCTTTGGTACGTGTCTTTTAGCACAGCCCAGCTTTTAAAAATCCTTCTGATTTGTTTCATCAGAGATGAGATCAGTTTATACTGAAGTATCTCCCACTGTAGTAATCTGAACAAAATCTTGCAATTTTTAACATGTGATGGGTGCAAAATTTTTCTTTTACACTAACTGTCTATGTAGTATTTTTCCCCTCTGATTTAAACAGTACTGACATATAGAAAGGGATCTGCAAATATTTGTTGAGTGATATTATAAATAAATCATTTATTTTATTACTTAACACTGCTTCTAGTTAAATAGAAGCAAAATTGAAAAATTTGCTTTCTCTTCCAATTTGGCTTTCTCTTGATAATTATAATTTGGTTTTACAAATCATTATGCTGCCTCTGGTTGCTCTCACTTGATTGCAGCTATAAACATCAGCAGTTCTTTCCATGCAAAGAGGTCCTGCCTCCTCCAGAGGGGATTTCCCACACTTTAGAAGGTCAAACAAAATGATTTCCACATCAGTCATTGTAATCCTGCTCATTTGAGTCCTGATTTTCTCTTGATGTTTGAGGTAATTCCAGTAATAGGATACAAGTAGTATATTAGACTAAGGAAGTGAGTTAGAATCAAAGTGTTACCTCTAGTTAAAACACACAGTGATTGCTTTTTTGTTTGGTTTCATGTTGTTAGATTTTCTCCCGAAATCCCTGGATATCTAGGCATGGAAACTAGGTGGCTTAATCCTGGTCTGCATATGTATTCTAGGCCAGGTGGTAAGCAATTACTTCAGAGCAGTCTTTACTCATCCTGTATTCCTTGAGTCATCTAGCAAACATTTCAAACTCTTGCCATGCCAAGCACTGCGATGGACATTAGGGATTTAGATGAAAGACACAACCCCTGCCCTCAAGGAACACATGGGTTGATGAGAAACAAGTTATGTTAGAGAATGACAAGGACTATGAAAGAAGTAGAAGCACAGAAAATGGACAATCCTGTGCCTGAGGGCCTCTGACCTTCTTAACAATTACTGAATAATATCAAGTCAACAAGAATCCACACCTAGAGATTCCTTTAGGTGAAAAGGCAATTATTTCCAACCATCAACTCAGAAGGGAAAAGAGAGCTTTACTTCAGCTGCTAAATGGTAAAATAGAAAAGATCCAATATATATATTAGTGTAAGAGCTTGTTTGTTCATTCTGACTTTCGTTCCCTATAGAAGAAGATCAGGGCACTCTTCCCATTTGCACTCTGTTAAAAGCTTTCAAAAGTAACCTGCTGGAAGGTGGGGTTGCAGAGTGGAAAGGACCAGGTCTTTAGGATTTATAAATGCACTGAAATAGACTTCAAGCTTTTGTTGCAGCAAATTACAGACATAGAAACCTAGAATTGTAAATAATAGAAATGTGGCACTCCAAGGGCCCTTTAAAATTATCTGAGGCAATTTTTAAAAGTTATTTTAAGAAGTGGAAATTACTCTGGTAAAAGCATTGATGATGGGCAAAAGAACTATTGAGAAACAAAACTGGCTTAGATCTAGTACTGGGGTACACGGGAGAGGTGAAGGATTCTTCCCCACATGAGATATTTCCTTTCAAACAGAGGGGCTCCATTAGCATAAAACCTCTGGCCTCTCTTTGACTCCCTCACCTTCCTTCCTTGGGAGATGGATTGCATATCTGATTGGTGCATGTGGAAGGAAGAACAGGGCATATATAGCCAAGACACCCATCTTCCTTTTCTTTGAAGCAGGCCCGCCTGTGTAGAGCACGGGTTTTGACAGCTCTTGGCTGCACAGTGAGCTCATTAGAGAGCCCAGCCACCCTGACGGACTGCAGTGCTCCAGTGCTGCCTTGATAGAAATGGGTAGTCTATGTCCAAAGATAAGCATTAGGAAGCCCACTTCACCAACACTGTCTCTGTTAGTAATAACAGTAAGAGTTTGATGTCTTAACAGGGGTGTGCTGGTAAATGTTCAACATATAACCCTCCAAGGGAAACAAATAAACAAACAAAAAAACCCAGGTCTGTAGCATCTGCAGAGCTCTGTTGCATTAATAACCCCAGCTGAGCTTCTTTCAGGCTACCGCTATGGACATGATTGAATGAAAAGTTGGGAAGGGATGCTATAATCGGCTCTTGTAAACTGGCACATTATGGATTCGGCTCAGCACTATCTCTTTTCCACCTTACTCTTTTACCTCATTTCTCAGTGTGTGCAGAACCTGGCTATAAAGGAAGGGTCTATTTACCAGGCTCCTTCAAACGCCAATACTCAGGTTTCTTGATTTCTAGTTGAATGTATTTCACACTACATAACGATGTCACTTGGAAACTAGAGTCCCCTACACATTATATAACCAAGTATATAAGCAATTTATATATAATGCATACAAATAATTATATATAAACAATATATTAACATATATAAATAATGAAATATATATAATGTCTATTTATATATATGTGTGTAGTGTGTGCATTTGAATATACGTATATATGTAGTGTGTGTTTTATGGTAATGGTTGCACAGGTATGTACATCTGTCAAACCTTATGGAATACTTAAAATGAGTGAATTTGATTTTATGTAAATTTTACTTCAATAAAGTTCACTTTTAAAAAGTCAATTTATTCACTTGAAATAAACACAATCAAAATATTCGTAGTTTAAATCAGGCACAGAAAATGAATGACATGATACTGGTTGTTTTACTCCATCCAGACCTTCACCCTCGTTAATTCCAGGTTTTTGCTAGGTTTTTGCAAGTCATTCCAAGGTGACTTGCTGTTCCTTCATTGATATTGAGTACCTATTTGCAATAATTTAAAATAAAAAAAAGAAAGAAATGAAAAACCAACGAGGGCACATTGCCAGTAAAATTGCTATTCAAAACCGTAAACCAAATAGCCAAATTTTGTCCTGTCTGTAGGCAGTAGTCTTTTTTGAGCTATCACGTACTCCTCTGATTCCTGAACTGGTACTTTTTAATGGGACAAAATCATACACTGCTTGTCCTTGGCAGCAAATATCAAATAGATGAAAGTTGCATTATGTTTATAATTAAAATATTAGTTTGACATTGAAAGCTCTTAGTAGCCTGAATCTCAATTAACTTCTTGAACTTCTGTCACCTTAATGGATCATATCACTTTTCTATTTTAAATAGAAGTTTTTAAATATGTTTTTCCCTAAAGCCGTGGCTTTAACTATCTCCTTCCCTTGGACTATTGTTCCCAAGTAACAGATATCTGGTATCATATATCTCTATTTCTGGAATTATAAGAATTATATCCATTTGGCTTTTAGATATATATACACACGTTACACACACACACACATCCACACATCTATCTCAGGTTTTCAGCCTAGCACATAGTATAGCATAAGATACATTTACATAATATTAAATATCTATATTTATCTATCTATCGCTGAATATGATCACCTGATATTTAAATTATATTTCAATGACATAAAAGTAAACTCCAGAAATAAACAAATATAGACACATTTATTCATACACAGGCATATATGATTTAAGAAAGCAATATACACGATATTTTTAGCATCTACATGCGAATGAATGCAATCTCTTTCATAACTGTCTCCATAGGGGGCTGTGCATTCCTATCAACAGGGGCATCATTGCTGAAGACATTTCTGAAACTGTTCTTTTTGAGAACTGCCTTTGGTGCTAATTCTTCTCTGTACTAACCAGTGACAACTTTTGGCAAAATCTTGGTCCTTTGAGAGTTGACTGAACATCTCAAAACTGCCAAAAGCATTTGGAACCAAGACTAATGAAGATGGCTGGTGGAGAAACTGGGGACACTGCCTGGAATCAGCGACTCAGTGTGACTATAACATGATGAGGCTTTATTCTTCTCTGTGGCTTCTAAGCTATGTCTGAAGTCAGGGCTGAATGCAGAGTTCACAAAATGCTTTGAGCAAATGCATATGAAATCTCTTCTTAAACGCCTACTTTGGCTACAGAAAATAGTATATAAATATTGGCAGCACACTTGCTCTTCTTCCTTATTTTTACTCCTCTTCTAGAAGGTCCCTATTTAATATCAATGGAACACAATAATTCCCCATCTTGGCCAAATGCGGTCTAACCTTCCTGTACCAGGTCCATGGAATTGCAGGGTTAAGACTTTATTTACCTTATCGGTGAATGAGCACATAACTCCTGCATCGTGAGGTTTCTGTGGGATTACATGATAATGCATGTGAATTACCTATTACAGTATCTGGGCAAAGATGTGTACAACATATGTTAATCATCTTTTTCCCACTTTTCTCTCCTCTTCCCAACTAATAAAATGTTTGGGGTATTCTAACTTGTTAAATGATTTTGTTAATACCACAAACAGTAAATGGTATAAAATAAAATTAAAAAAAAAAAAAAACACATTGGAGCCAATTGTCTCTTATCTTAAAGCAGAAATGCCAAGAGTCTTAGGGATATTTCCATACACATATGTCACTCTTTTGTTCCAACACAGGAAACTTTTTCGCCTTGCCGGATAAATTCCAAGACAACATCTCAACTTGAAGCAAAACATTTTTGTAACATTTTCATCACTTTACATTTTGGTAGGTGATGATAAAATGCAGAAGAGGATTTTAGACATACGTAAATTTACACAGACATATTTTGGATTGATTGTTGAAAGAAGATATTTGTTTTCTTACTTTTTTTAACGTTAGGAAAAACAAAGAAGACTGGAAACCAAAATATACGCAAGGCTTTTCAAATAGTATTTATTTTTGGCTCCCAGAGAGCTCAGCTGCAAAGAGAAGGCCCTGAAATCCTCAGGATGTCGAGTTTGAACTGAGCATGCGCCTGAGACCAGGTTACAGCCCCGAGGAGCCCCTTGCTGCAGCAGTCCTCCATTTATTTAGAGGCAATGCGGGTTCATTCCACGTTATGAAGTGGCTACATGCTGTGAGTACAAAAGCAGAATTAGGGCATTTGGATGAACCTGCCAATCTAAATTGCATTTTCTCACACAGGGTCCATAATAGCCATGGAAAAATTCTTCAACCAGACTATTCTACAGATAGCAGATGACACCTCTCCTCTGGAGGTGCAACACTTTTGAATGAATCATTTAATTATATAGTGTTTCCTTTTATTTTTTTTAAGTGGGAGGTATGGTTTTGAGATGTCTTTTGGAAACAGTAAACCGGAGCCTGTCATTAACTAGAAAACATTTAGAGAATTCCTTGGCAAATACATGATTTTACATTATGATTTGCATTTACAGGGAGAACTTAGAACTCATCAGACTCTGACAGAGGAGACCCCAACAATTTATTTTTCATTTGTATCCTTGATCTTAAGTATGAGGAGTGCCTGCTGTGTCCAGCTGCCACACTAGTCCTGCCTCTTTTGGGGGGGAAGTCATGCCTTTTTCTTTATCTTAGTTGGCATTGTACATAACATTTCCTGGAATTATTTCTGAGACAGTTGAAAAATTTGCATGGGGTGAAACGTGGGAGGGAGAAATGGTTTAAGAGCCAACTGCACAATTCCTTAGGGAAAATATAGCCGTGGCTTAGCAAAACTTGTTGATGAATATTTGGTGTGGAAAGAGTCTTCAGGCTAAGACCCACATGACCTGGGCTTAAGATAAGAAGAACTTGATTGCTTTGCATAAAAACATAGGCTTTTCTATAGGCAGTCCAGGAAGGAAGAGGTAAGAATTCTCTGAAATAAAAAGATATAAAAGATTGTGATAGAAATGGCCAGGTTTGAGATAAGAGGCAGGAATTCTGGAAGCATAAGGCATCTAAGGGATAAATCTTTGGACTGGATTCTTTGAAGCCGCTAATACTTAATTATTATAAATTATTTCTTGGTTTGCTCTTTGTTGTTACCTCATTGGCGTTAACCCCGAAGTCAGTTAAATTCTACTTGGCACAATGGCCCTGTGAGAGCAGTGCCTTGAGGAAATAAAGACTAAGGATTTTTTAAATGTTTTCATCAATATTTGGTACAGGAAAGTGAATAGCTACAAAAACGAAGATAGGAGAAATCTTAAGAACTCAGTGGAAACAGCATATTAGAGTAAGAAGGGATTATGAGGAATACAAGCTCTTATAGGAATGACCAAAAATACCGGGAAGTCGGTGAATAATACCAGATTGTCTACAATTTATATATGAAGATTTTATTTAAATGCTATTCACTGTAAACTCAAAGTCTTGAAGGATTGGGGATATCCAGGAAGCTGACATTTGGATAGCAATCTCAACGTTTCCACTCTGGATTTATTCCAATATTTTCTTCAATTAGCTGTACTTGTTAGAATGTGGGCATGGATCTCCAAAGGCTATTCAAAAAATCCAATTCCTAAGTGTGGTATATAAGACCTGTGGGCCTAACCTGCTTCTCACCCACATATCATGCTTTACCCCATAAGACGTTTCAATAGACCTATTTGCAAAAGAAAAATTGTCTCAAACTTGATCTGGGATGGAAACAAATCACAGGAGTAAGACATGACACCATTTCTCTAGAAGAGAAACAGCCCCATTCTAGTGAAGAAAAATAGCCTTTTTGAGTGGTGTGCAGTCATGCTTCACTTAATGAGAGGGATATGTTTTGAGAAAGGCGTCATTAGGCAATTTTGTCTTTGTGTGAACATCATAGTGTACTTACACAAATCTAGATGGTTAGCCTACTATACACCTAGGCTGTGTGGTACAGCCAACTGCTGCTAGGCTACAAACCTATACAGAATGTTACTGTTCTGAATACTGTAGGCAATGGTAACACAATGGTAAGTATTTGTGTATCTGAACACAGAAAAGGTTCAGTAAAAATACAGTATAAAAGGTAAAAGATACACCTGTAGAGGGCACTTACCATGAATGGAGTTTGCAGGACTGGAAGTTGCTCTGGGTGAGTCAGTGAGTGAGTGGTGAGTGAATGTGAAGGCCTAGAACATTACTGTACGCTACTGTAGACTTTATAAACACCGTAAACTTAGTCTACACTAAATTTATAAAAAATATTTTTCATTCTTCAATAATAAATTAACCTTAGCTTATGATAACTTTTACTTTATAAACTTTTTAATGTTTTCGCTTTTTGACTCTTTTGTAACGACAGCTTAAAACACAAACACATGGTACAGCTATACAAAAATATTTTCTTTTTCATATCCTTCTATACACATTTTTCTATTTTTAAATTTTTTTACTTTTTAAACTTTTTTGTTAAAAACTAAGACACAAACACACACATTAGCCTAGGCCTACACAGGGTCAAGAACATCAATCACTGTCTTCCACCTCCACCTCTTGTCTCACTGAAAGGTCTTCAGGTACAATAACATGCATGGAGCTGTCATCTCCTATGATAACGCCTTTTTCTAGAATGCCTCCTGAATGACCTGCCTGAAGCTCTTTTTGAGGAGGTGTCACTCTTTTCAGAAAAATGTCCATCGTGGTTTTCTTGGTTTATTTCTTTTTTTCATCGTTGATTTTCTTGTAAGCAGATAACGCGCCATGAACGTTCTTCTACATTAATGAAAACCTTTTGGTGTTGGGTTCTATGTTTTCAAATATTTTAAGAAGCTTGTTGAGGTCTTCAAAAGTTTCTGCTAAACCCTTTGCTGTGAATTTTCTGGAGGATCTTCACCTTTTTCTTCTCCTGTAGTTGCCTTTTCTCTTGCATCTTCTTCAGCTATGCGTACCTGTTCCAGTTCCAACAACTCCTTATTAGTCAGTTCCTCAGGAACTACCTCTAGGAGCTCCTCAGTGTTATCCTCACCTGCACCCAAGTTTAAGTTGTTTGCCGTGTCAACCACAGCCTTGTTGATTTTTGCAACCTCCTCATCCTTGGCAAATCCTTTGGAGCCATGGACAAACCTCTTGAGTATTTTCTTCTGGAGGCCATCCATACATTCCTTGGTGACATCACCCCAAGCCCAACAAGGTTCTTGATGCAGTCATAGATGTTTTAATCCTCCCAGAATTGCATCAATATCTTCTCAATATCTCCCTCAGTTGCAACAATAGCCTGGGCAAAAGTCCTCCTCAGGTAGCAGGCCTTAAAAGCTGCTATAACTCCTTGATCCATTGGTTGGATCAACAGGTGGTGTTTGGAGGGAGAAACATCTCTTTGATATTGGGATGGAGATCACCAATAAAAGGAGGATGTCTGGGAGAGTTATCAACAATAAGCAAAATCTTGAAATATATGTTATTCTCCAAATAGTACTTCTCCATTTCACTGGCATAGCAATTCAGGAGAGCATCTTAGAAGAGGATCTGGGTCATCTATAACTTCTTATTGCTCCTGTAGTACACTGGCAGTGTGTGTTTATTGATATGCTTGAAAGTCCTGGAGTTCGCACTGTGCCAGATCACAAGAGCACAATTTGTAGCCTGAAACATTGCCGCCAAACAAGGCTGTTATCATGTCCTTAAAAGCCTTGAAAGCTGGCATTGACTTGGTCTCCTCATGGATGAAAGTCCTTTCAGGCATCTGTTTCCAGGATAAGGAGGTTTTATTCATATTCAATATTTGCTCTGGCAAGTAATATTCCTCCACAATCAGCTTATGTAGAGTTTCCAAAAATTCCTCAGCTGCCTTCACATAGCTCTCTCAGACGCACCACTCACTTTTACATTATATAATGAATAACAATACTTGAATCATTTAAACCACCCAGAGCTAGTAGTAGATTCAACATTATAGTCAGTTCCAGTCTTTTCTTTCAACATCACAAACAAACTTTTTGCTTTGGCCATGATTGCCATATGCTTCTGGGTCCGGTCTTCAAGCCAGATCATTAGAAGTTTCTCCATGTCTGATATAGGCCTTTCTCAAATTTTTGTCAGTCTTGTTGCCTTCAGTGAAGCAGATCCTTTAATACCTTCTGCCATTTTGTTCTTGTTCTTCAAGATTGTAGCTATGGTGGAATGGGGCATGCCTGACTGGCAAACAATAACCATCACTGATTTTCCACCTTCATCGTCCTTTTAATTTTGTTTCCAGGTCAATCACTTGATGTAGCCTCTTACACACAACATTAGCAGTGGATTTTGTATGCTTAGGGTCCATGATGAACAAAACAACGTGACATTAACTCAAGCAAAGGAGAAAATGATGCCATAGAGAGACAAGGTAAACAGGAGATGTATGAGGCTACTGCCAGTGTAACACAGCCTACTGTTTTACAGTAAACTTTTTCTTACAAGTAGAAAAGCTACACAGTAAAATAACAAGAAAAAGTATAGTATAGTAAATACACAAACCAGTAACATAGTCGTTTATTATCATCATCAAGTATAATGCACTGTACATAATTGTATGTGCTATACTTTTATGTGAGTGGCAGCACAATAGGTTTGTTTACACCAGCATCATCACAAACCTGTGAGTAATGTGTTGTGCTACAAAGTTATGAAGGTTACAACGTCACTGGGCAATAGGAAGTTTTCAGCTCTATTATAACCTTATGGGACATCGTCATATACGTGGTCCTCCGCTGACCAAAATGTCAGTATGCATCACATGACTGTAGTTCACAGCACCCTCCTTTTGGGGAGAAATTAGTATTCCTGACAAAATGTTAAATGATTTTCTGCTAAACTTTAACAGGATTAAGCCTTATTCTGGAAACTTCACCCACCCAGTTGACTGTCAGCTAATTGTCAGTCAAGAATTCAATGACCTTTAAGGAGATTTTCTTTTCTTTCTGCATCTAACATGATTATCTGTATTTAATGGATAATGCAACAAAGTTACCTATTCTTTCTCTTGTCCTATAAAATATCTACTAATAATAAACCCTTGATTTGGCCCATAAGGTTTTATTTTTAATCTCTCATGCAAGATTGTAGTAAAACATTGACCCATCCTTATAACCAAATTACCTGAAAAGTTCTCTTTAAAACATGCAGTAGAACATTTTGATTGCCTCAAAGCAACCAAATACAAATCTGGGGCCCAGGTGGTGCCATCAGCTAGAATTATACAAAAACAAATAGGGGATCGGCCCTGTGGTGTAGTGCTTAGGTCCGGCATGCTCCGCTTCAGCAGCCCAGGTTCGTGGGTTTATATTCCAGGTGCGAACCTACACCACTTGTTAGCCATGCTGTGGCAGTGACTCATATATAGAGTGGAGGCAGATTGGCACAGATGTTAGCTCAGGGCTAACCTTCCTCACCAAAAACAAAACAAAACAAATAAACAAAAAAAAAACCTTTATATATAAAGGAAGACAATACTTGTGGCTTGAGTAAATATATCTTAGACTTCCCTGTGGGAGTATATTACAGATCTGTGCTGTCTGATATGGTAGCTACAGGGCGCATGTGGCTATCAAGTACTTGAAATGTTACTTGTTCAAATGGAGATGTGCTGTAAGTGCAAAATACACATTTGGCTTTGAAGACTATTACAAAAAACAGAATGCAAAGTATCTAATAATATTTATATTGATTACATGTTGAAATGATAATATTTTGAATATATTGGATTAAATTAAATATATTAATAAAGTTAATTTTATCTGGTTCTCTTTATTTTTTCAATGTGACTTCCAAAAGTATTAACAATGCGCACGTAGCTTCTATTTGTGACAACGATTCAACGTATATTTACTAGCCAGTTACCCTGTCAGGAAGCATGCTACCTAATTGAGGATAGAAGACCAATAGGAGCCAGGCCATGACTTGAGAGATCATCGTCTTTAGGAGATGACAAGGGAACACAGAATCACAACACAGGTAAATCGAGCTCTGATGGAAATACTTTTGACTTGCCAGGAATCTCAGCAGAAGGGACTTTACCAGGGTTGGAGGGTGTTATGGGCTGAATTGTGTCCCCCACAAATCCATATGTTAAAATCCTATCCCCCAGGACCTCAGAAGGTGACTGCATTTGGAGACAGGGTCTTTAAAGAGGTAATTTAGGAACAATGAGGTCTTTAGGGTGTGACCTAATCCACTATGACTGGTGTCCTTATGAGAAGAGGAAAGTAGGACACGGACAAGCACAGAGGGAAGACCCTGTGAGGACACAGAGAGAAGAAGCCAGCTACAACCAAAGAGAGAGGCCTCAGAAGAGATCAACCCTGCTGACACCTTGATCTTAGACTTGTAGCCTCCAAAACTGCGAGATAATAAATTTCTGTTGTTTGTACCACCCAGTCTGTGATACTTTGTTACAGCAGCCCTAGCAAACCACTACAGAGGGGGAGTGAAGGGTAGCCTAAAGATATGAGATTATCAACGGAGGCAGATTAGGGGAAAAAAAGTGTTCCAAGCAGAGACTAGTACATGCAAAATCAGAGCAATGAGAGAGAATATGGGACATTCAAAAATCTCCACGTGTATCTGACTGGAGGACAGAGTAGGAGTAGGGGTGGCGGGATGGAGCCAGGCTCTAAGCAGGATTCAGATCTTAGAGAATAACAAGAGATTGGTTAATAGGATCCACTGATTTTCTAGCAAGAGAAGAAAGAGTCCTACGCTGTTGAGGATGACACACAGATAAAGTTGAATTTCACCCTCACTGCTTCATCCTTGGCCATTTTGATCATTCTTTGCTTCCTGACTCATTGCTATCCTCACCTGTCATGGTGAAAGGTACATGGTAGAACCCAGGAGTAAAGCCACCTTTACAAAAGGACATTAATTTATTGGCAGAGATTCTGAGGGGTGCTAGAATGGATTTACCACAACAGATGGAGACAAGTCTCTTGAGGAAGTGAACAGCTGCATTGGTCTGTGTTTCTTTTTCCTGATCTCAAATTTATAACAAAATTAATACAACTTATCGCCAGAAATAGATGGTATTTCAAAAGCAATGAGCGACTACGTGGGTGAAACATTTTACTATATATATGAACACAGTCATTAGTTAGAACAAGAAATATTCTCAAAAATATAGGATGGATGACTGGAGAAGTCAATAGAATTCAGCCATTGATATTATTTGATCAAGACAATTGAGATTGTCGTATTTTGTAAAGTAGGATTTGATCATATTAAAGAAGAAGCCCAAGTCATACCACATTGAAGGAGGAAGCATTGACTAGTGATTAAACACGTGGATTATGGAACCATGCTTCCTTAGTCCAACTCCTACCTCTACCATTTATTAGCTGTTTAATTTCAGGAAAGTCACACAGCCTCTCTGTGCTTCTGTTTCCTCATAGTAAAATCATTTTAAGAATAATGATAGCACACATTATGGGATGTGCCAGCCACTATAATAAAGGTGTTATATGTATTATTTAATCCTCAGAAAAACCTTGAAATGTAAATATTATCATTAACCCCATTTTATTGATCAGGAAACTGAGGCAGAGAGTAGTTAAGTAACTAGCCCAAGGTCACAGAGCTAGCAGGGGCAAAGCTGAGATGTGAACGCAGGCAATCTCTCTCCAGAGTCTATGCTTTCATTATAGTCTTCTAGCTCCATATGATTATTAGCACCATCATCATTATTATTATTGCAGGTTCTTATTATAGGCACACACTATGTGCTCGATATCTAGGTCTTTTTGCACATATCTTATCTCACCCTATCCTGAGCCTTAACCAGGTTATCTCTTGAAATAGACCTTCGTTCTTATTTTCCAATCCAGGCTTCTGGCTGGCACCTCCCTCCCTCAGTGTCTTAGTTGCTCTCCAGAATTGCCTCCAGCTGGATGCTCACTTGTACATGGATTTCAGTGTCTAATCAATGTTTCTCTTGCTCAGTTCTTTGGTCCTGGTTTGGGGAGATCTCTGACGTGATTCGGTCTCTTCCCTTAAAGCTCCTTCACGTGGGACCCTGCTCACTCTCGACTCTAGAACTGCTTCTTGCCCACTGGCACCAATTGACTCCTCCACCTACAAATGTCTTTCTTCCCCCTCCTCTCGTGTTGTAAAACTTCTTGCTTTCAGACAAGGCAAAGGAGTCCAGAGCTTATAAATGCAGGTGGAATGTCATTGGTGAGAGCCTGGGCTTTGAAGAGGGAAGCCTTCAGTTTGAAATTTGACCTTGTCATTTATTAACTGTGAGACCTCAGATGAGGTCCTTGACTTCTCTGGGACTTAGGTAACTCTCCATACCATGTGGATAACACCAGCTCTTCCCTCACAGAGTTGCGTTACAGATTAAAAGAGACAACGGGGGCACAGGCCTGGGTACAGGTCACAGTACTTAGTAAGTACTCAGTAAACTGTTATCTTTATTATTTTCATTTTAATTTTGTGTAAGATATTGTAAGCTATATTGTCGGAAATATTGGACACATAAACAACAGAAGGCAAGGCATATATGATCATGAATTTTTCCTACTTAAAACATCCAAAGGTGCCTAATTACCTCCTAAATGCGTTTCATAATGTTGATATCTCTTTATTTCTTTTACCTCATAGCCTTCCACTCCCCTCCTCATGCTTTATACTCCAATAATGATGAATTACTTATTATTCCTCAAGAAAACCGTGTGTCTTTGCCTTTACATAATCTATTCCTTAATCCTAGAATCCTAACTCATTCATTTTTTCACCTGAAAAGGTCCTACTAAAACTTACGAATTCAACTCGAATAAAGATCTCTTTCAGCCTTTTCTGAGAGCTCAGCTCCATAATCCCTAATTGAAGCAGGATGAATATTCCTCTGTGTGCAACCAGGGTGCTTTGAGAGTGCATCTAATAGCTCACAAGTCCTGATAAATTTATACATTCATAATGATATCTTTATCATTCTAGGTCTCACCTAGATTTTGAGTTCTTTATCCCATCCACTGGAATGTCCCCTGGACCTAGTAAAGATTCTTGATCCTTATGAGGAGTCCAAGCTTTGAATAGATGAATGGACACATGAGAACTGTGATGAATATCAGTAAATAACAACATTTTCTTAAAGCACTCTCTGCTAAGTTCCAGTAGTTGCTACCAGAGATCACAGACAGAGGGATTTCTTTCTATATTTTCAGGTATTTGATATCAACTTTTGTGTTATCTAGTTGTAAGTTGATAAATATTACATGTTAAACACATGTTTGATCGTCATATAATTGGCCTCAATTTCCCCTCTCTAAAGTCTGACAAATGGCATCAGTAATATCTTAAGTTTCCTTTCCTAACATTCTATAGCCATGTGGATGCAGCACTGTGGAGGGAAAGAAATATGTACCTTAGATTCACACTGCTTGCCAGCTGGATGAACTAGATGAATAAGCTACTTATTTTCCTGCCGTTTTTCTCCATCTTTAAAGAGGGTTAATAATCCCAATTTGCAAGGCTTTGTTAACAATTATAGATTATATTATACATTAATGTGCAGGATTAAAAAAACACTAAATAAATAGAAAATATACTACTATTAAAGTAATTATTGATTACTAACTATAGGCATACTATTTTGATTGATATATATATATATATATATAGAGAGAGAGAGAGAGAGAGAGAGAGAGAGGGAGAGAGGAGACCAGGAGGAAAGTTATTATTGGAGAATAAAAATGTACCAATAATATTTGTTAGATACAGAATCAGTTATGTCAGCAAACTCAGGAAAAACATAAATCAATGACATTTATAAGAAACAGAAAAAATGAGGAGCAGGGATTGCTTACTTTTGAATTCCATTCATGACAAGAGTGAGGTGACAAATAACATAGCTGACGCATAACCAAATAGTCCGATTGAGTTGTCTTGGCTATAGTCCATCATCCTCATGATAATGAGAATATATTAAGAAAAGTCACAAGTAAATTAGGAAACAAACTAGGTAGAAGCGAATAAACACATGTCTACTTCTATCTTGAACAGAAATCTGGGAAGGAGTACAGGAAGGATTTGTATAATAAATCAAGAATGAGATTTTCATATTCATGGATTTCTCAGGTACTTCTTGTTGACAAGAAACATTTTTTTCCCTACTCCGGATGTTTCCTTCCTTTTGGAGGGAGCTCAAATAATCTAACACCCTCATCAATTTTGGCCTTTTTACCAGTGCACTGAGTGTGATTGTCCACTGTGTGCACTGCACAAATCTAGGGACACCATTCACATTGTATTCTATTTAAATAGGCCCAGTGGAGTAATTCAGTACATAATCTGCGCAGATGTACTCAGACACCTGCCTTTAACTCTTTTTATACTTGGGCTAGGGAAATAACCTTTCTCACTGAAACTTGGCATGTATGGCTTAGGTCTTTTCTTTATCCTCTTAAGAAGGAGCTATCACAAAGGAACACATTCTTCCTTGTTCCTCCATGCTGTAACTTTTACACGGTCTGCTCCCATGTAGAGTGATCTGTGGTTGGGTCAGTAAGTGTGGCTAATTCAGAGTCTAGTGTTACGAAGTCCAATTGCCCACATATGCAAGCCTTGTCCTCCAACCTACTCTTTATTATTAATAAAGGGAATACTTTGGCTCTTATTTGTTGTTTATTTCTCAGTTAGTTAATGACCCAGATCATAGCAAAGAAGAGTGTTGTTTATTTAGCTCCTTTCAAGTAAATCTGATATGTGAGCTATGGACCTTAAGAAATGAGCAAGGTGTAAAATTTTGTAAAACAAATTATTCATGAATTATTTGAGCTTTTGACATGGTTTGAACAGAGGGCTGTAAGTTTTTGGTAATGATTTCCTAAGCATAGACCATGTTGGCTTTTTTTTTTTAATCTTAGTGATTTGCAACCTACATTGCAAAATGCAGCTGATTTTTCATTTGTAGAATTGACTTTATGAATGTGACTTGGGCAAGAGACTTTGAACCTTTGCAATATTTTGACTTTAGCTAGTTATTGCAGTTTATGGTGGCAGTGACTAGAATTCTGTGACAGTGTATCTAAAAGAATGCCCCAATAAATGTGCAGGAGGCTTCTCAAACCCCAACAAATTTGTGGCCTGCCTCGGGATGTGGGTTCCAGTATCTCAACTTTGTCTTGTACTTAGTTCATGTGTGTAAAGGCTGCTCTCAGAGGCTTTGGTATAAAGGGGAAACTGAGGCAAGAATTTGATTGGAGACAACAGATTGTCACTATAGAATTTTCAGGCATCAGTGGCTGAAGAATATGTGTTGCATTTGGTCTAAAAGGGAGTGAATTATGAATGTGTGACAGAGCACAGGGGAAGTTCTAGCTTTAAATTGGTAGCACCAGCCCTAGGTAGGAGACTGGACTGGCTGCTGTCAATGTCAGTAAGGATTCAATGCCAAGGAGGGAAATTTCAGGCCTAGAACCAGCCCTATCTTTTCCACAGGGTCAAACATCAAGCCACTCACCCTCCAAGTTCTCATCACCATCTGGTGTCAAGCTGGTTCTGTATTGCTCAATTATGTTTTTTCCAGTTCTGGGGATATGATGCCAGTGTCGTGATAATCTTGTTTTTCATAATAACTTCTGGGAATTTTTAAAATAGTGAGGAACGTCAGAGACTTGGTGTTGAACAAATACAATTCTGAGGCCACAAGGAGGACATATGTTCCTTCCAATGAGAAAAGACCCAATCTTCAAATACTGAAAGAACAATGTTTCTACCAATGTGTTGAGAACCCTTTCAACTGAGGGTGAATGGACTGAAAAAAAAATTAGGGATTACTCTATAATCTTTGGAATTTTAACTCACAGGCATAAGAAAAATTGATTTAGGACCTTAATTCTAGGGAAATTTAATATATTTGGACTTTAACTTGCGAAAGATTTTAATCTTAATATTTCCACAGTAATGTTATAGTAACAGAGTGTTTATATTCAAAATCAGGCCATCCCTTTATTGACATTTTGTTATTGGAGTGTAATTATGTTATCAATCAAGCTTAAAACAGATCTCATAACAGGCTATGTTGAGCAATGTTGTTGGGAAAAAATGTGAACTGGAAAATCAACTAGAGGTTACATTTTCAGCCTTGGAGTTGATTTAACTAATGTGCTCTTCTGACTCATTTCGGAGTCTTTGGGCACGGGGTGTTGGCAGGAGTCAGTACTACTCTCAGGTGCTCCTGAAGCATACTCCGTGGAGCAGTGTCAGCCCTGGGGGAGGGGCCCCATCAGGGTTGGGGATGAACTGGCTTGTTCAACTTTTGCTGTCCTCCCTGGGCAAGGAAAACCATGCTAAGAGAAGAAAATGTGGAGGAAGGCAGAAAAGAAATTCTTCTCTCCTTTTCCGCATGTTTCCCTCCTTGTAGAGTCAGACCAGTTAGTGAAACACTCCCAGTTTCTCTCTGTTCCATTACTCACTATACCGTGGAGAAGTTAACGACTAATCTTGGAGTAATTTGGGAAATAATAAATTGTGCATATTGGCACAACTGCTTCTCCTTTTGGAAGAGTCTGAGTTCTCTTCTGTTTCTTTCTTTTATACGTTGTACTGTTTTCTTTCCCCGGGAGCAGAGGTTTGTAGGGGTCTAGTGATACCTATAGATGGACAGGTGAGTCTTTCTAATTTGGGGAAGGGGCCAACACCAGGGAGTCTACCTACCAGGACAAATGAACTATAGCCTCCAAACTATGCTTTGTCATTAATAAAGACGATATTTTGTTTCCGTCTGATGATTAACTACTTGGTTTTTGAGAATTATTTCTTCTGCACCAGTCTGCCTAGATAGAGGATAGGGGGAATTACAGGGTCTTGCAAGGAAAGAAAAGATCCTAAAATGAATCAAGTCTTGTCATCTGGAATGTGTATACCCTATTGATGGGATAGTAAGGATAGATACTGGAGTGGAATTAGGCCCGGATTGTATGGGATGTGATGATTCAGAAAACTCTTTCCATCTGGAAACAGGTCTGAGTCAGCATCGATTGTCCCTATGTGTCAGCTCAATTGAAACAATTCTGGGAATGGGACTGAATTAATCTAATTTCTTTGTGTGACATCACCTCAAGCTGCCTTTTAGTGAGGAATGAATCTTGAGTCCATGTCATTGCTATTCCCTATCCTCATATGTATTTAATTATAGATCAAGTCCTGGAGGAGTTAAAGCCGGTCCTCATGAGGCAGTTCGTGGTCAGATATCTTTGTGACTGTACAACCTCATACACCACGCTTAGTAAAAGAACGTGTAAATACGTGAGCCATCTTCATCAACCAATGCCTTTCTTCGTGTTTGAACTAACTTGGAATAACAACCAAGTATTACTACCTTTGAACACATTGCCCCAGGAAATGTATTTTAAGAGTGAGACAAACAACATTGAACCCTCTCACCTCTTGCTACTGGTCTGACCAATACAAAAGAAAGCAGTCCTATCACCTCTTGCAGTGTAAATATATTTCTCTTGATTCAGCCAAGGATCTCACCAAAATCTTTTTGTATATCACAATACTGATGCACCCTCTATGTGGAGCAGAAGAAGCACTGGGCCCGCAGTCTTCTGGACTCCAATACATACTACAATACGTACTCCAATGAGTATGTATAGGCTCCAGTACATACTACAATACTTTCCAATGAGTTTCCTGGTATCTTTAAGCCTTGGTTTCTTTTTCATATACAATAAGCATCACTTCAGCCTCGTATTTATAATTACAAATGATAAGATTATAGACTCTGAAGTCAGACTACCTGGGATCCAATCCTGACTGTGCCTCTCATTAGCTCTGAGTCCTTAGTCAAGTTAAATAACTACCCCATGTCTCAGTTTCCTTGTCAGTAAAATGGAGATAAAAAATGTATCCTATATCATAAGGTTGTTCCAATAATTAACAAATAGTGAATAAATGCAAAGTTCTTAGAATAGTGCCTGGCGCATGATTAGTGTCAAACAAGTGTTGTTGTTAGTAATGCCAAGATAAAGCTGAAACTCCTCTGTCTGTCATTGAAGACTCTTCACAATAATTAATTAATGTGTTTCTCCATGTCTACCTTCTGTGAGCATCATGAGAGCAGGACCATGTTTAATCCCTTGTTGTATTTCCAGCATCTAATCATGGTATCTAAATAAATAGATATTGAGTTAGTGAATTAATTCATACCACACCCAACTCAACCTTGTTCTCTAACCTTGTCAGAGACATCCAGATTCCATGTTTTACATTTGTCAATAGCACTCTAGGGTTGATCTTCTTCCCTTTCCTTTCCAACATAAATTTTACCTGTTCTTCAAGGTCTAGTTTAAAAGTCGTCTGTTTAATGAAACTGGTAAGGTAATAAGATGCTTTATTTGGAATAGGCATCACTGTTCTGAAGTGAGAAGGAAATGAGGATCAGAAAGGTAGCAACTATTTCCAGAAGTTTTGTTGGAGTGGAGCCCCAAAATTTGGAACACTAGCTACCTGGGGATATAGTGTTCATGATGGGCCTGAGGAAGGCTTTGGGGCTTTAGCTATGCCCCTCAAATCTCCTTTAGCCCCCCCAGAAACTTCTGATGGGGTACTTAAACTCTGACAGGAAGAACTAACAATTTCTTAGTTATGAGTAGAGTTCATAGAGAAATAAATAAAATATTTTGCTATTTTTTATATCTTTAACTCACACTCTAAGTACAGCAATGTGCTTGATATGCAACTAAAGCTTCAAGACAAGTTCTCCAAATCTTGGTCTAACCACATGCTTCCTCTTAGCTCCCCCTATAAAGAAATTTGGAGCCACCATTGCTTGAGGATGATGAGAAAAAAAATGTCTTTTAACACAAGAGATCTGGCACTATGTTTATATATGCATTAAAACAGAAGAAAATTTATGTTGCTCTCACATTATTCCTTTAACTTATGTAGGAAAAGTATTAAAACCCTCATTGTATGAATGAGAACATGGAGGCAAAGAGGTTCAACAATAAGGAAAAAAAAATAAAAAATTTTCAGGGGAAAAATGTGAAACCTGTTCTAATCGTTACAAACTTGATCTTTTATTCATAGTATCTTAATGTTAATGGAAAGTAATGCGTATATTTTAATTTCATGGCCAATATAATTTAGATGAAAGCATTGAAAATCCTCATTATTAATAACCACTCATGAATATTATGACAAGAATTATTTTTTTGCCACGTAGTTATAGCTGTGTTTCTACACCCAAGCTAGCCTTTAATTTCTTAAACCCTTTTTTGGCTGTGGAGAAAAATATTAGAAAAAAATACAGCTTTAGAAAAAAAAAGTTTAATAATTATAGTATTAACCCACAAGAAAGCTTTGGGCCATTAATCTGAAATTGGGCCTTTAGCCCAAATACCCATAATATAAATACTGTTTTTATACAGATGAAAAGTTCAAGGAGCTAAAGTGTGGAAAAATCCATTGTTCCTAAGGATTCTTCAAAAGAGAGAAGAGCCAATGTTTACACCACCTGGAAACTATTAAATGAGACTGAAATGGAAATCCTTTTCACTGTTTAAGCTCTAGATTGTATCAGTGTGATAATATCTCTTTTGAATTTATTCATATACTGAGTGCATATTATGTGCCAGCTACTATTTTAAACACACAGTGCAGAACTCTCAACAACCATATCTTTTCTATATAATCTAAACCCCATTGGCTATACTCATTGGCACAAGGGTGGACATCTGATCATCTGACACAAAAGATCTCTCAGGCACTTTCAAATTGGAACCAAGGACAGAGAGTCAAGCCCTTCTCATTGCAAGGGCTTCATGGCAAGTGATAGCTTCATAGACACATGACATGGGAGTTAGCAGTAGTCATACATTCCAGTCTATCCGGAAAAAGGAAACATGAAACAGACACGCAAAGGGAGCTGAGGCAGGAGATATATAGAGAGATCTCTGGAGGTCTAGATTTCCTGGGATCCTTCCAATATGTTTTCTTTTTTACTAAAATACTTCACGTTCAGTTTCTGCCATTTTTGATCAAAATATTCCTTATTTATACAAGAGTCTAGTAGGGTCAGGGAAGAAAATGTACTGTATGGTGTGGAAAGTACAATGATGGAGGGAATCCTGGGGTGCTGTGGGAGCTAAGATAGATCCCCCATTCCAGCATTGGGGGAAACAATGTAACCAGAGAGACTGGCGAATACACGAGGACTTTGGAATCTTGTGGTTGTAGCTGTCCGGCCTGACCTCACACCAGAACAGAGAAGGGTCTAGTTCAGGAGTTTAAGACCCAAAAGATATACCTCACATAATTTTATCTTTGCTTTATTCAATAATTTGAAGTTGTTGGTTTTTTGTTTTTTTTCCCTCTTCAAGATGATTCGTCAAAGTCCAGGTGATTGCTTAAGCTCATTATCTAGTGCATCATACCACTGATGGGTAGAACATTTCTTTGAGAAGTGTCATTACCATGTCCTCTCATTTTAAATAGCAGACTTGGTTCAGATTTGGAAACACTGGGGTTCCCCTCACCGGGTCGTTTAAGCTGCTTGTGGTTAGACAGGCTGACAAGAATTTAATTTTAATAAGCCTCTAGCAGTGAGGACAGAGCTTCTTAATGTTCAGCAGTTTACACCAAAACCATTAGCACTAAACCATCGGATCAAACTTTCCTTTCACACCAAGAGGTTATGATGACAACCTAATTGTTCTTTCTCCCCCAAAGATTTAAGGGGCTACAATTCTGGCCCAGTTGCACAAAGAGGACGCAAAGAACTTCAAAATCTGATTATGTCCCCTGCTCTCATTAGGAAATAATTAAAAAAGAAAGCTTCAATAAAATTTTAAAATCTCAAAATCAAATTTAAAGAACTTACAAATGTTGCATTTTCTAAAAGTCAGGGAGGCTGTGGAAAGAGTTGTAATTTTAGAAGAAAATAATCCCAGTGTAAAAAATAAAATCTCAGTTTTATCCCTTTTCTTTCTAATTCCTGAAATGTTGCTTAATTTTCTGAGCATAGTTCTCATTTGTCTTAGATTAAGATAATCAGCAATCAAAATTTGAGGCAAAAGCTTATAGCAATTATATCATAAAGGCATGCAATATCAGGGAAATAGATGTGGAGTAAAGAAGGAGTGAAGTAGGGAAGGAGGGGGTGTTATCAAGCTGGTCGCTACTTGGTGTCAAGCTCAACTTTTTGCTTATTTGTGGGGCCATCTTCCAAGAGGTCATATGAACTGTTATTTCTTAGAACAGTTCATCTGAAGAGAGCTAGAAGACATTATCCATAGAAGAAGAAGTTATCTATAGACTCTAGTTTCCTACTGGTCAAGTTAACTCCATAGGGTGTTAACCCGTGTGAACTTCTAGGTTGCACATATGTGGGCACAGAGTGGAGCCTGTCACAACTCGGAGACGTCATGGAAAAGGCACCAGCAAAGGATGAGGCCTGTTGGGTTGGGTCCATGAAAAGTACATGACAGTTCATAGGATTTGATGCTTAAGTAGTGACTGGGATGAAACAAGTAGTCAAGGGGCCAAGGAGACAGATGAAGGCGAAAATATCCGAGGTGGCGGAAGCAAGTTATTTGTCTGATCATAAAGAGTTGTTCTGATAAATAGGTAATATAACTTATGCAAAAAGACTCGATATATAGTAGTTATTATATTCATGTCATGTAACCAGAATGTTCTGCTTCATCAAATTAAAATGAGTTCCACTGTGTCTATATTTATAGGAAGTCTTCCTCTCATACTTCAACTCAAATAATTTCTGGGCATCTGGGGAGAAGGAACTCTTCTTTCCCCTCTATGTTTCCTTCCATGTGCATTTAGACTGAGAGAAAAAGGCTGGAGCTGATCCTAGGCAGATCTGAGGGAACACAGAGTAGGTAGCACAAACCAGGGGTAGCACGAAACATCTGTTTGAAACAAGACTAGGGTAAAAGGAGACGGGCATACTTAGGAAACTTTCTGAATGTTCTTTGATGTCACAGAGCAGTAGGGAATTGGGGGCTAAATGAGAAAACATGATGAATAAGGAAATGCACATCTTCATATTTTTGGAATGTAAATGACATTGTAGAATAATCTGCAAGTTGTATGAAGTCCTGAATCTACCAATTTTATCAGCTCAGAGAAAGGAAGATCTAGACCCTTTCACACACTTGAAACCCTTTACCTTAAAGAGCTTCCCTGAAGTATTTCCTAATAAGTGAGACATCTGCCCTGGTCCCTCCCTACCAACACTCACTCAAATAGTAGTCCAGAAAGAACAAAATTCAGTCCAAGAAAATATAGTAAAATTGGAACAAGCATGGTACATATATACAACAACTGCAAAGGAAAAAGGAGAAGAGAAAAGAACAGGAAAAAAATTAGGTATAAAAAGAAAAGAAAAGAAAGAAATTTTCTTTTGTATTGTATGGCAGACAGATAGCTCTGAACAGTCCTCCAACACACAAAACTAAAATGTCAAAAATAATGTAAAAATATTTTAAGGTCTATCATTCAAATGGCATGAATGTAATAAATCTCCAGATGTACAAGGAGAAGATGGAAGGGGAGGAGGAAGAAGAGGAGGAAGAGAAAAATGTTTCTAAAACAGATGGAGAGAAAAGAGTGATCACCTCCAAAATAGAAAATTTAAAAAAGGAGGTCGAGGAACAGTTAGACTGATGGAAGAAACCATATACAGTGGGTAATTATTTTCAATTCGAAGACAAAATTAACTTTCACGTTAAAATTCTATAATAGTGTAACTCTCTTTCTAGAAGAGACAGGTAGAAAATCTAACAATTTGAAAACACACTTGTCATATACTAACCCACAGGATGATGAAATAGCCATATTGATAACTGAAAAAAATATTTAGAACAACAAATATTTCTAAGCTACAATTCTAACCTTGGATCCACTTAATAATATAGATTAAAAATAATTAATAAAAATTGATGTTTCTACAAAAAGGAATAGATAATTATTCTATAATAGTGGAAAATTTTAATATAATTTTCAATAATTAAAAGACCAAAAATGAAAAAAATTTAACAGCTTTATCATATCAGAGATATCAAAAGCAAGACTGCCAAGAATGGAACCAACTAGTATCATGTGCCTCCTGACATGGTTTAATAAGAAATATAAAATATCACTTATGAATTATTTCTGAAAAAAATATTTAACTTGAACATAATCAAAAGGAAATAATCAGAGAAATGCAGAATATGGAATAGTCTACAAGGCAATTGGCCTAGAGTCTTCAAAAAAGTTATTTTGAAAAAGTAAAATTAAAACAATACGAAACTTCTAGACTAAATTCTAGAATTGATTTCTACATTAAAAGAACCCCAAAAGAAATAACAATCTCATGCAACATGTGAGCCTTGATTGGCTCTAGAAATAAAAAAAGTGAAAATAACTGTAAGATATATTGTTAACTGTGGCAACTTGAATGCAGAATGTACATTAGGGTTACTAGATTTAGCAAATAAAAATATAGGACATCTAGTTAAATTTGAATTTCATACAACAAAGTCATTTAATATCGTATGTTAGTATAAATATGCCCCACTCAATATTCGGGATACACTTATACAAAAAAGTTATTTGTTGTTTACCTGAAATTCAAATTTAACTTGGTGTTGTGTATTTTATCTGGCAACTCTACTGTACATTCAGTGATATTATACATTGTTATTTTCTTAGCTCTGTTAATGATATTTAGAGGAGAAATATCATGGTGTCTGCAACTTTCAAATTATTCTGCAAAAATCATTTTTAATATTAACAGTTTATAAATCAAGATGAAGGATATACTGATGTTAAATTTATTATTTATAATGTCTTCTGTAAATTTAATTTTTTAAATGCAATGTTGGCAAAAAAGTTAATCAGATCATGACCTATTCCATATAATCCACTTCTCTTAAAATTAGCATGTAAGACCATTTTCTTCTTTGACAACATTTTGCAACTTTTTTAAAAGAGAAAGCATATATTTTCAAGCCAGTCAATATTTCATGAAGTTACATCTTTAAAGTCTACTAGCTTTCTGCAGACAGCGTCTTCTATGAAACTGTCTATTTGGGGAACTAAACAACATACCAGTAATCCACACATCTGGATTTTATTACTGATTCAAAGGTGACCTTGGGCAAAATTTGACTCCTTCATATTTGTCCCTCTACTTGAAACATGAGAGCTCAAAATACCTGCCATCAAGTAATCTGGCTAGAGAAATATCAACTTTGTATCTAATCTCATTACACTTGATTTATACTTGTAAAGAGAAAACAAGAAGTCCCTTCTGTAACATTTGCCTGGCTCGCTCATGCACATGGAGTTTCAATGAGCTGAAGGAACATTCGATGTATTAAATAGTCTAATTCACAAATTCTTATTTGAAGTAAGACGCACTTTTTGTATAATGCTGTGTTTGATGTTTCAGGGGAAGAAGAGTAAAGGATCAAGAATCGAATTTTACTCCGGGGGTGTCTCTGGTAAAATTTCAGTTACGCCACTTCTGATGAGTAATCTTGAAAAACTTAGAGAAAGAAACATGTGTAAAGATAGTTTTAAAAAATGAAAAGAAAAAAAGATAAAAGTGGTGAAGTATTTTAGCTATATCCAGTGGGATACAATTTGTCATTTAGAGTATATAAGAAGATATTTCTGAGTTTAGAAGAAAATATTAGAAGTCCTATTTATATATTTGTTTCCTCATCCTTTTTATTTCTATTTCGCTTTTCTTTTATTTTATATCGTACATAATATATTGGTATAATAGTACGTGTATATAATTTATAAACAAGTAAACAATTATATAAGAATATTTTAAGATACATGATCTAAATTTGATAATTATGCATGATCAATGTAAGTTTGGAAACCACTGAGTTAAATTCAAAACATTATAGATGTATATAGAAAAATACATATTAACATTATTGAATCTTCTGCAGGAGAGGGATGGTTGCCACGATCCTACTTAAAGGCCTCCATGCTTCCTGTTCCAACTTCCTAAAATGTTCTTTCTCCCAAAATCCACCTAGCTCCTTCCCAAAGTCCTTCAGATCTCTTCAAATATTCCCTTTCTCATAAGTTTCTCTGTACACTCTATCTAAAATTTAATACCCCTTGTCCCATTGTTTCATATAGCCTACTACTATATTTTTCTCCTTGCTACACTATAGGTTGTGTACTCGCTGCCTCCCCACAAGAAAGTCAGTTCATGAGAGCAGGAAACGTATATTTTTTTCACTGTTATATCCCTGCTTTCTAGACTAAAGCCTGGCATACAATGGGTGCTAATATATGTTGAATGCTACATATCATTTTATTTATTCCTCACAACCAAGGAAAGTAGATATTATCATCTGTACTTTTAGCTGAATAAACTGAGTGCCCAAAGAGAGTAAATAACTTGCTCCAAATCTCAGAGCAAGTAATAGGCTTCCTCCGAGAGAAGAAAAGATAGATGTCAGTGTGCCAGCTGGATGATAACAGCTAAGGGCTGGCATGTGAAGAGAGATCAGACTTGTTACATGGGTACTCAAGGCATCAGGGTGGAGTCAATGGATAGCAACTAGGGGAGACAAATTTCAGATCTCAGCAAAGATGAATAGAATTAAAATGCAGCCGTCTATAGAAAGAGAGAGTTCCTTGAAAAGGGAGATGTTCAAGAAAAATATGTATGATCAATTTGCAGGGCTGTGGAAACAATGATTAAAGTACTAGAAGGAACATGGAATTTGATGTTTTTCAAGGATCTTGCATAATTTTCAAAAGAAAATTTTAACAAAACGTGGCTGCCAATGACACCAATTACTAAGCTTCTATGGAAGAAGAAATTCTGGGATTTCCAATAAAAGTAATGAAAAATCATTGTTCCTTTTTAAATAGATAAATCATAGCTCTAGAAGGAGACGGCTCGGAGGTGATGAAAATAACCTTTACAGAGCATTTACTGGACCAAACACTGTGTGAGGCATTCTGATTACATTTTGTAATTTTTCTGCACATCACATTTTCAAAGGAGGGCACGAAGATTCAGAGATTTTATGGCTTCTCTAGGTGAACACAATGAGAGAGTGGCAGGTGCAGGACATGAGGCCCTGCTTTCAGACTTCCATCTAGCACTGTGTTTTGCCAACTATAGTTAGACTTATTAAAGATGGGAAATAAATTAGTTGAAAAATATACATAAATTAATATAGAAGGGCCTAAAATTATTTTTATAGCTCAAATAAAGACATCTGACACTTTACCATTTAGCTTTGTTTATCCTAGAACAACAATTTAAAAGTGTTAAAAACCACCTGTGACTGTGAGTTCTGAAATTCAGGTAAGCATACTTGAAACAACTCTGCCCAAGTGAAGCTGGATTGGCCATTTTTTCCACCTCAGAAAGTCTAAAGAAAAATGGCTAAATGTTTCAGAATAAAATATTTTGGTGTACTCATAACTTACTATATTTAAGCAAAATAAGTAAGTTGATTAACCTGTTCATTCATTCATTTATTACTCATAAAGTTGATTAACCTGTTCATTCATTCATTTATTACTCATAATTGTGTTTAAAGATATAACCAGGCTTTATACAGTTTTATTTTTATCTTTTGAGTTATTTTCTGATTATAAAAGAAAAAATTCCCCTTATGAATTTTTGAAAATAAAGAAAGTCTTTCTTAAATTACTACTATTAAAATCCTTTCTCTCTAGTCATAAAGTGTCTGATCTCAGTTAGGTTGGCATGGATTTATCAGTCAGCTAATATAACAACAACAAATAGTTATATGGTACTTATTCTGTGGCTACACTTTACCAATAACTCACTAATCTTCACCACAAATACAATATGGTATTGTATATCTATTTAATAACAGTGGAAACTGAGGCAAAGTGATGTTAAATAACTTTTCCAAATTTATACAACTACTTTGCATCCTTAGCACTGTACTAGGAATTTAGGGAAAATTAAAAATGATGTTCTGGATGCCTCACTTGTCCTTAAAAAATAAAAACTCTGAAATATTTGATTATTAGAGGGAGGAATTAATTAATTAATTGATTGATTAATTAAAAAAAGAGCTAAGGAACAAGGCATACTATATGATCAAATGCGATCTTTGTGGTTACTCAGTTGAGGCGGTTTGAAATTGGCAGAGAAAAAATACAGAGTAAATTGACGTTTGAAGGAAATGAGATAATCTTGAACTTTAGTAAATAGAAAGTGATCCAATTAATTCAACACATATGTGTTATTCACGCAATGCTTGAGAGCCAGTAGACTAGATCCCAGGGGTATAGAAACAAATGTGATATATTTTCTGTCCTCAACATCTTTGTAGTGAGAGAGAAAGATTTGTACATAAATAATTGGAAAAGGGTTTGGTTTAGGCAATAATAGAATACAAATAAGACGTAAAATTGTTATAGAGGAAAAAAGACTGAGTTTTTCTGAATGTTGACAGAAAATTCATATGGCTATCATCTGTAATTAAATTCTAACTGTCATTCAGTGCAAAGAACACTTGTGCCAGTGTCCTCATGCTTTACATTTGTTTGAATTCTTTTTTTAAACTTCAGTGAACTCTGCCACTGAACGCTGTATCCCATCCCGTACATAGGAAACGGAACTTAGCTCAGTTTTCTGTTTTTGTGAAGCCAAATGATGCCAATGTCATTAGAGTAAATTAGTGCTCTAGGATTATTTCTTTAACTAGAAAAGTATGCAGATGCCAAATTTTCACATAGACACTATCAACAAAAACTGCTGATCTCTCTTCACAATATGTACTCATCTCAGAGAATCTACATCGACTGCACCAACAGGACCTCTGTCCTAAAATAGGCATTTCTGTAACTGTCCCCATTTCCCCTTGCAGATTTGCTCATTTATATTTGAATATCATCCATCCTCTAAGAGGGTAGGAGATCATTTGAAATTTAATATATTAAGTTGAAACGTGTTTAAGGGACCCAGAATAAACGTTAAGCGTAACACAAGTCTAACAGCACAATTACTTGCTTAATGACTCTGAGTTTGTGTCCCGCAATGTGTGCTGCGATGGATGAAAGTATTAAATACTTACAATGTGGTTTTCAGCTGATAGCATCGCAATAAAAGTATTTAGACAGGTCCAGAAATCAAAAGGATTTTTACAAGTCATCAAAAATCGAAGATTGTTGAAGTGAAGAGTCAAAACGTCCAGGAATTAAAATTAAGAACTGCAAAGATTCTGAGACAACATAGCTGCCAGGAACAGGCCTAGAGCGGTAGAGGTAAGAATTATCTCTGACACCTCTCATGTCAGGTACTAGGCTCGGATTACTGTTCTGTTATTAAACTAATTTGATCCTCCTTTGAATCCAATGTGCTCATTTGGAAATCAATTATGCAGCATTTAGGAGAGGTGGAAACAGAAAGGCGAATGACATTTTGAGCTACTACTAAAAATGAGACAAAATTCTAGGCTCTTGAACATGCAATGTTTAGGATTAAGACACTGATCTCAAGAGAAAGAACAAATTTGAAGACATTGTTATTATATGCACATGGAGTAACCAGGTACAATATTATCCACAACTTGTATATGTTTTTTACGTATGTTAACCTAAGTAGATAAGCAATGTCAGACAAATAGTAATTACAGTTTTATTGCTAAACAAATTCTTTAAGTGGATCTTGTTTCTCAGACACACTGAGTTTCTCTTTAGTGTGAGAAACAATCTATAAATAAATCAGACACCAGGATAGTTAACTGAGAGTCTACCTCTCAAGATAGAAAGACCAACTAGGAATTTTATTTCAAGTTAAAGGGATATGCCATATCTTGCAATGTGTATACTTTGAGAATATGTTTACTTAAGCCTTATTTCTTCTGGGTAGAGTCTAGAGCTAGGATATAGCCAACTCCGCCAATTTTGGAAAGAGTTCTCCTTCACTGTACTGTAGCTGGCGACCTTCATCAGATTACTTAGTTTTGCTGCCCTCAGAGGTGACTTTTTTTTGAAATAAGGGTTCAGAACACCTGCCTTTCAGAGTGATACCTGATTCACTTGTTGGCACAGTCCCTTTTCAGCAGTTTCTTCTCTGTTTCTGCTCAATCTGATTCCACAGCCCTTACAACTCACCAATCAGCGTAGAGAAGGCCCCGGTGTCCAACCAATTGTGCCTAAGGAACCCGGAAATATCCATGGAGCGAGGAAAGTGGGCAAAAGGATGGGAGTCCAAACAGGGCTTTGCTTGTGGATTCTTTCTCTCCTCCTGAATGTACTAGTTTATTTATGGCTGAACTAAGAGCTTGGCAAAACAATTGGATCTCAAACCAGCAAAGCTTAAACAGTTCATTGTGTGCTCAGTGTACTATGTGGCCTCTCCGATGCTCTTTTTCTCTCCACTTTTTTGTGTCCCTTTTGTCTGTATAAACACCTTTGTTTATTTATACCTCAAAGAGATAAAAAGGCAGAGGCAGGCAATTCAGTATGCCCTCCTTTCAGTGTTTCAAAGCTAGAATTGCACTAAATTATACCTTTTGGAAATATGAGGGGAGTCCTAGACTGACGAAAACCTCTTTTTTGTCATGTTTCTTCAAACATTCAGACCTTTGTCCCGAGAGTGAAGTGGCAGCCTGTTTGGGTAATAATAGAATCAGTACGGGACAAGGTTTATGATATGTCTAAACTTTACAGAAGAAGAAGGACTTTAGATGACCAGGCAGAGCAAGATAAGGCATTATCAAACTGCACTTTTTAAAAAGTATAACAATAATTCAAAGGATAAAGTTATCTGAGGTTTTTGGATGATTTTCCCTGAAACTCAGGACCCTGGGCCCCTTACTGCAATAGTAGTAAGTACAATTCATTAAACAAGTGAAGTCAGAGAGGCTCATTGCTAATAAAGACATCTTAAAGGCTAATGCAAATTCATTTAGCTTCATGCCAATTTCAATCTCCTTCTATATTTCAGTTCAACTCCTAAATTCTTTATGAGTTCTCTACAAACAAAGAGTCAAGTGAAGAATACAGAAAAATACCCACATTCTTCAAAGAAAATAAAGAGCCAATACTTTGCTTGATTATCTGTGTCTATGGGATACATAGATTTTTTTTGATGGATGCATTATCAAAATAATGTATGTAAGTATATTTTAACTTAAATATTTACGATTTTTGAGAGAAGCATTAAAGTATGTTAAAATTCACTGGGAGGTCAGATGATCTAGGTTTTAAACACTAACCCTGATAAAAGGCACATGCTTTTGAGAAAGTCAGTTAACCTCTCTGAACATCACATTTTTTCTTTAGCTTCTCTGCCACCCAGGCCAGGCCTTCCTGGAACTATCAACAGTGTGCCCGGAATGAGGCCAGTTCACCTCTTAGAACACTAGGAAGATCCCTCCACTACTGATGACCAAACATAAAATGTGACCTCCATGCCTCGCATCCTTCCCTGCTTTCCCCTGTAACTATGGAAGGACTCTCCCTCTGTACCCAGGAGGAGCTCCAAACCCTTGCTCTTCTTTTTTTCCCTCTTGTTCTTCTTTTTTTTTTTTTTTTTTTTGGTTTAACGCATTTAAGGACACATACTTATTCCTTGATACCACTTGAACTGTATGTTGCAGATTTTGAAATGCTGTGTTTTCATTGTAATTCTAACCATTTTATTTTGTAATTTCCATTCCCATTTGTCTCATTAGATTTTTAAATAATATATTTTCGTTTTCCTTTAACTTCTAATTCAATTTGTGTTGTGCTTAGAGGACATGATCCACGGGACTTTTATTTTTAGAAGATAAAAGAGGCTTACTTTACAGGGTAATTTGTGACTAAAATTATAAATATTCCTAAAGAATGAATAGTCTTTATTTTTTGTGTGAAAAGTTTTTTCTCTTTCTCTTTCCCTCTCCCTCTTTGTCATTATTAGCTCTAGCCCTTGGATTTTATTATTCAAATTTTTGATTGTCTTACTTTTATTTTTTTTCTGCTTGATCCACTCATTTCTGATAAAATTTTGTTTAGAAATTGTGGTCCAGATCATGTCCTAGTGATCTTTGAAAATATTCCTTTGTAAATCATCTGTGTATGTGCTTATTTAATTTTTTTAGAATAAAAATGTGACAAAAAAGGAAAAAATGCCTTTTATGGCGTTATTTATAAATTTAAACTTTAAAACATTGTGTGAGGCAAACACAGAAGGCCTAGGTTTTCTCTGGTTTGATAAAGAAGATGTAAACTTTTGTATTCTCTTCAAGTTCCATTTTGGTTAAGAAGAAGAGCTTTGGAGTCCGATGTTCCAGAGTTTCACCTTCAGCTCCTCCACTTCCTGTGAGACTTGGGCATGTTACCTCACCACTGGGCTTCTTAGTTGTCTTGTCTGTAATATGGGAAGAAAAATAATTACCTCACACATTTATTATGAAGATTAATAAGTTAATTTGTGAACAATGCTTAGTATACTCTCTAGCCCACAATAAGTGTTATTTAAATTACAGCTATTACTGTGATTTTAGTAATAGTTATAATTGAGAAAAAAGTTACCAACAATTTCATCGTATCTTGTTTTCATAGCTATTGTCCGTTTGATTCACACAGGAAATCTAGAGAGGTAGAAAGAATAACAATTCCTATCTCCATTCACAGATGAAAAGCTGGAGACTCATCCTAGTGAAGTGGTCTGTTCAAGGTCACTTAAATAATCAATGATACAGTCAGACCCTGGAACTGGGGTCATTTGACTGCAAACAGTGTGTTTTTGCTTCATCTTGCTATATTTGAGTGCATTAGAGTCATCTGTCTTTTGCATTAATACCATAAAGTACTTGGGGAAAAAAACCCACAAATGAGATATGTAAGAGTAGTAAAAAAGTAATTGAAAAACTGAGGTCGAGAGGACAAGCTCTAAAGGACAATACACCGATTCAGAGAAAGAAAGGGGCAGGTCTGGTGATTGCTCATGCAGGCAGGCGGGGAAGGGTGTGAAATGCAGGCACAAGAGGTTAAGCTGAAAATAATAAATGCCTGTGAGGCTGATTCTTCATTATTCTTGTTATTCAAACAAAGGCCCACAGCTGTTACCTGGACCTTTGACCCAAACTACACACTTCTTTTTGCGTCTATTGTGAATTACACTAGAAGGGTTTGTCTTAAGTAACATTTTTAAAGGAATAAATGTGGCAGAAAAATGACATTGAATAGAGCTCAGATTTGTAAATAAATTTGTTGGATTAATTACTCAATATCTTCAGTTCTCTACTTTTGTCTCCCAAAGTGTTAAAATTGAAAGGAAACAAAAAAACTTGCTACAGATATGAAATAGCCAACGCTGTTCCATTTTGTGAGCCTCCCCCCACACTCCATGCTCACTTAAAAAGAATTAGAGTGAATTGGGAGGGAAGAAGAAAAATAATTAGCTGTCATATTTAACATAACTCTATGAAGCACTTCACACATCTTAGTCAGTGCCATTCTTAAAACAACCTTATGAAAAAGACAATATTTTCTCCCGTAAAATGGTTGGCAAACTATGGACCGTGGGCCAAATCCAGCCAGCCACCTGTTTTTATAAACAAAGTTTTTTCAGAGTATAGCCGCCGTCATTCACTTAAATCTCGTCTGTGACTGCCTTTGAGCTACAATGGCTGAGTTGAGCAGTTGCAAAAGGGAAAAAATGACCAGTAAAGCCTAACACAGTAAGATTGCCGACTCTTGGATAAGAAAATGAGACTCAGCGAGAGGAAATCTTATGTTCAAGGTCAAATAGCTCTTGGTTTTTTAAAGGTAGGCGTTGATCTCAGATTTTCCCAGTTCACCATGAGGTGAAACCCAAAGACTTCTCTGGGGCAAGAAAGATGCACTTCTCCTTAAAAAGTACCATTTCACACACATTTGGGAACATAATTTCATCTTAGAGAATATGGGTGCTAACATGGGGAAAGTTTGCCGTTCAGAATCCGAAGACCCAATGAGAGAACCAGGTTCCCTCGCACTTCTTGTCAGTACCCTCTAACTTATGGAGTGAAAATTAAATGAGGGAATGTTAGTAGTTAGGTTCTGTGAACTAGCAAAGACACATAGACACGTGCTTTTTTCTTTCAGTGCTAAGTCAAAGTTTTGTTTCTTTGCTAGAAAATTTGTTCCCTCTCATAGGATTTCCTTTTAAATAGGACGCCTCTTTGAAGTTCTTTTTTTTCTTTCTTTAATTTCCTATTGCCTAAGCAGAAGGGGTGAAGAAAAGTTGCTGACTTCAGCCTTCAGGCTGATAAGGAGGAAGATGACATGGTAGGCAAGAGGAAACATCTGGGCACAGAAATGTGAATTTGGGCAGGAGTCTTAAAATATTTTTGTTAATATTTGCCTTACATCACCAGATACTCTCCAATTAGTTTTGGGTTTTCAAATTTTCACCACATCCATCAGATGATCAAGTCAAGAAGTCATGAGATTATCAAGTTAAGAAAGTAACATGATATAGCGGGGAAAGCTCACAATTGTACCCTCAAAAACATGGATTCAAGCCTTGCTTCCATACCAAAGATCCTTGTGACTGTGTAGCTACTGAAAGCCAAATTTATTTATTTGAAAATGGGGGCAAATTTTGCCCCTACTTGCCCTACAGGATATTGTAAGGATCAAAATAAATAATGCATGTGTACATGCTTGTAAACTATTAGAGACCGTGTAAAGTAAAAATTATCAGTATCACTAAGATGAGGATGATGATAACAACAATGATAAGGGCAAAGATGACCAATTCAGAACATGTTTGAGAGAGAGAGAGAATGCTATTATAATTATGCTGGGACAAACTTTTAAACTAGAATGGCCCCAAGCAAACTGGAGATACAGCCACAGCCATTCTTCTTAAGCATCCAACTTCTCATCGTGTTTAATTTCTGAGCATCATACCCCAGTCTGGGGTGAGAGAGGAAGAATTTATATCTCTGTCTAGCAACATGGTTGGTTCAAGAAAGTCCTGACTTGGAAAGAGTGGAAGAGGAGGACAAATAGAGGGATAGATCCTAAAGCCCTTCCGTCGGTGGTCTTTCACTAGAGAGTCATTTCTGACTAGATAGCTTTTCCTGTAGGTCCCTCAAGCAGCTCAGAATCAACTGTCTCAAACCCAGCTTTCCTTTCCCAGAAACTTCTCCCTCTTTTAAATACCTCTTCCTCACTTGGGAAATTATACTAAAGTACTTTTCCATTAATTGCCGTATATTTTAACTGGCAAAAAATATGTTACTTTCATTACCTAAAACCCGTTCAAATCTGCACCCACTTTTTCAACCCCACTTGCACTGATTCTGTCCAGACACTTATCATATCTTACTTACTACAGTAGCCTTTATCTGTTTTCTCTGCTTCCAGTCCCCGCCCATCCATCTTCCCTGACTTCTCCGTCTCCTATACTTCCATTAGAGCTTTCGATTTTAACTATTCCCCGTCATTTTCTCTCCCATACTTGTGCATAGGATGGTGTAACAGGTGCTAATATTGCAGCACTTGAGCTCTGTGTATTGTAACTGAATGTTTGCTGCACATTCACTCACTACGCTGGACCACAGAAGCTATTTGAAATTAGTGCTGTGAATCGTACAGTGTGTGGCACAGAATACAGACTCAGTAACTCACTCCTGAACAGTGGGTTGAGTGTATACAATTTTACGAGCATTTACTATATGACTAGCAACATGTAGATGCTTTGCAGCCCCATCATTTGCAAGAAAATACAAATATTCTTTTTTTTTAAATTTTTTGTTTATTGCAGTAACATTGGTTTATAACATTGTATAAATTTCAGGTGTACGTCATTATACTTCTATTTCTGCATAGATTACATCATGTTCACCACCAAAATACTAGTTACAACCCATCACCACACACATGTGCCTAATTATCCCTTTCGCCCTCCTCCCTCTCCCCTTCCCCTCTGGTAACCACCAATCCACTCTCTGTCTCTATGTGTTTGTTTGTTGCTGTTATTATCTACTACTTAATGAGTGAGATCATACGGTATTTGACCTTCTCCCTCTGACTTATTTCACTTTGCATAGTACCTTCAATGTCCATCCGTGTTGTCACAAATGGCTGGATTTCATCATTTCTATGGCTGAGTAATATTCCATTGTGTATATATACCACATCTTCTTTATCCATTCGTCCCTTGAGGGGCACTTAGGTTGCTTCCAAGTCTTGGCTATTGTGAATAATGCTGCAGTGAACACAGGGGTGCATGTATCTTTATGCATTGGTGTTTTCAAGTTCTTTGGATAAATACCCAGCAGTGGAATAGCTGGATCATATGATAGTTCTATCCTTAATTTTTTGAGGAATCTCCGTACTGTTTTACATAGTGATTGCACCAGTTTGCACTCCCACCAGCAGTGTATGAGAGTTCCGTTCTCTCCACATCCTTTCCAACACTTGTTGTTTCCTGTCTTGTTAATTATAGCCATTCTGACGGGCGTGAGGTGATATCTCATTATAGTTTTGATTTGCATTTCCCTGATAGTTAATGATGTTGAACATCTTTTCATGTGTCTGTTTGCCATTTGTATATCTTCTTTGGAGAAATGTCTGTTCAGATCTTTTGCCCATTTTTTAATTGGATTGTTAGTTTTTTGTTGTTGAGATGCATGAGTTCTTTACATATTTTGGAAATTAACCCCTTATCAGATGTATGGTTTGCAAATATCTTCTCCCAATTGTTAGGTCGTCTTTTTGTTTTGTTGACGGTTTCCTTTGCTGTGTAGATGTTTTTTAGTTTGATGTAGTCTCATTTGTTTATTTTTTTCTATTGTTTCTCTTGCCTGGTCAGACATGGTGCTTAAAAATATGTTGCTAAGACCAATGTCGAAGAGCGTACTACCTATGTTTTCTTCTAGAAGTTTCATAGTTTCAGGTCTTACATTCAAGTCTTTAATCCATTTTGAGTTAATTTTTGTGTCTGGTGTAAGATAATGGTCTACTTTCATTTTTTTGCATGTGGCTGTCCAGTTTTCCCAACACCATTTGTTGAGGAGACTAAGAAAGTACAAATGTTCTTGAAGGACCACTTCTATTCCTCTCAAGTTTTGTCATGCTAAAAAATCTTTTGGGTGTCTTTATTCTTTAACTTTTTCAATTCGTGGCTATGAGGATTATCATGTCTGACTCATTTGCTAGGACAGTCCTGATTTCAAAAAGCACATTGCGTGCTATAAACCACTACTGCAATGGGAGAGCTTTATACCTAGTACAGTGGATCCCAAACTCATTTATGAGATAGTGCTCCTGGAAATCAGGGTGTCTTTATAGAATTCTGTGATTTAATGATTCTATGATACATTTAATTTCATCATATAAAACAAGGAAGTGCTTACTATCAGAAAATGTGATTATGATACATGAATGCAGTATGAAAGTCACATTGTTATAATAGAATCTAGAAAGGAAGTAGTCAGAGGGCATCTTTTAAACGGAGCTTTTACTATTGTATATTTTTGTTGTTGATGTCTGCTTACCTACTCTGCATGCATTCAGCTTGTCTTTTGTTGAGGCTTCACAGGAGCTAACCCTATTAGAGAGAAATTAAGGGAGAAGATCTCATAATTGAGAAAATTCTAAAAATTAACAGTTTTTTCCATAAATTTTAAAAAGATTCATATGACTGAATACCTTGCTCCTATATTCTCTAGGAATATTATTTATGATTTATTTGGACCAAAATCTTAATTTGCAAAGATGGCACTTAATTTTGAAAGATGGATGTTGCTGAAGTTTATTTCCCAAAGTCCCTAAGTGTCACCTCTGGTCTTTTCGACTTTGGAGAGAAACAAAACAAAACAAACAAAGCAAGAAATTTGCTCTAAGTGTGACGTACGGTTCAATTCTCAGTTCCTTAGTGTATGGTATTCATGAAATAAATTTTATTTTTTAAAATTTCCTCATCTTTTTCTTTTGCAAAGATGGGCACTACTAGCAAGCCATATAGAGCAGCGCTAGAAAAAAAATGAGTTAGGTCGTTGGCACAGGCAATGTGACTAAGGTTACCAGAGGATACAGCAGGGAGAGGCTCTGCATTCCTAAAGTAAATTTAGTATGAAAAGGAAAACTGACAAGAAAGGTCATGGATGGGTTACCTTGCATTGTGGTGAAAGCTTGATATGCTGCAAAACAGGCAGCAACAACAATTGTGAGGAACTCGCAATGTGAGATCAGGGAGGTGGGGTTGAATCCCAGCTCTGCTACTTACAAGCTGAGTTATATTAGGAGAGTTAATTAACTGTCGCCAGTCTCCATGTTATATTTGCTTAAGTGAGAATAATAATAATAACAATAATAATAATAGAATATATATATTAACCTTAATGAACTTTGTTAGGATCGAATGTAGAAAAAGTGCTTTGTATCTAAAAAAAATAAATGCTGACACCAACAAACATAAAGACTACAAGTGTAATGAGTTACATCACATGGTTGATCTTGTTTTTTTTATGCTAATGTTTTACACATGGAAATTCTGTAAAGAATGTTAGCACTCAAATATATGATAAATTTATTGAAAATATCAGAGCGTTGGTGATGTAAGCTAGACCAGATATAAGCACTAAAATATTCCAGATATGCCTCTTAGATATGGAAAAGCCACACTAGTGTGATTACTTTCACCAGAACAATATTTTAATTTTATGTCCATTATATACTACACTCTTTTCTCTAAGGAGTCTGAAAATCCTTTTGTTTGAAAGTTAGGTCAATATAGCTCTTGTGTTTTCTTCCAGCTCTCTCCTTCTGTGTTCGAATCACCACCAACTCAGGAAATCACCAAACAATAGAGACAGCTTACTACACACACTAATGCGTCCACTGCTGCCCTTTGATGGTTTGGTATCTATCTGTGTTGTTTCAAGTGAACTGTTCTCATTTCACGTTAGATGCTTGTCCTATAGCAGGTAAATGTGAGTAAACAGGAAGGAGAGAAATAATTTTTCTGATCTAATTTTATAGTACTTTTATTTAGTTTTCTCTTCCTCAAGTTTAACGATACTCAATGAATAAAGAATAAACATTCTTGAGAGTTCTTTTCCCCAGAAAAGGAAAGAAATATTGGATTTTCCCCACTGGAAGGAGATACTGGGCTTCAAAATAACATTCAGTACAAGCAGTTCGTGTGCAGAGATGAGCACAGGTTTGGAAGACACAAGACCTGGCCTCACATCTTGGCGCCAACTTGTGTAAGCTGCATTGCTCTGCTTGAATGATTTGAACTCTACGAGCTGCAAGTGCATTATTGTCAATACCTACTTCACTGGTGTGTAAGGTTTGAAAATGTTTTGTAAACCATCAAGCACCATGCAAAAATTAGTTACTATTACTATGACTTTTTCATTACTTCTACAGGGAAAAAAGTGTTGGAAGTTATAACTAAGAATTCCAGTTATTTTATAAGTAAGGATAAGGTTCTTAAGCATACTGATAAAGTGAGATAGGCTTTGGTTTGTCAATTATTAGGTTTATATTGAATTACTTTTTAAAAACTATGGCCATCACACTGAACTAGAACATGTTCATTGTGCCCTTCTAATTTATCCAACTAAAGTTCTTGAGATTTTCATTCAAGCAGTATTCAGCATGAGCATTTTTGACAACTCTTAACCACAGCTCAAATTTCTACAGAAAATTTCAATACCTTTTCTCAATTTCTTAATTTTGTTTTTGTTATAGGAGTGAATATTGTAGGGGAAGAGCTTTTGCCTTTTAGATGCTGGTGTAACATCTAAAATTTAATGATATGAGGTTTCTTTTTGGAGTGATGCAATTGTTCTAAAATTGGATTGTAGTGATGGTTGCACAACTCTGTGAATATACTAAAAACCATTGAATTGTACACTTTAAATGGGTGAGTTTTATAGTGTGTGAATTATATCACCATAAAGTTGTTAAAATTAAAAAAAAATTCTAGTTATTTTACAATTCCATAAACAATATCACGAAAAACCTTAAATGCTAAGATTAAAGACCACAAATATTCAAGAGGGGCTATATATATGTATATATATTTTCCATTCAGAGAAAATCATATGGTCACTAAAACTGGCCACAGTTGTAACCACAATGACCATTGGTGCTATAAAGTACACATCAACCCAGCATGTATAAGAACTGTATTGAATAAAATCTTCCTAGGTACATAATATCTAGAGAGTATTGTGTTAAAACACACACACACACACACACACACACACACACACACACAGAAAATAACGTTAAAAAGAAAAAGAAATGAAGGTGCTAATGAGTTCAGATGAGGGTGAAATTTCCCCTAACACATGGGGGTAGGCTAAGCACTAGAGAGTCTGGAGGCTTCTTTAGTCTATAGCTCTGAGGCCTGACCCAGTCTCAGAGGGCCCACTTAATTCAGGAGAAATTTAAGTGCAATAGACCAGACTCCAGGTCCACATTTGACTCTGTGGTGAGGATATGTTCAGCTTGATCTATTCTCCCTTCTTCTTGCCCAGTCCAGATAACAAAGTTTGTTTCTGAAATCCCCCAAGGGCCCCATCAGCTTGGCTCTGGATCCTGTGGCAGAGTGTGACACTAGCCATGCAGTGACTGCTGCCCCCATGGGTGGTGAGGTCCAGCATCCCTCAGGACAGTGTGGGCACATGAAGTGGGACAATTCTTTGGTACATGGAGTGTTCTGTGTACAGAAGGTTGTTTCACTTCTCTTTCTCTCACTGTCAAATTCTAGTATGGTCTCAAAATGAATTAAAAAAAATGAAGAAAAGTCTTCATACATTTCCCACTGCTTCCAAGAGGGGAATTACCACCCACGTTGAGAATCTCTGGCTTTGAGCCAGTTGTTGCTGAGGTTGGATTCTTAAGAGGAATCTGAGAATCCCCTTTTCTTCTCTGAATTGCCTATACCCTTAGACCTAGAAGAAAAATAAAGTTTTAGTGGCCAAAAGATGAAAGGCTGTGTAGTGAACATCTGGCATTTTATTGGTTTCCCAGAACCTAAATTCTTGACTTATGTTTATATAATCTCTGCCTGGCACTATAGGTTAATAGGGACCTAGATTTAATTTTCCAAGCTCCCAGGGAAATGAGTGCAAACTCACTCATCAGCCCAGACACGTGTATCCGGGGTTAATGATGGGTGTGGAGAATTTTATTTTCTGATGAGCAGCCAGCCGAGCAGGAACGTCAAACTCCCAGGAGTAGCCCACAAGGCAGAGGGGGTCCTGCATGCAGTGCCGGCAGCAGAGGCTACGACACTCATGTTCTCCCTAGACTAGTTCTATAGCTCTATTTGCACAGTGGTTCTGGCTAATGAGGCTCTCCTCATTTCTGCCATTTTCTGAGTCTGGTTCTCAGCCTTCCTGGAAATCTGTGAATCACTATCTTTTCAGTAAATACTTTTTACTGAAAAAGTATTTAATAATACTTATTTAATAATACTTATTTAAAAATACTTAAACTAGCTCTAGCTGGTGCATGTTATGGACTGCATGTTTGTGTTCCCTCAAAATTCATAATTGAAACCTTACCCCTCCAATAGGATGGTATTAGGAGGTGGGGCCTTTGGGAGAAAATTAGGTCATGAAGGTAGAGTTGTCTGTCATAACGGGATAAGTGCTTATATAAGAAGAGACACCAGAGGGCTTGCTTTGTCTCTCTCTGCTTTCAGCCATGTGAGGCTACAACTAGAAGAGTGCCATCTGCAAACCGGAAGGAGAGCTCTCACAGACACCAGATCACCTGGTGCCTTGATCTTGGACTTCCCAGCCTCCTGAACCGTGAGAAATAAATGGTTGTTGTGTAAGTCACCCAGTCTACAGTATTTTATTATAACAGCCTGGACAGACTAAGATAATTTGTACTGTTTCAACTGAAATCCATGAGTGGTGTGACAGATGGTTGACTACTTGTAAACCACTGAAAGGGATTCAGCACAATATCTTGTACACCATGGACCACACGTGCTGGGGGTTAGTAGATTTTTTTCCAAAGAGTTAATCCTCTAATCATTCGGTAAACATTGGTTGTACACCAATATGTGCTAGGTACTCTGCTAGGTGCTGGGGAAGCAAAAATGATCCAGACCAAGTTCATGTCAAATTGGTCACTGTCTCCTAAAGGGGGGAAAAAAAGCAAATGTTTTCATTCACATGCTAGTGCTAAGACAGAGGTATGGCCCAGAATTTTTTTTTCTTTTTTTGGTGAGGAGGATTAGCCCTGAGCTCACATCTGTGCCCATATTCCTCTATTTTGTATGTGGGTCACTGCCACAGCATGGCTTGATGAGCGGTGTGTAGGTCCATGCCTGGGATCCAAACCTGTGAACCCTGGCCACCGAAGCAGAGCATGCAAATTTAACCACTACACCACTGGGCCGACCTCTGGCCTAGAATTTTTATAATTTGTGAATCCTTGTCTTTTGTTGGCTATATGTATTGCAAATACATTCTTCTAGTGTATGGCCCCTCTTTGCATTTTTTATAGCATCTTTGATAAAGATCTCATCATATTATAACGTGCTTCTGTGTCGTATGTGAAATATTCTCCTTCTGAAACCCAGGATTATTATAATTCTTGCCTACATATATTTTTTCTCAAAATTTTATGTTTTTTATTAGTTTTTTTAAATTGATTAATTTAACAAACACTTTTCCTGAATCTATCAAAGTGATTTTATGATGCATCTCTTTTAATGGATTAATGAGGTGAATTACTTTAAAATATTTTCTAATACTAAACCATACCAGTATTCCTGGAATACACCCAAATCAGTCTTGATTTTGTTCATATATCACTGGAATCAACTTGCTAATATTTTATTTAAAATTTTTACACCCATGTTCATAAGTGAGATCTGTCTTCACCTGGTTTGATATCAGGAGTATCTCAGCCTCATAAAATAAATTCCAGTGGATTATCTGTCTGCCACTTCTCTGGAGCAGTCCGTGTGAGTTTGGAATTAACCCTTATTTTGACCATTTGCTGAAACTTGCCTGTAAAATCTTCAGAGAAATGTGCCATTTTTTGTGGATGGATTTAGCCATTTCTCTCTTGAGAATCACTGTATCCTTTCTGTAATAGTTGTGTATTTTGAATTTTAAAAAAGGCATTAATTATACCATTCATCATTCTACTCTCCAACACACTCACTATCTGTATTCTTCATTCTAATTCTTCTCTTAATAGTCCTTCTTTGTGTCTTTCAGGTATAGCTATTTTATATAAATGTCTGAAGTGATTCTTCCCCAATTTCCTTTCTTAATGAAGTTTCAAGAACTCTAGAGAATGGAGCATATCAGGGTTCAAGGAAAGGTCCTTCAATATTTACAGGGCACTGCATGCTTCTAAAACACTTATGATCCAACTCCTGAATCACTTGGGCGAATGTAAGGCCTCTCCTACAAAATTTGCCAAGTAATTAAAGAGCACTCATGATGTGCCAGGCTGAGAGCCAGGACCTGGGAGGAGTAAAACGAGGTCCACACCCTCTGCCTTTCTCAAGGACGTTCCACAGTCTTTTTAGGAGATGGACATTTTATAAACAAACAATTAGAGCAATGAGATAAATGCGGAGATAAGAACTAAGGAACCCAGAGGAGTCAATCTCTAAATGTCCAGGGATGAGAGGGAGTCAACTTGTCCCTCTAGATCTTCAATGAATAATTATTTGCCTAGGAGCATCCCATTTTTAGCACTGAAAGTCTTGAACCCTGGGAAACTCCTCAGTCCCTGGCAAACTGGGTCAACTGGTCACCCTGTCTAGACCTCAAGTGCCTAGCAATATACTTGGATACAGTGAAAATCAAAAGTGTATCTTTAATTAGTTAAGATACAATCTGAATTACCACAAACAGTAGATTTTCACCAGGCATAAGGAGTAGAGATTGCAGAGCGGTCAGGAGGAGCGATGCATGCTGAGGCAGGAGAGAACAGAGCCATGGTTAGGATATGAGTCATTCTGCGTGATGGTAAAGTACAGTGCATACAGGCAAAGGGCAGGAGATAAGATTGCTGGAGTAGACAAGGGCCAGATAGTAAACGTCATGTTGGGGAGAGTCAGCTTTATTTTACCCTTGGTCAGTACGAGGTGATTAATAGAGAGGTGTTAAGGGAGTTGGCTCTGAAATAATATGAGCACAATAGTGAAGAATTCAAATTGCTTCACAGTCTTGTGTATACAGTCTTTATACTACTATTAGGGAGAATTGTCCACATCTTTATCATCAAGACTGAGTGTCCTACAGAAGAGAAAGCCTCCAACTCCTGCCTTCTCATCAGAGTGGGCTACACATGCACAGAGTGACCTCAGGCAAGTACCTAGAATTCTCTCAGCCTTGGTATCCTCATCTCTAAAAGAGAAACAGTGATACTAGTTCTAGTGCTTTTGTCTGGAACCAGGGAGAAAATGACTGTGAGCGGGATCTTGAAAATGTCAGGCAAAGAGCAGATCTAGGTTTGGAATTTGTAGTTGGCATGATTGGACGGCTAACTGTGTAACAGAAAACCGACTGAAAAGAAAAGAGGGAACTGAATTAATTAGTGTTTGAAGTTATCCCTAAACGGCCTGTGCTGCTTAAGCAAGGCTATATAACAGGCCTTACACTTGAGGTAACTCAGCAATAGCATAGCTCAGCACGGTTAATGTTAACTGTACATAATTTTCACATGAAATGGATCAGTCTGTGATCTCAATGCAAAGGAGAGCTATATTTAACCTGACACAGAAGTGAAGCTAACTTACAAAAGAATTAAACACCATGAGGCCGATACAGCACTTCTAATTAAATGGCACCTCGATAGCTTTCTCAGTTAATTCCAACAAGGGCTTGTACATTTCCCTCTGCGGGCCTTAATTTTCCAGCACTGTGAAGACTCCATTGTTTCTATTTCTTTGAGATACAGCTTGTTGGCCCACGAGGCTGCAGATAACATGCTCACCTGCCTATTTCCAAACTTTGCCATCACTTACATCATGCCCATTTCCAAGATATCTGCTTCCAGCATTGTAAGTGGGACTGTGATCGTGGCTTGTTTATAGAGAAACCTTGGGTCTCTTTGGTTTATCTAATTTATCATTTTATTAGGATGAGGTTAGAAATGACACCATGGCTGTAGAGAAAGCTCACTCAGAATAGCATAAACTCATGGCCTATGGATTTCATAGTAACTCAAGAGCCTTATCTGTTGGTTTCCAATCTCAGGTCTGCTGCTAACTCCTGCGTGACCCTGGGTAAGTCCCTGGAACATGCTGAGCCTGAGCCCCAGTTTTCCATCTGTGAAGTGGAGGAGCGTAATTTTACTCATATCATCCAGCTGTTGGGCTGCAAATAAAGAAATAATGGTAAATGTCCTTTTGTAAACTACAATTGCTACCAGGGATATAAGGCTTAAAAAAGGAATAATGAAAGTGTCAGAGTTTGAGTTAGAAGTTAAAGTTTGATTTTCCTCCTACAGGTTGGATAATAATGGAGGAGACAGCATCAGTATCTTGGAGTAGTGAAGAGATTGGCTCTGGAACCAGATAACCTAGGTTCCAAGTCTGGGGCCACAATTTAGCAACTGGTGTGCAGCCTTAGGCAACCCCTCAAACACTCTGTGCTTCAATTTCCTCATCTGTTTAGTGCTGATGATATTAATTGATTATAATATTGAGAAAATAATATTAATAGGTATTAATACACTCTACAGTATGTAGTTGATATGACACCTAACTGAGTTAAAAATCTATAAAGCAGTTTGATCAGAGTTTGGCACACTGAAATCCCTCAATCCATGTTAGTAATTACATTTATTTCAGTTACATTTTCTGAAATGAAAAGGATTATGATTCCTCTGCCTACAGCATAAAATAATGAATTTTAAAATACTTTGTCAACTTCAAAAGATAGTTCAAATATCACTGGTATGTGTGACTAGACATTGGTGAAGTGTGCTTTTGCTCTGCAAGGTGGAATTCCTAGATCTGAACTGTCTCTCTCTCACATACACACTCATACACAGACATACGCACACACATACACACACTCATACCATACTCAGGCATAGACACACACACCTGCACACGCACACATTTAAACACATGTCCAAATGCATTAGAGTTCTAATCATTCCTAGTGCAGAGTTTGCTTTCTTTTATCAATGTTTAACCTGAAAGAATAAAAACCAGGGTCTTCTAGACAATCAACAACTTATTTCATTTCCAGGAAGTCCCCTATCTCCCAAAGATTATTAATTTACAAGTCATGGGTAATTAATCTTGAAGAAGACAAGTCTTTTTCCTCTTTTGGGTACTCAGTTACCTCACTGTACCAAGAACTTGGGCTACAGTAGGTAAAAGTCACTCTACGAATATGTTTTCACTGAAAGAATGAATGAATGTTCAAAAAGTACAAATATAAAAAACCGTCATTACCAAGACGTATTTGTTATGACGAAATGCTTTTGAGTGTGCATTTTTTAGAACAAATCTGTTATGTAAATATTTATATTCCCTAGGTCAGCCCAGGCCACATTTACCTTTCTCCTGCAGATCAGTCATTTATAACACTCAATACTTAGGATTGAATATGTGTGAAAAATAACACTAGAAAGTTTGTCCATGAGAATCCAAGTCCTCTCTTCTGGGTATCCCATATCTCTCTTTCATACATTCATTCATCTCTCATTCATCCAAAATTCATTCAACAACCCCTTGCTGAGTGCTTCCTCTGTAACAAATGTTACGCTGGTGAACAATGATAGAAACAGGAAAGTGATGGGTCCCTGACTTTAAGGAGAACAGAGTCAGGTGGGAGAGTAGGGAAGTACAAAGCAAGTGTGGCAAAGACTTTCTGGAGGAGGGGATGTTTGAGCTGCCGTGAAGAACAAGCAGGACCACATAGGGTTTCAGAGTCTGCTGTCAGTCAGCTGTACGTTTGCAGTGGCTCTGCTCAGTTTTGTTCCATGCATCTCTTCCTTCTGGCACCCAGACTGCAGGAGCATTCACTACCTGGACTGTGGGCAGAAACACAAGGAGGGCCAAGCCACAAAATGTAATGGCATTTAAAGTGCTCACTGTAATGGAAAACATCAAGGCTGCTCATATCCCATTGACCAAAGAATGTCACATGGCCAAACTCATGTCAGAGAGGCAGGGGTGTATACTCCTCCCTCGGGGCAAGTCACATGAAAGTTGATGGGGATGTATGATCCCATTTCAGGAAGAGAATGAAGAGTTGCAAACAAAAATCTAATCTGCCATAGTAATTTTATGAAAGAGTAGATAATTTACTAGGGCTGAGGCACTCAGAACTAAAAGAAATGAGACGGAAGCCTAAGCAGTGACAATCCACTTGGGTAACCCAGTTGACGTAGTTGAAAACCTTGAAGTTCTTTAACTGTATGTTGTCTCTTCCCCAAAGCTAATCATTTATTAAGTCATATTAATTCCATATATAGCACTTAAAGTATAGCATTTGGTGAAGTACCAAGTTGGTATTCTTTATATATTTGATGAATGAATGAATGTATGGTTGAATAAATGAATGACTGGAGTGCCAGCCTTCCTTGGCAAAGTCTATTTTAGGTTGGATGTCCATGTAAGAGCTCCTACAGCACCCAGGCTTATCAATTGTATCACACTAGTATACTTGGCAATAATTGTTCACTCATCCTCCTCACATGACACTGTATTCATCATGAGGTCAAGGAATGTGTCATCTCTATCTCCCTAGGTCCTGGCACAGTATCTGGCATGTAATAAGAGCTCAGTAATATTCTTTGATTCCTAATTGTCATCATCAGCATGATGTCATGATCATTTTGTATTAGAAGCCAAGAGGTGCTGAATAACCACAGGCTAGTTGTGTCACACATTGAATAAATGCCAAAACTAGAATTTACCAGGTCAGTGTATCTCTATACTAGCACATGTTACACTATACCATGCTGACACTTAAAGATCACTGCAAGATGAGAAGATACATTTAATATAAGCAACAAAGAATGTATAAAGAACTTGTACAATTTAATAAGTAAAGCACAGAAACCCAACAGAAGTAAGGACCAACAATTTGAAGAGATTTGTCATAAAATAAAAAACTTATATGATTTATAGAATAAAAGGAGATAGCAACCCCATTAACGATGAGGAAAATGCAATTCAAGACCAAAATATGCTGCTATTTTATGCTCATTTGATTAGCAAAAGTTAAAACAATATCAAGTCTTGGAAAGATAAAAATTCACAGGATCTCTTACATATTACTGGTGGATTGTAAATTGGTTCAATTGCCTAAAAAACAGTTGGTAATATTATTGTTATACGTTCAAATACCAGGCAAAGTAATAATTTTAATTCTACATGCAGAACCAAGGGAAGCTTTTAAACATGTTCACCAGACATAAGTCCAACATTATGCACAACAGCATCTTTGAAATTAGCAAAAACCTGGAAAGAATCCAATGTTCATAGACAGAATAATAGATGAATAAACTGTTGTAAATTTACTTATTGGTATTACAGCCCTAAAAATAAATGAGGCAGAGCAACATATAACAATATAAATGAACCACAGCAATATGTCTAAATGAAAAACTAAGTTGCAAAATATTACGTACAATATAAATCCTTTTTTTAAAAAGTTAAAAACAATTCATTTAAAAATAAGTAATTTCTGATAGTGACATCAGCATCATGGCAGAGTGACCTCTTCCCTTAGTCTCTCCCCACTAAGGTACAATGAAAAGGACATTCATAAACCAACAGAGGACATTCACACAACAAAATAGACATCTGAGAAATCCACACAGCTATACAACTGAAGGTGGGGTGCTGGAAACCCCAGGAGGCGGTGGAAGGATGTAAGGGGATCTCCTCTCCCTCCTAAATGGCAGCAGTCTAGGGCATAGGACTTCACATAGCGGCCAGAGTGTGACACTGGGAGGAGAAGGGGGAAAAAGCAGTCAACTGCAGGGACGCTTGCACTCTCAGAGTTGCCTCCCGGCCTGTAGGAACACTTCACACTGTGGTGGCTAAGCAATTCCAGGGGTGTTCACACCAAGCTAACCATCCCCAACCCAAGTGGTCAGATAGTGAGTGCTGAGCAGGGCTGCATGGGATCATGCATGCAAAAAAAAGCACCCCTCCCAACCCCTTGCCTGGTGCACCAACTCAGCCAGTCAACCAGAGCAGGGGATTCCCCACTAGAGTGCCTGCACATACGTGTGTAAAGCAGTAGCAGCCAGGGGGCCAATGCAGATGGGCCCTAGCAGCACAGCTTCCAATGGACAGGCACATCTTCCAGGGGTCACAGAGGGTTCAGAAAACACAGCTCCTGCTCCCCAACAGCAGAGGCAGGTGGAATCTGGGACCAGATACTACCACTGTGTGACAGCAAAAGTTGATGGCATCAAATAGCATGAAGAGGTATATTAACACTCCAGACCAGAAAGAAAATGACAAGTACCCAAAAATCAATCCTGAATCACAGAAATTTACAACCTAAATGACAAGGAATTCAAAATAGTTATCACAAAGAAATTCAACGAGTTACAAGAAAACTCAGAAAGTCAGTTTAATGATCTCAGGATTAAAAATCAATGAACAGAGGGAATTCTTCACAAAAGAGATTGAAACTATAAAAAAAAATCAGAAATGTTGGAGAGGAAAAACACAATGAATGAGATAAAGAGAAATCTGGAATCTTTGAAACATAGAGCTGATATTATAGAAGACAGAATTGGTAATTTAGAGGACAGAAATATAGAAATGCTGCAGATGGAGGAGGAGAGAGAACTAACACTAAGAAGAAATGAAAAAAATTCTCTGAGAAATATCCCACTTAATTAGGAAATACAACATAAAGATTATAAGTATTCCAGAGGGAGAAAGGAGCAGAGAGCTTGTTCAAAGAAATAATAGCTGAGAACTTCCCAAACCTGGGGAAGGAGCTGGAATTACATGTAAATGAAGCCAATAGAACTCCTAATATCATTAATGTAAAAAGATCTTCTCCAAGGCATATATTAGTAAAACTGGCAAAAATAAATGACAAAGGAAAAATATTAAGGGCAGAAAGGCAGAAGAAAATAACCTACAAAGTAACTCCTATCAGGCTTTCAGTGGATTTCTCAGCAGAAACCTTACAGGCTAAGAGAGAGTGGAATGATATATTCAAAATTTTGAAATACAAAAATCTTTAGTCAAGAATACTCTGTCCAGCAAAAATATCCCTCAGATATGATGGAGAAATAAAAACTCCCAGGTAAACAAAAGCTGAGGGAGTTCATTCTCACAAGATCCCCCCTAAAAGGTATGACCAAGAAGGCCCTGATATCTGAAAAAAAAAAGAAAGTGTTTACAAAGCCTTGAGCAAAGAGACAAATAGACAGACAAAATCAGAAAACTGAAGCTCTCCATTAGAACAGATTAGCAAATACCTAATTATAACATTAAAGACAAAGGGAAGGAAAGCATCAAAAATCAATATAATCACTTCATTATAATGGCAAACTCACAACACAAAATGAAATAAGTTGTAACAACAATAACTTAGATGAGGAAGAGGAAAGAGATGGAACTTGCTTAGACTAAGGAAATAAGAGGCTAGCAGAAAATAGACTATCTCATCTATGAGATCTTTTATACAAACCTCACAGTAACCACTGAAGAAAAAATCAGAACAGAGACACAAATAATAAATAAAGAGAAAACTGAGAAAACCATCACAGAGAAACACCAACTGAACTGGCATTCAGAAATACGTGGGACGAGAAACAAGGGAAATACAGAACAACTAGACAACAAGTGATAAAATGGCAGTATTAAGCCCTCATATATCAATAATCACTCTAAATGTAAATGGATTGAATTCCCCAATCAAAAGACACAGAGTGGCTGGATGAATTAAACACAAGATCCAACAATATACTGCCTCCAGGAAGCACGTCGCAGCTCTAAAGACAAACACAGGCTCAGAGTGAAGGGATGGAAGACAATACTCCAAGCTAATGGCAAACAAAAGAAAGCAGGTGTTGCCATACTAATATCAGACAAAGTAGACTTCAAGATAAAAAAGACAATGAGAAACAAAGAGGGGCAGTATATAGTGATAAAAGGGACGTTCCATTAAGAGGACATAACACTTCTGAATAAGTATGCACCTAACACAGGAGCACCAAAGTACATAAAGCAACTATTAACAGACCTAAAAGGAGAAATTAACAGCAAAACAATAATAGAGGGGACCTCAACAACCCACTTACATCAAAGGATAGATCATCCAGAAAGAAAGTCAACATGGAAATAGTGAAATTAAAGGAAAAACTAGACCAGATGGACTTAATAGATATATGTAGAACACTCCATCCCAAAACAGCAGAATACACATTCTTCTCAAGTGCACATGGAACATTCTCAAAGATAGACTATATGTTGGGAAACAAGGCAAGCCTCAAAAAGTTTAAGAAGATTGAAATCTTATCAAGCATCTTCTCTGAATATAATGCTATGAAACTAGAAAACAACTACAAGGAAAAAGCTGGGAAAGTGACAAATATGTGCAGATAAAACAACATGCTACTGAACAATCAATGGATCAATAAATAAATTAAGGGAGAAATCAAAATTATCTGGAGACAAATGAAAATATACCATACCAACTCATATGGGATGCAGCAAAAGCAGTCCTGAGAAGGAAGTTCATAGCGATACAGGTCTACCTTAACAAACAAGAAAAATCTCAAATAAGTAATCTTAAATTACACCTAACAGAACTAGAAAAAGAACAACAAACAAAGCCCAATGTCAACAGAAGGAGAGAAATAATAAAAATTAGAGCAGAAATAAATGAAATTGAAACAAACAAACAAACAAAAAACAGTAGAAAGGATCAATGAAACTAGGAGCTGTTGCTTTGAGAAGATAAAAAAAAAATTGACAAACCCTTAGCCAGACTCACTAAGAAAAAAAAGGGTGAAGTCTCAAATAAATAAAAAATAGATATGAAAGAGGAGAAATTACAACGGATACCACAGAAATACAAAGGATTATAAGAGAATACTATGAAAAACTATATGCTAACAAATTGGACAATCTAGAAGAAATGGATAAATTCTTAGACTCACGCAACATCCCACAACTGAATCAAGAAGAAACAGAGAAACCAAATAAACCAATCCCAAGTAAAGAAATTGAAACAGTAATCAAAAACTTCCCAAAAAATAAAAGTCCAGGACCAGATAGCTTCTCTGGAGAATTCTACCAAACATTTAAAGAAGATTTAATATCTACTCTTCTCAAACTATTCCAAAAAATTGATGAAACACTTCGTAACTCATTCTAAGAGGCCACCATCACCCTGATGCCAAAGCCAGACAAAGACAACACAAAGATGGAAAATTACAGACCAATATTCCTGATGAACATAGGTGCAAAATGCTTCACAAAATATTGGCAAATTGGATAAACCAATACATTAAAATTATCATACACCATCAAGTGGGATTTATACCAGGGACACAGGGATGGTTCAACATCCACAAATCAATCAATGCGATACACCACATTAACAAAATTAGGAATAAAAACCACATGATCATCTCAATAGATGCAGAGAAAGCATTTGACAAGATCCAACATCCATTTATGGTAAAAACTCTCAATAAAATGCATATAGAAGGAAAGTACCTCAACATAAGAAAGGCCATATATGACAAAACCACAGCCAACACCATACTCAGTGGAAAAAACTGAAAGCCATACCTCTGAGAACAGGAACAAGACAAGGGTGCCCACTCTTGCGACTCTTATTCAACATAGTACTGGAGGTTTTGGTCAGAGAAATTAGGCAAGAAAAAGAAATAAAACATATCCAAATTGGCAAGGAAGAAGTGACACGCTCACTGTTTGCAGACGAAATTATTCTATATAGAAAATCCTAAAGAATCCATCAGAAAACTATTAAATAATCAACAACTACAGCAAAGTTTCAGGGTACAAAATCAATTTGCAAAAATCAGTTGCATTTCTATACTCTAATAACAAACTAACAGAAAGAGAACTCAAGAATACAATCCCATTTACAACCACAAGGAAAATAATAAAAATATCAGGAATAAATTTAACCAAGGAGGTGAAAGACCTAAACACTGAACACTATAAGACATTATTGAAAGAAGTCGATGATGACATAAAGAAATGGCAAGATACCACATGCGCATGTATTGGAAGAATAAACATAGTTAAAATGTCCATACTACCTAAAGCAATCTACAGATTCAATGCAATCCCAGTCAGAATCTCAATGATATTTTTCATGAAAATAGAACAAAGAATCCTAAAATTCATATGGAGTAACAAAAGACCCCAAATAGCTAAAGCAAACCTGAGAAAAAGAACAAAGCTGGAGGCATCACAATCCCTGACTTTAAAATATACTACAAAGCTATAGTAATCAAAACAGCATGGTATTGGTACAAAAACAGACACATAGATCAATAGAACAGAATTGAAAGCCCATAAATAAAACCAGACATCTACAGACAGGTAATCTTTGACAAAGGAGCCAAGAATATACAATGGAGAAAGGAAAGTATCTTCAATAAACGGTGTTGGGAAAACTGGACAGCCACATGCAAAAGAGTGAAAGTGAGCATTCTCTTACACTATACACAAAAATTAACTCAAAATGGATTAAAGACTTGAAAGTAAGATGTGAAACCATAAAATTCATGAAGAAAGTATAGGCATTCCACTCTTTGACTTCGGTCTTAGAAGCATCTTTTTGAATACCATGTCTACTTGAGCAAGGGAAACAAAGGAATAGATAAACAAATGGAACTTCATCAGACTAAAGAACTTCTGCAAGGCAAAGGAAACCATTAATAAAATGAAAAGACAACCCACTAACTGGGGGAAAACATTTTCAAATCATATATCTGACAAGGGGTTAATCTCCAAAATATATAAAGAAGAGACACAACTCAACAATAACAAAAAAAACAACCCAATCAAAAAATGGGCAGAGGATATGAACAGACATTTTTCCAAAGAAGATATACAGATGGTCAATAGGCACATGAAAAGATGTTCAACATCACTAATCATTAGGGAAATGCAGGTCAAAACTAAAATGAGGTATGACTTTACACCCATTAGAATGGATATAATTAACAAGACAAAAAATAACAAATGTTGGAGAGGATGTGGAGAAAAGAGAACTCTCATATACTACCGGTGGCAATGCAAACTGGTGCAGCCTCTGTTGAAAACAGTATGGAGAATTCTCAGAAAATTAAAAATAGAAAATCCATATGACCCAGCTATCCCACTACTGGGTATTTATCCAAAGAACTGGAAATCAACAATTCAAAGAGATTTATGCACTCCCATGTTCACTGCAGCATTATTCACAATAGCCAAGACATGGAAGCAACCCAAGTGCCCATCTACTGATGAATGGGTAAAGGAGATGTGGTATATATATATACAATGGAATACTACTAAGCCATAATAAAGACAGAATCATCCCATTTGCAAAAACATGGATGGGCCTTGAGGGTATTATGTTAAGTGAAATAAGCCAGACAGAGAAAGACAAACACCACATGATTTCGCTTATTTATAGAAGATAAACACAGGGACAAAGAGAACAGATAAGTGGTTACTGGATGGGAAGGGGTTTGGGGTTAGGCATAAGGGGTAAAGGGACACATATATATGGTGACTGGAAAATAATAACATACACCTGAAATTTTACAATGTTATAAACTATTATGACCTCAATAAAATAATTTAAAAAAATAAAAATAAATAATTTCTTGAAATGCCATATATAAATGGGAAAACAAAGGAATGAAACAGAATTTGGGATGGTTGTTACTTGAGGTGGGGTGAGGTGAGAAAAAGATCAAAAGAGCTCTTCACAGTTATTGTCAAGGTCTTACCTAGATTTGTGGATTAATGGATATTTGTGACAATATTTCAAAGAAATAAATTAATTATTTTTAAAAACTTGAAAAGAGAGTAATCCATGGACTGATGATAAATTCCAAGGTCAAGGATTATAAATAATGCAATTGCACTTGAGGTCTATTAAAACATAAAAGGAAGCAAAAGACAAAAGTGTAGTCCAAGTACCTATGCTTAGAGTTAAAATGGGATATCGATCTTTAGGAGAAATCCTCTACTCCGTTAGAGCCCTCTTCAATTAGTTCAAGCCCATGTGTAAGAGGAAGACCTTCAAATGGATCAGAAGAAGGTCTCCAGGATCTGGGGCACGTACACACTGTCGGTCAGAGACTGGTGAGACCGACAGGAATCAGGATGACACTGAGCAGGGCCAGACAGCAGCTTAACATTCAAAAGTCTGACAGTCACCAAGACACCCATGGGAAAGGAGAGGTCACATGGGCCTCATGCTGGGTAAAAGATCAGAATTTGAAGAGTCACAGGAAATAAAGAAGATACTAGTAAATACCAAAGAACAGTTAATAAGAGAAGCTGTGCAGTGAACTGGAATAAATACTAAACCAGAAATCAGAAAACTGGCTGCTGTGAAGCTTTCAAGCTAGCCAGCTTCTCTCGCTAAGCTTCAGTTTCTTCTTAGGATATCTTCCACTTTTACAGTGGCTTTTGTGAGGTTCACGTGAGAAAATATACAAGGGAATACTTTAGAAATTACAAAATGCCTAATAAAAAGTGAGAAATTGTTATTATTTTGATAATTTTTCTCATGTAAGATATTGAAGATTGAGTAATCATGAGAAATGCCAGGAAGCCCCTGATGTTCTAAGTGTCCATTCATCTGTCTGCCTCCACTAGTGGATTGTAAATTCCTACATGGCAGAGGTATTGACACGTTGGTCCCCTGTATTCTGCTATGAATTGAATCAATCAATGGAATAATTGCAAACAGCTCTAGTGGTGACCTCTCTATAACCCAACTGCACAACGACAATGGTTTCATAGCTAGATCCCTTTCAACTCATCCCCCACATGGGTTTACACTCTCGCCTTTCTGAAAGAGAAATCTAATCATACCATCCTGCTTAAAAATTCCCTTGAGCTCCCTAAAGTCTAAAAGGAAACAAAAAAGCTAAAGTTTCTTAGCATGATATTCAACATATGACATGGTCTGTCTTCTCCCAGCCTTTTCTTGTCTGCCACAAAGACATACTGATGCACTGAGTTCTAGAACATGTGCCATGCTCTTTCCAAGCCTTAAAGTGCATCATGCTCTTCCTTGTGCCTGGAATTCTCTTATAATTCTTCACTCTATCCCTACCAAGCATACCACAGTTTACTCTAACAGTGGAAGCTCACACATCTGCTCTCCTCATCAGCCCCTGGCGGAGTTTCATAGCCTCATCTCTGCAGACACCCACTGCACCTCATGGAATGATCTGTGTGAGTGTTCTCCTGGCAGAAAACCTACTCGTCTCTTATCTCCAGCACCCAACACAGTGCTTGGAAACAGAAGACTTCCTCAATGTATGTTTAGTGCAGGAATAGAAGAAAGGGTCTTGCCTTTTCCAGTTGTAGCACAGGAGATGTTCATGGTGAAAAGCCTGGGTAGACATTTCCCATGGACCTCTACACAATGACCCTATGGAGCAAAAGGAAAAAACAAGTAGCAATATTTTGAACATCTCACATTTTCCCAGCCCTCAAGAGCTCTTTTCCTGTGTAACTTTGGCTCTATGGAACTGAATTGGATTTTATCAAATAGTAATTGTCACTTGTAATATGTGGAGGTGGGTGATTGATGTGGAATCTCAGAAAATAACTCTAACATGTCAGAAGGACAAATGGATTACTGGGAATTATTATTTATAGTAGTATATATGGCTTTGCATTAACCCAGCCAAATCAAAAGACTTATTTAAAGGGAAGCTGCTTCGTAGCTGACTCCTTCCCAGCTGAATATTATTGTCAATAAGGCCAGCTTAGTCAAAATAGGTCAATTGTGTTGAATTTCAGGCTATTACATCTGCTTCCTTTGATTAATACTTCAGAACAATTTTTGCTACACTCATTTATAAAAATGTGACTCTATATAAATATAAAGTCTTTATATCACTAGATATAAAAATTCCCAAAGAATATAAATATATTTTTTCCCAGTCTTATTTTTTTAGCTTATTTTTTAAGTTTCGAAGTTAGTGTTATGGACTGAATTGTCCTTCCCCACCCCAACTCATATGTTGAAGTCACCCCCACTATATTTGGAGATAGGGCTTTAAGAAGGTAATTAAGGTTAAATGAGGTCAGAAGGGTGTCCAATAGGAATGATCTCCTTAAAAGAAAAGAAAGAGATGCCAGAACTCTCTCTCTCTACATGCACACAGAGGAAAGGAAACGTGAGGACACAGGGAGAAGGCAGCTGTCTACAAAGCAGGAAGAGAGGTCTCACTAGAAACCATCTCTGAGGGCCCCTTGATCTTGGACTTCTAGCCTCCAGCAATGTGAGAAAATAAATTTCTGTTGTTTAAGCCACCTAGTCTGTGGTATTCTGTTATGGCAGCCTGAGCTGACTAAGACAGTTACAGCTGACTAAGACACAACGATATACACAAGGTTAAATGGACATTGAAATATATCCTAACATATGTATATGCTCTTGTAACCCTCTCCCTAATCAGGATAGAGAACATTTGCAACAACCCGGAAAGTTCCCTGCTGATACCTCCCAAGAAAGTCTGACCTATTCCTTCCATTTAGAGGCAACCACTGTTCTGATTTCTACCACCACAGATTAAGTTTTGTCTGTAATAGAAGGAAATTTTACAATATGTACTCTTTTTGCTCTGAATTCGTTAGCTTAACATAATATTTTTGAGATTCATGCAATGTCATTTCACGTATCAGTAATATACACATGCATACATATGTGTATATATATATATATTGCTGAGTGGTATTTCATTGCACAAACATATCACAACTTATTTTTCCATTATCTTGTTAAAGCATACTGAGATTATTTTTAGTTTTTTTTTCCTCTTATGAATAAAGATGCTCTGAACATTCTTGTAAAAGCCTTATTGTGGCCTATATTTTCATTTCTCTTGGGTAAATACCTAGGAGTGGAATAGTTTGATCATTGGATGGTTGTACACTTAACTTTGTAAGAAACTGCCAGAGAGATTTGCAAAGTGATTGCGCTGCTTTACACTCTCAAAAGCAGTGTATAAGGAGGATTCTGATTGCTCCATGTTATCACCAACATTTTAGTGTAGTGATTTTAGCTTTTTCTACAGAGGTGTATGGTATCTTACTGTGGTTTAAATTTGCATTTCCTTGATGACTAATGATATTGAGCACTTTAAAAAGTTTTTTTAAGTGTGCTTATCAACATTTGTATATCTTCCTTTTCCTTTTTAATTTTTTTAATTGTAGGAATTCTTTATTCCAGAAAAGAAATCCTTTCTCAAATATCTGTGCAAATGGTGTTACCTGGCAGTCTGTGGCCTGCCTTTTCATTTTATTGAGAGTCCTTTGATGAACTAAAGAATTTAATATTTTTTAAATTCAATTTGTTATGTTTTAATATACCCTGCATCTGTCCTCAAAGAAGTCTTTGCCTGCCCCTGAGTCACAAAGATGTTCCTTCTTTGTTTTCTCCTAGAAACTTTAAAATTTCAGCTTTTAAATTTAGGTGTCTGGTCCCTTAAAATTAATATTTGTATTTACTGTTAACTAGGGTTTGAGATTTATTTTATTCCATCCAGATATTTCTTCTTGACACAGTTTTGGTAATATGTGTTCCAGGAATTCTTCCATTTTATTGAAATTGAAGAGTTTATTGGCATAAAGAGTTTCATAATCATCTTTTTGGGTGTTTTAATATTGGACAGATTCTTAGTGACGTCCCCTCCTTCATTCCGGATGTTGGTAATTTTTGTTTCCTCTCTTTCCTTCCTTGATGGTGTCGCTAAGAGGGGTTAATCTTTTTGCTCCTTTCAAAGCATCACTTCTGCTTTTGTTTACTTTCTCTACTGTTTGTTCTTCTTTTTTTATGTAATTATGCTCTTATCTGTATTTACATTTAAATTTACATTTAATTTACTCTCATTTTTCCAGCTTCTTAATGTTTAAGCTTAATGTTAATTTTAAACCTATGTTCTTTTATAATCTAATTTTTTGAAGCTATAGATTTCCCTCTAAACAGTGTTTAGGTGCATCTCACACATTTTGTCTTAATATTATAAACATTCATTGAATAATTTTAGAAATTGTTTTGTACTTATTATTTTTAAATTATCTTTATCACTTATTATTTTGTAGTTAATATTATTTAATACTAAATATGACAAATTATTTCTTTGATCCATGGGTTATTTTGAAGACTTTTCATTTAATTACCCAATATTTGACAATTTTTTCAGATATTTTAAATTGTTTTTTAATACAATTTCATTATGGATAGATTTTGTATGATTTGGTTTGTTAAAAATTTGTTGAGTTGTTTTATGGTTCAACATATAGACTATCTTGGTGAATTTTTATAACACTTGAAAACACTATGCATTTTACACTTCTTGGGTATTCTATAAATATCAATTAGGTCAGGTTAGTAGAATTATCTACTGTTTTTCAGTTCTTCTATATCCTTAGTGATATTTTGTCTACTGTCTCTATAAATTTCTGAGAGAGAAATGTTAAAATCTCAAACTGCAATTGTTGATTTTTTCTAAATCTATAGTTCTATCAGTTTTTAATCATATATTTTAAAACTCTATTATTAGATACATTTTAGGATTCTTCTATCTCCTTGAAAAATTGACACTTGTGTCATTATAAAATTCTCCTCTTGATCTCAGGTAACACTCCTTGTTTTAAAGTCTAGATTGTCTGATATTTGCCACCCCAGCTTTCTTGCGATTAGTATTTACAAGGTATATCTTTTTCCATCATTTTACTTTTAACCTATTTATGTCCTTCTATTTAAAATATGTTTCATGTAAACAGCATGCTATTGGGTCCTGTTTACTTATCTAGTCTGCTTTTTATTGGAATGTTTAGTCTATTTACATAGAATGCAAATATGACTGAATTTAAGTCTATGTCGTTATTTATTGTCTCACTATTTATGTTTCTTCGTTGTGTTTTACTTCACTTATGGACCACAGCCCTGTGATCTCTGTTGCCAATGCCTAAACATATTTGAGTAAATTTCATCCAGTATTTGTCATTGTTGTTGCTTTTACAGGCAAAGAATAAGTGCACTATCCATTATCCATCATAACCAAATTGGAAGTGCTTTCCTATTTGTTTTGAAATTTAATGAAAATCATTGACATTTCCAAGGACTACCAAGTGTCCCATAATCTCTGGCTCTTATCCCAGGAAGAGATATGCTTTTCATGCTGAGTTATCAGCTATTCGAGTAGAAACTTGGATTATCGACCAGCTGTAGAGGAAGGGGCCCTGAGAGAAAATGGTTCAGAGGTCAGAACAAGCAATGCATTTGGAATCCTGAGTTCACACAAGATTTTAACCTGAAATCAACTGTCATATGTTTTCGATTTATTTCACTTAGTTATCCTGTGCCAGGAACAAGAAATATAATTGATCCTGAAAAAACATGTAACAGCCAATTCGAGGAATCTTTCATCAGTGGAGGAGGGTGTGAGCTTGGCACAGAAGCAAAAGCTGTCTGAGATCACGGTTTCTTAATGACGTGATTCCAAGACAGAAATCTTGTCAAGACTGTTTGGAATTGTATTAGATATCCATTGCTTTGTAACAAATTATGCCAAAATCTTACTAGCTTATGATAACAAACATTTATTACCTACTCTGCTTCTGTGGGTCAGGAATCCAAAAGTGGTTTAACTGGGTGGTTCTGGCTCAGGGTCTCTCATGAGATTGCATCAGGCTGTTGGCTAGGGCTTCAGTCATCTGAGTTGTTGGTAGGCATCAGGTTCTCCCTGGCTGTTGGCCAGAGACTTCAGTTCCTCACCTCCTAGGCCTTTCCCCAGGCTACTAAGTGTTTTCATGACATGGAAAGTGGCTTCCCTGAAAGCCAGTGATACAGAGTGAGAGAAAAGGTGATGCGATGCTGCTTTTGATGACCAATTCTTTGCATCACACACATGGCTTTGGCCTCATTCTGTCCGTCACAAGTGAGTCACCGAGTCTAGCCCACACTCAATGGGGCAAGTTTACACAAGGACATTACTACCAAGATCCAAGGGGCTGTGGGAATCATCTGCAAGGCTGGCATCCACAGAAACTGTGGTGTTAGTATTTAAGATCTCTTGTTTTTTTCTTGGTTGGGGGTAGGAGTGGCTATGAGAACTGGAACTACAGCAAGGCTCAATGTTGGCAGAAGATAGAGATCTAGTTGTGTGTAGGTCCTAGTTATTTAGCTGTTTTATGTCAACATTTATTTTCGTCATCTGCATACTGGTTACTCCAATCTCTGAGACCATAGTTTTGTAATTTCATATAAATCATTTATTTTATTTTATTATTAAAAGGAAATATACTTACTGCTTAAAAAAATAGAAAGGAAGTAAAAGTCCTCTTAAATCACCCCACCCAGAGATAACCACTATTAATAGTTTGATAAGCATTTCAGACATGTCTATACCCATATAAACACATAAACTATATATTATATAATTTTACAATAATATTGCACCTGCTTCACAGCAACTGCATTTTTCACTTGATAATATACTATGCGCAATTTTCCATGTCAATAAATATAGCTCTACACAAACATTTTTAGTGACTGTAGTGTGTCCCATTGTATGGATGCTCTATAATTTACTACACTAGTCACTTATTATTAGAATATTAAGGTTGTTTCATAATTGTGTTTTTAGAGGAACTGATGTGCAGCTGTGGGGATGCCCAGCCTAACCCAAACCCAAAATACAGGGCATTCATTATCCTGATTTTATTTCCTTTTCCATACATTTTTAGATTTATTGGAAATGTCAATGTTTCACAATTATTTGTGAAACATGTAAAATTTTTTTAAGGATTTCAAGAAGCCAGTGTTTTTCAAAGAATTGTGTGATTCAGGAGGGCTTTCCTATTTCCTGAGTAAAGCTGGCTTTATTAATTTTATGAGAAGATCCACAGCTCACACTCTCTCCATTCACTCTTAACATCACACATTGAAGACAGAGAGAAACATTAATCAGAGTCATTGGTGAGGTTTACTCCAAAGGGAAAGTTTTAGTGTGAAAACACATTAAGTAAGAACCAATCACCTAAGTCATGGCTGCACATCCATCACCCCATGCTCATTTATTTCTCCTCATAAAAGAACACTACCCTTGCATCCTGTAACTAGTGTGACCATATAATTTATAACTCAAATAGGGCACTTTAGGGAGTGAAATAAGATGTTATTAACAATTACCTAGGACAACTGACAGAACGCAAAAAGGTCCCTGGCAAACTGGGACATATGGTCAACCCAAACATGTAGTTAAGGAAATTAAGACACAGACTGCTGAAATGACTTGTCAGTATCCAGAACTAGTAAATTAGCTGGGAATCAAAGTCAAACTTCTCCAGTTCCAGATCCTTGGCTTTTTAAAAATAGATTTCTAGGGCTCTGAATATCTTTGCATGTTTGTTTTCTCATTGGTACCACTACTCTTTAGGTGAGAGCTCATGGATATAATTTTTTATTGTTGGAATAGCTTCTTGGAGATATTTTTCTATAGCATTAATGTTTTTATTCTTACCCAGATTCAGCACACAACTATTAAATACTTGTTTATGCACTGGATATCTTCATGTGCATAATCTTACTCATGTTCTTAAAGTTTAGGGAACTGCAGAGGGGTAGTTCATAGGTCCACCACTAGAGAGAGTGCTGGCCAAGATTTTGGGTCTGTAGCCTGCAAGTTTAGTGCTTTGTGAAGAAGGAACAAGAAGCGAATTTGCTTCCTTCTGTCTCCAAGAGAATGAGATGCTTTTTTATATAACCATAAAATTCTTCCCCGCTTCTGCCTCTAAATTTTACTAATTGTTTTGTTTTGGTTTTTACTTTTTGATTAAATTTTAACATCTATCAGAAACTTTTGCTGCTCCACCTGTGGCTTTTCCCCCAGAATCTCCTACTCTCTCTTCCTTTTTTCCCATAACTTCCATGTTTATCTCTATCATTTAAGTCTTCATGCTATATTATAATTACGTATTAATGTTTCTGAATGCCCATTCTTTTTTTTTTTTTTTTTTTTTTTTTTTTTTTTTTTACATTTTTATTGATATTTTAATGGTTTCTAACATTGTGAGATTTTGGGTTGTACATTTTTGTTTGTCCTTCACCCCATATATGACTCCCTTCACCCCTTGTGCCCACCCCCCACCCCCACTTCCCGGGTAACCACAGTCCAGTTTTCTCTGTCCATGTGTTTGTTTATATTCCACATATGAGTGAGATCATACAGTGTTTGTCTTTCTCTTTCTGGCTTATTTCACTTAACATAATACGCTCCAGGCCCATCCATGTTGTTGCAAATGGGACGATTTTGTCTTTTTTTATGGCTGAGTAGTATTCCATTGTATATATATACCACATTTTCTTAATCCAATCGTCAGTCGAGGGACACTTAGGTTGCTTCCACTTCTTGGCTATGGTGAATAATGCTGCAATGAACATAGGGGTGCATAAGCCTCTTTGGATTGTTGATTTCAGGTGCGTTGGATAGATTCCCAGTAGTGGGATGGCTGGATCATAGGGCATCTCTATTTTTAATTCTTTGAGGAATCTCCATACCGTTTTCCATAGAGGCTGCACCAATTTGCATTCCCACCAGCTGTGTATGAGGGTTCCTGTTTCTCCACATCCTCTCCAACATTTGTTGTTTATTGTCTTGGTGATTATAGCCATTCTAACGGGCGTGAGGTGGTATCTTAGTGTTGTTTTGATTTGCATTTCCCTGATGATTAGTGATGTTGAGCATCTTTTCATGTGCCTATTGGCCATCTGTATATCTTCCTTGGAGAAGTGTCTGTTCATTTCCTCTGCCCATTTTTTGATCGGGTTGTTTGTTTTTTTGTTGTTCAATTGTGTGAGTTCTTTATATATTATGGAGATCAACCCCTTGTCAGATGTATGTTTTGCAAATATTCTCTCCCAGCTGGTTGGTTGTTTGTTCATCTTGATTCTGATTTCATTTGTCTTATAAAAGCTCTTTAGTCTGATAAAGTCCCACTTGTTTATTTTTTCTTTAGTTTCCCTAGTCTGGGTAGGCATGTCATCCGAAAAGATTCCTTTAAACCCAATGTCAAATAGTGTGTTGCCTATATTTTCTTCTATGAGTTTTATAGTTTCAGGTCTCACCTTCAGGTCTTTGATCCATTTTGAGTTAATTTTTGTGTATGGCGATAGCACATGGTCCACTTTCATTCTTTTGCATGTGGATGTCCAGTTTTCCCAACACCATTTATTGAAGAGACTTTCCTTTCTCCATTGCATGTCCTTAGCACCTTTGTCGAAAATTAGCTGTCCGTATATGTGTGGTTTTATTTCTGGGCTTTCAATTCTGTTCCATTGATCTGTGTGTCTGTTTTTGTACCAGTACCATGCTGTTTTGATTACTATTGCTTTGTAGTATGTTTTGAAGTCAGGAATTGTGATGCCTCCTGCTTTGTTCTTTTTCTTTAGGATTTCTTTAGCTATTCGGGGTCTTTTGTTGCCCCATATAAATTTTAGTATTCTTTTTTCTATTTCTGTGAAGAATGTCATTGGGCTGAATGCCCATTCTTATCAATTATGATCTGATGAAGGACAAGAACTACCTTAATTTTACTCTTTCCAGCACAAAGTTGGTACATGGTTAATGTTAAATGAATGAGTGAAGGAAGGAATGAATAAATGAACAAAATAAAAGGACATGATATGATCCAAAAGGAAATTTGTATTATAGGATGGCAGTCTTGAGATGAGATCCTTCTGATTGAGATATTAAATTTGGATTTTCAAATTTCAAGGAAGAAAGGTGTAGCCAGAGAAAATATAGCAAACAGCTGACTTCTTCAGCTTATCTCCAGCTTTTAATCAAAAGAAAGAGAAGACTATCCCGTTTTCCTTAAAATGAGAATTCATACGTGTGAGCCAAAATCCGTGACTTGGGGGAGATCATATTTTACATATTAATGAAAAGTATGCATAGGTCTGAGTATCACTTATGTTTATGCTATATTTCTCAGAGATCTGAAGGAGGTAGAGAAGATGCAGGAGCGTGAGGGGCCCCGACTTCACCTCATAAATTCTTATTTACAATTACAGGACCATTAAATCTTTTTCTTCCTTCCTTCCTTCCCTTCATTCCCTTCCTTCTCTTCCTTCCTTTCCTTCCCTTCATTCCCTTCCTTCCCTTCCTTTCCTTCTTTTCCTTCCTTACCTTCCTTCCTTCCTTTCTTTCCTTCTTTGCTTCCTTCCTTCCTTCCTTGCTTCCTTCCTTTTTCTTTCCTTCTTTTTCTTTCTTCATAATCACAAGACACTGTCAGGATCCTAGAGAATCTTGATGCTATCACCCAGGACAGTTAACACTTCCTACTGCATGTCGTCTACAATTATCCACGTGTGTACAATCAGAGCAGTGTTTAATTAAAATGTTGAATAGAACAGGGTTAAAGACAAGACCCTCAGATGCATCACTAGGGACCTCTGTCAAGTTTGACATTGATTCATTAATTCTTTCTTTATGATTTATGCAGTCACCTATGAATTAAATTATTAGATTTTCATATAACCCACATTTCTATATCTTGAGCATGATAGGTCCCTGACATTTTTGCCAAATGTCTTATAAAATCCAGGTAAAAAATATGTATCTGTTTCTGAGTCTAACAATCCTGTCAAAAATGGTAATAAGTTTAGTTTGCCCTGACTCATTTTCCATGAACCAGTGCTGTTTTTTAATCGATTCTTGCCTTTTACCTAAGTACCAATTCATTTAGTCATTCAACAAATATTTATTTCTGATGAATTCTCTGTGATAAGCACTATGCTAAATATTTGTTTTAAATCACTAGCTTTTAATATTTTGCATCTACCCTTGGTCTTCTTTTTAAAAATTAAACAATGGTTTCCTGACTCCAGTCTTCAGCGATCTGGTTTGTTCTCCCCAAATTCCAAGCTGGTCACTGACAATGTTTCTCTGATATCACTTCAAGATTTTTTTTTAAATCAGTATCAGACATGTAGTTTTTCTTGCACAGGCTATGCAAAGAACACAAGATCATCTAAAACAATTCTCTGTTTTTAATTCTTTTATGATGAGTTTCTCTTCCATGGGACCTTGTCTTTCCTGTACTTTCTCCACAGAGGAGCATCTACCAGTTCTTTGGGCCCTTCTACACCTGACTTAGGTTCCTTTTGTAGCGTGTCCTCAGTTCTATATTCTAGATTGTTTCTTTTATTCTGTAACCCATGCTTGACATTTGACATTCTTGGAAATGGGAAAAGGGAAGAAAACCTTAGCCCCTTTTGGTATTGTCATATTTCTTTTCCTCACAGTCAGTGACATTGTGCTCCTCTCTATGACTTTTTGTGGAAGACCTTTGTTCATTATGTCATACAGGCACAACATTTCTAACAAGCCACAGATGTTGTTTCTGTATCTCAACCCTTACGTCTTACTCCCAGTTAGTTACCTTAGTTACCTTCAACATTTTGTTATTTCATATCTAGTGTGCTATACACTGATGGTCTTGCTGAAGTAGAACATGACAGCATCATAAAAATGTTTAGGGATGAGATTATGTATATGAATCTTCAAAATCATTGGGTCATTCAATCTTACATAGGTCAAAATAATGACCAGAAATCAAATGTATATTTCTATAATGTCAAACCCCATGATTTGAACTTCTTTCTGTATGATTTTTGCCAATATTCCTTACTAAAATTATCTATTTTGCTCCCAAATCCTGCCTTTGGTTACATGACAATGGTTTATTTAAAAAAAAAAAATTCAAAATTACTATGCAAGAATGCTTGGAGCCACATGCTCTTCAGTGAATATTGATTGAGTGCCTACATTGTAAAAAGCTGCGTCTTTTCCCAGAAAGCTTAACTATGAAAACAAAAGAAATAAAAACAACAATTAAGATATAAAACAGAGCCAGGGATGAGGATATATCTCAGAATCCTAAGGTAATTTTGTTTTGTGCTCCTTTCTTCTTTCCATTAATTTTTCTTTTCATTTTCCCTCCCAGAAACCTTGTCTCCCCAGGAGAGAAAGTCCTCATTGTTGCAAGATCACTGAAAGATTTACGGAAGAAATGGGCTCTTTTGTGCTTGCTCTTCATTCATCTTCTTTCCCTTTACCAAACCAAACACATTTGCATTCTGAAATCAATAGCATCAGTCAACTGTGTTTGCCACAGACTAACCTCTGTAAAACCTTCCTTTGAACACTTCGGAGGCCTTGATGGTGAAACTGAAAAGTCCTAACTATCTTCCTTCATCCCATTCGGAACTGCTTGAGAAATTGTGATGCTAGAGCTAATGCATGCCAGTTAGTCTCTTTTGGCTCTTTGGCTTTGTGTCAATTTCATCAGTGGTTGAATTTGTCAAATCATAGACATCCTCCTTGAGTTTCAGATATAAAGCTTCTCTTAACTTGCTTCAGGTTTATTTGGAACTTCCACTGGAAATATTGCATTCTTAGCCTCATGATACTCTGCGATATAGTCAGGGAAGGTATTTGTATTTGCATTTTTTAGATACTGAAGCTGATATTTCATTGGGATAAGCAATTCACTTAGATCACAGGGCATCTGACGAAACCAGGACTTCAACTCAGGTCTGATGATTACATATTCAGTGATCCTTCCACATTATTTCCTTAGCACCCAATTCAGTGTTGAATTAAGGAATACTGTTCATGATAATCTCTGATCCTAACGTGTGTTTTCTGACTCTGCTTCTTCCTCAAGCCACAACATCATTTCCACACTTCTTTTTATGCAACTATTTTCAAAAATATTGTGCAGTGGGAGATATTACAGAGAAAAATATAATAGTGGAAACAACATAGTTTTTGAATCTCCTAGAATCCAACTCCCACTATCTCCAAATAAAACAAAGAAAAAAACTAAGATACCACAATAAAAACCAATGGAAAATTTCCACAATAAAACCAGCTGATTAGATATCTCCACAAAAATATAAGCAGGTAGGGACAAACCATTAACAGCCATGAGACTCGTGATATCAGCATTTGTGTGGTGCAAAGCAGAAGGAAGAAAAATGCGGCATGTGGAAGCCCCAGGAGCAGGAAACCTGCAAAATACCTGCCACAGGTATTCTTGCAGTTTACATTCACCAGGAAGGAGACAATGAGAGGGAAATTTGCGTAATAGACATTTATTAGGAAGTGCTTTTAGGATCAATACCTGTGGAAGGGAGAAAACAGAAGCAGTACCAGGCAGGGGGAGAAGTGGAGCTGTGATACAGTTCTGAAGATGGCTTCAACAAATCCCCTGGGGAGCTCTGGAGGTGGAATGGACTCTCAGCATTGTCCCAAGGGAAAAGGGACAACTGGGCTGCCTGGACCTTATACTTCCATATTGATTGGTCATTGACTGTGGACAAATCCTGCAAGGCTACACGACCTTTGGTGAAGCAGATTTTTTCCAGCTGTGGCAATCATCACAGCAGGCTAACAGTTTAGGGTCATCTTCTGAAGAAGAAGACGTCTATTTCTGAAAGGGAATTTGGTCAGCACTTCACATAGTCCACCAAAAGTTTTCAGTGGAAACCATGACAGTAGCAACCAAAGCTGGCAGTCGGTTCTATGGACTCCAACTTATGGGTGAAATCAGGGGAACTGCAGTGCGATGTTGGAGTGGTCTGAGCCCCATGAATTCTCTAAACGAACAATTCAAAGCTCTATTCTAGGACAAAGCCGCATACTGAGGACTTACTACTGTAGGGATTGAGCAGAAAAAGCAAATTGAGCAGAAAAATTGAGGAGAAAAAGTAAATTAGCAGAAAAAGCAAAATAGAAACAAAGAAAGGACAATATCCAAAAATTTTTGAGAGTAGTTATCAGAAAGTTTGAAGCCATATTTTATATCAAAACAAAAACAATAACAACGCTGACAAAAGAGGAAGCTCTAGAGCAGTGAAGCTTAAATATCTATCCTACCTCATCACATCCTTCTAGAAGTACAGGAAAACTAATTTCATGTCAAAATGAGGAACAGAAAAGAATTATATGAATTTAGTATGAGAAAAAATAGTATAAGGAGCAGAATAAAATCTATACAGATAATGAAATCCTGCCTGAATATGTCTATGAAACAGATTTAAAAAAACTGTAAACTAATATTTCTAAAAAAACATAAAGACGCTGAGTAAATGATAGAAGCTATAAAAGAAACCATAACTCAAAAGTAGAAAAAGTTCATAAGGTCTGTAACTGGAGAAAAGAAAGATTTGAAAACACAGTTACAACCCAGGAAATTAAAAGTTTTTCATAAATGAAGACTCACCTAGAAGAAACACAAACTAAATAAATACAGATCATATTTTATAAATAGAAGACAGAAATGAGAAAAAAAATTAAAGCCAAAAAGAAATTAGCAATAAATAAGACTCAAAGAGAACATGATAGCTGTGGAAAAATAAGCAAAGAAGGTCTAACAAACATTTAATAAAGGTTTGGTTTGAAAGAAAACGAAAGTGATAAAATATAAATAATGAAACTATAATTTAAGCAAGTTTCCAGGAATAAAATATAAAATGGCTCGGAACTACATATTTAATAGACACACCACACACCCAGTAAATTTAACCCTTTACAGCCAATATTAAGATGTTATAATGCAAAGACAAATAAAAAAGGGGTGGGGGAGAACCCTGTTGCCATCCAAATAAAAAGACCAAGTCACTTATAAAGGGAAAAATATTAGGTATCCATCAAATTTTAGACATTAACACTTTATCCCAGAAGACAATGGAGTAAGATGTTTAAAATGTTCTGTTATTTCTCTGTGTCTTCTGCCCAGACCTACCTGTTAAGTTTTTGTGAGGAATTTCTAAAAACTTATAGCGGGAATCTAAAATTAAACATGTCCAAAGTTAATTGCAATATGACAACCTTAAATGTTTCTACCCCCTCATAAATGTCATCACAGTGAATATCATGAGACACACTGAGCATAAAATTAATTTCTTAATGCTGTTTATTCTAACCCATCTTCTCATGTTGTGGAAGAGGCAACTGAATTTGCCTCTTCCTTCAGGCGTAGAGATTTGTCCAAAGTTCTTCAGTTAGTGGCAAAGTACAAGAAACTAATTTATCTGTGGCCGGCCCCATGGTGTAGTGGTTAAATGTGTGCACTCCGCTGCTGGCAGCTAGGATTCGGATCCCCGGCACGCACTGGCACACCACTTGTCAGGCCATGCTGTGGTGGCGTCCCATATAAAGTAGAGAAAGGTGGGCACAGATGTTAGCTCAGGGCCAGTCTTCCTCAGCAAAAAAGAGGAGGATTGGCGGATGTTAGCTCAGGGCTGATCTTCCTACCCCCGCCCCCCAAAATAAAACGAAACTAATTTGTCTAATTACCAATCCAATGTTTTCCTTCCAAAACATTTCTTTGTAAATATGTCTCTTCAACTTTGTAGATGTAGACTGTTTAAAACTTATTGAAAATCCAGAGAGATTATTAAAAAAAAGTAAACAACTCAGGAAATTATATAAGCTGAGCTTCTTTGTCATAGAATTTCCATAAAAATTGTTATATGTGTGGACATTAGAAAGAAAAAAAGAAAAACTTGTAGCCATGATAAAAGTTTCTGACTTGGTGTATTATTATAGTACTTATCTGCTAGCTCACAAAGAAGAGAGTTTCATATTAATGGGAAAATTCAAAGTTTAGATACCATACCCCCATAGAACTGTTTTTCAATTATTTAATCACCGGAGAAGTGACAACAAATAAAAAAATCTCAAAAATAATTCTGAGAATGAAAAAGAAGAGCTAAAAAATCAGAGTAAAAGAAGATTGCCAATATGTGTAGACTTGAAAAATAAAATAAAGCCATGTTTCTTATTTCAAAATGCCTGAGTGTTACTGAAAAAGGAAGAGTGGCATCAGAAGCTTAAATGCGATGAACATGAAACATGCTGGACCAACGTATTAAGAAATTTTTGAAAACATATAGGAGGGTCAAAATATTCCCTCACCAATACAATTTCTATGGATTTACCTTCCTTTTTCCTTCTCCACAGAGAATTGAAACATTTAAAGAGATTAATTACGCCATTCAAGGACCTCTCCAATAAATGTGATTCCTCTACAAAGCTCCCAACCCCAGCCAAATTGGTTTATTTATTGTCCCCCAACATTTGTTCATTCATTCACTTAGTTATTTTTTGTGTTGTTGATACTTATTTTTAATATATACAGCGCCAGGCATTGTGCTAAGTACCAGGCAATTTTGGCCAAATTTTAGATACATGTTTAATATTCCTACCCTCTGCTCCTATTTGCTCCTACTTCCAGAGTCTAAACCTACTCCCAGACCCAGACTTAAGCTCATTTCAAGCATCATTCTCTGCCCACCTTGCTCTGAAATGGCCTTGTCTCTGAATATCCACAAAAGTTCTTGACCAGACAATTCCTTTATTAAGTAATTTTATATTGACTTGGGATATCTTTGAATCACAGAATCATAGAAATTATGGTCTGTGATGGAATCTGGTTGAATGAAATATCCTTTCCTCTAATTTAATTCGCTATATATCTGAAGGCAATCATCAATCTTTCATGTCAATGCCATTAGGGATGATGAGTTCACCGCTTTTTAAAGATATTTATTCTATCCTTGGAGCATTCTGATTGCTATCAAGTTCTGCCTCTACTTAAAAAAATAGCCTTCCCTGTCTCTCTCTGACTTCCACACATTGGCGCCCAGTTCTGCAGATTTGGCAGAAAGCAAGGTTGGTAACTTATGGAAACTTCTGCTTGTACCACTCAGCATCCACTCACCCTTCCTCTGGGAATTATGTCCTATTTTCCAACAAAGGAAATTTCTTTTCCCAGTCTTGGTCTTTTAAGTGAGACTGGCTCAGTTACAGGGAGGAACACGTTTCCTGCACGAAAGTCAATCAGTGTATTCACCTGCCCATGGCAGTAATTTCAGGATTAAATAAAAGCCTAGGTCAAGCCAATCACGGAGAGAATTTTCAGTTCTGAAGTTATTTTTGTTTGAGCTCTACAGCAAGCAGACTCACTTTTTTTTCATTCTCATTTCCCAGATGACTTCACTGGCAAATCTACCAAACATTTAAGGAATTAATATTATCAGTTCTATACAAATTCCTCCAGAAAATAGAAGGGTGAACAACTCCTAACTTGAACAATAAGGCCAGCATTACCCTATAACCAACATCAGACAAAGATGTCTTCCAAAAAAAAAAAAAATCACAGACCATTGGTCCTCATACATAGAGGGAAAAATCCTCCACAAAATGCTATCAAATCCAACCCAGTGATATACAAAAAGAACAATACATGATGATGATGTAGTTGGTTTACCCCAGAAATCTAAGTTTGTCAAGACTTGACAATCAATCAATGCAGTTCACCATATCAACAAACTAAATAAGAAAAACAATATGATTATCTGAAGAGGTGCAGACAAAACATTTCATAAAATTCAACATCCATTTATGTTAAAAATTTCAAACATACTAGAAATTAAAGTCAACTTTATTGGTCTGATAAGGTCACCTACAAAAGACCTACAGCTAAAGTCATTCTTAATGGTGAAAGACTGAATGCTTACCTCATAAGATTGAAACAAGGCAGGATGTCTGCTCTCCATTCCTGTTCAACATCTTATTGGTGTCTCTATCAAATACAATAAATCATAAAAATAAAATAAAAACATACCAGCTGGAAAAGAATAAATAAACCTATCTCTCTTTGCATACAACATGATTGTCTACATAGAAAACCCCAAAAGTCTACAAAAACCTGTTTGAACTAATGAATGATTTTAGCAAGGTCATAAGATACAAAATAAATACAGAAAAATCAATTTTATTTCTCTATACTAGAAATGAACAAATGGAAGTTGAAATTTACAAAAGGATACCATCTACAATCGCATCAAAACATAAATTATTATGCAAAAGTATATTAAAACATGTGCAATTATCAATTACAAAAGTTGATGAGAGTAGCCAATGTAGATCTAAGAAAATGGAGAAATATGCCACAATCATGGTTTGGAAGACTCAATTTTGTTAAGATGTCAGTTCCACCCAAACTAATCTACAAATTCAACACAATCCCAAGCATTTAAAATAAAATGAACAAACTAACTTTAAATTTTATATAGAAAAGACAAATAACTAGAATAGTCAAAACAATTTTGAAAAAGAGGAACAAAGTTGGAAGACTCACACAACCTGATTTCAAGACCTAATATAGGGCTACAGTAATCAACAGAATGTAGTATCATTTAAAGCAAAGGTTGCCAAACTTTCCAGATAATAAATATTTTAGGCTTTGTGGACCATTAGGTTCTCTGTCACAACTACTCAACTCTGCCATTGTAGTGTGAAAACAACCATAAATAATATATAGACAACTGAACATGGCTATGTTCTTAGAAAACTTTATGGAAACTAAAATTTAAATTTCATACAATTTTTGGGTGTCATAAAATGTTATTCTTCTTTTAATTTATTTTGTTACCATTTCAAAAGGCAAAAATCATTCTTAATTTATGGGTCATATAAAAAGAGGTAATGGGTCATATTTTGCTGAGCCCTGAGTTAAAAGATAGATGTATGATCAATGAAATTGAAACAGACCCACTTATATAGGGTCAATTTATTTTCAACAAATATAAGGCAATTCAATGGAGAATTGTTAATCCTTTCAATAAATGGGGCTGGAGCAGCCATACACTAACTGGAAAAAATTTTCTACTCATACCTCACACCATATACAAAACCTAACTAAAAATTAATCGTAAATATATTACTTAAAATTATGAAACTTTTCAAGGAAAACATAGAAGAAAATCTTTGTAATCTTAGGTTACTGCAACACCTCATCTAGAATCTGAAATAAGTTGGTAACACCAAGTTTTGGCAAAAATATAGAGCAACTTGAACTCGTATTCATGGCTGGTGGGAATGAAAAGTGGTACAATGACTTTGAAAATCAGTTTGGCAGTTTCTTATAAAGATAAACATACACTTAATATGATGCAGTAATCTTACTTAGAGGTATTTTTCCAGGATAAATGAAAATATATGTATGCAGATGTTTATTCATAATTGCCGAAGACTGGAAACAAGCCAACTGGTGAATAGACAAACTGTGGTAAATCCATACAATCTAATGTGACTTAGCCATAAAACGCATAGCAATAAAACTCCAGGCTTTGCCAAAATTGACTCAGGAATCAGGAGACCCCGGGCCTGAGGTTTGAAGGTTAAATGTGACTTCAGTTAATGAGGCTGTGATCACCAGTGGGGTTAAGTAAAAATATATGTTGACTTGGTTCTATTTGTTTTGGTGGATATTTAAAATACATGCAAAGTGCGAGTGGATTGATTTTGAATGTGATAAATTCTTTGCTAAAGTATTGAGGGAGAATAGCAAGCACATAAACTATGGAGCCATAACAAATAAATCCTCTCTGGATTCAGGATCAAGCCATTCTTAAATGTTATTCCATGTTTAAGCCAAGATATTCTTTCTCTGTTTTTGAACAGAGAAATGATGTGGCAGAACTTATTGGGGGAAAAAATGTGATCCAATAAGAAAAAGTTCACTCTAAGTCTGACTTTTTAGGAATACTAGTTGTGATAATCTGTCCTTTATTACAGATTGTAAAATGCTTTCGGAAATTTGATCTCATGTTATCCTTACAACTAAATGATTTTTGTCCTCATTTTACAAATGCAGACTCAAGACCCAGAGAGATTAACCATCTTGCTTAAAAACAGGCAGCTAATGACGGAGCCAGAGCCAAAATCCAGGCTTTCTCATTTCAAGTCTAATGATCCCTCCACTATGTCAGTGTATCACACCCTTAGCCAATCATCACAATCTCGGGGTGTGTGTGCAGAAAATGACCATTTCCAGGCTTCTCCCTGACAAATTCTGATCTGCTTGAGTGGAACTGAGAAGTCTATTTTAACTTCCTTGGCTGCCCTAAGAATCCACTTGTATGGATTTACTGAACTCTGCACTACAGCACACCAGGGTCATTTGTGAGCCACCATCAGGGAGGATCTCAATGCAGGCTATGTGTAACCACAGAGCCCCCAGAGAAATAGCACTAGCCTTGAAACAGAGACGCATGGATCCTGATGTCTGCTCTGCCACTCTCCTGCTGAGTGGCCTTTGGTAAAATAAGTCACTTCCATGAGCCTCAGTTTTCTAATTTCTATAAAATTGAGCTAACCTGAAGAATTGCTACAAAGAGTAGAACATAGCATGCTCAGTCAATACTGTCTTTTATGATGACTATAAATAAAGCTTTAGAAATCAAAGTTTCACTATATATATACATATATACGGTAAATATATATATATATATATATATGGTAAAAAATCACAATTGAAGTCACCAGCAGAAGGAATAGGGTGAAAAGCGAAAGAGGTCTGCTATTCATCTGTAAGTTCTTTTGGTTTAAAGTTCCATTTTAATTCTGGCACAAAATTAGCAATCTATTGAAAATATTCTGAAATAACTCACATTCAGAGTTATTAAAGAAGGTTGATGAGTCTCTCTCTCACACACAGACTCACAACCCTGCAGGTTGTGCTTTTTAACAGACCTAAATGTAAACTCTGGAACCCAAAATAAACTCCGAGTTGGTAATATCTAAAATTGGCCCTGGTATGTAACCGTCTGCACAAGAGAACTGCGAGAGTCTGTTCCAAAGATAATGATAGTGACTCAAATCCAGCTTGGAAGCGAGGCCTTCTGTGGGAGGCAGAAGCTGATGGGTAATATGGGGTGCTGTCCTGACAATAGAAAGCCGAGTGTCACTCCGACTGAAGCTCATTAATTCTCTTTGCCCCACAGCCTGAACCTGATCCGTGTCTCTCTCACACACAGCTTCACTGCAGGTGCCACGCCACTTCTCCGCAACAAGATTTTACTTGTTCAAGACACTTGTGTTTTGCAAGTTGAGATGAGGACACCTGCTAATGAATGATTCAAGATACACAGGTTGCCCAGGCCTGGGCCTGGCAGGCAGATTCCTGGAACGGCGCCCCCGTGAGGATCCTATATGCAGAGGGAGAGCTTGCCAGAAGCCAGATTCTTGCTTAGTCAATTATGCATAATCGCTGTCAGTCAAGTTCTCTTGCTTGTGTCCTCGTGGATGTGTGGAGGGGAATCAACAAGGCTGTCTTATTACTTAAGGGTAGCTCACTTACTTTCGTGGAAGCAGCAGCACCAGCTCAAGACATGTACCCTGCTCTTTCTCTCTGCAAAGAGAACAAACTCCTTAGCAAGGCTACAATAAGCTCTCCAGATTCGCTCCTGTCTGTCTCTTTTAACGCATTTCCTGCAACTTCTCTGCATGCATTGGATGCCTCAACATTGCAGGATAACAGTTATGAGTTGAACTGTGTCCCCACGAAATTCATCTGTTGAAGTGCTAACACCCAGTACCTCAGAATGTGACCTTATTTGGAAATAGGGTCATTACAGATGTAATTAGTTAAGATGAGGTCATACTAGAGTAGAGTGGGCTACTAAACCAATATGACTGGTGTCCCTGAAAAACAAGGGAAATTTGGACACAGAGACACACATGAGAAGAAAACCATGTGAAGACGAAGGAAGAGATCAGAGTGATGCTTATATAAGTCAAGGAATGCCAAAGATTGCCAGGAAACTCCCAGAAGCTAGGAGCGAGGCCTGGAACAGATTCTTCCTCGCAGCCTCAGAAGGAATCAATCCTGCTGAGGCCTTGATCTCATATTTCCAGCCTCCAAAACTGTGAAAGAGTAAATCTCTGCTGTTTAAGCCCCCTAGTCTGTGGTACTTTGTTATGACAGCCCTAGCAAACTAACAGAACAATCTCCAAAAGGATTGTGCTTAAATTCTGGCATTTGCACATGTTTCCGGAACTGCAGAGGAATTAAGGGCACAAGGTTTAGAACCACACAAAGCTCGGTGTGATTTCTGGGTTGACCACTTTCTAACTGTGTGATTCTAAACAAGACACTGTTGGACCCTCCACTTGGAAGTTTTGAATCATAGTGATTAATAACATGGCCCTGGACTCTAGATGACCTGATTACAAATCCTGGCTATGCACCAGCTGAGTGATCGGGTAAAGTTACTTTACCTGAACGCACCCCTGTCCTGTTTCCTGTAAACAGGGGACACAATACTACTTCCTGGGGAGCTTTTGAGAATTCGCGTCACAGTGCACAGAAAGTGCCAACCTGCTGCTGAGGCGTGGTCACTACTCATAAGGAGGCAGCAGAATTTTCTCTTCGTGAAGATAATTTCCCTTGTGCTTCACCTGGACTATTCTATTTCTCCTGCAAACTCCACAGAAGGGTGGCCATCTCAAGAAAGCCTTGATTAGCTATATCCTATAATCTCGTAAGAGCCTGTTCTTAAGTGCATGCACCCAGGCCCGCACCCACCCAGAAACACACACATTAAACTGTTCTGAAGTAACTTATTTACATGCAGACTCTCCCTACTAGACTACAGCCTTTGTGGAAGAGATTTTGTCTTTGAATTCTATAACTCTGCTTCTTCACAGAATAAGTTTTCACTAAATATAAAATAAATGAACGGACGAATGAATGAATGGCAAGGTAGGTAATTCCAGGAGGGAGTTCTGTCCTTCCTCACTGGTGGCAGTGGGGGCGTACTTGTGGCTACTTCTTCCTGATTCTGGGACACGGAACTCTGATGAAGGGAGTGGGGAGAGAGTCATCCACCAGGGGTGGGAAACACTCTGGCCAGATGAGAGAGAGGAGACCCTGCATCCCTGGTCTCATGGATCTTTCCCATTTAACATCTTACACTTACAAAACAGGCTCATGCATGTTTTCTCATTTAGATCTCACATCAATCTGTGAGCTAGGCCAGGAAGACTTTGTTGCCACACGTGCCAAAGAGGAAACTGAGGCAGACGAATTTTCTAGGATTGCATAAGCTAATCAGAGACAGACCTGGGAGAAGACCACAGTCTTAGATGGTCTGGTGTTTAACATTTCTAACTGCTAAACCTTGCCACTCTGACTTTGTGGAGTTTGTTTCTAAAACAAGGGCTTAAGTTGCTACTGAGACATATTCAACAGATATGTTGGTGAGAATCAGCATGTGTGGGCTCTATGGACTGATTTTCCACATGCACATTAAGCAACGCCACTGGAAGCTATGAACCTAAGCATATCCCATTCAAGTGGCAGATGAAGCCTCCAGTACTGAGAACAAGATTCTATGGCATAGCATCAGATAGGGCGTAAAAGATACTTCCATGAAATCCTAGTCATGGTCTTGGTTCTGATAATAACTGATTGGCTGATAAGTCCCTTATGTCCCTGAGTCTTATTGTTCTCATCTGCAAAATGGAAATAATATTATCTGCCCTAATTCAGAGTTCACGACAATTCGTCATAGCACTAAGCATGAAGGGCATCTCAAAAGTTTGTAGAAAACAGGCAAAGGATTATTAATCTTGTCTTAACAAGAGTTGGTTCTAAAGTCGACACTTAAGACTAAATTGAGTAAGTCCAAATCACCCTCCAAAACCCTTTGGGAAGGTCCCAAGTTACAGACTAATACTTCTACTTCTCATTCGTCTAACACATCAAGTGTTCCCTCCAGTGTACAGACAGATTGCTCCTTCTTTTCCTGAACACAGACGACATTGCTGACCTGCTTCTAAGGAACACGTTGTAGGAAAAGGATATGAATATTTAGTGTAAGAATCAGAGTCAACTGAGGCAATAGCACATTCCTATCTCCCATGTCACATGCAGTCAAGAAAATATTCAGAGGAGTGGAGAAATGGGGGAAGAATTACCTGCACTCTTCTCATTGTCATATTCCGTCTCCCTCCTTCTTTCATTATTGTTATTACCATCATCATCATTATTATAATACCTTTATGTGCAAGCATACAGAGTTGAAACATATAAATAAAATACATGTATTATGCAAGACCATGGTGTTTAGCAGTCAGAGATTCAAAAGTCCTTGGTTGTATTTGAAGTAGTATATTGTGGGATGAGTCTTCCTGTCGTTATTCAGAATGAAGTTCACTCAGCACTTTCCACATTTGAATTACACAGCCCAACCCTCTCTGAGCTGAATCCTCAGGTCTATAAATTCCGTCAGTGTTTCAGCTTCCCTGAGAAATTTGACTCAGCTTCCTGCCCTGCCCTCATTCCATTCTGTTGTGGACTTCCAATGACTGTTAGAGAAAAGGAGGTACAGGACTCTAGAGGGGCAGAGTTCGGTCTAGGAATTGGCAGGAGTAGCCAGCGTCAGCCTTGGCTCTGACCATCCTGCCAGCAGTTTCCGTAATTAACTTACAATGTACGAGAACTTGAGTGTTGAGAGAGTGTGTGTGTGAGTTTCCCTTACACACTGTGAGTCTTATTAGTGATCTGGAGGTAAAGAGTCAGTGAACATCTGAACTGAGTTCCTCTGGCCAGGCAAAGACTCAAGGTGATTTTCTAATTATCAGAATTAGATTATGATCAGGTTGACTTTTTCTATATCCCTCCCCACCTTGGGTGTTAGAGCTTCAGTAGATAGGGGTGGGAGTGGGGGATGTACCAATCAGAGGCCAGATCAAGAGAGGTGCTAGGTCCTGCTCAAAAGCTACTGCTAAGAAGAGGTTTCCCCAGAACCTGAACTCTCTCCTCACCCTCCTCACAGGATCCCAGCCTTAGAGGGACTGGCAGCAGGTTCTGGAATCTGCTCCTTGCTTTTAGTCTCAGCATACTCCAATTCATCCCCCACACTGTAGCCAAAGGTAGCTTTTAAATTGTAAATTTGACAAAGTAATTTACTGCCTAAAACCTGTCAGTGTCTACTAGTTACCCTTCAAGACAGCATTCAGAATTCCTAAGAAAGTTTTCAAATCACTTGGCAAGCCAGCCCAAACAAACCCTTATGCTTTATCTCTTACCACACCTTCAGAGAGTGTCACCAGATTAAATTAAGGACAGAGGGGAAGAGAAAAATGGCACATAGAAAATTTACCAAACAATTTTCTTTGCATTCTCTGACTTTCTGGAGCTCACGTATAATCTATGTTAAACTCATTGCCTCTCCTCCATAGTCCTAATACATAGGAAAATCCTAAACATTTGACTTTGCAGTGGATCATCAACATTTAAGGATAGAAAAGACTCTAAGGAGATTTTCTCCATATTTTGTGAAGCTCTGCACCTGCTCAGCCTTAGGAATTCATCTTTTTAAAATATCTTATTTAAAGATGACCCTGAAACTTCGCCTTGTTGCTATTCTTCCGTGTCCTTCAGAAAACTTGTGTTAGGTTCAGTAAGCATGTAATCAATGTTGGGGCTTTTGTGCCTACATGTTACTGGTGCCGAAATGAATTCTGAGTAAAATCCTGATCTGCTTTAGCTAGAGTGAGTGTTTGAGAATGCTACAACATGATCCAGGTTTCTCTGTAAAAGACAATCTGCTTTCAGCTGAAATTCAATTTGGCAAGTATCTGTCCAATAAGAAAGAATGGCCTTTGAACCTCACTCCCATTCCCAAAGAGAATCAAAGCACAGAGGGTGAGAAACACACAGAGAGACTGACAACTACAATATATCAAGCAGTTAGCAAAGACCATATTGGTGGACTAACTCTGCAGATATGCACCTGACAAGGCAGGCTCTTGCAAAAAGAATTATAATAACCAAATAAGCGAAAAGGGACACTTTCTATAAACTATAATTAAGGACCCCAGAATAAGCAGACAACCATCTCAAGTATAGAAAAACTCAAAGTACATGGAAATGAATACACATACCTGAAATGTTGAAAGGAGAAATGTTTATTCAGAGCAGAGAAAATGTAATTCCCAAAGCCACACTGAGCTAAGGAAGAAAATACAAGTTAATATCACAATTCCACAACATATTACACAAAATGTGTTGTGAATGATTATGCTCAAGTTAAATGCATAGTATATTGTTCCCACTCAATAGTTAAGGCATTCTCAATTAATCTCTGTCAATGTCTACATAAAATCTTATACATTATAGTAGATATCTGTACTTTGCTGAGTGATATAAAAGTAAAAATTCTGGTCTAGATTCTGAAAATAAGAGTGCTCAGACCAGGTACACAGTAGCATTTCTACCTTGGCATATAGGGTGAGATATTATTGTGCATTCATTCATTCAATTCCTTCAACAACGTGTATTGAATCCATAACATATAGCAAGCACATTCCTAAATGCTGAGGAGATACTACTAAACGAATCAGAAAATAAATAAATTGGTATCATAATGGGGCTGACAGATAATTATGACGCAAAGATATAAAAGAACAAGATAATTTCAGATTGTGATATGTACTATAAAAAAAATGAAGCGGAGTACATCTAAGAGAGTGGTGACAGCTAATTTAGGTAGTAGGTCAGAGAAGGACAACTTATGAAATTGCATATCATAAGCCAGAGTGAAGCTGACTGCTTGGGGTATCAAGGCCAAGAGGGCCTGAGATGGCCCCAATAAACTTCTCTCCAGCCACAAATGAAAAAGAGTAAGTGAAATTTCTCAAGAGAGGTACAAAAGACAGCTAAGAGAACAGAGCCAAGAGACTTGGAAAAAATATAATAATGGCAACTAACCTAACATCTCTACAGCATCATAGAGATTTCAAAAAAGTCCACAGGCAGTTTCTTTAGCTTCTCTTCACACTGGTAATGTCGGTTAGGCGGCTACTACTACCCTCATTTTATAGACCGGGAAAATGAAGCTCAGAGCTACCACCCATCCTCGGGTCCCATAACTAGCCAACGGCAGGGCAAAGTGTAGAACAGGAGTCAGCAAATGATAACTTCAGGACTGAATCCAGTTGTCCACCTGATTTGATGTGTAAAGTTTTGCTGGAACACAGCCCTCTCATTCACTTGCATGCTGTCTATGGCTGCTTTCACGCTGCAGCAGCAGAGCTGAGCAGTTGCAACAGAAACTATATGGCCTGCAAAGCCTCAATTATTTACTATCTGACTTATTACAGAAAAAAATTTGCCAATCCGCGATCTAGAACAAAAGTTTCCTAATTCTGAGTCCAATTCTTCTTCTTGTACACAGCGCTGTATAAACCTATTTCATGTTCGTTAATCTTGATCTCTAACTAGAACACTGAGTCCTTGAAGGAGGGACCATATTTTCAGTGTTGCTTCCTGGAAAAGAGAATGAAAAAGACATTCATTGTCTTTCCTTGATTTAAACTAAAAAGAAAAAATAGGAATGAGCCATATAGGTTATGTGTATATTAACCTAATGGTTATTTCATCACATCCAGCTGTTCACCCATATTGTTGTTTCCTACTAAATCCAAATTACATTATCAACAATGAAAAAAAAAGACTAGTCTGTACTTTCATGATGATAATGACAAATAAAATTCTTAATCAGTGCTTCATTTCATGATAAGTACTACTTCTCAATGATACAGTGCATAGAAGACTGAAATGGAAAATAAAAATGGTTGCTTAACTCTGTGTCCTAGAAAAATAGTTATTTGAACTCTTGAGTTCTTGACCAGGAAATTATTTCAAATATGTAACCACTCCACAAAATATAAAAAAATAAAAATTTTTCTGATTCTATCATTAATTATTTCAGTTATTCATCAACAATTATTAAATGCTATTCCAGCTATCTACTGTTGTATAATAAATCTCCCCAAAACTTAAGGCTTAAAACAACAGCAATCATTTTTCATTATCTCTCAGAATTCTCAGGGTTTGACTAGGCTCAGCTTGGTGGTTCTTGCTTCTCTTGTGGTTGCAACTAGACAGTGGGTAGAACAGGAGTTATGCCAAAGGCTTCCTCACATGTCTGGCGGTTGATGCTGGCCATTGGCTGGGATCATAGCTGGGGCTATCTGATGAAACTCCTACCCATGGCCTCGCTATGTAGACTGTGCTTCCTCACGGTATGGTACCTAGGTCCTAAGGTCCTAAGAGCAACTATCCCAAGAGCATGAGGAGGAAGTGGCCAGTTTCTTCCAGCCTGGGCCTGAAAACTGGCAAAGTGTCCCTTTTGCTGTCATCTATTAGAAGGGCAGTCACAGAGCCCAGTTCAAGGGGAAGGATCATTGACCCCATCTGTCAATGAGACAGCATCAAAGAATGCCAGGATCTTTTTTTAAAACCTCCACAGTCTGGTATCCAACTTCAGTTATGGACATTACTGCAAAACTCAAAATACATTCACTCACTCTCAAGATCCCACAAGAATTTTATTACATCATGGAATTAGGCTCAGGCTCAAGGTCCAAATCTTTTCATTGAAATAGGCTCCTTCAGTGTGGTGCCTTAAGTACAGATCCTTGGTTTCTGGATTCTCTCAATGTAAAGACCTATAAACTAAAGGGACAACTTATCTGACCCCACACTCACTCAGCATACAGTAGTGGAGCAGGTACAGAATAACATCTACTGATGCTCCTTTAGAACAAGAGGAAAACAAAAGGCACATGCAAGTCACTGGCCCATAACAATTCTGAAATCTCACTAGGTAGTGTTTCTAGGTACTTTATTCCTACCTGGCAGTGATTCTTCCAGGCTTTGATTTGGTACTTGGCTCATGGTTCCTTACTCTGAGTCATCATCCTTTTTCATAAGAAAATTGTCTTTGCAACTAATTAATCTTCTCAGTCTGTGTCCTAACATCTTTTCATCGTGTGTTGCCTCTGTTTCTTCCTATCCATGCTAGTGATGCTTCCATAGGAAATTTATTTTAAAATATTGGTGTATTTTTTAATGAATCTTATGTGGGTTCACTCCACTAGATGAAGACAAATCACAAATCTCATTCAGAAAAGCACTTCTCTACTTTAGGTTTCCAGTGAAGCTGCTGTTGGAAAATGACCTTAAGATTTTTAGAAGCCTTATTGTTTAACAGAATGAATCTGCAAGGTGTTACCTTAAAATCTTTAGAAGATCTTTTAGGTTTTTAAAGATTTTTATAAGACACTGCTTAGATTATCCTCAGGTCATAGAACAGCCTACCCTGTATTTGGTATTTGTCCAGAGCCATTCTTGATTTTAGACTCGTTTGCTGTCTGGAGATACTGGAAATGGGAAACAGCTTGAATTTGGAATGCAGCAAGCCCTGACTTCTTTACATTTAACACTTTGTTCTTTAGCTCGTTTCTATCCTCTCACATTTTTCCAACACACTGGCTGGAAATCTTTGAGATCATCAGTTATGTTTCCCAAATAATACATTTGCACAGGTATCAGTATTATTAGACTTTGTGCCACTACACGAGTCCTCCTTCCTCCAGCTTCTAAAAGCATTATCCTTACTTTTTTCTAAGCCCTCATTGACAGCTTTCTTGAGATATTTTAGTTTCCTCAAAGTCCTTCCAAATTCTTCTTACTGCTTTATCCCAAAGCCAATGTCACATTTTTTTATTATTGCAGCAGTACTTTTGGTACTGAAAGCTATTCCAAATATATATTTCTTCATAACAAATTAACCTAAAATTTGTGGCTTAAAACAACAAATATCATTTTATTATTATTTGTCATAATTCTGTGTGTTAACTGGACTCACTATATACACAATATACAGGATTCTATGTATTGACTGGGAAGTTCTTACTAGGTCTCTCAGATAAGTGTAGTTAGACAATGGCTAAATTTCAAGTCATTGCAAAGGCCTTCACCCCCATGTCTAGTAGTTGATGCTGGCTGTCAGCTGGGACTTCATCTGGAGCTGATAATTAGATCACCTGTACACTGTCTCACCATGTGGTTTGAGCTTCCCTACAGCATGGCTGATTTCTAAGAGCAAGTGTCCCAAGAAACAGGAAGTGAAAGGTGACTTTTCCATAGGCCCTGAGCCCAGAAACTGACACGGTATTACTTCTGTCACACTCTATTGGTAAAGCAAGAACAGATCCCAGATTTAAGAGAAGAGTACATAGGCACCACTGGAGGTCAAAGAATTTGGGGGTTATTTTTTAACTTTCACAAGCTCCTATTATGTTCCAGACACAAGGTTAAGCACTTTAAGGTCCTGCAAAAATTAATAAGATGTGCAGCATCTCCTCGGTTAGATCACAGTTTAGGATGGCTTTTTACTAGATCAACTTAGTTAAGCTGGAATTTTCCAGAATTCCCTTCCCTATATGAACCCAGGTTAGGATTTAACACAAGAGGAATTGAGCATAATTTGGAATGTGGAAGTAAAACTGTAGTTATTATTTTCCAAATGTTGGTTTAAGTTAACAAAAGTCACTACAACTTTTACACATTGTTGTCAATACGTTGTCTTAATTGCTAGTATGGGACAAAACTAGTGGCTTAATTTTGCATAAAACTTGCAGCTGCTCTACCTCCTGCTGGATTCCCTCTTTCAGCTTCTCCAAGTCTTGGACCAGGTGAGCATCCTCTCTGGTGGCAAAGGACATCAGCTTCTTCTGCAGGCTGCCTGTTGAGGTTGGAGGCAGTGACAGATGTGAGCTCCAGTTTGTCCTCATGGGTTCTGGTTTTCTTTTTAGGTTTCAGCTTTTTTCCAGGTTTCAAACTGCTGTCCTCAGTTTCACATCCAGCTTTTTTTGCCAATTTCTGGCCTTGCTGGCCTTCAGTGACTTTAGGTCTACTGCCAGATGCTGAGGCAATAGTCTTCCTAGACTTCTTCACCATCTCCCACAGTTATGTATGGCTTGACCCCTATAATAAACCCTTTACTTCATATTACTCATAGTGGTCCTGCTTCCCTGATAGAACCCAAATGAATATGGGCAGATCATAAGTTAATTATCATACTTACAATACAGAGTAATATGCATTATTGTGAAAAGATATGTAATGGAGTCACTAACTAGGGAATGAGTGAAGCTTTCACAGAAGGGACTTTTTACCTGGGTCCATTAATTAATAGATCTATTTTTCACAATGCAGAGAAGGTGGCAATGGCACTCGAGGTGGAACAACAGTATTGATTCCACTGACTTCGAAGTAACTGACTTTGAATAAATCACTCCTATTGACAGTAGCCGGTACTTTCTCCAATCACATGCCTTGGTAGCCACTAGGCTTTTTTTATTTACCCTGTTCATGAACTTCCCATCTGGTCAGGAAAGCTTTGGAATTCACGACACTTTACTCATAGCTCCTCCTTCTGATTTTTTTCAGAAGTCTCTATAGAAAACTGCTATTTATTCCCAGCTACTGCAAAGTCAGGATGGAGAATCTTAATAACTTCCTCGTACCCCTGAGCTGTCTCCACTCAGTTACTCTATTTGTAGTACATTCCCAGAACCTCAGGCACACCCATGAACAAATGTGTGAATCTTTAAAAAGCATTTTCTCAAAGGGAACATCAATCATTTCTCGAGCCAAATATAGAGTCTTGCTGTTATGGGAAGAGTTATATATGTAATTGCAGTCCCTGAGTTTTAGACTCCATTATGTCAAAACTAAATTGTTGGACTCTGGGTACCTCACATAATTTCCATGAGCCTCGTTCCACAACCATAAAATAAATAATGTCTTCTTTAACTTTTGTTGTTGGGGTTGTTGTTGGTGCTGTTGGTTGAATGATAAATAAAACTTAAAATTTTGTTCAGCCTTTGTTTCTATTCATTAGTGTCAGGAAGTAAGAAAACTTGACATTCTAGAGATCTAGGATTTCATTCATCAATCTCAGATTTTGTTTTCTTACAAGGTTGTTGAAGATTAGAAAGAATGTACATAACACAGCTTGAATAGTGTCTGGTACATCATGGGTGTTTCTTACTGAGGATCCAATACGATACAACGAAAGGTTGTGATGCTGTTAAAATGGTAGAAGGAGTTAGTCCAGAGGATCCAGGGATACTATCGTCCTACCTTGGTCTGCCACTTTTCCTCTCTGCCAGGCCACTGGGGAGAATCAAAGGAAAATAAAAGGCAGGGTAACACTTTACCTATAGCTGTAAGTTTGTCTCAAGCAACAGGTAGGTTAGAGTAAGCTCAGATGAACCGTGTGGAGACCTAGTCTTGTGTAGTTTAAGACTAGAGTAGCTTTCTTCCCTCTAAGCTCAAACTTACATCTTAGAATTCACCGTTCACATTATGGTAAAAAGTTTATCTGAGCAGAGATGGGAAAAAATGAATACAAAGAGGAAGACAATGTGAGAGGTTGTATTTGTGGCAGTGTCTAGATCAAGACTGGTCTATGCCGCTCCACAACACAGGCAGAAACCTGAGTCCAGCATTTACTTAGAAGAACAGAGAATGTCTGTAAGGAAACACCTAACATGGCTGGAACTCTTGTACTATTAGTTTTCTGTCCACATGGAAACAAAATTTCAAAGAAACATCATAATTAAATGTATTCCGACTTATATCTACTTTAAAGTTATACACAGGAAAATGAGGTTCATTCAGAGCTTTTAATTTCAGGAAGCCTACCCCCACTGGGATGAGGAGAGTAGTGGAATTTATGTATTTATCCATGATTTATCGATAATATCTCGTAAGTAGTTATATTCACTCAATTTTTACTTTTTTTTTTTTTTGATGAAGCAGACTAATGCTCTTTCGTATTAATCTCAGTTCAGATACTAGGTAGCTGTGTGACCTTGAACATTGCTTCTCTCAGGTACTCAGTTTCCACATCCTTAAACAGAGGTGGTATATGGGATGATTTCTTAAGTCTCTCTCAACTCGAACATTCTAGTAGATAACTTTGTTATCTACGTTTCTTTAAACTACGTAAGGAAAAATTAAAAGTGCAAAGTTTTATTCTTCAGGAGATGATTTTTGCATCCTACTTTTTAGTCAAAAAAATCTCTGCTGCATGAATTTATTTTAACAGATGCAAAATCTTGGTGATTTTTCTAAAGCTAAAAATAGAGTCTGAAAAAAAGGAGAGTCACATTGTTTATAAATAGCAAGGCTTCAATTCTGAGGCTTGTTCGGTCAGAAAGAGCAGCTTAAACTAAAACACAGAGTCAAAATAAACCTATTTAACTGGTTTGGAAAGAGTCCAGCTACAAGATAGAGAGCTCTTGAGTCAGCTAAAAGAATGGTGCAGAGACAGAGAATTACGAATTACCCAATGTGCTGTGAACAGGATGATGGTCTGCTTTAATAATTGCCCATTTTATAGAAGAGGAAACTTATGCTTAAAGGAGAAAGCTGTCTGCCCAGGGTCACAAATAGATAGAGGAGGAGTGACTGGGATCAGAGTCTATTTGACTTGTCCATTCCACACGACTGTCCCCTATGCAGTCATTCTGAGACAATCATGAAGTTTTCTTTATATCCAACAGCTTCCTTTTTACTTGGTTGATTCTTAGCACTAATGTGGGACTGAGAGGAAGGAGGAGCAATGAGCACAGAATACCTCTATCGAGGCACCCCATTGATGAATGAATCAATTAACTAAAATAATACAGTTTTCGAGACTACGTGCAGGATGTTATGAAATGAACTTTAGGAGAAACACAGTCCTTGATTTCAGGACACCTACACTCCAGCAAGACAAAATCATATCTAATTAAATGTCAGAAGTGAATAGTGGCCAAAGAAATATATAACAACATTCATTTCTTAAATATTTACCAAACTTAACAGTACTCGTGTCTGGGCGGTAATATTTCATCAGAATTTTAATTTCTCTTTTGCTTTTCTAAACACGTAAGACTTTTACAAATCTTGTGAAATATACAATATAAATTCGCCAAGGACCAGTTTATTGAAACTTCAGGCCATAAAGTACTGATTGATTGGTTGATTTATTCATGGTCACTTATTTGGTCTTATTTTTAATACAATTTATTTTCTTAGAACAGTTTTAGTTTTACGGAAAAATTAATGGAAAGTACAGAGAGTTCTCATATACCGTCTCACCACTAACACCCCCAAACAGTTTTTCCTATTAGTAAGATTTTGCAATACTGTGGTACATCTGTTATAATTGATGAGCCAATACTGAAATATTATTATTAACTGATGTCCATAATTTACATTAGAGTTCACTCTTTGTGCTGTACATTTTGTTGTTTTGATAAATTTATAATGACATATATCTACCATTACGGTATCATATAGAATAGTTTCACTATCCTAAAAATCCTCTATGCTCCACCTGTTTATCCCTCTTACCCTCCACCTAACCCCTGGTAACCACTGATGTTTTTACTGTCTCTATGGTTTTGCCTTTTCCAGAATGTCATATAGTTAGGATCATATAATGTGGAGCCTTTTTCAGATTGACTTTTTCACTTAGCAATAGGCACTTAAAGTTCCTTCCTGTCTTTTTTTGATAGCTCGTTTCTTTTTATCTCTGAATAATATTCCATTGTCTGGATGCACCACACTTTGTTTACCCATTCACCTATTGAAGGAGATCTTGGTTGCTTTCAAGTTTTGACAATTATAAATTAAGCTGCTGTAAATATCTGTGTGCAGGTTTTTGTGCAAACATAAGTTTTCAGTTCATTTGAGTAAGTACCAAGGAACACAGTTACTAAGTTTATAGTAAGAGTATGCTTACTATATAGTAAGTTTTGTAATAAACTGCCAAACAGTCTTCCAAAGTGGCTGTACTATTTTGCCTTCTCACGAACAATGAATGAGAGTTCCTTTTGCACCACATCCTTGCCAGATTTTGATGTTGCCAATGTTTTGGATTTTAGCATTCTAATAGGTGTGTGGTAGTATGTCATTGCTTTAATTTGAAATTCCCTGAAGACATATGATGTTGAACATATTTTCATATGCTTGTTTGACATCTATATATCTTCTTTGATGAGCTGTCCACATCTTTTGCCTATTTTCAATTGGGTTCTCTGTTCTTATTGTAGAGTTTTAAGAGTCCATTGTATAGTTTGGATACTAGTACTTTGTAAAATATGTATTTCAAAGATTTTTTCCCCAAGTTTATAGCTTGTCTTTTCATTCTCTTAACAGTGTCTTTGGCAGAATAGAATTTTTAATTTTAATGAAGTCCAACTTATATTTTTTTCTTTCATGGATCATGTTTTTGGTATCTAAAATATCATCTCCAAACCCAAACCCAAGGTCGCCTGTATTTTCTTCTATGTTACTTTCCAGGAATTAATAGTTCTGACTTTTACATTTATCTCTATGTCACATTTTGGATTAATTTTTGTGAAGAGTGTAAAGTCTGTGTCTAGATTCATTTTTTTTTTTTTTTGCATATGGTTGTACAGTTGTTCCAACACCGTTTGTTGAAAAGACCGTCTTTTCTCCATTGAATTGCCTTTGATCCTTTGTCAATGATCAGTTGACTATACTTGTCTGGGTCTGTTTTGGGCTCTCTATTCTGTTTCATTGATTTATTTGTCTGTTCTTTTGCCAATATCACACTGTCTTGATTACTGTAGCTTTATAGGAAGTCTTAAAGTTGGGTAGTGTTAGTCTTGTGACTTTGTTATTCTCCTTCAATATTGTGTTGGCTATTCTGGGTCTTTTGTCTCTCCATATAAACTTTGAAATCAGTTTGTTGATATCCATCAAGTAACTTGCTGGTCTTTTATTGGGATTGTGTTGAATCTACAAATCAAATTGGGAAAAACAGACATCCTGACAATATTGCGTCTTCTTATCCATGCACGTGGAATATCTCCCCATTTGTTTAGGTCTTTCTTGACATGGTTTATTTTCAGACCTAAAGATAAATGTTGCTTCTATAGATTGCATTTTATATTTGCAGTACATGTGCATGCATACATGATCTTCGTTGCAATTCTTAAAAAGAAAAAGTAAAGATACAACAAGGTAGTAAGTGCTACTAATGGAAGTGTACGTAAAAAGCTGACAGGAGTACAATGTTGACAAGATTAATGCTGTGAGGAGTTGATGGAAGGAACACTGACTTCATGAAGATGGTGATGGATGAGAGGTTCATCATTAGAGAAGTATTGGAGGACCTTTCTAGACAAGCTGTGTATGTGTGTATGTGTGTACGTGTGTGTGTGTGTGTGACCAGGATGAGAGGCTATTCAAAGACATTCTGAGACATGGAAATACTAGAGAGCTTATAGGACAGAGACATCACTTTTGTTGAAAGGATTTGAACAATCTAAAGGGAGGAAAGTCTCCAGCAATGGGAACACAATTGCATGAGCAGAGTTAATGAAGTGTCAGATTTGTTTAAGGACTGATAAGAAGATCAATTAGCTGTTGTGTAGGAGGGCAATGGTTGGTAAGGTAAAAAAGTATGAGAGAATACTCGCTGATTTTGCAAGCAGTAGCTCTATTGGTGGCCTGTTTTGCATTGTAGTCCTTCCAAAAATATCTCGAGAGTACATCCTTAGATAATTCCCTCATTTATTCATTCATCCAATAACTATGTGGACTATGTTACACTCTGGTACTATTCTAGATGCTGGGGCATGCAGATGTGAACAAGATAGTGACAATCCCTCCCCAAAAGCACGTTTATTGCCCCTATTCTCAGCCAATTGCCCCAAATTGCCTGACTCCACACTGCAGACCTTGTTAAATGCTTTTGTCCTATTGTTTGTTTCAATGAGCAATTCAGATTTCCTTCTCTTGTTTATTGACCTAAACACTTCTAACACCATCCTCCATCCCTGTCTACTCCTTCATCACTTAGCTCTTAATTCAATCTTTTGATGCAAGAACTTCCAAAACATCCTTTTCCATCTTGAACACCATAAAATTCTAAGCATTGAGGTTCCTGTCCTCCTGCCAGAGTGGGGAATTTGGGTCATGATGTGACATTCCTGTTGTACAAATGCCACTAATATATTCATCTGGGGCTTTTCTGCTGGTGTTGAAGGTTAAAAATACTTCCTTTTCACGGGGCAGGGGATGGGATAAGGTGTCATAAGAAGAGTGGGACTATTCTGTAAACTGATCATCTAGAGGGGAAGGAGTGTTTTTCCAGTTGGAAATGAGAACTTCTGGAGAAACTGAGGCAGGTCTGGATCAGGTCCTTCACAGCCCTGGCTATCATACAGAGGGAGGGCTAATAACACTGTCAAAGAAAGAGCCTACTATGGGACAGGAATTTTATATGCAATATTTTCTTGAATTCCCCAAATTGCATAAAGGTATAACTATTGCTATCCCTCACTGAGGCTCAACGATATTAAATAATTTCCCCAGGGTTATAGGGTTCTTTATTGGCAGGGCTGGGATTCAGACTCAGGTCTATCTTCTATGGTTTTAAGCTTTTGGTCTCTCTGTCACCCCACACTACCCCCCAAAAGAGGCAGGGTATCCAGAACAGAGCTTTTGGTTGAGTTTATTAAACCACACATTGTAACAGGTTCACTGATGTCCTGCCCACCCCCCTTGACGCTCATCGTTCCAGCACCTGCCAGCAGTCTCCTGCTGCAGGCATCTAGGACTTTCTACCTGTGGGCTTTTTATCAACTTTCACTGCAGGCCAGAAGTACTGAGAGCTATGGCCCTGGCAGTGCCCCTCTATCATTGACAAATGGGAATTGAAGAACAAGAAGCCCAGCCTCCTTAGCCCGAGGGCAGAGTGACTCTGTCGTATGTTCTACATTGTATCCCAGGGTTCCCTGGCAAGGCTGAGCTGAAGCTGATCAGAGTGGTCATTTGCTTGAGAACACACCTTTTATTTGCTTCCTTCCTTCCTGCCTTGTTTAACCTCCCCTCTATCTTACCAGTGCTTTCTGCAATCATTTCCCAACTTCTCAAATAAAGTCTTTCACTCAAAGTCTAGTCTCCAGAGCCACTCCTGGGTGAATCCAATTAATACACGCCTTTCATCTTAGAAATAACAAATACAGAAGAGGAGAGGTTACGAAAGGTCTTTGAAATTACAGGTATCTCTGTCTTCATAGGTGAGCTCCTCACATTGTCTTGTGCTTTTATTTCTCATTGCCTTTCCTCAGAATTAGTATACTTTTGACAACACTGAGGCTTGCTTCATTTATATCAAAGGTAATAAAATCTAAAAACTGTTTGAGGCAGTGGTAAGATCAGGAATCAAAGAGTTAAAGGCTAATGGGGCCCCCAAGAGCCTCTGGGCTATGCCCCTGAGTCAGACTGGATGACAGAATGGATCCACCATGGGAGGACCCAGGTGACAGGGACCAGAGGGAAGCTTGACTCTCGACTATGTTCCTGCCATGCTCTGGTTCAAAGCTGGGAGCATCTGGTAGAGATCCAATAATGTGATTCTCAAAATATATTTGCAGATGATGTTGTCTTGAGAAACTACCACCCCCTGGAATTTGTCTGTATCTTCTATTATCCAGTTACACACTTTCAATAGTTATTCTATTTGTAAGTCTTTTCATAAGAATATGAAAATTTATTGGAGGATTGGTTGACCATCTTAACCTGGATAATTAGTAATACATAGAAGTCCAGGTTGGCAGGGGGTCTGAGAAGATTTTCCATAAGCAACAAGGGCCCTGTGTCTGGATTGGGGTTAAAGGTTGGGACTTAAAAACACTTGGAAAGCAACAGGGGCAGCAACTTGAAAACAAGGTCCTAAATCTAGTCAGCCTAATGGAGGGGAGTTGTGAAAATATGAGGATATAATATTGACCCCATAAGAGAAGAAGAAGAGCAGTGTAAGTACTTCCCATCTCAGTCAGAATTAATTCAATATCTGTGGGGTAAGGAGGCTAGGGGTGAATAGAATCTACGGGATGATCAAGAAACAGCAGTGGAGTGCAATGACATGAATCGGACAATACGGAGACACCTAGTGTTAATTGTCTCTGATAACTCTCAGCATCTATTCCAGAAGGCAGGATGATAAAAGCCATTAAGCGTAGGTGCCATACCTTCTTGGGAAGGGATTTGAATTGTGGTTCTGTGTAACCAAAGAACACTTCCTCACCTCTCTGCTCCTCAATTTCCTAGGCTGGTAAGTGGGGATCTTAGTATGTAACACATCTATTACAGGAAATAAAGTGAGATATTGAACAATCAAATTAAAAATTGGGCCAAAGATTTTAACAGACACCTCAACAAAGAAGATATAGAGATGGCAAACAAACATATATAGACACGCTCCATATCATATGTCATCGGGAAAGCGAAAATTAAAACTACAATGAGATACCACTACACACCTATTAGAATGGTTAAAATACAAAACATTGGCAACACCAAATGTTGGTGAGAATGTGGAGCAATAGGAACTCTCATTCATTGCTGGTGAGAATGCAAAATAGTACAGTCACTTTGGAAGATAGTTTGGTGGATTTTTACAAAATTAAACATACTCTTACCATACAATCCAACAATCACACTCCTTGGTATTTACTCAAAGGAATTGAAAACTTATGTCCACACAAAAACCTGCACACAGATATTTATAGTATCTTTATTCATAATTACCAAAACTTGGGAGCAACCAAGAATCCACCAGTAGGTGAATGGATGAATAAATTGTGGTCCATCCAGACAACGATTCAGAGATAAAAAGAAATGAGCTGTTAAGCCATGAAAAGACATAGAGAAACCTTAAATACATATTACTAAGTGAAAGAAGCCAATCTGGGAAGGCTCCATACTATATGATCCCAACTATATGACATTCTAAAAAAAACAAAACTATGGAGACAAAAGAAAAATCAGTGGTTGCCAGTGTTGGGGGTGAGGAGATGAACGGGCAGCTCACAGAGGATTTTTAAGGTAGTGAAAATACTCTGTATGATATCACAATGATGGATATATATCTTTATACATTTGGTAAAACCCATAAGCTGTACACCACCAAGAGTGAACCCTAAGGAAAGCTATGGACTTTGAGTGATTATGATATGTTAATGTAGGTTCGTCCTTGGTAAAAACTGTGGCACTCTGGTGAGAGATGTTGATTATGGGTAAGGCTATGCCTGAGTGGGGGCAAGAGGTATGTAGAAAATTTCTGTTTTCCTCTCAATTTTCTTGTATATCTAAAACTACTCTAAAAAAATAAAGTCTTAAAAAAAACACACCAAAAATGATATATTGTATATCAAATCCATGGAACATCGTAGACAATAAATAGCAGTTCTTTCATCATCAAACACAATAACCATTCTAGGAGAATGAATAAAATCTTTCTTTAATAAGTTGATTAAAAGATTCAACTTTTTGGCTTATATACAAAATATTCTCAGTAAATGCTTTTTAAAAGAAAAGCCTGGGATGTGACAGCAGTCATTGTTCTGCTCAGAATTTATTAATACATATAGTTAACTGCTAGACAAAATGTTCTGCTCCCATAGCACTTATCGTTGTAGAAAGGATTTATTCTGTCCTAGAGGCAGAAGGCTCAGTTCAGGGAAATATGTCTCATTCAAAAAAAATTGAATAATTTGACAAAGTGTATTTTCGTAATGGATGGGAACGGGGACCTGAGTGTGCCTGTACTGCTACAGATCTATAGAAAGGAAATTGCAAGAGGAATAAACCTGTAGTTTACAGATGGAGCTGATGGAGAAGCGTGATGAAGTACAAGACACCCTGCAAGAACGCCTCTGTTCTGAGAGGATGGATTTCATCCCTCTGCAGGCTTGGCCCAGAACGTTGTGTTACATTCCTCAAACGACGGCATCAATGACATTCATTTTTTCCTCATTGCTTCTTTTGAGTCGTGTGTCAACATCAGGTAGCTGGTGAAATTCCTCATTATGTTCCGTAATTTCAATAAGAATGCATCCAGTCCAACTCCTTAGAGCATCTAAATTCATTGCATTCTGGGAGAAATTAGAAGTCAATCTTTCTATATTTATTGCTCTGAAAACGAAGTATGCAGCTAGAAGCATTTTTTTTTCTGGCAGAAAATAATTTTATGAATACAACTCACTGCCTAAATTACTGAAACAATGAGGATCTATAATTAGTTTTCCAATGCAACTGTTGTTACTAAGACTATAGGTTCACCCCCTCAAAAAAAAGTAATTACAAAAATAATTATATTGAGAAAAGAAGTTGCACGTTGCAGGTAAGGTGGTTCTTCTTTAACTGAACGCCAATCACTTAATTTGCTCTTTTGCTGGAAAGAGTCAAAGAAAAAAAGAAAAAGAGAAAAGCTGTTCTATGGTACTCTGCATGGTTCCTTTAGGAAAACGCCTTCAGGAAGGCTCTCAATTGAAGTTCATTGAAAGTTTAATTGAAGTTATTAAATGACTCCTTTGGCAAAAAAAGATGGAGCAGAAGTTCTTGCGTAGTGTGTATAGGCGTAATGTTTTTCTCTCTCTGTTACCAGCTTTATCATTGTTCTCAGCTACCTCATAAAAGAGTACAGAGTTGCAACTTTGATAAGAGGGGTAGATTTGGGGTTTTTTTGTTTGTTTTAATGATATGCACACAGAGGATATTAACTGGCCAAAATTTACAAAAATATATACATATATACATCTATTGATGTGTGCATGTATATCAGCTACTATGAGAAACAGTAAATTTTATATTCTTCAGACTGAGGCAAAGACATGATCTTCACTCCGACATTGTGTACTAGAAAGTTTACTTCTTCCACAAATCATTCTTTTAGGAAGGAAATGTTTTTTAACTTCAATTCTGGAACTGTCAGACCATATTTCACTATCAGATGATGCTAAACATTCATAGTTACAGAGTTCCTGAACATCTATTTGTGTATGAATAATTCAATGTACCTTTGGAGAAAATGCTCATGAATGATTAATGAACAAGGAAATATTTGTGCTAGGTAAATCTGAAAGATGGGATAGGGGATCACCTGTTCAGTCACAGACTTGAGTCCAATGATAAATCAGAAATCAATGTACGGAAAGTGGTACAGTCTACCCATGAGGTAGTCCTCTTCCATTCACCCTTTTGGTTTGTGTGGTAAGAATGAAGGCATGTTATTCGACATGAACACGTGTGTATTTCCCTGCTCAATCCTTGACCCATGATCAAGGCTCTGGATGGAAATCTTGCCTTAAAGGAAAACAAGATTAGGAATTTACTCTGGGGATATTTGAAAGAAAGTACTTGAATCCAAGGACTGAAAATTACATGTTTAATTTTATCTGAAAAATCACTTTTTTTTTTTTTGGTAAGAATCCCATTAATCCCAAAGTCAACTTCCATAGTATGTAGATCTCTGGTGGTCCCAGTGTCTTGCAGGCTGTATGTACCCAAAAATGTTTGTATAGTTGAACTTGGAGTTAAAAATTAGTGATACATCCCTTTTTTCTTTCTTTTCTTCCCCCTATTTCACTCCAACTAGGAAGTGGCTGAGCTGATTATAAACCCACATCTCTACAATTTCTCACTGTACCACACTGACTTTCAGGATTGGAAATTTTCTTGCTCATGACCTTACAAGTTTTCTCATGTACATTATCTAATTTCATGTTTACAGTAACATTTTGAGGTGTATATTAACTTAGGGTGATTTTATAGATTAAATATGTGGAGGTCAGATGGGTTTGCTCAGCCATTAATTGGTAAAGCTGAATTTGAAACCATACTTTTGACTTTAAATCAATTTATGTAACTTAGATGTGGTTTCCTTATGAGTAAGTAGACATAATAAAGATTAAGTATATGTAAATTCCGTGGCATTTAGAAGATATATAGTAGATGTTTTTGTTGTGTGTGTGTGTGTGTCTGTGTGTATGTTTGTGTGTTTTAACAGCAATGTAGTATGAGGTTCTGGTGAATAAGGAGTTAACATATATTAGCATTCCAGAACAATCAAGAAATCATCTTATTTAAAAATATAAGCCCTGTTTGGAATCTACTACTCTAACTTCGTTAACAGAGAATTAGAAACGGTATTAACTCCCACTCTAGGTCAATGCCCATCTAGGTGAGTGTAAGTCAGGAAAACCACAGAACCACAGTGAGACGGACAACAGACAGATTCTAATCCCAGTTAACGATATTCAGCAGGGAATGGGATGGAAGTGTGGGGATGTTGGAGGTAACACAGGAAACAAATTGTTTATGGATGATGAGGGAGAGATTTCCCATAGGCATGAAGCCCTGGAAGTATCGTCTTTCTAGCTGAGGCCAGAGGGCTTTGTAACACCCCCGCAGAAGACATTCTGAAAAAAGTAATCTCTGAATTTTTGCGGAAACCGTGTTCACGTGGAAGGATTGTCACAATTTCATTATTTTCAGAATGTGTGAAATAGCAAAAAACCAAACATAGCCAATCATAATTGTGATAGATTGCAAAACTGGCCTCAAAACTCCCTGTGCCTGAATGCACTCCACTTTGCTACGTGACAGAGTGGAGTGCATTTTTCCATCCCGTGGAACTGAGTTGGTCATGTGACTTGTTTTGGTAAATGGAGTATTAGCCAAATGCCAAGCAGAAGCTTGAAGACACTTGTGAGTTGGGGCTTGCCCACTTGATGTTCTTGGAATCCTAAGATGGCCACACGAAAAAGCCCAAGCTGATCTGCTGGAGCAGGGGAAACCGTGTGGAGGAGAACCCAGGCGTCCCAGCTGACAGCCAACCAGCTGCCAGAAACAGCAGTGAGACCATCCCAGGTACAGACACCAGCTTGTCTCGTAGCTAACCACGGATGCATGAGAGACTCCAGCAGACATCAGAACCGAAGAAACATCTATCCAGCCCACAGTATTATAAAATCAATCAAGTGACTGTTTTTCACACCTCTAGTTTTGGGGTGGTTGTAATGCAGTGTAAGCTAACTGACACAACACCAGAAGTACCAGCACTGACGACTGAGCTAGCAAAGCAGAATTTCTCAGTGTTTTAAAAAAAACTCTCAGAGAAACTGCAGGCAGAAGGATTGAGAAAATGCTGTGTTTGACTAGAATACTCCATAGCAACTGGGTCCTGTAGATCTGTTCCTTGTGGTGGGCAACATGGTGTAAAATGTCAGAAAGAGTTGAAACCTACACCCTGCCTTGTAGTATGGACAGGCTCTCTGACCTTACTGAGGTGCAATTTTTTAATCTATAAAATGGAATTAAAACCTTTTTTCTTATAACCTCAATTACCCAGTACATCACCTGACATATTGTAGGTGCTTAATAAAATGATAGTTATTTTAGTTTTGGTGATCATAAAAATGCACATGCAGAACATCCCTGCATGAGCTGTTTGAGGTCAAAGGCCACAATAGGAAACGTGCTGCACATTTGATGTATCTGTTCTGAATGATCAAAGAATTAGACAAGGACCAACCTAGAACAGCACGAGGCATGAGGTAGGAGATTGAGAATCATGGAGAAACAAAACAAGGAAACAAGACTGGAGATTTAAAGGTGGGGAGGGAAATATATTGAAGTTACACTTGTTTTTTTTTGCAATGTGGAAAATTTCCTCTATGTAGGTGTATAGATCTAGGAATGGAAACATTGAAATTTGTTTATTCTAATATGTTTGTTTAAGTGTTTTCAAAAGACTGTTATTTTCCATAGAAATTTTTCCACTAAGATTTCTCATTAGGGGATTAATTTAATATAATGCAGTCATATTCATTAGTTAAAGAAATGAACTTCATTCATGGTAGACAGATTCTAAAAACTTACTGTCACTGAAAAAACATTTTTTTAATTTAAATAAGCAAGTAAATAAATAAGTCATGTATTTTCTATCAGACATATATTTAAAGGTTAAAAAAAATAGCCATGGGACTTCTGTTTCTAACAAAATGGTGATCTGTATATTTTTAAAAAGCAAAGCAAAGAAAATAAATAGTTTCTTGCTTAAAAATGTAAAACATATGGGAAAAGTCTTTTAAAGATCTGCTCAAGTGAATAACCAAGATTGCAAGAAAATACTGGAATTCCTCAGGGCTCAACACACACAGGATTCTGAGTCCTGAGTGATGAATTGTCAGGGAAGCTGGTAGTCACCCAAAAGTCGCTGTCCATTCCCTGGTAACCTTGAACCTCCTACTCCAATATAACCCACACAGGGGAAGAAGCAAGACTTTGGGCCTGGAAAAGGACGACAGTTGGAACAGAAAGGCTACGTAAATCCCGGATTCTCTGGGGCCACACCCTCAGTGAACATACAGATGAGAAAAAATCCAACCTCAATTCCAACATGACTTGTCCTTGGGGCTGAGTGGAAGAAAAAGACAAATAATTCTTCCTTGCCTTCATGAAGGAAAAATTTTAAACTTTTGAAAGAAAAACTATGGTATTATTATGCCAGTAAGACCACATAATAAGTACTATAAAGCATGAAACAGTAAGAAAAAGACTGATAAATTCAACTACATGAAATATAAAAAGTTACTTTACTTCATCAAAATACACCTTTAACCAAAATAGCGGGGGGAAAAAAAGGACTCGGAACAGTTATTTACCACACATATAACCTTTATAAAGAACTCTTGGAATTAGTAAGAAAAACAAAACTAGTTATCTAATAGAGGAACAGCCAAAGACATGAACAGATACTTTGCTAAAAAATGAGAACATGTCAGCCAAAAAAAGTATTGCCAAGATGATCAACCTCATTAGTAATCTTGGAAAAACAAGCTAAAAATCACAATGAGATAACATTTTGCACCTCCTAAATTGGCAAATAATTTAAAAGTCTGACAACTGCAAGGTCTGGCAGGGATGTGGAACAAATAGGAACTGTCAGACGCTGGTGGTTTGAGTGTGAGTTGGTACAATTGCTTTGGAGAGCAATTTAACACTATCTATACAAGTTTAAGATGCAAATATACAATGACTCAGCAATTTTGCTCCTGGATAAACTTAGCTTGGTGCGTCAGAATAGATTTATACAAGAATGCCTCAGTCTATATTGTTTGTAATAATAAACTCAAATATCCATCAATATGAAAATGGAGCAAAAATTGTGGAATACACACAAAAGGGAATACTATATAGCAGTAAAAATAATTAATTAGATTTATATGCATCAATATGAATTAATTTCACAGCCAAAATGTTGAGTGAAAAAGGCAAGCTATAGAGTAAAATTCAGGATGATATTTAAATAAAGTTCAGAACAATGAAAACCTGAACAATGTATTGTTTTAAAAGTGGATAGAGAATGACAGTTCACATTGAGTTTAGGAGTTGCCTTCCTGAGGAGGGGAGTTTTATTTCTTAAGCATTGATGAAACAGTCACATATTTATGATACTATCCTTCATAAAGATGTCATACTTATGAAATATCACATGGTCAATTTTTTAAAAAAGCACTTGAAAGGCACACACCAGTTATACCAAATTCATACTAGTCATTAACCCTGGGGAAGGGAAAAGAGACTGAGTTTGCAGGTGGCAGGGAAAGAAAACTTTCTTTCTTCTTGTCCTTTAAATGGAAGGCCCTGGTCCTCAGCTCTGTGTCTTCTCATCTATACACACTGTCAAGGTGGTTTCCTCTGCGTCAGTGCTTTAAATGCCATCTATGTCACAGTGAATTCCAAAGCTATATTCCCAGCCTAGCGTCTCCCTGGATTTCTAGCCTCATGTATCCAACTGCTTATTCATCATCCCCTCTTGGAATTCTTAGACATCTCAATTTTTACATGCCCAGAGAACACATGACTATTTCCCCCAAAAAATGCTGGGGAATCAATCTTCTCCATTTCATGACAGGCACCATCCTCAGTCAGTTGCTATGCCAACATCTAAGAGTTATATATATTTGATAGTCTATTTACCTCTCTGTATGCTTACCTCACCCAATCCATCAGCAGTCTTGTTAAACTTTAGCTCCAAAACTTATCCCAAATCCCTCCACTTCTCTCAGTTTCCACTCTCATCACTGTAAATAAACCAAGTTACCATCCCCTCTTGCCAGGACCAGGGCAATAGCGCCCTGATCATTCTTCCTGCTTCCAGTAATGCCTTCCCACAGGGCATTCTTCCAACAGCAACTTGAGGGACTATTTTAAAGGTAAATCATATGATGTCACTTCTTGGTGAAGACTCCACAATGGCATTGAAGGGACGCAGACTATGTCACTCCAAAGTATGCTTTGAGATAAAGAGTATCTTAAGCTAAAGACACTTGAAAAACAAGTACGAGAAGGGTGCTCTGACCTCCCCTTCTTCTTCCTAAAAGCAAGAGATAAAACCCCCATCTGAGAGATGGCATCCCTATTCCAGGAGGAAAGAAACATTTTCCCACTAGGGGTGAGGAGTGGAAGCTGAGAGAAATCTGCACGAACAAATCTTGTTAAACTAACCTTCATCTTCCTAGCCACTTCTCCACCCAATTAACCACCCTAGTGCCAGCCCCTTTGCCTTGTCACGTTTTCACAATTTGCTGTTCTTTGTCCAAGTCGGTATATAAGCATTCAACTCTAACTGCTTCTTTGGGTCTTCATTTCCTTAGTAGGGCTCCCATGTCACCTAAAACTTATATTAAATAAATTTGTACGTTTTTCTCCTCTTAATCTGTCTTACATCAATTTGATTCTCAGGCCTAGCTGAAAACCCCTAAGCGGGTAGGGGTAAAATTTTGAAATTTTGCCTGTTGTACAGCATCATGCTGCAGTCAGGATAAAATCCAAATACTGGCTTATCCAGTTCTGTACAGCATGGCCTCCGCCCACCTCTCCCACTGTACCCCAGACCCATCAAACTGCTATTTTTGACAATTGAAGCATACTTCCCCCTTGATACGTAAGAACCAGATTTCTTTCTACCTGAGATCCATGATTGTCCCTTGTTGCCATTCCTATTGGAGTGTAAATTGGAGTATCGAAATAGGCCTGCCATGAGCACCCATCTAAATTAGTCACCCAAACATTCTCTGTGGAATCTCCTCACTTTAATCCTCTCATAGTGCTTATCCTTGTTACACTGACTTGTGTAAATATTTATTGTCTCTCTCTCCCTCTAGAAGGTAAAATCACATACACAACCCTGACCATGTGCCTGATTCTGTTCAAGAACTCCAAGTGTGTTTACTCCCTTAATACTCAGCACAGTCCTTAAAGGTAGATGCTGTTATTATCCCCATTATACAGATGAGGAGACTGAGGCACAAGGAGACTAAGTGACCTGCTGGACATCCCACGGTTAGTAAGCACCACAGCCAGAACTTGAACTTGGACAGGCTGGCTCCAGAATCCATGCACTTCACTCCTACACCCCACTGACCCCTCTATGTATGAAAAGACCCATGTATGAAAACCTATGTTTTCCTTATTTTTCTCACTATCTCCACCACCTAGAACAGTGTTTGGCACATGGTGCTACTTAAAAAAAAAAAAATGTTCAATAAGTAAATGTATAAATGAATGAATTTAAAAGAAAATCCATGTTTATCTTGCCTGTTTAACACACACACACATACACACACACACACTCACACACACAAAATATAGAAAGCAGAATGCTGTGTGACCTTGAGCAACCTAAATTTATCTTCTCTGTGTTTCAGTTTCTTCATCTGTAAAGCAGTAACAGTGATAGAGCCTATAACATAGAATGGTAATGATTAAATAATTTAACATACAGAAAATATTTAGAACAGGGCCTGTGTGTGTATATACACAGATAAATATTATGTTATTATATATATTTTATATATTGTTTTCTTGTATATATTTTGTATATTATTTCATTATATATATTTTGTATATTATTTTCTTATATATATTTCATATATTGTTTTATTATATATATATTGTGTATTATTTTATTGTACATATTTTATATATTATATATAATTTCTCAATAAATGTTAGGTATGATAATGAAGAAGATAAATCTGAATGGTTAGAAAACAGTTTTTTTCTTTGTACTTTTCTTCATTCACCAAATTTTGAAGTGCATAAATCATTATCTAAATGTAATTATTTATCTGTATATCAATATCTATATCTAACTCTTTGGAGGAGAAACGCCTGAGCTGGCTGGCCCTCTCTCATGGTATTGTCACTTCACTGGCTTCACAGTGTCGTGGAGCAAATCTGCATCTACACAACAAAATGGCTTCTCCCTCAAGAACTGTTAACCTGGAGCCTGTAATGTGCCAGCAAGCCTCTTAGCAGCAGGGAACAGAGGTGAAAGCATAAGCCTAACCATCCAGATGCTCACGTTCTGCTGGAGGAGAAAGGATGGCAAACAAGCCAGTACGCACGGTGTGCTGAGTTCCACGACAGAGGAACACTGAGACAGAGAGGAGAGCCGCCTAGACCTAGTGTGGCCAGGTGTTCCCATGTGCCGGGACAGTCTGGTTCAGAAATGGAACATTGGGTTTAAAGGCTTGATCCAGCAGAATGTCCTGAAGGGAGACCTGCTCTCTTTTTCTTGAATGCCAGCAGAATTCTATGGGAATCATCTGCACTAAAAGTGGGTCTCTACCTGTGATGCTGGTCTATCTGTTTCTGTTTCCTCACAACAAACCTACAACACAAGAAATATTACTGTACCCGTTTTACAAATGAAAAACTGAGGCAGAGAGATTAAGGAACTTGCCTGGAGCCACACAGCTGGTGATAATCACAGCTCCAGAACCCATGGCCAAAGATCGTGGGCAGAAGATGTTATGCCAATTAGCAGCAGACGTCTTTGGGCAAGTTATTCACATCTCAGTTTGCTGATCTAAATCTTTGGCCTAATAAACATTATTTGGATTATTCCTCTAGAGACTAAACAAGATGGTTCACATAATGGTGCTTTATAAATTGTACAGGGCTTTAAAACCAAAAGGATTATGATAGTAACCAATTATTAATTATAGTTACTTTAATAATATAATGTTGCAACATTATTGTTATTATTATTATTATTATTATTACATGTTATCTAAGATGAGGATAATAACAAGGCTAAGGAATGAGAGCAGAGAGGACATCAGTACTTTTTTAGAACCCAGTTTCAGTACTTAATTATTGCCAGAAGTCCCACCCCCAGCTGGGGGCTTTTGTCACCTAAACCAGTGATAGGCATCCTATATCCATTGAAAAATTAATATCAAAGATGCACATATAAGTTTCCTTAGGAGCACAAAGAGAAACGTTTAGGTGATTCCTGGTCTTCATGTTATCATCTTGGCGATCTCTCCAAGAACAGGGGTTAGTCTCAACCAGTGGAAGATCCGATTGAGCCAGGTTCCACCCCAGTCCCAGAAGCACATATCTTAGATACGTGGCATATGTGTTTTCTGTTTTCATATTTATTGTGATTATAAACCTGAGACATTATTATTGTTTATTCCCCATAGGCAAGTTCCATTAAGATTTTGGTGAAAACCTTTGCTTGTCTTTTTAAAAATAGAGACCTTAATTTCTACGCAGTTCTAGAACATGAATTTTGCTTTAATTTGGCAAAACAGTGTACAGGGTGTACATTTCCTCACATCATTTAATATTATTTTAATATTATATATTATTTCATTAGAGGAATGTACCATAGTTGGCTTAATCATTTTTCATCAATTTGAAATTTTCAATTGCTTATATTTGTAAATTGTGAGTTGTATCTTTAATAATATATTTTTTTGCATATATAGCTTGCAATTTCCTTAAAATAAATTCCTAGATGTGTATATGCTGGGTGAAAAAGCATGCTCACTTGTACAGCGTTGGGTATGCATTGCCAAAATGCATTACTGAAAGGTTAAACCAATTTAAACTCCTACCAGACATTTGTGAGATTGCCCATTTTCTCTCACTTTTGCTGAACTAGAGATTTATAATTTTAAAATTGCTAATTTAAAAAGTGTCTCTTTATTTTAATTTGAATTTTTAAAAAGTTAATATATGGTTAAACCTTTTTTACAATGTGCTTATTGCCACTGAGGTTCTTGTTTTGTAAACAGTGTTTTCAAAAATCTGGACTGGCATTTCCCACTGTCTATGGGGCTTTCTATCTGGCTATACATAAGTAGTCAAGCTCTTTGTCCCTAGAAACTATTTTTAATCTCCCCTGGTCCATCCCTACACTTTCTCCTCCCTCTGACATCCTTCCCTGCTAAATGACACACAAGCATTAACCTAGTCAACCAAACTCTTATTGTGTGTTCATTTCACTGTAAGCAGACACAGAATCTCAATAATTCTAGCCCTTAAACATTTCTCACATATGTCCATTCTGGGTCCATTCCCACTAACGCCATCTTAGACGAGGCACTGATCAACACTCAGAGGCATTTTCAGGAGCTTCTTAAGAGGAATCACAGCCTCACACTCATTCCAGAAAACTGTCAATTCTCTACCAGAGTGATTGTTTCAAAGTGCAAATGTGCTCATGATGGATCCTCATCCCTTTCTTTTTGTGCTCCTAAGGAAACTTATGTGTGCATCTTTGATATTAATTTTTCAATGAATATAGGATGCCTATCACTGGTTTAGGTGACAAGATTTTAGGTGACACATGATGGACCCCATTTTTATTCCACTACTTATTTATGTTTATTTTAACACATAATATAATGTATCCAATGAATGATAGCATATATTATTCACAAACGTCTTATGATTAAATTCATGTAGAACTTTTAATAAGCAAATAATACTAAGATTGCCTAATGAATATGTTACTGCCCAACGTGGGGCCTTCTGATCACCGCAAGACATGCCAATAGTCAAGAGGCAAGGTGGTAGAAGAAAAAGGCCTTTTTATTACAACTTGCTAGCAAGAGGGAAGATGGCCGATTCATGTCCAAAAGAACCTTCTTAAGGGGGAACAAAATCGTACAGCAGTTATATAGGCCATTGGGTTATTGGGGAGGGAGTTAGGAATATTGACCTTCTGGTGTTACAGACTGGGAGTGCCACACCAGATCTTTCAGTTTTCACTGATGATAGCTATCAGCATAGACTCTGTATTCTGGGGTCATCACATTCCTAAGGAACTCAAAAAAACAAAGTTATCATCTTATCACAGCTAGGCGGTACATGCACAAGCAGGGGTCATAAAATCTACAGAGCAGTTAGACCTCTTGGAGAGTGCATATCCAGCTGGGTTAGTTTGTCGGAGGTCATTCAAAACTACAATAGAGTTTTTCTTTTCTACAATACGTCTTCCCTTATGTCAACCTTGTCTTGAGCTGGTATCAAATATGTCCAATGAAATCTCCAAGATGAAATATTGGTAACTTCAGTTTGCGAAGCACTGTCTCATGCAGTTGGATCGTTGTATTATAGCTGCACTCAGGGCTGAATTCCTTGCCAGGCAAGGAGTCCCAGGGTGCAAGGACCCCCTTGCTGCCCTCTTTATCTCAGACATATATTAAAAGCCCAATAAATTTTACATGAACAGAAAATTTGAAGGAATGAACATATTAAATTTTTTCCCTTTTTTTTAACTGAGCATTTATTCTGTGCCTGGTATTGACTAATTTCTAGTGGATAAGAAAGAAGTAAAGAAGATAAATTTATGAGGGTGTCTCTTTCTTCTCTAAAATCTTAAAAATACTGAGGATCCATCTTGAATAACTTGTCTTTGTATATCTTTTTACTTGTACATATATGGATAATAATTTCAGATTTCTCAGGGCACCCATTTTAAATATTCAAATATGTCATTACCAATTAAATTTGATTAACAATTATGTATTTAAAGATTATTTTTAGAGAGCATAACATTGAATAACAATAAAAATATAAACAGAGCTTGAGTTCTATGTCTTGGTAATTCCATTAACTGAAAAGAACCTACCTCATTCATTAGTGATCTCCTCACTACATTTGAATAATGGGGAACTCCAGGGGCTTAGATTTGAAATAGACATTTGTACGTGACGAAGAAGAGTGCCTAAAGGCTTGAGCCCCAGATATAATAAAAAGTAAAATAAAACTCAGCTAGAGCCTTGGGCATTTCTGATGTCCACTATTCCATAGTCCCTTAAACAGTGATTTCCGTGTTGCAAAAGCTACACTCTGAAAGGAGAAAAATACTACTAGTCAAGTTCCCATTCCTGCATTTCTCTATGAAAGTCAAGATTCTTTCAATTCTAAGTGCAGAACAGAATTACAGTTCAAACTAGTTTGAGCCCAAAAGAAAAATTTGCTTCATGTAATTGAAAAGCCCAGTGGTACCTTTGGCTGGGTGGTGGCTGAATCTGTTGCTCAAATGATGCCTATGAGAATCAGTCATTTCTCTCTCTATCTAAGGGCTTAGGCTTTTTAAAAGCTTTTTTTGTTTGTTTGTTTCAGCTTTGCTCTCATGCACATAGGATTACCTATAGGATAATTCCGTAGCTCAAGGCTTATATTATTATTACAATGAACAATCAGGAAAGAAAAGAACCATTTCAATAGCTGCAGGTCTTGAGATGGGACAGGGACCTCCAGATGGACAGTCCATTTGAAATTGGGGTCTGATATCTCCAAGTTGACCTTTTATTGAATGTTTATTTTGTTGTTTCTTTACTCAATACACATTTACTGAGCACCTAATATGTATCAGGCACTCTGTCACAAAGACTCATTACTTGTAGCTCCTGAATTTAAGTCTATCGTGGGATACAGATAAGCATATGAGAGCATTACATTACGTGCAGTGTTGGAAGTACCATATAAGGGCATGTACCACACTACAGATGCATGAAAGTAGGGCGTCTAGATCAGTCTCAGGAGGTCAGGAAAAGCTAAAGGGCCTGCTGGAGTCACCTAGATAAAGGAAATTTAGAACTTGACCGATCTGTGTTGTTATCTGTGGTAGTGGTGTTTGTTCTCATTGCTGCCACTGTTGGTTTTATTAGAGTCTGGAAAGTTGCTACAGATAACTTCTCTGTACAGAGGCGTGATTCTGCCTAGAAGGCCCATTTGTCATTTCACCCACAAAAAAACAGCATTCGGAAGTTAAAAAATAATTTTTCCAAATATTTCTCTAATGTATGTGAATTTGTTTTATGTTGTATTCATTATTTATTTTCTATTAATGAAAATCCTTTGATTATTTCCCTTGGTGAGCAGAATTTTCCAGCAGTTGAAGATCTGAATAATGCAGAGATAACTAATTATGTTATTTTTTTTTTCCAGTAGGCACATTTCTGATGCAGAAATATTCTTACCGAGGGAAAATAAAAACCAAACGTTTTAAATTGTCATTGTCTAGAAAATGTGACGGGAAAATGCTCTAGATTAGTTTGAAATTAATGAAAAGGCTGGGGAAAAAAAAATAAAGCAGGATCTCTCTGTTAAACCAGCAGCAAATTGAGGAAAGTCAGCGGATCTGGCCTCGAGTACTGGGCACCCCCCATTTAGTACGTGAACTTGGAACTTGAGCCCTTAGTTTCCTTGCCCCCATCCCTTCCTTTTTTTAAATAAGGCCTTTTTGGTGCTGACAATGGAGAGATCTATGAATCCATGAAATTAATTTTAAAATAAGAGCAGACAAATTGTATTTCATTAGCATAAGTAACTTCTGTGATTTTTGATCTCTAATCCCAAGGTACATGATCAAATCAACCAAGGAATACACTCTAACTCCAAAAGCCACACAGAGATTGGTTTATGTAACATTATAACACAGAATAAAAAGAGGACTGAAAGAAAAGAAAACTAAAATATCAATTCTTGGAATATTGCATGATTTTTTTTTACACTTATATGAGTGATTCCACATTTTAAAATTTCCCATTTAGACAAAGTATGTCTGGTACTGATGCCCAGGGGGTTCACACTGTTAAGGCCATGTTAGCTAACAGCCAGTATCTGTTCTGCGTATTCACAATTTGTGTCGTTCTAGTGGTTAAATATTTTTAATGTCATCCCTGCTTATATCCATTGGGAAATTTATATGACCTCTTTCCTAACCTGAATAATTGGAGATAGGTTTTTTTATCCTTTATCTGTCATTATTATGGAAATTGTCCAGCTTTGGGATTGGACAAGTCTGCATTCGAGTCTCAGATGTCCTACTCACTAGCTGGAGCAATTCCCATGTTCTTTGTAGTATCTGGAAGTTGTTGCTCCTATTTGAAATAGACTGTTGCATAGTTTTGCCTATATGAATAGAGCATAAGTAGAGGATGTCTATTTCCTGATAAGATTTCTTCCAGGAAAACAGAATTTCCTCCTCAGATAGGTTGTGGGCAGACTGGGAGGGGGACGCATCAAAGTGGATTAAGGCTAGCCAGTGACAGATTCTGTGGTTGGGTCAAGATAGGAGCAGGAAGAACCAGACAATGATTGAATAGAAGCTCAATGTCAAGGGTTTATATGTAGGTTTCTGTATAAATCAGAAAAATGATCTTTTCTCAAGCCCAAGGACTTAGCAGGAGTAAAGCAGTAAAGGTTCTAACTGGCTAAACCAAGGAGAAAAAGTGTTGACAGAAAGATGCAAAATGAGTGACACTGAGATAGCAGTTCTCAAATCTGACTGTGATCACAATCGCCTGGGAAGCCTTTATATGTTCTCAAGTGACATCCCAACATACAGTATCAGAATCTCCAGGGGTGGGGACTCCGTATCTGTATTCTATAAAGCACCCAGATAATTCATTTGTAGTCAGCTATCATTTTGTCTGGTGGTGTTTAGGGTACACTGTCCAGAACAATATCTATGCATGCTAATTTTTATTGGCTTTAAGCTGTATGATTTAAAGAAATTATGATGTACGAAGTTTAAAATACAGAAAACAATAAATGTGGTTACTTAAACGGAAAAATATCATGGTTGGGATCTAAGAACTTGTACGTTACCTTTGTTCACACTGCCAGTAAAAGTGTAGACTTGGGCAGACTTAGATTTGGAATTCTCTAACTTAAGTAGCTATATGACCATGGCAACTTACCAAAACTCTCTACAGTATAATTTCCTATCTGTTAAATCAAAAACAGCATTGCATAGCTCTTAGAGTTATGAAGATTAAGTAAAACAATGTGGGCAAATTGCCAGGTAGAATTCGTCATATATGTATATGTGTGTTTACGTATATGATGATTTGGAAATAGTACTGTAGTTGCAAATAGAATTCTCGCAAATTATATGATCCTTTTTAAAAAACTTTTCCTTGAGCTCCTAAGGCACTAATATATTTTATTTTCAGCTCTCTGACCATCCCTACTTGCCCCTTCACTTCTAAACATGTTTTTAGTTATAGACAATTCATTAAACAGTTTAAATTATTCATGGGTTATAGATAAATTCATTAATTAGTAAAAAAATCACTACAAGTATCCAGTCTCTCAGTCTCCTGGCCACATACCTATTGTCAAATGTAAGGTTGTCTATTGTCTATTTGTGTCTATTTCACACAAAATCATGGATCCAAGCATGTGTTGAAGCTTCTATTTGGAAACCCTCATGACCAGCATATCTGATTATATTCATTCTTAGAAAGCTCCAAGGAAAAGGATGCTTGATTCTAGACGGGTAACCGACCCTCCTTTAAGGCTGGCACTTCCAAGGGTGAATCCTAGGGGATAATCCAAATTGCCAGGTTTACTGGGAGGTGAGAGCTGGCATCCTATCTAATGGATGTGGCATTTTTGAGGGATTTTTCTTCTATGTTAATACTCACAGGCAGGTTTTACTCTGTGATTCCATGTCACCTGCTAGGTTGAGAGAGAGAAGTGGCAAAAACTAACAGATTGTGGGGCCCTTGAATTCAGATACAGATCCAGTGCCACCAGGTAGACTTGAAAATTTATAAGTGTGGGAGTTGTTGTGGGTTTTAATTCCTTCTCTCTCACTTGCTAGCTACTCGTCCTTTGGGCAATTAGATAACCTCTCAATGACTTAGTTTCCTCATTCATTAAATGGGAGTCACTACATCCACCTAATAGCATCACTGCCAAGATTACAGGAAAGCTTACGTGGATTCCAGTCAAAAAGGTTTAAAACAACTATAGGAAATATGAAATCATTGTTTGCTCAGCTGAACAAAGCAATTCCAAATTTGACTCTAACCTAGAGCAGCTAAGAATATTTATTTCCTCCTTTTCCCTGGCCTTGGTTTACCTAACTCTTAATGTTTTTGTTAATCCATTACATTGCAAAATATGATGCATACAGAAAAAATACCATAAAATAATTATGCAATTTGATCAATAATTATAAAGTGAACTCCCATGTAACCATTACCCCGTAGACTATGGCCGGCATCCCAAAGCCCCAAAGACACTTCTTTCCCATCATCTTCTTTCTCTCCCCAGAAGTAAGCACTAGTCTAATGTCTATGAGAGTCAATTTCTGCTTTTCTTTATAATTTTACTACCCATATGCATCCCTAAAAATATAGTTTAGTTTTGTCTGTTTTCTAACTTTATATAAGTGTAATAGCACCATATGTATTTTTTTGTCTTGCTTTTATTTCTCAAAATTATGTTTGCGAGATTCACATTGTTGGAACATTCCTTTTTGTTTGCTGTACAGCATTGCATTAAATAAACACACCCCAGGTTATATATGCATTTCACCTTTGATAGACATTTGCTTGGTTTCCAGTTTCAATCTATTGTGATCAATGTTGATATAAACATTATTGGATATGTGTCCTGGTGCTCAAGTATCTTTGGGTTCCCGCTAAAGCAGCAGCTGATATAAGGATGTGGGTGTGGGGACTTTATTTGTGAAGTCCACTTTCTCCAGGAAGAAGTGAGGGAGCAGGTAGAGTGAATAAGGGGAGGAGGACACACCCCATACCCCAAAGTTCAGAGAAGAGGACACTCTCTTTGCTCAGGGACTGCAAAAGTTTAGGAGCAAACTGGCTTCTGAGCTCTCTTAGCTCACCAGGTTTCCATTTTTTCTTGAGTTGATCCCAGTAATTCATTAACATCTTGTCAGCTTTTAGATGGCTTTAAAAAGTTTATGAAATATTTTATTCAGCTTTAGTAATTGTGTGGGTGGTAGGCTTCTTTAAATAACAAGAAATCCCTTACTTGTATTTTAACTTGCTTCATAGCAGTATTTTCCCCCAATTGCGCCTTCACTCATGAACAGGTGCAATACATCATCATAATAGAGTAGGATATAAAAATAAGTTATATAAAAACATATATATATAGTATATATATGTGTGTACGTATATTTTTTTTGGATAATGAAATCATTGTAGTGTTCTGTTCCTTTTTTTCTTAAAGTAGAACCATCTCTACATGTGCATTACTCTTACTGAGCTTGAAAAATATTGTAGGTCATCTTCCTAAACTGGATAAGCTCAACATGACCATTCGTCTCTGTTTCTGAGCATCCTTCACCAGACATACAGTAATTTAAGAGGCTTTAAATGGATATCTTATAACAAATTTCTGATTTATTTTCTATTTCTGTATAGCATGGCAAATGAAAACAACATCACATTTTTTTCAAAAAGAAAATCTTCAATAATATTATGACATCACATTTCAAAATGTTATTTTCAGTATGGTAGTAGGTACACCAAATGAATACACTAGCCTACACAAAAGACTGGGCCTTAGCGTGCTCTGTATCAAACCTGGCTTTAGCCAGATTCAAAGTGTTGAGAATTGTAAAGCGATCATTATTAATCTCAGCAAATAGCTATTTGGAATCTATGTGCACTTTTACAATGCTTCCCCAGGGAGAAGCACAGCTATACCTACTCCCCAGTTCAAATTTCTGATGTTTCAGGACATTCAAAAACAAAAAATTATCCATCAGAATAAGTCAGCCAGTCGCCTAGTGAGTTGATGATAAGATCTCACCAAAATGCAACAGCTTTTCTTTATTCTGTGTTATCACTCTTACAGACGCAGTAAGACAGAACTTTGGAACTTGACTGTTTTTCACCTTCCAAATTGAGCACCACTGTGCCCTGATAATCTTCTCTTTCTCTTAATTAAATAATTTACACTGTGCTCTGGTTACAAGAAGAGATACAGTGGACAGGCTACATGTGGCACATCTGAATTCTCCTGCTCTGGTCACAAATCGTTAGAACTACTCACTATTGGCCTTTGGAGGGATCACCGAGTGGAATTAAAGTTCAAGGGTTTTTAAAGAACTAGCCTACCAACCACATTTCGACAGCTTGACTCTCAGCATCCCCAATAGCAGCCTGTGATGTGTTATGTTATATGAGGGAATTTCGAGGTCGTGGAAAGAGCATTGAATGTGGCATCCAAACTGGGTTCAAGTTGAGTTAATCTACACACTAGATGAATAACCTTGACAAAATGTACCAAAGTTCTCAGCATTCCAGTTTATCTATTGAAAATGTGTTATCGCCTGTCCAATTGGCCCTGTCTAACAGAGCGACATTGCAAACTGTCATCACATGGGCATAAATCCAGATACTAGGGATTCATTTCTTGCCCCTTTTCATCTTATTCTTACTCTTCACGCAGCCTGGAGGGAGATAGTGGTGTCACCTCACAGCCATGTCTCACCTTTCACAGAGCAGCCCAGGAAAATAATATTGTCCTAGCTGTCATCACCTCTCACCTGGACAACAGCAAAAGCCTCAGACCTGGGCTCCCTTTGTCCCATTGTTCCCAGCAGTGCATTCTCCATAGAGGCATCACAGTGATCTTCTCAAATGTTCATGAGATCATGTTACTCCCCTGCTTAAACACCTCGAAGGCTTGCCATCACACACTCAGACCGAAACCTGAAGTCCCTGCTGAGTCCACAAGGCTCTGCAAAATCTCACCACGACCCGTCCTTCTAATCTCACCTGCTACCACTCTCCTCTTCACCTCCAACTTCCAACTGTGCTCGCCTTCTTTCTGTTTCTCATGTACACCAAGCTCTCTTCCAGCCCACCTCATGGCCTTTGCACATTCTGTTTTCTCTTCCAGGCATGCTCTTCCAGTACCCAGCACCATGCTTGACAAATAATAGGTGCTAAGAGAAAATGTGTGCTGAATCAAGAGCTGAACAAGAGAATAGGCAATAAGGTCATATAAAACAGGTTGAAATAAGCCAATGTATTAAATTAAAGATATGAAAGCAACAGACAAAAAGACAACTAAAAGATCTCTTTGGGCATTTCTTTGGGTGTCCACCCCTCCTGAACTTTGTTATGTGAGGATCTGTCCTAGCCTAGGGACAAGGGACAGGGAAGAATATGAGCACATTCACAATGTTCTCTGCACTCTACATCCTTTCCTTCACTTTTTTCCTTAGGAGACCCCCATGAGTTAGAGTTATATTTGGGTTTAGGTGGCATAAACAAGCCGGAGTCCACTGTCCAAGATCAAACAACCATGGAAATGACAAAACTGGAGTTTACACCCAAGATTGTTGGTGTAAAACATACATGTGTATGGCTATATTGTGCCTCCTACCCCAGCCTGGAAGTGAAATCGTGGTGTTTTTAATACACATGCTCTAAGATGAGGAATAGTCATTAAACATTTTACCTGTTGGACAGGTGGCCAAAGTTACATTTATTTGTTTGAATTTTTGAAAAATAAGTCTAGAGAGTCGAATACTAGTTGGTACCAATCTCTCTGCTGAAGTTATAGGAGATACAACACGATTTTCAAATGATGAGAATGCTGAGGGCTGGCCTGGTGGCATAGTGGTTAAGTTCAGCAGCACGAGGTTCATGTTTTCGGATCCTGGGCACGGACCTACACACTGCTTGTCAAGCCATGCTGTGGTGGCATTCCACATACAAAATAGAGGAAGATTGGCACAGATGTTAGCTCAGTGACAATCTTCCTCCAGAAAAACGAAGAGGATTTGCAACAGGTGTGAGCTCAGGGCCAATCTTCCTCACTAGAATAAAAGTAAAAATAAAATAAAATAAAATAAAAATAAGAATGCCTATTGAAAATTACAAGTTTATTTAAGGCTAAACTAAAATTACTCAAATCATAGCTAATGTTTGAGGGGACTTCACAGATTATCTAGTACATTGAGTCTTTCTTTTTTTTTTTTTCTTTTTGGTCAGGAACCAGAACATCTGGGATTTAAGATGTTTTCTGCAGAACACTATCAAACACAAAACTTAAAATAACTAAGTGCCAATTACATATAAACAAGTAGTAGCATACGCCAATTTTTTAAGAAAATTGTGTGTGTGTGTGTGTGTGTGTGTGAGTTTCCCCAGAGAAAATGTAGGTCCTTTATTTTGCCTACAAATGATTGATCTTTCAATAGAACCCTCCCTCAAATATCAGCTAGTCTAGGTCGGGTGTGGGGTGGGGGTGGTCTAAATTAAAGATGATCTACCAACCTTTCATTGAGGCAACAATATAAGTGTCCCTGTAGGTAATGCTCAGTCTAAGATGCCCTACTGTCCCATCTCATACCCCATCCCTCCTTTCTAAGATGCCATATGGGTGTAGGAAGGAGCTTACTGAGTCCTCAAGGAAGCTGTGCGTTCAGGGAAGTCCTTGGTCCACACAGTGCATCCTCCAGATCTCTGGTAACCCATGCCTGCAGTGACTATACCAGTTTCTCACATGGATTAGTATCCTCTGTGGTGCACTGCCCCTGACCACCTTTCGAGCACCCTCATGAGTACATGATCCTGAAGACTCCGTCTTTGGGGGTCCCACTAGCTTCGATCTCTTACTTTCGGAAACATCAGGTCTCCTGCCAGGCACATGGGAGTACTGAAGTCTCCTGTAGACCATTGGGAAATAGGGATGCTGCTACTAACTCACTGTCCAGCTGCCTCACACTGATGCTGCCACCACAGATTTGTGCCATCACACTGCGTTAGCCAGCATGAAACTGCGATGGCTATAAGCAGACCTTCTCCTAGAAGTCTGTGGTCCGCCACATCTATATCAGAGGAAGCATGCCACCAGCCCCTTTGTTCTCCGGCTTCCCCATATCCATTTGGATTTTGAAAGTCTTTGTTCACTACTTAGACCCCTTATTGATGGTAGAGGAAAGAAAAACAAGGATTCTTGAACCTGGTTTACTTCTTTTCCCAAGTCTTTTCGTTTCTCTTCTTTATAGAAGAAAAGGAAAGTAAAAGTTAAAAAGTCGTGTGCAATGGCATTTTTTCTATGGTCGGGAAAATCCATCATTATTCTATTTTTTTCAGTGAAAAACCTTGTTTCATCTCACTCAATTTCAAATTTCTACATTATTACAACTTGAAAAACACGAATCTACTCTAGCAACATTATTTTAGAGATAAGTCCCAAAGAGACCATGAGACTTTCCTAAAATCTCAACTCTGCTTCATACCAAACTTTTCCTCTTAACAATTCTAAGGGGGTACTAAATTTTCGTCCCCTAAATTCAGAGTAGATGGTCATACAAATAGTGAGAATTAAGTAGTTGGGTAAACCACAGACAAATACAATTTCTAACAGTAGCTTGGGTCTCTGAAAGTCTCTACCTTATCATTTTAGGTAACTGAGTTATATAAAACTTAAGACCAAGCTCAGGAACAAAAATTCATTCCATTATTACTCATAAGTCCATCCAACCAGACATTTACCAATTCATTCATTCATTCAACAAAAATGTGTTAATTACCTATCTACTGTGTTTTGGTTACAGTGTCAATAGATGTTCTGAGTTGTTAAAAGGTAAATTTCATAAAACCAGGTCCGTTCCAGCAAAGGGAGCTAGGAGACAAAATATGAAATACCTGTTTGTAAGTGCTACAAGGGAGATATTTAGAGGGTCCTGTGGGATCATAGAAAAGACAGACATTTGCTGGAACAACAGAAAAGGGGGGATATAGGAGATGGCATTTGAAATGCACCTGGAAGAAAAGTTTGACTAAACACTGAAGGCCATACCAGTCATAGCATGATAGAGAAAGACGGAAAGATGTGACACTTTATATTGAAAAGTTCCTTATTCCTCACTTGGAGTTTCTCTTGATAGCTAACATCAGTGGATTGCTTTATATAACAACTTACTATTTCCAGCAAATAAATGGTATACTGTGATGGAAATAAGAAGTGGGAATAAAAGATGGATTATAGGACAGAAGTCTTGAGTTCAAGTGCTCACTGTGTGATTCACTAGCTGTAACCTTGGGTCAATTAGTGCCCTTTCAATATTTTTCCCCGGATAAGTAAAAACACTTTAAATCATAAGTGACAATAACAATAAGAAGGGTTACTTCTAAAGCATGTTGTAAGTTACTGGCATGTACTCAAGCCAATTAATCCTCACACAATGGTATCATGTAGACACTTATTTTCCCCATCTTAGAAATAACCAAGGCCAGTTGGTATCCTTTTTTTATAGACATATGAAATACTTGGTGGGGGGATGCTTGCTAGAAATGCCGTTTTGTGGACTGCCCCCACTTCTAAGAAATTTGATTCACTAATTCAGTGGTTATCCACTTTACCTGCTCATTAGAATTGCCTGGAAAATTTTTGAATTCCTAAAACATGACCTCCACCCAGACAGATTCATCCAGAATATCCAGCAATTGGGTGGCTCCAGTTTATATATCTCCCCAAAATATTATAATGTGCAGCCCTGATGGAGAACCCCTGATTTAAATCTGTTCATCCAGCTCCCCAAATGATTCTGACCCACATTGGAAATCTCTGAGTATGACCTGCAGGCAAGAGAGAAGCAGGGAGGATGTACTGTGGAGGCAAAGATAATGACGGCTGAGGAGTAAAGGGAAAAACACATTGTGGAGAGAGAGAAATAGAAACATTTCTATTCTGCCTGTTTAGCAGATGGGGGCAATTTAACAGATGACGCAGTTGTAGATTATTTACGTGAGCAATTTGAGCCAGTGTTGCAAATTTAGGACAGATTTTTTTTCCTACTTACCATGAATGAAATTCAAGTCATTGGAAGCAAGACTTGACTCAGAAGTTAAACAAAATCCTTGATAAAACCTGAAAGTTCCATCACATTTAGTTACAGGCAGTGGTGGTTGGAAGGGTAGGGAAGGAAGAAGCTTAGAATACCAAGTGATAAAGCAACATGAGGTCAGTTTTGGGTTGGATCTTAATTAACATTTTTATTAAAAATCATGGAGAAGAGATTAAACAGAAATGAAAACAGAGGAAGAGAAACCTGCTGTTGATACTTAATTGTGAAGTGCTAAATATGCAGATTAGGAGAGCAGAGACAATGCAAATGTGACCAAAAAGTTTAAAATGCAAAAAAATGGCATGATTAGTCATTTCATCAAACAGTAAAAATCAAAACAAAAGGGGCCTATGTCTGTAGAATGAACGACCTTACAAATAAGAAGTTGATCTTTTCCTTGGAAATACAAAATCTAAGAATATTAGCATCTTAGTTCACATCTCCAAGATTTTCTTCATTTCTTCTTGCCTTTCCTTGAGCTACTTTGACTCTGAGAATGGAAGAACCAGAATACACATCTGGATCTTAAAGTAATATGTAGTTTACCTGTTTACATAGATTATCTTGTTTAATGTTCTCAGCAACCTTTTGAGTCAGGCACTATTCGACCGGTTGGTAGATAAAAAACTGAAGCTCAGAGCACCGAAGGTGGCACTGTTCAAGATCATGCAGAAAGTGGAGTTGGGACTTGGGCATAGACCAGTTCCAAAACCTGAACTTGTTCTCCAGCAATCCAACCATTTTGAACCTTGTGCTGGAAACCAGAATTAGAATTTCAACTTTTCCACCAAATCACCATGTCCCAATAGATTTATCACAGCCACTACCACTTATTTGAGCCTCAATTTCCTCAGGAAGGAAAAGAGGAAGATAATAACTAGCTCCCAAGATTGCAGAGGTAATTGCATGGAGTCACATCTGTGAAGTCACTTTTTTCTAACGTTTTACTATGAAATTTTCAAACATACAGCAAAGCTGAAAGAACTACACTAAATACCTGCATACTGGAAATCTATGATTAGCATGTTACTATTCTTGCTTTGTTACATATCTGTCCATCTATCTATCACGCTTTTCAGCAATCTCTTATTTTTTGATGCATTTTCAAGTAATTTGCAGACATCGATACACTTTACATATCTAAAGTTGGTTTTAAATTGCCAAAGAACTTTACGAATTGTTGGATCATCATTCTTAAAATTATGCTTCTTATTGTAATAGCTTCCTCCAGTTACTTCTGTCACATTGAATGGTAACCTAGACCAACTGCCTGCCTCCAGTTGTGATAGCATTTGGCTATTCTGCTTTGTTATTGGATGGCACTCCCTGACAGGTAACAAACAAACACAAAAAGCTTCAGTTCATGCTGTTCCTTCCTCTTGGCCTGCTCAGGGACAAGCTCCCTTTGGAGGACATAGCTACTTTTTGATCTCAGCACCCCAATCCAGTCTGCTTCCCCTTCACTTCAGTTGCTTGTTCCATATCTGACCATTTCGCCAAACATAGTGAGAATAATATGTGCCTCACGTGGAGAATTTATTAAAACATTTCTATTTATTAAAACAGGGTGGGGTAGAAAAGGAAGAGAACCAAGTATTGGCCATGTACAGTGTCAGTTGCTTTATATTCTATTCTATAATATATGAGTAAATGATACATTTATATATATATCATATATAATATGTAATATAATTTTTATAATTATTTATTTATATTGTAGAATATATATAATTATATAGACGTATATCTGTGTTGTCAAATATAAATATAGTATGCAATATTTATATAATACAGAATATATTTAGAATTATATTATGTAGATATTAAATGAATGTATATATTTAACTTTGATTTATATATAAATAAATATATTTCTTTATATGATGGTCAATAAACACAGAGATTATCTTTATTTCAGTGAAATGTTGAAAAATAAAAAAGGAAAAAGAGAGAATTGCCAAATCTTGAAAACAGCAGGATAGAATAGACCGATGCCTCTGAATTCATTGGGAAAATTGGAAGGAAGGTGGGGGAAGGTCCTGAACCTTAAGGGGGCAATTGGCATGATGTGAGAGTTGCACTGCAGTTAGCGAGAGAAAGTAGTCATTGACTGCCTTCATCACCCACATGCCACATAATAGTATCATCTGACTAAGGACAAGAAAGCAAATATCATTCTTTCTAAACATACATATTTCAGCTTCTATGGAGTTGCTAAAGAATTAAGAGAATAGTCACGAGTTCTAGAGAAGTGCTCTGATTCACACCGTCACATCTGGCCTGGTTCCACGCAGTTTTCACGAAATGTACAGCAAACTCCCCAAAAGCTTTCTTAGTGTTAGCAGTGACACCAGGAGCCAAGCACGAAGCAAAATATTAACATTTCACACAGTGAGCGGGTCACACCATGTGAGTTTCAGGAACAAAGTGCCTCTATTTCCCCAGAGTTTACGCCGATGACAGAGCCTCTTGCACAGCTCATTACCAAAGCTCTGATGGCTTTTCCCAGAAGAATAAATTGACTTTTGTTGGCATTGAAAAGATACTCAAAAGATCAAAATAATAAAATCAAGTGACAACAGTCTCTGCAGGAAAGAAATGGTTCTGCTCAATGATGCCTGAACTGGTTGCACAGTGAAGAGGTGTTTCCCACAGGGACCTCTATATGTGTTGCCTTTTGCTGGCGGTGCCATGGCATCTGAGACAGAGGAGGTGTTGATGCAACATATGCCACATCTCAGGGATGGCTACACCTCTCCAAAGGAAGGCTGGTGATACAGAAAATCTCGGAGACTTCCTCTTGAAGGTATTGGCATGGTCACAGTGAGCATCAAATCTCTCTAGCCCTTCAAGTCATAAGGTACCTCCTCCAGGAGGAAATCCACAAATAAAAGTCCTTGGCTCCCTTTGAGATCCCTGATCACTCTGGAAAAATCTAATTTCTTTCTGTATGGTGATAAATTAATCAGAAATGAAGTGCCAGAATGGGCATTTCTTAGCAATGCAGAATTCCAGGCATTTCTTGAGTACCTGATATATGCCTATTGGTTTATATACCTTATCTCTAGTCTTATTTTGGAACCATGCAAGTTAAATACTACTATTCCCCTTTTATAGACTAGAAGACTGAGGCATCACAAGATAAATCATCTTGTTTGAGGTCATGCCATGTTAAGTAACTACATGGTGGATATGGGGTTAAAAATCAGATCTGTCAAACTCTAAAGCTTGGGCTTTTCCAATATGGCATGTCACAGTTGAAAAAATGTTTACTAATTACTACATTTCTTTATGTTTCAGGAATATAAGGTACATAGGAGATGAATTTTAGAGCAATTCTCAAAGTTTAACATGCCTGCAAATCACCTGGATATCTTGTTAATTGAAGGTTCTGATTCAGCAAGTCAGGGTGGGACCTGGGATTCTGCATTTCTAGCAAGTGCCCTAATGACACGGATGCTGCTGATCAGAGGACCACACTTTTAGAGCATGAAATCTAAGCAAATAAGACATTAAGCCCTTCTAGACACAGTACTTGTGAGTATTTGCATAAAATAGGCTTCAGTGGGGGGGAGGATTCTTCTCAAGATCAGTGCTTTTTGGGTCATCATTAATGATAGCGTCTAAATTATTTTCACATTAGGCACATTGAATTTCCGTTTATTTAACCCATCAACAGAGATCCATTGGCTGTCTACAAAAATAGTCATAGCTAACATTTGTCAGGTGCTTTACAGTGTAAAAAATGTCTTTTCATGTGTGATCTTATTTAATTCTCACAAAAAGTGAAAAAAAAAAAAGTAGGCCTTGTTACTGATATAATTTTAAGGTGATAATATTAAGGTTCAGAGAGATGAGGTGATATGTAGCTGACACGTCACAGGTTTTATTAGAATATTCAGTTTTTTGAATCACAATATCATACCAAGGCATAATTTGCAAGACCTTGATGGTAGGTGTATTACTTTGCTAGGGCTGCAGTTTCAAAGTACCACAAACTGAGTGTCATAAACCATAGAAATGTATTGTCTTTCAGTTCTGGAGAAATGTATTGTCTTTCAGTTCTGGAGGCTAGAAATCTGAGATCAAGGTTCTGGCAGTGTTGATTCCTTCTGAGGACTGTGAGGGAGAAATTGTTCCATTCCCTCTCCTAGTTCTGGTGGTTTGCTGGCAATCTTTGGTGTTGCTTAGCTTACAGCCTCATCACCTCCATCTCTGCCTTCATGTTCAAATGGCCTTCTTCTTGTGTATGTGTCTGTTTCCAAATTTCCTCTTTTTATAATGACGTCAATCAGTCTGTTGGATTAGGGGCTCACCGTACTCCAGCATGACCTCATCTTAATTTAGCTAATTACATCTTCAACGACTGACTCTATTTCTAAATAAGGTTGTATTCTGAAGTACTGGGAGCTAGGACTTCAACATAAGAATTTTGGGGGATACAATTCAACCCATAACAGTAGGTGTTGTCTGCTCCCTGTTTGGGAGTTGGTTATGATCCATCTGGGCAGACAACAACTGTGCACATATCCTATCATTACATCCAAAAGGCAGGAATGGACAGATATCTACTGAATCTTGAAGAGCCCAGAGGTGAAGGAGACAGTGTTCTCCTGGGTAGACCAAAATAGCTTTGGTAAGTTGGCAACGCAGATTATCCTTAGTGTATGAGTAAGATTCAGAAAGACAGAGAGGAGTAGAGTATTCCAGGCATTAAGAGCAGTCTTCGCTAAAGAGAGAAGAAAAGTCAATCCCCATACATGCTCTGAGAACAGGAAGTAGAGACATTTGTTCCAAACTAGAAAACAAGAAAATAAAATTAGAATTAAGTAACATTGATTTTATATTTATTTCTGGAGAAAAAAAATAAAACAACTCCAAGGTCTGGTCTTAGTCTGTAAAATGGGAATACTAATTCCAGTATCACAGGAGTTGGCTTTTGCATTCTTTTTTTTTTAAACATAAAAACAATGTTTGTGGAAGCTTGTATGCTAATGTCTTAATAGATGTCTGTGATATGCTGCTAAAAATTGAAAACAAGCTACTATCTGAAGCAATAAAGAACAATTGTTATTATTGCATTATAGAATCTTGGTGACTTTCACATTGAGAAAGGATAGCTAATCTTCTGTTAGATTAAAACAAACTAGTCCTTGTTTACAGGCCTGTGGATTTAAGAGAACAGGTTGTCATTTTAATTGACAGAGGATTGTGAGACTCTGTCAAGAGGATTTATTTAAATTCTTCTGGAGAATCTCAGAACTTACAGTCCAGTGTGTGAAAACAACCCTTCCTCAGTTCAGAGAAGGACATCTTTGGGGAGTTGTCTTTGAAAGCATGTAGTCACCAACATTCACAAAGAAAGAAATGTTCACACCCTGGACAGAGATTATCTCACAAGATAAATAACCCAGGCGCTGATTTAGACACAAATGCATTTTGACAAGGTCAGAGACTCTCTTCTCAGTCCTCAGGCGGCAATTCCTTGGGACACATGAGGTTCCTTGTCTGAGTCGAAGAGCTAAGGTGGAGAGAGAACTCATTTATTCTGTCAATACCCATTCCTCCCCTCTTAGCTTTCATAGACTGTCTTAAGTAAAAGATGAGCTTTTCTCCATCTTCTTATTCCGTTCATAGAGTGATTTAAAAATGGACCTTTCTATTTTCAGCTAATATCATCCTCTTTATGTAATATCCACAGGTCCCATAAATCTACCCCTTCACCACTCCTCCCAGTGTATAATCAACTTCTCCCCAGCACAGAGTCTCTCCATAATCAAATTGGTTGTAGATCTCTCATCACTTTAAATGTAATATGCTTTCTTGACTTTTCACAGTTGTTTTTAAGTTCTCCTCAATTGAAAGCTCTCTTCATGATCTCTCTACCCATTTCCCTTTACATGCATCTCGCCCTGGTCTAGGATGGCCAATGTCTTGTACATGTTCCACCACTACCTATGTCAGGCCAAGAACAGACATTACCAAGGGACCACAGCATTCTATCCTGCTAAACTTGGATGGGTGCTAACAGGATTTTTTTCATTATTACAATTCTCCAGTCCCCCTCTCCTCCCAAAAAAGGCAGGAAGATTTTGAGTTGACAGAAAGATACAAGTGAAAGAATGGTGAGAGTGGGAGTAGGGCTTAGGATGATTAATATGAATATGATTTTGTAGAACATTAATGAAGACATGGGTAGAGTGAGCACATATGTCAAATTATTGAGAAACACTATAAGGGTTAAATTGAATGACAGGAAATTGACACTCAAATCCAGAGACAGCATTCTCCAGCATTTTAAACTACTAATTCCGTACCAGATGGTGCACCAGGAGTTTCATGTATGTATTCCAGTTATCCCATCCAGTAACTTGACAGGCTGTTATTGCCCCCACTTTGCGGACAAGAAGGATGTGTCCTACGTAAGTTAATTACCTTGCCAAATTAATGAGAAGTGAATCCTACTACCATGCCTTTGTAGGAAAGCGGAGACTGTCAACAGTTAAGGGCACATTTTCCTAGTTTCTTTTAACAGATTCCTAACCTTCTTGCTAACATTTTGAGACTTTTATTTTGGTCATGTTTTACTAAATTGTTTAAAGAAATCTTTATTCAAATTAAACAAAATGAAGTATGCACCTGAAAGAAGGGAGGGAAGAAGAGTGATGATTTATAGTAGACTTATACTAATGTGAACCTGAATGAAGCTTTTACTTTACTGCTGGTCAAATCTCAGCATAGAAAAGACACCATTTATACAGAGTAGAATTTTTTTGTTCATTTATAGGCAAGTCTACACAAGTCATGTCTGATTAATCATCCACTATTTAATTTAAGCTCCTTCCAATAGGCTTTGAGAATTGCAGGCATTCATTATTTTACTCAATATAGCAGAGAAATTTGGCATAAAATTTTATCACATGATTTTTTAGTCATCTTCTTGAGCATCAGTTTCTACAAGGAAACTCACAAACTCCAAAGAAGAAACAGAAGCCACCATTTAGCTCAGTGAGAAAGATGTGAACCAGAACTCTAGATATGGCCTTCAATCCTTGAACAAATATTCATTGCCTGCCTATTATGTGTTAGACATTATTCTAAATTCTTGGAATGCAAGAGTAAGCCCTGCCCTCAGAACATTATATTCCAGCAGGGTAGGACAGACAATAAAAAAATGACATAATAATTACTTAAAATTACATATTAGAAAGCAATAAGTACTATGGGAAAAAGAAAATGTAAACCAAAGTAAAGGTGATCAGGAGTGCTGTGGTGGGGAGATCTTCCCAATTTTAAATAGGGTAGTCTGGGTAGGTCCATCAAGAAGATGCTATTTGAGTGATGTATTAAAGCTCATTTGAGTTAACCATGCTTGGAGGAAACATTGTTCAAGTCTCTCTTATAGGCTAGGGTGGACTGTTTTGAATCTATCAGGAAGATATCTGGGTTTGGGGATGGATGTTGAGGGGAATTCAGTTAAGGTTTAGTGAACAGATTGGCCTGATGGGCAGAGTGAGCTAGTAATCTACAGCAACATGTAGAGTTTAAAGAAGCACAATCAAGTGATGACAAACGAATTGTAGTCAAGAAGAGAGTCAAAGGTCAGAGCTGGAGCAGCAGCTCTAAATATCAGGCCTAAAGTGCCACCTGGCTTTAAACAGTAACAAGTGACCTGAGAGCAGAAGCTAGAAGAATTAGGAGCAGGTCATAAATTAAAATTCCTAATGAATCAGACAGTTCAAGGAGTCTGATTTTAGCCTGAAATTGTTGAGCTGGCAAAGGTGAATTGACGAGGTTAATTGGTGGCAAAATAATCCAAGATGCCTTAGATAGCTAGCTGCCTTTCATTTGTCTACAGCAGCAGTATGAGAAGGACAAGTTGATAGATGAAGGTAGCATCTGCAAAGGGATCCAGGATAAGGAATGGGTATGCCTAGTAGAGTAATGTGCTAGGCAAATGTCACAAAGTTAGATATGAGGCTAAAACTATGATTCTGTTTCCCTGGGGCATGTTATGATGATCCAGTTCCCTCTTTTAAAGGTACTGGGTACTATAAAATGAAGTTGGGTACCAAAGAAAGAGAGACAGAGAGAGAGAAACAGAGATACAGAGACAGAGAGAGAGAAAGAGAGAGACAGACAGAGAGACAGATTTCAATAGAGAGGACCAGACCACACCAAGGCAGGCAGTTGAATCAGGCACAGGGTTGAGGTAAGGAAGGCAGAAGGATGGCTGAGAGATAGAAACATACACATAAACAGGGCAGCATCCTCAACTGAAGTTCTGCAATGTGAAAAGTGTTAGAAGATAGAACAAGTACCACAGAGCGCCTGAGAAGTAGATAATTTTGACATCTTTGTAGTTAGTTCCTTGCAGTGTAAATCCTACCACTTTCCTAAGGTAGAATTTTTTTTTGTTAACCCTGCATTTCTTCCTCTTCCTCTCCATCTCTCTGATGATGGAGGTAATACCATCCTATGCTTAGTTGTAGCGGCAACTTCCTGATTCAGCAGCTTCCTGATTCAGGCAAGTGCAGCCCTTCCCTTGATGGGCCAGCTCTGCAAATGGCTCTGGGAAGCTGAGCCTAGAGCCTACTTCTTCAGCTCCCTTAATAATTCAGTGAGCTGTCCATATGCCTTCATAGACAATCTTGCTGTTTAAACAAACTGGAAAGAATTCCGTTTTCTGCAACCAAGAACTCGGACCAACACAATGGTCATAAAATCTCAGAAAAGAAACTATTGGGCAAGACAATATTGATGCAATCTTCTTTTATCTGCACTTCGTTGCTGTGCAGCAGGCCTAGTCAGGTAGTTAAGTTATTTGATTTGTGACCAAGTCAAGACATAGGTCTCTCCTAAAAATAAAATGCTTGTGTGGGTGCCTTAAACTACAGAACTAGTAATGAAAGTGATACATAGGATCCAAAAGGAAAGGGGTATGGAAAGAGTATGTATGGGTATTGAAAAATTACTTCTTGGTCACATAATTCCAAATCACAAATATCCTTATGAGCATACCGTAGATTTCTGGATTATTGCCATATTACCCAAACGAAATCATTTATTGTCTGACCCAACTGTTAAAATTTTAGAACAAGAAAAGGAATATAAAAAAGGAGGAGATGGATTAAGAGAAGGAGAAGAGAAAGAGGAGGAGGAGAAGGAGAAGATGGACAGCAGCCTTATAGCCAAATTCAGGAACTGGAAATTGGGCCCGACTGTTTATCTCAGCAGACATTGCAATTTTCATTTTTGCCTACGAGGCAACCAAGGCCCAAAGCACACAGTTAAGTAGATGTAGAAGATAGTGTCTTTTTGTAGGAGAGGAAACAGTTCTGTTCAGTTCAGTAACTATTTACTGAGCACCTAGTAAATCCCTGTCACTGTGTGGAGTGCCACGAAAACGTGATCCCTGAAGAACTTGCAAGTGGTAGGGACAATGGGTACATGAATGGGCCATTTTGGGGATAGTTGGAGGGAGCACTGGGTTCTTGAGATTGTAAAAGACATCAGATTAAGGTGGCAACATCCCAGTTTGCTAAAAACGTTTCTGTTTTTCGCACCTTGTCCTAGCTTTATTAACAATAGTGTTCCATTTCACTCCCTAATTGTTGTGATTTGGAGGATAAGTGATGTGTCACCTCATATCAGATAAGTCCCACAGAGAAAGAAGAATCATGACCACCCTACTGATTCAGGGGATGTTGGAGAGAGTAATCATGGTCCTTGTAACCATCACTCCTGTACTAGCTACTTGCATTGGAGGAGGAAGTACAAGCGTTTGATGTTCTCCAAGTTACACTTGATGAGTGGGGAAGGTAATTGCCTTGTCTGCAATATGTCAGTGAGCATGTTCTTTTCTACGTCAACGCAGACCAAGGAAGGCTCTGCCTTCTCAGGGCCAGCATGGCATTCTTTCGTCCTCTTTGTTCACCTTCTATACCTGTGCAGGAAAGACTTCCTCTCCCGTGTGGTAAGCACACCTAGACAGGGTCCAAAGTATGCCTTCCAGATGGAAGTCTGGCCACTGCGACGATCTATGAGTTCCAAATTTTCTTTGAGTTCCAGAGGCACTCCGCAACATCATTGTAGTCATTGGCTCCAGAGACTTGAGCAACTCTCTCTTTCTTTTCAAATGACCTTAGTGTGTAGGTCCAAAGATTTATATTTGATCTGGGGACTAAGAGCAACATTTTGACCTCAGTCACGAGCCATGTTGTCCATCCTAGTTTTTACCAAAATTTGTCCAAAGGGCTGCAGATTGCTAGTTATTGCACTTACTAGAATTACCTCTTTGTTCCCATTGATTGACATCTAAGTAAGAAAACATTATGAATTTTATTAAATCAGTTTTACTAATAAAATACTGGTTCTTTTCATTTTATTCACTGCAATTCCACTTAACTTCTCATTAAAAAAGAAAGAGGTTTTGCTGCTGTGCTTTGAACATCATCAGTCGAATCTCCTAATTTTACTATTAAAAATGTAAAACCCCAAAAGTTGAAGAGACTTCTACAATGTCACACAAAATATATTTTAAGTTGGTTCCCAGAGGAAGTTGTTTTGTTTTTTCCCTTTTTCTTTAGTTCCCAAAAAAGAAAAAAATCTGTGCTTATTTACACTTCATGGGAAAAGCATCATTAGCATTTTGTATTTTTTGGTAGCTTTTCTTCTTCCCTGGGGATTATTCTGCATCTGAAAGGGCATTATTCATCAATGAATAATGAGAAAGTTTTCAGGAAGCCTTTCCACTACAGCCCTGCTCCCACCCCATCCTCTGCCCAACCCACATAGGCTTGGGGTGTATGATTGAGGCCAAGGAGTAACTGCAGCCTCTGTAGGCATTTTCTTACTGGCCTCAAAGTCACATACACGCCATAGTGACAGCCATTCCCGCCTGCCATGGCTCAAAGAGATGGTTGTTGTCATTGACCCCAAAAACTAACATGGCAACTTTTATTCAGGGGCACTCTTCAAATGGTTGTAATTGAACACGTAAATTGGATTTACACACTCAGATTTTTGGGAACAGTGACTATAAACAAAGCGTAAGACTTGCATTCACAAAATTATACTGGACTGTACATACAAATCAGCTTGCATTGAATCTTTGAAAATGAGATCACATTTCTTCCGGATTTACCACGCACTCCATGCTGGATAACTAGAACAAATCGTTGTCACCAAGCTCAGCTGAAAAAATATGAAATCCCCCGATGGTTATTTCTCCTCCTCAGTCATGAGGGGCTTTGCAGGTAATGTATTTACAGAGTGTTTAAAATGTAATACACACCAAGTCCCTAAATTCTCCTCCCATTGGTGGTGTAGTCTGGATAAATCACACCCTTTGGCATTTGCATTGATACAACAAGAACATACCATGCAGCACAAATAACCTCATTTCCATAAAACGGCCTTTTAAAATTAGAAAATGTATAATTCATTTGGGGTAGTTATTACCGCTTTTGGACTGGAGGGATTTAGACTTGTATTTAAATGCAAATAGCTGTATTTTTTCCCAGTTACACATAGGAAGCCACAAAACTTAGGAACTCTGAGATATAGCCTTGTCCTTAACTAATAAATTCAGAATTACAATATTGATCACAAAAGATGTTTGTGTGACCCATTACAGCTTGCAGCAAGCTTGCACCTCTCAGATGGAGTCCTCCACATTCCGTGAGAGAGACTTCCCATTTTACACATGAGGAAACTGAGGCCCAGAGAAGTAAAGTGACTTCTCAGGATCACACACTCAGGAAGTGACAGATCCAGTGCTTATATCTTGATTGGAAGACAGAAGGGATAAACATAGACACCCAAAGAGATTCAAGGATGAGAACAAGGTAGTCAGAAAGAGGGTGGAAGAGAGAGAGAGCAGAGGACGAGGAAAAATTTTAAAAAGGCAGAAAATGCTCAGATAAGAAGAGGCCAGGCAAACTATCATAACGGAATGCACTACTTGGATTGCCTCCCATCGCCAACCCTCTCTGTGCTATGCTCCAGCTCCCAGGTATTTAGGGAATGAAGGGAAGCAGAATCCTGTGATGATTCACAACCAAGGTGTCTGACCCTAGAGCCCCGTCTCTTTCTGTTCAACCATGCCACTTGTGTCTCCTTTATTCCAGAAGGCTGTTTATCCTGTAGTCACCCAGGCAGGGGAAAGTATCTCCAAGTCCTCTCTGGAAACATGTGGCTCATGCTTTACACATTGGAGCTGTAGTTCCACAAAGGAGCCTTGTTTCTGGCTTCTGGCTCTTTGCACATCCTAAGAAGTTCTCCCTTCTTCCCTGCACCAACTTCTCACTACCCTAATTCCTCCTTCCTCTGACGAATTTCCACTTATTCTTCAAGTCTGAGCTAATGCAGGAGCCCTCTAGGAAAACTTTCCTGAAATCTCCTCCCACCAACCAGTTTAGATGACAGCTCTCCTTTCTCAGCCCCCATAATTCGGTGAGAGCCTTCTCAGTCTACACTCAAAATGCCTGCTTCATAGTAGCCTTCTCCATGGGCCAAGCTCCTCAAAAGCAAGGATCTTTTCTTATTTATCTGTACATCTCCAACAGGTCTCACAGAGAGTGACATATAGAAAGAATTCTGTACATATTGTTGAATTGCTAATCTGTTGATATTATCTGAGTGACTTTGGACAATTACCGAATTTCTCTGAACCTCAGTTTACTCATCTAAAAAATGGAGCTGTAATATGGATAGAGTGAAGATTACACAAATTAGTAAAGGTAATGTACCTGGCACACAGTAGAGTATCAACAACTGACAGCTACCATTCTTACTACTGCTAATATTAAGTCAATGAATGTATGTTTGAATACCAGAGATCCTGTGCTCAGATTCAGTTTTTTGGCCTTTGGATATCAATTTGGCGTCAGCTATACTTCTTTCTATGCTAAATGCCGTCTCCAACCGCATCCTCAATTATGCCACTATTACCAGCCCTGTCCTCAGGATAGAATCATAAGATGTCCCAGGACCTTTATTTCTACAGCCTCAATGTCAATTCCAACATTAACATTGCATAATAAACTGACTTCATGGAGGTATCTGGTTGTCAGTAATGACTTGAGTTATCACCGTTTTCCCAGAGCCTGAATTTAATCCACCAAGTTATCCTTCTTTCTGTGCTTCGTTTTCTCATTGCCCAAATGAAGAGGTTGGATTAGATAGAGTCCAAGAATCTTTCCAATTCTAAATTTTGATTCTCAAAGAGAAATTGGGTTTGATCAAAAGACTTAATAATTTAAAGCACTGACTAGTACTTGATGTAGCAGTGAAACTGAAAAGCTTCCTGGTTCAAGAATTAAGAGCAAGAGGAAATACCTGTTTGAACTTGAGTAAGACACTTTCCTTTTCTGAATCTTCTTTCCTCATCTGAAAAATAAGAGTCAGAGAGAGTATGATCCTCATATGAGTGTTTTGCTGAGCCACAGGGGGCGTGTAGAAAGTGGGGAGGCATTTTTCTTGTCACAATGACACTTAGTGGGTGGGGCTAGGGACAGTAAACATCCTTCAATGTAAGGAACACTCCTGGATAATGAAGAATTATTCCACCCAAATTGTCAAGAGTGTCCCAACTGAGGCCACCTTAGCAACGTTTAGATGATCTCTATAGGATGTTCCAGTTTTAACATTTTGTGAAAGGCTAATTGAAATAATAAGGGCTCAATAAATTTGCATTTAGAGAGATTTTAGTTTTGCAGTGCCCTGGCTTGCATGATATAACATATAACTCCAATTAGCCTCGAAATTCCATGCTTGGCCTATATCAAAAAGCACCAATTTTTTCTCCTTTAAGCATGTGGTTTCCAGAAACGTTATGCACCCTCACTTCTTGTAACTTTCCCCTCATCTGCCTACATCAAAGCCTCCTCACATCCCGGAGCTCCAACTATTAGAACTGGGAGAAGTGTAGCAGCATCTATCTAGGACTCACTCAGGGTTTTCATTCTATCATTAGGCTGCTTGTGACCTCATTCCTAGGAATAAAAACTTAAAATGGATCACTTTCACCTCTGAAATTGTTGATTCTTATCTTTATATCATTGCCTTTTTTAAAACTAGGATTGTATTTTCTGAGTATCTGCTCCATGCCAAACACTGTGCCAGTAGCTTTGCAAGCACTATTGTTAATATAATGATACTTTAGTTACAGGTTATTTCTGCATTTTCAGGATGAGGAAGATAAATTTTAGTGAGATTTCTAAATTTTCTCAAAGATACACAGATACTAGTGGAGGATCTGAGTTTGAACAGGTCTGTCCAACTCAAAATCTGTGATTTCCAACTGTATGGCATTCTTCTCTATAATTGGGACAGAAGGTACAACTGCTCTCTGTTGGAAGAGGCATGATGTCTACTTAAAATTAACCATATAAAATATTGATGTCCAAGGAAGAGCTGGGCTGAAGCTACGCAGAGAGGAGCTGGGCATACGTGTGCTGTGTGTATGCTACCTCCTCATACTACCAGCTGGGCTACCAGCCCACTTTGTACCTTCAGGAATTCTCCACTCTAAGTTAAGAATAAGGTCTCTTATTCTGAAAAATTGCCTCTGTCTGAGGAGGGGAAAAAAAAAGAAGAGAAACTTCCTAGAAGTGAGAGAAATTCAGCTTTCAGATCAATATAAGAAACAACTTTCTGACAGTCAGAGTTGGTGTTTTGGTGTTAAAACAGCTTGGCAAATGGAAATACAAATATTGCTGCTGCTGTTGTTTTGTTGAGGGTGGGGGTAAAAACCAGGGCTACCGTTTACCAGCTTTACGACCCTTGGCAAGTCCCTTAAGATTTCCGAGGCAATATTTTCTCATCTGTAAATTGGTTCATGATACTGCTTCAAAGTATATCATAACTAAATAAGATACAGAAAAAGCATTGGATGTCTTGATCACCTGCCATAGGATGCCTCTCTCTCTGTTCTTGAAGGGTTGATAGTTCTCAAAATCCTACCCCCGCGTCTCCGTTCTTTTCTTTTCACATGCTCCCTCTGAGTTTATCCTGCTGCTTTTTGATATTCCTTATCTCCAGCCTTGAACTTTAGAATTGTGTTTCCAGTTCCCAATAGACCTTTCCACTTGGTTACCCCAAAAGACCTCAAACCTGAGATGTTATTATGTGAACACATCATCTTCACTCTTTCCTTTGTCTATGCCCATACTTCAGTTCCAAGAATGGCAGAACCATCAGTCCAATCCTAATCCTAGAATCATGAGGTCATTTTTTATTCCCAATTTTTATTCCTTGTGGACAAAGACCCCTACAACAAGATATCCAGCATAGGTAAACCTGAATACCTCCAACGATAGACATTCACAATACAATGCGAGTGATAAAGACACAAGTATGTGCAAACTAGTGCATGGTGTTCTAGAAAATACTAGTTGTTCAATGGGCTAAACTGAACTGATCTCAGTAAATAATAATTTAACTGTCTTCAAAAATAGTGTTTTCTTTAACACCAGAGGAATTCAACTTTACGCTGGACAGCCGTGATTATCTTCTGTAGAATAATAAATCCTTGTAATCAACATACTTAAATTCTGATTCTGTGATGAAAATAAAAAATAGTGTATAAATTATAATCTTTTGTCACAGAAGAATCTTAGATGGTAAAGAGGATTCTAGAACTTAGCCAAATTAATAAATCTATATTCTTAGGACTTGATACATGGTAAGAATTCAATAAATATTTGTTACTTTAATCAATTAATTAATGGTGTGATTTTAAGAAAAGGTAATGATAATCCAAGTTCAGGACCAAACTCTTCATTCTGTAACTTTCTTCTCGACATAAATCCCTAATCCACGTATGCCCTTTCACATCTCTGAACCTATATCCTTTCTTCTTCCCTTGAGAAACACATACATCCTCAAAATTAACTCACTGGTCATACCAGAGCTCTCCATGCCTTCCCACTGCCCTCAGCAGGATTTGAGGATTTGGAGAGAGGGCTATATTCCACATTCAGACATCCAACTACCTAACTGAAGTCTCTCCTTAATGTCTCATGAGCATCTCTCTCATAACATGCTTCAAACAGATCTCTAGACTTTTCCCTTCAAAACCTGATCATTCTCCCATATTCCCTAGCTCAATAATGGTAATATCTTTTTTTTTATTGAGGCAACATTGGTTTATAAGTTTATTATGTAATTACATAAGTAATTATATAAATCTCAGGTGTACATCATTATATTTCTATTTTTGTGTTGACTACATCATGTCCACCACCCAAAGACTAATTATCATCCATCACTGTACACTTGTGCCCTATCACCTCTTTTACCCTCCTCCTTACCCCTTCCGCTCTGGTAACCACCAATCTAATCTCTGTATCTATGTGTTTGGTTGTTGTTGTTGTTGTTTTTATCTTCTACTTATGAATGAAAATCATATGGTATTTGACTTTATCTGTCTTACTTATTTTACTTAGCATAATACCCTCAAGGTCCACCCATGTTGTCACAAATGGCAAGATTTCATCCTTTTTTATAGCTGAGTAATATTCCATTTTATATATATCACATCTTCTTTATCCATTCATCCACTGATGGGCACTTATGTTGTTTCCAAGTCTTTGCCATTGTGAATAATGCTGCAACGAACACAGGAGTGCAGATATCTTCATGCATTAGTGTTTTCATGCCCTTTGCATAAATACCCAGAAGCAGAATAGCTGGATCATACAGTAGTTCTATTTTTAATCTTTTGAGTAATCTCTATACTGTTTTCCATAGTGTCCTCATAGTTTACATTCCCACCAGCAGTGTGTGATAACCTAACAATTGGGAGAAGATATTTGCAAACCATATATCTGATAAGGGGTTAATATACAAAATATATAAAGAATTCATACATCTCAACAACAAAGAAAGAAACAACCTAATTAAAAAATGGGCAAAAGATCTGAACAGACATTTTTCCAAAGAAGATATACACATGACCAACAGGCAAATGAAAAGATGTTCAACATACTAGTTGTTAGAGAAGTGCAAACCGAAACTACAATGAGATATCAACTCATGCCAGTCAGAATGGCTATAATTAATTAATTAATTTATTTTTTTATTTGTTATTATTTTTTTTTTTTTGTGAGGAAGATCAGCCCTGACCTAACATCCATGCTGATCCTCCTCTTTTTGCTGAGGAAGACCGGCTCTGAGCTAACATCTATTGCCAATCTTCCTCTTTTTTTTTCCCCAAAGCCCCAGTAGGTAGTTGTATGTCATAGTTACACATCCTTCTAGTTGCTGTATGTGGGACGTGGCCTCAGCATGGCCAGAGAAGCGGTGCATCTGTGAGCGCCCAGGATCCGAACCCGGGCTGCCAGTAGTGGAGAGCGCACTTAACCGCTAAGCCACAGGGCCAGCCCGGAATGGCTATAATTAACAGGACAAGAAATAACAAGTTTTGGAGAGGATGTGGGGAAAAGGGAACTCTCATACACTGCTGGCAACATCATTTCTAACAAAAATACTCAGGCCAAAGCTTGGAGTCCTCTTTGACTTATCTCTCTTTCAGACCGTATCCAATCTATCAGCAAAGCTTAACCACTCTAACCTCAAAATACATCCTAAATTTGTCAATGGCTAACCATCTCCACTCTAAACAATACACTACCATCTCCCCCATGGACTTCAGCAATTGTTTCCTCACTGAATTGTCTCCTGAGTGACTAAGTCACCTCACAGACACTACTGGAGGTCTGGACTGCTCAATGCAGACTGAGGCAAAGGATCACTGTCTTAGTCAGCTTCGGCTACTATAACAAGATACCAGGGACTGAGTAGCTTAAAAAACAGAAGTTTATTTTCTCTCAGTTCTGGAGCCTGGAAAGTTCAAGATTAGGGCGCCATCATGGTTGGATTTTGATGAGGATCCTCATCTTGGCTTGCAGACAGTTGCCTACTGATTGAGTCCTCACATGGTGCAGAGAGAGCGAGCTCTGGTCTTTCTTCCCCTTTTTATAAGGAAACTAATCCCATCATGGGCACCCACCTTCACCACCTCACCTAGACTAACTCCCAACAGCCCCATTTCCAAATGCTATCACATTGTGGGTTAGGGCTCCAATATATGAATAGGGGGTGAGGGAGGGGGCACAAACATTCAATCCATACCAATCAACTTTCTCACATTCAGTCCATACTGATTACTTTCTCCCAGGCTGTTGAGAAGAGCAAGCCCACAAAGCAGGTTCTTGAAGTGACAACAAATTTCCAAGACTGTCTGTTCACCTAGTGAAGCCATTGATCTCAAAGAGTTTATAGACAGTTGGAATCCAAGTAGAACATAGGAGTCAGACAGAATCAGAGAAGGAGATGCCAGTAGGGCTTGGAGGAGTGTTTGTAAGAGAAGATGCTTACTACAGAGCTCAAAAAATCCCCTACAGCATTGGGAGTGAATGAGATGAGAACTCCTGAGTGTAATTCCCATCTCAGTGAAGTGCTGATAAACATTTATAATTTTTTTTTATTATTTATTTTTTTCCCCCAAAGCCCCAGTAGATAGTTGTATGTCATAGTTGCACATCCTTCTAGTTGTTGTATGTGGGACGCAGCCTCAGCATGGCCAGAGAAACAGTGCGTCGGTGTGCGCCCGGGATCCGAACCCGGGCCGCCAGCATCGGAGCACACGCACTTAACCGCTAAGCCACGGGGCCGGCCCCTGATAAACATTTAACAACAAGAAAAAAAGAAAAGCCCTGATTAGTAGCATTTGCTAATTTCCTGGTGTAGATTTCCACCATACCTGTCAGTCTCCACTCACTGGTCTGTGCTACCACTCCTGAAGACCTCATTTTCCTAAGAGAACCTTAAGGAAGAGCATGAACCACAATGGTAAAAATGTAGGTTTAGCATGGTGGGGAGAAAAGAAAGCTTCTCATTCCTAATCTATAAAATAATAACAATTTTATTAATTATAATAATAATAATTTATTATTAAAAATCATAATTCTTACTTATTAAGCATTTAGAATGTGTCCAGCACTATGAAAAATACTTTCTATGCATAACCTTCACAACAGTTCAGTTAGGCAAGTATCATTATTAACTCATTTTACAGGAGGGGAAAAAATGTCTTACAAAGGTTGAGGAACTGACACTGTTTTTCAGTTGGTGAAAGAGCTAGGGTAGGAATTTATTTTTCTCTGCGTCTGGAGCCCCCACTCTCCCCACCACACTCAGTGCCTCCCCCAGAAGACCAGGTTGGAACACCTCCCATGACTCAGCTGCCTGCATTCCAGTCCCCTGCATTGGCAGGACTGCTGTCTCCCTGTTTCCTTCATTTCCTGGAAGAATTGTGAGTTGCTGCTGATGCTCCTGTTACTGCTGCCCCAGCAAGAAATTCTAGCCTTGTGTGTTTTCACATCAGTCTATATCATCGGCTGCATTGTGTCCCCCCAAAATTGATATTTTGAAATCCTAAGCCACAGTACCTCAGAATGTGACTGTATTTGGAGATAAGGTCATTAAACAGGTAATTAAGTTAAAATGAGGTCATTGGGGTGGGCCCTAATCCAATATGATGGGTATCCTTATAAGAAGAGGAAATTAGGGCACAGAAGGAAGACCATATGAGGACACAGGGAGAAGATGACCATCTATAAGGCAAGAAGAGAGGTCTCAGAGGAAACCAGCCTGCCCACGCCTTGATCTTGAACTTCTAGCCTCCGGAACTGTGAGAGAATAAATGTCTGTTGTGTAAGCTACCCAATTTGTGGGTACTTTGTTATGTCAGCTCAAGCAAACTAATACAGCCTGGATTATCCATACTTACACCAAATTCCTTGTAACAACAGAGTCTGTTCCAGATGTGAAACTTTTGGTGGCATGTTGTACTCAGTTCAACTAAAATATGTGTAACCCTCTCAGTCAGGTACTGGCATTGGCTAAGGGGGACACATAAAAGTGTAGTGAGGCGCCCTGACCTGGGGGTAGAACAAAGTGCACAGGGGAGGTGGGGTCAAGATGAGGGCAAAGGACTCACGTGTTGTGCAAGTCACATCTGCTCTCTCTGTGCCAAGCGCTAACCTAAGCACTCAACATGCATTGTCTCATCCAGCTCCTACTTTGAAGATAAAGAAACTGAGGCACAGCAACGGCAAAGGACTTGTGTAGTTAATGTAGGAAGTGATATATTCCTGGTAATATCCCAGGTCTATCCAGAAACCCGGTTTTGACCATGACTTCAGGCTTCCCCAAAACCACATGATGGAGGCAGAGTTTTGCAGTAGTGATTGCAGTACAGTTGAAGGTGAGGCAGGAGGGGAGCACAACATGTCTCTGGGACAGAAGGGACTGAGGTTAGTTCTGCCTTGCAGATGTGAGAAACACTCAAGATGAATGTGGCTTGGGATCTGGGCCTTACAGGAAAAGTTCACTTTGACTGATATAGAAAGGGAAAGAGCATTTCTGTTTGTCAAAACCCAGTGACCTTCCAAGGAATCTTCAGCATCCAGTGGGGCTGGCTTGGACAGGGGAGTGGGAAATAGTCAATGGAGTGACTTGGCTAAAAATGTGAAGATTCTCTTCCCTTACCTTCTCCTCTGCTTGAGCAAGTAATTTTATCACCTGTCCTGTGATCAAGCAGAGCAGAATTTAGACCCAGTGTCACCCCACCCCCCAACAAGTGACTTTGCTTGTAGCTTTTGCATTTTTGGACTTTATCTGGGGACCTGTGCCTGGTGATTTGCTTTCAGCCTTCCTCAATGAGCACTTAATTCCTGTTGGGGGCTCCACCCACCTCCAAATGCTCTGACCCACAGGTCTATATTGAGCTGTACCGACCTCTCAGAGCAGGATGCTTTCCTGCTCTCATTTTAATAAGGCCATTTTGATGTAAGGAATAATTTGGTGTGGTCTTTGTAATGTTTCCCTAACCTTCACTGCAGCCCCGGTGAGGCTCACAGGTGGGATTAAGGATGAGGGGAAGTGAGGACGGCTGCCAGAGATGGTTGGAGGTCAAAGATAGGTCGGAGATGGAGTGGCTACCAATGTCTATTGGGTATAGTGGTAATTATTATTTTTGAAATTCCAAATGTTTAATGCTTTGTTTTCTAGGCCAAATCACAGTGTTCTTCCACTATGATGGCTTTCTTAAAATCCTATGCAGTTCCCATTACCTCTGTTTGGTGATCCTGTGATGACTTGCCTGGATAACTCATTTTTTTTCACTCGTATTCTGATTACAGAACTATCAAATTCACCTACCAATTTAGGAAACTCCATCCTGACAATGCCATTTTAAAGTCTAACTTTCAACAGATATCTGAGGCCGAAGCTGTTCCCATGAGTAGTGACTTGTAGCTCTTGAGTTCTGTTTCTCACACACACCCTTGGGCAGGAAGGTGGCTCATTGGCACCAGGGTGTTGTCCTTGGGCTGTAAGAGGAAAGCAATGACTAACTAACTAACTAACTAACCAGACACTTCCCTCCAATGAGGCCACTTCCTGGTTCATTCCAGCTCTCATACCTCTGCAGAAAATGCTACATCCACCAATGAGAAGTAAAGAGTTCCTCACCTTAAGGATTTCAGGAATTAGTGTAATCCTTTAAATCAGAATTAGCTTTGCCTCTTCTGTTCCACAATCACATTTTGTATCTCTTCTTGCCTCGCCCATGTCTGCACTGCAATCTTTCAGTTTGGGGGCAGCCTGGAGCAGTGGCAAGAGCCAATTTTCTGGACAGACCTGGGATGTCACCAGGTTGAGGTTGATGTTATCAGGCTGATTTGGGCACATTCCTCAGACTTGCTGAGTCTCAGTTTCCTCTCCTGTAAAATGGTATTAACTATACACACTCCTCATGGTGATTGGGAGTGTTAGACAAGATAATGTGGGTCAAGGCCTTGGGTGATGTTGTCTCAATATATGACTATGGTTCCAAGATGAGTAATATGAGATATTAGCCTAAACTGGCTACCAAGAGAACTAAGGTAACATTAGGCCACATTAATGGAAATGAAGTGACCAGGAAAAAGGCAATGAGAGTTATGTTTAATGCAAGCTGCTTAGATCAAACCTGGATCCATGTGTCACCTCCAAGAATCACACAACAAAAATGATGTTGGCAGGCAGATACATGGTCAGAGGAGAATGGCTAAAATTGTGTAGGGTCTAGAAATGAAAATAAATAAATAATATTTGAAAAAACACAATGGTTAACCTGAAGCCGACAAAACTTGGGAGCACATGAAAGTTGTCATAGATCACAGAAAGTGCCACCAAAAGGCCAAAGAAGGAAGAACTGGGCTCAATGAGTAACTAACACAGAAGAACAGATTACAGCTCAAAATGTAAAAGGAGTTTCCTAATTTGGTGAGCCACTCGACCCAGAACAAAGCCTCCCAGCCCAAGAGTTTTCCTTATAGTAGAGTCATGCATCTGCATATTTCACTTGTATCTTAGGAAAATGAAGGCATACATCTTTTACCTCAGCAAAAATATTCCTAAATAGTTGTATACACATCAAAAGTGGATATGAATCATCTTTTATCATTGACCTACATTAATCTTTTGAGAAGGCTCTAAATAATTTAACTCTGATTTTCCTGGGACCAGTTCAATGAGCCAGTGCTCTATTGCCCAATGTTAATGTCTCCTCATTTTTCCTACTCAAGAATATAACTACCAATTGTTCCCTCTATTTTCTGCATCATCAATTTCCCCTTTATTCTAGATCAGTCTGATTAAAATTGTACATAATCTATTTTCTTCCATTCAAAAAATAAAACTCTCACTTGATTCTATACCTTAACCTCCAGTTATCAACCGATTTTTTTGTCCCCATTTACAGTTAAGTTGTCAATGAGTGGTTGACATTCACTCTCTCCAAATCCTTTCCTCCTGTTCCCTCTGGAACTCAATCCATCATTTTGATTGTCCCAATACTCCACAGATGCTGCTCCTGTTTCATTTTCTAAGGACCTCCATATTGCTAATTTAATGCTCAATTCTCAGTCCATCTGGCTTGAATTATCAGCACTTAATATACTAGACCCCTCTCTCCTCTTGGTCATACTTTCTTCACCTGACTTCCAGGACAGCATATTCTCTTGGTTTCTTTCTGGGCAACCTTTCACAGTTGACTTGGCTTGTTCCTCCTCATTCTCAAGACATCTAAACAAGCTTCAGATCTTGTGCTTTCTTCATCTGGACTTGCTTTCTAGAGAATAACATCCAGATGCATGGCTTCATACACCATCTTTGCTCTGGCAAATCTCAAATGTGCATCTCTAGCCAAGACCTCTCCTTAGAACCCTGACTTGTAGGTCCAACTGCCTGTTTGACATCTCCACTTGGAGGCTGAAGGGACGTTTTTATTCTGACCTAGGTAATACTTACTTCCTGCTATTTCCCCCCCACCCACCTCATCTGTGCCTACTAAAACATCTTCATTTCAATTAATAGAAACTTTATTTTTCCAGTTGTCAGGGTCAAAAACTTCAGAGACATTCTTAACTCTTTTCTTTTACACTTCAGATACTCTCTGCCTGACTGTTTTTGAGCTGGGACCTCAGTCTTCTACACTCAGACAGGAACTTACATCATCAGCTCTTCTGGTTCACAGGCCTGTACACTTAGACTGGAACTTCCACCATTGGGTCTCCTGATTCTCAGGCCTTCAGGCTCACGTTGGAGCTGTACCACCTGCTCTCCTGGGCCTCCAATTTGCAGAAGGCAGATCATGGACCTTCCTAGCTTTCATAATCATGTGAACCAATTCCTCATAATAAATCTCTCAGATAGATACGTAGATAGATAGATAGATAGATAGATAGATAGATAGATAGATAGATAGATAGATAGATCCTGTTGGTTCTGTTTCTCTAGAGAACCCTAACTAGTATAGAAAATTCTGTTGGCTCCTCCTTCTTCATAAATCCAGATTGTGACCATTTTTTAGCACCTCCACTCCTTGACCCAAGCCATCATGGGCTCTCTCTGGATTATTGCAATAATCCTAACTGTTCTCCCTTTTTTACACATGAACCAAGAATGTTCTGTAGACAAAAGCAAGAGTGATTATTTAAAAAGGTAAATCAAATCACACAATTCCTCAGCACAAATCCTGCAAGAGGTTCTCATCTCATTCAAAATGAAAGCCAAATTCCTTAGAATGATCTATAAGTCCCTACATGAACTACCCCCATGACCTCTCTGATGTCCACTGTCCCCTCTTTCACTCCTCTCCAGCCACACTGGTTCCTTGCTGTTTTATGGACACACCAAGAATGCTCTTATCATTGGATTTTACACAATCTTCCTTCCACCCGGACTGTTGGTCTCTCCCATATTTTCGTGGCTGCATCTTCACCTCCTTCAAGTCTTTATTCAAATGTCAGTCATGCCTTGCCTGAACACCTTTTGACAATAGACACACTCTTCCCTGACCCAACACTCACTAGCCCACTTCCCTGCTTTATTTTAACGCATAGCATTGGTCACCATCTGGCATATTTTATTTTTTCTTTATTAATCTTTTATCTCTTTCCTATCATACTACAGACTCTGTGAAGGAGGAATTTTTTTTCCCTCTTTTGTTCTCTACTCCATCTCTTGCACCTAGAATAAGCCTAAATTAGAATAATTACTTCAGGGCACACCTAGGGGGAAGAGGAGAGGGCAGTTATGGGAATCCATTGAAGGCTGAAGCTATTGGAGAGTGCTCCCACAGGAGCTGCTGTATTCCAAAGAGGAATATGGTCATTGTCAAGCTGCTGCTGGGCTGAGAGGGAACCAGAGGAATAAACACCCTCACCTCTCTTTCCTTTTACCTCAGTTTTCTTACTGGTGCATCCCATTGACCAAATCCAATGAGAAGCCAGAGAATAAGGAGCCCATTTGACACTGTCCACACAAGACTGTTTCCTGGGGTACCTACCAGAGTAGACAACAACGGAGAAAGAATCCAGAGGGGCAAATGGAATGTACCCCACACAGTCAGACAATAAGCAGTGAATCAGAAAGAGAAGCAAGGCATTAATTTTAGTTATAGAACTCATTTCTGATTGAGTTTTCTTCCCTTGAATGAATTCCAGATGCTTCTGTGATGATGAAGAGAACTTGGTAGGGAGATATTGACCCAGGGGTGTTTGTTTTTCTGCTTTCATTTCTTTTCTTAAGTGTCTTTCTAACAAGAGTGATGTTGGAGAGTATGCAATTGACTCGGAACATGTGTTCCAAAAGGAATTTTCGATGGCTTACCCAAAGCACACAGTGCAATAAGTAGGAACATAAATAGGCATCGGGGATGCATATTGCACTCACATAAAGAAGTGCTGGAAAAAGGAAGTTCTTTACTGAACTTCTACTGGGCAATTTCTGAAGAGCAAAGATTGGGTTAATATTGGATTTTGGCCTTCATGTCTTTCCAAATAACATCAATCCCTTTGACTAGGAATCTCACAATCCCTAAGCATTTTAATTGAGCTCACAATCCCTGGGACCTCAAAGCTCACACCCTGGTCCCTAACTATCTGAGGCTGTGGCTTCGGATCATAGCTGAGCCTTCCATGTTCCTGCCTTATTTATAGCTCAGACTCACTGAGTCCCACCTGATGATAGTCTGATAATGTAACCCAGATCCCAAACCTCAGTTAAATGTTTAAATTACACTAAGAACCAACACTTCTTCAGCTTCCCATTCCCCTTACAAAATTGTTTTCCAGAAATGCTATTGCTGATAGTCATTTACTCAGGTTTATATTTTTGATACTAAAAATTGTAGGAATTTCTAAATGTTATTCTACAGTTGAGTATTCGTTGAGTCCTGTTCAGTTGGTCACTGGATGCAGTGAGTGTGAAGAACACTGGAAGGAGAGAAGAATGTCTGAAATGTTGTTCTGAGACTCACCCCATCACTTTCTAATTGGTAAACTTGGGTGAGTTATAAACTTCTCCAGACCTCATTTCTCATCCATGAAATGGGAATAATAATACTAGCACTGAATTTATTGTGCTGTTATATGGAGACTAAATGAGTTAATATCTTTGAAGTACTTAGAATAGCATCTGGCACAGAGTAAGCACTATATAAGTGTTTGTTGACTAGAGCAAGTAGCTATCTTTTCAACTTTCACTTTGCATCTTTTTCTAACTGATTCTGCTAAAGAAATTCAAAGTTTTGTGGCAGATTTTGGGAATAATATGGTATGTCATACAAGGATATTTATATTACTTTATATAAGGTTGCATTGCTTTCAGTAAATCAAAATTTTTTAAAATCTAATTCATAAAACAAATAAACTAAGAGGTGTGATAGGCAGAATAACACTCTCCTCCAAAGATATTCAGGCCCTACTGCCTAGTACATGTGAATGTGTTTCTTTCCATGGCATAAAGGGCTTTGAAGATGTGAATAAATTAGGATCATGAGATAGGAAAAGCATCCTGTATTATCCAGGCAAATCATAGCTAATCCTTAAAAGGGGAGAACCTTTCCCAGCTATGCTCAGAGGGAGATGTGACTATAGAGGAATGATCAGAGAGATGTAACATTGCTGGCTCTGAAGATGGAATAAGAGGGCCATGAGCCCAGGTATGTGGGTGGTCTCTAGAAGCTGGAAAGGGTAAGAAAACAGATTGTTCCCTAGAACCTCCAGACATCTTGATTTTAGCTCAGTGAAACCTGTGTTGGACTTCTGACCTGTAACTGTAAGAAAATAAATGTGTGTTGTTTGAAGCCACAAAGTTCGTGATAATTTGTTACAGCAGCAAATAAAAAACTAAAACAGGAGGTAAGGATTGACTTATCAAGGGATTCTCACTTTATGCAATGTTTCCAGCAGAACTTGTATATCAATATGAATTTACTTTTATTGGGAGGTGTCTGTGGATTATGTTTTTAGTAATGAGTTTCCCCTATCTGAATTTCACTGATCTTTCAAAACTAAGAAAGGTAAGCACCATAGAAAGTTTAAAAGGTAATGAGCTTTGGCATTAGCGACATTGAGACTTAGAGTTGCCAGATTTGCCAAATAATTTTTGAGTATGAATGTGTTCAGTGCAATAATTGCAGCAAATAGTAACAACACCAAAGTAAAGTATTCATTTTTTATCTGAAATGCAAACTTAACAGAATGTCCTGTATTTTATCTGGAAACCTTACCTGGGCTGGAGTAATAGCTGTCACAAAAATAAGTGAAACCTAGGTGTGGGTTTCAAAACAGATTGAATATTGGCTTATCCTGTAGAGCCTTCACAAATTCCAATGATTTAATGATAATTTGATCATAATCTCTAGGGGTAGGACACAGGCATGAGTTTAAGGTCCTCAGGCAATTCTCAATGTTCAGGTAATAAATAAACCTTGGTGCTTTAACTATATTCTATGTAAGAATCACCCTGGGAACTTATAAATATGCAAATTCCTGGTTTCATCCCAAGAGATTCTGATTTAGTAGGACTGGAGGGGAATTCAAGGTCTGTTAACAAGAATCTCAAATGATTTTGGTGAAACATCTGTGACTCACACTTTCAGAAACTTAGTCTTTACCTCTTTGAACCTGTGGCAATAATGTTAAGCACAGCGAAACTCACTGCACAAGTTTTATGAGAATTATATGACTTATGTATATGTGCTGTAGAAATTTACTTAACACGAATTGCTGAAAATAATAGTCATGCGATTCCTTCTCTTCTCCCTTAAGTTCCATTGCCCTGAAGGTTTTTCTTGATTTCTTTAGCTGTTTTGAGCCCCACCTTTCACCTCTATCTTCCTGTAGGACCAGGAGTTTATGGTACATAGCTTAGTCCAACATCATTTTAAGCTGTTCTTTGTGATTTCAGGAGTGTTGATCTTGTCTTCCCAATGGGTCCTGAGTTTTCTATTCATAGGTAGAAGCAGCAAGGATCACCCATTTTGTTTTTCTGTTTAACCATCTCAGTGAGCCTGAAAGTTTGGTATTTTTATCTCCATTGTCCAAGACAATGCCGTGCCTCCATGTCATTCCAAAAGGAATTTAAAGCTCAGAGAGAATTTTCACAGTAGAGGCAAATGCATGAAACTCTGTGCCTTTCTGACTCCAGGCCTGATATGCTTTCCATAACCTGGCCTGCCTCTCCTGAAAACAAACCTGAGGCAGATCCTGTTTCTCTAAATCTTTGATGTACTTCCCCACCCCAGCCCCACTCACAGTACACATGCCAGGCCAGCAGCATGTTGCCATGGACTGAATGACCAACACATTATGGAAAACACACTGAACACAGAAGAAAGACGTCTTCTTCCTCTTCCTTAACTCTTGGCGCCTGCACTTTCATAATTCCTGCTTGGAAGGACATGAATTCAAGCAGGCAGGCATCCTTCCTTCAATCCCAGGGCCACCTGGGGCTTGTCTGAATGGCCCAGGCCCACTGGGTTTGAAAGTCAGGAAATTACTGGCTGCAGGGTCAGCTAGCCTTTCTTAGAAAAATAGCTCACATTGTTCTGACCACAGGGAATACTATCTACACATATCCTAAGGCTACTCTGAGGAAAAATAGCAGCACTTATCATCCCCTTTCCCACTCCTACCAAACAGATAGGCAACTAACTAAAGTCTTTCAGTTGATATAAGGATTATTTAATAAGTGAAACATCCTGAATTCTATGTGTGGGGTTTCCGTTTCCCCAAAGTTCTCAGGTTAACGTGCATTGTGTATGGACAAGAGCAGAGACTTCAGAGTGGAAAGATCTGGGCTTGAACCCCAGCTCTGCCACTTACTAGATTTAAGACTATGGGTAAGTGTCTTAAACTTTCTTGAGTTTCTATAATCTAGGGTGTACTCTAAAGGATGCATTGCCTGGTCTTTAGTCCCAACCTAGAAACTAATTCAGAGAAATGTATTTCTACTGCTCACCATGAAGAAGTTCTAGTGGTTTCCCAGGATTCTGACCAAGAGAAGCCCGTAGCTGACCAAACGCTATAGCTCACACACAAGGCTACCTATGGTGCCAACCTTGGCAAGCTGATGCTGGATGGCACAGGCATGAGCCCTCCTGACACACCTAGTCAGCATGCTTCATTTTCAATGAGCCACCGGCTAAGTCATCTGGAGATATCTAGAGAATGTGGCAGTCACACTTCATCTACATCTGAGGTCAGCTCCATGTTATCAGGGCACACCCCTGAAACAAGAAGGGTACGAAATATGCTGAATGTAGTGACCAGGACCTAGGAAGCTGTCTATTGAAGGGTGATGGGTCCAGACCCAGAGAAGACAGGCCCTGGGCCATGGAAACTCAAGGAGAGCAACTTGGCAAAATATAATTCAAAGCGAAGGCTGAGGGCTAGGGCAACTCTCTTATCCTCTCCGTATGGCTCCATTTTATTATCTTAAATAAATAAACAATATTTGCCTCACTGGATGGTTGTTATAAAAAGGGATAGGACATTTTTCTATAATCATTAAAGTCTTGTCCAAATTTTTCTACACTAGGAATATCGTGGGCTGATTACAAATAGAGGCAGAATTACTTGCCAAGGCTTGGACTGAGTTGGTAATAAGACAGCATAGTCTCAGTTTGCTCACCTCTAAACTGGTAATAAAATCACAATATTCACAGTAAATATAAAATGAGATTGGATGTAGAAATCTGCTTTGTAAGCTATAAAGGACATAAGAATGTTCACTTTTTGTTTTATTATTTTTGTTTCTTTTTTTCTGTCTTCTGTCCTAATACCCAGAGACTAAGGCAGACACACTGTGTCAAAGAATGTAACGGCTGTAGCTTCTACAGTCTGAGGAAGCCCGGTTTGACAGGCAGGTGGAGCTAATTAGAATCAGCATGAGGTACTGGAAGCAAGTCTCAACAAGTGGGTCTAATATTAGGTATCAGGTAACTTCCCAAACAGGCAGAAGGTGCAGGGCTGGTTTGGCAGCTGGATCACAAGAGTCAGGGCCCCAGTTTCTGTTAGGTCAGCACAACACGGGTTTTCTAATTAGGAAAAATCAACATGGTACATTGTTGTAATTGATTTAATTTATTCATTTTGAAATATATATCGTTTCCAATGTGTGTCAAGCAGTGTGCTAAGCATTTGCAATATAGGGGTGAGCAAGACAGCCAGTCCTTTCCCTCACAGAACTAGCATAGGAAACATTAGGAAGACAGACATAACAAACAAAATAACAAAAATGTGGGATAAATGTTTATCGTGGTCATATTTTGTTGCTTAGTATTTCTTTCCTGCAGCTTTTACAATTGCATTAAGTTTGAATGGGTCTGATGCACCCCCTGCCCCCAGGGTTTATACATGAACAGCAGGAACCAGAATATGTTTGGTTTATGCATGCATATATTGCCTTTCTCCTGAATCTATTGAGAGTCCTCAAGGATTATAAGTTTCAGAGACAGGGGAGACCTACGACTGCCAGTTGCCCTCTTTCCTTCCACAAGGAGAGAGCCTGTCTGATAATGGAGTGAAGATCCAGATCTGAGGCAGGGCATAGGGAGTTTAAGAACCTTAAAAGTTATCACTACGGCTGGAACAAAGTTTGCACATAGTGTGTGTGTGTGTGTGTGTGTGTGTGCGCGTGTGTGCACGTGCATGCTGGAGGAGGAGGAATGAAGCAGGGATAAACATGAGGATTGACTTTCACCATTGTCACTTCACGGCCTTGAGTATTTCACAGTTTTTTTCATTTGTGAATTAAAAATCCTCGTACCTAATTCATAGGGATGATACGAGGTTTAAATAAGAGTAATAAGATAATACATGTGAAAACGCTTGTCCACTTAGAGGGTAGGTGAAGCAAAGAAACCCCTCCTATCCTGCCATCTGCAAAATTATCCGCAAATGAAGCATAGACACCCTTGAATGTGGGCCTCAGCTCTCCAAGTTGCCTCTGCTCGCTGGAAGAGTCCTTGGGAAGGACCTCCAGTGTTCTAACACGTAGAAAGAGAGCAATCTGAGCTAACCACTTGGCAGGCCAGGCAACGGGCAGTCTTGGCTGCCGAAAAGAACAACAGCCCAGCATCAGTAGAGAGGGAGTGTCGGTCACTCAGCAATTTGAGATACAAAGACAGAACCCATGATGCAAGGCTGGCCAGGGAAAGCTCCAAAGGGCTTTCCTGTGTCAACAATACTAGGGGGAAGGAGTGAAACGTCATACCACTCCCATTTCCTTCACCCAGGGTGAGTGTCACCTCTTTCCTGAATGAAACAGTCTGTCCCACATATCAGATAATACTGATGAAAGTCCTTAGCACAACGCCCAACATACCATAAGCAAGTAATAAAGTTTAACTATTACCATTATATGACAATCACGTGAAAGAACAACTTAGAAAGTTCAGGAGCAATATCCAAACACAAGGGCTCAGTGTAAAGAAATTCATTAGTTCAATTCATATTTATTGAGTATCTAATGTATGTCAGGTTCATTTCTGGGCATTGGCAAAACAGCTACACACACACAATTATATAAGGTCTGTGTAAATGGAAAGAATAAATAAGCCAATAAAACAATATCCCAGTTCTTATAAATCTTACCTCCTACTGGGAGAGGCAGATAACACAAAGTAAATAAATAAATATACTACATCATTTCAGATGGAGGGAAGTGCTATGAAGAAAAATAAACCAGAGTAAAATACTGAGAGTAACAGGAGGTCACACTGGAGGAATTTCTTTTAGAAATGGCTATCAAAAGAGGTCTCTGAAGATGTGCAATCTCTGAATGAGGCAAGGATGAGCTTTAGAGAGGCCAGCATGATGAGAATTCACAGAACCAAGAGAAAATGCAAAGATCCTGAGACTGGAATAATGTTGATGTATTGGACGGACTTGAGAGGTGACAAAAGAGGTGGTGAAAGGCAGTCAGATTTCCACTGTATTTTGAAGTTTGAACTAACAAAACTTGCAAATAGGTTGATAGTATCATGTGAAGAAAAGAGAAGAGAAATTGAGTGAATGATGTTGGTATTTATCAAGAAGAGGAAGATTAGAGGAGGAGAAATTTTGAAACCTAAGAGTCAAGAGTTTTATTTTGGACATAGTAAGATTGACAAGCTTATTAAAGGTCGAGGGGAGATGATGAACTTGAAGTCCAAGGAAATGGTCATAGTTCAAGTCATTGGCACATAGTAGGTCTGTAAGGCTATGGGGGAGGATAAGATCTACAAAGGAGAAAGTCTAGATGGAAAGGAGGGCTGCTACAGAGCCCGGAAAACTCTAGGGTCTCAAGGGAAGAGAGAGGAAGAGAACCAAGCAAAGCAGACAGAGAAGTGGCCACTGAAGGAGGAGAAGAAAAAGAGTGTGGGATCCTGAAGGCCAAGTGATGAATATTTTAAAGAAAGTCTGGTTAAGTGTGCCACATGCTGCTGAGAGGCTGACTACAAAGGGAGCTGGAGAACTGACCTTTGATCTGGCAAGACCTTTGATCTGGCAAGATTGTTAATGACCTTTACCAGAGCAGCTTCAGACAACAGCGGTGGTGAGATAAGGAGAGAACAGGAAGTGAGAAAATGAATTCAGCAAATCAATTTGTTGAAGATCTTTGCTATGAGACAAAGCAGAAAAATGGGGCAGTGTCTGGAGGAAGTTATGAGAGGCAAAGGTTGTTTAGGGAGTATTTTGTTTTTTAAGATAAGAGATATAGATCATGTTAATAATTCAGTAAACAAGGATAAATTCTGATGAAAGAAGACAGGAGACAATTTCAGAGGAAAAAAATGTCCTTGAATAGCAAAAGCAAAGGGAGCTTGGTGTACAAGTCATAGGCTTGGCCTCTGACAGGATCAAGGACAGCTCATGGCCTGATGAAGGTATAGGGTGTGAAAGTGTGGATGACTTCATGTGAGTAGAATCTTGCTCTAGTGCCTGGATCTGAGTGGACACCGTATACATCAGTTTCTTCCCATTGTCTAGGTATAAGCAGAACCTCTTGAATTCTCTAACTCTGTCCACAGAACTGACAAACAATAGCTAGAATTAGAAACTTGTTCTGTAACCCAAGAATTAACACTCAGAAAAGTCATTGACCTTCCTTTGTTCTAGAAAAGAGTTTTCCATGAGTTCTTTTTCTTTGCCAACCATACTTTATAAGCTGGTAAGTTTCCTGATAGGCTTGGGTACTCACTGAAAAAAATAATGGAAGTTTACCAATCCTGCCTCCCATTTTGGGTCTAACAAAGGGCTGATGAGAAGCACAGTGAAACTGCTGGCTGGGACTAAGTGAGGAGTTCTAAAAATCCCCTGAGTGAAGAGGGAAACAAGGAGAGAAGCATAAGAAACCAATTTTTATGAGTGCCCTTCCTTGAAACCCAAGTCTTGGGAAGTTATCTTGGTAATTACTAAGTATACGCTTCTGCAAAGAGCTCATGCTTTACAGAGAAAGGTCATTGTCTGGATACAGTTCCACTCCTATGACCTGTATGTCAGTGGCTTAACCTCTCTGAGATTCCATGCTACTAACAAGCATCCTGCAGGGGGAGGCTATAATAGGTTTAAAATGTCTATAAGTATAAGTCTGGGCCTATAGCAGGTGCTCAATTTAAGTCTATTTCCTTTGAATTCATCTTTTGATTTTTAAGTTAATTAAGTGTGTTGACCCATTGCTAAATGAGTCAATAAACTGAACTTCAGCAGGCACTTACTGAATGTCAGGCAGTTTCAAGATACTATGTGTAAGACAGAAATGATAAAATTGTCCCTGCCCTCCGAGGCATGTATGCGTATGTACGTTATGTCATATACATGCATTATATCCTATATATATACAGGCATGCCATCTTCTATTGCATTTCACATTATTGTGATTCACAGATACTGCATTTCTTACAAATTGGTTTGTGGCAACCTTGTGCCAAGCAGGACTATAGGTGCCATTTTTTCAACAGCATTTGCTCACTTCATGTATCTGTGTCAAATTTTGGTAGTGCTCACATTATTTCAAACTTTTTCATTATCATTATATTTGTTATGTGATCTGTGATCCGTGGTCTTTGATGTTACTATTGTAATTGTTTGGGGGCACAATGAACTGTGCCCATAAAAGACGGAAAACTTAATTGATAAATGTTTTTGTGTTCTGACTGCTCCACCAAATGGCCATTCCCCTGTCTCTCTCCCTCTCCTTGGGCCTCCCTATTCCCTGAGACACAACAATATTGAAATTAGGCCAATTAATAACCCTACAATGACCTCTAATTTTTCAAGTGAAAGGAAAAGTCACACATCTCTCACTTTAAATAAAAAGCTAGAAATGATTAAGCTTAGCGAGGAAAGCATGTTGAAAGCTGAGATGGGCTGAAATCTAGGCCTCTTGTGCCAAACAATTAGCTCAGTTGTGAGTGCAAAGGAAAAGTTCTTGAAGGAAATTAAAAGTGCTACTCCAGTGAACACATAAATGATAAGAAAGCGAAACAGCCTTATTGCTGAAATGGAGAAAATTTTAGTGGTCTGGATAGAAAATCAAACCAGCCACGACATTCCCTTAAGCCAAAACCTAATTCAGAGCAAGGCCCTAACTCTCTTCAATTCTATGAATGCTGAGAGGTGAGGAAGCTGCAGAAGAAGAGTTTGAAGCTAGCAGAGGCTCGTTCATGAAGCTTAAGGAAAGAAGTCGTCTCCATAACATGAAAGTGCAAGGGGAAGTAGCAAGTGCTGATGGAGAAGCTGCAGCAAGTTCTCCAGAAGATCTAGCTGAGATCATTAATGAGGGTGGCTACACTAAACAACAGGTTTTCAACATAGATGAAGTAGCTTTCTATTGGAAGAAGATGCCATCTAGGACTTTCACAGCTAGAGAGGAGAAGTCAATGCCTGGCTTCAAAGCTTCAAAAGACAGGCTGACTCGCTTGTTAGGGGCTAACACAGCTGGTGACTTTAAGTTGAAGCCAATGCTCATTTATCATTCTGAAAATTCTAGGGCCCTTAAGAGTTATGCTAAATCTACTCTGCCTGTGCTCTGTAAATGGAACAACAAAGCCTGGATGACAGCACATCTGTTTACAACATGATTTACTGAATATTTAAGCCCATTGTTGAGACCTACTGCTCAGAAGAAAACGATTTCTTTCAAAATATTACTACTCATTGACAACGCACCTGGTCACCCAAGGGCTCTGATGGAGATGTACAATGAGATTAATGTCGTTTTCATGCCTGCTAACACTACGTCCATTCTGCAGCCCATGGATCAAGGAATAATTTTGGCTTTCAAATCTTATTATTTAAGAAATACATTTTGTAAAGCTATAGCTGCCATAGATAGACTCCATACATTCCTCTTATGGATCTGTGCAAAGTCGATTGAAGAACTTCTGGAAAAGATTCACCCTTTTAGATGCCATTAAGAATATTTGTGATTCTTGAGAAGAGGTCAAAATATCAACATTAACTGGAGTTTGGAAGAAATTGACTCCAACCCTCATGGGTGACTTTGAGGTGTTCAAGACTTCATTGGAGGAAGTAAGTGCAGATGTGGTATAAATATAAAAAGAACTAGAATTAGATGTGGAACACGAGGATGTGACTGATTTGCTGCAATCTCACGGTAAAAATTTATAGGATGAGTAGCTGCTCCTTATGGAAGAGCAAAGAAAGTGGTTTCTTAAGATGGAATCTATTCCTGATGAAGATGCTCTGAAGATTGTTGAAATGATAAAAAAAGATTTAGTTAATAAAACAGTGGCAGGGTTTGAAAAGATTGACTCCAATTTTGAAAGAAATTCTACTGTGGGTAAAATGCTATCAAACAGTGTTGCATGCTACAGAGAAATCGTTTGTGAAAGGAAGAGTCAATCAATTCAGTAAACTTCATTGCTGTCTATTTTAAGAAATTGCCACAGTCACCCCAACCTTCAGCAACCACCACCCTGATCAGTCATCAGCCATCAACATCAAGGCAACATCCTCCACCAGCAAAAAGATTACGACTCACTGAAGGCTCAGATGAAGCTTAGCATATTTTTAGCAATAAAGTACTTTTTAATTAAGGAATGCACATTGTTTTTTTAGACATAACACTATTGCACACTTAACAGACTACAGTATAGTGTAAACATAACTTTTATATGCACTGGAAACCAAAAAATTCTTGGGACTCGCTCTATTGCAATATTTGCTTTATTGCAGTGGTCTGGAACCGAGCCCGCAATATCTCCAAGGTATGCCTGTATATGTGACTAAAGTACTAGCACAGTTAATGCCATCACCAGTAGCATTTACCTGGATGGCAGATGGTTGAGATTTTGATATTTGTGGTAATAGGCTAAAGGACACTGTATTAATTATGCAATCATTTAACTTGCATGGAGAGTTATTGTGTGACAGTCTCTGTTAAGGCGCTATGGTGACGTGTATAAGATGCAGTCCCTCTGTCTTTGCAGGATTAGTTACATAATTAAGAATCTTGATCACACATAATTTATTAAGGCATTCAACACTCTTCTAGGCATTGGGGTACAGGAGTAGATAAGAGAAGCAAGACCATTTCCTTATGGATATTACATGCTAATGAGGAAGATGGATAACGCAAACAACCAAATATATACAATCCATGCTTAAATATATATCATAAAACATAGCAAGAATAACAGAAATGAGTTTCAGGCAAATTTTGTATAACTCCAAAATCCATGGGTTTTTCATTGTACCAGGGGTTGGGAAACTATTATCTGCAGGCAGTATCCAGCCCAGGCCTTGTTTTTGTAAATAAAGTTTACTGGAACACAGCCATGCCCATCCATTTGTGTGTGATCTGTGGTTGCTTTCCAGCTCCAACAGCAGAGTTGAGTAGGTGTGAGAGCGACCATAAAATCCACAAAGCTTTATTATGTGGCCCTTTACAGAAAAATGTTTTTGACCCCTGTGTTATACTATGCTGAGCACAATACAAATAGAGCTTTATGACCAACTACATCAGTGAGGTTGGTTTTGGTGTAAACAACGGAAAGCCAACTAAAAAATGAGAAAATTATATACTCCCACAAAACAAAAAGTTGGCGAGCCTCAAAGTGAGTAAAGTTGGCAGCCAGATGTCATCACCAGGAGCACAGATTCTTCCTTTCCTTCTGTTCTAATATGTTCAGTGTGGCCTGTCCTCTTTGTCCCAGGATGGCTGTTCAAGTTCCAGATGTCACACGGAATGACAATGTCTAGATGGGGAAAAAAAGTTCCCATTTTAAGAATGAGCCAAACTTTTCCAGACCCTCCCAGCAGACCTCTCTTTATTGTGCCATTGGCCAGAACTGTCTAACATGCCCATTTCCAAACCAGTCACTTACCAGGGAGATAGGATGGACAAGAGTAGGCTGAGCCCAAGCGTGATTCACTCCTGGGGCTGAGGAGGGACCCACTTTCTCCCAAAACAGAAGACTACCCCCTACCTGATGAAAATTGGGAAAATTTTGTGTTAAAATAAAAACAGGGGCATTAAAGGGCACCAATGATATCTGCTATATCAAGGGAAATAATAATAAATCATAGATATTTTTACAAAATACTACAAGTTAAACTAAGCACTAAAATGTAAGCTCCACGCAGGCAAGCATTCTTTTGTGTCTTGTTCTCTGCTGTAGCACCAGCATTAGAATAGTGCTTAGCATATATTAGGTACTCAATAAATATTTGTTGAATTAATCATTGATTACACATATGAGTGTGTTCTGTAGAGATGGATAAGGAACCAAGAGAAGACTAAATGAAAGACCATTAAGTGAAGAAATGGCACAGTGGCAATGTCACATTGCCACACTTCAGTCTAAATGATCTCAGCTGTCTACACAAGAAATAGTGAAAAGAGTGAACAAGGGTAAAAGAAAGTTCTAAGCGATGAGAATGATAATCCAGCTATGGGGTCATGGAGCTCAAGTCCAGTTAAGTCCATTTAAGTCAGGAAAACTTTTTTCTAGTTTTGTCACTGTGTCTAGAATAACACAGTTGGCCTGGAAGGAGGGTTAATTTATTATGATTGCTTATTTCCCTTCTCACTTTGTGTACTGGCAGCAGCCTAGGGGAAGCACAAGAGACCCGCAGGTAGAGAAATAGTTGCAGACCACATTCAACAAGTATTTATCATGGTCAGCTCTATGCATGGTTATATCGGTTGTACAGAATAAAGAATTCAACAAGTTGAGAACTTTTACTGCACATATTCACTGTGCCAGACATTAGGATAAAGGGGTGAACAAAACAGATAAGGTCCCTGCCCTCAGGAAGCACATAAGCCAAAAGGAAGGAAAGATGCATCAGGGAGGGGTTCCTGGAAAAGGTGACCTCTCAGCTAGACCTGCAGAATGACTAGGAAGTTATCCAAATTAAGAAGGGCGGAGGAGTGAGTCATGTGGAAAGACCCAACATTCAGGCTCAGATATGAGAGTGTGGCATGCTGAGTCCTAGCACATGCCCTTCAGACATTCAGAATCTGGATTAGAAATCAGGAGACCCGGGTATGAAGCCTGGCTCTGAGTGAGAGACAAAGTCACTTCATTCATTCATTCATTCATTTACAGAATCTCTCCGAGTTTGAGAGACGCCTGAGCCAGTTTAATTTTTTATGTTCCTGATGTATTAAAAATGAAACCCCCCCAAAAAATCCTCAAAAATATTTCCACTTAACATTGAATAGAAAATATCACTATAATAATAATCTCAAGATCAGATTTATAAAAATAATTCATTAAGTCACTATAGCAGGAGTGGTCAGAAAATGGGACATAATTTTAAATTTCTATAAGAAACTTTTTTTCCAAATCTGTAAGTTTATATGCTACTGCATGTGTAATTTCATTTGGAGGCAATAAAAAAGGTCTAAATCCGAAGATATTTATTGTAAGACTCAGGTCTAATGGTCATCATTATAGTATTCAATCTATTCACTAATTTAATAAATGTTTACTGGAAAAGAATAGAGAAATAGAAGACAAATGATCGAAACTGCCTCCATGGGCATCATGTCCAGAGAATTTTAAAAGCCAAGGGGACATTGGGGAGCACCCATTTGCATTGTGTAACTTCAAAGATGAGCAAACTACAGCTCAGAAGAGGTTAACAGACCCACCCAGAGTGAAGCGTGAGACAGTAGTGCTGGAATCCTAGGAATGGTATTTTATGGAATCAGGTAGACTGATATTTCAGAAATACAGGTCAGCTGAGTCAGAAGGATCACTTCCCCAGGCAAAGCAATGCCCTGATATATGAAAATGTTTCTCATCCAAGGAGATGAACAGAAACAGGAGTAGCCTCAGCCTTGACCTTTAGAGGTCACGAATCTAAACCCCAGAGAGATGGGTATGTTTGATACATTAATAATGTAAGCAATAAACAGAAACTGGGAAGGCGGCTGGGGTTGTGGAGAAGGGAGGAGGGGGAGAACACTGTTTTCTGGAATGGATTACAAAATTTATGATCTTAAAGGAGGCAAGATTGTGTGGTATGGGGCTCTCGTCTACTGAGCAGAGCACTTGTTTTCTTGAAGCTAGTTCTTGCCTGGAGAGGGTCAGGTTATCTTGTGTTTCTTTCCCTCCATGACCTCTCTGAACCAGACTTTGGGTCTTTAGCTTCTCAGAGCTGAATGCCTGGGAGGAGTTGAGAGAGCCAAGATGAATGAGGCAGCCCTCCAAGCAGGTTTTCCTGATGCCCAAGCCGAACGACCATCATTTGCACTTTCAGGAAAAATGAAGAGAATCTGACTCTTTTCGTCCCCGCACCGATTTAAGAGGAAGATGTGTCATTTCCTTTTGATACTACAGCATAAACTCCCTTAATAAAGACATAATGCTGCTTGACATTGAAATGAATCTCAGGAAGTAGGTTTATTCATTAGGATTCTAAGCGTCTTTTAATTTCTGTCATCAATTTTCACTTTCCTCTTCATCTTTTACAAACATTCCCGGTTGTATTCATCCAAACACACACACATTGACTGTCTATTTCTTGTCTTATATTTCTACCATCCCAATTTACAACAACAACAAAACCTAGATAAATTCTGCACTAGCTAACATTTTCCAAATTTGTTTTTTGAAAACAGGCATGATCCTCTTGATACACTTTTCTACCACAAGTCATGGGGTGTGGTCAGCAGTTTGCCCTGGAATATATCTATGCTCTTTTGAAATAAACATGTGAAGCACCTATTAAAATGCAAAGCTTTTCTTAGCAGTTTAGAGTTCTCAGGTTTCTTTCAGATCCATTATTTCATCTCGTTTACTCAACAGCTTTGGAATCTAGCAAGTGGTGCACAATTTACTCAGGAGGACATGGAGGCCCCAAATTTCTAAGCAACTTTGGAAACTGAGGCCCAGTGTATCTCAATTCTTTGTTCAAGGCCATTGATCTCCTAAGTGTGAAGACAGGCAGGCTGTCACTCAGGACTTAGGATAGTGAAGACCATGCTGTACATTACACTGTGGCTTATTAGGAAGAAATAAGTAAACCAGTAAATAAATAAATGGATAAATAAAAACTACCATATGAATACCTTCCCTGACTACAGGGAATAATTACACATCTCATTTCAGCCTGACAAAATTCCAATGAACTGATAGAAAGAGGGAAAAAGCTCTTAATTTCAAAAGGACAGAATTCAGAATCCAAAGTTAGTATGAGCTAAACATTTAATACTGGAGTTAATATCATTTATGTCTTTCTCTTCATTTAGGCCACTAGTGTCTTGACGTAAAAGATCATTTTATTAATTTCTGTACCCCAGGATCAATAAATTGAATAAATTAGAGGATTAATTTAGCATGAGGAAAAATTTTAGCATTTTGAGGCTATGATAAAGACGGGCTAAGACCTGATTCTTTCCTAATATCTAGGACAATGTGTAAAGAGTCTTTATGGAACTCATCTGACACTATGTCTGAGAAAAAAGAAGAAGCTTTGGAGTCCAGAAAGATCCGAAGTCAAATTCCAGCTAAGCAACTTGCTAAATGTCTGTATAAATTTCTTAATATCAATTAGTACCCAGCCTCAGTTTCATTTTTTAAATGAAGATAATAACATTTCCCTTGTGGAAATGTTATAAGGATTAGAGATAATATATTCAATGTATCTAGCTAACTGACAGCTATTTATACACCCTGTCGCTAGTATAGAATCACAGGATTAATCTCATTACCCAAGTCCTTTCCATAATGGAAATCTACTGGGTCTGATTCATTCTGTAAAAGGCATTGACCTGATTTCCTCCTCAGCCATTATTATGAGATCTTAGACAAGTCATCAAAGTCTTCTGGGCCTCCCTTGCTGTATAAGAAGAAAAAAATGTGGAGAAAAGGAATTGGATTTTATGACCCCAACCACCTCTTTCAGCTCCTGACATTCACTATTATATAATTTTCATGCATATCTCTATTTTCACATGTGAAATTTATTTGGTGGAGAAAGTTTTCCCAGTTATTTATACTGTGTTTCATGGTAGTCTAGACTCCATTTCACTTCATCACGTATGATTTCTGACAGGAACTGGACTGTTTAGCTGATCTCTGGAGGTGGAGAGAGATGGTGTTAATAGACTGCCCTGATAAGATATAAAGATGTTAAAGAATAAAGTAGGTGAGGACAGAATTGGGAGACAGGAATAGACATGGATGAAATCTAACACTGTAGCTAAGAGAGTAAATATGGGAAATGGGCGAGGAAACCTGCTGAGTAAATATACTGCTGGGCATTACCAAAGAGAATAAGTCAATAAAAGTTGATATCAAAAACGATGGGGAAATTGGTGAAAAACCCAACTTGCCCTACCGGGAAGTAGACCTTTTTCATATTATCTTCTGCACTGGCACTTAATTATATCAATGTTTGGTAGGACCTTGTCAGCAGAAACCTTATGATACAAAGGGATTGAGGGCCATGGAGCTGGAAAATATACATGGAATTCTACTTCTGTTCTCCATATGCTCTTCCCAATTTTGAGTCATCAAATGAACTTTTCATTGAGTGTCCACTTCAGGCAAGGCATGCTATTTGATAGCCACTGCAGGGGATATTAGTTAAGGTAGCCAATTAAGCTTTGTAACATATACACCCAAAATATAATGCCTATAGAGAATAAAATTGGTCAAGGGCAGTTCTAGATTATAGAGTTTTGGAGTTGGAGGAATTGTGTAGAAGTCTGCCTCACCCCGTGGATCAGGTACCCAAGATCATGGCAATTCTGCTACCTCCAGTAAGAGGTTTGCCTGAATTGAAGAAGAATACGAAGGATCATGAGTGGGAGGTTTTCATGGACCAGGCCTGAATTTAGCCCACATGCTTCTTCCACATTTCATTCGAGTGAAGTCTGTCTTGTGACCACACCTAAATGCAAGGAAGGTGGAAAGATTTGGCCTGCCTCTGTAAGCAGAAAGAAAATAATGATAGTGGTCAGTGAGCAGACTGTGCCAGGAGGCAGAAGGAGATCTAAACGAAAATTCGGCACAGCTTTGGACACAGGTATGTGAAATTTCTTTTATACGTGACCCAGTGCCTCCCACCCAACCAGGGAGACCTATAAGCAAAGGAAACTGAGAACATGAAGTGAGGGATAATTAATTTGCAACTAATATACTTATAAACTAAGTATAATCAAGGAAATGCTTTATAGAGTAAGAAGGAATGAGATGGACCTAAGAGATATGTTTGATATAGGAAATTTCACTGAACAGTCCACAGGTGATTTTAGTAAAACACATCTAAAGTGAATATAAAATCTCTCCTGCCCCACTGCAGACTCCTCTATTAGGCTTTCAAGAGAGCCAGAGATGAAAAGTAAGTGATCCACTCATCAGAGAGACTGTCGTTGTCCCCTTGCTTCAAGTAGCATCCCTGTCACTCTCCACTCCCTCGCCTACTCTTGGTACAGTCACAGGCTGCTTCTTTATAGTCTTTCTTCCCTCCACAAGTACCAGGGGCAGGAACTTTTTCTATCCTGTTACTGCTTTATCTCCAACACCTAGAACAGCACATGGCACAAAGTTCAATGAATATTTGTTGAATGCATTTTATAGGCTGAAGGTCTAGCTGATTGACGAAGTGAGATCGTTCCATGTGGAGCTGAATAATATAGATGAAGAGAAAGTCAAAGCTGAGATGGGCACAAAGAAAAACTAAGTCCAGGGGCTAGCCCCATGGCATAGTGGTTAAGTTTGGCATGCTCTGCTTTGGCAGCCTGGGTTTGTGGCTTTGGATCCCGGGCATGGACCTACATCACTCATCAACCATGCTGTGGTGGTGACCCACGTAAAAAAATAGGAGAAGATTGACACAGATGTTAGCTCAGGGCTAATCTTCCTCAGCAAAAAGGAAAAAAAAAAAAGAAAAACTAAATCCAAATTCTCTATATTAAAGAACTACAGGCTCAGGGGAGGGATGTGATTTTCTCAAAATGACATAACAAATGTCAAAACATGCTTTCAAATGCAATGTAGTGACTTTCCAATGTGTTATTGCCAAACTAGATTATTATTTAACTGTAGATAGATTTTTGGAGGGTTTCTTTTTTTACATTTATTTAATTGTTATTTAATATTGTTATTTCCTCTTATTGTCAGAATCTAAGTGCTGTTAATTGCCATGGAGCATTGTATTACCATATTTCCTTTTGCAATGCTATGTGTCTAACATGGAAAACAAATTTGAAAGCTATATGACTGAAAAATATCCTTAAAATATAAAGATACAATATAAAGCATTATCGAAACTAACTAAACGGATAAACATCTCCCCTTGACTCTCAAGTAGACAAATGGGGAAAGGACATGAGCACAAAACAAGAAATAAATACGATGGCCCTTGAAGGGGTTCAATTTCCTTGTGAATCAGAAGAATACAAACGTGAGATTTTTTTTCTTAGTAAACTGTATTGATTTTAAAAAGAGAGTGATACAAGCCAGTATTTGCAAAGTTCAGGGAAACAAGTATTCTAATGATTATGGAGATACGTATCAAAGACTCATTTTGTTTTCCTTTTTATTCTTCTCTTTAGACTTCACATTTCCATGTCTAGAAATTTAGCTTAAGGAAATACCCGTGGCTGAATAGCATGTAACTCCAAAACTGTTGAGTGTGTGTGTGTGTGTGTGTGTGTGTGTGTGTCTGTATACGTTTGCATATCTATATGCATAAAACTACTAAAACCATACCATATATAAACATAGGCAAGGATATCCATATATTTTGGCCTATGAGATAAATATTGAAAAGCAGCTTCAAAAGAGCTGAAGCTCCAATGCTCAAGACAATGGGAACGCTTTAGTAAAAATAGTACCTTAGTTTTACTTCTATTTCAGACATAACTACATTGCACCGTCCTTAAGGACTCAGACAATTCTAGGCTCTGCAAGACACACACAGTCCTTTGCCCACTTCCTACCCTGGTGTAACTAATAATAAGGTGGGAAAGATAGAGCTTTGAAACAAGTATTTATAATATAACATGCTAGAAAGAAAATATTGTGAAATTACAGAGAAGGAAGCTATATTGGATGAAAGAATGAGCTAAATTCTCTGGGCCTGAGTTTCCTCATCTAAAATATATGCCAGTATTACTGGCATTTTCCAATGATCTTAGGAATCTTTTATATTTACACTTCATTCATGGAACACAAGAAGCATTGCATGCAAAACAATGCATACAATTATCTTTTAGCAACAGTCACAAAGGAACACAATTTCTTAGTATTAAACTTTAACCTGCAATAAGCATTGAATAATATTTCAAATGTAAAGTGAAAATATAGGGTAAGATATGCAATTTAGACCAGAAACTGTTGGACAGATTGCACATACTGTGGTTGGTGACAGTTGGATGACATTGGACGCTATGTACTCATGCATCAGGAGACCCAATGTGACCTTTTGGATTTCTTAGGTATGGCTCAACTTTTGTTAAAGACAGATTGTCACATATAGTAAGAATTATTCTCCTAATACATTTAATGTATTTTCTTATATTTATTTTGAAAAATATATTTTATAATAAAAAAATACTATCACTGATAATTTTTATTCTCCTAGGATCCGTTAATGTCTCTTGGAATTCAGGTGATCCACATCAGATTTGTATTGCTGGTCATCAAAATTTCTCATTTCTTTTTTATTCCAAAATAGAAAGTGGCAGGGCCCAGAAAATCTTTTGTAGATATAGAGCTTATAAATAGAAAACTCCATTCACTGGAAGGAGTGATTTGTCTATCAAAGCATGTATTCATCAACCCTCCCAACCATTCATCCGTTAAATCCATGAGAAAACAAATATTCAGTGAGTCTATACAAAGTCCAGACCCTCTCCTATACTCAGGGATACACAGTATAACAACAAAATCTTTGTTCTCATAGTGCACACATTCTAGTGGAATACAAATAATTTAATCAAATAATTACATGAATATATAGTTACAAATTGGGATAGTGCTATGAAGGGAGAAAACAAGAACCTACAGGAATGTATAAGCAGGAAATCTGATCTCACCCAGAGAGTTCAGGGAAATGTGGTTTGTTTCAGTTGAGCTAAGAAGAGAAGAGGAGTGACTAAGAGTTAATTCTACCCAGCCCCACTGGCCTCCTTGCTATCCCTCACACTCAAGAGGAATACTCCTGCCTTAGGGAATTTTGAGCTTATTTTTTCTTCTGCCTGGAATGCCCTTACTCATAAATCTGCAAGACTAATGCCCCCCTTTAAGTCTTGCTTAAATGTTAACTTCTCAATTAAACCTACCATGATGTTTGTTTTAAAAGGATAATCTGTAACCCCCCAACTTCTGAAACTCAAAGTTCCTCTTATATCACTCTATGTTTTTCCATAGTACCTTCTAATATCAAAATCTTACTTTTTTTGCCCAATTCTCTAAATTAATCTACTAAATGTAATTATCATAAGGGAAAATATTTTCTTTGTTTTGCTCATTGATATGTTCTAAGTGTTTAGAATAGTGTTTGGATGTAGTTGGATATCAAAAAAAAGTTGTTAATTAATTAATTGTTGAAGTAATTAATTGTACTGAGTCATTGTGAAGACACAACATAACAAAATGTTTGAAAGGCAGCCAAAATAATACCCAGAAGAAAAGTTACAGGTTTAAATGAATATATTAGGGGAAAAAAGATTTGCAATTAGTTATCTTACTTTCCATGTATCAAAGTTTAAAAAAAAGAGTAAAATAAACCTAAAGTATGTAGAAAAAAAGAAATGACTAAGATGTGAGAGGAAATAAATAAAATCGAAAACCTAAATAAATTGAGAAAATCAGCAAAAGCAAAATTTGCTTTTTTAAAAAGATCAATAAAATGATGAACTCATAGCTAAACTGATCAGGGAAAAAAAGAAAAAAAGAGGAACAAAACCCGCAAATATAAACATCAGGAATGAAAAAATAGATCTCACTGGAGATTTTACAGATGTGAAAAAATAGTAAGGGAATATGACCAACTTTAAATCAAGAAATTCAACAACTTAGGTGAAATAGACAAAATTTTTAAAAGACTCAAATAATTAATATAACTTCAAGAGGAAATAAAAAATCTAAATACCTATACATATGTTAAAGAAATTGAAAAGCAAAATCCATATCCAGAGGTCTTTGCTTGAGAATTCTATTAAACATTTGCAGAAGAAAAAATATCAATCATACACAAACTCTTTTAGAAAATAGAGGAGGAAGGAACACTTCCCAATTAATGTGAAGACACTCTAACTTGGTGAGTTTTGTAACAAGCAGAATAATGCCCCCCATTCTAAGAAGTCCACATGTAAATCCCCAGAGCTTCTGAATATGTTACCTTATGTAGCAAAGGGATTTTGCAGATGTAATAAAAGGAAGGATTTTGAGACGAGGAGGTGAGGAGTTTGTCCCGGGTTATCCAGATGGGCCCAAAGTAATCACAAGGGTCCTCGTAAGTGAAAGAGGGGAGACAGGACAGTCAGGATCAGAGAAGGAGATGTGACAAAGCAAGCAGAGGTCAGAGTCATGAGGGGCCGTGAGGCAATGATTGTGAGCAGCTTCTAGAAGCTTCAAAAAGCAAGGAAATAGATTGTCCCTGGAGTTTCCAGAAAGAATGCAACCCTGACAACACCTTGATTGTAGTCCAATGAGACCCATTTTGAACTTCTGACACCCGTAACTGTAAGGCAGTAAGTTCACGTTTTAAGGCACAAAATTTGTGGTAATTTGTTACAGCAGCGATAGGAAACTTAGCCACATCTGTGCTGTACTTGCAAGCATGCCTGGAAACTTAGTCCAGAACCCAGCAATTCTGTAACCATTCTGTTCATTATTCTCTTTTTGCTTAGAGTGTTTTTATATTTCTGGCCCTGAAGCCTGGCTGATTCAGAAGAGCACTGGTCAGGAAGTTGGAAAAGCTGGTCTTCTAGGCCCACTTCTACTGCTCCTTTGCTCTGTGCCCTGAGTATCATGCGACTTCTTTAGATCAACTTTCAATCTGTAAAGCAAGGGCATTACACTAGATCAATATTTTTGAAATGGCAATACAGAAGATTAATTTATATAGATATGAGTTCTTTTTATTTTTACACCTGTATATACATTTTTGTTTTCCAGGCATGGCAAGTGATGCTGGTTTTCCATGTATTGCAGTATCTTAAAATTTCCTTTAAAATAAATACTCTAGAATTGGTTAAAAGAGAACAATTTAAATAAAATTATTATGTAAATACGAAGAGTACCTTGAAATGACTAAAATGATGAAGGTGACATGAGAAAAACTGAAGTTTGGGCTACAAAATATCTTGCTTCTTTTCTCTACTTATCCAATCGGTAACCAATTTCCTCATTCATTGATTTAGTCATTAAATATATGAATATTCATGAGCATCTTTCAAGCACCAGGCCCCAAATAGGAGCACATGAGAGTAGCAGTAATGAATGTGATACAGTCCCTGACCTGAAAGACCTCAGAGTCTGAGACAGGGACAAATGCATGTTTAAAATGGTAATGCACTAGGCTTAGAACTTGCATGGGGATATGTATATGGTCCTGCCAATTTCTACCTTTAGAACCTTCAGTTTCTCTTTGAATTCATCCTCCTGACAAGTTTCCAGAGTGGTCAGCTTAAATCACAACTCTAACTATGTCACTCCTTTTCTTTACACCAGTATGTATATGTGACAAACTATGGTCCCAAGACAAATGACATCTGCTGTCGCTTTTTGTAAATAAAGTTTTATTGAAATACAGCCACAACCATTCATTTAGGCAACGTTTATGGCTGTTTTCATGGTGCAATGGCAAAGTTAATTAGTTGTGACAGAGACTGCAGGGAAATCTAAAATATTTACTATCTGGTCCTTTATTAAAAAAAATTGGCATCTCTCTCTTTAAAACTTTCCACTGGGGTCCCCATTATATTCAGCTAAAATTCAAACTCTTTAATGTAGCATATGCAAATGTTCCAAAGTCATTTCCTAGCATCTTCCTGAAAATACTTAACAAGTCATCCATATCCTAAAAAACATGTCTTTTCAAGCTTTTTTTGTCTAAGAAAATAGCATTTTTTAGTCTATGACTCCCTCCTTACATCTCTATGTGGACACTTCCTTCTCAACCCTTAAAATCCGAAACCAAATTCATTTCCTCAATGAAGCCCTCCTTGACTTTCCAAAGAAAACCGTGATTTCTTTATTTTTGCTTTCTCAACATTCTATATTTCTAATACAAATGTTCTAATTATTACAATGTCCTTAGAATATTCTAATTATTCCTAAATAACTTCACTGCTTTTGTTATAATGTTATATTGCTTATAATAAATAGTTCAAGTATACAAGTTGGGAATGAAAACCAAAAATTATCCCAAATAGTGCAAATATAATTATCTCAAAGATAATCTCTATCAACAATTAGTGAGCACCATTTTAGCCATCTCTCTATGCATGTTTGTAGAAACAAGGGTAAACAGAAATGATTTTATGAAAAATGCACATATATGACCTAATCATATTCTAATAAAAAGTTTTACTTTAACTTTACCTATATGTAGTAGAATATACAGAAATTCATGAAACTGAAGGAATTGTTAAGTTTCAGGAAGTCTTTTTGTGTGTGGTAAGCATTTACAATTCTTAAAAGATCACACTCCTATTTTATTTAAAAAATTATAAGATAGTGTAAGAGATTAATTGTGTCACCCCAAAATTTATACATTGAAACCCTAGCCCTCAGTACCTCAGAATGTGACTATATTTGGAGATAGGGATCTTAAAGAGGTGATTAAGTTAAAATGAGGCCCTTTAGAATGGACCTTAATCCAAGCAGGCTGGTGCCCTTATAAGACAGACATTATAAGGAAAGATCATGTGAAAACACAGCAAGAAGGTCAGCCATCTGCAAGCCAAGGAGAGAGGCCTCAGAAGAAATCAAACTTACTGACAGGCTGATCTTGAACTTCCAGCCTCCAGAACTGTGAGAAAATAAATTTCTATTGTTTAAGTCATCCAATGTGTGGTATTTTGTTGAATACCCTGATAAACTAATATGGTATTTTTATTGCATTTTAACTTCAAATTTCTCCTACTTCTTATAACAACAAAATCCCTGAATTCTATTTGTTATGTTATTTTTACATTGTTGTAGTTTAAACTATTTACGTGCTCTCCTATATCCAACATTCTCACTCTGTTTAGGTAGTTTTATGTTCACATTAATTTGATTTCACCATCAGTCATCTCACCGTGTGTTCTTCTTTTGAGAGTTCTTCATTGTGATATCTCTTGTTTGACCAAATTTTGTCCTCAAGTATTTTTCAAAGAGGGATAACAGGTGCTATAGTCCCTGATTTTTTGTGTGTGTGTGATTGAGATTGTCTATCTGTTGCCTTTACACTTAAAAACTTACAGGGTTGCAATTTCTTTCGTTCATTTGGTGTCCATAGTCTACCAACCTCTAGCATTAAACTGTTGAAAAGTTTGAGATCAGCTGGATGATTTGACCATGTGGGTTACTTGATATTTCTGTATCACACTCTATCCCCTAGCCAGCTCAGGGATAGAGAGATCCCTTTCAATGTGCAGGCTATAATCTTTTGTTTAGGATAGTTCTTTTTTTCTATTATATAGTTGGATATTTGTTGTTGTTCTACATGGTATTGTGTAATAATTCAGAGAATGGGCTCTGTAACCAGGATAGACCACCTGAGGTCACGTCTGTGCTTCTCTACTTACTCGACATGTGACCTTGGAAAAGTACTTAACCTTTCTATGCCTCAGTTTCTCTCATCTGTCAAATGAAAATAATATTAGTATCTACTTCCCAGCATGGTTGTGAGAATTATATGAGTTAGTAAATTTAAAACAGTACGAAATAATGTTAGTTATCGTAATAATTTATTTATTAATCTTTGCTTAACTTCCATGTCTATAATGTTTTCACTGATATTTAACATTGCTATTTTCCACTTCATTTTATGTACTTTTCTTAAGACTTGGTTGTGTCTCTAGTCAGGTTCATTCTTCCAATAAAAACCCGTTAATTAGAAGTTTTGAGTTAGAATTTAGTATTATTGCTCCTTTTGCTCCTATGTAGCCCAAACTTACCTCCATCACTGTGCCTTGGCTAATAGATTAGGAGTTGGCAATTATTTTTTAAGATAGAGACAGTAAATATTTCAGGCTTTGCAGGATACATATAGTCTCTGTTTCATATTGTCTGAGTCTGTTCAGGCTGCTATAACAAAATGACGTAAACTCAGTGGCTTGTAAACAGCAGAAATGTATTTCTCACAGTTCTGGAGGCTGTAAGTCTGATATCAGGGTGTAGCATGATGAAGTTAGGGCTCTCTTCTTTGTTGCAGACTTCTTGTATCCTCAAATGGTAGAAGGGATTAGGGAGTTCTGGGGGATCTCTTTTATGAGAGCACTAATCCCATTCATGAGGGCTCTGCACTCATGGGCTAGGCACTTCTCAAATGCCCCACCTCCTAATACCATCACATTGGGCATTAGGATTTCAACATATGAATTTGTTGGTGGAGGGGGCAGGTCAAAAACATTCAGACCATAGCAATATTCTTTTTTTTAAAAAAACTATTTAAACATTTAAAAACCATTTTTAGCTCAAGGGTTTTATATAGATATGTGGGTGGATCTGATAGGCGGTAGTTTGCCCACCCTGGGAGTCTTAAACAATAATGACATGGGGTGTCTGTGTGCGTGTGTGTGTGTGTGAGGGGGCGTTCCTCTCCCTTCAAAGCACCTCTCTTATAGATCTCTTACAAGCCACCCCCACAGGTTTGCTTCCTTCCTCTGCAGCTAGGCTTTCAATGCCCAGAAGCCAAGACAAGCCTGAGAGAAGAAATTAGGTCTCCAAGGGGCAGATGAGGGCTCTAGAGAGACCCAGAGAATGGCTGCAATTTTCAAACTGGGTCATGGGGCCTTAGGGACATGTCAGTGGTGTGGCTCTGTTGACAGACATCCCAGCTCTGTGTGGGTGTGGGCAAACTGGTTTCTGTCTCTGTTTTAAAACTGTGTTATGCTCTAAATGTCTCTCCAAAGTAATAGTCTGCTGAGCTAAAGTTTTAAACTGGAAAATGATTAGGAACCTATAAAATAAACAAATATGGGGGCCAGCTCTGTGGCTTAGTGGTTAAGTTCGTGTTCTGTTTCAGCGGCCCGGGGTTTGCAGGTTTGGATCCCAGGTGCGGACCTATGCACCACACATTAAGCCATGCTGTGGCAACGTCCCATATACAAAATAGAGGAAGATGGGCACAGAAGTTAGCTCAAGGCCAATATGCCTCACCAAAAAAAATCAAGTATGTTAAAATTATAGGCTAGTACTTGAGGCTTAACGAGTCATCTTCAGCATGTTTTACAAATTTCAAGACAACCTCAGGTTTGGGGGGTCACTTTCTCAAGATTACCCCCTAATTGCTCTGATTGAAGAAAATGACAGAAACTATCTCTTGCAGATGAAAGATATCAAACTGTCGAGTAACAATTGCTTTCCCTCTGTCTCTGTCACTATCTGTATCTCTGTTTTTCTTTCTGTATGTGTAGACATGTGTGTCCCAAGTACATCTAATTTATCACTGTAGACTCAGCACTTGTCCCATTACCTGACACACATTTTTATTTTATTTAAGACATTAAAAATATTTGGAGAACTAGTAAATAAATGAATGCATAACTCTTAGAGAGAAAAAATAGCATTAACCCAGAGGGAGGAACTTGGAAGGAGAAATAGAGAGCTTCCTTCAGTTGCTTGATAGTAGACAGAATGCTCATGCTCAAATATTATAGAAACATGTCCATGAGGTCTGTTAAAATCCAGTATTCTTTAACTCTGTAAATATGGCACTAGTGCCATGTGGAAAGACTTTGACTGGTGTCACATGAATAGCTGAGAGAGATGTTGAACAGATGTGTTGTTGCAAACTGTCCCTTCAGTGATTGTCCCAACTTTTTGGTAAATATTGCTAAATATTTCAATTTGCTAAATACTAGTAGCCGCTGCAGTTAGAAAGAGATGGGAGCTATATCTCCCCTTCCTAGCAACTTGACAACAATGCGGTGTGTTACAGTAGAAACAAACTTCAGGCCAAATTCTTCTGAATGTTCACAAATAGGTACTTGGCAAAAAAAAAAAAAAAAAGATCATCCTGAGGTTAATGCATCAATAATTTGACAGAGGATCACACCATCTCTCTGGTTAGATCAAGCAGTAGAGACCTTCACTATGTGGAATGGCCATAGGTAGCTCTAGATATAGATGTTCTGAAGATGATTGCTCATGAGGTTGCTGGGCTGCTGGGTTTTTATCCCTCTACTATGCAAGGGCACTGCAGCTCATAATGCATTTTTAGTCGATTTTTTAATCTTGAACACTACTCATTTCATCAATGAAAAATTATTTCTAACATGCCTTATGCTAATTAATAGATCCTCTTGTATAAATTTTGATAATGATATCTGAAGCACTTATAAATAGCTACTTTGTGCTGTTGGTTCTTGATCCAGTGCTTCTAAAGCAATTTAACTGCTACTAAGTATAGATTAAAGTTAATTTATGTGTACATATATACATTACATTGTTTATTCTAAAGTGTTAAGTAAATTCCCATGCAAATTATGTAATGTATAAAAATTCAGGATAGCTGGAAAAAGCTCAAACTGAGGCAAAACCCTGAATTAGTTAGTTGTGATCTAGTCATCATTCATTCATCCAATAGACATCAATTATGTGCCAAGACAAAGACTAATGAATTCATTGTAGTGACTCTTCAGCTCTTTAAATACCACATGTTGAGGGTAGTATCTTTTAAATTCATGCTTTAGTGTTTTGATAAACATATTTTTATAGAAAAAAATAACAGGAGGAAAAGCATATTGATGTTTAATTTAAATAGCTACATCTCCTGGACTCTGGGAAAACTTTTCTGGTCATTAAGCAAAACCAAGTCATCAGCACCTACTGGTTGTACTATACTGGTTTGGAGGACAGGAACTTGCCATTGGATTATTAGACTTTCAAACATAAACATAATGTATGATAGAAGAGTCACAGTGGGGGAAGATCAAATGTGTTGGGTGACAATTATCCCTGGGTTTCTCACATTTTTGAACATCTTCTGAGCAGAGGCATGAAAGCATTTTTGTTCCAGACTATCATTTCAAGGATATTTGTATAAAAAACAACCTTGGAAGAGAGAGAGGGTCTCCATCTGGGCAGATTTGTTTACTGACCAGGGTAATAAAGATAATATCTTTTTCTATGGCAAAGATTAAGCAAGTTTTCTAGCAGCCTCCTTATGTAAAACTAGGGTTTCCTAATCCCAGGGCTTCTTTTCTGTAACACACCCTACTGCACAACCAGGCAGCACCTTCCCCTCATTTTGAGGGGCTAGTGATACTGCTGTGAGTAATACACTATCTTTTGTCTCCAACCCAGGAGTTGTGTGCCTTCTGTAAGTCTCCATGAAATTGTAGCAGGCTAACTTGTTAGTTTGCAAGTAGAAGAAAATTTCAGACCCTTCACAGTCCTTGACAGAGCCCCCACCCCCAATTATCCCAAATATAGGAAAGAGTAGAGACCAGCCACCCTGCTGTTTCCTAATTTCCAAAAACAACTGATGTAAAACTGGATAGAAATGAAAAGTGTAAAATGACTTGCAAGCCAACTGAAAATTCAAACATCCCTTTTACTGCATCCAGAGGAACCATGGAACAGTGTAAAAACCATCATAGGACTGAGAATACAATAGCCATGAGTTCTAATCCTGATTTTGACATTCACTAACCAGGTGACTTTGGATAAATCATTTGCCTCTTAAGGGCCTAATTTATTCTTCTATAAAATGAATAAATATTATATCTACCTCAAAGGGCTTTTGTTAAATTAAATAGTAATACATGTGTAAATGTGTAGCATAGAGCCTAACACACACTTGGTAATTGTTCATTTCCTCTATTCCTAATGACTTTCAAACTTTTGGCATTTGCCTTTAAAATCATCTTATTATAACAAGACAAGTTATACTTTCACACAAATATACATACTAAACTCTGATTATCTATTCAGCATTCATTCCCCTTTTTCCTTCTCCTTTCTAACAGAATCCTGTTTTATTCAAAGATTCAACCATCCTTGGTTCCAGAGATGGATCCCAATTAGCCTAAAACCATATATGCATCGTATTCCTTTGGGAACATTACTGATCCAGGAGTGGGCATATAACCAAAGATAACCCAGTCAAACTGAAGGGAAGAATTTATGTTCTATGGTTAAGAAAAATGTTATGGGTTGAATTGTGTCCCCCAAATTATGTTGAAGTTCTAAACCAAGTACCTCAGAGTGTGACCTTATTTGAAAATAGGGTCTTTGCAGATATCATCAGTTAAGATGAAGTTGTACTGCACTAGTGTGGGTCCTCAGTCCAATGTGACTGGTGTCCTTATAAGAAGACAGCCATGTGAAGAAACGAAGACCCACAGGGAGAACACCACATGACAGTGAAGGCAGAGATTGGAGTTATGTGGCTGCAAGCCAAGAACACCAATGATTGCTGGTAAACCACTAGAAGAAAAGTAGATACAAGAAAGGGTTTCCCTACAGATTTAGGAAGGACCGTGACCCTACTGACACCTTGATTTCAGGCTTCTAGCCTCCAGAACTATGAGACAATAAATTTCTGTTTTTTAAAAGCCATCTAGTTTATGGTACTTCATTGTGGCAGTCTTGAGAAACATATAGAAGATTTTCTCTTTTTCCTGGAGAAGAACAGAAATGGCAGCTATCTTGCAACAAGGAGGGGAGCAAACCTGAGGACAAAGCAGACATAAGAGGAGGAAGAAAATCAAGAGAATTGTGATGGAGTCCTGACACTCCAAGCCTGAAATCTTCTCAACTTCTAGGCTTCTTGTATGAAATGATTCACTTCCTTATTGGACAAGCCAATTTGAGTGATATTTTTCTGATACTTTCAATGGAAAACACATACACACACACGCACATCCATATAGATATGTATGTGGTGTAATATATCTAAATATATTTGTTACACACACAAGTCCTGGCCCTTGATTTATTCTCTATTTAAGATTGCCTACTATCTGTGTCATTCTCTGTTTTATATAAGAAAATAGAGAAAAGTTATTTTCCAACTCACTTTAATCCCTTGAGGATCAGTGTTAGGCTTCATATTATGTAACATGCAGAGCTATGAGTATGGTTGGTACTGTGTAAACAGTGATTCTGTTTTAGCACCTACCACTCTACTTTGTAATTATTCATTAAGTTCTGCTGTCTCTCTGTCTGCTCTTGAATGCAGGGAACACGTCTTAATGCTCTATTCAGAGCACTAGGCTCACAGTGTTGAAGAAAGCAATGTCGATTGAATGAATGAAAATAGTGGCAGTTCTTTTAAAAAATGTTGAAATATTATTATTAACTGTTCTTCTTTCATTTTTTTTTTTTTTTTTAATATCTAGTCTTCTTCCTTCAGTCTGTCATTCACAATGACACAGAGACAACAATGACATGCTCCATTTATCTCCGGAGTCTGACACCTTAAAGTTGCCAGGCAAACTCAAGATTGGAATAAAGATCGTAATGTCTTCCTCTGTTACAATTAATAGCATGCATGGCAATAAAATAGAATTTTTCCATGAAGAAGAAATGATTTCCTTCTTGAGTTTGATGAATGCTCAGTTATGAATATACAGTGATAATATTGCAAAGCCTTCTTATGCCTGTCAGGATAAAATTTATTTTACAGAAATCTATAGTAAAGCACACCAGATCTCTTCTGGTCTACACCACTTAGATCTTCCTACTTCCCTCATTTCTCCTTGTTCTCCAAATTGTCTGTCATCCTAGTTTGCCTGGGGCTTTTCTGGTTTTAGCACAGAAAGTCTCATGTCCCAGGAAAACCCTCAGACCCATGCAAACTGGGACTGTAGATTATCCCTCTGAGTTACTCCACTTTCCTCTATTTGACTGTGTGATGCATGAGAGAATTGAGTATAACATTCATTTCTGGCTGGCATATGCTTGACATAGTTTTAACAAGTGGATAAATTAATGACTGGATAAGGTATCCTGACATAGAAAAACTTTGGCGTCGGGAGGACGCGGACTGAAACCTCAGATCAGTCAAGTATTATGAAAGAACTTGATTCCCCATGTTTTACCTCTCTGAGCCTCAGTTCCATCATAAGTAAAACGGTGGGAGGAGAGGGGTGACAAGAGCCACATCATTGAGTTGTGACAGAAATAAGACCAGATCATCAGCTCACCAGTAGCCTTTAAAATCCTTGTGTGCAGAGGTTGTGCTGTATGAATTCTGGCAAACTTATTGTCTTAGTCAGCCCAGGCTGCTATAACAAAAATACGGTAGACTGGTGGCTTACATAACAGACATCTATTGTTCACAGGCTGGGAAGTCTAAGATCAAGGTAACAGTCAATTTGGTTCCTGGTGAGGACTCTCTTCCTGGTTTGCAGAAGTCTTCCTTCTTGCTGTCTCCTCACACAGCAGAGAGAGTAATCATCTCTCTATTGTCGCTTCCTATAAGGGCACCAATCCCATTCATGGGGGCTCCACTCTCATCACCTAATCGATTCCCAAAGGCCCCGCCTCTAAATATCACCACATTGAGGATAAGAGCTTCAGTGTATGAATTTGGGGGGGATATAAACATTCAGTCCCTAGCACTCAGTGTCTGGAACAAAATAGGCAGCCAAGAATCGCTTGTGTAATTAATATAATAACATATGCAAAATATCTAGAGCATAGTAGATGTTTGCTAAATGGCAGTTATTATTAATGTTGTTATTACTGTCATTACAATTAATGAAAAGTATGTGTCTTGAGCTCCTTCAGTGTACAAGTTGCTGTGATTGGGAGAGTTGAACCTGGGGAAAATAAGTTACATTCTGGTTATAGAGTAGAAGTCCTGCACTCCTAACTATAATGCAAAGCACAATAGAACTCCCAATTAAAGCATGGAGTTCCACACATAGAGTATGCATTCAATGAGAGAAAAATGAGTTAACGGAAAAAATAACTAAGTGAAACTATAAACTCATGAGCTGGTACAATGGAATGAATACGCTCAAAAGCTAGAAGGGTCCAAGGTCCTGAATTCCATTCCAGTTGTGCCTGTGTTTTTTGAGTGGCCTCTCACGAGTTTTTTTTTTTTTTTACCCTCTCTGGCCTCCATTTCCTTATTTTTAAAACTAGGATACTTATTCTCATTTTCTTTTTTTTTTACTATTATTAATAGTAATCAGATTTTTCAGACATTAAATTTCCCCGCTAGTGAAGTTCTTTCCTTGTCGTTGTTAATACTGCTCAATATGGCTAAGTGTGTGCTCATTACAAAAGCAGTGTATGCAAGTCAGAATCCATGGCTTTCACTGGTTACACAGCAAGAGAAAACAAAAGAAAACCTCAAACCACAACCAGGTGAACTAAGCCTTTCTGTCTTTTTAATACCTGCTCTGGAAAAAATAAAATCAAAACAAAATGAAACAAAAAACCTTCCTTGTTATTGAACAAACTTCTTGTTGCTAAGGTTAAGCCATTCTTCTTTTCTCCAAGGAGTCACAGAGAGGGTTATTGAATTAACAGGACCCTGAGTTCCTTGGAATCTACTCTCAACAGCCCAAACATGTTGAAGTAGGTACATTGTAGAAATAATCACAGAAGGACAAGGTCAGTGTAAACCACCAAGCTATGTGTTTGTGAAATAAGAGATGGTAATGAGCACAATTCTTGAGAAATCCTGCTTCTCCCAAAGTATTTCCTAACTGCGGTTATTGGCCTTGGTTCCTGCTGTATTGTTGGTCAAACTTTCTCATGGATAAAAAGCAAAAACAGAAATCTATTGCCATGAAAGCAGGTAAAAAAGAAAGCCTGGATCATTGATAATATTCCTGAGTTCTCCAAAGTGCGTTGATTCCTTCTCTTTCTATTCACCATTCTCTTGTGCATTAACCACTCATTCCACAGGTATTTATTGAACATCATCTACATACAGAGTGGAGTACTGAGATAAAATGGAGAGCAAAATTAGACACGAGTTTTGCCTTTATAGAACTTATGTAGCGAAGTAGATCCTCACCAAATAATTACCCAGACAAGTATGAAAGAGCAAGTGGAGCAAATGCTACGTGGAAAAGTGCACTGTTCCCGTGGAGCTTTCACAAGTGGGTCCTGACCACGTCCTGACCAGTCCAAGAGCTCAACAAAGGTTTCCAGGCAAAGAGCAGCTTGAGCTGAGTCCCTAAACATGAACAAGGATGAGGTCAATGAAGAGGAGACAGAGGAAATTTCAGGCCCAAAGGAAGAGCATGTGGAAAGGACTTAGGAGTGGGGAAGAGTATGCAGAGTACAGAGAGTTGAAAGAAGGCCATGCGGTTAGAGTCAGGAATAAAGTATGAAATGAGGATGTCAGAGTGGGCAGGTGTCAGGTAAGAACAAGAATTTTGAAGACCATTTCAAGGAGCATTGGCACTTATCCTACAACACTGGGAAGACAATAAAGGGTTTTAAACAGAGGGTGCTATACAATTAGATTTACATTTTAGAAGTTTACTCAGGCTGTACTGAATTGATTAACAAAGGACCCAAGTAGATGACAGTTGACCAGTTAAGAGATCATCGTCACAGTTGGTTGAGCTAGTGAAGGGAAGGTAGAAATGGAGAGAAGTAGATGGAATTGAGATACCTAGAAAGAAAATTTACTGGAATGAATTTTGAAAAATTCATACCTTGCAAGACTATGTGAGGTTTGAAGACTATGCTAGCGCCCCACCATGTGCAACAAAGATTCAATCAGTTTCTCAGGTCAAATCACGTGATGTCATCATATTTGTAGGTCAAAGAAATGGTTGAATATTGACAATTTCATTGGGTTCCCTTTCTCTTGATAGGCACACTTTGCTCAACATCCATGGTTATTCAGTGCAAGTGAAACATAAAATGTGGAAGTAGGTGTGAACACAGTCTTTTCTTCTTTTAACACTGTAGCAGGATTTCTCTTGCCATGGAAGTTTAGGCCTCTAGCATCACAATGGGTCATCAGAAAATCTGGTTCAACCTTTCTTGTATGGATTAGAAATTAAGTTTCAGAAAAGTTAAGAGACCTGAAAACTAAATAAGATAAAACTATATAATGTAACATAATAAAATATAAAATAAAACAAAAGAGATGCCCTTTAGCAGCAGCTAATTAGTATTAGTATTAGCAGTAGCTAATACTAAACCCAGGGATATTGGGAAATGTTTCAAGCAGCATACACTGACCTCTTGGAGAGTGGTTTGCAAAGTTAGAATGTCAAGGATAGAGTTAACTGTCTTTCCCAATCACCAGAAGTGGAACACTTAGAAGACTCAGGATGACTATAGAGCTGAGGTGGATATGGCTGTACCCAGAGGGTGTTTTGAGGTTTTGTCAGCTTGTTCTTATTTTTGTGACAGAGCATCCTGGCGTAGCACTCTTTTTTGAGAGCAGCATCGCCACACGTCCATTCAAATAAATTAACACTCCCATCTCCACTGACCCATTTGTCCCATTTGTCAGAAATGCCAAAACGCAGGCTGACCCATATGACCCTTTTACTGAAAAGTGTATATAAAGAGTGTCATTAGGCCTCACGCTGACAAGCCTGGACTAACAGTTATCTTTTATTTTTTTTTTCCCTGTTTGTCTTAATAACACCAATTGAACTACACCTGCAATTCGGAAACATAGACTTAGTTCTGAGAAGAGGTAGAACACCTAGAGGGAGCGTTTCCGATTCTTCAAGCAACCATTAAGACAAGATCCTGGTAGAAGAGGAGAAATGAAATTCATTGTGCACTTATTTTGCACTAAATTTGGAACATAGGTAATTTCGTGCAACATCCATAACCTCCTGTAAGCAAATGAAACCTCCTGTAAGCAATCAACATGCTGGTCTCACAGGGCTGAAATGTTACCATCAAGACGCTAACCCAGGTCCATCAAGCTCAAGGAATAGTGGCTTATCATTCGACCATGTGCCAGAAGGAATCGAACTAGTATCCTTCCCTGGTTATCGGTTACTAGTCTCCAGAAATTCACTCTTTTTATAATCCTTTAGACTTAGCAACAATGCATCTACATTTGTGGGGACTTTGGTTAGGTTTTGTGGACGACACACACACACACACACACACACACACACAAAGGAAGAAGGCATCATTAACTTCAATAATTAACCAGAAGATATAAAGATTCTGTGAAAACAAAGCATGCCATTTTGGTATCAGGCCAACACTATTCCGAGTAGGCTGGTTGCAATGAACTTGTAAACACAACAAAGAAACAAAATAGACACAAGTCCTCTGTTAAATTATCCCCTATTGACACTGGAACATCCAGGCTATGAAATATGCAAGAGAGGCAAGGTTGAATCAAAGTGCACTCCTTAATTTGCACCACACTAACTGAACAGTAAAATGTGATTTAATTTACTATATAATTTGCTTGTTCAACAAAGCTGAAAGATAACTCACTTCGTGCCACTTTGCTTATAAGTAAGCCGGTAACCGGCGGTGTTCTTTCAGTGAATAGCTTTGTTGTTGATGCCAGAGAAAGCTGTTTGAGTGGAAAATACACAAAATTAAGGGTCTGCTGCTGTAGTATTTGCAATGCACTCCCTTTGTCCTCATCAAGTTTATTTCTGCAAAGAGGCAATAACAGCCCTTTGTTTTTCTAACTCGATGAAGTCACTAAGTCTTGCTCCATGGCACACAGCTAAGGAAAAATGCATTCAGCCGAATTTAGAACCATTTGGAACTCACGAGTTGTGAATTTTGAACCAAACTTGAATCTTTTAAAAGCTCATCTGTTCTACAGAGTGTGCCAGCTCGGCTCCCATCCTTGCAGCAGAGGCTGTCCTCTGAGGGCTGAGCCAGGGGTCTTCAAGTCCCCCGTGCCTCTCCAGAGTGTTAGATTGGGGTGCTATGTGATGCAAAAGCTTTGATACAATGAGGAGGGTGTATGACAAAGCCCTGAAACCTACACCACAGGAGGGGAGATTTCCCAAAGGTGAAACAAGGAGTCTCTTCCGTGTTTTGCCAACTTTTAAAATATTTCCTTCATGTCTCAAATCCGTTTGTCCTTTCTGTCCACTAACACCATTCTAGGGTTGACCTGTTTGAACCCATATCCACTAGAACTGGTCCCACTCTCACGGGTCTCTCCCATCTGCAGTTCATCACACACATTCTAATCAGATTCATTTCCTGGAACCTCTACTTGCACATGCCCCATGTTCAAGGTCCTTTCATTTATTTATGTGCTCACTTACTCTTTCATTCATGAGCATCTCCTGAGCAGCTCTTGCCCATCAGGCACTGTGCCTGCTCTCTGGGGTGGGCAGCCCTGAGAGGACAGAGGAACAAGGACCAGCTTTGGTTTCATGCAGGTTAATAGTGAATTTAAAAACTCAATAATTATCCGGAGTGCTATGTGCTCTGAGAAGGGACCTGTGTTGCAACATTAGGGGTACAGGGAGGTCTGATGAAGGATACCCAAGGCATGAATCTCGGAGGAGTGGTTGTTCTCAGGGAGATACTGGAGCGCAAGGGAGGCAGAGGGAGGCTAGGAGGGTTGTCTTGGCAGAAGAAACAGCCTGTGCAAAGGCCGGAAAGAATGAGAGAGCAAAAACAGCTCAAGTAATGACATTTGAGTCATAAACTCGTCCACGAGGTGGGTGGGTGTGTAGGTGTTAACAAGCAGGAAAGTGGTGTTGGTGACCAAGTGCTACAAGAAGAGTGGAAGAAAGTTAAGCTGTGAGGAAAACAGGTGCCAGTTCATGATGGAGTCATCACAACCTGCTGATGAGTCTGGACCACGTCCTGAAGACAAGGAGCCATTTTACCTGATGACTCATCCTCTCCTACAGAACACAGTGCAAACACCTTTGCCCAGCATTCAGAGCTCTCCATAACTTCTTTCCAGCCTACCTAGAAAACCTCTCATTGTTTGCCTGAGCAAACCTCTTGACTTGTCCAACAAATATATATCAAACATGTCACAGCCCCTTGTTTTCTGGTGTCTACATATTTGATCATACACTGACCTCCACGTGGAACCGCAGCCAGCCACCTTTCCTCAGGGATGTATGGTCTCTCCATGTTTCCTGTATTTATTCATTAAATAAATAGTGTGCATCTAGCCAGGCATAGGGTGAGGAGTTAAGAATTCATTTACTCATTTAATAAACGTTTACTGAGCTTGTACAGGACAGAAACTGTCCTATGTGCTGAAGTGATATTGATGAATAAAATACATGAAGCCACTGCCCTCATGATGAAAGCGTGATCTCTTTTGGGGGAAACAAACAGGTGTATGAGCAATTCAAGCAGAGTCCAACAGATAGTAATATGGTAAGAGAGGTACAGGGATCTATGCTAATGCCTGGAAGAGAAACCTAATTTGTACCTGAATAGTCAAGGAAGGCTTCTTGGAGGAATTATTATCTGAGTTGAAACCTAAAGGATTAGTAGGAGTTAGTAGAAGAAGAGGAGAAGGAAAAAGCATCCTAAGCTGTGGGAAAACCATACACAAAAATCAGGAGCTAGGGAGATGATGAAACACCTAGACGATAGAGCCAGTTCAATATGGCTAGAGTGTGAAGAGCAGAGAGGAGAGTGACGTTGCTCTAAAAGGAGAGCGAAGAGCAGAGTGGCTGGAGATGACGCTGGAGAGCAGTGATGCAGCTAATTCATCCTAGATGCCAAGTCTGAAACTATCCTTATTGCACTGTGTGTTTAGCAGGAGGCTGACTAAGCAAGAGCTGATTTGGGAAGATGCGGTCGAGCACAGAGAGAGAAGTTTGTTGGTTTTTCTCTTGTAGGTTATGGGTGAAAGCTCACCAAAGACTGAAAGGCAGATGCTGTGGTGATAGTTTCCATCATGTAACAAACACTGTTGATGTCCTGTCCCACATCCCTTAGCCCACCTGAGCTCCCCTGCAGCTGCAGGATAAACTTTTCTTCATGGGGACAGATTCTTACCTTGAGGATCTGCATCTCTGTGGTTCTTAGCCTATGGCTTTTAGCCTGAGAAGGTTTTCTGTAACCAAGGTAACTTTCTCTAAAGCATACAGGAGCAACCAACAAATAGAGAAGAGGCAAGGTGGCAGCATCCCTCAGCAAATAAATGTCCCAGTCTCCTTGAACTCCAGGATCTAGGTTCCAGATTCTCAGCAAGATTGAGCCCCATTTGCCCACGGCAGTAATCTGCTTCTTCATGTACCCCATGTCACTCTCCTCCCTTCACTTTCTGATGTCTCCACTTCATCATTTTTGATTCCTGGGCCCATTTTCCAAACAAATTACTGACATCCAAATTCTTGTCTAGGGGTCTGATTTTGAGGAAACCTAAACCAAGATACACAAACTTGCATCCTGTCACAGAATCTACCACAGACATCCCTGTGGAATTAAGTTCCTGCTGCTCTTACTAACTTCTGGAACATCCTTCACAGTCTGTAAGGGTGGTAAGACTAGGCATGAGTACTACGGTGTGAAATGTTTCTTTCTGGTGTGTGTGTGTGTGTATGCAGGGCTGTAATGTAAAGAGCTTTGTTACTGAAGGTCATGGTCAATTGAGTTTATTATAAAACTGCTATAGAGGATGACACTGCAGAAATGGGGACTAACTGGAGACAGGGACAATTGAACGAAGAGGAGATATCTGAGGCCTCAACAATGGTAGTGACAGTGATGATAGAAAGGAGGCAACAGATTGGAGAGTCATTTGGGAGGACTTGGTTACTCCTTATTGTGATAGCTTGAAGCCCTACCTCCCTCTGGAAGAATATGATTGACATGATGAGAATAATAATAATGTAGTGAGAGTCCTGCCAATGGCCTAATGAACCTGCTGGTGATGTGCTCAGGAAATCAATTTCCTTGGAATAACTCATGCAAAGCGAAATATACAAAGAGTGCTAGGCGCTAAACATGCAATTATAGTTTTCTTAGTTTAAAATTGTGTTTGGGTATGTGGTGCACAATCTCTAAAATATAATTACTGAGGAACATAGTTTAATTTGTATCAGTCACAATTTACGGCTTGTCTATGTTTATAGAAATGATTATGGTTTGAAGCTTCTCATGCCTTCCTTGATGCATAAAAAATGATTATCAAGCCTTCAGCAGCAGCCGCCTTCCCTGAGAATTGGCAGCAATGGGCCCTTTAATCAGGAACAAGATCCTTCAGAGCCAACATATGCAATCTCTGAACAACAGTTAACTTTTCATAATGAGACTGTTGGAAAGAACCGTAGTGAGCCACAGCAGAAAATGTCCACCTAACAGAATGCCAGTGATCCATGGTTACTAAGCATGGAATGTTGAATTCACTCCTGCATCATTGTGCCATATCAGAACACAATCCAGTTTCTGCCACCAACCTATCATTTTAACACTGTCATTGTTTCAAATAGACTATCATAGAATCCGCTGCCAGCCTTTTTTCAAAAGACCTGATGAGAAGGGACCATGAAGTCACCTCTCTTCATGTTGAAGAGACAGGTGACTTCTGTATAGACTACATCGTGTTCACCACCAAAAGTCTAGTTGCCATCTGTCACCATTCACATGTGCCCTTTAAGACAAGAAATAACAAATGTTGGAGAGGATGTGGAGAAAAGAGAACCCTTGTATAGGGAATGTAAATTGGTGCAGCCACTATGGAAAACAGTATGGAGATTCCCCAAGAAATTAAAAATAGAATACCGTATGATCCAGTTATTCTACTTCTGAGTATTTATCCAAAGAACACTAATTTGAAAATACATATGCATCCCTATGTTCATTGCAGCACTATACACAATAGCCAAGACTTGGAAGAAACCTAAATGTCTATCAACGGATGAATAGATAAAAGAGATTTGGTATATGCTACTTAGGCAAGTCTTTTAACTGCTCTGGGCTCCAGATTTTCTCATCTCTGTAATAAGGGGGTTGAACAAAATGGCTTCGAAAGACCCCACCAGCTCCCAAAGATGATGACTCTATATGAAGAGAAGTATGGTAATTCTTTGAAAAGCCATTCAGTGTGGGTACACACATACACACATGCACACACATATATACCATTATTTGGCTGCGAATCTCCAATGATATGTGATTTTCTTTATGTATAAGAAAGAAAAAAGGAAAGCAGACAATGAGCTTGCATGGCCTCACATTTAACATATCATTTAGAAAGAGTTTGCTTGTGGAAAATTGTCAAAAACTTTACCAGGATAAAATCTGGTAGAAAAAAATGGAAATCTTAGAGATCTACATGTTATAGAGTGGGGCACCCTCCCCCGTGCCCCCGCCACTCCCTAAAAGCACTCTGTCTGGTCAACCAGCAGGCTCCACGCCCTGTTCTTTGTTGGATAGTTAATGCTTTATTTTTCACAAGAGTAAAGCAATTGGAGAGAGAGGAGTGTAACTTCTCTTAAAACGATGCCCAGCTCCGAAAGTCGTTATTATGAAGCATTTAGATAGCACTTCACAGGTACAAAGTGCTCCCCGATCATCTCATTACTTTTATATGAGCTAAAAGCTATTGAATTTGTCATCCCATACCCCAAAGTGGGTTTGAAGACAGCAAACACTTTCTTGCAGAATCTCTGCATAAGAAGCCACTTCCCTCTGAGTCTCTGAATAATATTAACTCCCTGGGGTTGAGGTGGTAGGACAGGAAATGCAATTTTAAATAGGTGGATCAGGAGGGTCATTAGAACGTGACATTTGCGCAAAGACTTGGGGGGGAAAGGAATGTAGCCATGAGGATACCTGGGGCCAGTGCAATCCAAGAAGTGGGAAGACCTAAGCAAAGGCCCTAAGATGGAAGGCTGCCTGGTGAGTTTGAGGAACTTCAAAGCCAATGAGGCTGGAGCAGAGTAAGTAAGAAAAGAGTAGGAAGATCAGATCAGAAAGGTAACAGGAAAGTGAGATGGCAGAGAGTTTCGGACATTGTAAGGCTTTGGCTTTTACTCTATGTAAGATGAGGAGCCCCTGGAGGGTTTTAAACAGTGAATGATGTGATCTTTAAAAGCATCTCTCTGCATTTGCGGAACCTTGAGCAGGGTCAAGAGCTGGGCGGGAGACACCAGCAACTGTGGAGGGGCAGCCCCTAGCGGCAGATGGAAACCCAGGAGAGGGCTGTGTCAGCGGCTGCCTGAGGAAAGGATTTCAAGGAAGAGGAGAGACTGACTGTCAAATGCTCCTGAGAAGTCAAATAAATGCATCCTGAGAACTGATCATGGAATGGATTTTGAGTGCATCAGGAGGAGGGGAGTGTGGGGCGAAAGGCCGTGTAAGAGAGAAAGAAGAGAGGAATCAGACACAGGAAGTGAAGACAATTTTTTCCAGTTATTTTACTGAAAAGGATTGGTATCTATTAGGAAGAATGTGGTTAGGAGAATGTTTTGTTTTGTTTTTGCTGTTTTTAAGATGAGATAAATAGTGCATGTTTATGTGCTGGTGGGAATGATGGAGATAGAACATTTAACTATGCAGAAGAGAAGAGGGAGACTCACTGCAGCAATGCCCTTGACTCGGTGGCAGGTGATGGGACATTGGGTGCAGGTAGGAGTACTGGCTGTTGATAAGTCCATCCGTGGTAACCCCCCAGGAAGTCAGGGCATCTGGATGCAAAGGCTGCTAGGTATGTAGGTGTGGGAAGTACCACTAGCTGACATTCTTTATCAAATCAGCCATTCATATTTCGCTCTGCTTCATAGTCTCTGTTTATGGTTCTTCCACTGATTCTTTAAGGTACAACCCACAGGCTGCTTTATTCGAGCCTGGAGTGTCAATTACCTTTTGGCGTGGTTAGAAAAATCCTCAATCCAGTCTAGCTGGATTTTCTATCAATCACAACTAAACACACGCTTAAGGCACAAGCAAAACAGGTGTGAGAAAAGAGAGAGAAATTCGAGGTCAATAAACTTCTCTAGATCCATGAACACTGGATATCTTTCCATTTGTTTGTGTTTTCTTCAACGGGCCTTGAGGGCCTTGTGCTAAGTGAGATAAGTCAGACAGAGAAAGACAAATACTGTGTGATCTCACTTGCATGTGGAATCTAAAAAAGGTGAACTCATAGAAAGAGTAGAATGGTTGTCACCAGCGGCTGGGAGGCGGGGGAAATGGCGAGATGTTGTTTAAGGGTACAGACTTGCAACTAGAAGATGAATAAGTTCTGGAGACCTAATGCAGAGCATAGTGATCACAGACAACAATACTGTATTATAAACTTCAAAGTTACTAAGAGACTAGATCTTAATTTTTCTGACCAAGAAAAAGAAATGATAATTATGTGACTTGATAGAGGTGTTAACTAAAGCCAAAGTGGTAATTATATTGCAACATATAAATGTATCAATTCAATATATTGTACACCTTAAACTTACACAATGTTTTATGTCAATTATATCTCAATAAAAATAAATATTAAGTAAACAAACAAACTCGTCTAGAACTGTGCAGATTTATATTAAAAAAACAATTTTAATTGCAGAAATTCAAAATAATAAAATTTTATTTTGAATTGCATTTAAGAAGAGAGTCACCATATAGTTTTAGTGCAGAGAATCTCTAGAAGCCTTAATTTTCCCCTGCCCCAAGGCTGCACCTTCCATTCCCAGAGTGGCAGCCTAAAGACAGCACAGGAAGTCACATTTTTGTAGCTAGTGGCAGAAGTAACCAGAAGTACAAATTTGATTCACGTCAGAGGAGAGAAGGTGCAAACGATATCAGAGGAGCTGGAGCTCATGCCAAGCGTGAGTGCCTCTCTGTAGAGCAGTGGAGCCAGGAGCATCAGCCGCAGGTGAGAAAGAGTCAGGAAAATTCTGATCCTCTCAGTCTCCTCTGGCAACCCTTCAATAACAATCTGCAAATCTGCGATAAAATTCCAAAGCCTCCCCTGACACACAAGACTCATCACCGGCTTACTTCTCAGGCTCCTCCCATCTCAGTATCCTTGAATTCTCCATTTAACCAGCAGGTTGTATTTTCTCACCTAAAGCTCTAAGCACATGCTGTGCTCTCTCTACCTGGCTTGTCCATCATGCTTTACCAGGTTAATTTGTTTGCCTTTGGGTCTCAGCTAGATAGTGACTTCCTGTGAGAAGTTTCCTTGACACCTCAGCAATTTTGGAACTGCAAACATTTATATAGGGCTTACTATAAGTGAGTTAATCCCTCTAAGAACTTTACAGAGATTAACACACTGAATCGTCGCACACAACCATACTGTTGTTATTATTATTATTACTACTATTATTATCCTCATTTTACAGGTAAGAAAAATTAAGCACAGAAAACTCGAGTAATTTTCCCGAAGTCACACAGTTTATGAATGTCAGAGCCAGCATTATCAAGGTCACACACAGTCTAGTTCCAGAGGCCCGCTTTTAAGCCCTACTCTAGGCTATCTCTCATGAAAGAATGTTTCAATTATAATTTTCAGAATTTTTATATCATTTTAGTGTTTTCACATTAAAACAGCCTTCTCACTAGGCTTGTGTTTGGTTATAAACAATTAAACTCTACCCCCTAACAGTGAGCACGTGTGGCCCATTTGTTAGAGTCAACTGTAAATGGCATCCCTTGCTATCTTAGGTCAGGTAAGAAACTAAAATATGTTTAGTTGAAAAATTTAGAGAAATGATAGTAATGTACACTAATTGCTTTATCCTCCTATTAACCAAAATAACTAACAAACCCGTGAGTACTGGTTATTATTTGTGTTGGCTAAATGGAAAATTATTTCAAGCATATACCTGTTTGTATTCTTTGGTTGGATTTATTTTCCTTTAAGACATATAATTCTACTCATTATTCATTTATGAGGAGTCCAGTTCCTGGCCCAAAACCTGTGATTTTAAAGGGCCTATTGACTGAGCTAGCCAGGAGGAAACCCTGTCATTTGTAACAACATGGTTGAACCTGGAGGATAATATGCTAAGTGAAATAAGCTAGACACTGAAAGACAAATACTGCATGATCTCACTTTTATGTGGAATCTAAAAAAGTCATAGAAGCAGAGAGTAGCCTGGTGGTTACCAGCGCCTGGGAGGTGGGAAATGAGGAGATGCTGATCAAGGGGTACAAAGTTTCAGATACACAGGATGAACAAGTTCTGGAGACCTAGTGTACAGCAGTGACTATAGTTAATAATATTGTATTATATACTTGAAATTTGCTGAGAAAGCAAGTTTTGTTATTCTCAGCAAAGGAAAAAAAGGTAACTATGTGAGGTGATGGATATGTTAATTAGCTTGATTGTGATATCATTTCACCATATATACGTATACCAAAACATCACGTTGTACACCGTAAGTATATTCAACTTTTATTCAACTTTTATTTGTCAATTATACCTCAATAAAGCAGGAAACAAATAAAGGCCCTACAATTATTAAAAAATAATGACAATTACAAGCCTTTACCTGTCAGGCCTCGCAGAGGAGAGCTATCCTCCCCACACGAGACTTAGGGCACAGCCAGTGCGGTGTGGTCTCTGAAGGGAGTTGCAAAGACTCAGGCTGGCCATGCTCTTTGCATATTTGCATTCCTAGCCAGAGCCTTCATTCATGGGTCTTTTTATCTGAGGCCTTGGGCCAAAGTCCCCTTCGAGCACCTCTGCCAAGGCTTCCTTATCGGAGAAGGAGGGGAAAACCTTGAAGACACTTTTCCCCACTCAACTCAGTACTCTGTACTCTGCCACTCTCAACCCGCCCCCTTACTCCTCACCCTTGTCCCCGTCCATAAAACTGTAGGAGCCTTTTATCTGGGGCTCCCTTGGCAGAGAGACAACCCTCAGATCTATGCTGATCCCCCTGACCCTGCACTGGTGTGCTGTTTCACGGCATGGGGCGGAGGGAGATGGAACAGGAGGAGTCGACACTTTGATTTGGACCCTTGTTTATATCATCTCAACAAGCGATTAAAGTCTTGATCGTTACTTCCATTTTGGCTTATTGTTTTCATCAGCCACTGTGACAACTGACAACTGAGCTCCTGAACATTCATTTAACAAATATTACTGAAGTCATACTAGTAGGTATTATGAATGCAAAGATATCTATATAGTCAACATATTCTAGGCTTACACAAAGCCAATAATCTAGGACAGGATCTCTCAAAGTCAATATCATTAACATTTTGGACCAAATGATTCTTTGTTGAGCAGGTGGAGAGGAGGCTGTGTTTTGCAGGATGCTTAGTTTAGCAGCATCTCTGGCCACTACCCTCCAGAGGCCAATATCAACCCCTTCCCCCAGTGTGACAACCAAAAATGTCTCCAGACATTGTCAAATGTCTTCTAAGGGGCAAAATCACCCCTAGTTGGGAACTATGGGTCTAGAAGATCATGCCAAGCATGGCTCTAAGTGCCATTTATATATATACACATATATAATATATGTATATATAATATATATGTATATATTTATTTACACACATATTTATACATATATATTTATATAGTAACTTCACAACATTCTTATGAATCAAGTATCATTATTACCTACTTTTCACATGAGAAAAATGGAGCATGGGCTTGTTAAATAAATTACGCAAGGTTATAGCTGGGAAGAAGTAGAGCCTGGATTTTAATTCAGGCAATATCTCAGCATCAGAGGCCTCACTCTAAACTACTGTGCTGCAAGGTATGAGAGAATGTTCTGGGACTATAGCTAAAACAAGACTAACTCGTTAAAGGATCAGGGAAGTCTTCACGGAAGAGCCACCATTGATCTGGGGTTTGCTAGAATGACAATCCCACAGGACAAAATGGTTGTGTACACATTCAGCATCTGGAACCAACAAAAAATTCCCACTGCTGCTCCTTCGCCAAAGCAGTTGCCCGTCCACTGTCAGCCTGTGTACATCTTGCTCCTTCATCTTTCTTTCAGGCACCGATCAAGTTTCACTTTCTCTACAGAGATGCTCCCGAGACTCCCTCAGAGGAAACTCACTACATATCTTGCCTGAATTATTCCTTGGCAACGACCAAGTTCAGCCTTCTGGTGTCTCCTTCATTGTTTTGTATCTGTTGTGTAACCTGGTTTGTCATCTCTTATCAAATCCCTTGGGTCAGGCACTATGTGTGGCTTGGTGGAAATAACATTTGCTGTGAAGGTGAATGTCATAGGTTTGACTCTCAGCTCAGCCACTTATTGGCTGCATGTCCCTAATGAAGATATCCAGTCTCCCTGACCTCATTTTCTTCACCTATGTAATGGAAATGATAATATTCAACTTGTGAAATAAGACAAAATACTACGGTGCATTATCCAGAGTACAGCACATATGTCTTTAATAAGGGTCATGCCCTTTTTCCTCAACACTTGCCTTCCTAGTGATATCTTGCACAGTACTCAGAAAGGTGCTGCAACCGACTCGTGAAGTGATGAATGATTTGCTTAGACATTATCAGAATGATGCAGATGGGCTCAATGTTAAGAGGAAACAATAGCAAAATAAACTTCATGATAAGGGAAGGACATAGGGAGAAATGACATACGTGCAACGATCGTTCCAGGTCCTGGTGGTGAAGTTAAGAAACCGAATTAATTCAGAGGAGAAACAGGTATTGCCATCACTCCTAAAAATTAGTGTGACCCAACAGGAGAGATAATGGCAGTCTAACTCCGTGTTGGCATGAATGCTATTGTTGGCACTGATTTTTCTCTTATAATTAGTTATATGTTCTAAACATTTAAGAGGGTTTTGAAGGCCGATCTGTTTTGAATCTTACTATTTGACCAGTCTAGCTATTTGTCTTTATGCAAAATAACTGCCCAGCCTCAGTTTCCTCATCTGTGAAAATGAGAGAAATGCAGCAAATACCATTAATGCTCCCCCCTGCCACTTCCGCTCAGCCTCCGCCTTTAACAAAGATCTGTAGAGACCATCGCTGTGACTCCTGCCTGGTCTTTTTCCTGGGAGAGGCGTCCCCGGGCTCAAGGGCAGAGCAAGCCCTGAGTGAATGTCCTGGAAGCCTCCTTACCCAACCATGGCTGGAGAGTTGGTGGATGAACATGTGCTCACCTTCACCCCTTGGCTGAGATAACTCTGAAGCAATTTACACTGTGTCTCAGAATTCTCCAACTGCATTCTGTCGCTGCACAGAGTTAACCCGCTTGATAACACATCATTTATTTACAGCATTTTTTCCCTTGTCTTACTTACCTCTTCCCTACTTACACTTCCTGGGATCACCTTTTGAATAAACCCCTTGTCTTGTCTCGTGGTCAGCTTCTGGAGGAACTTAAACCACTACCGAGAATATGTGTACAACACCTGAGCGATTGCATATCCAAGACTTAGTGCACTTCCTGGCCCATTATATCATCAGGGTTCAATCAGAGAATCAGAAGCAGTAGGAGGAATATATACTACAAGATTTATTGCAAGAAATTGGCTATGTGATTGTGGAGGCCGGTGAGGCAAGTCTAAAAGCTATAGGACAGGCCACCAGGAAGAGCTGGATGGAATTCACAGATGGGAGCTGAAGACACTCTCCGCAGGCAGAATTTCTTCTTCTTCAGGGAAGCTAGAGCTTTGCTCTTAAGAACTTTCAACTGATTAAACGAGGCCCACTCAGATTATCCAGGAAAAACCTCTTATTTAAAGGTAATTAATTATGGACTTTAATCACATCTACAAAATATATTCATAGCAACATCTAGATTAGTGTTTGAATAAGTGGGGACTGAAGACTAGACAAGTTGACATACTAAAAAGCCATCATACTCATGATAAGTGCTAAAAAATGTGAAATTTTTATTCATTTACATCTGGTAATAAAAATAACAATGGCACTTTATATAACATTTGAAAAAAGAAAAATAGTATAAATACAAAATAATACTCTTTCTTAAGTCCTTCATGAAAAGATTACTATTGGCCATACGTTTTACACACACAATGCCTCTGTTTTTACCCCATTAAACTACGTATATCCTTCCCTTGCCACTATATCATGAGCAGTTTCTTATTTCATGTAATATTTTAAGACTTTATTTTAATAGCTACAAACTGTTTTATCATCTATAAGTACCATATTTTATTAATGGCATACTGTTTTGTTGGGCATGTGGGTTCTTCCCATTTTTTTAATTCTTTGATGGACCTCCTAGTACATAAATCTTGGCTTGTATATTATTATTTTAGGATGAGCTCCTAACTATTTAATAGTGAATCTTGCAACTAGTTCTGCAAAAGAAGTAAGCCCTGACACCTTAAGGCATCATTGAATGTAATGAATTAACCTCTCTCCTACACACCTAGAATGGTACTAGTTGTGTACTGGTAGTGTCCTTGGAAGAAACTGGGAAAGAGTATACTCAGTTAAGAAAAGCTGGTAGAAGATTTGCAACATTGACCTAATTCATTTAAAACTATGTTGATGCTGGAATTTCTAGCCTGTGCCCTTTCTTTCCAGAATTTTATTAACAGAACTTTTAGAAGTAATTTGTTTTATTTTTAAATCTAGACAGTAAGGAAAGAGGACAGATCAGTGTTTGTTAGACATTAGGGATAGGGAGGATGTGACTATAAAAGATAACAGGGAGTCTTCAGGTGATGAAACTATTCTGAATCCTGATTTTGGTGGTGGGTAAATAAATCTATACATGTGTTAAAATCCATAGACGTGTACACCAAAATAAGTCAATTTTACTGAATGAATTTTTTTAAAAATGGGAAAAGTGGAATGATAGACAAAAAAAGAATGAGGTTGTGGATTTTGTGTAGAAAGATCAAGGCATATGTTCTTCTGAAAGTTTAATGGCATAATTTGGAGCACTTTGCATTTCAGATCTTCCATCTGATTCCTTAGATTTAGGGCCAATGCTGGTTTGTATCATCATTTACAACCAAACAGAAATTATATTTGCACTTTATAACAGATTTCTCTAAACGAACAAACTGTCTCAGTAAAAAGACCCATCTATTTTATTTTGATTATTTTTAAGTGAAGATTTATTTACATTTTCCGTATTCATTTGCAAAACTTTTTCTGAATTTATACTTAGATTAAATCTTTTAACTAAGTATTAAACCATACAAATATATAATCATCAAGAATTGTGTAAGGAATTTCAGCGTCATGTTAAAAAATACGGAAACTCAGTAGAAATTTTCGTGTTACCTTAATGCAAAGTACGATCACTACATTTTATTTCCTTTATAAGTATGCTCAGCAGAGACTAAAAGTCAAAGGAGCCTTGGTTTGGACCCATGAGATCTAATCCCTGACCATCATCTTAGGGGTCCCAGGCAAGCCTGCTACAAAACGACGGAGCCAATGTTGACGATCTTTAACAACCTTCTGAAAGCTGCATTCACGTTGTAGAAAGGGATCCTCACCTGTTATCAATGGCAGCTGCTAGTCAGTTGTTCTGTTTCTGTTCACGCGTGCGCTTCTCTCTCCATCGTGGACAAAGAATCTTTGAAATTGTTTCTAACCTTTGAGGGTTTTGGAATCTGTAAGTCAAAGAAACTAATGCTTACAGCTCTTAAGATGCACAATAAGTAGATAGCAGGGTCCTCTTCAAGCCACTCCATTCTAAGTGCATGTCTCTGCTCTCTGCTCCCCTGCCTGGCACTAACTTCAGAAGATTTTACTTCAAAACCTTTGGAAACATTGTCTATTCAGTGATGTGTTTTGGTAGAAGAAGAAAGATGAGCACAAGAGCAAGATTTCAAGTTAGATTTAAGGTGCTCTTTTAAAAGGTAGAAAGACCCTTATGTCACTTGTCTTTGTCTCCATCTCTGCCATGATCCAGGCCCCCACCATCGTGCAGCCATCGTCTTATAGGTCCCTCCCACCCCCTCCTGCCACATGGATATGATTCCCCCAGGAGGGGTATGAATCATGTGGGCAAAGGCAAGTCTAAGACAGAAAACTACAGCCTCTAATGGGTCTGACTGAGAGTTGGGACCCCACGGAACCTTAGTGTGTTCCAGCTAGCAGAGTTAAGAATGTCCTTGGCACAATAAAGCCAGCAAAATGGTAGTGTAAAACCCCAAGCAGAAGCAAAGTAGGGGTTTGTTATAAACCCAATTGATTTAATGATACCCTTTTACTCTTCTTTGACGCTCCCTGATGCTATAATCAAGGTCCAGTGGATACTTAGGAGCCCACCATCACCCCTTTTTCCCCCCGAGTTTGGAAATAAGCATAAGAAAGACACAAGAATCAGATAGGTGAAGATCCAAACCATCAGCTATATCTCTTATTAAACCGGGGTTGATGGACTCAGACTGCAGGCAAGTGAGATTGTTAACATTTCCTCCTGAATTAGACAGGCTCGTGCACACAGCCACCAGCACACATAGGCCACTCCAGGCCCCACCTGGAGGGCATGACTGGGAGCAGACCAGAACACATGTGTCCGAAATGCAGAGGAGAGTGGGCTGTGTGAGGATGCTCAGCTCTTCTACCAAACTCATCAATCAGAGAGACAGCCCCTCCTCTCATGGGGAGAAATGAGTGAGGGAAGGAAAAGAAGCCAGGACTGCTGAAGTCCTTGAGCTGAAGTCACCGCTATGGCTACCACTATGTGAAGGAAATTTACATACATCCTCCTCCTGCTTAACCAACAGCTGAGCCAAGGTCTTTTAGGCAAGAGACACACACAAGATGACACTTCCGCTAAAAGAGAACATTACCTCCAGAGGGCAGCTTGGCAGTGCCTAGGAATGGCAAAGCCCCCAAGGAGCATGTGAGCATATTGAGAATTTAATTGCTAGTCTTGAGGATTCAGGGTTTTATATCATGACATCATGGTGGAAATGTTAGTGTCCTAATAGCAGAAAGGAAGAAATCAACTCTCTATCTCACTACACCCCCAAGGAAGAAGGCTTTTGTGTCACCGCTGTTTTGACAAGCCCCTTGGAGTACAAAGTGGCCTAGGCCAGAGCCTAGGACCCCCATGAGGTGCCTGCCACCTGTGGGTTCTATATTAATGTGGATGGTGGTAGCTCCCTTTGAGGAGTTCCCAGTGAGTTTCTCCACTGAAGTACAGATGGGAACCAGCTGGAGGGTGAGGAGTGATGGTGTCAGAGGCTGAGAACTTAGCCTTGAAAAGTCTGCAACAAGAATGGCATTCTTTTGAAGTCTCTTATTTGTTCTGTCCTAAAAATTCATGAGATTTTAACAGTCTCTGCCACAATACTTCCATTTTGCTTTGATATAAAAATGGGGTTTAAATTATCTACCATTAAGTAAAATTTATACTTTCTGGGAAGATGTGGTATGTGTTTCCCCTGGACCTGCATATCCCAGGCAGTTTGTTGATCACTTCTCACATCTCATCCCACTGTACACGCTCCCAGGTTTGAGAGGCACTGTTTATATGCAATATTCATTTATCCACCCATCCAACAAATATTTACTAAACACCATAATTATTTGCAAGACCTTCTATATCATAAGACATAGTCCAAGTCTCAAGAAGTCATGACTTCTAAGAGAGGAGTTTAAATTTTCATTTATAATAAAATACTGAATGTCAAGTGCTTGTTCCAGCGATTGGTGCCTAGGGGGCATTTTTTTAAAAAAGATATTTTATATCATTACAATTGTCTTTATTATTATACTAAGAGTATATTGAAAAGAAAGGCAAATAATATTGGCTTTCTGCTTGGAAAGGAAGAGAAATCTTGAAAGCTTTGGCCAAAAAATAGAACAAAATAAAAATACATTCCCAAGTGCTCTGTTTCCCTGATCTTCATTAGGTTGAAGACGTCTTTTAGCTAAAAACAAAACAAAATAAAACAACAATGCCTGATCTCAGATGATACTACATGTAGCTTTCTGTGTGGCAATGCATGGCCATACTCACTAACTTTTTGGTATATTAAATATCCTGACCACAGAAAGACTGTGAGCTCCATAAAGCAGCAATTGGTTTAGGCCAGCACTGCCCATAGAATATAACACAAGCCACACGTGCAGTTTTAAATTTTCTAGTAACCACATCAAAAAACGTAAAAAGAAACAAGTAAATTTTTAAAAATCTGATATACTCAATATATCACCATTTCAACATGTAATCAATGTGTTGCTTAGAGTTTTTATTTTCTGTCTTCTCCATCAATATCAGGCTCTTGTGTATCCTTAACCTACTGTCTTAATTCCACGCTCCTTACTCTAACACAGACACACACCTACACCCCACACAAACCTACACCCCTACAGAAGACGTTGCTGTGTGTGTCAAAAATACACTTAAAAGTGATGTGATCTAGGAGTGAGGGCCTGGAATGTTGTCCCATGGATAAAAATGTTTTTAGTAGCCTCCTGTCCTTTCAGCTAACCTCAAGATAGTGGTAGCTGGAAGATATACTGGGTTCTTTCAAGTGAAGAATTACTGTATTAATTTATTCTTTTGTTCACTTATTCTGGTGCATCATAGTTAAAAATATTAAGACTGTGGTCTGAAAACCCATGCAAAACATCAATGCTATAAAAAAGTCACTTGATTAATAGAGATTTAATTATTTCTCAAAGTATTAATTACTTTGGAATACAGAAAAGACCTGGGGATATTTAGAGAGCTTGTTTTCAGAAATAAAATACCCATAGAGGTATTTAGTCCTCCTCTGAGAGTTTTAATGTATCATTTGTGCAATCACGTTACTAAGATTGTCACTGCAAAGAAAATTCCAAGGAATACAGTAGTTACCCAATGCACACTCAGAATGAAAGCTAAGTAAAGCTATACAATATTAAAAATGGGAATACACCTCGGGTAACAATAACAATATCATAACAGCTGATGATAATATAACTTTACTTATTCATTATTTTATTAATAATGTAGTGATCACTTAGTATATTCCATGTACAATACTAAACATATTACATTCATTATGTCACCTAATACTAACACTAGCCTTCTGAGGAATACACACCTGTTGTACAGATGTGGAAACTGAAGCCCAGAAAGGGATGTTCCTGCAGTTGTGTAGGGACAGAATTGAGATTAAAATACTGTATGATTTCCTTCATTAAGTAGTAGAGAATAACAACAACAAACAAACACATAAAGACAGAGATTGGATTGGTGGTTACCAGAGGGGAAGGGGGGAGGGAGGAGGGCGAAAGGGATAATTCGGCACGTGTGTGTGGTGATGGGTTGTAATTAGTATTTGGGTGGTGAACATGATGTAATCTATGCAGAAATAGAAGTATAATGATGTACAACTGAAATTTATACAATGTTATAAACCAATGTTACTGCAATAAACAAAAAATTAAAAAAAAAAAGAAGAAAAAAAGAAAACATGCTTTCTCCAACTCCAGAGCCGAGATCTTAACAATTGTGTCACACTACCTCGTTTTGTCAGATCTCGTTTTCTAGAGGAGCAAACTGAGACCAGAACAAGAAAGTGGCTTGTAAAGATCACAAAGCTAATTAGTGTCATAGCCAGACCCAGAACTCAGGTCTTCTCTCTCTAGGGCCATGATTATTCAAGAATGATGGTCTGAATTTATCTCCTTCATCAGAGAAGTGTTTTTATAAATATCACTTGTTCTGCAGCAATGAAGAGACTATTCTTGGGATCATCATTCACGCAAAACGCCAATCACCCTGGTGCCTGGGCAGAGTCTGTGGTCTCTAAGATGGGGCCCCAACAGAATGTTCAGAAGACTTCATCCTGGCTGTTTTCCCAACCTCACACTTGTGGGCCATCTGCTTCACTTCACGTCCTTCAAAATGCTGCTTTTATCCATTCCCTCGCCTACTCTTTGGTTACCCTAGCCCTCACATAAATTACTACAGTGGCCCCTTAACTTGTTTTTCATGGATATGGAATCAGAAGTCCTGGGCTTTAGTTTCATTTCTGCCACCTATCTTTGCACAACTGAGTTTGCAGGCAACTCCCTGAGAACGTCAGTTTCTTCACCTGTATGCGGAGAGAAGAGCCCTGCCTCCCAGTGCTTGTCACGGTGTGTCACGGTATGGGTACTCGATCTAGGCTTATTGCACTAACAGATAAATGAAGCAATGAATATTTAGTAATTTGTAAACTATTCGTCACTTCATGTTAGTTGTCATCATATGCCTATACTTATTCCCAGATTTATGCCTTAACCTTGAGTAACTTTCTTTATCCTCATTTATCAATCAGAATTCTATCCATCCCTCAAGACTAAGGTGCTATAGTCTGAATGTCTGTGTCCCCACAAAAGTTCATTTGTTGAAATCCTAACCCCTCAAGGTGATTGTATTAGTAGGTGGGTCTTTGAGAAGTGATTAGGTCATAAACATAGAGCCTTCAAGAATGGAATTAGTGGCCTTGTAAAAGACATTCCAGAGAGCTCCCTATCCCCTTCCATCACCTAAGGATACAATGAGAAGTCTTCAACCTGGAAGAGGGCCCTCCTCCAGCTGTGCTGGCACCCTAATCTTGGACTTTCAGCCTCCAGAACTTAAGAAATAAGTTTCTGTTGTTTATAAGCCACTGAGTCTGTGGTATTTTGTTATAGCAGCCCAAATGGGACTAAGACATAAGGTAGCTCTGTTCACTTTCCCAGCCAATACCAAACAGCCTTCTTCATGCACCTATTGTGCATTCTGAAGTGGTCACCTGGATGGGTATCTGTCCTCTGATTAACATGAGCCAAGTATACCTGTCTGTGATGCCAGCTCGTGTGATCAGCCTGCCCTGATGATTCCAGCCTCACGAAGGCTGGCCTCCTGTTCACAGACTGCTAATCAGATGTGCAACCTTGGGCAGGTAACTTAACCTCTGAGAACCAAGTCCCCCAACCATAAAACAGAGATAATTCCTAGGTAGTGGGGCAGTTAAAGGGGCAGCTGAAGAAAAGGTAGACAGCAAATTGTTAGCCCCTCAACCCTTCCCTGAGCTCTACTTCCTCTCATCCATTCCCCTGCCACAGAGCCTATTATTGTTCTGTAAGCTTCCTGAGGGCATAGATCCTGACTTATAACTTGATGCGCTATTATATGCACAATAAATTCAGGTTAACTGCCATTTGTGAGGTTGAACAGATTGAACGGAGAAGCATGTCCAGAAGAAGCATGTGATTCTAACCTGGGCATACTTTCAGCAACCCACTCAACAGTCATTTATTTTGCACCTATTATGTCATACAAAAGTGAAAAGATGAAATCATTGACCTCAGGGAATCCGCTGAGTAATGGAGTCTGGGGTATATATAATTTTGCTCACAAAGTGTCCACTGATGGTGTAAGGTATTCCAGCATCTTCATGAACGTTGACATCACTGTATGAATGTGGACAAGTCATCTCCCCAGGATATTGTTCACCTAATCTGTTAAAATGAGTGGCAGTGCCTTCTTTACACAGTGGCTGAGAAGCTTAGATAAACTAATGGCATGAGAGCATTATGAACTGCAAACATTATATCACAGGTCAGCAAACTAGAGCCCACAGGCCAAATCTGTGGCCACCTATTTTTGTAAAGGAAACTTATTGGAACACAGTCACACCCATTCACTTACATTTTGCCTATGTCTGTGTTAGTGCCACAAGGTCAGAGTTGAATATCTGTGACGGGGACCATATGGCTCGCAAAGCCTAAAATATTTGCTATCTGACTCTTTGTAGAAAAAGATCACGGATCTCTGCTTTATATAAAGCTGAGGAATTATTGTAATTATTAATATTGTTCTCATGACCACTTATGGAGAGACATCACGGTACAGTGGCAAAAGGGTGGGTTTTGTAGCCAACAGTCTTATCTTTGGGAGATAGATGACTTCAGACCTGCCCCTTGGCCTCTCTGAGCCTGTTTCTAAATGAGGGTAAGAACACTTTTCAACCGATTTCAACAGGAGGATGAAGTGAGGCCATGTTTGTAAGGTGTCTGATACATAACAGCAACTTCTAACGAATTGTTAGTTTTTCTCCCCTTTGAATTCAAAGGCCACCTTTAGCATTTCTTTTTTTTTTTCTCACCTTTCTTCAATCCTACAAGTGCCTCACACCTATCACAATATAGATCCTTAATGCATTTCTGTTGATTTGGCAATTGATTCTCATAATAGTAAATGACCAAAACATATGTGTTCAGATCACACTGGATTAAAGGTAACCTGGTTTCTTTGCAGCAGAACATGTCAGAACCTTTAGCATCCTAAAGCATATTGTAAATATATAAGAATGGGGGCTGGCCTAGTGGCATAGTGGTTGAGTTTGCACACTCCGCTTCGGTGGCCTGGAGTTCACGGGTTCAGATCCCGGGCGTGGACCTATGCACTGCTTACCAAGCCATGCTGTGGCAGGCGTCCCACATATAAAGTAGAGGAAGATGGCCACCCATGTTAGCCCAGAGACAATCTTCCTCAGCAAAAAGAGGAGGATTGGCAACAGATGTTAGCTCAGGGCTAAGCTTCCTCACCAAAAAAAAAAAATCTAAGAATGGGACAGAGTATATTTTGTCTCTGACCTTTGACCTTGGAATAGTTTTTAATGAAGATTTGGTAGCATCTCAAGGGACTGGTGTTCCCGTTCCACAGAACAAGTACAGGAAATGCTAATGTAGTGTAAATGCTTCCACTTACTGAATTCTTGAGAGAACAAGTATTGTTCTTAAGTCCCCGGTGCTCACTAGTAAGAGACCTGAGACTAGAACCCAGGTCTCTCCATTCCCAACTGGGCTTTATGATTCATCTAGTGTTGACCCAGTCAGGCAGTAAGTAATGGGGCTAAAGCCTGGCTCCAGAGTTGGAATTACTGAGTTGCAAGCCCAGGTCCACAATTTACTACTTGAATAACTTTGGGCAAGATGAGTGATTTCTCTGTGTCTGTTTCTTCACCTGTTAAGATCACAATGCTAGCAACACCTACCATGGGCTTAGTGTTAGAAGTAAATGCATCAGTGTGTGTACGTAACCCAGGGCCTAGCACACAGTATGCGCTTGATCGATGTTAGCTGGATTTATTCACTGATTTACTCATTTGTGAAAAAGCGTTTATTTAATATCCAGTACTTATAGGAATGGGTAATATAAAAATAATACTTTATAGTGGCAAAGTTCTTTCAAGTGTGTTTATGGGCCTCTTGTCTAGCTGAGCAGCCTCATCTCCTATATTCCAGTTCTCATTTGTGTTTTTGTCTCAATGAATTCTCTCCACAGATTAAACTGCTGATGGTCCTACACACTGCCTGCTGTCTCTCAGGCCTGAATTTATCCATATGCTTTTCTTTGCATGAAGTTCCCTTCCCCTGCCATCTGCCTGACAAGCCCCTTCAACCTTTCCATCCTTCAGTGTTCACTTCAAGTATCAGCTCCTCCCTGAAGTCCTCCCTGGCTGCCCCCCTGATTTCTGGGCTCTTTTGCCCATTGTCCTGAGCTTCCCTTGCAGCTCTCAAAAGCAATAACTTTCTTTTCTCTCACAGCCCATGTACAGTAGGGCTCAAATTAGGGGAAGATGTTCTCCTTGCTTCTTGCTGCTGCTTCAAGATACCATTCCTCCTGTCTGTCAAAAAATCCGTTATGGCTCCATTAAAATATATGTCATCAGATTATATCACTCCTACCTCTCTTTGTGGCAGCTATCAACCACAATCTAGCCATTCTTCTTCACTGGTTGAAGAATTTGGTACCTGGTCACCATTGTTCTATCCATCATTTCTCCTGATTACCATTTCTGTTGATTTCTGATGATGGATCCAATGACCTGAGATGTAGAATTACTTGTCTATCTGTACTTTCAGCTCTTCCTCATCTTCTATTCTGTCTTGAACCCACTTCAGTGAGGATTTTGTTCCCACTACTACAATGAAACTGTTGTTGTCAGAGTGACCAGCAACCCCTGGGCTAGCAGCACCAATGACCCAAACTCAACCTTCATCTTAGAATCTCAGAACAAAGTGACGTGACTGAGCACTCCAGCCTTCTTGAAACGCTTTCTTACTTGGTGCTCAGGAAATTACAACCTCTTGGTTGTCTCCCATCTTCTGAGAAAGCAGTCTGTTTTCGTGAGATTCCCTTGCTGTCTACTCCTTCTTTGCCACCTGAAAATATTGGTGTGTTCTGGGCTCAGCCCTTGCACCTCTTCCCTTCTCTAACCATATGCTCTTCCTAAGTAAGCAGTCCCATGATTTTAAATACCATATATGTGCCCACAACTTTCATATTTATATCTTCATCCTTGACAGCTCCCCAAATACCAGACTCACATATCCAACTACCTGGATCAGACTATGACTATGATCTGATCAGATCCTCGATTGCTTTTTCGTACCTCCCACATCCAATCAATTAGCAAGTCTCTCCAGTTACTTCCAAGATATACTGTGATTTTGACCACTTCTCAACATTCCACCACTACTACACCACTTCAAGCCACCATCCTCGCTCAATGAGTGCTGTGATGCCCTCCACTCTTGCTCTCTTCTTGTTTATTTTCATTTTAACATATAAATCAGATCATGTCACTCCCCTGCTTAACTGTAATAAAAACACTCAGTCACATTGTAAACAAAATTTAAGCTCTATTAGTATGGACAAGGTCCCACATGGTTAGGACCCTGCCAGTACCTCCAACTTCATTTCATACAGCGTAGCCCACTCAGTCTGTTCTGATTACTAGACTTACTGCTGTTCCTGTAATTCACAAATACATTCCTACCCCCAGGGCCTTTTCACTCCCTAGTCCCTCTGCCTCCCTCTCATTATTTACAAGTCTCTGATCCTTAGTTTCATCAAATATAATATTCTCAAAGATTTCCTCCTAGGAGAGGCCTTCCTTCCCTAAGACAAGTGAACTGGTCACTACCTTGCATTAGTCTCTGTCTCTTTAGTCTCCTTTATTTTTCTTCATAGTATTCATCTCCAAGTACAATTACGTCATTTATCCACTTGCTTATTTATTGCCTGTTCACTGCACTAAAATAAATAAGCTCTATGAAAAACAGAGACTGTATCTTTTGAACTATGTTAACACCAACAACTCAATTAGCTCATAATGTGTGCTTGAAAAATGTTTGATGAATAAAAAATAACGACCAACTGTGTGCCAACAATATCTACAATACAGATTGATAACAGTTATAGCATTTTATCGGGCATGGCCATTCTAGTGTCTGTGTTCCTCATTTTCCTGTGAGGGTGGGGGCTCTGACATTCATCCCCAGTGCCTTCGGCAGATTATGGCATAAGTTAGATCAGTAAATATTTAATAGATGAAATTACATTTACTGATTGTCATGCTTTGTATCATTTGAGTCTCAGCAATCCAGTGGAAGAGTCAGGGAAGTCACTATTTTTTCCATTTGCAACAGAAGGAAAATACCAAGAAGAGAGAAATATTCAACTCATATCCATATATACAAGAAAGGGAATGGGACAGAATGAGAAATGCCAGATGAAGCTGGAAATATAGGTTGCAGCCAGATGGGGAAGCGCTTTGAATACTATGCTTGGAAATTTGGACTTTATCCTGCAATATATTGCAAAACAGTTGCACAAATTACCAGTATAATAATCACATTCAGTTTCTTGTACTATGTAACAGCTCTGAGTCTAAACTCTCCATTTATGACATATAAACAATCCACTCAACTGAAGAACTGGCAAATATCTCATCTATTCTGTATTGTGTGGCTGGCCAAGTACTTCCCTCATTTAATTCACATGAAACTCTCAGGGGTTTCCATCTGTGCAAGGCCTAAAAAATTAAATCAGACCAGAATATCCTCTTTTATAAACATCTAGTAATCATTTACTTATTCATCCATCCATATACCCATTTATCTGATTATTCATATTTATTGAGCACCTATCATATGCCAAAAACTGTACTAGAAGTCGTGTTAAGTTTTAAAGATGGTTTTATATATAAAAATATATTAATACATAGTTGAATATTTCAGAGGGATAGAAATATTTATTCAATAGTCACAGCCATCACTCATATGGCATTTTACAGTTTATAAAGACATTTTTAATATAATTGACTCATTCATTATATAAAATATATGGGATGCTTATTATGAGCTAAGCACTAAGTATATAAAGATGGGTTAAAAACTCCCTATCTTCTAGAAGCAGGTCTATCTGTGTCAGCGTGGTGGGAATGTACACAAGGAAAGGACAGATAGCCTGCAGCATTCACAGCAGCCTCAGGTGGGAGGCACCTTCATCATCACCCACACTTTACAGAGGAGGAAACTGCGAGTCCCTGGTTTAGCAGGAAGCCAAAGATGACACTGTTGGTAAATGGCAACACCAGAATATGGATATGACTTATCAACTCCCAAATCCTATTCCTCTTCTTCCCTTTCTAAGCAATTCAATCCTAAAGCCATGAGGTGGGACAGAGCAGCACTGGCATCCCCACTTGGTTGGGGAGAGCCGTGATGGTCCAGAACAGAGTTCTGAAGCAATGACGTCTCTCTGTTCCTTGATGTCTAAGGCCTTAACAAAGAACAAATGAGGGCTGGAGATGATTCAGTAGCTGAAGGCTGGAATTAGCTGAATTTGCTCCCCCATAAAGGACATTATTGGGATACTTGAAGTTAATGCTTGCTGTCAACTGGGGTCTAAATTGTGACCTCAAACAGAATACCTGCACATGGCCACTTCATATGGTCTCTCTGCTTCCCCAGGGCATGGCGACTGAGGTCCAAGTGTGAGCATCCCAAACCGACCAGGAGGAAGCTGCATTGCTTCTTACGACCTGACTTTAGAGGATACATAGCATCAGTTCCTCCGTAGTCACAGGCCCCGCCGTATCGAGTGAAGAGAACACAGATCCCATCTCTCAAGAGCAGGAGAGTCAACAACACATTGTAAGAACAGCATGTGGGGTGGAAGATCTTTATGGAGCCATCTTGAAGAAGAAAAACTGTCACAGATGCAATGAGAAGAACATAACATTAATTTTAAGATATTCCTGCTAAAAATGTGTAATGTGGGGGCCAGCCCTGTGGCATAGTAATTAAGTTTGCACACTCCGCTTCAGCGGCCTGGGACCTGGGGTTAGCGGGTTCAGATCCTGGGTGCAGACCTACACACTGATCATCAAGCCATGCTGAAGTGGTGTCCCATATACAAAATAGAGGAAGATTGGCACAGGTGTTAGCTCAGGATGAAATCTTCCTCAAGCAAAAAGAGGAAGATTGGTGACAGATGTTAGCTCAGCGCCAATCTTCCTCACCAAAAAAAAAATATATATATGTAATGTGAAACTAAAGATGAGGCAATATTAGACAAATCCAAATTGAGGAATATTGCAAAAATAACTGACCTGCAATCTTCAAAAGTATCAAGAGCATGAACTTTAAGGAAAGAATGATGAATTGTTCCAGCAAGAAATAAGTTAAAGAGATATGATAACTAAAGGCAATATGTGATTCTGAATTATAGCATTTCACTATAAAGGATATTATTGGGACATTTGGAAAACTTCAATAGAATTAGAAGATTAGAAGGTAATAATGTATCAAGGTTACTTTCCTGATTTTGATAAGATTCTTATGGTTATGTAGAAGAATGTTCTTGTTTAGGGGAAATATATAATACAGTATTCAGGGAAGATATTGCATCAGGTCAATAACGTACCCTCAAAGTTTTTTCTTGTATGTTCACAATTTTTCCACAAGTTTGCGATTGCTTAATAAAAAATCCATTGTCCTTTTTTTGATTAACCAAACCAGCAGCTGGATGCCCAAGGCCATTTGCACCAAAGTCCTAAAGGCAATTGAGTCTATCTTTCCTCAAACCAACTGGAAATGTACACCAAATCTCCACTTCCATTTGAATATGCAGACACCAAGGAGAAGGAAATTAAATCAAAGCCTTAATGTGTATTTTTTCTATCAGATTCTTTTGTTTTGTCTTTTTGTTTTTTCACTTGGAAGAGAACTGGTGGTTGCCTTGTGCTCCTATAAGAAAGAAGAAAACCTGTTTCCTAAATAATTCATACTTTGTATTGACTGAGAGCACAGCAGGTAGTTTAGAATAATCAATCCATAATGTGTCATAAGGTTTTGCTGAAGAATACAAGCAGAGTCAGGAACTTTCAGCAGTCTCTCTCTGTGTGATTCTCTGTTTAGAAGTTCTGCTTTTCAAGTCAAGATCATGTTTAGACTTTTCCAACTCCTGACAATCACCTTGTTACTATGGATAAATCTGGTTCCTAATTGTTCATTAAATTATTTGTTCTTATAAAGCCACAAAATCTACTCATTTTTTAAAAAAAGAAGAAAACATTATAAAGAACTAAAAAAAACAATGATTTTAAAGTCTCCACTCTAACACACTCATATTACATATATATTTTTTTCCGTTCTTATCTGCACTAAACATCTTCTTAGAAGTTGTATAGTATCCACACCATATTTTATTTTTAAATTAATGTATCACAAATCATTATCCATATTGTGTATAGTTGTCACAACTGTCATTTTTAGTAGCTAATAACTATCTCCCCACTGCAGACTGGTTAGCTCAGACTTCTCTCCCAACACAAACCTTACTCCTAATTCAATCCTTGCCTTCCCAAATTACCCCCAACTTCCCTACAGTGGTCTCTCCTTCCTCTAAACCTTTGCCTCATTTAATGCGTCTCTCCCGGTCGACACTTGTCAGATATTACCAGCGCTGGAAGATCTTTTCTCTCCATCTAGAGATCTGCTGACCAATGTGGTAGCCCCTAACCACATGTGGCTTTATACATTTAAAATTAAACAAATTAAATGTAAATTAAATTTAAAATTCTGTTTCTCGATTGCGCTCACCACATTTCCACTGCTCAATAGCATGTGTGACTAGTGTCTACTATCTCGGACAGTGAAGATTAAGAACACTTCCATCATCGCAGAAATGTCTAGTGGACAGTGCTGCTCTAGACTCTGAGAATCTTAAAGGCACATCATTTAAGACATAAGTCTTGCAATTCCAGGTGCAGGTGAAGGTGTACGGACAGGACATTCTCATTCAGAGGACAAATTGGTACAAATACTTTTGAGAATAACCTGGTAATATTTAGTGAATTTGAAAATATACAGCCTTTACCAGTTCCCCTTTTCCACTTCCATGTGTATACTCTAGAAAGAAACACGTTCGTATGCGTAAAACGACATGTACCAAAAGTTCACGGCAGCGTTGCTTATAAAACCAATGTTAGAAATAAAATCTAAATGTCCATCAATGGGAGTATGAATAAATAAAACGCAGGACATTTATATGAGAGAAAACTACACAGCACTTAAAGCATATAAAATAATTACTATTTGTCTCAGCCTAGAAGATGATATAAAAATATATAACCATGGGTAAAAACCCAAAATGTTGCATGCAATGTGATGTCATATTATAAACATTAAAAACACACAAAAAACACTATACATTGTGTATGTATACATATAATGCTGTAACAGTATAAAAACATGGACAAGGAGAACATGCAACAAATTCATGATACTACGGCTGCTGGTCAAGGCGACGGCTGAAGCAATGAGACTAGGGACAAGAATTAAGGAGTGTTAACAGTATTTGCAAAAGTAATCATCCATAATATTTATATTAAAACTTTTTAAATATGAAGTGACTATGACAAAATGTTATTATTTGTTATTTATGGGTGGTGAACAATTAAGCATCCTTTAGGTAATTCTCTAAATTGTCTATTTTTGTCTGACCTCCCTACTTCCAGATAGCCTTCAATCTTCTCATGTCTAAGAATGTTAGAATGTTCTTCCAACAGGGCAACATCTTTCCCTTTTCTCTAATCAAAAAAGTATTATTATCATTCAAAGGGAACAGGATCTCTAAGGTGGTAGAAAATGGTCAATGAGGGACAGTGCGAGTCCAGGTCAATAGCTCTCAAAGTGTGGTCCCTGGACCTGCAATATCAGGGTTAACTAGGAATTTGCTATAAATGCAAATGTTCAGCCCTCAACTGAAACCTACTGAAGCAGAAACTCGGAGTGTAGCTCAGCACCCTGTATTTTAAGGTGTCTTGGTGATTTTGATTCATGCTTCTGTTTGAGAACCACTCTTCTAGGACAGTGGTAGGCAGACTTTGACTATAAGGGCAAAATAAATATTTTAGGCTTTATGGGCCAAGAGGCATGGGGACCAGAGCCTTCTCCTTGAAAAGAGAGAGCAAGCAGGAGAGAGTCACGTGTGAGCATATGATTTTTAATGTATGGCAACACTATCCATTGATAAACCCAGCTCAGTCACATCTGGGAAGAAATTAGATAAATAATTCTTCCTTCTTTGGGCTGGATGTGTATGGAGCTCAGAGGGCATGTATGTCGGGGGGCTTCCTTTCCTTCCAACAGAACTCTCTTTGAAGGAACTCAACACGGATGTGCAATATATAAATGATGCAGCAAAGAGACTCAAGTAGGAACAGAGATGATGCCTCTGAACATTTTAATTAATCTGCAGTGACAATGTTGGATTTTATTGAGTCCAGTGATCCTGGACAACAGAGAAGCTTAAGATCTCACTCTACCTTTTTGTGTTCCAGGAGAGGACTGACTGCAAGGAACTACTCTTCCCCATATTACTTAGATAAGAATCCCAGATGCTCCGTTTGCTTGCCAATGACAAGACTAGACACAAATTCTCTCCAAATTCTCATTTTGTCTCATAAATAATTAGTGGAAATCTAGTACACGGCAAAGCTGAGATCCAGGGCTACCTACAAACCCCCGCTCTTCCCCTTCTGTAAACCCTTCATTAAAGGTTTAACATGGGATGTTAAATGTCTTAAGGGATTCTTAATCTAATGTTCCTAAAATCCAGGAAGATTAAAGAATTCTCCTGAGTTTTAATGAAAATTTATTTATCTTTGTGATCATGTCTTTCGCTTGGGAAAAGATACAGAGCTTGCAGAAGTTTTCAGATTTTCAGAAATTTTTAAGACTCTTTATAGAAGCTGGGAGACTTCCAGAATGGCAAATTAAGGAGCTTCCCTCCCCTTAGCAAAGCAACAATTTAACTGGTGAAAACTATTTTAAAAAATTATTTAAAAGAAGATTCTGGGAAGATGGTAGAGCAGGAAGCACCAGGAATCTCTCTTCCCACCTAGAGGACAATTGCACTGGCAGAATCTGTCTGATGTAGCTATTTTGGAGTGCTGAAGTCTATTAAAGGCTTATAACTACCAGGGGGAGGCTTGGATGGTAAACTGCAGTTAATTTTGGTCAATTTCAGCTTCTAGCACAATAGCAGCTACCCATCCTCCACCACCTAACCCCACAGCAGGCAGCCATGCATACATTCCAGAAATAGCTTGTACACAACTGTGAGAACCAGAGTGGGGAGAAGGGGCTCTGTCCTCCAAATATCAGGGTTCTGTGCTCTGATCACATATTGCCGCTTCTGATAGCAAAGGTGCAGAAATAGGCAGTTGGCCATTCATTGCTGTTGCATCTACCCTCATTGTTGCAAGCCATTCCCACTATGGCTGAAGTGATTTCCAGTGGATTTAAAGGACTAGTGTTCTTTTTATTTCTTCCCTTAATTTTTCCCATTTTTTTTTTCTTTTGGGAGCCAGACATTAAAGACTAGGACATTCAAAAGCAATTGTATATATGGGGGAAATTAGAAAGTCAACGTATATGCCTGAGGAAAGGCTCAGGCTCAAAAAAGACTGGGAAGCCCTTATGTTTACATTCTAGGCTGATCCTTGGCACAAAGACAACCTACAACAATCAAGAAAACAAAAACAATAAACAAAAACAAAAAAAACCCCAGCAAACCCTAGGGAAGGAGAAGAATTTTATTTCCAGAGTTACTACATCATTAGATTTAAATGTCTAGTTTTCAACAAAAAATTACAAGGCATACAAAGAAGCAGCAAAGTATGGTCCGTTCAAGGAAAAAATAAATCAACAGCAACTGTTCATGAAAAAGAATTGATGGTGGATCTATTAGACAAAGACTTTAAAAGAGCTTTCTTAAAGATACTCGAAGAACTAAAGGAAGACATGGAGACAGATTTGAATAAGCAGAAGAAAGAGTCAGAGAATGTGAAGATAGGATGATGGAAGTTATCAAATCTGAGGAACAGAAAGAAAAAAGATTAAAGAAAAATGAACAGAGCCTGAGGGACCTGTGTGATACCTTCAAGTGGACCAACATATGCACTGTAGGAGTCCCAGAAGGAGAAGAGAGAGAGAAAGGAGGAAAGAGGATGTTTGAAAAAATAAGGGCTAAAAATTTCCCAAATTTGATGAAAGATATGAATATAAACATCCAAGAAGCCCAACTAACTCCAAGTAAGATGAATTTAAAGAGATTCACCACAAAACACATTATAATCAAACATTTGAAAACCAAGACAAAGAGAGAATATGGAAAGCAGCAAGAAAGAAAATGCTCAATATCACTTATCATTAGGGAAATGCAAATCAAAACTACAATGAGATACCATCTTGTACCCATTAGGGGGGCTACTATTGAAAAATAGTAAAACAGGGTCCGGCCCAGTGGCATAGTAGTTAAGTTCATGTACTCTGTTGTGGTGGCCAGAGTCCGTGGGTTTGGATCCCGGGCATGGACCTACTCACTGCTCATCAAGCCATGCTGTGGTGGCATCCCACATATAAAATAGAGGAAGGTGGGTGCAGATGTTAGCTCAGGGCTAATCTTCCTCATCAAAAAAATAATAATAAATAAATAAATAAACAAAAAACCCTAAAACAAAAAATAACAAGTGTTAGCAAGGATGTACAGAAATTCAAGCCATGTGTACTATTGGTGGGAATGTAACATGGTACAGCTTCTGTGGAAAACAATATGACAGTTCTTTAAAAAATTAAAAATACAATTATCATATTACCTAATAATTCTAATTCTACTCCTGGTTATACACCAAAAAGAATTGAAAACATGGTCTTGAAGAGATATTTTTACACTCATGTTCATGGTAGCATTATTTATAATAGCTAAAAGGTGGACGCAACCCAAGTATCCAGCAACAGATGAATGGATAAAGAAAATATGGTATTTACATACAATGGAATATTTTTCAGCTTTAGGAAAAAGGAAGTTCTGACATATGCTAAACATGGATGAACCTTGAGGACACTATGCTAAGTAAAATAAGCCAGTCACAAAATATTATAGGGTTCCACTTATATGAGATACTTAGAGTAATCAAAATCATAGAGACAGAAAGTAGAATGGTGGCTGACAGGGACTGGGGGAAGGGAGGACAGGGAGTAGTTATTTAATGGTTATGGAGTTTCAGTTTTACAAAATGAAAAGAGTTCTACAGATGGATGGTAGTGATGGTAGCACAATTTTAGGAATGTATTTAATACCACTAAATTGTACACTTAAAAATGGTTAAGATGGTAAATTTTGTTATGTGTATTTTACCTTAATAAAAATATTGGGAAAAATCATTTAAAATCTCTGGAACTTATCCTAAGAGAATACAACAAATGAGGGAAATATTTAATCTAGAAAATCTACTAAATCTTGGTGAGAAAAGTAAGAGATTCTGGCACTAGACAAATAAACCAAACCAGGAATAAAAGTGGGACATTACTACTGATCCTAAATAAATAAAATGGATCATTAGAGTACTATAAAAAATATAATGGCAACAAATTATGTAACTTAGATGAAATGGAAAATTCCTAGAAAGATGCAAATTACTAAAACTTAAGAAGAAGTTGAAAATCTGAATAGGCCATAAAAATAAAGAGATTAAATTAGTAATTTTATAAACTTTCCATTAAAGGAAAGCCCAGGCCTAGATGGAGTTACTGGAATTCACTTCTACCTAACATTCAGATAAGATTTAAAACCAATTCTTCACAAACTCTTACATAAAATAGAAGAGAAGGGGACACTTATCAACTCATTCTATGAGGCCGATATTATCCTAATACCAAAACAGACAAAGATAACAAAGAAACCTGCAGACCAACAATCCTTATGAATATAGATACAAAGATTCTCAACGAAATACTAAGGCAACCAAATCCAGTAGCATATGTGTGTGTGTGTGTATATACATATGTATATATATGTATACATATATACACACGTATATACATATACATATGTATACATATATATACACGTGTAATTACACCATGACTAAGTTGGATTTATCCCAGGAATGCAAGCTTGGTTTTACATCTGTAAATCAATTAATGTAATACACAATATTAATAGAATAAAGGATAAAAACAAATGGTCATTTTAATAGGCACAGAAATAACGTTTGAAAAAATCCAATACCCTTTCATGATGAAAATACTCAACAAACTAGAAACAGAAGGGAATTTCCTAACCTGCTAAATGGTAGTTAAGAAAAACCCACAGCTAACATCATACTTAATGGTGAAAAACTGATTGTTTTCCTTGGTTATGATCAGGAACAAGACAAAAGCAAATATGTCTGCTTTCATCACTTCCAATTCAATATTGTATTGGAGGTTATAGACAGGATAATTAGTCAAAAAAAAAAAATGTAAGGCACTGACATTGGAAAGGAAATAGTAAAACTATTTCTATTTGCAGATGACATAATGTTATGTATGGAAAATCCTACAAGATTCACTAAAAACACAATTAGAACTAATAAATTAATTCCACAAAGCTGCAAGATAAAAAATCAGTATACACACATTAGTTGTTTCTCTATACATTAACAACGAGCATTCCAAAAGTAAAATTAAGAAAGCAACTCAATTCACAATAGCATCAAAAAGAATAAAATACTTAGGTACCAATTTAACATTAGATGCAAGATATGTACTGAAAACTACAAAACACCATTGAAAGAAATCAAAGAAAACTTAAATCAATGGAAAGACATCCCATTATCAAAGAACGGAAGATTTAATATTGTTAAAATGGCAACACTCCCAAACTGGTCTACGTATTCAATGCAATTCCTATCAAAATCCCAGTTGTGCTTTCTTTTTTCTGCAGAAACTGACATGTTTATCCTAAAATTCATATGAAATTGCAAGATACCGAGAATAGAGAAAACAGAGAATAAAATTGGAGGATTAACACTTTCTGATTTAAAAATTTAATACAAAGCTAAAGTAGTCCAGATAGTGTAGTGCAGGCATAGGATAAACATGTAGATCAATGGAATGGAATTGAGTCCAGAAATAAATCTTTACATTTATCCTCAATTGATTTTCAACAGGGGTGCAGAGAAAATTCCATGGAGAAAGAATAGTCTTTTTAACATTTGGTCCTAGGACACAACAAAAGAATGAAGTTAGACTCCTACCCCACAACATACATAAAAATTAACTCAAAATTCATTATAGGCCCTGAATGAAAGAGCAACAACCACAAAATTATTAGAATAAAACGTAAGTATAAATCTTCATGACCTTAAGTTAAGCTATGGTTTCTCAGGTACTACACCAAAAGCAAGAGCAACAAACGAAAGAACAGACAAATTTCATACCATCAAAATTCGAAATTTTTGTGATGCAAACAATACCATCGAGAAGTGAAAAGGCAGCCCACAGAATGGGAGAAAATATTTACAAACCATATGTCTGATAAGGGACTTTAAAGTAGAATATATAAAGAACTCCTATAACTCAATAATAAAAAGACAAGTAAAAGAATTAAAAAATGGGAACGGATTTGAATAGTTATTTCTCCAAAGAATATATGCAAATTTCCAATAACTAGGATATGAAAGGATATGAAAATATCCTTTACCTCATAAGTTATTAAAGATGCAAACCAAAACTATAAAGAGATACCACTTCATGCCAATTGGTAGACTATAGAAAAAGACAAGATAACAAGTGTGGGTGAGGAAATGGAGGAACTGGAATCCTCAAGAATTGCTGGTAGGAATGTAAAATGGTGCAGCCACCTTGAAAAACAGTTTGGCAGTTCTTCAAAATGTTAAGCATAGAGTTACCATATGACCCAGCAATTTCCTCCTAGGTTTATATCCCAGAGAAAGAAAAATATCTACATAGAAACTTGTACACAACTGTTCGTAGTAACATTGTTCATAATAATCAAAAACTAGAAACAACCCAAGTGTCCATCAACTGATGAATGGATACATAAAATGTAGTATATTCATTCGGTGAGATAGTGTTTGACAATAAAAAGAAATAACATACTAATACATGTTACAACATGGATGAACCTTGAAAACATTACACTAAGTGAAAGTAGTCACAAAAGACCACATATTGTATGATTCCATTTCTATGAAATGTCCAGAATAAGTAAATCTATAGAGATAAGAAATAGATTAGTGGTTGCCTAGGGCTGGGGAGGAGGAAATGGGAAATGACTGCTAATGGGTATGAGATTTGTTTCAGGGGGACAAAAATGTTCTAAAATTAGATTGTGGTAATGGTTGCACAGCCCTGTGAATATACTAAAATATATTGAATGATACACTTTAAATAGGTAAATTGTATGCTATGTAAATTATATTTCAATAAAATTGTTAAAAATAAAGTTGTAGCGAGTGGCTGAAATGGATCATAAATCTTAATGAAAAGCGACAGATAAGAAGTCCACCCTCATTAACAAGAGATTAGCACAGTTTAGTTATTAAGACTAAATTAACCAAATGCAACAATTTAGCACACTTCTGACTCCTTGACACTTCTTCATCCCTGAAGCTTGGTTTAACTCACATGCCACGTCCTAAAGTTAATATTTTCTTCCTATATTGGTCTCAGGTCCATCTTTTACAGACTCAAAGCATGGCACCATGTGTTAAGCTGTCTACCTCCCCCACTAGGTGGAAATCAATCACACCATATGTAGTTCTATTTCACCCGTGTTCACCAAGAACATAGTAGTTTCTCAATAAGTGTTTGTAGAAAAAGAGGCAGGTAAGGTTTTCAACCAGTGGTTGAAAATGCGTGTCCGTTTGGCTACAACTAGACAGAAGACACACTTTGCTTCACCTACAGAAATGTTTAGTAAAATAAACTACATGCCAATATTTAAATATTGGGCATTTCCACATAAGATCCAGATCCTAGACTCTTGAAAATTTGCAGAAATTGAGCCTCTATTCCTGCATAGTAACAGTCAACTGAACAGTTGCCGCATCCTAATTTGTCATGAACTCTGCCACTCTCGTCTACACACCCAGCCACTTAAATTTATTTACATTTTCTGCCCGGCGTATGCAAGCACCGGATGAAGTGACTTCTATGTTAACCTGTCAAGTATTATTCAGCTTTTATTGGAGAAGGAATCCTGTTTTATTTTATTGAAATTGCCTCAGAACTAAGACTGGCATTAGAATGGCCCCAAAGTTCCCGGATGACCGATGATTGGGATAAGTGGATGAGTCATGAAAACATGTTACATGAAAACACACCTAATGTTAAGCATGCCAATATCAAGGCTGTAACAGCTACCCTCTACCTGTGGTTACCAAATAATTTAGTAAATAATTTATCTTACGTTTTTTACCTTAGTAAAATTCCCCTAAAGTACTTTTTTTCTTTGTTTGTTTTAATACTTGCTGGGTTCTGCTGGAAAGTACAGAAAATTTCCCTCAGGAGATGGGCTACCTCTGAAGCCATTCTCCATTCATAACTTCCTGTCATTCAAGTGGACTCATTCCCTTTGCCCCTGCACCTATGATTCGCCCATCTTATATGAAGAAAGATAAGAAAAGTGATCCCATTCAGTCTTATGGCTTCAAGTACTATCTGAATGACTTGATGACTTCTGTCACTGATGAATTCTAACTGTGTGTCTTCCACCTGGACCTCTACCCCAAACCGTGGACATCTCAAACTTGAGCTCTTGATATCCACCCAAGCATACTCCTCCTGTAGCCTTTCCCATCTCAGTAATGGCAATTCCATTCTTTCAGCTGCTCAGGCAAAATCTCTGGAGTCACCCGTGACCCCTCCTCTCTTGCTCTCACTCTCCACATTTTGTTCATCAGCAATCCTGTTGGCTTTACCTTCAAAATATATCCAGATTTGATCATGTCTCGCACCTCCATTTCCAGTCCAAGCCAGCCTTATCTATTAGCTGAAATATTGGAAAAGCCCCTACGCTCGTCTTCCTACTTCTGTCCCTGCCCCTGCCCCCCATGTCCCTTTCAGTGTATTATCAAAACAGCAACCTGAGTGATTCTTTTGAAATATATCACATCTCACTCCTCATGCACTGGCTTCCCCATTTCCTTCCAACTTCAAACCAATAATCTTTCAGCAGCTTTTGAGGCCGCAGATGACTCGAGCTTTTGTCCTCTCTCTGATCTCTTCCCTTATTCTATTCCCTCCCTCCACTCTAGCCACCTGCCTCCCTGAATTCCATGAAAACCATAGAGTTTTCTTGTCTCAGATGTCTGCATGGCTCTTTCCTTCCTCTTTTGTGAGGGAAAGTATTCCTGTCTTCCTTCCCCTCTTTACTCAAATTTCACTTTCTCTATGAGGCCTCCCTGGACACCCTCTTTAAAATTGTCCTCCTGGTACTTCTGATCCTCCCTACCAAGTTTACTTTTCTGGCTTACAGGTTACCATTATCTTTATATTTTGTAAAATATATATGTGCACGCACCCACACACACATTATAGTCTTTCTTATATTTAGGAAATTGAATATAAACCTTTGTATTTTTACTTACATTTAAGATGGTATATATAAATTATATATGAATGTATTCTTATATAGTCTATTCATTCACTTATTTTACTATACTTTTTACTTATTCATCATGTTCACTGCCTGTCCCACCATGTCAGAATATGTAAGTTCCGTGAGGTTGTTGGTTGTGTTTCCTACTGAATCCCCAATGCTATGGACAAGAGTCGGCACCTAAGAAAAGGCTCAAGGAGTCAAGTTAGTCACTTCTGTCTACACCCCATTGGCCAGAACCCAGTCACGTAGGCCTCAACCCAACTGCAGGGAACTCTGGGAAATATCGAGGAGAAGAAAGAGGTGCTGAACTCCAGCCATCTCTGCCATATCCAGGATTTAAGTATAAGCAGTACTGGTCCAGCTCTTCTCTCTAATCTACCAACCCACACTGCACATTGCACGTGCAATGCTATGCTGCAATGCCCTTTTTTGTGTTCTAGTTCATTCCTTCCAGCAGCACACATTTTTCTACCTTCTGTGTTCACTTATCTAGGAGGTTCTCAAAGGCTAGCCTGCATTTTCACTTTTGTTCCTCACCCTAGTGACTCTCCCGTCAGAGAGGCAGTGCTGGTAACTAAAGCCAGAGGAGACAGCCTTTCTTTCCTCTTTTGTGAGGGAAAGTACCATTTCCTTCTTTAAATAAAGGCAAATTCATCTCCTGTTTGAAATTTGGCAGATCCCCAAATGCTCCCACAAAAGAGCCCTGTTTGCGTTGCTCCCTGTGCTCCCTCCCACTCAGGACTTCCTCAAGCTTGAAACCACCTCTGTCAACTTCCTGACTTTAAAATAATCCACTTGCCTGAGGCACAGTGAACTTGACATTCACCTGTGGGCCAGAGTACAGACATTAAGAGGCCAAGGCTACCAAAAATTGTAAAGCATTCCCATACAGAGTGGTGAAAGGAGAAGGGAAAATTTTCACGTTCTCTGGACACATTCACCGCATTCTAATGATTCCAAGTTCAGGAGAGCAGAGGACCTGTTCCCTGCTGTCACCCCAAAAAGCCCAGCACAGTGCCCAGCACATAGTAGGAGCATAATACCTATTTGTTGAATGATTGAAATGAATGCTGGTATCTGTCTTTAGTTCTATAAATGCACAGTCATATTTATCTGTGAATAAGCTTCACCGATAAATACTATCATTCTATTCTGCAGATAAGAAAATGGGGATTAACAGATGCAATTGCTCAGCCTGGGAACAGCCCTCTGATGCCTTCACAGGGGATATGGAAAGAAGGTCTGCAGATGATCTTCCTGTTCTCTTAGAAAGATAGAGGAAGGCACCCACTCAACCATGTGAACACCACAGCCACAGACCTATATCTGCTCATCTTCAGAGAGATTAATAATGATTGTGGTAGTCAGAACAGTCAGCTCTGACCTAGTACTTGCATGCCAACCATTACGATTCTCGGTCTTTTGTGTCAGTTAATCCTCATATCAACCCTGTGTGAAAAGTAATGCTACCATCTCTATTTTTCAGTTGCAGTTAAATAACTTCCTCTAGGTCACACATATCAGCGTGTCCCAATGGGAATTTCAACCCAGATCTGTCTGACTACACAGGCGGAGATGGCAACCTTGACTCTGGACACCATCTCCCAGGGACATAGACAGATGCAAAGAAACAAACAACAGACACGCGTGCAGAGATACTCCTAGCACCGAATCCTTGGGGGTTGTTTAGGAAGGTTTCTGAGGGTTCTGCAGGTTAAGGAAGAAGACTCACTGGTTGTAATTCCCTGGCTCACTCCCAGGAGAGTGCCCAGCGTAGAGACACCCAGAGGTATGGCAGGGAAGGAAGAGCATTGTCAAAGTAGGAACTCCTACCTTGCAAGTTAGCTCCAAGCCACTCCTCAACTAATCTGTCATGTGCACAGCTTACTGTAAAACTCTTTCCTTATTAATGCCCCTATTTCCTTCCTCTTCCATTTATTATACTGGTTTTCCAGTGATGGGGAAGGTGAAAAGGAATTAACATTCGCTAGATGTATATGGTGTGCCTAAAGCTTTACATATATTATCTCAATTTAGGGCTTTTGGGAAATATGTATAATCACCCCCATTTCACAGATGAAGGAACTCAGACTCTAAGAAGCAACTCGACACAGATCACACATCTAGTTAACATCAGAGGATTGTGTGACTATAGAGCCTGTGCTCCTCCTCTTACACCTTGTAAAAGTTGTTAGCTTTCTTAAAAACTAAAAATGATTATAAATGATTGAGTGCTGATTGCTTTGCAACAATGTTCTAAGCTCTTGACCTGAAGAATTGCATCGTATCCTCCCAAAACCCTCCAAAGTGGTTGCTATTATTTTACAAAGGGTGATGATGAGGATAACATTGCTGAAGTAACTTAGCAAACACCATGTAGCTGGAAAATTGCAAAACCAGAATTCAAACTCAGGCAGCTGATTCCAGCACCCAGGCTCTTACGCCTTAGGATATGCTTCCTCCAGAATTCCACATATGCAGTGTAACTAGCACAACAGGCTGCTGAACAAAGAGACCAGTTCAAAGCACCATATACCTCCATTCTCCCTGGACATCAAAAGAGCCATTTCTCTGGAGAAAAAGCAATTATGTCATAAAATATGGATATGTGTCCATGACTGTTTTTGCATTTAAGGCAGCCAAATGAAATACAACTCTGAATAGATGCTTTGTTAAAACAACGGTCTCTTTTGGGGGGAAAATAGAATGCAGAATTGTTGTACAGCGAGAAATATTTTGTTAGTTGTCACTAAGCCCTCTTTTGCCTCAATTATTTTGCTATATCTGTATGAATTTATGCTTAGAGCAAGTCAGGAGTTATTCTAGAATATTCTTTATCATCTAGATAACCTGTTGGCTATATGGTTTTGTATTTGCTCAGCTCTATGAACGATGTCTGTATTCTTAAATTCTTGTTGATATTAAGTTGAATTATGGAGGCTCTGTTTTTACCCATGATGACAATTCACTTTTATTATCACTAGGAAGAGATCATCTAGGACAATCCTAGGCAATATGCAAGAGAGAGATGCCTCCAAGAACAAAATCCTAAGTGGGGTCAGCTCTGAGCTTGCCAAATGGAGGGGATGTTACCAGTACATCTATTCAAGTAAATCTTCTCCAGAAGAGGGAAATCAGAACCAGGAGGAGATGAAAGTAAATGTAATGGATAAGAACAAAATCTGAGTAGCAAACATTATGAGACTAGGGAGAAATGGGTACCAAGGAGTTAATCAGAGAAAAGGTACTAAGACACGGAGGTGCAGGACAGTCCAGAACAGAGGCTGTTAAATACTGAGATTCCTCTGGGCATTACAGGCGGGGCAGAATTCAGCCTGTGCAGCTGATGTGTTGAAAAAGCAGCCAGGGGACATGAGGGGCTTGCAGTTTGTCTTGAGTGAGGGACTGCCTGAGCCTGGGGAGAATTCAACTTGCACCACTTACAAGAGAAGCCATTTTAGCAACTTCGAGTGATCCTGGAAGATAGAGATGGAAAAAATACAAGGAGGGAAAAGTTAAGCAGGCAGAAGGGAGTAAGAGGGAGATGAGTTTGATCAGACCCTATTCTTCACCTGTCTAGAAACCTGACTGCTGACTGGAAGGAGCTAAGCCCTCGATGGCCATGGCCTCTGAAGAACCCAACAGCCTCAGCTATGCTGAGATAAGCTTTCTCCCATAGGAGAAAAAGTCACCTTTTCTACCTCTGCCATGTGAGAGTCTTTGCTATGTACAGCCAAACATTCTTCACCTTGTGGCCTGATAAAGCAGAGGAACATATTGTATGCAAGAAGCACTCACAATCATTGTAGATAAGGGCTGGTAGTTTTTTATTAATCATGTCTCTGACCTGAACAAGCCTCTTTTCAAGTTACAGTTCCTAAGTTAATAATTATTGAAAAAAGGCAATGCCCTCTCCAGCTGTATGATCGAATCAGTAGCTAGGCTGATAAGAAACACCACTGGTTTAAAAAACTTAAAAATACTGCTTGCCTACTGACATAAGAGAACTTGATAATTACAAGTTCTGGTCCTGGAGGAAAACGACCAAGCTATAAATTCCCATTTAGCCATGTACATGCTGTGTGATCCTGGTAAAGTAACTCTTGCTTCCTGAGCCTAATATGTCTCCCCTGTAAAACCAGGAAAAAAATATCTATATCTATATCAGAGACTGGTTTTGAAGAGTAAAATATATAAGATATATAGGCAAAGTATTTTGCATGATGTCTGATATATGCAGCCTGGAATAAATAATAAGAGGTCTCCATATTCTAAGACCAGCTTTGAAAATATCACTAAAGGTACTTTGTTATTATTGTTGTTGTTGTTGATGATTATAATGTATGGCTTGTTTGTTCCTTTCAATCCATTAATGGAACAAAATCATATCCTAGGGCAGGAGAAAACATGGCAAAATCATACACAGTACTTACTATATGAGTCAGGAAGGGCCCACAGTGATGTCGAGGCCAAAGACCCAGACCTATAAAAAAGCATCAGCATCTTCCTCGAAAGTTAGAAGTCATTTAAATAAGACTATGCCTGAAGATGAGTATTTGTCTCATAAGCTATGGAAAGTTCATTTACATATCACTCTGTATAAAACATGATGTTTCAAAGAAGTATATAATATTAGCTACTTTTTGTTCTTTTTGGGGTTTTTTTGTTTTTTGCTGAGGAAGATTCACCTTGAACTAACATATGTGCCAATCTTCCTCTGTTTTTTAGTATGTGGGTTGCCAGCACAGCATGGCTGCTAACAGAGTGGTGTAGGTCTACACTCGGGAACCCAAGCTGGGCTGCCAAAGCAGAGCATGCTGAACTCAACCACTAGGCCACTGGGGCTAGCCCCTCACTTTTCATTTTTAAAAGTCCAATTTGGGGCCAGCTCCATGACTGAGTGGTTAAAGTTCTGCGCACTCTGCTTCGGTGGCCCGGGGTTCACGGGTTCGGATCCAGGGCGCAGACATATTCCACACATCAGCCATGTTTTGGAGGCATCCTGCATGCAAAATAGAGTAGGATTGGCACAGATGTTAGCTCAGGGCTAATCTCTCTCAAGCAGAAAAAGAGGAGGATTGACAATAGATATTAGCTCAGGGAGAATCTTCCTCACCAAAAAAATAAAAATGTCCAATTTGCACAAAAATTACAGGGTCACATAAATTATAGCCACTTTTTACAAATAGTTGAGTCAGTTTGGAATATGTTGAGAAAGAGCTAAATGAAGCTGAAGTAAACCTTCAGCACCAAGGGAAAGGCTGCCATTCTGCCACAGTGATTCAGCAACAAATTTGGTTTGGAGCTTCCTGGTAGCCAGGGCAAAAAATATTACATGATCAGTTGTATGACTCTCATTTCTGGAAAGAAAAGAGATATTGAGTCTTTTATAAAATCAGTTTTGTTCATGGGAATTCCTGTAGGGGACAGAGAACAATTAAATGGAAAATAAAGTAGAGTGGCAGTTCTGAAGCATTATTAGTGAATTTGGATATTCTACTCCCCTCTGCTGAAAATTTTTGGCATGTTTGAAAATATTTAGTAAACTGAAGCGACAGACCGTTGAATTCTTCTTCTATATTGTTCCCTGGAGTTCAAACTTATATGGAAATATCCAGAGAGCTGTTCCATGGCCTTCTAAAAATCAATATACCACACTATGGGTAAAATGAAAATTCAGCCTAAGAAAAAAGTGTGTGGAATGGTAAATTTGACTCAAAAGGGAAAAATTAAAAATAAAAAAACAGGCTTCATCCCAAGAGAACCGTGGATGTCTCAGTACCACACGTTGGCTCTCTATCCTTTAATCTGAATCTATGCTGGTCCCTGTGAAGTATGTGATGCCTGGATGCTTGGAAGACAGATATTGTAGGTAAAATCTAAAAATCCAACTTAAACATCCATCAGTGTAATACAGTTCAGTAATTAAAGCAAATGAACTAGGTTTATATGCATCAACACAGACCTTTAAAAAACATCATGTTGAATGAAATCAAAGCAAATTACAGAAAGATAAACTTTGTATGAGAATATTGGTATAAAATTTTAAAAACTTCAGCATATGGTTTATGGATTCAAGGTATAAACATTTGACTGATAAATTACACATCAAATTCATCCTAATAGCTGTCTCTTGGGAAGGAGGGGGTGATATGGAATGAGACTAAGCAGTGAACTTCAACTTCACAGTAATATTTTATTAACAACAGTGTGTGAGGCAAATCTTATGAAATGTTAATATCCGTTAATTACAAATGGCAGGTACACAGATGGTTGTTAAATTATTCTCTTTTTGCTTCTGTATCTTTCAATTTTTGCTTTTCCAAAGAATAAGAGCATACCTGTTTGATAAGTTCACATTAAGAGCCAAGCACAACTGCTCTGGGACACTTGTTACACCGTAAACCCTAGATCAGGGAGGCATTCCTCCACGTGCCACAGACTACACAGCATTGGCAACTCTCAAGTTCAGAGCAGTCCTCAGCGCTTGGAAGAATGAGAGGAACACAGCGGAACTGGAAGTCTTCGGAGCCTTTTTCTGACTCTCCAGTGAGAAGCCCAGAAGTATTTCAGGGCAGTTTGGAATCAGCCTGGGTTCCTGTGGTAACTGCATCACAGATCAATAATTTTTCTGGAACCTTCCTTTTGTAGAATCTATAGAATAATGTGTAAGGATTGGTCCAACCCATGGATTGGACCCTTAGCAAGTACTTAGCAAATTCTTCAAAGTAATAATTGTTAACAATACCCAGGTTTCTCTGATTTTGAACCCACACTCTTAGGAGAGAGATATATGTTGAGAAACTAAAATCATTAGGTTGTCATTTACTTTTTTGAGGAAAACTGGGGTATGGGATGGGGATTTCCATTTGAACATGTAGGTGTATATCTGCCAATAATATGTGGGCATTGGAGCGTGCCATCTTCTCCCTGGAAAGTACCACTGTCCCCATCGTCAAGTTTGTTAACCAGCTAACTTATACTCACTCTTCAAAGCTGATGTGATCACCTGCAGGAAGCTCCACCCTCTCCCACTCAGCCCCCAGGGTTGGATAAAAGATCCATAACACCTTGTGAATGTCTTCCTCTTCATATTTCCCAGACCGCCTTTTTTTTTTCCTTTTAGCAGTGAATACGAGAGGCGAAAGAAAAGTTTTTATTTTTTGAATGTTAATGGAGGGCCTGGCCCGCTGGTGTAGCGGTTAAGGTCAGGCGTTCTGCTTTGACGGCCCGGGGTTCGCCGGTTTGGATCCTGGGCGCAGACCTACTCACCGCTCATCAAGCCATGCTGAGGTGACGTCCCACATAGAGGAACTAGAATGCCCTACAACTAGGATACGCAACTAGGTACTGGGGCTTTGGGGAGGAAAAAGAAAAAGAGGAAGATTGGCAACAGATGTTAGCTCAGGGCCAATCTTCCTCAAAAAAAAAAAAGTTGAATATTAATGGATTTTCAAAAATTGAGAGTCATATATGTATATAGTGATTTTATTGCACTATTGTTCAACTTTATGCAGAATTAAAGCAAACCACATCCCATAATCTCTTGATTAGACATGGCTGCAGAAAACCTGGCCTGCTGACACTGTTGCCTAAGGGAACAACTCATAGCCTCTACTGTCCAGTGGCTGTGACTGATGGGTCAAAGGTAGGCACTTAACAAAAAGACAACCCATTTCTTAGGTTGACCTCTGGTCTACAGCCAGAACTGACACTGATAGTGGTTAGCATTTCTTTATGGCTCAATATATACCATGAACTAGACTAAGCACTTACCATACATTACCTGATTTACTACTCACAACAATCCAACAGGGGTGAGAACCGTAATTATCCCTATATGGCTATGAGAAAATTGAGATTCTGAGAGCTAGCAACTTGCTTAAGGTCACAGAGTTAATAAATGTTGGTGCTAGATTTTTATCTGAGGTTTGTGGGACCTCTAAGCTAAATTCCTATGACCTAGTGTGAAAAAGATGAATCTTGACATCAAATTCCACTCTCACAAATGCAGAATTCAGCAACATGGAGAGACCATAGCCTGTATAATGGGGTCAGAGGCTGAGAGGATGCCTTTAGGTTAAGCCATGTCCAGTGAGGCTATGGGAAATCAGGAGAGAGTAGTAAATTGGGGCAAGCAAAGGAAGTTCCACACTAGAGAGATGAGAACTGAGAAGATGTGCAGGAAGGGGAGCCAATGAGCATTAAGAAGATCCATGAGTTTTTCTGGCTAAGGGTCCTGGGGCCATTTTGGATGAGGACTCTTTCTGTACTGGTCTTCATGATGATCTATCCCTGACTTTAAGATTTCTGTGTCTCCTACTATCCGCATATATGTATCATTCCAAAAAAATCACCTTCAAGTGGAACCAAAAGGCATAGAAGAAATGCATACATCATTGCATTTAAAGATTTTACGCCCATGAGGAGTCTTCACTATCTCCATTTCACAATCAAGGAAACTGGGGCTCAGAAAGAGCAAGTCACTAGCCCAAGATCATAATTCAATCTAAACATGACTGACTTTGAAACCTATTGTTGTGGCTCCCAAAATGCTTTCTAAGGATAATCTAAAGAATAGGATGCTGGGGCATCCCTGGTTGAGATAAATGCTGTGAGTTGGGGAGATCAGGACATTTTTGCCTCTCATTAGTAAAGCTGGTTGGAAACTGACCCAGGAGAGACTGTGGGTCACTATGGCAAGTGGGAATTGCATCCATTCAAGAGCGAACAGGGCATATGTACCAGGTGGCCGGTACATGTGTGAGCACAGGATTGCACATATCTCTGTGTAAATGTGAATACATGGATGGACCTGGATGTTTCTGAGAGTGAATGCCTGTATGAACGTGTGTGCACAAATACGAGTAATGTGGGGGTTTTTTTTAACCTATAAAATGAACTTTGTGATTAACAAAAAAATCTATTGAAAAAAATCAAAATTCCCCATCAGTTAGAGATCTGGCCTGAACTCATCTCCCTAAGGTTTTGCAGAATACACCAACTCTGCATTTGGCATGCTTTCAGCCTAGATTAGATGCAAGAATTGCTTATTTCACTGACCTTGAGCTTTCTAGGGCTTTTTATCTTCTTGCTGAGATGTTCAATTATAAAGAATTAGAAAAATTTCCAGGGACCGCTTATGAACATCTAACAAAATGAATATAGTAGCATCACTATCATACACGCAGGGCTTTGTTGCTTCACAGAGTGCTTTTATTCCTACAATATTATTTGACCTGCATAACAAATTTGTGAAGGAGGCATTTAAAATTGAATAAACTGAGGCTCAGGAATATTAAGCTATGCAACCAATGGGACATATTGAGTGATATGGGGCCGAAATAGAATTTTAAATTAGGCCTTCCTTCTCCCAAGCCCATAATCCTGAAAATGGGTCCCCAAAATATTCCCTTATTTTTCTTATTTCCTTCCCAGTCAACCACCCTCTCTTCATTATTTAGTTTCTGCCCAAAAGTTTTATGAGTCTTTTGGTAAAAATACAGCTTTCTGTCCTTCATGGTGAGAAAGTCTCTTTTATCTCTTCGTTTTATGATTGTGGCCTAAAGAAATGCCTTCAGCCTGCATATAAACTCACTCTGAGGGCTCCCAAAGAGCTTTGCCTGGTTCCTGTAAGCCAGAGTAGTGTTTCTAAAACTTGAGCAATGTACAGATTCCATCTGCAAGCAAAACATTCTCATGGACCCCCTAGTGTTGGCTGGATAATTTCATTATAATATAACTTAAATATGCCTACATATAAACTCATTACAATCACCTTATGCTTATAGCTCTTATACTAGTATAAAAACCTAAAAATATTTACAAAGTAATCATAAACAAAACTATAAAAGCATTATAATCCAAATGATCAACATCAGATTCACAAGTCAATTGATATCATTTTGCTGAAACTAAAAGTGCTGTTAAATGTGAGTATTGTAATGGCTGCTTTGGCAAAGGGTGTGTGTGTGTGTATGTGTGTGTGTTCTGTCTTTATCACTTTGGTGTGATTTAATAATTTAATTCTTTTAATATTTGCCTTTATTCAACTTATTATTGTGAGTTGTGATGTCATTTGATTCTTACTTGAAATAAGGCATCATTTCCATATTAAATTTTATTTTGTTTTTTTTTCCCCTACAATTAAGGTAATACTAGTTGATGGCAATACAATAAAAAACACCCAAACATGAGGAAGAAAATTGCATAGAGTATGCAGTTACGAGGTAGTCCTCCAAACAATCTAGAATAGACTGAAGTTAATTTTGAAAAATTATCTTCAACCTTACCACAAAAATATTTTTTAACGAAGCTGATAATGATCTTTAGGGAGAACTCAAGAACAACAGTTGAAGAAAAATAGCTCTAGCAAAATGAATATTGATGTATGTGGATTCCTGCAGCCTAAAACCATTCAGCTAAATAAGATGGAGACTGCAGAAGGTACTTTCCAATAAATTATCATATGTAATACCCAAACAGTCCTGTGACATAGCTATTTTATCAGCATTTGCTTATTAGTTTCTCAGAAATGTGATAAGATGTCTAATATCAAAAAACTAGCAGATATCAGATCCAGGACGAGAACCAGTTTTTCTGGCTCTAAGAGCATAGTCCAGAGTAAAGGAGAGTACCAGAGGTCAGGTATAGCTGCTTACAGAATGGAGTGGGAGCTGGCGGAAAAAGGTTTCCTGGGAAATCTTAGACCCCAAGGAAGCGTTGAGACAGAGAATTGTAAGGGTTCTTTCAAAGAGAGCTAATGCACCCACCCTCCCAAGGCTCCATCACCCTCAGAGGCCAGCGAGACCCAGGTGCGGCCAGGGAAAGGTCTTCATAGTAGGCAGCTATGACATTTGTGCTGTAGCCTCAGGGGAAGGAAGCAGCATGAAAGCAATGAGATCCAGAAGAGTAATGAGCCCTGGGTGGGACACCTGGAAACAGAGACTGGGAGGCAGGCTAAGTAGATCCACCTTGAGAAAAATACAAGCTTGAAGGGTCATGACTTGAGTCCCATGATTGATCTGCCAGCTCTCCAGGGCAGAAATCAAGAAAAAGACAGGCTCAACTTCCAGAGGTAAGGGAAGGTCCTCTGAAAATCCACCCCTCTAAAAAGCAATGAGAACACGGGCAAAAACTGCCAAAAGCTACCTTGTCAGAACATGGGCTTTCAACAATCAAAAGAGTGTTTATTCAAGAAAAACGGCTAAATCTAGTAAGAACAGAGAGCCTCTGGCATTTTAAATTGCCCTAAAACCATCACCCTCTCCCCAGTTCTTGAAAGCCAACAGCCTTGCAACTACAGTAGCTGTGAAACCAGCAGCCTACGAGACACAGGAGGGGGAAGAACAGGTTTAGACCTCCCCAAAAGCCCTTCACTGGAGAATTATCACTATTCCATCTGTCTGGAAGCTAGCTGAAAAGCCCCATCCTCAGAGCTCATCTTTATTTGACCTGACCAAGCTTGCTCTGTGCTAAGAGCCCTACCCATGAGGTAATTGGCAAAAAAACAGTCAGCCACAATCATTTGACATCACAGCTGCCCCAGTGGCATTACCAGTTGGTGTTAACAAGAGGTTGACCAAAACACGTAAAACTTAGTGGCTTAAAACAACACACATTTATTATTTTATTGTTCTGGAGGTTAAAGTCTGACATCAGTCTCCCTGGGCTAAAATCAAGGTGTAGGCAGGGCTGCGTTCCTTCTGGAGGCTCTAGGGGAGAATCCATTTCCTTGCCTTTTCCTGCTTTGAGAGGCTGCCTACATTGCTTGGCTTGTGGCCCCTTCCTTCATCTTCAAATGCAGCATCTCCTTGACCATTCTTCCGTAATCACATGTCTCTCAGACATTCTGAGGCTGCCTCCCTCTTTCACTTTTGAGGACCCTTGTGATTACATCGGGCCCACACCATTAATCCAAGATAATCTCCCTATCTTAAAGTCAGGTGATTAGCAACATTAATTCCATCTGCAAACTTAATTTCTCTTTGCGATGTAATATAACTTACTCATGAGTTCCAAAAATTAGGATATGGACATCCTTGTGGGGTCATTATTCTTATTACTACATCCTGTGGCCCAGCAATTCCACTCCTAGGTACATCCAAGATAACTGAAAATATATGTCTGTAAAAAAAATGTGTACAGGAATATTCATAGCAGCATTATTTAAAATAGCCAAACAGTAGAAATAACCCCAAAGTCCATCAACTGATGAATGAATAAATTAAAGTGGTAGATTCATACAGTAGAATATTATTTGGCCATAAAAACGAATGAAATTTTAATACACGGTACAAACTGGATGGACCTTGAAAATAGTATGCTAACAAAAGAAGTCAGACACAAAAGGCCACTTATAACTCCATTTATATAAAATGTCCAAAAAAGGCAAATCTGTACAGAGAGAAAGCAGATGAGTGGATACTGGGGAATAAGGGGAGGGAGGCATAAGGAGTGGCTGCTAATGGGTGTGGGGCTTCTTTTGGGATATGATGAAAATATTACGGAATTAGTGATGATTAATGCACAACTTTGTGAATATACTAAAATCACTTAATTGTACACTTTAAAAAGGTGAAATTTATGGTATGTGACTTATATCTCAACAAAGATGAGACAAAAAATAAGATTTAAAAAAATCCAGATACAGATTTAGAACCAAAACCTAAAGATGCAAGAAAGAGAGTGACTTTCTCTGTGGGTTTGGGAAGGGAGTTTTCTCAAAGCATTTCTCCTTCAGGAACTGATTATAGAAGCTTAGTATGACAATGATGGTCATATGGACCCTCCTTCAGGTCATCATCTCATCTCTCCACCTCTGTCTCCACTGAACTAGCATTGTTTCCCTTATTTTGCAGGAAGAGAGATCAGGCAGTTTGCCCATGACCACACAACTAACCAGCAGTGTGTGGGATTTGAATCCAGACTTGTTTGGCTCCACAGCCTGTGCTGTTTCCAGACTAGTAGGCAGCTTCTGAGCAGTGTGCAATCATCACCTCTTACCAGTAACCCAAACCAAAGCAACAGCAACACCATGAGACAGTTTTGCCACCAAAGGAACACTTCTCCCAGCCACACGTCACTAGGGATCACTAGGGATGTGACCATAATATACATCATTGTTAATGAAAGTTAATTACATGCAACTCCATTCTGAGTTTGGCCTACAGTCTTTGATTTGGTTCATTCCTCCATGATTATTATTCTAACAGAAGAGGGTTTCTGAGGGCTCTCAGAGACCAAGTCAGCACTATGCAATGCTCTTGATAACTTTTTCAACATTTCTCTTTATTATCAATTAATATTTATGAGTTTCTAGAAGGTTCACATCCCAGTATTTGAGAAATGCTTTATGAAACGACTTGCGTAGGAGGCACTGAATGTGTGTGCATGCATGCAACTCTTACATTTGAGGTTAATTTTTGAATTTATTTGATTCACACTTCATTAACCTATTGGCAGAGTATTACATAGGTGTGTGACCTGGGTCCTCAAATCCAAGCATTGAGATATTGGTATTCATTTATTATGTGGGTACGTCACCCAGTTGGAATGATTCTGTGTCGTTAGGCTGCAGGAATGGCAGGCAATAAATGAATAATACACTATCTTTCAAAAGAATTCAAAAAGGCTAAAATCTTTCCCACCAGCAGTAAAAGCGACTTGCCCATCTTGAGCAAACACACGTTATCAATACTTGTGGTGTTCCTTCAAAGCTTTTGGGACATGGGCATTCTCTAATGACTTCTACTTCAAAAGTTAACTCTCTCAGTGTGATAAATCATTAGTGGTGCCCTGGATTGTGTGCTCACTATTCTCAACAATATGGTTGAAGTGAATCAGTCACCATAACCCAATAGCCAGAGTTTAGACCTCAAATGGACTTCTGAGATGATCTGTTCATAAAACATTAGAGATCACAACAATCATCCAAAGTCCAACATCCTGGTTAAATAGTTGAGGTCCAGAAAGGTTTGCACACTTGTCTGAGGCCCCATATCTGGTTAAGGGCAGAGCCAGTTTAGAATTTGTCCATAAATTTATATCCCAAACATCACTGAGCATCAGCTGTGTACTGGAAGCTGGGAATACTGGCTGGATTCCAGGGCCTTACAGTACTCTGGGGAGACAGTAGGTGGATCAAGACCTATGGTTCAACACTACACAGGCCCTGTATTGATTTGCCTGGGTTAAATCTCAGCAAGTCCACTTACTAGTTGTGGTACCTGACTCCCATGATCTGAAAACAGGGATGAACATTGCACCCACATCTTAAAACTGTTGTATGAATTAATTGATACAATATCTGCAATTCTTAGAGTAGTTCCCAGTATACTGTAAGTAATTGATGATATCTTAGCTATCACCAACCTCAACATCATCATCCTCATTGTATGTACCATGATATAGTTAAATACAAGGTTTTAAATCAATATTCAGATAAGTGGTTCATAATCCAGCCTGGGAAGAAGAGCTAGAAGTTGAAGAAAAAGAACAAGGAAGATACAGCAGGCTGAATAATGTTCCCCCAAATATATCAATCCTAATCCTTGAAACCTGTAAATGTTACTTTATTTGGAAAAAAAGGCTTGCATATGGGATTAAGTTAGGATCTTTAGAGATGGAGAGATTATTCTTTATTATCCAAGTGTGCCCTAAATATAATCACAGGTATCCTTATAAGAGAGAGGCAGAGGGAGATTTGACATGGAGGCACACAGAAGAGGAGGCAATGTGAAGACCGGACAGAGAGACATTCGAAGATGTTGGCCTTAAGGATTGAAGTGACACAGTCACAAGCCAGTGAATGTTGGCAGCCACCAGAAGCTGGAAGAGACCAGGAACAGATTCTCCTCTAGAGCCTTCAGAGGGCATACATTCCTGCTGACACCTTGACTTGGGCTCAGTGCTATTGATTTCAGACTTCTGGCCTCCAGGACTATAAGAGAACAAATGTGTTGTTTTATGCCACCAAGTTTGTGGTATTTGTCACAGCAGTCACAGGAAACTAATACAGAAGACTTCCTGGATGGAGGGATTTTTCAGACGTATACCTCAGGATGAGTAAAAATTACCTGGGCAAATAGGAGAGGAGAGGTTTGGTACATAAAAGCAAACCTCTGCAGAGGCTCTGAGCTCATAATTTCGTCAAGTTGGAGTGAAAATTGTCTCTAGAAGAGTTGCTGAAGATGAGGCTACAGTGGAACTGGAAGAAAGATGATCAAAATCCTTGAGTACTTGAGTTTGAGGTTTATTCTAAAGATAGAGTGCTTGAGCACACTTGTTTGACAAAGGACGAGGAATTTGCAAGCCCAGTTCTTATTGGAGAAGTAGGAAGAGCCCAGTGTTTCTCCCTGAAAAGGGAGCAGATAACCCCTGGCTTTATAGTGGAGCGTGCGGGGGGATGGGCAAACCCAGTGCATGTAAACATGCACCTCACCCAAATTGCAGTCACTGGGAAGTTTCTTCGGACGTGGGGACTGTTGGAGTCTCCGCAATAACAAGAGCTATAGAAATAATGCAGTATCCCAGAAACAGCTTCTTTTAGAGGCACGTCTGAGAAAAACATCTATCTTGGTGATGCCAAGTTAATAAGCAACAGCTTTTGGTGCCCAGGTAAAAGAGGAGGACCATCAGGCAAGCACAACTTAACCTCTGATTAGTTAGGAGAAATGGAGTTGATACTTTCCTCAAAGGGCCTATTTTCAACTTAAATAGAAAGAAAATATGTGCCCTTTCTGGGTTCTTTTTATTTATTTCTTCTTTTAAATTTCAGTTTGATTAAGAAAGACTGATATTTATAGCGTTAGAAAATCCCATGGGATGTTTGTTATGCTGTTTATAATTTTACTCTGCTGTACTGCAATGTTGGAACCCTCTGTGTGTGTGTGTCTGTGTGTCTGTGTGTGTGTGTGTGTGTGTGTGTGTGCGTGTTTTAAAATCCATTCCAAAAACAGCATTGATTTTTTTGGAGGCTGTAATTCCTATTAATTTGAGAGGAACCACGTTTGTTCCCAAAATGACCTTTATTGGACTTGAGGATATATTGCGAAAAGCAGGGTAAATACATACATTTTCAATAAAAATCATGTGATCTGAAATCAATGGGCAGTCCCTAGTCATGTGGTTGCTTTTTTCAAAAACTAGCGTGACTCAGACGTATTTACGTGTTGGTCGTGACTCTGCTGGAAGTGAAGTAAGGAAAGATCACCTGATGTACGTCAAGCCCTGCATGAGTGTTTCATACACATTACCTCAAAGTCTCCCAGTAGCCATGTGCTGCACTCACTTATTACTTTACAGTGTAGGAATCCTAAACTTAAAGAAACTATTCAATGTTCACACAGGTATTGGTAGAGCTAGAATTCAAATTCAGTTATTGTATTTAGACTCGTACCGGTTGAAAAGGAGTTATGGTCCTAGGTTTCTTGTGTTGGGAATAATGAAAATGACATATAGAGATCCAAAAAAGCGCCAGGATATAGTCCTTTGAGGTCCCATCCCTTGTAAGAGTGCAGTACACTCCTGAGTTTATTGCAAAAGAGAGTAATGGTTCTTTGTCCTTTAGAACGGGAGCGCAACACCAGAGATTTAACATTACTCATTACTTTAAGATTTGTTAGAAAATATTTCAACATACACCAAAGTAGAGTGAACTGTCTGATAAATGTGCATATCTACTACCCAGATTCAACAATTGTCAATTATTCTCCATAGTTGATTAATCTGTCCTTATCACTGTAGTGTAGTAAAGCAAATCCAAGGCCCCATTTTATTCCCACCTTCTTTAGTATATACGTCTAACAAATCTGGACATAATCTCACAAATTATAATGTCATTATAACACCTAATTATCACTAATGCTTTGGTATGATTAAATACTCAGGGCATAATCAAATTTCTCTGCTTGTCTCCACAATGTTTTTTACACTGATTTGTAAAACATATCCACAAAATACATCCACAAAACCAGAAATCAAGATCTATTCATTATGTTTATCTGTTAAGCCCCTCCTTTTTCTTTCTTTTGCTATTAATACACTACTAAAAAGAGATCAGTGGTCCTTTAGAATATTTATACTCTGACTTATAGAACTTCACAGTTTACACGGGACTGTTCTAGTTTATACTACCCACCCCCCCCACACACACACCCAGAGAAGAATTTAATAGCACCTCTTTTAACTCTCAAGAAAATCATGTTTGGACAATACGATCATCACATATTCTTTACTCATTTCTTTACTGATTGTGGTGATATTTAACTGGTTTCTTTATCTCCTTTTTTCTGACAAATGTAAGTTAGTTCTGGAGCTCTGATTAGATTAGGATTCAACTTCCTTTGACAAGCATATCTCACAGGCAGTGCTGTGCCCTTCGTTTTGCCCACAATCGTGAGATAAGCCAAGTTCAGTGTTGCTGAACTTAACTAGTGGGTTCAAGTGGTAATGCCTCATTCCTGTTTAGAAAGTCCCCTATCAGTCTTTCATCCAATGGTTTCATCCTGAATCAACTACTTTATTCTAGTTTGCAAATATTAATTTTCTAATTTTCTAATTTCACACACATTTTAGCTTGACTTCTTCTCTGAAGAACTTTTCATTGCCATTTAGGGCTATTTGATTATACTTAAATACAAATCCATGCAGTCTGGCAAGATAAATGCTTAATTATTTTTTAAGCTGCTAAATTTCTAAATAAGTGCTTGGTAACCTAGTTTCTTCCAACAGTGTACAATAAGTTTGGGGGGGGCAGTTAGGGGGCAGGGAAATGTGGCAGTAGGGGAGTAGGAGTTCTTTCTTTCTTTCTTTTTTTTCAGTGAGGAAGATCAGCCCTGAGCTAACATCCATGCCAATCCTCCTCTTTTTGCTGAAGAAGACTGGCCCTGGGCTAACATCCATGCCCATCCTCCTCCACTTCTTATGGGACACTGCCACAGCATGGCTTGATGAGTGGAGTGTCGGTACATGCCCAGGATCCCAACCCAGACCACCAGCAGTGGAGAGCGCACACTTAACCGCTACGCCACAGGGCCAGGCCCTCTTTCTTTCTTTTTTTTTTGCCTTTGTGTGAGGAAATCAGCCCTGTGTTAACATCTGCCAATCTTCCTCTTTTTTTTGGCTGAGGAAGACTGGCCCTGGGCTAACATCCGTGCCCATCTTCCTCCACTTTACATGGGATGCTGCCACAGCATGGCTTGCCAAGCAGTGCATGGGTGGGCGCCCGGGATGCGAACCGGCGAACCCTGGGCCACCGCAGTGCAGCACAGGCACTCAACAGCTTGTACGACTGGGCCAGCCCCACCTCTTTCTTTCCTTTTGAAGAAAAATTATCATTTTGGGAAAAGTTATCATAATGAACTCAAGAGTTTTAAGTATTCAATATGTCTCAATCAATTGCATGTATTCTTTTGTTTAATGCTTAAATTGTCCCATCTTTCACCAGTTGGGAACTCTTTCAGGTTGGGTTCTTAGTCCTTCTGAAAGGTCCTGGCACAATAAAATATACAATGCTTGTCATATTTCTCAACAATTTCTCCAAGGAGCACTGGTTACTTTTAATAGGGAAAGGTGATAGAGATCACAATTTGGAGAGTAAGAGTGCTCATTGATACAGGGATGTCATTGCTTCTAGGTTTTTTGATTGTAAACAATTTTCTTTTAACAAACAAAATTCGTGAGTTTATTTTTATATCTCAGTTCAAATGCATGTTTTTATTTAACTTCTTTGATTTTTAGACTCATGCCTCTTTTTTCTTATGTGGAAAATCTTGGTAACCAGCAACATTAATTCTTTATGTATTATCTTAAAATGAATTAATATTTTTTACATAAAAATACTAGTATCATTGTTAACAACTAGATTATGTACGTATTTTAAAATTTTTTGGACAATCTCTTTGTCCTTGGACCATATACCATTAAGTATGAAATTAAAATATAGTTTCCTAAAATAACTTGAAATCATTCTTTTTCCATATGTGGTTATATCACCAATTTCATAACAGTTTCATTTGTCTGAGTTCATTGAATTTTTAGGAATTATTATTTTTTCTTTATTATTTAGTTTTATTTTTTGAATCTGTAAAACATTTTATATTTCCAAATCAAAACTATATAATAAGATATATGCAGAGAATTTTCACCCCCTTCTCCTGTATAGATAACCACATTTTATTAGTTTTTTGTTTAGCTTTTCAGTTTTTAATTTAACAAATATAAGATTATACATATACACACACATATACATTTTATATTTCATATTACTTATCTTTCTTACTCAAAAGTTAGCATACTATGTATGTAATTCTGCACCTCACATTTTTGTGCTTAACAATATATCATGAAGATCTCATCGGTATATACATAGTTTCCTCATTTATTTATTATATCTTCATAATCACTATTCCATTGTGTATATGTAACAGTTTATTCCACTGGTATCATATTGAATGGCATTTAGATTGCTTATTTATTTATTTATTTATTTATTTTTATTTTTGCTATTACAAATAATACATCAATAAATAATCTTGTACATAAATCAATTCATTTTTTTTTCACCCAGGTGTATCTCTGGGTGAATTGTGATATCACCTTTATCATAACTAAATTTCCATTTCTCACATTATTTTTGTCTAGGAATAAAAACAGGGCTTTTGAAAAGGTACTCTTTATACTCTGTAAAAAGTCTATTTTATTTATTTATTCACTCATTCCTTTATCCCAAAAATCTCTAACGTGTTCTTAACAGGCTCTATGCACCATTTTAGTGGTTGTAGATGTGTCAACAAATAAAAATTACAAAAAGCCCTGGTCTCAAGGAACGTATAATCTAGATTGAGAAGGCAGACATAAATCAAATACATAAATGAGTCATATAGTATACTAGAAGATGATAATTGCTGTGAACAAAAATTATTCAAAAAAAGAGAGAAAAGTGCTGGGGTATATGATTTTATATAGGATGTTCATGGAGATCTTCAACCTCAGAAGGGAACATCTGAGCAAAGATTTGAAGGAGATAAGAGATCAGTCAATCCTCTAGTCAGAGAGAACAAAAATTACTAAGGCCCAAAGACCAAAGCATGCTTGTCATGTTCAAGGAGCAGAGTAAAGCCAGTGTGGCTGAAGTGGAATGAGTAAGGGGAGGATAGAGTGAGGTGAGGTCAGAAACTTAACAGTGGCTAGACCAAGCAGGACCTCATAGGCCATTTTAAGGAAGGTTTCTAAAGCAGAAACATGACATGATCAGACCTATTTTGCAACAAGATCACTCTGGCTGCTGTGTTGGGAACAGATGGTCGGAGGGTGAAGAAGGAAGCAGAAAGATCAGTTAAGAGGCTTTTGCAATAACCAGAGCAAGAGCTAATGGTGGCCTGGGTCTGGCTAATATGGTAAATTGGTGAGAAGGAGTCAAGTTCTGGATATACTATCTTGAAGGAAGGACTAAGAATTTCCTGATGAAGTGGGTAGAATGTGGGACACGAGAAAAGGAGACAAGTATGACCCTAAGAGTTTTTTATTTGTTTGTTTTGTTTTGTTTGGCCTGAGCACCTGGAAAGATTGAATTTCCATTGTCTGAGCTGGATAAGATTATTAGAGTATTAAATTGGGGTTCTGGGAGATCAGGAGTTGAGTTTTGGGAGTGTTAGATTTGTTCATTTTATATCCAAAAGGAGATGACACACAAATTTAAGGACATACAAATTTAAAGTTCAGAGAAGAGGTCTGTGATAGAGATATAAGGTTGGCAGTCTTCAACACACAGGTGGGATTTAACATCATTAGACTGACTAAAATCAGCAAATGAGTGAGTATAGATAGAAAAGAGAAGAGAACCAGTGACTGACTACTGGGTTGCTCCAATGTCAGGAACAGAGAAAGAACCAGCAAAGAAGACTGAGGAGGAAAGAAGAATGGAAGGAATTCAGGGAAGTGTGATACCTTTGAATTCAACTGAAGAAAGTAATCAAGGAGGAGAGGATGATTAACTAGCCCAAATGCTGCTGGCATGTCAAAGGAGAGTGAACCATTGGATTTAGCACCATGGAAGACATTGGTGACCTTAGTAAGAGGAGTTTTGGTGGAATGTAGAGATGAACATGTGATTAGAGCTTGTTAATGAAATAATGGGAGGGGAAGAATTAGAAATATTAAATAAATGTATCACTTTTGAGAAGTTTTCCTATAAAGAACAGGAGAGGAGTGTGATAGTTGGAAGAAGAAGTAGGATCAAGAGATATTTTTTTTTAAGAGGCAGAAATAACAGTGTTTTTATGTTGTTGGTAATGTTCCAGAATAGAGAGAGAAAAATAATGCAGAAGAAAGAAAGGGAAAACCAGTGGAGTGACATCCTTGAAGAGGCATGAGGAGATGGGATCTAGTGCAAAAGGGGAAGGGTTAGCCATACACAGGAGCAAGGACAATTTATGTCTAGAAATTAGCAGGAGTAAAAATAGAGTTTATGAGTATGGATGATAGTAGCTGGATATAAAAGTTGAGGGAGTTTGTTCAAGAGATTGTTCAAATCTTCTCAGTGTTTCTATTTTCTCAGTAAAATTGGAAATGTGATTACCAGCTGAATGTGAGGAAGAGGATGGAGATGTTGGAGGTATGAAGAGAGAGGAATTGGTACAAGTGAATTACATTTGCATTCTTCAGTGCTCTTCACAATCTTATACTTATACAAGATGTAAGTGAATAAGTTTGTCCCCATCCAATAGGAAGTGTCTCTGTTGGGCAGTGTGTTGCAAAGTAACTTCATAAGTGATTAGTATTGACAATATCAAGCATATTCATGGTCACCTGAGGCTAGAAAAGTGCTCCACCCCATAATCAGTTATAATCGGAGCAGTGGGATTACATGGTACAAACCTCAGGAATTGCAGGGAGAAATAATGATCTGCAGCCAAGTCCTCAGAATGGTGCTAGGAACAGGGCCAAAACCATGGACTGTCTACTTCCAACACAGAACCTGTGCTCTTTCTCCTGCACCATCGTGACTCTCTCTTGTCAGTAGCCTTCTTACAGCTTCTATTTCAAGGCTTTTTATTGTAACGAAAGTCAATTTGAGCAGTTGCAAATGAAACGTTCAGCTTCAATGACAATTATTCATTGATCCATGGCCTCTTGTCAGAAGTGTCAGTGAGATGTGGTATCTGAAAAGGCAGTTAAATCATGCTGGCCTCTGAGTTCACGTCGGCTGGCTAATTAGGAAGAATGTTTAATGTACCAAGAATCTCAGGTGGAGCCCATGTCCAGTTCATGTGGTTTTCATTTGGCCTGCAGGTTGGATGTTGGACTCCCAGGGTTTAGAATGTGAACTCTCATGGATCCCAGATCATTCATTTTGCTTTTGTTCCATTTATTGTTGCCAAAGAAGAAAAGCAAACTGCACACTTTCAGTAATAAATAGCACCAAACTATGACCCTGGTTATGGAAATTCCACCACTAACAGTTTCAAGAAAGTGCATTTTGCATGTTAATCTTTCAGGCAAAAATAAAGAGCTTCCAAAGACATTTTCAGAGACATGATAATGTACTGAAATTTCAGAAGAAAACTACATCGTGGGTGGAATGGGGAGGGTGTCCTAGTACAAAGAGGATGGAGGCTGGAAAATCTGGGATATGACTTCACATAATAAGTATATGACCTTAGCAGTCTTGGAGCTTTAGTTTTCTCATCTGCAAATGAGGATAATAATATAAACACCCCCATGGGAACTCATAAGAATCTGTTGAAATAATGCATGCAACGAAATCTCTGAAATTATGCAGCTTTCTATAAATGTTTGCTCTATGGCCCCTATCTAAATTATAATCCTTTGTCTGTAATGTCTCTTAGAAAGAAAGGAAAGATGGCAGGGAGGGAGAGAGAGAATAGAGAAGGGAGGGAGAGAGAGGGAAGAAGGAAGATAATAAATGTGCGTTGTTGCAAACCACTAAATTTATAGTAATTTGTTATAGCAGCAATAGGAATCTCACACACCAACCAAAAACTTTAAGACCAGCAACATATCCCAGGATTTCTGCAATGCCACACCTGGAGAAACAAATGTGTCCCATGCTCAGACTGGTCAAAAAGAATGGCCAGGGTTCCCTTTGAGTGAAGTTCATCCCTTGTCACAGAAAAGCAAATTTCATGCAAATAAACAGAGTCAGGAGCTTGTCAGAACCCCACAGAACTCTGGAGGAAGAAATGCCAAATCATGGATGATTTGCAGGTCACTGGGGAGACAGAGCAGGCCTGCTTACTGGCCATGTGTTAAAGCTGCCGAAAGCTGAAAGAAGAGGGAGCTGGCCATATATGAGCAGTCAGCCAGTATAAGAGAGATGGAGAAAGTAGAAATTATTTCAGTAATACCAAGGAGTTTGCATTAGTGGAATCTGAGGACACATAAGGATGATAATAGCGGCTCATCATTGACCCTCACGTATGCCTGGCTCTGGTGAGAACTGTCGTGGGCGTTATAGCCTTAAAACTTTGCCATCAGATCTTCACACATGCTGTCCCATTAATTCTTCACAATCCCCCAGTGAGGTTGAGTGGAGGCTGATGAGGCCATGTACTGGGCTAGAGACAAATATGTGTGCAGTGACACATGCCTTGCCTTAAGAACACCAAAACAAACACACAGTTAATTGTTCAGAGGAGAAGCTGGTTCCCCTTAAGGGTCCACAGCAAAGGACCGCCTGGGTTTCCCGTGGTGGGCAGGGAATGCCTCATCTCCTGGTGCCTGCCCACACCGCTGCTACCACCTGTATGTCACCTCGTTTTTACTCTTTCCACGTCTACCAGTTCTGCCCTGAGTTCCACTTCAGGATTCTCTACTGACTCATACTGTGTGTAACCTTCAGAAAGCTAATTAAACCCCATATCTCAACTTCCTTGATTGGCTTAAATAGCAGTTAATTGATCAGAGGTTTCTGGAGATTAAAGAAAACTACCCATTAGTCACAAGGAAAAGGCTCTGTGATTAGTTTGATGACAGGAGGCTTTCTAAATGTAAGGCACGACCAAAGTCCCTGACAGTCTTCCTGTCAGATGCCAAGCCAGCCTGTGGCCTTAGCCGACCGTCTCAGTGCTGATTTGTGCTGACAGCCCTAAGTGGGAAGCAGGTTGAACAGGGAGTTGTCCCTTGTGTGTCATTTAAAATACCAGGTCTCTATTTCCATGACTCATTATTTCACCACTGAAATTTGGCTCAAGGGCAATCCATCCCTTCCTTCCTGGCTAATCCCTGTGTCTTTTTTTTTTTTTTTTTTAAGAGTCCCTTGCTTGTTTCATTCCAGGATTTATCGTATTTGTGGGGTGCTGAAGAACACATTAACTGCATCACATCATGGATTATTCTCCACTGAAGATCTCCAGATCCCCTAATTCCAAAGGGCTATGGCAAAGTAGGGAGAGGTTCCAGGATGAGACACAGGGTTTCTCAAAAAAGACTCCCACAAAGTAGGATTAGCAAAAATGTGTCAACCAGGTCTGGGTTAAGAACCCAGGGTCATGGAAAATCCAGTAACTTTAGGCTAAATAATTTCTCTCTTCTTATGTCTCCCTATTTATCTTGATGGCAGAGAATGAGCTGGCCTGCCACATGCCAGGTCTTGGGCTACAAATTTTATGTGCTATATTTTATTTAAGTTTACTCAATTCTCCCAACAAGCTCTCAGTACACCCATGATGTGAGTATCTTTATCCCTGTTTTGCATTTGTGAGACTGTTGTTGGAAGCAGTTAAGACACTCAGTCACATGGCTGATAAGAAGCAGGTTTTGAAACCATGACTGTCTGATGCTGAAGTCTGGCCCTTTCCAGGACATCAGATTGCCTCTAAAACACTGTATGAGTCTGGTATCAGAGTTGCCTGGGGCTTTGAAAAAGAGAGTACTTCCACTTTGTAATAAAGCTAAGTCCTTTTTGTGTAAGATCACAAGTAATTCTCAGAACAATCCTAAAATGGCAATGATATCAATCTCATAATTTGAGATAGGAGGAAGCCGAGGCTCATAAGTTAGGTCACGTGCAGGCACAGATGATAAGAGCCAGCTTTGGGTGGGTACCATGTTCTCAAACCTGTTTTTTCCAATTTTTAGCTTTAAACGACTCTTAATCCACTGCACAGCCAAGACCCCCACCTAGAGTTGGCCGCATTTTTTCGGCCTTTATGATTCAATCATCCAAAATACCAGCTATTCATTATTTGCTTTTGTCAGGTGTTCCTCGAGAAATTAAGAGTGAACCATGGAGTCCTGAGTCCTGCAACATTGTCACTAGGTCCAGGCAGCTCAACATTCAAAACTTATCCTAAGTCAAGGACGACTCATGAGTTTTTATTTTTTCCATACCCCTCCATATAAACTCTCTCTGCAAATATGATTACTTTACCTTCAATACATCCTGCACTATCCCTTCCAACCACATCCATCATGGTCACCATACTCCAAGTCTCCAGACTCCTCCTTCAGCAGAAATTTCCTGCCTAATCTCCCTCTTTTCCAGTCTTTTTCCCCTCTGGTAACCAATGCCAGTTACCTATCCAATATCCATCTCTCCTCACTTCTTCTCTATTAACAGAACCCTAGTTTTGTTTGAAGCAGTAGCATGTCCATAAGACGAAAAACCCCCAACACTCCAATTCACAGCTTTCCTTGATGCTGGTGGCAAATATTTGTTTGGTACTTTTCTAACCAATGAGATATGAGCTGTGATATCCTGCTGATTTCTAGGAGAGATTTTTTTCCCCAACCACAGAAACTTCCCTTCTTCCTTATTACTCACTTCTTCTTTCTGATTGGAGTATGGAGTCAATATCTGGGGGCAGAACAACTATCTTATAACCCTGATGGTGAGAACTACGTGTTATAGGTGGTGGAATAGGAAGCGAGAAGAATCTGGGTACTTCATGACTTCATTGAGCAATTGCACAAGCCCTGGGCTGCTTAGGAAACTCAAGTTTAATTTGCCTTCAGACTAGAAGGGAAAATAAATACAGTCATGAGTCATTTAACAACGGGGATAAGTTCTAAGAAATGCATTGTTAGGCGATTTCTTCATCGTGCGAACATTGTAGAGTGTACTTACACAAACCTAGATTGTATAGCCTACTACACACCTAGGTTATATGGTACTAATCTCATGAGACCACTGTCATATATGCAGTCCATTGTTGACTGAAACGTTATGTAGCACAAGAATGGTACAAGATAACTCTGCGGCCTCATGACCCCCACATCAAAGTGTTAGAAACTTTCACATTCCAAGATTTCTGTCTTCTAATTCTAATGTGATGTCACAAAGATCATTTAAATTGCAGGCAATAAGATTTTAAATTGGGTTTGCATATTACTAAATCAGCTAAAATCGTTTGGTCTGTCATTGTGATGGTTTTGTCATCTGTCAACTCGCCTAGACTGAATTACATTTCCCAGATTTCCCTTTCCTGTGTGTTTCCAGTTTGAGTGAGCCACAAGGAAGATTCTTGAGATGTTTTGGATGGCGGAAGAGGAGCAGCAGCCATTGTGTAGCTCACACGTAGTTACTGACCTGCCGACTCACCTCACGGGCATGCAGCAGGAGCTAGGTCTGCAATTTCTCCACCTTTTCTTGGATCCCTCCTTCAGCTTCTCTGACTCCTAGATCAGGTGTATGTTTTGTTCCGTGGTGAATGGCCTTAGTTTCTGCAGGATACACTGGTCACAACCCAGGTCAGAGACAACAAGAATGGACAAGAGTTTCAGCCCATCCTTGTGGGGTTCCATCTCATGCTTGTGGGTTCTAGCCTGCTCTTGATCCTCCCTTCCCAGCTGTATTCCCTGTAAACTTCAAGCTCCAGCATCAGATGCAGAGACAGTCTTGCAGACACTGCTTAACCAGCTACACAATTGCATAAAAGCCTCTCCCTCTCTCTCTCTCTCTCTCCACGTAAAAAAATATATATACATACACTCTAGCTAGTGACAGAGCTAGATTCAAACCCAGGAAGAGGGATTCTAGAGACCATACATTAACTACTACGTGAAATCAGTCTCATGTAAAGTTAACTGATAGAGCCCATCTTTCCACTGAGGCCTATGTCTTGTAATCTTTTCTCAAAAGAAAAGTAGATTTCATAGGTGAAGCAGGATATTTAGGAGAGAGATAACAAAATGTAGCATTCATGAAGCACTCTCTGTGTTCTGAGAACTTTGTTAATTTATGTGGCAGATACAAAATAATTATAACATATTTCCTTCTTTCAACAGTTTACAACCTAGTAGAGAAAGCTGACCTGGCACCTGCTGAGACGCTGTTTCCATCTCAGGCTAACCCAGCCCAATACCATCTGGCCGGCCCCAATGTGATGGAGCTCTAGTCCTCTTAACACTGTGTACGTGAGGTATCAAATGCTCCTGCCTTGAATCCTTTTTCATTGGTGTCTCTTGCTTTATTCCTGTGTTTACCTGCCTCCTGATATTTTGCTTCAATCTTTATTTCTGGTTCCACAAACCTGACAACGGGTTTGGCAAATCTGCTATGACTCTTGGCCGTCTCCCTCAGGGCTAGTTTTCTCTTGATCTCCAGATCCACCTGCCCTTGGCTGACCTGTGTAACCAATTAGCATGTTCAAGCTCTGACCCTTGTGACCCAGTGAAGGAGAGCTGCCCCCTCAACCTCCACCCCAAGCAGAAAGCTTCAAATCTATCTATTCATGAATAATGCCAGGGAGCAAAGCAAGGAAGAGGTGGGTAGAATAGGTGAAGTGCTACATTCAGACTGACTTCGGTAAGCCAATCAGCAGGTTCCGTATCTGAACATTCTGTCTTGAGCCAGTTATGAAGTGACATTATAGGCCAAGAACAAAACCATGAGTAGCTGCTCATAACAGGAGAACTATGGGTAAAACTCAGATAAAATCAAAGGAGCTAGGAAAGAGTCAATAAGAGACGTCAGGGGGCGGAGTCAAGATGGCGGCGTAGGCAGACTCTGAACTCACCTCCTCCGGTGGACACAGCCAATTTACAACTACTCGTGGAAAAATTACCCCTGAGACAGAACTGAAAACTGGATAAGAGGAACTCCTACAACAACGGACAATCCTAACTGGGGTAGAAGAGGCAGAGACTCCCTTCTGGAGAGGAAAAATGCCGCCTTCACAAGCTGCCAGCTTCACGGCCACCGGGAGCAGCTCACAGGTACGCACCCTCCCTGGAGGCGCGGGGCCCTGAGCCGGGGAGCGCCCCCGCTGTGGGCATTTTGTGGACCCAGCACAATCGACAACAGCGGCATAATATCTGACTTTGCCTGCTGCTAAAGCATTGGGGAGCACCCCCAGAAAACCCGGTTCACAAAGAAACTAAAACTGGCTCTTAAAGGGCCTGCGCACAAACACACCCGTTTCAGAAAGCATCCTAAAATCACCAGAAAGAAAGGTGCACAGTGCTTTGGTGACAAGAGACTCACCTAATAGGCCCTGAGTGCATCTCGGTGAGGGGTGAGACCTCTCCAGGGACTGGGACATTGGCGGCAGCCATTGTTGTGGCCTGGTGTGAGCGTGCTGACACAGACGCCATTGGAGTTCTCCCTGAGGCCAGCTAGCCCAGGGTCTGCTCCACCTGCTAGAGCACCGATTTAATCCAGCTCAGCCAGGGCAGGCAGCCCACCCTAGAGACTGGCCCCACCCAACAACAAGCCCTCAGGCAATGTGTGGGCCTGCATAGATTGGTGACTGGATTCTCTGCCGCCTGGCAACTGAGCCGACTTGAGCCGGGCAGGGTGTGCACAAGGAGCAGGTGGAGAGTGTGGGGCGGTGGCGGAGTGTGTGGGGCTCCCACGGTGGAGAGACTGGGTCCACTTGGGGAGGTTGGGGCGCTCACACGGGGCAGGACTGTGTTGACTGTGTGTGTGGACCTGTGGGCAACAGGGCTTGTCAGCTGCAGAAGGCTTGTGCTTCTCAAAGACCCACATAGGAGGTTTGCCCCACCTTCCAAAGCCTGAAACAATTGGGTGTTCCTGTGCCTGAGGCCAGCCCCACCCAGCTGCAATCCTCAGAGAGCTGACAAGAGACATAATAGGCTAGAGGCTTGCAGCAATTGTAAGGCCCTGAGCCTAACAACCTGCCACGCTGGGGGCCTACTCACTTAAAAGAAATACTGCTACACAAATGTGGTATTAGAACTTACAGCCAACTGTGCTGGGGTGCCCCACACCTGATAAAGAGACTGAAGGGCCCACAACAACTACAAGCAGCTGAGCACTACAACAGCTGGCCAGGAGCATAACTCAGCCTCCCTGGGCACCTATAGGGAGAGCTAACAGACCACAATAGAAGGACACATGTAGCCCACATAGGGGCCACCCCTGGAACATTGAGAACTGAGGGAAGCACACTGGAAGCTTCCTAAGGCATCACTTACACAAGGTCACCTATCCAAGAGCAGGAGACGTAGCTGACCTACCTAATATGTAGACACAAGCACAGGGAAAGAGGCAAAATGAGGAGGCAAAAGAATACATTCCAAGTAAGGGAACAGGACAAAACCCCAGAAAAGGAACTAAGTGAAACAGAAATGAGCAACCTACCTGACAGAGAGTTCAAAATAAGAGTGTTAAGGATGCTCACTGATCTGGGGAGAAGAATAGATGAACTCAGTGAGAATGTCAACAAAGAAATGGAAGATATAAAAAAGAACCAATCAGAAATGAAGAATACAATACTGGAAATGAAAAATTCATTAGAGGGACTCAAAAGCAGAGTAGAGGATACAGAAGAACGGATCTGTGAGCTGGAAGAAAGACTAGAAGAAATTACCCAAGGTGAACAGGTAAAAGAGAAAAGAATTAAAAAGAGTGAGGACAGTCTAAGGGACCTCTGGGACAACATCAAGCGCACTAACATCCATGTTATAGGTGTCCCGGAAGGAGAAGAGCGAGACAAGGGGGCAGAGAATCTATTTCAAGAAATAATAGATGAAAACTTCCCTAACCTAAGGAAGGAAACAGACATCCAGGTACAGGAAGCACAGAGAGCCCCAAACAAGATAAACCCAAAGAGGCCCACACCAAGACACATCATAATCAAAATGTCCAGAATTAAAGATAAAGAGAGAATCCTAAAAGCCGCAAGAGAATGTCAAGTTACATACAAAGGAAACCCCATAAGGCTATCAGCTGACTTCTCAGCAGAAACCTTACAGGCTAGAAGAGAATGGCACGATATATTTAAAGTGCTAAAAGGAAAAAACTTACAGCCAAGAATACTCTACCCAGCAAGGTTATCATTCAAAATGGAAGGAGAGATCAAAAGTTTCCCAGATAAGCAAAAATTAAAGGAGTTAGTCACCAAGAAACCAGTGCTACAAGAAATGTTAAAGGGACTGATTTAAGGGGAAAAGAGAAGACCACAAATAGGAAAAATTATCTATTTCCATGATTAGAACGTAATGGATACAAATGCACAAAAAAGAGGTTAGATATGATATTAAAAACATAAAAGGAGGGAGGAGGGGAGTTAAAGAGTAGAGCTTTCAGACAGAGGTCAAACTAAAGTGACCATCAATTCTGTATAGAAGAAGTAAGGAACAGAGAAGGACTACTAAAACACTGAGAAAAAAAAAAAAAGTTAAAAAATGGCAGTAAGTACATACTTATCAATAGCTACTTTAAACGTCAATGGACTAAATGCTCCAATTAAAAGGCATAGGGTGGCTGACTGGATAAAAAAACAAGACCCATATATATGCTGCATACAAGAGACACACTTCAGACCTAAAGACACTCACAAACTGAAAGTGAAGGGATGGAAAAAGATACTCCACGCAAATGGCAATGAAAAGAAAGCTGGGGTAGCAGTACTCATATCAGACAAAATAGACTTTAAAACAAAAACTAAAAAGAGACAACGGCATTACATAATGATCAAGGGAACAATCCAACAAGAGGATGTAACACTTGTAAATATCTACGCACCCAATGTAGGTGCACCCAAATATGTAAAGCAATTATTAACAGACATAAAAACAGAAATAGACAGTAACACAATAATAGTAGGGGACTTTAACACTCCATTTACACCAACAGATAGATTATCCAAACAGAAGATCAATAAGGAAACATTGACCTTAAACGACACACTAGAACAGATGGACCTAGTAGATATATACAGAGCATTCCATCCAAAAACCGAAGAATACACGTTCTTTTCAAATGCACATGGAACATTCTCCAGGATTGATCACATATTAGGCCACAAAACAAGTCTCCATAAATGTAAGAAGATTGAAATAATACCAAGCATCTTTTCTGACCACAACGGTATGAAACTAGAAATCAACTATAGGAAGAAAATCAGAAAAGCCACGAATACGTGGAGATTAAACAAAATGCTACTGAACAACGACTGAGTTAACGAAGAAATCAAAGAAGAAATCAAAAAATACCTGGAGACAAATGAAAATGAAAATACGTCATGCCAGAATTTATGGGATACAGCAAAAGCGGTTCTAAGAGGGAAGTTTAGAGCGATACAGGCCTATCTCAACAAACAAGAAAAATCTCAAATAAACAATCTAACAATGCACCTAAAGGAACTGGAAAAAGAAGAACAAACAAAGCCCAAAATCAGTAGAAGAAGGGAAATAATAAAAATCAGAGCAGAAATAAATGAAATAGAGACCAAAAAAACAATAGAAAAAATTAATAAAACCAAGAGCTGGTTCTTTGAAAAGATCAACAAAATTGACAAACCTTTAGCTAGACTCACCAAGAAAAAAAGAGAGAAGGCACAAATAAGTAAAATCAGAAATGAAAGAGGAGAGGTTACAACAGACACCTCAGAAATACAAAAGATTATAAGAGAATACTATGAAAAGCTATATGCCAACCAATTCGACAATCTGGAAGAAATGGATAAATTCTTAGAATCATACAACCTTCCAAAACTGGATCAAGAAGAAGTAGAGAATTTGAATAGACCAATCACCAGTAAGGAGATCGAAACAGTAATCAAAAACCTCCCCAAAAATAAAAGTCCAGGACCAGACGGCTTCCCTGGTGAATTCTACCAAACATTCAAAGAAGACTTAATACCTATCCTTCTCAAACTCTTCCAAAAAATTGAGGAGGGGGGAAGCTCCCTAACTCATTCTACGAAGCTGACATTACCCTGATACCAAAACCAGACAAGGACAACACAAAAAAAGAAAATTACAGGCCAATATGATGAACATTGATGCAAAAATCCTCAACAAAATACTAGCAAATCACATACAACAATACGTTAAGAAGATTATACACAATGATCAAGTGGGATTTATTCCAGGTATGCAGGGATGGTTTAACATTTGCAAATCAATCAACGTAATACACCACATTAATAAAATGAAGAACAAAAATCACATGATCATCTCAATAGATGCAGAGAAAGCATTTGACAAGATACAGCATCCATTTATGATAAAAACTCTGAATAAAATGGGTATAGAAGGAAAGTACCTCAACATAATAAAGACCATATATGAGAAACCCACAGCTAATATCATCCTCAATGGTGAAAAACTGAACAGTATCCCTCTAAGAACAGGAACCAGACAAGGATGCCCACTGTCACCACTCCTATTTAACATAGTATTGGAAGTCCTAGCCAGAGCAATCAGGCAAGAGAAAGAAATAAAAGGGATCCAAATTGGAAAGGAAGAAGTGACACTGTCACTATTTGCAGATGACATGATTTTATATATAGAAAACCCTAAAGAATCCACCAGAAAACTTTTAGAAGTAATAAACGAATATGGTAAAGTTGCAGGATACAAAATCAACATACAAAAATCAGTTGCATTTCTGTACACTAACAACGAAGTAGCAGAAAGAGAAATTAAGAATACCATCCCATTTACAATTGCAACAAAAAGAATAAAATACCTAGGAATAAACTTAACCAAAGAGGTGAAAGATCTGTACACCGAAAACTATAAAACATTTCTGAAAGAAATTGAAGAAGACACAAAGAAATGGAAAGATATTCCGTGCTCTTGGATTGGAAGAATTAACATAGTTAAGATGTCCATACTTCCTAAAGCCATCTATAGATTCAATGCAATCCCTATCAAAGTTCCAACAACATTTTTCACAGAAATAGAACAAAGAATCCTAAAATTTATATGGAACAACAAAAGACCCCGAATAGCTAAAGGAATCCTGAGAAAAAAGAACAAAGCTGGAGGTATCACACTCCCTGATTTCAAAACATACTACAAAGCTATAGTAACCAAAACAGCATGGTACTGGCACGAAAACAGACACACAGATCAATGGAATAGAATCGAAAGCCCAGAAATAAACCCACACGTCTATGGACAGCTAATCTTTGCCAAAAAAGCCAAGAACATACAATGGGGAAAAGAAAGTCTCTTCAACAAATGGTGTTGGGAAAACTGGATAGCCACATGCAAAAAAATGAAAGTAGACCCTTACCTTACACCATACACAAAAATTAACTCCAAATGGATTAAAGACTTGAATGTAAGACCTGAAACTATGAAACTTCTGGAAGAAAACATAGGCAGTACGCTCTTCGACATCGGTCTTAGCAACATCTTTTCAAACACCACATATGACCGGGCAAGAGAGACAATAGAAAAAATAAACAAATGGGACTACATCAAACTTAAAAGCTTCTGCACAGCAAAGGAAACCATCAACAAAACGAAAAGACAAACTAACAATTGGGAGAAGATATTTGCAAACCATACATCTGATAAGGGCTTAATCTCCAAAATATATAAAGAACTCATGCATCTCAACAACAAAACAACTAACAACCCAATTAAAAAATGGGCAAAAGACCTGAACAGACATTTCTCCAAAGAAGATATACAGATGGCCAACAGACACATGAAAAGATGTTCAAAATCACTATCAGGGAAATGCAAATCAAAACTACAATGAGATATCACCTCACGCTCGTCAGAATGGCTATAATTAACAAGACAGGAAACAATATGTGTTGGAGAGGATGTGAAGAGAAGGGAACTCTCATACACTGCTGGTGGGAGTGCAAACTGGTCCAGCCACTATGGAAAACAGTATGGAGATTCCTCAAAAAATCAAAGATAGAACTACCATATGATCCAGCTATTCCACTGTTGGGTATTTATCCAAAGAACTTGAAAACACCAATTTGCAAAGGTACATGCACCCCTGTGTTCATTGCAGCGTTATTCACAATAGCCAAGACTTGGAAGCAACCTAAGTGCCCATCAAGGGACGAATGGATAAAGAAGCTGTGGTATATATACACAATGGAATACTACTCAGCCATAAGAAACGATGAAATCCAGCCATTTGTGACAACATGGATGGACATTGAGGGTATAATGCAAAGTGAAATAAGTCAGAGGGAGAAGGTCAAATACCGTATGATTTCCTTCATTAAGTAGTAGATAATAACAACAATAAACAAACACATAGGGACAGAGATTGGATTGGTGGTTACCAGAGGGGAAGGGGGGAGGGAGGAGGGTGAAAGGGATAATTCAGTACATGTGTGTGGTGATGGGTTGTAATTAGTATTTTGGTGGTGAACATGATGTAATCTATGCAGAAATAGAAGTACAATGATGTACACCTGAAACTTTTACAATGTTATAAACCAGTTACTGCAATAAACAAAAAATTAAAAAAAAAAAAAAGAGATGTCAGTTGTCAAGCCAGGTACACAGGTATATTATATAGTTTACATATATATAAAAACCACAAATTGAAGCAAAAGAGAGGGACTCAACACAGCACATGGCAGAGTCCAACTTAATTCTGACCAACTGTCTTACTGCCTCAGGACCATTTTTAAAGGGTTAAACACACAGCCCCAACTCAGGGGGAGTGTCACCTTAAATGACTCATCACATGTCCGCCATTTTGTTTATACTGCCTCTTTTAAACTGCGTGGCAGTGGTTAGTAGGATGGGGAACAACGTCTCCTATCCATGGGTCAGTGAGCTGGATAAAGCTGAAGGGTCACTTTGAAGTCCAGCCACAATGACATGATAGAGAATTGAGCACCCCACTTGAATTCAGGGGAGTGGTATAGTAGAGGTTTGTTATTACCTATTCTTCAGAAATCTTTTTGTCAAGTTTTTAAAGTTAATTCCATCTCTTTGATCAGCATTCTGTTTCCTTGAGAAAGAATGTATGTCACACAGAGAGAACAGGGTGGTTGGGATGATAGTGTAGTGGGCCAGGAGTCGGGACCACAGAGTCTACTTCCTTCCTTAACCCCTGATTCACAGTGTGACCTTGGGCAAATCGCTTAAATTATCTGTGCTTCTTATTCCTCCCTTTGGAAAGTAGAGAAACCTTAGCCTATGTTAGGAGCAGCATGAAGGAAAGGGAGATAAGGCTGTAAGGACTTCAAGTTTAGTGGGGAGAAAAATACTGCAGGAAGAAAATTACAACGCACAAACACAAAATGTAATTTCTTTTTAAGCCTGAGAAAGCTGGGTGAAGTTCCCTTGATTTTATGCACAAATGTACAAACTGGAGGATTCTTGACCCAGTTCAAGATTTCTTTCATTTCTAGATTTAAGTTTTAGCCAAAATGTGATTGAAATGTATTTTTACTCAGCCTTATATAATAACCCAATCATAAAAACAAAAGAACTGAAATTTCCCCTTCCTTAATGTGGAAGTTAAGAAATATAGAGGTCAGATTGGTACCTTTACATCTGAATTTCCCTAAGCAGAGGAAAGAATGTTTTATTGTCCCATCTTTCTATGTTCATGCTCTCAATATGCATTTGCTGGACACTCATAGTATGGCAAACATGTCATGAGGGAAAATATAGCATAAATTCTTAGTCTGGCTACTCAAAGAGTGGACCGTGGACCAGCAGCATCAGCATCACCTGGGAGTTGGGTAGAAATGCAGACTCTCAGGCCCAACACAAATGCCATCTCAGAGCCTCCCACCTGCAGTTTAGGCAACATCCTTAGTCACTCTTTAACACACAGATTGATTTTCTCTTTTTCATAGCATTTATCAGGACATAACATTATCCTCATAATTTATTTTTGGTTATACGTTTTTTGTTTCTTCCTCTAGAATGTAAGCTCTTTGAAGGCAAAGATTAGCTATCTCTTATTTGCACCCATGCCTAGAACATTGTTTTGCGTGTAGTAGGTATTTACCATACATCTGTTGACCAATTGATCTCTTTTTGAATGTGAATGCTGAGCCTACTATAGTTATGTTTTCTTATATCTTAAAGCAGCTTCCCTGTGTGGTTAGCTTAACAGATAACACTTGATGGTAATTAGTGAGCACTGTGGCTTCTTTAACAAGAGCTAAATGTTTTTATGAACCATTTGAAATATGAAGACAAAGCTTCTTGTTTACATGCCTTAGTTGTTCTTTTCTTTAAAACATTATATATAAAATTTGCTTGCACAAAAAAGATATTGTATCCAAAAACAGATTGAAAAAACATTGTTATGTATTCATCAAAAAAAAGAAACCATGTGTTTCATCTTGTTGGATGTTTAAGAATTATCTCTGCTCAGCGACACTGGTGAGGCCAGGAATTGGAATGAGAATTGTTCTCAGAATAAAAATAGTGAACTGAAAAATATTAAATCAAAACATTCTCATTCTATTTACCAGAGTCAGTGTAGAGAAACCAGCATCTGGAAACATCTAAAGGGTACTAATCTGGGAATGGAGTGTAAGCTTCCTGAAGGCAAGGGCATCGGTCTATTACTCTCCACCATTTTATCCTCTGGCTGTAGCTCAGTGCTTGGGAAATAGTAAGGGTTTAGTAAATCTTTGTTGAGTGAATAAATAAAGTAGAACCCAATTATAAATGATACTATCAGTGTTGTTGGCATGGAATCATTCATTTCATAAGCACCTGCTAATTACCAAACACTTAGTGGCTTGTGATAAAGAAAGCAATAAAAGAGCATCATTTCATGATAGAGAACTTGAGAGGGATTCTGTAGACCTTGACCCTTATACAAGTTCTGCCTCTGTGTAACCTTGGGCAAGTCACATAACTCCTAGGAGCTTCAGCCCCTTCATACGAACAAGGAGAACACAGGACTACGAAACAATAGCGGCTACAGTGTACGTGGTGTGAACTGTGAGCCTGATACATCAATGGGTTCTCTACATGTGTGGTTCAATTTAGTCTTTGCAACAGTCGTACAGAGTATGTGTTATATCCTCATTGTTACTATAGCCTTGGAGAGGTTATGATATTTGCCCACTGCCTCAAGTTCAAGGAGTCTGAGATTGAACTCAGATCTTCCTGACTACAAAACTGATGCTTTTGACTCTCTACCTCACGCCTCTCTACCTAGGATGACCACATGCCTGAATTTGCTCAGGAAAGTCCCAGCCCTGTCTAGTCACCATGCCCCCAGTGGTCTTTTCAGTTTTCGACACAGTGGTCCCTCTCCACTAGAGATAGTCATCATGTACGCTCTGCTTTCCCCCTGACTTCTGCCATAGCCTAGAGAGTGTGAGGAATCATATGGCCATGGAGAAGATCAAGTGGGTTGTGATCACTTGCCTTTAGTTAAAGGAATCTGAGTGGTTCTCAATTCTTAGGGAGAGTCAATTGTCCTGGAAATGAACAAATCCAACTTCACTTACCAAGCTGAGAATGAGAGTGCTAAAGTGGTGACAATGATAATAGCAATAATAACAACAACAACAACAATAAACACAACAATCAGAAGATTAAACATAGTTTTCTAACCTGGAAAATGGAGTGTTGATTCATTATACAGGCCATTACTGGGCATTTACTGTTAGTGAGAGAAACTGAGGCACTTTATGTGCATTCTTCTACCTGAATACCCCAATCTCTGAGCCTCTTTCTTCTCTCTTCTCTGTAAAATAGAAATAACAACCCCAACCTAACAGAGCAAAATGGTTATCATTCAAAGAGAAAATGCATTGAAGGGACCAGCCCCTAGCTCAGCAAATGCTCACCCTATCCCCTTTAGTTCAAGTACCATGACATAGTTATAAAGGTCAGTGTGTTTATGCATTCTTTCATTCAACAAATATTTATAACATATATCCTGTGTGTTGGGCACTTTTCTACGGCTGGGGATTTAGGGCCAAGCAAAACAAAGAAAATCCTTCCCATCGTATGGCTCATTCTCTAGTGAGACAAAGCAGGCAAAGATATAGTTAATATATAATACATAAATAAAGGCTGTGAAGACAAAGAGAACAGACTGAGAGGATGGGACATAATGGAGGGGGTTTTATTACTTTACATAGGGTGATGAGGGAGGGCTTCTTTAAGAGGGTGATGTCTGAGCAAAGATGTGAAGCTGGTGAAAGCACTAGCTATTCAGAGACTCAGAGGCAGAGTTCCAGCAGGGAGAAGACAGGCAAATGGGCTGAGGTGAGAGTGGGCTTGTTGAGACCAGAGAACAGCAGGAAAGCCTGTATTGCTAGAGCTGGATGAAGAAGGAGAAGGGAGATAGCAAGAGAAATCAAAGAGAGTCGTCAAGGCTGCCATGCATAGGGCATGGGGGCCATGGTAAATATCTGGGGGCGTTATTTGCATATTATTCCAAGTTTAATAGAAACCAGTGGAGTGTTCCACTGAAGTCAGTTCATAGATAAAGAGCATGAAGCCAGACCAAGGGGTTGGGTAGATACTGGATACCAGAGAGCACGAACTCAGTGCTAAAAGCTACTCCCTGAAGCAAGATGGATTAGGATGGACCGGGACAAGAAACCAGAGCAGCACAATGGAAGATTCCACATCCAAGAGTACATTCGAAAATGTGTTTTCATGGGGCAGACAGGAGGCCCCAGTTTGCAAACCCATCCAAGATCTAAGACTAGGGACATGAGGTGCAACATGACCAATCGAGATGAATCTAGCATTTGCTTCAGAGGTTCCTTTCTAGGCAGGTGTCTTGAGTGAGAGGAAATCAAAATCTACTGAATGCTAGGAGCCAGGCCTCAGGCTAGAGATTCACAGATATGATTTCATTTAAATCTCACAACAGCCCTGTTGGGTAAATGTTCCAATTCACACTTGACAAGTGAGGAGCCTAAGATGGGGGCAGTGTAAGTGATTTGCCCAAAGTCAAAGGAAGCCTTGGTTCGCAGACATGAAAGCCCATCTTCTTGCTTTACAGCCCCTGATGTTCTTGGGAACCTGTATATACTTCCTCTTTGCCCCTTCATCATTCAGGGATACAACCTGCAAAGAGAGATTTAGCACCAATAATAAGCACCTCCCAGCGGCAGAGGCCTTCCTTTGCAGCTTACCCGGCTCTGTCACATCCAATATCTGTGCATCCTACAAACCAGTTCACACCCTCGCTGACTTTTATTTTCACAGGCTTGGCAAGTACAGGATGTGATAAATACCCTGAACAAGGAAACATTTAGCCTAAGCTGACTATTATCGGCAGCATCTACGACAAATGACTTAATACAACCCTGAAAAGCCCAATGTGATGACTAATTTGTGGTTAAAGGTAGTTGGAAATTTCCTTTGTAAAAAATTACATGGAAGTAACTCGATTAACTTTGAAAGAGAAGAAAAAAAGCCAACAAAAATACACTCATAATGATTTACTCCTTCTTGCAGGAGCAGCAATAAAGATAAGAATTACAACCCCAAGAGCAGTTAGAGGGGGAATGAATATGTTTCATTTTGCATGCTGGATGCAGAAAATGTATCAGCTCAGGAAATGTCAATGGGAAGGCTCTGGGACACCTTGAACCCGAGCAAACCCTACCTCCAGCTGGCTCGTCCAGTCTCTCCTATTAACAGATGAGGAAGTGAGGCATATGTATGATGATTTGGGGTCTACTGAGTCAGGATCTTCTCAGCAGGCAGGGAAATACAGCTCGGTACCAGCGAAGGACACGAGCTCTGGGGTCCAGCTGGGCTGGTCTCAGGGCTCCATTCTGGGTGACTTGGGACAAATCACCTAACCCCTCCGGGAGTCAGATTCTTTAGATGAAGGATATGGATAACAATGCCAACTTCCTAGGGTTATAAAAGGTAAGTGGCTTACTGTACATAAAATACTCAGCATAATGTCCAGCATGGTATAGGTTCACCCAAAATATTCATTTCTTCTCTCCTCTGTCTAGTTATATTGTCAGCCCCCATGGAAAGCCACATCAAGTCTTTCCTGATTCTCTCAACACTATCCCCCATGAAAGAAAACCATAAGATTGACCTTAACCCCATAGGAGAAGCATGAAGCTATATAATGATATGTTTGTAAATATATAAGCTCCAAGATTCTCTTCTGAATTGTCCTGAAAAAAAAATGAGTTAAATGTTCCCCTTCTCCCTATTATTGTTTGGCCACCATTGCTGTATTTGTCTCCTTTCATTAAATACAGTTTAATTAGTGGCCTGGCACAAGGTGTCGGACCTGTGGTGAGGGGCTGGAGGAAGGGACCTGAAAGATCAGTTAGTGACGTTTCTGGCAGATGGAAATCCTCCCCCGTCATTAGCAGATAGAACTGCCTTTTCTTTGTGACTCCTGCTAGCACTACAAATGCTGATTCTGTGTGTTCAGGTCTTTCCCCATACCTAACCTAGAGCTTTTCTGCTTCCCTCACTCCCTTTCAGCATTACTCCCTTTGCCCTTAAGAAGAAAATGCAAACTGTACCATGGCCTTCAAGTGCCTGGCAGCTGTCTCCAGCCTCCCTGTGGGCTCTGGCCCCACTCTCCTTTCTGTTCCTTGAACACCTCACGCCTTCTGCCACTTGGCGTTTGTTCATGTTGTCACTTCCTCCTAGAATGTCTTCCCCAGAACCACTACTTTCACCCTGCAGGTGTCTGCTCAAATGTCACTTCCTTAGAGGGACATTCCAAGTAGGGCCTCCCTCCTGCGTCTTCCTTTACCACATCCCCAGATTAGCTATTACATACAATTTATCAAAGATCTATACACACACTACCATTTATTTATTTGCTTATTTGTTGCATCAATTAACTAAAATGTAAGCTTAGAGAGTACGTTAGTTTCCTGGGGCAGCTGTAACAAAGTACGACAAACTGGGTGGCTTAACAACAGAAATTTATTGTCTCACAGTTCTGGGGACCAGTAGTCTGATATCAAGGTGTCAGCAAAATTGGTTCCATGCCTCTCTCCAGCTTCTGGCAGATGTGGGCAATCCTTGGTGTTCCTCGGCTTGTAGATGCATCACTCCAGTCTCTGCCCCCATCTTCACAGAGCCTTCTCCTCTATGTCTCTGTGTCTGTCTCAAATCTCCCTCTCCATTCTCTTACAAGGATAGCAGTTATTGGAGCTAGAGCCTGCCCTAAATGCAGGAGGATCTCATCCTGAGATTTTTAATTTAATTACATCTTCAAAGGCCCTATTCTAAATAATTTCACCTTCACAGGTACCAGAGGTTAGGCCTTGGACATCCCTATTTGAAGGAGGGGCGTAATACAACCCACTCAGAGAGCAAGCACCTTCTCTGTCTTAGGGACCACTTGAGTTCCCGAGCCCAGAATAGTGCTTGTCCCCCAAGAAACTTTCATTAAATGTGTGAGTGAATGAACACTGTCACTTTAAGACTTTCCCTCTCTGATCCTGAATCCTTGCCAGGTGGCCCCCCAATCCTGAGAGCTGAAGCTTCCTGACTGCCTGAACTTCCCACTGCCTCTACCATCACGGAAACTCCACAGGAAGCCAGCCCCCTGGCAGGCGCAGCCCAGCAGGACTGTGTGGCTCTCCCCAGACAAGCTGCATGGCATGGTGCCATGCATGCTGTTCAGAGAGGCAGAGCAAGCCCTGTTTCTTCTGGGCTCCACAGTGACAAATATCAGGGCTCTTGCTGCCTGCTCAAATGACCTTCCCTCCCTCAAGGACATTGGACATGGTGGATTCATGGTTACAAATGCCTCCTCCCATCTCCACCCTGACTTCACCCATTGGTTTTCCCTCTCCTCAATCTTTGTTTCTCCCCCTCCTGTGACTCCTTTATCACAGTCATCAAATTCATCCCCATCCTAAAATCCCTCGCTTAGTAGTAATCCCCCAAATTGTAGCCCAATCTACTTCCTTGTATGATTACATACTTTCATAAAATTTATATTTCTCCTTCAAAAGCCTTCACATACAATAAACAATAATTAGTTAATATTATTAACTAATTAATACTAATTATTAAGTAATTGATAATAATTACTCATATAATATCTGATTTTCTGAACAGTCTGTAAGCTACACGAGGGCAGACCTCTGTCCACTCTGTAGGGAGAATGCAGCCCCAACGCCTGGCAGCCAGAGGGTGCTGAGCACATGCAATCAGCTACTTAAATATGCACACCACACTCTCCATCTTGCCTCTACTCTTCTCATTCAGTCTTCAACTTCCCAACTTCCTGCATCCTGGATTCAGCCCACCACTCACCATAAACTGTTTTCATGATCCATATTATCATACACAACAATCTTTGTTTCCAATATACAATTCATCACCATCCTATTCATATTACCTATCAAGATCCATTGCCTTCATCCACATATCTACATCTTCATCATTCCACTTAGGTGGGTGGCTTCCTACCTGTATCAGTCTGCTAGGGCTACCATAACAAACTGGAGGGCTTAACAAACAGAAATTTATTTTCTCACAATTATAGGGTCCAGAAGTTGAAAATTAAGGTATTGGCAGGGTTGGTTTCTTCTGAGGCCTCTCTCCTGTGCTTAGAGATGGCCATCTTCTCCCTGTGTCTTCAGTGGTCTTCCTTCTGTATGTGTCTATGTCCTAATCTCTTCTTATAAGGAGGATTATGGCCCACCCCAATGATCTTATTTTAACTTAATTATCTCTTTAAAGACCCTGTCTCCAAATATAGTCACATTCTAAGATACCAGGGGTTAGGACTTCAACATATGAATTCAATTTGTTTCCTTTAATCTACTCTCCTTCCTTAGAGAAGTTTTCATTTATATTCCACATGAGGTCAGACTTCTCCATTACAGTCTGTTATAGCATCCTACACTGTGTATTCACAACATTTACCATGGCAGTAATTTTGTATACGTGCGTGTGTAATTATTTGATTCACATCTCTCTCTCCACTGGACTGTGAACTCCATGAGGGAAATGGATATGTCTAGCTTTGCTCACCATTAATATCTCCAGTGTCCAGGATTTGGCCCTCCCAACCATCCAGTCTTTCTTTTTTTTTTTTTGTTTTATAATTTTATTTATTTATTTTTCCCCCAAAGCCCCAGTAGATAGTTGTATGTCATAGCTACACATCCTTCTAGTTGCTGTATGTGGGATGTGGCCTCAGCATGGCCAGAGAAGCAGTGCGTCGGTGTGCGCTCGGGATCTGAACCCGGGCCGCCAGTAGCGGAGCGCGTGCACTTAACCGCTAAGCCACAGGGCCAGCCCCATCCAGTCTTTCTTATCTTCTTCCTTTTGATTTCTGAGATACCATGTGATTTTCTACCTCTTCCTTCCTACACCTCAGGCTCTTTCAGAATTCTTCACTTTCATCTTGCTTTTGGCCCACCTCTTAAATATTGTTCTCTTGAGGTTCTATTTTGGTCACAGTCTCTTCTTGCTCCATGAGCTGTCTCTGGCAAATGGTTAACCCTCTCAAGGCTTTAGTAAATATCATGCTCTGCCAATGACTTCCGAATTTCTATCTCTAGTGTGGTTCTTTCTCCTTTGTTCCCTTTCTATATTTTCTACTTCCTACAAGTTATATCTAGCTTTACCTACTCCTCAAATACATGTTCAACATAGAAATCAGCTTTACCTTTTAATCTACTCCACTTCTATTCCTTAGCTTAGTAGATGGCACCAATATACACCCTGTTGCTCAAACAATAAAATACATCACAGCTGGGGCCGGCCCCGTGGCTTAGCAGTTAAGTGCGCATGCTCTGCCACTGGCGGCCCGGGTTCGGACCCCAGGAGCGCACCGAGGCATCGCTTGTCCGGCCATGCTGAGGCCGCATCCCACAAACAGCAACTAGAAGGATGTGCAACTATGACATACAACTATCTACTGGGGCTTTGGGGAGAAAAAGGGGAAAAAAAAAGGAGGAGGATTGGCAATAGATGTTAGCTCAGGGCTGGTCTTCCTCAGCAAAAAAAAGAGGAGGATTGGCATGGATGTTAGCTCAGGGCTGATCTTCCCCACAAAAAAAAAAAAAAAGGAAAAAATAAAATAAAAAATAAAATACATCACAGGAACCCATTATAAATATAAAATGTAAGTATATAAAGATTATACCTGAGTCCAGCTTCTCCCCCACATCCCAAACCCAACTCTGTTGACTCCTCCTATATATCCCTTGATTCACTTTTTTTCTCTCCCTTTATTATGCCTTAAATCAATCACCCATTCTATCTCCACTACCACAAGAACATTTAACTAATAAAAATTCAAGTCATTCCTCTACTCAAAACCATTCAATAGCACCCCATCACGATAGAATACATATCCATCTGTTTAGCCTGACACACAGGGTCCTCCGTGAACTGAGACCCACCCATTTCTCTAGACTAATTTCTTTTCTTTTTTTTTTTGTAAAGACGATCAGCCCTGAGCTAACATTCATGCCAATCCTCTTCTTTTTGCTGAGGAAGACTGATCCTGGGCTAACATCCTTGCCCATCTTCCTCCACTTTACATGGGACGCTGCAACAGCATGGCCTGATAAGCGGTGCCTCGGTGCGTGCCTGGGATCCAAACCAGGGCCGCCAGCAGCGGAGAGCGTGCACTTAACCGCTATGCCACGGGGCCAGCCCCTCTAGACTAATTTCTTACTAATCTCTATTTTTCTGCATATCCTCACCTACACTAAATTTCTCACTTATCTTTGAATAGGCCAGACTCCTCCATGCCTGTGTGCACCTCTCAGACCCCACTTCAGAAATGTGTGTTGGAAGAAGGAGGTCTTGGTTGTCACCCTTCACTGGGAATGGTCTCAGCTACAGAAAACTGCCTTGCCCAATGTCACACTTCCTTTCATGGGGCAGCCTGCATCTACTGCTGATCAACACAGCGTATAAAGTCCCAGCTCCCTTGCCCCAACTCAGGACACCTCTGATGAGCCATCGCAACTCCAGAGCTCCCCTTGGGGTCGACTTAAAACTTTGTTGGGGCTGAATCACAGCTCAACTTCTCCCTCTGCAGATTCCTGCTTCCTCTCTCTCCCTTCTACTGGGAGATCTTTGGGAGATCCCTTCTGGGATCTAGGTATAGATCCCAAAGGAATTCCTGGCAAAAACTCCTGCACACTAATCTCCATCTGCAAGTCTCCTTCCCAAGGAACCTGTATGTGATACCAGTTATTTCCAGATGCTGGCCCCTCTGCCTGGAAAGTGTTCCTGTTCTATCTTTGCCTGCAAAACTCCTATGCTTTCCTCACATCCCAAGTCAAATGTCATCTAGACTCACATTTCGGTTTTCCTTTATATCAACACATATCACACTGCGTTATAATTATTACTCAGATATTTTCATTTCCTGATAAACTAACTCTATTCTCTACAAGGATATGTAGTAGTTATCTACTGCTGTGTAACAAATTGCCATAAGCTTAGTGACTTAGAATAACATTTATTTATTATCTGACAGTTCTGTAGGTCAGAAATCCACATGAGTTCAACTAGGTTCTCTGCTTAGAGTCTCCTAAGACTGAAATCAAGATGTCAGCCAGGCTAGCTCTTAACTGGAGGCTTTGGGGAAAATCCACTTCCAACTCAAGTTGGTAGAATTCAGTTCCTTGTGGTTGTAGGACTGAATTCCCTGTTTCCTTGCTGGCTGTCAGCTCAGGGCTACTCTCTGCTCCTAGAAGCTGCCCACATACCTTCTCATGTGGCTCCCTCCACCTTCAAAGCCAACAGTAGTGCACCAACTCAACTCCTTCAAATGTTTTGTAATTCCTTGACTTTTACCTCTGTCTTCTGCCACCAGCCAGAGAAAGTTCTTTGCTTTTAAGGGTTCATGTTATCAGATCAGGCCCACCAAGATATTATCCCTTTTCTAGGGTCAACTTTGTCATATAACACAATCATGGGTGCGTTATCTCACATTCATAGGTTCTGAAGATTAGAACATGGATTTCTGGTGGCCATACCTAGAAATTCTGCCTACTGCAGATGGAAAGAGCATCTTATTCACTAAGTATGCTTCTCAGCACCTAGCCGAGCTTCTGATATAAAAGATAATTGATGCTTGTGTTAATTTTTTAAGTTGAACTGACTTCAGTTTCAATTATTATGATGCTTTTAAATTATCTGCTTTAGTTGCATACACAGTGGAAAAAATACCTCAAGTAGCAAATAAGGAAATAAAATAACAATGAAGAAATGGACTGCAGTCCTTTCATAATGAACACTGACCCATAGGAGAATAGATTAAAAATGGAAGAGAAATGTCACAAAATGGAAAGAAAGAAACCCCTCTTGAAAAAGGAAAGTGGAGTGCTGCAGTTTTGCATATTGTACAGTTGAGTCCATCAACTTTCAAGCTCAATGTTTAAATGACAGTTGTAAGTTCACAAAATTCCTTCACTATTAAAATGCCTTGATTATATTAATGGCAACAGGTTTTCTAAACCTAAATCTGCTTAAACTTCAAATAGAAATCTGGTTTGGAGCTGTAGAAAAGTGATGCTCACTAGTTTGCCCTCAAGTGTGCTGTGATGAATTAGCGGTTTTGATTTGGAAATGAGATTATTTTCATGCATGTATCTGTGCATTTGTTTATGTAAATCATCGCAGTGTTTTCAGGGTTGCTGTCTCCCTGCACATATGCCAAGACTCTAATCCTTTTTGGCGATTATGGCCTCCTTCCCTTCTGCTGATTGCAGCCTGCGCTTCATTTTTAGCTTAGGCATACGAAGTGGTGACAAAGGTGGACAATTGTTTCTGGCTGCAGCTCACCCAAATAAAACTGTTTCAGTTGATTCAGAGCGCTGATGTCAGCCAAGACCCGATACTTCTTGACACTGCATTTTTCCCAGTGAATAATAAATCACTGTGTTTCCAACAACAGCTCTCTCCCTCTGCCTTTCTCTCCTCTTCCACCATTAGTCATGCTGGCCTAGCTCACCACCTGTCACTTGGCATGCTCCTGCAAATACTGTTACCCACATAGAAGTGGGTTTGGTTTCATTGACGTTGGGAACACACCTGTGCTTACTTGGGTCTGCAACTCACCAGCTGTAGTTCTTTTAAAAGTAATTTTTGGCTGTTTGTATATATTCCATCTGCTCTTTCTTGGTGTGGACTTTTCAAACATTTCTATCATTAGAATTCTAAATTTCAGGTAATTTAAATATGCCTCAGAATAAAATATATAAGTAGATAAATACATAGTGGGTGATCTTTAAAGGAGGATTAATGTTAAGTCATTAACTTGTATATGATTCATCTACTTAAGCTCCTTTAATTCTCTCAACAAATCTAGTGAGGGGAAATTATGCATTATCCTCATTAAATAGGTGAGAAAGTTAGACTCAGGAGAAGCAACTTACCTAGATCATTCACCAGCTAGGTGAAAGATCCTGGACTCCAAACAAGGAGTGTCTGATTGCGAAGCCCCTGTAATTGTCCCTTTATAAGTTGCATTTTCTACTTAACCATGCTGCTTCCTTTTATCCATTCATCCAACATTCAAAGAACCCTGCTATGATGCAGACACTGTGCTAGTGGCAAAATTAGTGCAGGTGAACACACAGTCCTGTCCCACAGATCCTGGAGGACCAGCAGAATGAATGCCTATGTAAATGAATAGTTATAATGCAGATTTCTAAAAGTGCTGTAATGGAAGTAGGTCTCAGGGTAGGTCTATCTAGAGGTGATCTTCCAATGTAGTAGTCACTACTTGTGTATGGTTATTTAAATAATTAAAATTATTTTACAAGTAAAATTAAGAATTCAGTTTCTCAGTAGCACTAGTCACACTTCAAGGGCTCGGCAGTTACGTGTGGCTAGTATCTACTGGACTGGACAGTGCAGATTAAGGAACATTTCTGTCACTGCACAACGTTCTATTGGACAGTGCTAGTCTAGAGGATCAGAAAGTCTTCACTGAAAGTAGTGCTTGAGCTCAGACTTGAAGACTAAATAGGATTTTCCAGGCAAATCAGCAGAGGCAGGAGATTCGGGCAGAGGAAACTGAATGCTCCAAGGCAAGGAGACAGCATGAGAAGACAGATTGTCCAGTAAACTGTAAGTAAATCAGAACAATTCTAAATGTTTAAAGGGTGTCCTGGAATTGGGAGCATAACATGGATTGACTGGAAGGCAGGGATCTCTTCATTGATGACCTTCTGTTATTGTATGACATAGAATGGAATATGTATATTGTAGAATGGAATGTGGATTTTCTCCTGTGGGCCAGTAGTTTTCAAATCTTTTCAGTAACAGACCTTTTTGCTTTTCAAATGAAATAATATTCAGAATCTCTATACAGAAGGCAAATAAAAATAGAACTGCTTTGTTAAAAGTTGGGTAGAGGGCTTCCTCATCAGGCACACGTGGGCTCCTGAGATACGCTCACTGAAGCCTGGGGCTCTGCAGAGCTCGTGGAGACACCACAGAGCCTCTAGAGAATTTTGAACACGAGTTGGATGATCTCAAACAATGTATTGGAAAATTTACTCTGTCCAGTGTGGAGGACTTGTGGGTGGAAGTAAGATAGAAACAGGCATGGGTGACTACAAAGGCATGGAAACAGATGAAGAAAAAGATGGTAGGCATCATTTTTAACTAGGGGAAAAAGAATGATCTCAAGATCTGAAGGAATCTGGTATACAAGAAAGAGAAGAAACAGACCCACTCTCATTTTTTTTCTCTTGAACAATTTGGTGGCTGGTGGTATCATTTTTCATGATGTGGAATTCTAGAGGGACATTTTACTTATTGGATGATGGGTTTAAGTTCTCTATTCTTTAAAAAATAATAGAATGGGGAGACTGCTGGTTTACATTTGGGCCTTGAGTTACTGCTCTGTCATTCTGTCAAAGCCAGAGGGAATATCACAAAAATCCTTCTATTCACTTCAATGAATAATATATGTCTTATTTCTTTATTCTTCCCCATAGCAAATACCAATGAGAAACAGACCACAGAAACTCAAATCAAAACCAGCATTTTGTCAACTGATTAGATAGCAGTTAGTTTAATGCTAACATTAATCAAGGTCTGATTGCTCCATTGTGAGGAACAAAAACTGTGTGCAGGGATTAATACACAAGATCTGGTTCAGAATGTTTCTGCAGAAACCCCCATGTGGTAATTAAGAAGAACACCAAATGAAGGTTATTGATCCGTTGTGTTATTGAAAAACAACATAATTGATATTTTGGATCTTAATTGTTGTTTCCAAAGAAAAAAAGACAGTTTGTACAGATCATTAGTAACAAAGTTTTTTGTTTTTACCATTTAAGCCAAAATATTGAGTTCAAGTGTTATCCTGCTTCAAAAAAAAACATCCATTTGATTGTCAATAAATCTTTATTTGTAAGTGTTAAAAATTATCATCCTTTGGATACATCTGAAGCAATATATTACAATCTTTGGAGTCAGACAGTTTCCACTCATGAGCTTTGTGGAATAAGGGTTGTCATTCAACTTGTCTGGGCCTCAAAATTCTTTTTTGTAAAGTGGCGTTGATAACATCGACCTCACAGATTTGTTGGAAGGATTTAGGGAGAAAGTCAATGTTAGAGAGTCAATCTAGCACACTGTTTAGGAGAAAAGACACTGGATCCAAACACCTGTGTTTCAAACACAGCTTTGCTTCTTATTAGCTGTGCAAAGTTAAACACATTAGTTAACCTCTCTGTTCTTCAATTTTCTCGTCTTTAAAGAGGGATAACAGAGATAGGCATCCCTGACAGATTTGTTGTGTAATTAAATAAATGTACAAAAAGGTCTTAGAAGAGGGCGAGGAAGATTATAAGCTTTATATAATTGTTAATTGTTTTTATTGTTGTAATTTGAAAGAGTTTAGGAACATAGTTAATTCTTAATAAATATTAACTGCATCATTTTCTCCTCTACAGCTATAGAGTAGAAAACCCAAACCAGAGCACTTGCCTTTGCTTCACAGGTAGCAAATGAGCAGAAAAGGAGGCAACTTCAAGAAAAGACTGTTGGTCTGCATGCCTTGCCCATTTGCACACAGAACTTCCAGAAAATATTTTTTTCCTAATTCCTAAATATGACTAGACAACACAGAAACACCTCAAATGTGAAGAAACCACTATGCAGAAAGACCAAGATTTACTAATTGGGAAATAAAGATCCTAGGGGAAATACATTGTTCTAACCAGGAAACAGATTCTAATTAGCATCCTAACAGAAATCTAAGGAAACATTGCATTCAAAAAACAAGAAAAAGTTGCCATGAAAAAGAAACTATAAGATAACAAGAAAGAATTCTTGGGAGTTGAAAAAAAACATGGCAGATAAAATTAAAGGGAATTAAACAGAATAGAAAGAGAAAGAGATAGAAAAGAAGTTGAGAGAAAAGATGAAAGACAGTCCAGTGGGTCCAACATCAGACTGAAAGGAATTCTGGAAAGCAGCAATAGTGATGAGAGAGGGGAGGATATTGCTGAGGAAATAATACAAGGAAAGTTTCCTGAACTGAAGGAAAGGTGAATCCTCAAAACGAAAGGGTCCAAATCACGAGATACAACTACTCATACACTAGAATGGCTAACATTAGAAAATAAACAAATAAAAATGGAAAATATTAAGTGCTGGTGAAGTTGCAGACCAACTAGTACACTCATATGTTGCAGGTGGGAAACAAAAAGATACATCTACTTTGGAAAACAAGTTGGCAATATTGTATAAGGTTAAACATTTAATTACTATCTGACCCAAGAATCTTACTCCTAGTTATTTACTCAAGAGAAGTGAAAAATATGACCACATGAAAATGTTTAAGTGAATGTTCATAGCAGCTTTATTTATATGATATCAAAAGCAACCCAAATGACCAGCAAGTCAAATGGTGATTAACAAGTTGTGGTACTTCAAAACAACAGAATATTACAGCAGCCAAAAGGAACAAATTACTGATATAGTCAACAACATGGATAAATCTGAAGAGTATTATGCTAAGTTAAAAAAGTGAGACAGAGAAGCCTACATACTGTCTGATTCCATTTGTATTACATTCTGAAAAATGAAAAACAATTGAGACAGAAATAAATTGGGCTGGAGACAGAAATGCCAGGGCCTGGAGATGAAGGGTTGGGGATTAAGAAGGGGCATGAAGTGCTGGAAATATCTTATATCTTGATATTGTGGTGAATTTATAATAGTATATGTTTGTTAAAACTTATCAAAATGTACAAGGAAAGGATAGTCTCTTCAACAAATGGTTCTGAGAAAACTGGATAACCACATGCAAAAGAATAAAATGGGACCCTTATCTTATACCATACACAAAAGTCAACTGAAAATGGATTAAAGTCTTAAACATAAGACCTGAAATTGTAAAATTCCTAGAAGAAAACATAGGGGGAAAGTTTCATGATATTTGTATTGGCAATCACATCGTGGATAAGACACCAAAAGTACAAGCAGAAATACCCCAAAATAAACAAATGAGATTATCAAACTAAAACCTGCACAGCAAAGGAAACAAACAACAGAGTAAAAAGGAAACCTATGGAATGGGAGAAAATATTTGCAAACGATATGTTTTAGTCTGTTCAGGATGCTATAACGAAATACCACAGACTAGGTAGCTTATAAACAACGGAAATTTATTTCTTATAGTTCTAGAGGCTGGAAGTCTGAGATCCAGGTGCTAGCATAGTCAGATGAGATCTCTCTTCCCGGTCACAAATTTCTCATTGTATCGTCACATGGCAAAAAGGTCTAGGGAACTCTGTGGGGTCTCTTTTATAACAGCATTGATCTCATAAATGAGGGGTCCACTCTCATAACCTAAGAACCTCCTAAAGACCCCACCTCCCAATACCATCATATTGGGCATTAGGATTTCAACATATGAATTTTGGAGGGACATCAACAGCCAGACCATAAAACATACATCTGATAAGGAGTTAATCTCCAAAATGTATAAGGAACTCCTACAATTCAATACTAAAAAAATACTAATAATCTGATTTTAAAATGGGCTAAGGACTTAAATGGACATTTCTCCAAAAACGACATACAAATGGTCAACAGGTAAGTGAAAAAAATGTGCAACATCGCTAATCACCAGGGCAATGCAAATCAAAACCACCATAAGATATCACTTCATACCTGTCAGAATGTCTATTATCAAAAAAACAAAAGACCACAAGTGTTGGCAAGGATGTGGAGAAATTGGAACACTTGCACACTGTTGATGCGAATGCAAAATGGTGCAGCCTTTATGGAAAACAGTATGAAGGTTCCTCAAAAGATTAAAAATAGAACTACCATATGATCCGGCAATCACACTTTTGATATTTATCTGAAAACAGAAATCAAGATCTTGAAGAAATATTGGCATTCTTATACTCATTGCAGCACTATTCATATAGCCAAGATCTAAAACAACCCTAAATGTCTGTTTATAGACAAGTGGATAAAGAAAATGTGGTGTATATATATACAATAGAATACTATTCAGCCTTAGAAAAGAAGGAAATTTTATAATATGTGATAGGATAAATGAACCATGAAGACATTATGCTAAGTCAAAAAAGCCAGTTACCGAAAGGCAAATACTGCATGATTCCACTTACAGGAGGTATCTAAAATATTCAAATTCATAGAATCAAAGAGTGGAATGGTGGTTGCCAAGGTCTGAGGAGAGGGGGAAATGGAGAGTTACTAATCAACGGCATAAAACTTCAGTTAAAGATGAATAAGCTCTAGAGATGTGCTGTACAACATTGTAACTATAGTCAACAATACTGTATTACACCCTTAGAATTTTGTGAATAGGGTAGATCTCACGTCAAGTGTTCTTACCACAATAAAATAAAATTTAAAAAAAGAAACTTCACAACATTAATGACTGAACACAAGGCCTACAAACTTACAGAGAGAAAAATAGGTTATCTACAAAAGGAATAAAGACCAGAGCATCTTCAGACACATCAGGAACACTGGATGCCAGAAAACAATGTTTTCCCTCAAAGTTATGAGGGAAAAATAATTTTCCAATCCAGAATGTTATACGTAGCCAAACTGTCAGGACCGATAAGAACAAGTGACGTTTGTAACCCACATAAACATTCTTGGGAAGTTACTTGAGAATATACACCAGCAAAAATGAAAGTAGAAACTGAGAGGAAGACATGGCTTCCAGAAAGTGGTGAATTTAACCCAAGACAGCAGTAAAGGGAAGTCCAGAGAACAGGTGTTATGAAGCCATTTTAAGGAGCAAACTGTCCAGATTCAATGAGGATGATGGAAAGAAGGATCCCAGGGAAAAAAAGATTGATCAGAGTAAGAAGAATACTTGACAGTGTAGAATAGAAGGAGTGACATCACCAAATGGTGACACAGGTTGTTCCTGACTTCACTCCCCCTCACAGGAGGAACAACTAACAGCTATTCATGGACAAGACATCACTGAGAAAACCCTAGAACTTGAGGATGAGATTGAAGCAGCCCTCTGCACCGCAGAGACAGAGAAAGATTGGGCATAAGATAAGGGCACAATTTCCAAGAAAATTTTTAAAAAGAAAAGCCATTGAAAACTTTCAGAAAAACAAAACTGTATAAGAACATCATGATCCATATTTGAAGCAACCCTGGAATATTGGCACAGAAACTCAGTAGGCTTGAAGAAGAACATTCAAGTGGATTCCAAGCACGTATATGTTCCCCACATATATCCGTACACAATATGGGGGAACAGGGCAAGATTGAAGATGCTTCAATTTAAAGAAGTAAATGAAGAATGATGCTAAAATCACATAAAACATTGCCCAAACTCACTCAGAAAACTCACTGAGGTAGGAAATGAAACTTAGCAGAATTACATGTTTGTAAAACAAAAATCAAATTTGAGTAATTACTGTAGGAAATTGATCTGATGTGTAGGAGTTAATGTTTCTTCTTTTATTATCAAAATGTAAAAAAGGCACATAAAATAAATTAAACAAGAAATTGCATAGAATTAAAACAAGGATTTGGCGGATATGATATAAATTTTGGAAGCATAAACATTACGTGTTTCCCCACTTCCCCTGTCATTCAAGTTAAATTGTTACACAAGAAGAGGTGCCATGTTTACCCGTGAGCCTAGTATATCATGCTCCCTGGTCCTCCCTACCTCAGAACACAGCCCTGCACCTCTTAGCATAGTTGAGTGTGAGATGCTCATCTTAACAAGATTTTCATTTACTGACTTTACTCACCGCCAGCTGGCACCAATTCTGTGAGTACACATATGCTCTTTTTTCAAAAATGTCTAGCTGGGTCTCAAGGTATCATATTGGCCTACAAAAAATGAAGATTATTTTAGGATCAGAGAAAGGTTCTTTTTCTTTATTAAATTCTTTGAGAGATATATTCTATTAGAAAATAAAATTCTTACTGAATTAACCAGCCTTGCTCATCTATATTACTTTTCACATGTTTCTAGATCATGTATATTATGTTCCTCCATTCACTTGAATAGTATGTATCCCAATAGTTATCTCAGGTAAGGAAAATGAAGGTGAAATTTGTCTAAAATGCCATAGTTCACTTATTCAGCCATTCATTAGTCATGCAAACCTTAAGTATTGAGTATCTAATGTGTGCCAGGCACAGCGCTGCATAATGGAAGTACAATAGTGAGTGTATCGTTATGTGATAAGATTTGTGTTTAGATAAACTCACAGTTGGCTGCAGGGTCAACAGGTTAGAGGTTAAAAGAGCATGTAGTAGAAGGAGATTGGATGCCTAATTGGCAGATAATGGAAGCATGTGAAACCCTCTGGATGTTGGGGAGGAGGAAGAAGTAGGTATCAAGATGTCAAACTTCTTACCTGGATGCTGTTCTAAGGAGTGCTTCTAACAACAATCATGTTGGGTACTGAAGAAAATCTCTTTTCAGGAAATCCCTGAAAAGCCTCTCCTTGGGATAGGGTATTGCCACAGGCACTTGACTTATCTCAAGAGTTTGCATGCTCATAAATTCCTTCAACTTCAAGACTCACTAATTACATTGTCGTATTTTAAGCTTATTATGGAAGAAACTCAAACCACATGGGTGTTTGTCTACCAGCCAAAATTTGCTCAAGATAAGCCAGTAGTAATAACTTAACTTCAGGCCTAGTGGCTCTTGAACATATTTAAACCTTGATGATTTAAGAGAGAAGGTGGCTAATAAACATTCCCAGAGTTATTTCTAGATGGAAAACAAAGATTTTCTTTTTGTGATTTCCCCTTAAACTTGTCATTATTTGGCAGAAATAGTCAAAATAAACACACCATTCTTCAAAGGAGCCAGCACATAAGAGATCAGATAACAGCGAGATGAATCCACTTGTCTCAGTAGACATATGCTCTGAACACAGATGTTCAGGAAATGAAGGGTGGGCACTTGTGATAATGTATTGCATCATCTCTTTGACCTCAAGATGAAAGCGAACAAGAGAAGCAAAATGTGCCACTCACCAGGCTATAAAAATGGAACTCGCCACACGGCTCCGATCTATCACATGAATTCAGACATTGCCAGAAAGATAGAGTATATTCATCAGAATGCCAGCTATTCCTTGCCCTGTGTATGCTTCTTTGTGAAAGAGGAATGAAATTAAGGAATAAGAAAGAAGGATGTTAATTTTAATTTAATTTAGCTAATACATCAAACCATATTCACTGAGCTATTCCAATCTTCTGAAAGGAAAAAGAAAAATGAACACTTACCCAGCTTCCACTGCAACAAACTTTGAATGTATCTCTTTACTACTGCTCACAACAACCTTGAGAGGATGCAAATATCTTCCCCTTTTTCAGATGAAGAAACCAGAGTTTGGCAAGGTTATGCAACTTGCCCAAGGTCACAAAGGTAGGATTTAGTAGGACCAGGACCTAATTCTGAAGCTCACGTCGTCCTCTAAATCTCACTCCTTCTCAGTAGTAGATGCCGTATAAATACAAAGCTGTATGGTTATAACAAATGTAAATAAGACAATACAAGAATGATAGGAGATGGCTCACATTTCAATGCTAAGCAGTGCGATGCTTTGTGTAAAGCTACGGGATTTCATGGATGAAAACCCAGGAATGTGCAGTGAAAAGTGTATGTTCTTTGGGATCAGACAGACCCCAGTCTTAACCTGAGCTCTCACCTTTACTTGCTGTGTGACCTTGAGCAAATTGTATAACCTTATAGCTGTAGATTCCACACCTACAAAATAAAGTTTTCCCCATCTCAGAGTTTTCAGGAGTATTAAATGAGATGATGTGATTAAACTATCTGACAATATGCCTGGTACAAAGTATCTGCCTCCAAATTATCAACTTCATGTCACCTCAAGTTAGAGACACTATGAGATGGAGAAATCGAAGAGGAATTCATTAACCAAGTTAGTATCTAAATAGCAAGTTGAAAGAGTTCTCGTGATAAAATTACTTCTAGACCCACATACATGTATGTACATGTACATACACATATGCACACAGTTGAGTTTTATATTTGCTAAAGAACAAGTTCATTTCAAAACACTGCTATAGTTATATCTATCAGAGACTTAATTATCTAGTGCTTTACCAGAAAAAAAAAATGTAAATTTCCTATTAGTGTCACCAGCCAGATGGGTGAGGCACACATGTACATTTCTAGCTCAAGTCCCAGGAAGGATGAGTATAAATGCAGCAATTAGCAAAATGTTATAGCCAGCTTCCAAATTCTTTTTTATTTATTTATTTATTTATTTTTCCCCCAAAGCCCCAGTAGATAGTTGTATGTCATAGTTGCACATCCTTCTAGTTGCTGTATGTGGGACACGGCTTCAGCATGGCCAGAGAAGCAGTGCGTCGGTGCGCGCCCAGGATCCGAACCTGGGCCGCCAGCATCGGAGCGCACGCACTTAACCTCTAAGCCACGGGGCCGGCCCCCAAATTCTTATGATCACAAAATTGACACTCAAAACACAATTTTGCAGGGAAAGAGGTCATCTCTAGTTAAATAAAAGCTATTTTCCATTTAAAAAATGACAAATTCAAAAAAATAAATAAAATGTAATAAACTCTTATTATAAAATTAAGACTATGCCAAAAAAAAAATGGGGGGGATCCTAGTGCTCCCAAGAGATAGATACCACCTCTTCCTATAATGGCTGTTATACAGTGTTTGGTTACATTGTTATAATTTTATTTTAGAGACCCTGACATTTCACCCAGGCTTTTCCTTCAACATCACAAAGTAATTTTTAACAGAGTGGTTAAATCTCTGAAAACAGATTGTGATATGCAGAATATCCCACTAACCAGCTCTGTATCCATGAGCAGGGCACTCAACTTCTTTCAGCCTCAAATTTTCACATACAAAGTGAGAATAATAACAATCACCACCTTATTATAGGGCTGTGTGAGGATAAAGTCAGATGATCCATGTAAAACTCTTAGTAGAATACTGAGTAGAAAGTGAGAACTCAATAAAATTATTATTTATAACTAGGAGGACATTTTTCAATTGCAAATGACAAAAACAATTTTTCAACTGACTTCAGCAAATGGAAGCATATTTACTTTCAAAATGGAAAATCCAGTGTAGACTTGGCCAGAGGCTCAGTCAATGGGGTGACCCTTGCTCAGAGGCAACTCTGCCTGTAGGGTAGCAGGATGGCTACAGTGGTGCAGGTGCTAGCCCAACTCCAAGGCCAGCAGAAAGAGCCTCTTTCTGTTAGCACATGCACAGTTCTCAGAATTCCTTTTGATTGGACCAAGCTGAGTCACTTGCTAACTCAAAACAATGATTGTTTCTGGGAGAATTCAATACTTTGATTGGCTAGTTGTGGTGGGTTGATTAATGGCCCCCCAAGGCTGCCAATAATCCCAAGAACCCATGAATATGATACCCTACATGGCAAAAGGGACTTTGCAGACGTGATTAAATTAAGGATCTTGTGATGTGACGCCTGACCTGGAGGATCTGGATGGGCCCCCTGTAATCACAAGGGTCCTTAAACGAGGGAGGCAGGAGGGCCAGAGGTCAGGCAATGTGACAAGGAATCAGAGATTGGAGTATTATGGCTGGAAGCCATAGAGAGCCAGCAGGCTGTACAAGCTGGAAGTGACATGGAACATATTCTCCTCCTGGGTCTTCTGAAAGGAAATAGCCCTGCCTAACTTTACACCCTGATTTTAGCCCCATGAGAACCATTTTGGACTTCTGACATCCAGAACTGTAAACCACTAAGTTTGTGATAATTTGTTACAGCTGCACCAAGAAAAATAATACACCAGTCTTGGGTCACAATCCTCACTCCACAGGGCTCAGATCACTTGGATGAGAACAGAGGAGTAATAATTCTCGAGAAGGAAAACAAAGATTCTATTATTAGAAGAGAATGAGTATTGGAGCAAGAGTCCACGATGACTACATATCAATGTTGGCTTTGTTGCTGCAGCTTTTTGCTATTTTTTTTTTTTTTGAATTCTGCATACACAACACTACAATAGCTGAATACATCTTGAGTAGCTTTGTCATTTTCTGTACTTGCACATTGGATCCTTGAAAGGAGGTATATTTTTTGTTCATTCTGGACATGCATGACGTTGGGATAACAACCAGGTGGGGGTGACTTGTATAGCAAGTTGGCATGTTATTTTCCTGTTAGTATTGATCGCATCACAAAAAGGTATTTGATAATAGTAGTGAACGTGGTCAGACAAATGCAAAACAAACCCAGTTATGTCAACTTAAGTTCTAGGCCTTCTTTCCCTAACAGCTTTGTTCATCTTGAAGATCCCACTTGCCTCTTTCAGGTCTTAATTTCATACTCTACAGAGTAGCGGGAGTTGAATGAACAGAGTGAGCTCAAAGCCACCTTCTGGTTTCATGATTCTATAAGTCACTCCACAGTAGTGGCACTGACTGTAAGGGAAGTATAGTGTCTCCTTTACGGCACAAGGAGATTGTGGCAGGGTTGAAGGTTCTGAGTTTGGGACTGAGGATAATATTAAAAAGAAAGCTAATCAAGAGGCCAGAAGCACTAAATTCCAGGGCTGACTGCACCCCCACCCAGTTTTCTCGTCTAGGTAATGTAAGAACAGTGGGGTAGAGCCCATGGCCAGCCTGGTAGAGGAGTTTTTTTGTAGTGAGGAAATGGGCTGGGGAAAACGTTGTCTTTCTGAGAGTGGTAGTGAAAGTCGTATATGAAACTCATCTGGGAGATTTTTCTTTTTAATTGCAGATAGAACAATCTCAGAGCACCTCTTTCATCCAATTAATTCCAATATTGTCCCTGAATATCAGAATTCGAGTTAGATGGCCTTGGATAATGCGACAAAAGTCTTACAGGTGATTTTGATACACCTCCATTCTCCAAGGCCACCCCTGCCCCACCTCCGCCCATTGAGAACCAGAGTCTAGATGACATTTAACTCCTTTTGGTTTCTCTGTCTTGATTCCGACTTACCGTTCTAGGCACTGTTTTTCCATGTGAAGGCACTCAGTGGACACTGGAAAAAGATGTGGACCTACCGCCATCACCTTTCTTTCTACCCACCGCCTTTTTCTGGGCCAGAGCAAGGACAGGGCGCTATGCCACCAGGCATGTCCAGCATGCAGGGCACTGTCCCAGCCCTGGAGCTACCTCAGCCTGACAGGCTTAGGTGACAGGGGCTGCCCCGGGCCTCAAAGGCAGAATCCTGAGTTTCCCAGACAAATACATGCAAGTGAGAAGTCAAATTCTGCCACGACAACCTGCTGCCTCCCACAGTGAGATTCTGACCACTACAAAGTATAGCAAGTTCAGAAGCTCAATTTTCCCTGACAATTCAGTGACAGGCTCTGACAAGACTCTCTGCTTCCTGTCTGCCTGGGAAAGAGGGAAAAACAATTTTGTCGAGTCACTAACGGTCAATGGGGGTAAATGCTTTATCCACGGAAATGTTTGTCCCCTAGTGCCGTGTTGGGCCATTAAAAAGTCACTTCCAGGACTGCTCTAGAAATGAAATCATATTTATTTGACGTGGTGTGATTACCACTATTTATGACCCCAACCAAACATTCAAATCATTAGGAGATTGAGCAATTCAGCAAATGAGAATTGACTAGAAAGCTAAATAAAAAGAACAGCTGAGGCATAGGACATCTCTGCTTTATCAAAGACATTAACTTTTAAGAGGAAGGATAATTTAAAAAATAGAAGACTATGTCATGGTTTTTACAAGAAAAGGAGGGGTCGGTCGTACTTTACGTCAAAAACTGTGCTGTATCTTATTTAATCATAACAACAAAACGTAGGACTGTGTTGATTTTACAGAAGAAAACGTTGAGGACTAAAAAGCCAGAATTCATTAAGTAAAATGATTTCTCCAAGTTCTCCTAGTGTATAAGTGGAAAGAAAAAACACGTCTTCTCTTTCTGGTACAATCTTGGTATGTCTCTCAATTTAAACTGAAGAATATTTGCACTCCCACACAAAACATTCTGTAGGCTCTTTCCTGATAGAGTTGAGGTAATGGTGGTGTCTGGAGCAGAGCCTTAGTCATAACCACAAGACACGGTGCACCTGACCGCACACTTGTCTGGGACTCTTTGACAAGTCATATGTGTCTTTAGGGACTTTTGTTTCTTTCCCGGTGACAGAAACCTACATCAAATTGGCAAAAGTAAAAGAAGAATTTGATGGATGCATTTTGAGGCATTTTAACAAATGGCTAAATAACCTAACGGGAGAAATGTAGGGATCTGGTGGTCTTTCAGAAAACTGGAACCAGGGGCTCAGAATGCTGCCAGGATACATCCTCTCTCTCAATCTCGACCCTCCTTGTTCCTATGGTCTCTGCACCATCCTCACTCTCTTGCTACAGACTGGCTTGCTCCACGTAGCAGGAAACCTGTCTCCCAACGTCTGGAGAGTGACTGACTCACACTCATTCTGGTCACAGATTTAGAAAACAGCTCGCCTTGTGTTGGGCGCCCACCCTTAGTCCATCACCTGATGCCAGAGATGTAGCTCTGATGGTCATGGTAGTTCCTATGCCGACAACACAAATGAAGTGGAAAAAGAGAACTTTCCAGAACAGGGAGGCTACTGGGCTGACAATGTTATTGACATCCAGGACACAACGGAGGTGCACAGCCACAAGGCAAGGGAGAAGCTTCCAGAAAGTCTATTGCAAACATTTCAACATCCCAGGAACTCTGTTAAATTTTAAAACTCCAAGTAGGTGGTTGTCAAGTCTTCAGAGCATGCACACACTCACTCATTCCTCAGACATTTACTGGTGCTAAAATAGAAGGAAAAATAAGAATAAGATATGATCCCTACCCTCAGAGTTTACTGCCTGCCGGGGAAACAGACAAGTATACTAATGATGTCAGTATTGTGAGCCGAGTGTATTAATGAAGGTCCATAGAGGGCAGTGTTTTTCATAATGTATGTTGAGACCCATTGGTAGGTCATTAAATCAATTTAGTGGGCTGCAGACAGCATTTTAAAAAAAGAAATAAAACAGGCCAGAATATAGCAGTGTATACTGCACAGTAGTAAAGATGAGAGAACCTGGTGAAATGATTGTGTTTCAATTGTGTGGGAGGCTGTGTATGTGTAGGTTTGTATACCAAGTCATGATGTAAAATACATCACTTACTTTAGGTCATTGTCGAGAATCTTTGAAGGACATTAACATGGTGTGGGCAGGAACAGAGAGAAGAGACATCTAGACGAGACTAGTAGGCGGTTGAAGAGGAAGAGGTTTCTGAAGAAGAGAGCTCTTAATCTGAATCTTGGAGAAAAGGCAGTCATTCCAAGAGAGAGGGCAGCTGTGAAGAAGGCACAGAGGACTGAGAAAGCAGGGCAGACTGATGAAGTCTTGTGGTGGAAAAGTGGTGGAAGATGGGTCATGCATTACAGTTTGATCCCTCAAGCCACTGTCCCGGGACTAAGAGCCGATGGTGTAGAACAGGGAGATGGAGCATATTCTTACAATTGAAAATAGAAAGTTGTGGATGATAATTAGAATAAAATGCTATAAAAATTTAGAAATGTCAAAGGTTGCTTTTGCTTAGAGAACCAGAGAAAGCCTCATGAAGGAGGGAGCATTTTTGAGTTATCTATGAATACTATATAGGTTTGGCACAGGGATCAATAGTGTGGTGTTTGTGTGGTTGAGCATGTTGAGTTGGGTGAGGAAGAAGGAGAAGGAAACATTCCAAGAAAATTTCAGAGCCAAAGAGAAAGAGGAGACTTTGAATAGGCAATGCCCTTGCTGCGTGATGAAGCTGCCTCAAACCAATTGTAATAGTTCTTTAAGTGAGTTCTAGATACAATACCAAATGAAATTTAATCCACTATATGACACTCTCAAATACGTTCATTGGAGGGGGGCAGTCTAGCATCATAGTTAAGAGGCTAAGATCTGCAGTCAGGCTGCCAGAGTTCAAACCCACTTACTTGCTGTATGATGTTATTCTTGTTGCCTAAACCTTCTGTGCCTCAGCATTGTCATGGGTAAAACTGATATCTGCAGCAGCCATGGAAGTGTGCTGCTCAGATCTTCTTCAAGAAAGACCTTGATGTTCAGCTGAGAGTAGTGTTGTTAGCTATCAGCCTTCAGCTGCAGCACCATTGGGATCTACTGCAAAATTCAAGCTGAGGCCATGCTCTTCCCAGAAGTCCCCAGTCAATGTCAGAGTGTGAGGGGAATACTAGGGCCTGACCCTATTTTTCTAATGTAGGACTCTGCTAAAAGGCAAGCTTTGCTTTGGATTTCCCCCTTGGGTTTGCCAAGACTTTGTCAAAGCTGCATCGTTGTCAGAGGCTCCCTCTACCCAATTCTGCTTCCTTTAGACTCTTCCTTTTCAGAGGTATCAGATCTGCTATGTGGTCTGAAGGCTTTTCTCACCCAGTCCTGCTTCCTTGCTCTTTATCTTTTACAGGCAAAATTCCCAAGAATCCTGAGCATCTGTTTTCCCTGAATGGACACAATACCTAAATAGTGGCTGTCCAGGTCTCAGTCCTTGAATTGTTACTCATTCTACACTCATTTTGTAGATGAGCCCACCTAGTTTCTAGGGTTTTAATGCCATTTCTTTGTTGAAGACTCTCAAATTTGTGACTCCAGCCTTGAGCAATCTTCTGAACTCCGAACACTTATATCCAATTTCTATTTACCATCTCTACTGGCTATCTAACGGCAACTGAAGACTTAACGTGTCCAAGTCTAAACTCTTGACCTTTTCTCCTAAATCTGTCCCTTCTTCAATCTTTTCCATCTCAGTAAATAACAATTCTATATTTATAGTTGCTGAGGGCAAACACTTTGGTGTCATCCTTGATTTCTCTTTCCTTCATAGCCCACATCCAATCCATCAGCAAATCCTGTGGGTTCCACCTAAAAACACAAACTGAACCCGACCAGTCCTCATCGCTTGCATCAGTAAAACACTGTTTCAAGCCACCATGTCCCCTTCTCTGGATTGTTACAATAGCCTGCTATTTGGACTTCCTACCTCTGCCCTTCACCTATTCAATCCACTCTGAACACAGCAGACAGAGTACTCTTTTAAAATGTAAGCCAGATCATGTCATTTTCACCTCAAAACCCTCCAACAGCATCTTATGTCATTCAGAATAAAGCCTTAATCCTCAAAATAACCTATAAGACTGAATGTCATCTGGCCTCTCTGTCACAGTGTCCCCCTTGTTCAATTATGTCTTTTATTCTAACTACCTGACTTCACTGCTGGCCCCCAAGTACTCCAACATGCTCTTGCCTCAGAATTTCATCCATGTTACTCCCTTTGTCTGGAATATTCCTCCCCCAGATATCCGAATGGCTCTCTCTCTTACCTCCTTCACATTTCTGCTCACACGTCCCTCATCTTTGACTCCTTCCCTGAGTTCTCTGTGCAGAATCACATACCCCAGCCCTCCTTTTACCCTTCCCTGCTGTACTAGTTAATAACTCTTAACATCTAACATAATTGATTTTTGTCTTATTTCTCTCCTCTTCTCTGGTAGTATGTAAGTTCCAGGAGGGCAAAATTTTACACTTATTTTATTCCTTAGGGTACTCCTGATGCCTATTTCAATGTCTTGTATGTGGCAGAAACCCAATAAATGTGTGGTGTACAAATAAATGAATTAGGATAATAAAAGTGCTGACCTCATACAGGGGTTGTGATCTCCGGGAACTGATGTAAATTACTTAATGCACTGCCTGAACATAGAAGTACTCAAAAACTATGAGTTTGTATTAATAATATTAAAAATTCTTGCCTTTTTTAAGGTAGACACTTAAATGGTAGCCTCCATGCCAAGGACAAAATTTGACAGCAATGATCAGATGGGGGGCCATGGAATCAAGACATCTCTCAATAAAATTATTTGCTCAGATTCTTTAACAGAAAACTTTAGGATAACACATCCCATATAGGTAAAAATGACTACAATTTACCCACAAAATGAGAACTCTAAATAGTTTACTTTATTCCTAATAAATACATTGTACTGCAAAGACTGCACAGCAAATTTCTAGGATAAATTTGAATCTCTTCGCAATCATGTGAACAATTCTAGCCAAGTGTAACTGAAGGACAAGACTCTGGTTTTGTTTGCCTGAATTTCTCGTCTTTCATTGCCTACTTGAGACTGTGTGCATTTTTTTAACAAATAGGTTTGCAGTGCCTGCTATGTCAAGGCACTGTGATCAGCAAGGAGCATTCAGCAACTAACAAGACAGTCTTCATCCCCACCTTCGTCGAGCTGATACTTCATCAAGGAAGAGGGATGGTTAAATAAGGAACTGCAGCAGGTGAGTATGAGGATAATGGAAGTACAGGATGCATATGACAGAAGCAAGTAACTTAGCTTGGGGTGGGAAAGAAAATGAGAAAGATCATTCTTTGCTTCTCAGAAGAGGTGAGGTTTAGGAAGATGTGTGAAATTATCCTGGTAAAGATTTAAAAAAAAAACAACTCCTGGCAAAGAAGTTATTCTGGTAAAGAGAAGGAGGGTTCCAGGCAGATGGGAAATACGTAAAATGGCTTGGAGCCTGGAAAGAACAGGAGGCCTCAAAATCCTGAAAGTTCTCAAAGGTGTTCTTGAAGGCAAAACGAGGCTTTTCCGCTGTGTCACATGAATGGCTTGTTCCTAATGAGTACAGTTTCTCAAACTCTATTAGTAATTGCAGAAAGTCCTTAATCTTTAATACATGCTCAAAGTTAATTTTAAATATTAATAAAGATTTTATTTTTCTAGAGTACACTCTGAAAATATCTTCTGATCACTTTTAAACCCCAACTAAGAGTCTTTCTGTCTTCAAGGCCCTGCATTTCTCTGTCTCACTCAATTATTCCAAGAGCCTACAGCTGGCCTTGAGCTTTGTGCCGACCTTGTTGCTGGGCTGAAGTATATGTTTAGTCCCCCGCCTCTTCATGAAAAGAGTCACTTCCTGCTGGAGACAGAGCTGAACACAGATCCTGAATGAAGGCATGACGTGGCAGACTTGATGCTTCCTTCCACTACCAGGCCCAAACTGGGATGCTCTACAAGGCATTGTATAGACTGACCCACCCCAGGAAATCTCAGGTATAAGTGAATTGATGAGACATGTAAACATAAAAAGACAATTAACAATACAGTAAAAAATGCGAACTTTGTGAAACGTTGAGTGAGTTACCCAAAGAGTGTAACAGGAGATCAAGAGAGACAGAGGCCTTCACCATCAGGAAAGGCATGGCAGAGCAATAGCAGTTTGGACTGGATGGTGAGGAAGGAGTAGGACTCTGATAGATGGTAACAGCTGGATAATCCAACACAGGGAGAGGGGAGGTAGGGTTGGGGGCAGAGAGGCAGGGGAGAGAGCATAAGTAAGGACAGATTGTAGAAGCTGTAATTAACGTTCTTGGGGCTCTGAAGAGACTCTTGAACCCAGTGATCTCTCTGCCTGCAAACTCAGACTCATTCATTCACTCAAATAGGGACATTGTTGCTAAACACCTAGGATTCTGCAATCTTTTAGGGTAAGATTTTAAATCAACCAAGGAAACAAAAAAACAATGCTTAAAGAGTAAAGGCATGAATCAGAATAGTCAGGTCTTTTACAGTTTGAGCTATTTAAGTTTGAAGCTCAAGAAATTACATGTTTAAGTGCCTAAGTAGTCTTCCATTGACTTTTAATTAACCTCTTTTGCCTTTTCTCATTTAGGAAAATTTAAAAATATTTTTATAGTCCAACAAAAACTTACCTTATAAAAGAATTACACAAATTTGAAAGTCACTTATAATAATCTTTCAAAACGTGATGTTTGCAGCTGAATGAAGCCAAATTGTATTTATTCCTTATCAGTTCTAGTTATCTTGGTATCTCTCTCTTATTAATAAGATTCAGACAAAGCCTTGCCTTCCGGCGCAAAAGTGAAAACCGATAGTGATTTAAAAATGATTTTCTCTAATCAGGCCACATCTCATCATTTGTGATTCCTTTTTTTTTAGATTCTAATGTTTGCAGATGCTTTTTGTGGGAACAGTATTTAAAACATGTCCTCCTGAGTGTGCATCTGCCTCTCCGTGCAGATTATTCTTCCACTATCCTTCCAGGTTGGAGGAGAGGTTTTGTTTATTCAGCTTAATCTGAATCTTAATAAAGAAAAGGAGGGGTTTCCTTTTTCTTTACACCACCTAAAAACAGATACAGAGGCCATGCCATTCAATTTTCATTTTTATGATGGTAAGTGGAGTCACCTAGCCTTCTTGACACCCAAAATGATGAGGTTCTTACACCTCCCATGATAGCTGGTCACCAAAAAGGATTCACTATTGTATCAGTCAGGGTAGGCTAGATTGTGCTGCAGTAACAAATAAACTTTATGATTATAGTGGCTTAGCACAACAGAAGTTGATTTCTTCCACACACAAAGTCTAATGTGGTTTGCCTGGGTTGCTCCTCCATCCAGGGACTCAGGAATCTAAGCTCTCTCTCTCTCTGTTTTTTCTTTGTAAGGAAGATTGGCCCTCAGCTAACATCTGTGCCAATCTTCCTCTATTTTGTATATGGGATGCCACCACAGCATGGCTTGCTAAGCAGTGTGTATGTCCGCGCCCAAGATCCAAACCCGGGAACCCCAGGCCGCCAAGGTGGAGAGCATGAACTTAACCATTAGCTACCAGGCTAGCCCCAGATCCAAGCTCTCTTCATCTTACAACATAATGTCCTTAACATGTCACTTTGAAGGTCACTTCAGCGTGGGGAGAGAGAAGAAAGAAGCACACCAGCTTGTAACTGACTCAGCCTGGAAGTGACGTGTGTTATTCTGTTTCAGATGTTTTGTCCAGAAGGACTCACCTGGCCTCAACCTAATTGCAAGGCAGAGTGTAAATGAGGGAGAATGCATGGAACATTTGGTGATAATTAACCATCTCTGCCTCAATTACATGATTGGTTAGATTTGGTTCTATGCTAAGCCAGTTCAGAAGAAGCACTAGGAGAATGGGGAATTTTCAGCACATTGAAATCATCATCCAGAAGTAACCTGGAACACAAAGTACACATGTTCTGGAAACAGAGTACACTTGTTGCCTGGCTTGCCACCTTCCAGCAATAAGACCTTTGGCAAGTCTCACAGACACTCTGAGCCTCAGTGTCTTCATCTGTAAAATGGAAAGAATACCAACATAGCAAGGCAGCTGGGAAGGTTAGAAGTAATGACTGTAAAGGATCTGGAAAAGTGACTAGAAAATACTACATATCCAATTTTAAGAGTAGCAATTATTATTATTGTGTTTTAGTGATAATAATAAAATGGTGATATCATTATCATCATGCAAAATAATTAATGTTTGTTATATTTAATTTACCAAAAATAATGAGAACAATTTTGAAATATACACATCTCCAAGACTTCCTAGGTGAGTTCCAAATCAGCTTTGACCCTGCATTTAATTTACTTTTAGCAGAAAATGTAATATATTATTACCTTTAGAATTTCTCATTTCAGAAGAAAAAATCAAGCTTTTAGAGTAATTGCAAAATTTTTAAAGGGACCTCAGTGAAAGCAGAGACGTGAGTTTCCATGGCAATATCGGAGCAACACAAAGGGAAGGGAAGAAGAGGGGAGCATTTAATGAGCACTTACATGATGTTAAGCAGTGTGCTTGGCACTTTACAGCCGATTTCCATCTAAAACATGGGAAAATGGTGTGAGGTCGGTATGACGGTCACAGTTTTATGGAAGAAAAAACAGACTCCAAGGTAGAGAGACTCTCCTCAGTCAATCATTTAGAATGTGGCCCAAATGGGGTCTGACCCTACCTTGGCCTGCACATTGAGTCTCCTGCAATTGCTTCTTTTTTTTTTTTTTTTGATTTTTTGTTTATTGCAGTAACATTGGTTTATAACATTGTAAAAATTTCAGGTATACATCATTATACTTCTATTTCTGCATAGATTACATCATGTTCACCACCAAAATACTAATTACAACCCATCACCACACACATGCGCCGAATTATCCCTTTCACCCTCCTCCCTCCCCCTTTCCCCGCGGGTAACGACCAATCCAATCTCTGTCCCTATGTGTTTGTTTATTGTTGTTATTATCTATTACTTAATGAAGGAAATCATGCAGTATTTGACCTTTTCCCTCCCTCTGACTTATTTCACTTTGCATTATACCCTCAATGTCCATCCATGTTGTCACAAATGGCTGGATATCAATTACTTCTTCTTTCCACTTCTCACGCTCAATGTCCCATGTTCCCCTGGCCTATACCTCTTTGTTCCTAGACTTTCTCACGGCTTCTCCAGGGTTAATACACAAACCTCCCTCTCCAGCCTCATCTCTCACCAGCACATCAATCTCCTATTTCCTTCTGACAATAGGATAAATATCCTTAGATACATTGTCTTTCCTACTCAAAGCGAGTTCTTCCTATGATAAGAAAGTTGAAAGCCTATGATAAAAGTTGAAAGAGTGGCAGTGGGGTGAAATCACTCTGCTGCAACCAGCCCGTAAGGACCAGTTGGGCAAGAAACATCAATGGAAGCTAAATCTGGGGGAAATTTGATGAGGGGCAGAATACCTGCATGGTTTCAAAGGCTCTCCACACAGATTGCTTGTTAGCTGAAAGGATAAAAACAGTAACTGTACAGTGGAGAAAATGGGTGAGACTTGGTGTGATCAAAATTAACCTTAACAGTGAGGAGCAGATGGACATCACGTGCCTCTGGATGTGATGTATTGAGAAGGAAACACCATCACCTCCGAGTCACCTGAATCTAATCATAAGGAAACATCAGACAAACACACACTGAAGAATAGTTTACAGCCAGACTGGATCCTTTAAAAATGTCCATGTGTGAAAGTGAGAAGGACTGAGGAAACTTCTAGATTAAAGGAGAGTAAACGGACATGACCACTAAATGGACCAGATCCTGTACTGGAAGGGGAAGTGCTTAAAGAACATTGTTGGGACAAGTGACAAATATGGGATATTGGAACATAAATTAGATGAAAGTATTTGGAACAATGTTAAATTTCCTAAATGCAACAAGATTGTGGTTAAGTGAATATCCTTATTCTTAGGAATTACACACTGGAATATTAAGAAGTAAAAGGGTAGAATGCGTGTAATCTCCTTTCAAATGGTTCAGAAAAACAAATAATCATTTTAGAATTTATAATTTACACACATGTATGTTCATGTATGCAGATGTGTCTCTATATATGTTTGTTTATATATAGAGAGAGAAACAGAAAGGGGAGACAATAAAACAAATGTGGCAAAATGTTAAAAATTGGTGAATCAGGAAACAGTATATCCAGAAGTTTTCCAGAGAAAGAGACTATATTTCCAGCAATTCAATGAGCTTTAGAAGTTTAAATAAATTGTAGTTTCTATTAATAGGGAACAATTACTGCATGCCCCTCATTTGCTATGGATTCTCTTAGGCAGGTCATCTGCATTCTTCCTAAACTTTTTTAAGAGCTCTGGATGTGGAAATTACATCTTCATTTTCATGTTGAGATATGAGGAAATTGAAACAGGCTGCTCACCGCAGGACATGGCAGGGTCCTGGATTTGAACTCAGATCAGGCTCACTTCCTTTAACTGCAAGAAGGGACAGACATGTGATGCCAGGGGCCTTCGGGTGCTCATGGCACATGGGAAGGGTAGAGAAGGAAGATAAACAAGCAACTAGATACCATAGTGCAGTGTGGAAAGTACTGTTAAATTCTGCCAACCAGTGTTTATTGAACACCTGCTAGGTGCCAGGTGTTACACTAAGCTCTCTGGGACCAGAGCTGTGGATGGCAGAGACCTGGGCTCTGCCTCCCTGAACTTCCCTTGCACTGGCTGGACTGGCATTAGTGAGCACGAGTGCTATGGAAGCACACGGGAGGGGCATCTCATCCAGAGCAGGAGGTTACGGCAGGCTTCTCAGAGGGGAGGTGACTGCTGCCTTCACGGACTTTCAGAGATGGGAGAACTTGTGAAATCTTGCTCATCCCTGTGTTCTAAAGACCTGGTCCATAGGGATTTCGCTAACTGGTGAATCTGCAAAAAGGATATACAGGTGTTCTCTATTGTGTATAGCCTGTACTATTCCTAACTGATAGGAGGAGTGAATGAATGAATGAATGCGTGAGTGACTCAGTGAAAGAGTGAATAAATTCCCACCTGTAACTGCAAGGAGCCCAGTGGGACGAGCTCTCCCAGGAGGTTATTCTCTCTGTATCTTTCCAAGGTCACCAGAGCAAGGGGGCCAGTTCCAGCAGCCTTTCTCTCAGTGATGGGGCAGTGAGAAGAATTGGGGGGTGGCAGCATGGTGACTAAGCACAGCCATGGGGGTTCCTGCTCCCCCAGCTTCTGTGTTGTGCTTTCAGAGGAGAGGAAATGCTTTATTAAGAAAAGCCATTCCGGTCTCTTTCTTTTTTCCCCAGTTGCTCAACGCTTTTTCGGATTCTAATATTCACAGACAACGAAGCCGCCTTCCCGGAGCTGTACCTTGGGTTTTGTTCTTGCCAAAGCCACGAGAAGCCAGTAGCCTGCGTGCCTCTCTAGATCAAAAACAAAGGCCTTTGGCTCCGTCCAAAGATCATAATCTTCATAGTAACAAAACAATGCACTTTCACTTTTACTTAGCACTTTCTCTTAACATGATCTCATTTCATTTACAGAGCAGACTTACAGAATGTTGGAGACCCTTGTGGATACAATACTTGGGGATTTCCACACTCCTTTTGGTGAGGTCCCAGGAAACTGAAGGAGCCAGGGGGCTGCCTTGAGGCGAGGGGGCTCCCTCCTCCGGGCAGGAAGCCCAACTGGCTCATTTCTCTGCCCTTTGCTCAGCCAACCATGTCAACTGAGCTGCTTGCTTGCACTTGTCCCATATATTGCAACTCCATTGACATTTCACTTGAAAAATAGATCTCATAGTTGGAAAAAACATAAAAAAAGTTTGGAGACTATTGCTCAGTTTCAATACCTTCATATTGTTGGTAAGGAAATGCAGGTCCAGAAAAGGAAATCATTGGCCTAAAATCACAAAGCTAACTAGTGGCAGAGCAGAAACTAAGCTCCTGTCCTGGATATCATTTCAGTTTCTACTCTAGGGCAGGCAATTGCTGTACCTGGCAAAACTAATCACAGTGAATGCAAAGGCCCAATGATTTCGCCCAAGAGGGGAGAAAAATAAGAAGAAGAATAGGTTTTTAAAAACCCCTGAAAGCTGAAGTTTCCGGCATGCCCCTCCTCCTGTGTGCCTGTGGGGTCTGGGTTCCCTGACACTAAGGGCTATGAGCCACCCCTCCCTCCTGGAGCCTCACTATCCTCCTCCAGAAACTGACCCACCTTCTCTTCTGGATTGTGAATGTTCTTTAGGCTAGGAAATAACTAGTAAGGTTTCCCCCTGTCCTGACTGACTAAAAGATTGAATACCAGGCTGAACTGAAATCACGGATGAGAACACTTTCTTTCTAATGTAAAACCGTAAGAATAAGGCATTATAGTGTTCAAGTTTCTCCCAGCTGCTGTGCCAGAGAGCACAGAAAGACCTACAGTCACCTTCCAGGTAAGGGAGTCAATTCCCACCCCCGCCCCACATGCTTTCAAAAACCACAGAAGGGAGAAAGACTCAAGGTGCATGAAGTTCCTTTGAGAAGGCGAACTCAGTTCTATTTTAGCCCCTTCCTATGAAGAAATGGTAGACTTGGAGACACTCTTGAGGGCACTGCCACCAGAGTGACCCTGCCTGCTGCATAGAGGCGCTGGGGCAGGAAAGGGAGGCCAGGATGGTGGCTGCAGCTGAATCACCAGCTCCAGGAAGGAGAAGGAACAATTATCCCAAGTGTTCAGCAGAATCAACATGCTTTCAAACACACTTTCTCCTGCAGAGAAAAAGATGTCATCATACGGCTTTCTCACATGTAACTTCCTGGGGTGGCTTTCATGCTGTCTGTTCTTTCCTTCCCTCCCAGTAATCTCTCTCTCTCTCTCTCTGGCCAAAACAATATCATTTTTTCCTGTTCAGTCGCTGCAGAGAACACCAATTATATATTTAAACAATGATGACAACAGTGAAATTACTGAAAACCATAAAAAGCAGTTAAAATCTAAAACTTGGAGTATTGCTGCTCCATGAAATTATATTGATTTGATTCTAGAGTTGGGCATTTTCTTCCTCTGTCATGTGAATAAAATGTTATCTTTTCATTTTAAAAGAAGTGATTATATTGGTATTTTTTAATGATGTCTATGGGCTGTTTCCTTTCTGTAAATATAGAATGTTCATTTTCCTAGTCACAAAGGAAATTAAGAAATGTCTACTCAATTTTTACAGCTCAGGACGTGTACTAATATTCCCAGTCTCTTTTCTACTCTGACTGCCTGGCTGAGCAAAAGATAAATACACGTTGTTGTTGCTTATCATATTGCAAGATGGTAATACTGACCAAATAAACAAATGGAATGATCTGTCAAATTTCCATATGTACCGTAAGTTAGAGTTGACCAAATACCTTCACATTTTTTTAATACACTTGTTTTAAAATTAACCTAGGTTTGACAACTGCTGAATCTGTGAACATGAGCACATTACCTTACTTCTCTGAGCCCCATTTTCTGCATATGTAAAATGGAGAAAATACTACTATTCACAGGGTTGTGGTGTGGACTGAGCAAGAAAATATACAGTCTCGCATGATGGCTTACGTGTAATAGGCCCTCAATAAATGTGGTTTCCTTTAATTTCACTAGAGCCATGCATTGACCTGATGAGGTTTGGAGTGCAGCTGGCAAATGTTGTAATTCCTGCTCTGCAGTGGAGGCCAGTGAGCTCAGAGACATGAACTGAACTGACTGAGATCTCACAAATGGCTAAGTACCAGTTTTAACCACTGGTTCTCAATCAAGGGTAATTTTGCCTCCAGGGGACACTTGGCAATATTTGGCGACTTGAGGTTGTCACAATGGGGGAAGCACACTATTGGTGTCTAGTGGGCAGAGGTCAAGGATGCTGCTAAACATCTTGCAAGGCACAAACACAACCCCTCACAGCAAAGAATTGTCCTGATGAAAATGTTACTAGTGCCAAGGTTGAGAAACCCTGGGTTAGATCCATGTATTCTGACACCAAATCAGGAGGTCTTTTCAATTCACCTTACATTTCCCAAAGTACATCAAAGCACCTTGTAAAACTAAAGCACTGTTTTTGTTATTTAAAAGACAGTGTAGTGTAATAGAAAACTTTAAGGTTGACATATGTGGGTCTATTCTCAGCTCTACCACTTATTAACATTTCTTCTGAGTGACCTCAGGAGAAATTAACTCATCCCAGCCCTGGTTTCTCTATTTGTGAAATGTAACAGGATACTTCAAAAGTTAGAAAAATTTAAGTAAATGACTGAGTTTGACGCTAGCATATTGTAAGGGTTCCATTCATGGCAACTACGATACAATTATTGTTATAGTTGACCCATCATTTATAGTTAAATGGAGAACTTTCACTTTTTCAACAAATATTTATGAGTACCTACTAGGTGCTAAGCACTGAAGATGCAAAAATGAGCCAAACAGAAAGGGCCCTACTATGATGGAACTTACATGTTGAGGGGAAATGAACAAGACACAGAGCTGAAGAAAAAACCTAAGATAATTACAGATGGTAGTCAGGGAGGTCTTCTGGGAGGTGGCAACTGGAGTAGAAATCTGAAGGATAAGAAAGCATAAGAGTGAAGTGAAAAGGAAGAGCATTGTTGAAAGAAGGAATAATAAATGCAAAGGCACCAGGCAGGAGGTGTTTGAAGAAAGCAAGTAAGGAGTATTGGAGCATAGAGCAGCCAGAGTGGGGTGGGTGAACAGGGGTCTTTTCACCCTGCAGAGAACCACAGGGAGGACTGTAAGAGGGATAATGAATTGTCATTTGTCCCTGAATAATGCCCCTTTGCAGGCCTTCACCTCCAAGGCTGAACCCAGAGTCCTGTCTGGAACAAAAGTCAATTGACTTGAGTTCTGATCCAGACTCTCTGTAATGGAGCTTGTTAAAGGAAATATAATTTTCTGAGTTCCTACAGGTTCGATGGAGATCAAGATCCAAGCTGGGCCTATTTTCCACATGACTGAGGTAGACAGAACTCAGAGTATGACATAGTGAAGGTTGAAATGTGCCTCCTCTGGCCCCAGCAAATTTTGGAAAAGAGATCAGTGGCAGAAATAGACTGAGAAAATAAAATAATGTAGTCCACATTTCTCCCCAGTTTGAGGTTAGGTCTGGGCAAGAGTGAGGGCTTTAAAAACATTCAAAAAGGTTTGGGGGAACATAAGGAAGAAACTGATGACATGATTCTCCAGGCAGAGCTTCAGAAAGCTGCCAGCTCCCAGGAGAAACGCTTGACATGGCCACATTCATCATGGGCAGAGGTGAGGTCGAACTATTGGTGGAGGGAGAAGGCTGGACAGTGGGCCTGAGACAGCATGACTGACTCCCCAAGGCCTGGGAGAGAGTTATAGGGTCCAGAATTTCCCCACTGACATGAAGAGGGGATGGAGCATTACTGAGAGTGCTGATAGTCTAGCAGACATGACCTGGAAGAGGCCACAGTGTGAGAGAACTCTGGTCCCTTAGTAGAAAAGCCAGGATCGTGAACTCTGGTCGTGGAAGTCCACATGCTGACCCCTGGGCAGTCTTCAGTTCAGAGTGCATACCAGACTGGTCATTGGCTGATACCACTGCAGACTCAGAGACACTGTATGGATCTATGAGCCCATCTTCCCCATGAACCTTGACATCATCTTGGAGAAAAACAGAGATCTGGGGAAAATAATCTGAAAGACAGAACATTTAACTCTAAGGAAATGTGTTACTCCAAAAATATCACTCCAATTATTAGATAGGACTCATTTTTCCACATTGAACTAAATTTAGATTCTTCTCCATGACCTAGTGGAGTAGACATACTAAATAAGAAATAGAAACAGAAAGATGCTTTTTTTTTCCTGCACATTTTAGTGTACTATGAATACAGGTGACCCCACAACAGAAAAAAATAAGTGTTGAGTTGATATCAATCTACAAGGTTCCCAAATTTGAGATGAGCAGAAAAGCAAAATTGTTTGTTTCGCTAAATGAAAGAAGAAAATCAGGTCAACATCAGATGAGAGAAGAGACTGTCCTTTTGCAAGAGGGCCAAGTCCTCGGGAGCCTGGGGATGCTTGATCTTGTCCTTTGTGCCTGTCTTTTCCTTCTCTTTACCTTTGAGGCTGACCCTCATTGCCTGCCCCAAACTTGGTCTACTGGCCTATTAATTGCTGACTTGTCAGTTCCCTGTCTGTGAAGGGCCTGACTCTGGTAAGAGCTGCCAATTCTAGACTCAGGGCTTATGATTAGAGTTGCTAGATAAAATACAGGATGCCCAGTTACATTTGAATTGCATACAAACAAAAATAACTTTTTGTATAAGTGTGCCCGAAATGTTGCCTACAAATATTCCATGGAATGTACTTTTACTTAAAAACATTATCTTTACCTGAAATTTAAATATAACTGGACATTCTATATTTGTATTTGTTAATCTGGCAACCCTTCTCTGAGCAATGGCTAACCTAGATCCTAAAACCATGCCAAGCTGAAAGGGAAATGGTGATATACCCGTATCATCATCCATCCACACTGCGCTCCATATAGACAGAGAGACAGGGTGGACTTCACCACTAGTATTCATAGATGTACAAATATAAATGTAAACATGACCATAAACACAAATATATCCAAACCTGAGGTTTATGGGGAAAAGTGGCCTGGAAACTTGAAAATGCCCAGCTGCGCTGGGTTTTACCATAGAAGAGGAGAGTCTTCTCTTCACATTAACATTATTAGAGCTCACAATGATCTCATGAGTAGGCATCACTATGACTATATCACAAATGGGAAACTAAGATTCAGAGTAAAGCAACAGTTAAAGTGAACTAGATTTATAGCCTGTAAGACCAAAATTTTAATTTCAGCTCTACCCAGATTTACTACCAGAAATATCTTAACATTTTTGTATCTCCAATTGTTATCTTTGAGAAAAATAATACATAGACTACTGGGTAGAGTGAGTATTTCATGTATTGATGTACATAAAGTACCAAATAGCATTTAGTGAGGTACTCAAGAAATGAGAGTTACTGGCATTAATTTCTATGGAGGAAGTTCCCGATGAACCATGAAGCCGTGACTGAAATCAGGGACCTGGTACACAGTATAGTTATGGACACATGGAGTTATTTAATAAAGCAGATTTAAATTCATGTCTAGTACTCAGATAATTCCTTCAGATTAAGCATTGGCCTCCTCTATAGCCCTATTTTCAAGTGCAAATAGTAGGGGACACTGTAGCAACATCTTGAATAATGGACTCTTTTAATGAATTAAATTTATTGAATCAATTTTCTGATCAACAGTAGGCTCTGGGTCAGGGACATGCCCTGGCTATACTATAAAGGTCTTCTTGGGGAGTGGACCCAAGCTTTGGTCACCTCTGAGTAAAGATGGGTGGAGAAAGTACTAGAAGAGGGGATATCAACAAGAGCAAAGGCAAACACATGGGAATACCTGGAGTACAAATGGGGCTAGTGAAGATCTGTGAGTCATTATAAAGACAATTTTGATGCAAACCACTTTGGTGGCAGATTATCTTCCATAATCCCCATCTCTTTAAGAAGTACAACAACAGCCACAGTATTTCCCAATGAGGCAGAATCACTGCTCATCTGCCAACAAGAATCTTAGTCTTGCAAAAGAGTAAAGTTAGTGAAATGTATATTTGAGTGAAACTCTGGCTCCTTCTTTTATCCTGGAATTAACAGCCAGGAGTCCTGGAAGGTGGGAAGCGGGGGTGGCTGAGTGTAAGGGCCATAAATTCATACCACACATCCCCCTGTGCCGAGGATTGTTGCCATCAACCCATTCCCAACTCCAGACTGCCTTTGGAGTCCTGCTGGGAGGCTTACTCCCGAAGTGGTTTTTGTGTATATAGAAAATCAAAGTTATTACTTGTTCTTTCTTTAATGTTCAATGTAATTATATTAAGTGAAATTTCTCTAAACATTTAAACTTACATAACTGACAAATCAATAGATAAACTTTACTAATCCTCTTACACTTTTAAAAGTTAATTACAAACCTTAGTCAAATTCGCTACCTATCTCAATAAAAGCATAAGCCTAATGAGCCACATTCAAGGGAAGTGCTTCAAACACCTTAAAAACAGACATAATATTCACAAATTATCATAATTATTATAAAGTGTATTGTTATACTCAACCTAAGAGAAAATTAATGATCTTGTAGACTTAGCTAATTTCTTCATTATGTACATACTTTAATGTATTTTAATGCTTCTTTTCAGGTTATAGTGACCTATCAAACAAAAAGATTATGGTAGAACAGCTGACATTGTTGGGACTTCCAAAGTGAGTCAAACCCTAGCAGCTATTTCTTACTGGAGTTCCTCTTAGAATCAAGATTGACTCATCGAGTCAATGAGAACGTCCACAGCCATGCCTTTTCCTGCAATTTGGTGTCTCTGCTCTCTTCCTTCATGATATCCATGTCATGGCACGTGTTATGGGCTGAATTATGTCCTTTCCAAAATTCATAGCTTGGCGTCCTAACCAAAGTTCCTCAGAATATAACTGTATTTGGAGATAGAATCTTTAAAGAGGTAATTAAATTAAAGTGAGGTCATTAGGGTGGACCCTAATCCAATATGACCGGTGTCTTTATAAGAAGAGGAAATTGGGACATAGACAACTACAGAGGGAAGACAATGTGAAGACACAGGGAGAATACAGCCATCTATGAGCGAAGTATAAAGGCCTGGAACAGATGCTCCCTCTCAGCCTTCAGAAGGAGACTCGGCTACACCTTGATCTCAGACTTCTAGCTTCCAGCCTGTGAGAAAATAAATTTCTGTTTAAGTCTGTGGTACTTTGTTACAGCAGCCCTAGCAAACTAATGTAGGATACTTAGCCTCGATTTACAATTTAACTCATTATATAGTTTTCGCATCTCAGTAAAATTAATTGAGTTGTCTAGAGGTTTCATTTTCTAGGAGATAAGAGGCTGAGTTGAGCTGTCAGCCCTTCTTCTTGAATTTTGACCCGTCCATCATACGGCAACCCCCTACGACACTTTCCACCTAGTTCTCGTCCATGATCCCTTGAGGTGATAGGCCCTTCTGTTCTTTGTGTAATTCTTATCCCCTTTCAGAACCGTTTTGCCTACCCCTCCCTATTATGCACAGAGGTATGTTAAAAAGATATGTTTTGGGCCGGCCCCGTGGCTTAGCGGTTAAGTGTGTGTGCTCCGCTACTGGCGGCCCGGGTTCGGATCCCGGGCGCGCCGCAACGCACCGCTTGTCCTGGCATACTGAGGCCATGTCTCACATACAGCAACTAGAAGGATGTGCAACTATGACATACAACTATATACTGGGGCTTTGGGCAAAAAAAAAGGAGGAGGGTTGGCAATAGATGTTAGCTCAGGGCCGGTCTTCCTCAGCAAAAAGAGGAGGATTAGCACGGATGTTAACTCCGTGCTGATCTCCCTCACAAAAAGAAAAAAAAAAAAAGATAGGTTTTGATCTCATAAACACGTACTTGGAAAAACAGAACATCACATATGTCAATAGTCCCCTACTAATTTTAGTTAACTTAAACATTGTAGTCACCCTTCTTTTGTATTATAATTATCATCTTTAATAAACTAATTTTGTCTTTGAATGTCATGGCTTTCGTATAGATTCAATTCATTCCAGTTAGCTATAGTTAATATTCTCTTTTGATACTCAAATTTTTATAATTTGACAAGTAGAAGTTTTTTAAAACTATCTCTTTCGTCTTTTCAATATGACCTTAGATATTTTTTAGTTTTCCTATCTTCTGGCAGTCATTGTAGCTCAAAATCCATTCAATTTTTTCTCCATCCCAAGACATGGAATCCATTGATCTCCAAAGAATCCTGGTTTTCTCTAGCTCAAGAACCAGCTAGGATTGGAGAATGAGATGTGGTCGCTCAGCGTCCATGCCTGTGCCTTCCACATGAGTGCTGGGGGACAGGAAGACACCACTGCTGGACCGCTCTGGGGTTAGAACTGAAAAAATCTATTTCTAGTCAAAGTCAAGACGTTCACAATTACATCTCTAATTTAGCTTTAAGATTAATAAATTATTTTAATTTATTTCCACTTCAATATACCTAACATGGATTTTAACCTATCACTCCAATTTGCGTCTCCTTTTATTTTTACTTTCTATTTCCCATCAATCACCATTTGTAATCATTTTATTGACCCTAAAGAATTCAAAGCACCTCATAAATTGCCCATATTTATCCTCCCTCAGCTGTCAGTATAGATACAAAGTAATTGAGCCTCTTATATACATGTTGTGACATCAACACTTTCAGGTCCCATAGAGTGGTATTTCACAATCTTAAGGTCTAATTTTCTAAGGATATAATTTATAGACAGAATGACCTTTACCCACTTTCCTCCCGTCTCTTGACTTTACTCAACTAATCTATAATTTTTTAACTAAAAAAAGAAAAAGAAATGTCCAAGTCTCAAATTCTGTGATTCAGGAACGAGTTAGGTCCAGGATCAAATCTACTTTATTAACTAAGGGAGTTTTACAGGAGGAACGAGGAGGGAAGGACAAGAGAGCTGAGAATGATCCCATTCCTACAATACCCAACACTGAACACCGCTGAGCCATTCTTTCCCCATCTGAACCTGCAGATTAAAAGAGTTAAACTGTGTAAAAGTACTTTATAAACTTAAACCAAGTGTAAATTGTCTGCATTTTTATTGCGAATCACCAGTCATGATAATGATTGAGTTAATTCAGGCATTAAGCTGTTAAGGCGCTCACCCCAGAGCCGGCAGGCAGAAAGTCCTTACAAAGTCCGTGTATCCTGGATTTCCAATTCAGTGCTTTATCCACCAGATTATACGGCGTTTCAAATATGCAAATGAATTCCATGGATGAGAAGCAATCATTTACCCATGGGCCAGCTTCTCATATTTCCCCGCACACCTGTCGGGAAGAGATCCACCTGAAAGGCCCCACTTACCTGAGATAAAGGCCAGTCCACTAAGGACTATGATGCCAGGTACTCTGCCCTTAAGCAGCGCAGCAAACAGCTGCATTAAGGTTGTAAGGCACGCAAGCCTTCCTGGCCTGTTTTATTCATTCCAGCTCCCAGGGATAACACTCCAAACTCTGAATTAAGGGTGCACCTTTGTTCTTATTCCAATATAACCAAAGAAAGAAAGCTCATGGTACAGCAGTTTAATTAGAGTATGCAAATCACTATGCTCCCATTTCGTCTCATGGGCTACATCATTCGTGCTTTATTTACAGGAGAGAAGAATACAGCTCAGAAAAGGGAAAGGATGAAAACAAAGCAAGCAGTCTGTGCTCCTCCACAACATCGTAGGTGGAAGGGTGCTAAAGGAGGAAGGGCCACAAACTTGCGGCCACAGTTGCCATTGTGCAACATCATTCAACATGTTTAGCTTGTGCACGACTTCGTGTAAGCCATCTCATTGGCATGCCTGACAAGCGAAGTGCTTGCGTTGCCAACAATACCTGATTTTTGTAAATTAAACATACATACATTAAAGTATACTTTTTTATGTGCAGTTTTGTGAGATTTGACAAATATCTAGAGCAGTGTAACCATCACCACAATCAAGATACAGAACATCTCCATCAACACACAACTGCTTTGTATTCAAACCCTTTGTATTCCAATACTCCATCTACCCTGTAACATTGGCGACCACTATCAGTTCTCCATCCCTACAGCTTTGCCTTCTCCACAATGTCATATAAATGGAAATCTGGCTTCTTTCATTTGTATAATCTATTGTGTATTTTAGATTCATCCATGTTATTGCTTGTGTCAGTAATTCGTTCCTTTTACAGCCCTGTAGCATCCTATTGTATGGATACCCCTGTGTTTGTTCATCCATTCATCAGTTAAAGGACATCTAGGTTGTTTCCAGATCTTGTTGATTACCAATGAAACTGCTATAAATATTTACATACATGTTTTTGTGTGACGTAAGTTTTCACCTCCTTGGGTAAGGAGTAGGATGGCTGAATCATATGATGAGGGTGTGGTTAACTTTATAAGAAATTGCCAAACTGTTTTCCAAAGTGACTATACCATTTTTTATATCCACCTGCAATGTATGAGAGCACCAGCTAGTCTACAGCTCGTCAGGTGTTTTTATTGTTATTAATAGCAGTTCTAATAGATGTGTAGTGGCATCTCATTGTGGTTTTAATTGCATTTTCTTTATGACTAATGATGTTGAGCACCTTGTCATGTGCTTCCTTGCCATCATATATTTTCTTCAGTAAAATGTATATTCAAAACTTTTGCCCAATTTTAAATGAGTTGTTTTCTTGTTCTTGATTTCAACAAATGATTTCTAAGCTTACAATTGTTTATTAACTAATTTTTTATTAAGGAAAAGCCAAATAACCAAGATTATTATAAATAGAATTTGAATCGATGATAGCAAAAGAAAGCTAGGCTTTTAAGAATCCTAAATATTTATAGTTCTAGAAAAGTGCTTCTCTAAGTTTAGTGGGCAAATGAATCGCCTGGGGATCTTGTTAAAAATGTAGGTTCTGATTCAGTAGGTCTGGAGTGGAGCCTGAGAATCTGAATTTCTAATAAGCTCCCAAGTGATGCTGATGCTGCTGGTGCCTGCATCACATTTTGACCAACAAGAGTCTAAAAGAGCCTGGTTCAAATTACCTTTTATAATTCCAAACCTGACCAACACTCATCAGGTAATTAAATCTTCCTTTTCTTTTCGAAGAAAAAGAAACATGAAATTAATAAATACATCAAGACAATTACATCTCTCCCTTAAGTCATAATGCGTACTGCTAGAACCTGCATAGGTATGTCACAGAGTCCCTGTACCAAATATCTGTCCAAAAATTATGCCGTCATGTTGTTTAATTTTGCTACTAAAGAACATAAAAAGCTCTTCCCATTGAAGTCACTCCAACGAAGAAGTAGTTATACATGTCCCTTATTTAGAATCAATTATTTTTTTGCCCCAAAAATACTTTTTTTTCCCCCAAAGCCCCAGTAGATAGTTGTATGTCATAGCTGCACATCCTTCTAGTTGCTGTATGTGGGACATGTCCTCAGCATGGCCGGAGAAGCGGTGCGTCGGTGCGCGCCCGGGATTGAACCCGGGCCGCCAGCAGTGGAGCGCGCGTGCTTAACCACTAAGCCACGGGGCCGGCCCTACCCCCAAAATACTTTGATGTAGTCACTGGTTATGGTAAAAACTTACTGTGTTTTTCTCCCCATAAACAATGATGTAAGAATGGGTGGGCAATGTCCAGATATCCCATGACCTTATTTAAAAAGCCGCATAAAATGAGGGCAGGAATTATAGTATGGGCACTATCTAAATGTTACTAAATATTGCATTGGATATAAAATAAAACAACAATGGAAAAATCCTTTTATTGTCCAAGTCTCTTTGGGGCCTGGAATTTCTGTTGTATTTCTGCTTTTAAACAAATCAGAATCCTACTTGCCCAGGGAAGGAAATCATCTATGATTTCAGCAAATGCCAACAATTGTTTTTCAGGGGGTTGTATATACTTTAGAGGGTAACCAAGATAAGCCACTGAGATTCAGGAAGAAAATATTAGAATTTCTATTTTCATTCATTTTTAAATTAAAAAAAAAAAGAAAATTCCATTTGACCAATATTGACTAAATCAATTGACACATGGCTCTTCATTTAGTCCTTATGTCATAGAGTGGAAGATAAAGAACTCCATTTTGGACATAACTTTGAAATTATCTGCGAGATATTCGAACAGAGATGTTGAGTAAGCAGTTAGACCAGCAATCAAGAGAGAAGGAAGGCTGGACCCATAAACCAACTAGATGTTAGAATAGAGAGAGGAGTGGATGGGATCACTTCTGTAACAAACGAAGGTGTAATGGGAGGGAATTCTAACATTTAGAGTTTTAGTAGAGAAGAAAGAACAAGCCAAGAAAACTGAGGAGGAGGCAAAAGAGTCAAGAGTGCAAAAGAATCAGATGTGTTCCCAGGAGAAATGGTGTCTCAGAAAATAGTAGACAGAGTGTCAAGAAAGACTGATTATCCACATTAAATGCTGCTAGAGGATTTAGTAGAATGAGGGCAGAACATGCTTCCTGGATTTGATTGGATGGACGTCTTTGGTGATGTCAGCAAGAGAACTGCCATCTCCAAAGACCCCTGTGTACACTGCAAGCACATAGGGCCCATGCCTAGGGAAGGGTATTTTGTTATTGTTGTTAACAGACGTTTATTTTATTTTGGTGTATAGAAATACATGTGCATGGTCTGAGTGAAATTTTTGGAAATTAAAGAAATGCAAAAGGTGACAAAAACATGTTTTAAATTAATCAATAATCTTATCATGTAAAAGCAATCCCTGGAATAATGATGTATGTCTAAATCCCATGTTTTCTCATTTAGTAGATGTCTACTATTTTATTCTATTCAATATAATTGTGATTATATTTTGTGCACTGATTTTTTCACTTCACCTTTTAACAAACAAGTTTTAAATGCTTTATAAGCATAGGATGCCATAAAGTGAGCATACCATAAAAGTATTCATCCCATTTAGATGGTTTCCAATTTGAAGATTGTTATAAACCAAGCTAAACTGGGCATCTTTCTATATAAACATTGTCTCCAATTATTTTGGATTATTTTCTTACAAAAAATTATCCATAGGGAAATTTCTGGGTTACATGTTAGGAGCACTTTCAAACTCTAAGGATATATTTTAAATGAACATTTATGTGTTGTGGAATGAACAGAAGGACCCCAAGTAAACCCCAAAATGAGAGTTTACTGTAACTCTTGGCAGTTTTGATTTGACAAATTACATGGACAAAACTTTTAATTTTCTATCTCACAATGCAGATTATTCCTTTTCCACCTCTTCCTCCAAGGATGTAGAACTTCCCTAATACTGAGCAATAGAACATCACTGCTAGGAAAAAGAGAGGGGAGTGGGAGAGGAAGAGAGAAAGAAACTGGAAGAGAAAGGAAGAGGAGGGGAGGGGAGGGCAGGAGAGAAGAGGAGAGAAAGCCATTTGCTACCATTAATTTCAAGAAAGCCTTTGAGTCTTGTGTAACTTATTTTTTCTCTAAATATTTGCATTGTCAAAAGCTGGAGCATTGGCATAGTAGACACTTGTCAATTTTAGTTTCTCTGACAACCAAGCTCCTCTTCTGACCATCCCCGGTCTCCCATCTGGGAAACCCCTATTAGCTGGAGTCCTGGTGAGAAACACCTGCCCCTCACCAGAGAAGATAAAGCAACCACAGCTCTTCTCACCCTGTCTTGAGTCAACAGGAGGCTGGCACATGGGTTGGGTCAAGTAAGTTGACAATCAATTCTGGGGTGTTGACCTTGAGAAAGCAACACAATCATGTGGGAACAGAGGTCATTGTCATCGTCATGGTGGACTGAGCAGGCCAGCCCCCGCCTCTGTTGTGGCCTCTGCTGCAGTCTTTGATGGGCAGCCCTCCCTGGTGATTAACGGTCTCTATGTCTGGTCCTCCTGCCTCTTGTTTCCATGAGCCCCTGATAACCCCTCATTTTCTCCCCTTTCACCTAAGTTAGCATGAGTCAGTCTTTGGTGCTTTTAAAGAAGACTCTGTCTGAGCCCCAAAGGCAGAGCCAGGCCACATTAAGGATTTTGGACTTTATCTTTAGAGCAATGGGAAACTACTAATCGGTAAAAATTTTTTCAGCACAGGTCTAATTGTCCAAGGAGGGTGGAAATAGAGGCCTGGAGAACTAATGGAAGTTAGATAGAAAGAGAATGGTAGTAAGAACCTAGGCCACAAGCAAGTGAACTTGAGGAGGGTGAGGAGAAGAATTCTAGAAGGATACTCAGAGTGGCTGACAAACCAGGAGCAAGGGCATTCTCACTTTCACCTCATCCAGAGGCTCGAGACACCAGGGAAGTAGACAAGGGACAGAGAGGCTGCAAAAGTACTCGTCTGGAAGCAATTACAAGGACAGATGAGGATGCCAGGAGAGACCTTTTATGAAGCTCCTGTGTAGAATCCAAAGCTGTGTTTTGTCCACTTCATGGGGCCGAAAAGAATGATCAATTTGATAATAATCTGTTCTTCTGACAGCTCCAAAATGTTAGGTAGAAGAAGTCCACCACAACATACAGACACCTCTCCCACCTTTGAGAAGATAGTTTCCTAAACTTTGCTGATAAGATTCACCTGTAACTCTGGTTAAAAATGTAGCTTCCCAGGCTCTGTGCCCGGAGATTCTGATTTACAGGGTCGAGGTGGAACCTGAGATGATTTTTTTTTTTTTTTTTTTTTGTGAGGAGATCAGCCCTGAGCTAACATCCGCCAATCCTCCTCCTTTTTTGCTGAGGAAGACGGCCCTGGGCTAACATCTGTGCCCATCTTCCTCCACTTTATATGGGACGCCGCCACAGCATGGCTTACCAAGCAGTGCGTCGGTGCGCGCCCGGGATCCGAACCAGCGAACCCCGGGCCGCCGCAGCGGAGCGCGCGCACTTAACCGCTTGCGCCACCGGGCAGGCCCCCTGAGATGATTTTTAACAAGTTCTGCCATAGGATTCTTGTTATCATGGAAATTTGAGAAACATCACTGTAAACTCTCTTACCTGAGGAAGGTATGAAATAGACACCTAGCAGGGGTTTTCCTGGTCATGGATGGTATCATCCCTGAAAAGGGTGGTTTGAAGGCTTGATTTTGCATGCACCAGCATCTCCTGGAGGGCTTGTAAAAATACAAATTGCTCATCCCGCCCCTAGAGGTTCTGATTCAGTAGGTCTGGGGTGGGGACTGAGAATTTGTATTTCTAACAAGTTGTCAGGTGATGCTGAATCTGCTGGAGCTGGACCACACTATGAGAACTACTGACCTAGAAGGAACACAACAGCCATGGGTGTTCTACACGTTGGAGGTCCGGTCACAGTAATTATCAGTCACTTCTCCCCCAAAGGAAACCCTCCTCCCAATCAACAGCCCCTCAGAACAAGACAGGGGATCCTCTCTCCAGAATTACATACCCTGAGGACCACAGACCAAGACCCCCCAACAATACATCAGAGATAAAATCTGAAATCCTCAATGTGATCGAATAGATTCAGTGATACAATCCAAATCCTAACCTTCTTTGGATTGAATAAAGAGTGAAATAGGAGGTAAAGGGAGACAGATGCCTGTGCAGAGATGATGTTTCGACAGTACAGTGTTGGGAGACCCATGGCAGACTCAAAGTGAGGAAACTGAGGCAAAAACACCAGGGCCTTGGGACACATCCCTGCATTTCAGAGAGAGGACGGCTGAGATGTAGGGGACGTCATGGTGCTGAAAGTGGTGTCAGGGTGGAAACTGGGGAGTTTTGACAGAACCGGGCCAGAGGATCCAGCTTGACTCTGCCAGGCTCTGGTGGGACCACGGGACCCAGTGCATAGGATCCACATTCCGTGGGGCTTCGTAAATGCCAGACAATGCAATGTTCTAAGTGACTTTCATGAAATAACTCTCTTAATACTCACATGAACCCAATGAGTAGGTAATACCAAACAACTTTTACAGATTAGAAACCCGGGACACAGAAAAGTATCTTGGCAGAAGTCACAAGGTGAGTATTCACTGGAGCCACGTATCAAATCCAGGCCACCTGACCTCAGAGGCTACAGGCCCAACCTCGACATGCTGCTGCTTCTGCTTAACAGAATACAGAGTTCTCGATCATCTACTACCTTCAAGGCACTGCTTTAGCCACTTTGGGTAGGGGTTAGAGGAGGGGGGTCATATAAAATAAAAAAGATACTTTCCCTGCCCTGAGAAAGATGCTAATCTGGTAGGATGGGCCCACCCATTTACAGCTAACTCTAACGAGGCAGATTACAAGTCCAGGCATCTAGGTCCAGTTAAAGGCTATGCAGACACAGAAGAGGGATCTGTGGGAGTAAACAGTACATCTCAGAGACGTATTGATAGAGGAGGCCTCTAATGTAGGCTCAAAATGAACTGTAAGCAACACAAACAAATAAAACAGTCCCTCCAAGGTTGGCGCTTGAAAGAGAATGTCTTAGAGGAAGAAGAACCTGATTCTGAGGCTCTGACCTCATTTTTCAGGTTCTCCTTTGCTTTGCATCCCTCTCTGGTTCCTGTTATCACCATCCTGCTGGCTCAGAGGGTAGTAATATTCTTCAAACAGTCTGGCCCAGATAGTGAAGACCTTTCCATTAACTCCCCACTGTACAACTGAGGAGAGGCTAGAATTAAAAATAATGAAAATCAATAGGCCCTTTACTAAATGCTCAGGAGCAGAAACTAGAAAATAAATAGTTTCATAATATCAAAACTTTGTCTAAGACAGCGGATCCTTCTACATGGACCCCTGGGGAAAGGAGATCTTGCCTGACACATTCTTTTCCTAGACCCTGGTCTCCCTTGACTTAGCAGATACTATTTTCATCCCTGCTGTTATCTGGACTCCTCGAAGTCTAGACAGGAGATGGAGAATGATCTTCCTTGGACCTGGGGCCTGTCATCTCAGGTCCAGCCTCCTGTGTTCCAACCCACCTCTTCTCTGAGTAATTGGAAGTGATTGACTTGCTGCTCTGGGCTTTAATCTCTTGACGGCTTTTCAAAGAACACCATGGCTACCCTGTCTGAAATCAAGTCTGGACTCTGCCATTAATTAACTGCATAAATTTGATCTAGGCATTTAAACTTTCTCAGTTTCTGTTTTTCTGTTGGTAAAATTAGGGGTCTGAATTAATGGTTGGCTCAGTCCCATTTCTGATCTCTCTATAATTCTAGGGCCATCCATGAGCATGACTCAAGTTGATTATAGCATACATTTTGCCTCAGCAGTAATGCATTAAGGGAAACTGCTCAAACCTGAAGGGTCAAGTCTAAGAGGAGGGCCCATGTCCCTAAGCTCAAAGATTCCTTTGCTTTTAAAGGACAAGCCTAGGTGAGTAGGACTGGGCTTCTGGATTCTCTAGCTCTATATGCATAGTATTTAAGGTATGTTAGGACTAAGGGAATCCAGGAGCCCTTTCTATCTCGGGCAAGCTCAGCTGCACGTAAAAATAGCATGGCTGGTACAAACACAAAGGCCGAGTCATCTGCTTCTCCCTCAGGCCCCAGCGTTCAGTCTCCGAGCCATCAGAAATGACAAGCAGGATTCAAACTAGCCTCACAACATCAAGTACTCTCCCAGGAACTACAAACCACGGCTTGGGGTCATTCACCAATGGGCCATCAGCACATGTACGCAAGCGACTCTTAGCCAAACACTGGTACTTACAAGTTCCTTTTAACATGTGAAGATGTGCACAGAATTTTAATATGATGATGATAATGGTAAAGCTCATGCTCAGAGAGGAAAAGAACACCGGTGGAAATAAAATATGTTGAGGTGACCTCATTGACATCACCGATGTCTATTATTGTGTCGAAGGTCACATTATTGGCTAGAGGATTTTCACCATTAAGGGGCCTAGAACATTCGATGCTTTTCCTTTGGCAGGAGGTCTGGGAGAACCAGACCTGGAAGATATAGATATAACAGAACCAAGATGGAAATGCCTCCCAACGAGAGTACAAGAGGGATCAAAACTGGGAATCATGCTCCATTGGAGAATCAAAGTTAGGAGGCCAGGAGGGCAGGAAGCAAATATTCAGACCTGGGTACAGAACCAAGGGAGCCAACAGGTAGAAAAAGAGGAGTGCTGGGACCACTGAATGAGATAGATGAGGAGGTCATTCTGGGCAAATACTAGAAAAAAATCTCTATCATCTGAGGTTGGATATTAAGGTGGCCTTTTAACATCCTAATGGTGTGGTATATGGGACTCATCAAAGGTTCTCTAAGTTAATCTGACCCACCAAAAAGAGACAACGGGTGAGTGTTTTCTGGGCTTCATGATGTCACTGGCTTCCAACTGAATTTGTTTTCTACCACCCAATTGCAGAGTACATTAGTTACATATTGCTGAGTAACAATTTTCAACAAACTTAACATCTTAACATGACATACATATATTATATCACAATTTCTGCGGATCAGGAGTTCAGGCCTAACCTGGTTGGGCTCTCTGCTTCAGAGTGGTATCTGAAAGCTCCAAATACGGTGTTGGCCAGGGCTGCAGCCTAGCTTCGAGGCTGGACTGGGGAAGGGTCCTCTTCCAGGCCCACATGATTGTTGACAGCAGCCTGTCTCTTGCAGGCTATACACTGGAGGACCTTAGTTTCTTGCTATCAATTGGAAGTTACTTTCTTTTTTTTTCCCATATTTTTTTTAATTGCAGTAACATTGGTTTATAACCAATGTTTATATAATTTTATAAATTTATATAGATTTCAGGCATACTTCATTATATTTCCATTTCTGTATAGATTACATCATGTTCACCCCCCAAAGACTAATTACAATCCATCACTACACACATGTGCCTAATCGTCCCTTTCACCCTCCTCCCTCCTCCTTTCCCCTCTGGTAACCACAATCCTGTCTCTGTCTCTATGTGATTGTTTATTGTTATTTTTCTCTTTTACTTACGGGTGAGATCATACGGTATTTGACTTTTTCCCCTGACTTATTTTGCTTAGCATGATACCCTCATGGTCCATCCATGTTGTCACAAATGGCTGGATTTCATCGTTTCTTATTGCAGAATAGTATTGCATTGTGTATATATACCACATCTTCTTTATCCATTCGTCCCTTGATGGGCACCTAGGTTGCTTCCAAGTCTTGGCTATTGTGAATAATGCTGCAATGAACACAGGGGTGCACGTATCTTTACGCATTGGTGTTTTCATGTTCTTCGGATAAATACCCAGCAGTGGAATAGTTGGATTGTAAGGTAGTTTTATTATTAATTTTTTGAGGTATCTCCATACTGTTTTCCATAGTGGCTACACCAGTTTGCACTCCCACCGGTAGTTTATCAGAGTTCCCTTCTCTCCACATCCTCTCCAACACTTGTTTCTTTTCTTGTTAATTATAGGCATTCTGACGGGAGTGAGATGATATCTTATTGTAGTTTTGATATGCATTTCCCTGATTGTTAATGATGTTGAACACCTTTTCATGTGCCTGTTAGCCATCTGTATATCTTCTTTGGAGAAATGACTGTTCAGGTCTTTTGCCCACTTTTTATTGGGTTGTTAGTTTTTTTTGTTGTTGAGATGTATGAGTTCTTTATATATTTTGGAGAGTAACCTCTTATCAGAGATATGGTTTGCAAATATCTTCTCCCAATGATTAGGTTATTTTTTCGTTTTATTGATGGTTTCCTTTGCTGTGCAGAAGCTTTTTAGTTTGATGTAGTCTCATTTGTTTATTTTTTCTATTGTTTCCCTTGCCCAGTCAGCCATGGTACTTGAAAATATGTTGCTAAGACTGAAGTCGAAGAGCATACTGTCTATGTTTTCTTCTAGAAGTTTCATGGTTTCAGGGCTTACATTCAAGTCTTTAATCCATTATGAGTCAATTTTTGTGTATGGTGTAAGATAATGGTCTATTTTCATTTTTCGCATGTGGCTGACCAGTTTTCCCAACACAATTTATTGAAGAGACTTTCCTTTCTCCATTGTATGTTCTTGGCTCCCTTGTCAAAAATTAGCTATCTGTAGATGTGTGGGTTTATTTCTGGGCTCTCGATTCTGTTCATTGACCTATATGTCTGTTTTTGTGCCAGTACCATGCTGTTTTGGTTACTATAGCTTTGTAGTATATTTTGAAATCAGGGAGTGTGATACCTCCAGCTTTGTTCTTTTTTCTCAGGATTCCTTTAGCTATTCGGGGTCTTTTGTTGTTCCATATAAATTTTAGGGTTCTTTGTTCTATTTCTATGAAAAATGTTGTTGGAGCTTTGATAGGGATTGCATTGAATCTATAAATTGCTTTAGGAAGTATGGACATCTTAACTATGTTAATTCTTCCAATCCAAGAGCACAGAATATCCTTCCATTGCTTTGTGTCTTCTTCAATTTCTTTCAACAATGTTTTATAGTTTTCAGTGTACAGGTCTTTCACCTCTTTGGTTAAGTTTATTCCTAGGTATTTTATTCTTTTTGTTGCAATTGTAAAGGGGATTGTATAGAAATTACTTTCATGTCCTTGCTATATGGCTTCCTCCACAGGGCAGCTCACAACATGCATGGCTTCTTCATAGCAAGCAAGGGAGAGTCTCCTAGCAAGACAATGTCAAAATCTCATGTAATATAATTGTGTACATGCGATCACATATATCTCATTACCTTTGACATATTCTAGTGGTTTGAAGCATGTTAGAGGACACATCCACACTCAAGCACAAGGAATTATGCAAAGGCATGAATACTAGGAGGTAGGGATCATGAGAGCCACCTTAGAGTCTGTCACACATAAATAGAGCTGCTTGTTGGTGCTGGATCTCAATACTACTCTTCTGTTCTCGCTGAGAAATTAAGTGAAGACATCATAGTACTGGCAATGAACTATCATCATGTGCCACATTACGACATTTCAGTTGGTGACATGTATACAATGGTGGTCTCATAAGGTTAGTACCACATAGCCTAGGTGTGTAGTAGGCTGCACCACGTAGGTTTGTGAAAGCACAATCTGATGTTCACACAATGATAACATCACCTAACAACACATTTCTCAGAATGTATCCCTGTCTTAAACGATGCATGACTATGCACCACATAGTTAAGTACAGGCTACTGGACAAGACAATGGGGCTCTTTAATTATACCAGAGTTGATGGGACAAGGTCGTTTCTCCTTTCTGTTGGCTAGTAGCTGAATTTCCAATCCCAGAAATCAAAATCTTCTTTTTCCTGATAGACACAAACACCGATCAGATGAAATGAGGTGGAGAATTTAACAAGAAAAAGTGTTAGGATCTGCATTTGGGTCCCCTAAACTACAGCACAAGTTGAGGCAGTGCTTGGTAATAAAGACCTGGGAATAAGGCTTAAGGGATTTGGTTGACTCAATATGAGTCAGCAGTGGAATATGGCTGCCAAGAATAGCAAAGATGTGTTAGACTCAGTATAATTAGTCCAGATGGAGGATTAGTCCAGAGGAGATGACCCTTTCTCACTGTGCTGCTCTGACCACACATGGAGGCTGGCGCTAATTCCAGGTCCCACATTCTAGGAGTGACAAGGGGAGATTAGAGCATCTGCAAAGGGAGTCCCCAGGAGTTCGAGGAGGCTGAAACCATGGAAGATAACAAAGAGGATGAGAACTGGGAATATTAAATCCCCAAAGGCAAACTCCTGAAGTGCAGAGTAGCATTGTTTTAAAACACTAGAGGGCTGTCTTACGAATGAGGTGTTCGACGGTTTTATAAGATCCCAAGGGATAGAACCAAAACTCATTTTGGAAGTCCTGGAGGATGAGATTTCTGCTCAGGGCGAGAAACGTTTTCCAATGGGGTGTAGCTGCCATAGCAGAGAATAGACCCTTATCATTAGAGGTCTTCATTGAGTCTTTCAGTTATTCAACAAACATTTATTAGTTCCTACTGACTGCCAAGCACCAAACTATGCAGATGTCCAACAAAGAAGATGCAGTCCCTGTCTTCAAGGAATGTACCTTGAATAAGGCAAGTAAACAAACAATTTCAATGAAAGACTAGAAGTAATCAACAACCCCAAGCTTCAGACGTTTATTTCTTGCTTGTGTCACACATAGGAGACCACAGCTCAGTTTCTGTGGTTCCATGCGCCTTCTTAGTCTGGGAACCAGGATGAAGGAACTTAGGAGAGGAGAAGAGCAAGAGAGCTGGTGGAAATGTGTGATATCTTTGAAAGCTTTCACTCAGATGTGGCTAATCTGCTCATATTCCACTGGCTGAAACAGGACACATTGCCAATCAATGGACAGAGAAGTACAGTCTTGCCACAGGGGGCACTGTAAGTCACATGGCAAGTGTGATAATCCTCTACAGGGAAGCAGGAGCAAATGATCAGGAAAAATAACATAGATTACTACAGTGCCCTTGGAGACATTCCATGGGAGTTAAGATGACAAAACATTCCTTTCCTCCAGAAGAAATCAGAAAGGATTTTATGGAAGAGGCAACTCTTTAAAAGGGGCTTGAAGGATGGAGAAAATCACTCTTGACAGTCTTGTGCCAATCAGTCTCTCTTTCTAAAATCATTGTATATTCACACTTATCGTCATGCGCCACATAATGACGTTTCAGTCAATGATGGGCTGCATATACAATGGTGATCCCATGAGATTAGTACCATATAGCCTAGATGTGTAGTAGACTATACCATCTAGGTTTATGTAAATACACAGTATCATGTTCATACAACGACAAAATCGCCTAAGGACGCATTTCTCAGAATGAATCCCCATCGTTAAGCATTGAGTGACTGTATATTTATTCTATGGGATAATACATTTCAGTATGAATGTTTACAAATCAGTTAGCTCTGGTCTAAGTGGCATAGTTTTCTTGCCTGGGGAGAGAAGTGAAAAAGTAAACAAACTTTCCACTTGGCAAGTGAAATCTACAGAAATTTAAATGAGGTAAATGAAATTTAACAGTTGAGAAATTACAACTGTGAAGAACTGGGTTAATCCAGGAAGGACAGGGAGTGAAACAAGAGAAAAACTAAGAAGCTGAATTTAATTAAGGGACCTAAAAGGTAGATAATAGTAGCTGTTCTTCGTGAGAAATAATAAATGAAAAATTGTCTGTCATTTTTGGTTGTAAAGGCCTAAATTACAATCCTCCTCACACTTCCTTCTTCAAAAAATAATTTATTTAATCTATGTATGAAATTTTCACAGATGGAGGGAGCAAAAGCAGGCTGATTACAGTGTGTTTATAAGAATTCCTATTGCCTTGGCCGCTGGGAGAAAAGTAATTCCCAATAGGGTAGAAGAGAAAAATTGTCCCTTTTTTCCTAAGTGTGGCTAGTGAACCAAGGGAAGTTGGATGAGGCAGGAATGAGTATTTAGCCTAAAATACTTCACTGTTCACATTGCACATCCTTTAATTTTTAATACATTTTATTTCTGTGTTCAGGGAGGTTTCATTTTTTTTTTTAACTTCCTGTTGTAAAACCATTCTGTTAAAACTCTTGGCATTAACATGCCCATTGCCAACTGCACCATGCAGGGGCTGTGAGATCAATGCTTCTTCAGTAATTTTCAATTTGAAAGGTACCTTGTTCTCCTCGGAGGAAAAACACAATTTTAATATTTAAAAATAGTATGGTGATGGTAATAAAATTACAACAGCATTTCCCTCTAAAGCTACCATTGGCGCCCTGGGTGGGCACAATTAAGGGTGAATATGGTGAGTTCCAGTCTTTCTGGATGTGTAAAATTGTTATTGTGCAAGGCAGAGTCTGGTGAATGGAAGTTAGAAGGCCTCTTTAGAGTTCTGTGTCCACTACCTGCTAGCAGTGTGATCTTGACTAATAATAATAGTAAACCTTTATTGAGCACTTATTATTTGCCAAATATGATTCTGAGCTTTTATGTGTATTAACTCATATAATCCTTGTAAGGACATCATGTAAGGTAGATATTATTATTCTCATTTTAAAGACAAGAAAACCAAGGCACAGTACCTTGTCCTAAATATATAAAGATCTGCTATAAATCAAAACAAAAAGACAAAGAGCACCATAGAAAAATGGACAAAAGACACAAATAGGCACTTCATAAGAGAATATCCAGATAGTCATTAAACATAGGAAAATGTGTTCAATCTCATTTGTCATCACAAAAGTCCAAATTAAAACCAAAATGATACACCGCTACGTACTCAATAGAGTGCCTTAAATTAAACAGACCGGTGCTACCAAATGCTGGAGAAGAAGCAGAGCAATGGAAACTCACACAATACTGATGGGAATGAGTTGGCCCAACTTCTTTGGAAAACAGTTTGGCATTAACCACTCAAGTTGGGCATTTGCAAGTCATGTGATGCGGCAATCCCACCCCCAAGTGTATAGCAAACATACATATTTGCACCTGTGCACCAGAAAGCATGCACAAGAGTGTTCATAGAAGCATGATTTGGGCAAGTCTTAAACTGGAAACAATCCAAACACTATCAACAGTAGGATGACTAAGAACATTCAGTATATTCATACAATACAGTATTATTCCACAATACCAATGAACTTCTGCTCCGTGCAATGGCATGGATGAATTTCATAACAGTGTTAAAGGAAAAGACTGAGACACAGAAGAATACTGTATGATTGCATTTATATAAAGTTCCAAAGTTTGCAAAATTAAACTCTAGTTTTAAAAGTCAGGAGAATGGTGACACTGGGGAGGGGGAAGGGTGTGGTGATGAGGATGGGGGCCTGTGGAGTGACCTCAATCTTCTTTACCTTGCCCTGGGTGGTAAACAAGAACTCTCTGCACATCTTGAACCTACTTCTTTATTCACGGTTCATGAATTGGGTACAAGCAAGAGCTGTTTTACTTCTGGCCCTTCTTCAGGATTCCATGCACAATCAGACAAGAATTTATTTGTTCATTTTCTTCACAAAGTAAATATTGAATTATGATACACAAATTGGTTTTTTTAAATCAAAGACCTGGCCCCTGCTTGTACCTGTTCCTGAGAAATTAGGAATCCAAATATACAATAAACGTTATGTTTAATAAAGTTAAACATAAACAACTTTAAATACTAAAGACTTAGAAATACTCTAATCCAACAAATTGGCAATTTCAATTTCGTTTTTTATTTCACTTATTATTTACTCTGTCTTAATGCAGGAATTGCCTTTGGGTAGTGAAATTATTGGGGTTTTTTTCTTTTTCTTTCTAATTTTCTGTGATTTTCCAAATTACCTATAATGAACAAGTATAACTTTTAATAAAACAAATGCAAAAGTAAACTCTAAAATTTAGCTTAACCCTTGACCACTGAAATGTGGAGATTTAAAAGTAACACATAGTCCTCTCTGGTGTATCACTCTGTGCCTGCCAAGGCTTCTTGCTCTCCTCAAGTTTTCAGTCAATTCAGCAGAGAATTTCACCATGTGAAACTCCTTTATTGAAACCAAGCCCATACTTTCTGGACTCAGGCCCAGATCTCACCTCTTTGTGAGGCCTTCCTTGCCTGACTGCCAGTTGGAAGCAGAACCCCCTTCACTGTGAGTTAAAACGATCTGATTTCTCTGAAAACATCAAACGTTTTGAGGGTTGATACACATTCCTAAAATATAGTAGTATCCATCTCTTGACTGATTGAATGGTTTACTAATTGATAAGTGCTTTGAAATTTGATTCAAATGTTTTTTACTTTCTTTATTCATTATAACATATGATTACAAAGGTAATGTGCAAGTTACATGAAAAAATGTTATGAAACATGACTTATGGGTGCTGTTACAAAGATTTTAAGAAATAACATATTGTGTTTCATTGACTGTAAGGTGTTTTGTTTTTATACATTTTATGTTTATGAAATCAAGATTATCTCACAATTGATGGCCTCTGAGCATTGTTGGCCAAACAGTTGTCATGATGCTGTTGTCACTGTCTGCTCATTGATGGACTTACTGGTTGGGGCAGGCAGCTTCTAAACTGGCCTCCATGATCCCCGCCTCTTAGAGTTCATGTTTTTGAGTGACCTTGTCCCCTTGAGTGTGGCTGAACCTAGGGACTTGCTTCTAACAAAGAGAATATGACAAATGTGACAGGACGTCACTTCTGAGGTTAGATCATAAAACATTATGCCTTCCATCTGGAGTACCTTCTTTGGCTATCTTGCTTGTTCACCCTGATGAAGCCACTTACCACGTGATGAACCGCCCTACAGAGAGCTCATGAGGCAGGGAACTGAGGGAGGCCTCCAGAATGGCCAGCAAGGAACAAGGCTCTCAGTCCAACAACCTGCAAAGAAGTAAATCCTGCTGACAGTAGAGTAAGTGAGCTTGGAAGCAGATCCTCCTCCACTAAGCCTTGACATGACTGCTGCTCTGGGAAACACCTTGATTAGAACTTGAGATATTCTGAGCCAGTGGACCCAGCTAAGCCTTGCCTGGATTCTTGATCCACAGAACTGAAACATAAATGTGTGTTGCTTTAAGGCATTAACTTTGGGGATAATTTGTTATGCAGCAATATATATACCCGCTGGCATCAGTTCTACTGAGATATTAGCATTATTTGAAGTATATGTGGTGAATATAATTGTTTTAAAATGTCTTGAAAAAATACACTAAGAATTAGCATTGGAATAAGAAGGGAGCATGTATGCAAAAGAATAGAAACGGAGTACTAGGGTGTAAATATGACTTTATGAAGTCAATGTCCTTATTTGTAGGAATGACCGGGAATTCTGTATTCTCTTGCAAAGCAACAACCAAGTGTTTATGGGACTATATTCATTTTTTAGGGCTGCCATAACATAGTGTCATGGACTGGATGGCTTAAACAACAGAAATTTATTTCCTCATGGTTCTGGAACCTAGAAGCTTAAGATCAAGGTGTGGGCAGGGTTGGTTTCTTCTGAGGCCTTTCTCCTTGGCTTCTCCCTGTGTCTTCACACGGTCTTCCCTCTGTGTGTGTGTTCTAATCCCCTCTTCGTATAAAGACACGCGTCATATTGGATTAGGGCCCACCTCAATGAATTCATTTCCACTTAATTCCCTCTGTAAAGACCTGATCTCCAAACACAGTCACATTCTGAGGTACTGGGAGTTGGGACTTCAACATGTACATTTTGGGGGGCACACAATTCAACTCATAACACGATATAAGGTAACATAGTCACAGATTCTGATTATTAGGATGTAGACATCTTCAGGGGCCATTATTCTGCCTACATCGGGGTGGATGATGAAAGAGGAAGCATGCTCCAGCATGAATGGCATGTCATACCTGTGAGTGAAGTAGAGGTGACAAACTTAGAGAATGATGTGCTCTGCACAAGAAACACCTCCCATTCTCCATTATTCAGAAGGAAATGGGCCAGTTGTTTGGTTTTCCATGGGGGGTGGCTTTTCCTTTTGCTCTGCTCTGCCCCTTCAGTGTCACTTGCTTTTCAAGTGAGTATAAGGCAGCTCAGGCAATATCAACAGCTCTGGTTTATGGTGCTATTTGAAGTGAGTGACAGAAGGAATATTCTCTGTCTCCAGTCAGTCAAAATATATTGACCTATGTTCCATTCACTGTTAGTGGCCTTCAGTCGCATCATCTTACTTAAATCCCAAAATATTGCATTCTATGTAAGCACATTGTATTTAGTTTATAAAGGAAGAAATGAGGTTCAGAGAGGATATGTGAATGGACTTGAAGGGCAAACTCATACTTCGCTTTGTCTGACCCCAGAGCTTTGCTCTTTGAGAACTCTCCTCCCCCTCACCACTATGATTTTCAAACACCAACGACCTCTGGGGCAGATCTTGTCAGTTCACAAGAGGAGCCATCCCCTTAAAGGGTCTGTAATCTAGAGGTCATTCACGGGGCTTCAGAAAGTCCATGGGATTTTTTTATACTTTTTCTTTCTAAAGAAGGAGGGGCTGTTGAATTTAATTTCCTTTTATAATAACAACGCACATGCATGCAGTGTGTACTATGTGCCAGGTGCTGTACATGGAATGACAAGAGGAGAGTGCCATTATTATTTTCCCCATTTTACAGAAGAAGAAACTGAGGCTAAGTAACTTGGGAGAAGTCACAGAGCTCATACTGCAGAGCTGGGATCTGAACCATTGCAACCTGGTTCCGGAGCCTGCCCTCCGGGGTTTGTGATATCTACTGAATGTCTGTTTTGGGGGAGATCCCTTCACATTCTCTTTCCAAGTATGACTAGCCCTAAAAGACATAGACTATGAACACAGTAGACTTACAATAACCCTGGGGAAAACCTATGGCCATGGTCACAATTAGAGAACAGGACAGCACTAACTGTGGGCAAGGAATAAGCGAATCAGGAGCCAGGAAAGAAAGGGATCAAGGGAGTTCATCAGTTTTGGGGTTTTAAATCAGCCTCAATAAATGGCACCCCTCTTCCTGCCCATGCAATAAAGACTAAGACAGATGAGAGCTAGATAAGTCCTTTATTACCGAGAGAATCTAGGTTGGAGAATGTAACCATGTGAGAGCCAAGAGGCCTGCTAGCTGAACCCCGGAACTGAGCACACTCCCCAGGTGAGGAGAGACAACCCAGGCCAGAGCAGACCTCTCCCCGACAGGGAGGACCAGAGAAGGAGAGGAGAAGCCCAGCAGGTTAGATGCTCCCTGCAGGCAGCTTGCTCCCGAGAGGAAGAAGGGCAGAGCTGATGGAGCATCTGCTATTATTCTTCCCAAATTTGTGAATAAATAAGTCCATCCACTTTCCTAGGCAGAGTGTCGCTGCCAACCAGAACAGCTCCAGGAAGAGGCAAATCCATAAGGGCAGGCCGACTCTAGATAAGGGAGAAGAGCTGGGAAGGACATTATATCCTTTGAAGGATACACCAACTCCTTCCTGATTTTCAGCTCCAAGAAGACAGGGGACACCGTCTCCAGCACACTTCTGTTTCTCCAGGGCCCACCCAGGGCCCCACAGAGAGGAAGAGCTAGAAAACTAACAGTGCTGGAATGAATGAATGACTATCGATGCCAGAGGTGAGATCTGAAGCACCAAAGGAAATCAAGGTCCCTGCTGTGAGATCAAGTTTGCCGGGAATTGCATCTCCATTACAGCTTTTATATCTAAGGGCTGATCATACGTGAGGAAAGAAAAACAATTACACTGAGAACTGAGCTTTTAAGCCTAGCATTTTATTTTGTCAATTAGTTTACTAAATGCAATTATAACAATATCATGGATATTGGATTTAAATACCTTATGGATAGTTAAATTCCTAGAATGTAAGGACATTTTCAAGGCATGAAGAGAAGCCTCCATCTCTTCTCCTTCATTTGGAGATATAACATACAATCCACTGGAGTCCTGTCTGCTTTTAAACAGTGAATATATGCAGTTAAGAGACGAAGGAGAGAATTACATCATGAGACAGGAAGAAAGCGCAGAAGGACTTGATGTTGACCTGGTTCTAAATCCAGCATTGCTAGTTATATGAGCTTCAGGAAGTTACTTCACTTCTCTATATTCACATGTAAAATGGGGATAAAAGGAGAATGTATTCAAATCTCCTAGCATAAAGCTAATCAAGGGATGCCATGATTTTTATTTACCTCTCCATACCTCTTCCTTGTTTCCCATACTGTCTAACGGATTTTCCTGACTTTGTACAAGTTAGCCATTTTTACATTAGTTTACCAAATATATTGAGATATGGTAACTTAATCATTTTAAATATAAAATGCTACTTTTTTCCATTTAAGAGCTAAGTATTCTGAACTTCAAAGCATTCTATGAAATACTTATTACTACCATAAAGGAGACAAACATATATATATATAGCTAGCCCTTATGAGAGTCATTGTAAATGCTTTCATGAAAAAAGTGTACCGAAAGTCTGGGGAAAGAGAACTCTAGTATCTTTCAAGAGACTTCTCAAAGCTTTGGCTCTATTTTAAATCTGGAATAAAAACAAGGCTTAGAGGGGAGAAGTCAGCACTGTCAGTTTTCAGAGACAATAGGGCTACTCTCTAGAGAACTTCAGTGGGGACTCTGAGAGAGCTGCTAGAAATATTATGTGCTGCTTGAAGCTGCGAGTTCAGGGTAGGATGTGAGGGCATGAGAAGCACCGTCCAAATGCTCCTTCGACCTTCCTGGCGTACAGAGAACCAGGAGCTCATGAAAATTATCAGAGTGAATTGTAATTTTTCTGTTTATGCATGCCTGTGAGCTCCTTCAGGTAAGGGATTAAATTTTATTCTTCTCCATAAATTTCAGCCCATATACCTACTACGGGGTTGCTATATAGGACGTACCCAGTAAATGTTTTAACTGAACTGATGGGACTGGAGAGAGAGGAAAAGATCTTGTTTTTTTTTTTGAAGAGTTTGAACCTCCCAGAGTCCTTGAATAAGGCCTAAAAGAGAAAATCAGCAAGACCTGCTCATCAAAGCATCAGTCAGCTTTGGTCCCAGCAAACCAAAAATCAAAGAGTGTGCCACAATTTCCCATTGCCCTGAAGGCATTCTAGCACTCAGCAGGGTCTAATAATTTGAACAAGGGGACCACTTCAGGCCTGCAATATTGCAATTTTTGCAGCACTGATGTGTGTAATTTGGGGCAAAGTTTGACACAGGATCAGAAATAAAAGCAATATGTTGTCTAGAGTTGTTTATCCAACACAACAAATGGACTGGAAGATATGTGTATGAAATTGCATTTATCATCCATACTTCACCTGAACCAATTAAGCATCCATCCTCTGCAATATCATCAGCCACATGGGGCCAACCACTACATTAGAAGTCATAAGAGCCCAAGGTACTTTCAGGGCCTCTCAAAAATGTGTTAATTTCTTTAAAAATCAGATGGAAAAATGAGCTTTTAGGTCTCAGAAAATATTGAAAGAGATAAGAATAATATATTCATTTTTATATCAATGCAGTTATGAAATGTAATTTTTATTTAATTAATTAATTTATTTTGGTGAAGGATAGGTCCCACAAAAGCAAAAGTTATACACTCAACCCTGTTACCACACGTGGCAAGAGTAAATCTGGTGTCATCAAGGGGATAAAAATCCTGTTTTCACAAAAACATCAAATAATCTACTAATCATAGATGGGTGGATTGTTTTCAAGGACATATAGATGAAGTTGGGTGTTAGGCTGGAGGGGGAGGCATGCGATGGGTGCGCTGAGTTGGAAGGAACCACAATCCTACATGTTTTCTGGAAATGACCCTCATTTTCTCTCTCAGAAGCCGACTGCTCTAGGTAATTAGCAAATCAAAAGAAATAGAAACAATTCCAGACCTCAGCACAATCAAATTAGTGGAGTTATTTGAGGATACCACTTTCACACAGTGTAATCATGCTCTCTTTGTTTTGGTCAAAGGAGTGAAAATTGTCTTGCAAACCGAACACCCTCTTCTCTGACCAACCAGCTCTGTGGAGAGTGGCATCCTCTATCTGCTCTCATCAGTTTTATACATGATCGTTCCTACGAAGACAGGAATGCACAATGTACAATTAAACAATACTCATCAAGCTTCCCATACAACAAGGACTCTTTAAAAATACATTTGACTTTTAAGGTGATTCAGCAGTCAAGCCATTAGTGCACCATCTAAATCAGAACTTGGAAAGTTTATTAAAATAGGATTTTTAACCTGATCCCACTTTCCTCTGCTTATAAAGAATCCCACTGGACTCCTTAATATTCATGCTATTAACCCGAAAGATTCAAATGGCCTTTCTGGGAGGAAAGGCTAGACCAGGTAGCCCCACAGACAGGAGTTACGGATGGAATCACACCGAGCCCAGGCAGGCAGAGTGACTGTGGATCCCAAACAGCTTCAGAAGAAGCAAGCTCTCTCTATCTCTCCCTCTCTCTCCATCTCCGCTTCTCCTGATCTCCCTCTTCCATCACATATTTGGGGGAAAGAAAATAAACAAAAATATCAAAAGGAAACATAAGCAAACCATTCAATTACAGAGAGCACTGCACTAGGAATCTAGTTTTTCCTGGAAGGGTAGCTCCCTTGGCTACATTGTCCCATCTATGGTGCCTAATTCTTCCCATTCACTCACATTCATTCATGGCTTTAAACTTCTATGCCTTTGTGCTGGTAAAATGAGGAAATCATAGTTTCTAAGAAGGTTGGTGCAAGAACAAAACATGCAACTCATGTGCAGCACCTGGAACAAAAGCCTGGATTACATCTCAGCTGGTGTTATTACTGATTGTTGACCAAGCTCTCAGGTCAGTTGCTTCTGTCTCTAGGTCACTCCTTTAGCCTTTATCTTCTGCAGAACACAGTTTACAACTTAACTGATATCAGTGAGTTTCAGTAAAGATGGGTTATTGTGTTAGTCTTGAGATAAGATGAACGGTGCTAGTTTTCCTTGAGATGAGATTTTCTGCTCCCTTAGGGCAGTGGCCATGTCTTCACTTTCCATCTCTTCCTCAGCACCTGGCATTGTGTTGAACACATGCTAGGTGCTTGATAAAGACTTTGGTATCTTAGAATATTAGCAGCTTAGGGATCAACTACTAGAACCCTCTCATTTTCCAGTTGATGACATTGAGTAAAAGTGTCTTACTTAGGCCACACACCTAAAAGTGACAGCCACTTTTCCAGTTGCCTACACTGTGTCTCCTAGGAGCCTCCATTCTTACAATGACAGTTGAAATGAAAACACATCTGACCTAAACCATGACTCCTTGAGGGAAGCATATTTTACAAACTTTTTTTTTGAGAGTATACGCTGTTTCAGACACCATGCAATGTTCTGGGAGAGATAACTAAATCATGGGCCCCATCATGGTCCCCATGCTTAAAGCATAACCTAGTGGGGAAGACAGATCTCCAAGCAGATATTTTCAATACAGTGCTTGTGTCAGAGCTGAGTCCCGGTGATATGTAAACGCCAGTGAGGAAACCTAACTCAGGCCCAGCAGAGCTCAGGGAAGGCTGCTTAGAAGAAACGGCAAATGTCTTGGCAGAGACATAAAGCTAAATAAGATCAAAAGAGCCAATTAATACTTTATTATTTACCTAAACATAGAAATATTGATCAGTGATCAATGACTGAAATTTAAAAATGAGAGAAGTTAAAATTTCAATCCTCAAATTCTCGTCACTTGCCAGATCTGCAAGTGAAGCTTCTTACAGAGACTCAGGCCTGGGCCCTGGGGTTCTAGTTCCTTTTTAGGACTTGTAGTGGGGAACTAAGCAGATTAGTTAGCCTGCCTTTGGCTCCCAGGGCGCAAATGGAATCCCTGCCAGTCTTTGCATCTCACAAATGAGTTGTAAGATTCAAACTATGGGCACGAAAGCACTTTGAACTCTTAAAGAAAAGTAATCATACCAACTTAGAACATCAAAGCCGCTTCCTATTTTGAAGAACTCATGATCTGCACTGGGCTTAGCTGCTGGTAGGAGCTTAAGGACACTAGTAATTGGCAAGCGTTTATCTTAGGCTTCCATTTGACCCCACAACCTCATACATTATCTTACACAGTTTCATAGAATGCGGAAAAAAGCACTTCTTTTAAAGCTAATGTGAATTTAAATGCTAAGACTTTTCAAAGTAGGGCTTTAAAGTGACTTTTTAAAATTTATATATATATATATATATATATATATAATCTAAAATGGGCATGTCAACATGTCTGGCTCAAAGAAGTGTAGCCAGGGTCGTTAAAAGCTTATTTTCCAAAATAAGCCTTGATCTGGCCTGCCAGATGTTACTGGCTTTATCAGACAGCCAGAAAATGGTGATCATTGCTTTGCTTTCTAAAAGGGAAACCGGTAACGTTACAGGAGTGAAGGGGTCAATTTCCTATAGGAGCCATTCACTAGATGGGAGAGTAGTTTTAAACAAAGTTGAAGATTTTTTAAACTTAAAAGACAAATTCGAATTCTTCCAAATATTTTATTCCAGTTTTTAAGATATGGAAGACCTACTGAAATCTAAAACTAGATTACTTTGATGTTCATTTGGCATTTTTCTTTTCTGTTTCCTTTTTTCTTTTTTTTAAACATGTTTGCTGACCTGCCTTTGAGAGCGACTTGCTTTGGCTCCGATAAGCGGGTAGGCAGGCAGCCAAGCTTCTCCAAGAAGATTCCAACCGCACGCCCCTCGAAATCTTAAATCTTAAGTTGAACTACTGGATGCTGGTCGAGTTCTCACAGAAAACCTCCCAGCCACTGGAATCGGGAGAAGAGCCACTGGAAATTAAGCTCTGCTTAATTTCAGAGCTGACGTTTGCAATCCTGGCGCACTAGCAAAAGCAGAGCTGAATTCTCCGCGCTCTCCTGGTAAATGTGCTTCCACTCGCGGACGCGAAACCAAAGGGCGTGTTCAATGGCGACAAGGAGCGCTCGGGAGCCGGCTCCTCGCGCGGATCCGGGCTCAGGCTGCCTTGCCGCTGGCTTCCCAGCCTAGCAGCGGTGCGACCTCGAGAGGATGGCTCCCCCTGCTTCCCGGGCGGCGCAGGGAGCACGGGCGCCTAAGGTCGGTCACCTGCCGGGAAGGGAACACGCGGAACGGACGCACGTGGGAGGGGCGCAGGTCCCGGGATCTTTCGGGGCTGGAGAGTGGAGGAAGAGGTGGGCTCCGGGTTCGGACCTACCCTTCCCTAGCAGGGGTGAGGGAGTAGACAGGACGTTCCAGGTTTGCAACGACAGCACTCATCCTACCCACAACCGGCCCCACCCTCCCGGCCGCGCTGGTCTCCTCCCCCTGGACTGAAACCCGATGACTCGCCGTGCCAGGTAGGCGGGACCAACTCGTCCAATACCTGTCGGTGAGAGCCGAGAGCCCTGCCCCGCCACATTGAGCGCAGAGCGGAGAGCCGGCACCGAGCGGGCCCGACTCGGGGCAGCACCAGAGCGGGCCGGGCAGCAGTGGGCGCTCGCGATCCTCCTCTGCCCACCGCGGTCTCCCTCAGGGCCCGGCCTCCTCTGTCCCCTCCTCCTCCTCCCGCCCCTCCTCCTGCTCCTCCCCTCCGCGGGATTGATCGCCGAGCCTCCCGCCTGCAAAGTCCTCGGCGCGCGGGTAGACACGAGCTGCCGCCACTGCCAGGTCTCAGTGGGTGCCCGCGCCCCTGCCTCGCTTGCCTGCCCCGGGGCGTCCCGAACCTCGCTCCGCCGGCCGCTGGTGCTCGCCGGCGCTGCCCATGGCCCAGCCCGAGAGCAGACTTCGGGCGCCGGACTGGCTGGACCGCGGCGCGGCTCAGGTGAGTGCGGCGCGCGCGGGGCAGGGGCCGCCAGGCTGGGGAGTGGCAAGACGAGGGGCCATCGAGGTGCCCTGACCTGGCGTCCCGGACTTGGGGCAATCTCAGAGCCCAAGGTGAGTCGAGGCTGGAGCAAGTGGAGTGGATGTAGGGTGAACAAGGAAGGGGAGACTCGGGGTTTTCCCATCCTCCTTACCTCCTGCCTTGACCCCTCAGCTCTGCAAGTCCCGAGGGACTGGTTTTTTTACGGGCATGTATCTGGGTTTTTGACTCTTAGTGGACTGGATTTTTTTCCTTTCCCTAGCAGAGTCGGGAGATTCTCTCCTGCCGGCCGCTTCTCCCCAGGATTGTGCCTGGCAGCGGGAGGGCAGAGCGCAGCGGAGTCCGGGTACCACTCCGGCTGGGAACTGGGGCAGGGATACAGTCAGCAAAAAGTCAGTCGGTCGAGAGAGCATCCAGAGTGGGGAAATCTTGGTCTGGTTTGCCTTTGCATTCGGTTGGAGTGGAGAAGAGATGGGGCATCTCCTGAGGGGCGGGGATGCTCGAAAGGAGAGAGATTGAGGCAACAGACAGTAAGTATCCTCTTTCTCCGAATGCCAATTATACACGGTCCTGATTTTCCATGTTACTTATCACCTATTTTTTTTCTGCCTCTGTTTCTATTTCGAGCACCATGGGTGGTGGTGGCGGATGAGGGTTAGGGGAGGCGGGGCGCCAACCCGCCATAGGAGCTCGTAGCCCCCAGCTCAGAGGCACACCAGGGGCACACTCGCCGAGCCTGACGTCTTCAGGTGCGCTCCCGGAGCCACGGGCGGACCACGCGCTGCTTCCCCTTCTGGCCCCAGCCTGTCCCGGGAGCCGGACGGCCGGCTTCGAGAGCCAGCGATGGGATGGAGAAGCGGGCGGGAGCGGGAGCGGGAGCCGGGATGCAGGGCGCGCGATGTGGGGTGTGCTCAGCCCCGCGGTTCGTCTCCCGCACTGGGCATCTTCCATCTCACCCTTTCCGGCGGGCGGGCGTCCGCGCTTCCTCGCACATGCCCCTCTTTCGAGAGGGGGGTTGCATCCCTCCTCCTCCGCTCCCCACTTTGCAGGACCAGTCTTATCCTTGCCTTGCCTTGCGCGAGTCTCGCTCCTCCCCCTGCGTTATCCGCCGGCTATTTTTATCCACTAATTGTACTGAGATGTTTTTTGGGGGGGGATTCTGGGAAGCGACTCCAAATCCACTGTCTTCGCGCTGCGCTTCCAGAAGCGGTCCCCTGCCAGCAGGGAGCAGCCACAAAGAGCGGCCAAGGGATCGTGGAGGGAGTGCGCCCGCTCCTCCTCCTGCAGCCAGAGCTCTCAAAACCTCGGCGCCGCCGGTTCGCTGTGCCGCCCGCCGTCCGCCGGCTTCTGTGGCTCCAGCCCGTGCGCACTTAGGATCTTCTCGGTCCCATTCATGCGTTCTTGCTTTGCAGCCGATCTCACCTGGTTTTGTTGAAATGAAATTACCAACTTCCACTCAAGGGTTAATTAAAGGAATTCCATCTTAAAAAAAAAGGAAGAGATAACCCAACATCTGCCTCCCTGCATTTCTAAAGCACATCCTTTGGCTTTCAGAATTATTATTCTTGCTTTCTGCTTTCTCAGTAAGGATTGGGTGCAATTAGAATAAGCCTGACCTAGTGAAATTCCAGGAGATGAACTCTTGAGCTGCAAATCTCCGTGTTACTCTTTGTATTTCCAGTGCTTAGATTTTTTTTCTTCGATGGGATTGCAGAAATAACATATTGTAATGGACCATTGTGTTACATAAGGTTTTCTCCAGCGCTAGGCAGAAAAGATCAGCTTCTAAAGGAGCCTTTCAGGGCTTCAGCGCGTCCCTCTAACTCAGCTGAGTTTGCCAGGGATCCACAACTTCGTGACTAAGCATTCTTAAGTCAAAGCAGTTAATTGCGACAGTAGCATCAAGTGAGGATACCTTAGTGAGTGGTCTTGAGCTGCGCATCTGGGCTGCGGATCCAGGCTGAAGCTGCCTGGTGTACAATGCACTATAGCTTTGAGATGGGAGATTTTTTTGCTTGGGAAAACGGTGAGAAAGTGGTACCTTGAACTTGCAAATGGGATCAGGAAAAGCCCAGGTCTCTTAGCTTTCTTGTTGGTATGGGTAGCAGGAAGCCTCAAGTCCGCCGCTGTGTAGATGTTCAGGAACCCTTTACTTGGACTCCACAATATAGTTGGGGCTTGTGCTTTTGTTGTCAAAGGAAGAAATTCCCTTACTGGAAAAGTCTCGAGAGCTCTTTGAATGGAAAAGCAATATGGAGGCTTTTATCTTGAATTAAAATTTGATGGTGACCAGAAAGGGGCTAGACGTATGGACTGGCTGGTGTAAAATTGCTTGATTGGTGCATACTGCCTTTCCCAGACTAGGGCATCTACCCAGAGTGGCACACACCCACCGTGAGTACTGAGTCATATTATCTCTATTGAGGCTAGAGTTTAGAGAAACAGACAGTAAGATGTATTGATGTCATGTTGGAACTGAGTCTGTATCCAGCGTCAGGGCTCAGACATCTGGGTCCAGGGCATGTGTCTAAGCCAGGGTCCCTGTGTGAGAGAGAGTCTTGGAGAAGTGAAGGTGATGCTGGAGAGTAGCAACTTTCTACCTGTTGTGTGGGAAATGCAGTAACTTTCCAGCTATCGGAGAAAGTGATAACTTTCCAGCTGGTATTGGAAAAGAACTGGGTTGTTCCGCATCACTTTGGTGTAAGTATCTTCCTTCAGTTCCGCTAATGACCCAGTGCTTCCTAGCAGGGCTGCCCTTTTCCAGTGGGGGTAACGACAAGGGTGCTAGCTGGATTTGGAGCCAGCTTCTTGTCCCAGGACCCTAAGTAAATGATTTTTCCCTCTCCGAGCCTCAGATTCTTCCTCTGCCAAATAGAGATCGAAAGATTATTATAAGAAAGTGAGAAAATGTATGTGAAGGGCATTTTGGCAATTCTAAAACACTGATGAAAAATGTACAGGGTTACTTAACTTGCTTTTCCTGCAAATTTCATTTGGTCTATTTTAACGTTAATGTTATTTCAGTTTGTGTATGTTTGTGTGAATTACATATGCTAAACATTAAATGAGGGAGAGGATTTCATATAATAGGCCAGTATCTCTTTGTGCTGCTCACTGCACCTGAAATCCACCAGCACCAGGCCTCCCTTCTTCTCAAAACCATTTGTTTCTTGTTTTCAGGATCAGAGTTAAATTTTTTTGGAGTTTTTTTTTTTTTTTTCTTTTTAGCTTAATGTATTTCATATGTCCTAGGAAAATATATGTTTGGAGGAAGGGCCCTGATATTGATTAATCAAAAAAGGAGGAAAGTTGCAGATGAGTGAATCGGTTGGGAAAAAGTGATAGATGATCAGTTTCAGGAGATGACTTGGGTCTCCCTTGTCTAAATCTGTCATCAGCATAAAGCACTGGCTCTCTGTTGCATTTTTGGTGTTCAAAATTTGTCCCCAGGATCTAGTTAAGTGCCTGGCACTTAGATGCTCAATAAGTATTTTTGAAATAAGTGAATGAATGATTGAACTAAATCTTCACATCAACTCTGTGCTGTGCACAGGCAGATAGCATCATTTCTATTTTAAAGACTTAGAATCTGCAGATCAGAAAAGTTAATTAATTTTCTGAAGGTACAGAGGATTCCAGATTGGAGTTCACATCTGTCTGTTCTCAGTTCTTTCCACTGTACTACTTATATTGTCCCCTCCCTTCCATCACCACTTAAAATCTTCCTAATCCATAGTGGACTTTTGCATTTTGGAAGGTGCCCAGCCACCAAACAGCCTTCTTATTCAAGGGGCACAGCTCTCCCCTCATGGAGGGACTTTTCGATGGGAGGTGGGGCTCTTTCTCTTTCGTCCATATCTCCAGGCCCTGAGCTAGGACTTAGTTGCATGATCCCACGTGGGACCTGGAATCTTGAGGGACTAACTAAAGTGCTAAAGGACAGCTGAGTGTTTATTTGCCACCATGGATCATGAATCAAGTGGCGTCAGCAGCAGCATCCGTGTCCCAGGATGTCCCAGGGGTGCTGGCCCCTTGGCATGATCCTGACGTGTTTCCTGGTGCCCAGGGTCACTTCATTTCTTTCTCATTTTCCAAGCCTGGCTATTCACCTTCCCATCAATTCCTAGAGGTAACCCAAATCCACTATTCTCTGTGAGTTAGCCAGAATTGTAGCTAGATAGGCACAGCCTCTCACAATTCATCTTCAGGCCTGCCCCCAGCATGAAGCATTCTCAGCTTCCTCTGCCCACAGGGAATAAAGCTCATAGCTTTTTCAGGCTATTAGAATAATATTTACTGGGCCATAGTTTGTCAACAGTTATGCGGAACCATGAGAGTTCTGGAAAAATGAAAACATCCTTCTTCCAAGGAGTAGCCCGAACATAATGGAAATAGATCCCAGTGGGCATCTTTTCTTTAACTTTTTTTTCTCCATGTTGTGTGCTTTTTGGTAGCTGTCCAGCAGGGGTCGCACACTCAAATGCCTTCAGAGGCCAGGCAAGTAACAGCCTGAGTGAAGCAGGCCCCTGGGCCTGTGCCCGGGCAAGGGGGGCCCTATAGCTCAGACCCAGCACAGGAGTGGCCAGTGGGACACAGGCCCAGTCTTGCCACATATGTGTTGGTTTTCTTTCAAGATAGGCTGTAAGTTCACAGTTTTATGTAGAATCTACTGACTTTTAAGTAGCAATAGCTAATTCAATATTTTTAAATAATACCACGTGGGCCAAATAAAACACTTCTGTACATAGGCATCATATCTGTCCCACAGGCCTCCGATTTATGGCCTCTGGTTTCTGGGGATGGAAAAGAAATTGGTTGGAATATGAGATTCAGTGGAATCAGTTACCCAGAATATCGAGGCAAGGCTGTGTCAGGAGTGTAGTGTAGACAGTGTTCCAGTGAGTTAACCTTCACATTTATGGAATATTTGTCGTGGTGTTCCTTCTCCCTGTCCTAGTAAGCAGGCACAACCATCACATTTATTCCTTTAACGCTTGTTTATTGAGTTCCAACTGTGCACCGAGTGTTGTTCTACTCACTGGTGACACAGTTGAGAATAAAACAGATGGAAACCCTTGCTCCTGCACTTCTTCTGGTGGAGAAGATGGATAAAGGCAAGAGAGATAAGTAAGATACATCCCATGAGAGATGGTGATGTGCTAGGGATAAAAATAAGTCAGGGGAAGGCCATAGAAAATGTCAGGGTAGCCAGTGATCTTGAAGTTCAGTCTCTGCCTCAATAGAACCAAAGTCAAGTTTCATTGTCCGACATAAAAGATTTTGGAGTGTGGGAGTTTGGACCCTGGCTTATATTCTGGGAGTTGCTATTGTGGGTAAACCCCTGATAATAGACTATACTCTTGGTTTTAATGAAATCCACTACTGAGCACATTTATTGGGTGTCCACGATGTGCCAGGCACTGGATTAAGTGCTAGAATACATGAACGAACAAAACCAATCAAGGGCCAGTCCTCAAGGAAATTGTAGACCAGTATGGAAGACATTAATAGATGATCACAAGAGAGTAGATAACTGAAGTGTGTGAGGAGTGTGGGAAGGCTGTCTTTACCATTGAGTTTTGATGCTCAGAACTCCGACATTCGGCACCTTTTTAATCGAGCATCTGATGTGTGCCAGGAACAGTTTTGGTCTGTACTTCTCAACCTATTTGAAGCCTGAACCACATCATCAGTGAAGACTTTTTGAAGCTTTAATTCCTTTCCCTGGTAATGACATTTTGTATTATTAGGAAATTTCATTTTGTATCACAGAAATGAAGTATGTTAAAAATTTGTTCTCAGTGTGAAATGTGCTTGTGCCCTTTGAAACTCTGATGCACCCTCTCCCAAATCTGCCCCTGGCTTCGATATTGACTGTTGTTGCCAGGACAGAAGATACAAGATAGTTTTTGTTCTTGACGAACTTATAGCTTAGTATGGCATTCAGATAAATTAGTGAGTTTTTACATAAAAGGTGATAAATGCATAGTGTTGAGGCCTCTGCCTGTGTCATTAGGCAGGCCTTTCCTGGGAACACTTCCTCTGCCATCACCCTATTTCTTTCTTCCATTGCAATACTTTCTTCCATAGCATGATTTTGTAACAATAATGTTTATCTGCAGCCATCTTATTACTTCATTGGCTCACTTGCTAACTAGCTCTCTCCCCCATCAGAATATGTGCTCCATGAGACCAGGCATCTGGAGGTGGATGTGTGTTTCTCCCACTAGTTTCTAGAACGGTGTGTGTGGTTCCAAGTACTTGCTCAGAAAAGAAATAAGAGGCAGCATTTCTGTCTAGGGGAATTAGAGAAGGCTACATGGGGGAAAAAATATTTAAAGAAAGAGAGAGGCATGGAGAGAAAACCCAAAGAAGAATGGTAAGAGACAGTCAACATTTGTATAGCCCTGAGGCCCTCCTTGAGAACTCATTTGTCCATTTTAGGGATTCCCAGTGTGGTCAGCCTAGGTGAGTAACTGGCATGGTAACACAAACATGTCTCTGAATAGATCTTAGTCGTGGAACAGCACTCTGACCTGAAAGGAATGAAAATGATTAAAAAAGAATGAAAAAAGAAGAGAAAAGTATGAAAATGATAATTTCTTACTTTCACATAGCACAATAGTACCCACTGCCTCCTTTTTCTCCTGTACCCAGTCCTTCAAGGGAGACGGGGAGCTCTTAGCATGTTCATTGTATACTTAAGGAAACTGAGGTCCGGAAATGAAGCAACTTTTCTTAGATCCTCAGAAGGAAGGTGGCAGACCCTGGATCCCTGGCCACGATTCTTCACCTCCAGTGAGCACGTCGCTCAAGGTGGAGACTTGCTAAATCCCTGCAGGACCGAGTAGCCCACATCTTCTATAAGCAAAGAAATATATTTAGATTTAAAACATTCACGTCTCCTTTTATTCGTCAAGAACTTCCATTTCAGCACTTTCCGAGATGCATTTTGTGTCTTGTTGAATTTCCTCTAGAATTCCTGCAGATTAGGTGCTTGTATGCCCTGCAGTAGGTTGTTTTATGTAAATGTCTTCACTTTTTAGTTTAGGAGAGTAAATCAGAGTCCTGTATCAGCAGTTAAAATACAGTGGGAGAAAGGTGATTGCAGATGCAGCTGAAATGAAAAGGCATGCTCGCCTAGCTGTGCTCAGAAAAATAAATACTTGAGTGGCACAGAGTGAGCGGGCTGGATGCCTCCTTTGGAAAACTTGCTTGCACTTTTTTTAAATTACATCTTAAACTGGATTTTTCCCAGCTTCCTGAGTGGGACGGAGGGAGAGGATGTCAGTTACAGATTTCTGGAATTAGATTTTTGAGTTATTCTTGTGTTGGAAAGAGCATGACTTTTGAAGTCACATCTGTTTGAATTCCTGATCTTTTCCTTACTAATGGTATCATCCTGAGAAATAGACAGTTTTTCTGGGCCGCAGTTTTTTCCACATTCTAATGAGGATTAAAGGAGATTGCCAATATAAAATGCCCAGCATAATACTCAAGAAAGCTTATATTCTTTTTGTGCAGAGTGGCCAGATTTAACAAATAAAAATACAGGACACCCAGTTAACTTTGAATTTCAGATAAATAATATATAACGTTTAAGTATAGGTATATCCCAGATACTAAATATTAAGAAATTATTCATTGTTTTTCTGAAATTTAAATTTAACTGGAAGTCGTATATTTTATTAAACATCCCTATTCTTGTGGTGACAGTTCTGAGTGATTACTTTGGTGAAAGTTCTAGAACCCTAGGAACTTAGAAGGGGGAGTCCAGTAATCTTGAAGGTGAAATGACTTAGCAAGGATATGGTCCAAGGAGAAAAGAAAGGATTATTTTCTCTGGTGAGCCAAGCAACAGATCAAACCAAGGCAAGTTTATTTGTTTGCTAAAAGAAACAAAAGAAGTGTGCACCCAACCAGATCTCTCAGTGCATTTAATAAGTGAGCCAGATTCCCTCCCCTGTCATAAAGCCATGCCCCAGATTATTCCCAACACCCTTTTCAAAGAAGGTATTTCAACCCCGTGAGGCCACCAGGGTGGCATTCAGTCCACTAACAGAGCGCCTTAGTCAACACAAATATGGCTTCGAGCTCGTTACCGTAGACTGGAACTGGAAAGACAAGGCTCACACAAGGGATCCGCTGAGTGCACTGAAGGAATACTTTGTGCTTTGAAAACTCACACCTGCAATCGCTTCCTCATCGGATGAATCCAAAGCTAATCAAGCGGTGAGAGGGCCTTTCAGACTCGCTCCTCCCTGGTAGATGACCTCAGGTTATAAACTGAGTCCCAGATCTCCCCTAAGATGCGCGTGCGTTGTTCTGAGGATGGCTGTGAAAATGTTGCTTCCATTTCGGGTAATAACCTGGTAGGGAACTAAATTAACAAGACTTTTCTTGCGTGTGGATTTTCCAAAGCAGGGTTTTATGCTTTCTTCAATGGGGAGATTTCGTAACCGGCGAAATAACCAGTTTTTGTTGCATGTAATATTACTAACTCTTCATTTAACCCGGGCTGCTCACCAGCAGTGTGTTTATGTGGAATATGGACCAGAAAGAAGGGAAACAGCATAACGGTTAGTCTGTGGTCTTGACCAGCCAGAGGGATCTGATTAGAATCCACTTTACTACTTCTCAGCCCTGAAGCACAAGTTGAATGACTTCATATCTCTAAGCCTCAGTCTCCACCTCGTAAAATGGGCGTAATTAAAATTATAGCAGAGGATTACTTAGTGCACATTAGACCAAGTGAGTTACGTCAAGCATTTACGAAGCCGCTGTCTCACAGTCAGCATTAAAAAGAAGATGCCGTTAATAAGATGTCCAAAGAAAGCAACGTAGGCCTCTAGATTGAAAACTCAGTGTCACGTTAGAGGCCGCGGATTGACTCTCATGCGTCTTATTCACGGGACAGTGTCTGAGTTGTTTGCCCTTTGCTTCTTTGGTCTTAATTTATATAATTCAAGCAAACTTTATTATTTCGTTTCCTGAGCCAACATGTTAGAAGAAGCAGTGTAGAAAAGGAATGGAAGGAGCTGTTAGGGGAAGAACACAAGGTACAGAGAGAGAAGGGGAGGGAGGGGGAGTGGGAGGAGAAGTGGAGAGAACAAGAGAAGACAGGACAGGGCAACTATTAAATGCAGACGGAAAGATTCGAAGAACGTGAACATGCACGTCCAGTGACACTGTGGCCAGGGCAGTCCTCAGGAGCCCCTGATTAAATTTCGATGCAGTCATTTGAGTAAATGCTACCCCCCTTTCCCATTCACAAGCCTCCTCAGGACCCCATCTTAATGCCCATGACCTTGAGGGAAGGCCACCAAAACTGTCGTGGTAAAACTGGAAAGAATGTGGAAGATGATATAAACAGTGAAGCTTTCTCCCTGTTCTATGACAGCACAAAATCACAGATGAAAACTGAAGACAAGGGGACCGAGTGCCATCTTGTGGAGGGACCAGCCGTGATGCCCCTTGTAGTCCTCCTCTTCCTGCGAGGAGCTTCTTTTGGTTTGGTTTTAAATTTCCATTCATTAAATGTCAGCTCTTATAAAAGAGAATTTCAGGTGGTGTCTCTTCTGCCCCGGTTCCTCCCTGTGAAGTGGGTACCTCGTTCCTGTCTCTCTGAGCCCCGACTATTCGCACATCATAGGAACTGATCATTCCTGGAGGATAGGTCCCTCCTCTTCAGTCTTTCTCCAAGATGGGAGCATCCTTGGGCCCAGAGCAGTTTGGAGTTCACAGTGACTCTGAGCATGAGAGAATGCCCCCTGCTCCAGAAGGGAGAGTACTATTTGAGGTATTTGACACTGGGGAAATGATTTTATGTTCCGAACCTTGGTTGCCTTATCTGTTAAATGGAATTATATTTTCTCAAGGACGTTTGCCTTGAGAATCACATTTTATCACATGTGTAGAACACCCATTTGAGAGCCTGAGACTGAGTAAGTGCTTCTAATGCTGCACTGAGTAGTAATCATTAGCTTTTCTCACTGGTAAGCCTGGTTTTGTTTGAAAAGTAGATCAAGAATGTCACTGAGGATTAGCTGCATATCACCTTCCAGTCCACCACCTCCTTCTGGCTGCTCCCACTCCAGGTAGTGAGAGGGCCATTGTGTACCGGCAACCTCTCGCCTCACTCTGCTCTGTTGTAGGAAGACAGCAAGTTTGGGGGCCTCTCTTTTAATCAGGGGAGGAAATCTTCCTCAAAAGTCTGCAGGAGAGTCTCCCAGAGGTCCCATTAGCCAAACACTTGCTCACATGCCCGCAGTCCAAAATTACAGAAGAGGAAACTGAGGCACACAGACATTTGAAACAAGGAAGAGGACAGTTAATGGAATACGGTAACCCTGAATTGATCCCTCTTGCCTTTGAGCAACTGTCACACACCTGTTTGTACATTGCAGTTGGCGATTGATCCTGCTCAGCTTCATAACATCTCTTTTGTTGCTGTCTTCAGCTAAAATACAAATCTTGTGTTCTGGTTTCACTTTTTTTCTCCCAGCTCCGCAACTTCTACAACCATTCACAATCTGCGATATTTCTCTGTGTTGATCTCTCCAGCCCTGACCCGAGCAATCTTTGCAAAACACGAATACAATCAGGCCCCTGCCCTGTCCCCTGATGCCGAATGTCCCAGGGATCCCCATCGTTTACAATATTAGTGTTCAGGACCCTAAACACCAATAAGTGCAAGACTTTTAAAGACAAGGAGAGATCTGGGCCCAGCCACGTGGCTTCATCACAGTATCCTCTTGGGCAAGTTAATAATTTCTTTTAACCTCAGGTATTCTTCATGATTTTTAGTTACGTATTTTTTTGTACACTTGTTTATTTAATGTTTAATCTGTTCCAGTAGATTAAATTGTAGGAAGATGGGGATGTTGTCTAGAGCACCCAACCTGGATCAAACCTGAACTAGTGCCTGGCAGACAGCAGGCTCCTAAGAACTAATTGTTGAATGAAAAAACTGAGGACCCCAATGCCCTCTGTTTCATAGAGTCCTCAGGATTAAATGCGGTGATGCATACGGAGAACTTAATGCACATAGTGGGTGCTCCAAAGCTAGCTCTTCTTTTGCTGTTTTGTTTTTTATAATCAAAGTCATGATGAAATTCAAGTCTCACAGCTTGGCATTCACGTTCTAGTCTTAAAAGCCTCATCCCTCCCCATTCTCTATTCTATACACACATGTCATATTCTGACCACAGGACCGTCACCCCTCATTCCCCCAGATAAACTAGGAATTTGGACATTTCCACTCTTGCATATGCTGTTCCCTCTGCCTTGAATCCCTGCCACCCTCTCCCCCTTCTGCCCAGGTACAGACTGGATCATTCTTTCAGGTCTGTTTTGGATGCTTTCCCACTCCACCTCCTCCCCCTTCCATGGTAAATCGTTGTGCGTGTGGTAGCACTGCACGTCTCTCTCTTCTGGGCACGTAATAGGGCTGTACTTTCCTTCCTATTTGAGGGTCCGCGTGGCCATGTGACTCGCGGTGGGCAGTGAAAGTGGGGGAAGTGACGTGAGTCGCATCTGGCCTGGAGCTTCAGGAGCCAGCTCATGCCTTGTGCATTCTCTCCCCCTCAGCATGATGACCTGCACCATTCAAGTCAGCAGTGTTCTGTCTTTCTAGGTCTCTGAGAGACTTGAAGGAGCAGAGTCCTGCCACCCACCTGTGTGGGGCAAGCAGCCAAAGGGAGGAGGCGCTGAGATGTGGGTGTTTATCTCAGCTTATCTAGCGTGGCCTGGGTGAGGCATGCTTTTTCAGTTCTCCTGGAGCCTCCTTCTCATTCAGGTGACGTTGTTATAATTGCTTGTTGGCTTGGCTGCGTCCCTCAGGAAGCAGCTCCTTGGAGAGCAGGACAAATCACTGCTCCTCCAGCTTTGCACCCCCTCGTGCCTGGTCCAGGGTTTAATGCACGATTGGGGAACAAAATGTGGATTCGTGTGGTGAGAAGGGGTGAAAAGGTCTTAGGTCACGAGACGTGGGAAGTGAAAGTACTGTTATTATAAATAGAAATGTCAGTCTTTGAGAGAAGGCGGATGTTGTAGTTCAGATTTCTTGAGCTCAGATGGGCAGCTGTCCTTTGTCACCCCGCAAAGGGATGAAGACCCGAGAAAATGTTCTCTGGGTAAAGTCAGTGCCACCCATGCTCTGTCCTTTCCTGAACTCTCTCATGGTGGCCCTGTGGGCATCAGCCTTTCCCAGCCATGTGGCCCCTGTTCCAGGGATATCTTTATGCTTTTAGTTCTGAAGGTGGAGCCTGCCTTTGCCTGCTTCTGAGCCCCCACCTTTGTCCCTTCGCTGCACAAATTCCAGCAGAAGCAGCAGAAGGGCTCTGGGTTGGCATCGGGCCGTTTGTCAGGATTCTGGTTACACAGGCCACCGGCCCCGCTGATTTAAACAATTGCATGTGTTGAGAATTGCCTTCACCTGCTACCTTTTCTTACTTGAGTGATTCTTTATGGTCCTCTGCTAAAGATGGCACAAAGGCTAATTATCTCGTAATAGCTGTCCTTTAAAAACATTAGATTAAGAGCCACTGTATGCTTTTCATTCTGCTTTTTTCTTTGTCATCTCTCTCTGCATAGCTCTCAATACTCAAAATTTTCCGCTTTCTATGAAGAATGCTTTTTTCTTACTTGTCAATTTTTAGAATGTTGCGATTTCTTTCTTTATATATAACAATTATGTAAGCAGACTAGTTGTTATAAAATCTAAATTATTACTATTATTGTCCCTTTATTTTTTTCTTCAAGCTAGTATCATCAAGCTGCTATTAATTGAACTAATATTATTGAGCTCTGTTGAGGGTCTACCCTGTGTCAGGTGGGCTAGGGCTTTTTTCCTGTAGTATCTCATTTAATTTTTATAGCTACTCAACACGGTAGGAAGCATTCCCTTTCTTCGGATGGGGAAACTGAGGCCCAGAGAGGAAAGTGCTTTTCCATGGGCAAACAACTAAGCCAGGATTTAAACCCTGGTAGATCTGAACTCACTTACTTTGATCTTCCCACATCACTCCACTTATTTCTTTATTTTCCTACTTATATACTTTAGCCTGGATGTCAGTTAAAAATGTTGAACTTGGTTTTTTTCCTTCCCAGACCTCTGGATGTTTCTTAGGTGTTTTTCCATGAAGTATGTCTCAAACTTCCTCTTCCTGGCCTCCTTTAAGTTGCTAAGATAGCATCTATCCCATAGCCTTCTTCATCTCATTGGGCTGGAAGTATATGTTTCCATATCCATCTTTCCCCTTCCACAGTGGGCCTGGGGACTGAGGGGGGACCCTGGATAGTGCCCTGGAGAAGGCCTGCACTCAGGAGGCCTGGTATCTGTGTCCTGAGCGAATGACATATTCTCCTGGGTAGAGTCTGAGGGGAGAAGGAGGGTAATAATTGTAAGAAGAAATCTTAGAATACAATTTAGTGACTCACAGTGTTGAACGTCTTTCTCTCTATGACTCTAAGCATTGAAAGAAAAATTATGAGAAGCCAAACCAGAAATGTCAGCACAATCTTTAAAACCTCATTTAGTGTGAACCATCATTCTTTGGCCAAACCTACTGTTAGGTTTCAGTTTGGTACCAGTCTGGAGTACACAGCCAGGCCTGCATGTTCATACCAGCTGGTGGGGAAGTGAAGGTGACTGTCAAAGCAGAAGAGCAATGGGACCACAGTCAGGTTTAGTCTTTCGACACCTCTGGAAACTTATCGTCATGGAAGCAGCTTATGGGCTGACAAAGTGCAGGACCTCAGGGCGCGTGTGAGCTTCATTAATGCATTAATGGCCTTGAGAAGGTATGAGAGTAGCAGGAAGTCTTGAAACTTAGTTCATCATGGGAGCTGTCACACTTGTGCACATACATACAAGCACACATAAGCGCACACACATGTACACAGAAACACACGTGCGCACACACGCGTCATATAACAGATACTTTCAGGAGGAACTGGAATAGAGTACCATGTGAGTGAACTCTCTTAGGTCTCGTCAAATCCAGCTGACTCCACAGAAGAAGGAGTGATGTAGAAAATCACATGCATACCCCTGTTTGTCCTTCACTCCCTCCCCCAATGCCTTTGCCTTTTCCTTATTGTTCACGAAGAGTTGGAGGAAGAAATTCAGTTACTGGGACGTGATAACTCATTTCCACACCGTTTTTCTTCTTTGATTTTGAAACACAAAACAAACTATTTCTAAATGTAGCTCTGTTAACAATTCTTCTTATGTCACCACACATTAATATGACCAAAATGGCTTTAATTGTGATGTACGTGTCTCCATTATTCCCTTGTCTGTGAATCTTCCTGGCCTGATAATAAGCATCATGTCCATAACCCCCTCAGAGCCCTAGCTCTAGTGCAGTCACCACATTTCGTGTACCACTTCTCCTCCATTTGCCCCCCATACCCTACACCCCTGCATATGCTTGAGGTGTTTGAGGGAAGGGACAGGATGCCAACTTTGTCTCTGGTTCCCCAGTGCCTGGTACACAGCAAGTCTATTTAGGTGTCGACTCTGAATTGTAGGTACTCTGGGCAGGCTGATAATTGGGTTTGCTCACATCTAATATTCTTCGAAGGTTGCTTCTTCACATCTTTAGAGAGGCTGAGTGTTATATGTGGTAAGAACCGAGAAGCTGGTCCTCTGTGACGGTTCTCAGCCTTCCTCTGTTGTTCTAAGCAATTCCGCTCACTCCCAAACTTACGTAAGCAAGCAAAAGTCCCAGAGTAAACTGCTTCTGTCCAGCCTAGAAGGTCATTACACTGACTCTTTCGATTGGGTGAAGGGAAATCTTGTCCCACAACATGCAACCCCCCTGCCCCCACCACAGGCTGAAGGGCTCCTTCTAATTGTATATTTTATTGTCACTGAGAAACTTTTTAAATAATGCTATTTTCTTCATCTTGTTTTGTTCCAGTGATGGCTAAGCATCTTTTATAGATTGTTCCCTGATTGAGCTGACCCACCTCTTCATCAGGTCCTGGTTCAATTAATATTCATCGAATGAACACTGAATACGATCTGAATAGAACCAGAACAGCAAGTGCAGTTGGGGAGACCCTTCACAAGGGAACAGTCTCTTCTATTAGAAGCTGTATTATTTCCCCTTATCAAAAAGACCTCAGCTGTGTAGAAATCCAATATATGTCACTACCTTTAACCCATGAAACATTAGACTGATGCTGGCACAAGTGACAAAACTTTACGATTTACTTGTAACAGTAATTATTTTGTTTGAAATTTTAGATAATAATATCTTGCTGTGACAGACACAAATTTCTTAACTTTCTAAAGCCTTCACATTTTAGATAGATGTAAAGGGCGGATGATCTTAGAATTTCTGACCCAACTGTTTCCTTTTTAAACGAGACTTAGAGTATTTCTGCTTCTTGGCCAAGATCACCACAGAAGTCAGGGCAGACTCAGACCAGACCCCAGCTCCCAATTCCTGACTCAGCACCTTTTGTGCTTTGGCACCATCAAGCAAAGAAGACTTTGTGGAGATGCATTGTATGTGCCTGAAATTATCTGTGTTAGTGATACTAATTACCTGAGTAGGAACTTTATCAGCTACTACGATGGAAGATGGAGATCTGACAGTGATGATGAGGACATTTGGTGAGGGTTTTCTGTATGCCGGGCCCCCTTCTTAGCACTTCATGTAATAATATCTCTTTTAATCCTTATGACAATCTTGTGAAACTGGTACTGTTACCATCTCTACATTTCAGGTGAGAAAACCAGGCACACAAAGGTCACATGACTTGCTTTTGGTCACCCAGAGGGAGTAAGGGACGGAGCCGTGATTCAAACCCACGTTCTCAACCACCAGCCTACCCTCTCTGAGCTCTTATAATTTATCTTGAGGATACCTGAATATCTCTCCCTGATTCCAGCTTGTTTCAAATATGTTATTTAAGTAATAATAAATAAGTAATATCTTAAAAGTATAAAATATAAATCATTTTGCATTAGCATTCACGAAAGAAAGATCAGGCTGGTGTTGGTTTGACTTATGATATAGTATTATATTTAATCTGAAGATATTGAACTTATAACCAGAGATCACAGAGAAGGTGGTGTTGAGTTCAAGATCTAGATGTTGTCCTTCTGGATAGATTAAATGGCATTTTAAGATTTCAAGATGAGAGAAATAATAAGGCAGGTATTCCCTGTTGAAAGTAAATTCATTATAGACTCGTCAACTCTCTCGAATCGGAGGCAAATGAAATGCTAATTCATTTTGTAGACCCTGAAGCTTAAGAATAAAAGAATAGTCAACTTGAATAGTGTTTTTAAATTTTTTTAAGCGAGGGACCAATAGAAATCACAGTTGTGTGTGTGCATGTGTGTGGTATAGAGGAAAAAACTAGGCACCGTTGCTTTATTCAGTGCTGTCATATGAACAGCAGCAATTTAATTCAGAGAAGGAAAAAATATGGGCAATATAAAATGAAAACCAGCCATAGTTCTGTGCTTTCATTGTTTCCATGCCTGTTTCCCCACAGCTGCTTGCAGGCAGGGATGTCTTAGTCATTGCTCCACCCCGGTGCCTCGCAGAATGCGTGTCAATACTAAGTGCTCACTTAAATGTCGTTTTTTAAATGATCATATCAAACCGAGGGCATGCAGATGCAAAAGGAAAGACCAAAACAAGCTTTGGGCCAAAGCTGAGAGAAGTTTCCAAGATTTCCCTTCAATGTGCCCCAAGTTGGAGCCTGTGAGTGGTCTTGCTGGGATCCAAGATCAGGACTTGATGCTTCGTTCCATGTCACTGTCTTTTCCCTCTACTGTGTCTCTAAATCCTGAAGCCTCTCAGGTTGGGCCCTGCTGGCTCCTGAAGCCTCGCATCTGCCATTGTCTCCCTGGCCTCTCTTCTCCTCCTTATAAGGACACTAATCCCACCATGAGTCCCACTCTCGTGATCCCGCCAAAATCTAATCACCTCCCAAAGTCTCCACCTCCAGATGCCATCACACGGGGGATTAGGGATTAGGGCTTCAACAGATGAATTTTGGGGGACACAAACATTTAGTCCATACAGTCTGGCTCAAGAAATGAGTCAAATACTCCCCTACCTTTGCCCGCTCAGGGGAAGCATTCACTTCAGTTTGTGCGTATTTATTTTCAGCTGCAAACTATTCTAATGTTCCCTGCACCAACACAAAGGAAGCACACCTTTCCACGGGTTTGGGGTCCAGTGGGATGGGAATCAGGAGACCTTGGCTTCTGATTCAGTTCAGCCCCTGCATGCTTAACCTTGGGGTTCCTGTTCTCCACCTACCTCAGTTTCCCCTTGTGCTGGGATAAGGACAGGACAAAATGATGGCACATGGCCCTTTGGCTTCTGATGCCCTATGTGTCTTTCTTGGCCATTTCTGGGAAAATGCATGGGATCCATGGGTGCTTGCCACCTGTGGGGTGATGATGGCTGTCCGCCTCAGCCAGGGAGGCTCTCGTAGTCAGGACAGCACCTGTTGGGAGGGTGGGTCGCACCTGGAGCAGGAACTGAAGCTACACTCACCCGAGTGCACTGAGGCAGCCCAGCTCCGTCTCCTGTCTGCTAGCACGGCCCCCTTTCCACTCAGCTGCACCGGGTAATAAGAGAGGCCCTGTCCGCCCTCCTGTCACGGAGCTCTGCTGTGCACTGACTGTGCCAGTGCCTTTCTGCTTCTAATGAAGGATTTATTTAGGTCACCGCTGCCTTCTGTGCACAGCACCGCAGATTAAACATGTTGAGAACTAGCTCCTCCTCCCCTTCCCTCACTGGGGCCTCACCGCCACACACACCTGGCTGCTCATCATTCATGCAGGGGCATTTATGAAGGGCCCACTGCATGCCCCTTCACAAACAGAGAGCCTGGACCATTCTATGTGTCACCGTCCTTTCTTCCTTGAGCCTCTGCCTGGTTGAGTCACTGCAGTACTTTGGATCATGAACAAATGTGTTGGACTAATTATCATCCCTGGATCCCATTTATACCACACAGTCTTCGTTTTTTAGGGACAAAAATAGCTACCGTGATTTAAGGGCTTGCCATGGGCCAGGAAATATGGCAATATTGTAAGCACCCACATAGAATATTTTATTGAATCCTCACAATCGGTATATGGGGCCAATGCAGTTGATCCAAGACTCTGAGTTTCAATGCTGTCTGGTGGATTTTAAGTTAGAGAACTGAGATTTGAGCCAGGGATTTGGCTGTAAGTCCTCTGTGAATTCCAGTATCTCCCCGCCACCCCCTTCACAGATAATGCCACCTCTGTGGCCAGACCTATCACTCTCTGTTTTGTCTACAACAGTTGTTTCCAGTCCTGGAATTAAAAACAAACTGCCCCAACAACAGTAAGAAAAGAAAACCAAAGGCACATTGATCACGCGAGCCCGAGGCCAAGGGGATCAGAAGCAGAGTCTGAACGGGCACAGACATTCCAGGCTCAGGAGGTCCTTGTCGTTCCAGGGGCTGTGGGTGGGCAGACCGGTTCCCCTGGGAGCTTGCTAGGAACACAGACTCTCTGGCCTCTCCCCAGACCTCTTGGATCAGAATCTGCATTTTGGACTAGATCTCCAGGGATGGGTGTGCACATCTGAGTTTGGAAATCACTGTTCCCAGCGATTGTAATGGGGCAGCCCCGGCTCCTGTGAGGAAGCTTTAGTCCCCTCCCACTTGCAACTCCTTATCCAGATCCTTCGACCCTAATCTCTTATCTAATTGGAGAAGAATGTTGTGTAGGTTGACTTCAGTCTACCTATGGGACAGGTTACATTTATCCTTATTGTATCATGGAGTTCTCAGAGGTTCAGAAACAACACTGTGATTGAAATCTTCTGGCTGCAAATCCCTGCCACGCTATGCTCCCTGGCTTGCCCTCCTTCCTTTAATCCTGGAGAGTCATGTTCGTTATTCAGGTAACCTTTTGTAAATATGGAACCTCCCAGCATTGCCTTGGATGGAAGGGAGCATAGAACGGCTGGAGGAAGGAACATTGGAAGAGTGCTCTTCTTTTTCAAGGGGAAAACGGGGCAATTACACTTCCTTTTCCCAGACAGTAAATGTGACCCTGGGAAGCTCATTAACATTATGTGGCCTGACCTTGGGTCTTTTCTACCCTGAACTCTTTCCACCCTGTCCTACCTCACAGCAATTACCATAAGTAAATCAAAACAAAAGTGAACGGCAACATTTGTTGAAGAGTGTCATGTGTAGGCGATTTCAAGAAAATAAATATTTATGCGAGTCTGGAGATATCACTGTCCTTTCGTAGACTGACAGGCGCAAGCTAAATCTGTTTCCTTTTTCTTGGTTTCCAAGATGACCTGCCAAGGATGGAAATTTGACACCACTGCAGTGTGCTCTTAAGTAGTTGAGTAAAGGAGAGAATGAAGACATGTCTGACTTCTAAAGATGAACGGAGCATCTTATATTGTTGATTGCTCAGAAGTTTGGTTGGATACGGAAATGACAGTTCTGTTGTTCAAACTGTCTTTACTCGGGTTTCAGTACATTCCAGAAAATTAGATCACTCAACACCCTGGGATGCTTGGAGAGAGGCAGTTCTTGCATAGCAGTATAACAGATCTCAGCCTTTCTGCTATCTTATCCTGCTCTGGAGTCAGCTCTCCCCTCTGCCTGGAACATACTCCCCGCTGCCCATGGGAGGCATCACCATTCAAAGGAAAAGAAGCACAGAGAGCTTTAGAGATGGCCTGTGGAATTTTAATTTTCACACTTCCTGGGTCTGTGACCTTGAGAGAAGGTCATTTAACCTTAATAGCATGTTTCCCTATCTGTCATGGGGAGAAAGGCAGGCCGTTAACATTTGGGGAATGCCTACGGTGTACCAGGCACAGCGCTATATATTTGGGATGGGTGGTCTTATTTCATCTTGATGGCATCCATGTGAAGTAGGTTTTAGCCCATTTTGCAGGATGGCACATTGAGCCCCAGAGAGGTAAGAAACATATCTGAGGTCAGTGAGCTATAAGAATTCCAGCCTGGACCTGTCCAATTGCAAGAGCTTCTTTGCTTTTCCACTAATCCATACTACCTTCTCATTGCTTAAAACATATAAAATAAAATGAGAATAAGCACCTCTTAGTATTGTTGCAAGTATTAGAAGGGACAATTTACACGTAAGTGCTTACAACCTGACACACAGTGGGCACTCAGTAAGTAACCTCTTCCTTTCCAACCTTTTTGTTAAATCTCTTAAAGGACTTGTGGTTGAGTGCTTTGATCATTTCTGTATCCGAGAGGAGATTCTTGCCTGTGCCAGCTGGCTCGCTGTCTCTTGTTGAGGGGCTGGGTGGGTGTCCTGCAAACAGAGGGATCATAGGCTTTGCCGTTCCTGAGGCACTGAAGTTACCTCTTGTGAAATAGTCTAGTTATTTCATTTTATCCATGAATATACTCCAGTGGTGGGACTGAGAGAATATATTGTAGTTAATTACATTTGCAATCTAGGTCATGATGTGAATTACGTAATAAGAAGACTTAAGGAGAAAATTAAAATATTTTTGAAGGGTTATCTCACTGCTTCCCCTCCTTTTTTAATTAAAATATTTTCCAGACTCTCAGGTGATCTTGTCCAATCACTATTAGAAATTCTGAGTCCCCCTTGCAACATCTGGTTTCTGCTTGACTCTCTAGGGATGAAAAACTCACTATCTTTTGATGCAGTCTTTTTCATAGACAGACAAACTGTTAAGTTTCTCTTTCTACTGAATTAAAAGACTTTCTCAGGACCTGCAGCCATTTGCCTAACTTTCTACTACATTTTACATGCTCATTCAGCAAATAGGATCTCTAGCACATACTGTGTACCAGAATTCATGCCAGGCCCTGGGGGTGCAGCAACGAGAGAGACAGGACACTGATAAGGAGGCTCTGAATTGACATTGCAAGGTGGAGAGGCAGATAGTAAACAAGCAAATATAATTTGGGATGTTATATAAGGAATATAAAATGGGACGCTGTGAAAAAAAGTGATTAAAAGAGAGCAGGTGGGTTCACATGTCAGGGAAAGCAAGCATTTGAAGTGAAATCTGAATGACAAGAAAGAGCCAGCCCCAGAAAACCTAGGGCCCAGCATCCTGGAACGAGGGAGGAGCAGATGCCAAGGCCCAGAGCTGGCACGCACTCAGTGTGTTCAAAGGAGCGAAGGTCAGTGAGGCTGGAACTTGGCTTGAAGGAGCAGGCTGGGGCCAGAGGGGCAGGCGGGTCCCATTGTAGGGGCCTCCCGGGCCTGGAAAGGAGTTTGGATTTGATTCCAAGTATAAGGGAACCCCCAGTTGGAGGCCTCTCCCTGTGTTCCCCATGCCTGGCAGGCGGTCAGCATCTTCCCGGTAGGGTCCAAAGAAGCCTAGTGTTGCAGATGGGAGAGAATCATCTTTTGAGTTCTTGAGACTCAGGGCTTGGTTAATCACTGCAGGACCAAGAAAACAGCATCCCTGATAAAGGGGCGTAAACAGAGAGGGGGCTGGCTCTTTCTTTGGGGCCTTTTAACCCATCTACAAGGGAAGGACAGAGTTCATTTTGCTCATCCTAGCAAGTCTGGGGACTTCCAAGAAATCCTGTCCCTCAGCAAAGAATCGGTGCCAGGCATGAAGGTTCAACAGGACCGAGACTCACCCTGAGGAGCCCAGTACCTGCTGGTCCACCAACTCTGGGCACTGCCAAGAACTGAAAGGGGAAGCGAGGTTTTGCCTGCTCACACCGTTTGAATCCTAGTTTTGCCTCTAACTTTCTGGACAAACCACTTAATTTCTCTGAGCCTCACTTTCTTGTAATGATATCAGTTCCCCCTGAGGACTTGCACTGAGCATCACAGGGGCCCTTTGTGCAGTTGCCAGCCTAGTGTCTGCTCAGTAGCAAGTGCCACATTTGGTAGCTGCAATCATTGCTTTTGGCAAGGGACGTGACCTGGGCTCTAGGTGCTGTTGAGCATTCTGTCCATGCCTATGCCAGCTGAGGGCTCCAAACTTTCAGAAGGTTCCACTTGTTCAGTATTACCTGGTTCACTTCTGGAGGGAGAATAATGAATTTATCTTTGTGCTGCCTGCGAGTTCAACTTGCCTTCCTATTCCTTTGCCTGTTTAGAAAGCTCCTATTTTGTGAGTGGGGCAGGGGATCTTACTACTAAGAGAACGGTTTCCACGCTAGAAGAGCTTTCAGATTAAGAATTACAGCTTCGCTCAGTGCTCTGCCTCTGTGTTATCCACTTCAGTTGCCACCAGCCACATGTGGCCACGAGATGTGCTGTAAGAGTAGAGTATATACACTGGATTTTTAAGACAATACAAAAAAATGCAAAATGTCTCCTTGATTTTATATAGTGATTTTGTGTTAGAGCAATAACATTTTGGATAAATTGGGTTACATAAAATATTTCTTTTTCTAATGTGGTTCCTGGAAAACTTTAAAGTGTATATGTGGGTCATTTTAACATTTATAATACAAGTGATGACAATACATGATTTGTCATGGGGCAGGATATGACTAGGTCTCAGAGACAAATAAATAAATAGTGGCTGCTCTCACTTCTGGGACGGACTACTGTTACCTTCATGAGCATCTCTTGATTGCCTATGAAGATTTGAGTTTTTCTGAGAATGTAGTAAAACTGCGTGTTATGCTTTTATTTATACAACTCTGCTGCATAACTACTATCGGGAAGGTGCTGTGGTTGGCATTACAGAGGGGAGAGGGCATTGGTAAAATTAGGGAATTCATATCATAACTTAGCTAAAATGTTAGATACATAGCATAAATTTAATAAATATTTGTTTAAAAAAATGCAAAGGTGCTCACGTTCTATTTCTGTTGGACAATGCTGACACACACCATCTCACTTCAGTCTCGGAGTAACCATCTGAGGTAGGTGGAATTAGTACCATTTTACAGATGAGGAAACTGAAGCTAAGAGAGGTTAAGTCACTTTGACTAAGGTCAAAACTAGAGACAGGATTCGTGTCTCCACAGCCTGTGCTATTCCTTTCGGCTCTTCTACTGAATAGAACAAATGAATGAGTTTGACCTCGTGCTGTATGTACCCTGAGTATCAGCTGATTCTAGAGTTGGGGGCCAGGGGGTTGTCACTGCTGGATAGATTTTGGGGGGATTTTCTTCTTCAGGATCCCAAAAATATTGCTGTTATTTTATGTTAAGACCACATGCTAGAGAGACAGCAATAACAGCAGGTAGAGGACAGAACTGGGGTTCAGGAACCACAAGTTCTAGGCCCGGATTTTCTATGTGACCTTGGGCAAGTCATCTCAGAGCCTCCTCACCTAAAAAATGAAAGGCAGGAACGTAATGACTCTCTTCTGTTCTGATGTTCATAATTCCGTCGGCGAGATCAGCGTGGCCCAGGGGTCCTGGCTTACGGTTCACCCGAGCTTGGCGATCTTTTCTTTTCCCAGAGTGTTGCTAAGAGGCACAGAAATTTTGGCTGTGCCACTGTTATATCAAACTACAACAGGAGGAAGTTGGCTCTCAATGGCCATTGTGTGTGTAATATATTTTATATATGTGTAGATATACATATATATGTGTGTGTATAAAACATACACACTATATATATAAAACTTAGTTTCATACATGCACATACTATACATATATATAGCTGTCTCTTTATACATATAGCTCATATATATACATGCTTCTCTCTTTCTCTCTCTATATCCATCATACACACAGTATACATGTATAAATAAATATATATAAATAAAAATATATAAAATATATCACACAGCCTATCTGTATATATAGGGGTGTGTGTGTGTGTGTGTGTGTGTATATATATATATAGCATGTGTGTGTATGAGACTTTAGCTAAGTTTTTTTTCATATACCTCAAATATTTTTGGAATATAGAAGGCTTAGAATAAGTAAATACATTTTTAGAAAGTATTAAAGTAGAAACAAGGAGCTTTTAAACTATTAACTGCCCAAGTTTTTTTGCTTTTTTTTTTTTGTCAAGTACAAACTATATTTAGTTTCTTCTCCCTGCCGTCTGCTGGTAATTCTCCTTTAGGAAAAAGATCTCAGATGTGCACTGCGCTAACCAGGATGCCTCATAACAGAGTGGAAAGAGCGTGAACAGTCAGACAGTCTAAATTTCAGATCTAGCCTCTGACTCTGTCCCTTAGGTGTTGAATGATTGGGATTCCAATCTGATTGGGATTTCCAGAGTCTGAATACAGAGCTGTAAGATGAGGAGAGCAATACCCACCGCAAAGAGTAGAGCTGTCTAGTGTGGAGTAGCTACTCCCTCCCTCGCTTCACCTACCCCACCCCCTGAACACGTGCACACATGCAAGCACACATGTACACACACAAACATATGCACACATACACAAACATGCATGTGCATGCATGTGCACATACACACACCCCCCAAACATGTAAAAAGTAGACATAGCTGGTCCATCTGGTCGACCCACCTGGGTAGTTAAGAAGGAAATGGAATTTGACTGGAACATGCTGAAACTTGCAGTTGAGTAAGGAAAAGCCCTATTAAATTGAGCTCATCCAATCAGTAGAACCATTCTTGAACCACATCTTGCTTATCCATCCCCCCCTAAACATTTTTGTTTCTTTTTCTCTAAATATTTATGTCAGCTGATCTTGTGAGTCTCTTCCCCAGTGTTCTGTGATTCTCGAAAAATTTCCACCTATTTAATTGATTGCTCTTTAATATAAATTTTTCAAAACAGCTAATACATTTGATATCTGAGGGAGGTAGATCAATTGATTTTATCATAAAAATGGAAGCCCTCAATGTTGTTCTTCTTTTGGACAAGTTTTAAACTAATGAGGTGAATTTTAAACTTGGTATAAAGAAGATAATGGGCCCTCTTGACGGAGAACATTTTTACTGGCTCTGTAAATCCCACAGTTCCCAAACCAGGCCTGTCTCTAACCTTCCCTAACTGTTTAGACAAAGATTACTTAAAAGAGAGCTTCCAATCTCCTCTTTCTAGGAGAGGATCAAACACAGGTTGTTGTTTATGAGCTCCCTAAAAACATGAACCCTGACTCGTCTGTCTTGGGAACCCCATGCAACCTCGCCCAGCTGTGTCTCTGTCCATGAGGGATTTTAATGCCTAAATGTGATAAATCTCAGATTGTTAAAGAGGAAAAAGCATAAAGGAGGCAGTCTGTGGAAAGAGAGCCCTGGGTTTAGAGTTTTGAATTTGGGCTATGAATTTTGAACTGGAGCAAGTTTTTTTGTCCTTGGGCAACACTCTTATCTATAATTGTCCCGCCTTCTGACCTTACATGGTAAGGTTGTGGTACAATCAATGGAGCAGACTACAAGACCACTTTATAAAAAGTAAAACTTTGCGGTCATACAAGTTTTTTGCTCTTTCTGTTCACCTCACCTGTTTATCCTTCTAGGCCCACCTCAGACATTTCCTCTACTATGAAGCCATCCCCAATTGTTTCAGGCCGCATGAATGAACATATGCCCTCATAGCACCCTGCCTAAACGATAATTGTAACACGTATCCTGATGCCTGTGGTCAGGTTGTATCAATTAACTTTTTTGCCAAAATTGTGCTGCAATACAAACCACCCCAAAACTCGACAGCTTAAAGCCACAACGATGCTTTCTTACTCATCAGCCGGGATGGTTGTGCCGCACACAGCAGACTTGCAGGATGGCTCTGCTGCATGTGTCTCTCATCTTCCTCCTAGGACCAGCGGCTGACCAGAGCACATTCTTCTCATTGTGATGGCAACAGTGTACGAGGGCGGGTGTAAGCACACAAGGCCTCTTAAGGCTGGGGACTGGTGCATTGTTTCTGCTCACACGACGTTGGCCAAACCCAAACCAAATTGCTGGGAAGCACACTCCCCTGACAAGGAGGCCATGGCAAGTGCTGGATGCAGGGAGGGGTGAAGAATTGGGACTAAACATTCAATCTTTCATACAGTCTCCCCCGCCCTATTAGAGTAGCAATCAATCTTCCATACAGGGTCACCTGCCCTATTAGATCAGGAGCCCCTGGTGGGTGAGAGGACAGGAACAATGCCTGCTTCTATATCACCTGTCCCTCTGCCTGGGGCTGGCAGGGAGTGGATATTTCATTGATGTTTGCTGAGGTCCAAAAGACCATTCCAACCCTTGCCTTCATAGCAGGTGTTGGCAAACTATGGCTGCAGGCCCAAATCTGGCTCTGTTTTTATACAAACAGAGATCTAAATTGTTGGGAAAAAATCAAAAGAATAATAATATTTAATAAGTATGAAAATGATATGAAGTTCAGATTTGTGTCCGTAAATAAAGTTTTATTGGAACACAGCCATGCCCATTCCTTTGTGTATTGTCTATGGCTGCTTTAGAGCAAAACAGCACGCTTGGAGTTGCCATAGAGACTGCCTGTCGTGCAAAGGCTAAAACATTTACTCTCTGGCCTTGTACAGAAACTGTTTGCCACTCCCTGCTTTGTGGGATAAAGAAACTGAGAGCGCCCCAGGCAAGTGAATGCCGTGCCCAAGACTACAGAGTTGTAGCTCCATTAAGCCCTGTGTTTATTTGGGGTTAATATGTTCCCCCTTTGTTTCCTAGTAATTGGCGGCCTGCGACACCCATGTGTCACTGATCAGGAGGCATTCCCTGCGGCAGCGCTTCATGACCCAGCGGCGCCCGGCCCAGTGAAGCCACCGTGGTGTCCAGCATGGCCGCGCTGCTTCTGGGCGCGGTGCTGCTGGTGGCCCAGCTCCAGCTGGTGCCTGCCCGCCCCGCCGTGCCCGGAGCCGAGCCCGGCCAGCAGGAGCTCCTGCGGAAAGCCGCCACCCTGCAGGACGAGGTCCGGGCCGGCGCGGCCCCCAACGGCTCCGCCCAGCAGCTGCCACAGACCATCATCATCGGCGTGCGCAAAGGCGGCACCCGCGCGCTGCTGGAGATGCTCAGCCTGCACCCCGACGTGGCGGCTGCCGAGAACGAGGTCCACTTCTTCGACTGGGAGGAGCATTACAGCCAGGGCCTGGTCTGGTATCTCAGCCAGATGCCCTTCTCCGCCCCGCACCAGCTCACGGTGGAGAAGACCCCCGCGTACTTCACGTCGCCCAAAGTGCCTGAGCGGGTCCACAGCATGAACCCGTCCATCCGGCTGCTGCTCATCCTGCGGGACCCGTCGGAGCGCGTGCTCTCCGACTACACCCAAGTGTTCTACAACCACGTGCAGAAGCGCAAGCCCTACCCGTCCATCGAGGAGTTCCTGGTGCGCGACGGCCGGCTCAACGTGGACTACAAGGCGCTCAACCGCAGCCTCTACCACGTGCACATGCAGAACTGGCTGCGCTTCTTCCCGCTGCGCCACATCCACATCGTCGACGGCGACCGCCTCATCAGGGACCCTTTCCCCGAGATCCAGAAGGTCGAGCGGTTCCTGAAGCTGTCGCCGCAAATCAACGCCTCGAACTTCTACTTTAACAAAACCAAGGGCTTTTACTGCCTGCGGGACAGCGGCCGGGACCGCTGCTTACACGAGTCCAAAGGCCGGGCACACCCCCAAGTGGACCCCAAACTCCTCAATAAACTGCACGAATATTTTCACGAGCCGAATAAGAAATTCTTTGAGCTTGTCGGCAGAACATTTGACTGGCACTGATTTGCAATAAGCTAGGCACCTTTCCTATTGTAAGTTACCGTGTACATCTAGGGGGAAAAAAAAGAATTTTAAAAGGGCATTTAAGCTATAATTTATTTGTAAAATCCATAAATTACTTCTGTACAGTATTAGATTCACAATTGCCATATATATACTAGTTATATTTTTCTACTTGTTAAATTGAGGGCATTTTGTATTGTTTTTCATGGTTGTTAATGTGTACTATGTCTCTATATGAAGGAACTAAAATATTTCATTGCAAAAAAAAGAAAAAAAATTCTGGAGACACTGTCGTTTTTGAATATAATTAACTTTGCCCCCAACTCGAAATAGCTGCCTGTGTTGCGCTTATTGCAGAATCTATATTCCTTTGTTCCTTAAAAAAAAAAAAATGTTTTTCATGGCTATTATGTTCCTCTCTCCTCCTCTCCTTTCTTCGTTGCTCTTTTTAATTTTTAATGTCTTGCTGTGGTCATCAGATTTATTTTTCACTTGCGTTGTTAAGTTTTATCTTCGCTGAGATCCCTGTTATTCTTAGAGGCGGCAGGTTCACCCACTCTCAACTTGAGCAGGTACCTGAGTGTGGAGTTTAACCCCACGTAAACTCAGAGTGGACAAAGCAATGTTAAGACTGGAGGATTAGTTAATAACTAGCAAGAGGCCCATGTGATACATCTTTGCTTCAAAGATTGCTTGCATCTGTTTCTGATCCCAGCAATAGGCGAAACCCATAATAAAGGTAGGTGAAACCAGCAGTAAAGAAGATTGAACCACCGGCCTTCAGAATGATCTTGGGGCTGTGTACTTTGCCCCAGGTGGCAGTGGGTCTCCGGAAAGCCACTTAGAATAGAAAAGAGGAATTATCAAATCTGTGTATCCCTGTCTTGTAGATTCTGTGAAAAGCTGACTTAAAGGGGTAGCCTTTTGCTTTGGTTGGGAGTCTGTTTATCTATTTCCTGAAAGATCAATATGCACTTATAGGCATATATTCCGTATGTATTGAGACATAAATATGTGTATTTACGTGTTTAAAAATGAGTTCCAAATTTGGAGCCCTGAATGTGAAAGAAAATTTAAACTCCTGAGGGTTGAAATTGAAAAGAGAAAAGCACAAAGAGGAGGGTACCCCATAAGGAAACCCTTGCACTGTGCCTAGAGGTGAGAGGCCTCATTCCAGTTTCACTTCTGCCTCTGAGCAGCTGGGCTGTCGGAGGTGGCCACAAGCCCTCTGAGCCTATTTTCTCATGCAGTCTTCCTTCAGCCAGCCTTTTACAGAATTGGATTTTTTTCTTATTATGAAAGCAAAACATATTCAATTATGGTAAAACAAAAAATACAAACAAGCAAAATAAACCCGTTTCCTCATACAGTTTATACTTAAAGCAGAGAAGTGAAATGGACATTATATATAAGAACTCATTGCGATCTCCCCAAGCAACCCCAGGAAATAGGAATTATTGTGGTGAGTTCAAAGAGGAAGAAATAAGCCCGAAGAAGATAAGGAACTCACCCAAGGTCACACTGTCTATAAGCTGGGGTTTGGAGTCCACTTAGAGTCAAAACACAGATTTTTTTGTTTTTTTCTACCCAACTCTTTCTGAACTCAAAAGCAAAGGCCCAGACTCAGAGAGTTCCTCCCGACTTGACCTGACCTATTCCTTCCCTGGTACCAAATGTCTTCCATCCCAAGAGGTGTGCCTGAGCCAGAGGAAAGGGCAAGAATGAACCTGCATTTTTCTCAGCAGCGCTATCAGGAAAATGAGTCACCTTGGATACATTTCAGCAGCAGCAGCCTGGCCTGACCTTAGCATGGCCCACGCCCCACCCCAGGGAGTGTGTGGACAGCAGACAGAAGGCCTTCCTCTTCAGAACCCATTAAGGTTGTCTTTAAAAAACCAACTCCCCAGAGGGTGTGGTAGAAATAGTTACAGCAGGCTTCCCCTTGGCATTGTACTTTGCAATCTGCAGAGTGCTTCCCTCTGCAGCACATCATTGGATCTTGCTTTTATCACACCCGTTTCAGAGCTGAAGAAATGAGAGGCCCAGAAAGGTTAAACGGAGTTCCAAGATTGCCCGGGAATTTGGTGACTGAGTGGAGACTCCAGTGCGAGTTTTCTGACTCCCAAGAAGATGCTCTTTGCAAAATATCTAGGAATGCCTGTGACCTAATGTGTATGGTATGCTTAAAGCGTGCACTGTTGGGGCAAGAGGTGGTGGGTGGGAATGGGGGAAGGAAGGATCAACCACTAGGGACATGATCTAGCTGCTGGGGCTGGCACAGTTGATGGCAGGGAGTAGTCCAATGTAAAATGATCAGTGGGTATAAGTTCAGTCGTTGTTGATTTAGGGGTATGGGGTCTTGACTAAGGAGGTGTTCATGAAGGTCTACCAGAGGCAAGGGGTCAGGACTACTAGTGGCTATGTCTATTCTTCCGTGTAGGATACAACCCAGCCAGCTATTCAGAAGATGCAAGGAGTAAGAAACCATTGTTCCAGACCTAGCCCAGGCACTTAGATCTCATCTGAGCACTGCAAAATTCGGAGGAGGCCCTATGGTAGACCTGGGCCTACCTTCATAAAGGCCCAAATGCAATGACTCAGGAGCCAGATGGACACCTGATCCCTCTCCAAACATGTCTAATACCAACTCTATTAACAAAGATAGAGATGCCAGACCAGCCCAGGCCCGGTGGCAGCCTAGGGGCTTCTAGGTGGGGGCCTTCCAGAGAGGCAGCTGAGCAGACCTCAGCTATTATATTTGGAATATTCCCTGCATTTGATGTTTGTGAATCAGGATAGCCCCTGCCCCCTTCCTTCCTCTGGGAATCAGATAGTGCCGAAATCCTATTAATACTGTTTGGTTATCAGCTCATAGCCTGAAAATTTGCTAGGTTAGCAAAAATGATGATGTGCCTCTCTGAGCACAGGGTGCCTTGCTCTTTCTATCCTGGGAGACTGTTAACTCAGCTAAAGGGAGATGTAGGTCAGAAGAGCCAGTGACCAGGGTGCCTGCTACTTACAGGGGTGGAATCAGATCACTGCCAAGAGTTCAGGTAATTTTAAAATTGTATGTATCTTTTGAGCCCCTACTGTGTGCTGAGCGTAGTATGAAACCCTCAGGAGTATAAAAGAAAATGCAACAAGAAATGTCATTAACTGTTCTGGGTTTAAATAAAAAATACAAGGGGATAGGAAGGCAGGGGAAATGGCATTTACCTGTGTGTGGACTGGCCAGGGCAGTGTGTTCAGTACTTTCTCATTTAATTTAGTAACATCCTTGGGAGAAATCAACTAGCCCCATTATAGAGAGGAGGAAACTGAGGTATAAGAAATGGAAGAAAGAGAGGAACTACTCACTCCAGGGGAATGGTTGTCCTGGAGATGGGGAGTGTTGGCCTCAAGGATCACAAACAGAAGGTGAGAGATGACAGAGATGTCTCTCATAATGCCATCACTCAGGAGTAGTAAGAGATGAAGAATCTTGCCACCCAAGGGTCACATGGTAGAGCTATGACCCTGGTCACTTAACTTGTGGGCCACAGGGACTCTGCTCTTTCCATGGGAAAGCTTCTTGGAGGAATTGCCATGAAACTGGAGCATAGAAGCCAATGGATGTAAGCAGAGCAGGGCATTCTGGGCAAGGGCAGCTCGAGGAATCAAGACAGTGGTGATGGGGAGGAGAAGGGGGTAGGGAAGATGCAGGCAAGAGACCTGTTTACTGGCAATGGGAATGGATTAATCACACTGAGAACTCACTATACATCAGGCACTTGTGACCTTGACATCTGCTTTCCAAGTGGTGGAAGCTTACTTAGCAGGCACCTCTGTGTCTCTGACTCCTGTGCAGGTGTGTCTGTCACATAAAATAACTATCGTTTATTTCGTACCTGCTATGTGCTTGGTATTTTAAATATGTTGCTTCTAATCCACATAAAAATTCTGAGAACTAGGAAATGGCAATGGCATAGTACTAATTTTACAGAGGCGAAAACTCAAATTCAGAGATTAAAAGGCTTGCCCATGATGCCAAAGCCATTGATTGTTACAACTGGAATTTAGTCTCCCATGTCCTCGCTCTGCTGTTTTTCAGTCCATGCAGTCGTGGGTAAAGGGAGAAAGAAAGAAAGCATAAGCGTCTGTCTATTAGGCAAGCCTGTAAGGGAAATGATGGGCATCCAGGACGCGAAGATGCATAGATAGGATTATACCAGATTGTGTTCTAGCAAGAGTGGCTGGGACTTCATACAACAGGCACATGATAAAGCATGTTCCTTACTGGCAGATATTCATTTAGGAAGCCTGAGCTTCAGCTAAAGACCAGAGCAACACAGCGGAGCTCTCCAGACGGCAAACCAAGAGTGAGGACCAAAGCTACAGACTCTCTCTGAGTGGCTTGACTGAAGTATTTTGATATAGGAAATGGCCTTGGTTCTTCAGTTCATCCTGATAGCAAGATCTTTATTCCATTTCCCCCAAATTTCCCAGTTAGGTAGCTGGAGAGAAAAGGCAATTAGAGCCAAGAGATGAGGGCGTGAATCCTCACTCTACCAATGATCGGCAATGTGGCCTTGGGTGCAAGTTCTCAGAACCTCAATTTCCTTCTCAAAATAAATTTACTTATCTCTGTTTTGGGGAAAATTCAATGAGATAAAGTAGGTAAAATCTATAAACTCAGTGGCTATGTGGCTTAATGGTTAAGAGCATTTAAGACTGTGGGAGACCAACCAAAACTGGTTTTGAACCAGTCAGCAGTCACCCATTGCCTTTGTTTCCCCATCCACTTCCCAGCTATGGGGCTGTTAGTGCCCTATCCAGAGCCCATTTACCAGGGAAACACCCCACACTCAGCTGCCAGAAGAGTTGGCCGCTAATCGCTCACTCTGTGCTGTTTTCTAGATGGCAAGAGTTGCCTTACCTGGAAGGGCCTGAGAAGTTATGGCCACCCTGCTTCTCCACTTTCCTTGGGGTCCCTTCTGACTAATGAGTGACTGATGTGTGGTGGGGGGCGGGGGCTTGGGGTTGTGGGGAAGCAGCCCAGCCTCCTGGCCTCTGGGCAGGACAACCTCTGTGGTAATGCTCCAGGGCTCCTCATGGATCAGGGTCAGGCTAGACTTCTCTTGAAACCATGCTTTTCCTTAGCTTCTTCCCCTATTTTATCCTGTGTCTCTCAGGGCCTTACCCATTTCTTCTATAATCCCATTCTTAGTAAATGACTTACCCAAGAATACAGGAATCCGCATCTTAGGCTTTGCTTCTAGGGCATCCAATCTAAGATAGTAAACCTGCATAAGCCTCTTATTCTCTCTGTGTTTCATGTGGATAACATGACCAACCCACAGCATTATTATAATTCTTCCAATTAAACAGGAAACAGTAGGGAATGAGTCTGTTTTATTGGCTGACACATGAAAGTGCAAAATACAATAGTAGATATAATTATTACAAAGTAGTAGTCTCTTTTTTGGCTTATCAGACTATCAAAATAGTATTAATGAATCAATATCAAACTTCAACTCTACCTTCATGAAACTTTTCTGGTTCCCACAAATAACATCTCTCCATCTTATTTAAGTTAGGGTACTGTATCTCTATTGTTTGACAAATATTTCATTTAGAGCTAGTACATGAATGTTTCTTCCTCTTGGTTGCAACCCCTGGCACCTAGCATAGTGCCTGGTACATGGTAGATAGGAAGTACTTGTTTGTGGATTGAATCGTAACTCTAGTCCTGCTGTCAATCTGTTGTGAAGACCCCCTCTACCATATCCCAACCCCGTGATCTGGCTGGCCTCCTGGGAACACCTTCTCTGGGCCAGGTACTGCTAGCGCTTTGCAATGCTCTGTCTTATTTAACACTTACAAGCCCCTGGAGAAATCATCAATCCAAGCTCTATGTTTTTGCTTACCATTATATCCCTGGCAACTAGAACAATGCTTAACATAGGAGTTACAAATATGTATTAACTAAATTAATCGTTTCTAATGCCCATTCTCTTTCCACTATGCCATACTATCCAACCTCTTCCTGAATATTGTACTAATGGGGAATACAGCATTCTCCAAGGCAATCCATTTCCTCTTCAAACTGGCTATTAAAATTCACACTTCCTGTACCTAAACTCTATTCCCCTAGATTCCTCCCATGGATATGAGTTCTACCACAGTGTGCCATGAAGAGCAAGTCTCATACCAATTTCTCATGTTGGTACATTGTAAAGAGCACTGGCCTTGGATTCTGAAAACTTGACCTTAGAGGTTTGGCTCAGCCTTTTTCATAGGTATGTGACCTTGGCAATTTCCTTAACTTCTCTGAACTTCTAGTACCTTTCTGTAAAACAGGATAAATGACGCCTTCTTCACAGAGATTCTATGCATATTACATGTCTAGTGGACAACGTACAAATATAAGAGATTATAATTCTATAAACACTCTTCTAATATCGAAAAGTCACTCAGTTCTTATGACGGGTATCATGTTCTATAGAAGATAATGGGATAATAGCTGAGGGTTTGCTAAAAGCTAGATGTATATTATCTCATTTAATCTTCACATCAACCTATAAGACAGGTACTACTATTCACCTCGTTTTAGGGATGAGGAATCCAAGGCACAGAGAGATTAAGTAATTTGCCCAAAGTCACATGGCTAGTAAACAGTAGAGCCTGGAATTCTGTCTTCATGGCTAGCATACTTAACCTCCAGGCTGAACTGCCTTTCAGTGCAAAAGAGAACATTTTCTCCAACATATCTGCCCATGGAAAGATCCAGAGCACAAAGAAGGCAAAAACAGTGATCAGGAACTTCAGACAAGTATCAGCAAAAAGACTGTGGTAGCAGAATTCATGAACGGTCCCTCAAGGTTCCCAGTCTTTGTTGTACACACCTTGTGTAATCCCTTCACCTTGAATGTAGACAGGACTTATAAATAAGATGGATATTTACTATCTTGATTAGGTTATTTGATATGGCAAAATGATGGGGGGTGATTATATTATGTTATGTAAGACTTTAACTTAGCAGAGTGGAGAGAGAGTCTCCTACTGGCTTTGAGGAAGTCATCTGCCATGTTGTGAGAGGCCTAGGAGGGGACAACACAGCCAGGGACTGCAGTGGCCAGTAGCAGAGAGTGCTCCCCACCCCACTTCCCCATAACGTCCAGTAGGGAAACAAAACCCACAGTCCCACAGTTGCCAAGAACTCCATTTTTCCAAAAATTTGTGAGCTTGGAAGAGAACTCCAAGCTCCAGATGAGAAAGCAGTCTGGCTGAGACCTTGATGGCTGCCTGGGGAGACCAAAGCAAAGCCAGAACTTGCTGGAACTCCTGTCTCGTGGAAACTGAGATAACAAAGGTATGTTAGTTTAAGCTGTTCAATTTGTAGTACTTTGTTCGTAGAGATAACAAATACAAAGACAAATCTACTTTCTAGCCATTCATCTTGGTTTATACTCACTTTTTTATAATCTCTCTTAAAAACAAACAAAGCGCATGGCCTTTTGTTACCCAAAGAATATATGTTCATTGTATGATAACCAGATACTTCAAGTAAGATTATTCAGAGATAATGGTTGTCAACATTTTGGTTTGTATGGTTTCAAATTTTTCTAACACGTGAGCGTGTTTGTGTGTGTGTATTTATCTCTGTGTGTGTATATTAAATACAAATTCCATCTTTTTTGATAACTCACCCAACAACTTGAGGGAAAAAAAAAATCAGTTGATTTCTATCTGTTGGTAGAGTTGAAAGGGATCTTAGAAGTCATTTAAGCCAATCTTTTGTTTTATGGAAGAAGGATGTGAGGCCTGAAGAGTAAAGTCACTGTTTATGCTCACATAGTTACTAGCAGAGTCCAGACTAGACTTCAGAACTTACTTCCTAATACATTCCACACTGTATATTTGTTGTCTAATCACTCGTCTACCTCCCCATCAGGCAGTTTGCTGCCCAGGTGGAAACAGGAGCCTTACACAGTTCTTTGCGTCTAGCAGATATGCAGTTGATAGTTGTTGATTGAAGTTATACTCCTTATTAGTAGTGTTTTTGGTGCAGTAGGAAAAACAATAAAAGCTAAATAGAATTGGTGTTCCAGCTACCTATGGCTGTGTAACAAACCACTTCAAAACTTAGTGGTTCAGTGCAACAATCTGTTGTCTCTCATGGTTCTATGGATGGACTGGGAACAGCTGGGCAGTTCTTGCTTGAGTGCTCACCAGTTGTAGTAAGATGGTGGCTATGACAGAAGTTGTCTGAAGGGAGGACTGGTTTCTTTAATTACATGTTTGATGTCTCATTGGGATGACTGCAACACCTGGGAGCTGCCTAGGCATCATTCTCTCTCTCCATGTGGCCAACATGGACTGCCTCAAAGCATGGCAGACTTATGGTCATTGGGACTTTTTTTATGGTAGCTGGTTTTCCCCAGAGTCACTGTTCCAAAAGACCAAAGCAGAAGTTGCAAGTGTTACATAATGAAACTACTGCCACTTTCTACTCTTTCAATAGGGCCAGCCTAGATTCAGTGTGGGAAAGGATTACATAAGGAGCTGAATAATAGGAGGCATGGTTCACTGGGGGCCCTCTTTGGAGACTAGCTACCATACTTGGTTGTTCTTTGACAATAAAATGGACAGAACACCTACCTAATGGATCTTTGGTCATACTTAAAAGGGAGATTAATATAGGTATAAGCTTTCATGAAACTTAGAGTCCATTATACTAATGTAAGGTATTATTATAAGTCCATGGGCCTGCTATGTAATTTCAACTATTTTCACCTAAGCCATTTGACGATTTTCATTCCCATCTTTTGATCATGTGTGACGGTGATTAAGTGATTTTGCATAAATCTTTTGTTCCATAAGTATAATGCAGGCGTGTACACTGTGTTGCTTTCACTGTCTTTTGTGATACCCCAACCAAACATATGAGAAAAAGATAAACTTAGAATGAACTATGTGGACTGGGGTCAGCTTGGAAAACTTTATCTTATGTAGGTACAAACCCTGGCAAAGCTACAGTAGCTCTCAGATAATTTCTCAAATACGAGAGAATGTTACTGAGACATTTAACACTGCATATTAAAAGCTGTGTACGGCATTCAAAAAAGAATGCATGGCAGACTCCATTTCCACTTTTTTTAATTTGTAAGTTCTATCTTTAGTAGCAATTTACATTTTCCACACAATTAAAGATTGTACCTAGTTCTGATTTGCACTTCAAGTATCCAGTTCAGCTGTGATTTACTTTTTTTTCTCTATTTATCTATCTGCTTCCCAGTAAGAAAACTGGGTTTTAAACTGTGACATTATCACTTAAAATGTACGTTACACTGGACAAATTTGATTAATGATTTCAGAGGGTCAGTTTGCTCGTATGTTAAATGGGAATAAGATTTTCTTTACGGAATTTCTGTGCATGTTAAAGGCTGTGAGCACAGCCAGGCACACAGTAGGTATTCAGTACATGTGCATTCATTGTTCTTTGAATGCACTCTGTGGACCCATCCAAAGGATCTGTGACTACGGGACTCACTATTGGTAAGAGAACAGCCTTCAGCAATCGCTGCCCATTGTGAATGTCAAGGCCAACACATTGGAAGTCAGTGAGATGCTTTTGTGCCTCTCAACATAAACTTCCATATAAATCCAAGCTATCAACAAACAAACACAATTTTTGAGACAATTATCTGGATAATAAAGGTCTTTGTGTTTTCCCGAAATGTTCAAATAATGAAGAAGAAAAGGTTGACTGGTCTCTGTTTCTTCTCTATACATGACAGATGCAGATTAAAAGTAATTTAAAAAGAAAATTTCTTCCACTAAATAGTTTGGAAATTTACCTTTGGTAGAGAAGATCTCCTAACTGTTTTCCGAGGACATAAAATAACTATTTTTTAATTAATCACCATTTTGCTCATTTTACCAAATTACTCCTTTAAAATTTGGTTTCTCTTCTCTCCCAATGTACAATGTCCTACTTATTGTTTTTTCCCTTGGGAGGTATGGCAACTTTGAAAAAGAAACTTAAAAGAGTTTAAAAATTCAAGGGATATTTTAGCCATGCCCATCTATTTATTAAAACCAAATTTTATTCATAATCATGAAAAAGTAGAAGCAACACAAGTGTCCATCAACAGATGACTAGATAAACAAATGTGGTCTTCCCATGCAATGAAATAGTATTCAGCCATGAAAAGGAATGAAGTTCTGATACATGCTACAACGTGGATTAACCTTGAAACATTATGCTAACTAAATACTCCAGACACAAAAGAACAAATATTGTGTGATTCCAATTATATGGAATAACTAGAATGAGCAAATTCACAGAGACAAAAAGTAAATTAGAGGTTATCAGGGGCTGGAGAGGAAGAGGGCAAGGAAGAGTTATTGCTTAATAAGTACAAAGTTTCTGCTCAAAGTAATGATAAAGATTTGGAAATAGACAGTGGTAATAGATTCACAACATTTTGAATGAAGTTAATACTCCTAATTGTACACTTAAAAATGGTTAAATGTCAAATTTTATGTTATTTTTTTACCACAGTAAAATATGTATATATATATACCCCAAAAAAGGACAAAAGTCCAATCTTAGGTGCTATGTTAACTTTGTATTTAATTGCAAGCAAGTTAGCCATGTCCTTGATTCATTTGCAGTATGTGCAGAAGGACTTTCATAAAAGTGCTAACTCTGCGTCATCATTGCACGGCAATTCCAATTTCCAACTGCTACATTATTTATCAGCTTATAGATGGGAAGTAAACATGATACTTAATGTGAAGCAGACTTAATTGCACACACTTTTCGTGTGCCTAACTTGTGACTTCACTTCAAACCAAATAAATCATTTACAGTCATAATTTGTGACTGTACACTGTTTTCTATTTCTCGCATCCTGAGAAGTACAGCATTGCCTCTCTAAATCGTGTTGTTCCCAATGTACCTGTGAAATGTTCAGCCTCACAACCTCAGGGTAAATGCATCATCAGTAAGATCTTTCTAGGGTGAAAGTCAACCCATGGCTCTGTCAGTTCTGTTTGACAAAAATTGCCCATCATGGATTGAACTCAGCCGACCAAACTGTTTGAATTAAATGCTAAAAAGATGAGCTCCTTAGTAAGCAAAAGCAGATGACATACTTAATCTCCATGAAAAGTAACCCAAAGAATAAATTAACGCAGGGGCACCTTAACTATCATATTTTTGTTTTGTTTGTATTCAGCAAGCATGCAGGCTAACTGATTGAGTAGGTGTCACTAGGTCCCATATACCAACTTCCTGCTAGACATCAAGTGAAAGAAAGTTCTATAGCTGGAGTAAGACTGCTCTAGATTTAACTTCACCCATAGAGTTAATCCTAAAAATATGTATAGTCTTATAGAGAGAAAATTTGACACCTTACAGTTTAGTTTGGTTCCCACAGTAGTTCAATAGTTTAAAAGAAGTCCTTGACAAGGAGGCATTTCTCCTAAGAGAGGCGTGTAAGTCTAGGGAATTTGAGGAATTGGGGCTTATCAAGGAAATAGATGTGACCATGAGAGGTGAAAACATACAATGAGCTTTACTGGGCGGCGCTCAGACAGAGTAGCATGAGAGGGCATGAGAGGGGATGTCGGCACGGCATGAGACCGTCCAGAGGCTTAGGGTGGGGAGACTACCTTTCAGAAGGGGATGTGGGCAGGGGAACCCCTGGGGGACAGGGGGTCAAAAAGGGGCTTCCGTGTCTAGGGGACGTCCCTCAGCAGCACGGCTGGGAGTCTCTGGGTCAGAGAACTGCAGAGGTCAGCAGCTGCTCGGGGTCTTGTAACTACAAGGCCTTGCCTTGTCACTGGCTAACTGTGGCGGGGTGAGGTTTACCGGGGTGCACAAAGCAGGCCGTCTCTAAAAGGCTAAAAATCTGCTTGTTTTGTGTATATTTAAAATAACGATGTGTAAAAATTTGAGTTTGGGGCCAGCAGCCTTTTGAGCTAACGGGTCTCAGCCTGCCATGAAGAAGTAAACAACCTAAGTGCTAACACACGCAGGCCGTCTTTGGGGCGTGTTTATAACAGTAAGGACCCAGAGTGTCTGCCATGTGTAGGAATGGGTTTCTCACCTGCAAGTGGGCTTCTGTCAATCCAGAAGACCCATCAAGGCACTTGCACTTGTTTGCTGTCACCACTGGAACAAATTACCACAAACTTAATTAATGCCTTAAGACAACGTGAATTTATTATCTTACAGTTCTGGATCTCAGAAGTCCAAAATCAGTCTCAGTGAGCTAAAGTCCAAGTGTTGGCAAGGAGCTGTTCCTTCTGGAGGTTGTAGGGGAGAGTCCTCTTCATTGTCTTTTTTAGCGTCTGGAGGCCATTCCCATTCCTTGGCGAGACCTCCCACATCATTTCACCTTTCTCCAGATTCTGACCTTTGCTTCCATCTCATAAGGGCCCTTGTGATTACACTGGGCTCACCTAGATAACCCAGGATAATCTCCCCATCTCAGGATTCTTACCTTAATCACATCAGCAAAGTCCCTTTACCGTGCAAGGCCACACAGCCACAGGTTCTGGGGATTAGGGCGTGGATAGCTTCGCGGTTATTCAGCTTCCCGCAGGACTCTACTGAGAACTCTGATGTGCCCCAAGATCCAGGCTCTTGGTGTCTAAAGAGCCTAACGTGTAGGACACAAGATAAAAGGAAGATCAATGGGTTCCCTTCAAGGAAGCCCTGTAGCCACACCGGGGACCTCTGGAAGGGAATGCAATTGTTTTACAAATGCATGTGGTGAGGAGGGAATTCATGGTTTTAAGGATTCGGAGTTCTGCTAGCACGGGGCTTCTTTCTGACTCTCAGCCCTGCGGCAGCTTGAGAGATGGGACCAACAAAGTCAAGCTTGTCTCCATTCAGTTTCTTTCTTCGCTAGGCCACCCTGTCCTGTCTTCTGTTTTCACAGTTTATGTCATTTGGTCTGCACCCTGAAATCCTAGTTTATGTACTCCTGAACATGCTTTGAACACATTGCATGAAGCCTCCATTGTATGCAAAAGGGGGACAAGTGGCTCAGACACAGTCCCTGTCCTGGAAGAGCCCCTAGCCCAGTGGAGGAGACAGAGATGTGACTGGAGACTGAGTTCAATCTGCAAGCCCTGATAGAGTGGTGAACAGAGAGAGGAGGTACAAAGTGGGCAGGTGGTCACCTGGACTGAGGAAGGCACGGGATAGGGGACATTTGACCTGAGTCTTGAAGGATGGTCAAGTTTGCCTCCATCCCACCACTGGCCACAGCCCCCATTCTTCAGGAGATTCTTGAATACGTAAGGTTTTCTCAGATTCTACTGCCCACCCCCAACAGTGTTTTTAATGGTGGTTACATATACAAGTCACCAGGGTAGCTTTTTGAAAAACGTAACTAACTAGACTCTACTTCCAGCAGGTTCTGATTCACAGTGGTAGGTCTGGGCCTCTGGAATCTGGATTTTTTTTTTTAAAAGATACAGTTTATTCTGAAACACACAGAATGATTGAACTTTTGTTCTGTAATTTGGATCTATGAGGGTCCAAGACTTGAGAATGTATCCCCACGTGATGAAATTGAGGCAGTGCCCACAATGGTTGAATGCACAGCCCCAGAGTCAGGCTGCAGGGCTCAAATCTCAAACTCTCTTCTTTCTCTCTGTGACCACAGACAAGTTACTTGACTCCCAGTGCCTCATCTCACCATCATTAAAATGGCGATGATAATGGTACCTCCTCACTGGGCTATGTGATAGCTGAATAATTTAACACATGGAAAACCCTAAGAACTGTGCTTGTGTGATTACGTGATTAATATTCACCATGATTGCTATCTCACTTTAACTTAGAGCTCTACTCAAATATCACCTCCCTAGCAAGGGCTTCCCTTATACTGTAACCTCCCATAACTTACTATTTTTTTTTTTTTCGCTGAGGAAGATTTGCCCTAAACTAACATCTGTTGCCAGTCTTCCTCTTTTTGCTGGAGAAGATTGTCTCTGAGCTAATATCTGTGCCAATCTTCCTCTACCTTGTATGTGAGTTGCTGCCACAGCATGGCTGCCAACGAGTGGTGTAGGTCCACACCCAGGAACTGAAGCTGAGTTGCTGAAGTGGAACATGCCGAACTTAACCAGTAGGCCGCTGGGCCTGCCCCCTATTTTTTTTTCTCTACTTTTTTTCATAGAACTGATAGTTACTGGAGAAGGTATATATTTATAAATAAAACTAAATATTTTTAAAAATTTTTCTCCCTTATTTCAATTTTCTTGTGCCCAATAATTTTTTCAATCATTCTACGGATATTAACTAAGCACCTACTATGGGCCAGGCACTGCTCATGGGATTGGGAATGCAACAGTGAATAAAAAGACAATGTTCCTTCCACCACGAAGCTCTTCTTCTGGTGTTGGCTTATCGATCTTCCCCACTAGAATTCCATCTCCATGAAGGTAGGGACTTTGTGTCTTCTGTTCATTCCTGAGTCCTCAGAGTCTAGAACTGTGCCTGGCCTGCACTGTCAATACTTAGTGAATGAATGAATCATGTTTTTGTCTGGCACACACAAACTGACACCAGAGAGAAAAGGAGGGCAAACTATGAAGACCTCTGACAGAGAGAGAGCTGGGTGATGGAATGTACCTCATATTTCACCCTCATGATTCCTGGTGGTCTGGGCTTTGTCCCTATGGTCAGCTGTGGAAAGTGAGACTCAGAGACATCAAATACCTTCTTCAAGGACACACAGCCAGACAGGGACAGAGTCAGAATTCTAATCTTGGTCTGTTTGACCACCAGCTCCATGCTCTATCCACTGTATCTGTTCAGCACAGCACAAACTTACTGATTAGTGACTAGAAAAAATAGTGAAGGATTGGCAAAGACCTCAGCTACATACAAAGTCTTTCCACACTGGGCACCCACACGCCCCATGTAAAATAGAGGCTGAGATTTCTAAACATGTAGGGTTTAGATACCTGAAAAAATAAATCACCCAAGGGTTTATGAAAGAAGCAGGAGAAGAAAAAAAGAAAGAAGAAAGAGGAGGAGGAGGAGGAGGAAGGAGGGGGGCGGGAGAGGGAGAGGAAGAAAGAGAGTAATAAAGTAGGGCATTCAATTGACTTTTTGCTCACATCAGTATTTCATCCTTGGCCAGCAATTGTGCACTTGAAGTTGTTTACCATCCTAGAGGGATTTCTCAATAGTTTCTTGTGAAGGAGTCCTACACACTCCTCAGTGGAGAGCCAAGATTCTCCTCCCAGCTGGGAGCCTCCCTCCCATTCACTGCAGTCCCCTGAACCCTTTCCAGAGGTCTCTGGCCGGTGGCCAGGAGCTCAAACAAGCACTGTGCTCTCACCGCAAAACCTTTACACAAAGAGGTGGCTGGATTCTCTGGTTCAAATTTTGGAGAGAGAATCTCCCAGTAAGATCTTCCTTTCCTCTATGCTGTTGTTTCTCTAGACTGAAGAACAGTGCTGCACAAAGTTTTAGTTCATCCATTTGCTAGCTCTGTATTTTAGATAAATATCTCCACCTCTCTGAGCCTCAGATTTCCTTCTCTGAACAAGGTCATAGAACTAGATGATCTTCAAGTTCCTGGCAGATTCTAAAGTGCAATAACTTCTCCTAGGTAAGAAAAAGAGGAAAGTTTTATCTTCTCCCTCTCTCTCCCTCCCTTCCTTCCTTCATTTTCCTTTCTTTCTTTTTTCTTTTTCTTTTTACTTCTTTTTTTTTAAATGTGCGAAGATTTTAAGTAAGTAACAAGGTGCTCTGGCTGAAATTAGTACCTTAAATTTTTGAAATTGTCCTGGGTAGAAGCTGTAACCATTTTGTTATGCTCTTAGACAAGGGAACTTGAGAACTCCTTTGCCGCCATCTTTTCCTCTGTCCTGACAGTCATCTGTTTACACATCTCATTTCTTGAAAAGTCACCCCCCATCCTGATGGTTTAGGTACAGGAGTTCAGCAATAATTTGGAAATGCAAACCCATTTTCCACTTCACATGTTACCTTGGTCAGTCATTTGTGTGGTGGAAGTGGCTAAGTCAGCGTTGTCTTGGTCTAGAGTTAGGCCCTGGCAAGGGACTGGTGAGAGGCAATAGATTTAAAATGTTCTGCACACAGTACCTTGTCATTGTAGAAATAGAGATGGTTTTTGAAAGTTTGTTTTTGAAGACTTCCATGCAGGAGAGGAGACGTGGAAGAAGGTAGCTGAAGGAGCTGATTTCATGAGCGATTTTGTGGAATATTGGGTGGAGCAGGGCTTCTTTGGGGTCCAGTGAAAATGTAGCTCTGAAAGGGGGAAGGGCCAGAGTCCACATCCCAGCCCCTTTCCTTCCCAGCCATAGGGACGGCAGGAGCAAGTAGCATTGGGGACAAGTGTGCCAAAATCACCTGAATTCTCAGTGGATTTTGTGTGTGCTAGAAACAAATTTGGGGGTATAAAGCCTTTGGGATTCAAGAGTGTTGCTACTGTAGAAACTTTAGGTTGTATGACAAAACCCAAGCTTAATCAGACAAACAACTCAAAGGCAGTGACAATGAGTTGATAATTGTGAGCACATGATATACTCCTTTTGCGGACTGAAGAAAGAATTGAAAGATGCTGATAAGAGGGAAGTGAGACCCTGTGATCGGGCTAGGAGGATTTGATGGACTATGATCTTGGATTAAACGTAAATGTGACCTTGCTTGGACACTGAGTTGACATCTTTGGTGTATTCTTCTCCTTGAACCTTGACAATGATTCCTTAGAGGAAAGAAAACTGAGGCTGTGGTTTGAGCCCAGGACTGTCTCACATTGCAGACGGTCTTCTCACCATCGCACAACACCAAATCTGTCTTCCGTTTTTCTCTGCTCTGGTTCCTGTGCCTGCACGTGTGTCACCTTAATTTATGCATAATTATATCACGTTATGTATTTTCTATCACTACACTAGTGATAATGGACTTTTCCTGCCAAAGACCTTGACATATTCATAGCATACAAAACAACAACAACTCATGTTTGAAATACTTCATGCTTGGTTCCTCTTCCTATGAAAAATGCTTGGTGTTTGAAAACCCTTGAGCTCTTGTTCTGAAGCCCTGGGGGCTGGTAGACTTGAAAGGGTTTCAAATGTGGGGGAATTTTTGTTTCCTTGGCAATCTCATAATTCAAACAACCTCAAGTTTTTAAAATGTCACACTTGCGATGTACTATAGACAGTCATTAATAAACATGAATGGGTTTTTGAGGTTTAGATAAATGGCAGTAACTAAAGGGATGGGAACTTTGATACAGAGAGCAGGTGGATGGTGTCAGAGCTCTGCTTCCGAAGCCGGCTGGCATTTGCATGGAGTTCAGGTTATCTATGTTGGCTGTTGGCTGTGATCTTCACAGGGGAGTCATTCCCCACTCACATGCCTTGATGGCTACCCATTGAAGGAAGGCAAGTTTGCTTTTTGCTTTTGGTTTTTGAATGTGGCCTTTTGCAAGTTGAGTCCAACTTTACCTTCCTATCCTCTTTCTCTACTCCTCTACATTCTTGGCCACATTTCAAGCCACAAGAGTGCCAGACACACTAGTCTGAATTCCCAAATGGGCCATACTTTTTCATGCCTCTATGCCTTGCTCAAAACATTGTCCTCTTGCTTCCCAGCAGTGACCTACACAACTATCAGAGCCCAGCTGACACACCATCTCTTGGTTTTAACTTCCCCTGGTCCTTATAGGTAGAAGGAATTAGCACCTTCATGGCATCCCCAAAGCACTTTATAAGAGTATCGTCTGTGGGACAGGCCTTACCATTCAGTGTCATGGTCACTCTTGGGCCCAAGTCCCCAGCCAGGCATAAAGCCCAGGAACTGTGTCTGCATCACCTTGTCTCCCTTGCACTTCACTCAGTACTGGCCTCAGAGCAGGCACTCAACAAATGTTTATTGAAAGAATATTTGAGTAGTTAATAGGTAGTTGATAGATATTGGTGTTCCCCCACCTGCTTTCATTTAATATTTTCTTTCTCCACATCGAGAAGAGGACTTGTTTCCGAATCCAGTGACATACCAAGGGCAGGGCAGAGGGAGTAATCTGCCCTGGGTGCCTGCACTGAGGGGCAATTGGCCTGTACAGAGTTTAAAAACAGTAAAGAAAGCAATTAAAAGTAGGTCTGCTTTTTATTACTACCAGGCATTGGTAATGCTAAACCATGTGAGTGATGAAATATTCCTCCCCACAGACCACTGTTACCTCCCTCCCCCACCTCATAGACCACTGTCTGGGTCACTCATGGTTTCCTCTCCCATGCAGAATGCTTCTGCCCCTGCACCCTATTTCTGTAGGGCCTTCTCCTAGGGTTCATTAGTGAATTCATTCATTTATTCATTTCACAAATATTTTTACAGTTACCACTATATGACAGGCATCGGTACACAATGATGAAGGAGAAAGAAGTGTTCTTGATCTCTTGGAGCTAGAATTCAGTTGGGAGATAGAAAATGAAATGAGCGCGCGCGCGCGCGCGCACACACACACACACACACACACACGCGCGCGCGCGCACACATTTCCGGGGGGATGGCTGCTTTGAGGACAGCAACCCAGCCTGATGTGATCATGACAGGGGTGGGGTGCCTTCGGATAAGGTTATTAGTGACAGTGACGGCATCTGGAGTAGAGCAAGATGTGAGCTGATGTCTGAGTGGCGAGAAGGGGCCAGAGGTGTGAAGGGTGGGGAAGAAGGTTCTTAGCAGAGAGATGAGCAAGTGTGAAGCCCTGAGGCAGGAAAAAGATGTCATAGGACAACACGTGCAAAGAACCTAGTGAGTGCCATGGGTCTGATTTTTCTGCTGTCTTCTGAAGCCCACACTCAAGCCTATCTCTTCAGCTTAGCTGTGCTCTGCACACACTCCTGATTTTTCACCTGGGCATAGAGCAGAGCCTGGCAAAGAAATAGAATGGGTTTTGTCCCAGTACCATTTCTCTGTGGCTAATTCTTGTAGGTGGCAGAACAGGGCATATGAACCCAGACAGAGAGTTTGGGGTCTTCCCTCTCCAACATCATCTCTTGCTCTCCATCATATGGCCCAGACGAACAAATGGTGTGAGTCCAATAGCTCCCTCTCCCTCTAGTCTATATGGCATTCCTGGGGTTGTGGATCGGATATTTTGACTCCATTCAATCACAGAGCTCTCTGACACCAATTCATCTGGCATCTTAATTCAACAGACAAAGCAACTAAAGCTTGGAGAGGCTGAGTTACCTACTTGTGGTCACACAGCTATTCAGTGGCAATGCTTGAGCTAATACGTGCATTACCCTTCTCTCAGCACCGAGCAAATGTGAAAGACATTTCACAAACACTGTCTATTCTCAACAGTCCTAGATGTTAGAGAAAACAAAAGTGAGATGAGGGAACTTAATTAAGTGGCTTTTAACAGAGATTTTTAAGAGGAAAATCTCTTTCTCCTTTCTGCATCTCATGTTGTCTCTAGATGTGTATGCCTCAAAATACACAGGCCCACTTTTCACAGGCACTTTTGGGGACCCTTATTGATGTATGTTAGATTTTGCTTGAATATTTTGCAAGCATCAGACCCATCTACATAATATCTGGCATAGTGAGCTGCACTTCAAAACTTGATAACCCAAACCTCTGGGTCAGTGGCAATTTGTAACTGATTCAATGTTAGCCAAGACCATGGGCAATGCCAGACAGGGTGGAGTTGGAGTATTAGCAGGACATGCATTGATGACCACCAACCAGCTGCAAGCTGGACATTGTCCTTCCGTGGCTTCCACACTGTTTGTTCTCCTCATTTCAAAAAGTGAGAAACTGAGGGGGAGTGAGGCCAAATTTACGAAATGTGTGAGAACAGTAAGGAGACTTTTGATGAAGGTCCATGGTTCTAGGGGCAGGAGGGAAAAACGTATACTCCCAAAAGTCAAAATAAACACTGAACAAAAATATAGATAGGTGCTCAAACACTCTAGGAATAACTTTAAGTTAATTGTAATAAAAGTGAATGACTATTTCACCTACCAAATTATTAAATATTTAAATATATATATATAATTTATATGTATGTAATAGTTAACACTGATAAGGATCTATCAATAGATTAGGACATGCTCATACAATCTCAAGTTCAAATGGTAAAAACATTCCTGAAAACAATTGAGCAATATGTATCAAGGTCCTTGACAATGAGTAGAGTCTTTTGCTGACTAATTCTGCTGCAATAAATCTCTTTTAAGGAAATAACAATACCTGAAGCCAACATTTATGAAAAAGATTGCACTAAAGTGCTATTGTAATAGTATTATTTTAAAATGATATTGAAAGTAACTAAACTGTTTATTAATATATATATGCTATATTTTTATGTATATAAAATAAAATAATCTTATTTATTATAAAATATGTAAGATGAGAGATCTTGCTTGAATATTTTACAAACATCAGCCCATCTGGCCTAAGGTCTGGAACAAATACTGGTCTGGGGAAAACACTCTCTAATTGTGAGTATTCCAAGCCTCTGGTCAGTAATCATTTGTGTAACTGATTCAGCATTAGCCAAGACCACAGGCAATGCCAGAAAGGGTTGGAATTGGAGCATTAGCAGGGTTTGCGTTGATGGCAACATCTCGCTGGCCGAGATATGGTCATATAGAAATTCTTACACATTTCATGGTACTAGAGATGGATGATTGTTTAAATGTGTTGGCACCTATGGTTCATTCTGAGAGTGAAACGTAAGGAAGGAAAATAAAAACAATGCAAAATCCAAAGGTATTCATTATAACATTATTTATAATAGTCAAAACTTATAAACAAATGAAATAGGAACAACTTGCATATCAGATGACAGGATATGGTTAAGTGACCTGTGGCGTAGACATGCAGTGATGTATTATGTAGTCTTCAGGTAGGATTTTTCAGAAAGCTACATGAAAATATGGGAAAATGTTTATAATGTTAATTGGAAAATGCTGGATAAAAGTGTTTATATGATTACAATATGTAAAAAACTACTTTTCTGTACACTAAGTAGACTATTATAAATTATTCAGAAAACTTAACTGAATGGTTTGTGTGGAGAGGTTGTAGATTTCTGTCTTTCTTTTTTTTCCATTTTTTCCTTTTCTCTCACCTGCAAAATTTTTTACTGGTCTCTTAAATGAAAATATAATAACATTAAAGATGTACAGTTCATCTTCTGGGGAAGCTTGAGCGCAGTTAATTTTGAGGACTAATTAAAGGCTATAATACTTTATTCAACACATTCAGAGAGAGCATCTAGCATCACAAAGGAATGCACATGGGGAGTGTGTTTTCCTGGGAGGTGGTAAGGACTGGAAATGTAAGTAGACTGTTAAAAACTTGGACGTTTTTTTAATGGAAGGTGTACAAAGGATTGTTGAGCTCAGCAGGATATTTAGGGAAAAATCTTAGCTTTTGAATTTGATTTTTCATAACATGCTTCTCAAAATCTTTGTCACAGTAGCCTCAGCCTTGAAAGTGGCAGTGTCCAGATTTTTAGGTTTCTATTAAGTTCTGCCTTATGAACTTGAAGAGCTATTATTTGGAAAGACAGGTGGGATCCTTTCTGTCTGATTCCAAGGGATGGAACAAGGGGTTCCATTGCCTCGATAAGGAAGACCTTTCTATTGTTTAGAAACAGTCGGTGGCACTCAGGGTACCAATAAGAAACAGATGGCAAACTCAAATTGGGACAACTTGAGAGGGGCTTATCAACGGAATTAACTACAAAGGTGGGTGGGTACCACAAAGGATAATGTGATAACCTGGACAGGATAAAGACAGTTACCAGCACCCACTGGCTTGAGAGGAGCAGTGACTTCAATCCGGGACCCACTTGGCCTACACAACCCTTAGGGCAGGACCCGAAGAAATAATTAAAATAAAGAAAGAAATCTATGGAGAGTAGACCTAGAGTCAGACATAGGACAACCTGAACACAGTCCAAAAAAAGAAGAGCTAACCTTATAAAACAGTATGTTTTTCATCGTTGCTATTTGTGAAGAGAGGCTGAAGGATAATTTCTTAGGAAAATTCAAGCAGAGCACAGTATTTGGACCAGATGGCTTAAAATTTTCCATTTAATTCTGAGACTTTGTAAGGTACCTCAACTGAACTAGAAACACATAAATAACCTATACAACTGCAATTGCGTATTATGGTTTTCAGGCTCAAGTCAGGAAAATTGAGTTCTTTATCCCTTTTATAGAGCAATAATCTTTTCTAGCGTCCATACTGATTGTCTTTGGAAGATTTTTACAAAGCAATAAAACCAATGGTATATTTAATTGAAATATGGGTGCTGATGATCAACAAGCATGACTCGGGATGAATATGTAATTAGAGCTATTTACATTTGTCACCCAAAGACCAAGGTGCATGAGAAGTACATTTTAATAAGGGTTAACATATATTAAGTGTTTGCCGTGTGCCAGGCACTGAGCCATGCACTTTATGTTGACTCATTTCATCCTGCCGAGAGCCTTTTGAACCATGCACTATTGTTGATATCTCCTTCGTATCTTTGCACAGAAGCAGCCACGGAAGTGTGCTGCTCAGATCTCTTGCTGTAGGAAGCACCATCTGCTGATGGTTCTAGCTGTTACCCCATTGCATCCATTACCATGTTTGCCAAAACTACACTTCCCATGGGCTACTCCCAGCCCAATGATTAGGCATGGCAGGGCACTCCACAACCATTCCATCAAGACAAAGGACTCTGCTAATGGGTGACTGGCTCAAGAACCTAATCTATTAGCCTGGCCAAACCTCTCCCGAAACTGTGCTGTGGTCAAAGATCCTTCCTATTCAAGTCTTCTTCCTCCCTTTTCTTCTGTCGCAGATAGCATATCCACATAGAGTTCTGAAGGCTCTCCCTACCTTCTCCTCCTCCGTCCCTACTATGGACTGAATTGTGCCACCCTCAAATTCATATATTGAAGCTCTAACTGCCCCCCAATGTGACTGTATCTGGAAAAAGAAGATCTTTAGGAGGTAATTAAGATTTAATGAGGTCAGAAGTGTGGATCCCTAATCCAATAGGACTGTAGCCTCATAAGAAGAGGGAAATCTCTCTCTCTCTCTTTGCTAGGTGAGGACACAGTGAGAAAGCAGCCATCTGAGAGCCAGGAAGTGGGCCCTCACCAGGAACCTAATTACCTGGCACTTTGATCTTGGACTTCCCAGACCCCAGAACTGTGAGAACATAAATTTCTGTTGTTTAAGCCACCCAGTCTGTGGTATTTTCTTATGGCAGCCCAAGCTGATATTAATACACTCCCCCAATGAATATCTTCTAACATGTCTGATCCCGTTTTGGCATCTGGTTCTCAGTGGACCAAAATTAATGCACGCTCCATGAGGAGTTTCCAGTGTTTGCCTAAGTTCACAGAGTAGAATGTAGCAAAGCTGGGGCTCAAACTCAGGCCATTGGACTCAAGGCTTTACCTTCTTACTCACTAAGTACACAGCCTCTTGAGTTACTGATCAGCCTAACTTGCCTAGGAGCTCTTCTTTAGAGCACGTTCTATCCTCACGTAACCAACATATTTCTGCTTTTGTCTATTTTGCCTGACTTTAAGTCAGACATCTGTGGTATCCCATCTGAGGCTTCTTCACTCCAGCAAAACATCTCTGCTACTTTCTTTCATCCCTGGTGTTGGCTTAGGGCTCAGATGCTCCTCACTCTCACTCTCACTCTCCTAAGGCAAGTTAGAGAGATGTGAGCATACACGGCTTCCAACATCTCCCAGCTGTGGAAACTCAGACACACTGACTGCCATGAGGCTTTGTTCAACTATACGAAAAAATGAGAATATCCAGCCCAACTCGTAGGTCACTTGGAGGACTAAGAGAGTTAACATTTAAGGGCCTCAGACATCAGTTGATACATAAAACCATTTATAAATAATATATCTCACCCCCATTTGGACCCATTTTTTGATTTGTTTGAATCGGTTGTTCGTAAATCTGTTGCCCAAAAGTGTACAAAATATTCTTACTTGCGATGACAGCCTTCTCTACTCCTCCCCTGTCATGAGATTTCCGATGGACAGACTTGGGACATTCCATCCAGAAGCTCTGCATGGGATCTGAGATTTCCCCATATGATCCTGTGAACCAAGAGGAAACATTCTGATTTCCTAGCTTGGTTATCGTATTCCCAGAATTTCTCATGAACTTGGTAATCAAGCCCGGACTAGCACCAGAGTTATTGTCACAATCTATGTCAGAAGCTGTCTTTTCCAAGAAAAAAAAATGAGTCAAGGGCGTTATTCTTTCTCACTACAATCTGATCTTCAACGAAGCATACTCTGCTTTCAACTATTTCTAGTCGTCCTTTATTTGAATCCATCTTGAAAAGTTAAAAAACAATTAAATCATTTTTAAAATTGAAAATGCAAAGCAGTGTGTTATAGAATGAATGAATGAATGACTTCTAGAATGGAATGTCCTTTAGAGTAAGATTGGTGAGAACTTGGCTCTGCTGCTAATGAGCTGTGTTACCTTAGACAATTTCCTTAACTTCTCTGTGTTTGTTTTCTGCCACTGGAGAAGGAGACTGATGTTCCCTTTCCTGAGATTTCTTCTTATGAGGATTAAATAAAATTACAAACATAAAGTGCCTCCTTGCTGACACGCAGAAGCACTGAAATAAATGGTCGTTGACATTGTGCACATGCGAGCCTGATATTTTCATTAATTTGGTACCCACACCATCTCTTCTTTTTCCAAATTGCTGAGTGTTCAAAGCTCTTCAGGGTTTTTAAGAACTTCTAGTAGCGAATTTCCACTGTTTTATTTCCAAGAAAGTCTAGGACAGACTATTAGAACTTGGAAGTTCCACCCATGATTACTGTCATTAGTAGACAATGTTATAGCTTTTTGTTCTTTTTTGTTTTTTTGATTGTTTTAAATAAAAAGAATTATTCCTTCCACCAAATATAGGTTTTGTTGAGAAATCAAATTTTAGTTCACACATAATACTCTTTCGGCTGTGTTTATTCCCTTGCTTATCTGGTCTTTAAAGGGCTCCTTTGGAAGATCCTAGAACACCTGGAAAGTCCCACTGGATGGTCCCCTGGTTATTACCTGCATTGCGAAATACATGCAGTAGGTACTGTTTCCTGTTACTGTAAGTTCTGGAAGAATTATACTATTGTCTGAAGAACAAGCACCTTATTGAATTATCTTTTTAAAAGTGATTTTGTTGAGTATGTCATCATTTCTAAAAATCTTTATTTTAATTTTTGTTCTCCAGCTCTCTTCTTAACGCATCTGTCTGAACGGGAAGCTCTGATGTTGACAAGCATATGTATATACATGTGATGCACTGTGATTCCTTCATAATAGTAAGCTCCTGGGGTTTTCTGGCCCCTGAGTAGGTGGCAGCACCATGGTGAGATGGGCTTATGGCTGGGGTGCAAGGCTCTATGCTATTGTTATAACTGGTGGCTTTCGTGAACCATATATTTGTGCTAATGGCTTTTCTATATACTGTAATATGCCATTTTAGGCTTCCTTTCCACATGTGTCTTTCACTGAAAAATAAACAAAAAGGTAAATAAAATATTTATTTTAGGCTCCTGCCTTTGCCTTTCTGACATCTCAGCTCCTGAAGGAACCCCAGGACATCCTTTCAAAACAAGACTTGTCCCCATGTTTAAGCTATTTCTGCCTCAGCCCCTGACTCCAGTGGAGTTGGGCAGAGTGGTAGCGATCCTGGAATTGTGGCTCCATCACTTGTTAACTCTTTGAACTTGGGCAAGTTACTTGACTTCTCTGTGCCTCAGTTTCCTTGTCGGTAAATTGAGAATGATAATGCCTATTTTAATGGCTTACTTTGAGGACTAACTGTGATATTACATGTAAAGTGCCTGACACATCCTAAGCCCTCGATAAATGTAACCTATCATTGTTATTATTATTCATCTGCCTCCATGTCATTGAGTTGAAGCCCATCTACTGTGCTCCAAGGCTGTCCCCATTCTTTTACAAAGCCTTATGACCAACATACTGGGTCAGACTTCAAGGGGCCATGCTGAGCCTCACTGCTCCTTAGCGACTTTGGAAGTTAATTTCTCTTGTAACTTATTTTTCTCATCTGTAAAAGGGAATGGTAAAATTATTTGAGGTATTGTTAAGATTACATAAGCTAATTCATGTTAAGTGATTAATAAAATTCCCAAGCCATACTGATACTCAATGATTTTTATTGAAATACATGCAAAACTGAGTACATATAGACAAAAGTTTTGAAACATCAGTATTTTGGGTCTGTTCTTTTTATTTGTGTCAACCTGCTGACGCTCATTCTTTCACTCCTGCATCGGTCAGCTTACTAATTCCTTCACCAGCGCTGTGTTTTGTTCTCCTTTTACAGGCCATTATTCTGAGAAGCAAAGCTCTCACTTTTCTTTGGATGCTGGAGGCACAGGGCAGGCCTTCTGCCCCTGTGCTTTCCATAGAATGTCAAAATTCATATAGGCATGCTAAATACATTGAAATGTGCAAAGTGAAATTCTGCTAAATAAATATTCATAAAGCACAATTTACAAAATGAATATCTGTGCTCGGTGAATACCCATAAAATAAAACCTCATTAAACAGGTACAGCATTTAACCAAGTTATAAAATTCATTAACCAGTGAGTACACTCGTCCATTAACAAATTATTCAGCTTTCCCTACATTAAAAATGAATTCATCACTGAATAGCTCATTATACTGATTTTTCCTCATTGAAGACTCTTAATACAGGAACACTGAATGTGGAGGGAAGGACAGTATAGCTAGTATTTTTTCCTTTCCCTTTTAACTGCCATAATGATATACTGAGTCTTCAGTGAATTCGTATGTAAATTTTACAAGAGAAAGGACACAACATTTTTTGGTTTTTGCTTGTTTTTAACATTTACTAAATGCTAATGAACGTATCTCATTTTATTTGCATAGGAATCCCCGTGGGGTTAAGAATTATTAACCCACTTTAGTGACTTCAACAGGGTTACATGCCACAAGACCTCAGAGCAGGGACCTGACCAAGGTCCTCTGATTCCAAAGCCAGGGCTTCTTCACTTACTCCCTGCCAAGCAGCGGTGTTAACACTGGTAACAGCTGCAACTGATGGATGTTAGCCAAACGAAAAACAAATCCCTCCTGCAGGTGTTTGACTAAGTTCACAAACTTGCTGCCCAAACCTGCTGCCTGTGATCCCGTTCTGGGCAATCTTACCCTCCTCATATCACGAGCAAGAATACTGGAAGTAGCCCTCAGCAAAGCGCTCATATGAACACGGCTTGATCACGCTGGAATCACGCTGAGTTAAAGTTAAGGGGAACCCAAGATGCATTCCTTGATACTGGCTAGAATCAGTTGGGTTCATTTTCTTGAAGGGAAACAATTCAAGCATTCAGGGAAAGTAAAGCCGATTGTGGAGACCGAAACTTAGAGCTCGGTGTTTATCACGTGTTCACTCCCCTCAGTTCCTCACAGGTGAGGAAACTGAACCTCTCTTTCTTATGATTTTTACTGGCCAATTTGAGTAGCTTTGCAAAAAGAACACTTCAACAGTGTTTAAAGCTGAAATAACAACTGTTGTGAGTTGAAGTGTGACCCTAAAATTCGTGTGTTAGATTTCTAACGCCCAGTCCCACAGACTGTGACCATATTTGGAGATAGGATGTTTACCGAGGTAACCAGGTTAAAGTGAAGTCGCTAGGGTGGCCCTAATACAATATGACTGGTGTCCTCTTAAAAAGGGAAATTTTTGACACAGAGACAGATGCTTATAGAGGGAAGATGATGTGAAGAGACAAAGGGAGAAGATGTAAAATTAGTTTGCTAGGGCCGCCATAACAAAGTACCACAGACGGGGTGACTTAAACAACAGCAATTTATTTTCTCACAGTTCTGGAGGCTAGAAGTCTGGGATCAAAAAGTCAGCAGGGTTGATTTCTTCTGAGGCCTCCCTCCTTGACTTGTAGAAGGCCGTCTTCTCCCTGTGTATATGTCTGTGTTCTCTTCTCTTTCAGCCACATGGGATTAAGTCTCACCCAAATGACTTTGTTTGGTTTTAGCTACCTCTGTAAAGACCCTCTCTCCAAGGGGGGTTAGAATTTCAACATATGAATTTTGGGGGGACACAACTGACCCCAAAACAACAATCCTCTACAAGTCAAAGAGAGAGGCCTATGACATATACTTCTTTTGTAGTCAGCAGAAGGAATCAACCATTGGAGACCTTGGAGCAAGAGGCTTATCGGGGAACCTGTTTCAATCACCACAACATACGTTCTCTGACCTTGTTCTCCAGGTGGCTCAGCCTAAGTAATATTGTAGGAGAGAACACAGTAGGGTGAATTCATGCAATGCTTACCTTCCTGAATCTCAGGAAATTACATTTTCTAGAGTGACTAAATTTTTTGGAATTGATAAAACTTGGCTCATTTAAGCTTTTACCTTTAGAATTATAATATTCTTTTCTTTTTTGTGTGTGTGTGTGAAGAAGATCAGCCCTGAGCTAACATCCATGCCAATCCTCCTCTTTTTGCTGGGGAAGACTGACTCTGAGTTAACATCTATTGCCAATCCTCCTCCTTTTTTTTTTCCCAAAGCCCCAGTAGATAGTTGTATGTCATAGTTGCACATCCTTCTAGTTGCTGTATGTGGGATGCCGCCTTAGCATGGCTGGATATGTGGTGCATCGGTGTGCGCCGGGGATCCAAACCCGGGCCGCCAGCAGTGGAGCGTGCGCACTTAACTGCTAAGCCACGGGGCCGGCCCCCAGAATTATAATATTCTTGATGGGTTCTTTCATAGCAATAAAGCACATTATCCTATGTTCTGACACAGGACACTTGGAAAGTTATTTTCTTGTTCATAATATCTTGGGGGATCATCATACATACCATTAGGGAGCATTGAAATGCAGTAGTACCCTCAGGATATTTTTAGTTACCCAAAACCTTACCTTTGATTGCTGTGGGCTACTACACTTTTGGAATTCCAGTTTCATCTTACAGGCATCTTACGTTAGTGGAGAGATTGTGCATATTGAAATAAACATTGGAAATCAGAGTAGTTTTGTTAAATAGAAATGGACTGTTGTAACCGTAAATACAAACATAGTGCCTGGCACAAGTTAGTTTCTCTTCCCTAACTGATTGGAAAATATATCATCAAATTGGTGAGAACCGTGAATAAAATTAAACTTAACAGGTGCTACATGCTGGCCTGAATAGTAGTCCTTTGAAAGTAGTACATGAGCTTTAGATTCTGAAATGTCTTGGTAATTTAAAGATGATGTGTGTGTGTGTGTGTGTGTGTGTGTGTGTGTGTGTGTGTGTGTGTCCTTGATTCTCAGCCTGCTTGCGGGTGGGTGGTGAGCGCTGTGCTTTAAGACAGACCTGGCATTGAACCTGCTGTCCTAGTTTGCTAGGGCCATCATAACAAAGTACTACAAACGGAGTGGCTTAATAACAGAAATTTATTGTCTCACAGTTCTGGAGTCCAGAAGTCCAAGATCAATGTGTCAGCAGTGTTGCTTCCTTCCAAGAACTGTGAGAAAGAATCTTTTCCATGCCGCACTCCTAGCTTCTGGTACTTTGCTGGTAACCTTTGGAGTCCGTTGGCTTATGCAAGCATCACTCTAATCTCTGCCTTCATTTTCACATGGTGCTATTCCGGTGTGCATACCTGTCTCCAAATTTCATCTTCTTGTAAGGGCCCAGTCATATTGGAATAGAGGCACCCTAATGACCTAATTTTAACCCAATTACCTCTGTAAAGACCCTGTCTCCAAATACAGTTGTCACATTCTGAGGTACTGAGAGTTAGGACTTCAATATATGAATTTTAAGGGAGAGGGACACAGTTCAGCTTATAATATCGGGCATTACCAGTAACCAGCTCTGTCACTGGGAAAGTCACTTGCCCTTGGCCTTTCTTTAGCCTCAGCTGCCTCAACCTGTGAGAGGTAATACTACATACCTCCCAAGAGGTAAGTGAGAATTTCTGATGATTTATGAAAAACTGCATTATGACTGCCCAATAGCTATCTGTGGTTTTTAGGCCAAGGAGATGTCACCATGCTGCAGTAGAACATGCATGCATTTGCATGGAGGAGTTGTCAGGGCACCTGTATTTCAAATCCTAATAAGGGAAGTGAACAACTGTTGATAAACACCGACCATGTAGCTGAACTTAAGGGGAACTCAGGTTTGTCTGGCTCTGTCTAAAAAGGGCTGAGTTGGTTGGGCTGCAACCATCTATTTGCTCACACTAGACATGTCATTTTTCTTGACCTAAATATGAGGAGGAGGAATGTGCATTGGGGGATTCATAGCCATAGTCACAGCCCATGGGTCGAGCTAAGGAATGGAAGAACCTCAAGCAAAAGCTAAAGGACTCTTCTCTGGAAGCATACTGGGGGCTGAAATCTGTACCAAGCCATCGGGGCTGTGGGGTTTTGTACGTTTGAGATGCCCTGGAAGATGATGCCCTAGCAGGGCAGTGTTAACCTGAAAGAACAGCAAAGATGCGCGCCATGAAACACATACTAGGAGGCATGGGCATGGGCTACCTTGATCCTGGTGTCACCTGCTCATTTATAAACACCTAGGAGGCTGCTCAAAAATTCCCAGGAATAATACTGGGATGGAGGGTGCACTTTGAGGGGGACTAAGGTCATATGATTATGCTGGAAAGTTAGGTCAACAATGCTTATGGGATTCCATCTGTATCCGTAAGCTAAGAAGACCGGAGAACATCTAAGTTTTCCATTTATCATCTAATTTCAACCTTATAAAAACCTGTGAGGTAGTTATTATTTCTCATTTTAAAATGAGGAGACAGAGGGGTCCTGCCCTGTGGCCTGGAAGTTAAGTGCACGGGTTCCGCTGCTGGCGGCCTGGGTTCGGATCCCAGGCATGCACCGACGCACCGCTTGTCAGGCCATGCTGTGGCGGTGTCCCATGTAAAGTGGAGAAAGATGGGCAGAGATGTTAGCCCAGGGCAAGTCTTCCTCAGCAAAAAAAGAGGTGGATTGGCATGGATGTTAGCTCAGGGCCAATATTCCTCACAAAAAAAAAAAAAAATGAGGAGACTGAGTATCTTCAGTTAAGCTTTTTACCGTCATCAGTGTTTCCCAAGTAATTCCTGCATCACCTGCACAGTCCGGGCTGCATGTACCCACTACTTCTTTTGTACTCCATATTTTCTTTAAATTGATTTTCATTTTACTTATAATTGTCTTGAGAAACAATATATGTGAAATCAAGGGCTTGCTATAATATGTATATATATGTATAATACACAACAAAATAAATATGTAATTATTAAAAATTAAAATCATTGCCCAGCAATTCCACACTTAAGTATCTACTCAAAAGAATGAAAACGTAGATCCATACAGAAACTTGTATGTGAATGTTTGGAGCAGTGTTATTCATAGCAGCCCCAAAATGGAAACAACTCAAATGTCCATCAATGGATGAGTGAATAAGTAAAATGTGGTATATGTATGAAAGGAAATGTTAATAAGCCATAAAAAGGAATGAAGTACTGATGAATGTCACAACTTGAAGGGACCTCAAAACATTATTCTAAGTAAAAGAAGCCAGATACAATAGGTCACATATTGTATGATTCCCTTAATAAAATATGGGAAATGAAACAGGCCAGGCAAATCCTTGGAGACAGAAAACAGATTAGAGTTTATCAGGCGATGAAGTGAACGAGGAATGATTATTTGATGGGTACGGGGTGTTTTCATGGGATGATGAAACAATTTTGAAACTAGAGAGAGAGGATGGTTGTGCAACATTATGAATATACTAAATTCTACCGAATTGTTCACTTTGACATGGTTAACTGTATGTTATGCGAATTTCAGCTCAATTAAAATGTCATCATCCATGTGTCATAAAATTGCCATGTGTATCCACAGAAGCATTAAGCATATACTTTGGGAAACAGAGACCTCAGGTCCCTCACTCTCAAAGCAGGGCAACCAAGATTGAAACCCTTTATTTTTGGCCCCAAAGCTCTGCCCCACTTTGCCTGATGTCTCAACAAGGATTGAATTGGAATCCCCGGCTTTCACTTCAGCAGAATGCTCGCAGACGTAGAGTTCTGCAAATGCATAAGAACGGAGAAGGCAGGTGCAAGACAGGGACAAAAAGGAGAATTGGTCCAAAACTGGGGAACCCAGCCTCCAGCTAGAGCCATAAACGGGGTTCACGGTCAGCATACAGGGCTACCCTGCCATGGTTATTGCCTCGACTGACAGCCCCTAGTGGTTTCAGGTGCAGATCCATCATCGTCAGGCAGATTAGAGGTGAGAAGGAAAGTGTGAGGCCGGTGACTTTGTGCGGACCTGTCCTACCTTGCTAGTCAGGTGGCCAGACTGCTGGAATCATACCTGACACACACTGAGAAGGCTTTTAATCCCAAAAGATGTTGGCTGCTGGGGATGGGGCACAGACTGCGATGGGAGAGGAGATGCTCTTAACAGCCCCGCCCCAGGGAGATGCAGGAGATCAGGAAGGAAGCTCCTGGGTGTGGTCCCTTCTCCACTGACTTCAGTCTCCTTCTCCTTCTCTTTATCATTTACACAGGCTCATTTCCTCTTATTTTAACAAAAGATCCCATAATCTCCTGCCCCCACCTGTTACACTTATTTGTTTTTTATAAAACCTTTTCTAAAGGGTTTCCTGGCCTTCCTGCCTCTACTTCTTCACATCTCCTTCATTCCACAATCCAAAGGTGCCTGCATTCTATCCCCAGCCCCCCGATAGTCTCTGCATTTTGACATCTACCTTGCAGGAGGTCCCAGCAGTCTTTGATGTTATCCATCACACCCTCCCGTTTGGAATGTGTCCATGATACCTCTCTCCTGGGGCTTGTCTCCTCCTCTGTCCCCTCCATTGGACTCTAAGCAGAGTGAGGCAGGGAGGACATCTGCTTCATTCGGTATCCGAGCACCCAGCAGTGCCTGAATCACAGTGAAACCCCTTGGAGGAAGGAGCTAATGAATAACTGGAAAACCTGGATTCGATTCTCGAAGAGGTGATAAACTTTTAAACAAAAGTAATGGACTGCATCGTGCTTTAAATTCCCCTGGATATCATCCAAGCTCTGCAAATTTTAGTTCGAAATCTTCAAATGTTCTGTGAAAAACTTGTTCTGACTCTGTGAGTCTCCTGAGTAATAAGGAAGTAGATTTCTTCAGTTCTCTGAGCACCATGGCTAAGACCTCCCCTTGGGAATCAGATTGACCTGGCTTTTAATTTTAGCCCTACCATAGTATCCACATGATGGTGACCTAGATCAACCAGATCCTTGGTTCCCACACTTGTAAATTGATGAAAATAACTTCTACCTAGTAAATACTGACATAATACTCACCTGCCACAATTAAACTAAGTTAAATGAGATTATGTACAGCCAATTTTGCTCTAATGTGACATATGAGTTTCTAAAAGTCATTATGCTGTGCACAATCATGCAATAAAAACCACAGAGCTCAAGGGAAAAATGGAGTTATTGGCACAGCACTCAAAAACTTCATCACTGATAATATTTTAACAAAAAAGATAGGAACCTAATAAAAACAGTAGCACAGTATTACACATAGTAAGTGGATAAGAAATAAAATACTTCAAGAAATATGGCCTTTTACCTTGAAAAAAACCTGAAGTCTGTACCTTGTGAACGGTTGAGAAGTGGTGGAAGGAGAGGTGTGAAGTTGAATGGAAGGTTGTGACGGGATGTGCATGAGAAAGCATGGCTCATGACACACGCGATGGACTGGGGTAGTTGGTAGATGTTCAAGGTGTTGTATATGTGTATTTTGCGTATTTCTACATGGCTCTGTTCACACAGATGCAGTTTTGTTTGTTTACCTAGTGTTTCTTGTGGATGAAATTCCACTAAGCAAACACAAAATTTGTGTTATGCTCAAATTGTTCCCTGGTATATCAATTGTGTTCAGTTGTGTTGGAAAACATTTGTGTTATAAAAATAAGCCTTGTATCAGAACTGGCTCTAAGTGAAGAGCTAATAGTGTCCCTGGCCTGCAGTAAACAGTCAGTAAATGGTTGCTATTTTTTCTTTCTATTTCCTTCCCTTAAAATCTGATCTTCTTGAGGGCAGGCACTATGTTTTGTCCACATTTGTGCCCCCAGTGTCTGGCACCAATTAGCCAGTTAATAAGTAGATAGGAGCAGAACAGGTCTGCAGCCTCTGGGGAAGGCGCTTCTGTGTTTGACAGGGGCTCAAACACAAGGGATGGTACAGTAACCCCGATATCTGACGGCCTGCAGGTCAAAGCATGTCCAGACCCAGCTGACGCAGTGCTGGACCCCGAGTACTGACCTAGCCAAGAGCTTTCTCACGGTGGCAAGCGGAGAGTTCTAGAGGTAGACATTGGCCATGCAGTAGCTCCCCTGGGGCGAATGAGAAGTCAGAGATGTGACAATGTCACAAATCCAGCAAGTGACAGAATCAGGATTTGACCTTGGGCAGAACCAGCTCCAAGCCCATGCTTTGTTATTCATGTCACTATTTACCAATGCCTATGACAAAATCAGTCAAATCTACAAGATATTACCATAACAGAGCAAATTTTCTACCTGGCATTTTACCAGTCTTCCCATTTAATCCTCAAGACTGTCATGTTATATAAGATTGTTAACCTTATTTTACAGATGAGAAAAATGAGCTCAGAGAAGGAAAGTGACTTGCCCAGGGACACACACAAGGATGTGGATAGCTGGCTGTGTTCTCCTCATTTGGAGCAGGGCAAGGATGGTACAGGCTGCCTGTCCTGCAGGGCTGAGGGAGGATGGATGAGGGAGTGGATAATAAACATCAAATGCTCTCCGCTCTTGGCGGAGGGCACTAACTGTATCAGTGCTGAACGTCATTCTGCTCTTTCCCTAATAGAAGCATAAATATGGCCCGTCCCTGCAATGAGCAATCTCCTTGGCTCTGCTGACACAATGGGAAATATCCTCAGTGAGAAAATTAAATATTGGTGTCACAGGACGATTAGGGAAACAAATGGCATTGAACACTTCCTCCTCCCTCCTCCTGCTGCTTCTCCATCTTTGCTCAGGCTGGCATGAAGACCTGCACACAGCAGTCCCGTGTCCTAGCCATGGGAGTAGAGGTTTTTGAGATGTCTGGGATTCATTCGTTTTGTAAGGTGATTCATTTGTTCACTGATTTGACACACTTCTATTTGAAACAGCATGAGGTTTTACCAACAGCTTGTGATTCAAATTTGTGAGCTCCAATCCAGGCTCTGCTGCTGAGTAGCTGTGAACTTGGGCTGCTTATTTAATCTCTCCGAGCTCTAGGATCCTCCGGACCTGTTTCGCCATCTATAAAGTAGAGATCATCACCATCATCATCATCATCATCATCATCATCATCATCATCACCACCACCATCATTATAATCATCATCACAAAAATGTCTCTCCTTCGTTGTGTTCTGAGAATTAATCATGTTGACAGTACACAGACACTCAGGAATGTGATTTTCCTTTCTTTTCTAGGGGGTTCTGGGGCCTGTGCTCAGCAATGTGGGAAACACACATAACACCATGAATATCCCTCTCCTCACAGAATTCACTGTCTAGTGGGCGTGGGGACCCACGTACCTGACTCCTCATCCTGTATCTCAGAGACTGTTCACCTTTGGAAGGCAAAGAGCCCTTCATAAATTCTATTTTGCAACCACTACAGGAAAGTGCTTATAAATTTAGCATCCAGGTACTGAAAAAATATACAATGACAAAAGACCGTCATGAATTAATAAAAATTTAAAATGGATCTGGATTTTAGTCCACAAAACATCATTAATATGCATTTGAAAAAATATTAGAATTTATAAAGGCAAGGCATTTTATTTGGGCTAGAGACAAAGCCTGTGCATATATGGATTCAAGAGCTCTCACAATCACTCTATACCTCCTGTGCCCATGGCCTACACATTGAGAATTATGCCATAAAACCAGTCCCAGAGGGACACCTGTCTCCTTTGCCTCTTGAAGAAAAGCGAGGGTAACCTACTCATTTTGTGATGAGGAGATGAACCCAGAGAGGAAATGATTGTCCAAAGCTGTACAGTGATATCCAGTGAGAAGACAACAAATTCAGGACCTCATTGACACGCACAGAGGGTGAGCAGGAAATTTAGAAATAGTGGGTGAAGCTGCTCCCTAGAAGTATCATGACGAGTCATCCTAAAGATGGGAAAGAGACCAACATAGGATCTAATGCACTCTAGTAAGATTATCGATAAATTTCCCAGTCGTCTCTAAAGCGAGCGTGGCATGCACTGTTCTGTCGAGGGAGGAGAAATAGCATTTTACACTAGATTTGTTCATTTTTCCTTCTGCTTTTCTTAAAATGTACTCACCTGGCAAAGTCTAACATCTAAAGGTCTGCTGAAGTAGAAAGCTAAGCTTTTGGGGGTGGGAGTATAAAACTCACCTGGAAGTAAATTTTTCATTTTCACTTTTAACTGATGCTCAAACGCTTATATGGGGACAGAAGGAAGTATCCGATGTGGTTTCTGATGGTAATGGTTAGACAGTCCAGGTAGGATCTAAGATATCAAAAGATCACTTAGAACATTAGATTCTATGTGTTGAAGGCATTGCTGTTACTCCCAGTCCAAGCTACAGTCATTTCTCATGTGAGTACAAGAATAGCCTCCTAATTGGCCTCACTGCCTTCATCTCCCTTCCCCTCCACCCCACCCCACTGGCAGCATCCACCACCTATGCAACAGCCAGAGAGAGCTATCGAATATCCCCATCAGATCATGCCACTCTGCTTAAATCCCTCCAACGCCTTTTGTTACTCTTTGAATGGAATAGAGGCTTTTTACCTGTCTGCAAAGCCCTCCCTAATCTGAGTCCCACCTTCCTCTCTGACCTCGACTTGGACCTCCATCTCCCTTGCTCACTGGTTTTCCTTCTGTGCCTCAGACACCCTAACCTTGGGCATCCTTCTCAACATTTGGATTTCAGCTTCAGAGTCACTGCCTCTGAAAGGCCTGTGGTCACTTCTGCCTCTAACATGCAGATGTTCATATAGGTCACCTTCTGTCACATTCCTTTATTTTGTTGTCTTCCTAGCAATCGCCTCTATCTGAACTTACCCTGTTTATTTATTTGCTATTTTTCACACTGTCTGTGGACACTCTAGTACAAAGTAGGCTTTGTGAGAGCCCAGATCTTGTTTGTTTTGTTTACACCAAATCTCCAGTGACTGGAACATAGAAGTGTGCAATAAATATTTGTTGAATGAATAAATGACTGGGTGGGTGAGTGAGTTAGATAATTTAGTAGATCTACAAGGCTTTGGAATGGTCTGGGGAAATCTAGGAAGCTTTATAAAAGAAGAGAAGCTAGAATGCTGGTGGAAAATGAATGGTTAACTACATAAATCAAATGTGTTCAGCTCCTACAACAGCTCCTGAGTCATTTAACATTTGTGATGCCACTGGATTTCTCACAGCCACTCTAGGAGGTAGATAAGTCATGCACAACATCAGAATGTCCATTCCAGATCAGATCCTTAAAATCCCAAGATTATCAGCCTCAATCAACGAAGTCAGGTTGAGAGGAAGGGGTTGAGAGAGGGACATGGGGCCATCCTCCACGTTGCGGTGGTTCCCAGAAGCACACAGAGGGCTTCCACATCCATCATCCTATCAGCCTTTGCAACAGCTCTGAGAGGTGAGCTGGTGGTCAGATGAGCACAGCACCGAGGCGAACATAGAGGATCTGGAGCTGGTGCAGGGTGCTTGGGTTACATTCCAGCTCCTCTCATACTTGCATTATGACTTTGGGAACAAAGTTGAGCAACTTTGTGCCTCAGTTTCCTCTTCTGTAAATGGAGAGGTAATAATATCACAGATTGAAGGTGAGGATTAGGTAAATCAACTCATATAAGGTATTTAGCATGGCACCTGGCACATGGAAAGTGTCCAACTCAAATTTATTGCATCACTGTTAGGATTTTTGTACTAAAGCAAGGCTCAGAGAGTGATGAGACGTGTTTAAGGTCATATATTGAGCAAGTGGTAGAAATAGGATTCAAACTCAGATCTGGAAGACTCTAAACCAAGTGTTGCCACTGAGCCAAATGGCTGCTCTCTTCCTAGGGACTCAGTCACTGACAAACAAGTCCATATAATTTATACACTTGGACCATTCCTTGTCATTTTAATGAGTGCATATTTATTTTCCTCAAACGGGCAAAAGGAAGGCAAAGACTGCCTATCTGTAAAGCAGGACTTACTGTTGGGGGCTCAACCACATCTTGTCAATTCATAGACTTTGACTTAAAACATATCTGAAACCATCTACCCTCCTTGCTGTCCTAATGATTCTGAAAGTGAGTTTGCCTGCAAGCTACCATTCTTGGTGTCCTTATGTCATACATTGCTGATTTTAATCTTTCAGGTTTTTTCCTCTCAGTAGTAAAGAGCCCAGGAAATCAGTATAGGTCCCTGAGGCCATCTCTGCCGTTAGCTAGAAGCATTGCTACTGCTTGATTTTTTAGAATAGCAGCTTGGATAGCAACACAGCCCATCCGCTGCCTTGAGGGTGTTTGCAATGACAAACTTGAGTTGAGCACATAATTGTGAACCAAACATTGAAATGCACGTAGGATGCAGAGATGGCCCTGCCCTCAAGAAAATACAGGGGCCGGCCCAGTGGTGTAGCACTTGGGTTTGCACGCTCTCTTTGGCGGCCCGGGGTTCGCCAGTTCGGATCTTGGGCTCAGACTTGCTCACCGCTCGTGGGGCCATGCTGGGGCAGTGTCCTACATAGAGTGACTAGAAGGATGTACAACTGTGACATACAGCTATCTACTGGGGCTTTGGGGAGAAAAAAGGAAGAAAAGGAGGAAGCTTGGCAACAGATGTTAGCTCAGGGCCAATCTTCCTCAAAAAAAAAAAAAGAAAAGAAAAGAAAATACTGTGCACTGAGGAAATAGATACCTGTGAGATAATCATAAGACAATGTGATAAATCCCATGATAAGGAAAGACTAGGAAGAGCCCAAAGTTGGTAGAGCTCAGAAGAGGCACCTATTCAGGCTGGAGAAGAGGGAATGGTTCAGGTACGGGCTCAGGGGTGGCTTTCTGAAGAAGGAAATGCCTGAATTGAGTTTTGCAGAATTAATGGGAATTATGCTATCTAATAAAGATGGAAAGATTATTCTGTGGGCAGAGGTGGGAGATAGTTTGAACAAAAGCATGGAGGCCTGATGCATAATGAGGGGAGTAAGATGGGCCATAATCAATTTTGGGTGGCTAGAGCATGAAGCTCAAGACATCAACTGCAAGGACGAGTTTCTGCGCAATTCCCAGGCCATGTTAGGGAGCTGGGACATTTTGCTGCAGGTGCAGGAGGGTTCAGCAAACAATACTGAGACAAGGCAGAAGCAGCAGCAACAGCAGCATTTATTCATACTTCACCATGTTCCAAGCACTGTGTTAAGTGCTTCACAAGGATTATACCATCTTTAAAATAGTATGGAACATAGTAGGCAGAATAATGTCCCCTAGAGATGTCCATGTCCTAATCCCCAAAATTTATGAATATCTTACCTTACATGGCAAAAGGGACTTTGCAGATGTGATTAAGTTAAAGATCTTGAGGTGGAAATATTTTCTGGATTATCTAGGTGGACCAAATAGAGTCACAAAAGTCCTTTCAAAACAGACAGGAGAGTCAGAGTTAGAGAGAGAAAAGTGAGGATGCAGGCAGAGGTTGGAGTGATGTGGGGCAATAAACCAAGGGTGTTGGTGGCCTCTGGAAGCTGGAAAAGGTTAGGAAACAATTCTCCCCTGGAGCCTCCACAAAGAACCACCTCTGCCAATCCGTTTTAGACTTCTGACCTCCCAAACTATAAGACAATAAATTTGTGTTGTTTTAAGCCACTAAGTTTATGGTAATTTGTTACAGCAGCCATAGAAAGCTAATACATGGAGCCAAGTATAAAAAATTATCTTCCTTTTAGTGATGAAGAAACTAAGTCTCAGAGAAATTAATTTGTCAAAGGTCACAATATCGAGAAAAGGAGGAACTAGTGTCATAAACTGTCCAAATCCATTCTCCAGTACTGCTTATTCTGCGCAAACCAACAATTCTTTGACTAAATTGAAAGTAGGTTCTTGTCAATTTCTTGCACTCTCCATTCTTGGTAACACCCTTTATGCAGTAGTCATGCCCACCAATATGTCATTCTTTACAAGATAAATGAGAACGGAGAGATCTTTTACTCCTGCCAAAAAAACCTAAAGAAGAGAGGAAAAAACACGGGTTATTAACATCTCAATGAGATTAGAGAATCCAAGTTGAAAAATTAGATTGGGTGATAAAAAGCACATTCTTCATAAATATTTAACCTCCGTCAGCATGACAGTAATTAGAGAGCTGAGCAGAGCACACTGCTGGCAGCAGGCTGTCCCGATTTCTGAAAGGGAAGGCCTCCTTCTGCAGCTTTATCATCCTTCTGTGAGAAATAAATGATCGAAGTCCAAGAAAATGAAATACTGCATCAGCCACCAGCATTTTATTTGAAATGCCCCAAAATGATGGTTTTTAAATTGTTGAACTCCTAGCAAATCTGCCTTCTATTTTAAGGCTATAATGGACCTGAGAGCTATATATAGTCATCTCAAGCAGTTACCCCATTTCATTTTTCTGTGTTCATTCACTCTGCCTCTTGTGGTGGATTGATTTCAATAATGGTCCCAGTTTGTTCAAGCCTCCCTGAATGCACACTGCTTGGTAATGCCCTTCAACGTTGACTCTGACTCCAGACTTGACCACGTGGCTTGCTCTGGTCAAAAAGTCACAGCAAACATGAGACAAGACTTGAAAAGTGTTCGTACGTTAGGGCGTGCCCTATTCCATCTCTTGGAGTCTTGAATGTGACAAGCTGGATGGGCCTATTAGATGATAAAAAGCATGTAGTCCAGTTGCCTTATCCTCCTAGATGGCAGCCAGCCAACTGGCACACATGAAATTTGGCCATCTTGTACTATCCAGTGCCGGAAAACCACCAGCTGGCTGCTGACCGCTGATATAAGAATGAGACCAGCTCAGCCTAGCAGAATCATCTAGCTGAACCCAGCCCAAATTGCCAACCTGACCTGCAGCATCAGGACCTTAAAAAAATACCTTGTTTTAAGTTGCTGAGTTTTAGATTGGCTTGTAGTGCAGCAAAAGGAAACTAATATACTCCTCATCAGCATTCAAGCATACTCTTGTGTCTTCACTGTTAAAATTAGCACTATAAACAATTCAAGCAAAAAGAAACAAATCCACAGCTCATCCTTGCAAGGCAGCTGGTTTGCAGCAACAAATCTACACCGTTGAAGGGATAACATGTTTGGCGGTCACTAGCTGTCTCTATCATCCTCCTTATCTACTAGCTCAGACCTAGCTTCACTTTCATGGCCATTTTTCTTGAAAAGGCTGCCTACTCGTGCTATTCTGCTGCTTGCTTCCTAATCTTCTTGATTCACTCCAGTCTGGTTTCCACCCCTACCACTTCACTGAAACTCTTCTTACTGAGGTATTTGTTAGGAATCTATTATTTAGTGACAAGAAACAGGAACCCAACTTGAACAAACTCACAAACTAAAAAGGAAAGTTATAATTAGGATATAGAGCATCTCTGAGATATAGGTCTTAGATCTCTAAGTATACCTAAGAATGGAATCCAACCACACCTCAGTCACCACTGGAACCACATCTTGTTCTCTTTGTGTCTCATCTTTGTGTCTCTCCACATATTTGCTTCTTTCTTCTCTCTTGCTGCAAACCGACTGTCTCTATTCTTGAGCACGTAAAACAGAAAAAAAATGGTAGCAGCCAATGGCTTCTGGGTTGCATCACTCCGGTTCAAGATAGCAGCCAGGTGTCTCTGTCATCTCTTAGATGGATTCCACATTCCCTGAGGACCTTTTCAATTGGCCCAACTCGAATAAGGTACCAATTTCTGTACTGACCAGTAGTAACCTTGGTTTGGGGTCACACTGTGTAATCACACAGAATCTCTCATCGTAACCACGTAGATAGAATCAGAGGAGGGAGGGACAGATCTCAGAAAAAGAGAAGATCCCAAAAATGTGATGGATAGTAGGCAGATGAAGCAATGAGTGTCCACTACATTTCACCTTTTGGTTTCCAATCACATATTCTTTCCATATATTCAAATTCAAAACTTCCCACCCTAAATGACAAAATACCTTTCCACCATGGGTCTTAATGATCTCTTAGAGTTGCAGCTTTATTCTTTTTTGTACAATTATATGGTTAATGTCTGTCTGCCCCACTAGCTTGACATGTATGAAAGCCGGGACCACTTTGTTGTTTAGCTCAGGGTCTGGCTCATGGTAGGAACCCAACAAATGTTTGTGAATGACTGAATGAATACCAAGTAATTTTTCGGTTTGGCATCTAGAAATAATGTCATGGGCCACTGTGTTCTGATCTGCAACATGTTATATGTGAGGTGAGCAAAGTGAGACATCCAAATATTAGATAATTCACCCAAGTTCATACAGCTAATATATGATACAGCCTGGAATTCAATCCCCATATTTATGCTTCAGAAACCACACTTTTAACTATTTAATTCTATGGATTCTCCCACATATTGATTTACAGTGGTGGAGGAAAAGCAGAATAATAGTAATGAACTTCACTAGGAAAAACAAGAAGGAAAGTTGATGTAGCATACACTGATCATTGATCCAGAGCATAAATCATATTCTGTTGGACAAATATAGTAAGACCAATGACAGGATGAATTGAGCTCATGGAGATGAATTTTCTGAATTACCTGTTTGATCATAGAGTGAGATTCGTGGTCAGCCTTATGGCTGCACCCAATTCTGCCCACTGGGAGGATTCCTTTTGTGTGTAAGCCTTCCAGGGCTTGATGCTGGAAGTCTTTATTGTCTTCTGTAGAATATTTCTCCTGCTTTGAGCCACATTCTAACTGAGTGCCGAGCAAGGAAGACTTCACCATCTTAAGAAGAAGACTTCAATACGTTAGTCCCACAAGATGAAGGGCATAAGTGGAAGTCCTTTGGAGAGGCATGTTGGCTCAGATTGTCTTACATCATCTGACTTCTCCCAGATATCCCTAATGCACATTTTTATTATCATACACAATTACCTGGGGTTTCAGAGTTCTAGGAGCAGAAAATCCTTGCCTTAATGAATGTATGTTTTTGTCCTGGTATTCAGTTTTTTACTTTAAGGTGGAACAGCTTGAATTGAGCAATATTTTTCTTATAGTAACTTATAGAATGCCTTCAATAACTGCACACACATAGTATGATGACCTGATAAAATCTTCTTAATATTTAACCCTCAATGCACACATCTAAGACAAAAAATCAAGATAGTGGTTATTCCAATTAATCCACTACAACACAACAAGAATGGCAAGCTTCCTAGTTCAGAATGAATACTTTGACATTGTTCCCACTACCTATGACCCTGCCAATTCTGAGCATCTATTACTTATAATACTACTTGTGATGAATGTATGGTGTAGTGATTAAGAGTGTGAAATGGGAATATAGAGTATATATGTGACGTCCTAGCTCTGCCGCCTACTGGCTACATGACTTTAGATTTGACATCTACTTGACCTTTATGTACCTCATTTTCCCTATCTATGATATGGAGTAATAACAGGGTTACTGATAGTATTTAAGGAGACTAAATAGTATGTAATTTTTTCACAATATCTATCATACCATAAATTAATTTTTTGTTCAAAGTATTATTTTAATAAATAACAAAATCATACTTGAAACAACTGAGGCAAAAATAAGGATATATTGTAATAATACAGATTTTTGGAAATGAGGACCAAAATGAAGCTAGAACATGGAAAAAGTTGGACACACAAACTCATACACCATCAACATTCTTCTTGCTGCAGACAGACTTTCTCTGTTCTATGGCCTGGATGGAGCGAAAATGGCCACAGTCAACACTCTCTTGGTTTACTTCTCCTCAATTCAAGATATCAGTCAAGTTTAGCTTGAATATTGATTTAACTCCCAATTGCCAGCTAAATATTCTTATAGACATGTTTTGGGCCAGGTGCTCATCCTTGACTCAAGCAACTGTGGCCAGGAGATAGGATGAAGCTATACCAGTGGGCATCTCCCCGAGTAACCACATGGATTGGGTAGGGAGGAGAACAGATTTTTCACAAAGGGGCAAGGGTGAGAAGACAGTTCCCAGTAGAGAGTACTGTGTGAGGTAAAGAACAATAGTTTCCTACTGCAAACTCTGATGATAACTTCGTGATGAAATCTAAGGAACAGTTTTCAGTCTTCATTTTACTTGATTTCTCATTAGTTGACACAATGAATCAGATTTCCTTGAAGTTTCTTTGGAGACTGTGACATATTTTTTATTTTACTCTTTCATTGCCCTTTCCATGCCTGCATTCTGTGCATCCTCCTTCACCATCCCATAGTTGAATATTGGAGTTTCTCAAGATTATAACGCTGTATATACTATGTTTTTGCCTATACATACATACATATTTGAGGTGCAACAGCAAAACTAGCACAATTTCTTTTTCTTTCTTCACAATTTCATTATAGAAGGTTCATTTTTACCAAAGATTTTAGCAACCTTAGTATATGATTTTTTTGTCTTCCTTTATTAAGTCAAGAGCTTTCTGGAGGATTAGCACAGATGTTAGCTCAGGGCTGATATTCCTCACACACACACACAAAAAAAACCCAGAATGATGGGCAATTTAAAACTTATAAATGGTTTATTTCTGGAATTTTCCATGTAATATTTTCAGACCACAGTTGACCATGGAAAACAAAACCATGGATAATGGGGGACTATCATATTTTCTGTAAGTTTTCACGAAAATTCTTACATAAATGAAGATTGTACTGTGATGTTTGGAGGGACATAAACTCCACAAAGGTAATAAAATGGCAGAACTGGGATTCAAAACACTGTCCATCCAACTCCAAGGGAAACATATCCAAAAAAAAAAAAAAAAAAACAAAACACTGACAGAGTGTCAGAGGCAGGAAATTCACAGAAATGTCTAAGCCGTACTTGAAAAAGTTCTCCATCATCTGCGCCTAGGACAGGGTGTGGTACTTAGAAGGAGCTCAGTGCTTGTATGTTGACCAAATAGGGATCTGCAGCATCCTAGAAGTTCCTGAAATCCATCATGGCAGCACAGTCATCCCAATGAGAATGGAAAAGGAGGGTCCCATAGGCAGTTTTCAGACTGGCACTTGAGAAGGAGAAAGAGAAAAATTAACACTCTGGGGCACATCTCTTTCTATGTCTAAATTTTTAATTTACAGAAAGCAAAAAGGAAAAGACTTTTGCACAGGAAACCCCAACACATTTTCTAAAAGTGCATACTTTTATTGTAGAAATATATCGATACATGATTATTGGGGCACAAAATGCATTTCTCTTAGGGAAAATAAATATTAGCATTTAAATGATACTATTTGAATCCTGGGATCACAGAGTTGGAAGGTAGCCTAGAAATAGTCCAGTTCAACCCCCTCATTTTATATTCATGGAAACAGGTAATAGAAGTGAGGCACAGGACGAGTCTATGTAGAGAGAGAATCGGGTCACCTTGGACCCAGGGAGTCACCGTGTGAACCTCACCTCTTCTATTAGTTTGTTAGAACAAGTAATAATTTTGGTATATTTCTTCACATGTCTAGCAAAGGAATCCATTTGAAAAACAATTACATTTCTCTTAATTTTGCTTATTTTCTCAAAATAAAAAATAATTAATAATGAATGTGTATTCGTTAAATAAAATTTAGAAAATGCAAGAAGATAGGATGATGATGAGGAGCAGGAGGAGAGGGATAATAATAAATCATCTCTAATCCCATTACCCAAAGATAGTCATTATGATTGTTTGGTATTTTCTTCTAGTTCTTCTAAAGGCATAGGTTCAAAGGCATCGGTTAAGAGTGTGGGCTTTCCACCTGAATAAACAAGAAATATCTCAGATAGGTAATCTTAAACTACACTTAACAGAAATAGAAAAAGAACAAACAAAGCCTAAAGTCAACAGAAGGAGGGAAATAATAAAAATTAGAGCAGAAATAAATGAAATAGAGACTAAAAAAACAGTAGAAAGGATCAATGAAACTATAAGATGGTTCTTTGAGACAATAAACAAAATTGACAAACTCTCAGCCAGACTCACCAAAAGAAAAAAAAAAGGAGAGAAGGCTCAAATAAATAAAATTAGAAATGAAAGAGGAGAAGTTACAACAGACACCACAGAAATACAAAGGATTATAAGAGAATACTATGAAAAACTATATGCCAACAAATTGGATAACCAGAAGAAATGGATAAATTCTTAGACTCATATAACCTCTCAAGACTGAATCAAAAAGAAAGAGAGAATCTGAATAGGCCAATCACAAGTAAAGAGATTGAAATAGTAATCAAAAACCTCCTAAAAAACAAAACTCCAGGACCAGATGGCTTCTCTGGAGAATTCTACAAACCACTCAAAGAAGATTTAATATCTATCCTTCTCAAAATATTCCAAAAAATTGAAGAAGATGGAATGCTTCGTAACTCATTCTATGAGGCCAATATCACCCTGATAACAAAACCAGACAAGGACAACACAAAGAAGGAAAAACAGGCCAATATCATTGATGAACATAGACGCAAAAATCCTCAACAAAATATTGGCAGATTGAATACAGCAATACATTAAAAGGATCATACATCATGATCAAGTAGGATTTATACCAAGGACAGAGGGATGGTTCAGCATCTGCAAATCAATCAATGTGGTACACCACATTAACAAAATGAGGAATAAAAATCACATGATCATCTCAATAGATGCAGAGAAAGCATTTGACAAGATCCAACATCAATTTATGATAAAAACTCTCAATAAAATGGGTATAGAAGGAAGGTACCTCAACATAATAAAGGCCATATATGACAAACCACAGCCAGCATCATAATTAATGATAAAAAACTGAAAGCCATCCCTCTGAGAACAGGAATAAGACAAGGATGCCCACTCTCGCCACTCCTATTCAACATAGTACTGGAGGCTTTGGCCAGGGCAATTAGGCAAGAAAAGGAAATAAAAGATATCCAAATTGGAAAGCAAGAAGTGAAACGCTCACTGTTTGTGGATGACATGATTCTTTATATAGAAAGCCCTAAAGAATCCACCAGAAAACTATTAGAAATAATCAACAACTACAGCAAAGTTGCAGGGTAGAAAATCAACTTACAAAATTCAGTTGCATTTCTATACACTGATAACAAACTAACAGAAAGAGAAGTCAAGAATACAATCCCATTTACAATCACAACTAAAAGAATAAAATATCCAGGAATAAATTTAACCAAGTAGACGAAAGACCTATACACTGAAAACTATAAGACATTATTGAAAGAAATCGAAGAAGACATAATGAAATGGAAAGATATTCTGTGCTCATGGATTGGAAGAATAAACATAGTTAAAATATCCATATTACCTAAAACAATCTACAGATTCAATGCAATCCCAATCAGAATCCCAATGACATGCTTCATGGAAAGAGAACAAAAAATCCTAAAATATATGTGAAATAGCAAAAGACCCTGAATAGCCAAAGCAATCCTGAGAAAAAAGAACAAAACTGGAGGCATCACAATCCCTGACTTCAAAATATACTACAAAGCTATGGTAATCAAAACAGCATGGTCCTAGCAGAAAAATAAACACATAGATCAATGGAACGGAATTGAAAGCCCAGAAATAAAACCACACATCTATGGATAGCTAATCTTCAACAAAGGAGCCAAGAACATACAATGAAGAAAGGAAAGTCTCTTCAATAAATGGTGTTGGGAAAACTGGACAGCCACTTGCAAAAGAATGAGAGTAGATCATTCTCTTACACCATACACAAGAATTAACTCAAATTGGATTAAAGACTCAAATGCAAGATCTGAAACCATAAAACTCCTACAAGAAAATACAGGCAGTACACTCTTTGACATCTGTCTTAGCAGCAACTTTTTGAATACCATGTCTACTCAGGCAATGGAAACAAAAGAAAAAATAAACAAATGGGACTATATCAGACTTAAGAGCTTCTGCAAGTCAAAGGAAACCATGAACAAAACAAAAAGACAACCCACCAACTGGGAGAAAATATTTGCAAATCATATATCCAACAAGGGGTTAATTTCTAAAATATATAGAGAACTCATACAACTCAACAACAAAGAAACAAACAACTAGATCAAAAAATTGGCAAAAGGTATGCACAGACGTTTTTCCAAAAAGAAGATATACAAATGGCCAACAGGCACATGAAAAGATGCTTAACATCATCGATTATTAGGGAGATGCAAATCAAAACTACAATGAGATATTACCTACGCCTATCAGAATGACTATAATTACCGAGACAAAAAATAATAAATGTTGAAGAGGGTGTGGAGAAAAGGGAACCCTCATATATTGCTGGTGGCAGTGCACCTAATGGTGCATCTACTATGAACTGGTGCAGCTACTACGGAAAACAGTATGTAGATTTGTCGAAAAATTAAAAATAGAAATACCGTCCGATCCAGCTATCCCACTACTGGGTATTTACCCAAAGAACATGAAATCAACAATTCAAAGAGAGTGATGCACCCCTATGTCCATTGCAGCGTTATTCACAATAGCCAAGATGTTGAAGCAACCCAAGTGCCCATTAACTGATGAATGGATAAAGAAGATGTGGTATATATATGTAGACAATGGACTACCACCCAGCCATAAGAAAAGACAAAATCATCCCATTTGCAACAACATGGATAAACATTGAGGGTATGATGTTAAGTGAAATTACCCAGACAGAGAAAGAAAAACACCACATGATTTCACTCGTATGTAGAAGATAAACAAACACACGGATAAAGAGAACAGATTAGTGGTTACTAGAGGGGAAGGGGGGAAAGGGGGACATATGTATGGTGATGGATAAAAACTAGACTACTGGTGGTGAGCACGATGCTCTCTATACAGAAACTGATAAATAATAACTTACACCTGAAATTACACAATGGTATAAACCATTATGACCTCAATAAAATAATTGAGAAAAGTAATTAATTAATTAATTTAAAAAAAGAGTGGGGGCTTTCATGTAAGGGAGACAAGTTTCAAATCTCGGCCTCATGCCTAGCACCTGTCTGACCTTGGATGTGTGTTCTGATGTCTCTATGGTGGTTTTCTCATCTGTGAGATCAAGATACTAACAGCACCTGTCTGATAGGGTCTTAAGGATTTAATTGTGAAGCCTTAGTCCATTCCAGGGACAAAGCATGTAGAACTCGCAGCTATTGTTTTTTTAATATATGCTTTACAATATATACTTGAAACATATAACATATATTAATATCTATAACATGTCAATATATACGTCTAACATCCATAGACAATTGCATGTTCTACTTTAAGTTGTCATCTTATGATAAGAAATTTTCATGATATAACATTCACATTCAAATGTCATTTTTACGGCTAAAAATAAAGGATATGTGTAATCAATCCTCTTTTTTGACATTTAAAGTCTTTCAAAATTTTTGCAATTACACAAATAATGCTGTGATGAATATGTTTATATATACTCTCTTTTTAAGGATACAGTTCAGAAATGGAACTATCACGTCAAATATTATGGATATTTATAAAGCTTATGATGCATGTTGCTGGGTTGTTCTCCCAAGGGATTTCAACAATTTACACAAAAATTAGCAATGCATGAGATTTTTTTATCTTTTAGTACACTTGAAATCATTCCATACTGACATTTCCAAAGAACTCTTTGCAAATTTGATATTTAAGCAATGAGATTTTATTATGATGATTTCAATTTTTCATGACTTCGATGACTGGTGAGTTTGAAGACCTTTCCATTGCTTTTTAAACAAATTTATTTCCACGATGGGAGAGAGATTAATTTCTCATTTATCTATAGCTGTCCAGGTACTTTTCTTATTGATTTGTTTGAGCTATCTGTTCACTATTGACAACAACCCACTTCCACATTTGTTACAAATATGATTGCTCAGTAATAAATTTCCATTTTCTTCTTATATGCCATAGGTGTCTTTGTCATTACTTTGTTTTAATTTCTATGCACTCTAATCTGAACATCTTCCTCTTTTTTATTTTATCCACCCCTTCTAGGCTTAGACAGGTCTTCTGCCTGTAATACAGTAAACTTCAAATTATAATCTTTAGACTATCATCATCAGAAGAGTTAGATGCTCTTGTTAAAATGCACAGAGTAAATCAGAATCTCGGGGCGAGGCTGGGAATCTCTATTTTTGCAAGCTCCTCATGACTCATGTTTGCTAAAGTTTGAGAACCACTGACCTAGTGATCTGAGCTGCTATTTTTCTCCTCTTTTTTTTTATATTTAAAAATGTATTTAATGGTTAATAGTACTTTATTTTTGGTAAGTGGCATGTGACAATTTTTTTATTCTAAAAAGTTGAGTTAATTCATTAATAAATATAATGATAAATTTACCTATTAAATATAAAATTGTTAAGATTTAGAAATTATATTTCTGGTATGTATATTTTATTCCTTTCATCTGCTTGTTTAGGCCTGGGTCAGAATCACAGTTTTGATTTTTTTATCTTTATAGCATTTTAATATCTGATAAGATTAGTTCTCCCACAGTGGACTTCTGTTTCAAAACAATTCTCTATTTTTACATACTTATATTTTACGAGATAAATTTGGAATAATTTTTTCTAGTTAAGTGGACAATCTGTCCTGATTTTGATAGAAATTACATTCTACTTTAAAGCTATTTGAAAATAAGTAATAGAGTCTTTAGTTTTCTTATCCAGAAATATGATCTATATGCTGATAACTCGTGTTATTTTACATTTTTCAATAATATTTTGTAGTTTTCCACAAATAGCCCTGCATATTTTCTGTTGAAATTACTTCTAAGTATTTTATTCCTTTTGCTGTAGTTAATGGCATATTTTCTGATTAAGTATTTTTAAATCCAGTTTTTGCTGAATATATGTCTACCATTCATTCAGTTTACTCAACTTTCATTGATTCCAGCAGCTCTTTGGGTGTTTCCTTTGGGCAAAAATTACCTGTATTCATTATCTATTGCTTCATAGCAAATTACCCCCAAACTCAGTGACTTTAGACAACAACATTTATCTCACATTTTCTGTGGGTCAAGCATCTACATGCAGCTTAGCTGAGTCTTTTGGTTCAGGATCCCTCAGAGACTGTAATCAAGATGTTGGGCAGGACAACCTGAGTCATCTTAAGGCTTGACAGCATGATGAACCTCTGCCAAGCTCCCTTACTGGCCTTTGGCAGGATTCAGTTCTTTGTGGGTTGTGGGGCTAAAGTCTTCGGTTACTCCCTGGCTGTTGACTAGTGGCCACCCTCAGTGTGTTACAACATAGACCTTTCCATAGGCAGCTTGCTTCACAAGAATGAGAAGAGCCAAACAGAGAGAGAGAGAGAGAGCCAGCACTTCCATAATTTTCATAATTTCATCTTGGAAGTGATATCCCATCATTCTTGCCATATTCTGTTGGTTAGAAGGGAGTCACTGGGTCAAGTCCAGCCCATACTCAAGGGGAGGGGATTACACATTTAGTGAAAATCAGGAGGGTGGGAACCATTGAGAGTCAATTCAGAAGTGCCTACTGCAGTACCTTTTGAATGATTTAACAAATGAGTAATTCCAACTATAATTGTAATTCCAATCAACCTACTACATCTACTGCCAGTTAATCAAAACAACACTTCATTCTCTCAGCAAAGACCACAAAGATTGCACATTTCCATATAGGAAGTCCATAGCTGGTTGTCTGAACTTTTGGCTGCTCTTGCAGAGCTTCTAGGCTGGGCTGGCCACAGTGTCCAGAGACCATGCCAAACCCAGAGGATGGCTAGCCATCAAGTTGTTATATTGCACCAGAGTACTACTCTGTACTCCCTGTAGTACTCCCTGTAGTACTCCCTGAAATAAGTCAGGGACAGTGGAATGAGGAATGGGAAGTCCTCCCTTCACAGTCCTGCTCCCTCTCATCCATCCTCTCATACTCTGTAGTCATAGCCTGATTCTCTCATTCAATCCCAAATAGGGAAAATGGAGTTCAGGGTACATAGTTGAAGAATTATGTATAAAATTACAGTGTATATAGTGTGGAGAATGGTATTTTCCTCCCTAATCTCCAATACAGAGCTGGATTGTGGTTGATTAGTGGAGAATTAAGTTGCTCTCTCTTTCATTTCTCTTGAAATAGAAAATCGAAAGTTCAAGGGGTCTCTCCAGCTTTCAGAAGTTTGCAATCCAGGACTCTATAAGTACTACACGAAACGATACTAATCACTTAAGTGAGTTCTTTGAAACTAAGTGCTTTATTCCATCTTCAAGGAGAAAGAAATGGAGTCAATGATTCCCTCTTGCAACAATAGACTCTCTCTCCTGCACTCATTTGAAAGGAGAAAATAAAAGAAGCGTTAAGTGAAAACTGACACATTCTTGTGCTGGACTGCCAAAGGAAGGTGATAATGAGCTTCTGAGTTTTAAAATTGTCTCTCCTTATTATCATATTTATACTGTCATGATACATATCTCCTGAACCAAAAATAGATACTTAACCCTAGATTTTTCCTTTTTTCTTGAAAATTAGGAGGTTGAGTTTAGGGATAATGAGAGTGACTTGAATTGAGTAAGAAAAGACAGTGCAATGGAGGTGACACACTGTAAGGTTTGGAATCTAGACCTGGGTTTGAATCCAGCTGCTCTGTTCCAAGTTCACTGTCTCTGCAACCTTGGGCAATTCCGACTTTCTGAGTCTGTCCTCATATCCAGCAATGATAATACCTGGCTCAGAAGTCATTCATTCATTCATTCATTCAGCACACATTTATTGAAGACCTATTATGTGCCAGGCGTTGTTCTTTATTATAGAGATATGATGGTAAACAACCCAGTGTCCCAGTGAAGAGATGTAAGTAAACAAATGCATACATGAATTCAGTAGTGATGTGTGACAAATTTAGTTAATGTGATAAGCCAGGTGGTCGGATAAAGCTTCTCTGAGGAACATAAAATATATAAGACAATAAACATGGTGCTCAGCACATGGTAGGTGCTCAAAAATGGAAACTCCGGTTTGTTCCTGGCAACATTACTCCCTTCATTAGCAAAGGCATAGCATATTGAGAAGCATTAGATATCCCATCAATAATTTCATATCGTGTAAAACTCAGCTAGGGTTATCCTAGCCTTACTCTGACACTTTATAGACAGGGACACCAAGACCAGGAGAGGAAATGTGACTGTGCTAAGGTAATACAAGTTGATTTTTGTCCAGGACACTTCACGAGCAGAGTTAATCGGGGGCGTTTTTCATTGATGCATCAGCCTCTGTCCCGGACAGCTGAAGACACTGAAGTCCTGGCATCTGTGAGATCAGCTTTTCCCAGTTCTGGAACCAAAGAAACCCTGGCCTGGAAGTCTCTTGACTCCTGGCTGAGCATTCTCTTATCCTTAGAGTTCCCGTAACTCCCACATCCTACCTAGCTCGAGCCCAGACACGCGGGGAGCAGCCAGCGGGGTGAGGGCAGTGGAGAAATAAGTCAGGGACAGTGGAATGAGGAATGGGAAGTCCTCCCTTCACAGTCCTGCTCCCTCTCATCCATTCTCGCCATGCAAGAGAGCAGGACATCATTCTAAAGCTCAGATGTGATCCAATCACTCCCTTGTGTGGTGGCTCCTCTTTGCCTTCAGGATAAAGCCAGATTCCTTCTGGGAAGAGGTGACTTTATGATTGGAATCCTGTACTCCCACCTGTCCTCTTATCACAAGCTGGAAAAACTGAGCTCACTGCCATTTTAAAATGCACGATGCTCCCTCGTGCCTTTTGCTCTTGTCCTTCTCTCTGGTTGCAACATTGCTTTATTCCCCTGAAAAATACCTCTTCATCCTTTGAGCCCTGGCTTTGACATCACCGCTTCTGGCCAGCCAGCAGCACTCCTGCGGCCCAGGCCAGGTGCCTACCTTTGTGCTGTGTGCTTTCCTTTCACTCCATGCTTAGCTCCATCACAGAACCTGTCACCCTGCACACCTGCACTGGCTTTTGTCTCTTTCCTTGTCTGTCTCTCCTACTAGACCATAACAAGGTCCCCTAAGGCCGGACTCATTTAGTTCACTATGGAACCTCAAAGACCTTACACTGTGCTTGGCATAAAGTGAGATCCCAAGTAAATATTTGTTGAGTAAATGGAGGGATGAATCATTGGATGGAAACCACACCATCATTAGGTCCAATCAATAATTTAGCAATCTGTGGAGTCAGGGCAGAGCATGATTGTGGGACAGCTCTTGGGCTCTGTATTTGTTGTTTCTAGTACTAGACCTTGATCCATAGACCTCTGGCAAAGCTGGGTTGGACTTCTCTGATCTGAAATGTAGGCACCTGTTAGACTCTGTATTAGTTTCTTAGAGCTGCTGTGACTGGGCCTATTCCTTCTTGGGAGAAGGCCTGGTTGTCTCTCTTTTTTTGGCTGTCTTCCCATAGCGCCCCCCTTCTGGCTCTTTGGCTGATCCCTTCTGTATTAGTTTGTTAGGGCTGCCAGAGCAAAGTACCACAAACTGAGTGGCTTAACCAAGAGAGTTGTATTGCCTCATAGTTCTGGAAGCTATAAGTCGAAGATCAAGGTGTTGGCAGGTTTGGTTTCTTCTGAGGGCTCTGAGGGAAGGATCTGTTCCAGGCTCTCTTCTTGGCTTGCAGATGGCATCTTCTCCTTGTGCCTTCACATTGTCTTCCCTCTGTAGTTGTGTATGTCCAAATTTCTCCTTTTTATAAGGACACCAGTTGTATTGTATTAGGGGCCCCCTTACTCTAGTATTACATCTGCAAATAACAACACAATCTGAGGTACCGGGGGTTAGGACTTGGACATATGAATTTTAGGCAGATACAGTTTCCCCATAACAGGGTCTGCGGTGGGTTGAACAATATCCCTCCAAAATTCATGTCTACCCAGAATCTCAGAATCTGGACTTATGTGGAAATAGGGTCTTTACAGATGTAATTAGTTGGAACTGTGAGACAATAATTTTCTGTTGTTTAAGTTCACAGTTTGTGATACTGTGTTATGGAGCCCTAAAAAACTAATACAGACTCTAACAGGTGCCTACATTTTAGATCAGAGAAGTCCAACACAGATTTGCTAGAGGTCCATGGAGCAAGGTCTAGTCCTAGAGAAATGGAACACTGGAACAGGGTTCCATAGTCAGGGCTAAAAGATTGAATGTCAGACCCAGGAGGAGAACAGTGACTATGGGTCAGAAGTGTGGCTCTGGAATTGGAGTGCTCTGTGTTCACATCCTGACTCTACCGCTTACAAAGCAGATGGCCGTGAGAGGATGATTGAACCCCTTGTGTTCAATCCCATGCCAAGTGAGGAAAACAGCCCCTCCCTCCTATGACCAAAATAAGGAATAAAAGAGCTAATGTGTGTAAAGTGCTTAGCAAGCACTTGGCTCAAAGTAAGCAAGGAATATACAGGAAACTAGGAATCTGCTCAAGGTGGAGTGGCCACAAGTGGAGATGTTTAATAGGGACCTGTAGCATGATGCCCACATGGACCTCCCGGGCTCGGTCACTCCTGCACCACAGGCAGAATGACCCCAGGCTCTCTCCAGGCTCTGTCAGGGTGGGGAAGGAACTCTTGATACCAGCAAGTGGGTCAGCCTCTTCTAGCTGTGTTGACAGGAGAAGGGGTAGGGCCGGGTGTGGGCCAAGTCTTCAGGAAGCTGCCATATTTTCTGCTTCTGGGGAAGGCAGAAGAGGTGCCAGCACTCTCCTTACTCACCTCTCCACCCTCAACCAACCAATAGAAGAGCGAACAACCCCAACCCTTGCAAAATCAAAAATAATCCATTGCCAAATTAGTAGACTTTATTTTGTTCATGTTTGTTTTCTAAACTTCCAGGACGCTGTATCCACACACATCACTTAACAGGCAAAAGCTGTCTCCACAGCAAGGACTGGCCCAGGGTTGAGCCCCTATATCAGAGAGCACTTTGTTGTAGACTGGATGGGGTCCAACTTTGTCTAGTCTATATAAATTAACCTCTCCTTGCTCCTGAGCCCTGGGAGAGTCCAGTGAGTTCCCAGGAAGCCTCTTTTAATAAAGTAGGTGCTCTTTTGTTTAGTTTACATCGCTATTTCTTATCCCTTTGTTGTTTTTTTTTTTTTTGGTCTTATTTCCCTGGAATTTTCTTTAACACTACAACCTCCACCCCAGTAAGAAGACTTCGGTGAGTATAGAAAATTACTTGAGAGGATAAGAGAGTTTGGCACCAAATTTTGCTTTCTGAGAAATTTAGCTAACCACGAATCTCCCACCCAGCTGTGCGATAAACAAGTTTAAATTCTGTCCACACTTGACAGCCTTTGTCACCACTGCAGATGAGCTCTTCAAGGAAAGATGGCAAGAGATGTCATGAGGCTGCTCACTCACCCCTGGAAAAAATGATTCAGAATGAGAAACTCATGCCAGGGAAGTCACATGGCTCTCTCAAGGGCCCTGAAGTCAGAGTCAAAACAACCTCACCCCTATACGCTGTGTTCCTGTTGACCTGCCATTCTAAAGCAGGGGCACAACAGAAAATGAGAAGAATTAGCATTCCAGGTCTGCAATCTCTGCAGAAGCTAGTCTCTGCCTTTGCAAAGAACAATGAATCCTGGGCACTGGATGGACTTGAGGCCCACTTGTTTCAATCCAGGGCAGTGGAGGGTGGTACCTTGTCCATCATAGTCATAATAATAATCTTGATAATAGTGCTAAACTTTATGCACTTACCTATAAAGAGCTATGGTGTGTCAGAGACTGTGCAAATTGTTTTGCCTATGTTTTCTTACATGTCATGTAATCTCTGCAGAGTTGATATTATTATGACCACTTCATAGACAGAGAAACTGAACTTGCCCAAGGTCACACAGCTACGTTGATCAGAGGTCAATCTCAGGCTTGTTCAATTTAAAGACCCATGATCCGCAAGCCATTGTTTCATCTGAAGGCAGAAGAGGAGAGTGGTTTGTGCTCAGATCTGGGGCCAGGTGGCTGGTGGCTTTTGAATATCTAGTTCTCTATTCATTTGTTATATGACATTGGGCAAGCCATTAAATTATGTTTCCCCATGTCCTCATCTATAAAATAGGCATTCATTTGTTCATGCTTCCTACAACTATTTAGTGAGTGCCTGCTATATGCCAGGTGCTGAAAATATAGGAGAAGACAAAGAGATGACAATTGCTGAACTCTACCTTCTGGAAGTTGGAGGAATGGGGGAAAATGAACAAATTCCTAAGTAAGCCATTTTACATATTACTTAGCCATTAGGTTTCTGGGGAAACTAACACAGGGAAGAGGGATAGGAAGTGCAGGGGTAGGAACAAAGGAGTGGCACAATTTTACAGACAGTGTCTGGGGAATGCCTCACTGAGAGGCGGCATCTGGGCAAAGACCTGAAGGAGGTACAGAATTAAGTCATGCAGATATTTGTGGGAATAGCATTTCATGTAGAGGGAACAGCAAATGCAGAGGAGCGTACCTGACACATTTGAAAAGAGTCGGGGAGGAGGGCAGTGTGGCTGAGGCTGAATGAGCAAGGAAAGAGGGGTGGAGATGGATTCAGAGGCGGGGGCAAGATTGCTCAGGGCCTGTAGTCGTTTAATAACTGGTTTTTACTCTGAGTAAGACGGGGAACCACTGGAGGGTTTGAAAGGTTGACTGAAAGGATGTGACTTGCATTTTCAAAGTATCACTCTGGATCTTAGGCGGAGAATGGACTATATGACAGCAAGCAGGGAGACAGGAGCAGGGAGACAGGAGCAGGGAAGTTACAACCACAATCCAAGAAATAGATGAAGGTGGCTTGGATGAAGGAGATGTGATGGATCGAGAGGAGATGTGTAGTGGTCAAATTCTGGATGTAGTATGATTAATAATTGAATGTACTTCATAGGGTTGTTGTTGTGAGGAGTAAACGAGTTAACATAGGTAAAGTATTTCCAATCATGTCCTAAGTTAGTGTTAATAGTGTTTCTCCTTATTGATAGAAATACCATTATTGGTGACAACACACTATAAAATTATTCTATCATAAAACCAAGTTTCCCTTCCTCCTTCCCTCCCTCCCTTCTTTCCTTCCTTCCTTCCTCTCTTCCTCCTTTTCTTCCTTCCTTCTTTCTCCTTTTTTTCTTCTCTCTTCCCTCCCTTCCTTCAGGTATTCATGTATCCATTCAAGGACAGATTATTATAGTGGTTAACCATGTGGGATCTGGAATCATACAGACTTGGATTTAAAGCCTGGTTATGCCATTTAACAGCTGTGTTACCTTGAATGAGATTAAGAATCTCAACTTCTCTGAGCCTTGGTCTCTTATCCCTAAAGTGAGCATAACAATGGTACCTACTGCAGGAGGCAGATTTGAAGATTGAGCTAATTAGTGTAAAACTCTTCATGTGGTACCTGGTGCTGTAAATTCTCAGTAAAAGCTGGTTTTTATTATTGTATTATCGAGTTTGTATTAGCAGCTAATAAACATTGTATTATATGTAGAGGGTGCAAAAATATATTTACATAATCCCAGCCCTCTAACAGCTTTGATATAGAAGAAGCAGCCCAGAGAAGCAGCACATAGTAATAACAGAACAGCATAGAAGAGGAACAGATGGCGTGCTGCTAGGGCATTATCCACTGGTACCTGATCCAGCCCATGAATTCAAGGAAGACTTCCTGGAGGAGGTGATGTTTAAACTCAACCCTAATGAATTAGCAGAAATGTGCCGGGAAAGTTAGAAGTTGGAAAAGGTTTTCCAGCAACTTTTAGGCCAAGGAAGCAACATGAGCAAAGATCCTGAGACAAGACACAGACACAGCATGATCCAGTCAGAAACTGTAGGTTGTTCTGAGAGAACAGTAGAGAATCCCTCTACTGATCAGGTGTTTGTTAAACTAGTGAAATGAATTAAACATTTGGAAATTATGAAGCTGAATCTCTTCCTTCACAATTATTCTATTTGGATAGATTATAATTTCAGAAGGAATTTATGATTATAGCACCTGTCTTAGCTAATGTCCAAATAATGATGTCAATTAGGGGGAAAGAAAAACAAATTCACCAGCCTCCCCCACAAACAGCTCCTCCACCATTTTTGCTAATAGCATCAGTATCACCCAGCAGTGAAACTCAGTCTCTCTTCCAGCTCCTTCTCTGCATCCTCTACCCTCCTCCTCCACAAGGGCGCGCGCACACACACACACACACACACACACACACAGACAGACAAGCAAGCACACACACATTCATTTAACTAGACACAGAATTGTTTCAATTCCACCTCCATGACATCTCCCATCTTTTCCCTGCCGTCTCTAATCCCACCACCCTGATCCATGTCTATGACATCACTTAACTAGATTGTTGCAATAGTCCCACAACTCATCTTCCGGTCCCTTCTGCTCCTAAGACAGTTGGTGGTTAAAAGACAATTGTTATCAGATTAATCTTTAAAGCATCTTTAAATCTTTAAAACTCTGTAAAGGGTTATATAATAAATATCTTACGTTTTGTCGGCCATAGGATCTGTGTTGCAACGACTCAACCCTGCCCTTTAGTGCCAAAGCAGCCACAGAGGATATATAAAGGAATGGATGTGGCTGTGTGCCAATAATGGTTTATTTACTAAGACAATCAGAGATCAGTTTTGATCCTGTTTTACAGCAAAACTCTTAGGATCACCCCACAACTGCTTCCCATACCTTCCAGAGAAATGTCTTTAGCCTAAAATTAGACACACTTAAAACCTCTTCTCATCTACTGCTTCAAACTCTCTCCTCTCCCAGTGTGTCTCTACCTTCTTGCTCCACTAAAGATTCTTTATCTTCTGAACGTGATCAATTTTCTCTCTAATTTGGGTTCCTTTCCTTCAAAATTGGCTTGTTAAAATTTTGCTGACCTTTCAGAGCCAACTCTGACACTGGATCCATCTCCCAAGGGTCTTTTTCACAGTAAGAGTTCACCCCAGAAGGTCGGGAAGAAACTATTGGGTATTAATATTTTCTGTAGTAGGCTTCTGTGGGGAAGAAGCTTTTTGTGGCCTTGAATAAGACACTAAGACTCCTGCTCTTGTCTGAAAATTCTTTGACATGCCTTCCATTGAGAATCGGGGTCTATGACCCCTCTTCTTGAATCTGGACAAGCTCTGTGATTACTGTGACCATAGAAGATGGCAAAAGTGAGTCTGTATCAGTGTCCAGGCCCAGGCTTATGAGACTGGCATCTTGCAATGTGAGCAGAAGTTATGTGCTATATATAGAGTCTGTGCCATATATGCTATATATGCTATATATAGAGTATGTGCTATATAAAGAGTCTGACTACTCTGAGACTATCCACCATCATACTGGAGATGCCGGACGTTGATGCTCAGGTCCATAGCATTAACTGAACCCAGCCACACCTGTCAAGGCATCAGATATGTCAGTAAAGTCATCTTGGATCCCCTACACTAGCCCATCCACCAGCCAAATACCTGTACAACCTCCAACAGCACCACATGGAGCAGAAGAATCATCCAACAAAACCCTGCCCAAATTCCTCACCCACAAAATCATGAGGTAAAGCAAAATGTTTTTTTGTGCAAGCCATTAAGTTTGAGGCTAGTTTGTAACACAGCAATAAACGAGCAGAACATAGGCTTCTAGGTTAGTCACCCCTCTTCTCCTTAATTCTTCTCAAGCCAGGAAATTCTCCACATCCCCACTTATTTTGCACTTGTTCTTCCTGCTGCTTGGAATGCTCTTGTAGTGTTGTTATTTCCTTGTATTCTTTACTTTTTTGGCCTATTACAGTCCCTGTTTTATTTTTACAGATCCATGTGTAACATCACTTCCCCTGTGAAGGCTTTTCTGATTTCTCTCGGAAGTTATTCAAAAATTCTTTGACATTCTCCCAGCACATGGTTTATAAGTTCATCATGGCAGTGATCGCCTTGTTTGGTGACATTTCTTTTAATGTGGCTGCCTTCCCCAGCGGGCTATGATCTCTTCACAGGTGTATACACCGTGCCTTACTCATCTACACAGCTCTGTTCTTGGTATGGTTGCTGCAGTTAGTAGGCACTTAATAAACATTTATTGAATGAATGAATGCAAGAACTGGGATTTGCACTCTGGTGGTTGACATGTTAGACTAAAGATGTTGAAGAAAATCTGCTCATTTACTGACAAATCTAATTCAAAATTTCCCATTCCTCATCCCAAAGGAAAAGATAAATAAGTTTAGCTTATTTCCAGCATATAACAACGTATGTCAGGAATGAAGACTGAGATTAGGCTTTGCTATGATCACAAGTAAACCTTAAATCTCAGAGATTTGAGATGGTAAAGATTCATTCCTCATTCATGTCACAGTCCAAAGCAGATTGCCCAGCTCTCCTGAGTAGATCTCCTCCAATGATGACTCAGGGATTCAGGCTTCTTTCTTACAATTCTGCCAATACTGGAGTTCATTCCTTCTAGGCAAGCAGATAGGAGAAAGGGACTGTGGAGAACATATACCACTTTTAATTGGTTGAGACAGAGCGACACATAACTTCTGCTCACATTGCAATTGGCAGACACTTAATTACATGGTCTTCACCTAAAGCCAAGAGAACTGGAAAATGTAGTCTTTCTGTACAATCTAGGAAGTGAAGAAAGGGTATGGAAAATACCTGTTTTCTTCATTACAGAGGCTGTATTAGTTAGTTTTTGACAACTAACAAAAAATCTCAAAATCTAATGTCTTAAAATGATCATTTATTTTTGTCTTACAGTGATGTGTGTCAGCTGAGTGATCTTTCAGGTCTGGATGCATCAGCTGAGACTTGATTGTCTAGAATAGTAGTTCTTAAATGGGGACAACTTATACCATGCCCCCCACCACCACCACCACCAGAGGACATTTGGTAAGGTCAGGACACATTTTTGATTGTCATAACTGGGAGTTTTATTGGCATTTAGTGGATAAAGGCCAGGGATGCTGCTAAACCTCCTACAATGCATGGGATAGCCCCCACAACAAAGAAGCATCTGAACCCAAATGCTAATCGTAGCCAGGTTGAGAAACCTTGGTCTAGGACGTCCCAATTTAGAAGTTACAAGCTGTTCAATCCAAGGAGAACTCGACTGAGATGGCTTAACTCTCTTCCATGGGATCTTCCATCTTCCGGTAAGGTGGCAAAGTCTTCTTTACCTAGAAGTCTCAGGGTTCTAGTGAGAAGCAAGAGAGAACAAGTTCCAACAGGCAAGCACTTTTAAGCTGCTGCTTGAGTCTGTTTATTAATGTCTCATTGGCAGAAGCATTTTATCTCTTGAGGGGAAGAGCTGAAAACGTGGTCATTTTTGCAATCTAAACAAAGATCTTGTGTGAAATTTGGGTTGTGGCTCTAGTGTATACTCTCAAACTCTAACAAATACCTGTGATAACTCAATGCATTACAACAATGTGTATTTATAAGTTTCTTTTTTCATAGAACATTCACAGTGATTTGTAATGGTTCAGACTGTGGGCTCTGGTGTCAAACTGCCTGAGTTTAGGTCCCAGCTCTGTCACTTCCTACTGAACATAGAGTAAGTAGCATAGCCTCTCAGTACTTCTGTTTCCTCATCTGTAAACCAGGAATAATAACGATAGTGACTCCTAATAGGGTTTTTGGGAAAGTGCAATGATATAATTCATGTGACTGTGTGCTTTCCAGAATATAGTAAGAGCTCAATAAACAGCACTTAATTACTGGTAGTCAGTGCTGTTTCTCTGACCCAGGAAGAGAACACACATGGGTTCTAACTCCTCTCTTTAGGTGGCAGGACTTTGTGTTTTCTTTTCTCCTGCTCTTTCCCAGATCACAGATAAAGAAGTGGCAATGACAACTCTTTATTCTTAGCTTCTCATGATGCAAATGCTGAGCCAGCACAATGATGCTCATTTAAGTCCTTTGTGATTTGGAGACGAGAAGACTAAAAGGCACCTGTAGGCGCCATCAACTATCTGAAAGCCAGTCAAGTGGAAGGGGATTAGATGTGAGCTTTGCCGCTTTGTAGGACAGAATAGATCTGTTACATGGGAGTTGTAGGGAGTCTAAGTTTTATTGAAGGTAAGGAGAAACAATTTACTGAATGTAAGAAAGAGCAATCAGGGTGTCAAACAATGGATGGGCTACTCTTGTGTCTTAAGTTAGTTTCCCAGAAGCAGCCCTTTATGATGATGTACATAAAAATGAATCAGAGAAGTGGGAAATAGGATGAGGACGGAAAGCAAGCCAAGGAAATATGGGATATCAACCTTTGGAGAGTGACTTTGGCTCAATCCCAAAGGGGAGCCTTGGAAACAGTGAATGTCACATCCCAGAGTTCCTGAATCAGAGGCAAGGGAGCTGGAGTATTTATATTCCTGTTCTCATCAGTTGTTAGGCCCTGGGGATGACATACATTCCCAGACACTTCTGGCTCTTTGTGCTGTTGGGCCTGCAGGCAGAGAGTAGCCTGGACACAGCTCTCCAATTGCTGCTGTTGGGAGCAGAAGTACACCAGAAGCTGGTGCACACAAAAATGGTAAAAAGGATCTGAGGAAACAGAGGTAGAACACTGACGTGACCTGCTGAGCTTCATCTGTAGTGACATCTCATTTTTGGAGAGATCAAAGCAGAGGCTGACAACCAAAGATATGGTCTCTCAAGACCTCTATTGACTGTGAGAGTCATTTAACAAAGGCTTTCCTTGGACTAATACATTACTATTGCTTGGTTTCAGTTGGCTACCTCTAGAAACAACGTGCCTAGAGAAAACTTTCCCCCAAATATATAAGCCTAGTCTCCAGTTGACCTATGTTGGCCAGGCCTTCTCTGTGATTACTCAGCATACTCTGGCTTTAGAATGACTTGGTTTGTTATTGCTGCTCTACCCTCTTTTGGCTGAAGAACCTTGGACAAATTCCCTAACATCCTTTTTCTTCAGTTGGAGCCAATGATACTTACCTCTTTGGTCTAATAACAAGATTCCTATACCTGGTTTACAGTAGGTGTTTCTATAAATACTAGCATTCATTCCTTCATTCTTAATATAAGACAGCAGAAATTAAGGCAGAAAGATTAAGTGGCATCTCAAGTCACTTGGGGAGAATGGGGTTTATTCCTGTTCTGCCAGCATTTCTCTAGCACAATCTCTAACATACCATTTTATATAGAAAATGAGAGAATGCCAGGTAGAGTGTAGGAAAATGGTAGATCAAGACTCAGTATCACTGTTTGATGTTGTTGTTATCATCCAGATCTTCTATTTCCCAGCTACTGGACCTTAAGAAATTTCTTATGCTCTCTGTGTCTCAATTCTCTCTGCTATAAAACATGAGCATTGGGCTAAATGGACATAAAGTCCCTTCCGGTTCTAACTGCCTATGAGTCTAGGAGGCAAAGTGGGAAGAAAGTATGTGGGGCCTAGAAGTCTATGTGTAGTGATATGAATGGAGTTGAGCTTACTCAAGAGGTAGAGCCTCCAATGCCTATACGTGGAAGTGATAAAATACAGCCTGTCTACGGCTGGAACTTGTATTATCTGATTGCTGGTTAGACTTAGAATTTATTTATTTGTTTATTTTTAAGGTTATTTCCAATGCTGAGGTTTGGAGATCTAGAAATGGTTCACAACATCATAATTCTATTGAAGGTTACCTGCGAGATACTGAGTATATAAGGGAGGAAAAGCAGCCACAAATCAAGTAGAATCTTGTGCAGTGAGCTGATCTTCCCACGAGCGCTGGGAGGTTACAAAGCCACAACGGAATAGCTCTTTGAAATTCTTCACTAAATTACCCTGCTGGGTACCCCTTATTAAGCAATCTTCTTCAGAAAGTTCTTTTCTTTTCCAGGGCTGGCAAAGTCTCACAATTTCATTATGCTGGGGGGCTTGGTTGCTGTCTCTTTTAAGAGATTTGTCTGCCTGGCGAGTGGCCTGAATTACCTTCCTTGTTGGGCCATGATAAGTGTCTCTGAACGAAGGGAAAACAATTTGTACAACTCTTCCAGTCAATTGGAGGCTGAACTGTGGGACTGAACAAAGCTCTCTTCCATCCCACAGTGCCAATTTGCCCTTATCAAGTGCAACAGAGAAAATGTGGTGGCATGTTACCATGCGAATAGGAAAGCACTGCAAATGAAATGAGAAAACAGATATTGGACCAGTTTTATCAACCCCGAGCTAGATCTGCAGCAATTTTCATACAATTACGCCAGGTTAGAGTCACCTCACCATATGGCTGGGCATTGATCATTTTGCTGTGATGCTAATTTAATACGTAGTGTGGATGTTCGCTTGTTTTGTTAATAAAATTTTCATTTTGGTATTCTGATTCTATTATAGAATGTGTGAGCATTGACAGGTTTTTTAATAAAAATTGTTAATGTTTGTGGAATAAAAATTTCTTTCACAAACCCCACGCTATTTGAACTTTCATAAGAAACGTGGAGAAGCTCTGGCTGGCATTATTGAGTCCCCTACACGGAAAGACTGACTGAGATTAAGAAGCTCTAAATTTGCCCCAAGGTCAAACCAGTGGTAACTGTCAGATCAGGATTAGTCTAAATTTTTCCAGATTAGGATTAGTCTAAATTAGCCTTTCCATGCTGGGATACTGGCCTTCCTTTAATAGAATTACTTTACAGGGATCCCATTGTGATATATTCATGACCTCTCCCAACCTACTAGGGAAACATAGATGTAATCAATGAAAGAATGCCCCCTGCCCATGTTGTGAGATCTCGGAGGCAAAGCGTGTATTCTGGAGGCCAGAAACCAGCTCAGGTAGACATGAGAAAGCCAACAATGAAACATAAAAGGGTCACAGAAAGGGCTGAAAAGGACTCTGGAGATATTCTAATTTTGAAATTGTCTTTCCCAGAACTTCTAAGATTCTGTGCAGGCATCTCAGAGCCCACAGCGGGGGCCAAGGGAGAGGGTTTGGGGCTTTCTACCCTCTGCCTCAGCCGAAGCAGTTCCATTGTCACCTGGTTTCCAATATAGCACTTTAATGAACATTTTGCTTTGGTAAGAAGATCTACCATGGGACAAAATGTTTGAAACAACTGGTCTAATTCAATGTACTCTCTTTCTGAAGGTGCAAGAAGCCAGCCCTAGGGAGGTCATGGATCCGAGAGGAGTCTGTGTCCTGCAGGAACCAGAACTAAATCCCATCTCCTGACTCCCACTTCCATGCGCCATTGCTAGGCGGGTCAACTGGTTAACGTGAAGACCCAATATCTCAATACTGCTAACGTTTAGACTCACATTAACTCTATACTGCAGACCATGTTTGGAGGCTGGAGGTGTAGGGTTGTTGGAACATATCCAACTTATAGGGAACTTATAGGGAAGGAAGAATTTTGGAGTGGTGGGGAGGAATGTCTAAGTATCTATTAATGCTCTAAGGACTTTTTCTTTACTAACATTTTATTATTAATTAATTTATCATTCTATGATTAATTTCCATGCTTTCTGTCCAGTCCCACTATCCAGCATCACCTCTTAATGGGTCTCTCTGCCCTCTATCTTGCCCACATCAAATTCATCTTACACACAATTACCAAAAATATCTTTCTAATACGGAAATCTGACTGTACTTTCCTGCGTTGAGCCTGCTTCTTCTTTGACATGATGACATACTAACATTTCAGTTGTACCAGAGAACGGCTCTCCCTTCCCTACCCCTGTTATTACCTCTCTGGCTTCATCTCCCACTGCTAGTGCCCTTGTTCTACAAGTTCCAACCATAACCACTTATTTTCTCCTCCACACACTCATCATTGCTTCACACATGGACCCCCAGTCACCTGCAGTCCCTCCTGTCTGGAATACCCTAATAGCACTTCTGTACCTGGAAAACTCAAACTCCGAGATTCATCCTAAGAATTGCCTCCATCAGGGAACCTTTTCTTTTTCTTTTTTTTTTTCCCCTATGCCCATCATACATTAGATAAAAGTTCTCTAACATACCTTTATCTAGCAATTGTCACATTCCACCTGTGAAATCTGTACCTGGGACTGGATCTCCCATCAGAGAACCTTTCTAGGGCCAGGCATGTATTATAATTTCTCAATCTACATAATGCCTAACACAGAGCTTGGCACATATTAGGTGCTCAATACACATCTATTGAACTTAAATGTCCTTATTTCTGATACCCTGTGTTAGTTAAGGCTCTTTGGTTGAAGGAAATGAAAACCAGCTCATACAAACTCAAGCCAAAGGAGGATTCAGTAGGGGTGTGCAGGGGTATTTTATAATATGCTAGGGTTGGAAGTTCTTCATGGGGAGTGGAATGCTGGGAAAATGAAGCCCCTTCCTCGACCTCCCTGGGGCCTCAAGGTCTGCCACTCCAGCTTCTTTCTGGGGGTATGATGAATTCTCTTCTCTTCTCTCTCTGAGGATCACTTTTCTCTGCTTTTGAATACATGAGGAGGGAAATGATCACCATAGTCTTAACTCAATGTACCATCTGAGCTTGGCTAAACCTCTGAGGCTCAATTTGAAAGAGGAAGAATCTCTTTCTACTTTTCTAACCAAGCATTGTCAGAGGGGCAAGCACGGCTGTGAAGACTAACGTGGAGGCTACATTCACCCATTTGGTTGGGTCTGTTTGAAAAAAAGGAGCTGTGGGCTGCACAAGTATCTCCAAAGTATCCATTCTAAACATGCTATGTGTATCAAGATTAGGCACTCTAGAGCAAGACTCGCATGTCCGATAGTGTTTTCCACCGAATTTTAGTTCCACAGGGGGATCATAGTTGATATGAAAAACAGAAATGCGCTAGTCCAGTAAGTTTAAAAAAATGCTCAAACAAACATTAACAGGTTTCTTTACTGCAAGACTCCTCAGTGACTTTAACATGCAAATGTGATTTGTGAAGCAGAAAAAAAGGATATCATTTGTTACATTCCTTAAACTTATTTGTCTAGAGAAATATTTTTCTTCCTCAAGAAAGATTTTTTAGCATTAAGGTTCTGTAGAATATGCTTAGAGAAGAACATTGGAGTAGTCCAGTGCTAATTATCTCATCCTGTTGGTGGAAATATATACTAATCAATATGCTATACTCCATCAATTTACAGTAATGGCATTTCCTGGACTGTATTTAGGAGTCTTTGAGGGGCTATAAATTCCTTTTCCTCTCTTCCCTCCTCCCAGCAGGCACGAATCGTGATTTCCCCAGTGACCCTCCCTCAGGTGGAATTTCTCTGTCTCCATTCAGCTTTAGGCCTAATTAAAAGTCTGCCATGGTTTTAACAGATTTCACTTAGGAGACAAGAGCTAGTTCTTCTTCAAATGTTGTTTTAGCAAATAGAAATGAGTTGGGAAAACAAAAGCAATAGTTGTTTGCAGAGGCACAACATAATGCATTTACATGATCTTTCTATGTTAATGATTGGTTGAGATCCATTCGTTGTGTGCTTATTGAGTGCTTGCTTCATTTTAGCCTCCAGGCTGGGCATCATTAGTACCAAGATAAATAAGACCAGGCCCTAACCTGGAGCAGCTCAAATTTTAGTGAAAGAGACAGATATGTAAGCCGATAATTTCTGAATGTGATATACACCATGGTAGAAGAAAGTAAACGATAAAGAGCTTCAGGATTTACTCTGGGGGAGGGAGCAGAAAACATTCTCCAGAGAAAACAATACCTGTCCTCTGTTTTGATGAAAGGGTAAATGTTGTCAACAAAGATAATAGAGGAAAGCTTTTTGTGTGTGTGTGTGTGTGTGTTTGTGTGTGTGTGTGTGTGTGTGTGTGTGAGGAAGATCAGCCCTGAGCTAACATCCATGCTAATCCTCCTCTTTTTGCTGAGGAAGACCGGCTCTGAGCTAACATCTATTGCCAATCCTCCTCCTTTGTTTTCCCCAAAGCCGCAGTAGATAGTTGTACGTCACAGTTGCACATCCTTCTAGTTGCTGTATGTGGGACGCGGCCTCAGCGTGGCCAGAGAAGCGGTGCGTCGGTGCGCGCCTGGGATCCAAATCCCAGGCCGCCAGTAGTGGAGTGCGCGCACTTAATTGCTAAGCCACGGGGCCGGCCCGAGGAACGCTTTTTATACTTGAGTAAGAAGAAAAAAAGTGTCAAGGACAAAACCCTAGATTATACTAACAATTAATTGGTTGGCAGAGGAAGTGAATCCAGGCCAGAGGACTGAGAAGGAATATCCAGAAAGTTGGGAGAAGAATTGGGGAAAATGATGTCCAGGTAGACGAGGGAGGAGAAAGTTTTAAGAAAAAAACAGGATCAGAGCATCAAATCCTACTGCAGAAAATCTAATAGGATGTCAGAATCATTGGATTAAGGTTAATGCTCTCAACTTTGAGCTTGAGCACATTGGGGCTCCCAAGACAGCAATTCGGATTGCCACCAGCTTTTTTCCATTATATGCACTCGCCCAATGAAAACCTTTAATTGACCCGTGATAAGGTAATGTAGACTGTTATTACAAAATAAATGCAAACTTCAGTTAACAGAAACATTTAAAAACCTGTGAATGAAGGGAAAGGATAGATGGAAATCAAAGCGGTCCTTGGTGGGCTGTAGATTTGTAAACATGTATATTTGACCAGAAAAAAAAAATGTGCTGAGAATAAAGAGACCTGATATTTGTATTGGATTCTACCATTAAGCAACTGTGTGAAATTAGGAAAGTCATTTCATTCTCTGGACCTGAGTTACCTGTACAACGAGGAGATTTAACTAGATCTCCTAGGGTTCTTCCAGAAAATCAGAAGTCCTTGCCATGCTTCCGTTGAGTGACAGAGACTTTATGCCTCAGTGCCATACCACAATTTCCAAAGTACCCTTTCTCCCCCATCACAGGTCAAAGAGGAAGTAGAATTTCAGACAGGTTGAAGATATCCTTAGACAAGTCTGAACCCAGAAGTCCTGTGAGAGCCTCTGGACAGAGGCATCAATTAAGTCACACTCAGATTCCTGACCCACAGAAACTGTGAGATAACAAGTATTTGTTGTTTTAAACTGCTACACTTTGCGATAAGTTGTTACACAGCAATAGAAAACTAATAGACATGGGTTGCCCGTACAATGACTTACTTAAAACATGTGTCTTCAAATTAACTTACTTTTTTACATAAGTATATTTATTTAAACAGAAAACTTTATATTACAAGTGTAAGAGAATGGTATCAATTTCCATAAATTGAAGGTTAAAATCATCCCATTTACTATACACCTCAAGGAACACTAGCTAACTGAAAGAATGGCCGTTGTCAGAGACCCTAGCTTGAATTCCATATTCATTTCTTGTTAGCTGTGTGATATTAGGAATGTCCCCATATGCTCAGAGACTTAGTTTCTTCATCTGTACAAGAGAAAATTCACCTCTATCTTTTAATAATTTTTTGAAGATTAAAGAGACAATTATTGTGAAAGCATCCAATAATGATGATGGTGACGATGACGACGATAATTGCCAAATTTTTTTATCCCTAAACATGCACTAAGCACTTGTGTTAAATGATTTTCCTATTCCCCCAAACCTTCTGATAGCATTATAGACATTTTGCCATCCAAGAAACTCTTCTGGAGAGGTTGAGTAACTTGTTTGAGATCACACAGCTAGTGCAATGGCAGAATAAGAATTCAAATGCAAATCATTTCCATGACAGAGCCCCTGCTCTTCACCTTAATAGATTACAGACTGCATACAGCTAGAAATAAGCAGCCAGTACTGGTTACCTCCTCTTGCTTAAGAAGGAAACTTTTCAGTTTTCCCGTGTCCTACCTTAAAGTAATATCGAACCCTTGTTTTTCTCAGCCAGGTTCAACTCCATCTCCCTGATTATCCACCGTTTTCTAATGGAGCAGTGGTCAGGACCCCATTTTTCTAGGTTCAGAGCAGCTCGTCAAACATCTTCCAGGGTCAATTGGAGCTGCCAGTAGTAATGACAAAATCCATGCCTTCAGTTTCTTAATTAACTAAATACAGTGAAGTCTGTAAATTGATCAAAGCAGGGTCTCATATGGAATTAATTAGGAAATTGCGGAGAGCACTTGGTGATTAATTCAGAATTTATAAATCTATTGGGAATTTTATGGAATCCCCAAATAGAACACAGTTGTATTAAAAAAATTAATTTAAAATGTGATATCCACTTGAGCCTTTTTTTGTTTGGGAACATGCAGCATCCCAGCTTCAGGATGCTGTGTTAGAGGGCTCTCTATGACATTCTGGGGTAACACTGAATTTTGAAAAATGCCCAGGAGTCATGCCATGGGCTAGCAGGTGGAGGCCTTATATAAATTCCATAAGTACCCTTCCTCCGCAGATGCCTCCAAACATTACCACTGACACTATCATTTCGTGTATAAAGCGTCATTTGCCCTCTATATAGGAGGTGTAAATAAAAGCATTCTTAGAAGACTTTGCAATATTTTTATCTGTTACAAACCAATATGCAAAACCAGAATGCTTAATATGGCTTCAGAAAAGTACCCCCCCCAAGCTTCTCCACCCAAGCCCATCTATATGGAAATTCTGGGGCCTCCTCTCTATGTAAACCAAGCATTCATTGGTTTCATTTATTCAGAAAGCTTCTATACACACCCATTAGATCCAGGGCACTGCATCTGGCACTAGTGGAATAACAATGAATAAGCCACCTGTCTTTGCCTTCAAGGAGCACCTAAGTGACTAGAGAATATGGACAAGTATGGACAAGTTCAAGAAAGTGACTTTGAGGGTAGGACCACTGACTGCATGTGGAGCAGTAACAGCGTGTCAAAAAATGTGATTATTTCTACCCAGGGGGCTGAGACTTCACTGAGGAGCTAACACCTGAGCTGAGCTGTGAAAGAGCAGAGACTGTCACCAGCAAACCTGAGGGAGGAGCATGCATCTGGAGGGCTGGGAGACCAGGCCACATCCCGCACATTAAGGGCACTGGGAGGGGGCCACCATGGCTGGAGCACTTCATGTTTCCAGGCCCTGACATGTTGGAGGTGATAATTGTTCTGTGATAGCAAATCTGTTGCGTTGGCTCCTCCAGAATCTTTGTAATAGTGCATTAAAAATGCAATTAGTGAAAAAGGAAACGCAATTAGCTATTTTACATTGTGTTCATATATGCAAATTAGAAAAGAGACTTGATGCAATTACGTAGAAGGCAGAGGTTAATAAATACCAGTTTGAGCTGTAATTATCTGTACATTCCTGGAGAAGGGTGATTTAGAGTCTGCATTAAAGGGTAAGAGGAAGGAAAGCCTGTGCATCAGCTGCTGGGCTGCATGCTTTACATCCCACTTATAATGGCCTCCTCTGACCATCACACCAGGCAGGTCATATTATCTCCAGCTTACAGGTGGGAAATCAAGACCCAGAAAGTGAAGTCGTGTGTTGAAATTCACACAGCCAGTGCCTGACCAGCCTGGATCGTACCCGACTTGGTCTGACTCTTAAATTCATGCTTCTTCCTTTTTCCCTCACTTCATTTTACTATTATTTGAGTTTTTCATGATTTCAGGGTGTAGTGATACTGGATTCACATGCTAACATCTGAAAATTTATTAATGATTTCTTTTTAGTTTCAGGTAATTTAGCTACAATATACTTCAACAATATGACTGTCGATTAATGAAATCATAGTATGTGCAACTTATAAGAATATCTGATTTTCACAACCTTAGTTTTTTAGAGAAAAAATCAGCCCATTAATTCAAAGTATGAAACTAAGCCCACTTATATTTACCCTTCAAAATTGAAAAAAAACATAATTTACAATAGGAAAAACTGAGAAAATTTTTATACTATAGTATAGTAGTAGCTATACTACTCATGTAATATTACACAGCAAATGAAAATACTATGTTCAAAGATATAAAATATACACATAAAAAAATGAAAGAATTTTCTCTGAATGTATTTTTAAAATTTTATATAATAGGTAAGCATTTTTAATAGAAAATTGTACTTATATTATTATTACTTTTCATTGAGTGGACATAATACAAGTACTCCACATAGATTTTACATTCCCCCATCTTTGGAACAGGGTCCTTTTGCTTTAAGAACAAAGCACAATAAATATCTCTAAATAATAACATCGTTGCATGATTGATTAGCCCTCTGATTAATATGAGCAAGGTGATTAAATTCCGGATATTTGTAGCAAGAGCAACAAAGCAGACGTCGGGATGAGTCCCGAAACCAGCAATTACTATGAAACACCTCTTATTTTCAGCCACGGCTTCTGTGTCAACTTTTGTCACCTTCTCCTTGCCTTTTTTGGTTCATCTTCTTTTTTGCACGGACTTGTGCTGTGCCCCATCTGCTGTGATTCACCCTGTTCTAATTATGCAGCACACATCCTGTCTCTACGAACCAGAATTTTATCAGGTTTTTTTAAAGGGAATTAATCAGGGCCTCCCAGGTGAAAGATGCAAATGCAACATTTTTAAAAACGATGTTATTGTTGGAAGCAACTCGTACAGGCCTGGATGCATTTATTCTCGTGGTGATATGGGACAGAGGGAGAACTCACTTATTTTAAGTGTCTCAGATTCCTGGAAGGCTGTTTGGTCCAAGGCAAGAGCAGTGGCCTGGGAGGCAGGACTTTCACTAGCTGTGACACTTTGGGCACGTCACTTAACCCCCTGACTCTCGGCTTTCTCTTGTTTCAAGATGAGAAATAATCTTGGATCTTCCTTCCAGGTCTGTGAGCCTGCCCCTCCTTCTTAACTGGGTCACCTTTTCCCTCTGATTCGATGGATCCATTAATTTGTTCAATGGATATTATTGGAGCACCTATTTATATAAGACCCAAGATTTGGAGACTAGGAATCCAGTCATAGTTCTACTACTAAACTACTAACTCAAACCTGACAATTCATTTCTATGTTTCTCCTTCTTTACTTAGCAAACATTTATATCACGTTTACTAGGTGTCAGGCACTCTTCTAAGCATTTTACAAACATCCACTTGTACTCTCCATTGTACGGATAAGGAAAGTGAGACACAGGATGGGTCAGTAACGTGATGCTATATGCTGAATTGTGTCCCCCCCAAATTAACATGTTGCAGCCCTAAGCCCCAGGACCTCAGAATGGGACTATACTTAGAGATAGGGCCTTCAAAATGGTGATTAAGCTAAAATGAGGCTGCTAGGGTGGGCCCCAATCCAAAATAACTGGTGTTCTTAGAGAACAGGATGTTTGGACACACAAGGAGATGCCAGGGACACGTGCAAATAGGGAAAAGTCATTGTGAGGACACAGGGAGGAACGCGGCCACGTGCAAGCCAAAGAGGGAGGCCTCACAGGAAACCAAACCTGCTGATCCCTTGATCTTGGACTTCCAGCTTCCGGAACTGTAAGAAAATAAATTTCTGTTGTTTAAGCCACCCAGTCTGTGGTATTTTGTTATAGCAGTCTTTACAGATTAATATACGCACCCAAAGTCACATAGCTAGTAAGTGTTGGAGCTTGGATTCAGAGTCTGTGCATTTAACCGTGCTTTCTCAAAGATATAAATATAACTTCCTTTATTACCCAAATATGGGATAGTAGAAAGAGCATCCTTTTCAGAATGAAGTACATCCAGGTACTAATTAATCCCTGCCTGGACAGTGATTAGCTGTGTGACCTTAGACAAGAAACAGAAACTCTCTGATTTTCAGCTTTCTTATCTGGAGAATTGACATAATAATACCAAACTCATTGAATTGTTAGGTGGATTAGAAAACACAGTATCTCTGTAAAGTACCTACTAGGTTACGTGGAACACACAGAAGATAAACGTGTCACTCTCTTTCCCTTCCACGAGATAATGGATATGGAGTAGAGATGTGAAAATTGCAAGGGAAATTCTACTAAAGGCATTGATAATAATACCTGCCTTATATTGCATGCCTTCTACCATCTGCATATGCCGTCTCTGATTCCTGTGAAATAGTCCAAGGAGATTTGTGTAATTCCCCCTCATTTTAAAGATCAAAAAATGGAGGCTGAAAGAAGTTCAATAACTCACTAAGGTCATAGAAAGTACCTGACAGAGAGAGGATTTGTCCATGGTGGTTCTTATGCCAAACCCAAATTCTTACACCATTATATTTTCTGTTAGACTCGTTGTTAATTGTTTCCTAACAAACCCATAAGCCTTTCGAGGTCAGGAACTATATTTGTTTTTTGTGTGTGACTCCCACTCTAACCAGCATTATGAATGGCACGTGCACACAGTAAATTAATATTCAAATGGCTGAGTAAATAAACACATCAAAGACGCTGGGGGTACCCACCTCTGATCCTGCTTAGTTTCTCAAGCGGCTGAAGGGCGAGACTCTGGGCTGACCATGGACCTCTGCTGGACCATCTGGAATGGGTGTGGCCTCCACGCCAGGAATAACAGGATACACCAACTACAGTCAAGCAGGCACCTCACCCAGTGAACAAGGGGCCCCTTCCACAGCTCTAAACAAAGCTGAAACTCTGCCTCTGAGCCCCCCTGCCTGTTAGATCCTCCAGTGGACCATAAAATAGGAAACTTCGTGACTCTCCTCGTCCCAATATCCCAACACTTAATTTTTAACGTTCAGGGCCTCTGGCCTCCAACCAGATCAATATGGCATGATCTCTCACAAAAAATCACTTCAAAATGATGTGCCGTCGGCAAGCCAAGCAGCTGATCAGACTGCCTGCAGATCAATGACTGCACCCTCTGGAGAGTGGGGCCTGTTGTTTTCTTATTGCAATTGGAGGATTGTACTCAACCTTACAAGAAGGGTGCTCTTGAATTCTTAAGTAGGTGGCTTTTGATCTGGGTCTTGAAAAGTAAGAACTTTGCAAAGGGGAACAGGGAAGGCTGGGAATTGCAGGAAGAGGGACCACCATGTGCAAAAACATGCAGGTGATAGCCTAAGGCACAAAAGCAAAACTGATCACTTCCTGAGCATCCGCTTTATGTCAGGTACCAGATAGATAGGGTGATTTCAATCCTAGCCAAAACACTAGATGGTAACTACTTTTATTTCCATTCTATAGAAGGAAAGTCTGAGGCTCAGGGAGGTCATGTAACTTTCCTGAAGTGACTTAGCTCTTCACTGATGGAAAGTTTGAATGTCCAGTTGGCTAATCTGAAGCCCACTCTTTCTAGAAAGACAAACATAATATAAAGGCTGGCTTATTCAGCCCTCAGTCTCCATTCTCAGATGCTTGTTTATGGGAAAGGAGTACTGTTTGTTTGTTTATTTTTCAAGTGGCGGTCAGGAGTTACAGGCAGAGATTTAGAGAGATTTTATTTCATGAGAAGTGTGACAACTTTGTTCTCTGTTTGTGGTCCTTGGAGAAGCTGACTGCTGAGAATTTCAGATGTTGAGATGATATCTTAGGAAGAATCGCCACATTAAATACCTGCCCCTGAGTATTGAATACATCTCCATCTAGTAGGAATTTATTCTTTCCTTTATTTGTTCTTTAACCAACAAGTATGTATGCAACCCTTCCTGGGCACCAAGCACTGTGCTAGTCATTGGGGCACTAAGCCAACAAGTTACCCTCCTGATCCGCACTCAGAGGCCTTGCCCTCAAGTCTAGGGCAGGCAGGGAGGGCAGGCAAGCAGTCAGCAAAAATGAGAATGGCTGAGAAGGCTAGAGAAAGGGGTAAGTGACACTGTCCTGGGAGGAGCTGCAGGGGAGGAGGAGCCCCAGGGTGTGATGTTCCTGAGGAGTCCTGGGGAGAGAGATGGGCTGCTTGCCATCTGCTTCAGAGCTGGCCAAGAGCTTGGCAGCAGCCCAAGGATCTGGAAATAAATCAAAGGCTATCAAAGGTGGTTCCAGCCTGGGTACTTGAAAAACAAAAGGTCACCCGGAGTGTGATTTCCTGTCTCAGAGGCCACCTTGTGCTCTCCGTCTTTGAAGACTCTGGCTTCTCATGAACCATAAAGTTCAAACTTGCCAGAGTTGTAATCCATCTGCTAAGGTGCTGGTTCAGCTTAGAATTTAAGGATTCAAATAGATTCTATTTGATGTGGCTCCTCAAAATTAGCTCCAGCTCATTTGAAAGCAACTTTTATTGAGCACCTACTAGGACAGGCAGGTGTATGCAAAGATGCTTGCACACAGGAGGCCCTTTGTAAATGTAGATTCCACATGGTATGGATTTGGCCTTCTCCTCCAAGTTGCTGCCTCAGTCTCTCCAACCCCCTCTGCTTCTGACTACCTTTCCCTCTCTCAGTCTGTTTCTGTCTCTTTCTCTGGCTCTGACACACATATACTTTCACCTGATTTTCTTCATTCTTTCTTCCTTCCTCCCTCTGTCCTTCTGTCCGTCACTCTCTTTTTCCTCATTAGTCATAAGTGCAGAGTGACGTTGTCTTGGAACCCAATTTGCTGTGGCTGTAAAGATCACTGTGCCAGGCAGTGATCGCAGTCTGTCTCAAATTACGGCACAGCAGGAACATTCCTTTGCATGTGCACAGGGCTTTACAGTTATGAGGGCATTCTGACTTTGCATCAATTTTCTTCATTAATTCTTGCCACAGCCCAGAAAGGGAGGGACTCAGTAACCTACCCGTGTTTACTGAGGACCCTCCAGGTGTGGATATCATGAGTGAATTAGACACGCATGAGAACCACGTGGAAACCTGTTAAAAATCCAGTTTCCAGGGCTCCCTCACAGGGATTGTGATTCAGGAGAGACCAGGAATCTGCATTTAACAAACTCCTTAGGTGCTTCTGATGAGGGTGGCCTGCACTTAGAGAAAAGTGGTCTAGGACAATACTTCTGCAACTTTGAGGTGCACAAGGGTCACCTGGGGATGTTGATAAAATGCAGTTTCTGGTTACACAGGTCTGGGGCGGAGCCTGAGATTCTGCATTTCTAACAAGCTCCCAGGTGATTCTGGGGCTGCTCTGGTTGGGGTGCCACACCATGCATAGCAGGGGTTTAGTAGGAATCTTTATTATTCCCCTACTTTTTGCCGATCTGGAAATCATAGAGGTAAGGCCACTTCCTCAAATCTGTGGAACTAGTAAATGATAGAGCTGGAATCATAGTCATGGTCATGTGGTTTTATTATCATGCATGGAGATTCCCCACGGGAGAACCAGGAAATGGTAGGAATGCGAGCCTTTGGGATTTAGATCTTGTGAGAGATGCAGGATGGAAACAGGACGTTAAGTTTCGCCATCTTTTCAAAGTCCTGCTCACTCTACTCTTCTGATGGACCAGCCAGCCCGGCTGCTGCCTGGGGTCCTGCCACAGCCTTGCTCTCCCCACGGCTGGACACCATTTCTCTCCCCAGGGAGCCCAGGGCCATAGAAAGCTTGTGGCCTATAGAATCCAGGAGGCCTGAGGTAAAATGTTGGTTCTGCCAATTCAATTCATACTGGTATGATATTGATATTACTTACTAATGAGGAAGTTTTAGTTCATTTCTCTGATCCTCAGTTTCCTTTCCCGTAATGTGAGGGTCACCTTCTGCTTCCAGAAGATTGTAAACATAGATATGGTGTCCTGATATGGCCGGTGGGTGTCAGGGACTCTTAGATCCTACTGCTATGGGCAAAGTGAGAGCAGGGGTTGATGCCCAAGATGGAGGCAGAGCCAGGACTCTAACTCAGGCCCTCTGACCGGAGTCTTCAGCTCTTCCTTGTTTTTTGTCCAGTCCCTGACGTTGGTGAGCTCTTGAAGGGCAGTGGCTGTGAGGATTAGTAATTGTAAAAGCACTTAGGAAGGTGGCTGGCACATGGGGAGAGATTAATAAGTCAGTGTCACCGCTGTCATCATTACTAACATGATTTCTCTGTATTTCATACATGATACCTGGCACACAGCTTAACAGAAGCCTGCTGCTGGAGGTTGTGCGGCAGCCGAAGAAGGAGATCAAGAAATGTTCAGTGACATCAGGGCTTATTTCCATTTAATTTCTGGGCCCTGGATGAGTTGTCCTTGGGGCCATGTGTTACTATACAGACATCTGACTATTAGAATCTGAGTGGCTTCTTTCCAGACATGCTGTGAACTTGCTTCTTTCTGTTTGTATCCGCACAATTGGTCCTTTTCCTCATGGCCAGGCAGCCTTGCCTAGAGCTTGGTCCCCAAACTGCAGCTTCCCTGTTACCACTGGGCAGTCCCCTTTCTCTGGTGCCTCTCCAGGCGGTCTTCTGGTCTAGGAAGAGATGTTGCCCCGCTCTCCATTCTTACCTGAAACACCTACAGGCATCTCTTTACACACAATGTATAGAGGAAGGAAAATAGGGAGTTCCTATTAATTCTCCCATGATCTGACATCTTTCAATTGTGTAGTGTCATCCAGTCTCTTAGATGCTCTCAGATTTCTCAACTGCAAAATATGGATGATCACACCATTCTAGTTGGGTAATAATGGTGATCACACTATAAAGAAAATAATAGCTATGGTTACTCTGCATGCTCAGGCACTCTGCTAAACTCTACAGATATTCTTTCCTGGAATCCTAGGAGATAGGGCTTATTAAAGTACCCATTTACAGATGGGGAAACTGAGGCATTACAGGTTAAGCAACTTCCCCAAGATCACAGAAGTGCTACATGTGTGTTGGCAAGCATCTTTACTCATATTTCTCAGGCAATTATTCTCACTGCTTTGAGAATGAAAACAAAACCCCAGCTCCTGTGTGCAGCTGGGTACCTACAAGGTCCTGCATGACCCCGCCTGTGCTTAGCTGTCCAGCCTTGATATTTCTCCCTAGTGCTTGGCTCATGATGTCCCCGTGGCTGGAACACGGGGTCACTATTCCTCTCCCTCCACTGTCACCTCCAGCTCGGTTACTCATCTCTTAGGGACAGTAGTAGCCCAGTTTGGCTTTTTCTGGGAAGCCTTCCTGTGGTACCCATGCATGGAATCGCACCTCAACAGACGGAGTGCTCCTGACAATCGATTCTCGCCCATTGCCTTGTTTGCCTCCCACCAGATAGTGAGCTTCATGAGGGCAATGTCTGTGTCTACTTTGTTTACCGTTTTACCCCTAGTGCCTAGCAAACTGCTTGACCCTAATAGACATTTTCTAAGTGGCTGAGTGAATGAATCCACTGTTGCTTTCCTCCTGTGATCCTGTCCCTGGATCCTGAGGTTAGACTTCACTTGAGTCATGTCACATGACAATATCATTCACATTATGCTTACACGTGTTACTTTTATGGGGGTCAGGCACCCTATTCATTTCTTCCTATGATTTCATAAAACTGGTACTCAATGAACGAATGCTTATAATTGAATCAGAGAATATTAGATTTGAAAGAATCATTCACCGTCATTGAATATAAATACCTCTGTCCACAGATGGGGGAACTGAGATATGTTTGTTGAATTGATTAATTTGTTTATAAAGCTTGGGTATGCACACCACACACACACATGCGTTCGTGTGCGTGCTCGCACACACATACAGAGTATGCCAAAAATATCACCCTCGTGGTGTCACACATTTCTGCATTTGAATTCTGACTCTGTCACTAATTAGTTTTATTGCCTTGCATAATTTCTTTAACTTCATTGAATCTCAATGTTCTCATCTTGAAAAGTGGGCTCATAATAAGTAACTCACCAGGATGTTATGAGAATGACATATTGAAAGCATCAATTAACAGGCTGCTTATGCAAGTCCCTGAAACTAGCAGTATAGTGCAGGCTTGGTCCTGTTGTCAGCCTGGCTAGGCTCAAATTCCTGCTCTGCCCCTCACTAACTGAGTGAACTTGGACAAGTTACTTAACGTCTCTATACCTCAGCTTTCTCATCTGTAAAATGGGGATTATAACCATTATACCTACTTTATATGATTGTTATGAAAATGAAAGGTCTAGTTATTAAAAGCACTCTCTCTCTCAATCTCTCTCTCTTAGGGAAAACAAACAGCACCTGCCATGCCAGAACACTCAGCAGATGTTGGCTGCCACTAGGGCAAAGAAGGGGCTTCTGGACTATTTTAGACATAGTTCTGGCCATTTGAGCGCTTTAATCACTGAGCATGGGACTTATCATGAAATGGCATGGCCACCTCGGAGACTGGCTTATCCCAGGAGAAGTCACATCATTTGTCTACCTGATACTCTGTTTATGGGCCTAGGAGACGAGATGCGACAGATGTGCTCTCTCTGAGAGACCGACCCTGAAGGAGTCACAGTGCACGGCGAGTAGTGGGGAGACGGTTTGCTATCTTGTTTGTGATTGTTGTTGTCATTTCTGTTGCTAACTCAGTGTGAGGAGAGATGTTCACAGAGAAACCCTTGTGGATCTTGGGAGATTGGCCATGTGGAGTCAGTGAAGTGGGCCAGGGAGGAACAGCGCCTTTAAGCGGCTTCCTCCAAATTGCTCAGTCAGATGCCTACATCAGGACCAGATGTGCAGCCACCAGGGGGTCCTAAGTGCCCATCAACTTTCCCAGGCATTCTTTGTCTTCTTGGGAGCCTTCTTCGTGTATCCCTGTAGTCACACTTTGATTCACTCAACAGACATTTGTTGCTATATTGAGCCACCATAGCAGTAAACAAGTGAGAGCCATCTCCCTGGAGGAACTTACAACCTACAGGGGAGACAATTAGACAGCAGTATGGGAAGGGCAGCTGCAGAGTGAGGGCTGCGGGAGCACAAGTGAGGGGCATAGAATCAGCCTGGGCAATGAGCTGGCAGAGGCTCCCTGAAAAGGTGGAATAAGGTGGGATTAGGTGCCACTACCCACTCCTGACACCGGATGTCATGGTAGCATGGCAGAAGAATCGGACTTGACCTGCCTCAGCTCCCCCACTTAGTGGATGGAGACAGTTAAGGAAGCCAGAGGAGGGGAATACTGTGCTGCTGCACTCTAGCAGTCTCTGGGCATTTAGGTTATCTAAAAGTCACAATTTGAACTTCTTATAAGTGATCTCAAATGTCAGTGACACTATAAATGTGTTATTTTGTTCTGAAATAAATTTGGTTCTTGCATGGTGAGGGGTTATTAAGCAGAAGTAAGGCACTTCTGGGAAATGATAATTATGAGGAGACAATAGACAACAAACAAGGCCTGTCTTGGCAAAGAAAGACACATGGCCATCTGTTCAATGGTGACAGTGGGAGTTAGGAGTCAGGCAAACTGGGTCCAAAAACACATTTCCACCAACTCTGTGTGTGAGCTTAGAGGGTTGGACTCTGTAAATATCAAGGTAGTGTAATGCTTAAAATCATGTGCATTATTGTCATCAGATATCTTGAGTTTCAGGTTGCTAGATTTAGTGAAGAAAAATACAGGGTACTCCAAAATATACAAAGAACTCTTAAAATTCAACAATAAGAAAAAAAAATCTGTTAAAAAATGAGACAAAAGCTGAAAAGACACCTCATCAAGGAAGAAATACAGATGGCAAATAAGCATAAGAAAAGATGTTCCATGTCATATATCATCAGAGAAATTCAAATTAAAACCACAATAAGATGCCACTACACACCTATTAGAATGGCCCCAATCCGGAACACTGACAGTGTCAAATGTGGGAGAGGCTGTGGAGCAACAGGAACTTTCATGCATCGCTGGTGGGAGTACAAAATGGTATATCCAGTGTAGAAGAGAGTTTGGTGGTTTCTTACAAAACTAAACAAAGTCTTATCATATGATCCAGCAATCACACTCCTTGGTATTTACCCAAAGGATTTGAAAATTTCTATCTACACAAAAACCTGCACACAGATGTTTATAGTTTTATTTATAATTGTCAAAACTTAGAATTAACCAAGACGTCTTTCAGTAGGTGTATGGATAAATAAACTCTGGTACATCCAGACAATGGAATATTATTCAGCGCTAAAAGGAAATGAACTATCAAACTATGAAAGACAGTGGGGAATCTTAAATGTGTATTACTAAGTAAAAGAAGGCAATCTGAAAAGGCTACATACTGTATGATCTCAACTATATGACATTCTGGAAAAGGTAAAACTATGCAGACAGTGAAAAGATCGGTGGTTGCCAGGGGATGGGTGGGGAATGGATGAATAGGTGGAGCACAGAGGAATTTTGGGTCGGTGAAAATACTCTGTATGAACCATAATGTTGGATCTATGTCATTAAAAATTTCTCCAAACCAATAGAATGTACAACCAAGAGTAAACCATAATGTAAACTATGGATTTTGGGTGATTATGAAATGTCAATGTAGGTTCATCAATTGCAGCAAATATACTACTCTGGTGGAGTATGTTGATATTGGGGGAGCCTATGCCTGTGTGTGCTCAGTGGGTATATGGGAAATCTCTGTACTTTGCCCTCAGTTTTGCTGTGAACCTAAAACTGCGCTAAAACAATAGTCTTAATAGAAAAAAATGCAAAAAGAAAAGAAAATATGAGATGCTCAGTTAAATTTGAATTTCAGATAAACAACAAATAATTGTTTTAGTAGGAGTATGCATACTTATACTACAAAAAATCATTGTTTATTTTAAATCCAAATTTAACTGAGCATCCTATGTTTTATCTGGTACCTCTACCTCGGTTCAAATCTTAGTTTTTCCATTTCTTCAATGTATTACCTTTAACAGGTACATCAGATTCCTCATCTATGACCTTGAATTTGCCACGAGCTGATAGATATAATGCATTTAGTATAGTCCCTGACACATAGTAGGCATACTATTATTATTATTACTCATTCAACACATATTTTTGAGTGCCTACTATGTGCCTCTTCTCTCAAATGGAGGCATATTGTTTCTTTGAGGAATTATTGTAGGGATTAAATGAGGCATCATATGTAATGTGCCAGGTGCAATGTCTATTTGGCAGATACTGGCTGTTAGCTTTATCTTTTGTGAGTCCAACCAGCCACTTCCTATCTCTACTGAACCCTGCTCTGCTTTCTCTACTCACATTCTTATACCCCTGGTGAGGGTGGAGGAAGCAAAGCACTCACCTTGGGAGCAAAATTTAAGTAGCACCAAAAATCTGAGTAATAAAATAAGTAATACTTTTATATGGTATTTTAATATATTGGATGAAATCAATGCAAAAAATCTATGCTGAACAAAATACAATTTTTGTAAAGGCACACGGGATCGGACTCTACACTTGCAGCTCCCAGCCTCATTTGACTAACCCTATTCCTGTTCCCGCTAATGTGTCACCTTAATGAAGTAATTGCAACTTTTCTTCTTGAAAAATGATCCAGAAAAGAAAGGCATCTTCTATTGCTGGTGGTAGAGATTCAGCAAGAAAGAATTCTGAAAAAGTGGTAGTTCTTTATTAGAATGTATCATGGCACCAAATTTAGTCTTTTTTGGAGAAAACTTCTGAGGCACAAATGTTTTGATTCTCTTTATAATAATTAAGGGAGAAATGGTATTTGCCATAGTGATGTTACCAAACTCAGAACATTTTTGAAGGTCTTAGAGCTTATCCTTGAGAATTTCAAATATTAATAGTACCTCTATTTTTGCATTTCTCCCTATATATTTAATTTGGGGGGGAAGGAGGGAGTGTGTATAGTTTCCACCCATGGCTATGAGCTTCTAAGGGTCACCCAGTGACCAACACCAAACCTGGCATAGACAAACAGTTAAGGAATGTGAAGTGACTCCTAAAGTTTCATGGAAAGTGAACGGCCTGAAGTTAATGGCCAATTGTAAACTTGAAAAATTTAGTTCTGTAGGTCCCTGTTCTTTGTGTTTTCTTTAATATTTCATGATGGCCTAATAAAATTTGAAAGATCTATAGGCCTTGTGTCTTATAACTTAATCAACTTCTTCCAATCCTATGTAATTGTTACTATTAATCCCATTTTGCAAATGAGGACACAGGTTCAAGGAGATCAACTGCTCACACAAAGCTGGTATGTAGCAGAGCTAGGCACCCAATGCAATCTGGCAGGACTTCATGCTCTACCATGAGATCATATGCTAGCTCCCTGAGTCCAGAGATAAATGGGAATTGTCTCAAAATAAATCAACAGTTTGTGGGATGCTTATCCATATCTAGCTCATCTTTCAGGGCCCAAATAAATATTCATTCTTCCATGAGTTCTTCTATACAACCATCTGCTTAGAATGACATTTGCCTTCTCTACAACCAGAAGGTACTGACAGCCTGTACTTATAGACTTATTTAGAGTTATCTTCTGTGTTGTAACTCATTTTTTCTTAGTTAGTTTTATATCATGAATAAGATCTTTAGTATCTCAAGGACCAATCCCATGTCATATCCTTGAAATATATTTTCCTCTATCCCAATCCCAAATCGTAAATTCAAGCCATAGGATAGAGATTTCGTATATCAAGAGATCTCCTTGTCTAATGCCTTCAATTTATAAATGTGGCTGCTGAGACCCAGAGAGGTTAAGTAATTCAAGCAAGGCCACAAGTAGCTCACCTATTCATAGATATTATTTATTAGGTATCTATGATATGCCAAGCACAATGGGAAGGAAGTAGGTAAAATGAAAATAAATGAGTAAATAAAGATGATAATTCATGAGAGTAACAAACACTTATCAGGGAAAAAAAGCACAACAGAGGGATTTAAGAGAATAGGGGCATTGCTGAGTTACATAGAGTGTCCAGAGACACCATATTGAAAGAAGTAATAGTAGTATGAAGACCTGAATGAGGAGAAACAGATGATTATGCAGAGTTCTGGGGGAAAAGCATTTCATACAGCAAATGCAAAGATCTGTGGTGTGAATAAGGCTTCCGTGGTCAAGGAATGAAGGAGGGCATTGAGTCTAGAGTGCAGGAAAGATAGAATTTGACACCAATGTAAGGGGAAAGCATTTGAGAGTTTTAAGGAGGGGAGCCACAGGATCTAATTTACATTTTACAACAGTCCTCTGGCTGCCTTGGGAAAAATGGGGTAGAGAGAAGCAAGAATGAAACAGACATCAATTAGGAATGCATTTCATAATTCCTTTTAAAAACTTTATTGAAAATATAACTGATATACAAAAATTTGCACATATTTAACGTAAACAATTTGATTAATTTGGACATGCACATACATCCATACATCACCACAATATCAAGGTAATAGATATACACATCACCTCCAAAAGTTTCCTTGTATTCCTTGTGTGTGTGTGTGTATGTGTCTATGTTTAGAATACTTAACATGAGATCTTCCCACTTAAAATTTTAAGTTTGCAATATAGTAGTGTTAACCATAGGTGCTATACTGGACAGCAGATCTCTAGAACTTATGCATCTTGCATAGTTGAAACTTTATATCAATTGAAAAACAACTCTCCATTTTCCCTGCCTCCAGCCCGTGATAATCACCATTCTATTCTCTGCTTCTGAGTTTGACTCTTGTAGATACCTTACATAGTGGAATTATGCATCATTTGTCCTTCTGTGATTGGCTTATTTCACTTAGCATAATGTCCTCCAGTTCATCCCTATTATCACAAAAGGCAGAATTTCCTTCTTTCTTAAGAAGGAAAATTTATTTTGTTGAGGTTATATCCTTCTATATCTACTTTGTTGGGAGTTTTTACCATAAAATTTTAAAAATGAATTACGTCAGATGCTTCTTCTGCATCTATTAAGATGATCATGTGGTTTTTATATTTCATTCTCTTAATGTGGTGTATCACATTAATTGATTTTTATATGTTGAACCATCCTTCCATCCCAGGGATAAATTCCACTTGGTCATGGTATATGATCCTTTTAATGTGCTGTTGAATTCAGTTTGCTAGTGTTTTGCTGAGAATTTTTGCATCTATGTTTATTAGGGATATTAGCCTGTAGCTTTCTTTTATTGTGGCATCTTTGTCTGGCTTTAGTATCAGGGTAATGCTGGCCTCATCAAATGAGTTTGGAAGTGTTCCTTCTTCTTCAATTTTTTCTAAAAGTTTAAAAAGGATTGGTTTTAATTCTTCTTTAAGTTGTGGTTGAATTCACCAGTGAAGCCATCCGGTCCTGGGATTTTATTTGTTGGGAGGTTTTTGATTACTAATTCAATCTCCTTCTTAATTGTTGGTCCGTTCAAGTTTTCAATTTCTTCATGATTCATTCTTGGTAGGTTCTATGTTTCTAGAAATTTATCCATTTCTTCTAGGTTATCCAATTTGTTGGCATGTAATTGTTCATAATAGTCTCTTATGATCCTTTTTTATTTCTGTGGCATCAGTTATAATGTCCCTTCTTTTTTTTTTTTTTTTTTTTGAGGAAGATCAGCCCGGAGCTAACATCCATACTAATCCTCCTCTTTTTGTTGAGGAAGAACGGCTCTGAGCTAACATCTATTGCCAATCCTCCTCCTTTTATTCCCCAAAGTCCCAGTAGACAGTTGTATGTCATAGCTGCACATCCCTCTAGTTGCTGCATGCGGGACGCGGCCTCAGCAAGACAGGAGAAGCGGTGCCTCGGTGCGCGCCAAGGATCTGAACCCGGGCCGCCAGTAGCGGAGTGCGCGCACTTAACCGCTAAGCCACGGGGGCCGGCCCCTATAATGTCCCTTCTTTCATTTCTGATTTTATTTGAGTTAGCAGAACCTGGGTTGGAAGTTAGTCCTTTGGATTCCTTGGCATTCTCTGTCTACTTTCCTGTGTTTCTTCCTGCTGTCTTCCCTTGTTTGCCGTTTACCCTAAAATATCCATCTATGAGGTTCTCTCACCACAGACACTGTATTTTACTTCGGAGGCAACCCTGGTGAGTAGAAGATGAGATGACCGTCCTAAGGTCTATGCATTGAGTTTGATTTGGGATGTATTTCTGAATGAGGCATTGTGACCCCATGAGATGTTACCATGCAGGATGTTCATTCTTGGCAAACCACTGCACCTTAAGCACATAGGCTACTCCTCGTTATGTCATCTTTTCAAAACATAACAAAGCAAAAGGAAAAAATGGGAAAGCAAGAAAACTTCCCTTGGGGTGCATTTCTCCAGGCCCCTATGCTCACTGTTCTTTTATCACAGAGTTTAGAGATTGACCAGACAGTGAAGTAGGTTGAAGAATAGACACCAGCCACCTTGTCCTTATGCATATTAGCTAAAGGTTATTAGTATGCTCCCCTCATTTTCCAACCTGATATTAGTTATTTTATTATATTCTTCTGGACATCTTTCATGTTGAAGAGTAAACAAGTGTGTCTGCATTAGGAGGGCCCCCAGCTGCCAACAGATACTCAAACTCCAGGCAGAGTTTCTAGCTAACTCCAAGGAAGGAATGCCAGCTCATATTGTCACACTTTGAGAAACATTTATTTAAAGCCTCCTGATCTGCATACTTTTGCTTCACCCTCAATATTAATTTTGAGTTTACTGAACTCAACTAAGCACAGTGAGGGCAGGGATCCTGATATTTTGGGCACAGAAAATGATCTGTGGAGAAGGATGGAGGAAGGTATGGGCCTCTGCTTTGTTGGCACCAGAGATCCTGGAGCCAGGAAGAGGCCTCCAAAGAAGGCAAAGGAAGTTTCCAGTCATACTGGCGTATCAGAAAGGGAAAAATAGGGGGAAATCAAAAAATCTAGGTAGAAAAATGAGAAGAGGAAGAGAAGGAGACTGTGCTCACAGTATTTTAATCCACACAGCAGCTCGGCAAGGATCGGTCTCCTGCCCTAGTTCTGCAGACGTGGCAAAGGAGGCTCTGAGATGTGAAGTTGTCTGTCCATGTCATGCAGACAGCAAGGCACAAAAGAAGGCTTTGAACTCAAGTGCTCCTGTGACACCGTCCTGTCCTAGGATGGGGTCATGACGTCAAGGGAATGTACAGGAATGTAAAGCAATGGGCCTTCTATGTAGGATGCATGAGTAAGGGAGTCCTTCTCTGGAAGCCCTCCTTTCAGAATAGAGAGGCAGGTTCCTCAGTGGATGAGGGAGCTTGAAGTCCTTGGCTTTCCCCTGCCTGTGCACGTAGCTGAGGTTTCGTGAGGCTTTCTGGGAGGCCTGAAAATCTTCACCTTCTAGGCTTCTGGGTAACTTATTAACTGATTTCCGTTTGTCTAAACTCTTTGACTTCTTATAAGTAATCCTTTCCTAATCCTCCCTGATAGGAACTGTATTAACCAAGACTCTCCTGATTGCAAGTGACAGAAGCTCATCTTAAATAAAACCAAGGATTTTATTGGCTCAGGAAATAGAAAAGTCCAGGAGTTTGACCTAGCTTCACATACAACTGGATTCAGGTATTCAGTGTTGTCATAAAGATGCAGACATTTTCTCCTCCTCTCGACCTATGTTCCTAGACACCAGATTTCCTCTCAGGCGGATCATTGTAAAGTATACCATGGCTTCTGCGTCTCTAGGTTTGCCTTCTCAGTGAACCCAGCAAAAAGAGAATGTCTGTTCCTCAATAACACTAGCAATCTTTGAAATATCTCTGATTTGCATGGCTTCTGCCATATCTTCATTGTTAATATAACCAATATGGCAGAGGGCTAGGGGGAGAGAACATACTTACTGGTCAGGCTTGGATCGCAGACCCACATCTGGACCACAGGCCCACTCCTGGACCATAAGCCCACGCCTGGACTACAAGCTCACTCCTGAATCACAAGTCCACTCCTGGATCACAAGTCCACGCCTGGACCACAAGCTCACATCTGGATCACAAGCCCATGCCTGGAGCTGGGACATGGGAAAGGACTGGACAGACCTCATGCCCCTAGACTGACACTGTGTGGTGGGGGAGGAGAGACTGGCCTGATGAAAATCAGGTGCTAGTGTCAGCATATGGAAGAAGGGATTCTGGACAGAAGTACAAAAAATGAATTGATGCCCCCATAGGAGCCATGTTATTCAAACCAGCATTGAGCCTTTTCTAGATCTTTGCTGTTCAGAGAGTGGTCTGTGGACCAGCAGCATCAGCAGCACCTGGGAGCTTGTTACAAATGCAGAATCTCAGACCTCACCAGAACCCACCGGATCAGAATCTGCATTTTAACAAGATCTCTCTGAGAGTTATGCACACATTAAACTTTGAGAAGCTCAAATCTAAATTTTGTCAAGCATTATTTTATCATGGAACAAATATTCCTTAGGTAGAAAAAAGAAGCTTATTTGGGAATGAGGAAAACTTGATGCTGGAATCCAGGCTCTGTTACTAAGGTCAGGAATTCTGGGCTGGTCCCTTTTCACTTTCTGTCCTTCGTTTCCATTTTCTCATCAGAAAAATGAAAGACTTGGGCTAGCAAATCTCTGAGATTTCTGCCAGTTTCTGACCTTTCAAAATTCTAGATTTCCTAAGTCTCAAAGCGGAGATAATTTGGGGATTATAAAAACCATAATAAAGGGTTTTCTGCAGCTATCAAAAAGGGTCAGAGGTCATCTTTGGAACACAAAATTTAGATTTCCCAATTTAGAAACCAAGCAAAACACTGGTGGTTTTAAACAATGGGACCAAAGAATCCTAGAATTCCAAAAAGGAAGCCATGCAAAAGGTTGAAAATCCTGGACTAGACGGTGTGGTACTAAGAAGTTCCACAGAAACTCAGAGAAGAGGGAGCAGTTAGCATCTGCTACAAGAGTCCAGGCATCCATCCCAGAGGAGGCATGGTATAAATTATGCCTTGAAAATTTATAGGATTGGGTTCTGGGAAGCCTGCAGAAAGCTTTTAGAAGTTCAAGCTTACCTCTCCTCACTCCATTAATTGCTTTTCAGAATATAGAAGAAATTAAATAACAACAATTCCCATTAAATAATAGCAGCTACCACTTCCTGTGGTAATTAGGGAGATGGATCACATGTAATTAATCCAGAGCTCCCAGAAGCTACTTTCACCCCTTGGAAATCAGCTCTCAGCCGTTCGCTTTTCAGTGGAACTCTGAGGATTTCTAGTTGCCTTTTATGTTCAGTGTGTTATTAATACCCAAAATACCTCTGTGTAAAACATTAATTGCCTGCTTGCCAGCTCACACCTGAATCTGAATTCTTGGTCTGTTGAAACCAAATCCATCATCACACTCTCCTGGGAAACTGACCTCTCTGTTGGAGCTTTCACGGAATACTTGATGAATTTGATGCACACTTTTCATCCCATTCGGAATATTTGTCAATACAACCTTGGCCCCCAGGAAGAAAAATACATTTTAAAACAGAAAGCAGACAAAAGCAGGGGTCTCTTCCACTTGTGGGTGCTATATGTTTGTGAGCCAGCATCCTGGGGAGCAAATTAAAAAGGTAATGACTTTGGGAAAACTCGACTTGAAAGGGTAGTTTGGAAGGAGAATGCTGCTAATAGCTTGTCACTGCTTTTGTTAGAGGAGCTGAGGAGAAGACAGAAAGGAAGCAAGCCAGCGTGCTCACTCTGTGGCTAGATAAAGAGCACTGAGCTCTGTTAAAAGTGGCTCTAATGGGTTCAGGGAAATTTTCCCTGGATGAGCAAACCCAGCACCATGACTTGCAGTGCCATTTATAAACAAATGACCCTCACACCTTGAACTCCAGCCTTCACCCCTCGCTGGAACTCCCCACTCCTCTATCTGAATGTCTACCTGCTTTTCCAGTTCACTCCTGTATCACTCAAGGACCTGGCAGTAAAGAGATGGCACACACCAATCAAACAAATTAAAGTCTAGGTAACTGAAGCATATTTTTAATAAAAGGACTAGTTACAAATGTGTAGGCAAGGTTCAGGAAAACTAACAAAGGACGAAATACAGAAAAGGCAGTATCCTAGAGCTGGCGATAAGGGAAGAAGAGAAGGCTACATCCCTAGAAGAAGAGAAGGCTACAGCACTTGGAGATAGTAGCTGAGGAGAGGACCACCAGCCAGTAGCTGTGGCCTTTGGAAGAGGGATGTAGTCAACCTTTGCAGGCCACAGGCAAGGAGCCAGGGCAATGCATACCCTGCTTTCCCTCCCCTTCCACTGTCTGATATTCGGGTGCTTTCTAGTAGACAAAACCAGCTGGAAGACAGAGGGCAAGAAGGCCCATTGATGCTGTAGTCAGCCTCTTAGGAGGCAGAGCCTGATGGAAAAGATGGGAGAGTCATTAGGAGAGTCAAATGGAATACGTTCAACACAGCTGGCTAGTGGGTATTTCAAACGTACCAAGCCCCAAACTGAGCTCCAGACTTTTCCCTGCCCTGTCCCAAACCTTCACCTACCCTAGTTTTCTCCATCATAGGAAAGCCACCACCAGCCCCAAGAGAGCCCAAATCTCAAACCTGGGAGTTGCTTTTGAGTCCTCTCCCTTCCCTACCCCCAAATTTCATTCCGTCAGTAGGTCCTATAGATTTACTTTTAAAACATATTCCTTATCTTGTCCCCATCTCCACTGCATCCATTCCGGACCAACCTACTTTTTATCTCTCTCGTGGATTCTTACAGTGGTCTCCTAGTTAGTCTCCCTGTTTCTGCTCCTCTTCCTCTAAAATCTATTGCAGCACTTAGAATGAAATCCGAACTCCTTGTGCATCTTTACAAAGTCCATGTGGTGGTCTCTGACTACTTTTCCACTATTATTTCTTATCACTCCTTTTCTTAGGCACCCTCTTCCAGTTATACTGGCCTTGCCCTGCCTTTCAAGTAGGTCAAATTTATTCTTACATTAGGATCTCTTCACCAACCCTTCCTTTGCTTGCAAAGTCCTTTCTGGAAACACGAGGCATGCTCCTTTTGGTCTTTGAATATCAAATTAAATGTCACTTTCTCAGAGATACTTTCCAGACCATCTAATCTAAACTTGTCACTGGATCACTCTCTATCACATCACTCTGTTTTAGTTTCTTGTATATTCATTCACTCATTTGTTTAATTATGTGTTTTGTTTTGCTTTTTAAATTTTGTCTGACTTTCTTGGTATAATACTAAAGCTTAGGTGGTCAATGGCCTTTCTTCTCTTGTCTATCTAGGAAAATAATAGGGGCTCAAAAAGATATTTCTGATTGAATGGTTGGGAGCAGTTAGTATTAATATATTTTTCAAAACTATCCAGAATACAAGTGAAGGAGAGACAAAGGAAATGTTCTGAGTTTTGGATATAGACGATCTGAATTTAAATCTAGGCTCTACCACTTATGAGCTCTGAGAAACTGTGAGAAAATTACTATATTTTTATGCCTCATCATTTTTATCATTAAATGGGGATCATAATGTTACATATTTCACAGTTTTCTGAAAGTATTAAATTGGAGAATGCATGTAAAGTGCCCAGCAAATTGCGTAAAAAGGATGTTACACCCTATCAATATTAGTTGTAATTTTATTTGAAATAAAAATTATTGGTGTTGTCAGGGTAGGGAACCAAAAAAATTTACAAAAAGAAACTAAGAATGCCCTATATAATTCAATTTACATGACAAGTAAGCTCCATTTAGGATATGTCAGTTTTACTTACTGCTTTAGATCCAGAGTATCAGATACATAACAGATGCTCACTGTTGCAAATGAATGAATGAATGAACAAATGAGTAGTGTCATAGTGTGATAAACAGTGTAATAGAATGGAAAGAAGGTTTGTAATCCAAATCAAATTAATGTGTTCACTCAAAAAAATATCTGTTGAGTGCCAACTATGTGCTGGTCATTGTTTTAGGTAGCAGAGAGATGGCAATGAACAAAACAACATGCCTTCATGAAGCTTGTATTGAGAAAAATAATTCATGAAAAGAAGATAAAGTGTGCTGGAGGGTTGTGATCTTAAATAGGACTGTCACAGAGAGCGTCATTGAGAAAACAACATTTAAGAAAAGACTTGTAGGAAGTGAGGGAGCCAGCTGGGCAGGTATTTGAGGAGCAATGTTCCTGCTGGGGAGGCAGCATGTGCAAAGGCTTGAGGTCAGAGTGTGCAGATAGGAGCTTGCTAGCCAGGGTGGGGAGGAGGTAAGACAGTGGTAGGGAATGAGGGTAGAAAGGTCAATATGGGCAAAGAGTGTAGGAGCACCAGGACCATCACAAGGACTTTGGCTTTTATTTCAGGTAAGAAATGAATCCACGGAGTGAGTGACTAGTGGAGTGATAGAATCTGACTGCCTTTTGCAGGAGCACTCTGCTTGCTCTGATGAAAATCAACTGAAGGGGTGAAAGGGTAGAAGCAGAGACACCTGTTAGGAAGATTTGGATCAAGATGGGAGTAAATCTGACCACAGTAAAATGTGGTTAGATTGAGAATTTGCTGGCAGATAGGATGTGGATATGAGGATGCCAGGGTGAAAATGCACATTTGGTTTTGTAACATCTTCATGAGATCTCCTTTGATGATGTGCCCACGTTCACTTTTCCTTTCAAAGATATTACCTTTGAATTTTGGTTGCTATAAAACTTTTGTGAACTTAATTCTCCAATAGAGGGTCAGAATGGTGATAATATGACTCCAAGTAGTCTCAGTCTAGCATGTCTGGACAGGATAGCAGTATTTCTTAAAGTTTGTTCCTTATAACATTTTCCCCTTGAAAATTTAATGGATGTTAAAAGAAAAAAGTCAAATAAGTTTAGTTAAAACAAAGATAAATAATATCTTTGCTACCAGATTGATCAGAGCCTCCAATATATTACTGTGCATTGTGAGTCTTCAAGGTCACAGTATTATCAGAATGTTATGGACTGAATTGCGCCCCTCTCCCCAAATTCATACGTTGAAGTCCTAACCTCCAGTTCCTCAAAATGTGACTGTATTTGGAGATATGCTCTTTAAAGAGGTGATTAATTTGAAACAAGGTCATATGGATGAGTTCTAATTCAATTTTACCAGTGTCCTTATAAGAAGAGGAGATTAGGACACAGATACACATAGAAGGAAGACTGTGTGAGGACACAAGAAGACAGCCATCTACCAGCCAAGAAGAGGCAGTGGAAGAAACCAACTCTGCCGATACCTCATCTCAGACTTCTAGCCTCCAGAACTGTGAGAACTTAAATTTCTGTTGTTTAAGCCATGCAGTCTGTGGTATTGTGTTATGGCTGCCCTAGCAGACTAACACACAGAGTACTTGTCCCTTTCACAGAACTTACCTAAGGCAGTACAACTATTTGCTAGAACAGCACTAATAGGAGCTTAAAACCACTCAGGAAGTATTGGGGGCAATAGGCAGGTGACTAATTAGGAAGAAAGTCCCCAAAAGATGGTAAAAATGAATCTCCAGTCTCTAAAAGTAAAAAACCATCAAGAAACAGAAAATAAAACCATGTTAAGGGGAAAAATAAAATTTCACATAAAATGCATACAGGGGTCTTGGTTACTCACTCTCAGGACAAGAAATATGATGCGGATTTTAAACTAAGGCAAGGAGACTACATCTAGCTGAAGAAGCACCTAAGATACCCAGAGATGGTGCTACGTCATGATCCAACAAATGGCTTTCCCTATTTAGCTTCTGGGATTAGGATGAAGGACTGATTGAAATTTGGAAAGAATAGGGAATTACAGGATCCATTTTCATTTGGTAACCCAGCATTTAATATGCTTATGATGTGCTCTGCCCTGTTAATTCCATTTTATTCTGATAGTCTCTTGAGATAGGACTGCTAGCAAAGTTCTGAAAAGGTGCGCATGCATGTATGTACGTTGCGGGTGATGGGTGATACGTCAAAGGCTACGTCTGATGAAAATAATTCACAGGAGTATTTGCAGGCGGGAGTACCAATATGGGTGTTACTTGAAAAAGAAAATTGTATAAATGAGTTTTCTGCTATTTCTGCCATCCAATTCAGTTGATTCACAACTCTTTAAGGGTTTCCCATAACTTACCAAGAGAAGGACTTCAATGCTCTCCCTGAAGTGTTTAAAAAAAAGTGGCATGGACTATAGAGATAATTAATTTCTTCCCTGTAGACTTGTCCTCAACACTTGATGAGGCATTACCAAAAGAAATTTCATGTCTCATACCAGCACTTTCAGATGGTATCATTAACTACCAGACTAATCATGAAATACATCACAAGATAGAAACGAATACAGAACTAGTAGATTCTGGGAAAGATAGGGCATTAATAATTGAATGTATTGAATTCCTTTAAAGCAAACTCAAACATGGAGAGATAGTAGCTGGAAAAGCATAGCTCAATGGTGAGCTAATTTTGAAATGAGGTTAATTTTGAGGACCCTTTCCCTTGAGCATACATTAATCAGCTATGTATAGATATTGTGGTTAAGAAATCTTGTCTTTCTGCCTCATATAATACATGCTTATGTGTACAAGTTTATGACTCTTTCCCATTCCTAATCTCCTCTCCTTACTGAAGCCTTCACAGCCAGCGTTAATCTCTCCCCTTCTTAGCCATCTGTAGGACTTCCATGCGATACATTCTATAGCATTCTATACAGCCTAGAGTGTTCTATAGTATTCATTTTTAGACTTATTATAATAAATTAGGTACCTTTGGAACTACAGGAGACCTCAGAAATAAACTGTAAAAGAGAGAGATTAGTACCTTCCATGACGTGTTCTTGTAAAGTTGAAGGAAATGTATAAAAAACCATGATGGTATCAATAAATGTGACCTATTTTTAGTACCAATTACATTATCATCAAGACTTATTATAATCTAATTCATGCTTCTCATTTTACAGATGAGTAAACTGAAGCTTAAAAATGATCTCATTCTAGTGTGGTGGAGTCGGATAGACCACAGTTCAAGAACACGCCATGGATATTATGAAAGTATTTTACCTCTCTGACTTGCCTTAGAGGAAATCTCAGTTTTTTCATCTCTATTTTGTAGGATACTTTTGAAGATTAAATGTTATAACAAATATAAAACAACATATGTGGTACCTGGCAAATTAAGACACTTAATAAATGTTAGAAAAGTAAAAAGAATAAAAATAAAAAAGGCCTGTAAGAAAAAATCAACAAACTATTTAGGGAATATGAAAAATATCTCTTCTAGGCCTTGGTGGCTGGTAAGAAGAGAAAGAAGAGAAGAGAGTAAGAGAATTTACTCTAAAGTTCTGGACTTTAACAGCACTAGGAAAATATGTGAAAATTCCACCTAAATAGAGTGAGGACCTAGAAATTGGGAGAAAGGGCAGAGTCTCTCTGGGGAGAAGATTGAAACCCAAGGTGCAAGTTTACCTTGACCACGCTGGGAGGGCACCAGGAGTATATTTTCATGATACCTCTGAAGAGTAGAAGAGTGAAGAATTTAATAATTGACATATATTTACTTATTTTTTAAAAAAAACAGTCTTCATGATGTAAAACAGAACTTTGTTGCACTTATTTTACAGTTTAATATGATTTGCATTTAAATTTCACATGAGAGAGATGGACACCTCATATTGCAGTGCTTAGGACTTCTAAAGGCATTAACCTGGCCCTGGTGAAAGTGCTCACCCACTGTTAAGTTAAAAGTAAATGAGGTGCTTGTTCCCATGCTGAGCCCCTGGCCAGAACCAGCAGAAACAAACAGAATTATTAAAATCAGCTCCCGTCTGCTCTTGTCTTAAGCTCCTCAGCAAAAGGAAACTGGAAGACAGAAAAGTCACACTCCATCTATTAAGTCTAGTAAGAGCTATTAACCTTTGTGGGGTCATGGTCACTGCCTGCAGCACAAATTATGCATTGCACAACTTCTGGGAGCACCATTCACGTCGTAGTCATTGCTGACGTGCGGAGTGGTAATGCACATTTTAGGCAGATTGAAATAAGATAACTTGAGAAAATGGTACTTTTGTCTAATTGGCATCAAGTTGCCATATTGGGTACCATGAAGGCTGAGTGGAGAGGAAACTCTTCCCAATGTCAGCAAAGGTGCACAAATTAGAAAGAAGCAATCAAGGATCCTTGGGGATCTTTCCACACAGTGCTAGGGCACTCGCAGAGAAGGTGCTACTTCTAATGGTGTCTCTGAGTAAAAGGATGTTATCTATATTTGTAAAACCAGGATATGCAGCCAACAAAGGAAATCCGACATTTTGCCAAAAGAAATTTGATGGAAAGGGAAAAATGGTTCCAGAACGTCAAGCCAGATGAGTGGGTACAAAATAGAGTGTTTATTGTTGGTACCAGGGGGATTAGAAGCAAGATGGAATGTGGGGTGGGGAGGGTTAATTAATAACTCACGTGGAAAATGGCTAGTTTGTATGGAACTTACGCTTTTATAGATCTTGAAATACATCTCTCTGCTTAAAGGAAAAAGAGCAAGTCTACATATGTACTAAGGAGTGGCAGGGAGTATGGAGGTATTGGAGACATGGAATCCTCAACAGATTTTGTGTGGGAACCTGAAGACAAATGTGATAACTGTCATGTGAATATTAATTCCACCCAAAAGTTAGGTAAGTGTTACATTAAGTTTTCATCACTTGTTATCACATGTTCAGACCTGGCATTGCAGGCCACTGTCATTTGCCATTTTCTTGGCCTTTGTCTTGATGTGTAGTTCTTTTCCATGATCAATTTCTCTTTTTCTGACTTTCTCACACTTGTCATTCAAGACTCAAAGTGCGACTTCAAGTTAAACAAGGCAAATTCAACATAAGGAATCACATTTACTTTCTCTAGAAGCTGTGATAAGTGATGGTGGAGAAATATAAACCCCAATTCAAAGAGAGCATGACAGGAGGCAGCCTCAGCTGAGGAATGTCAACAGAGTGCTGGAAGTAGAGACTCGGATGGGTTATTGGTAGCTGATTTGACAAAGCAGAGAAAATCGAACCCTAACACAACAGACCTGAGATGGAGATAGAAGCAAGGAGAGACTCAATGAGAAACAAGCTTAACAAGTTTCACAAATTGGAAGCACCAGGTGCCTTCATTGGTGGCATTTTTGGTGGGGATGTTTCGGAGGACTGCTTAAAATACTGTATAAGGAGGAGTTAGCTTCCCCAGTTCATCCTGCTAACAAGCATAGCCAGGCAACTATCAGGAGAAGAGAGACGTTCTCTTTGGAGATGATGATATCAGGCACAGCCCAAGGCAGGAGTGAGGTGCATTATGGAAACAAGGGAATTATGGGAGAGTCAGCACAAAAGAAGCAGGATGCTCAGTGCCCTGCCCTTGCTCATCTCAGAGAATACTGGCAGCCAGGCTTCTATCACTCTGGCAAGAGATGAGAGGATTCTTGGTTGAAGATATAGACCAACAGAAGATAAAATTCCTATAGAAGCTATCATCTGGCAGTCTAGTCATCACATGGCTATGGGCTACCTGATCAACCAGCCTAGAGCCTTCCAGAGAGCAATAGTCACAGTCATGCAGCGCTTTCCATTAGCTTTCTAGTCTCAACTTAAACAGGAACATGGGTCAGCAGACATTTGAGGGCAGCCTGTAACATAAAAAAATGATACCACAGTTTTTTATAAAACACAGTTTTTAAAAAAGGAATTTAATCAAAGCAGAAACATTCAAGAAGAAGAAAAATATCAATAATTTACATTCTTAGATATATAAAATAAGATATTGCATTTGAAACAAGATCAGGAAACTGTAAAAAATATGAACATGTGGAGAAAAAAATTATATAGAAAACTGAAACACTATAGCAGCAATAACAAAACAACAATAAAATGGTTAGAAAATAAGATTAAAGAAATTTTCTCAAAAGCAGAACAAAAATATAAGTAGATGGAAAATTTTTCTTAAAAGATTAGAAATTTAGAGGATGACAGGAGGTGCAATAGCTGATTAGTGTAAGTTCTAGAACAAGGAAGCAGACGAAAAAGAATGGAGGAAGTTTTCTAAGGGAAAATGGGCAGTATATTAAAATTAAAGGGAGGGTGTTTTAATGCTGTAAAGAGCTTATTATTGTTGAAATAAATTTCTAGGCCCAAGACGGAATTACTCCTGCCTGGGGTGCAGCATCAGCAAACTGAAACTTAGATAAATTTCCTGTCCCTGTAAATGCTCAGCCTGACCAGAATATCTGGAATATCCAGTCAGCCAAGCCTGAAACCCCAAGCCAACTCCGGGCCTTCTCACCTCAAACAAGTTTGACTATAAGACCTCAGCCAATCAAATATTTTCCATTTTTCTCTTCTTTGTTTTTTATTCTTTATCCTATAAAAGCTTCCTGCCTTTTGCCCCACTTTGCAGTTCTTCAAGTGGAGACTGTCTGCTTCATGAAGTGTTAAATAAAATTTGTTTGTATCATCTAAATTGTCTTCTTTAATCATTTTTAAAAACATCTAAATTATCTTTTTTCATCATTTTTTTAACACCAGTATGCAAAACAATAAGGAACAAAATTCCACAATGAGGCCCAACATTGTGAAATTTCAGAAGACAGGGGATTTACAAAATGTCCCAAAAGTTTGAGAGAGAATAAAAGGGAGACACAGGGAGGATTAGGAATTAGAGTGGCATCAGACTTCTCCAAAGCAATATTAGAAGCAAGAGCCCAATGCCTTCAAAATTCTAACAGAAATTGAATTCTGTCCCCAGCTAACCTATGAATGAAGTGTGCTGATAGAATAAAGATGTGTTCAATACTCAAGGTCTCAAACAATTAACCTCTCATAGATTTTTTTTCTTATGAATCCATTGGAGAGAGTAAACTGAAAAAGAAGTCAAAAGTTCTGAGAAATAAGATGACCACACAGAATAGAAGTGAAGGGAACCCCCAGGAGAACAATGAGGAGAACCCAAGAAAATGGCTGTGAAGGATACCTGAGAGCAACAGTCTAGATTGCAGCAGAGAGACTGGGGAATAAGGGGGAGCTATCTCATGAGGAACAAAAACAGAACAAACAAATAGTAGTCTGGCAGATTATCTACTGTTGAGATTATTTTCTTTGCTATCTAGTGTGACTGTTCTCTGAGAAGTTTTAGAGTCTGTCATAATTGTGATATTATGTGATATTATAAGGAACGTATATTTTGTCTTAGTCCATGGTTCCTGGCACTCAGCTCCTAAAACACTTGTAATTTCCTAAGCAATAATAGCTATAGGAGCATCTTTTATTATAATATTTAGTTTTTGTTCCTCATTCCTGAAATAGTTCTAGAACAATGTAGGTGAAATGGATGTCTTTTGTTATTCATAACAAGTCTCTTTACCACACCTGAGTTTATGTTAATGAGGTGATTTGGGGAAAGCCCCTAGATTACCGCAGGATGGCAGGATGAGGGCTGGTTGCCAGAGGAACCAACCATGTGACTAGAGGGTTGGAACTTTCAGACTCACCTCCTGACCTTCAGGGAGGGGAAAGGGGCTGGAGGTTGAATTAATCACCAGTGGTCAATGATTTAATCAATGGTATCTGTGTAATGAAGCCTCCATAAAAACCCTAAATGAGTGAGGTCAGAGAGCTTCCAGGGTAGGAGGTCCTGGGAGGGTAGCTGGCCCCGAGAGGGTGTGGAAGCTCTGTGCCCCTTCCCACCTACCTTGCCCTGTGCACCTCTTCCATCTGGTGCTCCCTGAGTTGTATCCCTTCTATAATAAACCTGAAATGTAGTAAGCAAACTGTTCCCCGGAATTCTGTGAGCCACTCTAGCAAATTATTGAAGCTGAGAAGAGGGTCGTGGAAACCTCAGATTTATAGCCAGTAGGTCAGACGCAGAGGTAAAAACCTGGACTTGGACTTGGTGTCTGAAGTTGCAGAGAGGGTAGTCTTGTGGGGCTGAGCCCTGAACCTGTGAGATCTGATGACCTGGTGCTGACTCCAGGTCGATAGCCTCAGAATTGAGTTCAATCGTAGGACATCCAGATGGTGTCTGAAGAGTTGGAGAATTGCTTGGCTTGGAAAACGCACACCTCTGGCGTCAGAAGTGAAGTGGTGTGAGCAGTAGGGTAGTAGTGGAGGAGAAACACAAAGAGTGCTCTCCTTTTTCACATAACATTGGGTATTTAATTCATAGTTTAGATTTAAACAACAACAACAAAAGCAAAAAAAAAAGAAGCAAAGCAGTTTTTAAGTGCTGGAAAAGTAAACTGTATCTGAGAAGGAATATAACCAAAGTACTACAAACAGCAATTATGGATAAAATTTACATAGGCAAAATACTATAAATGCTGGATGCTGGATTATCCAAAACAACTGCTAAAACTCTATTGGGTGGATGAAGGTCATAGAGGTAGTGGAAGTTCGTGTTTGGCGTTGGGGATGCCCATAGCATTTCCTCTCTCATGGTAGAACATCAATAGATGATATCAAAGGCCAAAAGTCAAATCATGGATGGTCTGTTCTGCTACAATGCATGTCTCTTATAGGAATTGGTCTATATATTTGTTGTGCGTATATGTGGAGATCTTGCTAGTTCACAGGTGATTTCTTTCAGTAGCTATTTTGACGCTATTAAAGGCAAGCTTTCTCAAAATTTAAGAGGAGAGCATCAGCATCACAGGAAGACTTAAAGAAAAATAAAGCTAGAATGTCCTACAGAAATGCCTTCCTTTGGAGCAAACAGTGACATTTTAGTGGCTTTAAGAATCACTACAATTTCCATTAACTTAAGGTATATGGGGACACTGAGAAGGTATTGATGAAGAAGCTGCAAAGATATCTTTCTATGTTAGGAAAAGAAAAGATTGATGATGAAGTCTACACCTAGGGAAAGGCTTTTAATTTTGATGACACTGGTCTCTTAGAAGCAGAAGCCCTTGAGCAGGGACAATTTGGAGGAGAGAATATGAGCCTCAGGCTCTGAGAGCACTGAGGATACATGAAGGCCATGCTGGGTGCAGATGCCACTAGAGATTTGGCCGTGTGACTTTTTTATTATTTTAGACAATAACAATACAGTCTTGTTATTGTTTTAGTTGATGCTCTACATTTTGATATCCATAGGTTATGAATAGTCTGCCCTTAAGCTAGTTTTCTCATAAATCTGTTATTTTTAGGCTTTTTTGTTAATACATTTTACATTATAGCAGAAATGACTATGCTTAGAAATATGGAGATAAATGCCAGAAGAAATAGCTAAAATAGATGAAATTATTGCCTTTGGAGAGCAGCAATTGAGGGAAGGGAAGGATGAGAGCCTTGGCATTCTCTTTTATTAGCCTACTGAGTATAACATTGATAAAAATAAACTTTAAGCTCATTAATAATTTTCAATAAAAAGACTTGGGCTAGCCTAGTGGTTAAGTTCAGCATCCTCTGCTTTTGCGGCCGGGGTTCGGTTCCTGGGCGCAGACCTACACCACTTGTCTATCAGTGACCATGCTGTGGTGGCAGCTCACATAAAAAAGAGGAAGATTGGCAATAGATGTTAGCACAGAGTGAATCTTCCTCAGCAAAAAAATAAAATAAAATAAAACAAAAAGACTTAAGCAAAGATATATATCTGAGTAATATAATAGATTAGTTATATCTTAAGCAAGTTAGATTAGTTAAGCAATAGTTAAGCAATTGGTTGAGGTATGTTAAGCAATGTAAGAGATCAGTTATATCTTAATGAAGTTGTATGTCTCGCAACATAACAGATGAGATAAACTTACATCCTCTTATTACATAACTCTCAGAAATACTGGATATATCATAACCAGCAACCTTTGAACACATAGCTGAGTGCTTAAGAAAATAAACCAGGGACTAAAAATAGATAAGGAATTAAAAACCAGGGTGGCAGGTGTGAGCTCCCAGGGGAGTTAAAGAATTGGTTGGAGTCTCAGTACGTGGAGATTGAGACCCACACATAAAGCCAAGACATCCACTGGCTCCATCCACAATTAAAGGGGATATATATATATATATATATATATATATATATATATATACACACACACACACACACACACACACACCATACTATATATAGTTTGCTCCCAACACAGGAGGTTGATTTGATTAAAAAACTTGTCTGTCTTTGTCTGGACACTACATGGGGAAAAAAAATCTCTCCTTAGATTTGGTTCTCATAGCACTCATGAAAGTTTGAGGGTTAAATTCCTACTATCCGCCTAAGCTAATAAACTAAACTAAAAATGTGGTCCTGGGCAGGTGATATCCTGGGGTGCCTGGCTAAAGCAACATAAAGCACATCCTTAACTGGGCCACGCAGGAGATCCATACACAAAATTCAGCTGAACAGGGGCTCAGGGACCAAAGTAACAAAAATCCACAAAGAAACATTCCAGTATTTAGTCATTCAACACATATTTATCAGACCAGGTATATGCCGGGCATTGATCTAAACACTGGGAAAACAGCAAAGAAGAAAAACAAATGCCCCAGAGGAAGTGAAGGAGACAAAGTACAAACCCACCCAAACTGCAGCCCAATGAGATTCCTCGAACTTCAAACAGTAGGACGACTGAAGAGCCTATAGAGTACAAACATGACTAAAACGACTAAAATTAAGAGACCACAAGGGTGATGTAATATGTAAAATAACTAAATAGAAACTGAAATGAAAAATACAGTCACTGAAATAAAAAAATATCAACCGATGGCTTAAACAACTGATTCGACAGAGCTGAAGAATTAATGAATGGACAGATAAATATGGCATAAATTACTCAGAATGCAATAGAGACAAAAAGATGAGAAAAATATGAAAGGTTGAAATTTGAAGAAGATGAGGAAAAGGTCAAATTCCTGTAGAAAGGAGAGGGAGGCAAAATTCAAGAAATAATGGTGTGTTGATAATTTTCTAGAATTTATGAAGCTTAATGTTAGGAATAAACTCTGCCATTCTCTCTCATGAGTTGATAAGTCTATAGCACTCTATGCATTCTATTACCATTACAATTTTCACATTCTATTATTTTCTGTTTATAATCACTTTTCTTCCTCCTCTCTCCCTCCTTCCCTCCCCTTTTCTTTCCTTCCTTCTTTCCTTCCTTCCTTCATACCCTGCTTCCTTCCTTCCATCTTCCATTCCTTGAGTACCTGCCACTCTTAGGCACTGTGGAGAATGCAGTGCTGAGTTCTGAAGGATAGTATATTCCAAAGAGCAAAGCTGCCATGTACAATAGTAGGTTCTGGAGAGGAAATCTGAGGAAAGGATTAGCTCTTGGAGACAATCTAAGTTGAAATCCTGATACTTGTTAGGACTCTGTGATTTGGGGCCTGTGAACTTCCATTTTCTTATCATAAAATTAGGATAATAAAGTCTATCAGCGTCAGTCAGGGTTCAAGCAGGAGACAGAAACCAGACTAGTAAATTTAACAGAGAGAGGTTAATATAAAGAATGGTTAACTAGGTATCAAGCCAGTAAAATGCAAAAAGGACACAAATAAATGATGGAGGTGGAGGATCAAGGGGAGGAGGTTGGAGTTATTTAATGTGGAAGTTTGCAGTAAGGTATTGCAGAATGGAAGTGCCCTGGCCCTTCAGGTGGGGGTGCTCTCTGGTGCCGGCATCTCTGGAGCTCAGGAGAGGGCCTGTGAAAGTCTAAGACCCAGGCCTGTCTTTGTGTGTGTGTAGGGGAAGGAGGGTGGGAGGTAGGAAGGATGCAAGCTGCTTTTACCAGTGTTTGGAAAACTACAAACCAGAAAACCAGAACCAACTGCTGCTACTAGAACAAACTACTGGAACAAACTACTGCTACCAGAGTGATGAAATTTCGTTAGGGTGATGCTGCTCAGAACAGAAAGTGCCATAAAGGAGCAAATCTCTCCTTCTTCTTTCATCTTCCCATCTGCCTTAGCACCTCCCATTGGCAGAACCCAACAACTGCAGTTGGCAAAATAGAAATGTGGGTTTGCAGAGCCCCAGTGCTGTTTTCCAGATCATGAAGTTACAGATCAGAAGGATAAGTTTGAAGTTGAAAGACAATAGCTTAATCATTGGCCATTCTGGCCCTTTGGCTAACTCAGCATCCATAAACACATATACACATGTATTCATACTGAATATAACAACAGAAACAATGTGATAATTCTGCTAACAAGATGCTATTCTTTTTTGTACAAATAAAGACATTTCCACCTTCTCTCCAAAATGAGGAGGTGGAAAGTCCTTGTATCCATGTCTGGCAGACAGTCACAGCTATCTCTCTCTGGACTACGTTATGTTAATTATTTTGTAAACTCAGTCATAGTCTTATCTGAATATTTGTTACCTGAAGAGTCAATTGTGTTAGCCTCCAAAAAGGTTGGTTAAATAAATAAAACAATAAACTTAAACTCTGATAAAATGTATATAAAATAATAAGGTAAAAGAGGAGAGAAAAGAAAAAATTAGCTTACGTGTATATATGTGTGTGTATAGATATATATGTGTGTGTGTATACACTTAAACTTGTATACACACTCTAAAGTACACACACAAGCAAAGAATAAAATGTGCTTAGCTTCTAAAACGCTCGTTTCTGTAACTGGTCACAAAGTCATAGTTAATACTTGTAACTTTTTTCTTCCATTACCCATTCTTAGTTTCCCTTGACCTCAGCCAGGACCTTAGATGGTCAACATTTTTTATCCCATGGAGTAATCCAAACCTTCATTCCTGAAGGGTTGAATCCTCAGTGGTCCTGCCTATTATTGGTTGTTGTAGTTTCCCACTAACTTTTACTACTGGACATGAAAGTATGAAGAGGAACCCCTAGGAATTCCCATGGTTACAGACATAGCCTTCTCTACCCCAACTTCTCCTTGCTAAATGGGATCAGTCATCCCAGCCAGTGGGTTAATCCTTGGCTCTTCCTAGCCTACCTCATTAGGCCACGGTGAGGAGGCGAGGACTAGTGGAGATAACGGGAGATAACGCATACATACCAAGTGTCAGGGTCCTTGCCAATGTAAGCTCCTCCCCTTGAGTTTTCCTTCAGATGACACTCATTCGTTTTACTGAAGGCTATTGTTGGGAGCTTTTCTGAAGAGGTCGCCAATAAATATCCCTCTTCCTTGCCTGAGTTCTGAGTAACTTGGGAAATAATAATTTTTAAAAATGGAGACTAAATTATCACCTTTACTAACTACTGAAGTCAAACGGAAGGATGTAGCTCTAAGGATGAGTCAGTCTCGCCTTCTGACTGAGCTCTGGGAGGGAGCGGCAGACTTACCCATTCAGCCCCTGCAGCCCAGGGAGCCACTGGGCCAGGTACTGTTAGCAGCAAGAGCAGAATGGGGCACGTGCTTCTGTGGGCAGCTGGTTCCTAAGAGAAAAGCAGAGGTCAGAGCCAGGCATGGCCAGCCTATTTTTTCCAAATTCACCAATTATGTAATCCAGTCCACCCCTCCTCCACCTTCTCCAAGAGAATTGGGAGAGGAAAGGCTAGAGGCAGGCATGGTATTTGCTGAGGGGAGAAAACACTCTATCGGGACCCTGGGGGGTGGAGGAGGGCAACTATCTAAACACCAGCAATTATCAATAAATATATTAGTATAGACCAGATCAGTTCACCCCTCCTGAGTTTGCAGGAGTGAATGCAATACATCCAATTTGTCAGTATGACACAGCCAGTCTGCCTTCCTGAGAGGAGGGGCATGGGGAACCCCAAAGCAGGGGGAAGATGACAAGTCTGGGGCACTCCGGCGTCTGGAATCCTACTGAATGGGAATTTTAGTGTCTTTCAACACTGTTTTATCCAAGGTCAGATGAACTGTCTGTTCAATACTGTTTTCTGAAAACTTCATACATTATGCACAAAGCAGTCTGTTGGGATCAAGTCCAACTCTGAGGAGGATTAAAATAAAACCTAGATTCAATTATATTTTTAGTCATTTGATAGGAAAAAAAAAATAAATCATTTTATGTGTCAATACCCAGAAAGGGTTGGATACTTCATATGTTAGGAACAAAACAAACGCAAATTATTCCGTTGTTCTTTCTTTAAATCCCCAAATCCCTTTATTTCTGCCAGGTGTGACGGTGCTTTTTATTTCAGCAATGAATTCACAATGGCACCACTTCTTAGAAACCCAAGACCAAAGACGGAGTTATCTCCCCAGCTATCCATTTCTGCAAACAATCTCCCATTCTCAAATTTCCCCTCCCTACCTCTCATCTCAAACCTGGCCCACCCTGTTTTCCCAGGGTGCTAAGTTTGGAGAGTCGCCTTCTTTTCACAGGATCTGAGGCCTTGTTTTTAGTGACAATTGGGCTGTGTCCTCTGAAGGAGGCCATCTATTCACCTTGGCGGATGTGAGTGTCTCATTACCTGTCAAGGTTTCTAAGTTGGCTCCTGTTATGGGGTTAGCATCCACACCTTTTGATTCTTTAGCTCAGGTACTGTTGGTGCCAGGTCTCCTTCAGGGGCTGGGCAGATGGTTTCACAAGCTCTCTGGGGCCCCTCAGGAGATATTTGATCAGGGTCCTGATTGCTTGGACACTGTTCGTCTTCTGTCCCTCTCAGCAGTCAACTCTTTGCTCACCAGCCCCTTGTGGTGAATGAGCTGAAAATCACAGAATGTTGACACCATTTCCGAATTATTCACTGTTTTCTGAAGAACCCAGAGGGTGCAATAATGAAAGAAACAGGGTGAGCTCAAGTTAGCAAAAACTCTGCTAAATAGGCTCATGATTTGTAACCCAAATTAACTTTACCATAGACTGTTAACGCCAGGTTAATTAGCAAAGTAAAGAGATTCACTCACCTGGCCTGATTGAAATAAGAAACAGAAGTTAATTGTAAACCGTTCAGTGCCTTTATTTATCTTTATAAATCCAACATTGTCCTTTCTTCTCCAAACTGAGAAAACGTGTTATGAAGTGACTAAATCACTTTTCATATCTCCAGATATGAAAAACCAACCTCAGGCCAGTTTGCCAGGAAATAGCATTAATTGGGGAAAGACCAAGGTGAGGAAACCAGCATTTTTTGAAACCTATCATATATCAGTCATTTGTTAGGTGTCTTCTTTTGGTTATCTCTTTTAATCTCCATAGCCACCTAGCGAGCAAGGGTTAAAAGTTGCACTTTATAGACGAGGAAGGGGTGCTTGGAGAAGTTAACTACCAAGTCCACAGTCACCCACCTTGGAAATTTGCTGAGAGAGGAGCTTTCAGGCTCTCTCACCATATACACAAAAAATAGTAACTATGTGAGGAGTGGGTATGTTAATTTTTTTGATTGTAGTAATCATTTCGTCATAAATTTGTTTATCAAAACATCATGTTGTACACCTTAAATATATACAATTTTTATTTTAAAAATAATATAATAAATTGAAAAACAAAAAAGTTACCCAAAGAGTTAGAAATCTCACCCAGCTTGGCCTGAAGAACATAGTCATTCCATTCTAACACACAAACACACACACACACACACACACACACAAGCATTGTTGTCTTTTAAGAGTGAGAATTCATTCAACGTGTATTAAGCTCCTATATGTGCCATGCACTCTACACACCCCGGGGATATAACTCTAACAAAATCCCTGTTTTCATGGAGCCTCCATTCCAGTGGGGGAGGCCAACATTGAAAAAATAATCATAGTAATAGAATTAAAGCCTTCTAGTTTCTGGTCTGACATGTAAAGTACTTGGAAATCTCAACTCCTATCCTTATAACAACAAAAAAAGCTAAACCAGCTAAAAATCAACAACTCTTCTCAGATCCATCAGATAATCGAGCTAACAGGGCAAACCAGTACCCTAGAAACTGGAGAGACAGGCGAATACAGAGAATCTCAGCTTACTGGGAGCAGAAGCTGCTGCTATAGCCTGGTAGGAACGCTTTAAACTATAACTGAAGAATTGCTGGAGACTGAGCATGCACCAGCTTGAGAGACAACATCCTTAGGGGGAACCCACACTTCCACAAGTTTTATCTCCAGGAGAAGGGACATCTCCAGCTCCAGTCCCCTCTAGCCTTCCTGTCTCACCCATGGGGAAAAGGGGAGCTGAGAAGTGCTGATGAAGGTCACAGCTGAGAGTCATAGGCTCCCTAAAGGACTCAGATCTAAAGATAGGGCTATAGAATGCTTCCCCTTCCTCCACATCTCATCACCCCATCAATAGGATTCCTGTTTAAATTGCAGGAGGTTATAGCTGATGTATAATTAAAATCACATCACCACAACTATCTCTGAAATACATCCCAAATCCAGCCATCTTTTTCCACTGCTATGACTTGAGTGCAGATTCTCATCATCTCTTTCCTGAATTAGTGAAATAAACATCCTAACAGATCTTTCTTGTCCCAGTTGTTCTTGTTAATGCTATTGACTTGATTCTGATTCCGACTCTGACTCCTAGTGACCCTGTGTACAGCAGAGCACAACACTGCCCGGTCATTTTGTGCCATCCTCTCACCTCCCAGTGCTGTATCAGACAATGCTCTGCTGCTATTCGTGGAACTTTTACTGCCAAATTTTCAGAAGTGGGTGGCCAGGTCCTTCTTCCTAGTCTGTCTTAGTCTGGAAGCTCTGCTGAAACCTGTCCACCATGGGTGACCCTGAGGGTATTTGAAATATCGGTGGCATAGCTTTCAGCATCACAGCAACACGCAGTCACCACAGTTAACAACCAACAGACTGGTGGTGTGGTTCCCTGACTGGGAAACCAACCCAGGCTGTGGTGGTGAGAGCACCCAACCTTAACCACCAGACAACCAGGGCTGGCAGTCCCACCTTATCCCAGTACCTCCAGTCTATTCTCTACATTACCTCTGTAGGAATTCCGTTAAATAGTGAACCTGGTCACTGTTTGTTGTTCCCTCCATGTCCAGCAGGACGTGATGAGGAGGCAGTGTAGTCTAGGGGCTGAGCACAGGACTCTGTGATCAGAATGCCTTGGTTCAAATCTTGGCTCCATCTCTCACCAGCTGTGTGTTAGATCCTGAGAATGATGTCTAGCCTATATACAGCGAGGTCCGCCCCCACTGCAATGCAGAGGTAATAGCACTAATGTATCGTCTTCATACCATCATTTTTTCTCATTTATTGATTGCCTCCTGCATGTCAGGCACTGTTTCAGGTACTGGAGATGAGACAATGGTTCTTTCAGTTAATCAGACCATCCGGAATATCACGGGAAAAATCTAAAGGAAATGAACTTATTCATAGAAGGAGAAATAAGGAGACACAACCTGTTACAGAGGCAGGAGAGTGAGAGCCCAGCGCAGCCACAAGTTATAGCAGTGCTTCTGCTGCATCTGATGTCCTCTGGAAGGCATCTGGTGCATGCAGCCAAGAGGCTCAAATGCTGTTCACAGAAGGTGCTATAGGGAAAAGGGAGTATATACAGCTCAGTGACTGCAGGGTCAGACAGTCCTGGGTCAGGTCCAAGAGCTACAAATTAAATGCTTTGGATGAGGGCAAGTTAGTTAAACTTCCATGAGTCTTACATTTTTCATGCCTAAAATGCAGATAATAATGGTATTAACCACATATAATTCTTGTGAGAATTAAATGAGATTTTATATATAAAGTGCTTAGCATAGTTCCTGGTATGTGTTGAGCACTCAGCAAATTGATTATTATTATTTATTATTGGAGCTCTGAGTCAGGAGAAACCACCGGGTGGAATGGTCAGGGGAGACTTTGTGAAGGCCCGTCTGCATGATGAACAGTAGCTGATGCTGTCAGAACCTCCTCATCCCTTCGGCACTCACATTTCCTACATGCCAATGGCTTCCTACTGCAAATGCCTATGATGCCTTTTCTCTGGCCCTGGGAGAGCACTCAGCGCATGCATGGGGAGGGTGGATGCACCAGGGAGTTAGTGCCTCTGGAAGTAGCCCTCTGCCAATGACCAACAGGAGTTTGTGGACAAGTACACCAACTGCCTTGTCCATCCAGAACAGTAACGCTAAGGAATGCTCCATGCTGTTGCTCAGAGGCTCCCAATGCGATTGAGCCCAGTCCTACATGATATCCTGCTCATTAATGCACCTGGACCCATTTCCTTTCTTTCTCCATCTCACTTCCTAACTCCCCTAACTGTGCTTCCTGGATCACCTCCCAAAGGAATTATTTTAACTCAAATCTTTGTCTCAGGATGATGTTCAGAGGGAACTCAACCCAAAACATGAATGCTCAATGATGGAAAGATTTTAAAAATAATGGCAAGAGATTCTAGTTGGGGTAAGGGAAATTTGAGGCAGAGAAATAGAAAAGTGAGTTACTGGGATGATACATTATTCAGTTTTTCATTTGTGTTTTGCTCTCTTGTGACTAAATGTTTATGTTCCCCTCAAATTTCATGTGTTGAAATTCTAACTCCCATGTGATGGTATTAGTGTGTGGGTGGGGCCTTTGGACGTGATTAGGTCATGAGGCTGGAGCCCTCGTGAATGGGCTTGGTGTCCTGACAAGAGAGAGCCCAAGGAGCTCCCTTGCCCCTTCTGCCATGTGAAGACACAGTGACAAAATGGGTGTCTATGAACCAGGAAGCAGGCCCTCATCAGACACTGAATCAGCCCTTGCCTTGATCTTGGACTTTCCAGCCTCCAGAACTAGGAGAAATAAATGTTTGTTGTTTAAGCCACCCAGTCTATGCTACTTTAATTATAGCATCCTGAACAAATTAAGACATCTCCCTATGTTTGTCTACTGAGTAGAGAGTTTGGCATTCTGAACAGATTGCCAGGTCTTGTTCCCCCTTAACTTAGAAAAGGATGTGTAGCAAGACACAGGCAGAAGTTGATTCAAACAGCCTCTCCCCTTGATGCTTTTTTTCTAGAGGGCTGGTTAAGTTCTTGAGGGGAAAGACAAAGGGAAAGAGGAAAAAATTTTAGATTTCTGTTAAGGCTGAGAAGGTGGCAGTTGTAGGTAGATGGTAGATATGCCAGATCTATGAAGTTAGAGGGACTCAGGAAATGGCAAGATGTTAAAGAGAAAGTGGCTGTGAGATACACCAGGGGAGTTGAACAGAAACCGACAAGGATTTCTGTATTGCACTGGGCCAGATACCCTGTGGCCTCCTTAACTTTGAGGATTTTGTGGGCTGGAACTCCCAGGATGTCAGCAGCAATCACAATTAGAACATTTTTTGGGCACCAAGGAAACCTCCAGAATTCTTTTGAAATTTTAAAAAGAGAATGACTGCTAATAATAAAGAAAAAAATTTCCACCAGTCCAGTGAATGAATAGAGGCTTAGAATCAAGATTTAATACGATTTAAAGGAAAAATAAATAAATGAGATAGTATTGTAGACCTGAAATTGTGTAATAAGATACTTATCAGCCACATGTGCAAATGCTGTTCAAGTCGGACCAATGTGGAGATCTTTTGGCTGAAGCAGAGGGTGCAAAGAGGGAGGGGGAAAGCAAGGGAGGGCATACGTTTCAATAGACAGATTGGAACGCTGGTGTGCCAAAGTCCATTCTCAGCATTCAACTAGCCCCAGGGAGATGTTCTCTAATCAGCCCCACTTTATAGCTGCTCTCTTGGCTCTATCCCCAGACCCGTTGTGCACAATCTGGACTTGACATTTAATGTTCAGTCCAGCCTGGAGGGGCCAGGGATGAAGTTATTCTACAGACTGGATGGGACCCCTGGATCAAATCCAATTTCTGCTGGTGGACATGGCTCTCTTTCTGAAGACTTGTGCAGGGTCTGTGGACTCTCAAGGAGCAAGGTTGAGATGGAGGAGGGAAAGGATGCCACACCCCTCTGCGAGGTGGGAAACCCCAAGTGCAGCCCGTGCATATTGAATTATTAGCCAGCAGTATTTGACTTTGACAATCATAAGTGGAACTGCCAAAATGCAGCGCATGAAGCAGCTCACCATATGGAGCTGCCTTCTTTATAAGCACTCCCATAATCTGCAAATCCAGGGTGTGTCAGGTTGATGACTGCTCCAAAATTTTTGCCATTTATTGAAGAGCAGTGTCAGAGGTAGTGTGGAATTAGTAGTGGGAAAGAGCTCCGAAGCTAGAGCCACAGCCCTGAGTTCAAGCCCTGCCCCAGTGTCTTAGTTATCTTAGTAGTTAACAATATGCACAGCTCATAAGGCGTTTATGAGAAATGAATGAAATATGGCAGGTGCAGACAATTTGTCAGGTATAAAGGATAGATATCGGATGATGTTTTACCTTTTATAAATGGCTTTGATGATGATCATTTAACTTCTTCAAACAGCGTAAATAAAATAATAGCAATATTCACATAGTGCTTACTACATGTTTTACCGTTTTAATTTATCTTAGCCCCACATGAATCCTATATGGTAGGTGCTGTTATTATCCTCATTTTTCAGAAAAGGAAACTGAGGCACAGAGTCATTAGGTAACTCACCCTAGGTCACACAGCTTGTAAGCAGTAGAACTAGAATTTAAATCGGTTTGTCTGGTTCTAGAGTTCTTAGTTTTACCACTGGGCTATGCTGCTTGTCGGAATTCTAGTCTCTAAGTATTCTCCCATCTTACCGTGCTTTTCATTCCTTATTGATGTGTGCGTTTCGTTTGCCCAGGCATTCTTCCAAAGACTATTTATTGCAAGTCTTATGAGTGCACAGCACAGATCTAGGTCCAGTGTGCTCAGTGTGGTAGTGATGATGAGGCATGCATGTTTTCTCAAATGTGTTCCGAATCCTTCAGGGTGTGAAAAAATTCATTCCAAGTGAAAATAACTTAACATATGTGTGATGGTTAATTTTATGCCAACTTGCCTGGGCCTTGATGCTCAGATGTTTGATCAAATATTATTCTAGATGTGTCTGTGTAGGTGGTATTTAGATGACCGTAAGGTTTAAATCTGGACTTCGAGTAAAGAAGATTACTCTCCATAATGTGGGTGAGTCTCACTCAATCAGTTGAAGGCCTTAATAGACAAAAAGATTGACTCTGAACGTGAAGGAATTCTGTCAGCAGATGAACTTTGGACTCAAACCACAGATCTTTCCTGGGTCTCCATCATGCTGGCGTACTCTGCAGATTTTGGAATTACCAAGCCTAGGCAAGCATGTGAGTGAGTTCCTTAAAATCTCTCTCTCTCGATAGATGGATGGATGAATGGATGGATTGATAGATAGGTAGGTAGATAGATAGATAGGTTTATAGATAGATAGATATGTAAGTAATTTCTGCATCCTGTTATGTTTCTCCAGAGAAATGTGATTAATACAATATGGCATTTTTGTAATTAAAGGCCGACGTAGAGTTTTCTTTGATTCTGGTGCAGTAAACAAAATGAGCAGAGACATGGTATTTGCAGATTTTTGCTGTCTCTCAGAAGAACATTCACCCAAATGGTTCCCGATCTCAGGCACAGCTACAAAATGTGGATGCTCGTAAAGTGGCCCCCTTACCTGCTGGTGCAGTGCAGAGAACGGCAGAGTGGGGATGACTTGGCTTGGAGGAGATGGCAGACCTTTAATACCTAGAGTGTCAGTGATGATAAAGGCAGTGGCCCTCTCTCCTGCCAGCATCAGCACCCTGAAGATGCCTAGAAGCTCAGTTCCCACATCTGCCAACTCTGCTTCCTGTTGGACTTCTGGTGTGGGCTAACGAGGGCCACGTGTGGGAGGTTGCAGCCGAGGATGTGCCAGGAGTGAAATGCATCATTTCTAGCAAGTCAAGAAATGTTCACTGAGCACCCTCCTCCTTCCGTCTGTGCTCCTTAAGTTTTGCTCAGCCTTGATGTTCATTCTGGACACAGTGCAGAATGATGGTGAAACAAGGGAACATGGAGTCAGGGAAACAAGGCTCAGGACAACTTCAGAAAGGGAGAGAGGCTATAAACATGTCACCTGTGGCAGAGCATGGGAAAGCCCCCCTCAGACTTCACAATAGGTGGCTTTAAAGGAGGCAGAGTCAGTTACCTGGAGGTTGGAACAACCTTCATTGCAGGAGGTTGGAAAAGAAACAAGAGGTGAGAAAGTGGAGAAACCGTGGATTTGTCTTTCCACAAACTTAGCAAGAGAAGAATGTAGAATTAAAGGTTTCTGTCTCTGTCTCTGTCTCTGCCCCTCCTTCCTTCCCCCTCTCCCTGCCTCCTGTCCTTCTTTCTTTCTTTTCTTTAGTTTTGGACGTGGAGGGGCTCCGTGAGCACATTTATGTTCTGAGAAGAAAAAGGCAGCAGAGATGGGGAAGTTACAGGAAAGGGACAATTGATGGAACAGTCTTCAAGGAGCTTAGAAGCGATGGCATGTAGAGCAGAGCTGGAACAATCGTGTGCCAAGTGCTCTGCTTGGCACTGGGGGTCCTGACCAGCTGCATCGCACCTGGCTCCTCTTGCCAGTCAGTTGTCAAATGAACACAGGAGCCTGTAGCAGACAGTGTGGTGCTCCACCCAGATCCCCTCGAATTCCTTTTATATTTATGTATTTGTTTGTTTGTTAATTGGTTTGTTTGCTTATTTATTTAGTGCACCAATAAAGTCCCTCAAGTGTTCTTTGCCTTCTCACACAAGTACCTGTGGCTTTTCTTGGGAGGACTGCCCTCAAGCTACCTGCAGGCACAGGTAACAAGAAGTGCCTGGGCATGTAGTCCTCCCAGGTAACCTTTGACTAATAATAGACAGATGCAGGGAGCATGTCCGCCCAATTCCCTTGCTTTGGTGGGAACAACTCAGAGCACACAAAACAACAGAAGAGTTCCCCTCAGGGACAAAGTTGCAGCCAATCTTCTGGTAGGCTTGGCCTGGGCTCTTCGTCTTGTTTGGCTTCCTCCTCTTCCTTTTCCTGCTTCCTCCACTCCCTACAGTTCTCTGCCTCAAGACCTTCCTTAATAAATCACTTGCAAAAAAATCCTCACTTCAGGGTCAACTTCTGGAGACTCTCACCTAAAACAGATGCCTTTGAGCAAAGCCTAACTATACATGACTAACTCAAGAAGAGGAGATGGGAAAGAAGATTCTAGGCAGAGTAATTAGCAGGATCAAGGGTCTAGAGATGAGAAAGTGCCTGGGAAGAAAGGACGAAGAGACCTCTGTGGCTAGGCATGGGGGTGGAGATGGGGTAAACAACCTTGAGTGGTGTCCATCCTGTTGGAGAAGACAGACCCGGCAGTGGGTGAATCAAAGTTCCCAAGTTTCTCTTGTCTTCTGCTTTTGAGGCAAGAATGTGGGAGGTAGGATGAATTTGGGTGAGAAGGTTAGCAGACTTGCTTCTGTTTATCTGTGTACTCCAGCACCGCAGGGCAAGTCTGGGTCTGTTATCACGGAGCTGTTCACTGAGCACCTGCTCGGTGCCCGCGGGGTACTGTGGTTGATATCCAGAGCAGAGGCATGGCTTGTGCTCTCCAGGAGCTCACACACTAGTGGAGGGTAAATTACAATAGAGGATGGTAAGAGATCCATCAGCCATAGGATCCCAGGGCTGTGGGGTTCGGAGGAGGGGTGGCCAACTGGCTAAGCACTTGAGGAACCTTCTCTCTTCCCCGAGGGGATGGCATGAGTGCTGAATCTCCAGTGGACATTTTAGATGCAGAGTAAAGGGATTGAGGGGGGGCAGGCAAGAAGGCATCCGGGATACGGCAAACAGCCCAAGACTTGGCAAGAGCATGTCTGTTCAGAGAAGAGTGAGTCCAGAAGTGAGTCCCAAACACTCTGAGGGTGGGCGAATGGTGGTCAAAGAGACACTGAGTTGTAAATTTGTCTGTGCTAATGGGTCTGAACTTTAGTCAGGACACAGCAAGTCAATGGATCTTAGTAACAGGAATGTCAGGGTCAGTTCTTCGCCTTCAGCAGGTGATTGACAACAGTGGTGACAAGGAAGGTAACTTTCAGCCTCACTGCCACCAGCACAGAGTGCACTTCCCCCTTGCATGCTATCCCCTGGGCTGGGAACCCACAGTAGGTGCCTATTTCTGATCAAAGACATTCTGTATTTCTGTAGGCTTGCATTTCTAGGCAGTAGTGCCAACTATGTCCCCTGAAGGTATTCATGTACAGTTTGCTTTTACATCTTTTAATTTGGTAAATTGCCCTGTGAGACTGACACATAGACTCATGTGGTGTCTGTTTTTTTGCTGTTACTTTGCTATTTCTTTTGGTAACTGTCTTGCAGAACTAATAATTAGCATACAATTAAATATAAAAGCAATCAACCCAGGAAGATGCCTCCTATAATTTGCTGCAATCTTGCCTGGGCCCTGTGTCCCTTTTACTGTTTGATAACTCAAGCCTGGGTAGCAAAACATTCAATTATGAGCAGTCTCAATATTGACGGAGTACCTGGATGCAATGCAAAATCAAACAAATTAGGGCTGTCTCATTGCCTTTGGAAGCCTACAGAGCTGGGGCCTCAGCAGGTGGCACAATACACACATTGACCCGAGGTCCAATGGAGTCACTGATGAAGGCAACCTGGCCAAGTAAACTTGGAAATAATAGAGGGAAGCTTTTTGTCACGACTCTGCTTTGCTGTTAAAACATTTGCATAGGACAGAAATGCTATAGTTCCAGACCAGGTTGGTGCAACAAATCGAGTTCCAAGGGCGACACTAATCATTTGGTAAAAGAGGCAGCCAGGAGCCATTGGTTGAAGTTTGTTCTGTGCCAAGCACTTTATGAGCAGTGTTGCTAATTCTCACAATAATCCTGCCAGTGGGTCTACTATCCTTATTATACACTTGAAAAACAAAGACGCAGGAAGTTTAGTAGAAAATTGTTGTGGTGGATGGGGGAGGAAGGAAAGGGATATTTTAGATTTTCTGGGGAAGGATATATAGAGTGGGGGAAGACATGTTCATTAGTACAGCATGATATGATGCTTTGCAAACTAAAAAAAAAAAAATTGTTTCAATACAAAGAGAAGAAAGTAAAACTGGGCCCAATCTGCCCATCCTGCGGGGCTAGCAAAAGCTAGATCTTGTATTCATTGGGTCAGAGTTTATTGAGGTGCGGAGGGCATCTCTGCATGACTCCAATACCAGGAGGGGTATAGCAGAATCTCTTGAGGTCCCTGTGATGTTCAAGTTTATCAAAATGGTTCATGGCTTAGAAGAGACTGAGAAACACTGCATTACGCCACATATTCTTGCACAAGTTTACAATGACAGGAATACACATCAATTAATTTAACAATTATCAATTAAACATAAATCAATTCCTCTTTATTGAGCAACTACTATATGCTTGACACTGTGCTAGATGCTGAAGCATAATGGTGCACGAAACAGTGTCCTTGCCTCAATTACATTCTGCTGAGGAACAGACATAAGCAATAAACAATGATGACAGGAAATAAACGCTGTGAAGAAAAATAGAAAGCAGGGAAGGGAGATAAAAATGAGAGTGGGGATGAAGGCAGGGGTTTCCATAGATTAGACAGGGTGGATTGACTTTAGATGAACACGGTGGATGCTTGAAGAAGTGATATTTGAGCCAAGACCTAAGTGAAGCAACAGAGAACCTCTGCAGAGAAAGGCTCTGAGAGGGAGATGAGCTGGCATGGTCCAGGAATAGCAAGGAGGCCGGTGTGGCAGCTAGTTACTAAGGGAGGCAGCAGGAACCAGATAATGCAAGGCCCTGTAGCTCATGGTAAGGACTTGGAAAATAAACATATGTTTGAGTAATAGTAATAGCAAACACTTATGTGCCAGACAATGCTCTAAGCGCTTTCTGGGGAAAGCTTCGTTGAATTCTCCCAACAGCCCTGCTCCCCACATGAGGAATTAGAATTGGCTCAAGGTCTTATAGCTGGTGAATAAGGAACCTGGACTTGAACGTAGGCAGTGGGGCTCCCAAGTCTGTCCATAATCACTGCACTACCACGCTATTATAAACAATTCTTACGATGATAAAACAGGATCCCAGGAAAGTGAGTGACTGAGAAGCTACTTTACTTTGCAAAGATTAAGGCTTTATAGTTTGGCTGTGTGTGTATTTTGTCCATCTCCATGCTCCTCAGGCTGCTAAGAGATTAATTTACTAATTACTGCACTGGTGCAAATCAATAATTGCATTTTACGGAAGTGCAATGTTTAAAGTCTAGGCTATTGAGTCATATTAATTTAACAAGTCCTTAACAGAGGAGGTGGGGATCGATTGTGAGTCAGACACAGTTTCCCAGCAGGACTTTGTACTGATTGCAATGAGACCCAATCACTGTTGTTAGAAATATTGACACAGTACGGGCACAAATATCCTTGCCATCTGCTTCCTCTATGGCGAGAATGAAATAAGCACAGCAAACACGGTAGAGAAAAAAGCACACTCAGACACATTGCCTTAAAGGGACTTGGGTTTTAGTCCTGCCTCCATCACTAACTTGCTATAATTTTCAGATAAGGTATGTCATCTTTATGCATTTCAGTTTTCTCACCAACCAGATGGAGATAATACCTACCTCAAAGGATTTTGGGAGAAATAAAGGACACTAAAAGACATGACCATTGCTCCTGCAACTGGCCCAGGACCTGAAAGGTGATGTTCTCACCATTCCCAGGGGTAGGAATGGGGCAGGACTGACCCATGATTGGGGATGGAGTCTAAGGGCCTGGAACTGAGTAGTATCCATTATGACAGGAAGGCCAGAGGAGGCCCGGAAAAGATCAAGACTGGGGTCAGGAACCAGCATGGGAGCATCTGGGAGAGCCAAGAGTGTGGACGAGAGCAGGGCAGAAACAGAGATCAGAACATGAGATAATTCACAAAATCCCCAATTCATTTGGTGGCTGGAGGGCATGCATGGGGAGGGAGCTGGGCTATCGTATAGCTTTCCAGCGTCTGTGAGCAATGCACTGTCATTCCTTTATTCATTTGTTTTCTACTTTCTCATGGACTCACAATCGATCCTCACCCCCTCTGTTTCGTTTATTCAACAAAAGTTGTTGAGTGTTTACCATGTGCCAGTGTTGTGCCTAGAGCAAAGGACAGAACAGTCCTGGTCCCTACTCTCATCGACCTTACATGATCTCAAAGGAAGAGATGATAAGTATACAAATAAAGAAATAAAAAAATGTTGCTGTAATAAGTAACATGAAAATAAAATGGGAAAATTTTTTAGTGACTGACTGGGAGTTACTCTGGATAGTGTGGTCAGGAGCAGGCCTCTTCTCTTCCCAGATTTTATTTTGGAAATTTCAATACTGCAGAGAGATTGAAAGAATGGAACACATGTATACCATTCATGTAGATTCACAAACTGTTCACATTTTTGTCATGCTTGCTTTTTCTTTGCTGAACCATTTAAAATTAAATTGCAGACATCATGACTTTATCCCTAAATACTTTAGCATTTAGCTTATAAGAGCAAAGTGCTTCTTCTATATGCTACAATATCATGATCACAACCAGGAAATTTAACATTTATTCAATAATATCAGATAATAGTTTTTAGGCTTTGTGGGTCTTATGCCTTGTGGGTCAAGAATTTTCAGTTGAGGGTATTATCAAGTTCTCATATAACAAAAGGAAAAATAAGTTACCAAAAATTTTATATGATTAAATTCAAAATATAGCCACAATTGAGCACAAGTTTTTTTTGTACTACAAGTCTGCTAATGAGAATAATAAAATTTTGGGGGGAGAGGGGTAACATTCCACTTAATTGGGATTCAGAGTTTATGTTCCTTCTCATCAACTCAATTGTAAATGTTCATCTGTTAAGACCAATCTGTAATAAGATTTTACACACTTCATCTTTTAAAATGTTTTCTACAGTTGGGTACTGCCAAATATTGATATCAATCTATAAGAATATGATTGAGCATATTCATCATTTGGAAGGCACTCACAGAATTTTATTAGGTTCTTTGGACGTTTATCTTTTAACATGCCATTACAGATGAATCACTTTCAATTGAAAGTTAGGTGGAAGCTCCTCAATTGCACATTTAAATAGGTTTTTAAATACAGAAATTTCCTTTACACTTGCATTGAGGTCTGAAAAACACCGCTGGAACTATAGTTAGAGCTCAGAAAATCTATCTGTTGCAAATTTACGTGGGAACGCAGATCTTGCTTCTTGCTTTAGTTTCTGATAACAGTGAAAGTTACAAAGCAAATTAACTTTACCTGTGATCCACACAACATTAGTTCTCATTGAAATGACTTCACCACAGTCTAAGTTTTGCAAATCTCTATTTCACCTAGTAATTTTGTGTTGAATTTATTACAAAACGTTATCCAGGCTTCTGCAAAATCTAATTTCTAAATCCATTCAATGTTCTGTAATAGTGGTTGAGGGCAGATTTTCTTGTTCAGAAAAATTTCAATCTTGGGTGTGAGCTCAAACAATCATAATACAAGTTTAAGCCATTAAACTGCCGTGTGGTAGGGAAATTCGGGATATTCAGCTTTCCACAAAATCACAGAACTGACAATGATTAAGTCCATGAGAGCCAATGAAGTGCACTGTTGACATTATTATTTCAATAACACATGATAGGTTCAAATATTTTCCACAAAGTACGTCTTGATGAATAATACAGTGAATAACCATAGGATTCTAATAGCTTACATTTTCATAAGCTTTGTAGATTTGTTCAAGTAAACCTTTTTCTGTTTCACATATTCTTTTACCACCATCAAATATAACAAATCTTAGCAGATTCCACTTCGGGTTGTACTGAATTAGTGTTTCTCTACTTTGAAAATATCTGTAGGTTTTCCATAAACACTAATGATGGAGGTTAATTCTTTAGCACTTAGAACTCAGCATTCACTCCTAGAATAAACAACTAAGGAGCAGTATTTGTAATATCTGTAGACTCATCAAGAGCAACAGAAACCACATGAAAGCATTTAAATGACTATTGATGTTTCTCCCAACATTCTCAACTCTTCCATCAGCTGTTCTCACGAAAGCCCAATAGCCTGAAGTTTATTTTCTCTGGATACATGACTTCAGCTGCTATATTCAAACACAATTTAATTCACTCACGCTTGGTAAATGTTTTTTGTTGCCTGGCTAATAAATGAGCCACGCGAAAATTTACTTTTTTTTTTGAAAACTCATTTTCATTTTATTAGTTTTGTGAAAAAATTTTGCTTTGATGAGATAATCAGTTTCAAATGTTCTAATTTTTCTGGCTGTTGCTTTCCTGCGAGGTGGGAATATTATAACGAGTACTTGGCCAGATAACGTCAATGTATATTGTATTCTTTTAGCATAGGTATAGTGTCGTTACATAAGAAACACCGTGTTTTGGAATCTAATTTGATAATAAAATAATCTACGCTCCACTATGCTTTAAAAGGGTAATATTTGGAGTCTTTTCTTGTTTTAACAAGATGGGTATTCACTGAGAATTAATAAAATAAAATAAAATGGTAATACATATGGAACTCAAAACCCTGCTGAGGTGTAACTGTGTCACTGCAGTTAACTGTGTGCCGAGCTGTAGTGTGAAGCAATGAGAGCACCAAATATAGTCTCCGTCACAACTCCTCAACTCTGTCCTGTAGCATGAAAGCAGTCAAAGATGATATGTAAATAAGTGAACGTGGCAGTGTTCCAAAAAACTTTATTTATGGACACCAGAATTTGAATTTCATATAATTTTCATGCATCACAAAATAGTATTATTCTTTTGATTTTTTCAACCACTTAAAAATGTAAAAATCATTCGTAGGTCATGGGCCATTTAAAAAAACATGTGGCAGGCTGGATTTGGCCCATGGATTTGCCAAGCCCTGATCTAGAGCTGTCCCCTGCCTGTTTTGACTTACCTCTTTCCTCCCTCCCTCCCTCCTTCTCTCTCTTTCTTCCTACCTCCATTCCCTCCTTCCTTCCTCCATTCCTTCCTTCTATGCTTCCTTCTTTCTTTTCTCCTTTCTCTCTTTTGCCTTCTTTGGGGGAAGTGTCTTTATTCTTTTTCTTTTCATTTTGAAACAAACTACTATAAAAGTTGTAAGTGCAGTCTAAATAACAGTTTTTCCGTGAAATATTCAATAGGGAATTGTCGGCCTGGTGCTCCATCACCACTGAATACTTTATCCTACCAAGAAGGACATTCTCCAAACAGCCACAACACAAACATTCAAATCAGGAAATTAACATTGATACATAACCACCATCTAATGTTCACACACTATTCAAATAGTCCCTACTGTCCTTTATAAGCAAAAAGATCCAGTCCATGTTCAGGAGTCACATTCAGTTGTCACTTCTCATTAGTTTCTGTGAATCTATAAGAGTTTCTTGGTCTTGACTTGACTTGCATAACTTTGACATTTTTGAAGGTTACAGGCCAACCATTTTGCAGAATATCCTTCTATTTGGCTTTGATATTTATTCACGGTTCAGATTATGCATTTTTTGGCAAGAATATCGTAGACTAGATACTATGTTATTCTCGTGTCCTTTCAGTTTACATACAGTTTTAATTTTTCTCATAACTCATAACGTTCATTTTGATTTCTTGATTAAGTCAGTCTCTGCCATGCGTCTCCACTGTAAAGCCACTCTTTTTTCCTTTGAAATTAGTAAGTATTATTGTGGGGCTTTATTTTAAGACTATCCCATTTTTCATCCAACTTTTATTTTTTTCATTTACATATCATGTATAGATTTTTATAAGTAGGTACTCATGGTTCCCTAGTTTATTCAATGAGTTATAATCCTTTACCATCATTATTATTTTGATGCTCAAGTTTTTCCAGATTTGGCCAATGGGAACCTCATCAACCTGGCCTCTATGTCCTTTGACATGCCCCTATCATTCTCTGAGCATCTTCTTACTTTCTCATATAACAGGATGTTTCAGACTTATCTTGTACTTTCTTTGGTCCAGCCATGGAATCAGATATTTTCCAACAAGCATTGGTTCATTCTTTGGATAGTGGTATTTAGAAGCCAAGATCTGGGGGCTGAGTGTGCTCTTGTTGTAGACCCTCCCAGGGACAAAGCTAAGAATCCCAGGCCCTCTCGGCAGATGGAGCTAAGGAAAATATATATGTATACTCACACACACATCGATGTCTATTTTTCTATCTATCTATATTTAAAACCATGTGTTCAATGCAAAACCTCTAATCCCAATACAACACCACAGGGCTCAATTTAGCTTTCTCCCTCTCCTTGCTTGCAGTTCCCCTCTCCCCTAGGGAGGAACCTATCTTCTATTATCCTTAATATATTTAGTCATTTGATCAACGCTCTTGTATGTGGCTGATATAGTAGCCACTACTTTTACCCTGGCACAAGGCTCACCCCATCATCAAAGCTTCATAGAGTACCTATTATGTCCCATTGGATGTGCTAGCCATTTGGAAGCAATGACGAATAAAAGCAGCATAGGCTACTACGAAAGCCTGGTAAAAAATAATCCCACAAATAAAGATGCACTTGAAATTGGAAAATGCTCAGAAGGTGTAAGGCTTGTGGTGCCAACAGAGCTTGTAATAATGGCACCTGACCTGGGCTCTGAGGCTGGGTTTCTAGTGAGAGCTAAAGAAATCTGGCTGGATCTCAGTGAGCAGGGGCAGATGGAGTGAGAGAAGTCTGTAAGAAAAGCAGCAACCAGATAAGCATAGGCCTTTTTGATTGTGTGGCTGTTGGAAGGCAGGTGCCAGATGGTAGGGTCATAACCAAATTTGCGTCTTCAAAAGATCCCTCTGGTTATAAGCTAGAAATAGGCTTGCATGAAGGGACACCAGTTACGGAGCAATTGCAATAACCTAGATAAAAAATGATGGTAGCTTGGACTAGGGGGATAATGTGATGCTTAATAAATATTTATTGCACACGTACATTTCCTTATAGCACATCTGACACAGCTTTCATGACGACATAGGTGTCACCTCTTCTATGATCTTCCACTGCCCATCCCACACTAACCTGTGCAGCAGGATGAACAACTGCAGCCCTCAGTGCAACTTCCATTTCCACATTTTGTGACAACACCGATCACAATGTGCAGAAACTGTGTATTTCCTTGTCTTTGTCCACCACTGGGCTCTTTTGTCTTCAAGGTCAGAGGCCACATACTCAGATCCAGCTCAGGCAGAGACATGTGTATTTTCTGCATGAAGGATTCTTTTGTGAAGCTCATAAGAGCAAAGGATATTGCAATCTGTGAATGAAGTGTCACAGACATAGTGGAGAGTGGTTTAAAGAGAAATTATTTGGAAACCTATTTCTTAGCCTAGGTCTATCCCAGAGCTTGTCCCGCAACCTTGGGGGAACAAATCTCACCCCTGCCAGACCTCATTTTTGTCACATGCAAAATAATAAATAACCGTTAACACGTATTGACTGATTCCTTTGAAGCAGGCACTGTTATGTTGGAAGTGCATATCTTGTTAAATCCTCACAACAACCTTTTGAAGCGAATACAATTTCTTCTTTACATTACAAATGATGAAATGGAGGCAAAGAAAGATTTAATAACTTGCTCATTGTCACCTAGCCAGTAAGTGGTGGCACTCAGGGTAAACCCAGCCAGTCTGGAACGAGAGCTGGTGTTGTAACCGTGGTTCTGTTTGAGAATTACAGTAACAATCTATGAGGACCACCTTCCTAATCTGGCATTCAGTTATGTACTGATGCTGGTGATGGGAAGGCGGCTCATGGGGAGATGGAGACTATCAGGCTGAGGCTATAGACGTATATATATATGTATATATACTTATGGATCACTGTTCACATGGATAATCATAGTAGGTATAGACAAAGGATTGTTCACATACTATCATATTACTGAAGCTGAGAATCTAGAGATGTGCTGAAATAATGCAAATATGTCCAAAATGTACACTTTAACTTCAGATACTGGAATCCAGCACATCTGAAAGTGACTTAGTGGAGAAGCACAATCAAATATCAGTATGAAACTAATGCACCCATTGGGGACAAGCATTTTCGTAATGATAGATACAATAATTAAACTGAATAGTAAGGTAAAATGAGAAACACACACACACACAAACAAAAACTCAAGCCCATTTGGTGCTCCTGTTAGGAATGTACAGCAGAGCTGAGGAGTCCATCAGATCCTCAAGCTGGCCCCAAAGATAATGGATAATGTGGTGGTTGGTTTTTCATGATTTCTCATCCTCACTGTCAGTCTACAACTTGATAAAACAGAATAATTCCAGGTTTATTAGGGTCAAGGCGCATTTAGGTCTCCCGTGAGAGACAGGTAAAAAGCTTTATGGGGCAAGGCGGTTTTAAAGGCTGCCGGTCGCTAACTGCAGGTGTGGGGAGATCTGAATGGGGAAATCCCGACAGGAGATGGGCAGGAACAGGAAACTGGCCAGTGCCCATCTTGCAGCCACCAGATTTCTAAAAGCCGACTCACGCGCTCCTGTCACATAAAGCTATTCGCAAACTCAGAGGGATGATTTACTCTGCAGGGGCTACGTCCTGGGGACTTTCGTGCACAAAGTAAAACGGCTTGTGCCTGAGGGAGCACCCTTTTCTTCAAATGTGTTGGTTTTACGGGAAATGGAAAAACTCATATATGCACACACTCAGAGGCAGAATCAGGAAACAAACAAGGAGGAAAGGGAGGAAAGGTAGCACATTCAAAAGCAGCTACTACGTTTATGTGCTTACATTATTTCATTGAAATCTTCCAAGAACCTCATGGGTTGAGTGCGTTATTCTCCTCTTCCAAAAGAGGACTCGAGATTTAGAGAATTTAAATAATTGACAAGTCAACACAAATGGAAGGCAAAGTCAGCTCCAGTTTATCTCACCCCAAAGCCCACACTTGTTTCACAACATGTTATTTCCCACCGAGATGTGGTAAAGGCAAGCTTGCTCTCTCTTCTTCCGTAGATCTCCATTGTCTGCATTCAAACATTAATTATCACTTAACTCAGGTTTACACTCCAGCTTTCACTCCCAGGCAGGGCCTTGGGGACTACTGCTTCATTCATTCAGAACGCATGGTGTAGTGGTGAAAGACCCCAAAATGCGAGAGACCAACAAGCAAAGATTGGAGTGGGGAAATTCCAGTGAAAGGACAGAAAGTAATTCAGAAAAGCACATCAAACATGTGAGTGGGTGTGTTTCACAGGATTTCTCAGCCTCGTCCATCTTTGCTTCCCTTTAGTAGGTAATGGATGTCTGAAAAAGTGTCCCATTGGGTGAGGAACTGAACTAGACAACCTCACAGTTCCTCCTGAGATTGTGCACGCAGAAACCAGAACTGTCCTAGGAAACACATGGAGATTGTTTCCCGACAGAGAAAATTCCTTGCCAGCCTCTCCACAAATGCTGACCACACCTCCACGTATTTCTGGACCCGTGCATACACCGACCTCGGGCTAAATGGCTTATTATCCAGAGGAAGTTGATTAAGCCCAGACCTTCATTTTCATGGCAGCGGCATGACAATGTTTATATCAGTTATAGATGAAGGGACTGGCTGCCTGGCACCTGTCCATCCCCCTCCTCTGAGGAAGCAGGTTCAGTGGTGGCTGCAGGCAGGAAGGGTACCTTGGACAGGCTCCTTCATGCTAACACACTGCAGCACTTTAGACAAAGGCTCTTTTTTGTCCTGGAATTCACATCTCTTGATTAAGAGTCCTTTGGGGGAAAGACTCACGCAGGAAGGGACTCTGAAGGTCTATGGTCTTCCACTATCCTGCACTTAATGCATGACTGAGTGTCATATTTGGTCTCCATGAGGGCAGGGCTGGCTCCACCTGCACATCAATATATCCCAGTACCTAACCAGGTGCCATGAATAGTGCAGGTGCTTAAAAATACTTGTTGAGTGAATGCATGCAAGCATTAATACACTTTCAGTGGATGGATTCCTGTGCAGTCTTTTCTTTTATAAAAGCAGAAAGGAGGCTATAAAATATATTGAACACCCACTATATGCTGAACATTATGCTAAGGGCTTAACATACATTATTTCATGGGGATGAGTGTGATCATTTTCATATGAGGAAAAGGAGCTCAGTGTAGTCAAATAGTGTTTCCAAGGTCACACAGCTAGCAAATGATAGAGCTGGAATTCAAATCCTCATATACCTGATACTGACAGTCAAGGGTTGTTTCTGTTTAGTTTTGCTTTTCCATTGTATCTTTTCACATCCCTAAAATTTTTGAAGTCCCCAAAGTAGAAAAGTATGAGCCTGGAAAATGTGGAAAAAAGGAAGAGATAACCCAATTTAGATGGATAGGAGGGCATAGGAATGTGTGTATTGGTATACTCAAGTGGAAAGAATTCAGAAATGCAGAGGCTAAAAGCTCCAGTTAGTAAAGATTTGCAGTCTCTAGAAAGGCAGACAGGGCAATTTAAGTGTGTCCTCAAGGTTGGCTAGATAATCACTTAAACGAAAAACAGGTCACCACCCAATCCTGCTGGGAGTAGACACAATCTTTTGACCCACACCATGGTGTTCATATCATAGGCTCAATCATTTTTTTCTATGTAATGGAGAAACATGGAGACAGTCATTCATTCATTCATTCAACATTTCCTAGGTATTCTCTAGGCGCAAGACTCTGTACTAGACTCTGAAGACTCAGAAATACCCAAGCCATGGTCCCTCCCTCCAGGACTTTCATAGGAAAGTGAAGAAGCAATAAATGATCAGGTGTTCAGGTTTTGTAGTTAGACTATCCACGTGTGGCAGGGTACCCTTGGAGATGGGCACTGCTAGGCTAGATAGAAATCAGATACCAAAAAATAAAGGAAGAAGATCAGATTCCTGGACCAAGCTAAACCAATCAGCAACGTAAACAAGAAAAAGCTTGATTCATTGCTCTCATGGAATACAAAAGGCTGTTTTAGGATAAATTTGGCCCCGTAACTCCTGGGCCCCACAGTTCTTAGTATTCCTCATGCAGTAGTTGGGACTAATTCACTCTGTGTTCTCAGGAGCACTGGGTGTCTGGAGCAGCGGTGGGAATGAGAGCCAGGACTTGAGAGCGACAGGACACCTGACTCTTACAGGTATGCTATTAGCATCAATTCCTCAGCGAAGATGAATGGAAGAATCTTGACAAATGGCAGCCAGGTGAATGTGTAAGATATGGACATGTCAAACGGGGTGTCGAAGTCAAAGAGTGGTGATAGAGAACCCCAGCCGGGGACCCGTGAGAGCCTCCCCACAGAGATAAGACTGGCTTTTCAATCATTTCCCACATTAGCCATAAGACTTGGTGATTTACACAGATGCAAAATACATGGCACTCCAGTCACTGTGGTCTGAAGGGCAGGTCAACACGCCCATTTCTTTCTAATTTTCTTTGAAGGCAAATGCCAATCAGTCAGGTCTGTCCAGGCCAAAAAAATTTTGAATCAGATTAAAGTCTAGCTGCTTGGTCACTGCTTATTAGAGAGGAAGGTGGGCTGGCCGTGTCTGGAGGACTAGCACGGCATTCTCTAATCTGCCTTCAGCCAGTGATCTTCAGGGGAAACTGGGGCCAAGGCACCATAAACTCTGCTTAAATCAGTCATTGATCGTCGCTATGGAAATTCTGGTAGTTTTCAGGGATTTGAAGGCTGATCAACTTTCTGAGGCATGATGCAAATCGCTTCTGTCTCATAAAAACTTTTGCAAAGTGTAGGATTCTTGTTCTTACAGCAATGATTCCAGACAGAATCTCTCATTTTGTGACTTCATCGGAAGAAAGCCCCAGGGAACGTAGCATTTGAGATCTTCTACAGGGTCATGATGATTTTCCTGTCCCCTTTTGTCTCCCTTTACATCCCAACACAAAGCCCTGGTGCAGTCAGTTGAACCCTCTGACCCTCTGGATCTTCCTTTCGGAGTCACTCAGGCCCAGCTAGCTTCGAATGTCAGCTCTGCTCTGTACTAATGGTTCAACCTGGGGAAAATAGCTTTATTTCTCTGAGCCTCTGTTTCTATGTTGTCAAAACTGAAACGATTATGAAACACATCTCAAAGGGCTTTAATGAGCATTAAAAGAGATCATGCCTGCAATTGTCCATACAGAGTAGATGTAAGTCACCCTGGACCTTTACTTCCCCTCACTGTCTACTTCCAAGACATCCACATTTATAAAGAATATTATCATGAGATTCTAGAATACGATTCTCATCTCATTAACACATACACATTCTTCTAGATCCAGCTTAAAAGTTCCTTTATTTCTTCCCTTTCTTTCCTATCCTTCCCCTGGGGAGTGAATTGCTGCTTCGTCTATGTCTATGCTTTGATTGCACTTGGTATCTCTGTTATAATGCTCATCATGCTGTTTGATAATCACTCATTCTTATGCTCTTTTACTTAACAAAGATTTTTTTCTGCATCTCTTATATCTCAGAATGTGGAGTACTTAGGTGCTAAGGTACCACTGTGGGAACAAGATACTCTTGCTCCTACTCTCATGGAGCTGACTATCTGCTTCTCCCTCTGGACTTGACCAACAACGATGCATTTGTATTGTGATCATGCAACACAGCGTCTGAATTGAATTCCATCCAAAGACACCGGTGATAGTTCTTCTATATTACCTCGTAGCCCCAGGGAGTGTGGTTGGAAATCAAGGCCTGTATCTGTCCCCCATTCAGTAGAATCTGTGACTGTCCCAGGGTCCTCTCCTCCACATGTGCATGGATCTGGAGGCAGAGAGGAGAGTGCTGGTATGAGGTATTAGGGGCCTCAGAAAGGTGTACAGGGAAGGAAGGACTTTCCCTCTCCCCTTCTAGGTTCTAACTGAGTCTATGAAACAAACTAACAACAGGTAGATTAATAGGAGAAAAGGCATACAATTTATTAATTTTTAACATTACATGCATGGAGGCATCATAGGAAAAAAAATGAGTACTCAAAAAAGCAGTGAGATTTGAGAGCTTGTATACCACCTTAACAGGGGAAGCGAGGGGAGGTAGGCCACTTAGGGGAGAGAAAATGATTTTTAGGAAAGATGAATGGGCCCTTAGAAGAATAGATGGGAGGGACGATAGTCTGTGACAAAGTTTCTCTGGGTGTGATGTTGATTTCTAGTATCCTCTCCTGTGACAAGGGTCCATATTCCCTGGTTGATGAACCTCCCAAGGAGAGGATTTATGACAGTTGAGTTCCTTTTGGAGGATCTGTCTCTAGGCAGATAAGCAGAGTTCAAAGAAAGCATCTCCCTGCATTTGGTCATTTTCAAGTGCTTTCAGCCCAAAATAGTCAATATACCACAGCAGCACATTTTGGGGTGGCATGTCCCAAACTCCTTCAGGTGCAAGGCAATGTGACCTCTATTCCCCAGATGGGAAGCACAGCTAACAAACTGTCAGAAAGATGCCATAAATGTCACAAAACAAAAAACTTGAAACAAACATTGCAAATTGAGAAACATAAGAAAGGCCTGCAGGCCTTTCAATCAGATTGCCCGGGTGTGTGTCCTCACCGTTAAGGACTGAAGGTTTGTGTCCCCCAAATTTATATGTTGAAATTCTAGCACCCGATATGAAAGTGGGGCCTTTGGGAGGTAATTAGGTCATGAGAGTGGAGCCTCACAAGTGAAATTGGTGCCCTTAAAATGAGATGAAGAGACCAGGGCACTCTCTCTTTCCCTGTGAGGATACAACGAGAAGACTGCCGTCTGCAAACCAGGGAGTGGGCTCTCATCAGACACTGGCTCTGCAGTCACCTCGATCTGAGACTTCTCAGCCTTCAGAGCTGTGAGAAATAAATGTTTGTTATTTAAGCCACTGCATTATTTAATTTCTCTGAACCTCTTTCCTCATCTATAATCCGAGGATAATAATATCACCTCCCTCAAAGGGATGTGTGTTACTTAAAGCAATGTCTGGCACAGAGCAAGTGCTCAAAAATGTTACTATTGATAAAATCTGCAATATTGTTTTCAATGTAGAATCAAACATCTCCATACGAAGTCCAAATAATCTGTTTTATCCTCCTCTTCACCCCCCAAAAAATATTTGCATACAGTATTTTGTTATTTCTCTCTAAATACAAACATGTACAGATCCCCTCTACTCTAAAGAGCAGACTTCTTGTGATCTTGCCATGGAGATCACGATATCCCAGAAGCAGGCAATAGATTCTAGTTGCAAGGAGAGGTAGGAGACCTCTGTTCTAGTTGGCTACAAACCCACTGTGTGAAGCTGTGCAAATACCCTACCTTTCAAGGCCTTTGTGTGTTCAACTGTAAAATCAGGAGCTTGAGCAGATGTGGAAGGATACAGAGGGCCTCTGCATTTCCTCCCATTGGGAGATGAGTCGATTTTTCCTGCTCTTGAATCTTGGCTGTCCCCAGAGACTTGCTGGGCAGTGCAGTGAAAGTCTCCATCACAAAAGGCCTCGCAGCTTCAGCTGGGGTCTCTTGGAACTCAGCCATCCTGCTGGTGAGAAGTCCTAGCAGCCCCATGAAGAGGCCCCCATGGAGAGGAACAGAGGCTCCAGATGGGCTCCCAGCCAAGGGAGTGAGTGGTCCTGGAAGTGGGTCCTCTAGTACCAGTGGAACCTTCCCAGCTAATGCCCTGTGGAACAGAAATGACAACCTCCCCCTCCCACCCCCACCCTGGCCAAAAGGTATATTCAGAATATTGTTGTTTAAGCCACTACATTTGGGGGGCAGTTTGTTACACAGCAGTAGTGGACCAAAACAGGAGGGTGATTTACATGTCTTTCCTTCCTTCCTTCCCTCCACAGTCTCATCTTCTGCTCATTTCTGAGTTCTCCGTAATCTGGGTTTGTGATCTGACAATTCAAATAGGTCATCAAGGATTGCCTCATGGTCAGATCTTTAACCTTTTTCTCAGCTCTCATCCTTTTCTAAGATGCTGTAGTTTCTGCCATTGTTGATAATTCCCTCCCTTATACAGCCCATCAACAAATATGCTTTGAGTATCTACTCTGTGCCAAACATAATGACATATTCCTAGTGCTTAGAATATAGGAAAAACAGACAAACTTCTGACCTCAAGGAATCCAGAGCTTAGTAAGAGGGTTGGATAAGCATACAGACAAATGCAATAGAGAGAGCTGAGCCCTGTTTGACGTGGTCACAGGATGCTGTGGGGCAAAAAGATGGAGGCTTAGCTCTGGAGAGTTAGAGAAGGGGCAGGCAGGCCTCCTGGTGAGAAGGATGGTAGTGCTGTGCAGTGCTGAAGGATGGGGAAGGACCAGCTGGAGGATGAGGGAGAAGGAGCTCTGCATGCAGAGGTGCAGAGAGCTAAAAACAGATCTTCCTCTAGCATCCTCTGTGCTGGCCTCTCCTGGTTTTACTCTAACTCCCTGACTGACACTTTGTGTTTTGCTTCTCCTGCCATTTACCAGCTTGTCCATGGTCCCGTCTTTGGGTCGATCTGATCTGCTATCTCCCCTTCAGATTGCACCAGAGCAGCTGGCTTCCCTAGCCATGTCTCCAGCATCTTCCTCTCCCTAATAGGCAGCTGTCAATTCCAGTTTGTTGGGCATTTAAAGCAAAATTTCTATAATCCTTTAATATATACCAATTACATGGCATATGTTTCCTCTGGCTCAGCAACTTTTAATTTCCTGTTTTGTTTATGGAGCTGCCATTGCATCAGCCACGCAGATGTGTAGCCATAATTCTCTAACTCCATGTGCCCGTCCTGCTGCTCACCACTCTCTCCACACGAGCCATGTCTCCCTGCTCCCAAACAGTCAGCAAATCTCATAGTTTCTTCCCCTGCTATGCCGTCTGTATCCTGCATCAGGGCCCACCACAGAGGCCCTTTTCAATCCCTCACTATTCAGAGTCACTATCAGGACCACCACAGTTACCTCTGAATGCATCCTCCTGTGTCTGGCCTCTAGCATTCCCAATCTGTCATTACCAAACCTCCTCTATAATCCTGCAGTCTCCCCAGTGCCTGCTTAGTATGGCATTCGAGGCCCTCTATAACCCACTCTTCAGTCTCATGTCTTTCTCCTCTTTAGTAGATATCTTGTTTTCCTATCACAGTGTTGGTGAAGATTCTAGAAGAGAAGATTGGCACAATGGGTTCATTATACACTGGGAAGAAAGAACATTTATTTTAGTATTGGCTCTGGCAGTAATGACTGTATGAACATGGGCAAATTACTTAAACTCACTGAGCTGTGGTGTTTTTTATATCTAGGTTATTGTGAGATTTAAAAGTAAAAATACTCATAGAACCATTCATCCTCATCCCTGGCATGTGGCAGGTATTCAATACATATTACTTTTCCTTCCCTGAATCTTCTTAGTCATTTCATCATAATCTGCAAGTGGAGAAGAGACAAAATGTCTTTCTTATTTAACAGATCTTGAGATGAACTCCCACCTCTTCAACACCAATATTCCATGGCTAAACTTGGCTTTGACATCTACATAAATACATTAAATACCTTTGTATTTGCCTGCTGCCTCCTCCCCTCCCATTACTCTGTCTTTCCGTGCATGAAGAAGGCAAACACAACCTGCTTGCATAATTAAAGTCTTTGTGAAGGGTCAGGGCACTTGGGGCAGGTGCTGCTCTGGAGTGTGTAGGATGATAGTCATCTTGAGATGCATCAATAAGTCTGGAGCTCTGTTGTGAAAAGAAATCACAGCTTAATATCTGGTGATCTTTGTTTGCTTCCTATGCAATTCTGGAAAGAGAATCTTCCCACCACGTTTTAGGAGTCAGTGGTGTGTTCAAGATAGAATGGCCATCCCGAAGAATAAATGAGGCATCCATGAAAATGTTTTGCTCAGGTCATTTGCTTTGGGGAGAAATAGTTGAATGACAGCCACAGTTGGTGCACCTCTGGATCCACCACCATGATTGTGCTGAGGCCATGCTTCCCCGGGGCTACTCACTGACCATGAGTGGGGATAGCGAGGATGTTAATCCCACTTGTTGAATGTGGGATGCTTCCAATGGGGGAAGACTCCCCATTGGCCCAGGTGAAACTTTCATAGACTGGTGCTACAGTCCAAGACTCCTCCTACCCAATCTCCCTCCTTCTCCCTCTTTCTTCATAGATGTCTCTTCATAGACCTGAATCTCAGTCTGAAGGTTCTCCTTGCCTCCTCTTGCTTCCTCTCCTTTATCCTTCCTTTATAGGTTTTTCCTCCAATAAATCCTTTGGTCCTGTCTTGGTATCTGCTTCTCAGAGGACCTGAACTGACACAAGTAGACCAGGAATGGTCCGAGAAAGCAGGTGATGCGATGGGGATCCGTGACTGCCTAAGTTGCTGGCCGGCTTTCTTGCCATTCTTAGTGGTATGTGGGCATAAGTAGTCCCTGGTACAGTGTGGCAGCCCAGGTGCTGAATATTTCACAGGCAGTGACTTGGAACAATGTTCTGGTAGAGGAGACCTCAACTGCAAATGTTGGAAAGATATAGGGTGCATAAGGCTTATAAGGACAGTGGAGTTGGCTGGTTATGGCTAAGTTGTATTGATATCCTACAGAAGGATAATGAAAAACTATTAACACAGAGTTAAAGGCTAAGTGTAGAGCAAGAGGGTCTCATTGGTAGTTTATAAAGAGGCTCTTTTTTGCTGTACTGGGAGAGCAGACAGAGCTGAGGAGTAGATTCAGGACCTGATAGTCACAGAGGAACATATATAGATAAATGCTCAGCCAAGGCAGGTCTGTTATGCTAAGGTCAGGGTCTTGGATGCAAAAATCTTGGCCCCTGAAGCGTGGAATGGGGACATGCAGGTGGATGCTCCAAGGATGTTGGCTCTGTAGAACCTCCCGAACCCTCACAGCTTAGGAGTGGCCTGCTAGTCCCTAACATGAGCTAGCACTTCTGCTGGGCTGGATGATGCTGCAGAAACCTCTTCCCAACAAGGCAGGTCCCCTACCACCTTGATAGACGCCCTCACTTCCTTCACCTACTACCTGATCAATAACTAGGGTTAAATCCTGGCATAACTCAACTAGGGACATGCCCAGTCTGATATAGGAGGAAGGAGATTATATGTCAAAGGAGGTGTAAGAATTACCCAACATGTACCAGCAGGAGACAGGTTGATACCACTGGGATTGGATTTGGAGAATGCTTTATCAGGGGGCCAAAACAGAAGACTGAGTGGGTAAGAAATTTTGAATTGGAGGCACTTTTTCGGGACGTGGAACTTAACATCTTGGCAAGGACCCCAGGGAAATAAGGCAAATTCACTACTAAGCTGGCCCAAGTTAACTAAGTACAAATGCCTGAGTTGTCCTAGCAGATGGTGGAGGAAGACATAAAGAGGCATGCTGAATGAATATAATATGTAAAGCCACGAGATCCACCAGAGAATTACATTCCACAGAGGAGATTACAGGACACCAAGGCCATCAGGAATGCAGTGCTGAGAGCTCCATTATGATGTTCAGTGGTGGCTCTCCTCCGTAGGCTACAGCTGAGAGTAGGAGAGGTGATCTCAGAGCTGTGATTGTTAACATCATGGAGATGATGGATTCTTGGAGTAAAAGAGGCAGGTGGTAGCATTTACCTACCAGGAGCAAGGAGGAGGCAATTACCATTATGACTATGAAGGTCAAAAGGGCAACTGAGGGGGGCTTGATCTGCTGTTGTGGGAACATTTAATAGAACACAGCATCCCTGGGGGATGGGCGGTCAATAAGGATGCTACTAACATCCATAAGCAAATACCAACAACAACAAAGCAAAAATGGAGGAGCAGGAGATGGAGGCACTCACTCCAATAAAAAGCCATGATAACTTGCTCAACTCCAGCCCCTGAGCCCAAGTTTAGTTCCAGAGCCCATGGAATGAAGAGGTGGCTGAGTCCACAGGAGGAAGGACTCTGTGACACTGCAGCAAGTATATCCTGTAATAATTTCTCAAGTTCTTGCCCCAAGGGACCTATGGTTATTTATAGAGAGATTGTGCACTAGAGAAGGAACATCTAGACATTCCAAGGACTATTGGACAGAGAGTCTGAACTGTCCCTGTTAGAGTAGGGGCCTGTGAACCTGCATGGATCAGTGGTGCCTGGGATGTACTTTGGTGGCCATGGAAGTCCTCTGCTCAAATCTCCCTCTGGGAGCACCAGCTGCAGGAAGTGCAGTTGACAGAGAGGCCAGCCAGCTGCAGGCACCATGAACGCTGAGACCAAGCTTCCCTCAGGCTGACCCCAGCCAATGACTGAACCTGATAGAGACACTGGTTCTGGCCCGTTTCTCCTAACATGGGACTCCTCTCAGGGGGGCTACTGGCTCAGGAACTCCTACCTGTCTAGAGGGCTTTCTCAGACCCCTGTCCTGGGTCCTGAGGCTCTTCCAATTCAATCCTTCCTTCCTCTCTCCTTTCACAGGTAAACATCACCATTGTGGCCTCATGGCTTTCCCCACCTACTCCTGATGACTCACTTTTATTACGCACAATTTCCTCTTAAAAAATCGCTTGCATGTGCAATTTTGTCTTGTCATCTGCCTCTCCATGGACTCAAAGAATTACCTGGAGCAATCAGAAAAATGGTGCTAACAATCGTTGATTCAGTCGTTAATTCATTCAAAAAATGTTCATCAATTTTTTTATGTGCTGGGCATAATGCTAATGATAGTAAGTTAAATAAACTAGTGTCTCTGTCTTTTCAGGAAAAACTAACAAAATATTATCTGATATATTCTGAATAAGGTACACACATAGTCACAGTAGCTGGAGTTTAACAGAAGAATAGACTCCACACTCTCAGAAGAAGCAAAAGAGTACACAGAGATGTAGAAAGAAGAGCTGGACACTTCTCGTGGGAGCACTTTAGAAGACAAGTCACAAAATTAGGAGCTTAACAATGCTCTAAATGTGAAGACTCAAATTAAATTTAACCACATTAAGGAATGGGTTAGGATTAAAGAGGATTTGGTTGGGTAAATTGCCTCAGGTCTCTAGAAATATTCTTCATGATGAGCAAGGATTTTAATTCTGGAAAAATCTGTTTACCAAACCTATTAAAGATTTGCATTCATCACCTGAATAAACAAAAATAAATATGGAGCTATCAAGTCAAGGTATGAAGAAAGGAGTGGGCTGGTGGTGAATTTGCCAAGGAGTAAATTGTTGAACATTCACAGGATGTAAAATAAAACTCCTTAAAACAGCAAAGTGAACCCATAGATTGAATCTGTTATACACTTTATGGAAACAAGCCCATTACATGATGCCAACATGGCCATTTATGATGCTAAAGAACATAATGTAAATCTCCTGGGGAGAGATGTATCAGAATATAAGTCTACAGTTGAGAGGCAGGTTATCTCCTTCGTTGCTCGTTTCAAATGGAAGTACTGAGCTACCAGCAAACAGCGGTCTAGGATAAGCTTAGTAAATAGTACATGTGAGGGACTACTATGTTTTTAACCATCTCACATCCATTCCCATGTTTGGGTCTCAAGACTACCTGTGGGAGACACTACACAAATCTCATCCCTGACATATACAGAGAGGGACACTGCGTTGACGAAAACTTCATGGTGGAACAGATAGGGGACCCAGGTATCTGGTGCTATGTCCTGGACTGTGTCACCATCATATATCTATGCATCCTGTTTTCACCATAACAAATGTGTTAATTATCCCTAGGAAATGTCTAAATAATTCTCATTTAATGACTGTTATTATGATGAATTTAGTCATCATTTTCTGTAAAAACAAGGAGAAAAAAGGCTTTTTTTTGCATGTTTTCTTGTTATGGGTGTATAGATCCATTTTCATTACATGATAACTTTCACTTAGAAATGTCCATTGTGCAAATTAATGCTTCCTATCTCAGCAGCACTCTCCTATAGCAAAGTAAAAATATAATTCTTTTTAGGAGATTACCCCCAAAAGAACTACAAAAATCTGACTGAAGCCCTTAAAGTTCCAAAGAGTTCTGTTCAGGACCATGCTGTTTACCTAGAGCTGTGTGCTCTGCCAGCTGCCAGCAGGCAGGCAGGAAGAGGAAGCAACCTTCTTCACAGAATCCCAGCTGGGATCAGCTCAGGGCTGCCTTTCCTCCCCCCTCAGGATGCTATGGGGTTTCCATTCTGAATTCCTGGTGGAGGGCTGTAGATCTCCAGTTTCCATATCAGCCTCTCTCTAAGGCTCTTCCTGAGTGATATGCAGGCATTGTTCTCAACCCCCGGAAGCTGGCGAAGGCTACTTACCCCATCTGGGAAGGAGACAGCCTGAGCTTTGGGAATGTGAAAAGAAACCCATCAATCTTCCCAGGGGCGACAGTGTTTAGCTCCACTGGTTCCCCGCTCCCGTGGTTTTCCCAACCCCTGGTGGAGAGGGACACATTGAACACAATGGGAACCAGCAAGCCACTCCTGTCTCACCAATGGAATCTCATGGAAATGGGACCCCAAAGTCTTCTGTTTTCCTTGATGTCTGAGGCTGATGATGTCTGGGGATGCCACACAATGGCCACAGCCCTTTGGGAAAGCAAGTCGTTCCAATATGAAACCAGAGTAAAAGCTCTTAACATGTGTGAAATGTTTTCAAAGAGCAAAAGTAGTTTGTAATTGTTGAGAATGCATGCCTCACTTCATAGGAGTGTGCGTGTCAGGAGAGAGATGCAGAGAGAACTCATGGTTGATATCAGTAGCAACAACAGTAATAATTATAATGATAGAAGCTAATTTACTGGGCACTAATATTTGTTAGACACTGTTCTAAGGACTCATATAACTGACCCAATGTCACTACTGTACCTTCACAATTGCACTGGAAGATAGGAACTAAGAATGCCTCCACTGGACGGAGCTGAAGATAGTACACAGAGAGGTTAGGCTGGCCAAGGTCACACAGCCAGGATGCAGCAAAGCCAGACAGCATCCAAGTCACTGGTCTTCACAACTCCTTCTTTAATCACCACCTCACAATGCAAAAGGCACTAGCACTAGGAATCGCCCTTCCAATGAGCTTATCCTATCCTCTCAGGCAGAATGTTATCCTTTTTCCACTATCCTCTCAGCCAGGCAGAATTTTCAGAAGTAAGAACGTTTCAATTTCTGGTCCTTTTCATGGCTGAGAAAATAGAGGCTCACGGAGTTTCAATACTTTCCCAGAGTTCCAGAGATACTGTGACAGGGCAGGAAACTGAAGCCTGGCTCAAGGATCATGCTATTTCTCCCATATCACGTGTCCTCCTAAGAACAGTAAATTTCCATTCGGCGAGGTCCTGTCCATAACGCAAAGTTTTTCTAAACTAACCTCATGTTGGAAAGAGAGACTATTTTTCATGGAGATCTATGAGATTCCAAAAATATAGCACAATGAGGAAATGGGCAAAACGCAATTGACATGGCCTGAGCAGCTGAGGATTTATGTGACAACATTTAATTTTTGCCTTTGTCCTTCCAAGAATATAAATCACACTCCAGGGATCCCACATACAGTTTAAATTTCTAGAAGTCTACATTTTCTCACGTTAATAGTCTCCCTTTGGAAGAATCCTCTCCGGGATGAACTGACTACACTCTGCATGTGTAGCCTTGATCAATTTGAATTGAGAGTTTATATACTCCATACTTATAAATATGAACACTGATAAAACACAAATTGAGTTCTCATTTCTACCATCTGCCAGGCAAAAAAGTGTCAATAATTTGCCTATCAAGTTACTTTCAAACAGCGATAGGGGGAGGGGTGTGGCGAGGGAGGGGTGGTGGAGTGGGGGTGGGCGGGGACACAAACATTCCTCTCACCCAGAGAACAAGGCTTGATAACTCAGTCTTGGAAAACTAATTACAATAGGAAATATCAACATTCATTGAGCATTTTCTTTGTACCAGACAACGATCTGAGCTATTTACATATATTAATTCTTTGAATTTTCATATCAACTCCATCAGGTAAACGTTATAATTGTACAATCATACCCACGGTCCTCGACCAGGGACAATTTTGCCCCCCCGGGAGACATTTGACAATGTCTGGAGACATTTTTAGTTGTCACAACTGGAGGTAGGGATAGGGAGGTGCTACTGGCATCTAGTGGGTAGAGCCCAGAGATTCTGTTACACATCCTACAAAACACAGGACAGTCTTCAATAACAAAGAATTATCCAGCCCAAAATGTCTACAGTGCCAAGGTGAGAAATCTTGCAATAGACTGAAGAAGAAATAGAAAATTTGAGTAATCCAATCGACAGTCTATAAATTGAATCTATAATCGAAATCCTCCACTGCCTCTCTCACTCCCCAAATGAAAAGATAGCAAAGGGTTACAGATAAGTCTTACCAGAAATCCCAAACTCACTCTGTTAGACTAGTACAATCTTGATCCCTAAATCACACAAGGACATTGCAAAAAAGAAAATTATAAACTGATCTACCTAATCAGTTTATAATGTGAAACTTAATGAATTTTAATGTGAAAACTTAAAAAACAATATGACACATCAAATCTAGCAAATATAAATGAATACAACCTGACCACGTAGAGTTTATCTTGGAAATTCAAGGATGGTTCAACATCAGAAAATTAGTTAATGCAATATATTAAATCAAAAGATTATAAGAAAAAAACTATAATCTAAATAGATGCAGAGAAATATTTGAAAAATCTTCAGTCTTCATATTTGAAAAATAAAATTTTTAAATATTAAAAATATAAGGGAATTCTTTAAATTGATGTCTATTAAAATCTTCTAACAAAGATTGTGCATAATGATGACATTTAGAAGCATTTAAATTAATGGAATAAGAATGCTGAAAGTCATCACTTATATTTAGTACTGGAACTCTCATCTAAGTAGAAAAAGGAAAAAGAAATATGAATAATAAAAATTAGAAATGACAGGATTGTATGCAAAGAAAATGCAGGCAAAGCTACAAACTATTAAAACTACTAAGATGGTGCATCTAGGTTGCTGTATATGAGATTAGCATATGAAAGTCAATGGCATTTTTTTTTTTTGTGAGGAAGATCTGCCCTGAGCCAACATCCATGCCAATCCTCCCTCTTTTTTGCTGAGGAAGACCAGCCCTGAGCTAACATCCACCGCCAATCCTCCTCCTTTTTTTCCCCTTTTTCTCCCCAAAGCCCCAGTGGATAGTTGTATGTTATAGTTGCACATGCTGCTAGTTGCTGTATGTGGGATGCCACCTCAGCATGGCCCGACAAGCGGTGGGTAAGTGGGTGCCCGGGGTCCGAACCTGGGCCGCCAGTAGCAGAGCACGCGCACTTAACCGCTAAGCCATGGGGCCAGCCCCAATCAATGGCATTTCTATACCCCATAATAATTAATTAGAGACTGTAATGAAAAGAACCCCTTCATTATTATAACAAATTATAAGGGCCTCAGTAATAAATGTAACAAAAAATATACAATACCTTTATAGAGAAAATTACAAAACATTGTTGAATGACTTGAAAGAATATATTACTAAGTGGAGAGATATAAAATGTTCTTGGACTCAATATCACAAAAATGTCTGTTCTCAAAATTAATTATTAATTATTAATCCAAAACAATTTCAACAGAGTTTTTAATGGAAGTTATCAAGCCATTACTATTATTTGTATGTAAGATACCAGGCCAAAAAAGCCTAAAATAAAATTGAAGCAAAGAACAAGATGAGAAGAAATACCATATGAGATATAAGATTTCCAAAATCACAGTATCTGAAACAAATTGGTATTTTTAGACAAATGAACGAAAGGAACAAATAGAGATCCCTAAGACAGCCCCATGTCTGTATGATAATGTGATGAGGATGAAGATGGCATGGTCAATATATCATGCTGGCAAAGGGGAAGAGATAATTAAATCTCTATCTCACACCATAAATAAAAATTAACACAAGCATATTTTTAAAGGGCCAATACTTTAATACTTTTAGAAGAAAATACAGGAGAAAATCTTTAAGACCTTGGGGTAGGAAAACATTTATTTTAAAAGACCCCAAAAAATGCAAACAATAAAAGAATTTGCCTACTTAGAATCAAGATTTTCAGTTTCATTTGAAAGACTGAGAGAAGAAATTGGCAATACATGTAACTATCAAATAAGTAGTTTCCTGTATTTAAAAAGAGCTCTTACTAATCCATAAGAAAATGATTTAAAAAAAAACAATGGAAAATGGGCAAAATATACAAATAGACAATATACAGAAGAGACACCTGAATGGTCAGTAAGTAAATAAATGAAAAAGATGTTCAACCATTCTGCTAATGGGGAAAATGAAAATCAAAACCATACCAACAAGACCACCACACACACATACCAGATTGGCAGAAATTTACGAAATTCTGATAATATCTCCTATTGTCAAGAATGTTGGGGGATGGGAAGAATCATACACTAGCCAAAGGAAGTTGAACTCACGCAGCTGCCTTTGAAAGCATTGTGGTAATAACTGGTAAAGTTGAATATGTGGATATGATTGACCCAAGAAGTGTCTACCTAGATACGAATCCCCAAGAATTTTGAACCTATGCACAAGGTGACACACACAAGAAGTTCATATAGAAGGCTTGAGGTAAAAAAGGCTGATTCTGCAGGTGGGAAAGATGTAGAAGCCAGGAGGTGGATGGAGGTCTATAGTCCCTTGAGGAGCAGAACCTTGGGGGTAACGGGGACTTCAGAGGGCTATGGGGACCATTCGCAGGAGGGAGGCTGGGCACTGAGCAGCAGGTTCCTAGTCACAGGAAAGACCCCCAGTGCCCAGGATTGGCACAGAAGCAGCAGAGACATGACTGTGAAAAGAAGTTCAGGCCTTGGACAACACCCATTTCTGTAGGGACCTGCGTAGACCAAAGACCCAAGGGCACAGAGGCACTTCCTCAGCACCTAGTTCCCTATAAGACCAGCTGGGCATTTCATGCTGCCCAGTGAGTTGTTGCCCAGAAGGATTACCACTGAATTTTCCATCAATCTGTCAAGGATGATGCTTAGTATCAGATTTTGTTGGATTTTAGGGAAAAAAAAGTAAGGCTAATTTTTGCAAACCTGAGTTTGGAGAGTAATGTTAATTCCAACTATAGACAGGTCCACCATTTGAAGCTCGTCCATGGAACTTCTGATGAACTCCTGATGAATTTTTTAGCCTAGAACTTCAGGCTAAAAATTCAGATCTTAGGCATTCCTTCCTCTGCAGTCCCTCTGTTAGAGCAATTATCACATTATGCATAAATGTTATCTCCTCAGTCCCAGGGTCTAGCATGTAATAGCCACTTTGGAAAGCCTTCCTTCTGGCAGATCTGAAGTCACGCCATTCATGCGTCTCCTATCAACAGGTAAGCCTGGGTCCCATGCAGGACAATGATATTTAAGAATATTGTTTTGTTGTTTTTCCCCCAAAGCTCCAAACATCTTTCATTCAACTCTGATGCATACTGAAATCAGTTGTTCCTCTATCATATTTCTTCTGGGCTTAGTGCTAAATACCGTGACAATCAAAACAAAATGGAGCCTCCTCCCACCTGCAATGGCCTAATTTTGAAGCTAAAATCCCAGGGATTCTGTCAGAGCATTTAGCGTTGGAATTTTTTCTCCCTCTGTTCCTCGCAGGCTATTATGCTAATAAGCTTTATTATCTGTTCTATAACCACTGGTAGTTACAAAGCTCAGTGGCTATTGCAGAAGAAAAACATAATGATGGGAGAACAAGGTAAACCTAATAAAGCATTCTTTGTTCTCCTGGGTATGTAGGATAATGGGCAATTTCTTCTTGTTTATTGACCACATGGAGAGTTGGATGTGATCGCGTCCTCTCTGAAGCTAACAGCTCCGTCCAGGAGAACTCACTCCCAGCTGAGAGGTAGGTTGGGAAGTGGCTCTGGGAGGCAGAGACTGGACAGTCAGGTGTTTTCACAAATGCTATCTCATTGAGACCTGCCAGCAGCAATCCTCACAACCCTGCGAGAGTAAGTGGTGTTAGCCCTCAGACGAGTGAAAGGGACTTGCGCAAGGTCATTGAAAGGGCCAGATTGAGTGTCAACAAGAGCTGTCTGATGCATACCCAGCATCTCTTAAGTGTCAAAAATCATGGCCCTCTCTATCTCTGTTCCAAATCCTCCTCAGCTTTCTTCATCTAACATATGTGCCACCTCCTCCGAGAAGCCTTCTGTGACTATCCTAACAGCCTGGAGTGATCTCCGTGTACACCAAATAGGTCAGGTCAGAAAATGGATGTTCCTTTAACCACCTGTCCTCCTCCTGGGAGGATTTGTCCTTGATTCTTCCAGTTTGAAATAAGTCTTTATTCTTTGGGAGATTCACGATACTTCACACACAGCCCTGCTAAGGCTGTTTTGTTGTACATTGAATTATAATGATATGTAGATTTGCCCTTCTTCCCTTCTAGGTAACCAGGTATGTCATTTTGGTTGAGAACACGAATTCTGTGTGCTTTTAATCATGTCATACCTAGGCAATACAAAAGACCTGAGGGGTCACCCATATGGTTGGTTCTCAGTTTCCAAAGGGAACAGAACTCATAGGGGTGATGAGGTGTCACACTTGGGAGAATCAGGTAAATATTTGCTTTGTCAATGACGTATTGATGCTTATTTAACTTGCAAACATATTTATCTAAGGAACACTTAGATAAGGCCTACTTTGAGCCAGTCTCCATTCTAAGAATTTTATAAATATTAAATCATTTAATCCTCCTAACATCCCTATGAAGTAAGTACTCATTATCCCCATTCTACAATTGAGAAAATGGAGGCCCAGGGAGGTGAAGTAGCTTGGCCAAGGTCACACAGTATGATTTGCCCAAGTGTTGGAATTGAGATTCAAACCTGTGCCATCTGACATTTAACCAACACGATGAAATTATAGGCCACAGATAATGTTGCTAAAAATGTGCATTTCTGTGGAGTTAACCAAATGACCCACAATAAACCCAAATGGATAATTATGATGCTAAACTCACAAAATTTCTAAAGGAAAAGAAAAGAAGAAATAAATATTTATTGAACATCTACTTTGTACCTAGAAGTTAAAACATGTTATCTCATGTACTGCATCCATAAAAAAGGAAATTATTATCTTCATATTACAGATGAAGGAACAAGGATTATAGAGATTAAAAAATGTGCCAGTGGCCTCGCAGTTAGTCAGCAGCAGAGCTGTTACTTGAATCCATGGCTGTCTGAATTAAGAGTTTTCCACCTAGCATCTTTGTGAGAGGTGCACTGTATTGCACACCACGGAATTTATGCCAGAGTTTTCATTATTCTCCTGCAGAACAGTCAATGTAGTAATTGGTTGCTTGCTACTAGGTGCTTTCATTACAAAAGTCACTAAATCAATCTAAAAGCATATTTTTGGCACAGAATAGTTTTTCCACTTTTATCACAATTCACCAGTTTACTATGGTTCATATCATTGTGTGGTGCTTTGCAATGCTCTGAGGACAATTTTTGACTCCCTGTTAAATTTTCTTGGTCTTCTCTCCTACTTTTCGTTTCGCTGAGAGACAGGCTTGGTTTGCAACAAAAGCGCTGTGTAATTTTTTCCCTTCATAAGTTGCTGAAAAGCCTACATTCACGACGTTCTCTGCCTCCTCCTTTGTGATCAGTCCTTTCGCCTTGCTCTGTTAATAATTAGAAAGACAGCACCCCTCTCTTCCCTTTGCTTAGAATAATCAGAGAAGCATCTCTTCATCTTTTTCCCATTTTCCTTCCTTGCCAGCCAAGTATTCTGAGCTGATCAAAAGTAGTTTATTCAAATGTCAAGTGTGTTTCCAGGAGTGCTAATATGCAGAAAATTCAATGTCTTCAGGTACAATATATGTATAATTCATAGATAAATAGAATGAAGTTGGCAGGCGCTTTTGATGAACACTGTGTGAGTTGTAAATGCTCCTGGTTCAGGTATTCATGGGTTTATTCAAAGACCAGTTTCTAGTGACCAGCTGCCTGCAAAGAGCGGTGTTGCTTCTCCTTCTAATCCAGGCATAAAATCACAGCAATGGCAACATTATTACAGGAACAACAACAACAAAAAGCCAAAGTAGAAACATTCTGGTGAAATACACTTTCATTGACTTGAGAAAGTTCATTTTCTTTTTGTTTTTGCTTTTTTCCAAAGGTAATTTGTTTGCACCTGTCACCTCTCAGCTCTTTACATAAAACGCTCTGTAGGAGAAATCTTCAGAGGGATAATTCTATGCCATAAATGAATATAAAAGAAATGCATTTCAACCTGATGTTTCCTTTAGTCCAAATAAAACCATTTAAAAGCTTTATGAAAATTATATTCCACATTGAAATCATAAGCCTGAACAACCTCCTACGTCCATACATGCACAGTTGAATCTAAACACAACTGAATAGCTAGCAAACATCTACAGAAAAACAGTGTCATACCTCAACATCTGGACATGCAATGTATTTTTTTTAGCTTTCTCCCTAACAGTGAAATACTGATAGCTGCAGGTTTTATACCTAACGAAGTTAGGGCAATCCTTTGTAGGAATAAGTAGCTAGTTCTTAGGAACTACCAAACACCTAATCTTTCAGTCCACTGTGAAGAATCCCTTAAAATAAATGTAGTTAAATCTCTATTAGGTGCTTAAACAACTCCTACCATTTATCCATCCCGGAGTCATTCCCATGTGCATGATTAGCTCTAAGACAGAGACACACTATGTTTTCAAGGCTGCCCTGTTGAGATATCTTTCTTATTTTGAGTCAATTTTATTTTCCCATATTATATCCACAATCCATCTATCCCATATTATTCCCTTGAGACTATAAAACATAGGTCAAGCCCCACCTGTGCATGAAAGGCTTTTTCATATTGAAGACAGTGAATGTAGGCTACCTGAGTCTTCATTTTTCCAGTGTAAACATTCCTAGTTTCTACAACTATTCTCATACTTTTTTTCAAGATCTGAATCAGAAGCCTTTCCTGAGTTCTCCAGGCAGAGCTCCATAGGATTCTGACTGTGCCTCTATCATCATTCTTATTGTAATATCTGTTATATGCCTATTAGTCACAGTTTATATCAGTAAGGAATACTTTCAACAAGTAACAGAAAATCCAAAGAATATTGCTTTAAACCTTGTGACTATTTATTTACTTAAAAAAAAAAAAAAAACCAAGAACTATGGAGATAGGCAGGCTTAAGTTTAGTTGACAACATAACCATGCCATCAAGAACCCAAGGTCCTTATAACTGTCTTCTCTGCCTTTCGTGATTTGTGAATTTTGTCCTACTTCTCTTCATTTCATTATTGTAAGATGGTTCTAATTGGTTCAGGTATCATATCCAGAGTCAAGGCAAAAAGCAGAGGAAAAGAGTGATGCCAGATTGTTATCTCCTTATTTCATTCCTTTTATAAGGAATCAAAAGCCCACCTGAAAATTTAGCAAATTGAAACCAAAAATATACAAGAAGGATAATGCATGATGACCAGGTAGAGTTTGTCCCAGGAATGCAAGGTTGGTTTAAGATTTGAAAATCAATCAATGTAGTTTATCATATTAACGACAAAAAAAAAAAAATAAGATCATCTCAATAAATGTAGAATGATCATTTTAAAAACTCAACTATTAATAATAGCAATTCTTAGTTAAATTGGAATGAAAGAAACTTTCTCAATCTGATAAGAGCATCTGTAAAAGAAACCTAACAACGTACTTAATGGTGAAAGATTAAATGTTTCTCCCCTAAGATCAAGTCCATAGCAAGAATATCTTCTCTCCTCACTTTTGTTCTTTGCTTTGAAGATTTTAGCCATAGATTTAAAAAAAATAAAAAGAAATAAAAGTCATCCAGATTAAGGAAGTATATGTAAAATTGTCTTTATTAGCAGATGATCTATGTAGAAAATACAATGGAACCTACACAAAAGCTACTAGAACTAATAAGTAAGTTTAGCACAATTGCAAAATGAAAAAAGAAAAAAAGCCCTCCTGAAGATTTTCTACTTGTCCCACGGCCACTCCTAGCTGAGGAGAAGGATGGAAATGTGATCATCTAGCTTGGACTGGGAATATTGTTGACCAAGAAAACTACTTGACAAGAAAGAAGGTGGGATTAGCTGCTGAGTAGGCAATGAACTGTGCTTGCCACACATTGGGTTGTAAATATTTTGTCAGTTGAAACAATCGTATTCATTTTTGTATCCCCAGTTCGTATAAAGGACTCAACACTTCTTAATGAATGAGTAAATAAAGGAATACCTTTGAATGGATAAATAAATGAATGAATGAATCCATGTTGGCTTTAGTCCGTTGACCATCCATTATACTCACCTTGTCCATATCTCTTTTAGAAAATGCCACCAGAAGAGAATAAGCCCTACAGATGTGGCCTGACAAACATGGAGCAAAGTAGGATTGCCACCTGCTTGACCCCGATGCCATTCTTCTGTGTACAACCAATAAATACGCTAATTTGGGGGCTATTGACTTCACTTTTGGATCATTATGTGCTTATTTACAGAGCAAATCCCAGTATATTTATGTATGTGTGTATGTGTGTGTATGTATGTGTATATATATATATATATATATATATATATATACATATACATATATATATATATATATATATGTTGCGAAGTCCTATCCTATTGTTGGCTTTGTCTTGACTCAATTTCATCTTGTCAGTTTCACCCAGCTTCCCCACACTCTCAAAGAGGCATAGCATGTCTTCTGTGTCTTCATTCAACCTAGTCACAGCAACATGGGTAAGAAAAGAGCTTGAAGGCCCAGTAAACTCTTCTGTATTAGTTTTCTAGGGCTGCCCTAACAAAGCACCAAAGACCATATGGCTTAAAATAACAGAAATGTATTTCTTTCTCAATTCTGGAGGCCAGAAGTCTGAGATCAAAGTGTTGGCAAGGTTTGTTCCTTCTGAAGCTGTGAGACAGAATCTATCCCATCCCCCCTCCTACCTCCTGGTGCTTTGCTGACAATCTTTGTCTTGTAGAAGCATTACCTTTGATCTCTGCCTTCATCTTCACGTGGTGCTCTCCTTGTATCTGTGTCTGTCTCCAAGTTTGGCCTTTTTATAAGGACACCAGTCATATTGGATTAGAACCCACCCTAGTGATCTCACAGTAACCTGATTACCTCTGTAAAGACTGTCTCCAAATAATGTCACATTCTGAAGTACTGAGAGTTAAGACTTCTACATTTGAATTTTGAGGGGACACAATTCAACTCATAACAGCTTCCTTGGGGTAACATAGTCCATTAAGCAGCACACGCTGGAAATTCTTTGAGAGGTGGTGGCTGCAGTGAGGAGTTACACAGGTCATGGAGTTGGATGACCCGGGTTCCAATAATGGCTCGAGTCCTTGTCAGCTGCATTCCTTGGGCAAACGACTAATCCACTGTGTAGCTCACGTTCATCTCATGTAAAATAGGATCATATTGGTACCTACCTCACATGACTATAGTGAGAACTAAATGAGATAATACAGGTAAACTTCTTAAAACAGTGCCGGGCACCAAGTAAAATCTAATATTGAAATTTGTCTTTTTTTCCCTTTTACTATTGTTGACCAAATGCACAACTCCCATTTACTTTTCTATTTACTATATGTAATTGATTTTGTCAAAAAATATACTATATGAAATTTTCCAAATGCCTTGTTGAACTCAAAAATACGTTTCCTCCTCACACATCCTTGATCTCTCTCACCATTAGCTCTGCCAAAGACAGGAACGATTTTATTAGAAATAATTAATCCTTCAAGAGTTCGTGTGGAATGATCATCTCTATGTGTTCACAAACCATTTCTATATCTATTTGGCCTAAAAATTTTTCCCATCATTGAGTCATCCCTCATTCGTTTACTCTGTAATCCTCATCACATTAATCTGTAGTTCTGGAAATCCATCCATTTTATCTCCTTCTCATTCCCAGTCCCTGACACTCACATGTGTGCATGCACACTTCCACACGCACACACTTATTTCATTAACAGGGTTTATTTTCTGATTTGAGTATTGTAAGACATTCTCCATTCTCCGTGTTCTCACGTAATACCACATGGCCTCAGCGTTCTCATGTTCAAAGTTAATGCTGTTCTTGAAGGAAGGAGGAAAACCAATGATTACCAACCATATTCTAGACTTTGGGCATTTTAGAGGAAATATTTTTCTGATGTTGTGACTTTCCTAAGGTGACACGGCTAGTAAGGGCCAGGAATAGAATTCGACCCCACAGCTGATTTTAAATTATGCACAGTATTGTCCCACTACTGTATAGAATTGAATAAAGTAAATATTGTTCAGACCTAATATAGTCAAGGCAATTGTAGCAGATTATTTCCTGATGCCCTGGGTCATCTTTTCCCTGTGTTTCACAATCCTCCCAGGGGTACTGGGTGTGTGTGTGTTGGGGGGTGAGGTTGGAGCTTCTGATGATTGCCTAGGCCTCAGAATGAGACCAATTCCATTTGGGAGAGGCAAGACCTATTTAATTTATTTACAAATAATTTATTTATATGATTCAAGAATATGATTTGGCCAGCGTTAATCTTAATCTGGTTTTTATGCAGGTTGACAAAGAGAAGAAAAAGCAAAACATTAGGCAGCTTCTCTAAACTTCCAGTCTCACGGCGACGTCAAGTCACAGCTGACTGCTCGGCCCACGCATTGCAGGGATTACAGGGTGTGACGGCAAAGTGGCTTTTTGAGAAATGAGATGCTGCATATTTCATTTTTTTTTTAATATCGCTATCCTGCCAGGAACTGCTAAAAAAATGTCCTGAGTCCTGAAATGGGAGGGGTAGATTTTCCAAATAGCCGCCAAGCATTATGGAAGCCTCCGAGCTTGTGTGTTGCCCATTTGGGCTGTTGGCACAGGCACAGCAGCATCAACCAAAGTATTTATTAAGGGCCCAGCTGTCCTGGCTGCCACACAAGATGCTGTGCAAACGACCAGCAACAGGAGCAGCCCTGCTCTCAAGGCTCAGATCGATAGGAGCTGACAGTTTCAGGCCAAGAGTCCAGGAATCTCATGGTATGCGTGTGCAACACAGCATGGCTTACAAAGTGTATTCTCCTCCTTTTAATACAAAGTACACCCTGTGCGACAAGCCGGACAAGAGATGTTCGTCAGCTTTTACAGGAGAGGTCACGTGGCCTCCTTCAGGTTCCACAACTTGTGAGTAGCAGAGTCACAGTTCAAACCCAGATCTTTGGAGGACTCTGTCTCACATTCTTCCTGTTCCACACAGCTGCCTTAGCCATAAGCTTTGAACTTAAACTTTTATATAGACACGCATCTAAGATGCAAATCTTAAAATGGCAGGATCTCAAATCTGAAAGGCACCTAGGAGCCTGAACACAACACCCTTATTTTATTTATGAGGGACCTGAGCTTCCTTGAGACGTCCAGTGAGCCCTCAGTACAGTACATTCTTGGCAGATCTAAGCTTGGAACACAACGGGGGCTGATGGTTCCCATGCACGTTATTTGCATTTGAATCGAGGCTACCTTGGGGCTACATCTCTCACTTAGGTTTCTTTTTTCCTGATCAAACTTCTCATCACCCTGTCTTGCTTCTCCTGAGGCAGCCTGAAGTATCGACTGCCTTCTGAAAGAGGAAAATGCCCTGAATGAGGTGGGAGAATGGATTTGATGAGACATTGGAAACAGAAAGAGAGAGACAATGAATCAGGCTAAGGTTTCCCTTAAGGAATTGGCTTCATTTTTTCCAATAATGGAAAATTAGTCCAAGATAAAAAGAATGGTCTGAACATAGCCAGTCCCTCACACAACAGAGCCATGAAAGAATCTGAACCAGACACACAACTTTGCAAGTTCTAACTGAAGCCAGGGAGAATCCTAAGGGAACAGGAATGTCAGGAAACTAGAATTCATAGTTTTGGGTGCAAAGTGTAAAACTCTGAAAGGACTAAAATTAGATCTGCAGAGCATTGATACATGTTGAATGGAAATTGACTTTTTGTCATCCTCCGTGGAAATGAACTGAACTGAAATAAAATGTCCTAGAAACTTCTCTTTCCAGCTCCTTTACCTACAAAACAGAAAAAAAAAGTCACACATATGCACGTGCATTCCTACTTTTAAAACAGATCGGCAAAATGAATAAAATGATTTTTTTTTGAAGATTGGCCCTGTGCTAACATCTGTTGCCAGTCTTCCTTTTTTTCTTTTTTTCTCCCCAAAGCTCCAGTGCATAGTTGTATATCATACTTGTAGAGCTGTAGCTTTTTTATGTGGGACACCGCCTCAGCGTGGCTTGATGAGTGGTGAGTAGGTCCACGCCCAGGGTCCAAACCGGCGAACCCTGGGCTGCCAAAGTGGAACACGTGAACTTAATGGCTATGCCACCAGGGGGACCCCTGATATTTATTTTTAATCAATAAATCAATATTTATTTATTATGAGTAACAAGGATAACCTAACAAGATTAATAAGACACAGTTACCTGCCTTCAAGGAACTCTGAGTCTAGCCAGCAAAATAGACAGCAACATAATGATCAAAACAAAATATAGGAAGAGATGTAAAAGATTTATTTGAAGATTTTTGTGGGGGCTGAGGAGTAAATCCTGCAATAGCTAATGTCGGGATGCCGATCAGGGAAGACTTGATAGAGGAGGTGACATTAAACGAGTAGAAAGACAGGAAACGACATTCCAGAAAGGAGAAACTGTGGAGTAACAACACAGTCAGGTGGAAGCACGAAATAGACAAAGACCTAGCAGAAATCAAGATAGAACAAAAGACCCATATTCAAGTCAAAAAAGAGTTGCTGGAAAACAAAAGAAAGAAAAAACATGTAGAAAGATTGGCATTTCTTTTAGGTTACTTGGAACCTCCCTGCTATGGACCAAATATTCGTGTCCCCCAAAATTGTTATGTTGAAGCCTAATCCCCAGAGTGATGGCATTTGGAGGTGGGGACTTTGGGAGGTGATTGGGTCATGAGGCTGGAGCCTGCATGAAAGGGGTTAGTGCACTTGTAAGAAGAGACAGGAGAGAGATGATCTCTGTCTCCCTCACCACATGAGGACACAGAAAGAAGATGGACACCTGTTAATCAGGAAGAGGACCCTCATCAAGAACCCTACCATTCTGGCACCCTGATCTTAGATTTCCAGCCTCCAGAATTGCGAGAAATAAATATTTGTTATTTAAGTCACCCAGTCTATGGTATTTCTTTTGTAGCCATCTGAGATGACTAAGATTCCCATTGAGGAGGCCAAGATTTCTTGCGGGGGAGGGGAATTTGTGTCTTTTTCTGCAATCTGTAAGCTAAATGAGACAAAAAATGTATTTTATAGAAAATAAATTCCAAGAGAAAGATAGATCTGAATAATAATGATGATGATGATGATGTTGATGATATGGTTCACTGAGTAGTATTAGTCAATTTTCTGGGTTGAAAATAGCATACTATTTATTATCAACTTTCTAAATTTAGCACAAAATGAAAATGCTGATGATAAGGCAATGTGTCAAAGTTTTGCTGAAATCAATATATTCAGATATTGTTGATGATGTAAATTGTCAAAGCTATTTTGGAAAGAAATATAGAAGCACATTAACAGAGAAATATATGCAGTCATACCCCTTGAAGTAGCAGTGCCACTTCTGAGAATTTAAAGGAAGAAAATTATCCAAAAGCCAAAAGTACCGCATATTTAAAGATGTTTATTGCAGCATCATTTATAATAGCCAGAAAAAAATACAGAAGCATCCAACAATAACATAATTATAAGTACATCATAGCATAATGACCAAGTGGGATATAAAGCACTGATTAAAATATCTGTTGAAACATGAAAAGTTTAGTTAATATGATGTTTAAAAGTACAAACATGTGTGTACATTATTATTCCTGCTATGTAAAATGATGTGGGTCTAACAATAAAAATTGGAAGAGAACAAAGACAAATGCAGAGTATACAATGTGTTTGGAAGGTAGAATTTTTCTCGTTATATTTAGAATTGCATTAATGTTTTTATAATGATGTTTGTATAAAAAACAGCATTTAAAATGGCTATCATTTATTAAATGCCTATATTATGCTAAGCACTATACGTGCTTCATCTTATTTAATTCTCACAACGTCCTATAAGGATGGTACTGTTATGATGTATTCTTTAATTGAATTTTAATTTTTTTCAAATTGATAGATATACATACTTTAAAAAGATAAAGCATTATGACTAATTTTATTAAGAATAAAAGCGATCTCCTGCCTCTTCAACACCAATTCCTTTCAATATTGTTAACAGTTTTTTTCCTTAGGATTCACTCATATTTCCAATTTACATGGTACTACCATTTTAAATTTTGGCTTTAGATATTATTTATTAGAATTCAGCTATTCTTTCAAAATGTGTCTTTGAAAATATTGATAAAATTGATAATCTTGAGCAAAACTCACAGGAAAAAAGAGAAAACACAAATTACCCATATGGGGAATGAAAGGGGGACATCATACATATTACACAGATATTAAAATTATAGGGGCCAGCCCCATGGCCTAGTGGTTAAGTTCAGTATACTCCACTTCAGCAGCCTGGGTTTGGTTCCCAGGTATGGACCTACACCACTCATTGGCAGCCATGCTGTGGCAGTGATCCACATACAAAATAGAGGAAGATTGGCACAGATGTTAGCTTGGGGCAAATCTTCCTCAACAACAACAAAATGTTTGCTAAACATGATACAAAAAAAGAGAAATGGATAAGACTACAATCAAATTATGAATTTATATTATTAAAAGATACCACTAATGAGTGAAAAAAGTAAAACACAGAAAGGGAGAAAATTGTTGCAACACATATAATTGATGAAGGGCTTGTTCCCAGAAGCCATAAATGTTTTTGACAAGTTAATGAGAGATAGAAAACACAACAGAAAAATTGAGAAACAAAAGGAAACAGACATTTGATATCAGAGGAAGTTCAAATGGCCAAAGAAATATGAAAGTGTGTTCAATCTCATTATTACCGAAAGAAATGCAAATTAAAAACAGAAAGAAATATCATTACATGCTCACCAAAATAGTTAAAAAAGAAAAAATAAAAGGACACTGTCAAGTATTGGTGAGGAAAGTTTCATTCACTGAAGGAGGGAGTATATATTCGGACAATCTCTTTGGAAAACACTTGGCCTTATCTAGTGAAGGTGAGGATATGCTCCCCCTCTGATCTTGCAATCCACTTCCAGGTACATACCATAGACAATCAAGTGCATTTTTGCCCCAGAACACGCACATGGGAATGTTCATAGCAACTTCACTACCAGTTGCACAAGCCAGAAAAGACTCAACTGTCTAGGAACAGTTGCATGAATAAATAAACACACTGTACTCATGAAATAGAATTCTATACAGCAACAAAGTGAATAAAGCACAGGCCCATGCAACAAGGTGGATGACACTTGCCAATGTAATGAAAGAAGCTGGATTCAAAACTAATGCGTGCTCATAAGTCCTTTTATAGAAAGTTAAAAAAACAAGAAGAAAAGGCAAAAATAAATGACATTGTTCATTTAAAAGGGGATGAAGGAAGGAGGCCCTGAAAGGTGATTATATGTGCTTTTGCTTGATCATCTTTAGGAAGTCCTGTATTTATGTTTTGTGCACTTTACTGTATGAGTTTATTTTTCTCAACAAAAGGAAAAAAATAGAACTATGCTATAAATCTTGGTGCCTATATTAGTTTGCTAGAGCTGCCATAAGAAAATACCACAGACTGGGTGGCTTGAACAACAAAAATTTATCGTCTCAGAGTTCTGGAGGCTGGAAGTCCAAGATCAAAGCAGGGTTGGTTTCTTATGACGCCTCTCTCCCTGGCTTGCAGATGGCAGCCTACTCCCTGTGTCCTCACATGGTTGTTTCTCTGTGTGTGCATGTGTCTCCTGTCTCTCTGTCCCCATCTTAACATCCTCTTCGTATAAGGACTCAAGTCATAGTAGGTTAGGGCCACCCTAATGACCCCATTGTAACTTAATCACCTCTTTAATGGCCCTGTCTCCAAATATAGTCACATTCTGAGGTACTGGGGGTTAGGGCTTCAACATATGAGTTTTGAGGGACGTAAGTCAGCCCATTAACAGTGCCTAAAATATTCTCATAAGAAAAATCATCACTTTTCTGAACTTCCAACCATGCATCTACTCTCCGTGACCCTTCCTTGCTTAGCATTATGGTGGCCTGCAGTTACGTGTTTACTCAATGCCTGCACTGTTCTATATACTCACCTGCATGAAATCATTCATGCTCACAACCCACAAAATAGCAACTTCACTTTTATTATTCCCGTTTCACAGAGGACAGCACCGAGGCACAGAGATTTTAATTACTCTACGGAAGATCACACAGGTAGGAATTGTGTGGCTGGGACTTGAATGCAAATGGCTAGATTTCAGAATATTTTTCCATATCCTTTACCCTGTCCTTAGTCTCTAGGTAAAACTCAAGGTGGCAGGAGGAATTTTGAAGAAGAGAGTGTCTGTGTGTGTGTGTGTGTGTGTGTGTGTGTGTGTATGAGAGAGGGAGAGAGAAAGAGTCAGAGGCTCAGGCTAGAGTGCTTGGGGAGAAACAGAGATGAATGATTAGAAAGTTGTGGAAGCTTTGCGATCCTTTGTAGGAAGTTTTGCTATAATGTATTTCATATAATTTGCCCCTGTCTTCATTAGTAAAGACTTTGCTTTTCAAACTTGTCCAGTAGAGATTTGTGTTTCTCTTGGTTAGTTTCTCTGCTGAGACTGGGAAGGGCTGCTCCATTCAGGTAAAACACACCAAACGTTGCACATAATTCTAGGCCATCTCACTGTCTCCAGGGCCAAATTTCAGAACTTTTTGCATTATTATTATAATCCTAACTTCGAAGGAGAAATAAAAGGAAAGCAAAATGAGTCTGCCTAGGGGAATGATCCCTTGCAGGGTTGTTAACCTGGGAGACAGACACACACCATTTCTCACCACTCTGCTCCATTTATATCATGGGCTTGTAACTGCCCTGACGGGACACCTGGGAGTACCTTGGAGATAATCATACAGGCTTCCATGTTAGATAGAATAATTTGCATGTTCTTGGGCCCGCACGAGAGGAAGTCAGTTAGCATATTGGAGATGTTAATTTGTAACATGAGCATACACACATTTTCTTGACAGAGATTTATAGCTTAAAAAAAAATCTATATTCTTCTCTTTCCTGATAATTCATGGATCATTTCAACAAAAATCAGTTTTTTTTTGTAATTTTTCAAGCGAAATGCTAAATAGAAACATTTTTAATGTTCAACTCAACGTAGATTTTTTATGAGAAATTTCCTGCCTTTTTTTCCTTTCACATTATTCCTCTTTTTACACTCACTATCAAATCTTACTCCACACTTCCAAAAACTCTTCCAAGTTCATATCCTTAGTGTTTAAGAGCACATGCCTTGCCCTTAGATGGAGCTGGTTTTGAGTCAAGGTCTGCTACTTATTGGCCGTCACCCAGCCAGTAAATTATTTTCTGGGCCTCAGCTTCCTCACGTGGGAAATGGAGAGAACAGTATGATCTCCCTCATCAGGCTCTGTGCATACTAAATGAGGAAATTCCCAAACAGCACTTGGCATGGGAATGCCGCATAGTGACCATCCTCCTTCAGTCATCAAATCACCCATCGTGCTTGGTGCCTGCACTTCTCTGAAACTCCTACTCCTCTCCTCTTTCCCAAACCCACAGAGTGAACAAGGTCCCCTAAGTCATTGGCTTCCAAGCCTCTGACCACTTCCTGGAGCTAATATCACAATTTAAAAAAATCATCCTTTTGCCATCCTCTTCCTTCTCTGGTCATTTTTATCTCATTTTTTTCCTTCTGTATTTTTATAAAATCAAGATTTTTTGGAATTTGTTTTATTTATTATGGCCCTAATTAATCAAAAGCTTCACAAGGACTCAGACTCTCTGCCTACCCACTACTCTCAATAGCTGGTTTATGGTTCTTTCTTAGCAAATCTTACAGCAGATCTAAGATTCCCTGAGTCTCCTCGGAACCTGATTAGGTATCTCAGATATTACCGTTTAATGAAAACTTTACCTGTTTTTTTTTGTTTTGGATCCAGGAAATCCTGCAGGAATAGATAGATGAAAGACTTGAAAGCATTGTGGGTAAGGATTTCGTAACAGCCAGGACACAGGGATGCACAGGGACTAAAATGGCTACACTCATAATTTTTTTTTGGAACAAAACTTTACCTTCCACTTGAAGCAAAGGAAAAAAAATCAGTAATCAGCAGTTTGACTTAGATTTCACTTGCTCTTGACAATTTCTAGCACAAAATAAGTGCATTCTGACCAAAATGAGTGCCATTTAGATATTTTAAAATAGGCTAAAACACACAGATCTTCCAGTAGGCTTCAGATGAAGCATCCTAGGATAATGGTAGCCATAATAATAGTTACAACAGGTCAGCTGGCTGGCCAGAGACACAGATCTTCGCTTGAAATTTCATTTACTTGTGCAGCAAATTATTTGCCATCCAGAAATGTGATAAGCTCTGTGTTTACGAAGAAACACAAAACAGATTTTTTTTTTTTCTGAAGAACCTTATAAATCATCAACAGATAATTATCATCCAATGTGCTAAGTACGATAATAAACACACGTGCAGGAAGAGGGACACTAACCCAGTCTGAGGGTGACTAGGAAATCTCTGAGCAGGTCACTTCAGAGAAGAATCTGAAAGGCTGGCACAAGTAAGATGAGAGATGGAGAAAGAGGGAGGAAAGAATAAGAGGGACAGGGGAAAATACAAAGCGCGGAAGAGAAAATTGGCTTACAACGGGAGAACCCAAGCTACTCAGGTTCCTGAAGTTCAAGTGAGGGCTCATACAGGAAGCTGTCCAAGCAGACTGAAGCCCGACCTTAATGTACCTTGAAGGGCCTCTTCAGACACTTAGATCTTACCAGAGTGCAACGGGAGGACTTATACGATTTTAAGATACAAAATCATAAGATTAATCACTGTTGTTTAATGAACTTATTTTCAGATTTTGTTATTCATAGTTTTCTCTAATTTCTAATGTTTTCAAATGGTCATATCTTTTTGATTAAAAAATAGTTCAAAAAATGACTGCTTCCCCAGAGAAATTTTGTTTACTCCCTACCTGCAAAATGGGGCAATTTCCATACTTTTTCCTACCCCTCTTCCTTCTTTCTGTTTTATTTACTGGTGAAATCTTGTCTTGGGTTTTAAACTTATGTCCTTTCAAATGATCATTACTATTTTATATTACATAGTTGATCTTTCTAGAAGTAACAACATGTGCATTTGTTCCATAACTATCTCTATAACAATTATTGAGACATCATTATAGGTAGAGGTGCCACGTTGCATAACTTCTTGAGGTACCATTTGGCCATCCACCTAATATTTTGTGACTGGCTGCCCTGGGGGTTGTGCAATGAAAGATATGCAGCAGCTCTGATTAAACAATTTTGATGTTTTTTCCACACCCCCCTATAGAGTTCTGTTTGCATTCTCAAGATCTTTATTTTTATTCTTCTCTAACATTATTAAGTATTCTTTGAGTAGGTAGTGTGGGCACCCTAGGAAGGGTGGTATAATTTCTCAGCTGTTGCCTATTTTAAATGATTTTTTCTAAATTTCACCCATATGAATGAAAGTTTGTCTAAGAAATAAAGTCTTAGATAATACTCACCATTCCTTGAACTCAAACATTTTTCAAATTTTTTGGCATTTCCTTTTTAGACAAGTATAAAACTGGTTAGATTTATGTTTTTAGGGTTAAGCAATATTTACTCATTTTTACACTTTTTGTGGATGTTTTCTTTTGTTTTATTTATTTATTTATTTTTTGTAAGGAAGATCAGCCCTGAGCTAACATCCATGCCAATCCTTCTCCTTTTTTTTCCCTTTTTCTCCCCAAAGCCCCGGTAGATAGTTGTATGTCATAGTCGCACATGCTTCTAGTTGCTGTATGTGGGACGCCGCCTCAGCATGGCCAGACAAGTGGTGCGTCGGTGCGCCCCCGGGATCCGAACCCGGGCCGCCAGTAGCAGAGCGTGCACACTTAACTACCAAGCCATGGGTCTGGCCCCTGTTTTCTTTTGAATTAAAGCACGAGACTTTCTCTAGATTTGGATATTTCAATGTTTATTTCCTGGTACTATATAAATTTTCTAATCTAAAGATTAGTTGCTCTTTGGCTTAGGGAATTTTTCTTCTATTATTTTTTAGAATTGTGCTCTGTTTCATTTGTTCTGGTGTATTTGTCAGGAACACAGAGCAAGGGGCCACTTGTCATTCAGAAATAGAGGCTGATGGTCTCACTAATCAAGGGAGAGCTGTTCTTGAAAAGCACAGTCTCTGTGAACAAAGCAGAGCTGAAACATTACATACAGTTTTGGGAAACATGGGGATGAGGATGAGAACACTCTAAGAAGTGGAAGTGTCAGGGATTGGCTGATATTTCAGCTGTGGATGCTGGCTATTAGAGTGTGGCTGCTGCTGATTGGCTGGATTTCAGAAGTGTGGTTACAGAAAAGAGTTGTCCAAAGTTTGTTCACTTTCCACAAAATCGTCTTGACTGACAACCCCAGGTTGTCAACGTCCCTTTTATCATATCAGGCCTCCACTTGAGTCCAGATTGCATTGTGTCTGACAGTGCAGGCCATGAGGGGACCACGTGGACACTCTGCTTCTCTATGTGTAGCCCAGGTGTGGACTCTGCATTGTAATCCCACAGCATGTTTATCTCTCTCCACCTGTAAATGCATTTTGGGCTAGGTTGAGCTCATGGCAGACAGAGATTGTGTAATCTAGTAAATTACTGGATTACTGATGTCTCGTGAAACCTCAGTCTAGAGTGTATGATATATGGAACATGTCAAGATAGAAGTTCAAACAGTGAATCTCTAATGGTGGAATTCTAGATATCACTTGGAGTCACTGTGGGGAGGCATTTTGCATAACGAGTCCTTCCTTCCTGAGGTTTCCCAGATGACATCATTTAGACATCTAGGTGACCTCCACTATTAGAATGTTTACTGGTGCTCATGGCCATGAAGGCAAACATAGCCACAAAAGAAAGACCAATTCAAGTCTTTCAGACATTGGCCTCTGACCTCATTTCTGTGTGCTGATCATAAAGTTCAGTTTGGGGACTCTCCTTAATTTTTCAGACTATATGTTACAACAGATCATTGTTACTTTTTTTGTAGTTTTTGCTGAAAAGGTAGTATTTGTTTTTGTCTTCCTTAGTATACATTTTATTCAATAAAGAGCCATCAGATAAGGTTATTGCAAAAATATAACTTTTAAATTAATGTAAAAATTCACTTAAACTTTTAAATTAAATTATAATTAAAATATAAAATTATTTGTGGAGTGTTTAGCAGTTAAGTGTATAAAATTTGCTTTTGAAAAAGTACAAGAATAAAAATTACCAATATTCGTGATTGAGTGTTAATTTAATAAAAATCCAATTTCTTTTAGTATGAAGTCTATATTTTCATCGTGTATCTTGAAGGCCTAGAGAAGAGCTCACAGAATGCCAGTAACATTTTAACTAAACTGAAGGCTGAATGAGACTTTGCCGTTGGATGAATGGCGCCAAATAAATGAATGAATTGGAGTTATGTGTGATGTAAATCTTGTAGGGAAGCTAGCTCTCATGTCACTGCTAGATAAAAAGATCAAGCAGCCCAGGTTTTAGTGAAAATATGCCAGAAATAGGAGAAAAAGGAATCTGGATTTCATTCCCAATCTGTGACTTACACAAAGTGACCCTGGCTAAGTCTTGAGCCAGAAGCCTGGTCTGCTTTCATCAGCACATCCCTTGGGAATAGATTCTAAACTGCCACAGATCAATCTGCATTGACTTCCTCATGACATTTCCAGGAGCTTTCTAGCATGGTGTTTGAAAATAGTTCCTGCCCACTCCTGGTACCAGCCTGATTGGGAGGGATCTGGAGCTTGCAAAGGGACCAGAGTCCTGAAATTAGGGTGACATACCATCCTGCTTCACTCAGGATTGAGGGGGTTCTCAGATGCAGGACTTGCAGAGTTAAAACTGGGAATATCAAGTTGGGTCACCCAAATGAATTGGTCCCTCTACTAAAATATAATCCAGATTTGTTTAAGGAATCCTCCTTCCTTCCTTCCTTCCTTCCTTCCTTCCTTCCTTCCTTCCTTCCTTCCTTCCTCCCTTCCTTTCTTCTTTGTTTCCTTCTTTCATCCATGTCCGTGCTGAATTTTCAGAGGATTTCAAGTTCTTTTTAGCAATTGCTAAAAAGAGTCTCCAATTCAACAGAAATAAAATCAGAATTGATCCAATAATTCCACCTCTTGCATTTTGCCAATTAGTTTTTATTTTTTCGGTGCTTAAAATTCATTCAGATGTTATCACTATGGTGAGTGATAAGAAAGATTTTAACCACTGGGTGGTTGTGAGCATGAATAAGCAGCCAATTCCCCAGTGTCTGATCCCCACAGTGGATGACTGTGAACCGGAAGGGAGCGTCAGGATCCCAGATCCTCAAATGAATTGTTTTCCATAATGATTGTTTATTGTTCAAACTAAAGAATCGATTTGTGAGTTATTCAATAGCAGGGAAGGTTAAGCTATAATATTTTAGAACTGGTGGGACATTTGGGGATCAACTAGAAGATAATATTTCCTTTTTCCTGGAGAACAAAGACTTCCCTGAAATGCCCAACTTTGGGGGTGAGAATTTAACAGAGCAGGTGGGACTCTTGGGCTCCCATTTTCATTTTACTTAGAACGACCTTGATTTAATCTGGTAAATGTAATAAAATTCTGTGCGAGGTGGTGTCTCACTGGGGTTTCGATTTGCATTTCTCTGATGACTGGCGATGGTGAGCACCTTCTTATATACCTGTTGGCTATTTGTATGTCTTCTTTAGAGAAACGTCTACTCAGGTCCTTTGCACATTTTTTAATTGGGTTATTTGGTTTTTTTTACTACTGAGTTGTTTAATTTTTTTATACTAGTGAAATAAGCCAGACACAGAAAGATGAATACTGCATAATCTCACTTACATGTGGAATCTAAAAAAGTCCACCCATAAAAGCAGAGAGGTGGTTGCCAGGGGCTGGGGGGTGTGGGGGAAACAGGGAGATTTTGGTCAAAAGGTATAAAGTTTCAGTTATGCAGAATGAATAAGTTCTGGAGATCTAATGGACAGTATGGTGACTATAGTTAGTAATACTGTATTGTGTACTTACAATTTGCCAAGAGAGTAGATGTTAATTGTTCTCACCAAATGCCCAAAAAAAGGGAACCATGTGAGGTGATGAATATGTTAATGAGCTTGACTGTGATAGTCATCTCACAGTGTATGTGTATATGTATATCATATATGTGTATATGTATATCAAAGCATCACATTGTATACCTCAAATATATATAATTAGTATTTGTCCAGTAGACCTCAATAAAGCTGGAAAAAAAGTTCTGTGCAATGTTTTATTACTTTTGCAAATATGTTTAACATCCAAGAAAGAGGGGGGTAAGAAAATAATGAATTGCCCCAGCCCTCTCACTTTATAGAAACAAGAAGCAGGGCTGCAAAGGGTGGTAGGGTTTGGGAAAGGCAGGGGAGGTATGCTGTACTGCATTGCGTGGCTTTGGGCATATTGTTTGAACTCTGTAAATCTCTCTCTCTTCCTTCCCCCACCTCCAACCCCCTGCGATGAAAGAGAAAGAGAGAAGGTAAAGTTCCCACTCTGCAATTCTTACAAGGATCCCCATGATATATGTGAAAGTTCCTTGGAAAGCGCAGGGAATTAATTAGAGTAAGCTCTCTGCATAAACTCCCATGCATTGATGTGATCGGTCAGTCACTCTATTTCTTCCCAGGATCTTTGCTTTTTGCCAGGTCTCATACTCCCTTGGAGTTTAAGGGGTGAGAAATAAGCCTACATCAGGGTGTCAGCTCCCCAGCCTCCTTGGAGGAGGGATCTATCACATTCTCCCTCATTGATCAAATGTCACCACAATTATCCTGCTGCTGGAAATAGCTCAGGCATTTTTTGATGGTGCATAGCTCCGAAGCTCCTGTCAAGTGAATTTCTGCTTCACACTTTCAGCCTCCTCCTCTCTGGGGTCTTTGGTTAATTTACTCTGGGCTGAGGTAATAGTCATATTGAATCTACTTGTCCTGTTTCCAGCTCTCCCCAAAAAACTTTATTTTTCTTTGTTGAGCCTATAGTGAGTTCTGATGGAGATGACTAGTATTAAGTTGCTTCTCTGTTTCTCTCAACAACTGGTGTCCACACAACCTGGTCTTTCCATCCCGACTAGTGTCTGTAGCATCTTCCAATTTGGGCCATCAACAGATTTCATTAAAGGGCTATTTCCTCCGCTTTCCAGGCCCTTAATGAAGAAATGAGCCAGTTGGAATAGTGCCACATTTTGAAACCTCCTCCAAGCTGCACACTTGGCTATCCATCTCTCCTCTTTGTTTACCTTTCTTCAGTCACTTTCACTCTCTGGGTTCAGAAACAATTTCTACAAGGATCGGAGAGAGACTAGCACTACAATTCTCGCAGACGTGCTGGGGATAGTGGAAAGGACAGGGGCTTTGGGTCCCTCCAAATGAACCCTAGATCTGCCCCAAGCTCACTGTGATTGTGTCCAGGAGCATTAAGGGCTCTAGGATGCTACAAATGAAACTGGGAATATTGATAACACTTTCCAAGTCTTATTGTGAAGATTAAATTGCATGAGACAGTATATAAAACATCTGACACAAGGTCTGTTTTATATCAGGGATTCAATAAAAGTTGATTCTTTCCTCCCAATAATTTATATTGAGGATCTGTGGCCCGTGTGGCTTGAGGCCAGCCTATATCCCCTCACCTTGACTGTTTCAGTGCACAGCAGCCCAGCTTCCAAGGCCAGCACCTGCAATTTCTGGCCCAATTGCTTTCCCTCGCAAAGGAGGCTTATTTTGCAGCTCAAAGGGCAGGCAGATGGACCAGGGAAGGAATGCCTACCAGGCAGCTACCTTTAACCCATGAACAAGGGAGTCTGTGCAGAAACACTCCAGCTCCTCCACCCTAACTTTGGATAACTCTGAGGTCGTGTTCCACACTGCCTCCAGAGTTCCTCCAACAGATCAAAGCTCCAGGTGCCCACAGCGGTTAAGTGGCTTGATAACACATCTCTTATTATCTGCCTTTCCCTTCCTGACCTACGACAGCCTAAGGTCACACAGTCTAAGAATTATACAGAGTAGTGTGAAGTGCTTGATTAAAAAAAGTTTCCTTCTCTACTTTTTTTCTATCCCTGGAAGTGTTCAGACTCAGACTGGGCAACTACTTAGTGGGTTGGCACCTCTGGTAGGATTTTGCATCAACTCATAGATTGGAAACAATTTTTAAAGTGTGTGTTAACACATGAGAAAATATAATTGGGTTCTATGCAGTGCACTATGAAAAGTACTCAAAGTTCCTTTGTCATTATTCAAGTCACAATCTGTACAAATACTGATTACCTGTTGATTACCTGTCAATTCCTGCCCAGCAAGGAATAGTCCCCAAGGATAGTCCAATATGGGGAGAACCAGGGTGGTAGATAGTGGGTGTTGGGGGTGAGGGGATATAATCCAAGTCAGAAGACAAGAGGAAACTGAAAGTTGGTGGAAGGGGACCATGATCCAAGAATTTAGGAATGGGGTCATCATGGAAAGATGGAGCCCAGAGTCAAGAACCGGACCAGGACAGACAAAGGTTAGGGATTAGTGAGGTGGTTCCAGGAGAATTGCATCTTCACAGTACACCTTTCAGCACCACCAAGGGTTACAACTTTAGAAGAGCCACCAACACTGAGCACTAACTATGAGCTGGGCAGCAGAGTGCACGTTGGGCTACAGGAGGAAAGTCAAGCCAAGAGAGCCTCATCGGGATTCAGCAAACAGGACAAAAGTATTACAACCCACCCACTGCTCAGTGTGTGAGCACCTCTACTCTTGAATTCCATCAGTTTCACACAGCTTCCTCTTCTTTTTATCATAATGGCTTCACCGATGACTTTACTCCCTTTTCGACAAGGTATCACCCTTGTTTCTGTGCCAGCTCATCCATTGTTGGCTGACCTGGAGCAGAAAATAGGTTGCTTAATAAATAGTTCCAGCATTGGTACAATACAGCCTCTTTCTAGGTCATTGTACCTGGTGGGAGGGAACAATGGTCTTGCAGTTAAAAGGGAATGTGCTGCCCTATTACGAATGCCATCCCTTAGATGATTAATTAACCAGAGACCTAGGAGCCCAACTCAGAGAGCGTTCTCTGAGGATGAGAGAGAAGTGGTGGCACTGTAGGCAAGCTGTAGGGGATAACCTTGGATGTCCTGTAAAGAGCTGGTCACACAAAATGCTCCATGGAGAATGACTGATTTAGCATTTATATAGTGCGCAGCATTGTACTCTCTCACTGCTGTGGACCTTTTTGGCAGGGGCTGTTTAATCCACTAGGACATTCAATCAAGTCCTTTTGAAAGTTTCCGGCCCTACATGCTCCCTTTATCCAAGCAGGTCACCTTCCCCGTGTCCCTGCCCAGGCAGTCAGAGCCACATAATGACAGCCTTCGTGCCCGTGCCTGCGTCAGCAACTCCCCTTGACCTGCCTGCCTTGACCCTTCACACTTTCCACTTCCTGACTATTTCCTGGTCTCGACACCTTCTGACTGCACCATTTATAAAATCCACTATTTATCCAACATCTTCTATGAAATATGAAGTACGGACAGAAGCAGAGAATGTGAGCTCTGAGTAAGTATTTGCGAATTTGAATCCCAGCATTGTTGATCTTTTCCAGTTATGTGATTTTGAGCAAGTTATTCAACCTTCCTAAGCCTCAGCTGATCCATCACTAAAATGGAGATACTAACACCTAGGTGCTCAGTAAATACTAGCTGTAATTCCTACTAACTGTCACTTTTATTCTACTATTATATAATAATAATATTAGATATATAATGATAAATAATGTATTATTGTAACTATATATTTATATAAATACAGATATAAAATTATATAAAACATAAATAATTATACATTGTTATTTATTATTAGCTATTATCACTGTTAATAACTACTGTTGTTATTACTTTAATTTGTCACCATATTTATATCCATATTATTTTATGTAAATGCTCAATTCTGTGAGGCGTATGTAAGTATTCACACTTTAGATATGGAGAAACTGAGGTTTAGGAAGATTTAATAGTTTTCCCATGGTGACACTGCTCCTAGTGACCGGTGGGACAAGAGTTAGAACTCTTGGCTCCCAAATTCAGTTTCTTTCTCATTCTTTTCTTTTCTTCTTTCTTTCCTTTTCTTTATTTTTTTTACTATAACTCCCCTCCTTTCCATATTTTTTCTCTCTCTCACTTTCTTTTTCTCTCTTCACCCTAGGAATCCAGAGTTTAGAGACAGCTGCCCTGACACCCGACATTTATAGACAGGACTTTGAAGAATGGATCTTTTCTTTATTGGATTAGATCATAAAACACCATGCTTGAAATCAGAGCTTGGATCTGGGACTTCTCTGAGGAATGCACAGTGACTGAGAATCCAGGCCATGGAAGGTGGTCAGAAATCCTGTAACACACACCTGTCAGATGAAAAAGCCCCAGCTCCAAAAACCAAGATGTGCCGTGAGCCCCATTCACCTAGGTCAGAGATTTGCAACCTTGGACTACTGACATCTAGGACTAGATGATTCTTTGTTGTGGGGGCTGTCTTGTGCATTGTAGGATGTTAAGCAGCAGCCCTGGTCTTTACCTGCTAGATGACAGTAGCACTTCCCCTGAGTTGTGACAAGCAAACTGTCTCCCGACCCTGCCATATGTCCCCTGTGGGGAAAAATCACCCCTAGTTGAGGATGACTGACCCAAGTTAGTTGTCGAAAGACCAGGAAGAAATAAGAAAACGATTTTGAGTAAAACAGTCTTCGGAGGGAGGGATATGGAAAGCTCGCTTCCTTGGCAAGGTTGTAGAATTCAGGATTGGAAGGATTCAGTTAGGTTCCAGCTTGGCCCCCTTCTTGCTGCACTTGATTAACCTCACCTGGACAAGCCAATTTTTGTCTCTGAGCCTGAGTATCCTCAGTGGGGAGACAGGGAGTTATGGCTTGAATGTTTGTATCACTCCAAAATTCATATGCTGAAGCTCTAACCTCTAATGTTTCCAGTGTGATGGTATTTGTAGATGGGACCTTTGGGAAGTAATTAAGATTGGATGTTACAGCAACTAGAAGGATGTGCAACTATGACATACGACTATCTACTGGGGCTTTGGGGAAAAAAAGAAGGAGGGCTGGCAATAGATGTTAGCTCAGAGCCGGTCTTCCTCAGCAAAAAGAAGAGGATTAGCATGGATGTTAGTTCAGGGCTGATCTTCCTCACAAAAAAAAAAAAAAAGTGGGGCCCTCGTGATCAGGTTAGTGTCCTTATAAGAAGAACATCAGAAAGTGTGTTCTCTCTCTCTCTGCCATCTGAAGACACAGCTGGAAGGCAGCTGTCTGCAAGCCAGGAAGAGAGCTCTCACCAGAACCCAGCCGTGCTGGCATGCTGATCTTGGACTTCCAGCCTCCAGAATTGTGAGAAAATAGATTTATTTTGTTTAAGCCACACAGCCTATGCTCTTTTGTTATGGCAGCCAGAGTAGACACATACATAGAGGCAGTAATTTTGCTTATAGCTAAGGATTGTTAAGGGAATTAATTGAAGTAAATCTGAAAACTGTAAAGTGGCATATGATATTTAGTTTTTATTATTAGCTATTAGTTTCAAGGACATTTAACAATTAACTGCTTATGAAGATTTGCAGGCACTGGTCCTACTAGACCTGCTTTGCTGAAGAGGTGATATAATTGTAATTAGCTCATTACCGGCATGCCACGGAAGCCTGCTAAAAACTTGAAATTAGCGTACACTTAATTAGTTCATTTACTCATTTCACAATGAGCCAACAAGTCAGATTCAGAACTTGCCCTCACGGAGCTTATATTAAGGTGAATATACAAACTTCACTTGAAAGATTGAGTCAAGACAGTTATTGAACAGAATAAAATCACAAATTATTTCATTGAATAATCTTTAAGTGCTCTGTTAGAGAGGTCCAGAATTCTGTTATAGCACATACCAGTGGAAACCTCTTTCTTAAATAACATCAACAACCTTGCTGGTATCCACTGCAAATGACTTAAGAAACACTTTGTCATAAATAATACTCAAGTGAAACTTAAGTTAGGGCAATGAATCAAGATTCATTTAGTGTGTTCTTGGAAATTGTTAGAGATAAACTCCTCTTTTTTATACACACAACGCAAGGAACTAAAAGTGGAATGAGCAAGCGCTTGCCTTTTGCGGCTGCCAGAACCAGATAGCACCGGCCCAGGAAGGGCTAGTGATGCTCAGTGGGAGGACTTGGAGCCAAAGAGAATACACACTGCAAAGAACGTTTATTCACAGACATATATGAAACTTCCAGCATGTGTCAGGCACAGTGCTAGTTGGCAGAATACCTAACTCCTACAACAGCAAGAGTTTCTGGTTTACGAAGTTCTGGTTTAGAAAACCCTGCCTCATTTCTTAGTCATTTCTCATTTGTTTATCAAATAAGATAGACTAAAAAGCAGGTACGAATTATTATTGTCATTTAATAAATAAGAAAACCTAGGCAGAGAGAGGATCAATGACATGTTCATGATCAGCATCTGGTAAGTTAAAGAGTGAAGGCTCACATCCAGGTTAGTCTTGGACACCGTACAGTGGCCTGTCACCGTGCCACGTAGTACCACATTCCATCCAAGCACACTTCCTCAAGCATACCAGTGAGCGTGCAACAGAGTAGCTCAGCTTGTTGTCATTAACTAGATTCATGCGTTTGTTACCACTAAAATCCGTTTCCTAAATTGTCCAGTTCAAGCTCCTTCTAAACCATAAAATTAAAATTACCCCGTGCTTCATCTCAATTCAATTTACTTTCATTTAATATAATAGAGTTTCATGGAGTATCTACTTCATATGTGACTGAAAGTGAGAAAGGTGGAATGTACAGGGCTCTTTGAGCATCAATAGGCCATTCACTCTGGCAGAGCATGAGGTGTCTTAGGAGATGAGATTATAATAATAGAAGGATCAATCGAGGCCATTGAAGGACTGGTGATTCGCAGTATATTAGTCTGCTTAGGCTGCCATAACACAATACCACAGACTGGGCAGCTTAAACAACAGAAACGTGCATCTCACATTTCTGGCTAGAAGTTCCAGATCAAGGTCTGTTAGGGTCAGTTGCTGGTGAGGGTCCTCTTTCTGGCTTGCAGATAACCGTGTTTTCTCTATGGCCTTTCATGCCTCACATGCACTCAAAGAGAGAATGAGCTCTCTAGTGTCCCTTCTTATGGGGACACTAATTTAACTTTACTTCCTTGGAGGCCCCATCTCCACACACAGTTGCACTGGGGATTAGGGCTTCGATACATGAATTTAGGGGTGACACAAACATTCAGCCCATGACATTCCACCCCTGAACCCTCCAAAATCATGTCCTTTTCATGTGCAAAATATATTTATTCCATTCCAACCTCCCAAAAGTCTTAACTCATTCCAGCATCAACTCTAAATTCTAAAGTCCAAAGTCTCATCTAAATATCATCTAAATTAGATATGGATGAGACTCAAGGTGTGATTTATCTTGAGGCAAATTCCTCTCCAGTTGTGAACCTGTGAAACAAGACAAGTTATGTGCTTCCAAATTACAATGATGGGACAGGCATAGGGTAGACATCCCCATTCCAAAAGGGAGAAATAGGAAAGAAAGAAGGGATGACGGGTCCCAAGAGAGTCCAAAACCCATCCAGGCAAACATCATTATATCTTAAGGCTTGATGCTCTGTACTCCAGACCCACTGGGGTGGCAACCCCCATGGGACACAAAAATTTAGTCCCTGACACATGGTTAGTTCTGCAGGCAATGGAAAGTCATTGAAAGTTTTTATACCTGAAGATATCACTTGCAAAATATTATTCCAGAAATATAAATTTGGTTTGAGAGAAAAAGATAATTTGAGTTGAGGAAAAAATAAAGATAAATTAGAAAGTTATAGTACTGATTCATTCACTTATTTTTTTCCCATTCATTCATTATGTATTTACAGTGCAATGATTATTTGTTATGTGGCACACTGATTGTTGAAGGCACAATAACAAATGGGACTTGCCAACCCCCGCTCTCAGGTAACTTGTTTTCTAGCATGCAGAGTGACCTGGTTGAAACATGGCAATGGGGTGGGGTGAAGAGGTAAATGTGAAACATGATTCAGAAGTAGGATCAGCAAAGTGTGGATCTGCATGGATGTGAGTTGAGCAGATGCATGAAATGTTGGAGGTGTCCAATAAAGTAAATTTTGAGGGATGGAAACTCTTTTTGTAATCCTTTTAACATGAATACACGAGGGTAGTGGCCGTCATATTTTATTTGGGGCTGTTGGAATGTTAGCAGAATCTGGTATTACCATGCCAAATACCAAAATAACCTAAGGCAGTGTGTGTGGCAAAATAACCTAAGGCAGATTAAGATCCTTCATTTATTCATTCATTCAATAAATATTTGCTGAATGCCACCCACGTGTCAGATAGTATTTTAGGTTCTGGAAATATAGGGGTGAACAAAATATATCGAGTCTCTGCTTTTCTGCAACTAACATTGTATTGGGAGAGACTGGCACCCAACAAGTAAATAGGTACATGATGCAGGTTCAGTTGGGATTGTGTGATATGAAGAAAACTCAAATTGGGTAAGGGATCAGAAAGTGAGGCAGAAAGTGCTACTTTAGAAAGCACGACCAGGGAAGGGCTCTCTAGAGAGAGGACGTTTGAGAAGAAGCATGAACAAAGCTTTGAGTTCAGTCTCTTCAATCCTTATTGAATCCCAACACTGCACAGAGCCTGGTGGTAGATCCTAGTAATAAGAGTAATAAATCAGGAAACAACAGAATCACAGCAGCCCACAAAAAACACTCTTTTTCGTGAATCGTCTCATACTGAACTCTCTGTCTCGCATGTTCTTTCCTCCACCCGCAGAAATCATTTATCTCAGAATCAGAGAATGTGCAATTGCAGAAAAATGGGAGATGAGAAATAGAGGGAACTTTTTGAGGCAGGAGCTATACCCTGCTATTCACAAATAGTAATTGCCTCTGTATGCAAAGTCTCTGCCTTGTGATTGTCCAGCCCACACTTGGTCTCGTTGCCTGGTGGAAAACTCATCACCCTGAAAGCAGGCCCTTGTGCTGGTTAACTTCTCTCCAGCACTCACATGTCTGGCCTCTGGCACCAAACTGGACAAATATGTTCTCTCTTCTTCCCCGTGTTAGCCCTATAGATATTCATATCCAGATGAAGGACACTTCCACTGTTCCTCAGACGTGTTGATATCAAGTTGTCTTCTATTCTGGCTTCCTTCTTTTTCCACCCAACCCCTTGACTGCTCTCTTTTATTCTTTTCTTCTTGTTTATTTGATTTGTTTTCTTTCTCTGAAACATTCATTGAGGGTACTACTACAATGGGCTGGGCTTCACTATGCACTAAAATGTCAAAATCAATAAGACATAGTCCCTGATCTTTAAGATTTACCATCTATTAAGAAAGAAAAGCTTTGAGAACAAATTATCACAATGTGAAAGTGTTACTTTAGTAGATAGAGGACAATGAACTCCAGCGCTTCAGAAAAAGCCACCACAAGGGTGGTCAGAGCTAATCAGCACATGGCCAGGGCAGATGGTTCCAAGCTGAGTGGATGAGTCAGGTGAGCAAAGATAGGCCCATGTGAAAATGCAAGCATGTTCAAAGAACTCCTCCTTAGAATGAAGCTTAGTGTTCTTGAAGACGGTCCTGCAAATCATTTTGGAAAACCAGGTATGGAGATGTTTCATGGTGTCAAAGACCCTTTGAGCATCACGAGACATCCAAGTGAGTGTGACCATACAAAAGAAGACTGTCATCCCCTTTGTATGGAGACTAGAGATTCTAATAGTGCTTCCTGATATGGGTTTAAATGGAGTTAGATTTTGTCTCTTTATCCATCACATCACATGAAACTTTCTTTTCCCCAGTTCAAGGTATTAGCCCCTTGAAAACACAGACTAGATTATGTTTCACTCAGTACCTCACAAAGGCAATGGCAATATATAAGCATAATAATTATAATACTAACATGTATGTGCCTTGGTAGAATTTGTAAAGCAATGTCATACACAGCATCCACTTTAGGGGGTAGCTATTTTCCCCATTTTGCTTATTATGGCAGATGATGGGCTCTAGAAATGTCACATGGGTTGTCCCATGACAAAAATGTAATTGGTAGGGGTAGAGCTAGAATCCAGGTCTTCTGGCTCCAAGCTCACGTACTTGCCTCTAACATTTAACGGCTGCATTCCTCAGAAAAAATAAATGTAGGTGGCGGTAGAAGACATAAAGGAAAACCACCTAGTCCTCTAAGACCAATTGAGCTACCAGCCACTGCCCCTGCCTTTATTACTCATCCCCGACCCTTTTACACTGCAATCGTCTGGTTTTTGTAGAAAGGGTCTGGGGAGCTTGGGAGCAGCTGTCAGCTTTTCAGAGGTTCTGTAGTATATTTCTGAGAATGTGTCTGCCTCAGAATCTAGGTAGCGCAGCATGCCCCAGTGAGCAGGGATAAGAAGCATGGTCTTTTACTTTAGATTGTTTAAGTTCATGGTGCACGGTTAGCTTTCATGTAATGTCCTGTCAAGCAGTTTGGATAAAAGACAGCCCTAAGGTTACTGAACATAAGTGCTGTTGTCTATTTATTCTTTAAGAAAAGCACAAGATGGAGAGAGAACTGGTATTTCATGCTACATAACCAGGTATTATGTCATAATATTAACAACCAAAACTTTTGTAAAGCTTTAGAACACAATCAATACATACCTTTAATTCTTAAAATTACCTTTTGTAATAGCCATTTTTAATCCTCATTTTGTGGTTGAACAAACTGCCAGTCAGAGAAGAAGGAAGGAAAAAAAATAATACTTTGAGAGCATTTGCTACATGTTAGACATTCTAAGAGTTTTACATATATTAATTTATTTACTTTTCACAACAAACCTATAAGACAGTTATATTTTTTTCTGTTTCACAGACGGAAATCAATGAGAGTCAGATAGATTATGTAATTTGACCAAACTCACACAACTATTAAATATGGTGTTGGGATAAGAAGGCTGACAACAGCTCCATGGTCCTCCTACGAGGAACTGTGCTGGACATTTTCATCATATGTCGTCTCACGCAGTCCTGCTCATCACCTGGGGACCCAGGTATTGAGATTCCCGTACTTTATATACTAAGAATCAGAGAAACTAAGAGACATGCCCAAATTCACATAGCAGAGCTGGTATTCAAGTATTCTAACATCACGTGCCATACTGTTCTACTACACACATGTTCCTGATAAACTAGACCAATTAGGACTGTGCCTTTTTCTACTACTAAAAAATAGTCGTTTATATTTTCAAGCCTGTATGAGAGCAGTGATGAAATTCACACAATTGCCATTTTTATATGGGCCAATGTCATTTCTGGTTTCTAAATTATGATGTCATTCTTTAAAATAATTGGTGAAAAGTCAGTTGTAAGGGAGTTTGTTCTCATTTAAAAACTCAGTTTCTTGGAGGTAGAATGAGCAAATATTCCAGGGCAGCTCAGATGGAGGCACTGTGACAGATGTGTGGGCTGTGGGACTTTGGATGGGAGCCCCTGGTCACATGAATCTGAGAGTTTCCCTGACAAATGGCAGGGCCTGATCAAACTTAACACACTTCTCAAACCCAATGCTCCTTTAAAATCACCATGTCCATTCCCACAAGTCCATGGTCTTCATCGTCCATAATCCTTTCTTATTTTTAACAATAGGTCACAATTCTTGGGTCCTGCCGACTTGTTTTCTTTGGCTCTTAGGAGGCTGGAGGTTTCAGAGCCCCTCTTGATTTCAATAGAAGTACTATTCCTGAGACACTGCTTCCAGAATTTCCTTAGTTGTCAAATCTTGTACCATTAGAAAACAATAGAATATCTCCCAGCTACACTTGCTGACTTCAGTAATGGTGCAAGAATCAACAACCATAACTACTGAAAAACTTTAATTGGCAGCTTCTAGGAAGAGGCAGATTTGAAATAATAAAACTTTGGATTTTAATTTTCACCTTGCAATTTATTGCTTGTATGACCATTTTTAGGAGTTAAGCTTTCTAATCCTTAGCTTTCTCATCTCAAAACTTTAAGCCCTATTATCTATCAGGAAGGTTGTTCTAGAGATTAAGAGAAATCATTCTTTCACTCATCCCTTTGCTTATTTATCTATTCAGTAAATCTGTTCTGAGGGTTTACTAAATACTGAGTATTCTGTCAATCATAGGAAATGAGGGAGGTTACAACGCTTTCATTTCTGTGCTCAAGGAGTGCATAATCTACAGAGAGAGTTAAGTGCACGATTGACAGTTGGAGTCATGTCTGCTAATAGGATGTATGTACAGAAGCTACCAGAACACCGAGGAATGTGGGGAGGGTTCAGCATCTAACTTTGGTTAAGTGTTGAGTGGTGTAACGTGCATAAAGGGATCAAGATATTTATTCTGAGGAAGAGAAAATTAATCAATGACATAATAAATGAGTAAGAATAAAATAAACCGTATGATTTCCTTCATTAAGTAGTAGATAATAACAACAATAAACAAACACATAGGGACAGAGATTGGATTGGCAGTTACCAGAGGGGAAGGGGGGAGGGAGGAGGGTGAAAGGGATAATTTGGTACATGTATGTGGTGATGGGTTGTAGTTAGTATTTTGGTGGTGAACATGATGTAATCTATGCAGAAATAGAAGTATAATGATGTACACCTGAAATGTTTACAATGTTATAAACCAATGTTACTGCAATAAACAAAAAATTAAAAAATAAATAAATAAAATAATTAAAATAAATAAATAAATAAACAGTGAGGGATTTGGGGCAGGGCCATAAGAGAGGTGTACTCTTTTTGCAGACACATACCTAGGACAAAGTTTGAAATGCTTATAAGTACTTAGTGTTTTGAATCTCTTTGATTCTAAATAAAACAACGAAAAAAGCCAATTTGACTTCAAAACCTGCCTTTGGTTGCGTGTAACCAAAGCTATTACTTTTCAGTGTTTAACACTGAATCTTCGCAGCTTCCCAGACTTAGGAGCTGTTCTTTGAAGCATACAAAAAATAATATCCTGTGGGGACAGGACTTTCTGAACACTGAGAGATTAATTTACACCACCACAAAATAAAATCAACTGGCCGCTAATCAAAGTTCCAATTCCTGTTTTCCAGGGCATTTCACAGGAGGATTTTCCCACTATGGAAAAAAGTAAAAGATAATAGAAAAATCACTCTTGTGCTACTTTGGGATGAAAACAAACAATGAAGTCGTGTCTGATGGGAAAGTTAGCAGGCTGTCATTGATATATCTCTGTAGAGGGGAAGAAGGTAGCATTCCAAATAGCAAATATGCTGCCTCAATCAAGTAATTCAATCTGTGTCTCTTTATGTACACCTAATATGACTACAGCATTATATTGGTTATTAGGATTTGATTCCATAAAGCCCACTTAGATTAGGCATGAACATGGTGTAAAGTAAAGAAGATGAGTATTTTGAATTAGTTCTGACTGTGCCACTCAGACAGAGTGACCTTGCCCTGGTCTTACCCTCATTCCCACATATTCAATGGTATTAATAACATCAGCATTGTCCACAGCACTTTTCATAACCAAACACAAAGGGATGGATGTGAAATTGCTTTAGGTGTTATAATGCAAAATAAATGTAGGATATAATGCAAAATAAAAGTAAAGTTAGAAAATATTCCAATGATGAATTTGAGTTAAACCTTTCCTAACTGTAGATCTGCATTCACAGAGCTGAGAATACACCAAAAGATACTCAAGGATATGTGATCCCTGCTGGTTTAGTCAGCTCAGGATGCTGAAACAAAATACCATAGGCTGGATGGTTTAAACAACAGAAATTTATTTCTCACAGTTTAGAGGCTAAAATGTCTCAGACCAAGATGCTGGCAGATTTGGTGTCCAGTGGGAACGCTCTTCCTAATTTGAAGGCAGCTGCCTTCTTTCTGTATCCTCACACATTGAGAGAGAGAGAGAGGAAGAGAGAGAGATCATCTCTCTCATGTCTCTTCCTATAAGGGGAGTAATCCCATTCACAGTTGGGAAGGCTCCACATTCATGACCTAATTACTGCCTGAAGGACCCACCTCTAAACACCATTACAATGAGGATGAATACTTTGACATATGAACTTTGGAAAGACACATACATTCAGTTCACACACCTGCCATTAAGTTATGGATAATTTCTACTGTTTTTTCGTCTTTCAGACTTATTATCAGTCTCTTGACTTTTTCCTTTGTGAACTTCATCTCGATTTACCAAATGCATCCCTTCCCACTCTACTCCTTCTCCTTTTTATCAGTGATTATCCTCATAAACCATTCATCAATCCCTGACACAATAACATTTTTTTTTGGACGAATAGGTGAATGAACAAATGAGGAAAATTTAAGGTCTTCACATTCTGGAGGAAATCTTACCCAACGGTACACAATGGGCAAGCCTCTCAGAGGAAGAATAATCTCCCACCTATTATAGCTCTTGGTACTAAGTGGATGTTTATGTGATGTTGGTCACCTTCTCTTACTTTCCTTCACTGTCCTCCTCCTCATCCCTAACTTAGAGGATACAAGTGAAAAGAAGAAGAACATTGTTCTTTTTGCATGAAGTCCCAAGGCTTAATTTTGACATTCGCTCACTGTAGGAATTTCTTGAAGTTGATTAAGGTCGCTGACGTACATCAGATCATAATCTGAGAGCCCAAAGACACTAAAATGGGCACCCACAAAGGGAATGCAATATTGGTGGGAGGAGCAAAAGGATCAATTTTATTTGCTGTTTGTGCTTGGTCTTTATTATCCTGTTACCAGAATGCAATGCCAGGCTGGGTTAGCTCTCTCATTTGGGAGGTGCTGGAGACTGTGATGGCTTTCAGAGAAGGGAGGCATCATTAGCTGGCTGCTAAGCCTGTCCCTGGTCTCCAGGGCAGCATTTCTCAGAGGTTTCTATGGGGGAAGGGGAGAATAATCCAAAATTCTCCATGACTTTCCAAGAAAGAAGAATCTGTATGCAAGTAAACCCAAGCCCTTCATCTTGGACCTTCTGCCCCGAAGCTGCTCCCTATGTTATGAAGTTATGAAACGGGTCAGCCAACTTACTCAGTATCCTCAGTATCCTATCTCCTAGAAGGGAGCACAGAGGAGGAGGAGATGGTGACTGGACTCCTGAAAGTCGCTGCATGAATCAACAACATTGAGGATGTGGCCGTGACTTTTACCTGACAGGAATGGATCCTGCTGGACCTTTCTCTGAAGAACCTGCAGAGGTGATGTGATGGTAAAAGGCAGACATCTCTTCTCGTTGGTGCAACCCTGAGCAAACCCTTAGACTTCCAAGTCAGACCCTGTAGAAGTACCATGTACAGCAAAAAGAGGACTTTCGTAGGACACTTGTTAAAATTGAGAAATAATAATTAGAAACAAAGAGATAACTCTTAAGCAGGACGTTCTTGAGGTAGGACAACCCAAAGTCATGACACAACCATTAGAAAAAATAATCACACACAATTGAGGCCCTTCTCTGTTGGTCATCTATCTCAAATTTTTATTCTTTTTCCAATTACATATATATGAATATATATGTGAAAAATATACATTACTTTGTGTGCTCTTAAAGTTAGATAAGTGGTGTTGCAATATAAAAAATGGAAATAATGAGTTAAACAAGTTTGGGAAATACTGCAAGATTTTTAAGAAGCTTAAAAATTATTATGAATTGTGTGTCTCGAAGAAGGAAAAGAACTGTGAAGTATTTACCCATCTCACTTGATCATGAGATTAAAAACAATAACAACAACAACAATAACCAAAAAACAATGAAACTGCTGAGTCTGTCAGTAGCTAAGTGTTCAGAGGAACCCATTTTGGAATGAATATAAGACCCTTAGCTACAGATGCAAAGGGATCCTTGTAGTGTCTGCATTGATTAGCCTCCTGTCCCAGGAGAAGAAAGCTGTAGGCTTCAGGGATGAAGCGATGCTCAGCTTTGGCTCAGGCGTGCAGTCGAGCTTTCCCTGTTGAGTTCCCTTGGAAGCCCAAGCCTGACAGTAGGCAGCCAGGCAGAGGAAAGGTCTGAGTGAGCTGGGGGTTCCCTGACATCTGGCAGAGGCAGCAGGGTAAGCCCCAGCAGAGGAGGATGCCCAGCCCCAGTCTGATAGGATGGTTGTGAAGCTGAAATGAATGGAGGCTCGTGACAGAATCTTGTGACCTGCAGAATGTCAACTCTGAATGCCACTCCTCTCTAGGTAGTGTCAAACTCTGCGCTAGGTGTTACTGACACGTGACAGAATTATAATATATCCGTAGCCACCAATTCTTGAGCACTTACAACAATAATTGTTGTGCTGAAGTTGTTCTTGGTGCCCTCTGGGTATTAACTCTTTTAATACTATTATTATTGATGCTATTATTTAACACTATTATTATCCCCACTTGAAGTGAAGTACAGGTAGGTTTAGTGATGTGCCTGACACCAATAGTTCATGAGTGGGAGAGCTGGGATCCCCCTCTCGCAGCCTGACTCCCAGCCCAGCTCTTATCCTCGACACTTATCACATAATAAGCCTATGAGAGGCATATTATTGCTCTCGGCTTACAAATGAAGAAATTGAGTCTCATGGAGCACCTGTAATTTGCCTAAGAGTCATACCACTGTTTCAAAGCAGAGCTCTCTTTCCACAAGAGAATGATGTCTCTGGTTGAAGCTGCTGAGGTGGCAAGAGCAGCAGTCACCCCGAAACCTGATCCCAACAATGCCATATACAAGTGTGACGTTTGGAGATAATTCTCGACCATTGGGTGGTCTGCGTCATTTCACCCTGCCACTAACAGCAGCTGGATAATCAATTTGACTAGATAGGGTGAAAGCCTTCTGGGAAAAATGGGTAATACTGAAATAAATATACCGTCTTATATTTATGTAGTCAATTATGCTTTTTTGAGGAGGCTTTCATATCAAATTTTCCACATCATTTGGTTCTCCCAGTACCTGTGGATAATAATTAGTTGCTTTTCAAAAGTGCACCGGATTTAGATTCAGATCTGTTTGAATCCTAGTTCAGCCACTTACCAACACTGTGATCATAAATAAGCTTCTTAACTCACCTGAGTCTAGGACTCTTTTAGAACGTAAGGTTAACATGACAAACTCATAGTGTTTTGAGAAATAAATTAAATTAGTGTCTATTGAGTGCTGTTAGATACAAGGTACTTTGATGTAGCTTCTTGTATTTACTGAGTGTCTGTTGAGTCCCACTGTGTGCTGGGTGCTCGCCCAGTAAATCCACATTCTAGATGAATCTACGCTAAGTATAAGGGATGCAATTCAGTAGGCTCAGGTTGTGGATCAAACTGGACGCCCTGGGACAAGACACTTAGGGTTTCTGGATCGCCAATCCTCGCTCCCTGAAAACAAACAGGACTCTTGGATCATATTGGTGGGTTTCCAGTTGTGTTTTATGTATACCAGAGATTTCATAAAGGTTCCTTGGGAACCTCCCATTAAGAAGGGAGGGTAGGCTTGACACAGTCCAACATCCTTCACCCCGTCTTCAGAAGTGATAGAGTCGCTGCTCGTGAGTAATAAATAAACATACATTGTTTGGCCTGCAATATTGTGTGTTTTTATTTTAAATATAGCTGATGTTTTACAAATAGAGTGTGTGTGGTTTAAATCCATATTCCCAGTTAAAAAAAAATCAAATGACTGTCATACAGAGTATAAACCAGTTGTGACAAGTAGATCTGATTTGCTTGCTAGCTGTGTGACCATAATGTGTGTTTAACTTCTCTGTGCTTTAACTTTCTCATCCATAAAATGGGATAATACTATCTCATAGAATGTCAGTAAGACACAAATGAGATCATCTTTTTAAAAATATGCCTTGGCCCATAGCTAAATACATGTTAATTTGTTTCTCTTCAAACCATCCTAGGGAACAGAAATACTCCTAATGCTTTGTTCTCTGGGTCTTAAAATATAACCAGGATCCTTAAAGGTGTGGGTTTCCTTCTGATTTATGGGAAATGATTCTAGCTATCTTTCTTTATGAAAGCATTGTCTGATTTCAACATTTTCAATACTGAAAAAATACATAATACCACATATTTATAATCCAATATACATTTAATATGTGTATAATCACTATTTGAATATCTAATATATAATCAAGGTACTTTAATCTTGCTCTGCATTTTATGATTATTAAAGACACTGTTTCAGACATTCATATACAGCTTTTAAACATATAAAATGTACACATACACTATGGTTTTATATCTTGAAATTCATGATTTAACAGGTCAATCAAATATCTACAAGGGACATCTGTTGGGCCCACAGCATCAAAAATGAGTGTATTTAGATCTCCTAAACACCTGAGATCTCCATTACCTTGTTGTACAGTCCCTGCAAGTGTATATAAAGAGGTGGCTATTGTGCCAAAGTCTGAAATTTTTTCAGCCTGCAGTTTGTACCTCGCGGCAATTATTGTTTCTTCACCTTTTTCTTAATTAATTTTTTTAAAATTGAGGTATAATTTACATATAACATTATGTTACATTCAGATGTGTAATATAATGATTCAACATTTGTATACATTGCCAAGTGATCATCACAATAATTCTAGTTATCATCTGTCATCTTACATAGTGACACCTTACACAAAAATTTTTTCTTGTGATGAGAACTTTTAAGGTCTACTCTATTAGTAACTTGCAGATTTGCAATACAGTATTATTAACGATAGTCATCATGCTGTACATTACATCCTCAGGACTTATTTATTTTATAACTGGAAGTTTGCACGTTTTGACCCCCTTCACCCGTTTCTCCCACCTCTGGCAACCACCAATCTGTTCTGTGTACCTATGAGTTTGTTTTTTTGTTATTTCATTTTTGTCTTGTTTTGTTTTGTTTTAGATTCCACGTATAAGTGAGATCATATGGTATTTGCCTTTCTCTGTCTGATGTTTCACTTAGCATAATGCCCTAGAGGTCCATCCATGTTGTCACAAATGGTAAAATTCTATTCGTTTTTATGACTAAATAATATTCCATTACATATATATGTATGTACATATGTATATACATATATCACATTTTCCTTATCCATTCATCCACCATTGTGCAGTTAAGTTGTCTCCACATCTTGGCAATTATAAATAATGCTACAGTGAACTTAGGGGTGCATATATCTTTTTGAGTTAGTGTTTTCATTTTCTTTGGATAACAATCCAAAGGTTGAATTGCTGGATCATACGGTAGTTCTATTTTTAATTTTTTTGAGTCACCTTCATACTGTTTTCCATAGTGGCTGCACCAATTTTTTTCATTCCCACCAACAATGCACAAGTGTTGCCTTCTCTCCAAATCCTCACCAACACTTATTACTTATTGTCTTTTTGATAATAAATAACAATATAATAAATAACAATATATCTATCGTATATAATAATATATAAGTAACAATATAATAAATAATTCTAACAGGTGTGAGGTGATGTCTCATTGTGGTTTTGACTTGCATTTCCCTGATAATTGGTAATATTGAGCATCTTTTCATGTGTCTGTCAGCCATCCGTATGTCTTCTCTGGAAAAATGTCTATTTAGAGCTTCCTATTTTTTAACTTGATTGTCTGGTTTTTTGCTATTGAGTTGTGTGAGTTCTTTATATATTTTGGATATTAACCTCTTATCAGATGTATGATTTGCAAATATTTTCTCCCATTCAGTAGATTGCTTTTTCATTTTGTTGATAGTTTCCTTTGCTGTGCAGAAGCAACTATTGTTTCTTTTCACAGTAAAGCTACTTCTCATCCTTAATGCAGTGGAAAATGGGAATTAAAAGGAAATATTCTTTCTAAATGTAATAAAAGAGAGAAGATACAGAAGGAATTTGTTGGAGGATGAAGAAGCATTCACTTGGGGAGACCGCCAGGGTACTTAAGTGATAAAGCTTTTGATTAAAATGATGCTGTCAAGTGAATGAGTCTTGGAATGAGTCAGAAAACCCAGTTCCTGATGTTGCCTCTGCCTCTTAGGCACTGAATGGCCCTCTTATGTCTTAGTCTTTTCTTGAACTGCCCAGTTCAAGAACTGAGGTAAGAATCCACTGGGATAATGAATGTAAAACTGTTTAGAAAGCAATAAAAGCATAATTTAAAAAATGTATGGAATTAAAATGAAATACTTAAATGAGTTAAATTTGAAGAGCTTGCTAGCTTTGAATGTGGCTTCTGGAAACTGACAAACCTTTATGAAAATCCTAACTTAGACACCCTATGGCCCTATCCTTGAGTGCTTTATTGAATTCTTCTAAGAATTGGTTTTCTTCTCTATAGAATGGGTATTAATTGGGTTCTCCCAAATGAGAACCAAATGATGAAATGCTTGCATAAGGCTTAGCTCAGCGCTGGCACAGAATTAGCCTTTAATAAATAGTAGTGAGAATAATGAAATGAAATGATAGCAATGGTTTGGTTAAAATGTCAACCCTAACAAATAAATGAGTATGAAATTCCATTTTCCAGCTTTTTAAAAAAAATCTGGGCACTTAGATATCGTGAAGGAGAGTTAATTTGTACATATGCAAATTAGTGGGTATTTTGGTTGACTTTTCATTTAATTCATTAGACAAGTTATATTTATTGGGTGGTCAGATAACACATTAGCAACTGGTACATTTGGTGAAGAGCATCAGATAAGTTTGAGTGAAAGTGTCAGCCAATGGTTGCCAAAGACAAACAAAATAGAACTGAAAAGTGAAAAGATCATCCTCATAGTGTTTCTCCATGTAAACCAAAGTAATGACTCCTCTAGGCTCTTGCTCTTTTGTGTTCTGAAAGATTATGTGGTACCAGAAGGAATCACAGGTTTTAGCTTATCACATAAGTCCTCTGAGCTTCTATGGTTCCTATACACTATCTTACAGGATGATTATGAGCCATTAAACTGGATGTTGTACATGAAAAGAAGGGGAAGGTGATGGTTTTTCTCAGCTGAATGAATATTAACTTGAACCCCAGCACATCTAGCACATCATAGACACACAAAGCTAGAAATATTTGGTCCCTGTTTCCCTGGGTAGCTCAATGGGAAGTTGCTGGAACAGAGAAATTAACACTTAACCTTAATGAATTGCCAAGTGCGCTAACAGACTTGGATTAAGATGCCTTCTAACCCAGTTTGAAAAGATTTTCTGGAAGAAGTATCCCGTGAATCCTGAATGATGAGAGAGAGTTAGCCGGGTCTGAGTGTGGAACAAGAGTATGGGCAACAAGAAAGCAGGAAGGAAAACACTGCAAAGGAGAGAAATGAAAAGTGTGTTGTTTAGCGAGAAGGGAGCAGTGGAAGGTGGGATAAGAGAAGCACATTCATTTGGGTGTAATATGAGTTGTTTCCTTTAACCATGGGAAGAAGAGGTTTAATCGATGGGCAGAGATCTATGTCACTGATGAACATACCATCTACCCTGTACAATCATCAGGCAGCCAGATATGGTCAAACAAACCCACTTTCAAGATTTTTGAATTAGTTTTGTAACGATGGGCCCATTTAGAGCCAGTTTGAACAGATCCCATCTCTTATCAACAAAGTGATTAAGGATTGTCTTTCAGAAAAACTGCAAAGTCATGTGGCCAAGGCATGAGCAAAAGAAGAAATTGTGACCTGAAATGACCTCAGAACCAAAGATCCTCCTTCCACGGAACCCAGGGATGAGACGCAACGAGAACTTGACAGCTGGACTCTTAACAGAAGCAAGGGGTCCCCCATTCAGGAAGATCTGATGTTAAAATTCCCTCCCCACCTCATGCAAAAATGTTTAGAACCCCATCATAAATGTTTAAAACCTTACCATAAATACCCGAAAGCCCACCAATCAAAACCTGTCCCACCAGCATTTCCATGTGCCAACCTGTTCTCCCTAACCTCTTAAATTTTGTCCCAAATCCTAGATTGGGGAGACAGACCTGAGGGCACATGCCCCCTGTCTCCATGCAGATCAATCTCACAGAATAAAAGCTGATTTCTCCCCTCAAAGGCTAGTGCCATAATTAATTGCCTTGTTTATGCGCCTCGGGCATAGAACCCCAATTTTGTGCAGTAACTGTTTTAAGAATTAATAATGTCAGGGAACCAAATACACGGAAATTCTATCTGATCAATGGACACTGATCCCCTCTGTTGATGGAATCTCAGATTTTGCCTTTCATCTTGGGCCTGTCTTCACCTTTGGACCTTGGATTGGATCCCTGTAAAGTCACAGGCAGCTCAGTGGTAATACAGGGAGCAGCCATCCCACCCTCTATATCCTGTTCCTCTTGTAACCTTTTCTTAGATTTTGCCTTTCATCTTGGGCCTGTCTTCACCTTTGGACCTTGGATTGGATCCCTGTAAAGTCACAGGCAGCTCAGTGGTAATACAGGGAGCAGCCATCCCACCCTCTATGTCCTGTTCCTCTTGTAACCTTTTCTTAGATGTCACATTGCATCTCTGTTCCTGGAAGAAATAAAACAACTGAGGAAAGTGCAGTTATAAAAAGAACTTCACCATTTCCCAGGACCATGGGCCAGTGAGGAGATAAAGTAGAGAAAAAAATGGGCCAAATTTCTTTGGAGAATCAAATTTTTTTGATTCCGTTAATCACAATGATAAAGGTGAACATGATAAGGTGACCTGCCTTGTTTTCTGCCCTCTGTTTATCCTCTCAGCCCAGCTGGACCAAAGTACTGTTATATGTAGGTTTAGCCTGAGCCCAAGTTCCGGGATGAATGGGGGTCCATGGAGCTTTAGGATAAGAAATTCCTTTCTCAACTGTGAGCCAGCTTTACTGGTACCCCATGGTGATTCTGTTCTCAGTTATCCTCCCTAGATGTAAAGCTTCCATGTTGCACCTCAATTCTGTTCTAGTTCCCCTACATTGAAGTCTCACCTTCCTTCCACATCTGCTTCTCTAATTTCTCTGATGCTGAGGCCAGATATTTTTCTGATCAATAATTCTAGTCCCTGGTTTCCAACCCTAGAACTCCAGGCTTATGTTTAATATCCTGCTATCAATATCTTTTTGATGCTATTGACATTTTCCCCAGATATTCATATTTCATCTCTTCTCAGATGCCCAAATACTATTTTCTCACCATCTTATAGAAGTCTCACATGGTACATTATTCATACATTCATTAATTCCTGCACAAACGAGCACTTGTTTTCTATGTGCTAGCTGTTAGTAAAGCAGACGTGAATGAGACATGGTCTCTGCCCTCATGGAGTTCACAGCAGAACACAGGACATTGAGACATCTACAGATAAGCAAAACTCATGGATTAATTACGTGGAAGTTTGAATAGAAAATAAATTAGCAACTTTCCGAGCATGGGGATGAGGATGAGAATGCCAAGGATGGGACTCCAGATATTATTGCTACATAACAAACCACTTCAAAACTTAGTAGAGTAAAACAAGCTTTTTCTTACGTTTACTGATCCTGTGGGTCAGGAATTTGCTCATCTTATGGGGGAAGATTTGTCTCTGTTCCCCAATGGGGCCTCAGCTGGGAAGATTTAACAACTGGTATAACTTGATGACTGGAGCTTGGAATCATCTGAAGGCATCTTCCCTCACGTGGCTGGCAGTTGATGTGGCTGATAGCTAGAACACCTACACTTGGCCTTTCTATCTAGCCTGGGCTTCCTCACAGCATGACAGCCTTAGGGTAGTCAAATTTCTTACAATGGCAGTTCAAGGCCCCAAAGCCAAGTGTCTCGCCTAACAAGTCAGAAGCTGCATTATCTTTTACTATCCAGACTCAGAAGTCTCACAGCATCTCTTTTGCCCATTCTGTTGTTTATAAATGAGTCACAAGCCCACCCAGATTCAAAGGGAGAGGGCTTAGGCTTCTCTCTTGATGTCAGACTTGCAAGGTGCTAGAAAAGCATGTGGGGTGGGAGATAGTCTTGCATCCATCTTTGTTGACATGTAAGCGGTGGTTTTCACATGCGAACAAGGAGGAAAGGTTCTGAACAGTCTGTGCAAAGATATGAGATGTCAAGGACTGATGAGCTTGAGGAACCATTAATAGATTAGTGTGCCTCAAGGATTATGCACATGGAGAGGAATTGGTGGGGAGTTGTCAAGAGAAGCGTCAGGGTTACAGAGGCGATCTTGAAAAACTACAGGGGACCAGTTAACAAGCTATGGTAACTGACCAGATGAGAGAGGATAAGAGCTTCTACTCAGGCAATCACAATGGAATTTGAAAAAGGAAATAAGCAAGAGATATTTAAGAAGTAAAATCCATATGACTTCTCAGTTCATTGGCTACCAGGTGAAAGAAATATGGTGGTACCTGATATCTGCCCCTTTCCTGTTGATCAGCATCTTTCTCTCACGAACTAATAAGGCCTCCAAACACATGGACAAATTGAGGGAGGAATGGAATCCAGGTTCGCCAACCAGAGAACCCCATCTTGTTAGGAGTGCATGGTAGGCGTGTGACCCAGGCATAGCTAGTGGAGACGGCCATAGGATTTCTCGAACTACTGGAAAGGTGATCTGTTCTTTCCTGTGGGGAATATAAGAATGACTTAACCCCAGAGCTTCCACTTGCCATATTTTCCAAATAGAGAGCAACAGGCAGAGAATGAAGTTATTCCAGAAAAAACGTGCAAACCAAGAAAGGGGAAAAGAGAAGCAAACACCTGATGATACTGTTAGAATCCTGACGTCCAGGTGAGTCAGAAGCTGTAATTCAGGTTACACAGATCACTATATTCACTCTTTTTGAAAGCTTTTTTGGGGACGTTTCCATCCCCTACAATCAAAAAAGTACCAACCCATGCAATGGAGAAATTAAAGATGGTTCTGAGGCTCTCAGGTGGGGATCTTGAAAAAGGAAATGTGATACTGTTACTGCCATGAGGACCACAGTAGAGGAGAAGGTCTGACGACAACATACGACCTGTTTTGAACTTGTGGCAGTGGAAGCACCTGTCAATCGGCCCAGTGATCGTCATGCTCTTCTTGCTGCGACGTATGCCAGCACTCACACTTGTGACACTCCCATGGCCTTATTCTATGTTAAACTAAGCTATTAGTCCACTAAATCCAATTTCATCACACTCTTTGCTCCTCAAGAAGCATTTCGTAATAAAAGCAGGTGGAGTTATTACCAACAACCTCACTGATTTGTATATTTCAAATTAATTGTTTGATATTACCAGTTAATTAAATGTGAAAAGTGACAAATGATTCTCACCACATTTCATGACTGATCACAATGTCTGAGTATGACCTAAATTGTGGTTGAAACCTGATGCTTTTGGCCATCACAGTGTAGAGATTTAGAGAGAGGACAGAGCTTGAGTTGGAAACTCTGGATTAAGCTAAGGCTTCATCAGCATTGCTTCAGCTGCTGTGACCGAGGATAATTCAAGATACAATGTGAAGCCCCTAATTCTAAGTGTAATACAAGTAGCTTTTCTCTCCCCAGTGTGTTCTATTGATTGCAGAAAAAATGTAATTACCTTCTGAGATACACTTTTCCCATCTTAACTCCTTCTACATGTGAAATGAACTGTAACAGACAAATTAGCTTTTTTTCTTTCCTAGCTCCTAACATTCTTAGATTTTTTTTTTTTTTCTGATCTGATGATTCTCTTCTCCAACTAGTATAGCTGTGCAGTTGAGCATTAATGGTGTGTTCTACACGGCCAGACAGAAACAATATGCAGTCTGGTGCAATATCTAGAGTTATACTGGAATAGAATGCCACAGCTGAAGGGGCCTCCTGAAATCATCACATCTTAAATCCCATCTTATCTAGTGGAAAACAGGGGACCCTAAAGCAGAGGAATCCAAGATGGCCCACTCCTTGTTAGTTACAGGGCTGCACAAGCATCTCAGGTCTCCTTTCCTGACTCCTGGTTCTTTCCACTAACTTGAGATTTGATTGTACATACTGAATATATTGTATTTTGTAGACACTTTATATGGTTTCCTAATCATTTGCATGGTTCATCTCAAGGTAATTTACTTCCATCATAGCACGAGTAATCCCAGCTCAGCTTTATTTCATTGCTCCATTCTGGACCATCTTTGTCAGCAGAAGTGGCAGCATCAGGGAGCCTGCTCAGCTGCACTATGACAAACACACAAGCCTTGAATTTCCAAAATCAGGGCACCCCAGCCAGTGCACATTTTAGGTATACGAATCCGGGGTACTTGGTATTAAAAAGATTCGTGTAGGATGAGCATCATCTTTTGCATTTCTGTAGCACTTTACAGTGTATAAGTCTTGTTCAGAGGGTTGTTTAAAAGTGACAATTAGGTGAGATAAGTACATGCAAAGGCTTCTGGCAGAGGACAGACCTGGAACACCTGTTGAATCCCTTTAGGCAAGAGTTGCTCCTTCAATTTTAAAAATAATTTCACAAAGAATATTGTAACAAGAATAAAAAACATAAAATATCACCCACAGTCCAACCACGAAGGAAATCTATCATTTCTCATTTTTCCATGTTTTTTTTTTGAATGGGTCCATTTATACCACGGTAGTGTGTATGTGCGTGTGTATGTGCGTGTGTATGTATATACACATATTGATTTCTGCATTCAGGTTTTCTAAACATTTTTATTCTACTTAACTCCATATTACCTTCCCTGTTGCTACACTGTATTTATAATAATCTTGCCTAACATTTGCTCAATACTAAAATGAATGAATATAATATAATTACACATATTTTTCCATCAATGTTACTTTTTCCAAAAATGAATGAAAGTGAATGAAGTAGGGGTGGGATGAGAGGCTTTAAAATGTAATTGTTGATTTTTCATTTCTTTATTAATGAAGATTGGGTGGAGTGAATAACTGGTGGAGACATAAATGAAGACAACACAAATGAGAACAAGCAGAGCCTATTTATTTAGACTTTGCTGTAGCAAGGGCATCAGCCACCATCACTTGGGTTCAGCAGAGACATAAATGCAGTCAGAGGAGTGGGAGAGCTTTACAGTGGAAAAAGAGAAAGCTCCAAGTGTGCCCTGATTGGAGGTTGGGAAGCTGATTGGCAGGCTAACAGGAAGCAGAACATCTAAGTGATTGGTTGGGGGAGCAGATTTGCCTTTCTCTGGTTGGTCTTGAGTTAGAAGTGGGGGCAAAAATGAAGGAAGCTGGCATCCATTGACCAAGTCCCGACCTTTTGAGGCCAGTTGCTACAGAAGCTGTGATTTGGCTTCCAGGGCTGGTTGCTACAGAGGTTGTGGGTCACAGTTCCATTGTTATATATGGTCTGGCCATAGTATCATCCATCTGTATTGTCAATTTCTCACTGGATAAAAGTTGACGTTATCACTTACTCCCAGCACTAAACTCAGAAGTAGTCTCTGAATCCTGGGTGTAAGCAAACCCTAAATGTCGAAGGATGTCTCTGTGGTAAAATAGAACACCTTTAATAAATTCTCGTGTTCCCACTTTGAGAGTTATTTACTGAAATAAATTTATTAGAAATTGTTACTTAGTCCAACTTCATAAATAGTTACTAAATTGACACTTTTTGTTTTATTTGCCCGTTTCTGCTAACATAAATATGACCATAAATTAGATCCACTTAGAGGTGGTCTGTGTTGGCCTGTTAGGCAGCCACAAATACCACTCAACCAGTGTACAGCTTGGTGTATTTTATTCTAAAATCAGTTTGTAGTTTTAGTTAGGTAATTCTCTCCCATTCATCCTACTTAAGATCCTGGATTCACAGTATTTCACCTCTTATCCTTTTAAATCATAAGTAAACTTATTGTAAAGTGTGCATTTGAAAAGATATAGTCCATGCACGGACAAATTACTAATAAAAACAAAATGAACACCTGTGTAATCAAAACTTAAGAAATAGATTGGGCTAGTTCCTTAGAGGACTTTGGAGCTCATCTTCAGTTTTATTCTTCTTTCTTTCCCCAGAGCTAACACTTATTCTGACTTTTGTGAAATGAATAATCCATTGCCCCAGGACTGCTTGTTATATTCTGTCTCTCATCTGCAAATTTCCGTCTGTCCACATGTTCCTATAAGACTCTTCTGTTTAGACATCCCTGTCTCCCAGGAGTCTCTGCTGAACTACCAAACTAATGTTCTCATGAGAATGTATTTCTCCCAGATGTGGTTTTGTGGGAACCATCACTCATCACTGGAGCAACCCAAAAGTTGAAGGGATTCCAGCTGACTGGGAATTGGACTCATTAGATTTAATGATGCCCCCTCCCTCCAATGTCATTCAGTGGTGATGGGACAGGAGTCCTAATGAAGTCTGTTAGCATAAATATCAGAGGCAAACCATAGACTATATAACCACTTTCTTTGGGTTTCCTTTTAAACTAATTCAATGTAACCAAGTTTCCTACTGTGAACCTCTCCCTGAAATTCCCCCAAATCCTGTGGGCATAGGTTGAGAGTCAAGGGGATATGAGAGTAATTGTGGCATTATTCCTTCCTTTTTGAATCCACTGCATAATTATGGGAGAGACATAGAAGGTATTGACCATTTGGCTGGTAAGGAAACTCAGGAAAGACAAGGACTGGCCCAAGGTAAAAGCACAAACAGCAGAACTGAAATTCTCACCTAGTTTTCTAATCCTACATCCAGGGCTCTTCCTTGTAAAACATAGTACTTCCCAATATCATATCAAGAATGTAGGAGAAGAAAAGGCTATCTCATACTCATTCTCCTTGTTTGAAACAAAAGAAATATAGATTCTACATCTGGGCTTGATGTAGAATAGGCTAGAATCTGAACCCTCCTAATTTATAACATATTGTTGAAGAAAAATGCATTGTTTCAAGGAGCTAGGATCTAATCCTCCATAAATGCACACGCAACCTCAAAGAATTAACTTCTCACTCATTTATCCTTCCATTCTATCAGCATTTGACAAACATTTACTTCTTAAGACATCAATGGGATAAGCAGAACATAAATTATTAACACTATTTTGAAAAAATGTGATTCATGCTCAGACAAAGGTAAGTGACTTGCCAATTTGCAGAGCTAAGAACTGATGAAGTTTGGTTAGAACCCCAGTCCTCTTCGATGCAAGTCCAGTGTTCCCTGCCAGGGCTCCTCTCTGAGTGCAATGATTGCATATGTTCCCTACACCATGACTGAAGATGCAACCATTCTAGTATTTATTATTCCTTAAAGCAGAAGAGAGCAGAGGATACATCCATGTCTGGCCTTGATGGATTAGAATTCCTTTTTCTTTTTTTTTTGGCAGGGGTTATGTATGGTCACTGTTAAAAACCAAACTGAATTATCGCAAGAGAAGCCAAGTCAGGAAAGAGTGAGTGTTACTATTCCAGCTGTTCAGTCAATTAGGTGAACCCGACAAGCTGTCAATGCTAATGGACCACTAGTATGTTCCTAGCTCAAAACTGGGCTCTAACAAAATATAAGGAAAGTATAAACTTGGTCTCTTGCCTAGAAGGGTTTAAAAATTTTGTTTCAGAGAGAATAGTAATACACAAGAGATACAATGCAGCATGAAATTTTTTCGTTCTTAGAATAAGTGATGATATATGGAACCGATATTTGTGATTCACTTTTGGGCTCATTTGGGCTCCAGGATTATGTTATAGGCCCTAGCTCCTCACTTGAGAATTGTAACTCAGAATAAGTGATCAACTTACTTGAGATCACACAGTTAATAAGTAATGGAGGCCAGAATGTTTTGCTTTTAACTTCCTATCCAAATCTCAGGCTCATGATTGCAGTAAGGATATGCCCTTATTTCAACATTCTAGTTTTGAGCTTATATCTTGGATGGATAAGGGGTGTTGGCTCAAGAAGGGACAAAAGATAATGAGAGAAGGCACAGGAAAGGAGGGGTATGAGTGTATGCATGTGAGCAGTAGGAAAATTCTGTGCCTCTGTTCTCGCCTGAAAAATAGTGTTTCAATGCTTACAGGCATTTGGCAGGAGAATGGTGAGTTTGTAGTATTGATAAATCAATTGGAAACAACATCTTAACTAGAATGTAAGGGGGAAATAGATTTTCCTTGGTTTGCTTCATCTGACGCTTTTTTACATGGAGGAAGAGGTCGCTTCAACTTTATTATGATATTGCTTTCTGAGTTTTCAATAAACAGTTTCTCCCGTGGCATCTTTGCATCTTACAAAGTTGCAAAGTTTTCCAAGTGATGGCACTCTTAGAAGAGAAAGTATAAAATGTAATTGCTTTGGTAACATTTTGCAGCAACATCAAGAAAGACTTTGATGTCCCTGTGGTTTCAAAGCTCAAATAATATCAATTGTGTTTTCTGGGCTTTTTTTTTCTGAGCCGTGTTCCTATTAATCACAAGGTGCTGACAGCTTGATAAATATTCCTTTGCATGGTATTCAACTGATATTTTTAAGAGCCCAATAATATATCAAATGGGGGGGGGAGGAGCTGATAAAAATAAATTTCCTACTGTTGATAGCCGAGCTTTAGATCTCCAAAAATTGTTCCTAGCTGCAAGGTAGTGTTACTTCAAAGAGACAAAAATCATTCAAATGGAGTGGAAAAACTTCAGCTCTTTCTGAATCACATTTCAATCGAGGGAAAAGAAAGGCATCTACGTTATTAATCAGGGGAAAAAAAAACAGCAGTGTATGAATTTTCACAGCCTGTTTGTTTTTTCCTTTTGGACACTGTGCTCCAGGAAACCCAGCTAGGTGATGATCCTAAACCCAAAGCAGATGGTCTTTAAAATGATCATACAGATTTTCTTTCATAATGAATCTCAAGAATCCTACAGGATTTATAATAAAAACTGTTCATACAGATGAAAAGACAGGTGTTTCTTTAGATGTTGCTCACAGTTGTTTGGCTGAATCCAGGAAGAGCCATTAGCTATGACTCTATTTTCAAGCAGTTGAGTTACACGGTAATTTAGTCTCAACTAATCAATGTCAAAGCACCTTTTATATGGAAAACATTTTTTCTCTGGGGTGGAGGATGGAGGGTACATGTTTAGGAGGCTGAGGAGTTAAGTCCCCTTTCATATGTATTTTTTATTGTTGCACAAGACTTTCGAAATATGTCAGGCTCCTTTTTGCAATTCTTTGTCAATGAAGCGGGACACTGTTCAAAACACATATTTTCTGTCTAAAAAGCAGTGATTAGATTGACCATACAAAGAAAGAGTGAATTCTACAGTTTGGATATGATTGTGGTTCCCAGTACTCCCAAGAAGACAGGAGACTGAGTTCTAATCCAGAATCTATCACTCACTAGCTTCTGAGCTCATCTTAATCAATATCATAAGACATCTGAAACAATTCAGCATATCACAAACCTAACGGAACCTCAATCACCTGCGAGTTCTTTAAAATGTATTTTCCAAGGCTCAAACCAAATCAGAAATTCTGATTCTCAAACAATCAGAATTTCTGGGAATAGGGCTTAGAGAGAAGCTGTAGCTAAAAAAAAACTTCCCAAGTGATTTCTCATTTCCTCACATCTAGAAGAGAAAATAAGATGCACTTTTTACAGTTGGTTATACAAACACTCCTCCGACTGATTCCATGGCTCCAGCTTTGGAAAATCCTTATTTTGAACATTCTTTTTCTTGTTTTGACACACATAGAGACACACATGTATAGTTACTCACACCTGCATACACTCCCACATATGTTCAAATACATCTACCCACACACACTCACACATACTCACTCATAGATTTGCACACTCACACATCCCCCCACTGATGCCATTATGCTATTGATCAAATATTGTGTGTGTATTAACATATATATGCACATATGTGTGTATAATTGCTTTATCAATTTGTTGATAAATTCATCCACAGGAGCTTAATTTTTAATATTCTTCCACTGAATTAATGTATTTGATGTATACCAGTAATAAAGCATGCAGTAGATATAACTACAAACTAGCAATAATTTTTAATAGACTATTAATCATCTGCTCTTAATAATTAGAAATGTGTGTTTTCTGGAAAGAAATATGATCATTGCAAGATTTGCAATATTGAGAGAATGGAAACAACTCAAACACTGGACAATTAAATAGCCAAATACCACATAGTCTGTCCTAGAATAGAAGATTATCTAGTCATTGACAAGGATGCTGATAAGATTTTTTTTAATGATGAAAATGTTGGTATTATTATGTTAATTTTAAAATTAAGAATGTAAAAGCATATAGCTATTATGATCTAAATGAGTGCCTTTTTCTTCCCTTCCTAGCTTTCTCCCTGCTTCATTTTCTTCTTAACAGACTATTGCAATGCAAAACTTTTTATGCAATTTTTTATTTTTTTAAGGAAGGATTAAAAAAGGAGCTGTACTGACTGAATTGGAGGGAAGGGTGCTGAGCTTCATGAGTTAAATAATTCCCAGAGACCCCAAACCAGGCGAAGGTGGTAAACCCGAGGGTGAGGGAACACCAAAGTCAACTCTTCCCTGAGCATGTCTGAAGTATGCTGGTGACCTTGAACGTGCAGCTTGATGCCTGCCAGAGAGACAGGAAAGAAAGCTCAAGGCCCGCCCAAGTGGGGATTCTAATTGGAGACCTTCATGAAGATGAGATCCCACAGGCCCAAACCCTCAGTGGAAGGATAAATATTAAATAAATTCCATGCTGAAGGGGATGCCTGTCTCGACCTTGGACAGGAAAATACTCTCTAAGCATTATAATCATGAACCTCCCTTCATATGTGTTTCTGCTTCAGATATTTAAGTGCCCAAGTCATGTAAAATCCTCAGTCTTTTCATTCAAAAGAATCTGTCATTGATCTTCCCTAGATAGCTGATTTAAACAAATTCAAAATCTCAGTGAAGCAGTGCAGAGTCTCAAAGAAGCTAAAGATCCCAAGAACAGAGACACTCCAGCGTGCTTTCATTTCTACCTCTCCATCTCTCTCTCCTTCTTAGTCTCTCCCTTCCTCCCTCCCTCCCTCTTTTTCTGCCTCTCTCTCCCACACAAAAATGCACATCAAAAAAATTAAACAAAAATAAACAAACAAACACCATCATAACAAAGCACATGAGAAACAATGGAAGTAACAAATAGCATAAGTAGGACTGCAAAGATTTCAGGTTTCAGAATTATGAAATACAGAATTTAAAAACATGTTTTATTAAATAAGACATAAAGAAGATCCTTGAATATACGTAAGGATCAAGAGACTATAAACATGACAGGGTAGGCCTTAAAAACATTTAAATAGAACCTTTAGTAACCAAAAACCGTAGTAATTAAAATTTATAAGCAAAATAGACATGTTGAGCAGAAGATCTAGTAAGAGCTAAAGAAAGAGTTTATGAACTAGAAGAAAATATGTAAAAAAATTCCAATATTCAGCACAGGAAGACAAAGAAAAGAAAGATATGAAAAAGAGAACAAAGTGTAAAGATCTAGAATATTCTAATCAGCTTCAGAAGCAGATAATAGAAACAAGACAATTTTTAGTGAGACAATGGCTGAAGACATTCAAGAATTGTTGAAAACATAAATTTCAGATCCCAAAGCCCAATAAACACAACCAAGATAAATAAGAATTAATTCACCCTCAGAGACACACTAGTGAGACTTTAGAACACTGACTAAAATGAGAAGACTTTAAATATCACCTTGAGAAAGTGACAGCATAACTGGCTTCTTATTAGCAACACTGGAGGTCAGAAGTCAATGGACATGAGAATGGACAACCAAAATCTCAAGGAATTTAACAGTCAGCTTCAAATTCCATCCTGAGCAAAAGATCTTTCTCAAACATAGGTGAAATAGAGACATTTTTAAACAAATAATAACTGAGAGAATTTACCACTAACAGTCTTTCTTCAATCACATTTTAGTGGTTGTACTTCAAGAAAAGGAAAGCAATCCCAGAAGGAAGGTCAGAGTTATAAGAAGGAATAGTGAGAAAAGAAATTAATAAATATATGGGTAAGTAAAAATAAGCATTTGTAAAACAAAAACAATAATGCCTAAATGTTGGTCTTCGAAAAAACAAAATCCAAATAATGTTCTGCACAAAAATGGCATCAAAGTTGGGGCAGAAAAAATTTGTTCTCTGAAAACACTAATAAATGAACAAAGCTCTATAATAATTAATTAGCAATGAAAGAAATAAGGCATAAATACACAATCATAAGGATGATAAAGAGCACAGTACCATAGAGGTATCAGATAATACCGGGGAAAAAACAAGATATCATAAACAGTTTTATGCTGATAAATGTGAAGACTGAAATAAAATACATTTCTAAAATCAACTCAAGAAAAAACAAAAAATTTTGAGTATTACTCTAATTATTAAGAAATTAACCAATTTGTAATAATATCAAGTTTTCTGATTTTGATAGTTGTACTGAGTTAACACAAGAGAATTTCTGTTTTTGAGAAACACACTGAATTATTTCTGGGTAAAGGGACATAAGTCTACAACTAATTAAATAGTATATGTAGAAAGAGAGGTGGTTGGATGGAGAAAGAGAGAGAGGTAAAATGATAAAGTAAATGTGGTAAAATGTTAAGATATGGTAAATCTGAGTGAAAGGTATATGGAAATTTATTGCACTATTTTCATAATTTTTCTGTATGTCTGAAATTATTTTAAGACAAAGAGTTAAATGAAAGAAGTTAACTGACTCAGTATTTAATTTTACCCCCTAAAACATCAGGTCTGGAGACTAACAGATGTATGTTATCAAATAGTCAAGGAATAGATCCATTCAAACTATACAAACTCTTTCAGAGAACAGAAGAATACTCTTTTAATAGTTTTATGAAGCTAACATATGTTTAATAGCAAAACCAGAAAAGCCAATCTCATTAATAAAAACTGATGAGAAACAGAAAAAAAAATCATCACAAAGTTGGGTTTATTTCAGAAATACAAGGTTGGCTTAACATTAAAACATTAATCAGTGCACCTTCAGTGTGGAAAAAAAAAGCGTTAGATTCAATTCACCATCCATTCATGAGCTAAAAAATATAAAATCTTTTAGTGAATTAAGAATAGAAAGGACTTTCCATATCTGAAAAAGGATATCTTAAAAAAAAGCAAGCATAACATTTGATAGCAAATCTAAGTATTATTTTTAAGACTGGAAAAAAAAAATGAAGATTTTCTTTAAGCTATGACTATATCTATCCAATATTGTACTTGAAATCCTACGTAATGCAATAAGTCAAGAAACAGAAACAACAGACATAGGGACTGGAAGCCAAGAATTAAAATTGTCATTATTTTCAGATAATATAATTTTCTATGAGAAAATGACGATGATAATTGTGAATCTGGAAAATCTGGAATTTAGTAGAATTACTGGATATAAAACCAATATGCAGGAGTCAAGTGCATTTATCTACACACGAAACAACCAATTAAAAATGTAATTAAAGAAGGAATCACGTATAATAGAAAGAAAATGCCTGGAAATAATTTTTTAAAAATTATAAGCCCTGTATTAAGGAAATAACAAAATTTTATTGAAATGGCTGAAAATATGTTTGGACTATGTTTAAAGCAACTGGGTATTGGATGAGATAACTGTGTATGCTGTGAAAATTGTATATCCATACAGAAAAACACGAAATTGAATTTCTATCTCACTATATTCAGAATACTCAAGTGTTGCTAGATTAATCATTTTCATGTGAAAGACAAATCTATACAACTTTATAAGACATCATGCAAGAATATCTTGTTGACTTTGGGACAGAAAAAGATTTCTTAAACAAAACATAAACCATTAAGCAAAAGATTGATAAATGTAAATACGTTAAATTTAAAAGCTTTTTTGATCAAATGATAACATAAAGAATGAAAATACAAATAAAAACTAAAAGAAGTTGCTTATAACACGTATAACTCGTAAAGGGTTTATATATAGAATACATAAATACTCTGTGAAATCAATAAGAAATAGACAAAAACACAATAGATAATACAAAATCACAAAAGTACATTTCCAAGAACAGTCATGAATCAACGCACAAAATATTGCCATTCTCATCAGTAATCAGAGAAATTCAAAGTAACGCCCAAATGAGCTACAATTCCACGTTTATCATAACAAAACTTAAGATGTCTGCATTGCCAAGTGTTGGCAAAGACAGATCAATATGAACTCTGAGATACTGTTATGAGATAATCAGTTGGTACAACTGCATTGAAAAACAGTTTACTATATATTTATGCATCCCTGAAGAGTGAATTTTTTAATTTCCACGTTTTTGTACTTTATATAGATGGAAGCATATAGAATGTATTCTTTTATGATTTGATTTATTTTTTCCCTCAATATTATTATTGAGATTCATCCATGTGGTTGCCCACAGCTACAGTTTATTTTCATTGCTATGTGATATTCCGTTGCATGGCTATACCACTGTTTATTAGTCTGTGGACATTCGAGTTATTTCCAAGTTTTTGCTATTATGTACAATGTGCTTGATTATTCTTGTAAATGTCTCCTAGTGTACATGTGTTAGAGTTTCTTTAAGATATAGCCCTAGGAATAGAATCACTTGTTTATAGGAGGTGCCCAGGTACAACGTTACTAGTTGCTAGATAAAGTCAAATTGTTTATGCACCAGGCACTGTTCTAAGTGCTAGTCACACATATCGAAAAAGAAAGTGGATAAGCTCCTTGTTCATGTTTTAGTGAGGGAAGCTAGAGCTACTTGAATAAATAAATTTTTAAAAATAAGTAAACAAGAAAATATGAGTGAGTGATGAGAATTATGATGATGTGAGAGACTGATTCATGAGCTGCTATAGATTGGGCCAGCCAGTGAATGCTCTCTGAAGAAGAGACTTTTAAGGTGAAACTAGAATGATCAAAGGAAAAAGACCTGTGAAGACTCTAGAGGAAGATATCACAAGAAGAGGGGAAAGTTGGCATAAAGGTGATAAGGAAGGAATGACCTTGGAGTGTTTGAGAAAAAGAAAAGCCACTCTGTCTGGGCCAATGAAAGGGAGCGAGAAGATACTATGGGCAAAGTAGTTGGAAGGAAGGCAACCTGGGCCATGTAGAACTCTGAAGGCCATTGTGAGGATTTTTAAGTTTACTGAAAGTACAATTGGAAGTCAATGAGGGATTCCGAGCCGGGAAATAATATGGATTGATATAAATTAAAAATAACTCTTTGGTCATTGTCAAAGACTGAAGGGACATTGTCAAAGTGAGAAAGAAGTAGGAGGGCACTGTTCAGGCTAGGTAGAGTATGGGTTCGTCAAGGGTAGGGTAGAGGAGATGGCAACACGCACAGTGTTAAGAAGCTAGAGTCTAAAGGATCAGTTGATAGATTAAACAGGGTGGTGGAGATGAAAGAAAAGAAGAAACGAAGATGAATTCCAGAATTTGAGATTAAGTAGGGGTAAGGTGGTGCCAACTGAATTGGCAGGAAAGCACGGGGCAGGTGTTGGAGGGGAAAATCTAGAGTCCTGTTTTGGACTTGTAATGTTTGAAATGCCCACTAGAACTACTTCTGTCATTGGACAATAGCCAAGAAAGTTAGTATTTGGAGTCTTACAGACTACAGGCTTTGAAGTCAGTTGGACACACATTTACAGGCAGATCTTTGTCGCTTACTTGCATGTAGCTTTGGACACAGCACTTTTCCTTTCTGAGCTTTTCCCTCCCTCATCCACAAAGGTTATTGTGAGAACGAAATGTGATGACATATTTTACATTCCTGGTACATAGCAAGTACTTAAACAATAATGAATTTCTTCCTCTTCAAATATTTACAATGGAAAAACTGAAGGTCAGAGAAGGAATGGCACCTATTAGAAGTTGTCCAGTTGGTTCCAAGTCTTGGCTATTGTGAATAACGTTGCAATGAACACAGGGGTGCATGTACCTTTACAAATTGGTGTTTTCAAGTTCTTTGGATAAATACCCAGCAGTGGAATAGCTGGATCATATGGTAGTTCTACCCTTGATTTTTTGAGGAATCTCCATACTGTTTTGCATGGTGGTATAATGCAAAGTGAAATAAGTCAAAGGGAGAAGCTCAAATACCGTATGGTTTCCTTCATTAAGTAGTAGATAATAACAACAATAAACAAACACATAGAGACAGAGATTGGATTGGTGGTTACCAGAGGGCAAGGGGGGAGGGAGGAGGGTGAAAGGGATAATTTGATACATGTGTGTGGTGATGCGTTGTAATTAGTATTTTGGTGGTGAACATGATGTAATCTATGCAGAAATAGAAGTATAATGATGTACACCTGAAATTTTTACAATGTTATAAACCAATATTACTGCAATAAACAAAAAATTAAAAAAAAAATTAAAAAAAAAAAGAAGTTGTCCAGTTGGAAGTAGAGGTAAAGGAAACATCTTTTCTATAGATTCCAATTAGTTTTTTCAACTCTCCTTTTATGCTTATACCATCAAGCAGGTAGAGAATCATGAGTGAAAAATTTTGTTGTTCTTTGAGTAGTGTCACATGCTATGAGAGGTGAGCACTCTTGCATTCAAGTGATGCCTGTGTGGGAGGGAACAAGAAGAGAAGTTTAGGCATTGAAAAGAAGAAAGTAGGGTATGGGAGGTCCAAGCACAATGATTTCTAGTAGGTCACATTCAACAGCTATGGCAACCTGTATTTTAAGAATCCAGCTCCACTTAACAGAGCCAAGTGCTTGCCCTCTCCCTTCGTAAGTTACCAATGAGAGGAATTTCGTACTCCTCACATTGTTCCAGCATAGAAGAACAACAGGTTTTGTTTGCTTTTATCCTCGTACTCAAATGAAGGCCAACTTAAAGGTAAAAACAAAAGAAGAGAGGAAAACTGAATGTGCAATTAAGACAAAATATATACATTTTATGGAATGAGCTTTTACTTCTTTATATATTTATTTTTGCTGAGGAAGATTTGCCCTGAGCTAACATCTGTTGTCAATCTTCCTTGGTTTTTGCTTGAGGAAGATTCGCCCTGAGCTAACATCTGTGCCAATCTTCCTCTATTTTTTTGGACGTGGGACACCACCACAGCATGGCTCATGAGTGATGTAGGTCCGCACCTGGCATCTGAACCCGAGAACCCAGCCCGCCAAAGTGGAGCACGTGAACTTAACCACTACACCACAGGGCCGGCCCCTGGAGTGAATTTTTAAAACATTTAAAAACTTGTTTTCAAAATATATCTCTGATTTCAAATGGCACAATGTTTCAGATTGCTAAGCTAAATGGGAGTCATTTTTCTTTTTCTCTTTCTCTTCCTTCCTCCCTCCCTCCCTTCATCTCTCCCTTCTTTCTCTCCCTTTTGCTCTCCTTCTGTTCCCTCTTTCCATTTTTCCTCCTTAGCTTCTCTCCTCTCTCTTTCCCTCTCACAGATCCTGCCACCAATCCTGTGTTCTAACCATGACATTTCACAGAGAAAGGTGAGTAACTACTCTTTGAGAATTTGTTTTACTCTCTTCCTTTATGACACTTTGGAGGTAAAGTTTTCCCTTTAATACTTGAAAATGCAAAATTGGCATGCCAGAAAAAGTACTATTGTGGGGCATGGCATAGACACCACTTGTCTGACGGGATGATAAATGTCGCTCTCGGTCCGCATTATACTTTTACCTTTCCCTTGCTGTGTCATCTTGGAAAAGCCACTTTGAGTCTGTTATATAAATGGGCCAAAGACAGCTGCTATGCATTAGCCTAACATGGTCCTGATGTTGTTTCATTCTTCACAGTAGGCGAGGACCATTAGGCTAAAGCCTGCTGACACAAAACTCAAATTCTTACACATACAATTTTTTTAAATATAGACCAAGTAAACATATTTTTAGCTATTTACATACTCCACAAAGCTGCACCCAACCTCTGTAAGCACGGAGAAGGCAAGCGTTGTAGCTAGACTCCAACTGCTGCCTTTTTTAGGAGCTCTTGATTCAGATATTCCCCACATGCTGCTGAGAGACAAGAGTTATCACCTAGACCTGGAAGCTCCCTCTGATTTCCTCTTCTCCCTCTGGAGGTCCCTTGCCCTATCCCCTCTGGATGGTGGCTTTGCACCATTGTCTCTAGAAGGTCTCTTGCTGGGAGAGATTCCTTTCATGCAACCTTGTCTAAGCACAGCCCCAGAAAGCTGTGTTACTGCCTTTTGTGGTCCTTTCTCTTCCTTGATTAACCCTGAAATGTTTGAACTTACCACAGAGGATCATTTAAAAATGAGGAAACATTATTTACCCAGGGAGGTTGTTTGGAACTATCCTAATACCACACTTGAAATTTAATTGGAGGTCATTAAATCTGATGCCCTTCTCTTTGTAATTGACACATATATGGTGCCAATTGCACCAGAGAAAGGAAAGAAGAGAGGCAATAAAAATTATTCTGTCATTTACCTAAAGATTTGAGAATCCCCTGTTTGAGGTTGGAGGAACCAAGCTGCAGGGTGGATGGAGCGATTGGGATCGGTTGGCTCTTTCAAAATAATTGATCGGGATCTGCCAAATATCTAGGTGACTTAGAGCTCAGAGAACGCAACCATGAAGAGGCTGAACTTCACTGAGTGTCATTTCCCATAGGATGATAGTGTCAAAGATGACAAACTGTCTCTTGCTGGCAAAGGATATGAGAAATATTTTCCAAATGCAGATTAGTGAGTAAGTAGATCTCTCTCTTCCCTCTAGTGGTAGGACAGACAACTAAATAAGCAAAACAAGCAGTCGTAGTCTTTCCTGGATGGGCTGTGGAAGGGGAAGTGCAGGGCATGATGGGAACACCCAAGACAAGTAACCATTCAGAGTGGAGTGTGCTCAAAGCACACGTGACCTCAGCTGAACAACCCAAAGAGTTTCAATTCCAAAGTATACCAAAATATTGAAGCCAGATTTTTGTTGTTGCCAAAATGTAATTGCTTACTAGAGTCAAAAGCTCACTTCTTCTCAGAAGCCACTCCAACATTCTGTCTGACCACAGCAGTATTGGCTGACTCTATATGACAGTACTGTGCTTGTAAGGGAGTGTTTTTTGGTGTACCTAACAAGGGTTTCTATTTGGACTGTCTCACTTATTACCTCTGTGATCTTAGAATAGTCACCCGTCCCATTTTGAGACTCAATTTCATCTTCTAAAAAAGTAGTAGTGAAATATCTATCACAAAATATTTGGGAAAAATAAAGTAAGTCTTAAAATAATCAAAGCAAGAGATACTTTGAAAAATAAAATGGGCAGTGGAACAGCAGTTGGTGAGAAGGGACTCCAGATTGTGATGCAGGTGTGGCAGCTGGGAAAAGAGAGAGGGAAGCAAAGAAGAATGGGTAGGAAGACCCTCAGATAGCAGGGCAGCCCTGAGAAAGTCTTGTCTAGGTTGAGGGGAGCTATAGAGCAAAGATTAGAGGAGTCCCATTTGGGGCTGGAAATGTCCACAATAGGAGAACTGCCATACATTTTCATGGGATGGAGTCACCTGGGAGTGGTTGGCTTTACTGTAAATTCAACAATTGATCCTGTCAGCTAAAGGCTGTCAGCTCACTGGATTTCTTGCAGCAGGTCCTTTCATGAAGGGGGAGTTAAGTAGCATACTCGATGCCAGCCACAGTCCACTTACATTACATAGATCCACTTCTCCATCCATGTGTGTGTAGCAGCTCATCCATGGTTCACAAGAGCCTCTCCTTCTGCAGGGAAACTAACAAGAGGAAGTTTAGTGGGATAAGCTCCAGCCATGAATGATTGCTATAGTTGGTCACAAGGTTGCAGCTAGTAGTCATTGTCTTCTTGCGTTATTCTAAATTCCTGTCACCCTCAGCCATCACCTCAGCAGGTCTTAGCTGACTTAGCTGGTGGTGTGACTAAAACCTTCACTCTGATGTGTTGAGCCCTTGGTAACCATACTTTTCTTCAGGCCAGGTTGCTGCACAGTCCACTCACAGTTATGATCAGGAAAGAGTATGAAGATGCTACCCCACTGATCAGCTGGGTTCCACACGTATTTTTCCTTCACACATTGTTGAAGAGCCGTCCCACCTCTTCCTGCTGATCAGAGTCAATGACCACTGGCAAGATGCTGACTTATCTTCTTGCCAGCAGGACTTTTTGGAATCAAGAAGTACAAAGTTTCCAGGCAGCCACTATAGCTCATAGTTCAACGGTAACCTTGTTCTGTTCCCTAGAAAAAATACACCTCCTTTGGGAACTAGGAACTCTAACACTGCAGAGCCTAAAATTGTGGGGACAGGGGAACACAAATTCCCTCAGTGGGTCTCTAGCGTGATGGTAAGTGGGACCACTCCTGATTCATCCTGTGGTTCTTGGACCCAACTTCCCTTCTTATTATGAATATAATTCATAATAAGAGACCTTACAGAGGTCTCTGATTTATGCCAATACTGTGCTCTGAATAATGGTACCCCAAACTTCCAGAGAATTGTCTCCAAACAACAACTACAACTGTGTCCTCACTAAGTTGTTCTAACTTTCTATCAATCCAATTGCTTTTCCTTCTAGATTTCTATCCAGCTGGGAGGTCATTGGCTACTGCCTAGAAATCTATACATGGTCTCACCTCAGGCCATTTCTCAATGCACCCAAAAGGATAACCAGATTCAGCATTCATACTTCTACCCATTGGGAAAAATTTCCCTCTCTATTGTCTTTCAATGCCATCTTTTAGTGTGGCTTTAATGTAACCACAGTTTTTCATTTGCATGCACATCCCAAGCTGACATGTATATCAACCAAGCTTTGGCAATTTCTTCTTCTTTCGAGTGGTCATATGCTATCTCGCCTCTCACACACACCCACACAACCATAAGTGTGAGCTGGTGGAGAGTAATGGTGCCACCGTGCTGTGTAACAAAGAATCTGGTCCATTAGGCCATGCAGCTTGTTCACATCATTTGATTTTGCTTGGTCTTAATCCTGGATACATCATTTTCATCTTACAATGGACTGCTGCTAGATCCCATGGTTATGGATTGTCCAACTTTTATATTGGCAAGCCTAACAGAATCAGCTCAAATAGGTAGTTTGGATGTATGACTACTTTGTGCTGCAAGATCAAGTTCTCCATCTCTACCAGCATCCAGTAACAGGTCAGGAGTTCTTTCTTGACTGTCTCATAATTCTCTGCTGTAGGTAGCATATCATTGTGCTAGAATCTTAGAGGTCAGAATCCTGATTCTCCCACTATGGCTTGCCATATTCCTCCTACTACATCTTTTCCTGCCATCACCACTTCCAACACCATATGGTCCGTTGAATGTATGGCTGAAGTTGAAGGGCTGCTTGTAACACTAACTAGGCCTACTGCAGAGATCTTTTCTGCTCCAGGCCCACTCAAAGCCCGCGGCCTTCCATGTCACTCAATATATTGGGCAAAGCAGCATTCCTACATGTGTTCCACTTGGCCTTCCCCCAGATGACAGCTTTTACCCTGAGGGCTAGTTACCCAGTGTAGGGGTTACTCCAATACCTAGTACACCAATCCCAATTGTACTCTCAGAAGATGGGAAATTACCACCAAGTGGGTTCACAGACACAGCTAATCCACTCTAAGCTGGACTTTAGCTATGATTGCATTTTTTCTTTTTTATTGAGGTATAATTAACATACACATGACTCCACTTTTTATCTGGCTCCCATATGTCTGCACTCTAACTGAGAGACCATGATACTCTTTCCAGTCTCCAGGTATCAATGTCAGCCCCAACATTATATCCACTGAACCTCAAAATAGTGGGGATTCTCCTTTTCCCAGTCTAAATAAACGGCCAGGGCTAGCACGGTGGTGTAATTGTTAAGTTCACGTGCTCCACTTTGGTGGCCCAGGGTACGCAGTTTCGGATTCTAGGCGTGAACCTACACACAGCTTCTCAAGTCATGCTGTGGCAGGTGTCCCACATATAAGAAGATGAAGATGGGCATGGATGTTAGCCCAGGGCCAATATTCCTCAGCGAAAAGAGGAGGATTGGCAACAGATGTTAGCTCAGGGCTAATCTTCCTCACACAAAAAAATAAAATTAAAAAAATAAACAAATGCGCATAGTCTTCTTTTGGAAAGAACTGGAGGCATCTTTACAGTGCATATTTGCCATGGTATTGCAGAGTTATTCCTCTCAAGTTAGTAAGATCTGGAACTTAAATTGTCTCAGGTCCAGGAATTAAGCAAAGACTCTTGACTCTTTTTTTTTATCGGAGCAACCGTCCTCAGCCTTATGCCTCTTTATCTTGTCTTCTTCTGACAGTAGATGTGAGGCAGCCCCTTCATTAACAATCTGTCTATTTTGTCCCTAAGATTACCAAATTCTGTGAGATGTGTCTAAAACTCCCTCTGGGCCAAGCTCCCTCCACCATCCTGGGTTGTAATGGAAACTGCAGCCCCCTGGCTACTGGAAGTTAAGTGGTGCCACCTGGCCTCCATTACTGTGAGACCCATCATCCTGATGAATATTAGTGAACCCAGCTCTGGGATGACTCTTCTACTGTCCACCTTGCACTTCAGAGGAGAGTCACCACGGAAATTCTTTGAAATGCCGCTGCCTCTCTGACAAGCACAGCCCTGATGGCCTTGGTGAATGGAGCTGAATGGGCACTCCGTAGAATATATTCTTCTGGTGGATCTTCTAGCTTCATGTGACACAATCATTTCACTATGCCCACTTCTTTCAGCCTCTTCATTCCTTCCTCTACTTCCTCTACTAACTCAGGAAATCCTGCTTTGTTCACCATGGGGCATCACCTTCTCCAGGCTTCACAGAGCTACCCTAACAATGAGACTGCCCTATACTCTGGTACTGGGGGTCTTATCAAAGTGTTAAATCTCATGTCACGAAAAACTGCTTCAAGATGATAAATTATTGCTTGCCCAGCCTTACGTTCCAACCTGCTTGATCAAGCACTCTTAAGATTCAATTCCAGGAAAACTCCCCTGGCTCCTGCCAGTGCATGATTAGTGATACTTGCATCTCCTTTAAGGTATAATCTCTTTTATTTCTATAAGGCCCAGCAAATTCCTAGCTGGATTTGATATGGTGGGATTTATCCATAGTTAATGGTCAATCACGCAAAAGAATAGATAGAGGCAGCTGCAGAAGAGAGAACTTATTGCTTGCTGGGGAAAGGACTCTGCAGTATCTTCCAGCACAGGAAAAGTGCTTGCTCTTACCAGGGGGTGCCGTGCCAACTCTGAAGGTTCTAATGGTCCAGGCAAGTCTACAGAGCTAAAATCCATAGAAGCATCTATCCAGATGTCCCCATTCTATTTTACAGGGCCCCAACTAGGGCCATTACTTTAGCAAAACAGATCGGTTTTGACTGAGCATATGTCTCTGGAGCACTATTAAATGATTATTAAATCCTAAGTTTGCTCCTTTGCTGTGTCTGCTTTTCTGCTACAGAAGATAAGGGCAAATTTTAAGCTATAAAGAAGCCTTCTGGCTCTCACACTGCTTTAGTGGCTTGTTGACAGTTTTTCTTCCTTCCATATGGCATTGCTATGGACTGAATGTTTGTGTCACCTCAAAATTCATATGTTGAAGCCCTAATCCCCAGTATGATGGTATTTGGAGGTGGGGACTTTGGGAGGTAATTTGGTTTAGATGAGGTCATGAGGGTGGGGTCCCTATGAGTGGATTAGTGACCTTATAAAAAAAGATGAAGAGACTGGACATCTCTTTCTCTACCACATGATGATACAGCAAGAAGACAGCTATCTACAAGTCAGAAATTGGCTCTAACCAGAATCTGACTGTGCTGGCACCCTGATTTTGGACTTCCAGTCTACAGAAGTGTGAGAAATAAATTTCTGTTGTTTGAGATACCCAGGCTATGGTATTGTTACAGCAGCCTGAGCAGACTAAGAAAGTTATTGTTACTGAGAAGTGAGATGCTGCTGCAACAATACCTAAAAATGTGGAAGCATCTTTGGAACTGGGTAATGGGTAGAGGCTGGAAAAATTTTGAGGTGCATACTAGAAAAAGCTGATATTGTTGTGAAGGGATTTTTAAAGGCAATTCTGGTGAGGATTCAGAAAGAGAGGAGGAGAACTATAGAGAAAGCTTTCATCTTCTTAGAGAATAAATAATCTTGTACAGAATGTTGGTAGAAATAAGGATGCATGGCTGTTCTGATGAGATCTCAGACAGAAATAGAGGAACATATTATTGGACAATGGAGAAAAGGCAATTTTTGTTACAAAGTGGCAAAGAACTTGGCTGAACCATCTTTATGTGTTAGTGTTTTGTGGAAGGTAGAAGTCTGAGTGATGAAATTGGATGTTTAGCTGAGGAGATTTCCAAGCAAAATGTTAAAGGACTGGCTTGGTTCCTCCTGATTGTTTATAGTAAAATGCAAGACAATGGAAACGAAGAAGTAAATCTTTTTTTTTTCAACGTTACTCTTTTTTCATTTATTTGAGTCACAGTGCACAAGCAAATGAATAATTTTGGGAAGAGTCAGAATTTAAGCCACAATAACCTATTTTAACATAACTTAAACCTTTTGCAGTACAATGTCCTTTTGCAATACAAAACTAGTCCCTCGTTTTTTTGTCCAGCTTTATTGCGGTATAATTGATAATCAAAATTGGAAACATTTAAGGTGCACAATCTGATAACCCAATACACACATGCATTGTGAAATATTCACTACCACCAAAGCAACCAATGTATCCATCACCTACATTGTTATCATTTTCCTTTTTTTTCTTTTTTGGTGATGAGAATACCCAAGATTTATCCTCTTAGCAAATTTCAAGTATACAATACAATATTTTCAACTATAGTCACATTGCTGTACACCAGTTTTCCAGAACTTATTCATCTGCATCACTTAAACTTTACACCTCTTGACCAACACCCCATTCCCCCTCTCCCCAGCCCCTGGTAACCACCATTCTTCCTCTTCTATTTTAAATTCCATATATAAGTGAGACCATGTGGCATTGGTCTTTCTGCATCAGGCTTATTTCACTTAGTATAATGTCCTGCAGGTTCGTCCATGTTGTTGCAAATGGCAGAATTTCCTTCTTTTTTAAAACTGAATGATATATATTACATATATCATCCAGGTTGTTGGAAAGTCCTAGAAAAATGATTATGTAGAGGGGGAACTCATGTTGGGCAACAGTGGCTTGTCTCCAGTACCGAGCCATGCTTGGTCATCATCTGGGAGCAGCCCAGGGCAAGCATGGCCGTGACCCAAGTGGTGGAAGGATCCAATGGAAGATGCAGCAGCTGGGGGCTCTTCGCCAACCTCGGTCCTGGCGGCTCTGTCTCATGAAGGGAGAACTGAGCAGCATGATCCCACGGCCACTATACTTCCACAATATTAACACACTTGCTACTTGATTTGAACTTGAAACCTCCCTTGACAATTTGTTTCTCCTTTTCCTCGTTAGCCTCTCCTACTTTTACACACTGTTCCCAGGCTAGTAAATGAGAGTAGCATCCTGTTGGACCTGCAGGCAATAGGTAGATGGCTTACTTGTAGCTTTGCAAAGGATCCCAGGGACCATGTGTGCAGTAGGTGCATTTGTCAGTCATCAGACTGACATAGTCTGTCCACACATACGCTCACGTGCACACACACACATGTGCACACACACACAATATTAACTCTAGGGTAAACTGGGGTTATAGAGAAAGTGCATAGCTTCACCAAGATCCCATGGCCCCTCAAGCAGTGAGCAGTGGCTGATTGTCAGACTCTCACAGCCATGATGGGTCTCAGGATTTGGGGTTTTCTAAGCACTTTTGGATGATACCTAATTATCATGAACTTTTATCTCTAAATATGATGTGATCAGAAAGGAGGCTAGTGAAAAGAAACATGCTATGGTCTATTTGACACTTCAAGGGGCCCTCTAGGTTGAGTTGGTAAATCTTCACAGAGAGTAACGACCATTTATCAACCCATTTATCAACCAGACATATAGGGTAGCAGAATCTTTTCCACAGTTTGGATATTATTAAGTGTTTCCTGATGAAACATATCTGGGAAACAAGATTCAAACAGGTATCTTTCCTGCGGGATTCTTTGAACTTTTTATTTGCTGCTTTAATGAGTATTATGATGCCCAGGAAGAGAAGAGAGAAAACAGCATTAGGCAAATGCATTTCCCAATAATATCTTTCTTTCATGGAGCATCACTTAATATTGAATCTCACAGCATGTACAGCATGCTTTGGTTAATGCCAGAAGGCATCCTGTATCTGCTACTCACTGGCTGTATGATTATCAATTAAATGACTCAATCTTTCTGACTTTCCATATCCTCATCTGTAAAATAGGAAAACTACTCCTAGCCATGCTTGTCAATCTCCCTTCTTTGAAGCATTGAAGTTCTATATGTGTCCATGGTGAACACTAGGAGAGGAGACAGTCCCAGCTCTCATTAGCAGGTGAGGGTGTAGAGCCAGGGAGCAAACCAGAGCAGAGGGAGGTCCATGGACCTGTGCCAGTCCCTGAACATTTGTTTCTGATCAGCAATGAGATAAGTATGGAAATTAGAAGAAAGTGTTCAGAAACGTTTAGAGCAATGTGATAATGCTGTGATAGTCAAGCGTGAGATCAGAGGACACCTCTCATTTTTATTGAATTTTACAAAAACATACCAGAGGAAAAACAAAACAAAACTCAATGTCCCACAGATACTTGGAGAGATGTTGCTTTACAGCACACCGAATCTCCCACTCTAAGAGACTTTTAAATATTAGATAACCACAAAATGTGTTTCCTTTTCAATATTTGAAAACTCTTTCTTTTAAAAGCTCTCCTAAGCTTTAGCTCACTTGGATATGACTATTGTACAACAGATGCAACATGATGCCTTCAAAATGCTGGAGGCAAACTCACAGCTTATGTACACAGATCAAGAGCCGAGCCCAGGGTGAGATGGGAAGGTGTTAGCAGACGAATTGCCTTTCTACTCTTCTTTTCTGTTTTGATTCGTCTGTCCTCCGATATCTTTTAGTTTTGCGAGTTCTCAGTGAAAGACTCCCTCCCCTCCCCACGGCATTTAGTGCCCCTTTTCTTGGTTTAACCTACTCTAGTGACACCCACTTAACGAGTCTTGCCATAAGTCTGTCCCATTGCTGTTGTTTTGGATTAAACAGAGGGCAAAATGACTTGTGCTGAATCAGCACCAATGCAAATCATACCTGCACGGCAGGTGATGGCTTGAAACGGGGCCTGAGGTGGGTCCGAGGAGAATCATGGGAGAAACAGTGATTACCACAACTCAGTAGGGAGAAAAGACATGATTTCCAGGAAAAATAAGAGACCAGGTACTGACAACGAAAAGTAGGTCAGAACCCAAGTGAATATGCAGTCATGGATGAGTCCAGTAGAAAATCCTTCTTCTGGAAAGAGAAAACATTCAGGAAAGGAGACTGAAGTCCAAGGGGTATTCACGGAGAAGAGTTTGCCCAGGGGTCAGACAGTATCTGACCCACAGGTGGTCTCTTCCCTCATCTGCTTCTGAATCTGCTTCCTGTGGAGGCATACTTCATGTCTAACATCTGGCAATAATGCTACAAATGCCCAGTTTCCATTTTGGTGCCGTTCAGGAAACAACACCAGGTTATCTGTGTCCTGCTCCTCATTTTATTTGTCTGTGTGAGGGTTGTTATTGATAATTTAATTGTTTTTTGGCTATAAAACAAAAAGTCTGAGGAATAATTGTCCTTAATATGAGCATAATGTAGGCTGCTTAATGTTTTTAAGATGGGGTGTGCCCAGTTGCACATGCTAAGTTATGAAGACACTGCAGATTTTATGTTCTGAAATGCTCTCAGCTTCCATTGACCCACACAGAAACACGCAAAGACAATAAGGAAAAGGCAAGAAGTCAAAGGAGGAAGATGCAAATTTACACAGAATAAATCTACGGCTATCAGAAGCTCAGACTCAGTCAAGAGAGATGGCAAGGCTTGATTGTGTGCACATAATGAAAAGAGTTTCAGGCAAATATTTTTCGTACACACCAGATATTTCTGTTTAAATGCTCAAGAAAAGTACAGGGAAAATAGCTTTCAACCTCTTGTGAAGTTTTCTTTTCTGGTTCTTCCATCCATCCATCCATCTATCTATTCGTCCTCCATCCATCAATCCAACCAGCCTTCCATCCACTCATCCACCCATCCACCCATCCATCCATCCATCCATCCATCCATATCCATTCAAACACTGTCTTCTGTGTCTCCTTCTTCAAGTTTTCCTTTTCACGATTGCCATAGGCATTCCTCTATGTTGCTCCTACATTTTCAGTGATGTAGGAAGGGAGAGTGGCAAAAGTATATCTAAGATTATTTTTAATAAGTGAACTTAATTTCTATTTTTATATTCTATTTCTTCATGGCCCAGCAGGGAAAACTTAGTAAGTATCTTACTTGACTAACCTGGGCCTATTACCGTATCAACAAAGCACCAGCTCAGACTAAGTCAGTCCAAGTTACTTCCAGATCTTAAAGTCTAGAAATCCAATGGTCCTCTCTATGCTTTTCTATATTTCTTCCTTGTATAAATTCAAAGAATCTGTTGCAAGTATATTACACTTTGTACTATTTTGTGGAGCCATGTGCCAGAAAAACGTATTCCTGAGCAAAATAAAGAGCCAAACCATAATTCCCAAAATAAAATGCAATTGGCTTAAAATAGTAGGTTCAATATGATTATCCTGATAGTAAATCACACTAAAAATAAAATAATGATTCTTCATGATAAATGATAACATCTAAGCCTGAATTATGCTTAAGGCTACCCTATATTCTGATAGCAAAAATGAAATATTGAAAAGCAATGGTATACCCTGAAATAAGCTGTATAATACAAATATTTAAAATGATGAATATTCCCAGAATTTTCTTTCGTCTATTATGTCCTGAGAGTCCATAGCTGATTTCACAGATGATTATACATCACTTTAAATATTGGAGAACGATTTTAAACACTCCAAAAGAGGAAAAATAGTGGCATTGTTCTTAAGAAATGAGGTAAGGCTGATTATGCTTTGTTCACTACAATAGATTTTATTCAATAAATTTCCAACACAGTAGGAAAAAAGAAATGCTTTTAGTGTACTTGCTTTAACAGCAGAAGATGTGTCTTTTTATTTTACAGAAAACATCCATTCTTCCTTGTGATGTTTCCAGTTTCCACAGAGTTGAAAGCAGCTTTGCTGACTGCGAAAGAAAATTGCTCAAGACTAGAGACTGTTGGTCATCCACTTTCACTCCTAGAGAAAACAGGGCAGCATGTGGCTTTCCCTAGTTGCTGTAAGACTAATGTTAGCACTGAGCAGTCAATTGAGTTGTTAAGGTTGAGTGTTAGTCCCCTCTGAGGAATCAGGAAGGTCTGACCAGTCAATTCCTTCAAGACTAACTTTCATGCACTGCCACTTGCTCTGAATGAGAACATGGTTTAACTGCTAAGAATCCATCCTAATGAGTTAGGGGCAAGAGAGAGAAGATGTTGAAACAACCCATGTTTCTCTCAAGGTTCCTGCTTTTCCTGAAAGGAGGTAATCTCAGGAGTGATGCTAAAGCACGTGTAGTGTATGTGTAACTTTGTGACTCACAGTCTCAGTCTTTTTTTTTAAATACAGTTTTCAACTATAGTCACCATGTTTTACATTAAATCCTCAGACTTTATTCATAGCTAGAAGTCTGTACCCTTTTATCAACCTCTCTCTATTCCCCCACCTCCGGGGCATTGGCAACCACTTTTCTACTCTCTGTTTCTATGAGTTTGACTTTTTTTGTGTGTGTGTATGTGTGTGTGAGGAAGATGGGCCCTGAGCTAACAGGGCCTCTTTTTGCTGAGGAAGCCTGGCTCTGGACTAACATCCATGCCCATCTTCCTCCACTTTACATGGGACGCCGCCACAGCATGGCTCGACAAGCGGTGTGTGGGTGTGCGCCCAGGATCCGAACCAGTGAACCCCGGGCCACTGAAGCGGAGCACGAGCACCTAACTGCTTGCGCCACCCGGTCGGCCCCTGACTTTTTTTTTTTAATTCCACATGTAAGTCACACCATGCAGTATTTGTTTTTCTCTATCTGACTTATTTCATTTAGCGTAATGTCCTCGAGGTCCATCCATGTTGTTACAAATGGCAGGATTTCCTTCTTTCTCTTGGCTGAGTAACATTCCATTATGTGTGTGTATATGTATAGATATATTACATTTTCTTTATCCATTCATCTATTGATGGACACTTAAGTTGTTTCCATATCTCAACTACTGTGAATAATGCTGAAATGAACACGTGAGGGCAGATATTTCTTCCATATCCTGTTTTCGTTTCCTTTGGCTATATACCCAGAAGTAGGATTGACGGATCACAAGGTAATTCAAATTTTAATTTTTTGAGGAAACTCCATACTGTTTTCCATAGTGGCTGCATCTATTTACACACCCACCAATAGTTACCTCTTTTCTACCTTCTCACCAACACTTGTTATCACTTGTCTTTTTGATGATAGCCATTCTAACAGATATGAGGTGATATCTTATTTTGGTTTTGATTTGCATTTCCCTGATGATTAGTGATGTTGAGCATTTTTTCATGTAACTGTTGGCCATTTGTATGTCTTTTTTGGAAAAATGTCTATGCAGTTCCTCTGCCTATTTTTTAAATCAAATTGTGTTTTTGTTCTTGAGTTGTATGAGTCCTTTATATATTATGGATATTAACCCTTTATTAGATATGTGATTTGCAAATATCTTCTCTCATTCCATAGGTTGCCTTTTCATTTTGTTGATGGTTTCCTTTGCTGTGCAGAAACTTTTTAGCTTTGTATAATCCCATTTGTTTAGTTTTGCTTTTGTTGCCTTGGCTTTTGGTGTCAAATCATTCACAGTCTTTTCTTACCAGCAACAGTGGCATGAAGGAGAGGGAAACTTGAAATGCTTAGAAGCCTGCAAACCATTGAACTAGCTGGGTTGACTTGGGCAATTCACCGAATCCTTTGAGCATATCTCTTTGTCTATAAAACAAGGACTCCACTGCTTAGGATTATGGCTCTGATTAAATGGGGAAGAATGAGTAGAACATCCTGGAAAAGTCTTAAGATGGTAGTTTCTCAAGAAATATGTATTAAAAATAATTAGACATGGGATATATGTCAAAAGTTTCAAAATATGTGTGTAGAGGGAAAAGTGCAAGCCAAAGGTGAGAGAGAAATGTAGAGGGAAAGGAAGAGTGAGGCAAGTGAGAGAGGAAAGAAGAAGAGAAGGAAAGAGTAGGGAAAGGAAAGAAGGATAGCCTGAAGGGAAGAAGAGAGGGGAGGAAATCCCAGCCACCTTCTCTTGGAAGCTGTCTCTGACCACACCTACATGTAGGGGCTGGCTTCACTTTACGCCCAGAATCATGTCTCCTTTGACTTGCCAGCACCTGTCATCAATTACGAGAGCCTTACATTCATGGTGTGTACCTCATTCCTTGAATCTCCACAGCAGGCAGTGCAGTGCCTGACACAGGGCTAGAGCTCAGCATCTGTTTCTGCATAGACTGACTTAGTTAGTAGGCATGATGGAAGAGTGGATTCTCCAGGAGGGAGGGTCAGGAAACGTGAATTTGCATTCTTCTATGCCATTTAGTAGCTTGGATCCCTGGGAAGGCTCTTAGCCTCTGTGTTCTCTTTTCTTATTTGAAGCTGGAGAGAATGCCTAACTCAAAGGTTACTTGGGAGGATCAGACAAAATAATGGATTCCCAAGTAAGGATATGTAACCTTTAAGGTGCTATCCAAGTGGGAGAGTTTGTCATGGTTTGAACTGCGCCCTCCAAAAATATGTGCTGGAGTCCTAACCCCTAGAACCTCATTGCAGATGTAATTAATTAAGTTAAGATGAGTTTATACTTGAGTAGGGAGGGCCCTAATCCAATATGACTAGCTCCCCATACGAAGAGGGACATTTGGACACAGACGCTGAGACACAGACACAGGGGACAAGTCCATGTGAGGAAGGAGGCAGAAATTAGGGTGATGTAGCTGCTAGCAAAGGGATACCCATGATTTCCAGAAACCTCCAGAAGCTAGGAAAAGACAAGGATGGATTCTACTCTGAGTCTCAGAGCATAGCCCTGCTGACACCTTGATTTTGAGCTTCTAGTCTGTACAACTGAGACAATAAATTTCTGTTGTGTTAAGCCACCCAGTTTGTGGTACTTCTTAGGCAGCCCTAGGAAACCAATATGATATTTTATTGCTTCTTTGTGTTTCCTCCTCCTCCTTCCCTAATTATGTTCATATACTTGTTGAGTGATTCTGTGCCAAGTGTGATGCAATAATTAGGAATAAAAAGGTAATAATAGCTGACACTGATATGGTGCTACTATGTGCCAGACACTGTTCTAAGTGATTTATGTAAAATACAGCACCACAGGATTGATACTGTTTTCAAACCCAACTTATAAATGAGGAAAGTAAATCACAGAGAGGTCAAGTATCTTGCCCAAAGTCAGCTAGCCAGTCAGGATTTGAAACTAGAGCTCTGGAGACAATGCACTTCACCAATCACTGTTCACACTGTCTCTCTGATGAATTACACGTTGTCCCTGAGGGCAAAAGACTAGCTGTATAAAAGCAGGAGGTTAACATTTATATGTTTATAATTCAGAATTTTTGAGGGCAAAGGTAGAAGTAAATATAGTATATTGATACAACCCAGAGAAAGACATAGAATGACTAGGGACCTAGAAGACGTCTTGGAGGAGGTGATAAATAAGAGAGTTTTAAAGGACATCAAGGAGAGGAAAAAGTAGTCCAAGCTGGAAGCACAGGGCATGTGTGCCAAGGACAGGGGCAGCAGAGGGGGTAGCTTTTTTTATTCTAGCAGGGATATCAAATCTAGTATAAAGAATAATGACAAAATATATAATCATTCACTCATTCTTCCATTCAACAAATATTAGTATGCACCAGGCACTCTGCTAGGTACCACACCAGGCACTGGGAAAGAAAACAGGGAAAAATGTGGAAGTGATCCTTGACCTCATGGAGCTTTGGGTCTGGTGGCTAGGGTGGGGGTGATAGAGAAACCAGGTAGAGTATAGTAGGGAAGAATTGAATCAAAGGAGTCAGGCAGAGAAACAAGAATGGTTCCCAAGTGAAAGATCCAAATCCATGACATCAAGGGGGAGTGACTTGGCATGACGAACAGATACAGGAGGCACCTGTAGAGGTGCCCAGAGGCACCAATGAGCAGGGACAGGTGGTATTTCATAGTGCCTCTATTGGGGAACCCATCAGAAGGGGTCGTTAGAAGCCTGGAGTGGGTACGGGCACTCGTCTTAGAAACTGACCTTGTACCCCCAATTCTCCTACCACTAGAGCCCTTGCTGAGCTTTTCTCTGCCCCTCTCCGCCCATGACCCGGAATTTCTCCACTAACCTCTATCTCATGACTTTTACTCCTTTTACAGATGACAGAGTTTCCTGAGTCCCGGACCTTTAGAGCAGGATTCTTCCTGGTCTCCAGGCTCAGCTGTCTCTGAGCCCCCCCCATTTCTTCATCTTAGGTCATGTCAATGGCCACTGCGTTGGCTGCCTCTTGTGAATTGTTGCTACATTCCACAGTTCACAAATTCTACTTCCTGATTGGGACTTTATCTCATCTTCTCTGCCTGGTCTCTCCCTGGGCTTGCTTCCACTCTTAAGGGTGTGTTCATGGTCTCTGGTCATGGTGCCTCCTTTCTGCCTCAGCCCACAAGTGTCACCCCAAACATGAATGGGGCTTCACTTTCCCATCATTTTGATCACTACAGCTGCACAATTGTTGTTCTGTTCCATTTGACTTAGGAGAAAAAATGTCCCTCTAATTTTTCTTTTTAACTTTCTCAGGATTGTCTTGCATTTTTTGCCGGGAACTTCCAGGTAGGAGTCTTCAAGAAAATAAGATTTAAGTTTCAGCTGCCTGTTCTCTACGCATCAGGAAAAACAAAAGAAAAACAATTGGCATCCATATCCTACTCCCAAAGATGATTGACAAGTATGTGGGGATTCTCAGACAGAGAATTAATTCATGTCAAAGTGGGTCTACTGGTTAATAATAATAGTGACTGCTTAATGAGTATGATTCTCTCTTTGCCTTACCAAAGAAATTACAGAGATCTAGGTTAGGTAGGTAGGGGGTCAGACGGGTGAGAGGAGCAGAAACTTGCCTATTTGCTCCAATAAAGCTGCATGTTCCCAAAACAGAGATCATAAGAGCTGAAGATTTAGCAGCAGCAACCTTTCTCTCTGCTGACTAAAACTGAAATCTAAAAGATAAATATTGGCCCCTGGGCCATGTATCTTTGAAAGATATTTCCTTTAAAGGGTGAAGAAATTATTCAAAACTGTAAATTGAACTCTGCTTTCCTGAGTGTTTACATAAATCAGTATACATCAAATGGCATGCTATTATATGAAAAAGGAATGTATCTTGTTCCTGGAATATATAGTGCCAGATGATATGTATTAGCATGGCTTTATATACCACGTTTTTGCTTATTCACCCAAGAGATGGAAATATTTATATTCCACAAGGAAAAAGAATATGATATTTTCATTGAGGAAAATTGCTACATAAGAAAACAAAAATGGATGCACAAGGGAATTATTTGCGTTATTTGGACTAGGAATAAAAACTTTCACCTGCACTTGAAGAATCCAGACAACTGAAGTAGAAATGTCCTACCTCTGATATAGAATCAACCATTGACTATTCATTTTATGTCCTAAATACCCCTCAAAGCCTATCCCCTTATTTGCAACCCCATTGCCAATTCCCGAGTTCAGGAAGGTATCAACTCTTCCTAAGACCAGGGGAATAAACTTAGTGATTTAACAGATGCATAAAAATTCCCCCCAAATTGTAGGGATTGTAGCATTGTGCAAGTCACTAGTGACATAGAACTGGTATCATTTTATTTTGCCAAATAAGGATATTTTAAAAGCACACCATCTGCTATCACCAGCATTTGTAAAACAAATGATAGGTTTAATGTTGGAAAAAAATTTTAAATGATGATTTCAAAATGTATTATTTCAGTGAATGTATTGAATTTCCTTAAATCAAATGAATTCTGCATTGTCTTTACTGATCTCCTCTTGCTAGAGATTTGTGAAAACATCCTTAGGAAGCAGCAGGCCAAGCAAAGCCTTAGATTCTCACATAGTCTTCTAGCAAGTCTTCCTAACTCCATTCTTCTCACTTTGAGTCCTTCTTGCTACTTCAGCCAAAATGATTTTCCTTAAGATGCAAAGTACTCACGTGCTTAAAACCCCCTATAGTTTGCCATCGTCTTCAGATGACAGTTCATACCTTTTCCTAAGACAAACTCTCTGGGTTGTGGGGTTCCATCTTCTGATTGTTCCAGCTTTAGTCACTTCCCAGCTCGCGCTGAGTGGTCCTGCAATATTAGACTGTGGCTAGCCCCCAAACAGGCATGCTTTCTCACATTCTTTTACTTTTGCAAATGCTGTTCCTCCTGTCTATTTTCACATGAAAACCCTTCCCCAGCCTGCACCTCTCAAATCTAGTGCCACCTTTTTTGCAGTGACTCCCTGGGCTATGTTTTACTCATTCAGTCAAAAAACGTTTATCAAGCCTCCGCTGTCTGCCAGGCATTGTTGTAGGATAGAGCAGAAAACAGAACAGGTAAAACCCCTGCTTTCATGGAACTTATATTCTTACATGTTCATTCCCTCAGCTGTCACTGCTTCTTCTGTACAATGCCATCATAGTATGAGACCGTACGATATGGCTTCCAGACCAAAAGCCTTGTGAGAGTAAAAGGGATGCTATTAATAGTTATTACAGGACAACAGGTGTAAAACTAGCACCATCCACAGCAAACTGGGATGTTTGACTACCCAACTATGGAATGTGTCACTATTCGTTAGCATCTCAGGCTTCCCTAAGAACTTTGTATACATAGCATCCAGCACATACCAGGGACGTGATTGGAAAGTAAAAACAAGTCGACTTGTTTAATATGTTGATTCACTTAATAATGAATAAATGAATGAACAAATGACCACAGCTCACTATGTAACTTTGCTCGTGTGGACACTAGTGTGTTCCTATAGCAAATCCTCCAGTACTAATCAGAACTCTTTTATAGATTGCAAGTGACAAAAGCACAACTCAAACTAAGTAAGGGAAAAAAAGGAATGTGCCTGGAAATCCAAAGGGGTTAACTTCAGGTAAGACTACATATAGGAGTTCAAATAATGTGACCAGATCCCCACCCCTCCCTCTTTTTATTTCCATTTTCAGCCCTGCTTCTCTCTGCTTGGCCTCATTCTTAAGCTAACTTTCTCCGCATAGACAAGATGGCCCCCAGAAGCTATAGAATTCCTTGATTGTTACTGCTTATAACCCTTGAGAAAGAGAGATAATCTTTATGAAGACTCAGTTAAAGTTCCAAGGAGAGTTTGACTGGCCTGACTTGGATAACTTGTTTGTTCTTGAAACAGTAAATATAAAACATTACCTCCTATTTATACAGCACTTATTTTGTGTTAAGGATCACCCTAAGACCTTTTCATGGCTTCTCTCCTTTGATTCTCCCAGTAACCTTACAGGCCAAACACTATTGCATTTCAACCTCGTGGAATTAATGGGCTTCTCTGAGTGGGACTAGAATGGTTTCCAAAAGAAGGTTTGCTAAGAAGAAAAAAGATAGTTCCACTCTACTGCAAGAAACTGCTCAAATGCCAGTTTAATCCAAATATTCTAGAAGGTGTTGATTAAATGAGAAATGCATGAATCTCTTTGCAATTGATTAATGCAGGAGCACACACCCCAAGCTCACATTCTCCCCGCTCTGTCTGGAAGGCCTTTCTGCTGTCTTTCTATCCCCCTGATGAGAGAGTAGGGGTCCAGGGCTTGGGCTCTGGGGTCAGGCATCAGGTGTTTGAGTCCAGCTCAGCCATCTTCCAACTGTGAGATCTTGGTTAAGGTAGTTATTCTCCCAAACCTCAGTTATTTCATCCACATAATGGAGATAATTATAAGGTTACTGTGATAATTAAATGAGACAATTTATACAGAGTAGTCATCACAGTGCCAAGTCTACGTGCTTGTTCAAAAAATGGCAGCTGCTGTTAGAGCCAGATTCATGCATGTGTGACCTGTGGGGTCATACAGACCCTGGTTCTCAGAAGAGCACCTTGCTTGGTTTAATGCTCCACTGTCACTTTCTTGAAATTCTTAATAATTTTACTTGGAACTTGTGTTTTGTAAATGAAGTCCAGTGAGACAATAGGGCTTGCCCATGAGTAAAGTAGACGAGTGCAGTGTGTCTGTCCACTATGCCTTGCCACCCCCGTTTGCATACAGCATTGTAAATCTCCACGAGCACAGAATTCCCGTGGACTCACGTTGCATGGGAGTTCAGTGAGACTTGATGCCAATACAAGGTAAGCGTGTTATGTCTTTGAATAAGCAGAGATGCTGACAGCACAGAATCATGCTTTCTGTTCCAACCAGAACTTGCTTCCAGCACAGAAATAAGGCAAAGCCATTCAAAGAAACACAAAAGACCAAGGAATTTTATCCTTTCCTTTCCGACTCCTGTTACTTCCCTGTTTGGCCGACCACTTTGGCTAAAAGTGATGACATAGAAGGAAAGGGGAAGATAGCACAACCCACAGTTCCTGTGCCTTTCAGCCCTTCCTTACTCATCTATAAAGCAAAGGTAGAGAGTGTTGGTTGAATATGTGCATGTAAAGAAGTGAGTGAGTTAGTTTTGTGCATAATTTCCCTTGTTGTGGTTAGAACAAAATACACATGTACATAGGAGTTATAAAATATGAATTGTGCAATTTTGGTGATTCTGAATATGAGATAAATGATCTTATACTTACATTTAAAACTGGCATTGCACAATATGAAAATAAAAGGGAAAATTCATGCTAATAATTTAAAATTTTAATTTTTATTTACTGAGCGTGACATTAAATGGCAAATAAAAAGAACCATGAAAAGCTGAGAGACCATGGAAAAAAGAAAGTTTTCATTTTAGTGTCTTTAATGGCATTTATTTTCCTGAATTTTGAACAAGGGGCTCATAACTTCGTTTTGCACTGGCCCCCACAAATTATATAGCCTACCCTGGCTGTGTTATTATTATCATTTCTTTCTGAGAATGAATCTAGGCCTGCCTAAATCCCACTGCCTCCAGGAAGGCTACCCTGATTACCTGGTCCAAATCAATCTCACTCGCTCGCTCTCTCTCACTTTCTCCTGTAGCACTTTTATTAGGTATCTATTTTAGCACAAGCCCCAGTGTGATTTGTATATACACCTGTTTGTCTGACCAGACTGTGAACTTCCTGGGGTTGGGAATCTTGTTTTGTTTCCCTGCAGCCCCAGAGCTCTCAGCTTAGCCAGCGGCCCACACCGGTGATCAATTAAAGCTTTCTGAATGGGATCACTGGCCTCTGTGGGAACTGCTGTCCTGATGTAATTTCTCCTGAGGGGCTCAGCCTGGATGTTGCACTTTGATTGAATTCAAGTTAATGTCACAGAAGCATCAGGACATCACTTTTCTCGGAAGAGTTTTCTTCCGCATTTGATGTGGGCCTTTGATCTCAGGCCATCAGGATGATAAGCAGATTTCCCCGGCTGCCCTGGGGATGGACCTCCTTTCCTGGGGCATCATGTGGATTGCTCCCCGATCAAACCCCAGCAGCAGCTCCTCTGGGTTCTTGTTCCTCCAAGGCAAGGCTTTGGTCTGGTGAGTGGCCCAGCAGGCAACAGAGGGCTCTTTCTTTCTCTCTTAGCAGAAAGAGAGAAGCTGGCTGCTAAGAATAGACTGTGTTCTCTTGGGGCTGGATCTCTAACCTGCTTCCTGCTGGAGGGGCCCTTGGAGTCAGGACTGACTAACATAAACACAGAGCAGATGAGATTGCCCATCATTCTTGGAGTAAACTCTGGAGTCCTCACCATGGCCTTAAGTCCACTGTGATTTAGCCCCTGGCCTCTCTCACCACTGCCCCATGCCAAGCTCCTGCCCTGGTGGTTGTGAACATCTAAAGCCCCCTTGGCACACGCTTCTGCACCAGGCCTGCCTTCTGCCTTGCTCATGTGGTCCCCTGTGCTCTGGGTGACCTTATTTCCCTTAACCACCCCCACACCACCCCCAACACAGCTTATTCACCCTTTTGGTGAATTAGTCCTTTAAACCTCATCTTAGACATGAAATATGGTTATTCGTTTAGAAATATAAAAGAACTCTTTCTCAAATCTACACTAGAAGAAAAAGATATACATATATATAATACCAATATATGTTGTAAAAGCTTGAAAACCAAATAGAACCAGAAGAAAACATAGGTACACGATCTTGTGATGGGGAAGGCCTTTCTAAGTATGATAGCTAAGACAGAAATCACAAACGAAAAAGTCATATATTTGACCATAGAAAAAAATTTAATTTGTATATTAAAGCACTACACACAAAGTTAAAAAGCAGAGGATAACCTACAATAATTTTCCTTGATACATAAAAGGATGAATATCCTCAGTTTATAAGTTCTCTAACAACTCATTAAGAGAAATAACCCCACAGAAACAAGATGAAAGAGTAATTCACAAAAGATGAAATGCAATAAATGTTAAAAAAAATAGATCATATAAAGTTTTTTTTAGAAGGCATGAAAGAAATGCAAATGAAACCTACGAGTATCAGTTTGGCAAAGATTTTTAAATGATATCATGTGTGATGCAGTAGACTGTAGTTCAGCAAATACTTAATCCCTTCCTACCCCATTGGTGCTGGGTTTGCCATGTGCTTAGCTTTGACCTTGTGGTGGGTTGAGGGTACTTCCCCACTCCTTGGCTTGGGGCTTGGCCACAGACTTGATTTAATCAATGAGATGTTAACAAATACTATTTGAACAATGGCATACCATATGTTCAATGGTAGGAATTATTCTCTTGCACAGCTGCCTTTCACTATAAGAACATGGCTTGGGTATCTGCTGGTTCAAGGAAGATGAGAGATGGTGGAGAACATCTAAACATGACTCACATCTTCGAGCCCAGCTGAGCTAAGCCCAGCCTGGATTGGCCAAACTCCAGCCAACCCACAGACATGTGAGCAAGAAATTGATTTTACATTGTCAAGTATGCCACTGAATTCAGGATGGTTTGTTACACAAGATCATTGCAGCAAAAGCTAATTGAAACAATGTTTGATATTGGTGAAAAGGTAGAGAAATTATTTTGGCCATTTCAGTAGGAGAATTGAGAAACATAAAGGAAGGCAGGGAGGAAGAAGAAGGAAGAATACAAAAAAGAGGGAGAGGAGAGACAGAGAGAGAAAAGAGACGAAAATCATGGTGAATTGCTTTTCTACTGAATTGCTCTGCCTAAGATAATTGGAGTTAAGATATGTAATAGAAACAAACATCAAAACCAAATAATCAAGCAAAAGGATAAAGCAGAAACCAGAGCCACACTACTACGTATGTTGATAATGATGATGCTGATGAAAATGATAACTTGCATCTATATAGCATTTTTCAAAATGAAAAAGCTCCTCATGTGGTTGTCAAAATTTAATGCATTCCCTTTTTACAGATGAGGAAATGCAGACTCAGAAGTTTTACGGCTTGCCCAAGGCCACTGGCAGTCCTGAGATTTGAGTGAGGTTCTTCTGACTCCTAAGGGAGTGCCTTCCACATTACAACACCTGCCTCCTGTTGTCCCTGGCTGGCTCAAAGTTTCTCTGCGTGACTCATCAACATGATTTCCTGAGAGAATCTAACACATATTCCTCTTCTAAGTAGGGGAAATGGAACTTGTTAATGATCATATCTATGCTAATTATGAGCAGAGATAGTTTAGAAGACCTGATTTGAGACTCTTCTCAGATCTTGTCAATTCCCATTATGAGATACTGCCCTGGCTATTCCTCATGAAATGATAATAATTGTTCATCATTCAAAGGATTCAATTAAGGGGACTTTCATCAAAGGATCTTAAGTAGTTCCTGTGCTCCTTCAAAGGTAGTGAGGGTATTTACAGAGAGAGCCAGAGATACAGGGCAGCATTCAGAGATTAAATGTTTGATGCACTGTGCCAGGGAGCATGCTGTCCACATGGAGAAATTACAGTAAACCGAGCTGTCCTTTGAAAGTTGCAAATGGAAAAGACCATTTTGGATTCTGATCTCTGCACTACAGCTATTTGTTTAAAGATTTAAGAACCCTAAGAAATTTTTCAGTCCAGACTGACTTGGTAGTACCTACAGGGGCAATCTACACTCAATGAAAGGGGCAAGTGTGGAGAGCGGAAGAGAAACGCAGATGTGGGTTAGGAGTCCAGTTTAATTTCCGCCATTTACCAGTTCTGGGAGCTTGAGCAAGTCTTTTAATCTCTCTATGTTTTTTTTGTTCTCCTTTCTTCCTTCCCTTCTTCCATCTCTCTGATCCTTTGCTAACATTTATAGAAGTTCTTTGATGTGATTTAAAGGTGTGAGTATGGTGGGGGTGGGGCAACACAAATAAAAGAAACTCCAGTCTATAGTAACTAAAGGAATAAAACAATTGATTTTGATCATGTGAGTGAAGTCCAGAAGGGTGAGCTTCCGTGGGCATAAGATAGAGCTATAGAGCCATGTCTCTGTGGTTCCAGTTTCCTTGATTCTGCTAAAACTTTGCTCTGCACTTGCACTTTACCCCATGCCTTACTGGTGATAATTTCATAATCACAATGGCGCTGCAGACACAAACTCTCCCTATTCCCTTTCCCCACTAAGAAGAGGCTATTTGTGTGTTTCTAAATATTTGAGCATCTTCACCCCAGAATCTCATTTTGAAGTTCTCTTTTCTGGTGCCACCTCTGGTATTAATTACTATGTCTGCCAGAGTCCAAATAGCAAAAAGAAGGAGTACTCCAGTTTGGAAGTTTGAGGAGTAATTAGAGAAGGGACCGCTTATGACCATGTGGTCAGGGGTTTAAGGAGGGCAGCACAGGATGGTTCAGTTCTGGGTGCTGGCAACAGTGGGGAGCTGTTGCCACCCATGGGTCAGGAGGGTCAAAGGGAGAGAGCGGTACTGGCTTCCAAAGAGAGAATTGCATGGAGAGGATGCCTGGTAAAGCTGGGGCTTTGGTAGAGGGTGACCCAGCCCCAAAGGAGTCAGGAAAATAAGACTTCCAACTTTACTCTCTTGGTAGTTTCAATGTCTTACCTTGCTGCTATCTCCTCTCCCCCCAAAAATGCCCACACAGCCAAGCCCAAGGGCATGGCTGCCCAGAGAAAGAGACCATTCCCAGCAGCTTCTCAGAGCACAGAACAGGTGGAGAAAGGCAGAGTTGCGTCTGGTGCCCACTCAGTCCAAGGATAATTCTGGACTTCACTCTGTAACAAGTGGACAGAAAAAAATAGAGGGGCACAGAGCATATGCAACATGAAGGAAAGTGGTTGTCTGGGACTTAAATCACATTATGTGAAGAACACAGAAGGAAATACAATACCCTCTGTATGGGTATGGACATGGGCATGGACACCTTTTAGCAGCTTGAAATTAGAAGCCGGCAGCGAATGAATCCTGAGCCCCACATTTCAGGTGTGTGGTGGGGCCTGAGAGACACAAGAATGAGCCAGTATCCTGGCCAGTGGAGTCTGTTACATGAAAGAGTGATTAAATGAGTTGCAGACAGGCCAAGAGAATGGCCTTGGAGAAATGGATGGCAGCTCTAAGGACAACAGAATTAGGCTCACATTTTTTGGCAGAACATGGGCACAAGAGTTAGCTGCCTCACACTATCTTCAAAATAGAGGAAATAAATCACTTTCTGAGAATTAAAGTTATACCTGCACTCAGTGGATGTGATTTTCTGTCTGTGGTCTGTGAGAGAAACTCAGACTGGAAATGCGAGTCAGAAAAGTCAGGGAACAAAAACATCCCCCACATACTAAGCCTTTGTTATGTGTCTGTCAGGAGACTCGGTACTTTTTACATGTGTGGTGTCATTTAATCTTCACAACAATGCTGTATATCAGCTTCATATTCCTATTTTATATACGAGGTACCTGAATCCCATAGAGGTTAGACCACTTGCCCAAACTCTCACATCAAGTTAAGGGGCAGAGAAGCAAGTTAAATGTGGGTCTTTCTGGACTCAAAGCATTGTTCAGGGAGATAGAGCTAGAACGCAATTGCGATTTAATAAAAAATAACCCACTGAGCATGATTTCATTATAATGATGATAGTCTGTCCCATTCCTTTGCTCTATCTTCCATAGTCAAATACTACAACTTGGTAGAATTTTACCAGTTTTTCCCAGAAGGAAAAGATTGGGAATCCATGGTGGAGTGAGTTGAACTGTGGCTCCCAACAGATATATTCACCTAGAACCATGGAATGTGATCATATTTGGAATAAAGTTCTTTGCAGATGTAAATAAGGTAAGGATCTCAAGATAAAATCATACTGGATTAGAGTGGGCCCTAAATCTAATGACAAGTGTCCTCATAAAAGACAGAAAAGGAGATGACCAAAAAAAGACACAGGGAAGAAGGTCATGCGAAGACGGAAGCAGAGAAAGTACTTATGCTGTCACAAGCCAAGGAACACCAGGAGGCACCAAAAGCTGGAAAGAGGCAAAGAAGGATTGTTCCCTAGAGCCTTCAGAGGGAATATGGCCCTGCTGACATCCTGATTTTGGACTCTAACCTCCACGACTGTAAAAGAAAAGAATTTCTGTTATTTTAGGCCACCAACTTTGTGGTAATTTGTTATGGCAGTGCTAGGAAACTCAAACAAGAATTTTGAGGCATTAAATAAACGATCTTCCCCATGAAAGATGGAGGAAGGGAGGATTCATCATCTTATTCCTGAAGCTCATTCCTCTGCTTAACTCAGATTTTTTACCTACCAATTCACCTTTAGGCAACTGTTATAGAACCTGCAACCTAGCAGGTGTTTAATAAATATTTATGGAATAGATAAATGGCAACCATGTTCTTATTAGTAACTTTAAGTGTTGACAACTAGTTACTAAGCATCTAATACTTCCTAAGCATCGTCCTTAGAACATCACATACATTTTCCCTCAACTTGCTAAGAATGTTGCAAGGAAAGTATTGATGTCTCCATCTCACTTCTGAGAAGACGAAGACGCAGAGCAAACATGAGCTGCCAACTCCTAGTTAACAGCCGGTAGGATACAAAACAAGTATGTCATTCCAAAGCTAGCATTCTAACCTCTACATTGCAGTGGATCCCATCTGATCGTGGGAGGAGGTTGCTCTAAGGAAAGAGGGTGTTTGTTCAGCTTGGGACACCACAAGGTTGAAAGCCAAAAGTTTGAATTTCAGCAAGAAAAGCCACTCTGATCTCCAGGCAATCTTCTGACATTGCTATCACCTCCTTTTCTAACCATAACGAAGGACACTGGCAATCAGAGCGAAGCCAGCAGGGGAGTGGGTGTCTCAGCAGGCAGTAAGTTCTCTGTTCCTGGAGATGGTTGGGCACTAGACGAACACTTGGACAGCTGACCCCAGAGCTCTGAGAGTCTCTGAGTCTGTGAAACCACCTCAGGTGGCTGATTAAAGGATCAAAAGACTGAGTGATTGTAAAAAAGCTTTGACAAGCTCTCAGCTATAGGAGATAATAAATATTAAATAAGTTAGCATTTAAAAATGGCCCCACAGACTGCCTAGAATAGAGGACATATTCAATATTTGCTACTTAACTATCAATTTTCCTAAATCTCTTTAAGAGAGTTTAGTGTAATAAGGGTGTATCTCATATTTTAAAACATTTGAATAACGTTAGAATGTGGACTTAGAAAACAAATCAATCCTCTGAGCTGCATATGTGAGAATTAAATGCGACGATGTTTGAAAATTCCCAACACTGTTTCTGACACATAGCAAGCATGCAATAAATGGTAGTCATTTTCTTATTTTAGGAGATGGGCTGTATAATATCTAGAAGAGAAAAGCCCCAAAGAACAGTCTTTTTAAAAATCTTGCATTTGAAGAATATTCACGGTAAGGCAACAATGCACAAGATATAATGCTAATTACAAAAAGCAGCATGTCAGAAATGTAGATGTTTGTGGAAATTGTGCAATACTAATTTTGCAAAAAAAAAAATCATATTTGAAACTGACATTTAATTATATAAATGTTATTTTCAGGTATATCTGTGTTTATAGCTGTATGGTCACATGTAATCTACAGGTGAGTTCTTATATATCAAATATACATATTTACATCCAGATGTGCATAATTCAAAGGCATTTATTAATTGCTGATAATGTCTGCAAGGTAATTTACTTTAAAAATACTTCTGTATAAATAGTGTGAAGTTTTTGGGTAAAATTTAATTTAATTCCAGGCTGTTATTTAGCATCTAAAGTATGCCTATCAAGAATTATTCCCGTTAAAGTGGTTACATGACACTTATAACATTGTTAAAATCTACACAAAAGATGTGTTAATTAGCATAAAGGTTGGTAGAAATTAATGTTATTGATGCATGGAGTAACATTCAAGATGATTAAGGGTGTTGTACGGGATCCACCACTCTTGCAACATTACGGCAAACCCAGCTGCCTAATGTCATCACTGAAACATTTGAAGTCCAGGGTCTCACTGGCCCTAAATCTGCATGTCGTGTAGGGCTATCACCCAACTCAACCACAGGCCTGATGGATCCTATGTCCAAATATCTGTTCCCACCATCCATGGTGAAAGTTTGACTGCTCTGAGGGAGTGAGAGTAGGAGGGAGAGTTCCCTGAGATACAGAAAAAGTAGTGAGATTGTTTTTGAGCCTCTGTGCAAATATTTGCTCTGTGTTTGACAGAATTTTGTAGCACTCTTGCTTTATCATAACAAACTACTTGATAGTGAAATTGAAGGGGATGTAACATATAGACTCTTCTAAGCCCTAACAGAAGAGTGCTATCAATATATACCCACCAAACACATGCCAATTAACATATATCATATATAACATAAATTCTGGAAGTACAGATAATATTATTTTATTAAGTATTATAATGTACCACAAATTAACGATGTATTATGTTTTTGCCTGTGTTTCAAGACTTGTTGGTCACCGTGTGTGTATTTGTATACACACATACGTATATTTTACACATACAAGTAAAAGCTGGAAGGAAAAGAATCAAAATGTTCACAGAGATTATCTCTAGGTAATGTTAATTTTCTTCTTAATCCTTTTTTGTTTTCTAAATTTCCTTCAGTAAATAAAGCAAAAAATTTTTAACAAAAAAATGCAATAAATGCTATAAAAATCTGCATTCACACTTTACAGTTGCAGATTTGCTCAAAGGAAACAGATGGCTGTTAGACCTGTAACATTCTGTCTCCTAAAATTAGAGCCAGAGATTCTGGTGTGATCCATTGCATGAAACAGATTCCGTATTTAAAAAAACAGACAGACAAAATTGCAAAGCATTAACTTAATCTGTAGGAGTTGTGATGGATCAGACCAGCCAAATCATTTATTAAGTGACACATATTGAATGCACACAGTGTGCTCAAGCTGTGTACAGGGCAGTTTAGAAGAGAGACACATCCCTGCTCTCATGGAGCTTTCAGTTGAGTCAACAATCTCAGTTGCAGTTACTGGTACAAGGCTGGTTTCTCTTTGTAGATGAAAGTTCCACAAAGGCAGAGATCCATCTGCTTTGTTCACAATTGATCTTGTAGGTCTTCCCCGAGTTCTGTCACATAGCAGGTGCAAAATAAATATTCGTCAAATTGAAATGGAAACAACTTACTAATGAAATTCAAACCAATGGAAATCAGTTCACCAGAATCTTTGAGTGTCTAATGCCAGGCATCTGGCTAAATTCTAAGAGAAGAGCAGCACATGGATACTGAGATCCTAAATCTCATGTTCTCCTGGAGAGTCATGACACAGTGTGATAAGTGAAATGACAGAGCTGCAATCAAAGTACACAATTAGCTAAATGGAGGAAAAGGTTGATTACTGAAAGGTGTGAGGTCATGAAAGACATCACCCAGAAGGTTATTCCAGGGCTGGTTTATTGAAAAATAAGAGTCAGCCGGGTAAAGAGGTGAGGCAAGACATTCTAAGCAAGGCGAAGTAGCATGTGTAACTGCATTGATGGTTAAATAACAAGGCATATTTCAGCAACTGGCCATTTAGACTGGTTAGAGCAGTAGAGGGTTTGCATGCCATAACAGGGAGCTAGACTTTTGTCGTACAACAAGTGATAGGGAGCCATGGAAGACTGAGGAGTGGAGGAGTGATTGATGAGATATATTTGTAATAAACCTTTTGAGCAGCTCTTTGTAGGATGTTCTCTGGGGAGATGGCAAAAATGGGTGAAATGGAAGCTGGCAGGGAGGATGCTGAGGCAGTCAAAGTAGGACATGGTGAGCTGAGGTCATGGGAAGAAAAGGAGTGGGTAGAATAAAGGGATATTTCTAAAGTCACACTGACATAATTTGGTGGCATCATTCACTCATTTGACAAATATTAGTTGAGTGAAAGAATAACTCGAAATACATTAAGTTCAACAGTCATGTCTAGTCATTGGTGAAAACAATTTGGAAAATGTCCTGTCAAAGTAGTATTTTTGAAACACATTTTGTGATGTACATTTTTATGTCATGATGTTGAATCATATCTAGTCTTGTTGCATAATAATAATATCAACAATGAATATATCTCATAATCCTTATAACCATGAAACTCACTTGATCATCTCAAGATGCTGTGACTGAGAAAGATGTTATGATTATCCTCATTTTAAAGATAATATGAGGCCCGCCCCGTGGCTTACCGGTTAAGTGCATGCGCTCCGCTATTGGCGGCCCGGGGTTCAGATCCCAGGCGCACACCGACGCACCGCTTCTCCGGCCATGCTGAGGCCGCGTCCCACATACAGCAACTAGAAGGATGTGCAGCTATGACATACAACTATCTACTGGGACTTTGGGGGAAAAATAAGTAAAATAAAATTATAAAAAAATTAAAAAATAAATAAATAAATAAAGATAATGTGAGGGAAATGATGCTTAGACAAAGTAAGAGACCTGCATGATGTCAAATCTTATGTAAATGATGGTGTATGTGTGTGTGTATCTGTGTGTGTGTGCATATTTAGATTTTTTAACCCCAAGTATAGGGTCATTCCACCAGACTAAACTGTAAAAAAACAAAAAACAAAAAAATATTGGTAAATTGTGCCTATAAGAGAATTATAGCCTAATCTGATTATGCTTAGACCTCTAATAGCAAAGCGAAGAGTTCCAAGAACACTATAAAAAATTCACATAAAACGTTAACTTTCACCTCAATTAATTTTACCTGAAAGAAATTTATTTTTTAAATTGCAAAGCATGTTGTAGGGCATAGATGAGTTAACCATTCTTTGACCTGAGCTATATTAACCAGAATTTCTTCTGCTCATGAATTCACTTCCGTTAAGTTGACAGGATCAATTATTTCTATGTTAGAATAGTAGGAGTGAGTCTAAACAGTATAGTTTTAACTTAATAGAAATTTTATAAATAAAAAATAATTATTGGTTTTTGTGCTTGAAAACACCCCTCCTCTTGGACATGTCCACAAAAGGCAAAATCTTAGGTTCTAGCTGACGGTTGAAAAGAGAACACTAAAGATAAAATAACTCAAAGAAAACACTAAAGAAAAAAATAACTCAAAGACTGATTTTTCTCTGGTACATCAGTGGGCAAATCTGAACATGAAAACTTTCCTTCCATCCTAACTATCATTCTCCATTGAATACACCTTCAAACTTTGTCCGGTTATGTCTTTCAAAACACTTACCTCTCTATTATCCTTCCTTCACTCAACAGCCATGAAAATCTTTGAAAACAAATATTAGAGCATATTTCTCTCCAAATTAAAGTCCTCCAATGGCGACCATTTCATTTGGAATTGGATTCAAAGTCATCTCTCTGGATTATAAGGCTCTGATTATTCTCTCTGCCTACTGCTGAAACTTCTCCAGTCTCCAGATTTCCTTCCACACCTCCCCTCTGCCACCCTATTCCTGACTCTTTCCTGAAACACTCAGTGTTCTTTTTGTACCTTTGTACTTTGTACACCCAGGTCTCCAGAGTTCTAGCAGCTGAAATCAACAGAATCACATTTGGATGTGAGGAAGGGGGGATGGAGAGACATTGACTGTAACATCATGTTTGTACTTTGTCTTTCTTGACTTAAACAAGAGCATTAAATTAATTCTGTTCTGGAAAACTGGAAGCAATGGTGAAGAATTATGACCGTTTAGGGAGTGATAGTTATTTTGTCATAATAATGACTGAGTGTATTTTAATTGTGATTTGCTCAAAAATATCAGCCTCTTCTCTCACAGCCCAAAGTAGAAAGCTAAGAAACTGGCCTATGGGAATAGTGGGGCACAGGCCATGTGATCCACTCCATACTATTCAGGACAGCACAAGGCTGGGAGGAATAGGGTCTTAAATTCAGGATGTCTACCAGATGACCAAAAAGCCCCAGTGGGTGTTAAGGCCAGCGGCAGACCTGTGACCTCTTGGCTAGAGAACACAAAAGGATACTTCTAAGACTAAAAGCTAGGTAATTGTAAACTGTTCACAGGTATCAGAGGTAAGAGGAGATAAGCACAGATTTCAACACGAAGACTAAGTAGCCAAAGAGCCTAAAGACAAACAAAGAATTCAAAGGAGGAGAGAGAAGGAATCAAAGATGAGTAGAGAGCTGGAGAAGAAGAAAATTTTGCAATGCATGTAGCAAGCAAGTGGCTGTATCAGGGGTACATAAATAACTCCCACGAATCAATAAGGTAAAGTCAAATAACCTAATAGAAAATTGAACATGAAATTTACAGAAGGAGGGATACAAAAGATCAATAAATATATGAAGAGCTGTTCTAGCCCAGTGAAATGCAAAATAAACAACAAGATGTTATTCCTCACCCACTGGTTTGGCAAAAATGGGAAGATTAATAATAGCTGTTTTTAGCAAGGGGTTGGGGAACAAAGACTCTCTTACATTCTGGTGGGAACGTACATTTGCAGAACCCATTCAGAGGGTAGGTTGGCATTATCGATGATTCTGGGTATCTATATTGGAGAAACACATTCACTGGGACCTAGCGAATCAGGCATAAAGATGCTCATGGTGACATTGCTTGGAAAAGCAAAAATCAGGAAACTATCTAATGTCTATTAATAAGGGAATGGCTAATAGTTTGGGACCTTGCATAGAACACCATGCGGCCTCTAAAATAATGAGGTCGATCTATATTAACAAGTAAAGATCTCAGAGACATATTATTAAGTGAGAAAAACAGTATGATTCCAACTGGTAACAAACAAAAAACCCTACAGGCAAAACAACACTATGTACATAAAAGCTTTAAAACCAAGCTGGAAAGATAAGAGGCACTACATCTACGGGGTAGCTTGTAATTACCTGTGGAGAGAGGAGGGGCCTGAGTCCAGAGGTTAAGCAGGGATGTCATTTTGGCTGGAGTGTTTGAATGAAATTCAAACTGGACTGGACATGTTGCAAAAGACTGGAAAGTTGCATATTTTAAAGAAAGAAAGAAATGTATGAACGTTTTGGAGGAACAAGGGTACACACTCCTGGTTCTAGTTCTTAAGAGCATCATGAGAAACTTCTGAAAGTCACTTATATTAACATTAAATTGATTTATTTTGAAACATTAATCTTAGAAAATGTGATTAGAGAACTGAAGGAGAACAAAAGAAAACAATCAAACATAGCATTTGCATATAACCTATGATTGTGAACATGGAGTATGAAATAGCATTTTCCAGAAAACTTAAAAAAAAAATAACAGCAGCCATCTGGCTGGTTCAAGCTGCAATATCCTGCATGCCTATATTATTTTTAGTAAGTATAGCAATTTTTTTATCTCTATATCCAAGATGTCAATTGCTTAAAAAAAGTAAATAACAGAACTGAGATGTTAGAACCTCAATGCTAAGTCTTAGATTTTACCTAGTTCATATCAACAATTTCATGGATGAAATTGCACTCTAGAGTGCAAGCTAAGGAACTTTTGGTTGCAGGCAATAGTAACGAACTCTGGTTAGGTAGAGCAAAAAGAGAATGAATTGGGTGGATAAAAGCGGCTTACAGAATGGCAGGAATAGCTGAGAAACCAAGCTCAGAACAAGGGCTTGTGAAAGGATCCAGGTAACATGCTACAAAAATAGGCATCACTCATTAGATGCTAACTTTAGGAAGCTATAAAAATAACACACACTGAGTTCTCGCAATACCCTCAATGCTTTACTAAGCCCTTTAAGTATATTAACTCATTTATTTCCTTCCAATAATTATTATTCTGTCCATTTTACAGATCAAGAAACCATCAGTGAACAAGACATAGATTTGGGAGTCAAGCCAAACAGTCAGATTCCAGGGGCCGTGTTCTTAATTACCATGACACTCTGCCCCCATTGTGTGATCAGCAAAACCTGTGGGGAAATGGCGGATCAGTCAGTGCCCACATATCCTAGCCCCTCTTGCATCCTCTGTCCAGTGAACCGGACAAAGTGATGTATGCTACTTCCAGAACTCACCCTTCAAAACTTTATGCATGCCCTTTTGTGATCTCGTTTCTCCCACCTGCCTGGAGAACATCAATGCCCTGAATGACCCTGGAAGCTACACATTGATAATACCAGAGTCTCCTCCAGCCTGGGTCCCTGGATGACTGTGTGGAGCACAGCCCCTCCCCCCAAACCCATATCCAAATTAATACATTTTTCTCATGATAAAGCACTGAGATTTCAAGATTCATCTGTTATAACAACAACTAGAACTAATACATCCAGGTAAGTAAAATGTACTAGAAGATTTCAGAGGAGAGATTGGATGTCTGAGGAAATCTTCCCTGTGGATGTGACATCTGAAATTAAAATATGAAAAGAACTAAAAATTTCTTGAAACTGTATCCCCAAACTAGCTGTATTTTAGGAAGAATCTGAGTTTGAAGTTAAAGGGCATTGTGAGTAGTCAAGGACTGGGCAGTGCTAGAATTTCCCAGGCTGTCCAGAATACATGCACCCGTGGGAAAGGCCAAAACCAGAAGTGAAATGAGACCACCATCTTCCATTTCCTATTCTGATCCAACTGGCTTCAATTCAACATACTTTCCTGGGCACCACTCTTTGCTCAGGGTTTTGTGCTAAAGCCAATGGAAAAATAAACAAATAAAATTTAATCTTTTTTCTCTCAAGTAGTTTTCAATTGAAGAAGGAAAAGTGGACTTGGTCTTGAAGTAGGTGCTAGGTTCTTTCAAGCGCTCCTTTGGCGTTCTCTCACGAATTGGCGTGTAACTGTATGAACAAGAGTCAAAGAACATTTTGAATATCTGTATACCACATATCAGAGTGATTTGGGGGAAAGAATCTCAAATGATCATCTCATTAGATTGTTTCCCCTCAAATTATAACTTGTCAGTCAAGAATTCATTCAATTAGTTTATTTTGAATGTCACTATATGCTAAACACATTTACGTATATCATACTATACAAGCCTCAAGATAAGTTTCTGAGACTGGCATTATTATAAGCATTTAAAAGGTGCCACATGTGGCTCAGAGTACAGCCACTTGCCCAAATCTAGCCAGGCAGGAAGAGACAGAGTGGGGTCTGAACCTGGTAGAAGTGTAGAATCCTACACTTCTAGAGCTGTGTCCACTCCCCCACAGCTGTCATCTCACCCCCTACCCCATTTCCTTCCCTGAGCTCTTTATAGCTTTCATTTTCCATCTTCAAGCAGCTGTTTCCCTCCTGAGCCTCCCTTCCTTGAGATTGAAGTCTCGAGCTGCACGCCACCTCACTCTGCTTCAACAGACCTGGGAGGGAAGGAGGAGAAAACAGAAAATAGCTCAGCAGATGTTTCCGGATAAATGTTTCTCTTAAAAAAGTGCAAGTTGCTAATGTGGAGGTTTATTTTGGGGCCTGCCAGCGTTAGCAGATGTTTGAGAAGACAAGTACCTGCTTAGACAATTATACATAGAAATTGATAGGAGGTTTGCATAAAGACTCAATCTTTAAAAAAAGATAGTATAATAGGAGTTCTTATATAGATTCAGTATGCTTATCTTAGATTGGCTCTTGGGGACTTATTTGGACCCTATGTTTATCCCTGAACCTTTGTACTTACAAAAATGGGGCCATATGAGAGGGAAAGTAGAAATAGCCTGTGCCTATGGATGTAGCCTAGAGAATATAATTAGGGAACACAATGTCTAGAAACTCTGACACTCAGACACTGGAGCTCTGATTAATTGCAGCTATGTTGTTTTTGGACATAAATATTTACACTTCATTTCTCGTTAAAATTCTGCTTCTTAAAATATTAAACCCAAACCTCTGATTGCTGGATAATTAATGGCAAAATAATGCATCTAGACTTTCAGGAAATTGAAGGTGTGCCATTTTCACTCTGGGTATTCTCCCGGTGGGGAAGGTATATGCCCAATAATTCCATTCAGTAAACGTTCACTGCACCTCTACTTATGAGTAAGGACATGAAGATTGGGATTCAGAAATAAGTAGGACACAGTTCCAGCTCTTCAGCAGCTTAATCCCATGAATATCACGTCACAAAGCTGCTGGATCCCATAGACCCACGGAGAAATTTCCCTCTGAGTGGGAAGAAGTTGCAAGAATAAGCTTTAGACCGACCTGATGAAAATGTACCCAGGAAAATGGTCCTTTAAAAAGCCATGAGAATGATCATGAGAGTTTCATAAATGTTCTGATGTGATCTTCTCCAAGATCAGTAGGTATGTGGGGCAATGAGGTGCTTTTTGGGGGACTTGAGGGCCAGGGGCCTTTGCCCTCCGATGGGCAACCAGAGCTGAAGCTCCTGTTTTGACAGCAATCTGTTTATGGTTACATCTGACATTCTCTGCTGGACTCGTATCATTACTCTGTGTCTCCTGGTAATTTTCCAGCAAGCACTATAGCCCTGTATCCTCCATGTGCAAGTCTTCCTCGTGACCAGGTCACTTTTCCATGGCTTAAAACACCTCACTATTTCCCTTTGCTGGTAGGCTGGTTTCTGTCACAGCACCCCACCATCTGGCTTCTCCCTGCATCTCTAGTCTCATTTCCAGTGACTTCCCCCTGACAATACTAAACTTTTAAGAGGTCCCCAGATGTGCCAAGCTACTTTAAAATCCCATATTTTGCAGATGCTCTCTTTCTATCTGAAAAACCTTTCCTCCTGAGTTTTGCTTCAGAGCAATAAACTATTCATTATTACAGACCATGCTCTGGTGTCTCCAGGTTTGGGATGACTTTCTTGACCTACTCTTTATCTTTCCAATGTGCTGGGTACTTACTTCTATTATTGTTACAGTCAGGTGTCACTTAACAATGGGGATATGTTTTGAGAAGTGCGTGGTTAGGCAATTTCATCATTGTGTGAACATCATAAAGTGTACTTACACAAACCTAGATGGTATAGACTATTATGCACCTAGGCTGTGTGGTATTCATCGTATGGGCCCACTGTCGCACACGCAGTCTATTGTTGACCAAAATGTCATTATGTGGTACATGATTGTATTATCCTACAGCATTGCCATTATAGATTTGCATGCCTGTCCCCCAAACTAATTGTGACCTCCAAAACAGTAGGAACATACCACACTCATCTCTACAGTCCCTCTCCCAGCATTTCCTTGGCACACAGTGAGGGCTCATGGCATGTCTTTTATATCACTGCATCAGTCCAGACACTTTTCTTTGGAGCCACAGAGTTCAAACAAACTTCAACACCAAGGAGAGTATTGGTCCACATGAGTGGGAAGCCTTGGGGTAGTGCTGGACTCAGGCATGAGTGTATCTGGCAGGGACTCACACTGCCAGAACTTGACATCTCCTGGCTCTGGTTCTGCTTCTCTCTGAGAATTGGCTTTATTTGCCCACAATTCAAATGGGCTTTTGCCAAGTAGTGGCCATTCGATGTTCTGGGATTACATCCTTGACTTTATGAACTAAAAGAGAAAAGAGAACATCTCTCTCTAGCGGTCATATATAAATTCCCAGGGAAAGATTCTGATTGGCCAGAATTGGGTCTTATGCTCACCCCTGGGGCACTCACTGAGGTTAGAAGGATAGGGTAATGTGGTTAGGGTCAGGTCTGGGTGAGTGACCTGTTCACCGCAATGGCAATAGGGTACTCTGATTGTAAGCCACACCTAAACCACACAGAATGGGGCAGGGGCAAAGAAAGAAAGATAATAAATGAGACCAAAAGAAGCAGAGAATGAATCTTCAACAGACAAAGACAACCGTGGATTACTCTAACTACCTGCTATAATTGTCCTTAGCAGGGTGTGTGACACAGGAGTGCTTAATAGATGTTCACTTACTGAATGAATTTACAAAAATGCAGGCTCAAATTTATTTATTTCTCTCATATCATCAGTGACTTGCATAATTACATAGAAAGAGTCCAGCCCTGTGTGTTTCATGATTGCAAGTTCGTTTCTTTGTTCAAGACCCAGACACTCTTCAAGCTCACAACATACTGCATTCAGGTTCTAACATGAAATTTTCATTGATATTAAGAGATTCTCAATCCAGCAATCCTGTTGGGCTACTTTTAGACTTCTGCCCACAAGCACAGGCATCAATCTGTTTCCTACAAAGTGTTGTTTGCTGTGATAATCTCACCTCCAGCAAATGTTCCTATCTTTAACTCCTTGTTATTAAAATAGTGTAGAGGGAGCTCAGGGAAGAGAAGGCCATGGGCTGAGAGTATCTAGCAACATGGTACAGTAGAAAGGCAACTTGTCTGGGAAATTTATACTTGGCTTTAGCTATATCTTTGTTACCAACTCACCTTGCACATGTCACTTCATCTCTCTCAGCCATCATTTTCTCAATAAAAGAGATTAGATTAGATGTTTTCTTGATGTCTTTCATCATTAATTCTCTATATATCTATGTAAGATTCTCAGGAAAGAATGAGATTTGGGCAACCATGGTTTCATCCAAACAATTGGAACTCAGAACATGGCAGATTCATCATTCACCAAGACTAACCTGGCTACCCATCCAGTGAACACACAATTTAACTTTGTCCTTTGGGTTAGACCAAATTATCTGAGTTTAGCCAAATTTCCAAACAATATGTTTTACTCTGTTTCCTTCAACCACTGTATGCCCATCCCATAAGAGCTGATGTGTTCTTCTCCAAGAACTTTGTTTACTTTTTGGCTTCTGTAGCTTTATTTATGCAATTTCTTCCACCAAGAAAGTTCCATTTCTTCACTTTCACCTGTTCATATTCTACCCACCCCTGAGGATCCAGGAAAAGACTATTTTCCAACTCACACCCTTCCATCAGAAGGCTTCTCACCCTTTTCTACTGAGCTCTTATAGCTCTTTCTTTGTATTTTTGAATAACAGTGAACAGGTTCCACCTTGTGTTACAGTTATTTGGGGATTTATCTCATGTCTTCCTCTGGAACACAAGCGCCTCCTCATTAGGATAGGATGTTCTGTACAGTTGACTGCAAATGGGTTTTGCAGCAAGACAAGCCATATTCAAATCCCAGCACTGCTGCCTAGTCCTTTGGGGAATCACTTAATCTCCATGATCATCAGATTCCTTATCAGTAAAAATAATAGCCACTGGGATGTTGGAAAGACAAAATGAGACCATCTAAGTGGAAGTACTTAGTACGGTGCTTTGAACAGGAGCAGGTTTGTTCCACTTACATTTAGTGAACATTAACAAGAGCTGTTGAAGTCCTTCTTTACTACACTTGGAATAAAATTCAAATTCCTCTCCAGGACTTACAAGGCTGAACATAATCTGGCTCTTACTTCTCCTGTTTGACCTTACTCTTTCTATTGTTGGTTTGTTTGTTAACACCTTTATTGAGATATAATTGACACACAATAGACTGCACATATTTAAATGCAAAGTTTGTTAAGTTTGGGCATATATAGAGTTATGAAACCACCATGACAATCAAATTACTGAAATATTTATACCCCCTAAAGTTTCTTTTTCCTCCTTTGTAATTGTTTCTTCCAATACCTCACCTCATGTCCCACCTTCAGGCAGCCACTAATCTGTTTTCTGTCACTATACATCAGTTTGCATTTTCTATATAAATGGAATCATCCAGGATATATTTAGTTTTTTGCCTGGCTTCTTTCACTCATCAACTTTATTTTGAAATGTATCCTTACTGTAGAGTGTATCAATAATCTATCACTTTTTGTTATTGAGTATTATTCTGTTGTATGGACATGACACAGTTTGTTGATGGACATTTGGGTCATTTCCAGTTTTTAACTATTGCAAATAAAGCTGCTATGGGCATTCACGTACAAGTGTTTATGTAGACATATCCTTTCATTTCTTTTGGCCAAATATCTAGTAGTGGAATGGCTAGATCGTATAATAGTACAAATTTAACTTTTTAAGAAAATATCAAACAATTTCCAAAGTGGTTGTACTATTTTACATTCACACCAGTATTATATGAGAGTTCTAGTTGCTCTATATTCTTGTCAATTCTTGGGCTTATCAATCTTTTTAATTTTAGAAACTTTGAAAGGTGTATAGTGTATCTCATAGTGGTGTTAATTTGCATTTCCCTAGAGACTACTGATGATGAGCATCTCTTCATAAGCTTATGTGCTTCCTATATATTTTATAGTTTGCCTGTTCAAATCTTTTGCTTGCTATTTTTTTTAATTGGATTTGTTTTCATTTTATTATTAGGAGTTCTTTGTATATTTAAGAAGCAAGTTATTTATCAGATATATGCTTTGCATATATTTTGCCCAGTCAGTGGCTTGTCTTATTCCCTTAACAGTACCTTTTAAAGAGCAGAAGATTTTACTTGTAATTCCAAGTTTCAAATTGTTCTTTTATGAATTATACTTTTAGCACTGTATCTAAGAAGTCTTTGCATAACCTAAGATTATAAAAGATTTTTTCTATCTTTTAGAAATTTTATAGTTATATGTTTTATATTTAGGTATATTATACATTTTGATTTAATTTTATATATATTATTTATATAAGGTATTAATTGAACATCATTTTTCCATATGCATATTAAATTTTTCCAGTATCATTTGTTGAAAACTTTTCTCTCTCCATTGAATTGTTTTTGCAACTTTGTAAAAAATATATATGCAGATCTTTTTTTTAATTCTTTGTTGGTCTATTTGTCAGTCTTTATACCAATTCCACATGGTGTTTATTACTCTAGATTTATAATAAGACTGAATAAATCCTGAAAGAAAGTATTGTTTGTCTTCAAATTTTCAAAGCTATTTTGCAATTTTATGTTGTTTGCATTTCCACATAAATTGTAGAATCAGTTTGTCAATTTCTACAAAAAATAAAGCCTGTTGGGATATTGACTGGGACTACAATAAATCCACAGAACAATTTGTGAAGCACCAACTTCCTTACACATAAATATGGCATGTCTCTCCATTTATTTAGGTCTTCTTTAATTTCTTTCAGCAACATTTTGTAGTTTTGAGTGTACAGGTCTATACTGTTCCCTGCCAGAATAAAGTAATACAGTTGATTTTTGTAGATTGATCTTGTCTCCTGAAAAGATGCTAAACTCACTTATTTGTTTTAGTGGTTTTTTTTAATAGATACATTGGATTTTCTACATAGATAATCATGTCATAAGTAAATAAAGAAAATTTTACTTCTTTTCCAATTTAAATGCTTTATTTATTTTTCTTACCTAGTAGAAAGGGCTACAAACTTTTAATACAATGTTGGAAAGAAATGGTAACATTGGGCAAGAAGGTGAGATCCCTATGATTGTGGGGGGAAAACATTCAGGCTTTCACCCCTAAGTATGATGCTAAATATACGATTTTTTCTATATACTTTTTATCAGGTTAAAGACATTCTCTTCTATGCCCAATTTTCTGAGAGTTTTTAAAACGGATGGATATTGAATTTTGTCAAAAATGTTTCTGCACATATTGATATGATCATATGGATTTTTTCCTTTTTCTTTGTCAATATGGTAAATTATATTGATTTATTTTCAAATATTAACAAACTTTGTATTCCTAGGCTAAGGCCCCCTTAGTCATAATACATTATCGTTTTTTATCTTGTTGGTTTTGATTTTATAAAATTGGTTTAAAATTTTTGTATCTGTATTTATGAGTGAATTGTTCTGCAGTTTTATTTTCTTAAATATGCTCATCTGGATTTGTTATCAGTATAATACTGGCCTCAAAGAATGAACTCGAAAAGATTCTCTTCTCTTCAATTTTCTGTAAGAATTTGTGTAGAATTGTTTTTATATCTTCATAAAATATTTGATGGAATTCACCATTGAAGTACAAGATTAGGGTCAGTTCCAAGATTAGTTAATTCAGTGGCTCTGTAACATCATCAAGGATGCAGTTTCTTTCTACCCCTCTGCTTGTCCTCTGTAGTGTACTGGTTTGCCCAGCTCCCCTTATTCTCCCAAGATGGCTGCCATAGTTCCAAGCTGTGCAAACAACTTTCAGAGATTGTAAAAGAATGGTATTTTCTTCCATCCCTTTGTTTTTGTTTTTTTTGTGTGAGGAAGATCAGCCCTAAGCTAACATCCTTGCTAATCCTCCTCTTTTTGCTGAGGAAGACCGGCTCTGAGCTAACATCTGTTGCCAATCCTCCTCCTTTTTGTTTTCCCCCAAAGCCCCAGTAGATAGTTGTATGTCATAGTTGCACACCCTTCTAGTTGCTGTATGTGGGACGCGCCCTTAACATGGCCAGAGAAGCGGTGTGTCTGTGCCTGCCCAGGATCCGAACCGGGGCCACCAGTAGCGGAGCACGCACATTTAACTGCTAAGCCATGGTGCCAGCCCTCCTCCATCCCTTTGTAAAGCTAGAGTAAACTTCCCAAGAATCTTTTCATATCTCTCCTCACAATTCCTTGGCCAGATGTTGGTACCATTCTCAAATTAATTGATGGCAGTGGGAATGGAAATTATCAATATTGGCTTAAAGTAATCAAGATATGTTTTCACATTAGATATCTCATCCTCAATCCGGGGCTTTGTGGAGGGTTCTTTCCCCATCTCTCCCAAGCACTTAGCTGCCTGAGGTTGTCAAGAACGGAGTTGTATTAAAAAGTAAGAGGGGGGCTGGCCCCATGGCTTAGCGGTCAAGTGCGTGCGCTCTGATACTGGCGGCCTGGGTTCGGATCCCAGTGTGCACCGATGCACCGCTTCTCTGGCCATGCTGAGGCCGTGTCCCACATGCAGCAACTAAAAGAATGTGCAACTATGACATACAACTACCTATTGGGGCTTTGGGGGAAAAAAAGGAGGAGGATTGGCAATAGATGTTAGCTCAGAGCAGGTCTTTCTCAGCAAAAAGAGGAGGATTAGCATGGATGTTAGCTCAGGGCTGATCTTCCTCACACACAAAAAAGAAAAAAAAAAAAGAAAGTAAGAGGGGATGTATGTAGTTGGGTAGGCTGCCACAGATTAGTTTATTAGGATAAGAGTGTGCAGTTCAAACATTTAAATAAACTTCTTTTAGTTCCTTTGGATTATGACTCACCTGATTCAGACGTTTGTCAGAGCATGAGACAAGCCTTCTGATGTCAACTGAGTTAAGCATATAAGGTTTATAGCTTGCATTCCTAGTCTTTCACTTTGTAGAACGTCTCCAATTCTCAGCCTTCCTTTCTGGTATCTTGCCCACCATGCTAATGCACATTGTCAACTGAAAATACTGTTTCCACAAACTTCCGACAAGCTGGGAATGACATTTCTGAAGTAGAAATATATTTCATTTTTTCTGTTTAAAAATGGAAATTTAATCATAGTACATTTCTTGTCATGATACACCAATTCAAAAATATTTACAGCTGATTCTATTTACAGTGAATCCACAAATATTACCAAATATTTTGACCAAAGGAATAGTGCTACGCTTAATTCATCTTTTGCACAATCTTGTACTCACAATTAAAATTATATTATTTTGCTCCAGGGATGACACCTAGAGATCATCTATTTATTCCCGGTGTTGAAGGTATAGAAACTGAATCTGAGGATATTAATTGATTTCATCAAAGTCCTATGTAGTGGTATGCTGGTGTCACTCATATTAGCTTATGAGAACCAATTGTGGGCATCTGCTCCCAACCCCACTGTCAGTAATATCAAATTGATAGATTTAAATTGGCTAGTGTGGGAGTACTTACAACACGGAAATTGGCAAAATGCTACAAATCAGGACTTTTTCTTTTCTGGAACACTGGTCGTTAAACTTTATCAGAACACCACATACTTAGTAAGATACAGAACAAGATCTAGAATAGTAGAATTGAAAGAATTAAAAATTTAGAGCCATATACTAGTAGAAGTTAATATTATTAATACCTATTTTCATTATCATTATTAATATCTCCTGACTCCGAGTCTAGTCTTTTTTTTCCACTAAATTGTGATGGCTTCTATAACTCATCTCTATCTACTTTTCTTCCCAATTTGATGGATTCATTTGTCTCTGAATAAAATTGGGTTAGATACTGTTTTAGTCAGGGTTTTGGTGGTAAATAACAGAGAAAGACTTTAATGCAGGCAGAAAAGGAACTTATTATAAAGTTATGTGCTCACTCACTGAATCAAGAGAGTACAGAGAACAAGCCTTAGAGAAGGGTAGGAACCAAAGAGACCCGGCAGCAGAAATCTGAATCAAGATCATGCCTACAGGACAGTCTAGTTATGACATTGCCACTGGTGCCACTGCTTCAATTGCTGCAGAACATTGTGTCTATTTTATGAACCACAGAAAATTATGTCTGATAGTCTATGCCTCCTTGAACTAATAACTCAATATTTAAACTCTGGTAGAACCATCTGATTGGTTGAAACTGAGTCATGCTGCTGCTGGTGTCCTCTAGGAATCTTGCTTTGCCTCCACATCCATAGAAAGAGGTGGGAAATTGCCACCCACAAATATAATTACCAGTGACAGACTCACCCCAAAACAGAAATGGGATTTGGTTGCTCAGTGATAAAAGTGAAAACAACAAACAAACAAATGTTCTCTGCCATCATCACTGTTAAAACCTGGAAAGAAAATAAGACAGTGAATTTACTATACGGTGATGTGAGGATGGGAGGGAGAACTTCATAGGCACAGAGCAAGGTCAATGAAGGCTTTGGTAGCCGTGAAGCCTCTCAAGATGGCATGGCCTTGGTGAGTTTATTGTGGTTTTGAGATGTTGCTTTAGTCCTAAAGAGGCAGACGCAGAAAGTGGAATTTCTCAATTTATGTGGAGAGAGAAATGGCTCAGCTATAAGATTAAAAATGGATTCCTTAACAGTGATAAATGGCTTAGGTAGTTGGTAGTAACCAGGAAGGAGAAAAATTGGAAATCAGAGACAAGGAGTTCTGGGGAAGACACATGTAGATGGACACATACAAGTGGGAACAAAGCGTATGGATGTTTGTGTCGCCATGTTAATACCCACCAGAAAATATCCACTTCAGAAGAACCTCTGAATAACCAGGTGAGCATGATGATTCATCTGGGGCGTGACAACCAACCCCTGTGTCCTCAGTCACCCAATGCCTGGATTATGGGCTAGTGACTGGCATAGCCATGGTGGCAGGGATGCAGGCTATGCATTGAGCCCAGTAGCCTGGATTCTCTCCAAACTTAAATAGCCTCTTTTGCTGCCATATGCCCAAACTTTTAGCAATAGAGATGTACTCCAAATTCTCACTTTGGCTCCATCCTTGAGGATTCTAGCCTACCACTTGGTAGCTTGGTTATGTGGGGCCAATGGTTGGCAGGGCAGCAATTTGCCTTCACTGGAACAGTAAATAGATATAAATTTGCCTTCCCCAACTTCAGCAACTCTGCCAGAAGCAATTTTCAAGGATGTAGAGTACCTGATTAATAAACATGGGATCCTGCATTACATTGGCTCAGACCAAGATATTAATTTTATTGAAAAGAAAGTGAGACCATAGATATGCATAAAAGGGATTAATTGAGCCTGCCACATCCTTCATCACCTACAAGCAGCCAGCCTGATAGAATGTTGAAAAGATCTATGAAAAGCTTAGCTAAAGCCGTTTGAGGACAATCCCTCCCACATTGCAGTGCTATCCTTCAGGATATGGTATATGCATAGAAACAATGATTGATATACAGTAATTTGTTCTCAATAAACAGAATTTATAGGTCCAGGAATCTACAGCTGAAAGTATGACTGGCCCCTCTCATGCCTCCCAATGACCTCCTTGCAAACATTGTGCTGCTACTATCAGGGATCACAGTAAGAGTGTCCCTAAACCTGCAGCTATGACTTCCACCTACTCACCTTGAACTCTTTATGCCAGTGGACAGTCAAGCAAAAGAGTTATCATATTGAGTGGGGTAACTGACCCCGATCTTCATGAGGAAGTAAGGTTGCTGTTAGATAATGAATGCAAGGAGATTCGCTCAGGATTCAGAGTCATATTTTGGTGCTTCTGTGCCTGGAGATAATAGGGACCAGTCAGTTGCAGCAAATTTGCCCAACAAGGGCAAAGTCTGGTGAGGATGATGGTCTGGATTGTTTCAACATGAGAGTAGCTTAGACTCTCTGAAGTGCTGCTGGCTGAGGGTGAGGGAACTATAACTTGGATGATGGAAGAGGGAAATGATGAATCTCAATTCCAGCCTCAGGAGCACCTGCCACGATGTGGTACCATAGCTTGTCCCACTAATCCTCATGACTCTTTTTAGAGATTATTCTTAAGAGATTATTTCTGGTCACCACCTCGAAGAGTCAGTGACAGAATGGACTTCGTGTGGGCATAATCAAAGCTGAGCATGCAAGAGATAGCAGACACTTGTGGTGCTCTGTGTCCCATTTGTTCTGATTTCATACAGCCCCAGAGATGGCTCCATGCCAGCTGACTGTGGCCCGCCTCAGGCAGGAGCTTCAGCATCTCTTGATTTTCTATCTCAGGGCTTTTTCTGATGCCATCTTAGCCCACATGCAGGGAAGAGCAGAAGTGCAAGAAGACACTGCTCTTATGGGATTCCTCAACAAGTGGGGTGTGAGAGTTGATAGACAAATGTTGCAGACTCCCATCCTTGGAGGGACAATTCTGAGAGGATTCTCTGTGGCTCACAGTGCCACTGAAGCTCAGTTCTGATTCTGGTAACCAGTTCAATAATGCACACTCCACTTACTTTTCCATTTTCATTATCTGACTCCCAGCACTCCCTCATTCCCAAATTCTGGAATCACTTCCCAAAGATACAATCTGCACCCAAATCCTTGCCTCAGCCTCTGTTTTCAGGGGAACCTGAACTAAAAAAGTAGAGAGGCTGAGACAGGTATCCTGTTGTTGCTTGGTGAGCATAAAGCACGGTCACCTTCCTGGCCCCACAGCCCAGATTACACCCTTGCTGTCTAAAATTCACGGGATCCCACATTCAGTGTCTCCTTCTCCAGATCGCTATCAGGTGCCCTCTGCATAGTTAACATATCCCAAACATAAGTTTTAAATAGTACAATTTATGTAAATCACTTAACCCAGTGCCTGGTACAAGATAAACTCTCAATGCATGTTGTTGGCATTGGTGGTTATTATTATTATCGTTATTATTTTACTATTTTACCTACTGTTTATTCTGTTCAGTTTAAAAATTACTGTTTCCTGCTATTGTTTTGATTTAATTTATTTCTCTCTTATTTCAAAGGTCCTTTGAGAAAAACTCACAATTGCCATCAGCTAATGTTCAAAATTCCTACTTTTCAAGATTATTTTCAAATTAGTGTATATAAATGACTATAACGGGGTCTAACATGTGGTATATTCCCAGCAATGCTTATTTTTCCCCTCTATTGCTATTATCTATTACCATTACTATTACCCATAATATGATCACTACTATATTATTGCTTCCATGGCGTCTAAAATCATAATGCAAGGACAAACATTCCACTTTTCTTTGCTCTATATATCATGACCCAATTAAATTTGAGAGTTTCATTTTCATTAACTTTAGTTGATCAATAATTCATTTTGAACCTGACCAAACAGAGAAATAGAAGATGGCATTTGCAATTTGTGTATTCTTTTATGAAAGTCACCAATAAGAAGTGCGTTCTACGATATATTGGATCTACAGTTGAGACTCATCCACAAGATAATATAGTATGCAAAATAACATCGTTGATTGAGTGCCAACTTGGTACTGTGTGCTGTGCTGGATATCAGCTCATTACTTCCCAGCACCACTCCTCTGAGTTCCCATCATTGATCCTAATTCACAAGTGAGGCACTAACACAGAGAGACTCTGAATCACCTGTACAAGGTCATATTTTTTGTACATGACAGAAAGAATATCCACCTCCAATCAGACTAATAGATGCTATTTACTGTATGTTTTATTCCTAATAAAGGGGCCATATGCAAATTTCAGAAAAAGAAAGGCGTCCGTACTCTGAACTCTGATCAAGAATAGGAACATTGAAGGTGACATTCAGACCCAGAGGCATATCACAATTTCACTGTCTGCCGTACGACCTAGTTAGTTGCTGCTCTCACTGTGTCTTTCAGAAAAGCCTATTTTGGTCCCAAAGCCATCAGCAAACTTGAAATAACTGAACCATGTAACAAGAGTGTATAAAAAAATTTTGAAAGAGAAAGAAACGCTTTCAGAGACAGGTGCCCTCCCAGTGATTGTATAACCTGCAAACAACTTAGCTATAAAGGGGAGGTTCCACCAGGCCGCCTCGGAACCTGAGGCTGTGGGAGGAGAATCGGAGACGCAGGTCAGTTTCTCTTTCTGCTTCTGCCTTTATCTTTTGTGGTGACTCATCCTGTAATGTGAGTCCAATAAACTCAGCAGGGATTTATTTTTACTGTTTGTTTTTGGCTTGGTTATGGTATATCCTTCTCACTCAGATGCACACATTAATAAAAGGCCAATTTTAAGCTCTATTTTGGAAAAAGCATGATATTGTGCAAAAGTTATGGATTTTAGAGTCTCAAACTTGCATCCAATCCCTGTTCTGCCACTTACTATCTGTGTGGACCTTAAGTCCATCCTCTAACCTCTTTGAGCCTCGACTTTGGCCTAGCTTAAAGGAGAGAAAACGCATTTTGCCGGGTTATCATGAGAACTTAATGAAAAGAAAAATCCCCAGTGGAGTCTCAGATTCTCAGTGTGATATTAAGTGATTCCCCTCATTTATGCCCTGTCTTCTCTCAGTTTGACCACAACTTGGTGGGACTTATTTTGGAAAACATAATGGACTTGGAGGCGGAAAATCTGAGTTCCCATGCAGCCTCTGGCTTCTCCTGGCCACATTTTGTTAGCATGATGAGATCATGTGATGCACTTGGAAGTACAAAGCACAGCTGTTTTGCTCTCCTGGAATCTCTCCTGCTCATATCTCTGTTGTTTGGGGAATAAGGAACCATTGGGCCACCCAGCATGGCAGCTAATAGCTCAGGTTCTGGCTTCCAAACCCAGCTCAGACACTAAATGTCCTTGTGAACTTGGGCAGGAAGTGTGACCTCTCTGAATTTTGGATACTCATTTACAAAATGGGTTTAATAGTAGTACCCATGTCGGAGGGCAGTGGTGAGCACTAAGTGACGTAGAATTAAAAGAGTAGTGTCTGACAATATGCATTATATATGCTCTTATTGTTATTTTTAATTTCTTTACTTTAAGGAAAATGTCAATTCTGGATGGCTATTTACCTGTTCACTCATATGTCAATAAATTTACTAGTTTGCTTAAGCATTTATTCAAGAAATATTTCTGGAGTGATTGCTGTGTGCCAGGCACTGTTGAGAGTTTAGAGAAGTACATGACAGGGTTTCTGTCTTAAGGAGCTCACAGTATATTAAAGTGCAGAGCAAACAAGCCATCAATCAAAAGACACTGGTGGGTCCTGAAGTTGGAGGTACTTGAGTGCAATGAGAATGCCTGACTTCAGAGGGAAAATAAAAAGGAACACGAGACTCCGTTTCTCACTGCTACCCAGTTACCACACTGAGTGGTATTTTAGGAGCTGCCAAAGAGGAGCTCATATGTCAGGACTTCTCATGATGAAAATGGTTCCAATTTATATTTCATGGTAGCTTCCAATAAGCCAATGTGCCAGTTAAACTCACAGCGTTAATGTTAGGATGTTTTCATTTTCTTGGTTTCCATTGGTTCAGCAAAATTCTTACTCTAGGAAGCCTATTTTATCTACTTGGGAATCTTCTATGGCCACTTCCACTGGGAAGAAGTGCCACATCTGCAGTCAGGATGGAGCAATTTGCAGCCATCAGTTATCATTTTGGAAGGAATCAGAAGGAAGAACCAAATCGTTAGTGGAGACACTTCCTCTAGGAAAATTTAGAAAAGATGGCTAGTGAGGTGTTTTTAAAGGGCAAAATAATCAGAAGTGAGTTTTATAATGTTTTCAATCATGCATGAGTGTACATTTCCTTCCATTTTGCTAAGACTGGAACAAAAAGAGCACTGGACAGAGAGTCAGTTTTGAGCCTTCGCTTCATCTCTAATTAGTGGCGTGCTCTTGAGCAAGTCAGAACCACCCTGAGCCTCAGTCTCCTCATTTGTAAAAAAGGGATAATTATGGCATAATTAATTCTTAGAAAAAACTCTGCAGAGTCACTGACCAATAAAAGACATTTAGTAAATAATATCATTAATGATAATGATGATCATGATGATAAGTAATAAAAAAAAAGAAAGCTAAGCTGCTCATTTTAAATGAAGCCTGTCAAGATATCTTACTGCAAGCTGTGCTAGCATGTGATTATAAATTGGGTTAAGAGATTGGGAAACTAGAATGGATATATGAGATAATGGCCCAAGAGGAAACCAGAGAGTGAGCCTTTAATACTTTCATTACAAGGAGTAACTTGAGCATGTAAATATCCCAATGGACCTTAGGAAGATTTTGTAGAACTAAGAAGAATTACAGAAAACTGTGGGAATCTAAAAGCTAACTTGCGTCCCCCTAGAGTTTATGAGAAGGTTCTGTCTGCTACTGCCTTAGGCAGATGAGTCTTGGGATACCTCAGTCAGCCAAGCGCAGCTGATGGAGTGTTTCCACTGAAATTAGTGGGGTGATCGGGGACAGTAACACTCATCTGGTATAATATAAAACTTTCAGAGGTGTGCCAGTCAATATGCATCCACATGTAAAATTAAGTGTGGTTAAAATTGAGTATAATACTATTAGGATGAGGCTTGCCAGGTAAAACAGAGAGTTGAGCTGGTTAAGCGATATGGAGAAGCATGAACTACAACATCCTTTGGGTAAGAGGGAGAAAGCAAAGCATGAAGAGTAGATGGTACTAGAAAGTGAAAGAATTTCACCTAGCAAGTATATGAGGGCTGAGTGAGGAAAATACAAGCTTTGTCTCCAACAGCAGCCTAGTGCCAAAGAGTGATTAAGTGGACTGAGCAAGAGTCAGGCGCCCACTACTAGAGGTGGTTCTATAATTAGTGATAACTTGTGAGTATTTTAATACCTTCACATTCAGCAACAAAAACCCTAGCATTTGACAGCACTTTGCTTCCTCCCAAGGGTTTAAAACTGCTGATATGGGAAGCATAAAGAAAGACTCCATCATGGCTCACTTCTGGCCGTATTTGACGTATTAGTTATCTGTTGCTGTGTAACAGCCAATATGTAGTGGCTTAAAACAACACAAATATATTATCCCAGTTTTTGCGGGACAGGAGTCCAGGCATGACTCAGCTAGGTTCTCTACTTCTGAGTTTCTTTTAAGACTCTGAGTCTCTTATAAGGCTGTAATCAAGGTGTTGACTGAGGGTGTAGTCTCATCTGAAGGCTCGCCTAGAGAAGGATCCACTTCCAAGTTCACTCAGGTGGTTGTTGGCAGCTTCCAATTCCTCACGGGCTGTTGGCCAGAGGCGTCCCTCAGGTCCTTGCCACATGGCCCCCTTCATATAGCATTTCATAACATGGCAACTTGCTTCATCAAAATCAGCAAGTGTGAGGGTAAGAGAGAGTTTTTGCAAAAGGGAGAGGGTGCTAGTAAGATGGAAGTACATCTTTTATAACCTAATTGCGGAAGTACCATTTATGGCTTTTCTGTGTGTGTGTGTGAGGAAAATCAGCCCTAAGTTAACATCCATGCCAATCCTCCTCTTTTTGCTGAGGAAGACTGGCCCTGGGCTAACATCTGTGGCCATCTTCCTCCACTTTATATGGGACACTGCCACAGCATCACCTGACAAGCGGTGCGTCAGTGCGCGCCCAGGATCCGAACCCCGGCTGCCAGAAACGGAGCATGGGCACTTAACCTCAACGCCACGAGGCCAGTCCCCCATTTATCACTTTTGACAGATTCTGTTCTTTAGAAATAATTCACTAGATCTATCCCACACTCAGGTGAAGGGGAATATACAAGGACTTGAATACCAGAAGGTGGGAGTCAGTGGGAGCCATTTTTATAGAATGCCTTTCACAATTCATATAGGAAAGGTCAAATTATAAGGATCCTAGTCTCTTCTCTCACCAACTACTTTTGACCTTTTTCCTATCCATCTCCTGATTCTGATTCTGAAATTCTTCCTGGCCAATGCCTGTTTCCCCATGCCTCCTTTCTTCTATTTATTTTTTTTTAATTTTCTTTTTTTTGGTGCTGAGAAACTCTGGTACAGTGAAAAACAATAGCAATTGGAGTTCCCAAAGTTGGACCTAATTCTAATCCAACTGCTTACACTGTGTGTGAACTAAAGAAAAAGCATTTCACCTTTTCATCCTCAGTGTCTTAAACTGTTAAATGGAGCTACAATGCAATATAGTGCAGTGATTATTGCAATGGGATTTGGAGTCAGACACTCTGGATTGGACACCAGCTCTCTGATTTCCTAGAATTATTACATTGTGCAAAAATACTTTATATTCTATACCTCTTTTAATTTCATAGCACTGCAAATTAGAATCTGTTTCTAATTTATACATGAGGAAAATGAGGCTTAGAGGAGTTAAGGTCTTAGCAAAATTCTTCGCACCCAGCAAGGGCTCAATAAATTGTTGCTGCTATTAATTTTTAATTTTTTTAGTATTCCAACTTCATATGATATGTCAACAATTGGGTCAATAAAGAGATGTTTTATTAGACCCTCATTAGCAATTCGGGTTAGAGGTTGAGTGTGGGCTCCAGAGAAAAACTGCCTGGGCTCAAACACTTACTTTACTATTTTCCAGCTGGGAAGCCTGAGTGAAATAGACAAGAGCATGGACTATGGAGCCCAACTTTCTGGGTGTGAATGCTAGTCCCGTGGGTGACCATGGGAAAATTACTTAACCTCTTGGCTCCTCAGTTTTCTCATCTGTAAATTGGAGATATTAGCACCTACCTCTTAGGTTTGTCTTGAGCACTAACAAAGATAACACTTTTCAGTGCTTAATACAATGACTGACATAAAACACTAATCACTAGATGTAGCTCTCACTATCCCTGTAGATCTCAGAATGACCAGCGGTTGCACAAACAATTGCAAGCCTCGTTTATTGACTTAGAGTTAACTCTTACTAATTACATGATGCTGGATAAGTCACTTTCAACTCCTGTTCCAGTTTCCTCATCTACCAAGTTGAGTCAATTTCTTTTGCAATAATTAGGACCATATCCAGTTCTGGAGACAAATAATTTTCTTTAATTGTCTTCTTTCCTTCCTTTCTTCTGTTTTTCTTTTTCACTCCCGCTCTCCCTTCCTTTTTCTCATGTATATGGAGTCCAAAGCTCATATATGTGGACAATAAGGATGCAACCTCCCCAACATTGGATCAAATAAACACATAATGGGCCACTTGACTGTAATAGAAATGTTTTTAAATTAATGGAATATTTATGTGCCCTGAGTTATGTATCTTTTTACGGTATTCTTTGATTTATCACAGCAATTCACGTATTATACTCAGTTTTCAGACGAGAAAGTTGAGGGTTGGAGAATGTTATTAACTTGCCCAAGCACTCATGCAGGGAAGTGCAAGTCTCCATGACCCCAGAGTCAGTGACACTCATTCGGAGTTCTCTTTTCCCCAGTGTTTTGGGCAGTATGTTGGCTATGTCCGTAGAAGTCCCTCCCAAGGCACTATATCTAAAAATGTTTGATAAAATATAAGAAATATTTAAAATGCATGGAAGAATGATATCAGAGTAAAGGAATCAATCTCTAGAGGGAAGAAGTGATAAGAAAGTGTGCATCCAGCAGATAGAGTGAGCTCTCCATCTATGTTGACCTGCAGGGCAGAGAATGACTCTACAAATACCTGGGGACCTAGTGCCTGGATTTTAATGTACTAAATGTGCAGGGGATAAATCCTGGTGTTTGGAGTGAATGGGAGGTTGGATATTTTATAAGCACACATTGAACATTTATGAAAACTGATCCTGTTCTACTAAACTGTAATGTAAGCAGTCTCTGCAACTTCAAGGAATTAGTGTCATACAGACTATGTATTTTGACCATACTATAATTGAGTTAAAAACACACTACAATATATAAGCAGTTACTTGAATTTCGCTATGTGCCAGACATGTTGTAGGCACTGTGTATACATTTGTTGAGACCTCACAACAACTCTATTTTGTGAATGATGAAACTGAGATCAAAACTGAGAAACTGAGTATGTCTGCCCAGGGTCGTGTAGGTGAGGAGCAGCAGAGATGGGATTCAAACGCAGGCATCTCTCTCCAAACCCCTGTCTCTAACCACTGTAGTTATTGCTTCTCAGGCACAACAACTTTAAAACTTCTACATTTGTAATATAAAACACATACACACATGCACTCTTCGAAATAAACCATATGTTAAATAAGATGATACAATGAAAATTAGAAAACACTTAGAAATTAAATATAAAAAATGTTCTTGTGAAATGCTTCTAAAACGGTATTCAGGAGGAAATATATAGCCTTAAGTGGTTATAAATGAAGAAATATGAAATTAATGAACTAAGCTTTCCAAATTAGAAGTTATAACTAAAGAGATGAAGAAAGGAAATGAAAAATATGAATCCAAATTAATGACTAGGAAATCTATCGATAAAAATGCTGGTACGCTGAAAAAAAAAACAAAAATTAAGACAACTCTCCAGTTAGATTAATCAAAGAAAAAGAGACAGCACCATTAAAAATATTAGAAATGAAAATTAGGCTTTAAAAAGAACAGAGAACTACAGATTCAGTGATGATTAAAATCATAAACAGAGTTTGAGTATTAGGGAGACATTTATAATAGTAAATTTGAAAATTTAGGCAAAATAGACAAATTCTTAATACATCTCTATGTGTGCATATATACACATATGTACATATGTGTTTATATATTACACATGTGTACATATCTGTGGGTATATATAAATTTCCAAAGCTATCTAAGAAGTAAAAGAAAACCTTAATGAATCCATTGTTTACAAACGTGAACAAAAATTATAAAATAATGAGGATTCTATTCTTTTATGAATAAATCAATAGTTAACATTTCCTCAAAGAAAATTTCAGACTCTAATGATTTATATAATCCTAAGCAAATGTTAACAGACATACATACAGTATTGTATAAAAATATATGTCATGACTAAATTAGATTTATTCCAGAAATTCAGTTAGTTCAACACTAACTTATTATTGTAATTTACTATACTAACATATTAAGAGAAAAATATGGTCATATCAACAAATTCAAATAAAAATATTCATTATATATGCATATTACATGAAAACTAATAAAAAATGACTAGTTTTTAATGACTAGATTATTAAATGTTATCAGAATGACCAACACGTAAACTGTGCTTATCCTGTACACTATTCTAAGCAATTCATATACATTTATTTATTTACATCTCACAAAAATTTTTAACATATGAATCTGACAAATAAATAATAAAACAATGTCCAAAAGAAAAAAATGTGCAGTAGTTATGAACAGAAATTTCCCAGATGAGGAAATTGGAGAGGCCAAAAAACATACATTGAAAGATGCTTAGTCTCGTAATTTACTAAATAAGTATAAATTAAAAACACAAAGATAGATCATTTGACATTTACCAGACTAGTAAAATTTAAGAAGCCTTTCATTATGAAGTGTTGATGAGGGTGTGGACCGGCAGGAGGTCTTACACACCGGCTGGTGGGAACATATGTTTTTACAGCCACTTTGGTACACATTTGGGCATTGACCTGCCAGCTGAAACTTGCACTTGTACCACAATCCACGAGCCAGAAGTTTAACTAGAAGGATTATTCCCCAGAGAATGCCTGCACATTGAAAAGAAGACAATATTTAGAGCAGTAATAATTCTAATATCAACACTGACTGATACTGACATTGATACTAGCAGCTAACAGGCAGAGTGCAGTGGCTCTCAAATCTTATCACCTGGAGGGCTTGTTAAAACACAGCTTGCTGGGCCCCATACCCAGACTTTCTGATTTAGTAGGTCTAGGGTGGGGCCAGAGAATTTGCATTTCTAACAAGTTCCCCGGGGGATCTGATACTACTGGTCCAGGGACCACACTGTGAGCACCGTTGAGGTAGCCACTGGGCCAGTCACTGTTCTGAGCGCTTTATACTTGTTAACTCCATAAGTCCTCACAAGGATGCTATGAACCACATAACTTTAATTATCTCCTTTTTACATAGGGAGAAACTGAGGCTCAAAAAGTAAAGTGAGCTGCCTGAGGTCATACAACCAGTTGGTGGTGGATCTGAGGAACTCAGGCCGACTGGCCCTGGGTCCGCCGGATTAACCAGAAACATTTGGTGTTCTCTGGATGGACGAGTACAGAAAACTATTTCAAATGGAGAGAATGTTAAGCAAAGGCTTGGCAGTCTGGGCCATTTGACATGTTTGAAAACTAGAAGCAAGTCCAGTGACTCTAATTTTGGACACACACGGGGCAGGGAGAAATCCTGGAAGGGGTCAGGATGAGGCAGCAGGGGTTATAGCACACTGGGCTTTGTTTTCCAGGTGAGACTGTACTTAGACCTGAGGATTCAGAAGCCATGGGAGGGCCCAGGCAGGGAGGGACAGGATTAGATCCGTGCTTTTAAATACGGGGGTTGATCTCCGGCCATGCTGAGACCGTGTCTCACAGACAGCAACTAGAAGGATGTGCAGCTATGACATACAGCTATCTACTGGGGCTTTGGGGGAAAAAAATAAATAAAATAATAAATAAATAAATAAATACAGGGGTTGAGGAATGGCTTGGAGGCAGAGGGCTTGGAAGGGGAGATAATAGTAGTTTGGAAGCTATTTGCCATGATGCTGATGAGAAGTGATAGCGGCTTGGACCATGTCTGTGGGACAGAGCAGGCAGACCAGGCGTGAGAGATATTCAGGCACAGCATCAGCAGGATCTGGCAGCTGACTGGGGAAAAGGGGAGACAAAGGCTTGGTTAAGGCTAATTCCCAGCTTCCTGACTTGGTCAACTTGGTAATGGTGGAGCTATCCTCTTGGGGATTGTTGGGGAAAACATGCTTTGTTCAGTGCTAAATCTGAAGTCCCCATTGGAAGCCTTGACAAACTTTCTTCTTCAAAACAAGAACAGCTTGCAACAGCTTCCAACAGAAGAAGTGCAGCAGACCTGGTTTGAATCCCAGCTCCAACACTTACTACCTGTGTTGTCTTTAGCATTCGTCCTCTCTGGGGATCAGAACAATCCCAATATCATAATATTGTTGACATATTATGAAGTGAGTATTGGGGTTGGCACACAAGGTTATTTAACAGATATTGAATCACCTCCAAGTGAGATGCTGATGGAAACATACAAAATCCCTGCTCTCATGAAGCTTACATTCTAGAAGGGAAATAATTATGAAAGAAAATTAGAACGTGCCATGTAGCCGTCTGCTCATCCATGAGTCCCAGAAGAAAACAGAGTTAGAGCCGTAAGATGGGCTATGGATTGAAAGGATTGACTACCAAGGGCTCCTACCTTGGAAGTTACAATCCTCAACGGCAGAGATGAACCTTATTAATATCTACAGCCCCCAGACCCACTACAGTGCCTGGTACATTCAATGAAGGTTTGTTGAACGAAGCAAAAGTGAATGATCAGCAGTTTTCACTGATGAAAAATGCTGAATCTGGGAAGAGCTCTGTGCTGGTGCAGGGATAGTTCGTGGAGTCTCGTCATAGAGCTGGGATGAGTTTGTGCTGCTTCCATGCTCACTAACAAAATGGCGATGACCTATTTAGCTTCCCAAGCTAAAATAAAGAAGTCACTCTACAGACTGCAGCATACCGTGCTACAAAATAGAAAGGTTTCTCTTTAATATATTAATCAAATCACCTGCAAAATGACCAAAACATCCCTGCAATTTATGGGGCAATATGATGCCTTGGAACTGAATAATTTATTCATACATTTGCTGACAATGTGCTTTTCTGACATCTCATTATTTTCAATCCTGCATCATTTCCTGGTGCAATGTGGTCACTACTCTGCCACGTCATATCAGAAATCTGCTTGATTTTGCACTCCCTAAAATTATGAGAGGTTTCCCAAGGATGCTGTTTTTATATCCAGCAGCAACTAAACTTTTAAGAGTGATGAAACATTTTTTTTTTAAATCTTTACTAAAAGGGCAAGAGGTGTTTCTTAGCACTCTGTCAGTGAGCTTTCTAATGAATGCATAGGTCACTGCTGTGTGTCAGAACCACGGTGGATGATGAGGGAGTGGACCATGACAGTAACAGTTGCAAGCTCCCACCCGCCATGAAGTTTGCCCAGGCTGAGCCACTTCCTTCTTGCGACAAGCCGGCACATAGGAACTATTATTATCTGCACAGAGGAGGAAACAGAGGCAGAGATGGGGTTCAATATGTGAGTGGAAGGGCCTAGATTGTGAGGATGCTGCTTCACAATGGCTGGTTTCAACGTTTACTGGGTTAGGAGCGTTTTACCTTCATGATCTCGTTTGGCATTTCCCAAGACTGTGAAGTTGTTTCCCGCTCACTTTTAGTGACTTTTATTTTATTTCCATAGTTACTGGAGGGATTGAGAAACTGTAGAATAAGGAGGGATTTGTCATTCATTGAACATTATTACATATTGTATACTTTCTTAAAAATTGCATTTATTCTTCACACTAGTCCTAGAAGAGAAATAACATTGCGGTATTTGTCCCTCCTGTTTGAGGATGAGGAAATAGAAGTTCAAAATGTTCAGTGACTATTCAGTGACAGGGTCAAGTTACAAAACTGGTACATGGCTAAGATGTGACTTTGAACTCTGTGTTTGACTCCAAGCACTGTCCTCTGTAGTACTGGAGAGAACATGCCCAATGGGTGGAGAACCCAGCTCTTTCTCCTGATACCCTAACCTGTGCTGTGGGCCCACGCCAGCTCACTGAGAGCTCAATTCCCAGAGAGCAGGATCATGGCCCCTCTACAGAATTGCATTTACCTATATATTCTTTTGTGCTTTACCAAATATGTGATTTTTAAAAATGTGGTGTTTTATTTATTATTGAGTTGTTGAGGATCTTGCTCATTAAGTCAGGGTCCCCATCATTACAATGCATGAGAGGAATCCCTTTAAGGCCTCCCAGTAGAGAAAAGACATCCACCCTCTTCTAGCCTTTGAACTTATTGTCTTTCCCAGTTTTCTTTGCCCATGAGAAATTCAGAACCAAATTTGCAACATACCTTTAACAAGTGTGCAGAATTTGAAAAGTAATAACCATTTGCTCAGCTTGTGGGAACTAACCATTTGGGGCATGAATCAATAGCTCAGGCAATTTTCTTATCTTAATTTTTTCTTCACCACAATTTCCACATTAACAACATTCTCATGTACTACATGCAATTCTAAGCCACCTCAATATCCTTTTGTCATTTGGCTGAGTTACATACATAACTAAACAGTATTTTCCATGAAAAAAGCCACCCTGAGAAGCAAATCTGGGAGTGGGGGTGACATTTTCAAGAAGTATCCCAGACAGATTACCTATCAATAATGATAGCAATAATAAATATGATCAATAATTAAAATGATGACATGTTGTGTGCTTACGATGTTGTGTGTTAAATGCTTCCTATGTTTGATCCTCATAAGAAACATGGAGGTAGAGACCACCATCCCTTTTAGCAGATGAAGAAGCTGCATTTTAGCAAGATCCAAGCGTACCAGAGGTCCCCAAGCAGGGAGGGGTGCAGCTAGGGTTCCATTCCTGGTCTGTGTGCCTCCAAACCCCAGGTTCTTCTCCACCAGGGGAAACTGCCTCTGTAGGTGGAATAGTTCTAACTCCTAAAAGGAGCTGAGCAAGAGGGTGAGGTGGGAGGAGTGGAGTGAAGCAGGGAGTTCACTGCCATGGGGAAAGTTCTGTTCAGTTCCCTCTTTTCAGTTCTGTTGCTCTCAGCCCCCTGGGATGGATGAAGTGACCTGGTAATATGTATCATATTCTCTACCCTGCAGTATTGTTAATTAAAAAAGGCAGAGGATTTATGAGTTTTGCGCACCCTGGTTCATAGCTGCAATGTGGCGATCTCCCCAGGGAAGCAGCCCCAGAGCACTGCCTTGTCTTGTGGGGTCAGCACACTTTTAAATGAATTGGCCCCACAGAGGAATGAATAAGGCCTGCCTGAAATGGCATCAAAGGCAATTGTCACCAGCACCCAGGAGAGAAGGGAAAAATTGGTGACAGTGCGGAATTTAGTTCAAGTTGGGTTTCTCAAGCGGGTTTCACTGCCCGCCCTACCAGGTGGGGGCAATCCACTTCCCCTTTCTCTATTTAACTTGTCACATTTTCAAAGCAATGTGTGTCCATTGCAAAGAAATCGGAATACACAGAGAAGCAAAAGTACTTTAAAATTTGCATTAGCTTATCTTTCTACATGATTATTGTTATCAGATCATATCTTTCTACATCTTTTTCTTCGTAAATAAAATTACAAAAAAAGAAAAGATTTCTGCTGTATCTGCTATTTTAAGAGCAGCTATTTTTCTGTAAAAAATGTATTGTGAGTATTCATTCAAGCCAATAAGTTTTCCGCTGCAGCAGAGATTGGAGATTGGTGGCTCAGATGCCCCCCAGCCCCCACCCACCCTTCTGCACAGAAGCTTAACAGGCTAAGTAACTAGAGAGTGGGTGGTAGATATGGTATCAATTTAGAAAGCTGACCATTTGTTCTTTTATATTAGGCCTCACTCACACTTACACTCGACTGCCTGGCTGCTGTGGGCATCTGAGTGTGAGGCCCCTGCTCTACGTATCACAAGAAGTATTTGAATGCTGCATGAGATTCCACTTGCTGCCACACAAAAGACGGCAAACAGTGGCTTGAGCCAAGATACATTCACCCTCTTACAGTCCTGTGAGTGAGATGTCTGATATGGGTCTCACTGGGCCAAAATCAAGGTGTCAGCAAGACGGCATTGCTTCTGGAGGTTCTAGGGAAGAGTCTGTTTCCTTGCCTTTTCCAACTCCTAGAGGCCACTGTATTACTTGGCCCAAGGCGTCTTCCTCCATCTTTAAGCTCATCAGCATAGCATCCCTCTGCCCCTGCTTCCATCATCACCTCTTTTCCTCTGATTACAGCTGGGAAAGTCCCCCTCTCTTTTAAGGATCTATGTAAATCAATTGGGTCGGCCTGGATAACCCGGGATAATTTCTCCATGAGAAGGTACTTTACCGTAATCACTTCTGGAAACTCACTGTTCCAGGGATTAAGACGTGGGCATCTTTGGAGTCCTTGATTCCCCCTATCTCCCCACCACAAATGGTGAACCAGCTGATAGCTATGGCCTGTCATTTATTCAACCAGGCCCCTATTAACGTGCTGCCAACATTTTTTGCTTCATAAACAGTTTTGAATAAAAATTAATATAACTATATCTTTGCTTAGCTTTAATTGTTTCCTTAAAGGCAATTACTAAAAACAAGATTTCTAGAGTAAAGCATATGCCCATTCTTAAAGCTTTTCCACATTCAGTGCTCGAGAAGCACTTCTTGAGTACCTATTGTATGCCAGGCACTACTCTGAGCAGCAGAGATTCATTCTTGAAGAAAACAGATCAAGCATCCCTGCTCCAGGAAAGTTTATATTCTGTGGGACCCTTATGGCTAACTACCTTTTGTCAATAACCAAACTGCTTTTGATACTGATTTTTCAATTGCTTTTCTTCAATTCACATTTCTTTCTTCGAGAACCAGCTTTGATTTTTTTAAATCAGTCTTTTAAAAAAGATCTTTATTTTAATATATGGTAGGCAATCAATTAAGCTGGAATATAGAGGAAAATGCATTTTGCTTACACTTGGAAACTCAAGGCTCAAGATTCCAGTTTTGCTCTGTACCAGCAATGTGAACTTAGGATGGCCCCTCACCATTACAGATCCATGTGATGGAAATAGAGTGTATTCTGTGTGTTAAGCAACTTTTAAGTCATTTTGCATACATTATCTCATTTAGTTCTCAAAAAACTCTGTGAGTCAAATACTCTTACAAATGCTGGTTTATAAATAAGGAAATTGAGGCACAGAGAGATTAAGTAACCTGCCAAAGGTCACACAGCTAAGAAACATTGGAATCAGGATTAAAACAAGGCAGTCTAACCCCAGAGCCTATACTTATAACCGTCTTGATCCTTGTTATGGGAAGAATTTTGTACCTCAAATGTATATGTTGAAGTTCTAATCCCAAATACCTTCGAATGTGTTCTTATTTGGAAATAAAGCTGTTGCAGATGTAATTAGTTAAGATGAGGTCATGAGGAATAGGGTGGGCCCTACTCCAATGTAACAGTTGTTCTCATAAAGAGGAGAAATTGGACACAGAGGCAGACTTGCACACAGAGAGAAAGTCATGTGAACATGAAGGCAGAGATCAGGGTGATACTTCTGCAAAACAAGGAATGCCAAAGTTACTCAGAACCTGCCAGAAACTAGGAGGAGACAAGGAAGGAATCTCCTCCCCAGGTTTCAGAGAACATGGCCCTGTCAACATTTTGATTTTATGCTTTTAGCTTCCAGAATTGTGAGAAAATAAATTTCTATTGTTTTAAGCCAACCAGTTTTTGGTACTTTGTTATGACAGCCCTAGGAAACTAATACAATCCTCGTCTACATTACGGGGATAAATTAGTTTACTTTCAGCTTATAGACAATGTGAATCATGTAACTGATCAGGTGATTTTCTTTCTCTGGTTGAAGGGAAGCTCAGGACAGGGTAAGAGTTTCAGAACCTGAGGGAACACATTTCTGTCATCTGAATGTCCCCATCTGGATCCTACCATTCCAGCTTTTTTTTACCTTTACTCCAATATCCTTATTTGTAGAAAATCTTACTGTATTGCATGTAGTTTTTTTTTTAAGCCACTTTCAAATTACATCTTACTTAGTTGCTAAAATGTATAAAAACACAGATTGAGAAAAAGTTCTGGAGGGGAGACAGAACTTGCTTAAAGTCACTGGTCGTTTGCAGTAGGCACAAGGCTAGAACCTGGACAGGCTGTACACCCAGTTGAGTGGAACACCTTCACCGTGGTGCCTCAAGACAGGTGCCTCAAGGCTCCTCCAAATACCTCTGTCTGCATTCCTCTGCCCACCCTTCCTGCATCCCAGGACGGTCCCGGCCCCCCCATGCCAACCCAATCTTGGCTCTAGTTCTTAAGCCAACCTTGACTGAGGCAACTTGACATGCCCCAGTAGTAAAGATGACCCAGGTTGTAGACACCTGAACGTGTCTCCCTCCATAACACAGGATCCTTTCACTCTGCCCAAGCTGATTTTTAACAGGATCTGGTGGCGGCAAGGAACTCCCCAATGGGCAAAGCTACTGAGGTGGCGGGGGAGACATGCAGTAAAGGAAAGAATATTGTAGACATTGGCCGTGTTTCTCCTACTAGCTGGGTGATTTTGGACAAATCACTTAGCCTCCAGGCACTTACTGGGTTCTTCCTCTGTGAAATGGGACTATCTACCCCACAGGAAGTTTGTGCGTGTGGGAGATTCGGCATTGCACACGGTTGTGGCACACAGTAATGTTGGCCTCTTCCTACTGCCCTTGCTTCTATTGTCCAGCTAATTGCCTCGGCCTCTGCTGCTCCTGGCGGCCCACTGAGAAGAGCTCTATGCCCATGATGAATTAAAGTTTAGCTTTTCTCGCTTTTACTCCATGGCAGCATGAATGACAGACCTTCGGGAACAAGAAGACAAAGGCTGCCTTCGGGTAGGAGAGAGGAGAGCAGGGAGAGAAGAGGATTCCTCCGCTCTCAGATCAGCTCTGTCATCACCTCGGCTTATCTCCTTTGATGGAAGAGACTTGGGGAGTTCTGGAAGCACAAGCCATCAGCCTGGCCAGTGTAAGGTGTTCATCTCTTCCTAACTTGCTCTGTCTTTGCTGCTGTTAGGACAAGATGTGTGAAATCCAAATAGCCCCAGTGACCAGGGCTCAGCAGTTTATCAAACAAAAGCTGACATTTCATCCTGAGGATTTTATTTCTCTCTAAATCACCATTACACAAAGAGCTCAGACAGATTGTTGGTGTGGTCCATATTGAGACTGGTCTTCAGCCTTCACTATCAAAGAGGTGATGCTGAGACCTGGAGCCAGCACCAGCCTGGCAGAAGGGAGATGAGACAGCTAACCTTCTTCAAGGACCTGTGTGTGCCACAGGCTGGGCATGCCCATATCCTTTATCCTTGCCACACTCCTGCACACTGGATGCGGTGATCTTCACTGCACAGGTGAGGAGACCAGTCTTCCAAGATGAGTCATTCACCCCACTTCTCCCACTATTTCTAGAAATGGGGTTTGATTCCCAATGCATCGATTTCGTCTACATGAATTTCTCCTGTTCTGCAGACAAAAGAGCACAGGTTTTAATCCTTTTTCGCCTACCTAAGAGCCAGATGAGCCTGGGCAAGTCATATAGATTCTCTCTTAGCTTCAGTTTCTCAACTTTAAAACTGAAAGTTATCCTGGCCCTGACTCCTTCTGGAGTCACTGAGTAACTCAGTCAAGGCAAATAGAATGACCATATTATCTATCACCATGCCCTTGTGTGTGGGAGATCCCTAGGACCACACCCACCAGTGGAGATTCACTGGGACTCAGCATATGGTTGTACTTACAGCTAAGATTTATTACTGTGACCTAGTAAGTATACACAGCCAGAGTGTAAGGGCACAGACACTGGCAGAGTCATAGGAATCCATGTGAGGATTCCTTACACTCTCCCCCTCCCAAGACGGGTTGTACAGAGCATAGTCTTCCCCCAGCAATGAATATGGAGCAAACTCTGCACTATGCTCCTGCCCAGGGAAATCCACCAGAGGTTCAATGTCCAAGGTTTTTATTGCGAGCTGGTCACATCAGCCCCCTCTGCCTAATGCATACCAAATTACAGACTCCCAGAGGGAAAGCAGCATAAACCATACTGTTTCCACAGTCTAGCCACAGTGAGCCACACTTAAAAAGTTAGGAAAACTTCCAAGTTAGTTTCCTAAAAGGAAACCATATACCAGCCAAGTTCCCAGAGACCAGTCAAGGGCCAACCTTGCCCTTGAAGGTCATTCTAAGCACAGAAACTTCAATCTGCTACGTCAACTCTTTTCTGCACACCAGGATACCAGTGAGAGTGACAAGGGAGTGCTTACAGGATGGTACCCCAGGACAACAGGCATAAACCAGGAACAACTCAGGAAAACCAGGACGTGGGCCATCCAGACTTTTGACTACAAAGCTGTGCAATGAAACACTGCCTTGCCTGGACAGGTCCCAGATCGATCCTAACTAGTCCAGTCTATCATATGCTCTCTACACCAGCAATTTTTAAAATTGAGTTCTGATTCCACGTGTGTGTTATCTGAAAGAAAATTCCTGCATTGATGCTTAAGAAGAAGCAAGACATTATTTTTAGGAGAAAAGGGATTTCAAAATTAAGGCATTAGTGAAAAATAGATTAACGTTATTGTGTGTTTTGTGTTTGGTTGTGCATCTTTAACTCTGACGATGTACTCAAATCACCAAGTTTGAATTTTAATATTGCGAACAGCTCAACAAAGAGGTTATTAATTAGTATTTCTAGCTATCTGCAGCCCATTAAATCTGTTGCTTGTTAAAGGCAATATAGTTTCAAGTTCAAATGGCTTAAAATAATGAGCAGAATTCATTTTCAGTTCATTAGCACAGTTGTCAATATTCCCGGACAGGTGGCAAAACAGCGACCACAGATGCAGCTGCCAAGCCCAGGGAAGAACCTTCCCGGGTCTCTGTGCCTTATCCATTCTTGTCACACTCTCAGCAATGCGCTCTCTAATTCTCTGATCTTTTGACATTGTCATTCCCTGGTAAAAGAAATTTAATCAAAATATGTAGGCTAGAATTTTACTTAAGCAGAAATAATGACTCTCATAAGTTCAAGTTTCTGTGTGAGCATTTTCATTAGAAAATGTGCAAAATCTCAAGCCCGGCCTTTCTGTGGATGCAAGCTATCCCCAGGGCAGCCGGGTAGGCAGACTCAGACTCTCTACTCCATCCTGAGCTGGTGCAGCCCTGCACCCCTGCACCTGGACCCGCAGGGAGGAGAAACCACGACTGGGAGGGTCCATCCGAACGCACACACGGTTTCTTCAGAAGCATTTCTGCCTTATGTATCTCTGCCAGCCCAGTATTTTCTTTTTTTTTTTTTTTTGGTGAGGATTAAATAAAATTATACATATATATATATATGTATAATGAGAGATAGAGATAGAGAGAAAATATATATATGTAGTGGGTAGAATAGTTCACCCCCCCAAATGATATGTTCGCCTCCTCACTCCCAGAACCAGTGAATGTGACATTATCTGAAATAAAAGTCCTTGCAGATATAATTAAATTAAAAATCTGGAGATGAGATCATCCCGGATTATCCAGTTGTGCCCTAAATCCACCGGTGAGCATCCTTATAAAAGAAAGGGAGAAGGAGATTTGAGACAGAGGAGAAAAGCCCGCGTGAAGACAGAGGCGGAGACTGGAGCGATGCAGCGACAAGCCAAGAACACCAGGACCACCAGCGCTGGAAGAGGCGAGCTGTGGTGGGAGCACAGCTCTGCTGACACCTAGATTTCCGACTGCTGGCCTCCACAACCAGGAGAGAATAAATTCCTGTTGTTTTAAGCCATAAGTTTGTGGTAATTTGCTGTGGTCCAAGGAAAGTAATACTATATATATATACATAATATATATGTAACACTATGTGTATTATATGTATATTATATATATAGTATTACTTTTATGTATATGTTACATAGTATATATGATAAATGTATATATATGTATAAATTATGTACACACACTCACGCACCCACACACATTCCTAACCAGCACAGGCCTGGGCACACAGTTTATATTCAGTAACTGTTCTTTCCTGCTCTGTCCTCGTCCTGACCTGCCTCAGTTCCCTGGAGTGAACGTGGCTCTGAAAAGTCAGCACCTCCTGCACCAAATGCCCTTATGCAATTTCACCGTTTGCACCAAAAAGCTCCCCTGTAGAAATCTCTTCTCCCCGACCTCATTGATTGTGGGTGGAATCATGGCCCCCTAAATTGCGTATGTTGAAACCTTAACCCCCAGCACCTCAGAATGTGACTGTATTTGGAGAGAGGATCTTTACAGAGGTGATTAAGGTAAAACGCTGTCATTAGGGTGGGCCCTAACCCAATCTGACTTATAAGAAGAGGGGGTTAAGACACAGACACACACAGAGGGCAGACTCTGGGAGACACAGGGAGAAGGTGGCCAAGTCCAGAGGCCTCAGAAGAAACCCACCCTGCTGACACCTTGATCTTGAACATTCAGGCTCCAGACCGTGAGAAAATAAATGTCTGTTGTTTAAGCCCCCTTAAAGCTAGGGCTGCTTGTCGTGGCAGCCCTAGAAGACTAACACACCATCCTAGCAGAAAAGGAGGCTCAAGACTCCTGTCATTCTGCGAACCAAGATCTGAGGAGTCTGAAGACCTACCAAAGCCCCACACTGAATATGGCTTGCAGAAGGTGCACAGGAAGCTCTCCTCAATGGCCCAATGTGGTCCAAAGACAATGACTCATGTGGAGAAAACGTCCTGCAACAATTCGTTGCTTCAGTTCCCTCGAATGGAATGCGATGCTACAAAGACTGTCTTGGGGCGGGCAGCCCAGTACCCCACAATGATGTAACTAACCCACACACTTAAACAGCCTTTGCCACACATCAGGCTCTGTGCTGAGCTCTTTTCATATAGTAATTCATTTAATGCCCACACTCTTTCTTCAAATTAATTACTATGATTGTCTCTTCCTGTGAGGAAGATAGTGAGGCTCAAAGAGGTCACAGAGCTTGTGTGCAGAGTTGCCGGAGGTGTAGACTCAGTCCGCCTGCCCCCTGAGTCTGCTTTTCAACACTGCAGGAGCCTCTGAATAATGGAGAGGCCCCAGCATATTCCAGGCCTTTCTCACTCCTAAACATCTCCAGATGATTTATTTACTGTTGTTATTTTTTCTCCTCTTAATCACCCAAGATGTGCTCACTTGGAAACTGGTTTAAAAACAACAGATATTTTTTGGCATCAACTGCTAAAAAGACATCAAATGGAAGCAAATATATTGGTGATAATGTTTCCTGTGGGGAACTCTAAAGATTTTTGAAATATAATGCAATCTTCCACAATGACCTTTTCCAAAGCCCTGTAAAAAAATTAATAAAGAGGGGAAAAGGAGGACAGAACTCTTTTATCATATTTGATTTTTATTGACTCTGCTGTCAGGGGCATTATTGAGGGCCTCCTGTCTCGTGGGCTTGGTGAAGAGTCACAGTTGTAGATTTATCATGTGTTTTATTTATTCCCTTGCTTCTTCCAATAGACACTAGAATTGTAGGACCACAGGAGGGATGCTGTGTTCCACTGTGTTCCACTTGTGGTTTCCATGAATGTTTTTCCTGAGCATATTTTCAGTTTCTCTCTACTGGTATTATTCAGTCCTCCCTGAGGAGGTGGAGTGACTTACCAGGTTGGTAAATTTGGAAAGAATAAACTGGGCACACTCAGCTCGGCTCAGTCCCCCTTTTTGGTTTCAGTCCTAGCTGCCTTTGGAGAGCTCTCCTGGCTCCTTCATGCTCCAGCCTTACCTGGTAATGGACTGTGTAGAGACAGCTGATGTTTTTGGTGCAGAAGTTTTCGGTGTCCTCCATCATGTCTTTTTGGCCCATTTTTGGTTGGAGCCGTAGCTGCAGTGACTCAAGCTCAGACTCATGTCGCAGGATCCCCCCTCCACATGACAAGTCTTTCCACTTTCTGCATTAGGGACTTCTCCGGGGCTGAAGGATCCTGCTTGGTCAGCAAACTTGTGCAGCAGAAATGCCAGGGAGTTACAGCCTGGAGGTAACACCCGGTCAGCGGAGAAAGGAGCCAGGGATACACGTTCCCGCTTCCCATCCTTCAGACACACTTCTGCGAGGTGTTCTCTATTTTTTTTCAGTGTCTTGGAACAATCAAGCTTCCCCTGCCAATAACAGTGACCTTGATAAGACGTCTTTATGCCTGCTTTTCCTCCTGCCCAGTCTCACTCCCCACACACTCTCATTTCTGCTTCCTGGAACCCCCTTCCAAATAATCTACCTACACCCAAGCACTCGTCATAGCCCCTGATTTAGTGGGAACCCAAATGAAGACACTGTCTGACTGCATTCTGTGAATTGAGTCGTTTTGCTCTGACACCAAGCTCAGTCCTCCAGCCTCTACAAGCAATAAGCCTACTGTTTTGGCCTCTATATTAACCTGATTTTACTTCTGAAATTGCTCAAACTTGGCAGGAGAAGATTTGTGTTCTTTTTGGGGGATACACAGACACCCTAGCATCTAGAGATGTTTAATATATACATGGCATTTTATCACTTGCAGAGTGCCCTTGCATCTGTGGTTCCAACAGTGTGAGGGAAACACACATACAGAGAAAGGGTCCCAGCAAGGCCACTCCTTATCCATGCAACCTCAGGCATGTCACACATACATTTAGGCAAGCGTTCAACAAGATAAAGCGTATCTGAGAAAGAATGTTGCCTTGAAAACTCTCACTTTGAACTAGAAGGACAAGAATAGGAAAGTTTGAATTATTAGAGTTTGGCAGAAAAAGTTATATGGCCTTTAAGCCCCCAAACTGAGATACCAAGACAGCATTGGGGGATAGATAAGATTCTACTTACCATGCCTGGGGCCCCTGGGGCCATTGTGGATTCTGGCTCTACCACTCACAGGCTGTGTGATCTTGGATAGATAGCTTAACCTCTCTAGGCCCTGGTATCCACATCTGGAAAATGAACATAAAGGTACTAGATACCGAAATCTCCTTCTGAAGTAGAGTGAGGATGAATACAATGAAGGCAGTAGAGCAGTTAATAAGTTCTTGGCACACATTAAGCCCTTAATTAACGCTAGACAATTGTATCTGTTATCTATTGCAGTGTACGTATTACAACAGTTAGTTGTTTAAAAGAAACAATAAACATTTGTTATGTCACAGTGTTTCTAGGGTCAGGAACTTAGGGACTACTTAGCTGGGTAGTTCTGGCTCAGAGTCTCTTGTGAGGATTCAGTTAGATGTTGATGGGCTACAGTCATCCGAATGCCTGACTGGGGTTGGAGGATCTGATTCCAATATGGCTGCTCCTCATGGCAGCAAGTTTGTGTTGGCAGCCAGCAGGCCTCGGTTCCTTGCCATAGGGACCTCTCCATAGAGCTGCTGGAGTGTCCTCATGACATGACAGCTGGCTTCCTCTATGTGTATATATATATATGTATGTTTATAGTATATCCGTATGCATATCTATATGTATATCTATTCTTATTTCTATCCCAGTATAGTTTAAGATAAATTTTAAAGTCACTGGTTCTAACCATAGGAGCAGAGGAGCGAAGTATCACTAGGGACTTCCCGTGATCCTTCAAAATGAGTGTATAGGATTTGGATGAGTGGCGAGACAGCAACAACAGGTTCGAGGCATGGAGGAAAGAGTGACACATATTTGAAAGACAGATGGAAAGACCAGTTGGATAAAAGACTGGGTAGGAGAAGACTCAGGCTGGAAAGAGCACAGGGAGAAGTGAAAAACAGATGGGAAGTGGAGAAGGGAGCAATGAGGTCAATGACATTATTGGGAGCATTTTTGCAGGGGACTAACCTGATTAAAGCAGCGCTGATGATGATGGGCTTGGGCACAGTACAATTGGGCAGCTTGAAAAATCCTGGAGGCAGAAGACTGCTCAACATTTCAATATCCATTTATTATGAGTAAAATGCATGTCATTGTGGGTAATAGGCACTAATTTACAAGAAGACCACTTGAGACAACACATTATATTCTGCCTCCCATATAAGTTGAAATTGAGATATCATGGCACTTGTAGAAGTTAATTCTGTGAGCTAACAGCCTAAGTAATCTTCCTGGGATTTAGTGATTACAGCCAAGACTGGCACATTTTTGGGGAAGCCTTGTGGTGACAGATGCCTTGCCAACTTTTCTTGAATCATATCATCAGTATCATTTGAGGAGCTTGCCTTTGCACTGCTGTGTACAAGAATCTTCTTCATTGACCCCTCACAGCTCACCCGATGGTAACTGAATGTCAGTTATGACCAGGTAACAGGTTCCTGTTAACCTGGTCTCACCTCCTTATTCCCAGAGTGGGAGGCAGCATGCTGAAGGGGGCAGAGCTTGTGCTATTGGGAGCCAGACTGACTCGGGCTGAAAACCCCAGTCACTTAATACCTATGGTTTTCATGAACTTCTGTTCTTTATTTGTAAAAAAAATGATACAAGAATAACACCTGGAAAGATTCTAGTAAGGATTAAATGAAGCTTACTTGGAAATTACCTGGCATGTGGTAGATGATTGCTTCCTTCCCTTTTGCTTGTCTTCTCAAGTCACATAAGAAAGAATGTAAATACTGATTTAAATACGGAAAAGAGCCAGGCATTATTCTCCCAGGATGGTGACTCTTAAGCAATAGTGGCACCCCAATGACCAGGGCCTGATCCAGGAGAATAGCATCAGCCAAGTGAAGCCTCCAGAACCCATTACAGTCCAGAAACTCTCCAGTTTCTCTTATGTTGTCCCCTTTTTAACCCACTCATTGGCGACTCTGGAATTTCCCCCTTAGACTCCGGTTATAACATCCTAGGTACATTGACTTGTGTCCAACTCTGCTTTCAAATTCCATCTTTTTATCTCTGGTGCTTAATCTCTGCCCTCCCAGAGTCTAACCTTTATTTGGCTTTCTAGTCAAGGTTGATGACTGAAAATCTATCCTCTGATGTAAACCAAAGAAAGCACCCAGTTCACACATACCATATGACTTGTGAACCAGGCTACAAGTCTCTCTCTGGGAACATATAGGGAGAGAAAGAATTAAGCATTTGCTACTGAAGCCTCTAAGAGGTTGGGGTTTTTTGCTATTACAGTAAAATTTTATCTGTTCTGACTAAATACATCAGAAGGTGTGGGGTTTAATACTTATGCTACAATTAGTAAATAATCGAGAGAAAGTCATGGGACCCCATGTCCATGGGAGGGTTTGTGATAACAGGATCTGGTTTCAAATCTGCCTGGGAGAATTTTTACCCAGTGAAGGCTGAGGGATTTAGGACCAGAATTTTGATGAAAAGGAACCAATTTGGATCAAAAGGGAAATGGTATTTAGTGTTCAGTGTGAAACATAAAGTACAACTGAAACTGAGAAAATAGTGGAAAAATTAATATCCCAAAGGGTTATAAGTAGGAGGGAAACAACTGGATGGGGCTAAATAAATCACGAATGGTAAAGAGCTAAGGCCTTGAATCAGTCGCTGGGCTCCTCTTTCATACGGTGCCCTGGGTGTATGGTAGGGGGTGAGCAAGGGCCTGGTGGGACAGTGCTTCTGTGAGTCTTGGTTTCCTTTTCTTGTAAAATGAGGATAATCACATCTATCTCACATTTAGTCCTGGACCACGTATGGGGGAAACAAAAGACAACAGGGCACAAATGTGCAAGAATTGCTTACAAGACAAATTCTAGTTGAAGTTTAACCTTGAACAGATGGTGCCCTCTTCCTGGACTTCTGCAGGACAATTTTCCCATCATGCAAGCAAACTTACAAATAGTTCCAGCTGTTCCCAAATCCCATCCCGGTTTGCAGCCAGGCAGAGATTATGGCTTGCTCTAACTCCATCGCCTTTCTATTAGAACCTTCCACCGTCAGCAGAGATTCTCCATTCTAAGTGCTCATTTGAGGGACCAGGAACAAAAGATGATTTGTAGTAGAGTGAAGGACAGCCAGGGGTTTATTGTTAATTCAGGTGATAGCAGATGACTGGCTGCAAAGTACAAGCCTAGGACACCTATTCCCACCTTATGCCTGTCACCATTGTAGTCTCATTAGGGAGATGCACTTAGATTTCCTCTTGTCTATCAATATACAAGTATCGTTATATACTTATATATTATTGTGTATGATAACATATCGCATTATATTTTATATATAATATATTCTATATATATAAAATAATTATACAGTATAATAATAAAGTAACATTTATTTGGGACTTGTAAGGGGCCAAATATTGTTCTAAATACTTTCAACTTTCAATTTTCTCAACAACCCATCATATGAGGGAAATACCATTATCCTCAATTTACAGATAAAGATATCAAAGCAGAAGAACGTCCCCAGGGTTATGTAGCTGGTAAGGGTGAATTAGAAGTTGAACCCAAGCAGTTTGCTCCAGAGCCAGCATTCTTATCCTGTGGCCCCTTCTTGCCTCTGTCTGTCTGTCTGTTGGAGAACCAGCATGGTTCTCAGAATTTGGACAGCAACAGATTTATCAGGAAACATTGTAATGTTTGTTGTTTGTTGTAAAAATGTTGCTCTAGCCAACATCTAGACCTAGCTCTATGTATGGAAGGCAGATCTCTCAAATCTCAGCATTTCACTGCCTCCTTTATAGGTGATGTCATCTATTTGTCCTTCCTCCCATCCCTGCCTCATGCCTTCACTTCACATGTCATAAAATGTTACGTGCTTTCTTTGGACTTTTTTTTTTTTTTTACATAAATGAGCAGTTTTATAACTGAATGCATGAATATGAGTTACTACAATTTTATAGACTCCATCTCCTTAATTTTTTAAATTTTAGTCACACTTCCAAATAGTACTTTGGTCAAAGAGGAACATCAAAATGATTAGAACATGGGCACTCAGATTTTAAACGCTGGCACGTCTAAATCCAAGGGTGCTGCTTGTTCCGTCACACCGTGCACCGTTAATAAAAAAGAGCCATTTGCCTTCACTTTTAAAATGTATTTAAAGAAAGTAGATGAGTGTATAACATTTTAGGCACAAATTTGCTTACATAATCATTGCAGTGTACTGATAGCTAACATATTTTTTAAGCCACATATCCATCAGGCTCAGGGAGCTAGAATGCAGCTCAGCCATAAACGTTGGAATAACAAAGCAAATTTCACGTAGACCACAGCCTTTGACCATGAACGTACCCTCAGTCCCTTGCCCAGCTGTCCTTGCTTCTTGTTACATCTGTTATAGCTCAGAGCCAGAGACAATTTTCTAACAGGGAAAATAAATCTGGACTTCCATCACTAAAACTCCAGTCCAGCACACAGGGTCTCAGTGAAGTCTTCAAGCGTGTTGGTATGTATTCTTCTCTGGATATCAACATGAAATCAGAGAATTTAGTGCTGCTCTTAAGGGAAAAATAATTTTTTCTGTGGGATTTATATATACTTAGTTTTGTTCTCTTAGGGAAAATGAGCACATCTCATTCAAGTCCACTGGACAAGTTGTAAATTTTAAACCAGAATATCTTTTACTTCTTCCTAGCTTCCTGACCCTGAACTATTATGATTCTAATTTTTATTTGTTTACAACCTACCCAGTGCCCAGAAGCCCATAAATGTTACCACTTATCCTCATAAAGCCCCATCTCATAAATTATAAAATTGAGAGGTTAACAATCTTTTCTGCAACTCTTAAATAATTGCATCAGCCAAGTTGACCCAGAGAAGCAGAACCAGCAGGGATGATCATGAGCAGGCTGAAACTCCTTGGGTACAAGCTGTTTAGAACACCTGAGCTGGGGACACCTGATTAGGCAGGCCCACCAATGATAATCTCTCTTTTGATTAACTTAAAATCAACTGATGAGGGACTTTAAGCACATTTGAAAAATCCCTTTATATTAGCACCTAGATTTCTGTTTGTTTGACTCTCTGGGGTTTGTAGCAGAAGAGTTGACACATCAAAAACTCTTTGGAGTAATGAAGTTGGCCCATAGGATGCTCAAGTAAGTACAAACTCTATCATATCACATCACCTCTTTATTTCCCCAAAGAAAACATTTAATGACATTATACACTGTCTTCTCACTAATAGTGAGTCACCATAGAGGTGACTTTCAAGATTGGGGTAGGGGTACAGGATGAGTCCATCAAAACTGATACAATGGTTTTGAGTAAGTTGAGAAAACCTTTTTCAGCTAAGGATAGCATCATTCCTCTTAATTCTTTGGCAAAACAGAAACACAAAACTTCTGGAAATTAAGTATGATGCAGTCTTAGAGGAAAATCTGCCATTTCACAGGTTTTCTGTTCCCATAGAGTTTAATTTCTACTTTTACTAAGGCAAGTAATCACATCCTGTTTCATATTTTGTTTGAGTGTTTAATCTGTTATTGCCCTGATTATTAAGTCCCTTGGCGCCTGCCCATCCTGTGTTCCCCATGAGCAATTTGGGATTGTACTGAATTCAAACCACCTTGGGTATGCATTCTCATGCAACAGCTCCAAAAACAATGTATGAAAATTTCAAAGGGCAGTAAAGGACTCAGGCCAGCCCAAAAGTAAGGGGGAAGGCAGAAAATGATAACAATAAGACACAAGAACCTCTGACAATAACAATAATAATAACATTAAAAACATCAATAATCTGGTGTATTTAAGTCCTGGCAACTCTGCACTCTGTACTTACTTGCAACCAGCATCATCCTTATATTCCAGTGCAGCAATCTTTAATTTGGGGGATCATTACTCAGAACCATCAAGGAAAGCACATATATGTTTAGGACTACATGTGTAAATGCACTGAGGTGTTTTGAAATTTTTTCTGCAGAAATTCTTCCAGCAGGTGAAATTTCCTGGTCTGAAAAGAAGTCACATCATTTCTATGGCAATGCCAGATAGATTGCACTGTCCATACATTTATGGTCCTTCTCACACCAGCCTTTGGAAATAGAACATATTCACTTGAAACTACTCACAAAGTCAGTATCCAATATGTGACTATATATAAGTACACAATATGTGCGACTGCAGAAAAGAAATGAAATATAGAAACGAAAAGTAAGCATGTATCCCACTGCCCAGGGCTAGAATAGGTCAGATCCCAGGAGGCTTTGGGATATGTAACGATTTGGAGCACAGCATTGTGGAGATCAAGTTTGAATCCTTAGTCTAAAACCAGTTCTGTAGTCTCAGAAAAATCGTGTAATTTCTATATGCCTTAGTTTTCGCATTTAAAAAGCGGGCTAATTAAAGTAGCAGAAGAATTTAGGAACCTGTTTGGAAGGCGTTGAGCAGAAGCTGTGAGATCTCTTCTACGAGCCGCCTGCAGTGGGGGTAAACATGTAAAGGACACACGCAGAAGCTATACCTATTTGAGAACCTGGTGCCCTGAAGCAACATGAAGTGCCAGCCAGGAGCTAGGCTTCCCCCAGAGCACAGGCAGAAGGCTGCGGGGACAGGGAAGTCTGCCCTCGGGTATCATATGAATCTGCTCACTGAAATGAAGTTGGGGTTCTGGACAAAGTGGCGTCTCTTCAAACCCTGCTCTCCTTTCGTAAGAGAGCGCACTGCTGTACCCGCCCTGTTCAATAATCAAGGGGTGCTTAACGATTGTTCCCAGGAGACATGGGCAGTTCGTGGGCTCATTAGGCGGTGCCATCAATAGTGCACCGTGTCCTGATTAATTGGTCCTTTCCTGTGAGCCGGCAAACAACAAGAAGTGGACTGAGACAAAGATCCCCCCTCGAATGGGTGTTGGCCGTGGGCCATTCCTGAGAAGTCCAGGGATGAAGAGCATTTCCACAATCGCTCAAAGATTGCTGCTAGGAGCTTCTCCCTGTGGGGGGCAGGGCACCATCTGAGGCAGACCTAAGACAAGACCAAAAACAACAACAAAAAAGGAAGCTCAGAGACAGCTTCTTCACATGCCTGGAGCTGGTGTTTTGTGGTTCCCAGCGACTTTTGCTTTTGGTTCTCTGAAAATCATTTTCTGTTCCTAAACTAAGCCCAGCTTTGTGTTTCAAAGCAAAAACAACAACAAAATATTCTCTGCTTATGTGAAGACTGCAGCAGATAGCAGGCCTGACCCATCCTTTGTGAGCTAGTGAACAAACAGAGCCTATCAACACAGAGGTGGCGAGGCTGGCAAAGAAAAAGTCACACAAACACAGATGAGAGAGATGTACAAATATGTAGGATGGTGTCGAGAAATCATAGCACTTTAGGATTGAAAGGCGTTCTTTTTAAACATTCAAACATTCTTGTACTTGAACTCTTCTATAATGTGCCTGTCAAATAATTTTCCAGCTTGGATTACAAATTATCTCCAGGGACAGAGAGCTTATTACTTCCCAAGACAGCTTTAACAATTGGAAGCTTTCTTTGCATGAGGCCAAAATCATAATCCCTGAGGTTTCCCATCCTCGGTTCATGTTCTACCCCTACATTTAGTTTCACGTGGAACAAGTCCAGAATTTCATACTTCTGAGAGTGAGTGAGCAAGTTATTTTACCTCCCCATGTCTCAGCTGTTTCTTCTGTAAAGAGTGGGTGACAAAGGTATCTACTTGAAAGGGTTGTTGTAAAGTTTAGATGAGATAATCTAGGTGAAGGATTTAGCATTTGATTTGTTGCATGGTAAGTGCTTGCTAAATGTTAGGGTTTTCTGTAAGTATTATCATTCATATGGCAGCCTTTCAAATATTTTAAGACATTGATCGTATAGACTGTCATTGGGGAATGCAATTTCAGATGTAAACAAATTCTATTCACTTGACCCAACTCACCAAGCCATTAGGAAGAACCTACTACTGGCCAGAGAATGTGCTGGGTACTATGATCAGCACAGAAATGAATAAAGCACAGTCCTGGTCTCCCGTGAATGTGGGTGAGCACACCCATTACCTAGACTACAGAAAGGATGAGGGAAAGGAGATCCGGACATAAAGACAAGAGGGAGGTGGATTCTGACTGGTGGTGGCATCTGAGAAGAGCCTTGGATAAACAGCTTTAACAGCTCAAGTCCCAGTGGTGGTTTCCACTCTCCAATGCATTGCACAGTGCCTGGTCTCACTAAGCAGAAGACACTGAACAGAACTTTGCATCTCCTTGAAGGACTTGTGGTTCTCACTAGGAACACCAGTTATTGTATATGTTCTGGAGAGAACTGGGAAACTTCAGAAGTAGTCTGAAATCTGCAATTAGGTAGGTAGTCCCGTGCAATGGATCAGATATTTGTGTCCCCCACAAGTCATATGTTGAAGCTTGAACCCCGCAGTGTAATGGTATTAGAAAGTGGGGCCTTTGGGAGCTAATTAGGTCATAAGGGTGGAATCCTCATGAATGGGATCAGTGCCCTTATAAAAGGATCTCAGAGAGTTTTCTTGCCCTCTTTCCACCTTGTGAGGATGTAATGAGAAGTTGGCAGTCTGCAGGTTGGAAGCAGACTCTTACTAGAACCGAACCATACTGGTACTCTGATCCCAGACATCCAGCCTCTAGAACTGTGAGAAATACATTTCTGTGGTTTATAAGCCACCCAGTCTATGGTATTTTGCTACAGCAGCCTGAAGGGACTAAGATAACTTGTGATCCTGGGCAAGAGGGCAAGAGTCTCCATTCACTCTGTAAGTTGAAGATGTGGATCAAATGCCCTCTAGACCCCTTAAATTCCCAGGGAACAGGCTTGCCTGGCTCCTGTAGGGAGCTCAGAGGAGACCGCAAAAGACACTATAGGTGTTGGAGTAGAACACATAGAGACTAGGAATCCTACATCACAAATGCTTCCGAGAGATCGAAATATCTTCTTCAAATCAATTTAAACCTGACCGTGAGCTCTTCTTGGTCTTGGAAGAGAACACAAATTTCAGTCGTCTTTACTGAGGATGCTTTATGCCCCCAGGCCAGAGAGGACACATGCTTTTGTTTTTGTTCAAAGGCTGAAGCTAGAAAAGGAGGTTAACTTCAGACAATTCTGCTTTTAGTCTTACAACACCAACTGCCTCTGAAAAAAGAGTTAAAGGGCTTAAAGCCTGAGGACTTAAATCAAGGTGAGGAAAAACAGCAAGAACAAAGAATGGAATACAAGTTAATACAGCACAATTACACACTAGTTGGGTTGGAGAGCTGCTGGAACTCTAGACAGTTATTAGTTGTGAGTTTTAATGGGTTTCTGTAAGAGTTTGGGGCCTGTAGGGTCTTTATACAACTGTGGTCTACCTCCCTTCTCTCTTCTGATTCAATCTTTCCCCTTCTTTTGACTTAGTGTTGAGAAATGCCCAATTTTCCCTGCACTTTACTTGTGTGTGTGTGTGTGTTTGTGTGAGAGGTACTTGAGCCCTTCCTCTGAGAATCACACACATATAATAACTGATGACCTGAATGTTAACTGCAAGTCGCTCAAGGAGATGTCAAGCTCTGTTCAGTTAGGACCCTGTACCCTGTAGCGTTGGCCCGATCTTTCCTCCTGATTACATGCTCATTGCACACTTTGGCCATTCGTTCACAAACTCCAGGACCCTCTTTCTTCTCCAAGAACCGTTTTTATTCCCGCTTCAACCAGGAGACTTTTTTACACTTCTCTGTGGTCACTGAAGCTTTGTAGGTGACACCTGCATTCCACTGGTTCCAAATCACAGGTTATTTCTCTTCCACTATGACACAACATACTCCATTTTCATACACTTAGAGGTTCAAGGATGTCTCAGAGAAGGCAATTCCAGTAAGACTGATAATGTGTGGATGACAATAAGCCCTTCTATCTAAGTGAAGATGGACTGTAGATAAACAGAATATCTGAATCTTGGGGATTAATCATAGGAGTTGAACACTAGGAAAAGTTTTGAAGAAGTAAATAATTTTGTGATGATGTTATGTATTCTACCAAATAAAGCTCTCTTTGCTAAAAGTCAAAAAAATGCAATGCAAGTACACTCCTGGCTCAATTCCAATCAGGATAATAACTGTGTTATCTCTGCAGAGGAATATGAATTTATGTGGGAGCAATAAATTGTTTAGCTATCTTTGAGAATTCTGTTGAGTCCATCAGAAGGAGAAGAGAATCCACAGTGCTCTGTGTACATTGGAAAATGAAATATAGACATATTGTACTGCATTCTGAAAGAAATCTTAAGCACTACATAGAATATTGTTATTCTGGAAGTATTTAAATTATTAAATTGGTCATGAAGACCCCAAATGAGAGTTCTAATTATGAGTTTAATAATTTTAAGAAATAATAAGAGTATTAATTTTACATATTTTTCAGAGTCTGAAGCTGCTCAATTGAGAAAGGCTAAGATGAATTGTGTGACCTTGAGCACATTCTTTCCCCTTCTATGGCCTCATTTTCCTTATTAGTCAACTAAGGAGTCTGAACTAGAGGAGACTTGAGGTTTCTTCCAGATCCAACATCCACAGAACGAAGAAGATAGTAGTAATGATTTTCCTTGGAAGAATGGGATCCCGTACAGGAAATAAAGCATGTGGTCTTCAACAAGCCACTTCATCCCATTCAAGTTGGGGGGTGGGGGAAAAGTCATAGTTGGAAGATTTCATAAGGGAAATATCTTCAAGCATCTTTTCTAAGTTCTTCTGACACTAAATAATTACTTCTAATTTTTCAGAACTATTTTTCGATTTGATTAGACCTCCAATAGCCTAGGGCAAGAGTTCCTACCTTGGGGGTCTTGGACTGCTGGAGCACCCCATGGATATGCTTCAGGCATGCAGGAATTCCCTGGAAGTTGTATGCAAATGTCATGTCCGCACGTATGTATGTATGTGTATGTGCATGGAATTATACGTATATCCCTCCCAATTAATGGGAAAAAAATCCATGGATTTAATTAGATTTTTAAAGGGACGCAGGACATTCAAAATGTTTAGGAAGAACTACCGTTCTTATGGAAGGTATGTGCTATGGAGTGAATTTTGTGCCCCCCAAATTCATAGGTTGAAGCCATAAACCCCCAATGTGATGGTGTTTGGAGATGGGGCCTTTGTGAGGTGATTAGGGTTAGATGAGGTTGTGAACGTGGGGCCCTCATGATGGGATTAGTGCATTTACAAGAAGACACTAGAAAGCTTACATCTCTCTCTCTGCCATGGTCATGTGAGGACAGAGCGAGAAGACAGCTGCCTGCAAACCAGGATGAAGACCCTCATTGGAGAACCAAATTGGCCAGCACCTTGATCTTGGACTTTTCAGCCTCCAGAACTGTGAGAAAATAAATTTCTCTTGTCTAAGCCACCCAGTCAATGGTATTTTGTTATGACAGCCCAAGCAGACGAATACAGTACAAAACATTGAATTCATGAAACCTCCATTCTAGGCTGATTTCTCTCACTAAGTATATCTATACTCATGAATACAAAAACATGATTTCCTGAGCGGTGGAAACAGTACCACTTTGGAAGTCTAAATTCTACTTATATTTTCCATATCATTTTGTAATTGAATGGCATAAATAAATTGCTTTTATTTTTCCCTTTTATTTTATAGATGAAGGAACTGGAGGTCCCCTAGCTAGCTAATGAAGTGATTGGCTGCAGAGTGGCAAATGCCCACCCCACCAGACTGTATGCTGCTTAAAAGCAGAGAGCTGAGAGTCTATGATCTACAGTACCTCACACTGACATAACATCTAAGCATGTCCTATAATTTTTGGTTAATGGAAAAACACACGAAACAATCAAATTATGCTTATTTTAAATAAGGACAAGCCATCATTTATAATTGACTGGGTTTTCTACTTAGGAAAATCAACTGAGGAAAAAAAGTCATTGTAATTGTTGCATTGCAAGTGAAGAATCTGACCCTGAGGAGAAGCTCAGGAAATCACATAAGATCTCATGACTAGCAAATAGAGGCCGCGTTTAAAACCTAGGCTTTTATACTGCAAAAACCCTGACTTTTCAGCTTGGCAATGTGTCTTTCATTTGGCACCAATTTAAAACATATTTTTTAAATATAATTTAATTCTAAATTATGTTAGTTTTATAAGACGAATTGAATTCACTTTTGTTTAATCTTCTAAAATAATTCACTTATTAGTTCTTGCCTGTTAGTCTTAAATAACTCACAGAGCATAAAATAGAAATAATTTCTAATAATGGTTTTAAATTGCTTCCTTTGTTGTTGTCCTACTCATATTTCCAACTTCTTCAGTCATTTTCAGATATATGTATATTGTGAAAATTTCATTCGTAAACGTTTATTGAATGCCCCCTTTGTGCTGCAACAACATGTGTTTTCATTTTCATTTTGTTGTGTTTGGTACTGGAGGTGCAAGGACAAGGACTGACTAGAGTTTCTACCTTCAAAGTCGATATTGAGGAAGATGAGCAAATACACCAGCAACTATAATACAATGGATTAAGTTCACCGCTATATTTTCATGAGACCTTAATACATACTATTTTCTTATAATGCTAAATCGTGTGTTTCTGTATTACTCTCCGAATCTCTAATTTGTACGTGATTTTTTCCTTTTATTTTCTTGATTACATTTCCCAGATCCTTATCTTTTTACCTGAAGATTCAGCTCTTGGAGTTCTTTCACAATTCTATGAGTTTTCAATTGTTGAACTATTCTGTTTACGTTTTTCTCTTTTGTCCTCACTGCCGTTTTAATTAGGGTTCAAATTGTTGTTGTTGTCTTGCTTTTTAATATGTTTTCCTTCAATTATTTTCAGTCAATGTGTTTTATTTTTATAAATCAACGGCTGGTACCGATTGAAGACAGACTCTAAAACAAAGAATAATTCATCGTTAGGCCCCCGGGCAAATGATATTGGAGAAAACAAAGCAGAGATAGGGTGCTTCTGCTTGTTAATTATCATCTGCTTCTCTTTCCATATCCTTTTAGATAAAATTATCATCTGCTTCTCTTTCCATATCCTTTTAGATAACATTCTTACAACGGACATTTGCATCCTGAAGAATTCCTCTGGTTGAGTTCTAGAAAGCATAAATTTTGGCAACAACCAGTCAGGTTAGGTTCTAATTCTGAATGTTAGGCAAGAGAGGAATGTCTTTGGCTAATTGCCTAACCTCCTGCAGCTTTACTTTCTACTTTGGTGAAAACTACGTTTCCTAAAACCAACTGCAGAATGACACAATGTATATGGAAGGGGTAAAAACTTTGTCCACAAACTCTGGCGTGCAAACTCGACTTTCTTTACATCAAATTAAATATGACTCCTCCCCTCCAGCTTGGTGGGAAATTTAATCTCAGTATTGGACCTCACCATCTGCCAGGTATGTTCTAGAAGTCTGGAAGTTTAATTGGCACTTAGACAAAGAAGCCATGGCCTCTGACCTTCAGGCCATCCTGGTTGCTATGACATCTCATTGTCTCCGCTTGCTGTGGCTCCTGGGAGTCTGACGGCTTTGCTAGACATTCAAGTTCCCACCAATGTTTAGCTGATGGACGTGCTCAGCCTCATCTGGTGGGGGCTGCTGCAGAACAGAGTTGACCATAATGGAGGGACACAGAGATCTCCACCCCAAGGGTGTTATCTCCTTTCCGTGCTTACACAATTGCTTCCTTGCCCCCAAAGGTCTACCCTTCTCTTCCACAGATGGTTTTCAATGAGCCTAGACCTTTACAAAGGACAAAAAACGACATTCATTTGTGGGAATTTCTGTTTTTATATGGGAAAAAAAATTCCTTGGGGCAAGGAATTGCTGATGGCTTGTCCACAATTTGAATTGGGGGGTTGGTGGAAATGTAGGAAGAACAAACACCAATGAAAATATTTTAATCATTTACCTTGGCACACATATGAATTACTGGCCACTCAAAAATATGTGAGTAGCTCTTTCCTCTTTTTCAAAAAATGTTCAGTGATTCTTTGATGGATGTAGGGTTTCAGTGTGGGATGATGAAATGTTATGGAGGTGGATAGTGGTGATAGTTACACAGCAACGGGAACGTCCTTAATGCCACTGAACTGAACACTTAAAAATGGTGAAAATAGCAAATTTTATGTTTTGTATAGTTTACCACCATAAAAACATCAGCGATTCCTTTATCATACACAATAAAAAATAGTTCTTCAGATGACCAAAGTCCTTGAAAATTTGCCCCAACTCCCCTTGCCAAACATTTCTCTCTTATGGCCTTTGTATTCTCCAGTGTTTGCTATGATGATGTTATCTAAGAAACAACCTCAACATTCCAGGACTTCAACAACCAATATTTACTTCTCACTCATATCAGATGCTAGGATTCTGCTCTAAGTTATGGGTTGGTCAGGACAGCCTGACCTGTCTTCTCATTCCAGGACTCAAAAGAGAGAATGGTGTCTTGAACGTGACATTCTCAAGGTAGAGGGCAGGAGAATAAGAGAACTGATGGAACTGGAGGAGACTCTCAGTGACTCTACAAGCTTCTGCTTGGAAATGGCACATCAACACTTCCTCCAGTCCCATTGGCCAAAGCACTAGACACATGCCCAAGCCCAACAACCATAGGCCAGGGAAGTAGACTCCTCCCATGGACGCAGGAAAAGAGAAGTTACTACTTGCTGTACAACAACAAAATGTACCACAGTCCACACTTCCGATCACATATACTCACTCCTCTTCCTTCCACAAACAAAAGACACATACAAAAATCTCATCTAAAAATGGTATCAGGCTCCAGATCCTGGATCTCATGATGATTTCCACATCAGATCTGAAGGTGGCTCCTCAATCCAGAGATCTACGAGCTATAAAGAGAGGTGATTTTCCACCACACACCCAAAATACATTGTGTGGAGCAGAGACAGAATAACCCCAATCAACACAGTCAATTGTAAAGGGGAATATAAGAGGGACATAGTTAGTGGGCCATAGCAATTTTTCAATTCTCCTGGGGACACATTGTGAGGTCCACTTTCTGGTAGGGAATGTGCCTTGATTATCCACTGGTTCTTCTCCCTGGGAGTAGCTCCCTAATATTGCTCTTCTAGCTCTAAAATCCAAACTTTGAGAAGTCTTTCTCTTTCCATTATCCTCTTTGACCACATCTAAAGAAAACATTGGAGACTAAGCCCTTCTTAGGGCATTCACCGCTTTCTCAGCACGCTTCCTTAGCATATACATTTCTGTGACAGCAATCCTCCAAGAAGCCCCCTGATGATCCCACCTGGTGTTTATGCCCATGTGTAGTCCCCTTCCACATTGTATCAGGGTTAGTCTGTGTAGTATACTGCAAAAGTGATGGCATGCCACTTTGAAGACTAGGTTCTAAAGATATTGTAGCTTTTGCCTTGTCTTCTTGTATCATTTGCTCTGGGGGAAACTAGCTCCCATGTAGTGAAGACATAAGCAGAGAAGACTATGTGACAAGAAACTGAAGCCTCCTGCCAATAGCCATGTGAGTAAACCATCTTGGAAGTAGATCATCCAGCCCTAGTCAAGCTTTCAGATGGCTGCAAACAATTTCTACATTAATCAGCTTTCACTATGATAATGCTTCATAAACGTTATCAAAGTTTTAGTGAGTTTCCATAACAAATGTTTGTATCTTGCGGCTGTGTGTCTGTTACTGCATCTCTGCAGGGTGAATTTAAGTCTGCTCCACATATCTTCTCACTCCAGGGGCCAGGCTGAAGGAGTAACTTCTATGCAGGATGTGTTGTTCTCATGTAGGAGTCAGGAGCATAAAGGGTTGTTGCAAACTTACCATGTCTCTTGAAGCCTCTACTCAGAACCTTCATTGGCTAGAAGGTACATGGCCCAAGTTATGCCTGCATTCCTTCCTCTGGTTAAGGCATGTCATGTGGCCAGTATCAATGAGGAAGGGAATATAATACATCCATGGTTGTGCAGGGCAAAGAATAAATATATGCTTAACCACAGTCCAATCCACCACACCCTTTGCCCAAGTTATCTACTGTTTTGTAACAAACCACTCACTATAAAACCAAATGGCTTAAAAATACAATATATTATTATGTCCTAAGTTTCTGTGGATTAATTGGGTGACACTGGGCATTTCTCATGTGCGGTCTCTCATGCCACTATCTCTGACTGTGCCTAGTCTTGTTTGAATGTGTTTTCACTCACATATGTGTGCCTGGGCAGGAATGGCTGAACAGCTCGAAGCTGGTTGGACATTTCTTTCTCTCTACACAGTCAATTCATGGGGTAGATTGGGCTTCCTCACAGTATGGTGGTCTTATGCTAATCAGACTCCTTATATGTGGCTGGCTTCTCTTAAGCCTTTCAACAGAGAGGTAGTGGGAGCTTCTAGTCTCTTAGGTCATGGGCCTGGAAAGTGGCACAGAGTTGTAGCTTTTATATTCTGTAAGTCAAATCCAGTCACATAGCCTGCCCAGACTTAAAGGAAGGGGACTTTTCCATGAGAGCAGGATGGAAGAATCTGTGGCTATCTTTACCCATTCTGTAACATGACTATAGCTAAATGAAGCTACATTGGACCATTTATCCCTCACAGAAAATTCTGGTCATACCTTTGGGTGTCCACTTGTTTCTTTAAATCTCCAGTAACCAAGAAATAGGTCCTTCACACATTTATATCTATTCTATAGTGCCTAGCAGAGTATCTTACCAGAAAATGCATAAAGAATTCAGTTAACCTCCCTGATACAAAAAGAATGTGTTCCACCAGAAGCAGAGCTTAAAATTAGTCAGGAACCCTGAGTTCTAGTATGAGAGCTGCCACATCTCTGCCATCTTGGCAAAGACAGCTCACCGCTCTAGGCTTCCTTCTCCTCATCTGTCGGGGGAGGGAATCATGGTTTGCCCACAAGCTATATTTTAAAGAGGAAAACATAAAGAAAAAGGAAACTGTAGTGGATACAGAATATGCATCTTTACGGTGGAATACTGTTTATTCAATAAGAATAATGTTTTAAAATTATTTAATAACATGCAACATCTCTGGGTGAAAAACTGCAGACAGCAAAGCAGAGATGCTATATGTTAAAAGCAATTATCTCTTGGTTGTGGAATTTGGCTTAATTCTTACTTTTAGATAGTTATCTTATGACAGGAGTTATTTATTTAGACTAATGCACCCTCCAGAGCAATGAAGTGAGAGAAAATAAAAACTCTAACGGGATAAATGCCTTCCAGCCATACAATGTAACTCTATTCAGCCATTGAAAACAGTGCTTTAAAACTATTTGAAGATATGACAATATGTTTGCAATCTATTTTGGGGTGATAAAAAGGCAGGTTACAAAATCAAATATACTCTGATTAAAAGTAGTTGACTCTGATGGTGGGATTAGAGCTGATTTTTATTTTCTTGTGTGCGCTTGTATTTATTTTTCTCATTTTGTGTTATTAAGGTTATTTTTTTTTGTCAGAAATACCTCTAAGTATTACTTTAAAGAATGCAAAGGATCCAAATGTTAGATGCTGTCTGAAATATCTTGGTGCACGTAGTGGCCTGTCTGTAATTCTGTTTTTAATTACCAAACGTGTAGCTTTAAGATCACTATTTTATGTTACCATTTTTAACGTTACTTATCATTGTCATAAGCAATACAGTTCATTAACTTTAACACTGTAACGTCTGGGAAAAAAAGCAATTGGAGAGTTTCACATGATTCAACTTTTGGCCACTGGTGCAAAAGCAGCACCCCAAATGCTGACCCCCACACCTCACAGAGGGAGATAGAATGAGCTGGAGAGAACTTGTTCTACCTTGTCAAATGTAAGGCAGCAAATTCCCAGGTGGTCACACTGGCTTGCAAACCCTGCTTGTCAGCAGGTCCTGCAGCCTGACAGATGAAGCTCGTGCACACAGCCCCTCCTAAGAGCTCCTTTGCATGGCATGTGAAGCATCTGTCTCCACACAGCTGAGCCCCTCCTTGGTTGCATCTGCAAATTCCAGAGCCAGCAGCAGGAGAGCTGGCCCTGTCTATGTTTGCAGGGCTTTGGTTGTTACATTCTGGGGATTCTCAGGACCAGGTGATCTTAGTTATTGGCTAGTTTGTGGCTCTTGCAAATCTCAATGTGCCACTGGCTCTGACCAGCAAGGAGAAGTCATGTGAATGGTCCTCATGCAAGCCAGTCCTGGCAGTGAGTCATGTGCAACACTTCCCATTGATGAGAGCCCCTCAGGAGCCAAGGAATGTCTGCTCTTCAGTGTTGGGGACTCAAAAAATAGCATCTACTTATTTAGCTTGATCTCTGAACTTACAGAGAGATAAGCAAGCCTTAAGGCAGACGGGAAAACAAAATATTGCCTTTATTACAAGCAAAGATCTCCTTGGCAAATGCAGCTTGTATCTGAACCCCAGAATTAGCCAGATTCACCCCGCAGTCAAAGGTCATTCTGGACCAGACCAGCTTCCCCCATAAGCAGGGCAGAAGCTGCTGCCACCAGGAAGAGCACTGAGGAATGCATGCTCCTTGCAGGGACTCATCCCAAGAGGGAGAAGGAGGGAAGGGTTGGAGACCCAGGGGCTGCCCCAGGAAGGACCAGGCCCTAACTGCTAGGTTTCCTCAGTAAGAGAAAACCAGAGGCTCAGCAGGCAGCTGCTGCTGAGGGATGAACAAGGACTGTGCTGAGCTGGATGCAGCTTGCTTCTTCTAAACTCTAAACTAAACTTAGCAGTGGAATTAGGTCATTTCTCGTCACCAGGAGAGGAGAGAGTCCAAGGGGGCAGACAGCAGCCGAACCATTAGACTCCTAGCACTTCCTGCCTGTGGACTAGAGCTTCTGGAGCAGAAAGGAAGTACTCACACACCCCAACATTAAGGATGGCCCAGATATTTTCCCAAATGAGAACACACAGAACTAGGGGTCAGGAAGCCACAGTTCTAATACACACTCTGGGCCTCGGCTTCCTCGTCTGTTGTTTGTTCCCACATTTATGGAGTATTTCTCTTCTCTTGGGCCGGGCACTGCATTAAATGGAACTGGGGTAAAAAGATAGGTATAGTCCAGTCCTTCACCTTGATGCACTGGAGAGGAGACGGCCATGGGGGTTGTGATTTAGAATCACACTTGTGATTTCTAAAATCTCTTTAACCTTCTGCAATTCTAAGTTTTATACAGCAGCCATCAGAGTGTGGCAGAGCAGCTCTAAGTCAAGGAAAAGACGGAAATGATCCTAAAACTTCTTGCTGAAGAGACAGGTTTTCAGCCTGTGGATAGAAGCTTCGGCCTTAGACATAGGACTCTCAAATGTTTCCTCTTGAAGGCAGAACCAATGTCAAGGGTATGAAGAGATTGGAGCTGTTTACAGAACTGGAAACCTGGCCCAAGAGACAATGTGTGGGGGTTGGGAGGGAGAAGAAGGGGTGAGGGAACGAGAGCAGAAGCTCTTGTTTCGAACAGGCACATTGTTCCCGACTCAGGGAACTTTTAGCGTTGGAGTTGCCAAATGAATCGATGTACGATTCATGAGATCAATCATAATAATACTTTGTATAAAATCCTTTAGAGGCCTCCCTCTGATCACAAAGTCTAAAGTAAAGGTGGCTTACAAGAATATTTACAGTCTGACCTACATCCCTTTCATAGCTTCTCCCCTCTAAATCCGTGATCCAACTGAACCAAATTTCTTTCCCTTCCCTGGACAAGCAACATGTTGTCTTTCTTCTGTGTGTGACAAAACTTGTCTCCACCTAGAACCCTTCCCACCCCTGCCCTGCCCCCCACACTGTTTTCCAATTGGTTTCCTCCATTCAAGCTTTGCAGATCAGCTTAGATTCACTCCTCCGATGCTTCCTGCAAATGAATGTACCTGATGCCCTCCTCTAGGCTCCTTCATGTCCTGCCCAGGGCTTCATACGGCCTCTCTCTCCCTTTTTCTTGTGTCCTTCACTAGCTGGTAAGCCCTGTGAGGAAGGGGCCATGGCAGCCCTATCCATCCTCACACCCAGAGCCTGAACTAAAGAATGAATCAACACATATTTACTGTCTCACATCTGCATTTTAGGCATTTACTTACCCCTTAAAATTAGGCTGGAATTGAGAGGAACAGAACAAGTGTGATTATCCCCATTTTGCAAGTGAGCAAACTGAGAAACAGAGAGAGGAAGTGGTGGGTGTGAGTTCACAGTTCATTGAGAGATGGGGCGATAACCATCGTGTGATCTTCCGTGATTTCCAATTGTTCACGGCACCCATCTTTCAGGAAAGAAAGAAATTATGTTCAATTGTCCCAGGGTCTTCTTACCTGATGTGAAAATACAAAATCTCTCAGGTTCTAACATTTTTTGCGATAATTGTCTTTAAATGTCATTTGCTCATTTAAACATGAAACCAATTATATGTGTGTGTATATATTTACATATATATTTATATATATCATGTATATATGATTTTGAGCTTTTCCAATGGATAAAGTCCTGTAACTCCTTGAGGAACTAATGTTCCTTGTGACCCTTCTATCCTGCTGAGATTTCACACTAGTGTTCTGCACAGAGTAACACATTTGCCAAATTCACTTTTAAGTGTTTTCTATGGATTTGTTTTTCTGTGTTGTTTATTGACAGCATAGATTTAAGTCATTTTAAAATTTTCAACTTCTTACCACTTGATAGTGTAAAAGCAGTGCCCAAAGTCATATTTCAAAATACTATATTAGCCTAAATTCCATTGCCTTCATTTGGTAAAAAGAATTGCTAGAGTATACACTTTATTTGAGAGATAGTGTGTGCTAAGCACTGTGCCATATTCTTAAGATGTACAGTTTCATTTAGACTTTAGACTTCATGGTAAGGCTTATTATCACCATTGTACAGAAAAGGAGATTGATAATGTAAGAGATTAAACTTGCCCCGGGTTTTAAAGACAGTATTCGGCAGAACAGGAATTTAATTTCAAATTGTCTGACTCCCAAGTCTATGTTTTTTTTCATTTTTTTGCTGGAATTGATCATGAAAACTTTATTGTGATTATTCCATGATCCAGAACATCTTCAGTACTTATATCCACAAGAGGAAGAATAATATGGAAAGAAAATTGTTCAGCAACTATCAAGATTGGGGTTCTTTTCCCAGATCTGGACTGTCCCAATAGGTGAACTCGAAAGAGTTAACTACTCTTCATGTGTAATGAGACTACTAGATGAGAAATGCTACTAAATCAAGATTGATTTGGGTGGCTACTTGGGTTCTGAGCCATGCAGCCTTAGATAACTCCCTTCACCTCTCTGGGTTTCCATGTCCACGTCTACAAAAACTGGACCATGGAACCCAGTGATCTTCAAACCATCTTGCTGCTACAAAATTCCATCAGTTCTAGCCCACATCAACATAGTATTATTATTATTATTATTAACTTTCTTCTTACCACTGAGTTTAAGTTTTGAATTTCCTTCATATATCTCTTCCATGCAGCTTCCAGTCCACCAATTAATGAAGCATTTGGTCTTTTTCCATCCTTTAAAATAAACATAAGCATGTGCTAAACCTGTTTACGGGTACTCAATATGTTGTGTTGCACCACACTTCTGAAAACTGTTCTCATCTTAAACTCCTGTCTGTTTCTGAACACAGACATATACAGATGTGTCTTTCTCAAGCAACAGGAGGTGGTGTTCATGGCCAACCTCTTCTGTAGCTGTCACCACGATGGCCTGTAAGAAACAGATGGGCTTATGGAGCATACAGAATTGAATGCTTTGTTTTCACTTTTTCAGTTAAAGGGGAAAAGCATCATTGAGGTCATCCTCTTGAGCTATAGATGTTTTCCCCGTTGGTTTTCCGTTTGTAACAAGTATTGATGTCAGAGAGAGAGGAAGAGGGAGAAAAACGACCAAGAGGTGGTTGATAGCCAAGTAGGAACATTTCCACCAAGTACTTGTGCTTTAGAGGGATCATAAAGTTTTAGCGTCTAGGCCTTAACATTTTAACGTTGGAAACTACTTTTTTCCAGGCAATCAAACTCAAGAAAACTGGTTTTTTCTACCCGAACACACTGGTAATAATAGCTACTTTGTTTACGTATTTATTGACACTTAGATGTGCTGTGGATTCTAATAGGTGGTGGATATACAATGGTTAACAAGGTGTAGTCTTTAAACTCAAGAAGTTTGTAGGCTCAAAAGAGGCACAGGAAAATGAATAGAAATATGCAATGCAATGTGATGTATGCACAAATGCCTAGAAACAAGCTAGAAAGAGCTGTGAGGGGCTCGTTATTGCTAGAGCCTAGGGTACAAATTTAACGAACAAAATGATGCTGGAGAAGTTGAAAATTCTTCTAAAACATGATCAAGATTTTGAACAAGTCAACGTAGTCAGATCTTCATTTTGGAAAGATCTTTCTGCTTACAGTCTGGAAAGCAAAGATAGCGAAAGACGGACACAAGGGGAAGAGAGAGCAGTCCAGGTGTTATAAAGGTGGCCCAGGTGAGCAATGATTCCAGCAGCTGGGATGGGGAGAAATAAACAGGTAATTACAAGGTAGAATTAATGATAAAACTGTGTGTTTCCTTATCTGTAGAGCTTGAGAACGAGGGAAGTGTAAGAAACTATCCAATTTGGGGCTAGAATACATGAAAGGAAACTTTTGCAATTCAGTAAAATAAAGAATGCCAAGGAGGAGCTGGTCCTATGGGGATTTTCCTTCCAAGCTACTGGCATTTCTGTGTTTATCAATCAATCGTTCAGTCACACACCCATAATTATTATGGATAATAATAAAATATTAATCTATAATTATTTTTTGAGGACCTATTACCTTTGAGGAAACAGCAGACAAAAAATGTCCTTCCTTCATAGACCTTGTATTCTAGTGGTGCAGGCATGTAAAAAGAACAAATAAAAACAAAATACAGTATTAGAAAGTTTTAAATGTGAAGAAAAATTAAATTTTGCAAGCAGGAGGAGTGACGGGGTTGGGAGTACATTAGCTAGAGCAGCCTTTGAGGGGTTGGCATAGAGCAGATCTCTGCTTTTCCTGAAAGCAATGTCCCTGGGCAGCTGGGTTAGTGAGCACAGTGAAAGCAGAGGGAAAGGGGTGAGGAGGAATCGTATTCTGGCCACAGAGAACGTGGCCGGCTAAACTATCTTTACCCTCACCCAGGGAAGTCTTTCCCCCGTGACCAGAATTCTCACCTCCGCCAGATCCAGAGCTTCTCTTTTGTTAACTGTGCTGGATACACAGGAAAAAGGGCTTAATCATAGAAAACACTTTAGCCACGGTTCCGTGAAGATCACCCCTCATGCCTCCCACACACTGACCGGTAACGGTCACATGTATCAGACCTTACTCGATGGCAGGCCTTGCATAAGGCTTCATGTCTGCTAGCTCTTTACTTCTCCAAACCTATCCAGGGAGGTTAATTTCGGGCAAGTTACTTAAGCTCTCCAAGTTGCAAGTTTTTTGTATGATGCATGAATGGAGATGACAAATAATTAGTAAGTGAACAAGCAAGGAACTGAAGTTAGATGTCTCTGATTCCATTGCCTGTGCTGTTCAATGTGAGAGCCAATATTGCAGGCTAGAGTGTACAAATAATTAAATTTCAGTTCTTCTAGACGATTTCACTTCTCCATGGGATGAGCCTTTTCCCCTCTACGGATGTCAAGTGCACACCAGATGAACACTGAGATTCAGCTCCAACATCACACCCTCTGGAAGCCTTGTTTGATCTCTACAGAATAAAATTCTCTGACCTACCTCCTCAAGCATCGTGTGCATCTACACAATAGTAGCAATCTGGGAAGGCAACAGGCAGGATCCTGTTCACCTCGTGACCCCAGCTCCTTGCAAGTGGCTGGCAATGATGGATTCCATGAGTTGGCTGGATGAATGAATGAGTTATATTTAAGTTCTGCCTGCCTGAGATCGCTTCCTACTCTCCCTGTGGACTTGCTCATTTCTCTCCTTTTCTCAGTAAGTCTTTGGAGGACTTCCATGGCTGGTTAACCTCCTTCTCCATTACAGCAGAGATTCACAACAGTTTTCGCATTCAGAGTGTGACTTTATTTCTAAACTCAGGAAGCACCAACATCCACCTGGTGTAGTACTGTCAAGAATCTTATTGTCACTCCAATCTAAAACATATAGAAACTAAGATTAATGTATATATCTATCTGTGTGCCAGAGGCCTTACAGCTTGTGTTTTATTCTTCCTTCTTTTATTTTTTCTTCTTTGAGTACACATGTTTTAGGCTTGATCTAGCCCTTTATGTTAAAAAATATACCAGCTCTTATCCTATGTTGTTTTTCTGATTGAAAAAACTGTATTTGAAGATCAAGCCTCATCCTTTGCTCCGAAGAACAAACACAATGACTTTTTGTGTTGTTGTTGGCTTCGGCGTGTGGGCTTCTTTTTCATCTTGTGATAAATCTCCAGTTTTATTTCCTCTCTTCAATGGATGAGGTGAGAGATTCGTATAGAAGGTCCCCATGGGGATCTGGAGGAGGCCAACCTTCACAAAGAGATTCAGAACTCTGCATGTTTAAAAGGGGAAGGACAGGAAGGCAAGCTCACATTTTTCCAGTCCTGATTTGTGTGCTGAACATTGTGCTAAGTTAAACATTATCTGATGAATCCACCTGATAACCCTACAAGGTAAGTATTTATACTCCAAGTTTGCCCCTGCAGCAACTGAGGCTGAGCAGGTTTAGGTAAGAAGTCTAAGGTCATGCGGAGAGCAGGTGGGTGGAGTGGGCTTTGTATCAGGCACTTCTTAGGCACCACTTCTGATCATCTCTTATTTCTGCTGCTGCCTCAGCAACCAGTTCTGCACCAACACAGACTAGCTTCAAGGTGGCACAGACCGATGGTATCTCCGTTGGTCCTAGACCTGTGCATTTCTCCTCCAGCCCAGGCTTCTCTGTGGTCTTGGGTTACCCTGCCCGTGCAGCCTGGACATGAGGTTGTGGCTAACTTTTGATCAAGGAGCCAGTGCATAAACAGATTTTCCTTCTCTTCCCCTAGATGGACAGTCCTAAGATTCATGTCATGTGGCTTCTTGGATTGTAGTACAAGATTGGGCAACTGGTTACTATGGCAGTGACCAACTCCATGAGCATCCTTGCAGTGGTTCTCCCTCTCTCCTTCCCTGCTTTACTCTCCCATCCTTCTTGCCAATTCCCTGGGACCACATGCCCCAATAAAGACCTCACACTTAATCTTTTGTCTCAGGCTCAGCTTTCTAGGGAACCCAAGCTGAATCAGAATTCCAACGCAAGCTCGGAATCCATGTTCTTTCCAATATTTTAGTGGTCCCCAAGCTTGTTTTCTCTTTAGATCCCTGGAGTGATTTAAATAATGCAGATTCCTGGACCTTAACCTAAACCTAGCGATTCACATGTTCCAAGGAGTGCTAAAAATATGCACTTTCTTCATTTTTTGATATTTTGTTTTGTTTTATGTCCTCATAAATTCCAGAGATGATTCTTATGCAGAACCAAGGTTCCTCATCCAGACTTTTACTGGGTTCCTCAAGGTCAAAGACTAGGTCCCTTACTCTTTGCTGTACTCCTAATCCTAGCAAACTCTGGGATCATAGCAAACACACACAGAATAATGTTTGCTGTCTTGAATTAACTTCCATGATGTCTTCATATAAGAATCTGAAATCTTACTTCTATTAGAGAACAGCTTACTTAGAAAAGTCAGACACTCCACCCTCCAAAGTCATGGTACTTGGATTTGAAGCACTTACTAGGATGCTAATTATTGTTTGAGGCTTAATTCTCTCCTCAAAGCTAAGGGATCCATGAGAAGAGACCTAAGGGTGGGGAGAATAAGACATCAGATATTAGTTGCCTTTTAGCAGCATCAAAGCATCATAGTGTATCTCAAAGAGCTTGAACTTGGAAATTAAAAACTTACATTTGAATTTCCAGTCTATCATGTATCAGACTTCTCTGATTTTTAGTTTTCTTACCTATCAAATGAAGGTTGAAATATTTCATCAAGTTATTATAAAAATGACATGAGGTAACATATTCAAAAATCCTTTAAAAACTGATCTGTGTATGTAAGGATTAGGTAAAGGAATTGAGACCCTGTGAAACAGGTATCCCATCTAGCCAGCCAAGTTATTTTGCTCTTCCAGAAAATCCTGGAAAGTTCAACTGACATTTTTCTAGTATCACATTGCTTAATCTGGGGCAGAAGCAGCCATCATGTTTTTACTATTTCCTTTATAATTTTGAAAGTAAAAGACTACCACACTTTCCCATCTGATTACTGTGCTGTTCCATAGGGTGAAATGATTGGAAATATGTACCTGGAACTCGTGTGGACCATTTGGTGATTAACTTCAGAAACATATTTTAAAAAGGGTCTCCTGTGAGTTTTCCTTAAAATGATTGCAATTTTATTGAAAGCAGCATGATTTGGGAAATGAAAATTATGTATTTGGGAACCTGGGCAGTGCAATGATTTGTATGTTAGGAAATGGTGAGTCTACAATTGGTAGTGTATATTTCCATGAACAAAATTGTCCATCCATCATCCACAGTAGGCAATCCAACTTTAAGTCAATATTCAGGTTATTTTTCTTCCTTTCTTTAATACACAAATGCTAACAACTTTATCATTTTGATTCCAAAAAATACTTGTGGATTTCTTTGGTCCGTAAAAACATAAAATTTAAACAAAGGAGTCTGATTTAATATAATTTAATTCAATAAGCATTTACTGAACCACTTTCACATGCAAAGATCTGAGACATGATAGCTGGAACAATCACTATATAGCACACGATATTTGCACTATAACCTCATATGCAAATAACAGTTTAAAATCTTCTAGTTGCCTGCAAACACATCACCTAATTTAACCTTGACAACTGCCTTGAGAGTTAAACAATCTAAGTGTTATGTACATTGCGGAGAGAGAAAAACTGATGTGGAGGGCAGGGGAAATTAAAATTGATGGATCAAGTACAACATCTCAAATTCTGTAGTAGGCATTTAAAAGGTTTAATTCTCCCAACACACCTACAATATAGTTATTTTTACTATTCCCATTTTGTGAAGAGAAAATTGAGTCTCAGTGAGATTAAAGGATTTGTCCAAGGTCACACAACTAGAATAACCCAGGACTGTGTAACTCCAATTGTAGGTGACTCTTTATGCCAATGGAAGCCATAAAAATTGAAACAAGAGAGCCTCTGAAGCCATCCAAACATCACTCAGAAGCTGAGCTGCTTCAGAAACAAAGGCAGTTAGGCTCCTGCCCCAACACTCATCCCTCCCACTGTGGGTATGTGATTGTCAGTTTCTCACTGCATTATTTGGCATATTAGAACCTTGCTCATTTACATCACTGGGATCTGGCAAGGGTTCACTCATCACTCAATATCAATTCTGTCCTTCCTCTAAACAGCACAGAATCATTTTTAATATGAAAATATTATATAATTCATAGCAATTGGAAAGAGGTGTCATCCTTTGAAGAATAATTTGCCTCTGCCTACTCTATAGGGGCAGAGAGATGATGTCAAGGTCAAAAGACCTCATGTCCGGTGTCCATGGCCAAGCCACTTAACCTCTGTGAGTTCCAGTTTCCTCCATGGTACCATGGAGATACAGGACATTAAGCTGATACCACAGGAAAATTGCTTCTCGTCTCTGAGCTACAGTTCCCACTCTGAAAAATGTATGTGGGGACAGTGACTGAACCAGATCATCCTGAAATCTCACCCCAAGATAAAATGGAAAGAGAGCTGGTGGAAAAAGTGGAGGGAGTTGATAAAAGGAGATGGGGACACTCAACAATTCATGGTAGCTCACTTAATAATTGGACCCAGCAATTCACCTTCATACCCAGCTGTCTTGGGTAAGCACAGGATCCAGGGCTGAGACTGTAAGTGTGTTCTAGGAACTGCATGGAACTCTGAGTGGTGGGAACATGTGAGGTTCCACCTCAATAATGATACTGCATTAGTTCGCTTGGACTGCTGTAACAAAGTACCACAGATAGAGTGGTTTAAACAACAGAAACTTATTTCCTCATGGTTTTGGAGGTTAGAATTCTGCGATCAAGGTGTCTGCAAGGTTGATTTCTTCTGAGGTCCCTCTCTTTGGCTTATAGATGATTATCTTCTCCCTGTGTTGTCACATTACCTTCCCTCTACCCATTCTGTGCCCAAATTTCCTCCAAATTAGGGCTCACTCTAATGACTTCATTTTATCTTAATTACCTCTCTAATCTCCCTATCTCCAAATACAGTCACATTCTGAGGTGCTGGGGTTAGGACATCGATATATGAATTTTGAGGGGGACACAACTCAGCCCATAACAGATATATTGCTGTGTGACCTTAGAGGATTAACATTCTGAATCTACATTTCTTCATCTGTAAAATGGCAATAATGATGCTCAGATTAAAGGTGTATCATGAAGATTAGAAATGCTGCATTTAAAGTACCTACATAGTGACTTCTTCCTATTACACAGGGTAGGCTCACTGATGGAACAATGCTCAGGCTCAGTGGCTAAAGATATAAAAAGTTTATTTTTTACTCATTTCCCAGGTCAAGTGGCTCTCCTTCAATTCCTTCAGTGACTAGAATCCAGCCTCTTTCCACGTCTTGTGATAAGTCCACCTTCAAGCAGTAGCCTCCAAGATGACCCCAGAAATGGATCAGATCGTGGCAATGCACTGCCTGAGCATCCTCATGGCAGCTCGTCTTCCATTGGCCAAAACAGGTCATGTGACCCACCTTGGGGTAAGGGGGCTGGAAAGGAAGTTCCTGGCTAAAAGTCCTCTTTCCAGCAACAATTCTGCATTGTGGGAAAGGAGAACAGATAACTGGTAGCAGACGGTTATCTGCATCAGTCTGGGCCCTCAATGTGGGGAGTCATTAACAAAGGAACAATTTACAAAGTGCTGGGTGGTGAAGAGGGTATTGTCACTCCTAGGCTTGAAGGGGCCAGAGGAGGGGGTGGATCTGGGACCCAAAAGGAGGAGCAGCCATGTGGAGGGGGCTGCCTGACAGGAATAGTAGTCTTTGGTCAAGAGACTCCATTATGGTGACCACAGGGGGAGGTAGCCAAGTGAAAAGTACCCAAACTGGTCCTTGGCTCTCTCCATCCTGATACTATGCTTCCTGTTGACTGGGCCACCTAGAAGCTGGAAGGCAAGGGGACTCATGGATGTGGTGCATGCAAGGTGGCCTCAGGACCCTGGGCAGATGGGACAGTGTGGAGGGAGAAAACAGGAGAAATACAGCACAGCACAAATGCTATATTCTTAAACAGGAAATAAAATTAGACTGGAGGTCTTTGGAGGTCACCTGAAAGCTCTAGAAAGGACATTCTCCTTTCTAGAAGGGATAGAAGACAAAGAGGTGAGCAGAAGTGTTGTAGAACAGCTGCCCACCAGCCATGGAACTGGTACCAAATATTTGTTGACCGATGCTTGTATTAAGGGACTCCAGCAGGTTAGGAGCTTTGCCATGGTTCACAAAACACTGCAAGGCAAGCATTATTAACTCCGCTTTAAAGAAGCTCCAACTCACAGCTCCCTCCCCTCTCCCTCAGGACCTACCTGATCCCACCAGTGCTCCAGCATCAAAAGCACTTCCCAAGCAATCAGAACCTTCAACCTGGCATGAGAGCAAGGAAAGGAAATCCTGCAGATCTGTAGAACACCCAAAGATTCCCAACACCTGTAGCCAAGAGGGTGCAACTAAAACAGACTGCACACTTTCAAGAGGAATGGTTTAGGCACACACTTCAAACGTTTGTTACATAAATCTCTTTTCACCTCACAAACACTTTTTTTCAAATAAGAAGGCAGAGGATGTGAGAAGTTAAATCACTCTTTCTAAGGTTCCAAAGCTAGTTAGTGACAGAGCCAGGGTCCTGATCCAAGGACCTTGCTTTATTCTTTACACTTCCAACCCAACGCACACATAATCACACACACCTCTATCACATACTTTTTCTATCACACAGTCTGACGCACACTCACATACTCTCACACCTACACATATGCTCTCTACCAAATACACATACGTGCCCTCCATCACCCACACTCACATATACACTTGCATTCTCTCACACCCACACACTCACACACAGTGCCCTCCAGCTGTCTAAGAGTTACAGTCCCTTTCTGATTCCTACCAAGGACACCACCACATAATAGAGTAATTTCTACCACAGTTCCTGGTATATAAGAAGGAGATTATATATAACCTCTTTTCTTTCATCTCCTCCGTGTACACATCTATAGCTGAGCCCTCTCAAATACACACACACACACACACACACACACACACACACATATGCACACATAACACACAAGGACCTCTAGCTGTATAAGAATTACAGTCCCTTCCTGCTTCCTACCAAAGCCACATCCACTGGCAACAGAGTCGGAGAGGGGAACCTAGAGGCTGTCAGCCTCCTCTCCCTCCAGGGTGAGAAGCAGGGACATGGCCCACCCACAGAGAGGGCTGTCTCTCTCATGCTCTCCTAATCTCACCAGATGGAATCAAGGAGAAGATAAAAGGAGATTTAGGTAAAGAAGGAAAAACACAAAATTAGCCGCTGCCGTTATCTGAGAACACTGCAGTTCATGCGGAACATTCGTGTGCATCTGAAGTCAGCCCAGCTGGGCTGGCTGAGACATGCGATGTCACTGTGTCCACCCTAAAGATGAGGAACCAACAGGTCAGAAAACTTAAGAGACTTGTCCAAGGTCCCATAACAGGAACATGCTGTGGATCTCCAGATTGAACTGAGCTTCTGGTCTCTAATTCAGCTTCTCTTTCTGCACACAGTAATAGTGCCCTAACATGATCTAGCCCCCAAGGAGAAAGGAATGAAGGGGTTCAGCTATTGAAAGGGCGCATATAGGGACTACAATCAAAAATCTGCTTCCTTCAAATCCAAATTGTCATTTTTTTTTGAATAAGGAATTGGCCTTAAAAAAATATATATATATATATATACCGAGACTTTTGCTACTATTGCAGGGAAAAGAAATTATAATAATTAGAGTGTCATGGATCAAATTTGACAGGAAGGACGACAAGCGGTACTTTTAGCTACAAATGAAGAGCACATGTAATGAGAAGTAAAGTCAGATCCATAAAGGTGACACAAATCCCAGCTGTGGAAGAGGCTCTGGCATTCTAAAAAGCAATTAGTAAATGAGCAAGCATGTTAATAAGGCAAATATTTATTTTTAGGAGATCCTGGAATTGGTACACTTCAAAGTCAAAAAGATCCGCAGTTGATGATGAAATAAAACCACAGGAAAACACATCCAGGGAGGCCGCGAAGTTCTCCCGCTGGTTTCTAAAATCTAGGTATAGTGGGATACAAATGGGCTGAAGCGCAAAGAAAAATATAATAATTATGATTATAATATCAATTATAATATCTCTATACTTGTTTGTAATACACAAAGTACTTTCACAGAAGAAGCTAGATCCAGCTCCATCTTTGATCTCCTTCCCGCCGACATGCCTCCCTCACTGCCCCTTCCTCACTGGTCAGTAAATATTTGTACTTTACACCAAGCACTCTTGATGAACAAGACAGAAGACGTACTGATGTTCACAAAGCTAATGTTCTAAGGTGGAGAGGTGGATTTTATATAAACAATTAAATAAACAAGATATTTTTTCAGATTATGGTAAGGAAAGAAATAATCAGGTGAAATGATAGACAGTAATGAGTTGGGGGCAACTTTGGTGACGTTCAGGGAAGGCCTGCTCTGAGGGGGTCACATTTGAGCTCAGAGAGTCAGCGGTAGGAAGATCATGGGTGTATTAGTTTCCTGGGGCTGCTATAACAAAGTACCACAAACCAGGGGGCTCAAACAACAGGCATTTAGTGTCTCACAGCTGTCGAGACTAGGAGTCTGAGTCAAGGTGTTGGCAGGTGTTTGGTATGGACTGAATATTTGTGTCCCCAAAATTCATATGTTGAAATTCTCACCCCCAATGTGATGGTATTAGGAGGTGAGGCCTTTGGGAAGCAATTAGGTCATGAGGGTGGAGCCCCCATGAGCGGGAGTAGTGTGGTGATAAAAGGGACCCCAGAGAGTTCTCTTGCTGTTTTCTGCCACGTGAAGATACAGAGAGAAGTCATCAATCTGAAACCTGGAAGAAGGGCTCACCAGAACCCCATCATGCTGGCACCCTGATCGTGGACTTCCAGAATTGTGAGAAATAAATTTCTACTTTTTCTAAGCTACCCAGTCTATGGTACTTTATTACAGCAGCCTGAACTGATTAAGACGGCAGAGTTGGTTGCTTCTAAGAGCTGTGAGGGAGAATCTGTTGCATGCCTCTTTCCTAGCTTCTGGGAGCCTCAGGTGTTCCTTGGTTTGTAGATGGCCATCTTCTCACTGCGTCTTCACATCGTCTTCTCTCTGTACGTGTCTGTCTCTTTGTCCACGTTTCCCCTTTTTGTAAGGACACCAGTCATGTTGGATTAAGACCCTAACGATCTCATCTTAACTTGACCATCTACAAAAACCTTATTTCCAAATAAGGTCCCATTCACAGGTACTGGGGGTTAGGACTTCAGCATCTTTTGGTAGGAGATAATTTAACCCATAACAATGGGTAATACTTACTGTTGAAGTAGAGGGAATGCCAAGTGCAAAGGTCCTGAGGCAAGTGCCAAGTCTCTGTTTACATGTAGCTCTTTGGAACAACAATCCATACAACAGCATTCATTCAAGTGTGTACGTGCCTTGTACACAGAACTAAAAATGCCAAGGAAGATGGGCAGGCTTGAATTCAGAGACTTTGCTCCAAGACCACTTACTCTATGACCACGGACAAGTTTCTGTGCCACTTTCAAACTTCCCCTCTCTTTCTCTAAAGTAAAATGAATAACATCTCCCTCCTAGTGATGGAAAGTATTAATGCACATGAAAGTGCTTGTTAAACCATTCAGTGTTATAATATGTTAAAGAATATTATTTTTAAAAACTTTATATGGATAGAAATTAATTCCAAGCCTGTCAAACAACTGGTTCATATTAAATATTGTGGATTAAAGAGTTTGTTCTATATAAATTCTGGTACAGAACAGCTCTGCTGCCTACAGAATCATCTCCTCGTTACTTCTGGAAATACTTGCCTTCTGAGCACTTGGTTTTGTTGTTGTTGTTCTTATAATTGGGGGTCCTAAAGCCCTGTTAGAGAGACGACGTGATAGAGTGATAAGACCTTGGACTCTGGAGCCAGATGGCCAAGGTTTGAATCCTGGCTCTGCCACTTACTCAATGGTGACCCTGGGCAAGTCACTTCACCTCTCTGTGTCGCAGCATCCCCATCCCTGTAGCACCAGGAGATAATAGTAGTACCACCTCATAGGGCTGTTAGATGAATTAACTTGATGTTGTAAGGCACATGGAATAGTCCCTGCAACAAAGCACTAATAATAGCTTGATGGGAAAAGAAGAACAGCAACCGAAGAGCTGGATGGTGTCATCACCATCACGCAGTCTCACCATCAACTGAGACTTAGAGAGGCCTGATGTGCTCACAGTCACACACTCAGCCATCACAAGCGCTGGATCCAACCCAGCTCCTGCAGCTCTCCAAAGTCAATCCTTCCCAAGGCTGTGCTCTTGGCAACACCTCCCCAGCAGGAAGGCCTGGTATTGTCCCCATGACCTGTGGAATTCCTCAGGGAATCTTCGGGAAATAGTTCCTCTCCTAAATATAAACTCCCTAAAATGCTTTGTTAAGCCATTCCAGATTGGATATTCTAGAACTGTGCTGTTCAGTTCAGTATCCACTAGACACAGGTTGTATTGAGAACTTAAATGTGGCTAGTTTGAATTGAGGTTGCTCTTAAGTAAAAAATACACATTAAATTTTGAAGATTTAGTAAGAAAAGATAATGTAAAGATTGTAATTAATAATTTTTATATTTATTACACGCTAAAGGGATAATATTTTAGATATATCAGATAACATAAAATATACCATTAAATTATTTTCCCTTATTTCCTTATAGATGTTTATGCAGCTACTAGGAAATTTTAAGTCACATCTATGGTTGGAATTTATAGCTTGCATTGTACTTCTACAGGAATGCACTATTTTACCATTTCTTCTCCTTCCTCAATCATTCAAAGAGTATGACTTCAAACACCTCATCCACTCACACACTAGCTCTGACTTCAATCTCCCTCTCCATTCCACTCCCCATCTACACTCTATAAAATCTCCCCCCGTCATAGAGCACCACTTACTGGTCCAGCATCAGCTCTGTAACAGAACACACCTCCCTACTTCACTCGCTCTGTTTCTGTAGCTTGACTACCTCTTCTGACTTTCCTCACTCACGGAAATCTTGTAGGCCCTTTAAAATCATGTGGAATACTGGCCCCTCCATGAAGCCGTCTGCTGGTTTCTCCAATTTAATCTCCTATAACCAAAGCACTTTACTTATTCTTCTCTTATCACGAACCTTTTTTACGTCATGCCTCCTGTCTCAATTATCCATTAGCATACACTTCTTTTAATTCAAATATTGTAGGTCACTTGAATATAGGCGGCATTTATCAAACAAATATTTATTGAGCACTGAATATACCCCAGGCATTAAGTTAGCTCTGAGATTACATTAAATATGGAGAAAAACGAATAAACTTATTTTCTTTGATTCTCTCATTCTCTATGATGCAAAGATGAGATTATAAATGCAAGAGATTTACTGGGGAAAATGTCTGTGAACAATAAAGAGGGAGAGAGCAGGAGTAGGTAGGAAGAGCCTTAGACCACGACACTGATCTGACACCTGGGAAATGAGAGAGGGAGGGAAGGGTTGGAAAGAAAGGACCTCTAACCACACTGCAATTTGGAGAAAGTCTCGGGTAGGCCAATAAGGTGTCTCAGAGCCAAAGTCATCCACTGGAAGAGTCCCCGATCATGGGCAAGAATGGGCCTGCACTACTAATCCTGCCACGCTCGGTCATTGGCTGGGAGCAGCCCAGGGGGCTGTGTGGCCTCAGCATTCTTGCCTCCACCTGGAGATGTGAAGATGCAGCACCTTGGGCTGAAGGTCATTTATGCTTCCCGCAGCAGATTCTCTGAGAGGGTTTCTGAGCGGGGCACCTCCCCGGGCCCCATGGCATAGACTCCACCTCATTTCATGAAAGATTTCAGGTGGCCTAAATTATAACATGTAGAGTATGACATCAGGGTTATCCCCAGGCTTGGGAAGCATACAGACATGAGTTTGGATCTCCAGTGTCTCATCTATTAGTTGTATGATCTTGAGGAAGTAAGCTCATTTCTCTGTACTTTAGCCTCTATCTGCAGAACTGCTTGTTGACTGTTGTTTGTTTACTCAACTCATTAAGTTGTTGTGTAAAATAATAAAATGCATATAAATCATGGAGCCTAAAATATAATGCATTTAATTAATTTTTCTAATAATACCTCTTATTGTTGGTGGTTTCATTGTTGTATGGGTGTCAGTACCCTGAAATATCAGAATATGAATAAATAAAATCCATCAAAAGAGTAGAAATAAATTTTAAATACATTAATAATATGGATAAACCTATTGCTTCCCAGCAGCCATGCTTGAAAGTAAGATAATAGCTGTTATTCAGTTCTGAACCTCCAAAAAGGAAACATGTCTTCCACCTTGGGAACAAAGCTTTTCTTAGCACTAAAATCTATATGATACTTTTTGCAGGGGAGTTTTAGGGACAGGATCCTATTCATTTTGCATTTTCCTCTGGCCAGGCTGGTGCATCCCTCAGAATCTGTACTCAAGGAGGCTGGTTAAGTTGATCTGAGAAATAAGAATGCAGTTCTATTCAAGTATCAGTACTAATACTTTTTGGGAAAAAAAGGAACTTTTTAGAACAGTTAAGAATTTATCAGCCGTGTCATGAACTCTATAGAGGCTTTCTGGAGACTTTCTGGAAATCACTAAGGACCACAGAAGAGGCAAGAGGGAGGTTGTGAAGATGCTGACCCACAGATCTGTGTTCCCATCCCAGTTCCCTTATTGTTCCTCTCTATGGATTGTTGGAAATATGTATGGCCTCTCTGAGTCTCAATTTCCTCATATGTAGAATATGGATAATTACATCTTGGCAGAAGTGTTAAAAGAATTAGGCACTTAGAGAAAAAGAAAAAAGAAAAAGATAGCAAAAAATTACCTTAATTTGGGTTCTCTCAGAAGCAAGTAGACAGGGATTTGAGGGCATGCAGGTAATTTGGGAGACGAAAGCGAGAAACACAGATAAGGAATGTTATGGGTTGAATCGTGTCTCCTCAAAATTAGTACCTTGAAGCCCTAACCGCCAGCACTTCACAATGTCACTGTATTTGGAGATAGGGTCTTTAAAGAGGTAATTAAGGTAAAATGAGGTCATATGAGTGGGTCCTAATCCAATATGATTGGAGTCCTTATAGGAAGAAGAAATCAGGACACAGACACACAGAGGGAAGGCACATGGAGAAGAATGCTGTCTACAAGACAAGAATGGCCTCAGAAGAAACCAACCCTGACGACACCTCAATCTTGGACTTCTGGCCTCCTGAACCGTGAGACAATAAATTTCTGTTTTTGAGCCCCCGAGTCTGTGGTACTTTGTTATATTAGCCCGAGCAGACTAATGCAGGGGTGAGGAAGTAAGACAAGGAAGGGAAGGAGGCCACCCAGGGTGCGTTAATGAGCAGGTGACCCGCGTGAGACAATGGGGCTCAGTCCCACTGAGGACGCTGGGAGAATTTCAAGAGCTCCCCTCAGAGTTATCTCGCCCCCAGGGATGGGGAAGCTAGGATGCTCGTCCATCAGGTCCCATCTGGTTTTGGTTGAAAGCTGGGATCTTAGCATCGTGGCCCACCCCACTTGCAGGTGGAGCATGTCCTGAAGTCAGAGATTCCTCAGGCCAGAGCAATAAAACTCCTTCAGAGCAATAGGACCTGTGAGTGCCCAGGGCACACGCGTGGGGCACTGATGGCATCTGCTACCAAAATGATTAGCAAACTCTAGTTACACAGTAAATGAAGGCAGCGTTAATTAGTTCAACAGGTATAAGCTGACCCCAGGTTGTGTTCCAGGCTCTGAGATCACCCAAGTGACGCAGGCAGATCAGGATCCTGCCATCGTCCAGCTTGGAGATCAAGTGGTGCGAGTTGGAGTTGAGGGAGGCAGAGAGGAACATGTAATATACAAACAACCTCAGGGAGCGACAGGTGACAAGGGAGGCAGGACGGTGAGACAGACAACCAGAGGAAGGGTCACTAGTATTTGCAAGTGAAAAGGACAAAAGCCTTAGAACCTCATTAAATAATTTCTCACATAGAAGAAGAGTGAGAACGGACTCAGAATCCCAGGGAGACCCTGAGCTCAGGGCACAGCTAAATTTACTTCTGAGAGAGTAGAATGTGGAAGAGGAGACCTTGAAGAACTATGGGAAAAAGATACAAGGTCACTTTTTGAAAGGGCAGGCAAATAGACTTTGAGGGAAGTGAACGTTAGCTGGTCCTAAATTCTCTTCTGCTGTTCTGATGAGTTTCAGACTTCTAGAGGCACAAATTGTGTAGTAAGTAAGGAAAAAATAACTAGAATTCATCTCCACAGGACTCAGCCAGTCAATGGACATGTATTTAAATATCTTTTATGGTAGGTCCTTGGGCAAATGATTTAACAGCAAACTATCCAGCGGTGGTCCCTGAGCCCACATGGCCACAGTCTAGCAAAGTACTTCTCGACCAGGGGAGATTTTGTCCCCAGGAAACATATGGCAATGTCTGGAAGCATTTCGTTTGTCACAACTAAGGTTTGCTACTGGGATAGAGTAACTAGGTTTTGCTCTATCAGATGGATAGAGGTCAAGAACGCTGCTAAACATTCTACAATACACAAGACAACCCTTCCCAATAAAGAATCGTCTGACCCAAAATATCAGTAGTGCTGAGGTTGAATCCTTTAGGAAAGTCAGCAATACTGGCCTTAACCCCTCAATTGCAACATTTAAGCTCATCCCCTATTGTGTGCTCTCTCAGCACCCAATACAAACCCAAAATGTATTGGGTGCTGACTGAATATAAATTATCACATGATAAATGCTGATCATCAAGGTAGTATGATGTAGTAGAAAGAAAACAGGACTTGAAGGTAGATGTCCCTGGCTTTTAAATATTTAACTTACTCCACATGTGACTGAGGGCATGTTGCAGGGCCACTCTGACCCTTGGTTTTCTTATCTGTCAAAATAAGATGGATGTAAATGTGTGACGGGAGACACATAAACAGCAGCCAGCAGTAGAACATGGAGTAGGTCCTCAACAAATATTCTTTCTCACAACCTCCCTCCCCCCGTCATTCACCCTGGTTGCTCAAACACCATTATTAAGTCACTCTACATCCATTTCTAATTTTGAATAAATAGACTATGTTTCTTTCATTTTTTCCTAGGTAGATATTAGTCCCAACCTCTTAATCATTTTATTTTCATGGGAATTAGTTTATAAGAATTTACATTAGAAAGCAAATGTAGATTTTAATTTCCCATACTCTATTTTTTAGCAGTTTTAAAATTCTCACCAATAGGTTCTTCAGAAGGAAGACAAACCTGAATAAATAGAGGAGATCATATCATGACATGAAAAATGGTGCTTCACAAATGGTAAAAATAAACCTCTGTAAAAGAGGTCTCTCTTTTTTTTTCATCCCCAAAGGTTTATTCTCGCATTTGTCAGATCAGTGGGCTAACTAATCAAAAACTGAAGAGAAGAGGGTTTAAACGAGTGTAATGAAGCCTTGCAGCCTCTGCTGTGTACCTTTATCGCAATCACGATGAAATTTGAGTTGAGGTGTGCTCAGCACTCCCTTCAGGTGCTTTGTTTTGTTTAGTCCTCACATTAATTTCACAAAATAATTACTATTATTCTTCTCATTTTATAGATGGGAAAAATGGTGCTAAGTTACATCAAGTGACTTGTCCAAGGCCTCCCACAAAGAGCCAGACCATTATTTAATATTTTATATATCCACATACGGTGACTCATTGAGTGTTCATTAAAAATGCGTATATGAACAACTTGAAAATGTTTGCTTTTTTCTCCGTTTTTCAAATAAGGAACTCATGTGACGTCATTTCAAAACGATGTCAGTCTTACGAGAGAATCAAGATGAGGCAGTTCAATGTAGTCATGAGTTCTCATCTAGAAATAGAAAATCTGGATCTGAAGTCCAGCCTTGCTTTAGGAAAGCCCCTTCGCATTTCTGGTCTTAAATTCTGCATATGTAAAAAGGATGCTAATGATATAGGTGGACAAAACTCAACATTTTATATCGATTACCTCTTTTGACCCTTACAACAACTCGCTAAGGTGATTGCAGCAAGACCTCATAGCTATAACCAGGTACCTGTTCCTTCTACAGATTTTAAATTCCCTAAGTCTGGGGAACTGCCTGTTATATTTAATTATATGATCTGGATACAGTCAGTGGCTGACATACAGTAGGGTTTCTGTAAATGTCTGTTGGCTAAAAGACTACCTAATAAATATTTAGAAAAGATGATTTCTGCCTACATAGCACATGAGCTATTATAGAAATTCAATAGCGTTTTTCTGTTTCAGTTGATTAATCAAAGAAATGGCCACGATTGCATAGAATGTCAATAAAATTATTTAAATCAAAATCATTCCTGAACTTAGCTTCACGTTTAACACAGAAAGAATAACTTAGCCATATACCCATAGACAGTGGCGATTTGTTCATTGCAAACTATGCCAAGCAATGTCCTCATAGAGTGTCCAGATATAAAATCCTATGGTTTGAAATTTGCTTATTACTTCAAACTGACCCCTTTGCTGAAATTTAAAGTCATATAGTCAACCGCCCATGTAGGATTTCTATAGAGTTGTCTAACAGACATTTCTAATTTAACATGTCCAAAATTGAGATCCTGATCTTTTCCTTGAAACCTGCCTTTCCCCTAGGCGACCCCATCTGAGTAAATGACAACTCTATTCATTAAGTTGCTAGGGTCAAGAACCTGGGAATTATCCATAACTGCTTTTTTTTTTATTTATTAATACCACCGGCATCCTATTCATCAGTTATTCCTTTGGGCTCTACTTTGAAAATTACCTAGAACCTGACCATTTTTCTTATCCCACATGACTACCATTGGCTCAAGCCATCATCATACCTCCCTTGCACTGTAAAAATAGCCCTAATTGTTCTCTCTGCTCTGACCCTTGCTTGCCCATAGTTAAAAAATCTGTTTTCGTCTCTTCTCTCTTCTGACTTCCCATATTTCAAAACCTTATCCTTAATCTGCTCCTGTTCAGTGGGCTTTATGCCACTCCTTTTACATACCAGGTGTATTTCTTTCTTTTATTTTTATCATTTTCCCAGCCTGAGACTGGGTCTGTCTTGTCCATTCTGAGTTCCTAGTGCATAAAATAGTGCCTGGTTCATACATGGAACTCAATAAATATGTGTTGAGTAAATGAAGTATACACTATGTAGACTAGTTTTTAAAAATATCATTGATGGCCATTCATTTATTTATTCATTCAACAAAGTACTTGGAAGCTACTATGTGCCCAACACTTGTAATGAATTGTGCATATGAAGGCAAGGATCCTACATTCTGATACTTTTTATTTGTCAGAGAGATAGGCATTAAACACATAAATGAATTAGTAAATTATTAAATAAATGAACATTCTGTATAACATTGAGATGGAAATAAAGAGGGTGTATTGAGATAGAGAATAGGGGGCCCTCTGACAATGTAGTTAAGTATGTAAGCAGAAAAATGAACCATGATAAATAAGCAACCATGTGAAGAGCTGGCATGAGTCTTCAGGCAGAAGGAGCAGCATGAACAAAGGCCCTAAGGCAGGAATTAATTTTGTAATATTCTAAGGAGTGATTGAAGATGGATATGACTGACTATATTGAGTGAAGGAGAGAACTGCATGAGATGTTCAAAAATAAGATGAGAGTCAGATCATATGGGGCTTCTCATAAACCATGATAACAGAGTTTGGATTTTATTCTAAATACAATGAGAAGGCATCTACACAGGGAGCGACATTATTGGAATTAGCTTTTTTTACACTCATTCTTACTACTGTGCAAGAGAATAGACTGAAAACAGACAAGAGTGGAACAATTTAGGAGCTATTGAACAATCTAGTTGAGATGGAGTGTTAGTTTCTTAGGGCTGCTGTAACAAAGTACCACAAACTCAGTGGTTTAAACAGCAAAAAATGTATTGTCTCACAGTTGTGGAAGCTAGAAATCTGAGATTGAGGTGTCGGTAGGATTGGTTTCTTCTGGGGGCTGTGAGGAAGAATCTGTTTTGTGCCTCTCTCCCACCTTCTGGTGTTTTGCTAGCATCTTTGGCTTTTCTTGGCTTGTAGAAGCATCACTCTGATCTCTGCCTGCATCTCCCTCATTCTCCTATGTATGTGTGTCTGTCTCCAAACACACCCTTTTTGCAAAGACACAGTCATGTTAGATTAGGGCCCACTCTAATGACCTCATTTTAGCTTTATCACCACTGCATAGACCCTCCCTCCTACTAAGGTACATTTGAGGTACTGGGGGTTAGGCATTCAACATATAAATTTTGGGGGACACAAGTCAATCCATAATAGAAGGGGTGGCAGTTTGGGTGAGTAAAGATGGGGAAATGCCAGTGCATGTTAGGAGGACAGCACGCCAGACTTGCAGACGACTTCAACGTGACAGATGAGAATAAGGAGGAGTTAACCTGAATCTGTATTTAATAACTGGTTAGAAAACTGTGTGGTTTACTGGGAAAGGAATGACTCATGTAGAAGCAGGTGCTTTGTTTGAGTAAGTATGGTTTGAAATGCCTTTGAGATACCTAAATAGAGATGTCACGTGGGCAGCTGGACACATGAGGCTAGAGATGAGAGAAGGAGTGAGGTGGAGATCTAAACTTGCATTCACCAAATATAGGCAGCACGCAGAGCCTCAGAATTTTGAGATTACCTGGGGATGGAAGATCGCAGGGACTCAAGCCTGTGCGTGGAAGCACTACAGACTTTATGAGTTGGGAGATAAAAGGAGCCTGCGTAGGAAAGCCATAAGGAGCAGCCAGTGAAGAGGGAAGAAAACCAATTTTCTTGTTCATATTACAGAATCAGAGAGAGGAGACACCAGAGGAATAGAATGGTGGCCTGTGTCAAATACCAAATACTGAAAGGTAGGAAAAGATCAGATAAGAAAAGGCTCCATGGAGCTTGGCAACATGAAGGTTGTAGAGAGACTCTGACAAGAGTTCTTTCAGCGTGGTAATGGGACAGAAAGCTGAAGGAGAAAATTGAATTGGAAGTAAGAAAGTGAAGCTCTTCAAGTTGTTTCGTGTGGAGGAAAGCAATAAGCGAAGCAATCACTAGAAGGGAAAATTGAGGTCAAGGGTGGATTTTTTTAAAGAATCTTGTATTCTGATGAGAATAATCCACTAGAGAAGGAAAACATAAAGATGGTAGAGAGAGTGTGTCTCTAAAGCAATTATCACCATCCCCTAATACAGGTGAGAACAGCACGGCTCTGAGATGCTGGGAAAATCCTTACAGGTCTCACAACCAGTAAGAGATAGAGGCAGATTTCAAACCAGGTCCTGCCTGCTCCAAAGCGACTCTTGTTTCCTTCATAATATGTAGTCTCGGAAGCGAAGTAATGCTCATCTAATGTCATGGTATTACTTTATTTTCTGCAAGAAAATATGTCACGCTATTTTACTTCTTACAGATTACCTTATGAGTTTTGGAAATGCTTGAATTCATAAATTTGAACAATTTTCAGCAAATATATCTGGTGATATGTGTTTGTTTTGGATGTTACAAGTAAAAATAAATAATTACAAAGTTTGGACTCTTCACGAAACAGATGTTGGAACATGGCCTGAGCTTTCAGGGAAAGAATGAGAGCCTTAGAGTAATACACGAACTCAGATCTCATACACGCTGTTTGGAAAGAGCAGTTGGGAATCTCTCTCTATGAGAAGAAAAAATTGGATCTCGGCAAAAAAAAATGCTTTGAAGTAGAGAAATTAAACGTAATGAATGGTCACAGATTAAGAATCAGAGTTCAACAGGAAAATTTATGTTTGCTGGTTTTTTTTCAAAATAACATCTAGCCATAATATGGCTTTGAGGAACCTCAGAGGCAAGAGAAAGACAACAAAAACAGCTTTTCTCTAGTTATAAATAGAAAGGAATGCTTGCATGACAATTGCTGATAATGTTTAATTAGGGACCAATAAAACTAATTTCTATTTGCATTCTAGAGTATGTACGTTAACCTTTGTTTTAACTTGGGTATAATCTTGCTTGAGAAGAAAAAGCACAAGTTAATTAATATGAACTGTTTCTCCAACAAATTTTTAACATTTCAATTTAAGAGAACTAATAAACACAATTGCCTTTCTAGTCTAGATTTTCTCATTTTTATTCTTTTGTAGAATGCTTCCAAATCTTCTCTAAGCTTTTAAAAATAGGAACTACATTTGCCTGGAGGCAACTAAACACAATTTTAGCTCCAAGTCTAATCTCGGCTTTGTTAAATCATTTTAATAACAAAATTTTACAAGGGGTCAATATAAGTATCTCTATATTCTCATAAATAAATTCTTTCAAGTAAATACCAATTATATGTTAACTTAGAATGTGGTACAAACAGCATTTCTAATCCAAAGGGAATGAAATTCCTCTCTTGAGAAGTGTCAGTGATCATTTTCTGGCTCTCTTAGTCCTGAATAGTTCAGTGAATCTGAGCTTTGGTTTACTGTTTGCAAAAAGAAGGAGAACTGTCCCAACAATGTTTACCGTCCCAGAATACGTTGAGAATTCGATTAGATAGTGCATAAGAGAGCACTTTTAATACGTTTCTTTCGGTATCCCCAATGCTTGTCTGTAAAACTGTCCATACAGAGCCAACATATAGAGGAAACATATAGAGTCCATATAGAGGAAACAAATGGTCTGTATTTACCATGGTCAAGGTCATGTCTTCGGTGCTTTTTTCTTGTGAATGTGTTTACATCAAGCAAGTTATCTTGGGCTTGCTAGTGACTTTTGTGCACTCCAGATGTTCCAGTCTTTAGAAAGATGGTCTCATTATAGGAAGGATGATTTAGAGATTAATGTATTTAAAATAATAAAGTTAGTGAGAGCTTTTTTCAGAAAACTATTTTCAGTAGCGCTATCCTTTCTGAAAATCTGGAGAATCAAAATCACAAGCATCAGAGGTCGCTTCCCTGATTTGTTCTCTGGTTACCAAGAACTGTCTTCAGAAAACCATTTGTAGCAACAACCAGTTTCAAACTGATGCTCATTCCTTCCTGGGAACAAGAGATGAGAGACTACCTCCCTGAGCGAAGTTTAAATATTCCCTGCCCAACACTGGAGCTGTTGGCCTGTATAGTGAGAAGACTTTGGTTTGGTTTGGTTCTCCATAATACAGTTGTCAGCTAAGGCCACCCTATCCTTAGTTTAAATAAAATTGATATGGAAGTCCCACATTTTGTGGATCTTCTGTCTTAATCCGTTCTGGCTACTGTAACAAATACCATACACTGAGTGGCTTATAAACAACAGAAATGTATTTCTCACAGTTCTAGGTGCTGGAAGTCCAAGACCAGCGGGCAGCGTGGTTGGGTGAGGGCCCTCTTCTGGCTCACAAACGTCTCATTGTATCCTCACATGGTGGATGGAGCTAAGAAGCTCTGTGGAATCTCTTTCAAAAGAGCACTAGTCTCATTCAAGAGGGCTCCACCCTCACGACCTAAGCACCTCCCAAAGGCCCCACCTTCTAATATCATCACATTGGGCATTAGAATTTAACATATGAATTTTATGGGGACACAGGCAGACCATAACAACTTGAGCTTGGCATGAAGAGGGTTATTATAAAACATTCCAGGGGCTGGTCCGGTGGTGTAGAGTTTAAGTTCGGCACGCTCTGCTTTGGCGGCCTGGGTTTGGTTCCTGGGTGCAGACCTACACCGCTCATCAGCCATACTGTGGCAGTAACTCACATACAAAACAGAGGAAGATTGGCCACAGATGTTAGCTAAGGGCAAATCTTCCTCAAGCAAAAAGAGGAAGATTGGCGACAGGTGTTAGCTCAGGGAGAATCTTCCTCAGCAAAAAAATAATAAAATAAAACATTCCCAATTATAAAACTCTCTCAGCCACACCACCATGTGGCTAAGCCCCTTCTGTCCCTTAAGACTGTCCCACTTAGATTCCCTGGATTTGTTATTCAGAACAATTTTGCTCTATGTCAACCATCCTATGGCCAATGACATTCACATGCTTTATTAAAATCAAACATCCTCAAATCAGTGTCTCATTTTTTTAAAATTTTTAAATTTTATTGTGGAAGAACATTTATTGCGAGCTCCACCATTTCAATAAGTTTTAAACTGTAAATATATTTTTATTGATTATAGGTACAATGTTGTACAGCAGATTTCTAGATCTTGTTTAACTGAAATTTTATGCCTGTTGATTAGTAATTCCCCAATTTCCCCTCCCCACAGCTCCTGACAACCACCCTTCCCTTGAGTCTATGAATTTGACTATTTTAGATACTTCCTATAAGTGGACTCACGCAACGTTTGTCTTTCTATGACTGGCTTATTTCACTCAACATAATGCCCTCAGAGTTCATCCATGATGTCACATTCTGCATCTCACCTTGGTGGTAAAGAAGAGTTGGCTGAGGCTATAATATGACAGTCTTTTCTTTCCCCTTCCTATCCAGGTTCTGTGAGTGGAGGAGAGTAATGTGGAGGCTTACTTTCTCATATAAATTATCACAAACTTGTATTTCCTCTCTCAGAGAGAAAAAAATGACTCTAATCAATTTTTAATTGATTTTTTTATTTTAGACATTTATTTCGATTTACGCACAAATTGGGAAAATTGTAGCGAGTTCCCATATACTCAACACCCAAGTTCCCATATTGTTAACATCTTATATTAGTGCAGTACATTTGTTCAAACCAATGAACTGGTATCAATACATTATTAGCTAAAGTTCATACTTTATTCAAGTTTTCTTAGTTTTTACCTACTGTCCTTTTCTATTCCATGAACCACATTATTTCAATCAGTTTTTGTTTTAAATAAATAAACAAAAATTCTGATATTTTTCCTGTTGCAGTTTCTCAGAAACTCCAAAGTAGACTCAAAAAGAAGTAAAAAATTTAAAAAAAGATAAAGTTCCGGAAAACCAAGACCGTAGCTTTCATGAGATTATAAATTTGAAAGGAGATTTCCACATCATGCAGTCTGGTTATCTATTTTCCTAGTGATGACATGAGGGCCCAGAGAGCATGTGGGCTCTTGCCCACGTTCTATTGTGGATCAGTGATGGAGTCGGGGCTGAAATCTTTGGTGGATATCTTTGAGCACTCTCCATTTACTGTGGTTATCTCCAGCATTATGAGTCCAGCCTTCCTAAAGGGGAAGACAGAAAATTCCCACCCTGACTGTGTTGCAGCTAAGGTCAGAGTATATGACCTGGTTTCTTTGGGTTAGACTTGGGTTTGGAAATAAAGTGAGGAGGTGATAGGTCTGGAAACAGAGTCAGCTGTTCCTTCAGGCAGGGTGACATTGGGACTTCCGACATCCACTCACTCACAGGGGCCTAGGTGAGAGTGGGGTTTTTCCTAGAGAAGCCCTCACAGTGGGATTACATACCACCCCTGGCTGGACAGCATCAGAGGCCCACTCCCTGACCATCCTGGGGTACTTGGTATTACCTAGGATCCTTTAATAAATTTCTGTTAAACTAGTGAAGGGATTCTAGTATTTATAAGTAAGGATTCTGACCAATAAAACTGGAATTCTCAGAAAACTCTCTCATAATTAAGTTTATTTATTTCCTCTACATAATTGATCTCTGCAAAGTTTGATTAGTAGCAAAACAGTGATAGTTTTAAGTTTTAACTCTTTCCTTTGACTCCACTTAGCCTTAAAGGAAACATGTAGAAAGAGGGGAAAATATATTGACACCTATATTCATTTGCTGGGCTGCTGTAACACAGTACCATAAACTGAGCAAATAACAACAGAAATTTATTGTCTCAGAGTTCTAAAGCTTAGAAGTCCCAAATCAAGGTGCTGGCAAATTTGATTCCTTCTGTTGTCTATGAATGAGAATTTATTCCATGTCCCTCTCCTAGCTTCTGGTGCTTTACTAGCAATCTTTGGTGCTCCTTGGCTTGTAGAAGCATCGCTCTTATCTCTGCCTTCATCTTCCCATGGTGTTCTCTCTGTGTGTGTCCAGATTTCCCCTTTTAATAAGGACACCGGTTGTATTGGATTAGAGCTCACCTTAATGACCTCATTTTAACCTGATCACTCTGTAAAGATCCTGTCTCCAAATAAGGTCACATCCTGAAATACCAGAGGCAGGACTTCAACATATGAATTTAGTGGGCACAATATGCAATCCATAACAGCACCCCTAAGTAGATGATCAGTTTATAGAAAGCTCACTCCTGCAGCACCATCAGGGCAGTGAACTCTGAAGGGACTGACAACCAGAGAACCAGGTAGTGCTACAGCCTCCAGCTCATCCAGTCAAGATGAAGAGCGTCGTGGGACAGACAGGCTGACTAATAGTAGATATTAGGTATGAGCCTATTTTCACAAATCCAGATGCTCAAGCAAGTTTTGGCTGAGAATGTCTCAAAGTTCTAGAATCTAAGTAGGTCACTCAGTTGGCTCAAGTCACAATAAGTCAAAACAAGAAAAAATGGTCTTGTTATTGAGAAACAATCAATTTCAAATTGGAGTCCTTTATGAATTTCCCGTCAAAGAACTAGAGTCTAGATCAGGTCTTGGAAAAGGCAAGGGGATCTCTGCAGGTGATTATGACATCAGTGTGCCTTCCATATCTTCTAAGAGAGAAACCAGTCACATTTACTCCTTCCTCCCTCCCTTCCCCACTGCTCTGCATCTAATCAACCACCAAGCCTGTCAATACCGCCTCTTCAATATCACACATGGCCATCCTTTCCTTTCAATTCCCTACTTCATTGCCATATTGCAGGCTCTCACTTGTTATTCAAACTGTGACAATAACCTTATTTTATTTAAGTAACTGTATGCCTGCATTTTCGTTTTGCCTGTTTTTACATTTAAATGTTTGCTTACTTAGAATTTGTTTTGATGCAAGAAGTAAAGAAGTGATCCCAATTAAAATTTTTTTTCTAGTAGTTTGCCAGTTGACCCAATACAACTGACTAAATAATCCATGTTTCTCCACTGATTTCAATGCTGATTTGGTCATAGACTGACTTCCTATGTGTTAATTTGGAACTTTATATGTGTTAATTGGTTAATTTTGCTCTAATTTGGATTCTCTTTCATTCTTCATTTTGCCAATTTCTGTGTCGATTTCTGTTTCCATTAGAGTAGGTTTATAATATATTTTAATTTATGACATTAAAGCTGTTTTTCCTATTGTTGCATATTTATTTTTCAAGATGCACTTTAGAATAATTATGTCAATTTAAAAAATCATTAGAACTTTGATTGGAAGTGCATTGAATTTGTAGACTGAGTTTGGGCTAATTGCCGTCTTCATGATACTGAGTCTTCTGTCATCTCAGGCTAGGTAAGTTTCTTAATTTGCTCATGCTTTAATGTTACTCTAAGTAGGTTCTTTCATTTTTCATAATAAAAATCCTATGTATTTTTATTGTTTACTTATATTTGTTTGATGTAATTGCAGTTTTGAATGGGATCTTTTTGGGGGGTTGGTTATTCTTTTGTTTTTATAATGAGAAAGCTATTGATTTTTGGATTATTTTATAGCTATTAAACTTACTGAACTTCCTTATTGAATACATTGATGATTCAGTAGATCTTGTTAGGTTTTCCAGAAATGCAATCGTATCATCTTCACGACATTATTGTTTTCTACCTCTGTCAAAGCTTGACCCAAAAATAGAAAACGTAAAAGAAAAGACTGGTGAGTGTGACCACACAAAAACAAAAATTGAAATCTGAAATTTAATAAACAACTTTAATAGCTTTGTATTAAGAGCTATGACAAAGAAACAGGAAACAAGAGACAACTATGTCAATGGAAAAAAAGAGCAAAGAGCACAAATATTTAATTCCTAAAAAATGACTCACAGGTGGGAAATATACGAAAGACATTCAACCGCACAGGTAATGGAAAAACATGGAAATAAAATAAGGTGTTTTTTTGTTAGCCTATAATATTAGCAAGGATTAGATATATCAGTATGAGTGACCATGGAGGTGAGGGGATAGGGGTACTCTCATACAATGCTATAGGAGACAGAAACTGTTAAAATATATTTGGAGGAGAATCTAGCAATAAAATATAAAATTTCTATTACATATCTTTTTAACCCAGACTTCTTCAGTTAATTTTTACCTACAACTATTCAGGAAAGTATATAATAACACATGCTCTATGGACAATCAACACAACACTTTTTTCTTTTTTTTTTTTTTGGTGAGGAAGATTGGCTCTGAGCTAACATCTGTGCCCATTTTCCTCTATTTTGTATGTGGGTCACCACCACAGCCCGGCTTGATGAGTGGTGCATCGGTCCATGCCCGGGATTCAAACCTGTGAACGTGGACCACCAAAGCGGAGTGCGTGAACCTGGGCCGGCCCCCTCAACATAGCACTTTTTATAACAGCAAAAAGTAAATGTCCATCCATAAGGAATTGATTAAATTAATGATAGTATGTACATATAACAGAATACTCTATAGCCATTTAAATAATAGTGTAGAGCTATATTTATCCACATATAAAAGCATTCAGAACATTTTATGCAGCAATAAAGTAGCATGTTTATTATAATACCACTTCTTTAAAGTTATTTTTATATTTATAAATATAAATAAATTAATATAAATTAATTTTATAAACTATCTTAGTCCATTTGGGCTGCTATAACACAATACCATAAACTGGGTGGCTTATAAACAACAAATATTTATTTCTCACAGTGCTGGATGCTGGAAAGTCCAAGATTATGGGCCCAGTCTGTATCATGCACACCTTTTATTCTTCACACAACCCATGTTATAATCTGCAATTGTTTATATGTTGAGTTGTTTTCCTGTTTATTATCCACCTCTGTCACTATACTAAAAACACAACGAAACTAAGGACCATAAACATTCTAATTCACCCCAGCCTGGCACATATTAGATGATCAATTAATATTTTTAAATGAATGAATACATATGAAGAAATGATGAATTCTCTGAAAGGTAACAATGCTTATCTTTGGGTGTTGGGTTTGGGGGTAATTTTTTTATTTCTTCTTTATATAATTCTTATGCATTTCTGTATTGATATTATAATGATTATATTTTACATTGCTAATTACAAAATACATATTTCACTTAATTACACATACGTATATGTAAATTTAAATGTACATATGTGTGTGTGCATATATGAATATATATAGAGAGAGAATGTGGTTATATGTGCGTGTGTCTAGTTTTAAAATGTGCATCAGATCAATACTCCTCCACAGCTTAATTCACTACCACCTGAAGAATAAATTTTAACCACCTTAGCGTGACATTCAGGTCCTTACAAAACTGCTTCAATGTCCCATTTAAGATGCCCCATTTTTCTGGACTAATTCATCCTGACAGTTCACCCTGAGTGTCAACCACAATGGAAAGCGTCCCTGTCCTGAGTGACACATTGAGTTCATACACCTCTGAGCTCTTGTTCATGGTCTGTCTTCTTACGGGATGCTCTTCTCTATCTTCGCTGCGTGGTGAACTCTTATTTTAGTCATATCAATGGGGTAGCACTGGGACCTGTAAAAAGTGAGTTCCTAGTGATCTGCATAGCTGATTCTCTAGAATGTGAACTCTTTAAGGCTGGGGACCTTGTCCTGCTCAACTTTGACTTTGCACTTGATAATGGCATATAGAAGGATGTTTTTTTGAATTGATTAAGTTGCAAGTAAATCTTACAAAGATAATGTTCTAGTTACTACTTTTTATAATAATTAGCCCCCAAATCAGTGAATTAAAACAACAATAATCATTTTACTATCTTTCACTGTCTCTCTGGGTCGGGAATTTAGGAAGGGCTCAGCTGAGCGATTTGGGCTCAAGGACTCTCACGTGTTTGCAGTCAGACAGTAGGTGGAACTGGAATAGCGGGGGATGGAGCAGCGGCTGTCATCTCTCTCTCCACGCAGGCTTCGAGTCTCTCCACGTGGTTCCCCATGTGGATAATCGCATACGGTAGTTGCAGGCCAACGTGCCACCACTTGGTATGTTTGCCAATAGTTTGGGTTTCCTTACAGCGTGGCAGCTTCAAAGAACAACTGCTCACATGGCAGCTCAGGACTCCAAAGGTAAATCTCCCAGCCAACACAGTGGATGCTTCTTCGTCTTCTATGATCTAGCCTCAGAAGTCAGGCAGATCGCCTCTGCTGCATTCTATGGGTCAAGAGTTAAGAGTGAGCCACAAAAGCCAGCCCAGATTCTGGGAGAGGGGCCATAGATCCCATCTCTCAATGGGAAGACTGGTAAAGAATTTGTGAAGATGTTTTTAAGTCATCACAGAGTCTTTTAACTGGTACTTGCACCCCCTGTGAAGCCCTTTACTTATAAGCCAGATAAAGAATCAAAGGATCGGAGTATTGCACAAGCTGAAATTACTAGCACTTAATGTAAGAAGTATGTTATCAGCTTAAACTGAATGCATCCTCATTGCAAACACTTTTTCAGCCTCTTTAGAAGGAAACAAACAAAAGTTAAAAAAAAACCCTGAAGTGATAGGAATGCAGATTTGACGTTGATAATTTACAACTGATGTAGAAGTTGCTAATTCTGCTATTACCAGTAGTTCTGCTTCCAGCAGACCTTAGATGCACAGAAATCGAAGAGTTCAGTTAGTTAAGGAGTCCCTCTTTGGATCAGGAAGATGCTACTCAGGTAGATGTATTGAGGCTTAGCTCTAAACACACATCATAGATCTTACAGCAGACAGGATTTTAGAGCTCTCAGAGTCCAAATGCGCCCTCAGGCTCATTTCTCCATTCCTCATACCAGAGACAGGGCTCAAGCAGCCACATAGAGGGCAAGTCTGGAATGTTTTCTGTGAAAAGTGGGAGATCCCTCCTCAAGCTAGAGATTCAGTCAAATTTGAAGGTTCAGAACGGCAAAGAGGACTGGAAGATTAGGGAAATGATTGAAAGCATTGAATTTTGCTAAGAGAAGACTCAAGAGATGCAATAAGTCACATCATTACATTTAAAAAAATGCATGTATAGATTTATGTATTTATGTGTTTGGAGGGCTGTCCTATGGAAGTGGGATTCAACAACCAAATATTTGTTGACCTCTTCTTTGTGTGAGGCCCTCCACCTGACTCAGGTTGGTGGCAAAGGGCACACAGTCTGGCCGGTTGGAGACCCTCCTGCCTTTTCTGGGAGCAAGGTTAAGCACTGGGGATGGGAGTTCAGCTGAAACCTGAGGAGTGTTGAGTCTGTCATGAAGTATGGTGAAGGTTATAGAGCATGCACAGCCAATTGTCCTGTGAATGAATACATGCATGTGTATATGTCAGCTTTGCACTGAGAAGGGCCATGGGAGATATGGCTGCCCAACAGGAAAGAGAATTCATCTGTGTAAAATCAGACCATGCTCTCTGGGATTGGAATAAACACCTCAACAGCTTCAGTTCTACCAGGTGCTGTCCTATTAACTACTTAATTTAGTATTTCTTTGCATTTTATTTTCTTCAAATAAAGGTGATTTATGAAACTTATAACCAAATGAGGTATGGTTTTTCACCTTTACGAACCCCTCAAAAATGTTAATAAATTGAAAAACAGTAAAATAAGCATTTATTGTATCTAGGGTCCAGTTTTTCTGGGGAAATTACTGACTAATACTGACTAATAAAAGTCAGTACTGTGGTTGGCAGACCTACTGTGTGCCAGCACTCTACACAACAACATCACTTTATTAATCTTCAGAAGAACTGTTTACATTCGGTGTTATTTTTCTACTTGTGTATTGAGAAAACTGACCTTGAGAGGTGAATCAATCTCCCCAAGGTTACAGAGTATAGACAGTGCATCTCGAAGTCAAGCATAGGTCTGTTTTGCCTTCCGCGTGCTTGTTTTTCCCATTATAACATACCATTTATAGCTTTTGTCATCTAACAGAAAAGCTTGATTCAATTTATGTGCATAAAAGCACACAAGTAAATAGGTAATTTTTTTTCTATTTTTTTCTTTTTTAAGCAATGGCATTGTAGAGTGGAAAGAACATCTGAGTTTGAGTTCCGCCTGCACTATTCATTTGCACTAGGCCCTTGGATAAGTCATCGTTTTGCCTTTTTGAGCATATTTCTTCATCTTTAAAATGAAAATAATAACTCCTGCTCTACTTACACCTTGAGATTATTATGAGATTAAGATAAAACATTATTTAGGAAAACATGTTGAAAACTGATGACTCCAGGTGAAATACTGCCCTGGTTAGTCAGTTAAACATCTGCTGGATCTATTTCTGGCCCCTGGATGCATTTGGGGGCTTGGTTTAAAGAGATGCATTTGCATTGTAGATGGGAAGGTGTGTGCAGGGACATCATGTGTTGCCATCCCTGCAATCATGAGCTGTTACAAGAGCTGGTTTCTTTTTGGGTCTTTTCCAACATTGAAATTCTTTGAGACGCATGAATGGTGTCCTATTGTAACTCCAGGGGAAAGCGCTTGCCCTTCATCCCCTTCACCATGGATCCAGGCTTGGTTTCATGGATTCAAATGTGCTGAATCTACCAAGACAGAGAATGTCTTGTGGTCATCCTGGCTCTCGTGACTGAACAAGTTCATCTATTCATTCATCATTCATGCATTTGTTCATTTATATGGTAAATATTTATTGAGTGCCTGTGAACTAGGCATGAAGTATACAGACGAAAGATCAAAAATTCAAGAATGAAGATAAATGAAGTTCCATTTCGAGCTGGGGTACAGCCCCCAGCATAGTGCAGGAGATAAACATGTAGACAAAGGATTACAAAAACATCATGACAGGATAGCCACTCTTGAAACTAACATACTACCCACTGAAGGCTGAGGTGGGCCAGGCTAGGCTTGAGTCTTATTGGCTGAAGAGAGTCCAGCTCAGAGGCAGGAAGTAATATAAATGCAAACATACTCCTTGAGCCTCATCTAAAGTAAAAATCAGGAAACGAATATTAGACATTATGTGTAAACAAAACAAATAGGCCATAAATATGGTAACACAAAGACAAGACATATAAACCAGGGGGCCTGCCCATTGCTGTGAATGGACCTGAAGCTCTGATGGCCCATGGCCAGTGCGTTGGGAGTGAATTGTGCTAATCGAAAGATTTGGAGCCAAATACATACAAAACGCTATGGGAACTGAAGAGGAAGCAGCGTTTGTGACGGGTTTTGACAGCTCTGGTAATAGCTCATGATTGGAACTATGTAATGGAGGTGGCACATAGGAGCTTTCCTAAAATAGACCTGAAATTCCAAGCAAGAGACCAACACATCACAGAAAATAAGTGATTAAACTTAAAGTTAGAGATTGTGTTCTCAGTTATTCATTGGCCCTTGTCTCTTTCTGAGATAATCTGGCTATTAAATCACATCAAAGAGAAGGAGGCACAAACAAGGGCATGCATACCACCTCTCCTCCTATCCCAGAAGTTTGATACTGAGTGGAAAGTTCTCCTTCAAGGCACAAATCTCAAAAATGAGTGATGGGAGCGGCAAGCACCTTGAATTGGAAACTTATTTTATTTTTGCTTGCTGGGAAGGGTAGGATCATAAAGATGAGAGGAGGAGGATTTACTAGGACATTGATCTTAAAAGCACAGACCCACCCAGACACCTAGTGAGGGACAGGTGATGAGGCAGGTAGAGACATGGAGTCAGCCTGGGTCTGGGACACCAAGCTGAACTTATCAAAATGGAGAATAAATGAGAATATAAAAAGTTAGCTTGGGGCTGGCCCGGTGGCGCAAGCGGTTGAGTGCGCGCGCTCCGCTGCGGCGGCCCGGGGTTCGCTGGTTCGGATCCCGGGCGCGCACCGACGCACTGCTTGGTAAGCCATGCTGTGGCGGCGTCCCATATAAAGTGGAGGAGGATAGGCACCGATGTTGGCCCAGGGCCGTCTTCCTCAGCAAAAAAAAGAGGAGGATTGGCAGATGTTAGCTCAGGGCTGATCTCCTCACAAAAAAAAAAAAAAAAAAAAAAAAAAAAAGTTAGCTTCAGTTCCTACAACAAATGACCAAAAAAAATTAATTTTAAAGAAAAAATTTGGAATTGTCAACCAATTCTTTTCAAACGAGTAACATTAAAAGTATAGAGAGTGAATTGGAGCTTGGGTTCTGACACAGGCTGGATGGGAAGACGTTACGGGGAAATGTTGAAATGTACCTGAAAACCTTTAGAAGATGCAGGGCCTCTGTATGGCTTCTCCCATCTTAAATGCACCTGAGAGCAGGCGTCTGGAGGGTGGGGTCTAGAAAAAGGCAGCGGCTGTGTGTAAGCCCTAGAGGGAGAAATAATTCTGTCTGCCAGAGATCAAGGAACCAAGGACTCAGCAGAGAATCTTGCAGAGGCTTAGGCACCTGGGAAGACGAAGAATACCTGCCCTCTAGGTAGAACCTGGAACACACCTGTGATTCCTTCCATAGAGTAGAGAGTCATGCAGTTTCCTTCTAGCATTTCTGAGACGGTGGCCCAGACTCCACTCTCCCACTGTGCAGCCTCAAGCAAGCCATTTAGTCTCTCCCAACCTTGGGTTCAAACTTGTAAAATGAGGACAATGTTCTCTTTCTTCTAAGAATGTGAAGAAGATTAAGGAAGGTATGTGAAAAGCATTATCCAGTAAGCTCTAGGCTCATGAAAATCACTGGTTTTCTCTTCCCTTTTGTTGCCTCTTTCTGCAACATCACGATAAACAAGAGTTTCGGGCAGTAGGAGATACATTGCTGAGAATCCTGTCTATTATTCCCCAGGAACTGGATGCAGCCTCGGGCTCATAAAATGTGATGCATTCACCCCAGGTCTCCCTGGATAGAGCATCTCTGAACTGGAGTCCAACTGTGCCTGGAATTCTTTGTAGCCCAGAGGGTGATTTCATATGGGTACGGGACTGGGGCAGCGCTTTGATGCTCCACATATAAATATAATGATTTGTAGAAATATCTTTTCTATCACAATATTACAAGACTGTGGGATTTCATTTGCATACCCCTGATGATCTCATTATACACTATTTTATCCCCCTTTTTCTAGCTGTCCCCAGTTAATTGGGTCCTATGGTGTTATGCTGTCTGGAAAGGCAGCTTCTGCTCCTGAATTTCAGATTTTGGCTTACAAGTGAGTTGGTGCTGATAAAGCGATGCTATATGTAGATAGTAAGCACAGGAGGCTTTCTATAGGCCTTATCTCCTTCCTTAATATCTTTTAAGTCAACTTTTTGAGGTTTTATCTGCCTATGCACGGCACTTAAATACGCAGTATGCCTAAAAATGCCTAAAAAAAACCACTGCCTCTCCTTGTTAAGTTGATTCAATTACGACTTCCCCATCAAAATGCTCTGTCCCAGTGCACATTTGGCCTCATCGCCTTTTTATTTCCAGCTGTCAGTTTGAAAAACGGTGACTGCCTATCTGCCTTTCCTATCTTGCGGCATCAGCAGAACTAGATGGGTGCTTCCCGTTTGCAGAAGACTCGCCATCACCTTCCACCAGAGGTGCTGAATCTGCACAACTGGCCAGGTTCAGCAGATGGCTGGCAGGGGATTCAGCCCAGATTACGCTGGCTGAAAAGACACAGTCACAGAATGTGTGCTCCTGGCACCCTCAGGGAATGAGTACCAGCTCAGACAGACTGGCTCAGCAGAGGAGGCCACGTGGAAGATGAGAGAAGGATGTGGGGAAAAGAAAAGACAGGGAGGGAGGGGCGTGCTGAGTCTCCCTCAGGCCCAAGCTTCATTCGACTAGAGAAAAACATGTCTATTCCCAATTCTAGAAACATTCTCTATCTTTTTTTTTTATTCTCACGTCAATGAACTTGCAGAAATTAAGATATACCTGGTCCCCTCTCTAGAATTCTCTTTCTCCTCCCCTTCTCCCTGCTCACTCATACGTGTCCATCAGTGGTCAGCTTGGGGGACATTCCTGTCATCTGGACTTGCACACACAGACCTGCACTTAGTCCTGTCTTCACACATGCCTAATTGAATTGTGATTGTTGACTTGCTTGTCTTTCCTACCTGAGGTCAGACCCTCTAGTTTATTCATCTCTGAATCCCTGAGGCAAGGCTTCGGGGAAAAGAGAAGAGAGGCACCAAGATAGTGGCTAACACTACAGGGACCAGAGCACCAGCTGATTGTGTGAAGAAGGGCTCCGGCAAGTTTCTCCAAGTGGAATGAATGGCACCTTGAACCATGGTTCCACTACACCCCTCAGGGTTTTTGGTGAGCCCAATGCCATTCTTGAAAGGTTGTAGGTTTTAAATAATGTTTTATTGACTAAATGAATAAATATTTGAACAAATGAATGAGTGAATGAACAGATGGACAACGAAATGAATGGTTTTTACTGAATTTCCTGCTGGACCATTAAGCCTGTCAAAAGAGGAGATAAGACAATACTTTAGATAAAGCACTAGTTGGAAAACACTGGCATAGTTAAGTGGAAACCTATGAGTAACATAACTAAGGTGAAAAAAAAGAAAAATGTATATGTTTGGGTTAGGTAGTTTCTATGTAATACCAAACATGTGAATAAAAATGCCCTTTCCTTCCTCTAAATAAGATCTTTTTGGTATTTGAACTTCTCTTCACAAATAGATCCGTCACCCCTCCATCAGTGTGTTCCATGAACATTGCAGTTAATATCTGGAATGTGCGCTTAGTTTGGACAAAGCTTCAAAACAACATATGTATGTGGGGAGTGGAGAGCCTGGTTCACATTACAAAGAAAAAATAATAATAAAGGAAACAATGATGAGCTTAAGTCACATCTCAAAAAGCTTGCTGGTATATTTACGGTAGTAGGCAGAGGACAGTGATGGGTACATCACTCCAATTATTAGATAAAGGCCTCTATTTCTCTCAAAGCAATTAAGAAAAAATAACAGAGTAAACAAGTGCTTCGGTGGGATAAAACTCCCTCCATTTAAATTACTATTTTTTTTAATATGCATTCGCTCATCAGCTCTAGAAAAAAAATCTATGTATAAATTTGGCAAATATCTTTAGAAACGCACCTCCCTTCTGAAACCTGTTTACTGAAAAGAGGGCAAGGGAACATAATCGTCTGACTAAATGGACACCCTTAACAAACACTATTGGAGAGCTCTTACATATTTCCTAAGCCATTTCTCCTCCAGCTGTTTTTTGGGCAATCTTGGAATCTATAAATGCCAACTATTGACTTTTTAACCTTTTTATGATGCAAGGTTGCAGTAAACATATTTGTTATGCACAGTCTTTTTATTTTCTCATTTATTAAATCATTTGGAAAATATTTTTGACATCCTCTATGTTCCAGCCATTCTGCTAGACACTTACAAAGCTAGGATGAGCAAAAACAATGTGTTTCTGGTTGCAATGAAGCTTATAGTGGGGAGGATGGTGATATAAAATATAATCCTGTATTAAAAGTGTAATCACACAATTGACTAATGAATAAGCATCATGACATGCTACAGAGGTCACCATCAAATTCCCCTTGCTAAAGAGGGCTTGGCTAATTGGCCAGCCTGGGACCACTCTTCTGAGAGGATATGTGTTTGCTGGGATCTAAAGGATTAAAAATTTAAATAGGCAACAAAGTGTTGAAGGAGGGTTCCAGGATGGAGGTGGTGGGTGGCATTTGTGAATGCCCCTGGGTAAGAAGGAGTTTTATCATATTCTTTCATCTGCATGTACATGCACCAAATATTTTTTGAGCACCAAATACTTTCCCAACTCAATTCTGCCCCAGCCTTCAGGAGTCATAAACCAGTGGGCAAACAGAGGGGCTAGGAGGGGTCTCAGCTCTGAGGAGCATCACAGTCTAGTAGTGGAGACTAATGAGTCAAGCAGAGTCCCAGTCTCAGGGACATCGTTTCTGTCCTTATAGAACTTCAGGGGCAGTGCAGGATATAGACAGGAACTAGAAAATTCTAGTAGTTTAATAGGATGCTGTCCCTGGACATGGTGACATAATACCAGCCAGTTCCCACTTGCTAGAGGTGTCAGCCCCAACAGTACCCCTGCTTTATGGAGGGGCTGCTGGGGGTTCTTACTGAGCAGACTCTCAGAGCTGTGTTTAATATGTTCCTGTGCAGAGACTTAGCTAAGCTCCCAGCTGGGTATAAGCGTGATGTCCTGAAACAGAGAATGAGTATATCCCAGCTTGACTGGCCTGAGTGTATGTGCTAAAAGCCCCAAGGGCCTGGAAGTAACAAGAGTGCCTGCTAGAGGTGTATCAAACTGGTCCCTCACCAATGTGGAGCTATTACCTCCTTGGCTGGTCCCTAGATTATATTTGAGGCATCAATCTTGTAAGAACCAGCTTTTAAGTGCAGCCCACCAGTCTTCAAGTTCTTCCTCCTATCCACTGAGATATTAATAAAAAATAGAGTAACAATCTCAGCCCCTTTTTCCAGTAAGGATTTGGAACAAAATCCCAGTGTGTTTGATTTTGGGTGTGTGGCAGGAATTAATGCTGGTCGTTCCTGCAAAGCAGGCTCTGTTGCTGCAGGGCTCTGTTACCACTGCCCACTCTGCAGACTTCCCTTGTGGGTGCATGCCCGACACCAGCATGGCTACTCTCTCTCCTGTCTTGCTGCATTGAGCTCATTGTGCCTGTGTCTGAACACAAGGGCAGCAAGAGGAGTGTCAAGATTGCAGTTAAGTCAGATGATAAAACTGGCTAACACTAAGAGATTACTCTGTACCACTTAGTGTTCTGAGCACACCTTGTCACCTTGTATTAACTCACTCTTTTCACAATAATACAATAAGGTAAGTATTATTATCTTTATTTTAGAGATAAGAAAACTGAGGCACAAAGAGGTCAAATGACTTGCCAAGGTCACACAGAAAATAAACTGAGGAAGCTGGGAATTATAGCCGGGTGGTCTGATTTCAGAGTCTGTATTCTTACCATCCCTACCACACTGCTCGGCAGACAGAACACTGGCCAGCATCTATGACGGAGCCTGGGCATCCGGTTTATGTGAGGTTGGATTGTTAGCTTAATGCATGTTTTAGCTGGAGGTCCCTTGGCGGCAAGGAATAGAGACTTGCTCAAGCAGGTTTAGGGAAGAAGAGGTTGGATAGTTTAAGGATGAATACAAGTTGGAGGAGAAGACAGAATCTCACAGACATCACTGAGACGAGTTGTTTTGTACTTATCACACTGCAGATGGGGTGTGTGTGTGAGTCCACGGGGGCTCCAGGCACCTAGGCAGGGAAATTTACAGTCCCGCGCTTACTGCCTGGCGGCCCAGCCTAATTCACATTCTCCCTTTGTCTGTTACTGTCTCACTTCTCAGCATCATGCCTGGCCCTCTTTGTTCTGTACTTGTTGCTTCTACTTATTCATGCTTCTGCTTCCTCCCAGCTCTGGGGTGTACATTGCAGCAGATAGAAGCTGTTAATACCCTGCCCCACATCCCCTTGCCCATGATGTGTTCACCTGCAGCCCAGATGGACAGGATCTCTTGAAGGCTGAAATGTCCTTCTGCAAGTACCAGCATCTCTCTGCTTGTCTACCTAAGGGGGCTGTAGCACCCCTAGGAGGAGCCCCATCCAACAGGGGTTGGGAGTTAATAAACAAGTACCCCAGCTCCTCGCAGGTGGATGCTTAACAGTCTCCTTGAAGGGTACCCAGGAAGGGGTGGACAGGTGGGAGCTCTTCAGGAAGGGACAGCATGTATCCAGAAGCAAGTGGGTAAGAAACAACAGTTAATTATACATTTATCTTGGGCCAGGACTTTTACAGAGGCCAGGTTGATTTTTTTATGCTGATCAGGAAATGGAGGTGCAGGGCTGGTGCCTAAGGACCCCAGAGCCAGTATGTGGGGGGATTAGATACAGTTCCCTACAGTCAATGTTTTTCCCCCTATAATACGAAGCTCTAAGAGACAGACAAGGTCAGCATGTCAAGGACTCAATAGTTACAGGTATTGAGTAGACTGAAATTAATACCTGGTATTGCCTTCAGTTGAAAATGAGCAGGTGAGTGAGCTGACATGCAGGAGTCTGTTTTGCAACCCGATGGAGGACACGTGCCAGCTTTGCTATGTTCTCTGAGAAAATACAGCCCAAACCTCTGTGCCACGGAATCAGCAAAGCCCGTGATCTGTCATTAAACTGCAATTTCATGCCAAGAAAATGGAGTAAAACTAATAATTTTTGCTTAAAGAGCATTCATAACTTTAAGGAAAGAACAATAAAAAAATGCTTACCATTCACTATAGTCTGAAGATTTAAGCTCTGAATAAAATAACTACAAAACTGAGGCACAAGGCTGGAGAGGGGAGAACAGAGTCTCTCTGTCTCTCTTCCCTTAGCACCACAGCACTCTCAGACCTGAGGTTTCAGAACAAATCAACTTCTCGGAATATTTCCCCCATATCTCTAGTCAGGCAGTTTACAAACAGTCATGGAAACATTTGTGCCATGCTTCCCAATTTTGAATTTTATTTAGAGAATCTGAAATTAGACTCGATTTGGGATGCTCCTTACTCTGAGAAAAGGTCTGTTATATGAATACCATTCATATTTACATGAACATTCTGCACATCATATTCTAAGACCTTTTGTTCTCATAGGATCCATGTAACAAACCCATGAAATAGGGAGGGCAGAAGAATCAAGAGGCTTAGAGAAGTTAGACAACACACCCAGATGGAACATAACGGAAACAAGAGAACATAGATTCCAGGATCCTCTCCCTGTTAGATTTTTTATTCTCAGAAGGAAATAAAAACATTATCTCAGGTAGACATTATCATCCTATTTTTTATCACAGATAGAGTATGTCCAAAGAAATTAAGAGAAAACAAGTATACCTGCTTTCTGTAGGTATTGACAGGATTAAGTCCGCTAAGTTGGAGCTTTCCCCCATAAGTGGTGATGGTGTCTGGAGCAGGAGGGCGCTGCTCAGCTCAAACTTAGGGAAAGGACGACCTGCCCCATGAAGGACCCATTAGCAGCAAGACTGAGCTGAGGGGAGCAATGTTTGAATAATCACGGAATCTCTAAGCTCCTACATACCACATTGGATTACCTGCGTATTCTGACTTCTGTATTATGACAAAGACAGGTGCTCACAGTCACACGTAGACACACACTTCTTCATGCACACAAACACACACAATTCTGAAGGCATCAATCCATGTGGCACAGCATTCAGAAGATGCGATTAGGCTGGAATCTTGAAATGACTCCCTATCACAGGCAAAATACCTGCTGTGAGAAAGCTGTTTGGGTTTGTTTTTTGTTTGTTTTTCTATTTCCTTTATTCTGATAGCAACACTGTGAGGAAGGGATTTTTGTTCCTGTTTTATAGATGAGGAGACTATGGTGTAGAGAAGTAAGTAACTTTCCTGTGGCTACCCAGATAAGAGGCAGCAGAGCTGGTATTTCCAGCTGGACCCAGTTGACTCCAAAGCCAGAGTTCTCCCATCCCACCACATACCTCCCAGGGGACATGCTCCAAGGGCTCTTACCAACCATGCTCATTCATTCAATCACTGTTTATGGAGCACTCAGTACGTGCTACCAGAAATCATGGGCCAGAAAACAGGCTCAGTCCTTCTCTGTATAAATTTAGATTATCTTCTTTCAATCCAGAAGTCACAAAAAAGTAACTGCACACTTTGAAATTTACAATCCAGAACTAATCTAAAGTGTGATGAGCGATGGCTAGAACAAGCACACTGGGCCCATGACCTATTGCAGGGGTGGTGAAGGCTCACGGGGTTGTCAAAAGGCAGTTAGCTTGTGGCCTGAAGGATGAGGGTTAAGCTGAGCAAGTTGCAGAGCTCCAGACAGAGGGGACAGTTACACAAAGGCCTGGGGATGGGAGTGTGAAGGGCTTTATAAACTATGTTAAGGAGTCTGGAAGACATTATAGTAACAATTAATACTAATGTCAAGTATAGAAAGTCAAGAAGTGTCATCAACAAGGGGAAAATTCTAGAACTTACACTGCTGCATGGTGTTAGCCATTTGTTGATAACTTTCCAGAAATAATCTGCTTGAAGTTAGGGCTCAGACTGTGTTGGAGTCTTGCCAACCTCAAGGAGATCTGATGCAAATTACACGCTGATCTTGAGAAGTATTAATGTGGCAGTGAAGTTTTGTTTTGGAAAATGATGGAGTATTGAAAAGAAGAGAGTTGAATTGCACAGAATCTGTGATTCCAGCACAGAAGATGTCCTAACTAACTCAAGTGGTTCAGTGTACTGAGCAAGTCTATCTCAATAACAAGTGCTACCGTTGAGTAAAGGGTCCTGTGTGCCTCCTCCTTTAGATATGACATTCTAAATACTCTATATTATAGACACTATATACTCTATACTATATTCTTTCTTCTGTTCCTGACAACAGTGCTCTTGGGAAAGTACAATTATTCCTATTTTATAGATGAAGACAATACTGAGACTTAGAAAAGTTAAGTAACTTTTTCAAGGTCACACAGGTGGAGATTGAGATAAAAATTAAATTCCTGTCTATCTGACTCCAAATGCCACACTTCCAGAAGTGGGAAGAGGATGTCATTAATTAATGACATTTTCCTTTACCGTTTTCCAGGCAAGCTGCCACAGCTCTTAGTTCAATGTCCCAAAGAAACCCTCCAACCTGGCTACTGAAAGCATTGGTGTCTGGCTTTCTCCAAACAGATGAATACTTTAACATGTCAGTTTCCCCCTCTGTTGCTTGAGTGTGACTCAATTCCCAGAGTTTGGTCTGTCTTGTGGAGATAAGAGAATCCAGCATGTTCCCCTGAAAGGGAGCAGCAAGCTCCGCACCATTCCCAAAGTTGGACAAAACCTGGGGCTTGACTGAAGTCAGGCAGACAGACAAACTTAGTCATTAGAAAAGCTCAGCCAGCCAGTGCCACAGAGGTTCCTTTGGTACCAACTACACACCAGGCCATGTGTTAGGTTCCAGAGACGTGAAAATGAATGAGCCACAGACATTGCTCTGGAAGATCTTATAGTCCAGTTGGGGAAATAAATACATAAACAAATATCAGCAAAGCCAAGTGCTGTGTCCAAATTCTATCCACGGTGCCGTGGGACAGAGCAGGGGCATGGGAGTCATAGCGGAGCAGGCGGAGAAGATGGCGTCTGAGCTGAGCCTTGGGAGACGAGGAAGAATTTCTCATCTGGTAAAGAGGAGCAGGAAGAAGTTCCAGGGGGATGGAATGGCATGAGCAAAGTCACGACACAACAATGTCAACGTTTTCACTGCTAAAAGGAGTTAGGATACTGTAAGAGACGAGGCAAGAGGGGCTGGCAGGGCAAGTAGTAGGCAGACACGTGCGCCAGGTTCAGAAGCTTGGTTTTTATTCTAAACATGAGGAAAGGAAATAAAAAGCTTGCAAAAGTCACATAAATCAAGTTCTTAGTTTAAGAAAAATTCACTTGGTAATCTTCTCAAGTTTATTTTGTGTTACCTGTTTGTATGTATGTGTGTATATATTTCTTCCTTCCTTTCTTAACATATGTTTTATTCTCTACGAGGCTGTAAGTTCTTAGAGAGAAGAATGCATGTATCTTGCTCACCTTTGTGTCATTACAACACTTGGCAGAGTGCTCTGCATGTAACAAAGTACTTAAATGCTGAAAGAATTGAAATAAAGGGTGACTTTCATTAAGCACAGGTTAGAGATCTTAAGAATGCTGTTTTCCTTAATTCTCACTATGCCCCATGACTGAGGTATGATTATTTACTCTCTTTACACATAAATAAATTGGAGCTCAGGGATGACAAGTACCAATCCCAGGGGCAGGAATGCTGTGTGCATTTACTAATGTATGGAAATGTTGGGACTCAACCCGGGGTCTGTGTGATGACAATGGCTGTGTTTTTAAGCATTTTGCTACATGTGTGACGTCAGATTGGAAATCCTGGGCTCGGTATTATCCTGTACGCAATCATCAGCAATCTCATTGAAGTGAGAAATCAGCCACAAATGAGTCTTTGAAGCCAAAATAAAGTATGCATTTCAGCCCGTGCACTCCTCTAAGGAGAACCTCTCAGAACTGCTCTCTTTGGCTGTGGAGATAGGGAGATAATGGGGTAAACAAGATGTCTGAGGTCTGACTGCTGATGCATCTATTGCATTATTGAATGTCAAATAAAATAAATATGATTAGATTTGCACCAATAAACAGTGGGGTATCTTTGTTCCAGGTAAATTTGTGCTCAATATATCTGGCACATTGAACACTTACAACATGTCAGTGCTATGCTGAGTACTGTGTCTCATTCAACTCGCCCAGTAAACATGCATACAGACTTCATATGGGCCCGGCCCTGGGCAAGTGCAAGGATACAGAGGTCAATAAGACAATGAATGGGTGTACACATGGAACACTGGGTAAAGGTTTGTCGATTTTGTTTATCTTTTCAAGAAACCAACTCTTAGTTTTGTTGATTTTTTTCTATCGTTTTTCTATTCTCTATTTCATTTAATTCTGCTCTATTCTTTACTATTTCCTTTCTTCTGCTAATTTTGGGCTTAGTTTTTTCTTCTTTTTCTGGTTCTTTGAGGTGTAAAGTTAGGTTATTTGAGATCTTTATTGTTTTTAAATATAGGTGTTTATCACTATAAAATTCCCTCTTAATATTTCTTTTCCTGAATCCCATAAGATTTGGTATGTTGTGTTTTGATTTTCATTTATCTCAAGATATTTTTTTTAATTCCCTTTTAAAATTTTTCCTCTTTGACCAGTGGTTGTTCAAGAGTGTGTTTTTTAGTTTCCATGTATTTGTGAACTTTCCCATTTTCTTACTCTTATTGATTTCTAGTTTCATTCCATTGTGGTCAAAAAAGATACTTGGCATCACTTTGATCTTAAATTTGTTAAGACTTGTTTTGTGGCCTAACATGTGATCTATCCTGGAGAACGTTCTGTGTGCAGTTGAGAAGAATGTGTTTTCTGCTGTTTGGTGGAAAGCTCTGTGTATGTCTATGCGGTCCATTTGATCTATGATGTTATTCAAATTCATTCTTTATTAATTTTCTGTCTGAGTGTTCTATTTATTATTGAAAGTGGAGCATTGAAGTCTTCTATTATTACTGTATTGATGTCAATTTCTCCCTTCAGATCTGCCAATGTTTGCTTTATATATTTAGGTGCTCTAATGTGGGGTGCATATATATATTTACAATTGTTATATCTTCCTGTTGACTTGACAGTTTTATCATTATATAATAACCTCTTTGTAGCACAATAGATGACCACTATTATTTAGTTTCCATATATTTGTGAACTTTCCCATTTTCTTACTGTTATTGATTTCTAGTTTCATTTCATACGAAAGGAAAAGACTTTGACTGGAGGACTAGGGGACACTTCACAGAGAAGGTAGCAAATAAGCTGAGGATTGAAGAATGAGTAGGAGTTTGCCAGATCAGCATTAAGAGAACAATCCAGATTTGCATTGTTTGATTGAACTCTTTGCTTTTTTAATTCCATCTGAGGGATCTGTCGACCCACCAATTATTTTTAATATCTGAGTATAGCTAAAGTCCAACAAACTTCTGAACATATTTATTTCCCAGAGCATTAGGACCACAGCTTTCTTTATGAGGATAATATAGGGTGTGTAAGGAATGTTTGCTGTATGTATGTGTGTGTGTGCTTGTATTTAGGTCACCCAGAGTTTACTCTCTCTTCTTGTGTGAAAAGGACCTTGATTTTGTTAGAGGTTCCAATCCGCTGTCACTCTCCACTGGAGTGTTTTAGGTAAAGCTGACACTGTACCCAAGCCAGGGAGTCAGGACCAACCAATCAGGTAACCCCAGATCTTTAGCCACAGTGATTGGTTCAGGGATGGGCAAGTCATCACATCAAAGTCAACGACATGCCCTGAGATTTGTGATGAGTCTCCTGGGAAACAGACTCTTGTTCTGCTTCTGTGAACATGAAACCTGAGAGGGGGTAGGAATGGCTACTTACATCTGGCAGAGGCTAAAATCTTACCAATCAGAGGCAGAGCTAAAGGACAGAAGAACTAACTCTAAAGATCTGCTTTTAGACGGATCTGAGGTTTCATCTACCCCACTGGGGTCTTGTATTACATTGAGGCAATACATTCCCTTTGTACTTAAAACAATACATGTCCTGCCTGGTACTGTCTGTATTTTTGAAGGGCCATTGCTTCACATAGCAGAAATAGATACAGGCATCCATCTCTTAACAACGAGGATACATTCTGAGAAATGCCTTGTTAGGTGATTTGGTCATTGTGTGCACATCATAGAGTGTACTTACACAAACTTAGATGGTATAGCCTACTACACAGCTAGACTGTATGGTACTAATCTTGTGGGACCACCAACACATATGCAGTTTGTCGTTGACCAAAACGTCATTATGTGGCACGTGACTGTATTTGATCAACAGAGAACATCACAGACACAGTTTTTGCTTAAGAGCTTTCACACTGATGTGGTGAGATGTCCTCCCCAAGTGAGACAGGACTTGGATTTACAGGTTCTTCCAACTATAATGTCTCTTGTGAAGATCTCAAGTATGCCACCAATTACCTGCAAGACAAATCATCCCCTACTCCACCACTTAGCCCCCAAGTTTTCTGGTTCAAATGCAAAGATTCAATTTATTGCTCATATCTTTTGGCTTTTCTTTTATGGATATGCCCTCAAAATGAGAAAGGTAAAGGACAGGTATGAACTCATTTCAGGAAATAATGTGCTTTTTCACATATTATAATTTAATAAAAAGGGGCGTACGGGTTCTATATCTAGTCTACTGACTCCTGACTGTTCATGCTGAAGATGCATTATGGTGTAACGAAAGGAACTCTGGGGTTAGAATGTTCTGGATGTAAGCCCAGACATTATCATTAATGTGTCTGAGATCTTGAGCTGATCACTTAACCTCTTTGACCCAGTTTCCCCATCTGGTAGCGAGAACAACAATGCCTCCTGTGCAGTAGTGTTGGAAGAATTCAATTCGTCCAATATTTGGGTTTTCAAAGTATCTGCCATCCTCTAAAGTTATTGCTCTGCCCACAGATTCTATTGGGCAGCCCACTGTGTCCTACACAGCCAACCACAACATATTGAACTGAGGTGAGTGCATATGCCTTACCCCAAAACAGCAGATCTATAGGCTCCCAGTAATTGAAAAAAGAGTTTGTTCTAGAAAAGAGGATGAGGGAAAATAATATTCTCTCTTAGAAATTTAATTTGAAAAGCTTGGTGAAAATGAAGTACTTAGTAGTAGGACCTGAAACTAAAAATCACAGTATAGAGAGACAGGGAAAGACTAGTATGATGGTCCATAGATGTTCCTGTTTGTCTTCCTTTCAAAGCAAAGCCTGAGGCAAGGGTTTGGTGTAAGTGGTTTCTTTGGGAGATGATGGAGTGTAAGGGAGAGGGTGGGGACAGTGAGACAGGGAAGGCAGAAAGGTTTAAAAAGGAGTGTTAATGAATGGACAATTGCTGTGGGAAATTTCTAAATTGTTTGGGGGGCCTTCTCTAAATTTTTCAAGTCTGGCTTAAGTATGCCCCCCATATCATCCTAATTGTCATATCAAAACACTTAGAAAACTTTATTTTAGCTGCTTATTTAAATAGATCAGGCACATAGTTGGCCCTTGTTAAATATTTGTTAAAGGAATGAATAAAGAAAGGAAGGATCCAGAAAGGAGAGTAGGGCAAGGTAAGAAAGAAAAGAAAGGAAGGGACATCTATAGTATACCTGGGCAAAGCTTTGGAGATATTACAAGAAACAATGCAGAGAAGAAGCTTCCTGAAACTGACAGTTGAGGAAGACAAACATTATAAGGACGTGTTTTGAAGGAGAAAGTGCTCAGAGCATAAAGGTAGTAGGACCCAGTTAGGGGCATCAAAGAGTCATGCCAGAGGAAGTGAAGAAAAAAATGTTCTTTAGAAGCTGTCAATGTCCAGAGGGACGGCTGATTAGATACCTTGAGTGACTCTTCAAATGCAAACAGCATAAAAGCTGAATAAGATAGAAAATATTTTCAAAATAGTTTTAATGACTGTCTCAGTTGGCAAGAAAGTAAGGAATTCGTAGAGGTCAAAAGCAAAGGTGAAAGTGAAAAATCTGAGGGATGAGTGAGCACAAAGTTAACTCTTCCCTCTGGGAATCCGCGGAGCCCCAGGGCTGTACTGAAAGCAGGAAAGCCTCCTGCTGGAGCCGCTGGAGGAGCAGGACCTTTGCGGATACTTCTTCAAAACAACAACAACAAAACAAAACCATTTTTTCTTTTCTTTATACTCTTTATATTCTTTTCATGTCTGAGTTGAAAATGATTGATCATGAATGTTATACATGATTTTGGACTTTTTCCTCCTCGTGAAATTTTGAGGTGGCAAAGTTGACATTCTGCTTTTACCTCACTAGAAGTGAAGAATTCCAAAACAGGACTTTTTAATTGAACGATTCCTGACCTACATTGAATTAAATAGCTAAAAATTCAATATATAAATATCTGTATATCTTAAGGTTATTTTGTTTAATGTTACATAGACTGGTGAACCAAGGGTGGGTAGTGGGACCGGTCCATCAAGGGGCAAGAAATAAAGTGATGTATTGTATATAGAGAATTTATAATAATAATAAAACCATCTGAAAGCCCAAATGCTTTCTTGCGTCACCAAATGCCAGCAACTCTACAAGGTTAGTGATAAAATACCCCTCCTTGAAAAAATCTTTTGTTGGTCTAAGTTCTAAATGATTGCTATATTTACTGCTGATTTTTAATAATGTATATGTAAGTTTCACAGTAGAATACTTTTATTAACTATCCCTTAATACATTTAAAATAAATTTACATAGAAGTTAATTTGGAGAATTTCCATTTGCACAGCAGACACCCAAAACACAAATTCAACTACATGCATTGGTTTAGAGAGCAATTTCTTAATGTTTTGAAATTTTTCAAGCTTGTGGTGGGTACAACTTGCACTGTAATACCTATAATACACTTAATATTCCTGTATTTAAGCAGCAGATGAAATGTCAATGACAGCTGTATGAGACTTTTCCTTTCTGAATTATCTTTTCCTTTTGGTGTGAAGTTTTAGTTGAAGTTAGAGTAGAAAACAATTGCAAATTATGGACATTTACATAGTAAAAAGAGTCAAATTTCAAAGAAGAATGACAGGAGAAATGACAAAAGATGCTGGTCCTACATTACCAGAAGAAATCTAAAGAACAATGTTTGAATGCCTCCATCATGTTCACCAAGACCTGACACACGTTCCAAGCAATGGATAAAATGATCTCAATTTCTTCTATCATTCAGTCATTTCTCTGATATTTGCAGAAGAACATCTTTGGAAGTCTTTACCAAATATACCAAAATTTGTGATAAATTGTCAGGTGAAGTTATCTCAGTGGAAACTTTTTGACTGCAGAAATATTTGAAAGCTGTTAGATTCAATCCCAATAGACACAAACAGTATTGCAATTTTTAGAATTTATTATTTATGAATTTCTGCCGAATTTATCCTTAAGATTTTTCCTATTTGTATATATCCGTTATTGTCTGTGGAAGAAGTTTTTCAAAATTAAAATTAATAGAAAATGTACTACCTACTAGCAACAAAGACAGAAAAATCTGGCTGTACTGGGTACTGAACATAAATATGTAAAGAAGATCAATTTTGATGAAGTAATTGACAAATTGACGTATATACTAGGTGGGTCAGTACTGTTAGTGTTAGTGCACTGTGCTTGTAGAGATCAGAATTGTGATATAATCTCATCTCAATTAGCCTTCTGTGTTATTAATTAAATTTTTGTAAATATTTTTAGACTCTAGAAGGATATAACGTTCTTCCTAATCTTACATAACTAAAATACATTCTTTATGTCTGTGCAAACTGTCAAACTATTTCTCTATTTAATCATTTGTAAGAGTTGGTTAATTGCTTTATAACACAAACTTAATAGCTTTCACAGTCACCATTCATGGCACGTGGTTTATGTGCCTCCCAAAGGCCCTTCTCCTGGGCTGTCTCCTGGGTGCCACACGCTTGCCTGGGGAGTGGTGAGCCACGCCGTTCCGGAATTGCTAAGCTCTAGTGCTATCAATCTCTTGTGTCAATGCCTTTATGTTTGCAAGTTTTTATGTCTTTGGTTAAGAAGTCCTTTCCTGACTTAGGAGCTTACAGTTTTTTTCCTACGATACCTTCTAAAATTTTTATAGTTTTGCCTTTCATATTTAAGTCTTTAATTCACCTGGATTGATTTTTGTGTGTAGGGTGATTTAGAGGTTTAATTTCTTTTTTCTCCCCTATTAATAACCCAGAGTCCCAGCACCGTTTTTTGAAAAGTCTATTCTTTCCCCACTGATTTGGAACACCAGCTTTGCCATAAATCATGTTTCTATATTTGCCTGGGCTGTTTGTGGGTGCTCTATTCTGACTGCTGTCAATTTCTTGTGTTTGATATCACTATTGCTTAATTTCCCTAACTTTACAATAAGTCATGATATCCACAAAGGAAAGGCCATGCAACCCGTTTTTCTTCTTCTTCTTGACTATTATTGACCCTAGCACTTCCCATTGTATTTTAGGTTTTAGCTTGTCAAATTCTGTAAAATATCCTACTGACATTTTTCATTGAAATTGCATTACATCTATAGCCCAATTTGGGGGGATGTTCAACATCTTTATAATATTGAGTATTTCTAGCCATTGTTAGGTCTTTAAAATCTTTTGAAAGATTTTTGTAATTTTCACCATAATGGGTTTGCAAAAAGTGTATTGGACTTTTTTCTAGGTGTTTTATATTGTTGTGTATATATGTATGTGTGTGTGTGTTTGACTATTATAAATTTTAGGTTTTAAAATTACACGTTCAAACTTGGCATATAGAATTCAACTCACTTTGCCATATTGATTGTGTATTCAGAAAACTTGCTAACTCTCTTATTAATTCTAATAATGAATCTTTTGATTTTTTTTTCTTTGGTGAGGAAGATTGGCCCTGAGCTAACATCTGTTGCCAATCTTCCCCTATTTTGTATGTGGGATACCACCACAGCATGGCTTCATGAGTGGTACATAGGTTCACGCCCAGGATCCGAACCTGCGAACCCCAGGCCACAGAAGCAGAGCGCATGAACCCAAACACTACACTACCAGGTCGGCCCTCTTTTGATATTTTTAAGGTTTTATACAGAGAGAATTATATCATCCGTGAGTAGTAAGAGTTTTGTTTTTTCCTTTCCAATTTTTCTACATTTTGTTTCACTTTCTTGCCTTTCATGCTGGCTAGGACCACCAGCACAATGTTCAAATGTAATTGGTAATCATACATGATCATTCATACCAATTGTAAATCATACATTCATACTTACACCCAATGGCTTCTAAGACACAGGTAACGTTCCATATCTTTACTTGCATTATGGGTATACAGAAGTTCATTTTGCTATTTTTTAAATTGTTCATATTTATAATATACACTTTTTGTATGCTTGCTATGTTGACAATTTTTTTTTAATTAAAAATAAAATTTTAGCAGACACTTGAATAGAAATTTGCCAGTTAGAGGGAAGAGGACATTCTCAGGTGTTCAATTAGAAGAAAGAGAACAAGGGTTGAGAGAGAGCAAGGGTGTGCCCTATTGGAGGAACGCTGGCTATAGACAGAGAAGGGGAGAAGGGTCCTTTCAGATGAAGTTCTCAAGTGGGCAGAGGGCACATCATCAGGCCTTGTGACAGGAGCTTGGTAGTTTTATTTCCTACTTCCACCCTCCTGCTTCTGCACATGCATGAGAACAATCTCATGCAGAGAGAAGGCAGAAACTTGTACATCTCCAATTTTAAAGATGATGAAGAAGTTGGCACCAGCTTCAGGGGCCAAGCTCTTGAGGCCCAGTGACCAGAGTGTAAGCACCTGCTATGCAAAGTCGAGATGACGGCTGACCAGTTATTGATGCAGCCAATAGAGAAAGCAAGTGGGAGTTTCAGAGTCACACAGGTTATGAGGGACAGAAGGTTGGAGATCGTGCCTTGGCCCTGACTACCTCACCAGCGTTTCTCCCCACCCCTTCTCCCTCCAGCAAGATACTGCATCATTGCAGCTCCCCAAAGGCACCAGATTCTTTCAAACCTCTGGGCTTTGAACAGGCCCTTTCTTCCGTCTGGAATGCCCAAGCCTACATCACTGAGCTCTTTTGATTTTTTTTTAGTTCAGTTTAGATATTATCTCCCTTGGGAGAAGTTCCCTTCTGTCGCTCCCACTTCTCAAATGAAAGATCAAATCCTTCCCTGTGTGCGCTTGCTTTGTGTCTTATATGTACTTCTCTGGTTGTGCTTGTCCCTGTTTATATGTTCAGTGACTCTCTTTCCTTGAAGACTGTGAGCGTCTCAATAATAGCACACTACTGTGTGCACAATCATGAGGGCCAACATTTGTTGAATTTTTGCCATGTGTCAGGAAATGTGCTAAGTGCTTTTCAGGAATTACCACTATGAGGTGTTCAAAAATTTCTTTTTAGATAGGAGGTTAGGAGTGTTTGCCCAAACCCACAGAGCTAGTTAGAGGCTGACCCCAAATATCCTGACACCAATTCCACTGTACCCTGCCTTCCTGCAAGCACAGCCATCACATGTAGTTTGATCCGTGTGAACTCTTGGCACCTGACTTCCAGATCTGAGCCTTTTCCTTAACTGTAATGGATTTCCAGAGGTTCAGTCCAGTGCTTTCAGAGCAGTAAGCCTCCCTCAGAAGATATAACCAGCATCTCTAAGAATAACTTCAGAGAGAGGGCTTTGCCATCCCAGGGGGCAAAAATTGCCTATAAGCCAGCATTACTATTATTAGACAAGAAGTGAAATGGTTCAGGAGAGACCTCCTGTGAGCTCATGTGCCCTCCGACTGCTTCCTTTTCATCTCATCTCTTATGTCTGTTTGCCAAACTGACAGGCTGGCCAGTCCTTCCACTGTCATTCTTTTACCATGTGTGTGTATGTGTGCGTGTATATGTGTGCATGTGTGTGTGCATGCGTGTGTGTGTGTTTTCCCTTTGATGGGTTAGACAAGAAGAAAACCTGTTTTCAAACAAAAGCAAGTTCATTTCCTTCCTTTCCTCTGAGGAGCACTGGCATTCAAAGTTGAAGTGACTTAGCCCACTTGGATATTAGACATTGTGGATACTGTAGCCAGATTTTAGGAAGGAACACATGAACACCTCTGACAGATGTTCTCTCAATGGCATGACATATTTCAAGTTGGAATCATTCCTGAAAATCCAGGACATACTCAAAAGGGAAGAGCACTGCATTTGGGATTAGAGGCACCAACGACTACTACTAACAAGGCTGGGCTGGTTTGCTTATTTGTTTGCTTTTGTACATATCATGGGCCAAGTCAAGGCTAAGCATGGTAGGGTGGATTTTCTCAATTCTTCTGAAGCTCAGTGTCTCACTCTGTGAAACAGAAACCTCATTGTGTTGTCCTGAAGGAAAAGAAATGGGAGGAAAAGAGAGTTGACCTTTGCCAATGCCTCTAGTGTTAGGTATCTTGCCAATGGTAGTAACAATAATGATGATAATGATTTCACTCACTTAGCACTTACTAAGTGTCAAGTGCAATGCCAAGCACTTGATGTGAAGTATTTCACCTTATAATACCCCTGGGGCTGGGTGCTCCTATTAACTGTGGTTTACACATCAGGAGAGTGAAGGGTGGACAAGGTAAGGAACTTGCCCAAGGTCCAAAATAACAGAGACAGGATGAAAGACGAGCAATATGATTCCTAGAGAAACTGTTATTACTCATGTAGTGCTCACAAGAAAACTGTGGGCCAGGAGCTGGAGTTCCCACTTGACGGAGAAGGAGGCCAGTTCAGAGAAACAGGGAACAATATGGAACGGCATCCTGTCTACTGCTTGTGTTCTCAGTCCTTGGTGCACGTCATTCCTCCTGCTTAATTGGAGTTCATTGTTGGAAATGGTCTCCACCTGCCTAAACTCACCCTCAGCTTTCCTTTCCCAGCTTTTATTCTCCTGTGCCCTGAAGAACCTGTCCCTTTCCATGCATTCATTCATTAAACGACTTTTGAGCATGAGCTTTGACCAGGCATAGTGCTGGTCCCTGTGATAAGAAATAACCAAAACTGAAGGGGGTCAAAATGTAAAAACTTTCAGTTATAAAATAAATGTCATGGGCATGTAATGTACCTCATGGTGACTAAAGTTAATAATACTGTATTGTATATCTGCAGGTTGCTAAGAGAGTAGATTTTAAAAGTTCTAATCACAAGAAAAAAAATTTGTAACTATGTGTGGTGATGGATGTTAACTAGACTTAGTGTGGTGAACATTTTGAAATATATAGATCAAATCATTATGCTGTACACTTGAAACTAATGTAATGTTACATGTCGATTATATCTCAATTAAGAAAATAATAACCAAAACAGATGAAGTTCCTACCCTGTGGAGATTATGATCCAGTGACATCAAGTCCCACCTAAGATCTTTGGTTGCCAACGTTAGAGCTGCCACCATGTTCATTCACTCGGCTTGGCTCCTTTTTATCACACACTGGGTACAGCTTCTCTGTGTTGGCTGTGGATGGCCAGTTACCTCTGGGTTTTGACCCTGAATTCAGCCTTGTTTGGTGAATTTAGCCACATTCTGTGCTTGGCCCTGAACTGTTGTTTTTTTTTTTTTTTTAGCTTTTTAAATCATAGAATTTTTTTAAATATACAACACGAGAGAGAAAACTATAATGAACCACCATGTACCTATCCATCACTCAGCTTTTTCAATTATCAACATTTTTCCAACCTTGTCTCATTTCTCCACTCCATACTTCTTCTTTGAGTTCTTTAAAAGCAAATTTCAGATATAATGCTTTTTTAATCTATAAATCATTCAGTAGGCATATATAACAGATAAGGGCATTTCTAAAACATGTTGCCACCGTGCCATTATTATCTCTAACAAAATAAACAATTCCCTGATGTCATCTAATATCTGTTCCATATTTTCCTGATTGACTCAAAAATGCCTTTTTATAGTTTGTGTTTGAATCAAGGTCCAAACAAGGTCTTCACATTGCATCTGGTTGATATACTTTCCTAAGTCACGTTTTTAAAATTAAATTTCTTATTTTGAGATAATCATAGGTTCACATGCAGTTGTAGTATTACAGAGAGATCCTGTGTACCCTTCAGCCAGTTACCCTCAATGGTAGCATCTTGCTACCAATTATTTTAGTGCAGTGTCAATATCACATTAGCATATTGACAATTATTGTCACTGAGCTGACTTTCTAAAAATATCAGTATTTCAGAACTCATAAAACGATAACAATTAACTGAGAAATGCTTTATTTTCCCTGTTTAATTTACTCTTTCTCATCTAACTTTACTTCCTTTGTAGAAAGAAGAACACTATCTCAAGGAATGCCTTGACAGGGGTCCCCTAATGCAGACCTACTTCATTGTGATCATGTTTTTTTGAAGGGGTCAGGCCTCACGCCACAGAAACACAGGCCAAGATGAGTGTGGGTAAGTTGGTCTAGTCTCTCTGGTACCCTATTAGTTCCCTAGGAAATCAGGGCTGTGCACCCTGGACAGAGGCAGTGTCTGTGTAACTTTAGAGCACACGTTTATCAAGCCTCAGGATAAACGAATCTTTGGGGATCAGCCCTAAATGTGAGTCAGGCTGTGAGTCGCTGTCCTTCCTGCCTCTCTCCTGGTGGGGCTGATGATCTCTCCAGGCCCGGGGCAGCAGGCTCCACACATGCATACATTTGCCAGTTTGCAGAAGGAATTGTCTGGGGAGCCGCTGCAAGATCTACTGCTCTATAAATGATCTCACTTAAGATTAATTTTTGGAGCAGCTGACTAGAAACCAATAGGCTATTTTGTGTATTCCCAATATTTGCAACTGTCTTTTAAAAGAGATAACAGACCTACCCTCAGGGTCCCAACAGTCAGGAGTGTGTGTGTCTGTGTATATTTGAGAGGTCTCAGTTATAGACACTTCATGAAGGGGATGAAGAAAAGGAGAATATTCTTAAGCATTATCTATGAACCAAGACCTGTGGTAGAAACTGCACATGCATCCCGCCTTTAAATCCAGACATTTGGATTTATGTAATGAGATTTCTCTCTCCATTTTTATGATAAAGAGAGAGAATGTTCTCAAAATCCCTCAGCTGATGAGTGCAAGTCAAGATTCAAACCAGACCCCAGAATGCATGCTCTTTCATCCTTCCAGGAGTCTCTCTTCAACTAACTGCCATGGCCTGAACTGTGAGGGTCCTGGCAGTGTATCATGAGAACGTCTGAAGGAACTGGGGATTTTTGCCTTAGGGAGAAAGAATATTAAGAGACATCATAAAGACTGTTGTAACTACTGAAAACCTGTCCCTCATCCTACTGCTTATTCATGCATCACACTCATTACTGGTGGAAAAAAAATCACTTGTTATTTGATTTTTACATTAATTAGTTAATTAATTTTTGCTTCTTTGATTTTAGTGTATCTCCCCCACTAGAATTAAGGAAAGAGAATGTCTGTCTGGCTCTCCATAGAAGTGCCTGGAACCTAGTAGATACTAAATATATATTTATTGCATGGATTAATGAATACCTTGTGAAAATTAAAAACCTAAAGTGAAATGTCTGTGTCTGGGATTTACCTGGTGCTTAAAAAACTGGGGTCCCCTTTTGTGACATGGGGAAGGGAACATGTTTGCTGCATGAAGAATTGCACAAAGCTTGGCCCCGAGCCACCTTTCCAGCTTCATCTCCTTCTGCTTCCTGATAAACTTCTTTACCCCACTCTCACTGGTTTCTTTCCTCATCACTGACTGTCATATATGAATTCTGCCCCTCCACGTTTGCTCACCCCACCTCCCTCATCAGCATTCCCTCTCCCTGCTACCTTCCTCTTTCAGTTATTCTCTCTCCTGGTAGCATATTAGAACCCTTTGGCCTTTTACCATCCAGCCAGGATGCTAATATGCAGTCACAGTTGAGAACCACGGAAGTCTGGAGGGATTTGAGATGTTGGCAGCCATTGTTAAGGGCAATTTGCAATTCTGACCAAGTGAGCCTGTATTTCAAGACCTCCTACTGCATCCTCTCTGTGGGTCCTGCTGGATGCCTCCCTGCTCTGAAATCCCGTGTCCCCTAAGTTTCTCCATACCTCACTTGGCACCTGCTGTATCTCTTCTTATTTCATGAGGTATTTTTCATGTTAGTTCTTTTGTTTGTTTATTCAGGTCCGCAGAGAGCAGGGCATTTGCAAAAACACATAGAATCATAAAGAGTTGAGAGCTTCTTTTGATACACTCACTCTGATTTGCTCCAGGGCTCGCTCTTGGGGATTGATAAGGAAAGTTGTCTGGTAAGGACATGACCCCAAAGTCTTCCCTGCACTGATACCCCAACAGGCTCATTAAAAAGCAGGAAGAAGTGGGAGGGGGAGCAGCAAAATGAGCTCAGCATAGCATAACATCCCTCCTTCCCAGGGAGCTGGCTCTGTCTCCCTCCTTCTTCTTGTTCTTGACATTTAGCTCATTCATTCAATAAACATCTCTTAAACATCTGCTTATGTGAGCCAAAGGAACAAACAAACTCCTCTGTAGCAGTCTTGACCCCAGAAAAGTTCTAGGGAATTCCCTAATACGCATTAGTGAGTCAGGAGAAAATTGGGAAGTATCCGTGACTCTTCATCCTCACCCCGTTTTCTTTTTTGTACAAAAAGTTTGAGACTATGGAAATGGGGGGGGAGAGGGTTATATGGGAACTGTCTGTATGCCTTGCTCAATTTTTCTATAAACCTAAAACTGTAAAAAACAAAAAAAAAGAAGTGAAACTTCACAATTCAACAGATAGTGTTTTGGTCACCCGATCTGTCTCAAGTGCTGTGATAATATGCATTTTTAGATCCTGAATGCATTTTTATTAAGCTGAGAAAACATTTGTTGAGGATCTCCAATGAGTCAGGAATCATGCTTAGTACGAGGTATACAGAGGTGCTGGAAAGGGCCGGCCCAGAGCCCTCAGGAGAGACACAGGTGCACTCAACGAATAGGCTTGCAAATATCAGCACGGCAGAAATGAGCTGAAAGGAAGAACTAATAGAGAAAGAAAGAGCGTGGTCAGAGAAAAGACCCAGCTAAAATAAGCAGCATGGCATAAATTCTTGCACTGGCCAGACTACCTAGATTCAAACTCTGGCACTATCATTTACTTGCTGAGTAAGCGCTGAAACATTACGTGATGCTTCTATTCCTGAGTTCCCTCTTCTATAAAATAAGATAATGATATCCACCTCATAATGCTATTAGAGGCTTAAACGAATTGTGCTAAAGAAAAAAAAATTCTGGCACTTGTTAGAATGATAAGGAAGACTTTATCTGGAACTATTTCAACAGCTGTCAAGACTGTCACAATAGGGGAGAGAAATCGGCTCAGCTCTGAAAACAACAGAAACAGCTGGGGATTTAGAGCCAATGAGCAGAGTGAGGGCGTCAGTGGAGGGAAAGTTGCTAAGAGGAACTATCAAGGGTGGGAGACTCTTGCTAAACCAACTTAACAGAATTCTTACTGAAGGCAGGCCTGGGTGATCAGATGTCAAGTGTGGGACATGAGGAATTTGGTCAGATATTGAGGGTGATCATATATCAAGGGTGAGGAGGGATTGTCACTAAACTGGCTTAGCAGAATTCTTGGTAAAACTGGGCTATGCAGTCCCAGCAAGGACAGGGGCCAAGGTTGAGTCCTAGTCAAGAAGGCTCAGAAGAGCCTGACTAAAGTTTGGTCAAGGAGAGAGTCTTTGTCAATTGATACATATAAAGTACTTATATCAATACCTGGCTGGCTTAGTCTGCTCAGGTTGCTATAAAAAAATAGCATAGCCTTGGTGGCTTAAACAACAGACATTTATTTGTCATAGTTCTAGAAGCTGGGAAATCCAAGATCAAGGTACCTGAAGATTCAGTTCCTGGTGAGAGTCCTCTTCCTGGCTTGTAGACGACTACCTTCTCACCACGTGCTCACATGGCCATTGCTCTGTGCATGCACATGGAGACAGAGGTCTCTCTGTCTTCCTTTCCTAAGCAAGGCACCAATCCCATCGTGGGGGCCCCCGCCTTCATGACCTCATCTAAACCTAATTACCTCCCAAAGGCCCCACCTCCGAGTACCATCACATTGGGTATTTTGGGGGGACACAAGCATTGAGCCCATAACACTGGTACACACTAGATATCCAATATTTGGCTATTGAATCCTGATTCATTGCATCTTTCCATTATAAAATCCACCTATGATCATTTTCAAAGGTTTGGAACATAATGAAAACTAACATATAAATATTTTAAATACGTTGTTTCTTTTTCTAGCTTAGAAGAGCTTAATATCTTTTTCTTGACATAGTTGAGTTTAATATAGAAAATTCTGTACCTATTGTTTTTGTTCAGTTAGAAGAAATTTTCTGTTACACTAAACTCTTTGTAAATATATGTGCAGAGTATGGAGCAAACTTACTTAATAGATAACATTTAGATCATCTCCTGCTTTTCCTTAAAATCGTATAGCCATTCATATCTTTGATAATAACACCTGCTCCTAAATTAGAATTTTTTCCTTATAAAAGATTATGAGAAGAGGAAATCAAAATCAGATCCCGCCAGTGGCCTGTCAGTGGTGGAGCCTTCACCGTGAACGGATTGTAAGCCAGCGGGCCATGTTCCTCCTTTCACTGCTGGATCCAGAAAAAGCAACTACCCTCTCTGAGTCTCATTTTTCTCACCTGTAAATGGACAAAAACTGCCAGCTGAACCAAGTTGATGCCAAGATTAAATGATATGTCATATGAAAAAAAATCTAGAAATGTACCCAGGCAAGCAAATGACATAATATCCAATTTCACTGAAATAGTCTATGTAAAACCTGTATAACTCTTATCTACAAGGCTTTCCTAGGATTTCCTCCTTTGTAGCGGGAAGTCCTTCCTGGAGAGGGGCAGGCTGTGTTCAGAGCCCTTGGCAGGCAGGCTGTTTTGTGTCTCTTCTAGCTCACCTGCATTCACAGCTGAGAAATGGCAATTACTTCTTTTTCCTCGGATAAGCAGGGAGGGATGGGACAGTTGGAGCTCCTGTGGGGAAGGGGAGCTTGTCTCCCATTCCATTCCTCCCATTCCCAACCAGGGGAGCTGAACACAAGTACACAGTGGCTAGACCCTCAGGGCCTCAGAACTGTCCAGACTCCTTCCTTGCACAGTCTAAGAGGAGCAGAGTGATCATGTGCCTGAACTTACTTTCTCCCCGCTCAGAAGGCCCCGTAGGTTAGTACCCAGGATGTGCCGGAGAAGGATGTCCAACACCTCAACAGAAACTAGCTATTATATGGAAGCCTCTTTTGGCGGTGCGTATTGTCAACATTTTGCATACAATTTAAGATATTCAAAAACCTCCAGGGGCCGGCTGGTGGCGCAAGCGGTTAAGTGCTCGCTGCATTGCCATGGCCCGGCTTTCGCACGCACCGACGCACCGCTTCTTAAGCCATGCTATGGCGGCGTCCCATATAAAGTAGAGGAAGATGGGCATGGATGTTAGCCCAGGGCCAGTCTTCCTCAGCAAAAAAGAGGAGGATTGGCATCGGATGTTAGCTCAGGGCTGGTCTTCCTCACAAAAAAAAAAAAAAAAAAAACACTCCAGAAGCCAATGCATGGGTGGGCGCCAAGTTAAAAGTCTTATTCTAGATGTAATTGTTGATTTATTGAAATCACTTTCCAAATTCTACCTTATCCAGAATAAATATAGTTTTACTTATTTAGAATTCAAATAAGGTAACTATGATATATTTATTTTATATGTGCCTACATACATTCACAGGTTTTGTTTTGTTTTGTTTCATTCTGAAGGAGAAGCAGCATGATACATGAAGGCAACTTTCACTTGACGGATCTTCAGCAGAAGCTGCCTTTGAGTCCTGAAGCTGCTAAGTCACTTGACCAATTCGGTTCACCTGCTTCTACTGAGGAATCACATTCAGGCCGGCACTGCAGCACCACTTTCCGCCCATAGTGGTTAGGACCAAACGTAAAAGTGCTTCTGAAAGATTAGAGTGCCATTAAAATGTAAGAAACATTTGTCGCGATAATTGCATTACTCTTGTTTCTGGGAAAATTAGCTCTTAAGGCCAGAAAATCTAATGTCAAATACTCAAAACAGAAGAGGCGAACCAATAATAAAAGCATGAGTTTTCACAGTAACTCTGAGTAGGTAGTAGTGCGTGTGTGTGTAGCTTTGCTGCAAATGCACAGAGACAGACCCCTGATTAGCCAACCATCTTCCACAGACTTCTACACCAGCTTTCTGCGTAGTCTCAAACCAGTGACTGGATGAGCTAGCCCTGAGATGTCCCTGCAAGCTCCCACTCTCTCACTCGTGCCGAGGCTAGATAGTATAGACCAGTTGTCTAAGGTCTAATTCTAATAAAACCCTGATTGCATGATACTCATAGAAGTTCTGCCGCCCTGATTGAACTCTAACTGGTGTGCGTGTATGTGTGCCCACACTTGCCGCTTACACAGCCTAATTCTGACTCAGAGACTAGCTCTTCAACTTTTGCCACAGCCAACACGCCCCCATCCTGCCCCCCATCTCCCTGACTGTTCCTCAGGGAACAAGGCTACGAGAACATGATGGCCATGGTTGACCACAATGAACACATGCCTTGGAGCTTACAAGAAGTGCTCAGCCGTGGTTTTGCTGTTCTGAATCAGAGGGTCGTCTTTCAGGATCTACTCTTTCCTAGTGAAATGACCTCAATTGAAACCCCAGGACCTATGAGAACAAGAGAGGCCTAGTGAAAAATGGGCAAGAAGCTATAGCTGTAGCTCATAACTATAGTGATGTTCCCCTCCCCCAGCGGGCTTATGTGTGGCAACCGGCGTCGTGGAAGAAAATCAGTAGTCAGGAGTTCTCAGATCAAGTGCTTGTCTGCCACTACTGCAAAACACGTGCTCACTTCACCTCTCTGAGCTTTCAGCTTCCTGTTTTTAAATGTCGCTAAGCTGTGGAAATGATAAGCTTTTACGAATAATAAAATTCCATATAAATATATAAGGTACATTATAAATAAAATGTGATATGCATGCATATCAAGGTTCACTCAGGAAGTTAGAACCTCTGAGGATTATGGAGTCAGAGTTATGGGAATCAGAATTTAGATAGCTGGTCTACACTAGCTAGCCCTGGCATGGGTGAGCGAGTCAGAGCTTGCCAGGGAATCTCAGAGCAGCACATCTAGCTGCTGGACTGGGAATGTGGAGGAGGCTAGTGTAGAAGTCTGTGGAAGGCCCTTAGCCCTTCATAGAGCCACCTCTGTGAATTTACAGGCAAGTATCTAGTGGTAGACGGGGGTCACATTGGTCAGCCGAACTGGTGATCAGTACATTGGGCTTTGACTCCAACTTCTTGTGTGCTAGAAATGCCTATGTTGATGCTACCAGCTCAGCACCACTGCAGTGTGCTAAGTCATCTCTAACAGTGGCCCCACTGGCCTCAGGATAAACTGTCAATTCCCTAACATAGCATTCACAGTCTTTCTGAGTTCTGTGGAGTTCAGTACATTTTCAGCCTTATCTGCTAATGACCCCACTGCTCACCTTACTTTCTGCACACAATGAAATATTTGCTGTTTTCCAAATACAGCATGAGTTTTCATCCCTGTACCTTCCATCCACCCATAATGCTTTCCAACCTGCCTCTGCTGAGTGGCTTACTTACCCTTCAATTCCCTCTCAAATACTACAGTCTTGAAAAGTTGAGATGCGTTTAGTTCAGGGAAATTTGGTTGCTCCAGGACTGGCAGAGGAGAGCTGTCCTCACCCAGCATCCATTGTATTCACTGGTATTTGGGGCTCAGAGCCTCTCTCTCAAGAATATATGGAAGGAATCCAACTCACATATCTTGTGCATTCAGCAGATAGGGGTAGAAGGACACGGTGAGAGAAAAAGAATCAGAACTGTGTCCACTTGCTTTTGAAGTTCAAATTTTGAAAAGTCTAATAGACTCTAGTGACCCTGACCCAGGGCACAAGAAGGACTGAGAGGTCCTGAGAGAAGCAGTCCCAGAAGAGGTGAGGGGCAGACCATGGGGGTGGGCTCAGCTGTGAGGGCTGGTTCTCTCTCCAATGTGCAGCTGGCACCAAAAGCTGTTCAGATCAGAACTCTGGCTCTGCGAATGTGTCTTGGGAGGAAATGATTAGATGGTATAAATCTAAAATATTATCCTATTGAGGATATATCTGGGGTCCTAAGCAGAATGGCTAAGCAGGATCCTGAGAGAAGATGTGTCCCCTCATAACTCAGGGACCTGCCATGCCTGGAAGCGGGGAAGGGGGTGCAGAAAGGAAGACACCAGGGCACCAGTGTCAGCAGCTCTATTGGGTGCACATTGCCGTGGGTTTTAGAACTTCAGCAGGTAGTCAATACCAGCTGCAAGATGGTGGCCCTGGTGCAAAAAAGCAGAAGGAGAGACTGTCTACAGCATTAGTGGCTTCAAATATGAATATCGAAAGGCAAAATTCAATTCCTCTTTTAACAATAGTTTTCAGTGAGAAAACAAGACCCCTACTGACTCCTAAAAAACATAGTAAAAGAAGTCCTAGGAAATTGAAGAAATGAAAATTTGAATTTCTGCTACTTGGGTAAGTAGAGATTTAAGCCACTCTAATTTGGTTATTTATTGGAAATGTAACTTTATTTTGCTATCCCACACTGATGGAGCTTTGACAATTGAATTATACAACAGATGAGGAAATAAAGCCAGGAAGGAAAAGGAAAGGAGGAGAGAAAAAGAGAAGTAACATGTTTTTCAAGCGCTGTGAGCTGGACAGATGCAGTCTTTTCCCTCAGGTCACTCTCATTCTAGTGCTCATTTGATTCTCATAACAACCCTGCAAGGCAGGCGTTATTATCTACAACCACCTAAAGACAGTGAACCTCAGAGAGGCCAGCCGACTTGTTCAAGTTCTCGGAAGACGCAAGTGGCAAAGCAAATTCTCCAGAAATCTGCGCTATTATTCTTGTAAGAGATATATTCCCAGTCACTTCAATTTCTGTCCAAATTAAAGGCAGATGACTATAGAGAGCTCATTTAGTTTGGGACGTTAGCAAACACAATTGTCTTCTAGGGACATCCTATTATCACCCAATATTTTGCCTCCTTTCTTCCAGACCTTTCCAGTCATAGCAGATTGCCAGAATTTGAAAAAGAGATGTGGTCTTAGTCCATAATTGTAGTTTAAATATTCCTCCTTTTATATTAGGAAGTATTTTCCCAACTAGAAAGTGTTTTTTTGTGACAATACCACCAAACAGTATTTTGGGGGGAAATGTTAGTTTTATACATATGTAGCGCTAATTGGCTAATTGAATGGTGAGGAGTAGAAGCTAAAACAAGAATTTAGGGAAGAGTATGTTCTCTATATTCCAGATATTTTATCATGTGCCTAGGTAACATTGCCTCCTTTTGTATTCACAACAATCTTAGAAAATAGGTATTTCCATTCCTGTTTTAAAGGTGAAGACAGAAGCTCAGACAAGTTAATTTACTTTCTAAGTATGTAGTACAGGTAAGTAGCAGAATCTATTATTAACTCTAATTCTGAACACTTTTATTAACCAAAAAAGACCACACACTTAATTTTAAAACTGACTTAACAAACTACCCATTTCTTGAAGGTAAAGGAAGGTGTCTATTTGATAACATCTCCATATCCAATGCCCAGGAAAATGCCTACTGCATAGGAGGTGATCAATGTTATTTGTTGATTGAATGATTCCTGAATGGAGGTTCCATGTGGCCTATTGGCACCATTCTGGAAATGTCTTTAGTGCTTTGAATTCTATTTACAGAGATAAAACCTGGAATAGAATGTATATAACCAGTTTCTAAACTAAGCTCAGGTCTGCGGGACCTAAAATGTGGGAAGTCTACCTCTAAAAGCCAAAACCACAGCCCATTGCAATGATAACATGCAAGAACATTTGACACTTAAAACTACATTACTCTTAGGTGGCTGTTGTCAATCTTTAGTCTAAAAGGTTTATGTAGGCAACACTTCTCTGTGATCCTCCCCCAAAAGGAAGACATTCCTCAGGTTTTTCTAAATAAATCCAGAACGGCCCATCTGCGAATCTGAGTGTAGCAAGGAGGTTTTCTGGTACAGCAAGGATGCTAAGTTTTTTGACTCTTTCCTTAATATGACCTCACCTTCACTATTTAATCTCATCTCTCCTGTTCAGACACACAAACACACACACACACACACTCTATGCCAGGCCCTAAGAGAAATATAGGAAAAGTAGTAGCTATATTCAGATTTATTTCAGAGCTTAGAGCCTTGTTACAGGCATAAGAAAGGCAAGCAAAAATGATTAATAACATATATAAGACAATCAGTCACCAATCGCAAGATTGGGTGTAGGTCAAGTCAGATTTAAGATGAGTGAAGGGCAGGTGAATGTTAGAGGGCCAGAATGGAATGAAGGTAAAGGAATGTACTATACATCCAAGTCAAACCTGTTTGCCTTGCAAACAATTGATAGTCACTTGAGCTAACTTACACAGAAATGGTAAGTGCATCATAATGATAGAAAGATACGTGTCTGCTGGGTCCTCCAGGAGGCAGATGCGGAGATGGATTTAGGAGTGCAGTGATTTATGGGGGTGGGGGGGGGGAGGTAAGTCCTATAAAAGAATAAAGGGACAAAAGATGGATTGGGCAGGGAAAGCTTTCAGACTGACGCAGATCAGCCCCTGTGAACGTTAAGGGGAGGCACCAAGATTGAGCAGCGAGAACCTTAGCTGTGATAGAGTTCTGAAAGTCTCAGCCAACTCAACGGGGAACTCTGGAGCAAAGATCAGCCCTCAGAGGAGTCCTGTGTTGGGCAGAAATGGCCAGGCTAGAGCATACCCGTGGCACTCAATCATTAGCTAAGAGATGGCCAGGAAGAGCATGGTGTAAGGGGACTACAGCCCCCTTACTGTGATCAGTCTTGGGCTGCAACTGATACTCATCACTCCCACCTCCACTATCCATTCTAAATGCCCCACCCCTTCAATATAACATCTGTTGGTCTTAGTGACTGTACCAGCCATAGTTCTCTGGGGAATTAGAACCAAGAGGATCCAGATCTAGAGAGGCTTAACTATATCTGTATCTCTCTCTCTCTCTAACTCTATCCCTATTTATCTATCACCTCTCTCTCTAACTCTCTATCTACCTATCTATCCAGAGAAAGAGAGAAAAAAAGATTTATTTGAAGGAATTGGCTGACATGATTGTAATCGACTTGCACGATTGTAGGGCTGGCTGGGTAAGTCTGGAATCTGTAGGGCAGGCCAGCAAATTGGAAACAGGCAGGAGCTGACATTGTAGTCTTGAGGTAGAATTTCTTCTTCTTCAGAGAACCTCAGTTTTTGCTCTTAAGCCCTCCAACTGATCAGATGAGGCCCATGCACACTGTCAATGATAGTCTTCTTTACTTTAAGTCAACTGGTTGTAGATGTTAACCACATCTATGAAATACCTTCAGCGTAACACCTAGATTAGTGTTTGATTAAATAGCTGAGTATGAAAACCTAGTCGAGTTGTCACATAAAATTAACCATCACGGCAGCTTACCTAGGAATATGACTCAAAACCTAATTCCTGAGTGGCCTGAGCCCTGGAAACCATTCCCTTTTCTGACCAGGTTTTCTGGACTTGTACAGTCACAGCTGGGCAGAGGGCTACTGAGAGAGCTCAGGTGGATCACCTGAGGTCAGCTCGTATTCCTCCACTCTATGTGAAACAGCAGCCATACCAAGCACGGCTGATCAGGGTCAATTACTCTTGACCAGATGGTGACTGCTCTTGTTTCATGCTGGATCCCGGGCACAGGGTCCAAAGTGCCTGGGCAGCAGCCATAGCATGTAGTTCAATGGGACCCTTGTTGCGTCCACGAGAAGGAGTATACCCCCTTTGGGGACAGAACTTCTCAGCCTGCCAAGCCCAGAGTTGCAGGGACAAGAAATACAAAATCCCCCAGTGTGTCATTGAGAATGAAGGTAAGTGAACCAACTCTTGCTTCCACCCTTTGATTCCCAGATTTAGGTATTTTTCCTACTGGGGATACAGAGCGATAGAGCGTTCTCTGAGCCAGTGTGCACACTGCATCCTGAAGGATGATGTCCCATACTCAGTGTTGCCTCTAAACTGTCTTCAGCTGAGCCTGCAGCAGGCCATCCCCATGTGTGATTGGACTGCAGATTCTGGACAGCACCATGGAGTCCCTAGTCATGGGCCCTCTCCTGCAGCTCCTTTGCTATGAAGTGGGAACCCTGGTCAGATGCTACATTATTTAGGATGCCATGATCCTAGATCAGAAACTCTAAGTAAACTGAGAGTGGTGCTGACTGAGATTCTGTGGGCAGGAAAGGCAAACCCATAACAGCAATAAGTGTCCATTACTGTGAGAACAAGCCATTGTCCATTCAACTGATGTAGTCAACTTGCCATCAAGTGGTCAATTGGAATAGTGCCAAGTCGGGGGCTCAACAGTGTTGTCTGTTGATGGTGAGTTGGACATTGAGAGATGGCTGGAGTTACATCAGCCTTGGGGCTATACAGTGGCTGGATCAGGACTTGCTCTCAGGCAGTCTTGCACCAGAGTCTGTGCCTTTAACCACTGTGCTGCAATGACTCTAAATAGACACACAAGAATATTTGTTGAATTATTTTCTTGGATTTACATTTCCAAATTTTCAAATAAAGGAACAGTTTAGGACAAATGGTTCAGAGGTTCTATTCCTAGTCCTATGAACTATAGGTCAAGGGGAAATATATAGTAAAAATTTTTTGTTGTGTAGTGCTCTCACTCACCCACCCCTAGCATGAGAGGGGACAATTCTCAAAGAGAGGGGATCATAGCAGATTGTGGGCCAAGCAGATTACCCAAAGTACACTGGCTTTGCCATTGTTTATTAAGGTCAAGTTCTGTCTTAGGTATTGGTACTCTTTGTAGCAGCCATGGAGATGTGCCACCCAGATCCCACTTCGATGAATTCTATAATGCTCCACCTGCTGAGAGTATTGTCAGCACACAACCTTCAGCTCTCAGTCCCTTCAGGGATTGCTTTAGCTGCAGAGATCCACCTTTCCCTAGGTTGTGCACCATCCCAGGGTGACCCACATCCAACGGCTGAGCAGTGTGGGAATATAAAGGCCTGGTCATCTTGGTCCAATTTAGGACAAGTCTGAAGGGCCATTCTAGCTCCACAGCTCCCGTGGGACCAGCTGCATTGCAGCTCTACTTTTCTCTCTGCCCAACGCTGCTCCCTCCTCTCCCCTCCAAGTGCATTGATCTCAGGGTCACTCCTTAATAAACATCCTGCACTCTAAACTCTGTCTCAAGGTCTCCTTCCTGGGAACCAATCTGCAGCCAAGCGTTTCTGCAAATGGGCAATCCATCTTGAGTGGGAATGGAGCTTAAGTGGAAAGTAGCTTTCTACCATCAGAATACATTTTAAATATTCTTTCTTTGAATATTCTTTCTTTTCATAGCAGAGAATGAGACCTCTTGACAGAAAGGCCCATAAGACCAGGATAAAGAGAAATGAGGAGAGCAACAGTGCCTGGGAAACAGAGAAGGAGAAGCCACACTTGGCTTAATGAGGAGGTGGGAGCCTGCTCTCTACTGAGAGGATTACAGGAAGCAAACTCTTGAGCAACATTGCTGATAAGCAGGCAGTAACAGGAGCAGTAAGCAGGTGCAGGTGCAAAGACAGAGGGACGTCCAGCAAGGGTCACAAGAACTGGGAACCAAACTCACTATAGCTTGATGCAGACCACTGTGGGACATGAATGACAGCCTCAGTGGCGTTTTATTTTATTTTATTTTATTTTATTTTATTTTATTATTTTATTTTATTTTATTTTAGTGAGGAAGATCAGCCCTGAGCTAACATCCATGCTAATCCTCCTCTTTTTGCTGAGGAAGACCAGCTCTGAGCTAACATCTATTGCTCTTTTTTTTTTTTCTTCCCCCAAAGCCCCAGTAGATAGTTGCATATCATAGTTGCACATCCTTCTAGTTGCTGTATGTGGGCTGCCGCCTCAGCATGGCCGGAGAAGCGGTGCGTTGGTGTGCGCCCCGGATCCGAACCCGGGCCGCCAGTAGCGGAGCACGCACACTTAACCGCTAAACCACAGGGCCAGCCCCTCAGTGGCATTTTAAATGGTAGCAATTACTTACATCAAAAAATCTTGGCTGATTCTTATGCTAAGTACTGTTTTATGACCTCAAAATACTGTAGCAGTAACCTATGTTAGTAGTCATGGGATAGTCTTTAATTGTCTATTTACTCTTTTTGTTTGTTTGTTTGTTTGTTAAGCCATGGTGGAAAGTTCCTTTGTGGGCAAAGTGGAAACTTGTGGGCCCAGGAGCACAGGCAGAGATACAGGGAGATTATACAGCAAGGTTCAGTGGAGCACAGAAGTGCATCCCTCCATCCTCACTGACACCCCTCAGTGCATGGGTGCTTCACCAATGTTCTCAGAGCAGGAAGCATCCTCAGGCTGTAAGGAAAAATTCTTCTGTCAGGATCCATCTCAGTCAAGCTGCCTGGACCCCTAAGACACAGCTCTCCTGAACATGGCAGCTCTTTACAGGTACACAGGAAACAATCTCCCGCATGTTACCACCCCTCCCGAGGAGGACACATAAACACAAAGCCAGAGTTGCCACTCTGGTAGGTTCTATCATCAACTGGAAACTATTTGGAAAGCCAGCTCTCACTTCTAACTCTCAATGCTTGGTGAGAAGGCCAGCCTTGGGTCCCCTGGCTTCCGTCTTCCCCAACTCAGCTGTAGAAACCAATGAGGGGGGAATGGCTGTGGCTCATGACATGTACAGAATGAGCTGCCACAGGAGACCTGGGGACAAGCACACATCTGGGAAGAGAGAAGAGGTGAAATTTGGGGTAGAGTGGTGCTTCAAAGGATTCAACTACTGCATGGCGTGAGGGGTCTGGTGTAGCAGGAAGAAGGTGAATGTGTAAGACAGTAGCTCTAGGCTATGGGCCACATAGGAAGGATGTCCTGAGGATGAGTCTTGGAGATGACACCTGGGGATTGGCTCATCACCCGTAGGGGCCATGGCTAATGTTCTACCTCTCCCAACCTCTCAGCCCCATCTCTGTACAGGTTAGGGTCTCTCTCTGCAGCAAGATGACAGAGTGGTTAGGAATCCGGGCTCTGGAGTCAGACTGCCTGAGTTCCACTCCCCTCTGCCACACTTGCTGGGTGACCTTACGCAAGGGAGTTGACTTCTCACTGCCTCAATTTCCTCATTTGTAAAATGGGGATATTAACATGGAATAATCACATAGGACAATGTGAAGATTAAACAAAACATTATACTTAAGGCATTTACAACAGTGACTGGCACATAGGAAGTTCAAATCCTCAATGATGTGAATTATCACTCTATCATCTATCCATCCATCTATCTGTCTATCTCTGATCAAACTTCCTTCAATATTAGATATGTGCACGTTTTCTCCTCTCTCTTACCCACACGGAAGACGTGAGAGTCATTCAGAGAGATCATGTCAGCATCTTAATGATGCCTGAGTTTTTGTGACCAATGTCCCCAGTCCACCCTCAGGATGATCCAAGTAACTTGATTACATATGATAGTCTTGGGAAATCCCATTAATTCTCTGGGACTTAACATCTCTATCTATAAAATAAGGGATTTGGAGAAATTGGTCTTGAAAGCCTCTTCCAATTTTAAGTCTTCTGATTTTATTGTTCCCTCCTTCTCTATCAAATGTGTCAGTCATCAATGAGTTGATATTTAGTGAAACATCCATCAAATAGAGCTTGACAAACAGAAAGAGTCGAATTCCATGATACTAGGTCTCTACTACCAAAATCCTAATTCTATGAGATGTTCTCAGTTCAGTGGCTACTGAGACCCCAATTTTCCACACTTCCTTCACTACTGTCTACAGCCTGAACGGTGATTACTGGTGCAAAGTTTAGTCACCCTGTTGCCCTACTTAAGTCTTGGCCTTCCCCAAAGCCCCCCTGGTTAGGGCCACTGGGATCTTCTTCCCAAATCCAGGAAGAGTATGACGCATAGTAGAAATATTTGGAACCACAAAAGGAGAGACAGAGGAAAATATTTAGCAGTACACTCATTCCTTGTGGCATTATAATCCTTTCCTTGGTTCAGGATTTATTCCCCCCAGAGAAAGGAGTTTCCAGTTGTGGGTTAGCTGGGGAAGGGGTGGAGCGAGGTGGAGGGGTAGCAGGTGGGGGGGATCAGTACATTGGACTCTCACCCACCCCTGGTTCAAGTTCATAAATTCAGCTCTGTTGTTATGTGTTTTCTTTGCTTATTCTTTTTGGACTTCTGTGAATAAAAGTCTTTTGGAAAAAAACCTTTTTGTTTTAAAAATGTGAAAACCCCTGCCCTGGAGAATGTTTCCACAGATAGAACCCTCATGACAAACTCAGGCAGTAGTTATTAATATTATTCACTGTCACTAACGAAGGTCAGCAAACCTCAGAGTGCTGGGAAGACTTGCCCACTCATAAGTCACAGAGCAGGGGCTCAAAGCCAGGACGTCTGATCATAAATGCAGTTATTCTTTCCACTATATCTCAGAGACTTCTTTGAAATTTTATAGTAACAGAAAATTCCAGACTTCTTAGGATTGTGCATTTTCCAACTTTATTCAAGATTAATTCAGCAGATTTTAAATAAATCCCTTCTCTAATAATAATGTTGACCATTTTTATGCAATTGTTATGTGTCAGGCACTATGCTCTGCTCTTCACATAAATTAACTCATTTAGCTTTATTTAATCTGCCACCAAAATGTATACATTAAGGGCTATTTGCCCTTTTTTACAGATGAGGAAAATGAGACTCAGGGAGGTTAAGACACTTGTCCAAGTTCAAAGCTAGTTAGAGACTGGTACAGAAGCTGACCCTCAACAATCTTACTAACAAGAGCCTATATACTACTAGATGGGGGATAGCTGAGTTTAGGTGCTGGGGACTCTGAGGTGAACAGGACATTGTCCTTGCACTGATGTAGCTCACCTGTAGGCACATGGCCCCTAAAATAAGGTGTAGTGTGACAATAACTGCATTGTCACAATAAATGTTGATATGCAAGTCAGGGAGTTTAGAAATAAAAATGTATTTGAGATTAGTTTTAAATAGGGTCAGATTCTTAAAAAACTGCATAAGATTGCAGTATTTCTTAACTGTTTAAGAAGATAATCCATGCTAGCCTCGGGAAGGTTATTGAGAAAATTTCAGAGCCTATACCCCATGACAGAGGCAATGCATAAACCATGGTGGACACGAAGGCAGAAGAACATTATCCTGAAGAACCAGCTCTCATATTGGATGGGAGACTGCACACCAAGGCCTCTCTGGGAACTCTAGTGAAGAAATCTGAATGTTAAAGAAAGGGATGAATTATTCTGCTAGGTCCCTGGTTTACGAATGCCTGTGCATTGTCTACCAAGTGTTCTCAGTTACTGAGAGCATAAAATTCAACTCTTAGCTCTTTCCTCCTGTTAATGATGCACAGACCAGAGTCTGTTTAGAAAAACATTGGATGGTGATGTATTTTCTGCATTTCAACTTCCATGCTTGTTTTAAATAGTTCCCTGGTAGGACAGCAGTACGTGGGTTTTGCTTTAAAGCATGCTCAATGTAAAATTAAAATCACGATTTGAAAGAGAAAAGGCAAATTGGACAGATGTTGCAAACGGAGACTATTGGAGGTGAGTCATGGCCAAACAGTTAGTGGTGGAACGTTCCTTACGGTTGGAACTGTCAAAACAGACTTTCAGTGCACACAAGGTGAAATGCAACCCTCCAGAGAGAAATTTTCATCATCATAAAATCTAATCTCCCTAATTTCAGCCCAGGAAACCGGTGTTTCTGATCATATAACACCCAGGTGGAGGCAAGAAGGAAAGAGTAAATTAAACGTTCACTTTATTTGGTCTGGCTGCTGTCTTCTCTTTTGCCTAAACAGCTTCTGAAAATTGGCGAGAATACCGAGTCAGGATGGATTACCGGTTGTTTAGAGAGGGTGGGCTGAGAGACACAGTAACAAGAAGAAAGGAAAAGGTATGGACTAGTACTGAGGGTCTGTAAACCTTTCTGTTGGCACTTTCTTGAGCCTTCATTTTTGTTTCTTTGTTTACTTTAATCTGTAAATCTTGAGGATAATGGTAATTATCCCCTGGAGTTATTGTAAGGAAAAAGAAAATATGAAATATTTCTACCAAAATTGATCTATAAACTATAAAGCACCATCTAATTGTTGGTCATGATATATTCTTTATATTTTGTTTTTGATTACAAGACAAAATAACTCTCAAAATAAGCCAAATGGAGAAAATGATACGCCAGTACCACCTGTGGAAAGGTGGAGATGTGTGAAGGAAAATGATGGAATTTGGTTTGGAGGAGAGAATGATATGCCAGTACCACCCATGGAAAGGTGGAGATGTGTGAAGGAAAATGATGGAATTTTGTTTGGAGAGCCTGAATGCTACCCTCTCATGAAGATACAATGAGCTGATTTATGTAAACTATTTGGAACAGTGCCGGGCCATAATCATGTCAGCAAAGGTTACTTAAAGTTGGCAAGACTTTTAACTTTTCTGAGCCTCTATTCCTTGTCTATAAAATATGGATCAGTAACCTACTTCACAGTCTAGTGAAGGAGGAATAAATAAAGTAATATATAAGAATGGAAATTATGAAATATTTACAAATTGGCTATTGTTATTATTACTTTTTGTTGGAGTCTCTGTTTTTATACCAAAGTCGAGAAGAACATATAATGCTTTATATATATGTATATGTATATATACATACATCGGCAGAGGACTTGATGTTATGAAAATACTGTATTACTTTCAGGAACATGAAATAAAGGCTAAATTAAGTATTTAGCTTTTTCCCTAATTTGGGAGTGACATGATCAGCTTTGATAAATATGAAGACTGTTTTAGAAAAGTTTGAAGATTTGTTTAAAGGAAATGTACAGAGGCTCTAATGGCCTGTCCTAATTGTCAGATTAGAATCACAAAGGTCCACACTCAGATGCTGGTGGTGATGATAAAAACATATATATATAATGTTTAAGAGAATTTATAAGATGTATAACACACAGACCAGTAGCAGGCAGCTTGATTTCAGAATATCTGAAAATTGAAGTGTCTCTCTAATAACGCTTTATGCTTATGCTGTACTTTTAACTTTTTCCTACACTTTCAGATCAATGGCCTTGAACTGAAACCAAAGGAATGAATTACAGCCTTCAGTCAGTGTCCAGCAGAATGACATGGTGTTAACAAACCTTGATGTGGTGGAAACAGCATACTATTTGTCATGAATCTGACCTGGGTTCGAATCCCTGCTAGGAATCACATTTTGTGCTTGAGCTCAGGAAACTTTGTTAATCACTCTGCATCCTCATTTAAATTATTATAATAATTATTGCATCCTCCTTCCAGGACTGCTCTGACACCCAGATCTGCCCCCACATGTAGTGGGCACTTTATAAAAGTCAACTCTCTTTTGCTTCACTCTGTCTTAGACCTCACGGTTCTGTGATAAGTATCCCAAAAGTAGTGTTGTAGTAATACAAATTCTTAGATTTAAATAGGCTTTGTAATAAAACCTTGAAAATCAACAAATGGAATTCTCTTGAGATAAGAATTAGTGAGTAGGCCGAGAGAGATGTGTGACTTCCTCAAGGTATTACTTACTTTGCAGCTCAAACACGGCTAGTAGAATTAGTGTTCAGTGCCCAGTGTTCCCAAATATTCCCCAAGCCCAAGTATGACCTATGTTTCTTGGTTACCTCAATGGATGTATGTATATGTGCCTTCAAGGGGCTTAGATTCTAATAAGAGGGCATCAGGAACAATCTATACCTCTGGCTACGTTCGAAGTACCAAGAAACAGCTGATGGTTAGAGGCTCCCTAGCTACCTTCTTTCTTCTGCAGGTATGAATGTAGCCACACACCTATTTAGTAATGGAACAGGCTGACAGCATACCACATGCAAGACACTCTATTAAGCACTGTATAATTCATGAAATTATAATTAAGCCCAGGAAAGAAGAGACACACAATCAGCTATAGGGTGGGTCAGAGCACAGACTTCAACATCAGAAAAAGCTGAGTTCGAATCCCACTTCTGCTACTTGGTAGGTGCTGTATTAGTCAGATTCCTAAACCACTCCAGGCGTTTGCCTCCTTCTCTATAGGATGTGAAGAATTATACTTAGTCCTCAGATATGTCATGAACATTGAATGCTGTAATGTAAAAAAAGGATTCAGCCTGTTATCCAAGTTCTCAATTTATCACTCAACCAGTGGTGACTATTGTTAACAGCCATTCGTTTTTTTAAGAGAGGTAAAAGCAAAGTGCTGTGTGATTAACCCTCTAAAATAAGGGTCAACAAACTTTTCCTATAAACGGCTACATAGTAAACATCTTCAGCTTTGTGGGCTGTAGGGTCTGCCTCATGACTACTCAATTCCGCTGTTGTAGCCTGAAAGAAGCCATAGACCACACATAAACGAAAGGGTGTGGCTGTGCTGTAATAAATCTACAAACACCGGAGGCCAGCCTGCCGGCCACAGTTTGCCAACTGCTGTTCTTAATGGAACATTATGGGAAGTTTAACTATAAGGAATGATTGGTGGCTTAATGAAACTATAGGATTTAGCAGACAGATGGCAACAGCAGTGGAAGGAATAGCATAAACAGGCAAGAGTGGGGAGTGGTTTGCAGCATCTGTGTTTGCTTGAGCCTAAGCTCCCCTGCTGGTATTCCCCAAGCACCCAGCCCAAGCTTGGGCATATAGGACATGTTCAGGGAAAGGAAGCGTGGAATACTGGAGCAAAAGACATTCTGGAACTCTTATATTTCAATGCCCTTCCATCCTTATTGAATGACAACTTTTGAGCAGGGAACTGCGATTGATAATGTGCTTTGTTGCAACGGAAGTGCAGTGGCAGCTCTCTTGAGGCAGAATAAACAAGCAACAAGATAACTAATTTAATCGGAGGAGAGACGAAGTAGGTGAAGTGAAGTATAACACCTCTAAGTCTGGCCTATAGGACACACATATGGAATATTGAATATGGGAAACAGAACTAGTTTGGAGAGCTGAAAAAGACATTGAAAAATGAACTATGGGACTTTGGGCAAATCATTGAACCTCTGTGAGAAATGGATTGCATCATCTCTGAGCCCTATCAGATGCAGAGATCAATGATTTCAGAATGAATTTAGTTTTGGGAACACACTGTTATTTTGGGTCTCTGTTGTTTAGCATCCAGACTAAGCACCATATATTAATTGGTAAGAAAGGACAGTGAAATCACCTGTACTATTTGAAAACTCGACTTCTCTGCCTCCCTGTCACTCTTTTCTCCTTTTCTTGATTGTTTTGCTTCATTAACTTTTTTGTGTCCTGTGGAACATGTATATTTGAATCTATAAGGTGGTGCATATGACTCAGCTCCATTGGCTTCTGTTTGAGGCTCTGGCAGAACATTCCCAACAATGATGCCTGAGTGGATTTTCCAAAACACTGACATTTTCACATCTGGCCCCTGCATTAAACAACCTCAACAACTTACAAAGCCTCTCACGCAATGCCCTCAGCATAAAGCCCACATTGTTCAGTATGGCAAATGATTCATTCATTGTGTGATTCTCACATGGCTTTCTATCTTTAGATCCCATCCCACACCTCTAGTCCATGTATATGAACCACAGAGTTTCCAAAATGCCCCAAATTGTTTTATGCTGCTGATCTTTTGCTTACATTGTTTCTCTCTGTTGGGGTTACCAAGGGAGCCCAAAAAAATACAATCCCCCTTTTCCACCTGGATTGTGAACAAGTAAGGAAATAAAGCAAAGAAAAAATATGGAAGCCAAACATGATATTTATTACAGATGGAGGTCAAGATGGAAGACACATCCTTAGGTCGATTAGTCAAGTGGGCTTGGAAATATCAAACTCTGGATCTAAAGAGACCTACCCGTTTAAACTCCGGCAGTGCTGGACTTGGGCAGGCCTCCCCTGCCTGTAACTCTTGAGACATAGACGGCTTAGCTGAGCTGAGCATCCCCAGTTATTCCTTCCAAATATCTCAGCCAGGTAAGTCATTTCACCAACTCATAGGGGGAAAGCCCTATGTTACACCAATTGAGCTTCTTTCACAGGATGGAAATGTTAGAAGTTAGGAGGAAGTGTTCCTCACTACCACCACTGTCGAGAATCCTTTCTTATCCCCGTAGTAAACACTTGTTATCCATCAAGTCTTCACCTAGGCATCAACAAAGAGTCTTCCAAGGAGAGGCCCCGCTAAACTTGTGTAAGAAGACCTAAACAAGAACAACCTGATAACATTCCATCCCTCAATGATGTACAGCTCTATCTCCCTAAAGACTCAAGTCCTCGAGGGCCGTGTGCAAAAACATTACTTTTTATCTGCTTTGCACCCTTTTCCCATTCTTGTTGCAGTTGGACCTCAATTTTTTCTTTAAGCCTCTCCTTTCCCAATTTACATGAATTTTGATGATGCTGTCAATCAAGATGCTAACCCAGGAATGGTGAGTGCTGAGTCTTGAGTGGAATGACAGAAAGATGGAAATGAGTGGAGTTGATTCATCCCAGTGTGATGCCATACATAGTGTGTCCATTTGTTCTCCTGTTACCTATATCCTTTGGGGGCTGTGGTTCCTATGTGTATAGATTGTTTGCAAAAATGACCACAATTATGCCCCTACGCAATATGACTTTGCAGTAGATAGCGTCTATTTCTCCACTCCCCACCTTGAAGCTAGGCTGGCTTTGGTACTTACTTTGGCCAATAGATGTGGTAGAGGTGGTGTCATGCCAGGTCTGAGCCTAGGCTGTGAGGAGTGGCTTCTGCCCATTTTCTTGTACCTCTGCCACCTTCATTTGATCAAGTCCCTGTAATCCCCCTGTGGATGAGAGACTATGTGGAGCGGAGTCTGCCCATTTCTTCCAGGCAAGGCCCCAGAAGTATGTGAGGACTCAGCCAAGATCTAGATAGCCAGCCCCTAGCCAACCAACAGCTGACCTCAGATGCATGGACAATACCTCTGTCTCCTCCACAACAGCTGAGCCTCGTCCAGGCCAGGCAACCTACCCAGCCAAACTGCAAAGGGGAGCTAACAAACGCTTGTTGTTTTAAGCTACTGAGATTTGGAGGGATTACTTATACAACGATGGCTAACTTTTTTTTTCCCATTTTATCGAGACATGATTGACATATAACGTTATATAAGTTTAAGGTGTAAAACATAATAATTTAATAATTGATGCTTAGAAATGGCTTTCGAATTGAGTGTCAGGTAGAGATTGGAAAAATGATGAGCAAACTGTTGGTGGAAGATGGAAAGGTTTGTGGTTGAGATTTGCCTTTTTCTTTCCATGCAGAGAGCTACTCCAAATCCAGCCAATATAACCTTTCTTTCTTTTTTTATACTTAAAGTAATCTGAGTTGCTGTATGTTTAGACCAAAGAAACCTAACTGAAACAGGCCAGAAGGAGGGAAGGAAGGACAAAATGGAGGAAAGGAAAAGAAAATAAGGAAGGATACCAAGCTCTTAAATACACTGTCATCTGAAAAAAATTCAGACCTCCACGTTTAAAAGAAAATGCATTTTCCAAACATCAGAGTATATATGAATGAATCAACTAAAATACTAGTGTTCATCAGACTTAAAAAAAAGGAATCTCTTCTAATGTTGTGATTATTCAGAGTTTACTGTTAAATACAATCTCACACACACAAGTAAATGGAGTTACAGATGGCTAACCAATCTGGTCAGAGGGCACCAGAAAAGTCACAAGCAAATGAGTATTAGAAGTTTTTGATGTACGTAGGAGGTTTTCTGCAAACAATTCACTGTTGATGATTAAATCATTGCAAGCAGTTCAGGTTCTGTTGGTGAAAAGGATCATAAAGTGAAATCTATTTCTGCTTCCTAAAGCATTTATGGTGTGTGTACATTAAACCAAGGCATTCTTCAGATAGACAGACTCTAAACGTAGTGATCAATAAAAAACTTTGAATCTCCATGAAATCACAGAATATTTCTGTTTTTTTTCCTCCTTTGTAACAAAAGTAAAAAGTTAGATAAATTCTTTGTGTCCACCAAATAATTTTCAAATAGTTAATACAACAAATCAGATAATAGACATTAACTGGTCTGGCCTTCTCTTAATTATTAATTCATTTAACAAATATTTATTTCTCAAATATTCTCTGATAATATTGCTATACTTCAAAAACACTGTACTTTAATTGGCTTCCTATTGCCCATAGAATTGTGTAACAATAATTATAATGATTACATTACCATTTATTGTGGCTGAGAAGAATGATAGATTTCCCTCAGATGTTCTAGATATTGCTATAGCAGTACTGGCTAAAACTGGGCTCCATTCATAGGCTGCCTATGCTCATATTCCAGCTTGCTACTCGCCAGCTGTGTTAACATTAGGCAAAGTACTTATCCATGCCTGGGTTTATTCTTCTGTAAAAGGAGATAAGAATAGTACTGTCTCATTGTGTTGTGAAGATTAAGCAAATAAATACATGTAAAGTGTTTAGACTATTACCTGGCATGTAACAACTGCGTAATAAATGTTAGCTATTGTTATCAGCTATAATCATCATCATAATCATCATCATCACAAGCCTCAATTATGTAACACATCACACTATTTTATGAGCGGTTACAACATCTCATTTATTTCTCAGATCAGTCCTATGATGTATATTATTATCCTTACTTTATGGAATTGAAATCAAGACTCAGGTTGGTGAAATAATTTGCTGAAGGTCGTTCTAGCAAGAAAAATGTCAGGGTCAGCCTAGTCCTACTGGATTTTGAATCTATATCCATTCTCTACACCCTGATCCATTCATTGGTTTCTAAGGCTGTCTACCCATTTTCTCTTTACTTCTTTCCCCTGGCTCATATATGCTCTGTCTGAATCAACCACTGTGCTCAGCATTGGTGGGATGTGAGCATGGTTTCCTTAGGAAGTTAACCCTGGCATGATTCCCAACTCTGCTGCTATTGTGGGGGAAGAAGTTTAATGTGGTGATTAACCATTGGGGAATAATCAGACTGCCTGAATTAATGTCCAGCTCCAATGCTTATAACGACATTAACTTGAATTGTGTCGAAATCTCCTCATCAGAAAAACAATGCCTACCCAATAGGCTGTTCTGGGGATTAAATGAAATAACCAGAGATTAGCACAGTAAGTAAGCCTTGAATAAATGTTGGCACAAGAGGCTGATAAATGGGACCCCTCTGTCTCCTCATCAGTAGAATTCCCCAAGACCACAACCATAGGTGCCAATCAGCCAGATTCAAAGTAAGGGAAAGGCAGTATTTGCTACAAAATTGTACAACTGAGATTATCCATCATCCACCTCAAAGGAATAAAGGATTTGAGTAGAAGAACATGTGAAAAAGGTTTCTTTTTAAGGGAGTGTCTGTGAATTGTGTGCCACCTCCCAAAACCTACGAGGAAAAGGGAGGTACTTGTTCCTTACCTCAAACCAAGTGAAAGGGGCTTTAAAGGAGTACTGAGGTTGCTTGTGTTATGGGATTTGGGAAACACGTGACCTTTGCCTGAGAAGGACTACAGTTGGGAGAGTTGTGGCCAGGGCTATTGACCTCAGATATCCTGGCATAGGAAGGAGATAGAGTCTCAACCATGGGGCAAGCAGTGTTCTCCAGGGGACCAGATGTGACCTCAAAGTTGGAAGTCAGCCTGAGTCTATCAGGGGGGGATTGTTGGCAGTTGATGGGGCAGGAGAAGTTGGAAGTGGCCAACTAGAAGTGAGGCATCCCTGTGTTAAGGGAACTGTGCATAGAGGCATCTGGCAGGAAGACCCCTGAAATGTGTCCTTAAAACAGATCCCTTGAGAGATAAACAGAGAGTGCCTATGTCATGCACAGCAGGAACCACACTCAATCACACGCCCACCCACCATGTTGGCCGTGTTACATTAGGCCCTTCCTCCCTGTGCCTTCTCCTCCTGTGCTTGACCATAGAGGGGTCAGAAATCTAGACTAGAGAGAGCAGGGGGAAGTGGAAGAGCAGGATGGGGAAAAAGAGTTGACACCCACTGCCCATGTGCCACCCTCGGCATCCAAGTCTGAAGTTATCCTGATTCAGGGCAGGGGAGAAGTTATAAATTTGAATAAGGCTTGAGTTTTGATGACTGCACTGGTCTGGACATTTAGGTTATTTAAAAAGCTTTGCGCCTTGACTTAGCAGAATCCCAGAATGTTTGGGAATGGTTGAGACGTTATCCAGGAGTAGGGAATCATAGGTCCATGTAAGGGGAAACTCTTTCTTCCTTACACGTGAAGAGAATCAGTGAATTTCAAACTGCTGGCATCTCTCTGCACCTTTCTCAGTGGAGGTGTAATGGTGTCTCTCAATGGTACATTTGCAAGAACAAACTAGGCATGCTCATGGTATCTCCTCCCATTTTCTTCTTGGAAGCAAGCTTTGCAGAGGACAAGCTTTTGGCCCCTCAGGCAGTGAGTGTTGCCTGGACAGCACTCTGCCCACCCCTCTGATTTCCATCCCAGGCCAGCATACTTGTGACAGTTGGGGAAGTCTGTTTAAAATCACTTCTCCGGTACATTTTGTTCTCACTTGCAGCTAAGCCCTAAATTAGCCTTTCTGCAACACAAAGGCCATATTTTGGTCTCCATGTGTTTACTCTCAGTCTTATTTCTCAAATTGTTCAAAGCTCAGACAGGGAAGACAGGTGCCATGCATTGGGTCTCCTGGATACATCAACGACCCACAGAGTGAGCTTAAATGGGGAGAAGTGATAAAGACTAAAGATACTCTCTGATTGTAACCAACCCAATCCAGACTTGTTGAGTAAACGGTTGCATTTGCCACTGTGACTATTGGCTGCTTGTATGAGACTTAGAGGATCCTAAATAGGCCCCTTTCCTTTCCCTTATCTTTGTGTTTGCCAAAGCTGATTCTACCTCTATCCAATTTCCTCTTCTGGATTCAATTCAATGGCTGCCCAAAGGCTCTGCAAAGCCCTTCCTGACTCACTCCATGCTATACCCCTCTCCCAAATTATGTGATATTTCTTCACTCATTCTTACCCAGAAGATTTTGTCAAGATAGTTCTTACAGTACTAGTCATACTTGACTTTGAAACATATAATCCTCCTATTGAACACAATTTCTTTGATGACCGGCTCAGCCTGGTCCTTTCTCATCTGTGTGTCCCCACATCACTGCTCTCACATATAATGGGTGCTCAATGTTTGCTGAAATTGATTGAAATGGCACTGACCCTGTATCAAAGCAGGGCTTGGTAGTGCTGTGCAGAGGGATAAGCACAGCTTGTGGGGTCGCAAAGATCCCACTGAAACCCTGGACTTTTCTCTGCTTCTTCCTTGTTTTTCTCCTATGACACTACTACTTTCTGGGTCTCAGTTTACATCACAATGAAAGAGCAAATTAAGTGCTTTGTGTTAAACATCTAGGGCTATACCTGGCCCTAGCACTCAATAAAAACTATTTCCATTTCCATTTTGATTAGGAAAAAAAGTAACAGAAAAGACATTGTCATTATATTACTGGTTCTTTGACAAGGAGGTGACCCCAAAGAGCATTTAAATCTATTGCCCTTTGAGTCTTGAACTTCCAAAGAAATATTTTAAAGAAGATGAGGATGTGAACAGCCCTTTCTTCCCAAGATGACCTAACCCAGCACCAAAGGGAGAAACTATGCAAGAAGAAGTATAGTACTCGGGCCACACTTAGCTGGTCTACATTCTTAGGTCACACAGACCCCATGGAATCCCAGCCTAGCTTGACTGTTCTTTCTGTAAAGTTAGAACAATGATAATCATAATATCAACTTACTTCATAGGATGTTGTGAGCATGTATGGATATAATATATAAACCACGCTCAGGCATCACAAATGTGTCTATTGTACCTATTAGTATCAGTATTATAAGAAGAACTCCTTAGATCATCCCTAAGAGTTAGGCTAAGACTCTTCTGATTATCCCATGTCTTCATCTTTATTTGTTACACTTTTATAATTTTTGTTGTTTTTATTTCCCCTCCATTAAAGATAAATGGTTGCTTAAATGTGGAAATTATTTATAACTTGTTAAAAAATAACTCTGGGGGCCGGCCCGGTGGCGCAAGTGGTTGAGGCACGCGCTCCACTGTGGCGGCCCAGGGTTCGCCAGTTCGGATCCCAGGCACATACCGATGCACCGCTTGGCAAGCCATGCTGTGGTGGCGTCTCATATAAAGTAGAGGAAGATGGGCATGGACATTAACCCAGGGCCAGTCTTCTTCAGCAAAAAGAGGAGGATTGGCAGATGTTAGCTCAGGGCCGATCTTCCTCACAAAAAATAAATAAATAAATGATAACTCTGGTCCCTTTAGCTCTCCTGATTAAATACAAAAGCAGACTCAACAGTAACTCTTAATATGATCTGGGGCAAGTTAGCTTGACTCTCTGTGTCGCTGACTTCTTCATGCCTAAGTTGATGAAAATAGCTTATGAAACTGAAATAATGCATGAAATTATAAACTTAAACATAAAATATAAAGCTGAACACTACTGTTAGGTGTATTTAGGCAGGGACAGCAGAATCCCGTGGTTTTAGAGTCCTGCCTCCCCAGGCCTATACTGAATGTGTCTGTGGTCTCTAAATTTGTTTTCTTATTTGAAAACTGGGAGGAAGAATAATAGTTACCTCACAAGGTAGTGATGAGATTTAAAAGGAATAATGTGGGGCCGGCCCAGTGGCATAGTGGTTAGGTTCACGTGCTCCACTGTGGCAGCCCAGGGTACCCAGGTTCGGATCCTGGGTGCAGACCTATGCACACTTATCAAGCCGTGCTGTGGTGGCGTCCCATATAAAGTAGAGGAAGATGGGCATGGATGTTAGCCCAGGGCCAATTGTCCTCAGCAAAAGAGGAGGATTGGCAATGGATGTTAGCTCAGGGCTAATCTTCCTCACAAAATAAATAAATAAATAAATAAATAAATAAATAAATAAATAATAAAAGGAATAATGCATGTGGAAGTACTAGTTAAATTCTGAGACGCTTTAAAATGTTAACATACATTACAATTGTAAAGCCCTGGCTTCTTTCTTCGTAAAGAACCAGATAGGGCATAGAAGGCATAGAAGATAATAAAGGAAATTTGGGCATGAAGGGAGGACTCTGATTGTAATCCCAACTCCACTAGGTAAATTAGTTCACATTGCAGGTGAAATAAATATTAATATAACAAGTGTGGGATATCAAAATTGGCCACCCTGAAATATATCTCTTGACCTTGATTATTTTCTTTGACGGACATTTAACCTCCTCCAAACTGCCTAAATAATTTAACACAGAATGCCTGTTTCAGGAAGGAGTTACTATCATATGATGGCTGTAAATATAATGTAAAATAGATGTTACAATAGGAAAGGCACCAACAAGCCTATCTTATCAAAAATTCTTTCTCTCCCAGGCCACATTCTCTAGGTGGCCCTACAAAGAGTTGCCAGACAAACATTTACATTTGTAAGGGAAATCTCCATTTGTAACGGTATCTCCCTCTCTGTATTAGGAAGAGGGGAGGATGGTCTTATCTGTGGAAACTCTTATCAGTACAGAAGGAGAGGACTTAAATCTGCATACCCTTGATTATTGCAATTTCTGTCTCCTTTCTGTCTCCCTCCCTACCCCCATCATCCTCCTTTGTCTTTAGCTGAAGACAGTATTTAAGATGAGAATTGCTGCTATTATGTTGAGAAACTCAGTTTCTCTGGTTTCTCCCGTGTATACATGTTATTAAACTTGGTATTATTTTCTCCTGCTAACCTGTCTTTTAATTATTTGGCCAGCCATAAGAACCTTAAGGGAAAGGGCAGAGGGGGATTTTCCCTCTTCCCCAACAAAGCAAAAAGTATCATATGCTACTACAAAAAGAAGAATACACTATTTCTCCATTCCCTTCAAACTCTGAAGCTGCATGATTTCCATGTACCTGCTACCTGCCTATGACTAAAATAGAATCTAATACTTTTATAGCAATTAATCCCACCATCATTAACGAGATAGAGCAGTGCAGTGTAGTAGGAAGAATCAAAGTAACCAAAGCCAGAGAAATTTTATTTGAATCCTGGTTCTTCAGCATATTAACTGACTTTGGGGGAGGTTATCAAATTTTAATGGCCTCTGTTGTCTTATTTGTAAAATGGAATGATACATGCCTCATGGGATTATTGTGAGTGGAGAGAAATACATGAGATAGTGCATTCTAGTTCATTTGTTCTGCCCTTTTGAAAATATCCAACGGGCATATGGCAAACGGAAACTGAACCCCCTTAGTTCTGCCTGATTGGAGACATTGGGAGTCAGGGAGCTAATAAAGATCTCTTGGCATCAAGGTTAAAGTCAAGCTCTTTGTGTTTAATGTGGGTGATGGACACAGAGCCAATGGCTAAGTTAGAAAAGACCCTTGTTTTGGCAGTGTAGAATTCCAGACACATTTTGCAATCTGTATTGCCAGAAACCATGCAAGCAGAATGCTGTGGAAAGAACAGGATTAATTCTCACCAGAGGACATTCTCCTTTAGTCCCCACAGGAAGCCTGCTTTCTGTGGGTTGTTCTGGGAGGAGGGGAAACATGATGTTATTCCAGAGGAGACTCAAGCCTTTCACCCCCGTTGAAGCCTGAGAGCATGAAGTTTGAGAAGTGAAGCCATCTGAACACCTCCCTGCCAGCTTTTCCCACCATCCCAGGAGCCTCGGGCTCAGAGCACTGAGGGCTTATCTTCCATTTCTCCCCTTCCATACTGGACATAAACCTCACGTGGAACTCCCATCCTGTCCTTTCTCCCATTTGATCTCCAAGCCAATGGGTCTACAGTCTTCAGAGTGTGGGTGGGGATCCAGGGCATATACAAGGCAATCCATTAGGATGCAGCAATAAATTAGTAGGTCTTTGATTTATGCTTAGTTTTAGCTCATCTAATGTTTACTTCAAATTTTGTAATGTGAATAATATATTAGATGTACAGTAGTACATCTACATAATTTATAAACAAAGTTATATATTGCAGTTGTGTTTTAATTACTATTATGTGCAGAATAATATATAAACTACTGGAAATGTGCAATCAAAAAAAAAATTATGTCCTTAGACTGTAGGCTCTTTAAAAGCCAAGATGAGGGTATGCATCTTTGAATCCCAAGCTTCTAGTATAATGCCTGACAGTCTAGAATGGATGGAGGAATGAATGAAATATATGCGTATATTTATTGGGCACATACCATGGGCAAGGTTCTGTTCCAGGAACCAGGGATTTAGAGACTTAAAATATCGAGAGAAGACAGTCACCTAACAACCAACCAGAAGACAGTGTGGTGACTGCTTCATGTGAATTATAACAATATGAACGCAAAGAGGAAATGATTCGTTTTATTGTCAGGAACAAGATTTGGCTAACTCACACAGGAGGGAGAAGTTGAATTGAGCCTTAAAGAGTGAGTAGGAATTTTTCAACTCTTTGGAGAAAAGAGGGGAGAATGGCATGGGAGAATTTATAAATCCCTATAACTTCCTATAATTAGACCAAGGTGAGGCACATTGGGAAGTCTGCATAAATAGAGTTGCCATTTCTAAACATGTATTGCTTTAGCTGTTACTAATAAAGACTGCATCTAAATAGACTAAGAAATAAAAATAATTTTTAACTTATGCTACCTAGAATCATAAAGACTGGGAGGAATTTAGGCTCAGTTTAATTCAGAGGTTTACAATGGTATCAAGACTCCAGCTTAATTTCTCTTAGAAATTCCAAACTCTGCCTTCTCTGTGATTTTGTCCTCTGGCTGGCTTCCTACCAAAACTGGCTATGGCAATTTCAGACCTCATGTCTACGATCTACAACCTTCAGAGGCAGAGAGGACCCCTGTGTCCCAGAAGCCTAAGCAAGAGTTCCAACACTAAGTCTATTTGCACTAAATTAGGTCACATCTCCATTCTTGAAGCAGATGTCAGCCAAATACAATGGCTGACTCCTGGAGACAGATGGGCAGTCAGCCTCTCCAAAGCCACGTGGGTCCCCAAGTGGAAATCAAGGTGTTTCAAATAGAGAAATGGGAAACTTGATACTGCTGGGGCAACTGACGATGTCTACTACACGTAGTGCAACCCCATTCAGTGTTTGGTGAAGAGGGCGTGCATATCGTGAAGGCAAATTAATCTGAAATTTTTTTTAAGTCTCCTGAAATTTCTCACACAATTTTTCTCTATTTTATTCTATTTTACCTCAATCCCTGAGATAAAGCATCTTCAACGGAGACATACCATCTGTCATTTACCAGTTTGGTAAGTAAGAACTGGGCTTCCTTTGTATTTGTTTCTCTTTTCCTTTCTTCTTTTCTTTTCACCTTTTTAGAAATGTAAAACTTAAGTAACTAAATCACACTTCAAGCCACTGTTTTATTTTCTGTCCTCCTGCCTGTGTCTGCTTATGATACAGTTATCTTTCCCTCTGAGAAATAGATATTTGCTTTATCTTGTATAAAACTAGCCTGAGTTCCTGAACAAAGTGCAAGTATACAATAACCGTTTTGTTAGACAGAGATTGATTGAAAATACACTGGTACTTTATGGAGAAATGCAATCATCCCCAGAAAGGATTCCAACTGGAGCAATATCATCCACAGGAGAAGCTCAGCCTTTCTGTGTGGTCTATTCTGGTCCCTTACCTAAGAACCTTCACTTCTTACCCTTGCACGCTGAGTTCACTCATCACAAAGAACCTCCCAGTTTCCATTTGGAGACCCATTTTGTATGTCAAACCTCTAGCTCTATCCTTTATTCTACTCTGTTCTTAGCCCAAGGTTGCTTGACATTCGATAAATATTAAATGTGGCAATAATAATGATGATGACGACTGTGTAAATACATAAAAAAGTCTTTCAAGATTGTTTGCACTTATGATTTCAGAATAAGAGAAAAGTCATCTCTTGGGTCAAGTGGAATGTCTTTTGGCCTCTTCACAGGTTATTAAGTCATACTAGACTTTCCAAAGTCCAAGGATAAAGCTCAAGTGGAGTAAGAGCATTCCAGAATGAACACAGGGCCCATTAGGAGACCATGTTAATAATATTCTTGGAGGTGAAAACAGCATCTTTGGCATCTGTAGTTTCCAGATAGAATTGAGTCTTCTTTCTTGAACAAACCTCTATTAAAGTAGCATTAAACTCATGGACATTGTTGGCTTGAGTATCTCCCACTGGGCTGTGAGTGTTTTCACAATAACCACGGCTTATGCATTTGAACACCTCTCACCCCAGTTACAGAGCCCAACACATAGTAGGTGTTCATTAAATGTTTTTTAATACATAAATGAGTGTTTTTTAATTGTTTACCTTCTCGAATATGGACCATCTGAGCATTTACTCCCAGTTAGAGAGAGCAGGCCAAATTAACACTGTCATGTTTTGAGGACACTTTAAGGCAGGAATTTCGTGGTTACTTTCATCTTGTGTGCCAAGCCATGGGTTTAAGAGTCCTGAGATGCTATGATTGATTAGCGATGTCTGCCATGGACACAGAACAGAGTAATGGCAGCCCTGTGCCACAGAGCTGTCATCCAGATTCAGAGACATTCCTGCCCACAGCAGAGGGGCAGGCTTTGCAGAGAAGAGGGCAAAACGTCCCACTGGTGTATCTGAATACACCACAAAAGCTTAGTGGTGACTCAATTAAAGAGTAACTGTGCAAATTGCATCTGTTTATAATTTGCTTACAGTTACTTTTAAATGAATAAGCTAAGTCTTTCTGCAAATGTTCAATACACACATACAAGCACATGGCCCAATGTTATTTGAGGATTTTCAGAATCTGTCCACAAATACGTCCCCAACCAACCAATACTTAGAGTTCTACCATTACAGGTGCATTTATTTTTATAAATTAAAGAACAGAACTCAGTCAAAATAAAATAGAACAGGCTGTTTTCCACCTCTGAAATTTTACATTTTGCAAAGCAAGCACTGAACTCCTGCTTGGCACATAAGACAAACTATAAATATTAGCCCCAAATCACCCCAATCCCACTTGATTACTTACTCAAATACCTCCTCTTCCAGGCTCATTATCTGACCTGGTGACTTTGCAGGTATCTTCCATTTGCCCGTCCAGACCCACTCTGCTCTTGATCTGGAAGCTGACCTCTTGAGTAACATCAACTGTCTCCTGTACTCTTCTGCCTCTGATTGAATTCAGCCAATAGGGAGCCCCAGCAAGAGACTGAAGGTGGGGAAGAGAGAAAGGTCAGGGTATTTCTTCTATTGGATGCCTCCCAGTGAGGTCACTTCAGCCTAGCCATGTCCCTTGTCAGGTCACTGCCCCTCCCAAGGTAGCCTGCACTGTACACAAACTCTCTGCCCTTCCGGATTCCAGTAAGCAATCCCTGTCTTCCTCCCTTCGTGCCTAGGAAGGTAACGGGGTCCCTGATTCTAGCTTGGGCTTTTGCACTATCCTTTGTGGTTCCCTACATAACATACCCACCTTCAATTAGTCTCCTTATAAGTAAACTCTGCTTAAATTATCCTAATTTCAATATACCATCTTTTCCCTTTGGACTCTGACAGCTATGGTGCTTCTCCTGGCAATCCTGCGCCTCGCCCCACTCCACACTGATTTGAATATCAGCTCTCCATCAGGGCCTTAGCATCCTCTGGCTTCTGCATTCCCCAGGGACTTCAGTGGGAAGTCTTTGCTTCTGCCACCACAGAACTCCACTGCACACACCAGCTACTTATTTTATGCATGGTCACTGTTACCCTTATGTCCTCATAAAGCGAGGCCCAGTCTCATGAGAGAGTAATACATTAAGTAAAACCTCAAAAATAGAAAAAATTGTGAAAACCTATTTTTTAATTGCTATAATGCTGACATTTTATATTTTTTTAAATATTAGATGTCAATTAGAAAACCAATTATCTTAAGTCTAGTAGAAAAAAAGTACTCCTTTATTTTTTAAACATTTATTACATACCTACATGTACAAGGCACTGGGTGAGGAACGTGAGTTATAAAGACGACTTAAGGCATTATTCCTATACTTAAATAACTTGTTCTGTAACTAAATAAACAGACACACTCACACAGACACACACACACCTCCTAAGTTCATTGAGAGGTTATTAGACACCAGCATGTTTATATACATCTTCTACTTTTTAAACCTCTCAACAACTGTGAAAGCTACATATTACTATTGCAATTTTACATAGGAAGAAGTGGAGAATTAGAGGCTAAATGCTTTGACCAGTGCTACATCCTTTGTAAGGCATGCGCAGACAGACAGACACATCGTAGTGTACAGGGACACGAATGTTTGAGTCGATCCTAAGCCAATTTCCAAAGTGAACCTACCAGATTAAGGCGACAGATTCTTGTCTGTTAGGACTCTATTTTTGTAGCCTAGCTTCTGCCTTCTTAATGTAATCATGTCCCCAACGTGTTTTCTGCTTCAAGTACTTTTCACCTTTTACAGTATGTGTGAGAGCTGTTGCATTCTTTAGCTCAGGGGTTTCCAATTGGAAGTGACTTTGCTCTCTCCCGCAAGGACATTTGACAATGTCTAGAGACATTTTTGGTTGTCACCACTGGAAGAGAAAATGCTACTGACCAAGCCAGGGATGCTGCTAAACATCCTACAATGCAGAGAACATTCCTCCACAGTAAGGGATGATCTGGCCCAAATGTCACCAGTGCTGGGGCTGAAAGATCCTACTCTCTAGATCCATGGCTGTGTCCTAGGAGGCCATCCTCCTCCAGACACTCTACCAACATGGCTCCAAACTGTACTTCTCATGCTTGCTGCCAGATTTGTAGTTTTAGGGGTTTCAGCTTGGCCAGTTACTTGGCCAAGTTGTTTAAATGCTCTGAGCCTCAGTTACTTAGAAACACTCTCCACCTCTCTGAGCTTTATTTCCTCATCGTTGAAGATTTCTTATGAAAATTAAATGAGATAATGTGGAAGCAGCTTTATCACTTTCACTTTCAAGTTCTTTTTGCTAAAAAATTTGCCACAGTCCTGTCAAGCACAAGAGAGAAGACATCTCTTCCTACTCATGGTTAATGAGACTAAACATGTTTAAACAGACGGTTCTCATTACACAAATCAAAACGCTCGCTCAACCTCTTCTATAAATGCTCTGCAAAGGGTCTGATTCTCGGCCTCCAGTGTTTGTGTTTTACATGTTGAAATAAGGTCCCAGCCTACAGAATCTGGTTTTTTTCCCCCCTTCTTATTTAATAGCTATGTTTCCAGCTGGTTTTATTTAAGGCTATGCTTTTGATCTCTTTTCAATTCTGGGCCTCAGTCCAACTTGGCTGTCAATATTTCAACACCTCCCTTGGAGACAGCCTTGCTTAGAAGATGGCCCCATGCCAACCAGGAGAACTAGTCTACCCCATCTGATAGTTTTGTGAGTGTGCTGGGGTTTCAGGCCTGTCCCCATAATGTGTCTGCTAGGAAATCACTATGTATCAGTCTGTAGTGAGGCTGCCCAGGGCACTGTAGATTCATAGAACATTAGAGCTAGACATGATTGTATAACTCACTTAGTCCAATAGACTAATTGTACAAATGAGAATATTGAGGCTCAGAGAGGGAAGAGTCTTAAATAAAAGATCTATTTTCTGACTCTCCATCCAGTCCTTCATCCACAGTGCTACACTGCAACACCGTGATAGGATTAAAACAATGAAATGAAATAAAACTCTGTTCCCTTGCCTGTTGTCAATTTTTCCTTACAACTGAGCATTTACTAAGTACTTTTACCTCCTCTCAACCCTACCCCTGACACAATTCCTTTATACCTTTCCACACATACACATACACATACACAATGTCCATAGGGGAATTTTTCCTAACACCTAGTTCTCTCCATTCTTCCCCCTGGGCATCTCCAATCATCTACTTTCTGCCAGCTGCCACGCCCATGGTCATGCCTTAATCTTGTCATCGCCAATACCCCTCTGATAGCTTGAGTAGGACTTCATCCTATTCCCTGTCCTCCACCTTGATCTATCAGCTCATTCAAACTTGTGATCCCTTATCCAGTAATTAATCCTTGCACTGTCTCTGATTACCAATATATTATCCAACTAATTTTCCACTATCAATCCCTGGCATTCTCCCCTGCCCTCTCTTCACACATTACTCAGTATAAAAATTTGACAACATAAAAAATAAATTTAAAAGTCTGCTTGGAAAAAATTCCACAAACAAAAATCAAGAGGAAAATGATGATGTGGGGAAAATATTTGCAGAGTATATGATAGACTTAATGGCTAATGTCCTGAACATGAGATGATCTCCTAAAACTCAGTAAGAAATACACAATTACCAAGGACCTAATAGAAAAATGAAGAAAGGTTTTGCATAGGCAGTTCTGAGCAAAGAATATAGAAAGCTCATATAAAACCTCCCACAATAAATACACTTAAATTGAAACTACAAAGAATATCACTTTTTAAACCTAATTTGTAGGCAAAGATCTAAAAGTTTGATAATACCTACATGTGGAGAAACACTTTTATACATTGCTGGTATAAGCTTGTGTTGGTACAACTTCAGGGATAAATAGATAGCAATCCCTATTAAATTAAACCCCAAATAAATTTTGACTCAGCAATTTCAGTTTTAGGAAGTTACTCTACAGACAAACTTCCACAAGTGTGAAATGACATATATTCAACAACATTCAGTGCTTCTTTGTTTTTTAACAGCAACAGATTGGCTATGACCTAAAACTCCATTAATATAAAACTAATCAAATAAATCCAGATCCCTCCCTTCCATGTTATATTAAGCAGCCATTAAAAAGAATGAGACAGCTCAATATGCTCTTGTAGAATGATCTACAATATATATTTTTAAGTGGGGAAATCTAGATGCACTATCACGTGCTTTGTTTGCTATCATTTGTGGAGAAAATTTTAAACATCCACATATATGGTTTTAAATGCATGGAATATCTATAGAAACTGGGAAACCTAGCTATCTCTGGAGAGGAGAATGGTGAACTGAAAGCTTGCATGAGGGAAGGGAGGGTAAAGAATTACTTTTTCTGTATTCTCTTTTGTCTCTTTGGCTTTTATGACACACGTGTTATCTAAAAAACAAGTTAAAAATGATGAGATGAAGAAATTAATAAACAAATAAATAAGGTAGCCTCTTAGTGACTTTCTCACTACCCTATTTTAATTCCTTGCATAGCACTTATTGCTGATAGTTGTCCTTTTTATATGTTTATTATATGTCCCTGACACTAGAATGCAAGCTAAATAAGAACAGAAACCATGTCGGTAAGATCCTACTATACGCCCCTTTGTGAATTAGAAGTAGGGTCTCCCTGAGTGGAGACAGGCCCCCATAGCCAAGGGCACATTTTGGAGTGTGGAGACCAATGACGTTTCTGCCTGAACCAGAACCTTTGCCTGGTCTCTCTTAGGCAAGGAATAATATCCAAAAGCACAGGCAGCCATAGTACTCTTCAGGCTTGTACACGTTTCCCCCCCACCCCCAAACCTCTAGAGCAGTGTCTCCTACACAGTACAAGTTCAGGGCGTATTTGTAAAATGGGTAAATATATAGGACAGTGTTGAACTCACCAGGAACATAAATAACTCAATGGAAAACCTCCTTCCCTGCAGTAAGCTGAGGTGAGCATCGCACTTACCTCATTCATTTCCCGTCTCTCGGCGATTGCTTTGCCTGATGTTCAGTGTCTTGAAAACTATTGTGTCATTTTTTAAAATTGTTGGTTGTTCTAGGAGGGAGGGTTGGTATGTCCTTATTATTCTACCTTGATCAGATAGAAGTTACTCCAATGTTATTTTGAGATGCAGTTAAATTATATTATTTTTAGCCATAAACTTGAGACTTGATTTCTGTTCAGATCAAACTAAGAGTTACTGATAGAAAAGCATGTGTACCTGTAACAGATTGTTTTGAAAGGTTGTATTATACCTACCTCTCTGCCCCATTAACCAGAATATTTTAAGGCAGTTATTATGTGGTATTCTAGTGCAAAACTGCCCTTAGATATTAGAAAAATATGGAAGATTTAACTTTCTCTCGAAAATTCTATTATGATTTTCTTAATGTTGATCTTTCCTTTCACCTTGCTTATGACTTTTATTTTTGTTGTTGTTGTTTGCTGTGTGTCATTTCCATTTCTTGGTAATTTGACATCTGGCAGTACCAATCTTCCTTTCTTTACCACACTCACTGCTTCTAATTCTATTTCTTCTCATAACAACGAAACATTACCAGGGAAACTCATAAAGCCAAACTGGTAAGTAATATAAGGTTTTGATTTAGCAATACGAAATTTATAACCTTTTGTTCCCAAGACATAAAGTAGCTCAAATATTTCTCCTATAGAATAAAGGGCATTGTGTGACAGTCCATGCAGAAAACATGTTCACTTATGGTTATATTGGGGATTATGACCCATATGGTTGGAAGAGTGTAATGAAGTGAAGAAAGCACTAGAATTAGAGTCAAATACCTTGGTTTTTATTCTGAGTCTCATTTATCAGCTATAAAACCTTCTACAAGATGCTTAATGCTATTGAAACTCATTTTCTTCATTACATTAGGAATGATTATTTTCATCTTACAAGGCTTTAGTGATCATTTATTCTTTCCGAAATATCTCTTGAAAGCTCAAGGCATTGTACTACTTGTTCGAATAAATTATTAAATGAGAGAACATATGTGAGTCTAGCATAGAAGGCATTTGATAAAATATAAAAGCAAGGTTTGTTGGAAGGCCAGAGGAAGGACTGTTTAATTCTAATTGAAGAGACTTTAAAAATCTTTAAGAAAATGGTAATTATGTAGGCATGACCTTGAAGGATGGAATAGAACTTTGATCTCCTAAAAAGAATAGAAAGACATGTATTTACCCAAAGTATGTTTACTGAGCAATTGCTATGCTCCAGTGTTCTAGATGCCATGGATATAGTCACTAACAAAAGAATGTAACCCCTAATGATACATGCTAATGGGAGAGATAGATAATAAACAAAATAAGTTTATATATTGTTTTAGTCCATTCAAGCTGCTATAACAAAATATCATAAACTGGCCATATTGAGTTGAATTGTATCCCTCAAGAGGACATGTTCAAGTCCTAACTCTGGTACCTATCAGTGTCCTTACTTGGAAATAGGACCTGTGCAGATGTAATCAAGTTAAGACGTGGTCCTACTGGATTAGTGTGGACCCTAAATCCAATAACTGGTGTCTTATGAGAAGGCCATGTGCAGACACAGAGACACACAGGGGAGAATGACACTTGACAATGGAGGCAGAGATTGGAATGATGCATCTACAAGACAAGGAGCATCATAGATTCTCAATATCCACCAGAAGCTAGCAAGTGGCAAGGAAGGATCCTCCTCTAGAACTTTCAGAGGGAACATGGCCCTGCTGCCACCTTGATCTCAGCCTTCTAGTCTCCAGAACTGTGAGGGAATAAATTTCTGTTGTTTGAAGACACCCAGTTTGTGGTACTTGGTTTTGGCAGCCTTAGAAAACTAATACACTGGCCTTGGTGGCATCCATAGCTGTTTCAGGAAATGGCAAAGTTATGGGAACATAAAATCCACGTTGTGCTTAAGAATGACAAGTTATTTTATGGGCTTGATGACAAAATAAGCTGATGGATATCTTAGATGGCCTTCCAGGTATCCATCCCTTTCTCCTTCTGTTTCTCTAAGTTTCTGACGTATAAAGCCAACATACATGCAAGTAGGCCAAAAGGACATAAGTGTCAATTCTATGAATTTTTGCAAATTCTCTGCAACTTCCCATTCAGTGGTCTCTGGTGAAAATTGTAACAGAGGCCAAAGTGAAGTTTTCTGCCCCCTGACCCCCCTGGACTTTTGAGGCTGGATCTGGCTGCTCTATCATGCCTGTATGGCCCATAGGGCTTTCAGCATGGCACTCTGCTCAGGAACACACATCTGCTTCCGGAAGGCAGGCCCTGGCTCTTTCCATGTGTATTAACTCTTTTAAGGAGGTATGAGGAAGAAAGTGAAAAGAGAGAGGCCAGAAATGTTCTCTCTCACACCTATCCTCCTGGCAGGGAACAAAGGGATTTCAAAGGGAATGTCTTATTCCTCTGAAAGCACTGAGGGAAGAGTTAAGGAGTTCTGGTCTGATAATGATGGGCCTTAAGTATCAGGCTAAGAGATTATACTTCAACTCAGTAGCAAAGATTACTTCTAGCTAGGGAAATTTGAATTTCCATAATACTGCACAGCACTTAATAGTACCCCAGTGGGCAAAGATAGTTATGGTGCTTCTTAAGTCTAATTACAACGAAGCCTAAGCCAAAAAGCTATATATGAAAAAGTGTTTGAATTCTAGCCAATACAATATTTCATACAGCAAAATCCCAACAGAACAAAGAATGCACACATTTCCGACTATTGCCAACTGCACTCCTTTACCTGAGACATTCTCTGGCCTCCAGAACCCACTCTGTCCGTGTACACAATGATTGTAAATTGCTAGAAATTTATGTGCCACCCTCCTTCTGGCAGCAAATGGTTGAAAGGAATTAGTGTATGAACTCACAGCACCTTCCCCCTTGTCTAGGATGACTCTGAGGCATGCACTCTACTCTGGCTCCCAGAGGTTCCTGGAGGGATTAAGCCCCAGTTGCCCCAGTGGTCACTTGTTTAATACCAACACCCTTCGATACCATGTTGGAATTCTTCCCTGTTTCACCTCCCTACTCCTCTATCAATGTTTCCTGGAATCAACCTTAAACAACAATTTGCTCTTCAATCTTTGTCTCAAGGTCTGCTTCTGAGGGAACCCAGGTATCACATCTGCATGTTAAGAAAGATCTTCAACGCCTCAATCCCAAAGAGGGACTTGCAACTATCTTAGCTTTTTCCTGGCCATCAGAATATATGTGCATGTTTATACCAAAGAACAAGAATCATATTTTCCCAGCCATCAGCTTGGGTCTAAGTAACAGTAACTCTTGATTCATTGGAGACAACTCACTACTGTCTTTTGATTTGCAGCTCACTGTGAAACGGCTCCTGATACTCCTTATCATCTGGGTATGAAACTTTCACACCTGCAAAAAACACTCCTTGTGTCTTAGTTCTACTGCTCTGACTGCCTTGCAGAGTCTACCTGAAGAAGTAGAGGGCTTCATTCCTGCATTACCCACAGATGTGGCCCCTCCACCATGCTGCTCATGGCTTGGCCATCTAGTTAAGCTGACGTAAAGGTGGGTACAGAAGTGAGCTGCTGGGAAGTCTTCTCCCACCTCCCAGGCTAAATGTCCTGATTCTTTTCTTCTCCAAACCTCTAGTAGAAATCCTTTCCTCCTAGTTAACGGAGCCAGATCAGCCCAGACCAGACCACATGCTGGTCAGTCTTAAAACGGGTTTGATGAATCTTTTGTGTTACTCCTTAGTACCCAAGTCCCAGGGGAAAAGGGTATTTTTCTTCTTTCTCTCTACTTATAAAGAAGGAAACACAGGCTACCCCATGGAACACACCCTGAAAGCCCTACTCCCTCCAAGAATCTTCTTTATCTCCTCCCCTTGCCCACACCAAAGCCATCTCTTTTGTGAATTAGGTCAATTGATTTAAGTCTTCAACCTCTCTGTAATGATTTCACTGTACAAAAATCAAAGAATTATGAACACTTAGAATAGGAGGAGGCCACAGAAATCAACATCTTTGTTTGAGGAACGAGGAAATCGACAGAAGGCCACTGAGCAATTTGTCCAGAGTCAAGCAGAAAGGACAGGGAATAGAACCTAGGATTCCTCGACATCTGTCCAGTGCTCTCGATGCACAGCAAATAGCATATCGGCATAAAAGTGGCTTGTAGTCTATGAAATACAATAAAATTAGGTTAGAGAGGCTGAAGACAAGTTATGCACTCATTCAATAAATATTTTGACCGCTTATTATGTACTAGGCACTCTTTTAGAAGCAACAGGGAACAAAATAGAAAATATCTCCACTTTCATGGAACTTACATTTTAGTGGATGGACAGATAATAAATAAGCCCAGAAATAAATAAAGTACATAGTGTGTTAGATGTGTTAAAGGTCACAGTGGAAAATCATGCAGAGAAAGAGGGTAAGGAATCCAAGAAGAGGTAATGCAAATTATAGTTTAAGAAGATTGCTCAGGAAAATCCTTGCTCATGTGGTAACATCTGAGCAAAGATTGATTTGTTTCATGCTGCTCTCCCTCCATGGAAGGTTCTTTCCTCACTCCTTTCCTGAGCAACTTCCACTCATTCTTAGTGACAGTCTCTCAAAAAGAGGTTTTGTGGCCTCTCATCAGTCCGAATAAGGTCTGCCAGTCCTACACTGTGTTTTGATCAGTTACACCTATCATGGCTTGAAATTGTATATTTAATTGATTATTTGTTAGTGTCTCTGTCTCCCCCACTAATCTATCATCCTTATGAGGTTCAGGGATAGTTGCACCTGTCCTTTTGGCATTATTTCACCAGCACCCAGCATAGTGATGGGCTAATAATAGGCTGTAAGTACTGGTTTAATGAATGGATGGTTGGGCAGGTGGATGGGTGGATGGGTGGATGGATGGATGGATGGATGGATAGATGGAGCAGAAATTAGGAAAACCATAGAACAGGTGTGGTAGATCATCTCCAAAGATGGCCATCAGATCCTTCCCTCCCTACGTATGCAAGCTGCATCTGACATGAAGGCGGGATCCAACTTTCATCCATCTGTTGTGGATGGGCCTTCATGATTTGCCTACTCAAAGTACATGGCAGAAGTGACATTTTGGGACTTCTGAGGCTATGACTTAAGAAGCCTTGCAACATCTTCCTGCATCTCTTGGAACACTCGCTCTGTGAGAAGCCAGCTGCCGTGTTAGAAGTCTGGCTGCATTGAGACCGACATGCTATGAAAAAGCTGAAGCTAAGCATGTGGAGAGACCACATGGAAGGAGAGAAACTTGACCAGTCCCCAGGTGTGTCAGCCCAAATGTCAGACTCCCACCCCAGCTGCCATTTGTTTGGACGCCATGAGAGAATTCCAACAAGAACTGTTCAGCTGAGCCCAGTGGGCCACAGAACCATGGGGGTCATAATAAATTGGTGTCTCAACCACGGAGTTTTGCAACATTTTGTCACACAACAGTGGATAACTGGAACACTCAGAAAAATAACATATTGAGAAGCTTGCAGTGTCATTTGAAACATACAACAGCCATAAAAAAAAGAAAAGGTAGCGACTGGCCCAGTGCCATAGTGGTTAAGTTCGTGTGCTCTGCTTCAGTGGCCCAGAATTTGTGGGTTAGAATCCTGGGCACAGACCTATGCACTGCTTGTCAAGCCATGCTGTGGTGGCATCCTACATACAAAATAGAGAAAGATTGGCAACAGATGTTAGCTCAGGGCCAACCTTCCTCACAAAAAAAAAAAAAAAAAAGAAAAAAAATAGAAAAGGTAGCTATGAATGGACCCATTTAAAGATGACAATAGATGAAGATTACGGAAGTTAAGTGACAGCCAGTAAGTGGTATAACCAGAGTTAGAATCCAGGCCTAGAATAAAAAGGGAGTCAGGAAATTGAAAAGAGCAGTAGATGAAAACAAAAGGCTTTATACCTTCAAATCATGCATAATCTTTTATCAAATCCTCCTTAACTGACTTCAGCTGAAGCCAAGAATGTATAATCCACATCGTCTTCACTGAGCTAAGCAGGCCCACCCATCCCCCAGGCTTTTATGTGAGCTATAATTCAAAAAAAAAAATCAAAAAGTCCTCTGTGCCTGGAGCCTCTGTCCTCCCACTCTTCATAGTACACACACCTGGGAAATATGTCCTCAAACTCTTGGGTCCTTCTAGCTGCTTTTGGACTTGATCCAATTGCTTAGTAACTACCAAGAAGCCCAACAGAGCAAAAATTTCAAAGCTACTTCCTGTTAATTAGCCCAGGCTGTTTTGAGGGTCCCAGCAGTGCAATTCATTTTCATGTGCAGTATCCCCAATTAGGCCAACTCTGTCTGAAATTTCTGGAGCCACGTCTTGGTAGTCAGTGGAGAGATACACCAAGCTAACGTAAGGTCAAGGTAAATTTTTTTTAGAGGTTCCCCCAAGACAACACTTCAAAATCACTTACCCGAGTAAAAACAATGTTCCATATACATTATGAAAATAAAGGTTCAGTCCTTGAAAGCGATGTATCAATGTTAAAAACATGGCCATTTCTCTTATTGCTATAACCTGAAAGAAAGAACAGCGGGATTCTTTCCCTAATTTTTCTGACTCCTTCTCTCATATTTTGAAATAAACTGTCCATCGATGACAGGCTACTCTTTTCCTTTCCTTTTGGTCAAAAGATTCGTGTTGGATTACTGACCAAGGAATCCGTTTATTTCTAAGCATTTGCCATGTAAATGCTATGTCTTAAAGAAAGTAGTTTTCTTTCCTGCGTGAACTATATAGAGGACACGTTGATTACTGTGCCTGCCACACCAACAGCCCCTCTGAAAGGAAATTGACCATCCACAGGACCAGAAGAAGAGAGCAATGCCAAGAGACATGGCTGATCAACCAGGGCAGCTAATCCATGGACCAGCCGGTGCCCTGTCATCTTACATTTAATTGAAAATCAGGCTGGCCAATCAAATCTTTTTTCTCTCTGCAATTCAAACAGAAATTCTGAGCAAAAGCAGCCTTAGTAACAGAGAAAGCTGCTCAAAGCCATCACAGAGTGAGAGGTTAGAGGGCACATGCTGCGTCTCGAGTGAACCGAAGCCATGAGTAGTCTATGAAGTAGACAAATCAATAAAGGGTGAAAAAAGCCAGTTGGTAGCAAAAGGAAGTTGGAGCAGATGTGAAATGTCAAGTCACCCCGAGAAGGTGGATGAAACCATGCAGGTCCTTGGCACAGCCTAGGCTCCTGAAACCTCCTTGGCCTCTAGATGTTGGACTGTTCCTGGTCCTTGTGCATCCTCACAACTTCCTTTTTCCTACTTAAGCTGGAGTGAGCTCCTGTCCTTTATGAGCATATTGGCAATGTGCTTTGAAGTGGAAACTACCCTAGACTCAGCCTCGTAGTAGGGGAGGCTGCTGCACGCTTTGGAGGTGAACTCCTAAGGGCTGGGCATGAGGAATCACGCCCTTCCAAGGGGGCCTGATGTGAATGCTCCCAGTGGGGCTATGGAGCTGGAGAGGTAGGTACCTGGCTTAATCCAATGTTCTCACTTGGAACATGTGAAAACTTCACGAACGAATTTAAGCTTGGACTATCATCCCACAAAAGGTCAAGCCATCTCCCTGGCCTCTCTGAAGCCTGCTACGAGTGTCACACAGAAAACACTGACACTTTCATTACTGGGAGGCTTCTGAGGCTTCTGTGTGGTTTGTGGCATATTCCTTCATCCATGCCACCCCACACACACAACCATCCCTGAATGCTCTTTTCTGGTTCCTTCTAACCAAGATCCTTCAGAACCTAACGTTTCTCCTCCTTATGCTCCCCCACAGACCCATGAATGGGGATGTTTTTATTGTTTTATTTTTACTTTTTATCTTCCAGTTCCTGAAACCAATTCAAACTCTTATTTTTTTTGCTCCAAATTAATAGTAGTCTTGGTTTTACCTTACCATAAAAGCAATATACATTTGTTGTACATAATTTGAAAAATGCAGAAGAAATGACATAAGAAACAAAATTTCCAACCCAGAGACAACCAATATTAACATTTTAACATTCTTTTTTCTGAGTTATTTTTCTATTAATATATTTATTTGTAGATGTAAAATCTGATATTTTTGAATTATATATATTCTGATATTTTCTCAACACTGTTTCACGAATATTTTAGGTTATCATTAAATATCTTCCAAAACATTATTTTAAAGTTGTTGCAGAATATTTTATCAGATGAAAAGACAATAATTTGCTCAGCCATTTCTCCACTGTTGTACATTTAGTTCAATGCTTCAATGACCATTGTTCTTCCAGAGCAGTCTGTATTGTAATGTTGAGTCTCATTATAGTACAGATGGCAAGTGCACCACATGTCATAGGGGCGAAGACGGACCTCTGCAGCCAGCCCTCCTGCATTTAATCCCAGCTGAACCATTTGCTTGTGCATGACCTTGGGCAAGTCGTTTAACATCCTGTGCTTCAGTCTCCTCATCTCTGAAGTAGGGAAATAAAAGCCCTTTCTTCACAGGGTAGTTGGGAGGATTAAATGAGTTGACACCTGCAAACAGCCAATGATAGTACCTGGCACATTAAGCTGTTGTTATTAAGCACTAAGTATGTTATTATGTATTAAGCTGTAGCACTATTAGGGAGAAACTTATACCACTCCTGATGTTGGCTTTCTGGTGGATGGACCCCTTTAGTTAAACCACGGCCTCCTTTACATCCTCCCCATCTCCTGTTGTTCTTCAGGGAAAGAGGATGGACCTTCCTTGGTGGGAGTTTGGAGGAGAAATTGGTAAGTGCAGTGTTGTGGGTCATATATTGGCCCCCCAAAAAGATATGTCCAAGTCTTGATCCCAGAAACCTATACATGTGATCTTATTTAGCAAAAGGGCTTTTACTGATGTAATTAAGTTAAGACTCTTGAGATGAGGTCATCCTGGATTTAGGGTGGGCCCTAAATCCAATAACAGGTATCTTTTAAGAGAAAAGCAGAAAGATATTTGACAAAGACAGGAGAAGAAGGTGATGTGAAGCCCCACGTGAAGATGGAGGCAGAGATTAGAGTGATGCTGCCACAAGCCAAGGAACGTCCCAAGCCACCAGAAGCCGGAAGAGGCAGGAACAGTTTCCCCCTAGAGCCTTCAGACAGAGTGTGGCCCTGCTGATACCTTGATTTTGGATTTCTGGCCTCAGAAGTGTGAGAGAATAGATTTCTGTTGTTTTAAGCCACCCAGTGTGTTACAGCAGCCACAGGAGAACTAAGACCTGTAACCTGGTCCCTTTTGCTGGGTGGTAAAGAGCCCACAGGGACCACATGACTGGCTCTGCTTCCCTTTGTCAGAATCCTTACCTGGGTGGCCCCCATGTGGGCAGGGCTGGAGTGCTTGGCACTGCCTATGCCAGGTGGATGAATCAGTTTAACAAAGATCAGTACCAGGAAGCCCTCTTGCCGGCTGACATATGTCACTTTCCTCCATTTCAGCTTTATCAGTATTAAAAGAGATCTTTGCAAGTCCATATGTCTTATTTCTTCTTGTCTCACTCTTAGTATGTAGAACTCAGGAGGGAGCCCTCAGTAGCTACAATAAACTTTTGTTATTTTTATCTTTAAACTCATCTCTCCTATCTGCTCTTAGGGTAAGAGAGAAATTCTTTGATGTAAGGATCTGGATACGTTTAACAGCTTTCATACACACAGTCTTGCACCATCTTATATTTTTTCACCTTCTTTGTGGATGATTTCTGAAGGTTTCTGCCCTGTCTTAGGCTCCTACGATCTCAGCACTGAGTGTTGGATGCTTGCCCGTGGCTTGTTTTTGAATTTGTCCTCTCTTAACCTCTCAATGTTTACCCAATACTGTGTTAGATTTGCTCACACCTCTTTGGGCTTGATCCAGCACCATCTCTCCTCTTCCTGGGCCACTGTGTCATGCTGTTTTCATACCAAGTTCCTCTCCCCATGTCTAGTTGGCAGCACTCTCAGAGCCTCACGACTGAGTATTAATAAACCCTATAATGGTGAGTAATGTCACAATTCTGATGTGGATTCTCATCCCATGTGATAACAAAAACATAAAATATGACATGATGTTTTTATTGGAATTTTATGTACTGTAATTTTTATGCTCTGTTTCTCCAATTCAGTCCATTTTTCTTCCATGTGCAAAATTTGGTCTTTCTTAAGACACCCATACTTGCAACTCCGCACTCTTAAAAAAGCTATTGTCCTTGCCACTACCTCTTAACTAAGTCATGTGATGTCTTGTAATGCTTCACAATGATTCTGTATTCCTAAGTCTTATTTGTTCAACTAGATTATAAAAACTTGGAAAGGTATGGTCCTCAAACCTTAGCAGGGAAGAGCCTTTGCCAAGACCTCCATGTTTTAGAGGGTCCTTAAAGAACAAACACTCAAACACATACACACACACAAATATATTAAAGGAAACAAAGATGCCTCTTTTACTTGCAATGGGGTACTTCATGCTGACATAGTATAACCCTTAACCATAAACATACACTCTCGTGGTTCGTACTATTCAGGTCGCAGGGAAATGCTTCCCATATCTCATGCCCTCTGTCCTTGAAGAAGAGATGACTGCATGCAATGACTTGCAGGTTTGTGGGTTATGCTAACGCTGACTTGGAATATGGATGCTGCTTCAGAATCCAGGGAGAATTTCAGCAGAGGAAGTACTGAGGAGACAGATTAATTAGTTTATCCCATCTTTCCTTTCAGATGGCATGAATGCATTAAATTATTGCCTAATAAGGGAAAATTTTGCAGTAATGACAAGAGTCCATTTTGTTCTAATTCATGGTATTGAAGATATGCAAGAAATAAGTAGGGAATATAAAATATTTAAATGGTTTATTTTTTGATTTCTAACTTTTAAATATTTAGACATAGGGGATGTGAGCCTGCATTTGTTCTCCTGCCCTGGGCTTGCAAATAGGAGGGTGGGACTTCCTGGAAGGAGGTGACCATGACGAATTCTCCGGAACCTGCACCTGCCCTCAGTACTTCGCTCAAGACTGCTGTGTGTTTGGGAAGTATCATTGCATGTTTGTCAGATGAAACAAAGCTAAATATTAGAGGCTGAATCTCCTCGCAGGTATGAGAAAGGACCTATTTTGAGACCCATATTAAGGAAACCTGAATGGGCTTATCAGGGGAGCCTCAGGCAGAAACCAATTTAACTGAGCTCTGGGGTCATGTTACCAGAGACAGGAAACTGTAGCAGGAAAAGTGCTTTTGAGAATTAAACAGTCTTGAAGATAGGACCTGTCCCAAAAGGTGTCATTTTTCTCTCCTGTAACTGAGGATGCAAATGAAGTTCCTCCCACAGAAGAAGGGAGCAGAGACCTTAGGTGTTTTCACAGTGGGAGGACAGTGCACAGCAAATGGGGAAACTTCTATAAGTTCCACACATGTGGATTTTCACAGACCACATAGAAACACTACTGCACAAAGGCCATGAGGGCTGAACTTTGAGCCCCCGCAGCTCAGCAGTCAGAGAATTCTACGACCACCGCCTCAGTTAAGATACCAGATAAAGTAGCCAGCATTCCTGAGATGGACTCTAGTGAGGTTGGAGATGATACAGAAGCAGAGCATCGGGACCTGAGCAAGGAGAAGTTGGTGGTTATATACGTTTGTCAGATCATAATTACTGTAGAAATTTACAAATGTTTCAATTCATCATATAGGCATGACTTTTTTCAACTAACCTTCTTATCTTTATGAAATCCTAAACTAAGAACTTTGTCAGGCATAACCAAGAAAGAGATCATGCCACTGAGAATTCTAGCAAAAATTTTGGTACCTAGATAAAGTAATACAGAAAAATATACTTCTTACTGAATGACGGAAGGGGAAAAAATGAAATGAGAATAAAGCAAATCCATAATGTAAATGTCATGCCTTAAGATCTTTTAATATATTATACAGTCACAATAACACTGGGAGATAGTTGGTGTGATCCCCAAGCCACAAATGAGGAATTTCGGATGCAGGGAATGTAGTTAATATGCCCAAGATCGTAGAGCTAGTAAATGGCTGTGCCAGGATTCAAATTCAGGACATCTCACCCTAAAGCCCTGATTCTTGGTACTTATCATTCTGCTTCTGGACCCAGTACCAACACGTGTCATTGGCTTGAGACTGTGTACAGATGACCTTATTAGCTAGTGCATCAGTTTGCTATTGCTGCTGCAGCAAAGGACCACAAACCAGGTGGACTAAATCAGCACACACATTATCTTCAAGTCCAAAATGGCTCAGCAGGGCTACACTCCTTCTGGAGGCTATGAGGGAAAATCTGTTCCCTTCACATTTCCAGCTTCTAGAAACCTCTTTCATTCCTTGGCTGATGGTCCCTTCCTCCATTTTCAAAGCCCATCACTCACTTCTGCTTCTATCATCACATCCTTTTTTTCCTGACTTTGACCCTCCCGAATCTCCCATATAAGGACCCGTACAATTACACTGAGTCAACCTGGATAATACAGGATAATCTCCCCATCTCAAGATCCTTAATTTATTTACATCTGCAAAGTCCCTTTCGCTTTGTGAGGTAATATACTCACAGGTTCTGGAGATCAGGATGTGGGCATCTTTGGAGGGGCGATTATTCAGCCTACCAATAGTTCCTTATTGAGGGACAAAGGCAGGCACATTATGGATGTTTTGCCTGTATTGAGCATTGGCAGAGTTCAGAGCCTCCCATAGACAATGAGGGGTCAGAGTCTCTTCCTTGCCCACTGCCCAACTGTATTAGATAGAGCCTGGAGTCCTACGATCTCAAAACAAAATGCTCAGGAAGATAATAGGGAAGTCAATGTAGGTGACAGTAAGGGATGATGGTCTTTGACTGACAGACTCCTAATTCTAGATGGTCAGAGACCTTGCCCCAAAGGCCTTGACTTGGCAGAATTTACAAACCAAGTGTCCACACAGGCTCCCTGGGTTGGGGTAAGTCTGGAGAAAGCACTTGATCAAGGAGACAAGAACTTCTATCCTGGGAGAAGAAGGGGAATTGTTTTGCTTCAAAGTTACAGGCAAAATCACACGATCTATGAAAATGAAAGAGCCGAGGAAGCTAAACTGACTCTGAGTTCTCGTTCCTTCTCTCACTCTTGAGTATGCATTACTCATCAGCTCCGTAAATAATGTAACCATCTCGGACCTAAGTTTCTTCATCTGCAGAATGGGAATGACAGTACCCTAGTAACGATTGCTGGGAGGATTGAATGGCATACAATTCACACTGTAGAAAGTTAACCCCAATGGTTGGCATGCAGCTCAAAATAATGGTTTTCTTCACCATGGTTCAATGTCATATCCATTTTGCTTTACAGGCCAGTTTTGTAACTTCCAGCTCTGTTTCTAGGAGCTTTGCTTTTCCTCACTGAAGGAAGGAATAATAAATATTTACCTAATAGGGTTACTAACATCAGATAATTTATCATAGCTCACAATTCAAATACTGTGGTTCATACTGCTGCTTTGTGACTCGTAGTTTATATGACATTTTCAGAGCTCTGTGGCAAACACTTAAGACATCTATTTCACCAACTTGATGCATTTCAGTGTTAGTGAACGAACTTATGCTAGTAAATGTATTCATCCATGAAGGAGTGGCTATGCCAATGACGCTTGTCTCTGTTCTGTTCTGTGCTTGTTCTCAGGTCTCCTGGTTCTGTAATGTCTTCTTTCTTGTCTTCACAATACACTTCAAGTCTCTCTCACCACGGAATACATCCCTGATCCCTTTCCTCCCTCTCATTTTCTGCTGTCTTCTCTTCAACATTTGGATTTTAGCTCCTAGTTCATACTAGCTTGTGTTTTCCTGTGAATAAGTCATCTATGGTGTTACATACAAAACTGAAGATACCTTCCAGACTGCATTCTCATCAGAGCTCTCCAAAACAGAGGCACTCACTCTTCTCTGTAGGTTCAAGGTTGTCTTTCTATAAGTGGATGCTGGTTTCCACCAGAGTTCAGAGCAGCAGTCGTCTTAGTTTGGGTTCACCCAGAAGTCGGATCATCAACAAGGATACAGGTGCAAGTAGAAAACTTTTCAAGTAGAGGATTAGAAGAAGGAACATGGAAAGAAGAACAGGCAATAGGGGTTTGTTATCACTGTGGATTGCTGGAGAATTCTAGAACAATGAAGAACATGCTCCTGGGAGTTAGTCTACCTGAGGGGTTATTGAGCTGCCATATTACTACATAGACTTTTGCAGTCTTTGTTGAGGACTGTAGGGGGAATGAGCATGAATTCTCCAGTGTCCCTAGTCAGCCACATTATGGGCAAAGTGAAATCAGGCCTTTGAGAAAAGAAATCAGGGGCTGGGAGTTGGAAATCCATCAGGGTGAGGGGATGTGGGGGGAGCACTTACAGTCTCTGCCATAGGAGTTAAAAACATAAAACTGGAATCAATTAAAACTGGACTCAAATCCTGCTTCTACCATGTCCTGTATGAACTTAAACTACTCTACTTCCTTTCTCTAAACCTGATTCCCCTCTGAAAAAATGGGTATTATGATAATACCCACCTTTTGGAATTGTTGTAAGGATTAAATAAAATAATAGAATTAGTATACTGACTGCTCATGTAAATGATAGCAGTCATTACTATTACTGTTATTACTAGCAGTAGCAGTGAACTAGTATTAACACTGCACAGTGATCTGCACACAGAAGAGCCTAATAAATATTTACTGAATCTAAATTCACATATACCAAAAATCTATAAAAAAACTCCAAAAGACATTAACTTGAATTTTCCTTATTTGAATTTTTCTACCACACTACCCAGAATGACAGAAAATTACAGATGTTATTGAAAATAATTCTTCATACATCAGGGGCACATTTTAATATATGTTAACAGAATGACTTTGCTTTCCAGCACTCCACAGAAAATAAACTAATTAGAAGGAAGGAAAGAACACAAAAAGAAAAATATTCTTCCAACAGGACATGAAAAGAGAGCTATTCTTCAAATATTCATAGGGTTTTGGCCCCAGAGTCTCCCATGTTTTCGTCTCAATAGTAGCCTCAGGAAGATGGGGGAAGGTGTGTTGAATGACATAGTGGGATGGGGAGGACCTCCGGCAAATTACAAGGTTGAGAGACTGCATTGTGCTGGGAGAGTCTAAAAGGTGTTTTCCACCTCCTTTCTCTGGGTATTAGAAGTGGATGGCAAGAGATGGGAAGTAGAAGGATTTGGAATCTGGAAGATTTGGAAGGAACAAAGATTTTGAAAAACTACGAGGGGACTTTTGGTTTTATAATAGTTCTGTTTCTTTAGGTTAAAGCCCCAGAACTCACGTGTCGGAAGAAGGTGCTGGAAGGACTCAGAGGATGAGCTCTAGATCTGAGTCTTGGGAAGGGCTCTCTAGACCTCAGTACAGAACTGGGTGGTCTTCTCTCTTGGCAGTTTGGTGTCATTAATGTAACTCAGTTCTGATGTCTCTCTGTTCTCATGTGACATTCCCAAGAGACAGAGCAATGCAACTGGGACAGTTGGCTCTGCTCTGGGTCAGTCAGCAGTGCTGAGGTGCAGAGTCCCCTGGCACAGACATGGCCACTGGGAGAGAGGCAGCCAACCCCCCTGGCATTTAGTGCTGGTCTATGTTCTCTCTTCTGCTCTTTACTCTTCTCCTTCTACAGCTCCCAGAAGAGTTAAAGTAGGGGAGCATGAGGGTTTCTTTCACTTGATAAGTGCCTTTGACTCCAGAGAATTAAAAAATGCAGGGTAGAGACTCAGAGACAGGTAGCAGAGAGCTGCTGACTTTAAGGCAGTCAGATAAAGGGATGAAATGTTGAATGTGTTTTCTAAATTGTCTAAACTAATTCACTTAGGATTGTGAACTTGAGATTCAGGACAGAAGTGAAGGAGAAGGAGCTAAAATCAATTAAATAATTCAAATATATTTGAAAGACAGGAGAAAACTTTCACCTATGTTGTATTATTTAATCCTAGTAGTACCCTGATAAGAAGACATCAATCATTCCATTTTATACAAAAGGAAAGTCACGCTGTAATCAGACATGTTTTTATACCAACTCTGATCCCCCACCCCAGGCACTGGCCAAGGGTTATGCTTGCTGGTTGAAGTGGCCTTATGGAAAACTCATACCATGCCCACAAACCTTTATGTTTAGTAATTTTAATTAAGTTACAATTTACATATAATAAAGTACACAGATCTTAACTGTGAAGTTCAATAAGTTTTGGCAACTGTATACACCCAAATCATCATTACCTCCCACTACGTGATAGGTTGTTTCCATCACCCAGGTGTGTACCCCATGTTCATTCCCAGTCATTTCCCTAGCAAAAGCTGTTCTGATTTCTATCTTTTCATGATAATAGACAAATACATTGATTATTCTTTTGGGGCTGGCTTCTTTTGCTCAATGTAAATTTTTTTATATCTATCCGTGCTATTATATGGATCAACTGTTCCTTTTTTTATGGTTGAGTAGTATTTTAGTATAAAAATAAGTGGTATTCTAGTATACCATCTTTTTTCTTCTTCTTAATTCACCTGCCTAATAATGGACATTTGAGGATTTTTTCCAGTTTGGGGCTATTAAGAATAAAGTTGCTACAAACATTTACATACAGGACTTTTTGTTGACATATGTAGCCATTACTCTTGGGTAAGTATCTAGAAGTGAACATGCTGGATCATAGGGTATGTGTGTATTTAACATGACAAAAAATTGCCCAACTTTTTTTCCAAAAGTGGTTTTATTTTGCATTCCCATCAATAATGCAAGAGAGTTCAAGTTACTTAGCAATCTCATCAATATTTGGTATTATCTATTTTAAAATTTTAGCCATTTAGCGAATGTGAAATAGTATCTCACTTTGGTTTTAAACTTCATCCCCTTATGAAAAATGATGTTGAACACATTTTCATGTGCTTACTAGCCATTTGTATCTCTTTTGACTGTATTTACTAAAATTGGGTTGTTTGCATCTTTATTATTGAGTCATATGAGTTCTTTATATATTCTAGATACAAGGTTTTTTTCCAGATGTATGTACTGCAAACCGCCCCCGACCCCGAGTTTATTTTCTTTTTAGCTTTCTTAATAATGTCTTTTAACCAAAATATTTTTATTTTAAGGTCAACATAATTTTTTTATGGTTAGTGTTTTGTGTCCTAAGAAAGTTTGCCCAACTCCCAAAGTTGTGAACATATTTTCCTATGTTTTCTTCTAGAAATTTTATATATATATATATATATATATATATATATATATATATATATATATGTGAGAAACATCAGCCCTGAGCTAACATCTCTTGCTAATCTTCCTCTTTTTGCTTGAGGATGATGGTCCCTGAGCTAACATCTGTGCCATTCTTCCTCTACATTGTATATAGGATGGCACCACAGCATGGCTTGATGAGCAGCGTGTAAGTCCATGCCTGAGATCTGAACCTGCAAAACTCGGACTGCCTAAGCAGAGTGTGCGAACTTAACCACTACACCACTGGGCCAGCCCCCTAGAAATTTTACAATTTTAGTTTTACAGTTTGTGCTATGATCTATCGCAAATTAAATGTCATGATTAAATGAGATACGGATTGAAGTTTGTCTATTTTTATACACTAATAGCTAGTAGCTAGTTTTTCTATCACTATTTGTTCAAAATCTTATTTTGTCCTTTAATTTGCCTTGGTCTCTTTGCTGGAAATCAGTTTAACATCTACAAGAAACATTTCATGAATGTCTGCATTGTGTCAGGAGTTTTTGTAAGCACTATCTTTTACCAAAGAAGAAATACCTTCTTTTTACTTGAGTTTGAAACTTCTAAGGGATTAAATTTTGTTCCTCTTACCAAAAGAATACATTCCACCCAAAAAATTTAGTTAACTTCTGACTAGTTTCACCTGAATTAAAGTTTAGGAAGAAAAGAGAAACTCCTAAATGCTCCTAGGAAGAAAAACAAAAAATAGGCTATATTCAAAGGATCAAGAATCAGAAAGACACTAAATTTATAATCAGAAACATTGTCAGCCAAGAGACAGTGAAAAACGCCTTTGAAATTCTGAAAGGAAAAATTTGAACTTTAAATTTTATACACAGCTCAAACATCAGATACACGTGAAGATAGACTAAAGACAATTTCAGACGAAGTTATTAATATGTTACCATCTTTGCACTGTCTCATAGGAAGCTACTGGAGTATGTGCCCACCAAAATAAAGAAGTGAGGCAAGATATAGAAGGCATGAGATCCACAACACAGAGGATACAAATAATAGGCAATGAAAATCCTAGGAAAATTGCTAAAAGAAATCCCTGGATCCCATCTGTGCCACTGAATTGGAAATAAATCGGTACAGATGAGAACAGGTCAGAAATTTCTAGGTTGCACAATACCCAATATATTTAAATACATTGAAAGCTTTTCATAGTTGGGAGCTATATATGGGAAATATATTAGTGATAACTGCATAGATAATTACAATCAAACAAACAAACAAAAAAGAAAATATTGCACAGGGAAAAATAAAAATCATCCTAACTTACTAAATGGCCCAGCATCAATAGATTTCATGGTCATGGTAATTTAAATTCTAAATAATGATCTTAAAAAGTGATGATATGTTTATAGCAGGGAGAAGGAAGACCGGAAAGGGAGCTGGGAGTAGATGCAAGAGAAGGAGATGTAAAAGAAAGAAAAATCCTCACTTTCCAGACTGAGAACACATTACATAAAGCTTAAAACTGTAAAAGCAATAAGCAGACATTTAATCTTGTTACGTAAGCATGGAGATAAACGACAGTGGAAGTGGTTGTTCTTGGTGAGAAGAAAAGAAGTTGGAGGGCAGTCAGGGACAGTCTTTTCCATAACAGTACGTGTAGAATGATTTTACCTTTTATACTGAATGCATGCTTAACTGATAAAAATTTTTAAAAAGAAAAATGTTTTTTTAAAAAAAATTGTCCTGAATTCAAGAATCCAGAGGCGCTTGAGTTTAAGTCGAGACACCTCCATGAAACAGCAGGGTTTCTCCAGGTGCTTGTGGATCTCAGTTCCCTCTTTTGTAAATTGAGGATAATTAAACCTATTTTGCAGTTTTGTAATAGTGAACTATGAACATCTCACTACTCAGATGCAGGTAGAAAAGACTTTAATAAAGTATTTCTCAGTTATTATCTGAATTGAAATCATGTGAGTTTCTTCTTAAAATGCAGATGTTTAGGTCCCAACCATAATATGCAAATCCTAGTATCTGACCTGTAGGCTCAAGGATTTGTACATTTGGTAAAGCTTCGGGTGATTCTGATGCCCACCATAGCTTGCTAAGCATGAGCTGGGGCACCAGACACACTTGGTTTCAACCCCTGTCTTGCATAGACTAGTAACTTGGGAAATTTCCTTAAATTGCCTTGGCCTCTGTTTTTAAACGTTTTGAATAGGGTATGATGATTTCTCCGGCATACAAAACCCTTACCACTGGGTCTGCCATTAGTGAACATTCAATAAATGTCAGTTCCTTCTCCCTCCATGAATCAGCTTTGTCTCTGATATAAAATTATCTTGACGCATTACAGAATCAGACAGTTAAAATAAAAAAACTCCAGACATTGAATTGGATCCAGCTTCAATTGTACAAACTCCAACAGCTGGTTATTGAGCGACTGGTATGTGCCCAGCATTCCATTAGACACTGTGAGGAAAATTAGCATTTTAGGAACAGAAGTTTATGCCATAAGAGGTCATCTTGACAGACGGCATCAATGCAAAGACATTTCAGAAGCAGAGACTGTTCAAGATGGAAGATACCTTAGAGAATTTCTTGTTAAACACTCCCATTACATAGAGAAAGGGACAGGGGATATGTGAGATTGAGATTTCCTCAAAACGATATAGATAACAACGGAGAAATATACCAGACTCAGGTAGAACAATTCAGAAAGCACTTTTCTTTCAAATGCAAGAGTGGTTTTCAATTTCTTTTTTATTATTATCAGCTGAAACATTTCTTCTAATCAAACATGACATGGAAACTCAATATATGTGAGCAAATCTTCCATGTTTGAGGTAGGATTCAGATGTCCAGAGTTATACCCGCTTGGACCCCTCCTGAAATCTGTCAAAAACTGACTATCCAAATATCATCAACATAATCTGTCTATAAGACAAAGGTGAGTTTATTGCTTACCAAGGTAAAGGAAAGCACCATCTTTGCAAAGCTTTGGCAATGTCTCATCATGGGGATGGTAAGATCAGAATTTATTGAGACTTGGAAGTTTGCTTTAAGGAAAGTCTTTCAACGCCTGGACTTGAAATGATTGGATAAGAATAATGATACAACAGTCCAGGATTGGCGGAAATTGCAGACAAGGACTTTGAGGTAAAGGATTCAAAGAATTTTAGGGTGCAAACTACCTGTTGCTGCTTTCCACAGAAGAGTCAATGGATCTTCTAGGAAGTTTCTGAAATGAACAATCCAATCATTTGTGTGGGCAGGACAATTCCAGAAAAGTAATGTAATAAAGACGGTAGAATAGCAAAGCCAAGGTAATGTAGACAAGACAGTGTGGTTTCAGTCCTCTGTGCTCAGGCTGAGTGTGGGGGTAGACAGCTTTGGTTCTCAAACCCTTGGAGTCTTTGTGAGCAGAGCTAGAAATCCACCCTAATCCTGACCCTGCACCTCCAACAGTCACCCATCAATGTAGGTGACACCCAGTGCAAGGGATCCCAGCTCTTCTTTCTCTGAGAATTGTAAAGTCTCTTTTGTCATCTAATCTTGCGTTTTGCCTCCATACCCTCTCCTCAGGCTGCCCCACCTCTGCTCATGTCTGATGACCCATGAAACCTCATCAGTCTCCACCTTTGGATTCTGCTATAAATAAGACCATGCGTGCACTCATGGCCTGGATTCGTCCTGCTTCTGCCCATCCCAGTGACCCAACACATCTGCCCCAGCACCAATCCCTGGACCCTATGCTGCTATCAGTCCAGAACTTTTGGGAGGTCCAACTCTATGCCCTGGAGAAGAGTTTGACACCCAGGCTGCCTACCTATACTTTTGGGTGATATTTTTTATGTTGACACAAGTCTTGGAAAATAACAAGTACTGAAAAATGTATTGATTCTCGAAAGGCAAAATTACCCTAAGAGTTCCAAAATATTGATCCCCCTTCTGAAGAACATGACTGTCTCTCCTCTACCTTATTTATTAGTTTTTATTTGCTGCTAGATACAAGGTAATGATAAGAATACCCTATCAAATGAATAAATCTCTCTTGGGGATAAATTGAGATTAACTTTTTCACAAAACATTTGAAGACAGTGTGCAAAGCAGATTACTTTATCTGAGTGTGACAAGCTTGCATTAGAAAGCTAGCTCTGCCACTTACTAACTTTAAAAGCTTTAATACATTATTTAATCTCTCTCATCCTCAGTGTCTTTATCTTCATTCTGAAAACAGAGCTGGCAATGTTTATCTGATAAAGTTATTGTCAAGATTAGAGGTTAAAATATAATGTACCAGATATAATGGTATGTAGTCCATTTATAGTAGTTCTTATTATTTTTACTTTCTTTGGTGGAAATCTACCTTCTATACCTGGATATAAATACTTCCAAAGGTAATTATTGCTGCAGTTGCTATAGAAATTCTACCAATGTATGTCCCAAATGCAGAAGATGCAGAAGAAAGAAGAGGAGGTGGTGAAGGAAAAAGGATGAGAGGAAGAAGGAGAACCCATATTCACTGAGGTTTTACCACGTGCCGGGCACTGCAATAAGACTGCAGCACATCCTGAGTCATTTATCAGGTACCATTATTCTCATCCTGCTTTACAGATAAGGAAGGTGAAGCCCAGAGCCCAGGAAGTCATTTATCCTATGCCATAAAACAGCTGGATTTATACATATTCTAACTCTCCGGGGGTAGGGAGGGGTTGCTTTCCACACTAATGCTGAGGAAACGTGGGCAGAAATTGACAGATGTGGCTCAAGCTCACAGAACTAGCCTGATGCACCCTGGATGCAACCTCAGGTCTGTCTACTCCTAAAGTTCACACAATTTTTGTGGCTCCAAGGCTGAACAATAGGAAAACGTCCATGTCCACCCGTAGAACTTTATTTTCAAATTCACATTTTGTTGTTCTACTTTGTTGCATGAAGCAAAAGCAAATATTCTATTTGAATGAGAGGAAAAGTAGTTCTGAGAAAATACCCTTGATGACCTCAAAAGTGACAATATTGTATTTTAATGACTCTTGTTCTTAAGGGACAGACCTAGGTTCCTTTAAGGGGGGTCTTCCCAGAGACAGGTATTCATTCAACCAACAGATATTCCGATTACCCTATGTGCCAAGAATTGTCTTAGGTTTTAGATCATTGTTTTTGATAGTGGTGATATTTTCTAATTCTGGTTAGATGTTACCTTTGTTGAGAAGAGAAAGGACAAGGTGACCGGGGGACGAGTCTGGAGGATTAACACTGGCAATAATGGTTACCATCTTATTGCATGTGCCCTCTGAACCAGCACTGCGTTAAGTCTTCTACATGGTTTATGTCACCTCCTCTTCACAGTTATCAGGTTAGCACTGCCTCTATTACAATAGTGTCTCTTCTTACAGATAATGCAATTGTTTCCGAGAATGGAGATGAAATTCACCCAAAGTCGTACAGCTTATATGTGTAGAGATGCTGATTAAAACCAAAGGTCTTGACCATGGAGTCCTCTGATGACAGCACATGGTGTGAGAGAGTGAACCAAGACACTGCTCATAAGCAAAAGCTGAAAGGGAAGACACCTTTGGCAGAAAGTCAAAGCCAATGGAGTGAGCTAAGAAGCAGTGCTGGGATACAAAATCCAATCATGAAAATTAGACCAAGTAAAGGCAATATGGAGGCCAGGCCAGGTTAGATGCACGAGACCACCATCTATGAAGACGAAGACCACCATCCATAGCAATAAAACTGGAGAGTTGGGGTTTTCATCACTCTTGCAGTTGTGCCTCATAATATAAGCCATGTGTGTCGTATAAGCCATTATTTGTTATAATATAGGCATGAACACCTGTGAATACATAACAGACTCTGAAATTTGGACAAAAAGTCTCTGTTTCTGATACCTGGCGTCTTGTAAAAACAATTTGCAGATGAGCTAGTCATAAATTTCCATTGTGTAAGGGAGCACTGATATCAATAAAATTTTGAAGAAAAAAATGTACCATCCCAAGAGCTGTGAAATCTCCACCTGTAAGAATAAAGCTTAAACTTAAAGTAAGGATTCATTCAGTCAGTCAGTCATTCTCAATAAAAGTTTTTTGAGCATCTACTTTGCACCAAGTTCTAAAGTACACTAAAATATAAGGAAGACAAAATGCCTGGCTTCATGGAGTGATACTCCAGTGGAAAGAGGGAAACACAAAACAAGCTAAATTTAAAGTATTTCTGACAACGTCAAGTACTATGAAGGAAATTTAAAAAAGCAATATGATAAGAAGTGACTAAGGGAGATAAACTGCTTTTCATGAGTTGTTCAGAGAAGAAAGCCTTCTTGGAAAAGATCGTTGTGTGTGCTGAGATCTGAATGACTGGAAGAAGCCAGTGCGTAATCAGTCAGGTGGAGAGCATACTAGGGAAAGGGAACAGCAAGTCCAGGGCTTAGGAGATGTACTGAGATGGGCATACAGAATAAAGGAAAGGAAGTGACTGTTAGGTAGTGCAAAGGGAATGTGACAGGTTTTAGAAAATCTTGTCATATTTTGAGGGCTGTGGTATATAAGTCAGATTTATTCTGAATGCAAAGGGAAACCATGGAAGGATTTTAAAGGGTGGGAGGAGTGATATAATCTGGTTGATACTTTTAAATATCTCTGTAGCTACAGATTGTAGGGAGGAAAACATGAAGCTATTTTATTACTCCAAGCTAGAGATAGTACTAGTAGGGACAGCGGAGATGGAAAAACATGAATAGATTCAGGGTGAATTTTGGAGGAAGACCTACCAATGAACTGGCTGAGAGGTTAGAGAGAAATGTAATCAAGAATAACTTCAGTGTTCCCCTTAAGCCAACAGGTATGGTGGTACTACATACTCAGAGAAAAGATTAACAGAGGAACAGATTTGGGGATGCAAGAGAAAAGGGCTCCTGTCTTGATGTTGTTAGATGTGAAATTCCTTTAGACATCTAAGTGGAACAGTTAAGTAAGCTGTTAGAAAAATTCTTGAGCTCAAGGGAATTTTCAAGACTGAAGATATAAATTGGAAGGTCATCAGCTTGTTGCTGTTATTTACAGCTATGGATCCAGATGAGATCACCTAGAAAAGAGTACAGACAGATAAGAGGAAACAGGAACATGCCCAGGCACTCCACAGTGGAGAGCTGCGGGAGAGGGGTGGAATGGTTCCCGTCGGTGCTACACCAATTACGTAAAAGCTTCATTGAAATCCAGGGGGAAATTTTGCCCTTAAAATTACTGTCCTACCATTCAGGGAAGTGCTCAAAGCTAAGTCAAAGAAGCAAGTGAGAACTCCAGCCAGGGAAACTATCCAGAGTCTGGAGGAAATTCAGTCCTTAGGGGAGGTGTCTCATTGCTGCCCACACCCAGGTCCTTTTTTTTTAATTATTATTTAATTTAATTTAGTTTAATTTTTATATATCATTAGAAGAGATAAGGAGGAAGGAGGGGGAAATCTCTCTCTCTCTCTCTTTCACACACACACACACACACACACTCACACACACCTGAAACCAAAAGTGAATAGCAGAGAACATTACATCTCGGAACTGTCAAAGATCTTGAAGAAGCTTTAGGGTGTCCATTAAAAAGTCATAACATCCACAGGAGGAATAATTATGACCAAGAAGGCAATATTGTTCAACTTCAGGGCCAAGATTTTTCTGTGTTCTGGCTGATTATTGTAGGTTGAGGACACAGAAAGAGATAAACAGAACACAAGACAGCTTGAAAAAGATCAGACCGGGGTAGATGGATGATTTGTAAGTGCTGAAGATAAAGAACTGAGAAAACCCCTTTTCTGCTCTCCGAGCACACATGGTCATAGGAAACACACAGTTTCAACATGATGCCATGGATTCCAGGACAGAAGCGACAGTAGCTTCAACGGGACACTACAGGGTGTGCAATGAATTAGGTCTGAAGGTTATTAGGTATAAAGCTCACCTTATACTTAAAAAAATGGGTGTTGATACATTTTACAATATTGTAAAATTCTTCTCCCATATTTTCTTTTATCCTCCCTTAACTCTCCTTTCTTTTTTACCCATATATCTTCATAATTTTTGGAACATGTGCATTCTAAAGAATGCCAGGTTTATCACTGTGATCTGTGAAGTGAGGAGAATGTAACAAAAATAAAAAGCTGACCATTTCTCCATGCTTATAACAGGAGAACATTTTTTAAAATTACATATGTATATGTGTTTAAAATTATTTTTTCTTTTTTTTTTTTTTTTGGTGAGGAAGATTAGCCCTGAGCTAACATGTGTTGACAATCCTCCTCTTTTTGCTGGGGAAGATTGGCCTGGGCTAACATCTGTGCTCATCTTCCTCTACTTTATATGTGGGACGCCTGCCACACCATGGCTTGATAAGCAGTGCATAGGTCCACGCCCTGGATCCGAACCAGCAGACCCCAGGCCTCCAAAGTGGAGTGCACAAACTTAACCACTATGCAACCAGACTGGCCCCTATATGTTTTAAATTTTGATGGAAGGGTCACCTCACACTCTCAGTTTCCCCCTCAGTTTATGAATTTCTTCCGACCATATGAATCTGCTGCAATGAGAAGAGCCAAATGATTTAATAGAGGTTTTTCAAAGCTGCTTCGACGTTAAGAAGCTAGTTCAGCATACAGGGCCACACCACCATGAATAAAACAGGAACATGTGCTTACAGCTTTTCACCAAGGAATAAGATGGTTCCTTGCTCTGGATCTGTATGTGCAAACATCCTATCACATTGTTTGTTCTTACCTTGGAGAGTGAGATATATAGTCATACTGTCTGGGTTTGAAACCTATCTCTGAGACTTACTTGTTATGTGGCTTTGAGCAAGTTACTCTTTGTACATTAGTTCCCTTATTGGTCCAATGGGGCTGCTGCTGATGATGATGGTGATTATGATGATGACAATAACAAGAGAAGGAGGTGGAGGAGGAGAATGAGAAGAAGAAAATGAAGACGAAGAACAAGAAGAAGGAGGCGAACTTTGTTAGGTTATAGTGAGGATTAGATTAGTGAATATATGTACTAAAAACATAGCGATACCTCAAGAGATGCTATTATTATGATTCATTCATGCAACCAGCATTAATTGAGAACCTACTGTGTACAAGCTACTCTATCACTGCAAGAGATACAGGGATGAGCGAGGTCGTTACTATCTAGTGTAAAACCAGTCTAATAAGCAGACACAAAACCCTCTGCCCTGTGGGGCAGCTCCCTCTACTCCTGTCATCCAACAACTTCCTGATCCCTTCCTTGTATTACTGATGCCTTGACACCTGAATCCCAGAGCACTTCTCTCCCCCATGTCTTGTAATCTTCCTAAAGGCCATCCACGTCTGAGCAAACCACTCATTCAAAACCTCTAACCTAGGATTCCTTATTTCTTCATGTTCACTGATGTTTCCTACACCAGCCACCCACTACCACTAACACCTACTTCCCCAATGGAACGCCAAAGTCAACATTCTACTCTTCTACATCAACGTCCCTTTCTTCCACCTCTCCATGTCTCTTTTCTCTTTACACCCCATAATAGAAGCTCAACCAAAAGAATATGTGGATTTTCTTGGGGCAGGGCAAGCAGTTCTTATGTTCTGGTAGCATACTTTTCCCATGCTCATGTACATATGAATCACCTAGGGCTCTTAATAAAATACAGATTCTGATTCAGTAGGTCTAGAGTGAAGCCTGAAATTCTTCAATTCTAATAAACCCTAAGTGATGCTGATGCTGTTGGTCCAAGGACACACTTTGAAGAGTGGAGTTCCAGTAGCCTTCACATAGTCATGTTTCAGAGTCAAGCTCTGAGCCCTGAGTCCTGGAGATCCAGAAATATGATTCATATTAGCACTTGGAATAAAAATTCTCCTTTCTGTGGATGACTCACATTAACCAAATTCATATGTGTAATGCACACAGGCAGAGAGTCAAGAAAATGGGCTATAATGAGAAGCAACAATCACAAGGATCAAGACGCTTAAATCCGTATGGCCAGCCATTATCATCCTTGGACTGATTTACAGCCAAAGTTAAATAGTAATTAGGATGTAAATTAGACAGCATGGAATCAGAACAAGGATAGTTGGATGAATCGAATATGTATATATCTCACAATTTCTTATGTGTCCTGAAATTCAAATTTGTTATTCAGCTTCTACCTTTCTGAATCTCTTTCCCCTATGATTCATGTCTCATGGACCCCAAGCCAAGACATATAATCTTTTTTCACATTCATTAGAACAGTAGAAATTCTTCATCTGAACATCCATTTAAAGACAAGCATATCACTGATTGATATTTATGGAGTTTAGATATTTGAACTGCAAAATAATAATAATAAGCACTAATATTTAGGGAATGCTTGCTATGAGCTCAGCTTGGTGTCACCATTTTATACTCACAATATCGCTATAAGGTAGATACTATTGTTACCCTATTCTGTGGAGGAGAAAAGAGAGGCAGTGAAAGATGTAGTAGGTGCCGGAGCCGGAATTTACACCCAGACAGCCTGGCTTCCGAGACTGAGCTGTTAACTGAGAGTTGAAAAAGAGTTCGGTGCAATACTACATAACAATTTTTGTTTTTTAAGTATGGTATGTGAAAAGGATATGTAATCCTGGAAGGAATAGATTCACCTAAAAGTATATATTTATGTAAAATAACTAATTTGTGGGTTTTCATATAGTTAAAATGAATGAACTATAGTTATCTATATCAGCATGGATTAACTCAGAAACATAACGAGACTACATATAACATTACAATATGTATATTACGATTTCACATATATAAAGTTAAAATGAAAATATCTAAAACTTGGAAATAAGACAAAAAGAAGCCCTTTCAACATCGTCCCAGAGCCTCGTCTAACAAGCTCACCTGAGGATCATCTAAACGCTACTTTTGTTTAACTTACTATTAACTCTCAGGGGCTCTCCTCTGGAAAGTAAATGTTAATTTTTGAAGGTAGATAAGTTGCAAATGATTTCTGTCAAGTAGAAAAGATAATTCCAAAGTTTGTAGGTTTGTTGAGCTGTATGACATTAGAGATTTTATCTAACCTAGCAATCATATTTCATCATTTTTTCATTCATTAACTTTATACTCTCATCTCTCCCATCCTCCTTTGAATCAGTTCTGTCATCTTGCTCCTTCCTTCGTTCCTGAGTTAAATGCATCATTAACATGTGCTCACTACATAAATGTAAAGAAGGTCATGTTTATAACTTTTTGAAATTTAGACTTTAACAAAATTCACAAACAAGCAAAACTAAACATACTTTTTAGGTATATTTACATATTTAGTGAAATTGTAAAGAAAAGCAAAGGATTGATGAACAAATTTCAGAAAGTGTTTACTTTTTGTAAAGATAGAAGACACAATCAAGGGGGTGAACAGAGAATGCTTGGAAATGTTCTGTTACTTATCCTGGGTTTAGGGCACAGAGCTATTTTTTACATTATTAGTATGATTAATAAAATATATGTATGATGTTTTCTTTTATAGGTGTGATGTTTTTATATAAATGCCTAAAATATATATCAAATATGTTATTTATTGTGACTATATTCTATAAACCAATTAAAGAATTTTAAGTATATATCATGTTGTGTTTATTAGAATATCTGATTTTTTCTCAGTATACATTGTCATAGCTGTAACTGTACATTTTAAAATAATTCCTATCCATGGAAATATAGAAAATAGAGAAAGATTTGATAGCCCATGCTCTCTTTCACTTTCAGGCTTTTACTGTTGTGGACCATTCATCCATCCATCCATCCCTCCATTCACCTATCCATCCATTCCTTCATCAATCCACCCAGCTATCCATCCATCCATCCATCCATCCATCCATCCATTAATTCATCAATCTACCCATCTATCCATCTACCATCTACCATCTACTATCCATCCATCAATCCTCCAAGCACTTATGATGTCCCTGTTTTTTTAATATACTTTCACAAGGAAGATAGGTATTTACAAGTAATTAAATTTGATATATGTGTGGCAGATCAAAATTGGCCACCTCAAAATATATTTATTTACCTTGATTATTTTCTCTGAAAGAAACTTTGATCTTCCCCCAAAATTATGCCTAAAAGTGATAGACTGGGAGGGTCCTTGCTAAGCCCATTCTTATCAAAGTTTTGTTTACCAAAAAGTTACATTTGTAAGGGAAATCTCCATTTGTAAAGGTATTTCCCTCTCTGTACTGGGAAGAGGGGGGGATGACTTTATCTCTAGAAACTCTTATCAGTGAAGAAGGCAAGGATGTAAATCTGCATACTCTTGTTTACTGTGATTTCTGGTAATCTCCCATAAGGTGATTCCTCCCCCATCCCCAACATCCTCTTTTGTCTTTATCTAAATCTATTTAAGAAGAGAACTTCTGCTATTTTGTCGAGAAACTCAGTTTTCCTGGTTTCTCCCATGTATACATTTTATAAAGCTTTATTTGATTTTCTCCTGCTATTCGGCCTCATGTCAATTTAATTTGTAGACCAGCCAGAAACAACCCAGAGTGGGTAGAGGACAGTCTTCCTCCCCTTCATATGTTAAGAAAGGGAAATATAGCAGAAAACCATAGAATATAAAACAGAAGACCTAATCTAGTGTGGGGAATCAGAGAAGGCTAGTTAACACCTAATGCTTAAATCCTTAGCTTAATATTTTGTTAGATTAATTGACATCACTTCCTTTAGAAAGGTTTTTCTTTCCTCCCAAGTCTGAGAAGCTGCAACATTCCCAAAATCACAGTCAAAATGCAGCAGAGTTGTTGCTCAGCATGTCTGGATCTGGAACACACCTCCTTCCGCATGCCACGGTGGAAGCCTCAGATTCATGCTGCAAAGGCTGCTGAGTGACTGGAGGTCATAGAAATGCTCAGCGGGATTTTACTGAGATCGTTGAAAAAAAAATTGTAGAAATAGCATAAATATATCAATATCATGTAATAGGTCAGTCAAAAATATTTATTAAAGTCCTACTGTGCATAGAAATAATTAGGTGCTACAGAGTATTTAAAATAAAATTTTAAGAAAAATGTAGTCATGATATTAGAAGATTCCTTTGTTTAAGCCACTTTGAATTAGATTTCTCTATCTCAAGATCAGAAAAGGAAATGCCTTGACTCATGTAACTGAACATTTCAGGATGGTAAAGCTGAAGTTGACACAGCAGGAGTCAGGCTCTCAGATATTATCACCAATTTCAGCAGATCTCTATGAAAATTCTCACACTAGAAGGTTGGGAAGGGCAGACATACATAAAGAATTGCCTGTCAATATTTTAAAATCGTATTTAAAAGTTGGTTTGTTAATCACTGATTGTGGTTTTCTGTTCTGAGCAAATAAGAGAAAGTAAAACTTAGCATATCTCTCATCTGGTTACAGCAAGAGATGCTGGAGAGTTAGGTGTAGAAATCTTGTTAATTCAGACATCAGGGTGAGGGGTCTGATAACATCCCTGTCCCAAAGTCCTCAAAAGGAATGTTAATCACTGGGGAGGGAGATAAGAGAAAAATCCTGCTAAGGAACTAAAGAAGTGAAAAAGATTTTAAAAGAATCTCTTTTCTTGCATAAAAGGTGATAGACTCTACCAGAAGGAGTTCATTTGCATCATAAAACACTAGCAGAAATGAACTAGGCTGAGCAAAAGGTGCTGTGGGGCTTGCAGTCAGCAGAGCTTTAATGAGCTCCAGGTTTGAGCCTGTGTCTGGCTCCACTGGAATCAGCATGAATATGGCAGTCAGAGAAAACTTATCCTGCAACAGAATTTTTGGCAGTGGGTTTCTTAATGTTCTTCAGCCTCAGGGCCTTGCCTGCATAGTAGGTGTAACTTCTAGTAGGGTGACCAAAACAAGGCAGTCTGACTTCTGTTCCTCTTGTCTCTCTCAGTTAAAATGGGAATGATAACACTCATCTCTGGGTTCTTGTGAAAATTAAGTTCAATAATGAATGCAAAGGGTCTGTTAAATAGTAGGTTCTCAAGGTGAGCCTCCCTGCCTCTTCTCAATATTAAAAATTAAAAAGTCATTTAACATTGGAACATTCAGAGTACACTCCTCAAGGATTATGAATTCTATTAATATTAGTCTCTCAAATAAAAGAACAATTGGGGGGAAAATTGCATCCAGCCAAATCCATTTGAAATGGATGAGAGTTGAGCAGTAAATAATGAAGAAGAATGTAGACAGATACAGAAAGGGACTTGGACCATTTTGCTGCTAATAGGTGCCGCAGACAGTTCATTACTGATAAATGTAGAATAATGATGTCCTTAATGAGTCTTTTCACGCACAAATTCATCATAAAACAAGAAGATGAGGTAAAACAAAAAGTCTTTGTATAGCATTCATGCAGCATGGAAAGCAAGGATAATTTCACATCCCAAAGAGAGCTAAGGATTTAATAAAGCCTTCTGAGATTTTCTTCATGGTGTTGATGGGCAGCTTCCCAACTTAATAACATTTTTTCTAGTATCTCAGAGGTAAATTTCAACCTGCCACACAGTTTGGGGCACCTGAAAGAGCCCAGAAGAGGAAGCTCTGCAGTCCTGTGCTTAAATGACTCTGTGGTCCTTTATTATTTAGTTGACCTTGAGCCATTTCTATCTATGCCCTAACTTTCTCAGTAGTAGGATGAAGACAATAACACTTTTTCTGAGTGCCTCACACTTGGATAGTATTTTGGGTTGAGTCATGTTCCCTACAAAATTGATATGTTGATGCCCTAACCCACAGAACCTTGGAATGTGGCCATATTTGGAGACAGGGTCTTTAAAGAGGTGATTAAGGTAAAACAAAGTCCTAAGAATGGGCGCTAATCCAGTATGACTGGTGTCCTATAAGAGGAGGAGATTAGGATGACACACACAGAAGGAAGACCATGTCAGGACACAGCAAGAAGATGTCCATCTACAAGCCAAGGAGAGAGGCCTCATACGAAACCAACCCTACCCACATCTTGATCTTGGACTTCTAGCCTCCAAAACTGTGAGAAAATAAATTTCCCTTGTTTAAGACACCCAGCCTATGACACTTTGCTGTGGCAGCCCTGCAAAACTAATACAGTTGGAATGATCAAATAATTACGTGATAATTTCTGTTCACCTACTCCTTAAGTAGCACTTCTTTGGCACCTACAGATGAGGGTGTCAGACACAGGTATGTGGAAGTGCTTTTTGAATTAATAGTGCAAAACATGATAAACACTTTAGAGCTTATCTCCACTATGTTCTCTTGCCTTCTATATACATTTCACTTAAGTTCTTTTTGTGCAATATCCCAAATAGTGGACTCTGCAAAAGTGATAGAATCCAATCAAGCTCCTCTAATTTCAGATCAATACAACTTAATACCTGTGGTAGGCAGAACTCTAAGAAGGCTTCCCAAATTCCCACTCCCTGGTGTATATGCCCTGTATAACCTCCTCTACTTGAGAGTGGTTGGGACTGTGAATACCACGTGTTAAGCTAAATGGTTTGATTAGGTTACGTTATATGGTAAAGGTTATGAAATAGTCACTCCCATAATAATATTAAATTGTATCTAAGACTCCATCTTAGCAGACTGAAGGAAGAGATTCTCCTGCTGGCTTTGAAGGAGAAAGCTGTCATGTTGTGAAAGAGCCATGTGACCAGGATCTGAGGTTGGCGTCTAGGAGCTGACAGCAGCCCCTGGCTGACAGCCAGCAGTAAAACCCAAGGAACTGAATTCTTCCAACAGCCTGAATAAGTTTGGAAGAAGACCTGGAGCCTCAGACGAGATCAGATATGATCTGGCACAGATATGTGCCAGCACCTTGATTTCAGCCTGATCTGACCTGAAACCCTGAGTTGAGGACTCAGCTAACCCAGGCCCAACTTCTGGCCTCCAAGGAAAACCTGAGATAACAAACGTGTGTTGTTTACAGCTGCTAAGTTAGTGGTAACCTGTTATAGAAGAAATAGGAAACTAACACAAGGCCAAAATGCTGCTTCTCCTGCCGATTTACACAGCACACGTGTACAGACACACTCTCACACGCACACACTCTTTTTAGGAAACTCTGTCTTAATTAGCATCCAGTCTTCTCTCACTACAGGCTTTTCCTTCTTCTTTGGTAGAGAATCAGAAAATTTGATGAAAGAAAAGAAAACTTTTCAAGCCCGGGACAGCTTAAATAACTGGACAGGCTGGATTATAGAATGTCCTCAAGGAAACGGACATTTATCACCAGCAGGTGTTTCCTATTGAGTGATCAAATGCCAGCCAGGCAGTCCATAGCAAACTTGTTTTTGTAAGAAGAAAAGAGTAAAGATAAATATAAAGCCTAGCTCTGAGCATTTGTCATCTAAGCATGGCTAAAGTTTTTATTCTACTCCGAGGTTTTCGTCTATAAAATGGGAACAACAACGGCCCACCTCATGAGATTTTTTTTTTTTTTGAGATATAATCACATACCTTAAAATTCACCACTTTAAAGTATACGATTCAGTGATTTTACATATAGTCATAAAGTTGTGCAACCATCGTCACTATCTAATTCCAGCACATTTTCATCACCCCAAAAAGAATCTCCATACCCATTAGCAATCACTCTCCAGACCCCCTCCCCTAGTCCCTAGCAAACACTAATCTACTTTCATTCTCAATGGATTTGCTTATTCTTGACATTTTATATAAATAAAATTATACAGTATGTGGCCTTTTGTGTCTGGTTTCTTTCACTCAGCATAATGTTTTCAAGGTTCATCCGTGTTGTAACCTCATAAGATTTTTGTGATTAAAAAAAAAATGCCTCAATCTAGAGCTTGGCTCACTTTGATGCATCAGTAAACGTCAGTTATTATTATTAATAAGATAAATATTATAGAATTATTGACAACTAGCCTTTGAAGACCACAGAGATCATTTCAACCTATCATTACATGTAATGTAGACATCCCCATTCACATCTTTGGCTGAGTATCCTTCAACTTTTTCGTGAAAACCTGCAGGCACTAGGAGCTCATTATTGAGAAAGGCAGTCCTTCCCTAGGGCTGAAACATTCTGACTGTTGAAAAATTCATTTTTACATTGAAACAAAACCTGCTTCCTATCAATGTCTACTAATTAGCCCTTGCTATGGGTTGAATTGTGTCCCCCCAAAAAACATATGTTGAACTCCCAATACTCAATACTTCAGAATGTGACCCTACTTGGAGATAGTCTTTGCAGATGTAGTCAGTAAAGATGAGGTCATTAGGGTGGACCAGAACCCAATATGACTGACATCCTTATAAAAAGGGAAATTTTGAGACAGATATATGCAGAGAGAGTGCCATGGGAAGATGAAGATCAGAGCAACGCTTCTACAAGACAAGGAATACCAAGATTGTGAACAATCACCAAAAGCTGGCAAAGAGACCTGGAACAGACTGTCCCTCACAACGCTCCGAAGGGAACAAACCTACCAACATCCCACTCGCAAACTCTGGTTTCGAGAACTAAGAGTCAATAAATTTCTGTTGTTTATGCCATTAAGTTGGTTACTTTGATACAGCAGCCCCAGAAAACTAATATAGTCTTGGTTTTTTGCTCAGGTGCCAAACAGGTTGCCTCTTTCTCCACATGATGACCTTTCAAATATTTGAAGTCAGCTTGCCTGTTACGTCCCGAGGGCTCTTCTCCAGTGTAATGGTCGCGTTCTTCCAGCTGTGTGACCTCCACTCTGCTGCAATCTCCTGCTCTTCTCTGGACGTGCAATAGCTTATAAATAAATGCAAGTTTTCAGAATGCTTATTGAGCCTTGAACAGTAAATCTTCTTAATATGTCAAATAATCTTTTGCTTTTTTTTTTTTTTTTAACAATGATCTTTTTTTTGTGTGAGGAAGATCAGCTCTGAGCTAACGTCCATGCTAATCCTCCTCTTTTTTGCTGAGGAAGACCTGCCCTGAGCTAACATCTATTGCCAATCTGCCTCCTTCTTTTCTCTTTTACTCCCCAAAGCCCCAGTAGATAGTTTTATGTCATAGTTGCACATCCTTTCTAGTTGCTGTATGGGGGACGCCGCCTCAGCGTGGCCAGACAAGCGCTGTCGGTGCGCACCCAGGATCCGAACCCAGGCCGCCAGTAGCGGAGCGTGCGCACTCAACTGCCCCAATCCTTTGCTTTTTGTTTGAATTGTTGGAGTCTACACTCTGAGTAGGAAGAACTCACTTTATTTAGCACCTGCTGGACTTTGAGCAAACTCAATAAATAAGGTTGACATAGGCAACATGGGACTACCCAGAGTGGAACTTCCTCCAAAACTATCCCAAATACTGTTCACCATTTTACTTCTCTCATCCTGGTCAGGCCACTGTCATTTCACACCTAGACTTCTGCAACAACCTCCTAACTGATTTTCCTGACCCCATTCTTGTCTGCCTTAGTGTCCATCCTCCACCTTACAGGCAGGGTAATCTTTGTAAAGCACACATTAGATTAGGAATTAAAATCTTTGAGTGCATTTTCACTACAATTAGACTAAAAACCTTACCTTGGTCTACACAGTCCTACAGGATACAGCCCCTGCAACTCTCTCCAATCTCATCTTCTGTCATTCTCCTCCGTTACCAACATACCTCCTCTATTCCTAAACATATAAGGTCATTCCCATCTCTGACTACTTATCTCTGATCTTCCCTCTTCATGGAACACTTCCCTCCCTCTCCATATTCGCATCTTTGTGGCTGGCTTCCTCATCATTGAGGCCTATAACTCAAATGTCCTCTCCCTAGAGAAGAGTCACTTGGCCATCAGAACAAAAGCAGTGACCCCATTCCATGTCACTCTACCCTAGGATCCTTAGGTGTGTGTGTATATGTGCATGCCTGCTCAGAGTTTCCCATTTTCCAAAATTGTCTGATGTATTTATGTTTATTATCCATTTTATTCATGACTCTATTCCCAGCATTTAGAACAGTGCCTGGCATATAATGTTGCTCATTAAATATTTGTTGAAAGAAAGAATGAATAAATGAGAGTTGGTAGAACAAGGAGTTGGGAGATGAGGCCAACCTTAGAGCAGGACCACCTCTGAATTATACACAAAATTATTATAACAAGGAAAAGTAGCAAATGTTCTTGGAGAGAAGTTACAGTGGGAAACCAGCCCAAGAAGGTGGACGCCTCTGTCATGTGCCATGATATCCTCTTTTCCACCCTTTCAAGTTCTCATGTAACATCCTGAGGGGCTAAGAATGAGGAATCTGGTATGAAACAAGCAGGTTCAGAGGGGGTCCAAATCCCCAAGCACAGGGCATGGGGTGGAGCACTTCATCTACTCTGACCATTCTGCCAGGACCCAGGTGGGGTCTTAAATATGTTGCATAAGGAAGATGAGAAACCCAGATTATTGTTTTCCAGAATTTCTCTATCCATTGGCTTGGCAGGAGTTCCTCAAGATTATCAGTTTTGCTCCTTAACCATTGACAAACCATCTGAGCCTCTTTGGAAGAAATCTGCCAGACAGAGAGTATTTGTTAAAACAGGCACAGAAAATCTCTGGAGAGCCAAGGGCCCAGCCCGGGGCAGCCCAGCCTCTAACAAATCAGCTCCCAATGAGATCTGCCTGAGCGGGAAATGGCTCATGGCAGGCCACCTTATGCTTCATGCCATCTGGCTCCCCGCACACCCTTCCGTGCTGAGTTTTAATTTCCAAACCCTACGCACTGCTACAATTATGCTTTACTTCCTTTTATGCATCCTGCTGTGGGAACACAGAAGCTTCTGGTAATTAAACGTCTACTTTGTGAACGGTGAGGAAGTTTCTGCACTTAACTATTGCTCTATTTGCTGGAGATACAGCAGGGAAAAAAAAAAACTCCCAGGATTTTAGCACCTTGGATAGACCCCAAGTCACCAGGGCACTGACCCATTAACTGGAAGCAAATCTATAATGAGAGAAAGGGGACATTGGAGTTTGATGAAGTCCCCACTTGGCCTCTTACGAGCCATGTGCCTTTGAGCCCACTTTCTGTTCTGGGAGCCGGTTTTCCTGTTTCCTCACCCATGGAAGGAGTAAACCACATAAGATAGAGGTAAGTTTCAATAAGATAAAACATGCCAATCTGCTTTGTTGACATGCATTCCAAGCTCCACTCTTTGTTTCTTTAAGCGTTTGTAGCCACCTGACCCAGCTGTTCCTAGGAAGCCCAGAGATGAGTTCTATCTGAGACGTACCCTTAAAAAATAAGTCCACTATTTGAAAATCAAAGGATTCCACATATGATTTTGGTAATTTCCAGTTTATCCTGAAAAACTGGGAGATTTGATAATGTGGAAGACACATTTTTACCTATCAAAATTCAGCTGGAGCTGAGGCACATCTTTAGCAAGAGATCCTGTGGACCAGTATTTTCTCAAACTTTTAAGTGCATGTTAATCACCTGGGCATCTTGCTTAACTACAGATTCTTATTCAATAGATCTGGGATGGGGCCTCAGATTGTGTATTTCTAACAGTTGCCCAAGATGTGGAGGCAGGTGGGAGCGAAGCCTGTTTTGAGTAGAGAGGGTTTGGACGACCGAGTGCTCTGCACCTCTCCCTTTTACTTCCCTCCCTGTTGTCTTCCAACCCGATGCCAAACAGCAGGTGCCATTTATCATTACACTCACTCTATTGTCCTTTTTATATTAGGGATATATTTCTCCACACCTGGCCCATTGCACTCATTTGTCATCTGCCAAACTAAGAATATATTTGAATATTTAACCCAACTTAAAGGGTCTTCGGTAACCCTAGCCTGGTTGAATCAGTCAAAGTCTCACCAGGAAGAAAAGTATCATCAACTATTTTCAATGAAGGGAACTTAGGTTGCACAGGTAATAGAGAAACTGATCGTGAGTCAGCCCAGCGTTAGCAACAGCACGCACCATTGAGCCCTGGGGTGGCAAGGTCAAATGGGGTAGGCAGTGTCGCCAGATCCCAAGGCTCAGGGTCGCCTGGTAGACACTGAGACCTTGACGAGCCTGTCAGGCAGAACCTGGAGTTACAAAGAAGATGCAGCTGCTTGCAAGGGATGCTACTTGAGGCAGACAGGAAGGGTGCGAGTTGCCCTGGCTTCTCTCTTTAGCCTGGACACAGTCTCCACTAGTATCGCACATTGGATGAACCAAGCTGGAAGCCAGCTGGCAAGGAAACCAGAAAAAATGCAGCCTGCAAGGGACAGAATCCCCTCCCATATAAAGGAGAAAAGAAGGAGGATAAATTTGGATCTGAAGACAGAGAAACCAGGTCTGGCACTCTGTCTTCAAGAGTGCTTCCTCACTGTTGTCAAGTGGAAGGAAGGTCTTGGACCAGATTTCCAAACAGCCAAAATGTGTTTTCCATACTTCCTTAAAAATTAAGGGAAAAGAATCATACCATCTTTCAGTCCCTACACATTATTTTTGTTTTTGCAACACCCTTGCAAAATTGGAAAGATCCCTTGCTTAGGCATGAAGAGAACTGTGTCTCTGGTCTAAGAACTGCCATATGATGATTTTTTTTTTTTGACATACAAAAAGCTGTAGATATTTAATGTATACAACTTGATTTGTGTGGAGATAAGTACACACCAGCAAAACCATTATCACAATCAAAGCCATAAACTTATCCATCACCTCCAAAAGTTTCCTCCTGCCCCCTTTGTTTTTTGTTGTTTTGTTTTTCCTTTTGTGATAAGAGTACTTAATATAAGATCTGCTACCTTAGCAAATTTTTAAGTATACACTATAGTACTGTTAATCATAGGCCCTATGTTGCACATTATATCTCCAAAACTTGTTTGCCTTGCATAACTGAAAGTTTGCACCCTTTGACTAACATCTCCCGATTTTCCTCCCCATAGCCCTGCACAACCACCTGGCAACTCTTGTCTTCTTCTATGAGGTTGACTTCTTTCACATAGTTTGACTAGATTCCACATATAAATGGATCATGCAGTATTTGTCTTTCTGTGTCCAACATATTCCACTTAGCATAATGTCCTCTAGATCTATCTGTGTTGTTGCAAATGGTGGGATGCACTTTTTTTTAAGGCTGAATAATATTACATTGTATGTATATGCCACATATTCTTCCCCTATTCATTTGTCAATGGACATTTAGGTTGTTTCCATATCTTGACTATGGTGAATAATGCTGCAATGAACATGGGAATGCAGATATCTCTTTCAGATCTAGATTTAAATTCCTTTGGATAATACCCAGAAGTGGGATTGCTGGATCAAATGGTAAAGAATATGATTATTGTGACCTTGGTAAATTGATATGACCAATTTGGCCTCCATATACTTGTTTGTTAAATGATAATAATGATGCTTCTCTGCCTACTTTATCAAATTTTTCTAAGTAGAAAAATAATATTAAAAAGCTTTTATCCATTCAATGAGTAATGAATTCTGAACACCATGGTTTCTACTGGTTGGAGGGTGTCTCCAGTAAGAAGCTTTCCTGAAACCCCATTCTCCATTAAGCATTATGTTAAAGGTCCTATATGCGCTTCCAAAGCCCCTGAGCTCCCTATTGTATTGGTCAGTGTCCACTTAGGAGACAGAAAACACATCCATAATTGAACAGGGAAAATTTAATGTAAAGAATCATCAGTTTGAAACAGAGGATTAATGACTAAGAGACATCTATTTCATAGCATTTATATAATGTATAGTATTGAGTATTTGTCTCCCCATCAGACTGGGAGTTTCTTTAGAGCAGGAACTGTGTCTCCAGTTAATCATTTTAACCCTAGAACCCCCGGTATCTCCAGGCTTCAGTACAATATTTGACACCCAGTGACTGCTGAATGATTGTTGAGGAAATGAATGAATGAGAACTCAAGTCTAAGTGGGCCTAGAGGTTCATACTATTACAATAGGTAGAGACACATGCTTTAGTGCAGTTCCAGACAAAGATCAATGAGAGAAAGCTGGAGAGACAGGAAGGAACATTATAGAGAGAGCAGCAGCAACACATACAGGAGGAATGAGAGAGGAAAGCATATTCTGGAAACAACTGTTTACCCATATTTTCTAAAGCATGAGTTTTGAGGGAGAAGTTAGTGGAATATGAAGTTGGCGAGAGAAGGCAGGAGCTATGCCATGAGAAGGAGTTTGGATCTTGTCCAGTATATGGGGAGCCATTGAGGAGTTTGGTCAGGGGCTGTGACAGGTAGGAGACATGTGTGAACAGGTAATCCTGCACTCTGTGAGGGGTGCTGTGGTCGACTGGAAAGGGCTGTACTTGGGAAGTAAAATGTGTTGCATTTTATGTATACAGACACAAGTATTCAATCAAAGAAAACCAATTCAAAAACAAAAAGGAAAAAAAGAATTTAAGTGCTTGCTATTAGAAATCCTACATGGTTAATTCAAATGTGATGAACCGTCCCGGAGACAGTTCTATATTCCTTAAAAGCTGTGTCACCAAAAGAATCAAATACCGGAAACACACTTTTGAACTCTTTTCAAAGGAATAATCGCCAAATGATAATAGCCTGAAACTCAAATTGACCAAAAGATAGTGTATTTCAAGTGCTTTTTGTCAGTAAGGGCTGTATTAATAGCTTTGAAATAAAAACTCAAGTTCACTATACGGGAATTTCAACTAAATTATACAAAATAGAACTTTCCTTCTGTTTCCTTTACCCTTTGCCTTAATTCACAAATGACACATCAAATGTACCAGAACCAATGCTATTTTAAATAAAATTTCTTTAATTTCTTGAATTTAGCACATTGGCAATTCATCTAACCCCGCTGAGCCTTAGTTTTCTCATCCATAAAAGGGGCACAAATGTTCTCTTTTCATGGATTGTATAATATTCCTATTAAAAGTGTTTTTTTCTTTAAGAAACTATTAATTTCGTGAAAAAGTGTTTATAAAAAGCACATATTTTTACCTTTTGTATGCTCTCAATTCATTCTTAGTGGGTCATAATTTAGTGGAATCCTAAGGTAGCATCCTCAGTTGGAAACAGTAGATCTTCTCACATGCCATTGGTATACTTAAGTAAAAATGGATAAATAGGGCCTATCCATGTAACAGAGAAGCACTTACTATGGAAAAAAAGATTGAATTTCTTGAGTATGGCATGCTGAGAAAAACAAAACCCCTCTATCTTTAGGAACTAGTCATCTATTTAGCTCTGCCTAATTACAACCAAGTTTCTAAAGCTAGAATACTTCATAAATTTTACCACGTAATGAACATATAGCTTTATTTATTGTTTAATTAAATTAGTTATAACTTGATGTTTGCATTCATATCCATCATCTTTTGAAGTGTATTGGTGCTTCAACTGATATCAAAGTTCATCTAAGTGAGCAACAATTGCCTGATCAGTAGAAAAAGTGGAAATGGGAACATTTCATTCAGATGGCTGATACAAGGACTAACTGAGACCATGATTCTGAAGTGCTCATGGTGAGCCTTGCAGGTGATATTTGAGAAATAGACAGTGGCTGTTAATATTGTTTTTATTTTAATTATGTTCCATTGTTTCTATTGATAAAAGCTCTTAGAACATTGTGTAGCACACAAGAGTAGTTGATCAATAATTTTAAATTACCTTATCCTACTCTAAATGGGGCATGATAAATGATTTATTGGTTGAAGGTGGAGAAGAGGATATTAAAACATAATACTCCACGTCCTGATATACCTTTGCTAAATAAAAGCGGTTAAATTAATGTCTGTTACGAATCTCTTAAAAAATAAATTATATGGATCACCAAGTTATGTATACATAATGGAGCAATTCAAACCATACAGAAGATTTCAAATAGTCTCCTCCTCTTTCTCTTGTATACTTGATTTTTTTTGTAAGAGGAACTTCCATTTAATGGTTGTCAGTAGAACTTCTGATTTTAGTGAAGCAGATAGAATGTCAGTTAGAGTAAATGGTGTTCATTCATGGAAGGACCCCAGGATGACTCTTTACTTTTGTGAAGGTGAGGTAGATAGGCATCCACACTTATAGAGAAAATTATTAGCATGATTTTTTTTTTCTGAGAAAGTATCTTTTTCATAAAGCTTAAAGGCTGTTGGAGAGAAGGGTGGAAAACAATTTCTCTAGAGTCTAAAGGCCTTTTGAAAGTAAGAGGAAAGAGAATGCCTGCTGTACAGTAAGAGCTCAAAAATGTGTTGAATAAACTAATAAATGAATGAATCCTGATATTTTCTCTTTTATTTTTTTGTTTTAAGCTTCACAAGAACTACTTATAGACATTGTTATTGGAGTTTGGAGAAATAGTTACTGTTATAAACTTTTGGCAAATGGAAATTGGTACAATGTTTTGGAAAGCTGGATGGAATATAGAACAAATGTTTTTCAAATGCCTTCACCCTCTATGGTTAAGGTGAACTAGTTTTGTGTGGCTAGACATTTACACTGCAAAAAGCTAGAAATGCTGGAAAAATATTTTTTAAAAAGAAAATCTATTTGAAGACAGCAGAGAACTATTAAAGTATCAAGTACTTGGCCAAAGTCCTTATGGGTGATGACAATATTTGGCTCTACTTTTCACTTCAATGGATTCTCCATCTCTCAAGAACAGTTGACAGGCTAATAAGCAGATGAGAACTTCCAGCCTCCTCATGGGGCTACGATAGGACAGTCCTGGAATACATCTGAAGTTAAAAAAAAAAAAAATGCTATTCAGTTGGAATTCCAAATGGCTATGCCTTAGGACAAGGGACCAAACTTCACAAACGCTGAATCCCAACCTCTAAGAGGAAGCAATAAGACATGATGAGTAAATGTAATTTGGTATCCTGGATGGGATACTGGGACAGAAAAACACATTAGGTAAAAGCTGAAGAAATCTGAATAAAGTACAAATTTTCGTTTATAATAACATATCAGTATTGGTTTATTAATTGTAACAAACTACCATACTAATTTAAGGTATTAATAATAGGGGAACCTGAGTGAGAGGTATGTAGAAAGTCTATGTACTATCTTAATTTTTCTGTTAATCTAACATTGTTTTTAAAATATCAATAAAAAATAGACATTATATTATATATAAATAGATGAAATACTCTAATTAAAAACAGAAACTGTCATACTGCATCAAAAAAATTAAAAACAAACAAGAATCCCCAAAACTTCGTGTAACTTAAAAAGACACATTGTAAACATAAAGGTATAAAGAAATTGGAATTAAATGAATGTAAAGAAGTATGCCATAGAAACACTAATCATAAGAAGACTGACAAATATCGATATCAGAATAACATAGGTAAAATTTTCCATTTTAAATGTCAAAATTTTTAAATACCATTTTTGGATATCAAAATAATGATATTTAATGGGAAAAGCTATAAGAGAGAGAGATATCTTATTATTTAAAAAGTATCAACCCATTAGGATTATATAGAATGTCTAATCAACTTTATTCCTCTAATAATATAGCTCCAAAATGCATAGAGCAAATACTGACAAATTTAAGAGAAAAAGACTAATGTTCAATTATTGTGGAAATTTTGTCACACCCTTCTTAGTCACTGATAGAACAAGGCAATGATAAAATCAGAGAAAAAAGTTGGTAAAGATATTGAAGATTAACAATAAAATTTAGGGACAGCCCCCATGGCCTAATGTTTAAGTTCAGTGTGCTCTGCTTCGGTGGCCTGGGTTCAGTTCCCAGGTGTAGACTGACACCACTTGCCTGTCAGTGGCCATGCTGTGGGAGTGGCTCACATATAAAAAGAGCAAGATTGGCAACAGATGTTAGCTCAGGATGAATCTTCCTCAGCAAAAAAAAAAAAAAAAAAAAAAAATTTTAAATCCTAACTTGTTTGACATAGTATATAGAACACTATACCTAATGACTACAGAATACTTTCAAGTGCACATAGAACTGAAATAACATAAAGTATATTCTGATCATGTAGAATTAAGCTTGAAATGAATAACAAGATAACTAAAATTTTTTTTTTTAAACTTTGAAAGTAAACAAAAATGTTTCTAAATTAACAATAGGTCAATGAAGAAATCACAATGAAAATTATAAGATGTTTGAATTGAATAAAAATGTAAATAAAACTCATCAAAGCTTGTGAGATGAGGCTACAATTGTAATTAGAAGGAAATTTCTTGGCTTAAATAATATATATTATTTGTTTTAAAGGGTTAAAAATAGATGGGATAGATACGCTTCTTAAGATACTAGAATAATGTCAAATTAATTAATTAATGTCAAGTGAAGTCGAAGAAGGAAAATAATGAAATAAGCAGAAATAAATTTTAAAAAATAATAAATATACAATACACAGAATCAATAGAGTTAGAAGTCAATTGGTTGAAACAATAATTCAAAACAAAATCAGTAATTCCCCAGTGAAGCTGATCAAGAGAAAAAACACAAATCATCAATATTAGAATAAAGATAAGGTAGATCCAGCAGACATTAAAACAAGAAGTTATCGGGAACAACTTTATGCCATTATTTGAAAATTTAGGTAAAACTGACAAATTCAAGGAAAGACACAGCTTACCAAAACTAACCCAAGAAGAAATAGAAAACTAGTTCATGTGATCATTCTCATTAGTTGCAGAAAAAAATTTCATAAAATTAATATCAAATCATTATTTAAACAAACCAAAACAAAACCTTAAGCAAACTAGAAATAGAAGTAACTTTCCTAATCAGATAAAGGAAATTAAAAAAAACTATAGCAAAAAAGTGCAATTAGTGGTAACACATTGGAAACTTTCATGTATATTTCATGTATCCTCATTCTAGTTGGAGATAAACTTAGTTTAGGACACCAGTTTCTTGGAGGCATTACCATAACACTACATAAATTCTAACTTCACAAAGCCGATCACATGTGCTATAAAAAATAACCAGCATATATGAAAATAAAATACAATTTGATTTTAAAATATCAGTAGTTGGAAATATGTCAGATATTACAAACTTAAGCCAAGATTCCTGAGTTCCAGTGGAAACTTTTCTACAGTCATATAATTTCCAGATTATCTGGATCCTGGTCTTCCTAGAGCCATTTCCTAAGACAAGAATGTTTATAGTTATAACACTTCTTAACTGCAACAATTCATTTCAACTGAAGTCCTGTATTTTAGATCATTTACATAGAGCTTTAGCTATTTAGTTTTAGTGCAGAAATCCAAATTTTTAAGTGAAATCAAATATGCCATGTACCAAAAGCCCTGATTTTTATTTGTGTTAACTGCACTTAATACTACAGAGTAACATATAAAATACGTTTTTTTTAAGAGTTGAGGAAAATTGGTAAATGCTCCCATTTCATTATTAAATTTACTTTCATTACCTTTTTCATATTTAAAAAGAATGTAATACAAAATCCACCAGTTTTGAATTAATGTTTTAAAAAATATGAGATTCAAAAAGGAGATTTTTATAAAGAAAAAGGAAGTACTATCATTTCTATTAAGCAATATTTTAAAGTGCTGGCCTCAGGACCAAGCATTTTATCAGTTCCTTGGCCTGTGGTTTGTTTTATTAGTCCCAAATTAAGACTCCACCAGAAAAAATATTACTAGTTTAAAAAATGTAACTCTTAACTCATAATTTTTAATTTCAGATATTTAGTGTCATCTTATTGCTCTCCCTAAAAATCATTAGCCATCCATATATAATGATCCACATATAATGAAAATATTCAGATACAAATTTATCACATTTCATATGTTTCACCATATACAGCTTGATAGATTTTTTTTGTGGAAGGCTCTTTTCCAAACAAATATATCTCAAGACTAAGATATTTCTGAACTTCCTTTTTTTTTTTAGAAGTAAGTCAACACTTGTTTCTTTTTTTATTTTTTTGCTAGGAAATATTCACCATCAGCTAACATCTCTTGTCAACCTTCCTCTCTTTTTTTTTCCTCCCCAAAGCCCCAGGACATAGTTGTATATTCTAGTTCTAAGTCCTTCTAGTCCTTCTACGTGAGCTGCCACCACAGCGTGGCTACTAACAGATGAGTAGTATGGCTCTGCACCCAGGAACCGAACCCAGGCCGCCGAAGAAGAGTGCACCAAACTTTAACCACTAGGCCATAAGGGCTGGCTCTGAACTTCACTTTTATTGCAACAAATTTGTAATATATTTTTTAAACTCTAAGCATTTTTTAAGGTGACAAATTTCTTTATATGAAAAATAATGTGGTGGTTTTAAAATATGGTCACAAAAATTTGACACTCCTCCCATCAGATAGTGAGGTATATGTCCACCCTCCTTGACTCTGGGGTCTGTGTCTCCTTGACCAAGAGATGGAAGTGATGCTGTGCCCGTTTCCAGGCCCTAGCCTTAAGAAACTGGCAGCTTCTATTTCCTGTCTCTACTCTTACTTACAAAACCCTGCCACCATGCTGTGAGGAAGCCCAAGCCACTCCATGGAGGAGCCCACATGGATGGGAACTGAGTGGCAGCAATTTGCCATCCAGGTGACTCAATTGTGTTAGAAATGAATCCTCCAGCCCCAGCTGAGCCACCTCAGCTAATGCTGCATGGAGCAGAGAGGAGCTGTCCCTGCTACCCACACTGAAGATTTGTGAGCAAAACAAATGGTGGATGTTATTACAGCCACTAAATTTTGGACTGATTTGTTATGCAGCAGTAGATAGCCAGAACACTGCTGCTTACAATTACATACTATATAACTAGAACAAAGTTCTTAGGGTTATAGATATTTATATGTTAGTATCTTCTAAAGGCTTTCTGATAAACTAAGACACTTTAAATATTAATATTTTAAAACATTTAAAATATAATAATTATTTCCCCAATTATACCTTTATAATAGATTACACTAAGCAAGGAAAATCACTCCATTTTCGTCTTTTTTTTAAATGTAGTTTTAAAAAATTAAAGCCAACCAATTAAAGCCAAACGTCCATGAAGGATGTTTTTTGTGGTGATGGAACAGATTGTATTCTGATTGTGGTAATGTTTATACCAATCTACACATGTGGTAAAATTTCATAGAACTATACACCAAAAACAGAAATAAAGAAGACTTCATGTAAAAACTTGTGAAATCTGAATAAGGTCTGCACTTGAGTTAATATTATTGTATCGATGCCACTTTCCTCGTTTAGACCATGTATCATGACTTTCCAGGATATTAATATTTGGGAAAAGCTGAATGAAAGGTATACAGGAAGTCTGGATTATTTTTGCAGTTTCTTGTGAGACTAAAACCATTTCAGAATAAACGTTATAATATAAAATTAAAGTCTGGACAACAGAGAAATTCCTTTCTGTACGATATCTCACCCTGCGGGAAGTCTGTGGTCCATTTACTGTCAGTAGAAGAACAACTGTGGTCATGATTTCTAGGATGAGCACTCTTCAGGACTCAGAGACTTTAGTGATGATACTTCAAAGGCTTATTCTTATATAGATACAGACAATTTCATAGAGGAGCTTCTGCCATTCTCAGAAAAGGAAAACATGGAGGAGTAGACTCTTGGTATAAGAGTGATTTTAAATCTACTAGCAAGGCACGGAGGTGACTGAGGTTTGTTTGGACACTCATGTTTCCAATGCCCTGGATGCTTTAGCTATTACAATTTTCCCAACTGGTCCTGATGGAGGGATAAAGGCCTCAGATAGATCAGGGTTCGGTCTTTATCTTGGGGACTTTTGCAAGTATCTGTAGAAGTTTTCTAGTTTCCCCATTTCACCCCAGGTTCTTATTGAGGTTCAGAAACCTCTCCTGGGCACATTGTGAGGGAGGCGATATGAGATAACATTATTCTTTGTAAGTTTCATCTTCCTACAGATACCTTGTCCCTCTTTGGCAAAGGAATGATTTTTCCAGCTTTTCTCTTCCATGATTCAGGAGCCATCAAGGGAAAACCATCATTTGGGGCCATCTATGGGGAGCTAGCTTCCTCTCTTAGTGCATTTTATAGGGAGGGGACCATCATAGTTTAACAAAAATTGAGCAGGTGTAAGGCTCCTTAATAACTCAAAGATTCAGAACAATCCTTTGTGTATAAGGATCAAAATGGAGCACACACAAAGAAAAATTTCCTTTTTGAAGAAGGTGAATGGGGTCAGAGAGCAGATAGAAAGCCAGATAGCCAGCCTTAGTCTGTGCTTCCCACCTAGAAGAGCGACAGTCTTCCTGCAGCTCAGGAATAGAGCTTTGCTGCAGCACCAATCCCCAGGCGGCAGAGGAGAGGTGAGAAGATAAAAAATGGAAACATCAAGGGGTCTTACCAAACGTGCGTGCACTCCATTTGCACTATGTGGCCCTCTTCCATTATTCTCAGGATCCCTGTTATTCCACATCCTGCAAGACTACACCCATTCGTTGTGAAAACAAGAGGACAACACAGAAATGCTAAATGTGGCATTATCATTTACTAAGGTATCTGCACGTGGAGAGAGATGAGAGGAGGATACACCAGCCAGAAGCCAGGTAATGACTTTGTCTCAGTTCTTAACACTCTGGTCTTCCTCAGGTTTGTTTTATTCATGAATATCACCCAACATTCCATGCCCCTCCTGTTACATCTCCAAAATAAACATTCCATTCCTGAATTAGTTTGGGGGTCTACTTCAGAGGGAGGCCCTGAACTCACAAGACATCCAACCTAAAAATTCTGATAACAGATTCCTAAAAAATGACTCAAACAGAAGTTGTATGGGAGAACCAAGGGGATGGCAGTGAGGGGGCAAAACATAAAGGATCTTTTTTGTTATTTGAGTTTTTAAATTTTAGAATATGTGACATAAAGATTCTGTTTGTTGGGTTTGTTGTTTTTTTGGTTATTTGCTTGTTCTTTATGTAAGAGTTTATTCTCCTTATCAAAGAACAAAGTTGTAGGACATACTCTAATGGGTATCAAGATTTATTATAAAGATACAGCAAATGAGACAGAGTGGAATTGGTACAAAAGTAGATAATTTAGAATAGAGGCAAAACGACACAGACATGAACATTAGATTTATGAATAAGGTAGAACTGTAGAATAGTACAGGAAAGACTTTTGTTCAATAAATTATGCTGGTCAAATAAATATTCATATGGAAAGAAAATGAAACTTGATCCCTACATTGTACTATATACAAAAAATGAATTCCAGGTAAACAATCAATCTTCTGGAAAATAACATTGACTTATATTCCCAAGACCTTGATGTAGGCAAAGGTTTTTTTTGTGTGTGTGTGTGAGGAGATCAGCCCTGAGCTAACATCCGCCAATCCTCCTCTTTTTTTGCTGAGGAAGACGGCCCTGGGCTAACATCTGTGCCTATCTTCCTCCACTTTATATGGGACGCCGCCACAGCATGGCTTACCAAGCAGTGCGTCGGTGCGCGCCCGGGATCCGAACCAGCGAACCCCGGGCCGCCGCAGCGGAGCGCGCGCACTTAACCGCTTGCGCCACCGGGCCAGCCCCTAGGCAAAGGTTTTTATACAGGCGCACAAAGTATTAGCCAAAAGGGAAAGATTGGGAAAGTAGATTACACTAAAATTAGGAACTTTATTTTGTCAATAAACACCATTAAGGGAGTATAAGATTAAGTCAGAGAGTAGAAGATATTGGCAATACATACAACCAACGAAAGACTCGTGTTCAGAATATATATGTGTGTGTGTATGCAAATATATATATTTATTTATATTATTAAGACCATAAATAAATATATAATATGCAATTTTATATAATATATGTGTGTGTGTATATATATATTATATATATAAATTCTAATAATCAGTAAGGAAAAGTCAGAAACCCCAATTTTAAAATGGGCAACAGTTACAAGGATACACTTCACACATGAGGCTACCCAAATAGACAATAAACATATGACAAGATGTTCAACATCTTTTGTTAAGAAATACAAGTTTAAACCACAATGAGAAACCACTATATACCCACCAAAATGATTAAAATTTAAGGCTGACCATAGCAAGTATGATGAGGATGTAAACTAAAATTCTTATAAACTTCTAACAGGCATTTTCATTGGTGTAGTCACTTCGGAGAACTGCTTCCAGCCATGTCTACTAAACCAATATTGCCTACCCTATGACCCAGCAATTCCTCTCCTCAGAAATGAGAGGGTAATGCTCAACAACGTTCATAGCAGCGTCATTCAATAATATTTTTAAGGCGGAAACAACTCAGATGTCCTAGAAGAGGAAACTAAATAAATAAATGGTGGTGTAGTTAAACAACGGAATCCTGCACCACAATGAAATGCGCACGCTGTTGCTATGTGTAGTGACTTGGCTGGGTCTCATAAACATCGTGATAAGTGAAGAATGCAGACACAAGGAGTAGTGTCTGTATGATTCCATTACATAAAGTTCAAAAACAAGCAAAATTGATCTCTGGTGTTAAAAGTCAGGGTAACGGTTTCTTCTGGGCAAGAGGGGTGCTTCTGGCATGCAGGTGGGGTGGACTGTGTGAGAGCCTCCTCCCGTCCTTTCAGATCCTTTCTACCATTTCCAGGCACCAGCTCCCAGCCCCAAACACCTCCCCCTCTGCCTCTGTAGTGCTTTCAGGGGACAGTACCTGTGATGCTTCTTGGACAAACTGTCCTTTTGGAGGCCTGTCCAAAGGCACAGAGAGCCAGAAGGGTCTGGGAGTTTGTGCTCTTTCTCCCTGCGGGGCCATCACCACTGATTGTCATTGGGAATAAGAAAGCCTGTCCCCACGTCATGGGGTGGGACAGTTCTGAGGCTACCTCCTGAGTACTACAAGGCCAGACTGAAGCTACTTGTGGAGCCTTTCACTTCAATGACACCTTTCTACCCTTCCCTGCTCTGCTTCTCCCACTCCCTTACCTGCTTCCCCTGGGAGTATTTCTTTAATAATTCACGAACATGCAAATTCTCATCTTGGCATCTGCTTCTGGAGAAACTAACCTGAGTTAGCTGGCAATATTCAGCTTTTGTTGAAAAAGCTGTTGGATAAAAAGAATGTTGGTCATCCTGATGTGTTCACTTTAGAATAATTTATCAAGATGTACAATTATAATTTTTAGTTTTTTATATGTACATTATTCTTCAATAAGAAAGTTTTTAAAAAAAAAATATTCCAAACCCTGTGACTAGAAAAATCCAGAAATGTGTCCTAGAAAATTTTCATATAGTTATATAGTGATTTATGTTTAAGAGAATTCATTACAATGTAATTGTAATAACAAATAAAAACATTCTATATATTCAAAATTAAGTGGTAAAGTATGTTACTTTCATATGATTAAATACCACCCATTTATTACAAAACATTTAAAATTACTTAATAACATAAAAATGCCCAATAAGGATTATTTAAAAATAGCCAAATTATGAGGCAGTACACAAAATATAGTTTCCATGTAGAAAAATAAAGTTTCTTTATGTGTTTTTAATGTACATCAAGATGTTATTAGTGGCTATCTTTAAGTTGTCAGATTATATCTATTTTTTCACTCTCTTCTGAAACCTTCTCCATGTTTTCTCAATTTTCTATAATATACATGTATTCATTTTAATCAGAAATGCAAAAAAAATGTTTTTTTCGTCTAAGACTAGCATCCACATCATGGAAAATAAAGTAGCCCTTAAATACGGGTAGATATTTCTCACACTCATTGAGATGGCTACTATCAAAAAAAAAAAAAAAAAACACACAAAAACAGAAACTAACAAGTGTTGGTGAAGATGCAGAGAAATTGGAACTCTTGTGTACTGTTGGTGGGAACATAAAATGGTGCAGCCACTATGGAAAACAATATGGCAGTTCCTCAAAAAATTTAAAATAGAATTATTGTAGGATCCAGCAATTCCGCTTCTGGGTATATATTCAAAAGAATTGAAAGCAGAGTCTCAAAGAGATATTCGTACACCCATGTTCACAGAGGCGCTCTTCACAATAGCCAACAAGTGGAAGCAACCCAAGTGTCCATCAACAGATAAAAGGGTAAACAAGATGTAGTTTGAATACATGCAATAGAATATTATTTAGCCTTAAAGAAGAATGAAATTCTGACACATGCTACAACATGGATAAAACTTTAAGACATTATACTAAGTGAAATAAGCCAGTCACAAAAGAACACTGTATGATTTTACTCATGTGAAGTATCTAGAGTAGACAAATTCCTAAAAACAGAAAGTACAATGGTGGTTGCCAACGGCTGGGGAGAAAGGAACATGCGGAGTTGTTGTTTAATCGCTATAGAGTTTCAGTTTTGCAAGAAGGAAAAGTTCTGGAGATTGTTTGCACAATAATGTGAACATAATTAAAAATACTAAACTGTATACCAAAAAATGAACAAGATGGTAAATTTTATGTTATGTGTACTTTATCACAATTTTTTAAAAAAATGGGTGGATATTGCTATTGACATTTAACAGATGAGTGAAATGGAGCAATTCTGAGATTTTCAGTTTTAATCCTAGCACTGCCCTACAAATGCTCGCTCTGCTACTTAGCTCTGCGTCATTATCAATGGCTTCCTTTAATCTCACCACTTTATGCTCTAGACAAGCACTGTCCAATAGAACCTCCTGCAATTATAGAATTGTTCTATATCTGTGCTGCCTAATGCAGTAACCACCAGCGACACATGGCTATTGAGCATTTGAAACATGGCTAGTGTGACTGGGGACCTGCATTTTGTATTTTAGTTAATTATAATTAATTGAATTTAAGTAGCCACATGTAGCCACAAGTAGCTACTATGTTAATGCTGGTCTAGATTCTTTCTTTACCACCTGATGAACTTTCCTTCGATGATTTTGAGAGAACAGAAGCAAAGCTCACCCACTCTCAACTGTTTCTATTTTGCTCTTTTGCTGGATTACAGTGATCCCAGGTGTTGGAACCACATCCCCTAAACAGTATGCTTCCTCTACCTTTCCCACATTAAGAGCCTCCTCTGTGATCTTCCTTCTCATCTGCTCTGCTGGCAAACATTTGTCATTGTGAAACAGCTGATAAGCACTTTGCTGAGTTTCTGATTGTTATCAGATTACAGAGTCCTCTAGGGGATCATTGATGAAGCTGAGGTCAAGACAGTTTGAGTAATTTAGGGATAACTACAGCTGCTCAAGTCTAATTACTTGCTGCTGGGTTGCCATTTCTTTACCTGGGGAAGCGAGGCATTCAGAGAGATGGCTGGACTGATTATGGAATGAACTCCATATAGAAGGCAGCAAAGCAACGTTTTGAGGAAGGGAGGACAAGCATTGAAATCAGGTGGCTCTGGGCTTAATTCCATTTATGCCACATACTATCTATCAACTTGAACAAGTCCAAAACTGCTCTGATACTGCCATGTTTTGGATCTTCAGGATGAGGATAATAACACATTTCAGATGATTAAGCCTGGCATATAATGATCAATCAGTAAATGGCATCTGTTAAAAATGGCTAGCTCTTCTTGTCATTACCTCGTCTTCATCTCTTCATTCATTTGACTCTAATGGAAAAAAGATGGTTGTAACCCCACTTGCCTTTTAATGAAAGTGTCCTTGTGAACTTGGACCTTCATTTTTCTTGGAAAAATAATGTTTTACAGAGATAAATCAGTAATTGCTTTATTTAGTTGCAAGGAAGTTGCAGTTTCTATTCACTGTATTGTTTTGTTTTGTTTTATATTTTTGGCCTGGAGGTGGGTTGGGGATGGAATCCAAGAGATGAGAGATGAGCCAGAAAAGCTGCACCTGCAGGGAGTAATAGCAAGGTGTGTGTAGAGGGGAAGTGAGGAGGCCACCACTTGGTACAGTCAAGCAATGACTTGCAAGACTAGAAATATCTTTAGGGATGCTGAAGCTGTCGGCTGCCAAGCATGTGATGCAAATTCCCTGCTTTGACACCCCCACAAATTCCTTAGTGGAATTTGCTTTGCTTATTAGAGCTTTTTGCATGAATGGATGCTTGTTAGGAAACTCAGTGAGAAGCTCAATTCTGCATCTATGTGAATGTGAGACTAAAACAGAGAGAGCAAGACGGCACACATCTGGGTTGCCCATTCATTCACCCATTCATCTAGACTTTTAATCAACCAGAATTTATTGAAATTACTTTCTTGAGTATCTCATCACCAGGCCCAAGGAAGGAGTTATAGTCTTTGTTCTAAAGAATCTTGTGGTATAAAAAGAAGGACAAATATGGTAACAAGAGACCTGGAAGGGATGCTGAAGAATTTCCAGTATATCTGCTTCATTTCTCTGATAAGGAAAAGGAGGCCTCAAGCCTCAGAGGCTCAGAAAGGCCAAGCGATTGCCACTTAGTGCCAGAGACAAGGCTTGGAGCTGTGATTTCTGGACAAGTAGAAAAATAGTCTTCCTGTTACACTGAGAAAGCCCAATGCAGTATCAGAGAAAGTAGAGATGGAGCCTTCCATAATCATCTCAACCGAGTGCAGTGACAAGGCGTTAGTTGAGCTCGGCTGTGACACACATCGTAGTTGATTCCCAAAATCTCTTCTCTTCTTCCTCAGTATCAGAAAAACAAAAAATACTAGTTCTTAGCTAAGACTCCATTCCCCAGCTTACCTTGTGCTTACTGTGTGGTCCTGTGTGTAAGTTTTGGCTGGAGATGGTGAGCTATAAGTAGAATTCCCGGTGCAATTCCGGGAAGTCCCACTAAAGGGATGCAATGGACCCCTCAGACTCATTCCCCACCTCGATCATAGTCCCCACTATGACTAGGTAGATCAACTCAAAGAGTTTTATATACAACATGTTTTGACCATCCCTATTGCCCCCAGGTCCATATTTATTTCTTTGTTCTAATTTTCTATGCTATATACTCTTCTTTTCAACTTTGGAATCCTATTCATCCTTGACATGCCAGCACAAACCCTATGTCCTTCAAAAATGTTTGGCTGACAACACCAAATTGCAGTAACAGCTCCTGGCTGTGAACACCTAAAACATCTGCTGCTTGTATCAACTATGTCAAGATAAAGACCTAGAGCCCATTCACTTGGACATTTTAGACCCCACAGCCGCCCTTGAGGCTCCTCTGTAAGAACTCCAGGCCTCTGCAGAGCACCGTCTGTGTATGTGTGAGTATGCGTATGTTAGTGAGGTGGAGGAGCATGGGAAGAGAAAATACACATTACTGTGGATAATACAAAGTGACTAGAGAAATGCTGTAAAGTCAACCCAAATCACCCATTTACAGGAAAACATTTGCCTGGTGTTTGAGGGTACAAAAGGATATAAGTATACGTGCAGTGAACCACTAGCTACTCCGGGAAGACAAAAGAAGAAGGAAAATATGAACACGAGCCTACCTATTTTGTATACAAAGCTGAAAATAAATTGCTGTAGGAAACTGACATGATGGGGTACACTGGTATAAAATGAACATGTGTCAGAGACTTGATTTAATTAATTAGTTAATGAGGGAACTGGAAAAGATGTTACAATCTGCTCAGATGAGAAGTAAAAGAACCATAAATTTGCAGGTAGTCAAAGAATGTTGACATGAATTTGCAAAAACTGGTCTATTGTTAGGGCAGTAATCAACTGCATTCCACTGGACACAATTAATTTGCTTTCATCTGGGCAAAGTTATTTGCACTGCTATCCGTTTTCTACAAGTTAACTTCTATCTTCATTGAGTTGTGAAATAGCCAATCAAAGACAAGAGCTCACAACCTGATAGTATTAGACATGCCCCAGAGGCTCCCTCATTCCATGGAAAGGATATCCATTAGTCTCTTTAGCTTATTCCACAGTCTTAAACTTTTCACTTCACTGTTTATTTCTCCAACATACCTCAACCTCCTTTCATTCATTTCTAGCCAGAATTTGTTCATAACATCTCATCAAATAGGAGACTCTTTCTTGCCTCTCAGGCCTTTGGTCACACTTGTGCCCTGCCTTTGATGATCTCTCCTCTCCTTCAGACCATCGTCAGCTGTCAACTCACCTACTCACTTCTTTCCCTTCCTAGTCTCGTTTCCAATGTCTCCTTCTCACATAAGCCTTCCTTGACCTCCCAAATTAGAGAGGCCCTCTTTTTTTTCTCCACATTCCTAATGCTACCTAATGCTAGATGCTTGCTTGTTTTGTGTTTGTAAGCTCAATGGGGACAGGGATAAGGTCTCCATTTACTGCCCGGTTGAGTGAAAAAAAAGAATAAAAGAATGAATGAGCTGAACCCAGCTTCCACATCCTCATGTATAATGAAGGATCCCTGCCCAGCCGCTCTCAAGATTAGGGTATCAGATGAGACCCATAGACAATGACAGATGGGCCTGACAACTAAAAGGGTTTTTTCTTTTGTTTTTTTATTAAACAAAAAATCTTTGGCAATTTCCATCTCTGGCAGCCTTCTATGCTCATGAAATAAGGTCCCAAACAGTCAGTGAAAAGAATCTTAATAGCAAGAATATTTAGAAGTTGATTTAAAATAAAATTGGTCCGTAGGAAAAAGGAGACATTTTAGGCAGCATTGAAAAAAATAAAAGTTAAAATAATAAACACAAACATGAGGTTGGCTTATATTCATGAGCAAGACTGTCGGTTAATTCAGTAAATATTTATTTCCTTCTGACGCGTGCACTGCGTTCTGTTGAGGTATTTATGGAGGGGCTTGGTAATGAGCTGTTTATTATGATCTGAAAACAAACCAAGGCACATGTGAAACGCAGCCACCTAATTAAGAAAGAATAAATAATATCCCATCATCAGTGCCTCCCACACACCTGAACTCCAGTCCTGTGTCAGCCCTCACCAAAGATACTTGAAAGGTATCAATTTACCATGTGTACCATATGATGCTCACACAGAAGACAGATCTACTGACTTGTTGAAGTGCACTAATTATTCCACAATTTTGAAAGTGAAAACATATGGAAGCTGTTTTCCTTGTGAGTGTTTCTGCTTCAAGAACAAACGACATGAAACTTAAGAAGTATTTTCCATAATCTATGCTGTTTGCAAATGCTATTCAAAGTTCACCAAATTCACCAAAATTAAAAATGCTTAATTCCCCCCTGGTCAAAGGCTGTCTGATATTCAATTCCTCTTCTCACATCTTTTTGTTTCTAGTGTCCCTGCTCCCACTGAGCGTGACTACTTCTACCAAGATGAGCACAGCTAAGTCAAAAGTGAAATATTTTGATGGTTCAACTAGTTGTTGGGTTAACACAATGTGAGCAGCTGGTGAGATGCCTTTTTGTCTTCCCAAATCCAGTAGATGCCTTGGTGCTATAAGGACTCGGCCTTGAAGGACACAGAGCCCGTCCGCAGTGGACATAGCAGTGAGGATCCCAGGCAGGGAAGAGAGGACTTTGAAGGATGAGGAGAGACCATCTCAGACAGGAATACTCTTCTGTATCTTTACAGTCATGCACCACATAACAACATTTTGGTCAACAATGGGCTGTATATACGATGATGGTCCCATATGATTGGTACCATATAGCCTAGGTGTGTAATAGGTAGGCTATACCGTCTAGGTTTGCGTAAGTACACTCTATGATGTTAGCACAATGATGAAATTGTCTGACAACGCATTTCTCAGAACATATCCCCATCATTAAGTGACGCATATCTGTATTCACGTAGCAGAAACCAATCTCTGCCTTCTAGATGGAAACAGTTTAAGATCTGGAGCCCAAAGGCAGCTATATTGAATGAGGCTATCATTCATGGAAGCACCCAAATTCCAAACTAACACTGACTTACTTGAAAACTGAACCAGCTCGCAGGACCATAGAGCTGAGATTATTCAGTAAAAGTTAAGTAATATCTAGATGTCTAGATATTAACCATTACATTATTAAAGAGATTTTTATTCTTCTGTCTCTACATGACCTTTGTCCTTGCTAGCTTGTATTTGCCGGAAGGCAAAAATAAGAACTTGTCCCAGACAGAATGCAAAGAGACGGAACAAGGTGATATATGGCTTTTGGCATGCAAAAATAGGATTGGGCACTAAGACAAAGGTCCTGGAAGCCACACAATGGTCTTGAGAGTAAGTTTTCCAAATCTTTATTTCTCCTTCTTTGGCTTATGAACAAGCATGTCTAAAGGACCCATTGTCGCAGAGTTCTCCTGCAATGTAAAGGAGAGATCCTCCCACCCACAGCAGCAAGGGCAAGAAGCCAGCCATTTCATGATAAAGGGATACAATGTGGGTACTGTTAATGGTTGAATTGTGTCCCCCTAAAAGATATGCTGAAGTCCTCACCTCCAGTAAGGGTATGTGAACATGACTTTATTTTGAAATGGTCTCTGCAGATTGAATCAAGTTAAGATGAGGTCATTAAGGTGGGCCAATCCAATATGACTGGGGTCTTTATAAGACGGCTATGTGAAGACACAGAAACACAGATGAATGCCATGTGAAGAGACAGAGACACAGGGACAACACCATGTGACAATGGAGGCAGAGATTGGAGTGATTTATCTGCAAGCCAAGGAACACCAAGGTTTTCCCACCAACACCAGAAGCTAGAATAGGAAAGGAAAGATTCTCCCCTATAGATTTTAGAGGGAGCATGGCCCTGCTGACATCTTCATTTTGGGCTTTTTGCCTCCAGAACTATGAGACAATAAGTTTCTGCTGTTTTAAGCAATGCAGTTCGTGGCACTTTTTTAGGGGAGCCCTAGGAAATTAATACAAGTACTATGGGAAGACAAAAAAGAGAAAGACAAGAGGAAAGTAAGAGGTGAACGGCTGTGTCCTTATTTCCCCTCTCTGGGCTTCTGCCTGGAGAATGCAGGAACATCAAGTAAGCACATGTGACACCAAAGACTGGGGTAGGGGTCCGGAGGTCTCTAGTCAAGCTTCTCAGAGGACTTGAGAGGCAGCTACCTCACAGGTGTCCCACATCAACCTGGGGCGAGGGCTTGCAAGAGAAACCTGGGGGTGCCATGTGTCTGATGGAAACCAAGAGGTTTAGCTTTCCCGAGGCTCCCCGTGGTGACTCTGTGTCATTCCCAAGGGCCAGGAAATGCTGGAACCAATAGTATGTTATGTTAGAATTCCACATTTGTCTTGAAGTTCCAATTACTGCTCCTGTTTCTCTCTTCTTCTCAGTCTTATACATGTGTTTTGAATAAGGTGGGATTTCAACTCATGATTTTACAGTGAAGTAACCATTGTACAAGTTGGTTAAGCAAAGATTGCTTTCTCTGACACCCCAATTTCTGTTAATGAGATGACCATTCATTGAGTCACCCAGTCTTTTTTGTGTGTGTGTGAGGAAGATCGGCCCTGAGCTAACATCTGCCAATCCTCTTCTTTTTGCTGAGGAAGACTGGCCCTGGGCTAACATCCATGCCCATCTCCTTCCACTTTATATGGGACGCCCCCACAGCATGGCTTAACAAGCGGTGCGTCGGTGCGCGCCCGGGATCTGAACCGGCGAACCCTGGGCCGCCGCCACAGCGGAGCGCGAGCACTTAACCGCTTGTGCCACCGGGTGGACCCCCGAGTCATCCAGTCTTGCGACTACTGTTTTCTAGATCATTCCTCAATTCATTAAACACCCTATCAGACCTCCTAAGATCAGCCTCCCGCCTGCTTCATTCACCAAAGAAACAAATAAAAGTAATACACAGCAAGACTCATTTTTCTAGGTATTTGAGATTTAATAATGAGCACAATGAAAATTATATCTGCCCTCATAGAGCTTTTATAGTCTGTTAACAAGAGTAGATATAAACTAAATAATTATCCAGCTAAATATCTAGTTGAAACTGTTATAATTGCTGTGAAAAGAAAGTACAGGGTTCTGTGAAAGATGACAATAGAGAACTGGTCTAGTCTGGGTGGTGGTAAGGAAAGACTTCCCTAAGGAAGTGACATCTGATGCAAGATCCCAAGAGTGAGTAGGCATTACCTGGGTGGAGTTAGGTAGGTGGTTGAGTGGGAGCTGGTGGCAAAAGCCTTATACAAAGCCTGAAGGAGGAATGAGCATTGAAGGAACCTAACACGGGACAGCTGGTTGACAGTGGAGAGCCCATGGTGAAAGCTGTCTACAGCGAGAGGCCTATAGCGAAGCCAAATCTATTACCATTTTAAGGATTTTGATGTTTTTAAAAAAGAACAACAGAAAACTATTGTAGAATTTCAAATTGGTGGTGACGTCTGGAGGGCCTCACTCTTTGATCACCTGGCTTCACTGTGAAGAGATGGGAAGAGTCAGAACTGGCGCAGGAAGACAAACTGATCTCCACGTCAGTGGTCCTCAGTTTGGTTGGATGTGAGCATCACCTGGGAGCTGTCAAATATTCTGGAGCCTGGGTCTCACCTCCAGAGTCTTGTAAAATTCATTTAGGTACACCCTGGGCATTTCAATTTTTAAAACTTCTCCAGGTGATCCTAACATGCAGTCAAGATTAAGAACCACTGTGATACCTGGATGGTTAGCTACATGAGGGCAACAGTTTCTTTTTTTTTCCCTATCTCTTTTAACACCCCTCACCCCTGCCCCCATATCTAGAATAGTATCTGATGTAATTTTTAATAAAGGAAGGAAGGAAGGAAGGGAGGGAGGGAGGGAGGTAGAGGGGGGAGAGAGGAGATGAATGAACAATTTTTTTTGTATATATTCCACTATTTCCATTTATACTGCTATCTCTTAGTAAAATATTTTGCCCTTGCCTCTAGAATAAAGCCTACCACACTTTAGTTATAATTTCTCTCTTTTCCTCTCTCTTCTCTCGCTCTCTCTCTCTGTCTCTCTTCTAACCTAAACCCTACGTTTTAGATGTGTTCATGGCTGCCCATCTGGAAACTACATCTCATGGCTTTCTTGGCAGGTTGTTCTGGTCATATGAAAAAATGTTGACCAATAGGATGTAATCTGAAGTTACAGGGGCAATTTCTAAGCTACATCCTCAGAGAAAAACGTGGTCGCCTCTCACCTTCTCTTTTCCCCTTCTGGGGCTAGGACATGGACATTGAGTTTGTGAGCCAGTTTCCGCATTTCAGACGAAAGCAACACACCTTGGAACGGTGAAGCAACAAGGCAGTGTTGTCAAACATTTGGCCAAATATAAAACCATTTGCATAACAACTAGTTTTCCACTAGACAAAATAATTTTCATTTTTCATATCATTCATGATATATTTGATTGTATACTTTATTTTGATAACCAGCCAGGAAAAATAATGTCAGGATACTAGCAATGTTATATTTTAATTTAATATATATTTCCCTCTAATATCTTAGCATCAAAATTCTTTGGGGAGCTCATGTATTTTAGGCCAAGTTAGCATACAGAATGCTATATTTTTATTTTGGGAATCTCATACTATTTTACGACTGTATGCCAAACCGTATTTAATAAGATATCAATTGGGCAAAAGAAGCAATGGATTTTATACACTCCATGGATGTTCACATTACATCTTAAAAGGAGCCAGCTATGGTAAGCCATTTGTTACAACTTTGAGATCCTTGTAAAAACAAGGATGGTCTGCATTTTGCCCAACAAGCTAATGTTTCATTTCTCCCAATGTCCACTGACTGCTGGTGACAGATGGCTAATGAAAATGCTGTAGCTGCTCTAAAAGGGAGTTCTGGAGCTATCCTCAGGATACAGTTCTTTGTCTTTAAATCAAAAGTATTTAAACTCTTTAAGAACAAAATAAAATAATAGAAGAAATCAGGGTGTGTGAGAAGGAGTGGGTGAGTGTTCACACCAGCTGGCACACTCAAGCCTCCAGTTGTTAAACAAGCTTATGGGAATCTTTTTCATCTCTAAAATGAAAGCTATCTCTGCTGGGTAGAATTAAATGTGTTAATGCACCAAAGCCCATTGGCCCCTTTATGCGTCTGCGCCTGCAAACTTCTGATACATGCAGATCAACGAAGTGGGGAAATGCCACGCAGCTTCAGTTTCTCAAAAGCAGTTTTCCAGAGTTTATTTTACATTTCACCTGAAACACAAAAGTGGTTGACAGAATAATGGCTTCACCCTTCGAAGATGTCCATGTCCTAACCCCCAATACCTATGAATATGTTACCTTACACGGCAAAAAGGACTTTACAGATGTATTAGATTAAGGATTTTGAGATGAAGCGATTATCCAGGATTGTCCAGGTACTCTCAGTGTAATCATAGGTGTCCTTATAAGAGAAAGACAGGAGGGTCAGAGTCAGAGAAGATGTGACGATGGAAGCAGAGGTTGGAGTGATGTGGGGCTACGAGCCCAGGAATGCTGACAGCCTCTGAAAGCTGTAAAAGGCAAGTAAGCAGATTCTCCCCTACAGCCTCCAGAAGGAATGCAGCCCTGCTCACATCTTGATTTTAGCTTAGGAAAACCCATTTTGGACTTTTTACCTCTAGAATTCTAAGACAACAAATATGTGTTTTTTGAAACCACTATGTTTGTGATGATGTGTTACATCAGCAATAGGAAATTGTCTTTTTAAGGAGAAAAGCTAATCATGACCCTGTGACATTTCATGTTCAAAAATAAACTCCCAATGGATAATACACCAAAGTTAGAACTATAAAATCCCTTCAAAAACACAGAACATCTTAGTGACCTTCAAGTAAACAAATATTTCATAGACGGGACATGTAAAAACAAATTGCATCAAAAATGAAAACTTTTACTCATCAAAAGATACTTTCAAGGAAATTCAGAGGAGGCCCCAGACAGAGAGAAAGTATTTGCAAGACATGTATCTTTCAAGGGACTTATATCTAAATATATAAAGAACACATACAACTCAATAAAAAGACAAACCCAAAGCTTAAAATATGGGCAAAAGACTTAAACAATCACTTCACAAAAGAAAGTATACAAATGGCCGATAAGCACATGAAAATATGCTCAGCATCATTAGTCATAAAAGGAACAGAAATTAAAACATTGGCTGTCAAAGATGTAGAGTCACTGAGATGCTTACACGTTGCTGGTGGAAAGGTTAAATGGTATAACTATTTTGGAAAATAGCTTTGCAAGTTCTTTTTTTTTTAATTTTTTGTTTATTGCAGTAACATTGGTTTATAACATTGTATAAATTTCAGGTGAACATCATTATGCTTCTATTTCTGCATAGCAAGTTCTTATAAAGTTAAATCTATACTGCCCATATGGCCCAGTAATTCTATTCCCTGGTATTTACCCAAGGAAAATGGAAATATTTTCCTACACAAAAACTTGTATATGAATACTCATAGCAGCTTCATTTATAATAGCCAAAAACTGAAAACAACTCAAATGTCCATGAACAAATAAAATGATGAACAGATTCTTATATATCCAACGCAATGGAATACTACGTGGTGGTGAAAAGAATGAACCTCTGCAACATGAAACTACAAGTATGGATTGCAAAAATGTTATTCTGAGGGAAAGATGCCAGACACACAAGAGTATATTTTGTGATTTCAATCTGACAAAATTTGGTAAAAGGCAAAATTAAAATCCAATCTAGAGTGATAAAAAGCAGATCTGTGGTTACTTGGGGCTGAGAGTACTAGTGGGCATTGATTGGAAAGAGGCATAAATGTTTTGCTGCAAGAGAAATATTTTATATCTAGATTGTGTGGTCACTTCATGAGCAAAGGCATTTGTCAAAACTCATGTAAGTGGGTACATTTTAATTATGTAAATTATAATTTTGATTATTTAAAGTAGATTTAAAAATTTTTAAATGACGATGTTTAAAGTATGAAAGAGGGTAGTAATAGTGTTAAAAGCTTTCTGCCCATATCTGAGGCAAAAAATTAAGACTTAGATACCCTATTGTGTCAGAGAGCAAGAGAGCCATTTAAGACAATAATTCGAGATCTTGTCCAAAGGTGCTGGAGCAGGCACAAAGGGGCTCCCATTGGCCAAAGGTAGGGCAATGTGAACATCAAAAAGAATAATAAATTCAGTTGATTGAAACATTTAATATTTAAAAACTATTGGATTCATAACGAAAGAGAGAGGAGGTAGGAGAGGAAATTGAGAGAGAGAATCCTATTAGACATCATTGGAAATAATTGGACAATTGGACCACCAACTTCTTTCCCTGAAAAATGGCAATTAAAGGAAAAGAATTAAGCATCTATCTTGCATTTCCTGTATAAATTGTATGTCAGAAAAACCAAATAGCCCTAGATGATAAGGAAGATTTCTTATTTACAGAAGAATTCCAGCTAATAAATATGGAAGAAATCATAGAAGTAGAAAATCCCTATTTAAAACTCCAGTTGAAATCATTGGCTCAGGCAATGACCGTCAATCGTGAACAATTAGTAAAAGCCTACCTGAATTTATTATTATGAAGCTATCATAATGGTGAGATTGAGCTGTTCTATCTGAACCCATTGATCAATTTTAGCATCAATCATAGTGGGACAACAAGGCATTGTGCCCCTCCTGGGGTGATACAATATGAAGCACATTATGAAGAGTTCTTGCCCAAAATATTGAACTTGAGTCTAATCAAGCCCATAGCACTAATTTCTATGTATAGGAAATATGGAGAAGATATAAAAATATGTTAAATGACACCACCAAGAAGCAACCACCCAAAACCAGAATATGGGATTGTCTACAGAAAATCTAAACCAGTATCTGTGACAATACTATGACCAAAAGAAAAAAATGAAAGTGGATGGACTGTATTACCCTAACATTGTGCTATTAATTAATTAATTACAATACATTTATTGATAATGTGTTATTAGTTCAGGACTAGGCAAAAAGAACATGAAACAGAATAGGAAGTTGATGGTTTATAACCTCAGGAGTTCCCTTGGTGAAATCTGAAACTGGCTCCTGAACATGGAGGACAAGGAGAGACCACAGAAAGAGGCAAGCCACCCCAGACTGGTAGGTGGCAGGTTTAATAAGCAAGGGAACATAGGCTTATGAAATGAGGCTTGCCTTGAACAGCTGCAAGACGAGTAGATCTCCGCTCCTGCCCACCAGTCTCTTAAAAGTTTATACAGTGGCTTTAACAGGGTTCAGTCACATGCACCTTCCAGGCGGTCTCAACAACACATTGCTCTCTCAAGCTTGCGTCCTTGAAAATGGCTGCCACTGTGGTAACAGTGGGCAGAACATACATTCCAAGGACAGAGTTGGAGGTGAGGAGCCTCCAATTGCCCGGGTCCATCTCAAGGGTCAATCAGCAGTCGTGTTCTCTCGATGACTTTCTCCAACAGAAGTCCAGAGTTTATCACATAATAAAGACTGTACGTTCAAGTGAGTGGGGAAATTATAAAAATAATGGTTTTGTGAAAATTAGATAAATGTTTAGGAAATAATGATAATAAATTTATTTCTACCATATCATTAAAAAAATAATTACAAATGAAGTAAGAACTTAAGCATAAAAATACCATTAAAATGTAACAAAAATAAAAGAATGTCTTTATAATCTTAGAATAGGAAAGGCCTTCCTCATTAAAACACAAAATGCAAAATCCATAAATGGAAGTTCTGATCATTTAAGATAAAAATGTTAAAACTAAGGTATGATTTTAAACGTGAAAATCAAATACTTAACTGGGAAAAAATGTTTTCAACTTACATAATAAAGAATTAGCTTACAGACTATATGAAGAACTCCTACAAATCAAAAAGAAAGATGCAAATAACCCTAAACAAAAGTAGGCAAAGGATATGAAAGTTCAATTCATACAAAAGGAAAAGCATAAGGAATTAGCACACAAAAATATATATTCAACTCTGTAACAATATGCAAATAAAAATAAAGATATATAAATCATAATGGTAATAATATAATAAATAATGATTATATAATAAAGATATATGACATAATATAAAATGTTTAATAGTATATATAATTATAATTATATGTAAGATATATCATATGAAAAGATATATATAATAAAGATATATAATTTTCAGCTCACGCCATAGGAAAAAAACTGTCAAGATCATGTCTATTGTTGGCAAGCTTATAGACAAATGAGTACTCTTATATGCTTATTGTGAGGGAATACTTTTTCCTACATCGCAATGTTTCTTTTAGTGTGGGGAAAGCCTCATTGCATAATACACCTCTCTCTGACCCTCAATCGTTTATTCCTGTGGGACAAAGGATTAATATGATTGATTTAATTGGGGAGTTTGGAAAAGAAAACTGAGCAAGACTGTTAACTTGGCTTCTTCCTCCTCCTTTTCCCTTGATAGCAGACAGCTCAAAATCAGCACACTTTCTGCTTTGCACCTTGATGGCATTCTCTGGTCCTGTAGCTGAGAGATCAAGCAGGGAGGCTGCCTCAATACAGAGATTCTGGAAGAAAAGAATTTAATGCTGGGATTCAGTATAGAAAATTAAATCGCCTGTTGGGATTTATTCCAGGGAAGGAGGGATAGTTCAATGTCCATGAATCAGTCAACGTGATACACCACATTAACAAAATTAAAAATAAAAATCACATGATCATCTCAATAGATGCAGAGAAAGTATTTGACAAGATCCAACATTCATTTATGATAAAAACTCTCAATAAAATGGGTATAGAAGGAAAGCACCTCAATATAATAAAGGCCATTTATGACAAACCCACAGCCAACATCATACTCAGTAGTCAAAAATGGAAATCTATTCCTCTGAGAACAGGAAAAAGACAAGGAGGCCCACTCTCACCACTCTTACTCAACATAGTATTGGAAGTCCTAGCCAGAGCAATTAGGCAATAAAAAGAAATAAAAGGGACCCAAATTGGAAAGGAAGAAGTAAAACTGTCACTCTTTTCAGATGACAGGATTCTATATATAGAAAACCCTAAAGAATCCACCAAAAAACTGTTAGAAATACAGTAAAGTTGCAGGGTACAAAGTCAACATACAAAAATCAGTTGCATTTCTATACACTAACAACAAACTAGCAGAGAGAGAAATCAAGAATACAATCCCATTTACAACTGCAACAAAAAGAATAAAATACCTGGGAATAAATTTAACCAAGGAGATGAAAGACCTATACACTGAAAACTATAGGACATTATTGAAAGAAATCAAAGAAGACATAAAGAAACAGAAAGATATTTCATGATCGTAGATTGGAAGAATAAACATAGGTAAAATGTCCATATAACCTAAAGCAATCTACAGATTCAATGCAATCCCATTCAGAAACCCAATGACCTTTTTCGTGGAAATAGAACAAAGAAACCTAAAATTTATACGTAACAACAAAAGACCCTGAATAGCCCAAACAATCCTGAGAAAAAAGAACACAGCTGGAGATGTCACACTCCCTGACTCCAAAATATACTACAAAGCTATAGTAATCAAAACAGCATGGTCCTGGCATGAAAACAGACACATAGATCAATGGAACGGAATTGAGAGCCCAGAATTAAAACCACACATCTACAGACAGCTAATCTTTAATAAAGGAGCCAAGAACACACAATGGAGAAAGGAAAGTCTCTTCAATAAATAGTGTTAGTAAAACTGGACAGCCACAAGCAAAAGAATGAAAGTCACCATTATCTTACACCATACACAAAAATTAACTCAAAATGGATTAAAGACTTGAATGTAAGACTTGAAACCATAAAACTCCTAGAGGAAAACATAGGCAGTACGCTCTTTGACACGGGTCTTAGCAGTATCTTTTTGAATACCATGTCTACTCAGAAACAAAAGAAAAAAATAAACAAATGGGACTACATCAGACTAAAAAGCTTCTGCATGGCAAAGGAAACTATCTACAAAATGAAAGGCAACACACCAACGGGGAGAAAATATTTGCAAATCGTATATCCAACAAGGGGTTAATTTCCAAAATATATAAAAAACTCATACAACTCCACAACAAAAAAATGAAAAACCAGATCAAAAAATGGGAAGAAGATATGAACAGACATTTTTCTAAAGAAGATATACAGATGGCCAACAGGCATATGAAAAGATATACAGCATCACTAATTATTAGGGAAATACAAATCAAAACTACCATGAGATATCACCTCATATCCATCAGAATGGCTATTATTAAAAAGAAAAGAAATAACAAGTGTTGGAGAGGACGTGGAGAAAAGGGAACCCTCATACACTGCTGGTAAGAATGCAAACTGGTGCAGCCACTATGGAAAACAGAATGGAGCTTTCTCAAAAACTTACAAATAGAAATGTTATATTATCCAGCTATTCCACTTTTGAGTATTCAAAGAACACGAAAACACTAATTTGAAAAGATCTATGCACCCCTATGTTCTTGCAGCATTATTCACAATGGCCAAGGCTTGGAAGCAACCAAAGTGTCCACCAACAGATGAATGGATAAAGAAGATGTGGCAAATATATACAATGGAATACTACTCGGCCATAAAAAAGGTGAAATTGTGCCATTTGCAACAACAATGGATGGACCTTGAGGGTATTACGTTAAGTGAAATAAGTCAGAGAGAGAAAGACAAATACCATATGAGTTCACTCATATATAGAAGATAAACACCAGCAGGTAGATAAGGAGAATAGATGGTGGTTACCAGAAGGAAAGGGGGTTTGGGGGAGGGCAAAAGGGGTAAAGGGCATACATGCATGGTGACAGACGGCAACTACACTTTTGGTGGTGAACATGAGGCTGTCAATACAAAAGCTGAACTATAATGATGTATACCTGATATTTACACAATGTCATAAATCAATGTGACCTCAATAAAATAATTTTTAAAAAATTAAATTGCCTACAAAATAAGCTCCTTTTTGTAAGACAAATTTTATCAGTAATAAAGTAGAATTTTTGCTTCCATCTACTATGAGATTTGATTTATCTATTGCTACATAATAAAATATCCCTAACCTCAGTGGCTTAAAACAGTTTATTTTTATGTGTCAGAGTTCTGTATGTTGATTGTGCTCAGATGGGCAGTTGTTACTTGGGCTTCTCACATTGATTGCAAGCAGAGAGCAGTTAGAGTTGGAGCCATTTGAAGGCTTAACTGGGCTGGCTATAAGATGGCACTTGAAGATTTTTATCATTAGATGATGGCTTTTAGCTTACTGTTACTGGGAATGCTGACAAGAAGACCCTCTCATATGGCTAGGGTTTCTCGCAGCATTTCAGCTCTGCTCTCCGTGGGTACTTCCCCAGAGCAAGGATTCCAAAAGACCCAAGTAAAAGCTGCAAGGCTTTTTACATCCTAGATTTGAAGTTCTTGAACATCACTTCTGTCATATTCTTTTGGTCAAGGCTACTCACTAGGGCCAACCCACATTCAAGGGAAAGAGAATTAGACTCCACCTTTTGATATGAAGAGTAGCAAGTAAGTACAGATGGGGAAGAAAACAATGAAGGCTGTCTGTGATTTCCATCTCACACAACTTCTGTCTCATTACTCAATCAGTTCAGAATTCAGATAGGGAAGAAGAAGAGCTTTTTATTGGGCTCCCACAAACCTGCAACAAAACTGTTTATGGGAATATAAATGCTCTTATGAAGGGTAATTTGCTAGTATCAATTAAGATAACAAGTGGCATATCCACCAACATAAATTCTAGGATCTCTCTGAAATATTTGTTCATACATGTACCCGAAGAGATTTGTACAAAGATGCCTGTTTCTACATTATTTTCAGTAAGTAATAGGAACAGTGGAAATGATCACCATTGAGGTGATAATTAAAAACTGGGATATCCATAAAATCAAATACTATGCAGAAGCTCAAAAGAGAAAAGTAGATGTATATGCAAATGACATGGAAACCTTTCTAAGACTTACTCTGTGACTTGCATTTTACATATAATAATGATATTAATAATGCAAAGATGCTAATAGGTTATACGTATATGATTTTTTTGGAAAATTATCTATAAGACTTTATAATTATAACAACGGTTGGTTCTTGGGGAAATACTGGGAGAGGAATGCCAAGGAGTTCTTTAGCTTAATCTCTACTCAAGGTCTTATAATAAGAATGCATTCTTATATTACTTGTATAATTTTTAAATAAATTTTAAAGTATATAATAAACTAGAGATCAATATAGAGCTATGGTTTTATTTAGATGTTTTATTGATCTCTCTTGGATTTGACCAATTAACAGTAACATGTTTCTTAAACGGATATTGCGGGTAACATCTAAAATAATAACACTTTATTTCAAGGGTTATAGATAATTAATAACACCCTCTCTTTCCTATTTGTGTTCAGAAGTAATTAAAAGATAGATGAAGGAATCAGACAAGCAGAGATTATGTAAGCTTTATTGCTGATCAAAGCTAAATTGGAGAACTTGGCTTGAAAATGAAGGCGGGGGCCGGCCAGGTGGCGCAAGCGTTAAAGCGTGCGCGCTCCACTGCAGCAGCCCGGGGTTCGCCGGTTCGGATCCCCGGCACGCACTGACGCACCGCTGGGCATGCCATGCTGTGGCAGCGTCCTATATAAAGTGGAGGAAGATGGGCATGGATGTTAGCCCAGGGCCAGTCTTCTTCAGCAAAAAGAGGAGGATTGACAGATGTTAGCTCAGGGGTGATCTTCCTCACAAAAGAAAAAGAAAAAAGAAAATGAAGGCCATATGAACTAATACCACCCCCCAGAAATATGTTCACCTTCTTGATTACAAGAAGGGCTTGGAAACTGCAAGACCCTCAAAAGGCAGCCTGCCCCTATAAAATTTACTGCTTAGAGAAGCAGAGAACATATGGAACAGCAAATTTGCTTCAGACATGTGGTAGGCAGAATTCTAAAATAACCCCCAAAATTCCTGGCCCTGGTGAATGCATACCTTCTCCCAATTATTTAATCAACACTAATGTAAGTGTTGCTTTAAGGAATTTTGCCAATATAATTCAGGTCCAAAATCAGTTGATTGTATTATGATAGGGAGATCATCCAGATCTGCCTGACTTAATCCTATGAGCCCTGTAGGACTGATTTAGAAGTCAGAGACAGGGAAGTCAGAGATTTAAAGCATGAAAAGGATTTGACATGCTGCCCCTAGCTTGAAGAAGGAGGGAACCCTGTGGCAAGGAATGCAGGCCAGGCCCACTCTAAGAGCTTAGGCTGCCCCCTGGTGGACAGCCAGTAAGGAATAGGGAAACCACAGTCCTACAGTCTCTAGGAACTGAATCTTTCCAAGCACAACAAAAAAATAATGAGCTTGGAAACAGATATTTCCCTGGAGCCTGCAGACAAGACCTCAGCCTGGTCAACACTGTGATTTTAGTCTTGTGATAACCTGAGCAGAGGCCAGCAGCGTTGTGCCAGACTTCTGACCTACAGAACTGTGAGCTAATAAAGGAGCGTTGTTTTCAGCCAGTAAGTTTGTGGTAATTTGTTACACAGCAATAGAAAACTAATACACAGAGTAAGAAAACTCAAAAAGGTAAGCCGTGGATGCACCAAACAGAATAGAAGAGAGACTGAGGGAAGGGAAAGAGCTGAGTGTTACTGTAATGGAGGTTCTGCCACATGGAAACTTGGGAATGGGAAGTAAGTGTTCTCCACTAACGTAGTTGGAGATGTTCACCATCAGCTCCAGATGGGAGCTGCCTGACCACTTAGCCCAGTGTTCTCAACAGAGGCCGTATAGATATATTCCGCAGGACAAGTCTCTCTGCTGGACTTTCTTGTGCATTACAAGAGGTTTACTTTCCCGGGATCTCACCCACTAATTGTCAGATGTATCCCCTAACCATTGTGACAACAGAAACACCCTCTAACATTTCCATATGCCCCTCAAAGGGGGTGACGGTACCATTGGTTGAGAACCAATGAAACTCAACCCCATTATTTTACAGATGAAGAAAGTGAGAACTAGAGAGAGAAAGGGACTTTGAGAAGGTCTTACAGCCTCTTAGTGTCAGAGCTGCATCTACACATAGGATTCCTAGTACACCGTTTATTGCAAACATAATTTACACATGCTATTTTTTCAGTAAGTCATTTACTATTCTAGTCACTAGGCAAGATTCTGGGCCCCTATGTCTCCCCTCTTTCACTTTCTTTGAGTGTTTGTTCAAATGTCACCTTCTCACAAAAGTCTTCATGATCCTCCTATTTAAAATTGCAAACTCCTCCTCTCATTACCAATACTCAGTACCAATCATCTTCCTTCTCTGATTTATTTTTTACATAGTAGTTATTACCTTTTAATAGACTATACAATTTACTGATTTTAGTGGGGGGGCTATCCAACTAACACTAGACAATAAACTTGAGAATGAAGGATTTTAATCTGCTGTGCTCACTGATGTGTCCTGGTTCTTGTATCACTGCCTGACATCTGATCACTATTTGTTCAATAAATAAATGAGTGAAGCTATTATTCTAAGTATTCCATACAAATAACTATTTTCTCTCCTTCTGTTCAGAGAGAAAAAAATAAATCTTAGAATGTAGTTAAATCACATGTATTTGCTTACAAGTATTTCAGAGGACTAACTACAAAAAATACGTGAAGCAATTTCTGAAAATAACGTATATTTAGTAAGGAGTTTTTGTGGTACGTTTTATAAAACTAAGATATGTAATGAAGAAATTTGATTTTCTCAATCAGAAAAAATATTTTACTTTCATGTAAAATCGAGTCATGAATTAATTGTGTATTTCTTTTATATAAATTAAGTATTGATGAGCTCAGAGAGTGATAATATGCATTCATATTCTTTTTAACTTTACAGTAAATTATTAGTCTACATTTTTTCTCCCCTCAACACCCTCTCTAGACCAGCAAGGTCAATAGCTGGGTTTTTTTCTTTAAAGAGAATGCTGAATTTCAAATAATTTAATGTGTGACCTCATCAATTTAGTTTGTTTTAAAAAATACTGAGTACTTGAGAGATGTCAATATAGTTTTACTTTTGGAAATAAGATAAATTCGATTTGGTACTTCACCTCGAGCAGGTTATTTTCTATCGGCAGGGGGAGGAGGTAAGCACAGAAAATATTGTGAACAGTTGAGAGTATGTGTGGTCTACCATACCAGGAGGCTGGATGTGTACTGTGAAATCTTATCATAAGCGTTTGAAGTGTCATGTATTATTTAAATTGATTTCATTACTTTTTAATCTTTAACTAGATTATTTCACTTTTTTCCATGGTAAAAGTCCTTACTTGAAAATAGAAAGAATATAACATTTTTGCAGCATATTTTCTCTTCATTGGGTTTCAAATAGTGAATATGATTGTAGTAACTTGCCGAGAAATTCACTAGCATCAACATTCATGTTAATATCTATCATTATTCTTGTAAATGCAATTGTTTTTCCTGAAAAACCAAAAGGATGCTGATGCGTAAGTTTGCTGCCCTCCTGGATATTTTAATCTGAGAGTTCAGTGTTCAGTTGAATAAACTGCACTAAAATATCCTCTGTAATTTATAACAAGTGATTTGAACATACCAGGAACATTTTGTTCTAATATAAAGTCTTCTTTTCTTAATATACTAAATATCTTTTCTGTTACGTAGAGTGACTGGTAACAAACCCAACACTTACACGATTTGTTATTATGCCATTTTAATATAAAAGATCACATTATAATCAACTCCAGGAGCACTTGCTGTGTTTACCTGAAAGAAAGATGATGATTTTTTCCAAGTAATTTAACTCAAAAACCTGGAGGATTGATGTTTGCTGGGGGGAAGGGACTTAACATTTCATACACTAGCATTATCCCGTGGTGGAGTATAGTAGGACAGGGTGAATTATTTTTAGTTTGATTAGGAATCACTGGGTATGTTTTAAGGCCCCCTGTTATTAAAGTGGGCATGGAGGTGTTCTCTGTGCCTGAGGGAATAGGATGGATGAATTTATGGAATTAGAGGTGTACAGGTGGGCACAGTAGATTTAAGAAAACTTGATGGGGAACCAATCAGGAAAATAACAGAACAAGACCGGGTCTGGATTAGACATTGGTCTCAAGGTTGAACACTTTCTGTATTGGATTATCCAATTCTGGATGCCTGCTTTTTGCAGGCCCAGAACTCATTGATTTCCTATCTCTCGGTATGGGAACCTCATAAGAGGTTATCTCGAGGAGAATATCAGTGAAATGAGGATCTGGGCCAGAAAGCAGTGCACAAGTGAAAGGAAGGAAGGCACGCTGGTCCAACAGACAGTGCTAGAGAAGGAATCTGGCCTACTGGGGAGGACAGTAAAGGGTTAGAAACCCAGGTGAGTCCTTCTGAAGGAATATCAGAACAGAAAAGGGAAACTGAGCAAATAGAGATGTTATTCTAAGCACAGAACATTTAAAAGCCAGGGAAAGACTGTTTCTTGAGGAACACAGGGCAGGAGTATTGGAGCTCTTGGGGCCCTAGGAGCACATGTTTGGAAAGACCAATAGCTTCAGTTCTGGAATCTGCTGAGGGTGTTGAGTCCCAGCTGAAACAGATGTAGGTCTAAGCAAGCACCTTTCCCAGGAAGCAGATCTCACAGACCTCAGAGAAAATATGGACCGAGTCATAGCAACAAACTTACTGTCAGGATCAGGAAGGCCTGCTTAGGAGAGAAATGCAACCACGTCACTTGAAAAGCTCAAACTTAGCACAGCTCTGGGGTGCAGAAACAAGACACTCAGAAGGAAAATGGAAAATAAGAAGCTTTGAATAAGTCACAAGGAAATGAAAGACATTTCAGTCAAACCTGGTGATAGGGGTTGACAGCAAGTAAATTTCTAAACTTTGAAGAATAATTGCCAACATTTACGGAGTGCTTGCTGTGGGCTGGGCACTGTTCTGTGTAAAATACACAGATTAGCTCATTTATTTCTCACAACACTCTGATAAGTTGAGAACCACTTTTAATCCATTCTTTACAGATGAAGAAATTCAGACGCTGAGAGCAAGTGACTTGCCCAAAGTTACACAGCTAATAAGAGGAGGAGCTGGGATTCAAGCCCACAAGTCTGGCTCCAGAGAAAGCACTCTTAATTACCGTACCATAAATCGAAGAAAGAATGAGTCTACAAGAGAGGAGGTAGTTTCCCTGCCCTGCTGTGGGATATGCACGCTGCCAAATTAAACTCTATCAAGAGAAAACTTCCCCTGAGATGAGTTACATGTTCCAGAAAAGGTAGAGGCTGACACCTTGGAAGACTGAGACTAAGATGGTCTCTTCTTGGTGTGGCAGACACCGTGGCTGACCAACCCTACATCCAATTCCATCACCTCCCTAGCCTCTCTTCAGCCTGAGGTGGTCAGGTAGCATCATTTCAGTCAGTGAGATTCAAGCAGAAAAATCCTAGTTGCAACTTCCAGGAAAGCTTTCACTTGCCTGGCAGAAAGGGAAACTCAGCTGGTGTGCCCTTCCATGCATTGCCCTGTTTTCTTCTTCCTTCCTAGAATACAAGTGTAATGTCCAAAGGGGAAGCAGCTATCCAAGGACCATGAAGAGAGGCACTAGCTGAGGATGGCACCATAAGAGTTGAGGATCCTGAGCCCTTGACAGCATCATCCAACATCTTCCCCAGCTCTGGACTGGCTGCCTCTGGACCTCTTGTTTGGGAGACAAATAAACCACAATCATTTAAGAAAAACACAAAGAAAATATTCAGATAATTCTATTGAGCACTTGATGCTGATCTTCTTCATCTCTCACATCTATCCACATTTTCAATAACCACACTCTCCAAGGGGGTGAGTCCTCAATTCTGAGTTGCTTCTCAATGGTCTTAAATCCTAGCTCCCTCCACCTGACTCTGGGCTAGTCATTCCATGAAGCTCATTGGGACTCTGGCCTCTCCTTCCCGATGGATAATGTTGGCTCCAAACACCCCGTCCAATCTAGTAAATATTAAAACATCTTCCCATCTTCTAATGCCCAGTTTAGACATGAATATGTCACCTTTCCCCTTTCATATCTCTCTAGCTTTAATTGTTTCAAGAAAACATGAGATCTTGAAAAAAAAGTCATATGAAGAGTTAGAAAACATATTTTAAACTTTATATATGAACAAGTTGTTTAATTTTTTTCTTTGTGTGTCTTTGTTTACATTTTTAAACATGGAAAAATTTATCTGAGGATAGAAAAATCATTAAAGTTAACAAAGATATTTGAGATCGTAAAAATATTATAAATCAGTGATTCTCAAAGTACTTTCCTCTGGATCAGCAGCATCGGTGTCACTTGGGAATAGTAAGAAATGCAAATTCCCAGGCCCCACCCCAGATCTACTAAATCAGAAACTCTGGGAGTAGGACCAGGATGCTGTGTTTTGCCAAGCCCTCCAGGAGATTCTGCTGTATGTTCAAGTTTGAGACCATGGCTCTAGGCTCTAAGATGCTCAGCTATCCCCTTTAATCACGGGAAGCACATTCATACACTGAAATGCAAGCTCCTGGAGAGCAAAGCCTTAGCCTTATTTATCTTTGTGTCCTGGATCCTTCGGAACGTGCCTGCTACAAAGAGAACAGTCAATAACATTTGCAGGCCAATAAATGAATCAGAGAACGACAGTAGCGGGACTTTAATTTTAAAGCAAGTCCAAATAAGGGCAGCTAATTCATAAATTTAAATTAGAAATACTATATTTGAAATACTAGGCATTATTCTTCTCAAGATTTGTCTTAATAGCTACATCTTTATTGACATTTTTTGTTTCTACTATGAGCTATGGTGTATATGCAGAAAAGCATATAAAATATATGTATATACACACACAATATAAAATTTAAAAATGAAGTAAGTACATATGTAACTAGCACCTAGATTAAGAAATAGAATTTTTTAAGTTATTTAGAAGCCACTATGCCTCATCTCCTCTGCCAACTCCTTTGAGACCATCACTACACAAAATATTGTGATAATCATTCCCTCCTTAACGTTTTCCCGTCCATGTATGGATCCCTCCACACATGTCATCTAGTTGTGCCTGTTTTTGAATTACAGTCAATAGATTCTTAGGATTTGATTCTTCTTCTCTAGACAAGAACAATCCATAGAGATGCACGTACCTGTAGTTCATTTTCACTGCTGTATAGTTATAATATGTAAACGTGCCATGGTTTTGCGTTTTTTGTTCATTCCACTATTCATGGGCGTCTGAGTTGTTTCCAGTTTTGCTATCATGAACATTGCCCAGCTACAACAATCACTGTCTCATGGCTGCATTTGAGTCAAATGTACCCCCTTCCCCTTCCTCTGGCCTCACATGAATTTTTGGAAGCAATTCAAGGGCTCATCTAATTTCATCTGTAACCCGTAAAAATTCTTTTGAGGAATAGATATTCTTCATTTTAACATGGTCCCACTGACCAATCTTAGTTGGGGGATGGGGGCATTCTTTTAGACTAGTTTTAAAGAAAAAAAAAACCTTTCCTACTCCAAGTTTATGAGGAAATTTTTCTCTTGTTTCTAAAATCTTTTATTTTTTACCTCTCACATATAGGGCTTAATCCACCTGGAATTGGTTTCTGTGTAGAGGAATTTAATTGCATTTTTTTGTTCAATATGGTTACTAAGTTGTCTCTAGGACATTCAGTGAAAAATCCATCAGTTCGCCACTGGTCTACGCTACCATGTCTGCCATATTTAGAGTTTCTGTATCTATGTAGGTTTGGCATCTAAGCTTTCTGTTGCTTTCTATTTGCTCATAATTCAGTCCTCGTACCAATAACCCAGTGCCATTAGTCCTTCAGCTTTATAATCTGGTAAAGCAAGTACTCACTTTATTCTCTTTCGGGGAGTGGGGTGGGGTGGGGCATGACTATTCTTAGCCTTTGCAATACCCATACAATTTTCTAGAATCAGCTCATTACATTACAAAGTAATTGTGATTTTGGTTGACATGGCATAGAATACACAGTATCAACTCTATGAATCCATATGCATAAGACACATCTCCATTGTTTTAGAGCTTCTTTAGCATATTTTGAAAAGTGTTCTTTAACTGTCTCTTATGCTATTGTAAATTTTTGAATATGACTTCTGTTTGTTGTTAGTATATAGAAATATAATTGATTTTTATATTGATTTTGTATCCAGCAGCTGTGCTAAATTCTTCTTAATTGTAATATTTTTCAATAGTTTAATATTTGTAGTAGTCTATTAGTGCATAATAAGTTACCCCCAAATCTAGCAGCTTACAGCAATAATAATCATTTGTTATTGCTCATGCTCTCTGTGGGTCAGGAATTCAGATGGGGTACAGTGGAGATAGATGCCAGTGCTCTATAATATCCTCAGCTGGGCAGCTGGGGACTGGAATCATCTGAATTCTTTCCAGCAATTGATGCTTTCCAGCACTTTCCAGCAACTGATGCTAACTATTACCTGAGACCTTCGCTGAGGCTGTTGGCTGGAACACCCACATGTGGCCTCTCCATGTGTCCTGGGCTTCCTCCCAACATGGTGGCTGGGTTCCAAAAGCAAGTGTCTTGAGAGAGAGCAAGCCATAGCATTACTCCTGCTGGATTCCATTGGTCTGGGCAGTCACAGACTCCCTCCCAGATTCAAGGAGAGGGAACCCAGACACCATCTCTCCGTGGGAGGAGTGTCAATCACACTCGAAGCAGCATATGAGATGGCATTGGTGGGGTTGTGTTGGAAGATACAACTTGACACATATTGTATACACAGAGAAATTATCTGCAAATAATGACAGCTTCATTTCTTCTTTTACAACCTTGTTTATTTTCTTTCTTTTTTTCTAACCACACTACACTAGCAGGTAACTTTAATACCATGCCAAATAGAGCAGGTAAAAGGAAGATCCTTGTATTTCTTTTTCCTCATCTCAAAGGGAATGCTTTTAAACATCCCACCACAAAAAGAATGATTTTTAATGCAGGTTTTTGTTTGGGTGCACATGACAATGTGACACTGGTGTCCCCCAGCAAGGAAGGATTTGCTGCAGCTATAGGGATGCAGTCAGCAGACAGCTTCTAGCTGTCAGCTCTTCAGGATCTGCCTCAGTTGCAGAGAGCTGTCCCAGCTAAGGTCACACCCTGCCCAGAGCAGCCTGCTTAGAGAGACTGAGCGAGACGGGCATATGAAGACCTGGCCATTTTGGCCCAACATGGGATCTTCTGATGGACAGTACTAGGTCTAGATCCCACCACCTCCCCGCCATGTTTTCTGAGACATCATCAGGCCTGCATCACAGTTCACTTCTTCTTCCAACTGATCCTGCTTCTAGCCACTTCCCTTCACAGATGTTGATCCCTAAAACGTATCTTGCAACCCAATCTCTACCTAAGCACATACTTCCAGAAAACCTATCGTGCAATCATTGGCACAGGGAGTGGTAGAATAAAGTGAGCAATGAGAGGAGATTTGGAGATGGATGGCCCACCGCCTGGCTGGAGGTGGACCCCATCCCTGGTAGTAGGTGGAACACAGAGAGCTTTAGCAGAAGATGGTGGTCTAATTGTTACAACATTTACTGGAGGTGAACTAGGAGAATATTTCAACAGCAGACAATGCAATACAGGGAGAGATGTATCAGGCATTTGAGATGTCTGGAGAAAATAGTAGCTAAAAGGATAAGGGGATTAGGTAGTATATTAGGGCCGCCATAACAGAATACCACAGACTGGGTGGTTTAAAAAACAGAAATTTATACTGTCATAGCTCTGGAGGCTGGAAGCCCAGATGAAGGTGCCAGCAGGATTTATGTCTGATGAGACTTCTTTCCTTGGCTTGTAGATAGCCGCCTTCTACGGGGTCTTCACATGGCCTTTCCTCTATGTGTGAGCTCTTCTGGCACCTTTCCCTCTTCTCATAAGAACACCAGTACTATTGGATTAGGACCCCACCCTTAGGATCTCTTTTAACCTTAATTATGTCCTTCAAGGTCCTTTCTCCAAATACAGTCACACTGAGAGTAAAGGCTACAAATATGAATTTGGGAGAAACACAATTCAGTCCACATAAGATGGCTGTTGCTAAGCACCGTTGATGCCCTACAAAATGATAGTGAAAGGCTGAGTGAGTAACAGGCAATTAATTGGAAGCCAGGTGTGAAAACCAAGGGACCTCTTTGCTTATGTACAAATAAGTAGAAGGGGGCCAGCCCCATGGCATAGTGGTTAAGTTTGGTGTGTTCCACCTTGGCGGCTGGGTTCATGGGTTTGGATCTCAGGTATGGACCTACTCCACTCATCAGCCATGCTGTGGTGGCGACTCACATACAAAATAGAGGAAGATTGACACAGATGATAGCTCAGGGTGAATCTTCCTCAGCAAAAAAAAATAAAATAAAATAAGTAGAAGGACAGAAGAAGCCAGGCAGAGTTGAGTGGTGCACTCCCAGGCTACTGCAATCCCCACTGTTCTCTGTGCAGATACACTACACCACGCACACTCCAGCAACAGTTCCTCCGGAGTCCCGCTGGCCTCTCTTTCAGAGATAAACCTTAGAAAATGGACCTTAGCAGGACTAACTAAAGACCTATCACTGCAGTTCAACTTAGGGCTGCAGTTGGTGCTTCTTGTCTGTCTCCTGGATATCCATTCAGCAGGCCATGGTGGCTTCCCTGGAGACGTGATCCAACCCTCATTCCTGGGGTCAGAGCTACACTTGTCCATTCATGAATGCAAGTCAATCAGACAATTTCCTCAAGATTCTTCCAGCCCCTGTTACATAACTGCACCTCTGACCCCTTCTGCCAACCAGGGTCAATTACTCTGCCAGGGTGGGGACTCCTCTCCTGAGCTATTTCAAGTTGTGCTGTCGTGTACAACTGTGCACATACTTCTTTTAGACTTTGTCAAGTCGTCTTGGGAGATTTACCTAGAAGTGTGAATTCCAGTCAGAGAGTAAATATGCATGTACTTGTAATAAATATTGCCAAAACTCCTCTATAGGTTTTCCCATTTTGGATTTATACCAAAATGTTCCCCACAACCTCGCCAACAGAGAACGTTGTTAAGTTAAACAAGTTTTGTGGTTTGTTGTCTATATTATTTTTCAAATTTCAGGCTGATGTGGTTTGAGGAAACCTGAGCTACCTCCTAGGACCTTGGAGAAACTGTGGCAGTGCAAGAACTTCATTCAACGAGGTTATGGCGAAGGACGAAGTTGGGGTTTTACTCATCAGGATAGGGAGGATTCATAAGGCAAACTCTCTTTGCTAAGGGAGTAGGGGAAACATCAGAGAACAGGTGAAAGGTGCCAAATTCCACACAGAGTTGACCATTATTTTCCTCAGAGAACCTGGAAATTAATATATTGAATCAGGAAATACCAGAGCTGATGAGGACTTTGGTTATTATCCACCTCTTCCCTTATAAGAAAATTGTGGTCTCTGACAAAGATAAACAAAGCCGGACACTAGTTAAAGTGGCGAGGACAGATTTTAATTAGTAACATACTATTGCAATAGGAAAAAGAGTCCAGTGTGGACTGAACTCAACTTGGATTTGCACAGAGGTGACCAGGTGCTTTAAAGGAAGAATGAGGACATAGGGAGGTGGGTGAGCAGGCCTCAGTAGAGGTAGGGAAGTGAGAAATTACAAAAATCAGGAAGGGGGTACCCATCTGGGTCTGGTTCCTCCTTCCCACAGAGGCTGGGAGACAGGGGCCCTGTCTTCAGGCGTTAGGTGGAACACACAGTCAATTCTTTTGGTAGCTTTGTGTTTGCTCAGGCAGCTACTTTAGGGGGTGCTGGGATCATCCTAGGGATGCAGTTAGAGCTGTTAGAAAGTATGTTAGTGTTTGTGCAAGGCTTTACAGGCCAAGGTTGAGGCCTAGTCAAGAAGAGGGCTCAGAGATGTCTGGCTGGTGTTTGGTCAAGAGAGAAGCTTCGTCACCTGTAAGGATCAAACACCTGGGCCCAAGGTCACCCAATAAAATAAGGAAAGAGTCTGGACCAGGACCTTCATTTCCCTACTGCCACTGGCTGGTAACGTTTTATTGGCAGAAAGTGTCTGCTTACAAACATTTACCCCCCACACAAAGAGACCCCAAATCTAGAAAGCCAACTACTTAAGCCATTCAGGCTAAAATAAAATAATAATATGAATCCTCCTTTCACTCGCTCCAATGAAAGTGACATATGGAGAAGCCTCCTTCTCAGCACATGGTCCATAATTCAAACAGAAGTGCTGCCTACTTCCTCATTAGCTAAATTGTATTCATTGCAGAAAGCAGCTCTTGGTAGCAATATTGATCAGCAGGAAGTAAGATGGAAAAAATTAATACAACTTGAAAACTTCAGTTTCTAGGGTGTAACTCACCATCTGGGAATGACTTATTAGGAAAAGAACAAGGAAATACTGTCCATATATTACTTCCCCATTTTACATATGCAGTCAATCCTTGTTAATCTGAGCCCACCAATATGGAATTGTGATAATTTAGAAATGACATTTGTGATCTGAATGTTCCATGCAAGACATTTAACTGGGACGTTAAAGTTTCTAATGCAATTCAGGTACATTTCCCTCCAATTCTTTAATTGTTTTTTATAAGGGATCATGTACATAAGACCCACAATGTACACAGCAGGCAAAATGAATGTATTTAATTTCTTTTTTTTAAATTCTCACATTTCAGTTGCTTTGATAATGTTATCCCTCTTTCCTCATTTTAAATTAATACCATTTTATATGAGAAGAACAATTTCCTTTTTATTTTATGCTATTTTATCTCAAAAAGCTTCTTTCCACCTAAGTAACAGAGAGATATTTTTAAATAAATGGTGAAGGTAAAAATGCAATAAAATAAGGGTCTTAGTCACAGCATCCTTCCCTGAGAAATTCACAGAAAAATACTACATAAATCATTTGTTATTGAAGATCCACACTATCTTTCCTTTTGCATATTCAAATAATTGGACAATTAGCACTCTACCAGTAAATTTTTAAATCTATTTTCCAAGTTATTTTTAATAATTTCCTGTTTACTTGTAGTTTCAAATTTGTTTTTATTTCACTCTGTTTTTTTAAATCAGTTCACTCCTTCAGGTGAAGCTTAAATGGGTTGACTAAAGATGCAAACTGCTTCTAAAAAATATGAATTGACCCAAATAATTGAGTGAGAATTTGAAGTTAATGAGAGACGGGGTCTATCATGAGGCAGAAACAATAGTAGGAGGTAAACAGCATATAATGATTCATTTCTTCCATTCACACTTCTTCTGTTATAAATTTCCAATTTGTTGTGAAGTGATTTCAAATTAAAGCTAATTATCAATTATACATCAATGCTTTTATTGCAGCAAATATATAATAAATGTCTCCATTTCAAAGGACTATGTTGAGGGAAATCCAAAAAGAAATAAGAGCCAGACTCTTGCCATTCGAAGGACTTGAGTTCTGGTGGGTGGGGGAAATGGAACACGGAGACAGAATAATAGATGGTGGTGTATTAGTTTCCTGTGGCTGCTATAACAAATTAGCACAAACTGGGTGGCTTAAAACAACAGAAATTTATGCTCTCATGGTTCTGGAGGTCAGAAGTCCAAACCAAGCTGTCAGCAGGGCTCTATTCCCTCCAGATGCTCTAGGAGAGGATCCTTCCTCGCCTCTTCCCACTTCTGTTGGCTCCTGACCACCCTTGGTGATCGTTGGCTTATAGTTGCATTACTCCAATCTCTGCCTCCATCTTCACATGGTGTTTTTCTCTGTGTCTCAGTATCTCCTACCGTCTTCTTACAAGGTTGTCAGTCATTGGATTGAGGGCCCACACTAGTCTAGTTTGGCCTCATTTTACTTTAATTATATTTGCAAAGACTTAATTGCCAAATAAGTTTTCATGCTGAGGTTCCAAGTAGACATGAATTTTAGGAGACACTATTCAAGCTACTAGAGATGGTGAAAAAAAATGGTGCTGGGGAGAAAGGGATAGAATCTGAGTTGGACTGAGAATCTTCATAAGTTCAGAGCAAGAAGGAATAGAAGGCATGATACTAGCATCATGGAAGACAAGACCATGCGGGCTTTTATCACCTGGGCCCAGCCTGCCTGCCCATCCCCACACCCTATCTCTTCTCTAGCCACAAAACATTTACTCTGGTCACATCAAACTTTTCACGTCTCCTGGGACGTATGGCAATCTTTTAAACCTCAGCAAAATGGTAGATGAATGTGTTTGACTGTCTCTGTAATTTCTATTAAGAGCCCAAAGCTGGGGCGATAGAGGTTAGTTGCCCATATGTTTTTTAGAGGTGAGCTAGGCCCATCTCTGCTAAGAGATGGACAAAAGAAGTCCTGAGACCCTTAGGCAAAAACTCACTACAAACCTAACTGTCTACAAGAAAAGCCCATTAAGCAGATTGATTGGAGAGGGTTTTTTTAAGCAAGTTGTCAGTCTAGAAGGATGGGTAGAGGCCTTTGTCCTCTCCTCCCTGGGGAGGCAAGAACAGGTGCCTGAGGGAGCCCTGAATTCCAGTTCTGACATGGGGCTCCACAGAGTGCACTGAGAGAGCTTTCTGATAAATTGATTTGTGCTCTAAAGAGTTGAAGGGCATAGAGATGGTGTTGGACACTTGCCTACAGGGGAAAGGCTGGCTGGAGCTTCCCCAGGAGCAGACAGAGGAAAGAAAGCTGGAGTGGGAACAGCACTTCTCCAGCAATACAACAAGGGCATGCTTCCTATGTGTCTAGGGGACATCGTAGGGGGCAGCTGGATTACGGTTGCCTCAAAAGGACCCTCTCCAAGGGGTCTGCCTTCAGGGGAAAGCAGATACCAGCAGAAAACCACTGGAGGAATCCCACCAGAAGTAGGAGTTGAGGTGGAGTCAAAAGCCATCAGTAGGATCAAGCATGGTGCTTCTCAGGAAATACTGCAGAATGAGGAATTCCAGCCATTGTACTATAAGGAATACCTAAAATACCCCATAAGGGAAGAGTCAGCATTTAGACATTTGCCATGTCAAAGAGCATTTAGCAGTTAAGGGAGAAGTACAACTGCACCAGCTACATAAAACTGCACCATTTTTTCCTTTTGTTGATGGTCCTTTGCCATGCAGAAGAAGATATTTGCAAATCATATATCCAATAAGGGGTCAATATCCTAAATATATAAAGAACTCATACAACTCAACAACAAAAAAAACAACCTGATTAAAAAATGTGCAGAAGATCTGAACAGACATTTTTCCAAAAAAGATATACAGACAGCCAATCACACATGAAAAGATGTCCAACATCACTAATTATTAGGGACATGCAAATCAAAACCACAATGAGATACCACCTCATGCCTGTCGGAGTGGCTGCTACTAAAAAAACAAGAAATGACAAGTGTTGGAGAGGATGTGGAAAAAAGGGAACCCTCCTACATGGCTGGTGGGAATGTAAACTGGTGCAGCCACTATGGCAAACAGTATGGAGATTCCTCAAAAAATTAAAAATAGAAATACCAATTGGAAAGGGAGAAGTGAAACTCTCACTATTTGCAGATGACATGATTTTATATATAGAAAACCCTAAAGAATCCACCAAAAAACTTTTAGAAGTAATAAATGAATACAATAAAGTTGCAGGATACAAAGCCAACATACAAAAATCAGTTGCATTTCTATACACTAACAACGAAGTAGCAGAAAGAGAAATTAAGAATACCATCCCATTTACAACTGCAACAAAAAGAATAAAACACCTAGGAAGAAACTTAACCAAAGAGGTAAAAGACCTATACATCGAAAACTCTAAAACATTGCTGAAAGAAAGTGAAGAAAACACAAAGAAATGGAAAGATATTCCATGCTCTTGGATTGGAAGAATTAACATAGTTAAGATGTCCATACTTCCTAAAGCAATCTATAGATTCAGTGCAATCCCTTTCGAAGTTCCAATAACATTTTTCACAGAAATAGAACAAAGAATCCTAAAATTTATATGGAACAAAAAAGACCCCGAATAGCTAAAGGAATTCTGAGAAAAAAGAATGAAGCTGGAGGTATCACACTTCCTGATCTCAAAATATACTACAAAGCTATAGTAACCAAAACAGCATGGTACTGGCACAAAAACAGACACACTGGGAAATGCAAATCAAAACTACAGTGAGATATCACCTCACGCCCGTCAGAATGGCTATAGTTAACAAGACAGGAAACAACAAGTGTTGGAGAGGATGTGGAGAGAAGGGAACTCTCATACACTGTTGGTGGGAGTGCAAACTGGTGCAGCCACTATGGAAAACAGTATGGAGATTCCTCAAAAAATTAAGGCTAGAACTACCATATGATCCAGCTATTCCACTGTTGGGTATTTATCCAAAGAACTTGAAAACACCAATGCATAAAGATACATGTACCCCTGTGTTCACTGCAGCATTATTCACAATAGCCAAGACTTGAAAGCAACCTAAGTGCCCATCAAGGGACGAATGGATAAAGAAGATGTGGTATATATACACAATGGAATACTACTCAGCCATAAGAAATGATGAAATCCAGCCATTTGTGACAACATGGATGGACATTGAGGGTATTATGCAAAGTGAAATAAGTCAGAGGCATATAAGAGAGAAGTCAAGATGGCAGCGTAGGCAGACTCTGAACTCACCTCCTCCCGCAGACACAGCCAATTTACAAATACTCGTGGAAAAATTACCCGAGACAGAACTGAAAACTGGATAAGAGGAACTCCTGCAACAAAGGACAATCCTAATTGAGGTGGAAGAGGCAGAAACTCCTTTCTGGAGAGGAAAAATGCCGCCTTCACAAGCCACCAGCTTCACGGCCGCCCGGGAGCAGCCCACAGGTATGCAGCCACCCCTGGAGGAGCGGGGCCCTGAGCCAGGGAGTGCCCCCCGTGGTGGGCACTTTGTGGACCCAGCACAATCGAGACTAGTGGCATAACATCTGACTTTACCTGCTACTAAAACATTGGCGAGTAACCCCAGAAAAGCTGGTCCACAAAGAAATTAAAACTGGCTCTTAAAGAGCCCACGCACAAGCTCACCCGTTACAGAAAGCAATCTAAAATCACCAGAAAGAAAGGTGCACAATGCTTTGGTGAAAAGAGACTCACCTGATAGGCCCTGAGTGCATCTTGGTGAGAGGTGAGACCTCTCCAGGGACTGGGACATTGGTGGCAGCCATTGTTGTGGCCTGGTGTGGGCATGCTGACACAGATGCCATTGGAGTTCTCCCTGGGGCCTGCTAGCCCAGAGTCTGCGCCACCCACTAGAGCACGGATTTAATCCAGCTTAGCCAGGGCAGGCAACCCACCCTAGAGACTGGCCCCACCCAACAAGCCCTCAGGCAACTTGTGGGCCTTCATAGATTGGTGACTGGATTCTCTGCACCCTGGCAACTGAGCCCACTTCAGTGGGGCAGGGCGTGCACAAGGAGGGGGTGGAGAGTGTGGGGCAGTGGTGGAGTGTGTGGGGCTCCTGCCATGGGGAGACTGGTCCACTTCAGGAGGTCGGGGCTCACACATGGGGAAGGACTCTGTTGACTCTGTGTGTGGACCTGAGGGTGGCAGGGCTTGTCAGCTGCAGACTTGTGCTTCTCAAAGACCCACAAAGGGGATTTGCCCCACCTTCCAAAGCCTGAAACAATTGGGTGCTCCCATGCCTGAGGCCAGCCCCACCCAGCTGCAATCCTCAGAGAGCTGAAAAGGGACCTAAAGGCTGGAGGCTTATAGCAATTGTAAGCTCCTGAGTCTAACAACTTGCCATGCTGGGGGCCTACTAATTTAAAAGAAATACTGCAACACAAATGTGGTATTAGAACTTGCAGCCAACTGTGCTGGGGCTCCAACCAACTAATAAGGAGACTGAAGGGCCCACAACAACTACAAGCAGCTGAGGATTACAACAGCTGGCCAGGAGCATAACTTGGCCTCCCTGGGCACCTACAGGGAGAGCAAACAGGCCACAACAGAAGGACACACGTAGCCCACATAGAGGACACCCCTGGAACATTGAGAACTGAGGGAAGCACACTGCAGGCCTCCTAAGGCATCACTTATATAAGGTCACCTATGCAAGAGCAAGAGACATAGCTGACCTACCTAATACGTAGACACAAGCACAAGGAAAGAGGCAAAATGAGGAGCCAAAGGATACATTCCAAGTAAGGGAACAGGACAAAACCCTAGAAAAGGAACTAAGTGAAACAGAAATGAGCAACCTACCTGACAGAGAGTTCAAACAAAGAGTGTTAAGGATGCTCACTGATCTGGGGAGAAGAATAGATGAACTCAGTGAGAATGTCAACAAAGAAATGGAAGATATAAAAAAGAACCAATCAGAAATGAAGAATACGATACTGGAAATGAAAAATTCACTAGAGGGACTCAAGAGCAGAATAAAGGATACAGAAGAACGGATCTGCGAGCTGGATGAAAGACTAGAAGAAATTACCCAAGCTGAACAAGTAAAAGAGAAAAGAATTAAAAAGAGTGAGGACAGTCTAAGGGACCTCTGGGACAACATGAAGTGCACTAACATATATGTTATAGGTGTCCCAGAAGGAGAAGAGCGAGACAAAGGGGCAGAGACTCTATTTCAAGAAATAATGGATGAAAACTTCCCTAACCTAAGGAAGGAAACAGACATCCAGGTACAGGAAGCACAGAGAGCCCCAAACAAGATAAACCCAAAGAGACCCACACCAACATATCATAATCAAAATGTCCAGAATTAAAGATAAAGAGAGAATCCTAAAAGCCGCAAGAGAATGTCAAGTTACATACAAAGGAAACCCCATAAGGCTGTCAGCTGACTTCTCAGTAGAAACCTTACAGGCTAGAAGAGAGTGGCAAGATATATTTAAAGTGCTAAAAGGAAAAAACTTACAGCCAAGAATACTCTACCCAGCAAGGTTATCATTCAAAATGGAAAGAGAGATCAAAAATTTCCCAGACAAGCAAAAATTAAAGGAGTTTGTCTCCAAGAAACCAGTGCTACAAGAAATGCTAAAGAGACTGATTTAAGGGGAAAAGAGAAGACCACAAATAGGAAAAATTATCTATTTCCATGATAAGAGGGTAATGGATACAAATGCACAAAAAAGAGGTTAGATATGATATCAAAAACATAAAATGAGGGAGGAAGGGAGTTAAAGAGTAGAGTTTTCAGACAGAGGTCAAACTAAAGAGACCATCAATTCTGTATACAAGGAGAAAGGAAGAAAGAAGAACTACTAAAACACTGAGAAAAAAGAAGTTAAAAAATGGCAGTACGTACATACTTATCAATAGCTACTTTAAACGTCAATGGAATAAATGCTCCAATTAAAAGGCATAGGGTGGCTGATTGGATGAAAAAACAAGACCCATATATATGCTGCATACAAGAGTCACACATCAGACCTAAAGACACTCACAAACTGAAAGTGAAGGGATGGAAAAAGATACTCCACGCAAATGGCAATGAAAGAAAGCTGGGGTAGCAGTACTCATATCAGACAAAATAGACTTTCAAACAAAAACTGTAAAAAGAGACAAAGAAGGGCATTACATAATGATCAATGGAAGAATTCAACAGGAGGATATAACACTTGTAAATATCTACGCACCCAATGTAGGTGCACCTAAATATATAAAGCAATTATTAACAGACATAAAAAGACAAATAGACAGTAACACAATAACAGTAGGAGACTTGAGCACTCCACTTACACCAACGGATAGATCATCCAAACAGAGGATCAATAAGGAAATATTGGCCTTAAATGACACATTAGAACAGATGGACCTAGTAGATATATACAGAGCATTCCATCCAAAAACCGAAGAATACACGTTCTTTTCAAGTGCACGTGGAACATTCTCCAGGATTGATCACATATTAGGCCACAAAACAAGTCTCCATAAATGTAAGAAGATTGAAATAATACCAAGCATCTTTTCTGACCACAACGGTATAAAACTAGAAATCAACTATAGGAAGAAAATCAGAAAAGCCACAAATATGTGGAGATTAAACAAAATGCTATTGAACAACGACTGGGTCAACGAAGAAATCAAAGAAGAAATCAAAAAATACCTGCAGACAAATGAAAATGAAAATACGACATGCCAGAATTTACAGGATACAGCAAAAGGGGTTCTAAGAGGGAAGTTTATAGCAATACAGGCCTATCTCAACAAACAAGAAAAATCTCAAATAAACAATCTAACAATGCATCAAAAGGAACTGGAAAAAGAAGAACAAACAAAGCCCAAAATCAGTAGAAGAAGGGAAATAATAAAAACCAGAGGAGAAAGAAATGAAATAGAGACTAAAAAAACAATAGAAAAAATTAATAAAACCAAGAGCTGATTCTTTGAAAGGATATACAAAATTGACAAACCTTTAGCTAGACTCACCAAGAAAGAAAGAGAGAAGGCACAAATAAGTAAAATCAGAAATGAAAGACACCTCAGAAATACAAAAGATTATAAGAGAATGCTATGCAAAGCTATAAGCCAACCAATTTGACAATCTGGAAGAAATGGATAAATTCTTAGAATCATACAATCTTCCAAAACTGGATCAAGAAGAAGTACAGAATTTGAATAGACCAATCACCAGTAAGGAGATTGAAACAGTAATCAAAACCTCCCCAAAAATAAAAGTCCAGGACCAGACGGCTTCCCCGGTGAATTCTACCAAACATTCAAAGAAGACTTAATACCTATCCTTCTCAAACTCTTCCAAAAAATTGAGGGGGGGGGGAAGCTCCCTAACTCATTCTATGAAGCTGACATTACCCTGATACCAAAACCAGACAAGGACAACACAAAAAAAAAGGAAATTACAGGCCAATATCACTGATGAACATCGATGCAAAAATCCTCAACAAAATACTAGCAAATCGCATACAACAATACATTAAAAAGATTACACACCATGATCAAGTGGTATTTATTCCAGGTATGCAGGGATGGTTCAACATTCGCAAATCAATCAACGTAATACACCACATTAATAAAAAGAAGAATAAAATCACATGATCATCTTAATAGATGCAGAGAAAGCATTTGACAAGATCCATTTATGATAAAAACTCTGAATAAAATGGGTATAGAAGGAAAGTACCTCAACATAATAAAGGCCATATATGACAAACCCACAGATAATATCATCCTCAATCGTGAAAAACTGAAAGCTATCCCTCTAAGAACAGGAACCAGACAAGGATGCCCACTGTCACCACTCTTATTTAACATAGTACTGGAAGTCCTAGCCAGAGCAATCAGGCAAGAGAAAGAAATAAAAGGGATCCAAATTGGAAAGCAAGAAGTGAAACTGTCACTATTTGCAGATGACATTATTTTATATATAGAAAACCCTAAAGAATCCACCAGAAAACTTTTAGAAGTAATAAACGAATAAGGTAAAGTTGCAGGATACAAAATCAACATACAAACATCAGTTGCATTTCTATACACTAACAACGAAGTAGCAGAAAGGGAAATTAAGAATACCATCCCATTTACAATTGCAATAAAAAGAATAAAATACCTGGGAATAAACTTAACCAAAGAAGTGAAAGATCTGTACACGGAAAACTATAAAACATTGCTGAAAGAAATTGAAGACGACACAAAGAAATGGAAAGATATTCTGTGCTCTTGGATTAGAAGAATTAACATAGTTAAAATGTCCATACTTCCTAAAGCAATCTACAGATTCAATGCAATCTCTATCAAAGTTCCAACAACATTTTTCACAGAAATAGAACAAAGAATCCTAAAATTTATATGGAAGAACAAAGGACCCCGAATAGCTAAAGGAATTCTGAGAAAAAAGAACAAAGCTGGAGGTATAATACTTCCTGATTTCAAAATATACTACAAAGCTATAGTAACCAAAACAGCATGGTACTGGCACAAAAACAGACACACAGATCAATGGAATAGAATTGAAAGCCCAGAAATAAACCCACATGTCTATGGACAGCTAATCTTTGACAAAGGAGCCAAGAACATACAGTGGAGAAAAGAAAGTCTCTTCAACAAATGGTATTGGGAAAACTGGATAGCCACATGCAAAAAAATGAACGTAGACCCTTACCTTACACCATACACTAAAATTAACTCAAAATGGATTAAAGACTTGAATGTAAGACCTGAAACTATGAAACTTCTAGAAGAAAACATAAGCAGTATGCTCTTCAACATCAGTCTTAGCAACATATTTTCAAGCACCATGTCTGACCAGGCAAGAGAACCAATAGAAAAAATAAACAAGTGGGACTACATCAAACTAAAAAGCTTCTGCACAGCAAAGGAAACCATCAACAAAATGAAAAAATAACCTAACAATTGGGAGAATATACTTGCAAAGCATACATCTGATAAAAGCTTAATATCCAAAATATATAAAGAACTCATGCATCTCAACAACAAAAAAAACTACCAACCCAATTAAAAAATGAGCAAAAGACCTGAATAGACATTTCTCGAAAGAAGATATACAGATGGCCAACAGACACATGAAAAGATGTTCAACATCATTAACTATCAGGGAAATGCAAATCAAAACTACAGTGAGATATCACCTCACGCCCATCAGAATGGCTATAATTAACAAGACAGGAAACAACATATGTTGGAGAGGATATGGAGAGAAAGGAACTCTGATACACTGCTGGTGGGAGTGCAAACTGGTGCAGCCACTATGGAAAACAGTATGGAGATTCCTCAAAAAATCAAGGATAGAACTACCATATGATCCAGCTATTCCACTGCTGGGTATGTATCCAAAGAACTTGAAAACACCAATGCATAGATACATGCACCCCTGTGTTCATTGTAGCGTTATTCACAATAGCCAAGACTTGGAAGCAACCTAAGTGCCCATCAAGCGACGAATGGATAAAGAAGATGTGGTATATATACACAATGGAATATTACTCAGCCATAAGAAATGATGAAATCCAGCCATTTGTGACAACATGGATGGACATTGAGGGTATTATGCAAAGTGAAATAAGTCAGAGGGAGAAAGTCAAATACCTTATGATATCCTTCATTAAGTAGTAGATAATAACAACAATAAACAAACACATAGAGACAGAGATTGGATTGGTGGTTCCCAGAGGGGAATGGGGGAGGGAGGAGGGCAAAAGGGATAATTGGCACATGTGTGTGGTGTTGGGTTGTAATTAGTATTTGGGTGGCGAACATGATGTAATCTATGCAGAAATAGAATTATAATGATGTACACCTGAAATTTGTACAATGTTATAAACCAATGTTAATGCAATAAACAAAAAATTAATAAATAAATAAATAGAATAGAATAGAATAACTTGGGAAATAAAAAAAAAAGTCAGAGGGAGAAGGTCAAATACCGTATGATCTCACCCATTAAGTAGTAGGTAATAACAACAACAAACAAACACATAAAGACAGAGATTGGATTGGTGGCTACCAGAGGGGAAGGGGGGAGGGAGGAGGGTGAAAGGGATAATTCAGCACATGTGTGTGGTGATGGATTGTAATTAGCATTTGGGTGGTGAACATAATGTAATCCATGCAGAAATAGAAGTATAATGATGTACACCTGAAATTTATACAATGTTATAAACCAATGTTACTGCAATAAACAAAAAAATAAAAAATAAAATAAAATAAAATGGAGATAGAAATTATCGCCCCCCCCACAAAGAATAAAAAAAGAAATACCATATGTTCCAGCTATTCCACTTCTGGATATTCATCCAAAGAACACAGAAACACTAATTCAAAAAGGTATATGTACCCCTATGTTCATTACTGCATAATTCACAATAGCCAAGACTTGGAAACAACCTAAGTGCCCATCAAGGGATGAATGGATAAAGAAGATGTGGTATATATATACATTGAAATACTATTCACCCATAAAAAAGATGAAATCTTGCCATTTGTGACAACACGGATGGAATTTGAGGGTATTACACTAAGCAAAATAAGACAGATACCATAGGATTTCACTCATATGTGGAAGACAAACAAAAAAACACATAGATACAGAGAATAGATTGGTGGTTATCAGAGGGGGAGGGGCGTAGGGGAGGGTGAAAGGGGTAAAGGGGTGTGCGTGTATGGTGACGGATGGTAATTAGACTTTTGGTGGTGAACACAATGTAGTCTATACAGAAGTCAAAATATAATGATATACATCTGAAATGTATATAATGTTATAAATCAATGTTACCTCAATTGAAAAAAAAAAACTGCACCATTTTCTTCCTCACCCACCCTCATGTACAGTGGAAGAGTCAGAATCAGCAGACCCAACAGGGATAGAGAGAATGGAAGAATTATCAGTAAGGATAAGCCAGGTTATGCTATGGTAACACACACACGCACACACACACACCTCTTTAACTTAAAACAAATCAAGACTTCTTTCTCACTCATGCTACATGTCCATTCCAGGAGCTCTGCTAATTGCATCACCCACAGACCCAGACTGAATACTGCTGGTCTCCAGGAACGGAAAATGAGAATATGGCTAAGCATGAACTGATTCTTACAGCCCCCACCCAGAAGTTACACAGTTTATTGGCTAAAGCAAGTCACATGGCCACAGCTAACTTTAAGTAGGTGTCCAAGTGTGATCTTACTTGTTCAGAGAAGGAGAGAGAACTGGAATATTTGTGAGCAGCTCCAAGGACCACCAAAATGAGCAAGGATAACAGAATAGACTGCATCCTCCCTTTCTCACTGCTGATTTCAGAGCCTATTCAGAGCCTTTCCACCTGGGCCAGAAAAAGGCAGTGGAGCAGACCAAGACCCCACAGTCAAATCCATCTGATGTATGGTCAGAGAACTGCCCAGCCATGCCTAATTTAGGCCAGCTGAACCATTGTTGCTCAGCAGACAGGGAAAGTGAGAACAATTGCTCACTGCTGTAAGCCACTGAGTTTGGAAATGGTTTGTTACAAAGCATCATTATGAGAATAGCTGACTAATGCATACATGACAGTGATTTAAAATCTCTTTCCAACATCACCTCAATTTTGGAAAGAGATGGCAGAATAGACTTGACAGCAGAGGAGAGAAACATTTTTTTAAGAGTGCTAGGTTACACTCCAGCAAATTCAGGTCACTCAACAAATCAGTTATGGCTCTTCTCCTTTACCCATTCTGTTTTCCTTTTTTCCTGAAAGTTTTCTCCATGTGAAAAATCTCTACTATTCCTTGAAGACCCAAATAACACGTTACCTCCTCAGTAAAGGAATTCCTGACTTGGCCAGGCCTTGTGTTAATGCCTTCCCACAGCGCTTTTCAAACCTCCACTGTAGGAGTTAAGACTTTACCTACTAAGCTGGATTGGGTGACTTCCTACGTTCTGGAAGAGCTGTAGAAGATTTTTTTCCCACATCTATCTTCCCTTCTAGACTGTGTGCTCCTTATTCATTCATTCATTCCATCATTTACTTAACATATATTATTGACTGTCTGCTGATAGTACAAGCACAAGCAAGACAAGATAGTGTCAAGAATCATTCTCAGTGCTTTTATATGTATTACTACACATTTGTTAGGCTATGTGGTTAAGCAACCCTAGGGAAGAAATTCATTGGTGGGGGTTGATTATGAATATTGGGTTTTACGTTATTTAGGGGACAACCAAATGGAAAGGGCCAATGGAGACTGAATTTAGGGGTTTTGCAGAGAGATCTTAGCTACCAATTATATCAGGGATTCATCTATATGTGGTAGCTATGGATTTGGGTGACATAATACTCTGGGTATACCTGAGTGAAAAGATTTCTCGGACATTACAGAAAAATGCATAAAACACCAAAATTTGAATGTAAGCCCCTTGAGACCAGAAACAGTTGTGTCCACTCTTCCATCCTCATCACCTAGAACAGTGCTCAGTACATCATAAAAAGGTGCTCATAAGTGTTTGTGAAAGTTCAAATAAATGAATAAATTTAAGGACCAGACAGAGAACAAGAAACATAAAATCAGACCACAAAGAAGTGCCTCAGCAGGATTTGAACTAGGGTATCTGAGTCCAAAGCCTGTACTCTCTCTACTGTATCCCACTGCCTTGTTAAAGGTGAAATGATGACTTAAGGAAAGAACAAAGGCAAAAATTAAGTGTAGATGCATATAGCTGATCTAGTCAATGCCAAGTCCAGTCCAGTCTGTTTTTCTTTTGCCAATTTCATGTGATTGCTTTAAGGACAATGGGGAGTCTGCTTATCATGAATAAGACCCTGAAAGAGAAAAGCATAGTATTATCACTTAACTAAGAATTATACCTATAGGGGCCGGCCCGGTGGCGCAAGCGGTTAAGTGTGCGTGCTCTGCTGCGGCGGCCCGGGGTTCGCTGGTTTGGATCCTGGGCGTGCACCCACACACTGCTTGGCAAGCCATGCTGTGGTGGCATCCCATATAAAGTGGAGGAAGATGGTAATGGATGTTAGCCCATGGCCAGTCTTCCTCAGCAAAAAAAAAGAGGAGGATTGGCAGAGGTTAGCATAGGGCTGATCTCCTCACAAAAAAAAAAAAAAAAGAATTAGACCTATAGTGAAAAGGCTGAGTGCCTCCTTGTATTTCTGTAATTTTCTCAAACACACATACACAATTCACATACACAGGAGATGGAAATAAAGAGAGAATGAGAAAGGGAGGAAGGAAGGAAAGAAAGGAAAGAGAGAGAAAGGAAGGAGGGAAGGAAGAAAGAAGAAAAGAGAGAGATATGACAGAAAAGTGGAAAATAGCAGACCCAGTTTCCCTAAACTCTGTCATTTAAACCTAATTACACCAATAATGATGCACACTTATTTTAATGAAGATTTTGATTGTATAATTTTTAACAATTAGAATGTGGCAGAAAGCGGTATTAGTCAAAGATAATTACAAACTATGCTAGTTAAAAAGTCAGAGGAGAAATCCCAGATCATTGCCCTGTTCTCCTGAAGACCCCCCTCTGAGATCCCTCTGGAGGCAGCAGTGATCGCCCTGAGATCTCTCTTTGCAGGAGGTGTCCTGAGTGCACAGAAGAGTAAGGTAGGAGTTCACCTTCCCAGGATTCAGAGAGGTAAAAATAAAAGAGCCAAGGCTCAGGAATGAAACAAAATAAAACATAAGCACAAATGCCAACCTATGACTTCCCAGCTGTGCAGAATGGAAAACTAATTTACCTTCCCCCAATTTTCATGCCCCCATCTGCCACATGAGGATGGGGACACCTTCCCCAGGGGACTGTTGGGTGCATTGCCCATAAATCATTAACACTCCAAGCACATAAATGGCACTCAGTGTGTGGGATAAATTGCTAGAGACAGTGGAGGAAAGCCACCAGCAGAGAGGTGTTTGTCAAGGGGACGTTGTTGTGGGGCCTGAGAAGAATAACGTCCATGTTATAGGTTGAATTGTGTCTGCAAAAAGACATGTTGAAGTCTTAATCCCAGGCACCTCTGCAAGTGACCTTATTTGCAAGTAGGGTCTTTGCAGATGTAATCAAGTTAAGATGAGGTCATTAGGATGCAACCTAATTCAATATGACTGGTGTCCTTATAAGAAGATGACCATATAAGACACAGAGAGACACAGAGAAAAGGCTATGTGAAGACAGAGGCAGAGATTGGAGTGATGTGTCTACAAACCAAGGAACATCAAGGATTGCTGGCAACACCAGAAGCTAAGAAAAATGTATGTAGCAGATTCTCCCCTACAGCCTTGAGGGAGAGCATGGCCCTGTGGACATCTTGATTTTGGACTTCTAGCTTCCAGACTATGAAAGAATAAATTTCTATTGAAAAATATCCAGTTTATGGAACTTTGTTATGGCAGCCATAGGAAACTAAGACAGTCCATAAAACATTTAAGATGGTTGGTGCTCAATTAGAGTGGGTCTCCTCTCCTTCCCCACCATCCACCTATAGAATTTCCTGTTGTCAGGGGCTGATTCCGCTTGCAGGCCTCGAGTCCCAGTCCCAGGGCAGAACTGACTAACTGCACGACAGTGGGCACGATGGCAGTGACTATACCATGGCTCACCAACTTTGTCCCCACGACTCCTCAACTTTAACCAGTGTCTTTGAAGTCTGACAACAGTTTCAAAATGTAAACAGATTATCAATTCACCCTCCACCAAACCCTTCCCGGGCTTCCCAGTCTTCTCAGCACAACAATAAAACTCTTCTCATGGCATGTGGGGCTGGCCCTGCCCATCTGCCCTATCTCACTTCCTACCACTTGGCTGCTAGGTCTAGGTCCTGCAGGCACACAGAGGGAGCACAGTGCTATTGAGAAATTGAAAGGCCAGATACAAATCTTTTGCACGTGATGTCCTACTGTCAGAAATGGTCTTCATGTCTCCCTTCTCCCAGTTAGTGACCACTCCCATTCAGATCAAACATCCCTTCTTTGGGGGACACTAGATCAGATCCTCATTTACAGGTTATTTCCTGCCACGGGTACCTTTTCTTCATAGCATTTATCTCAATTCATATTTATATATTTATGTGATTATTATATTAATGATTCTCAAGATCCCACGAGATTATAAACTCCAAAAAGACAGGAACTGAGTCACTTTGTCCAGAATTGCATTCTCAGTACTTAGCATAGTACCTACCATGTAAAAAGAGCTCAATATACATTGGATGGGTGGGAGGACAGATGGATAGGTGGATGAATGTCTTAACCAAAAGCATAGAATAAGTCCCTTGGCTCAGGCAGTTGGACATCTCCATTACTGAGGACTGGCACGCACAGAGTGTCCTGAATCTAGGTCTGACACTGGCTTTGCCTTGCCCTCTCAAGTTCCGTGGTCATGCTGGCCTGGGACTCTACATCACCTACTGGCATTTCTCTCCCGGTTTCTATCTGTTTGCCTGGCTTAAGGCCTACTGACCATCTTAACCTTGAAGCCCTCTACTTTCTAGTTATCTTCCCAACCATCGTTCTGTGGAATGAATATAGTTCTGATGCTGGATATATAAGGATCCAAAGCTCAGCTTCCCCAAATATGTGCCATGTGGTTTTGGTTGAGTTAGTTTGCACCTCTTCAATCCTCATAATAACTATGAAATTATATATTATTAACCTCTTTTGGTAGATTATGAGAGATTATCTATGTAAAAAATATAGGGAAACTCTGTTTCAGAGAACTTAAATGACTTTCCCAAAGTTAAAAAGAAATGAAGTTTAAAAAATTGAGATTTCTAAGTCCAGTATTTTTCCCCCTTCTTGATCACAGTTTACATATATTTTTAAATCCAGGATCCTTTCCACTGTTCTCCAAGGATATGGTGCACTCAGGCACACACACATCTGTTCCCAGTCTGAATTTAAGCTTTTCTTCATTGCCGATGTTCAATTTAAATTGCCTACTCCCACCTAATAAAAGAAAAAGAGGGTGAAATAATGAAGAGACGAAAAACAAATGAAAAGAGATGTCATATCACAGGAAATCTTCATCACTCCACTTGAAATGCTGTGTTATTGCAGCATGTGTGCAGGGAGCTTTGGAGGGAAGTGTTCAAAAAATTAGCCAAGTTTAAATAATTAGTATGAATGTACCTGAGCTGAACAGATTATAACATTCGAAGGGAAATTTTACACTGGATGGAGAAAAATTTTATAAAATTAAAATTAATGAGAATAAGCTTGACATTCACGTGTTAGCTCAGATGAACATGGATACGAAGAAAAGGGCACATCCTGCGGGGGAAACAGAGGTGGAAGGGAGAGTGTGATAGTGGCTGAAGCCTTCCACTCGCCTGCAGCCAATCTCAACACTGATCTGGATGCTCTTCACCTGGAAACTCACATCTCTTAGGTCAGGTCCAAGTTTCTCACACCTTCTCTGTATCGTATCCTCCCAGAGCTAGGTCCATTTCTATTTTCTCTTTGCAATTTTTTTGTTCTGTACTCAGAACCAGTCCTAAATTAAGACAGAAGACATGCAACCAGGATGGCGCATTTGAAAAGACATAGATTGAGAGCCAAGTGGATTTGCATTCATAGTATGGCTTGGTCTGGCTGTGTGATGCCGTATTTTTCAGTCTTATTTTCCTTGTCTCTACCATGATGATAAGAAGCCTCTGTCACAGACTTGTGTGGAGGATTTATTGCAATTAAATGCATTGAAACGATATTTAACACACAGTTTGCTCCTCAATTGGGGGCTTTCAGTTGTAAGCAATGGAAGATGACTGGATGCTTGCACAGAGAAAAGATTTTTTTTAAAGGATATGGGGCAGCTCAGTGTGGGGGAAGCCTGGAAATTAAACTCAGTATAGATTTCCAGCAATGTCCTAAACAATCCTGATGAGAAAATTGCTGCTGCACACGAAGAACTAGAGGAAACTGTCCCTGCTAACTCCAAAATTGTCACTTCCGTCCCAGAAATCCCACCTGGCCACCAGTAGCTTTTCAAGAAACTCAGGAAGTGTCCTCATTAGAGATGAAGCTCAAAAAATTTACATCCCACTGTGGGCAGGTGCCACCCACATGCCCCTTCTTCTGCTCATCTGATCCTCACAGCAAAATACACTCATGGCCCAGTCACTTAATTTCTGCCACGACTGAGAATAAAACATCAGACAAAAGCAGAGTTGAGTGCACTCTCCTGTGATGTTTGTTTACTGTCTGTCTCCCCCATCCGCTAGACTGGAAGCTTAGGTGAGTAGGACGATTTGTTTATTTCCGTATTATCCACGCCTAGAATTGCGACTAGCAAGGGTATTCGATGAGTATTTGGTGAATGAATAAAAGTGGGAAATGGCGTCAATATCCCTCCTAGGAGCCCTTCCCAGTCAGAGAGATGAGTAGAGCAGAGCTTCAGAAAGTCTTAACCTCCGTAAGGGAACAAGTACGTGGCGGGGATGGTGGGATGGGGGAGCAGGGAATAAAAGCAGCTCTGCCCAAGAATTAAAGGCACGGAGGACCTGGCTCACAATGTAGTACCCTCCTCACCTGGTGGGTTAAAGCAGTGCCAGTGTGGCTGCCAAGGCTCCTGTCCCAGGAAACTGCCTGTCCACATTTCCCGCTCACTGACCTGCGTGTCCCATGTTCTCCCTCTCCTGGAGGAGAGCCCTGTGCAGAGAAAAGAAATGAGCGCTGAGGAAACCCGCATCACACGCCTACCATGATTCCTCTAGTTCTCTCCTCATCAAGTTCAGTCTAAGTCCAGGGATCTCCGAAAGTTTGAGGAAAACCAACAGACACCATCAAATAACCCCATGAGGGCCAACTTGGAGTACTTACTATTAATATGGTAGTACTTAAGCTCATCAAGCCTATCACCTCACTTAACTCTCACGAAACTATAAGGAAGGTACAACTGCTATCCCATTTTACAGATAAGAAAACTGAAACACAGGCAGGTTAAAACTCCCCAAGGTCACACAGCCAACAGGAGGCAGAGCCAAGATCCAAACTCAAGCCACGTGAGTACAGAGCCTAAGAACGTGAGGAAAGAGAGATGGATAAAAAGCAGGACAATGCTCTGTTTTATTCCTCTTCTCCTCCTTCTGAATAATTCCAGCAGAGATTTTGAGGGTATCACATTACCCAGACAAGAATTGGCTGCTACAAAGAGAAAAAGAGGAGAGAGAAATCAGAGAAGAAGAATAATTCTTGGAGATTGAATTATTATTGCCAAAATTAAAAAAAAAAAAAAATCCTAGAATGGTTTAAGATTATAATTTAGCAATGTAAACTGGAAGTTATTGAATATAAATTATAAAATACAACTCGGAATTAGTGATTTCAATCTTAATATATCCCAACCCATTGATCTAGCCACTGTACTTCTTAGAGAAGTGCGAAGTTATATGCACTGTGCAGGCCTCAGGGTGTCCTTCAGCATTGCTGGCAACACCTAAACCATGGGAGCTTCCTAAATGCCCATTAATAAGCAAATTATGTGAAGTTTGTTAATCTTTATTATGAAATACTATTTAAACATTTTTTTAAAGAGGGCACAAATATATGTATTAATATGGAAACATAGAACATACTATTTTTTAAGAAAGCAAACTGCTATATTCCTATTTAATAAAGCATGGGAATGTATGTATATGTGTGAATGTATATGTGTTGAGTGGGTCTAGAAAGATGATCACAAACTGAATAATAGAACTTCTTAAAAGTGTCAGTGACAATGACAGAGAGGTCAGGTCAAGCCAGAGAAAGGGACTTTTCCCAGGCTGGAATTCCATGCTTAAATTTATCTTCAAAGAGCATGGGCAACTTTTGTAATAAAAAATAAATAAAGACTTTGCTAAAAGGCATGCAGAGTTCAGAGGGAAGAAATATGAGATCTGGCGCAGACTCTGCCACTAAATAGCTGTGGCTTTTCTCCTTTCAGATCAGAGCTTCAGTCTCCTCATCCATAAAATACACAGAGTGGCTGAGAGCCTGCTGGAGATGGGGGCTGAGGATCCAAATGAGTGAGCAGAGACTTGCATACACAAGGAGAGACCTCAAAACCCGTCCACTGTTTCCTTGTTTCTCGTGTAAATTACGTTTGGGAGGAATGCCACCTTCTCTCCGAAAATAACCTTGATGGGTCTTGCAAGATCTCTTTTCTCCGTCCATGAGCAATATATTCGATTCCTCTTTTTTGCTTGATTTCCCTTCAAATCATCTCTCTGTTTTATGCTGCTTCTGCCTATTTCTGAAGAGAGCTTCCAGCCTTCTCCATCTTGCACTGCCCTGTTCTCGGGATCCAGGGAAAACTGAACATTTAAACAGACTGGAGTTTTTTCGCACATTGGCACAGGGACAGGAAAAGCCCTGGAAGCCTAAGCAAGCGTGTTAACGGCGTAGGACTTCAGCCCTGCCCCACCTTCGATTTGCTTTCCTGCGTATTTCTGATTCTCTGTAATAATAAGCTTTCCTTTGAAACAAAGAGGAAAAATAGAACATCAAAAGAACCCACAGGCACATGCACACATGCTCACACTCCAACGGAAACATAGATCTTTTGCATTCCAACCCAGCTTCAGCCTATACTTGCAGAGTCTCCAGGATCTTCAGACTCTACCGAGAAAAGGTTAGGCCTGAGCAGCTCTTGGGAATGAATGACTTTCTTGTGAACGACAGCACAGGGATTTATGAGAAGCCAACCCTGCGTGCTCCCAGGCTCTTGCAGCTTAACCATGCAGGGAACATTTACAAGGAGGATCTGGGCCAATGAAGAGGGACTAGGCTAGGAGTAAGGACCCATGTCTTTAAGACTAAGATTGGATTTAACCACTTTCGAAATCCTGGCCAGGCCCCTGACTTCACTGTGACCACAAGCAAATTCCTCAACCCTCTGAGCTTGTATTAGTTTCTGGGGCTGTAGTAACAAAGTAACTCAAACTGGGTGGTTTGAAACAAATTTATTTTCTCACAGTTCTGGAGGCTAGATGTCTGAAATCAAGGCCCTAACAACACTGTTTTCTTCTCTCCTCACCTCTGGTGACTGCTGGTGTACCTTGGCTTGTAGATACATGTGTCCTCAATCTCTGTCTCTGCCTATATTTACACGGTGTTCTCCCTGTGTGTCTCTGTGTGTGTCCAAATTTCCCTCTCCTTATAAGGACACCAGTTACTGGATTAGGACTCACCCTATACCAGTATAATCTCGTTTTAATGTGATTACATCTGCAAATATCCTATTTTCAAATAAACTCACATTCATAGGTACCCAGGGGTTAGGACTTGAACACATATTTTTGGGGGACGCAACTCTGCCCACTACACAGCTCAAGTCCCCATTCCCTGGTTAACTTCACAGTATTTGCTGTGAGGGTAAATGAAATAAAACCTTCCCATATAGGCTGTGAAACATGGGCATTCACATATCTGAACAATAGTAGTGATCTTTGTAGCATTAAGGTCCACACGATGAAAACGTGGGGGTTCTTTTATCACACAAGATGCTTGGATCTCCCACAATGTGAAAAGCACCATGCTTGGACAGGGACACAGAGAGAACAGAAGGCTCTGCAGAGGGAGGGGAAAAAGCTGGACCCAGCCGTGGCTCTTGGCTGGTGGGGAGAAACCAGGGTCCTCCCAGTCCTGGCCCAGATGAGAGATTCTCTCAGAGGCAGAGGATTGGACCGACTCAGTCCTGACGTCCTGGCTGGAACCTAGGAGTCCTGATCTTGCCAACATTTGTGTTCTAAGAATGCAAAATCAGGCTGCCTCCTTCCCTTTCCAGTCACAAGACAGCTCTGGATGAGGTTCAGAAAAGAGCGCAGAAGGGTCTGGTTGTCAATTCGGAAGCATGACTCCAAGTGACTGGGTAATGGGTGCAGGGCTGCCTGCCTTACCTGAGCGCTGCCCACCTCATTACCCTCAGACTCACAGCCCCTTCCCGCCTCCTCCCTTCTGCTCTCTCCCTTGCTTCTCCTTCCCTCCGCTCTCCTCTCCCCAGAACTGGGCAGTGAAATCTTCCCCTGCTGATGCTTTAGTTTTCATCTCCTTTCCACTGTGGCTGTGCTGTCACTGCTGCTCCTCTTCCTCTCTTCCTCAGGGGCCACCAGGGAACCAGGCAAACCCCTCTCCCTACTCGCAGTCAGCCATCCTGACCGGGCTTGGCCCGGAACCAAGGTTCTCTGATTGGGGGCGAGTAAGGACTCACTTCTCCTGCACTACCATTGTTACACTGGGCCTAAAACAAGTCCCACCAACACATTTGCTCAAAGGCACTTCTCTACCCTCAGCTCGATGACTTTTAAATTAAGGTAAATAGATCACACTATCATTAGTGTTAATAAAGCAAAGCTCCAAGCCCCAGGGAGAGAGTGGTGAACATAAACACCTGGGAGCAGTCTAGTTCTAGAGGATTTGGCCAAGCAGGGAGTGATCCCGAGCAAGTTCCTAGGCTTGCTGAGTTTCGGTAATCTCATCTGCAAAATGGGAGTCTGTAGCTACCTCATGGGGCTGTTTCGAGGAGTAAATGAGAAGATGTAAGTAAAACACTGTGTATGGACCCTGTTCTATAGTAAGAGCTCGTCAGATACAAGCTATGACAATATCATCATGCTGTTTAGCCCATCCCAGGCCAGCAGGATTTGACCTTGAGCTGTTGGACAATTGGTTCCCACATGCATTGAACCTCATTATACTGAGTTCACAGAGGTTTCTACAACAGTGTCATCATAAAGGAATTTGGTCCTGCTGATCGGGGAGCGACCTGCGCATCCCCCCAATCAGCAGGACCAAGGGGACTGAGGATAGCACCAAGATTGTCTGGGCATCATCCTCCAGGCACAGCTTCCTTCTGCAAACCTTTAATTCGTGCTGCAAATATACATCCAAATTGCAAAATCATGGGTAACTTTTTTCCCCAATTAAACTGTCATTGGAACGAGCTGCCTGATAAAGTGCTACCTGAAAGGCCTTCTCTGGTAGAGATTAACATCACATGGTCGATAATCATACCTCAATGCTCTGGAAAAACTGGCCAGCTGCTGACTTTATAAGGAGTAGAGACAGGAAGAGTGAAATTCCAGTTTCATAATCCAGCCTAAACAATCATTGTGAGCCATAGAATCTTCCAGATAGTCCAGCCCAGGTCATCTGGATAAACAGACAGCTGTGTTTTTAAGAAATAACCTCTGGTCCCCAAATCAGGAGACTAGAGCTAAATAAAGCCCAAGATGAGTAGTTCAGTGACACAGAAATGCGCTTCATCTCTCGAACAAGGACTCTTAATGGCGTCTATGGGTCTGTCTCAGCATTCTACCTCCATGGGCCTCCTTCTCCATAAAAACATATTAAAAGTGACCATATATGACTGTGTTGGCATAAAGACAAATATGTTAATTTTGCATGCTAAACCATTTCTTTGACCTAAAGTTAATTTTTTTCTTTTGATTTTAAATGAAATTAGAACATTGTGGGCCCCTAAAAGTATTGCAGGCCCTAGGCCCTGTGCCCACTGTGATGTTCAGCATTGCTCTCTAAATTAAAAGAAAGAAGTAGTAATTCCGGCTTCTGAGAATTTTGATGATAATTAAATGGGATATTGTATGCGTGGGAACCCTAAATATTTAACTTGAGTCTCAGTGAATGAGAGATGAAGACATGGCTTTGATGTAGAGATTGTGTCTAGGAGCAAAGAGAGCCTTGGCCCGGGGCATCTCCCGGGCTGTGCATGTTGGCAATCGGCATGGAAGACAGAAAGGCGAAGAGAGAGAAAGCGCCACGCTTAGGACAGCCTCGCTGTTCCCCTGGGGCTCCAGACTCCCTAGGCTGGGAAACAGGACATGAAACCACAGAATGTCCACAGCCCCGGGTTTACCCTGTGAGCTGCGCCAAGGTTCCGGGAGGGCTTCCTGAGAACAAGGATGTCCTCCTCCAGCTTGAAGTAGTTCACATCTCTGCAGTGTAAATTCATTTCTTCAAAATACTCTTCCTCCAGTGACGTTTCTTCATTTCTGAATAATTTATTGTTGGTGTTGTGGTTGTGACTTTTTCTTTTTTGGAAGTTGAGGAAAAGGTTGTTTCACATTTGAAATTAACAAAAATGAGGAGCACAGATTGCCAGGGAGATGCAGCGTTTTGGAGCCTGAAGTGACCTCGAGATGCAAGCCCCCTGGGAATTTACAGAAACCTGGGGGAAGGCTTCAGAGTCTAGCCAGCCCCCCCAGATGTCGAGGGTCAGAGGACTACAACTGATGGCCAGGTGACAGGGTGAAATGCCTGGTGCACAAGAGCAGGAGTGGCACAGTCAGGAGAACAGTCCTCTTTTGCCAACAGAGAAACTGCAGTCTCTCAAAAGATGCTCATTTGTGAGAAATGCACACCCACCTGCCAGGTGTCTCTAAACAAGGCCTTTTGGAATGCAGCAGCTCCCCTTTGATTTGTATAAGCAACTTCTTCCATGGGACACCGTGGAGTCACTGCCACCAGAGTCCCCTTCCAGGTGGGTCTCTGGTATACTTCAGTTCTCCTTTCCAGCCACCATGACCTTTGACACAAGGACAAGTTTACAGTACTTTTCAGGAGCTCTAAACACAGGCTCACAAACAAAAGACTGCGACTTTGAGAACAAAGCTGTCAGTGGGAGGATGAAAGGCAAACAAGGAGACAACTCTCAAGTGCTCTGAGCAATAACAGAGATTATCCAAACAATGGCTGTGCACATCTGCACATTCACGCCCGGGGGACCTCACTCCAGCCTACTCCCACTCGGACACGCAGACACGGACATGCCAAGTTCAAAGGTAAGAGAGAGGGAGAGAAAGAATAAGAGGAATAGCACAGAATCATGCTTTAACAGACCCCTAGCCCTGGAAGGGACTGGAGAGAGAAGCATGTACAGGATGCGGCTTTTTGAGAACAGAAGACCAAGCCAAGGGAGGGATGACCCAGTGCAAAGGACCCACTGTGGGTCACAGGGGCAGCCCAGTGTCTCTTAGCCCTGTCATCCCTGTTTTAGGATAGGCTATGAGTATGCAAAAAATTGTAAGTTAAATGTCAACATGTTTATATTTTGTGAAACAAAAACAAAAAAACCCTCAGCTAGGGAGTCAGGAAAAAAACCCTTGATTTAAATCCAATCTTTGCCACTTACTGACTTGGAGACTTTGGGTGGGATCCTTAACCCCTGGCTGCCTGCATCTTCTCCCAGGTAAAACGGAATTAGCAAAGCCGTCTCCCAGAATCAGGTGGCCATTACTCGAGGTAGTTTAAATCAAGCCCCTGAAACATACTACTTAATAATAAATATAACAACAGTAAAAGTAAACATAAAAGTAATGAAGTCCACTGTTTAGAGACTATTTTGGTTTAACATTTTAAAAAGGAAGGTGGGCGAGGGATGCCAGGGCTGGATTTCAGGACTTGGGGTGAAAGTTAAAGAAGCCGAAAGGGCAGTGCTTCAGGATGGAGGTGGCCTGGGCTCCGACGCCCAGACCTGCCATTTCCTGTTGATCCTAGGAAAGTTACCAAACCTCTCTGTGCCTCAGTTTCTCCATTTTTAAATGGTATAGACAGGGTTGTAGCGGAGCTGTATGTTAAACAAGCTAAAGTGAAACACTTAGAACAGTGCCTGGAACATTGTAACCACTATGTGAGCATTAGTTACGCTTTTTATTACACTCTCTAAATGATTTATTCCTAACCCAGTTAGACTGCAGTGGGCTTTACAGAGATAAGCATGATGTTCAGATATTCTTCAGAGTCTGTCTGTAAATGAGGTGGTTGAGTGTATTATGCACATTTTATTTCTCTGACGTAGGGATATTCACGTGCTAATTCAGAGGAATAACTGTTTTCCTTTACTTCATTGTAAAACTTTGTTTTTTTTGGTGAGGGAGATTATCCCTGAGCTAACATCTGTTGCCAATCCTCCATTTTTGCTGAGGAAGATTGGCCCTGGGCTAACATCCATGCCCATCTTCCTCTACTTTACGTGGGGGATGCCCGCCACAGCATGGCTTGATAAGCGGTGCATAGGTCCGCACCCAGGATCCGAACCTGCGAACCCCAGGCCTCCAAAGCAGAGTTTGTGAACTTAACCGCTACGTCACTGGGCAGGCCCCCATTATAAGACTTTCTGCCTTTGGAAATTGTAAGGTAAATGCATTGCTAGCATCTGAATGTTTGTGTCCTCCCCGAGGTCACATGTGGAAATCCAATGTGATGATATTTGGAAGTGAGGATTTGGGGAGATGATTATGTCATGAGGGTTGAGCCTTCATTAATGGGATTAGTGCCCTTATGAAAGAGACCCCTACAGAGCTCCCTAGCCCCTTCCACCATGTGAGGAGGACCCAGTGAGAAGTCAGCAGTTCTTCAATTTGGAGAGAGTCCTCACCAGAACCCACCATGCTGGCACCTTGATCTTGGACTTCAGCCTCCAGAACTATTAGTAATAAATGTCTGCTGTTTATAGCCATCCAGTCTATGATATTTTGTTATGGCAGCTCAAATGGACTCAGACACTCATAAAGTATTAAGGTATCCATCCAGTCACTTAAATATAACCTCATTTTTGTTGAATAAGTTTTATTAACTGCATTCTATATGCCAAGTACCAAGCTAGGTGCTGGGTGTTGGGTGTTAGGGATACAGATCATTCTTAGCTATGTCATTCAGTAGGTTGTTCATATCTCAAAACCTACCCATTTAAAAAACAGTTCACTTACCCTCAAAATATCAGATGGTCTTTGCCCAAACCTAGGTAAGTTTCAGCTATTAAAAAGCTCAGTCTGGGGGCTGGCCCCATGGAGTAGCGGCTAAGTGCACATGCTCCACTGCTGGCGGCCCAGGTTCGGATCCCGGCGCACACTGACGCACTGCTTGTCAAGCCATGCTGTGGTGGCGTCCCATATAAAAAAGTGGAGGAAGATGGGCACAGATGTTAGCCCAGGGCCAATCTTCCTCAGCAAAAAGAGGAGGATTGGCATGAATATTAGCTCAGGGCCGATCTTCCTCACAAAAATAAATAAATAAATAAATAAAATAAAAGCTCAGCCTGGAGCTGAGCACAATTTTAATTTAAAAAATTACATATATATTTCAAAGTGAGTCCCATTTTATCCCATCTCTCCCTTTTTAAAAGATTTAATTAAGTTTGCCAAGTCTCAGTGGCCCTTTGCTGATCTTAAGCTAGAGGTGACTGATACCTCATCTTATTCCCAGTTATGTTGCAACATCAGTGGACACTTTTTCCCATGTCCCTAAACTATGTTTTGAACTTGGAGAGAAGAAACTGACTATTCACCAGCACATTTCTAGAACCACATCACACGTATAGTACCTGGTTTTATGATGAAATAACCCAGTTTTATAAATCTGTCAAGAGAATAAGTTGGATTTTTTTTAAGACTAGGTAATGCTCTGCTCAAATAAATTTGACTCATGGAAAGTTTTGATGTTCTTTTCGAGAATGTTTTTAGAGCAGTTTTTTTTAGAGTTTTTTTTTTTGGTAAGTATCTCTCATTCATGAGAGGCTGGATGGCATATTTGGAACACAAGATGTAATCAAATAAGGGCACAGTAGTCATATAGAACTGAGTTTAAATCCCAGTCCTTTATTTGAACCAAATCACAAAAAGCAGGGAGGAAATTAAATTCTCCTAGTATTTCAAAGGTTAGCCGATGGTCTGAGCCAATGTGGCATTGCTGGGATGGGACAACCTGGGTGGGGACCCTGACTGCATCCCTTCTGTCTATAACCTGGGACAAGTCACTTGACTTCTCTGAGCTACTCATTCTTTGCATTTCTGAACCAAGAAAAATAATATCTGTGAGGACCATGGAGTGGGCTCTTCAAATGTCAACCACCATCCTCCCAAAACAGAACAAATCAAAACAAAAAAACTTTCCATTCTGCACCTGGCATTTAGGCTAAAAACAATTCTTTCCCTCAGCTCTGGCCCCCTTGTTGGTGAAGTTGAGTACACAAGCAAATGTGCTTTGGCAAGGCAGAGTGTTTTTTCAGCTGAAATGGTGGTGGTTCAATTAGCTTAGCAGTTTGCAGAGAAGATTCATTCAAAACACTGGAAAGCAAACGTTGGCAAAATGGAAAGTTATTACCTAGCTTGCTTTGGAGATATTTTAAACACTGAAGCGCAACAGAAAAAGAGCTGTCAGATGGCTTCTTGGTCCAATCAAGGTGGAAGTAGCCTCAGATAGAATGAATTCATGGAGAAAAGAGGGCATTTGCCACGTGGATTGCATGTTGTGTGTTCCTGTTTACCAGGATGCAGGGTTGCAGGTCCAGGCATCCCCTCATTATTGCCTATTCTTCTATTTAATAGTGATCTTATTCTTCCTTTCTTTATATTAATGGTTTATTCTAGCCCTTCCTCCCTTTACGAGACCGCGAGCCATCCGAAAGCAGAATATCTTACTCCAAACCTAAGATAGTGAAGGGTACTTAGCAGTGATCAGAAAGAAAGCAGGAATTCTAAGCTTGTGAGTGAGTCAAGGGCTAACAAATTCAACCATGAGGTGTGGCTGAGCTGAGGTCACAGACGTCTGGGTTCTGGCTCTACTTTCAACACATAGAAAAGTCATTGATCACCTCTGGGCCTCAGTTTTTCATCTATAAAATGAGAATTATGTCTCCTAGCTTGGAAGCTCTGTTCAGAATTGAGTGAAAGTGGCATGTTAAGAGCTGGACACTTATTATTGCTGGTTTTCCTCCCTCTCCAGTGATCAGATGATAGACATGGACACTGAAGGGTGTCAATGATGAAGAGATAAAATGAAAGAGACATTTACTGAGCACCTACTGTGTGCAGGCCCTTTCGCGCACCGAGGCAAGCCAGGAGCCTGGGGCTCACTCTTGGGTTCCCACAATGGCTGACCTTGTGCTGGTATGAACCTGAGGGTAAGTGCCTCCTGAAATGTTGGGTGCTGCATGCCTGCTGTCTCACATGGTGCCTATTCGGCCTGCATCTCTTGGCTCTTGTATTCCTTTCCTTGGCCTCCCGGAACAAATCACCACAAACTGGGTGGCTTACAACACAGATTTATTCTCTCACAGATTTGGAGGCTAGAAGTCCCAAATCAAGGTGTTGCTGGGTCTTGCTCCCTGGAAGCTCTAGGGGAGAATCTGTTCCTTGCTTATTCTAGCTTTTGGTGGCTCCAGGTGTTCATTGACTATGGCTGCCTTACTCCCATCTCTGACTCTATCTTCACACGACCCTCCCGTCTTTCTCTGTGCATCTCTCCTCTTCTGTCTCTTATAAGGACATTTGTCATTGGATTTAGGGATCACCTGGATAATCCAGGATGATCTTAGCTTGAGACTCTTAATTACATCTGCAAAGATTGTTTTTCCAAATAAGGTCATATTAACAGTTTCTGGGGACTAGGACATGTTCATATATTTTGGGGGGGCACCCTTTAACTCACTACAATTCTCTTCTTCCCCTCTAACTTCCTGCTCATATCCCTCTTCTGAATCTTTTTCTCTGCAACAAAGAAATGTTTGCTAAGAGCAAGTTTGTTAAGAGCAAGAACAGGGAGTCCTGTTGACATGCAGAACATTTATATTTTGACAGAAGAGAATATTTACAGCACCTTATGATTCTCATTTGTAACTACAGCACTCATCAAAAGCACAATTAATCCATTTTAAGCTGTAAACTCAAGGAGGACAGTAACTGGGGCCTTTTCAAAGCATTAGCTGTAGTCCTGTGGCTCATTGGTGCTCAGGAAATGCCCCTTAAATACATGGATGGGTTGGAAAGCTGATATACCCCGTTACACCACTTCCAAGGGCATGATCTAGGATTTACACTCACCTACCTAGTTTAAGCAGAGAAGAGCATCCTAGAATGAGAACTAGACTAGAAATCAGAAGAGACAGATTCTGATCCTGTTCCTAAGTCCTAGTTTTTGCGTCTGTAAAATGGGGAACTAATTCCTGTCCTGTCATTCCCAAAGTTCATTATTATTATTGGTGAATGCATTCTAAGTCGTTAGTTCTTGCCAGAAATACAGTGACAGCAAGGAGAGAAACTTCAGAAAGGTACAAATAAGCACATTCGATGGATCTGAGCCAAATTGTATTGCACAATATCCAGAGACTTGAATCCTCCCTCCCACTATCTTTCACAGGGAAGTCTCCCAGTAGGCACTGGATAAAGGGAGATGGGGACCCGGGGCCCCCATGTCTTGGAACCAGGCCAAGAGCCAAACCCATTTTTTTCTCTGCAGCCAGTTTCCTTCCTCCTGCCTTGTTTTCCAGTGGTGTGTGTGATATCAGCACACGGAGAGATGCAATTAAAATGTGTGTCGTGGAGCGTGAGTATCTTTACATTCTAATTACAGGTTAATAGAATGGACCTAGAGAGATCGCCTAATTAATCTTGGAAGGAGATGCATATGTTTAACGATCCTTCAATAAAGGATCTACGCTCCTCCAAGAGGATTGTATTGAAAGCAGGTTAAATTCAGGTAGGAGATTCATTTCTGAATAAATATGTACCATCAACATGAAGCTCACCAAAAATTAGGGTCCACCAAATATATGTTCAACTCCAGTTCACGAGAGCTGTATTGTGAAAGTCTCTCTCTCTCCTACCCCAAACACACATTTTACATTTGGTTTATCATTCCTTTCTTCCTTCCTTCCTTCCTTCCTTCCTTCGGCACATAATTACTAAGTACATTCAATTTAAAACTATGACCCGGAACCAGTTATTTAACGTGTCAGGGTCACCTGAATCCCTGGTTGTGACTCACCTGACAAACACCTCCTAAATAATGCCTCTTACTCAAATTTCTCCCAGTTCTAATCTGAACACCACAATGCAGGGGCAGTGCACATTTCAGTCTGAGGACAAGATTGTCTTGATTTAACAACACGAGAAGTCCTCACTGCATAGAGAGTGAACTCAAAATGCCTCAACACAGCTTTCAAGACCTGTTGAAAGGTCTTGACAAGGTCCTTTCAGATCTGTCTTAATCTGATCCCAGTTACTTGACCACATCACCTCCCATCTTCTCTCTTCTACTTTTACCCCACAGACAAGATATTTCTTAAACTATGGGTTTATGTGCCCCCTGGATCAGAATCACTGCGCTGTTTGGAAAAATAATAAAAGGTAAATCCTGGTCTCTAGGCCAGACTGGCTGAATCTGAACCTGGAATGTAGAACCCTGAAGATGCCTTTTTATGAAGTATTCCAGGTAATTCTGATGCCACTAAAGTTAGAGAACCTGTGCTCTAGAAACACGAAGTAGTCAGCTAAATTCTGAAAGCTCCACTCTGTTCCTCACCTCTATAGATCTGCTTGCACTGATTTCTCTCCAGGATTCCTCTTCCCCTCTTCTCTTCTCAGTGAACTCCTCTCATCTTCCAAGTCCACTCAAACGTCAACAATTTGGGGAAAACTTTGTACTCCTTCCATGTAGTGCTCACGTGAGTCTCTCTTTCCTTCGGGGCCCCTCACCTTTTGCTCTCCATCTCCATTTATAGCACCCGGTGTGTTTTATTGAAGAGATTCATTTTCTTCACCATATCTCCAATTTCTTGTAGAGAAAAACAATGATTTATTTCTCTCAACATTTTCACCTTGGACTACAGTGCTTGTGTTTTTGTTCTATCAGAATATCAATGTTCCTTAAGATTAGGATGATGATAATATAAATGTGAGGGTGAACTAGAGAGAGATGGGTGTGAAGCTCAACTCGACCACCATTTTGGGGGGGTAGGGGTGCTATGTAAGCCTCAATTTCCTCCTAAAAATTTGATAACTTAACCTACCTGTGATAGATTTGTTTCATTAACAGCCATAATTCTTCAACCTCCAAGTATCCACACCCTTTGCCATGCAACTGTGAAATTCCTCGCTTCTTTAAGTAGACTCTGTTCCCCCACCCTGTGAATCTGGACCAGGCCAGTGAGATGTGAAAAAACGCAATGTAAACGGAGGCTTGTAAAAGCACTTGCACAATCTGCTTGTGCTCTGGCACTTCTGTTACCATCATGAGAACATGCTTGGGCTAGCCTGCTGGAAGGTGAGAGGCACATAGAGCAGACTCACTCCAGCCAAAGCCTGGCCAGATCAGCCAATAACCAGCTGACCCCCAGACATGAGTGAGCTGCCTAAGCTCAGCAGAACTGCCTTGTCTCCTCTCATCTGACCCCAGATGTGTGAGCAATAACTAACTCTTATTGTGAGTTGTATAGCTTTTGGTTTTGCATCATTATTGCTGTCATAGATAACTGAAACATAAAACCACTGGGTTGTTGTAAGGATTAAATGGACTGCATGTGGGCATGTTTAGCTTAGCAGTTGGTATCCTTAGAGCTCTCAAAAAATGGTAGTTATTATTGCAATTATTGACATACCTCCAGGCTGTTTTTCATAATGGCATCTTTGGGAATTTGGAACTCATTAGACAAAGTCCCTTTCTCCTCAGTTCTGCTCTTTCCTCTTGGCCCATGGCTTAATATAGACCCTCAGGTTCTAGTAACTCATGGTCAAAGGAGCGGGAGGCTACATTTAGACTCCCCACTTGGAGCTCTACCAGAGCTTTCAAATCAACACATTCTGCAGATCATCTACTGCTCTTCACGAAAGGACTCATCATTAATTCAGCAACGGTTCATTGAGTTAATACTATGTTCTAACATATTGTGGGTACAGAGGCAAACAGGCCTGACAGAGTCTCTGCCCTCTTGGAGCAAACAGAATTTTCATGTACTGGTGACCCCACTCAGTCATTCATTTATTTCTTAATTTATTTCTTAATTCATTATACATTATTGAGCACCAATTGGAACTGCAGTAGGTATGCTTACCAATTTTTTCAAGAGAACACTAAAGACATCCATATTTTTATGTAAAACTTCCCGATTTTGAAACGTTGACACCAAATTGAAAAAATATTAAAACTTTGTGTGGGTCAAACAAAAAAAAATCAAAGGCCACTGTTTGAGATGCTGCATTGTAGCTCACGTAGCTCTCATCAAAATTATCTGTGTACCTTTTATCTCTCCTTTTAGATTATGAGTTCATTTGCGACCAGATCAGTGGGTTCATCTTGGTGTCGCCCAGGTGTTCTGCACTGTGCTTTTGTAAAAGCTAGAGCTTAAGTTAGCACGAGGGAAGCCATCTTAGGGAAAGGAAGCAATATTGTGACTACGACTCTGACTCACTAGTCTCTGTGAATACATTCTAGCCTGCACGTAGCCTAGATGATTAAGCACCTCTCACGTTTGCAAAATACATGCTCTGCTAGTATTATGACTCTTGCTATGATAAGATGATAACTTTGTTTTCTGAGTTTCCCAGGCACATGACAACCTCCAGAAAGAAAAACTCTGCATTGGTACCCATCATGAATGACAGAAGAAAGAGATAATGTGGTGTCTTGAAGTTCGGCACAGAATGGTTGACATCCTTAAACCCCCTCCTTCCCTGAGCATTTCCCCTATATAACTGCTTCAAGATTCTGTATGATTTTAAGACGGCTCTTTAGCACACTAGTCCACCACCCTCCCATTCTGCTGGCTAGTCATATAAACTTTCTTTTCTTAACCATCCACTCATTTGCAATTGATTGGCATGGGATTGCGGCGAGCAGAACAAGCCCCTTTCACTCAGTTACACTTTCAAGTAGGAAATGTCTATGAATCTGTATGAAATGACTGGTGAGACAGTCTTGTATTCAAGGAATTACAAAGCCATCAAAGAAATAAGACAGTTATGACAAGTTCACAGATTACTATTACATGTTAATAACAATGTGAAGGCAATAACAGTAATTACTGCCATTTATTGAGCCACTACTACGTGCTAGGCATTGTACTAGGTCTAGAGATATGCTGCCGAATTTAATCAGCCTAGCAATTCTGGAAAATGCTGTAACCCATATGTCACCTGTCCGAGTATCCTTAAATGCTCTTGTCTTCTGAGGCCACCTGTCCTGAAACTTTAAACTTAAAATAGCTTATACCTCATTCTCCATAAAGTAGAGAACCCACCATCTACCACCAGAGATCATGATAACTCCACTTCTTATTAAATTCTTGTTCCTATTTCCTGCCTCTCTTGGATTCTGGCTCTCACTCATGTCTCATTTCCCACAGTTGATTTATTCTCATACAAGTCAAATACATATTGAGACAGCCTCTTCTCCTTTGGTTCTTCAGAGCAACCACAAAATCAATACTTTTCAGAGTTTACCAAAGAGTTGGGATTAACAAGTAAGGATCTCACTGAACACATCATAAAATGAGATTCCTAAAAGAATATTTGGACATACTTTTCTTAAAGTCTCTTTGCCTTGCACAATATTGGGGAATTCTCACCGGCTTCTTCTCATTTCTGATTACTTTCTACAAGTTGCACAGGGTCCCTCTCTCTCAAGACCACCTCAAAGGTCTTAATCTCTGACACCTCTACCACGTCTTTTCCACAACTACTTCCAGCTTCTCTAGCTGCCCCAAGGAACTCCTAATTCCTATCAAGTTCTTAGCAGAACAAATCACTTCTTGTGATGGCTAATTTTATGAGCTATAGTGCCTAATTCTTTGGTCAAGCATCAATCTAAATGTTGCTATGAAGGTATATTTTTCAGATGTGATTAACATTTAATTCAATAGACTTTGAGTAATGCAGACAACCCTCCATAGTGTAGGTGGGCCTCACCCAATCATTTGAAGATCTTAAGGGACTGAAAGGACTGAAGTCTCTTAACGAGGAAGAATTTCCACCTCCAGACTACCTTTGTCCTCAAGACTGCAACATTAACTCTTGCTAGAATTTCCAGCCTGCCTCCCTGAAGATTTTAGACTTGCCAACCCCTGCAATCATGAGTCAATTCTTTAAAAGAAATCTCTTTATATATATTTCTGTGTGTGCGGGTCCTATTATTTCTGTTTCTCTTGAGAACCTTGACTAATATACCTCTTTTGTCCTTGATCTCTTTTCTTGGCATTGCCCTGAGGCAGAGGAGGTCATCACATTTCATACCCAACTGGGCCTATCCGGGCATATTGGCAAACATAGCCAACCCTGAAGATATTTTTCTAATCTCTAAGAAAGCAGAACACACTGTAAGCAGATGTTGAAGAGCATTTTCCCTCTTGAATAGAGTTTAGTTTTGGTTTTGTTTGTTGATTTGTGAAGCAGAGAAAATGAAAATCAGAAGGATTGGATTATTTCCCTTGAGATATTAAATGGCCAGCCTGGACTCATGAACTTCAAAGTTCATGCCCCTCCACCACACAGTGCTGTCCCAATAATGTCAAAAGAACTAATAGAGAAACATATCATGTACCTTGAATCAGTCAGGGAAAACTGCACTGAGAGATGCAGACACTGGAACCCTGAAGGATGGGTTGTCCAATCCAGGGATGGTGGGTGGATGATGTCAGGAGAAAAGTCAGGGAGATAAGGAAGTAGAAGGTTTACTTGGGGAACTGGAGAATAAAGAAATCTGGCTGGAATTCAGAGTTCATTCTGAGAATACCATTAGAATATTCTGAAAGAATATTCTAGAATACTCTGGAAAGCTATAATGGGCATGGAAGAACATGAATGCCAGCACAATACCTGCAGTGGAAAACTAACACAGGTAACAACACTATCAAATCTTAAGTGCCCTGTATGTAGTGTGACAGGCCCCCTAATTTGGCACTACCCAGAAGAAATGAAATGATGAGCCTTAATTGCACAGGAATCAAGATGATGACAAAGACATAATTCATAATTTGCAGCCCCTCTTGCATATTAAGTAACCTGCAAAGCATATCATTTTAAAGGTCGTTTTTAGAACATGAAAGACACTTGGCAAAATTAAACCGTTTTTCTCTCAAGCTTCCAAAAAAACTGTGCAGAAGTGTTACTGTCTATCGTCATGAAGACGCTACTGATGAGGAACTGCCTAGAAACAGGTGAGATTTCATCAGGCTCTGTTGACCTGAAATTGCTCCCTCCTGCAAGATGCTACCTGAAACCCCACAGCTGCAGTTACTTTCCTAAGCTTGAGGCTTTGGGAGACGTCCTCCTCTGCTTAGAGTCCCTTGGGGCTTCCCATTTCTCTTAGAAGGTGAGACAAATGGAGCAGAAGGGAACCAGAAGGTGCAGGGTCTTCCAGGCTTTGGAAAAGGCATTGGTCTTCATCCTGACATTTCTCTCTAACTCTCTTCCTAGAGCCAGGCCATCATGGTGTCCATCAGCTTCTCATACAAACTGTGCTCCCTTTCTCCTCTTCTCCCACTGGTTTGCACACAGGCTGATCCCTCTGCCTGAAATGCTCTTCCTACACTCTTCTTTCCCATTCACTTCTTACTCATCGTTCAGATTTGGTTAGAAGACTGCTTCCCCAGGAAAACTCTTCACCGGGTTGGACCTGGGCAAGCCTACTGGACAACACTCTCACCACAGCCTGTATGTGTAATTTCCATCTCTGCATCCCTCGGGGCCCTCATGCACACCTGTCTCCACCTGAATTCTTACCCTTCCTTCAGGTCCCCTGAAGTGTTACCTGCTACTTGCTACCTCCCATCCCCACCCATGCCCCACGCTAACTACTCTGGCTGCTTACCCTTCAAATTCCCTTTACTTTGAGCCACTTATGTCATACACTGTGTTTGGCAGCTATCTTAGTCTGTTCAGTCTACTGTTACATAGTACCACAGACTGGGTGGCTAATAAACAACAGAAATTTATTTCTTACAGCTCTGGAGGCTGGAAAGTCAAGACCAAGCATATTCAGTGACTGGTGAGAGCCCCCTTCCCAGATCAGAGATGCCATCTTTTCACTGCATCCTCACATGGCAGAAGGGGCAAGGAGCTCTCTGGGGTCTCTTTTATAAGGACACTAATCCCATTCGTGAGGGTTCCACCCTTCTGACCTAATCACCTCCCAAAGCCCCACCTCCTAATACCCTCACATTGGGGAAATAGGTTTTAACATATGCCTTTGGGGGGAGATAAACATTCAATCTCTACCAACAAAATAAAGACACACGAAAGACATCTTCATCCTAATACCCAGAACATTTGAATTTGTTACCTTACATGGCAAAAGGGACTGTACAAATGTGATTAAGTCAAAGATCTTGAGATGGAGAGATAATCCTGGATTTTCCTGGAAGGTCCAATGCAATCACCCACTGCGTGAAAGAAGGAAAAGTGGAAAGCAGATGACACAGCCAGTAAAACGGGATGTGACAATAGAAGCCAAGGTTGGAGTGATGTGCTTTGAAGATGGAATGCAGGCACCCTCTGGTTGCTGGAAAAGGCAAGGAATCAGATTTTCCCCTAGAGCTTCCAAAAGGAACACACTTTGATTTTAGCCCAATGAGACCGTGCTGCACTTCTAACCTCCAAAATAGTAAGATAATTATTTTGTGTTGTTTTAAGCCACAGAGTGTGTGGGGAATTAGTAGGAAACTGATACAGCGCTGCTTCAATTTAATAGAACTTTCTTTCCATCACAAGGCTAGATATTCTCAAGCAGAGGAAGCTTGCCTTAGTCACTTTTGTATTCTCAGTTCGTGTCACAAAGCAAACACAAGAAATAAATCTTGGATTTTCTTTTAGCTAAATAAATGCATAAATGAATGAATCACTCAGTCTACCAAATTTACTCTTATAGACTTTTTTTTTGCTTGTTTAACTTTTCAAATATATTGAATGTTTTATTAAAATATAACATGCTTAGAAACGCACATCAGTGGACAGCTTGAAGAATTTTCACAAAATGAACACATTTGGCTAACCAACACCCAACTAAAGAAACAGAACGTTAACAGTGCCTCCAAAAGACCCTCTCATGCCCCCTTCTGCTCACGAACCACACCTCAAGGGGTAGCACTCTAACAAGTTGTACCACAGTGTGCTTCTTTTTCAAATAATGTATTCACGTGGTGAAGAATTCAAATGTTCAAAAAATATATAAAGTGAAAAGTTGAGTTGTGTTGACCTTGTTCTGTGCTGATTCTCTCCAGACGCAACCACTGTTAACAATGTATTGTGCACCCTTTCTGAGACAACTTTTGCATATGTCAGTATATACCTTTTGGTTTTTGAGTCACTTTCTGCAGAAGAGTTGTCTTTGGGTTAGCTGTTACCTTTAATTTTTGCTCTAAGCAGGCCTGCTAAAGTTAAGCATTTTGAGAGCTAACACATGCAGTGTAACTCTCAAGAAAAATGACCTCACCCTAGCAGCTAGGATGCCCACATTGCTCTGCTCACTGCCCTAATGTCCATATTAGTCCATCCTTCCTGCCTGATTCACCTGCTCTAAGATGTGAGGAAAGGGATTTTAACATGGCTGAAAAAAATGCTGCTCCTGCAGAGAGCACGTGAGTAATCGCTCCTTGGAAGTGGAGTCGGCACCCAGCTGCCAAAACCGCCTTCTGTTTAAAGGAGAGAAAACACAGGCGCCGGATCCACCGGTGGTATGTGTGCATGGGGTGTCAGATTCCAGCTGCATGTCACAGTTGTCTGCTTACTGGAAAAGGCCAGATGCAAGTGAGAACCTCTTTGGGTCTGCAGTCATGCAAATGTCATGGTACCATTTTGGCTGACTGTAGACAAATGCAAGGCAATGTAATTCTATTGCCCTCACTGTCTGGGAAAAGTGAGCCTCTCTCATCCTATATGCTGATTTGGTACCTTCCAAAACAACTTCCCCCAGAACTCACTTCTGTACCCCAAGAAGGCAGTGGAGGGCAACAGACAAAGCCTGGATTTTTAAGTCAGGACATGTGGGTCCAAATCATGTTCTACCACTCAAAAGCCCTGTGACCTCGAGAAGATCACGTTAAGTCTCAGAATCTCATAATGTGTACAGAGAAAGGAAAAGAATGACTTACTTTGCCAAGTAGTTAAGGATATTAAATGAGATAATGTATGCAGAACTACCTGGCACAAAAATAAATAGTAGTTATTAGTCCCCAAGGATTTGGGACTGGAAAATAAAAAAACCGAAGCTCACCTACTTCTTCTGCGAACCAGGTTTCCTCTCCATATACATTATCAACATTACTCCAAGTATTCTGAGAACAAACACAAAATTTGGGATCATCTCCAATTCCTTTTTTCTTTGACTTCTTTAAATTAATCAACCACCAATTTCTCCCATCCATCCTTACAATATCTTTCATCACCAGTTCCTCTGTTCCTGCCTCAACTCAAACGTATCCTTCCTTCTATCCTGCCTCAACTCAAGCATATCCTTCCTTCCATCAAGTCCAGTGGTTCTCAGCCGCGGGCAACTTTACCCCCCAGGGCACATGTGGCAATGTCTGGAGATATTTTTAGTTGTAAAAACCGGAGAGCCGCTACTAGGGAGAGTAGATGCTACTAAATATCCTACGATAAAAACAGCAGTGCCCTACAACAAAGCATTATCTCACCCAAATATCAGTTGAGAAACACTGATCTAGTCTAAGTCTTTTATCATCTAATCCCCTTCCCGTGCTCTCTGATAGGCTAATCTTGCCAAAATTTTCTTTTATGATCTGTAACTCACAATGATTCTATGTCTCCTAGAAGATCAAACCCAAAATTATGGGCTTACTTTGTTTAACTGTGAAAATGAAGATTAATATTAATAATTAATCTTTTTGAGAAACATATGTGCTAGAAATTGTTCTAAGTATTTAGTATACATTAACTCATTTTATCTTCAAAACAGTGCCATTAGAATTAAATTCAGGTGTTTGTTAGGCTCTGGTATTATAAGATGGCTTTCTTTAATTGAGCTTGGGACTTAGTGGGGTTTGTTGAGTATGGGTTTGTTGAGCAACAATAGCTAACATCAAATGGACCTGCTAACGTTTGCTGAATTTGCTAAATTAACAGGTACTACTAAGTGTCTCACATGTATTACTTCACTTCATCATCAAAATTAGACACTTGTCCCAGTAACAGGAAGAAAACACAAGTGTCCCACTCAGTCATAGTTGGTCAGGTTCTCATGTGGTTTAAGGGTTATGAGAAGACAGAATAAAATAAAGCCATTTTGTTCATTCTATAATGGGAGAATTTTTGTAGGGCTAAGAACTCTAGATGTAAATGTATGTTCCAGCTTTTTTTCCCCCATGACTTCACTGAAAAGGAATATCTGAGGAGTGGTAGGCTTGGATCTTGCCCACTCGAGTGCATGGATCTTATCAAGGTTTCCAATGGGCTAACCACATCTTGCTCATTTGGTCTGATTAGGATGAGCTCATCAACATTGTAGATTAGAGTGATGTTCTGCAGAATGTCTCTCTCTGGACATTCATAACTAAGGTCCTGGACTATTCTTACTAAGACCACATATTATAACAGAGGGTAGGAGAGTTGGAATAACTCTGGGACAGAACAGTAAATAGACACTGTTGTCTAGTCCAGGTGAATGAAACTCTTTCTGATCGGAATAAGAATGGATTTCCCAAATTGATGGTCACATGCCACGTATCTAGAGACACGCTAACCTGCTCTAGTAAAGATTCCACATGTGGCCCAGCAGCTGTAACTGGGGCTACTACTTGGATGAGTTAGCAGTAGGCTACTGTCACCCTCCAGGATCTGTCTGGGTTTTGTTGGAACCAGTCTGGGAAGTTAAATTGTGAAATAGGAAGGATCACCATCCCTGTATCTTTTGAGTATTTAAGGCTGATGCTAATTTCTGCCATTCCCCTAGGGATGCAATATTATTTTATATGTACTGTTTCAGCTGAGGAGCAGGCAGTTTCAGAGACTTCCACTTGGCATTCTCCATTACAGAAGTTCTTAACCCCAGAAGCCAAGGGATCAATGTGGAAATTGTGACAACTACCAAGAATGTTGTATTAGTCAGCTCAGGCTGCCATAACAAAGCGCCACAGACTGGGTAGCTTAAACAATAGAAATTTATTTTCTCACAGTTCTGAAGGCTAGAAGTCTGAGATCAAGGTGTTGACAGGGTTGTTTCTACTGAAGTCTCTCTCACCTTGGCTTGCAGATAGCTACCTCCTCCTTGTGTCTTCATATGGTCTTCCCTCTGTGTGTATCTATGTCTTAATCTTCTCTTCTTATAAGGACACCAGTCATATTGGATTAGGACCCACCCTAACGATCTCATTTTAACTTAATTACCTCTTTAAAAGCCCTATCTCCAAATATGGTCACACATGAAGTGCTGAATGTTAGGACTTCAATACATGAATTTGGAGAGGACACATTTTGACCCATAACAGAAGTTTATTCCCATGACATAATTGGAGACCAGAAAAAAATGATCATCTGGTGTGTCCATGGATCAGTCATTGGATGCAGAGCTCCCCAGGAAAAGCCATGACCCTGGGGCTCTCTTGACATGAAGCCATTTTTACAGGGGAACAGAAACTGAGGGCTCTGTTGGCAGTTCTCCGGTAACTGGGAAGAAAGAAGGATTTCATTCTTTCTTCCTGAATGTGGGTCTTCTGTGTGACACATCATAGCAACTACCACACAATGCTTGGGCACTTCAATGACATTCAAATTCACTAATCAATCTGTTTTTTGATAATTTACTCGAACATTTGCAAGTTCAGACTCCAGTTAATTAAAAAAAGTACACCACTCCTCCCCAAGTGACTAATGACTGTGATCTCTCTGAGCCTTTGTGGATTCAGCAACAAGGGATAATCCAGGTGGTAAAATAAAACAATAGATTGAGTATCAAAAAATCCTGACTTCTTAGTCCCCTCATGGAATACCCTTACTACTCAGAGTGGTCCAAGGACCAGCAGCAGCTGCATCCCCAGGAAGCAGAATCTCAGGTCCCACCTCAGAACTACTGATTCAGAATGCGCATTATAACAAGATCCCCTCAGGTGATTCTTATTCTCATTAAAGTTTGAAAAGCACTGCTATATATGACCTTGGGCAATTAATTAACCTCTCTGAGCTTGATGTTCTTTATCTGTAAGAGAAGGTGATTATAACTAGAAGACCCCTTGGATCCCTTCAAGTTCTAAAATGCCGTGACAAATCTGAGCAGAGTTTGATCTTTAAAAGTAACACCGTGCCTCTCATAGAAAATGCATTGAACTTTTAGCCTCCTTATGCATGAAGGTTCTGCTTCCTGAAAACTTGACTTCCATCTGTAATCGACAATTAAAGTCATGGTTGAAAGGAGACTTTTGATAGCCTAGATGTAAAAGGCATCCTTGTTAATATGTCAGCTCTACACCTTAAGGCTAAAGTAACTTGGAGGTGTCTCAGGGTAATGTGTAAATGTGCTAGCCCAACACTTATTGGAGTTGAGAAGTGATTTGGGTGAAGCCAGCAAGGACTATTATCAATTTTACCATTTAGTGACTTGACCCTCAACAGAGGACTGATGACTCCTGGTTAGCAGGTATAATTTATGGCAATATTTCATTTAGATCCAGCCATCAGCAAGATAGTGATGGGGGGAGGGAGATCTGGGGTGAATGAAAGATAGAAGCTTTAAGATTGAACACCAAATTATCACCCATTCTTTCTGTACGGATCATTTGATGCCCAGGTCCCCTTCTAAATTGAAACTTACCAAATGACTAAAAACCCCAAAGTACTTGAATGATGATCTGCAAATAGAATTTGGTATAAAAAATTCAAATAACAGGTGACTTTCAAAAGATGTCTTCATTTTTTGTGAAGATCGCAAGAATGAAGTTGCACATCTGGTGAAAACTATATGGAAATTATTGTTTGAAAAATAGTAATAACAGTAATACTAATAAAAATAATTGCAACTAACCTTTATTGAGTATTTTTTCAATGCCAGGAATTTTTTTTAATGTACTTCATTTATCTTTAAAACAAGCAATACTATCATTATGCCCATTAAACAGATGTGGAATATGAAGCTTAGATTTGGAGATATTCTGAATGTGCTGTAGCTGGAATAGGAATCCAGATAATCTAACCCCAAACCTCTATTTCTATACTCTCATACATTTGTTAGTCATCTAATCTTTGCTACTTGCCACATAAATGTTCTTAACAAATAGGCATGATAGGAATTATCACCTTTATTTTATAAATGAGGAGAGGTCAATTATTTCCCCAGATTTCCCCAAGTTTATAGTGGCGCAGAATAGACATTTTATCTACCTAACTAGAAGCCCTGTCTCTGTCCATGGTGCCCACCACCCTCTCCGCACCAGGCCTGGGCTAGACATTTTCCCATTTGCTACAACTACAAACTAGTAAACAAAGTGACGCCTATCTAATAAACCCCATCAGGTCTTCTCTCCAGGTGTTTGTCAGAGCTCTACTTGGTTCATGACTAACATGTTGTTCAATTTTAACCTAAGAAAAAATGGATGCTCCAACTTCAAGGGAAATAAATCTGTGTGGAACAATATTGTTTGATTAAAGATTTACCAAAAGATTAGTGTTCCAAATAGAGTCAATAAGTCATTCAATATGCAGAAATATCCCAGGTGGTTGTCATGTCCATTCTATAGATGAGAAGCCTTGGTTGAGAGAGGTGATGTGGCAGACACCAGGGGTGCCCACTCTTACCCTCTCAGCACTTTCTGCACTGTCTCTTCTCACTTCGAGTTGCCAGCATCCAAGATCTCTCCCTGAAGGCTTGAGTTTTTTGGCAAATAAGTTCTCTCTGCCTGCATGCTGGGCAGACCTGAAGTGCTGGGGAGTTATTGCCACCTCTACCTTCCTTCAGCAGCCCTCAACCAATGTCTGGTGGGAGCTGATGGCTTGCCCTCAACCCTCGGGCGAGGTAACTCTGAGATGTGTCCCTTAGAATTCCTCAGTAGAATAAGCTATTGTCCACGTTGCCACAATGCCCATAATCCAAAACTGCTTGATAACACCTTCCTTATTAGCTTCTTTCCTTGTCTTTCTCAGTTCCCCCACCTCCCCAGTTTTTCCTGGGATCACCTTCCAAATAAACTATTGCACTTGATATCTTAATTTGGGTTTCTCCCAGAAGCAAACGCTGAGACAAAACAGATGGTTTGCTCAAGTTTACACTCATGAACCGAATGCTTGCTTTATGCCAAGCACTAAACTGACTAAGTGTTGGGGGTATGATGATAAACAAGACAGATGGGGGCCCTTACTATCATTGAGTCTATAGTCTATAGACTCAATGGGCAAGACATTGAGACAGTAATTGCAAGTTATCGAAGGGGATAGTCACAGTGACATGAAAGAAGCCAGTCTAGAAGAGATCTGAAAGTAGTGCTCCATTTATTGTGATATTTAAAGAGGGGATCCTGGTGGGGAGAATGCTGTAAACAGAAGGACAGCATATCAGATCATGTGGTTCATTGGAGCAGTGAGAAGATCAGTGTGGCTGCAGGAGAGAGAGGCAAGGAGATGAGTGATGAGGATGGAGAGGTGGGCAGGGGCCAGGTCCAGGAGGAACTCCTAATTACAACAAAGGTTTGGGACTTAATCCTCAGGGCAAAGAAAGTCTGTTGAAGGATTTTAAACAAGGCAATGGAAAGGCCACTCTGACTAAAATGTGGAGACTTGATAGGGAAGAATTGTGACCAGAAGACCAACTAAGAGGTCTCAGACCTCTAGTCCAGGACTTTTACAATATGCTTTGCTTCCTTTTGATGGCTGTGTCACTTAGAAATTGAGTTTAGCAGCACATAACGGAAAATCCTTATAATGGTGGCTTAAACAAGTTAGGGGTTTATTTTGTTCTCACATAACAAGAAGTTCAAGAGTAGGTGTTTTTGGCCTTGGTTTATTGGCTCAAGGACGTTGGGGATGAAGTCTTTGTGGGTACCTTGCTATTGTCCTTGTGGCGACAAGGTGCTCCAATCTCAACATGATGTCTGCATTTCAGACAAGCACATATGTAAAGGAAAGTGAGAAGAAAAGGTACTGGCCAGCCAAGTACACTTGTCAAGGATCATTCATAAGAGTTTGTCTAAAGATTTCTGCTTACATGAAGTTGTCCCAAATTGTGTCGTGTGGTCACCCTCAGTCACTTGGGAAAATGGGATATAGTTTTTAGCTGGGAACACTGCCACAGAACAAACACCCAACATTCCATTAACAAGGAAGAAAGAGAAAATGGATATTGGGGAACCAATTAGCAGGCTCCACCAAATCTATGTCTACAATAAAACAGTCAGATTAGATGAAGCAACAAACCCACAAACTATAGCAAGAGAAAAACTCATAACAAAGGTAATAATTCTAATATTGCCTGTGTTTGCAGAGCATTTGTACTTTTCAAAGTACATTTTGTGAATTCAATTCCCCTGTTTAATATACTTAATAAAATAGTAGAGCATAAAGATATTGATGTTTCACTAAGCAGAAATAACCCCCCAAAAGCTGAAAGCATGATAAATAGAAATGGCAGAGGAAACAACTTGTCACTGAGACTTCAATTGCTTCTTTACCTCTGATTCTTTTTTCTGGGCTTTGACTTACATTTGTAATTGGTTATATCTTCCTGAAGTAGGTACATTTCAGGGTTATTTAAAGAAAGGACCGGGGGTGGAGTCAAGATGGCGGAGTAAGCAGACTTGGAACTCACCTCCTCCCGTGGACACAGCCAATTTACAACTACTCGTGGAAAAATTGCCCCTGAGACAGAGCTGAAAACTGCATAGGAGGAACTCCTGCAACGGTGGACAATCCTAACTGAGGTGGAAGAGGTAGAGACTCCCTTCCGGAGAGGAAAAACGCCGCCTTCACAAGCCGCCAGCTTCACGGCCGCCGGGAGCAGCTCACAGGTACGCACCCTCCCTGGAGGCGCGGGGTCCTGAGCCGGGGAGCGCCCCCGCTGTGGGCATTTTGTGGATCCAGCACAATCGAGACCAGCAGCATAATATCTGACTTTGCCTGCTGCTGGGACACTGGGGAGTACCCCCAGAAAACCCGATTCACAAAGAAACTAAAACTGGCTCTTAAAGGGCCCGCGCGCAAACTCACCCGTTTCAGAAAGCATCCAAAAATCACCAGAAAGAAAGGTGCACAGTGCTGTGGTGAAAAGAGACTCACCTAATAGGCCCTGAGTGCATCTCAGTGAGGGGTGAGACCTCTCCAGGGACTGGGACATTGGTGGCGGCCATTGTTGTGGCCCGGTGTGGGCGTGCTGACACAGATGCCATTGGAGTTCTCCCTGAGGCCTGCTAGCCCAGGGTCTGCCCCACCCGCAAGAGCACCAATTTAATCCAGCTCAGCCAGGGCAGGCAGCCCACCCTAGAGACTGGCCCCACCCAACAACAAGCCCTCAGGCAACATGTGGGCCTGCATAGATTGGTGACTGGATTCTCTGCAGCCTGGCAACTGAGCGGGGCAGGGTGTGCACAAGGAGCGGGTGGAGAGTGTGGGGCTCCCGCTGTGGAGAGACTGGGTCCCCTTGGGGAGGTTGGGGCACTCACACGGGGCAGAACTGTGTTGACTGTGTGTGTGGACCTGTGGGTGGCAGGGTTTGTCAGCTGCAGAAGACTTGTGCTTCTCAAAGACCCACATAGGAGGTTTGCCCCACCTTCCAAAGCCTGAAACGATTGGGTGCTCCTGTGCCTGAGGCCAGCCCCACCCAGCTGCAATCCTCAGACAGCTGACAAGAGACCTAATAGGCTAGAGGCTTACAGCAATTGTAAGGCCCTGAGCCTAACAACCTGCCACGCTAGGGACCTACTCACTTAAAAGAAATACTGCAACACAAATGTGGTATTAGAACTTACAGCCAACTGTGCTGGGGCTCCCCACACCTGATAAAGAGACTGAAGGGCCCACAACAAGTACAAGCAGCTGAGCATTACAACAGCTGGCCAGGAGTATAACTCAGCCTCCCTGGGAACCTACAGAGAGAGCAAACAGGCCACAATAGAAGGACACACATAGCCCACATAGGGGTCACCCCTGGAACATTGAGAACTGAGGGAAGCACACTGGAAGCCTCCTAAGGCATCACTTACATAAGGTCACCTATCCAAGAGCAGGAGACGTAGCTGACCTACCTAATACATAGACACAAGCACAGGGAAAGAGGCAAAATGAGGAGGCAAAGGAATACATTCCAAGTAAAGGAACAGGACAAAACCCCAGAAAAGGAACTAAGTGAAACAGAAATGAACAACCTATGTGACAGAGAGTTCAAACTAAGAGTGTTAAGGATGCTCACTGATCTGGGGAGAAGAATAGATGAACTCAGTGAGAATGTCAACAAAGAAATGGAAGATATAAAAAAGAACCAATCAGAAATGAAGAATACAATACTGGAAATGAAAAAGTCATTAGAGAGACTCAAAAGCAGAGTAGAGGATGCAGAAGAACGGATCTGTGAGCTGGACGAAAGACTAGAAGAAATTACCCAAGCTGAACAGGTGAAAGAGAAAAGAATTAAAAAGAGTGAGGACAGTCTAAGGGACCTCTGGGACAACACCAAGCACACTAACATCCGTGTTATAGGTGTCCCGGAAGGAGAAGAGCGAGACATGGGGGCAGAGAATCTATTTCAAGAAATAATAAATGAAAACTTCCCTAACCTAAGGAAGGAAACAGACATCCAGGTACAGGAAGCACAGAGAGCCCCAAACAAGATAAACCCAAGGGGCCCACACCAAGACACATCATAATCAAAATGTCCAGAATTAAATATAAAAAGAGAATCCTAAAAGCCGCAAGAGAATGTCAAGTTACATACAAAGGAAACCCCATAAGGCTATCAGCTGACTTCTCAGTAGAAACCTTACAGGCTAGAAGAGAGTGGCAAGATATATTTAAAGTGCTAAAAGGAAAAAACTTACAGCCAAGAATACTCTACCCAGCAAGGTTATCATTCAAAATGGAAGGAGAGATCAAAATTTTCCCAGATAAGCAAAAATTAAAGGAGTTTGTCACCAAGAAACCAGTGTTACAAGAAATGTTAAAGGGACTGATTTAAGGGGAAAAGAGAAGACCACAAATAGGAAAAATTACCTATTTCCACGATTAGAACGTAATGGATACAAATACACAAAAAAGAGGTTAGATATGATATCAGAAACATAAAAGGAGAGAGGAGGGGAGTTAAGAGTACAGCTTTCAGACAGAGGTCAAACTAAAGTGACCATCAATTCTGTATAGAAGAAGAAAGGAACAGAGAAGGACTACTAAAACACTGAGAAAAAAAAAAAAGTTAAAAAATGGCAGTAAGTACATACTTATCAATAGCTACTTTAAACGTCAATGGACTCAATGCTCCAATTAAAAGGCATAGGGTGGCTGACTGGATAAAAAAAAACAAGACCCATATATATGCTGCATACAAGAGACACACATCAGACCTAAAGACACTCACAAACTGAAAGTGAAGGGATGGAAAAAGATACTCCACGCAAATGGCAATGAAAAGAAAGCTGGGGTAGCAGTACTCATATCAGACAAAATAGACTTTCAAACAAAAACGGTAAAAAGAGACAAAGAAGGGCATTACATAATGATCAAGGCAACAATCCAACAAGAGGATACAACACTGGTAAATATCTACGCACCCAATGTAGGTGCACCTAAATATATAAAGCAATTATTAACAGACATAAAAACAGAAATAGACAGTAACACAATAATAGTAGGGGACTTTAACACTCCACTTACACCAACGGATAGATCATCCAAACAGAAGATCAATAAGGAAACATTGGCCTTAAACGACACACTAGAACAGATGGACCTAGTAGATATATACAGAGCATTCCATCCAAAAACCGAAGAATACACGTTCTTTTCAAATGCACATGGAACATTCTCCAGGATTGATCACATATTAGGCCACAAAACAAGTCTCCATAAATGTAAGAAGATTGAAATAATACCAAGCATCTTTTCTGACCACAACGGTATGAAACTAGAAATCAACTATAGGAAGAAAATCAGAAGAGCCACAAATACGTGGAGATTAAACAAAATGCTACTGAACAACGACTGGGTTAATGAAGAAATCAAAGAAGAAATCAAAAAATACCTGGAGACAAATGAAAATGAAAATACGTCATGCCAGAATTTATGGGATACAGCAAAAGCGGTTCTAAGAGGGAAGTTTATAGCGATACAGGCCTATCTCAACAAACAAGAAAAATCTCAAATAAACAATGTAACAATGCACCTAAAGGAACTGGAAAAAGAAGAACAAACCAAGCCCCAAATCAGTAGAAGAAGGGAAATAATAAAAATCAGAGCAGAAATAAACGAAATAGAGACCAAAAAAACAATAGAAAAAATTAATAAAACCAAGAGCTGGTTCTTTGAAAAGATCAACAAAATTGACAAATCTTTAGCTAGACTCACCAAGAAAGAAAGAGAGAAGGCACAAATAAGTAAAATCAGAAATGAAAGAGGAGAGGTTACAACAGACAGCTCAGAAATACAAAAAATTATAAGAGAATACTATGAAAAGCTATATGCCAACCAATTTGACAATCTGGAAGAAATGGATAAATTCTTAGAATCATACAACCTTCCAAAACTGGATCAAGAAGAAGTAGAGAATTTGAATAGACCAATCACCAGTAAGGAGATCGAAACAGTAATCAAAAACCTCCCCAAAAATAAAAGTCCAGGACTAGATGGCTTCCCTGGTGAATTCCACCAAACATTCAAAGAAGACTTAATACCTATCCTTCTCAAACTCTTCCAAAAAATTGAGGGGGAGGGAAGCTCCCTAACTCATTCTACAAAGCTGACATTACCCTGATGCCAAAACCAGACAAGGACAACACAAAAAAAGAAAATTACAGGCCAATATCACTGATGAACATCGATGCAAAAATCCTCAACAAAATACTAGCAAATTGCATACAACAATACATTAAAAAGATTACACACCATGATCAAGTGGTATTTATTCCAGGTATGCAGGGATGGTTCAACATTCGCAAATCAACATAATACACCACATTAATAAAAAGAAGAATAAAAATCACATGATTATCTCAATAGATGCAGAGAAAGCATTTGACAAGATACAGCATCCATTTATGATAAAAACTCTGAATAAAATGGGTATAGAAGGAAAGTATCTCAACATAATAAAGACCATATATGAGTAACCCACAGCTAATATCATCCTCAATGGTGAAAAACTGAAAGCCATCCCTCTAAGAACAGGAACCAGACAAGGATGCCCACTGTCACCACTCTTATTTAACATAGTACTGGAAGTCCTAGCCAGAGCAATCAGGCAAGAGAAAGAAATAAAAGGGATCCAAATTGGAAAGCAAGAAGTGAAACTGTCACTATTTGCAGATGACATGATTTTATATATAGAAAACCCTAAAGAATCCACCAGAAAACTTTTAGAGGTAATAAACGAATACGGTAAAGTTGCAGGATACAAAATCAACATACAAAAATCAGTTGCATTTCTGTACACTAACAACGAAGTAGCAGAAAGAGAAATTAAGAATACCATCCCATTTACAACTGCAACAAAAAGAATAAAATACCTAGGAATAAACTTAACCAAAGAGGTGAAAGATCTGTACACCGAAAACTATAAAACATTGCTGAAAGAAATTGAAGAAGACACAAAGAAATGGAAAGACATTCCGTGCTCTTGGATTGGAAGAATTAACATAGTTAAGATGTCCGTACTTCCTAAAGCCATCTATAGATTCAATGCAATCCCTATCAAAGTTCCAACAACATTTTTCACAGAAATAGAACAAAGAATCCTAAAATTTATATGGAACAACAAAAGACCCCGAATAGCTAAAGGAATTCTGAGAAAAAAGAACAAAGCTGGAGGTATCACACTCCCTGATTTCAAAATATACTACAAAGCTATAGTAACCAAAACAGCATGGTACTGGCACAAAAACAGACACACAGATCAATGGAATAGAATTGAAAGCCCAGAAATAAACCCACACATCTATGGACAGCTAATCTTTGACAAAGAGCCAAGAACATACAATGGGGAAAAGAAAGTCTCTTCAACAAATGGTGTTGGGAAAACTGGATAGCCATATTCAAAAAAATGAAAGTAGACCCTTACCTTACACCATACACTAAAATTAACTCAAAATGGATTAAAGACTTGAATGTAAGACCTGAAACTGTGAAACTTCTAGAAGAAAACATAGGCAGTACGCTCTTCGACATCGGTCTTAGCAACATCTTTTCAAACACCACGTCTGACCGGGCAAGAGAAACAATAGAAAAAATAAACAAATGGGACTACATCAAACTAAAAACTTCTGCACAGCAAAGGAAACCATCAACAAAACGAAAAGACAACCTAACAATTGGGAGAAGATATTTGCAAACCATACTTCTGATAAGGGCTTAATCTCCAAAATATATAAAGAACTCATGCATCTTACCAACAAAAAAACTACCAACCCAATTAAAAAATGGGCAAAAGACCTGAACAGACATTTCTCCAAAGAAGATATACCGATGGCCAACAGACACATGAAATGATGTTCAAAATCACTAACTATCAGGGAAATGCAAATCAAAACTACAATGAGATATCACCTCACACCCGTCAGAATGGCTATAATTAACAAGACAGGAAACAACATGTGTTGGAGAGGATGTGGAGAGAAGGGAACTCTCATACACTGCTGGTGGGAGTGCAAACTGGTGCAGCCACTATGGAAAACAGTATGGAGATTCCTCAAAAAATCAAGGATAGAACTACCATATGATCCAGCTATTCCACTGTTGAATATTTATCCAAAGAACTTGAAAACACCAATTTGTAAAGGTACATGCACCCCTGTGTTCATTGCAGCGTTATTCACAATAGCCAAGACTTGGAAGCAACCTAAGTGCCCATCAAGGGACGAATGGATAAAGAAGATGTGGTATATATACACAATGCAATACTACTCAGCCGCAAGAAACGATGAAATCCAGCCATTTGTGACAACATGGATGGACATTGAGGGTATAATGCAAAGTGAAATAAGTCAGAGGGAGAAGGTCAAATACCGTATGATTTCCTTCATTAAGTAGTAGATAATAACAACAATAAACAAACACATAGGGACAGAGATGGGATTGGTGGTTACCAGAGGGGAAGGGAGGAGGGAGGAGGGTGAAAGGGATAATTCGGTACATGTGTGTGGTGATGGGTTGTAATTAGTATTTGGGTGGTGAACATGATGTAATCTATGCAGAAATAGAAGTACAATGATGTACACCTGAAATTTTTACAATGTCATAAACCAATGTTACTGCAATAAACAAAAAATTAAAAAAAAAAAAAAAAAAGAAATGACCAAAGGTATTTTCGTATGGTGGAAAAAGAGAGATTTGGGTTCAAACCTGGCCTGTGCACTCACTACTCATGAGAAAGGAGCAAGCTATTTATCCTTTGAGCCTCAGTTTCCTCTTTCGTAAAATCTGGTAAAGTTACCTGGCTTACAGGTTTCAAATGGTTTCAAGGGGCTGGCCCCATGGCGTAGCAGTTAAGTGCTCGCACTCCACTGCTGGCGGCCCAGGTTCAGATCCCGGGCACACACTGATGCACCACTTGTCAGACCACGCTGTGGCGGCGTCCCATATAAAGCGGAGGAAGATAGGCATGGATGTTAGCCCAGGGCCAGTCTTCCTCAGCAAAAAAAAGAGGAGGATTGTCATGGATGTTAGCTCAGGGATGATCTTCCTCACAAAAAAAAAAAAAAAAAAGGTTTCAAGACAATTCCTGGCTCAATATATATTAATTTTAGTGCTCCTGTATTCTTCCCTTTGTATGCTACTGCTATTAATTATTCCCTAACCAATAGGAAGAATATTAGGGTAACAAATTTGCAGAGCCTGAGTGGTGAGGGGTAAATTTCGACTTGGCATGGAAGGAAAGGATGGTTCTGTAACCTGAAGCCAAAATGTGACCAGGTTGGGGTGTGAGGTGAGGAGGTTTGCACTGTACTCCATACACCACAGGCAATTGGGAGCGCAGCAGGATGTTAGAAAGAGAGCTATTCTGATCCCAGCAGACTCCTTAGGCAGAGAAGCACTGAATTGAATGCAGGGAGGGAGAGGAGAATGGTAAAGCCTTTAAGGAGGAGGCCTCTGATTTTTATTTTCCCTTAGAATGGTATGTTTGAAGCGTGACCAAAGTCTATGTTACTGAAAATAGTCTCTTTCCTCTGAAAGGAGCTTTGGGAAAGGCGGTTGCCACAGCGACTCACAGCTCCTGAGGAGAAACTCCTGAGTGCCTGCGGGATCGGCCTGCGGGGCAGCCCCTATGTATGCCTTTGCTTCACGCTGTGAGTCACAGGCACTTTCTCTCAACGACTGTGGTCTTCTCATCCCCTATCACATGCCTGCGGATCCTGAAACAAAATTAACTGGACCCGCCCCCTGCTGAGCTCAGTTAAGCTGCTCAGAGTTGCCAGGAGAGAACAGGAGAGGCCACTCACATATATCTCAGGATGGTTGATGTCCGGCCTGGGCAGGCAATCGAATCCAACAATCATTTACCAAACACAGACTTCATGCCAGGCTCTAAGCTTGTCTCTGAAGGCGAAGAATGGGAGATCCTGGTCCTTTCTCAAGGAGTCCACAGTCAAATCGGGGCGAGTCTCTTAGAAGGAAAGGGAGGGGGCGTCCAACTGCCTGAGAATCTTGGGGAGCTCTCTGCGGAGGTGTTTGTTTGTTTGTTTGTTGAATAAGAAATAGCCGAATTTAAATACCAGGCCAGGAAGTGAGAATGCCCAAAGGCACAGAGGAGGGACAGAGCTTGGCATGGTCTGGCAGCTGGAAGCAGCATGACTAGAAGCCCATTTTTGGAAAGACATGCGGGGTTCCATTATGGAAATAGAGCTAAAGGACATGATAGCTTGCTCTGCAGTCAATAGGGAGTCAGCGAAGGATTCTGACTAAGGGTAGGGAGCATTAAGATATTTATTTATGTTAATAGTTCAGCAGGATGGAGAAGACCCAGAGTGGAGCTGCACGGGAGTGAGGAAGATGAGCTAAGGAAGTGTCATGAGAGTCCAAGGGAACGGGGAGGGACCAGTGAAGGTCCTCTCTTGGGCCCCAGTGATAGGCGTCAAGTGAGAGATGGGTCCCCTTTTACAACGTGCACATACAAATGCCACATCAAGTAGTGTTCATGACAATTCTGTTTCCATCCTGCAAATAGGAGGACGGAGGCCCTGGCTTACCCTAGGGGCAGACTCAGGACTCCCTGGACACAATTCCAATTTGCCAACCCAGGGCAGTGTGTGGACTCAGAGTTTACAAATGAGACAGGCCTGAATGGTAGAAATAAGTTGTCCCTGAAATTCCCGCCAGGTTGATAAATATCTTGAAGAATTTGTAAAAGAGATCTTTTGGACACATGGAGAAAAATTTCAGGGATACTGCTGGGCCCTTGCATTTCATCTAGCTTTGTTCTTGGGGGCCTCAAAGACAGATTTTGAAATAAGGTCCCCAGAATTTAAGTATCTTTACTCAGTCGCCTTCCTAACGAGGGGGACTTTATTACAGGAGTCACTTCTTGCTTCATCAACTCTAGGCTGAAGCAGATGTGTTTAGAAAGCGTTAGTGATATTTGCTGGAAAATATAATCATTTCCTAACATTTGTATTCATTTCTTTGAGCTGTTGGCTTATTTCTGGGTATTAATTTAAATCCGCTCCTAATTTTAATTAGAGGTAGGATTTTATAGCGTTGAGTCATTTTTACTTTTTTTTTTCTTCTTCTAGGAAAGAATGCTAAATTCGGCAATCCAAGATTTAAAGTATCTATATTTATTCTGGGACTTAAACAACAATGAGTGGGGATTAATATTTGGATAGGGAATATGGGAATGCATTCACTGTGCCTGTTGAAATTAATTAAAAATGTTTTAAGATTTTTTAATGGGTTATTTAGTTAAATCACTCTGAAGAAATGAACTAGTGTAAGCCAAGCTTTAATGTAAGTCTTAGGCATTTGAGTGTTTCATAGTGTCTGGTTCTGTCCTACCTCCCTAATCATTAACTCATTTCTGCCCATCTCATCGCTTGTTTGGCCATCATCCTATCTTTCCTCCTATTGCACTTTAAACTGCAGCATTGCTCAATTCCTTCCACCTTTCCTCACGTGTCACCTGATTCATGTCCATCTACTTTTACACCTCTTGTTCCCTCTGCTTCAACTCCCTCTCCACGTCCTTACGCCACTGGAAAATTCCTATACATTATTCAAAACCTTGCTAAGGCATCCTTTTCTTAGCAAAACCTTCAATGAATCTTCTAGACAGAATTTATACATCCCTCCTTTTATCATTTCTATCCCTCAACTAACTACATTTGTATTTATAAGGTATTGCATTTGAGTATAAATGCCTGTCTACCTTCCTAGAGTAGAAGCCCTTCCAGGTATTATTTGCTTCTGTATCTGCCCCACGGGCTTAGCATAGTGTTCAAAATTAGTGCTGACTCAAAAACCTGAACTCAACTCCCTATCCTACCCCTGTCTGGGGGAAGTAATGTAACTACACGAAGAAAGTCGACTTTTTTTAACCTGCCAAGTAGATTATACTTTCAATTTGTCAACAGTATGGGTTGAATTCAATCATATGTTGGAGATTTGCTTAGTGCAGTTATTAAATGCCAACTGAAAGAAACGGCAGAAAACTCGATCGATTTTATAGCTTGGAATTACAATTTTCTATTTTAAGGAACACCAATGATATCAAGAATTAAAATGAAATAACAATAATATGGTCTGATTAAATGGTATGAGCAATTAAGCAAAATTTTTTCTGCACTAGGAGTTTTTCTACTTTTCGCTGTGAAGGAATCAAAAGTGAGGACTTGGACAGGGATAAAGCCCCACTGTTTGCATTCCTCCTTGGTTTCTGATTGTACCAGGGGACCAACCTGTGATACACAGCAAGGATGAAGTGTATTTTAGTGACATGTAATGAGAACTAGATTCAGAAATCATAGTCTAAATGGACTTTTTTTATAAGCTCAGGAATTTAACAAATGAACCTAAAGCTTACTCCGACAGCAAAATTCCCCAGAGAACTCTCATAATCATTTTTTTGAGACCTAGGATTTTATAAAACCCAGTGTCAAAAATGATGTTCTAGACTCAGAAACATCTGTCTTACTCTCCCTATTCTCCATGTTATTTTCTTTTATAGCATCATGGGTGACACACACACGTACAACACACACAGAGTTTGGAACCCCATGCAGGATTCAAACCCCAGCTCTGTCACATGTGAGCTGGGGGATCTTTGGCCAGTAGCTCCCCTCTCCCAGCTTTAGTGTCTTCACATAAGGGTAATCCCATCATGCAGTAGCCTGCATCAATCAAAGTTACTACAGTCCAGAGTCAATGAGTAAGAGTGGTTATGGTTGAAGACCTTTTCTGGAAAGGAGGACAGAAAGTCTCAGGTGGTAGAAAGCAAAAATCTGTGGGTAACTGAAATAAATAAGAAAACCCTATTGCTTCTAGCTTTGTAGTGCAAAAGATTTCAGTCCTATTTCCCCCAATTTTCTGTGATTTAAATAAAATTTTCTGAAAATAATTTCTTTTTTATGATGTATTGCTTTGCATGCTCTCATTTGTCTGTTGATTCATTCAATGGAAGGAAAATATCATTTATTGAGCACTTGCTAAGTACCAGGCATTTTCGCATACTTTATTTTATTTAATTTTCTCCAAGTCCCTGAGGTAGATGTCGCCTTCTTCATGTTATGGATAACGAGACTGTGCCTCAGAGTTGGCGTTCTTTGCCAAAGGTTACAGGACTGGTCAGTTGGGGTTTTTAATCACCATTCCTTCCAGGGCTACCATGTTTGTTCAAATGGGTCGTGAATGGTACCCTTCAGGGTTGTCCAGTGTAACAGTTCAGTTACACTCCTATGTGACACCAAAGGCCAGTGTGAAGTGCCATCTAGGATCTTGGTATCCCAAAGGTCACTATCACACCAATTCTCAATTGTATTAAATTATAGCACTAAAATATTGAAGAAAAGACTCCATGTACTGGAAAGTCAATAAATTCACAGTAGTAATTCATTTGTTCTGGATATTTATTTGGTTCTCATAAAAGGTAATCTGTGTAGAAAAACAAAGCGTAATAGTAATTTCCAGGCTTTGTTAATAAGATGCAATTATTTGTGTTTTCATTCTATAGTTCCATCTCATCGACCTTACCCAGAATCCTGAGCTCCCCAGAAGAGCTGAGAACACAGGAAAAGGCAAAATAACACCCCAGAGACTCCAGAATACCCTTCAGAAAGTTCATGCTCTGAAGCATAGGCAAATTATCTGTAGGACTGACTTACATCTTCCCTTTGCCCTTTTATTCACTTTCTCCTAACTTGGAACCTATCTACTCTTCTTTTAGAAAGGATTCCAAATGCTTGATTATGGATTGAGCAGCCCACAGCATAGATGAAGCACCAAATTAGGAGGTCTCAGAGATGCCAAATTAGCAGGACGTGATGATGGAGATGGACGAGCAATGAGAAGACAGAAAGAAACAAAAACCCTAGCAGTTGGCTACCTCTCACGAGAAGGCAGATATCCACCCAGACTTCAAATGGCCCCTGAAGGATTCACTCTTGAGGCGGAGTCAACAAAGAAGCCCACAGGCCAAATCCAGCCTGCAGCCTGTTTTTGGAAGTAAGGTTATATTGGATCACAAACAAACTCATTTATCATGCTGCTTTCATGCTGCAATGGCAAAGTTGAGTGGTCGTGAAAGAGACTGTCTGGCCTATAATGCCTAAACTATTTATTTTACGGTTCTTTACAGAAAAATCAGGCCGGCTCTAGAATAATCAGTGTCACAAGGATTTCCCCCAGTCATCAGATTAAGCTCGGATCTGTGGGTCACCACTAGGCTGTAACCCTCTGGAGCAGTTGTAGAATTGTCTTGTAACCATGGTACTCGCATGGTACTCAGAGCATCATCCACTGAACAAGGATTCCAAAAGTCCTTAAAAACATATTGATGCTTAAAATAGTAATCTTCCCTTACAGGAAAATTCACTCACTCGATATTAATAGGTCTTTCTGCCTGGAATATTCTCTCAGATAACTGTAGGACACGCACTTTCATTTCATTCAGGGCTTTGCTCAAATGCCACTGCCTCAAGGAACCCTCCCTTGACCCCTGACCCCTGACCTAAGTAGCCACCCTCTTGGTCTCTCCATGCCCCATCCTCTGATTTATTTTCCTTCACAGCACTTAGCGCTAGCTGCCATTGTATTCTAGAAACATTTGTGTATTATTGGTTCCATCTCACCAGAATCCAGGATCCATGGGGACAAGGGCCTTGTTCCCATGGTCACGACTATGGCCACAGCCCCTATGGAGTTACCTTGTTTGCTCAGTAAACACTTGTTGAATGAATAAACAAGTGGAGTCAAGTGATGGCACTAAGCAGATGAAATCTTCCCTTCCTCTTATTAGTGGTCAGGAGGGATAGCAAGAAAAAGAAAAAAATTCCCTCATTAAAACATGAACTATGGGGCCGGCCCTGTGGCTTGGCGGTTAAGTGCGCGCTCTCCGCTGCTGGTGGCCCGGGTTCGGATCCCGGGTGCGCACCGAGGCACTGCTTCTCCAGCCATGCTGAGGCCGAGTCCCACATACAGCAACTAGAAGGATGTGCAGCTATGACATACAACTATCTACTGGGGCTTTGGGGGGAAAAAAATAAATAAATAAAATCTTTAAAAAAATAAAATAAAACATGAACTATGTCTTTAAATGAATGCTATACCAGGAAGTCTAACGGAATCACAGATGAAAATATTTCTTCTAGTCTATGGTGAGACTATGAGACAGAGTGGCAAATGCATGGAGTGAGATAGGTCTGGGCTCAAATTCCAGGTCTGCTTCCTAATATTTGACCTTTTTATATATAAAACATTTGAATACATATATTACTTATATTTTTTTATTTATATATATGAATACGTATATGTATATATTCAAATATTTTACATATATGAAACTTTTATACATAAAATATATACATACATACATATATATAAAAAATGTGGTTACAATTAGTTACCACAAAGGGTTATTACGAACCAAGAGGATTTGACCTTTTCGTATATAAAATATTTGAATATGTACATATATGCATGTATATATGTGTGTATATATCCAATATTCATATTTTATATATAAAACATTCAAATATTGTATATGTGTGGTTATGATTAGTTACCACAGGGGGTATTATGAGTGAAGAGGATGCGTGCAAAGATGCTGTATGAGAGCCTGGCCCCCAAAGTGCTCAGTGAGTGAGTCCACTTCCACTTTCAGCAGGAGAAGTGAGATATTGCTGCTCAGACCTGCCTCCACGGTTCTTTACTAAGCCCTCAGTTCCTCACTTTTCATTTTGAAAGTAAAAATGAGAACCAAAATTCCTCTCCCAGGCGAACACTCCTTGGGTCACCAGCTCCTTTGTTAGGAGCGGGTGGCTGACTCACCTCCGAGGGAATTCCAGGAAGTCTCAGGGAGACGGCTGCGATTTGTTGACTGTTTTCCACAGTCTTGTTGGTTGTCATAGCCTGACTTGAGACAGCCCTGTGCCCAGCTGCCCCATTAAAATAAAACCCGCTCTATGACTTTAATGGCCAGCAACCTGGCGTCTGCAAAGGGCTGCTGGTTCCCCCTGTGTGCCCCCAGTGCTACGGTCAGAGGGGACAGGCCTCCAAATCAAGGGTGGTACACGTTCCCATTCTCAACCCACAGCCAAACAGCGCAATCACTCTAGAAGTTTTTGGAAAAAATATCATTCAGCCTAAAAGGCAAATTTTATGCTCTAATCAAAATAACTGCCAAGTTTTTTAAAAATGCCACGATTAAAAGGCTTTTTGTGAAAAGGGTGCTCTGGGAGAAGGAAGGAGAAGTGAAGGAATGTTCTCACCCAGACACTACCTCACTGTGGTAAGAAAAACAGAATCAAATAAAATGAAATGAAAGATTTGCTTTTCACTTTTGAGAAAGAGCAGCCAGCTCAGCACACAAAGAGCCCTTCTGAAATTTGAAGGACTTCTAATGACGACAAATCAGCCCAGCCTCAGGCTAACGTCCATCCCTAAGATTTACAACCTCCAGCTGCTTGGAGCATTTTAGTTCTTCAGTAGAATCCTTCCGGCAAATGTAGTGAATTCTTGTTTGTCTACAATGTTGAGGAAGTGGGGGATTTCTAGTCTTTTAATTAATTCAGATCAGGAGTGACAAATAAAACCAGACGTGGTTTCAAATCCTAGGTCTGTTACTTCACAGCTATGTGAACTTGGACAAGATCTTAGCCTCTCTGAGTTCAATTTTGTCATTTGTAAAATGTGCAAAATGTTGCCTAACTTTAAAGGCTGGTTGGGAAAAGTAAGTAAAAACCTATTTAGAAGGTGCCTAGAAGAGCGTGGCTTGGAATAATTCCATCTTATTCCTTGACCTCTGGACATGATATTTTATGATAGATGTAGGAAAGTGGCTTAGGATCATAACTGGAAAACCTAAGATAGAAGTGATGGAAATTGAGATGCTTAGTGTGGAGAGTACTTAAGGGGACATGAAAACCATCCTCAAATAGGTGAAGGGCTGTAAGCTAGGAGAGGGATTAGACTTGTATAGGTGACGTGAAGGAGGCAAAAGAAGGATTATCAAAGATAAGACACATACTTCAGTTTAGAATTGGGCTAATACGGAATATTAATTAAAAGTGGGTTATGAAGTCAGACAGAGCTCAAATCTTTCATGAGCTATGTGACTTTGGGAAATTTTCTTCACTTAACAGGTCTCAGTTTTCTTCCTGAAAAACGGAGTCATTCATAACCCTCATGACCAATTTATGACATAGGTATTAAATGCACAGTGATAGAAAGCACTCTGTGCCTGGATCATAACAAACATAAGAAAACAGAATGTCATGTAAAAAATATAGTGTATTCTGATTATGATTATAATCGTAATAGCAGTTATTATAGCTTCCTAACATGCAAAGAGAGTCAGCCAGAGAAAAAATAGTTATGATTCCTGATCATTGATGTAAGCCTGACACAGACGTAACCAATTCCAAGAGAGGATACAAGCAAACCAAGATCATTGTCCTAGAAGACTTTCAAGATTCATTCAGACCTCAGGAGTCTCTGATTCCAATGTTGCCATTATCCAAAACGTATTTGTTGTTGTTGTTTTCAACTTTGTTGTTGCAGTTTTTTAAATAACAGCTTTAATGAGATATAATTCACATATCATAAAATTCACCCTGTTAAAATGTACAGTTCAGTGGAGTTTAATATACCCTCAGAGTTGTGCAACCATCACCACTATCTCAGTTAAGAACATTTCCATCACCTCCTACAAACTCGCATACCGGTTAGCAGTCACTCTCCATTTCCCCCTACCCCTTCTTCCTGACAACCACCAAACTACTTTGTCTCTCTATGGATTTGCTTATTCTGGACATTTCATATAAATGGAATCATTGGTCTTTTGTGACTGGCTTCTTTCACTTAGTATAATGTTGTCCAGGTTCATCCATGTTGTAGCATGTGTCAGTATGTTATTTCTTTTTATGACAGAATAATATCCCATTGTACGGATATATCACATTTTGATTATCCATTCATCAGTTGATGGGCTTTTGGGTTGTTTCCACTTTTTGGCTATAAAGAATAATGCTGTTATAAACATTTGTATACAAGTTTTTGTGGGGAAATATGTTTTCATTTTTCTTGGGTGTATATCTAGAAGTGGAATTTCTAGTCATGGGGTAACTCTGTTAAGCATTTCTCTCCATATACTTGACCACACTTGTCTTTTTGATTTCTGCCATCCAAGTGGGTGTGAAGTGGTAGCTCATGACTAATGATGTTGAGTATTATTTTCATGTGCTCATTGGCCATTTGCGTATCTTCTTTGGAGAAATGTCTATTCAGATACTTTGCCCGTTTTTAGTTGCGTTTTTTATCTTTTTATTGTTGAGTTATAGGAGTTTTTTTAATGTATTCTGGATACAAATTCCTTAACACATATATGATTTGCAAATATTTTCTCCCATTTTGTGGTTTGCCTACATCCTTACTGATGTCTTTTGAACAACAAACCTTTTTAATTTTGATGAAGTCTAATTTATTTTTTCATGGTGTGTGTATTTGATGTCATATCTAAGAAACAATTCTCTAACTCATGGTTACAGAAATTTACTCTTTTCTTTCCCAAGCGTTTTATAGTTTTAGCTGTTATATTTAGGTCTAATACATTTTGAATTAATTTTCCATATATAGTATAAGATAGAGAATCCAACTTCATTATTTTTCATGTGTGTATCCAGTTGTCCCAGAACATTTGTTGAAAAGATTATTCTTTCTTCATTGAATTGTCTTGTCAAAAATCAGTTCATGATAAACATGAACTGATTTTTGGTTTTTTGTTTATTTTTGTACTTCTGAGTCTATGCCATTGTTCTGTATGTCCATTCTTATGCCGGTACCCCGCTGTCTTCATCACTATAGATTTTAGTGAGTTTTGAAATCAAAACATGTGAGTTCTTCAACTTTGTTGCTCTTTTCCAGGATTGTTTTGGCTACTTTGGGTCCCTTCCTCTTCCATATAGAGTTCATTATCAGCTTGTCAATTTCCTCAAAAGAAATCTGTGGGATTTTGATAGGAATTGTGTTGAATCTGTGGATCAATTTTGGGAGTATTGCCATCTTAACAATATTAAGTCTTCTGACACATGAACATAAAATATATTTCCATTTATTTAGATCTTTAATTTCTTTCAACAGTGTTATGTAGTTTTACAACTCTTTCAATTCTTTTGTTAAATTTATTCCTAAGTATTTTAAAATTTTTGATGCTACTGTGCATGGAATTGTTTTCTTAATTTCATTTTCAAATTTTTCATTGCTGCTATAGAGAAATGGAATTGATTTTTGTATATTGGTCTTGTATCAATTTAAGCTTACGGTAGGCACACCAGCCACACAGGGCCAATGGTAAACAGAAAACTGGAATTGCAATCCGGGAATTCACAAATGAAAGATGCCAGCTTTCTCTTTTATATCCTAAAAGCATTGGTTAGAATTACATTTTAAGCCCATATTTATCAGAAAATCATTTTAATTTTGCTTTTCTCTTTGAAGGACATTGCCAGAAGAGATAGAAATCTGAATGCTGGGTAGGAGCAGACAGGTGAGAGCACCAGCATGACCAAGGACCTGGAGGCAAGAACAAGCTTTGCTCTGCATGGCCCTCCCAGCCGCCCTACAGTTTTATGCCATCTTTACATTCTTGCAATAAAAGAGCAGTGAACACAGAAGATCTTTTCTTCATTAAAGCAACATGCTAGAACAATAAAGGGGAAAATCCTAAGTCTTATGCAATGTGTTGTCCTCTCAACAATGTTTTTAGATTACAGTGAAAACTAAAGAAATCAACCATTTTGGTTCAATCTGTGCTTCTTGTTTTACACAGTTTCAGTATATTCTCCCCAAACCACTTCTGCTCCTGTTCCCAGGGGACTTTATTCCATTTTCCATTTTAACCATTCACGTTTTCAAAATCACTCATGCAGCACACAGAAATAGAAAGGTAGGCTACCAGAGTCAACCTGAAAAAGTAACTATCCAGTACATCCCCATCTGTAAATGACCTCTGTGACACTCTAACACTTTGCACACACGTCATTTTCAGTCCTTTCACATATGTTATAGCTATCGGTTCACAGGTCTGTACCCACAAACTCCTTAAGAAAAAGCAGCATGTCTTTTTCATTGCCGCATCCTTAGAGCATCGAGTACAATGTCTGGCCCGTAGTAAACACTTAGGAAATGTTTTCCGAATGAGCGTGCAAGGGAACTTTCTTCTGAGACTCTCGTTTGCCCTTTCTCAGTCCCCAAACAGCTTTACAAACATAACTGCTTTGGCATAATTTTTCTAAGCATATCTTCTGACATTTCTTTTGGGAAATAATTTTACCAAAAGTCAACAGAGTTATTGAGCACCTGCTGCATGGAAGCCTCTGCCATATGTTACAGGGAGTACGAAGAACGGAGCTTCTGATCTAACTGGGGGCACAGTTTATTTCGGTGATAAAAGTAAGTGCTGGGGACAGCCCCATGGCTTAGGGGTTAAGTGCACACGCTCCACTACTGGCGGCCCGGGTTTGGATCCAGGGCGTGCACCAACGCACCACTTGTCTGGCCATCCTGCGGCAGCATCTCACATACAGCAACTAGAGGGATGTGCAACTATGACGTACAACTATCTACTGGGGCTTTGGGGAGAAAAAGGGAAAAAAAGGAGGAGGATTGGCAATAGATGTTAGCTCAGGGCCGGTCTTCCTCAGCAAAAAGAGGAGGATTGGCATGGATGTTAGCTCAGGGCTGATCTTCCTCCCCCCCCCCCAAAAAAGTGCAGATGTTGACCGAGTGCTTACTATGTGCCAGGCATGGTGCTTTCATGAATGTAACTCATGGAATCCTTGAGGCAACCTCATGAGAAGGGCACTGGCATTGTCCTCTTCAACAGGTCAGGGGATGACACACAGGTGGGCTAAGTAGCTTGTACGAGGTCACCCATCTCGTTGATGGCTGAGCCAGGATTTGTTCCCAGACAATGTGACTCCAAAACATAGTCACTTAACCCTATGCACTACTCGACACATACAAGGCCACAGATGACCACTGACAGGTAAATTTTTTTCATTTCTCTGGCAATTTAGGGGAGCTGGCAACCACTGTAGGTTAAGATGTTCATTAAAGTACTCAAAGAAATGGTAGATTTGAGTTGGCTACAGAAAGCTGAGCCAAATGTAAAGACAAAGGCAGGGAACTCTAGGAAAGAGGGAAGAACAGGCATCACCATAGAGGTAGGTGGGGGCTCCAGCCATTCTGAGGTAACAACGGTCAGTAGTGCCCAAGGCACTACTCTGGGCAATGAAGATTGAATAAGACAAACTCCACGCTCTCATGAACCTTATAGAATAAATAAATTCAAAAATAAAGGTAGACTTGTCCAGTGGTGATGTGTGCTATGAAAGAAAAATAATATAAGGGGGTAGAAAGGGACAGAGGAAGCGTTGTTATTTTATATAGTGTGTGAAGGAAACAGCCACTCTGAGAAGGTGATATTTCACCAGACACCCAAAGGAAGAAGAGGAGGGAGTATGTGGAAACCTGGGGATGAGGCATTTCCAGGAAGAAGGAACAGAAAATCTAAACACCCTAAGGTATAGTATTCTTATTGAGTTTGAGGATAGTGAGGAGGCCAGTATGGCTGCTGTGGAACAAGTGAAAAATAGAGAGGTGGAAGGTGAGACCCAACAGGCAGCTGGGCACGGGTTCTCTAGAGTATTGTAGACCATCGCAAAGGCTCTGGATTTTCTCTATTCTAGACTTTCCAACAGCTTCCCATCTGACTCACAGGGGCAACATATGGGTCTTCCACTCTATAAAGATCACTCTTGCTGAAGGTGCCTTGGATCACGGAGTAAATGAGCAGGTAACCAAGAATATTGGACAAGCAATCTTCTTAACATAAATGTTCATGTAGAGAAATAATGAGAATTGAAGCTGGAGAAAGTAGATTGGAGGTGGTCTTGGTTGCCACTCTGACAAATTTGGGCTTTGACCCTACACAATCAAAGGGTTGGAGGAGGACACTATACCAAATGCGTGATACGAGGCTCATATTTCCTGTCTCAAATACCTTCCTGTTCTATGAATAACATAAGCACTGATGATTTTTCAGAATTTTTTTAAAGTATATTCGACTAGGTGAGACACAGGAAACCAAAGAAATTCCAAACTAAGCAAGGGCTTCGCCGTCACCAATCCTGGGGCAGGTAAGATGCATTCCAGAAAATTATATTTTAACAACAGTCGACATCTTCTGAGCATTTTCTGTATGTTAGGCACTCGTATGCATGCCGTCCTTGGAGTATCTCACCGAATCTTTACAAGAACTCCTGCAATCAGGTGAATCTTGATTTCTTTCACAGATGTGGAACCTGAGACCAGGAGAGTTGGGATAACTAAGCCATGGTTACTTAGTTAAGAAAGGTGACGCCTGAGACTGTTTTCATTACTATCTTACAGTCCTTTATTAATATTGCCGTACACTAACGTAAATATTTCCGGCCAAGTTATTTAAGCAAGTGTTTATGAACAGTTCCTAGCAACTCCTAAGAAATTGTTTGAAATGGATGAACTAATAATTTCTCTGTAACACATCCTGAAAATCTTTGTTTAGGGGTTGGGACATAAAGTGGAGGAACCATAGTCAATTGAGACACAGGAGGAAACCCAGAAGAATGTGGGTCCTGCATTTCTCAGTCCAGTCTTGGTGATATTGGACCAAAATAATAATAATAATAATAATAATAATTGGTCATAAAGTCAAACTCAGGGTTTTTAAGATAAGACAAAATATATAGTTTCTTTTACAAGATCCTTATAAACATTCAAATAATTACTCAGAAGGAAATTTAGTGAGGATTTAGTCCTCGTTTTTCACTTTCCATGGGCTAAGGATGACTTGCCCAAGGTCCCACACCTGGCGAGTCTTAAGCTGTGCTAACCTCGGGTACCACTCTTGCATCCTGGGATTTATTTCATTACTCCGTTCTCAATTTCATATCTGATTATCAGTGTAGTCACTGTGAGAGGAGGGCCAGATTTTCCATATTAGCCCTCCACCAAAACCCCACATTTCACTTCTAAAGAAAGCAGGACTTGCTCCTGGCTTAGGGCATTGTGTTCAACTTTGCGGGCTGGAGATTTTTGCTATCAAATGCGGCTACCCCACATTTCTCCATAGAAGTCAAACATAAGGTTAATGAGTTCTTCACGTTAATCATACAATATATAAGCCAGGAGCAGGGTGTCAGAGAAACTCTTCTTGACAACATCTTTTATCCATCAGTCTGATTTCATTTAGCAGAAAAGACATCAGAGCAGGGGGCAGCCACCTCTTCTAGCCCTTCTATGACTAAAGATGATTCCTGCTGATGCCACTCATCTTAGTTTCCTTACTTGTAGAACTAATGGACTCCTAACAACTGAACACTTAATACATGTCTTATTGGATTTAATTGGCAAAAACATTTGATTTTCTTATACTAGTTCAAAAGGAAACTAAATCAGCTGTAGGTGACTTTGCAAAATTAAGTGCCGATTAAATTCAACTACAATAAAAAATTGGTTTACCTTCTACCTTTTCATGCAAGGAATAGAGAAGGAAACCACCTGATTCAATATAAATAAGATGAACGTCCCTTTAGAATTTTCCAAAGAATTGAATGGAAATGTCATGGAGAGTGAAAGAGCGATGAGATAACAGAGCAACATCAGCCTTGCATCCTTGCTTCATTCCTCCTCTTAGCTCCACCTCCATTATCCACCTATGTGTCCATCTGCCTGTCTATCCCTCTATCCATTGTCCTATCCATATCCATCCATCATCTATCACCCATATCTATCTATATAAACTATATGTGTAGTTGTCTACCCATCTATCTCTCTATTCTTATTTTTAAACTTTCTTCATTTGACAAGCATACACTGGGCACTGATGGCATCATTCAGTCCCTCTACTAGTAGGGATATCATAGTCAATAAAGTAAAGACCTCCCCTCAGTTAGCTTATAGTACACATGGAGAGATTGATGAGTGACTGTAAGTGACAATTCAGTCAGATAAATGCTATGAACGAGGTTCCATGGGGACTCAAAGGGGTGATGCCTGAAGGAGACTCAGTGGATGAATAGGAATTAAACAGTCAAGGAACGTAGGAGGAGCAGGATGCAGAAAGAACAAAATGCACCAAGATATGGAGATACAAAAGAGAAGTCAGAATCTGGCCAGTCTGGAAAGGTGCCTGTAGGACCAAGTTAAATCTTTGATTCCACTTTGAAGTTGTTTTTCAACAAGAGTCATGAACGTAATTGGAACTCTGCCTGGAACACCTGCAATCCAAATGTAAATACTGCAGTGTGGTTTAATTCATATTCCCAGAAACAGGTGAATGCTGATGTCACATAAAACATTCAGACTGTCAACACAGACTTGAGCGTATTGTCAGTGTATGTTATAAACATGAAGGCCGGCGTGTCATCTGACACTATCTGGAAAACAAGTTACTGGTAAGAGAGGAATTGGTGGGAGAAAAAGAAGGAAAAACGAAAGGAAGAAAGTCTCCCACCACTAGATGTATGCATATTTTATCACCAGTTGGAAAGTTTGTTTTTCCATTTAATATGCTGCTATCCCAGGTGAAAACAATAGAGAAATTCAGTCATTATCCAAGTAGGATTAAGAATCTGCTTACCACACTGACGTGCCGATCTAACACACTTTCCTATTTGGATTTGGTCTTTTAAACACAGCCTATTAAAAGTTGCTTTAATTGGCGTTTTGTTAGAAAGTTAATGCAAACTTACCAAAAATAGCTTGGGAGAGAAGCAGATAAGAACACAAAAGAAAAATACATTCTAATTGCACAAATTCTTTTCTTTCATTCAAGCTTCTTTTCAACAGCAGTTTTAAAAATAGTGGCTCAATAAGTTACCCTTCGCAGTCTTGTCTCTCTGGCAGCCTCCATTAGTCCTTGAGGGAGCTCTCTCACTCCTGCTTCTATTCCTCTGCTCATATACTGTTGGTTAGAAGGCTTTCTTATTCACCCAACTAATGCTCTGGATGATGTATTGCGTATTGCCCCTTGCTACACACAATCTCAGTTAGTTTGACTCTTTTCTGTTTACCCCTTTGCCAAGAAACTACATGTTCTTGTGTGTCCTTTGAGAACTGTTTATAAATCCTACGTCAGAGAGTTTTCACTACAGTTAACTTTGATTCTTTTCTCAAACACAAAGATCCACATTGCCCACCTTGTGCCAGGTAACAAAGGTAAAATATACACATATTCCGCACCTCCAAAAAGTTCATTGACTGGTGGGCAAGACAAAACACAGAAAATTACAATAAAATTCTGTATGTGAAATGTTAAAGATCTCTGTAGAGACAAAGAGAAAGATAAAGAAACACAGCTAGCTCAGGAGAAGGGTGAAGGGAAGTTTTCAGTTCCCACTGCCCAAAATGTGGAAGATCTTACATGTCATGGAATGGAATTAATCCCACGGGCTACTCAATTTGCCCAAAGTCTCTCTAATATTTCTTTATTTGCATACTTTTCATTTGCATACAACGGTTGCATAATAATCATATAATTACCTTTCTCCTGAAACCACTAAGAATCCATTGGATATTTAAATTAGATTGAATATTTAAATTAACTAAATTAAACTAACTTGGCTACTTTCTCTTTCGCTAGCTGGATTTCTCTTTCTGTCTGGCCTTACACTCTTCCATTCACATGGGCCTTGCTCCTTCACAAACCCACACACTTGCTCTTCTCTCTCTGTGGGCCAGTAGAACCACCAAGGTGTGACTCAGAGAGAGCAAGAGCCACCGTACACCATCATCGCCATCATTGCCATCATATCGACCATCGCATCTGTGGAGCATTTAGCAAAGAGGTTTAGTGTGTAATAGTACGTACAACTCACCAATACTCTTAAGACAGCCTCATATCAACTCCACAAGGTTGGGATTATTCACTTTGCTTTGCAGATGAGGAAGTAGGTGCTCAGAGAGTCCCCAGTGCTTGAGCAAAGTCATTCAGGTGGGCAATATGTGAGCCCTTTCCTCTAAGAACTGAGACACAGGCTGGGGATGTGGAGCAGACACTAGATTACTCAAAACTGGAGCATAGAGTCTGACTCACATGAGTCTAGGAGTGATTCTGGAACTGCTTAAATCCCTCCTTCCTGGTTCAATTCTAAGAGTCCTGGTTGTGGGGAGGAGGATGGGGCAGAGGGCAAGAAGCAGGCAGAACCGACAAGACAGCCCCGAGCTCCTGCCCAGCAGCTAGGAGGAATGTTTGGCTTCTTTGCTCACCAGGCTCTACACTAATCCCATTTAACATGTCAGGGCTGCTTAACCTCTCATAGAGGAGCCAGCTTTGTTCAAGATCCCTTAGACACAAAGGGCCCGGTGGGAATTTAAACCCAGGCCTCTGAAGTGGTTCAGCCTGTGTCCCTTCACTCCACCAAGGCTGCAGGGAACACATTAGCTTAAAGCTCTGAGTGTCAGGTCAGCTTTGTTCTGGTCACATCTGATCTGCCTCGGTCCTGAACTGGAGCTCCCTTGTCATCCTCAAGGCCAACTGCCCACATGACGGCCCAGTACTGGTTCCAAGCCCCAGTGTCTTTTTCTCCCCCTGTACTCCAAGATTGGTAACTGGATTGCTACCCCAACCCTTGGGCCCAGGGTCTTATTAATTACCCTTTACTCTCATTATCCTCAACTTTTCTAAGGCTAAGTCCCAAGCTCTCTCTTCCATGGATTCCTCCCTATCCTCAGAAAGAAGCTTCCGGTAAAGCCAAACATGAAGCTTGAGCCCAGCTCATTGATGTAAGACACAGCCGATACTACTATCTTACTGCCTACTAATTTCTAAGAATTTCCTGGCCTCATGTTCCTATTATTCTGTCTTTCTCTCAAGCCTTACTTTGTTTTCTTGTACATTTTGGCCCCAATGCTAACTAGAAGACAAGACCAGGACCTGACACCCCACAACGTGCAGAATAAAGTCTCAACTTCTTAACACGGAGAGAGAGTACCTGTGATGATGTGGACCTCAACAACCTCTCCAGCCTCATCTGCTACCATCATCTGCTACACCTGTGATGACCCAGAATCATCAAACTGCTTAGGCTTCCCTGAGCACACCATTCTGTTCATCAAGCTCCCCAGTTACATTTCTTGAGGTGTTTTTTATTCTACTTGGTACACTCCTATTCATCCTTCACATCTAGAGCTTACAACACCTCCTTGAAGAAGGTGAAATCTGCCTGTCTCCTTGGGAGAGAGAGAACGTGTGTGTCTCTACTACCTACTGATAGTCTGTACTATCCTCCTTCTTTAATGAATTTCTATCCTTCCATTCACCTGTCCCCAGAGATCCATCCAATAGGTGTATTGATAGAAACACGAACTGAAATCCATTTGACTATTTAGCTAGCTTATTCCAAAGCTATAAAATAATGGTCCTGGGGGCTCTCATGGTTGACAGAAATCCTTAATAGATCACAATGTTCTTTCCTACTGAGCCTGCCCAGTCTCAGAACTCTGTGTAAAGTAATGCTCCAGGCAACCACCACCAATCACTATGAAATGAAAGATGAACTTCTGTTCATCAAAAGATTCCGTGAGAACAGTGAGAAGGCCAGCCTCATCCTGGGAGAAGATATTTTCCATATACATAACAAAGGATCAGCATGCAGATTTTATAGAGAATGCCAACAAAGAAAGAAAGAAAACAAGTGGTGCATTTGCTGCCTTTATGCTAGGAAGGGAGATTCTGGTGTGGGGGCTGGAGGGACACTTGAGTTCCCTAAGCTTAGCCTTTATGAACACAAGGAATGAACACCACCGGAACACACAACTGTTTGATGTCAACAGCAGGTGTGAGTCTGGCTTGTGGCCCCACCTTGGCTCTGCTCACCCACTTCGTCCCAGAGCCAGCAGACTCCAAGCTCCTGCTAGCAGCTTTGTGTCCCTGTGAGTAGCTGGCAGGGACTTCAACCTGATTTGGTTCTCCTTGACCACTGCACCAATTGAATAGACCAAGATCCACATGAGGAGCCATAAAGGGATGAGCTTCCTGGACCAGCACTGACACAAAAACATTCTGACAGTGAAGTGAATTTGGTGGTTCTGTTTGCTGTGGCAGCTGGGTTTTGGCTATAATCTAGAAGACGCACAGTGAATGCAGTTGCAAGTTATTTAGCCATATTTCTTGCTAAATCACTGTGCCTTCAATGGTGAGTCTATTAAACTTTTCTTTTGTTATGCTTCCCTCAACTATGAAAAGGACAATTTGTCAACAGATTGGCCCCCATGAAAGGGAACCTGAATAAAGAGGAAGGAGACATTGAGCTGAATGATGTTGGGCTTCCCTTACCTGACAGTACAATGCTATTGCTTTTGCTATACTGTTGTGAGAGGTGATAGGTGATCCCTTACCTGACAGTACAATGCTATTGCTTTTGCTATACTGTTGTGAGAGGTGATAGGTGAATGGTGGAACTGTAAGATTACTGGAAGATTGACAGCATTGCATGCAGCAAAATGGTCAGGCTTTGGTGTCAGGCAGGACTAGGCTCTGCAAGTCCCGGGACTGGGGACATGTTGTTAATTTCTCTGACTTTTACCTTACTCAATTACAAAACCAGGTGAAGGATATCTCTTCACACAGTTGTTGTAGGGAGGAAATGAGATAATGCCTGTAAAATCCCACTGCGGTGCAGGCACATGGTAGATGCTGACTGAGTAGTAGTGTATCTCTTTCCTTTATTAGCACTCGTAGAAAAAAGGAAAAAGTATGTTTATCTAATGCGCTAGTAGTAAAAGCCATAGACTAACTTTAAAAATGCACTTTAAGGAAGTAGGCATTGGCAAGACACATCCAGAACCGACTATTTAGGACAATGATGCTGATGTATTGTGGACGTGCGGGAATCAGCTCTCCGGGGCCAGGGATATCGCTATTCAGTCTCTGTAGATCTGTAGCACTTGGCTGCGCAGCAACACAGGGGTAATATTCTCTGAAAAGTGATGAAAGCATCTTTGGACAAAATATAACAGGCATCGGGTAAATAGCTCCTATGAATTACAGGCCCGCTGAGGGAACGTGGACAGAGAAGGGTGCCCAGCACATAGCAGACACCCAGACCAAATGAGTAAATCGGTGCGTCTTTCAAAAACACATAGATGCAGGGCAGGCCAGGTGGCAGATATAAATAATAATCATAGAAAGTAATATGGTAGCATTCATTGATTGTGCTAGGAACTTTGCCATACTCATTTCCTCAACACCTAACCAGGGGAAAAAAGTGGTGAGTATTCTAATCCTCATTTTATAGGTAAGAAAACTGAGGCCCAGAGAGGCTTACAGCTTACCCAGTGTCACATAATTAGTACATAATGGAGCAGGAATTTGACTGTCTCCAAAGGCATTTTTTTTAAGGCTAATTCCAGCCGGGACTGACGAGGACTTACTCTGAGTGGACAGTGAAGGGGAGAAGGTGGGCTATTATGAGGGGTGTCCAGGGTGGCGGTGGCATGAAGGGTATGGTGCCCAGGGGGTGGGTTGTGGCACAGCTTCCATGGGCAGACACAAGGGCTGTGCTGCTTTCAGAGCTCCTGCCCTGGGGGGGGCTTAGAGCAGATGCTGGCAGGGGCACCCCCGACAGAGGCAGTTGTGAAGTTAGGAAGCTGTGGCTAAAACCTAGAGGGCAGAGTGGGTCATGGAAGACAATGCCATAGCCACAGCCCCAAATAAAAAGGGGACCTCTGGCAGATTATTTTCCCTCCTATTTGAGGCTCTTCATCAGTCTTGCTAATCTTGGACTATGCTCTCTGAAATGTCCTGCTCAAAGAATTTCCTAACATGAAATGCTGTAGCATTTACTGTTCTGTTCACTTCCACCACGAGGGAGTGGCATAAGTAATTCACGTTATCCTTTTTAGGATCATGTTGGCAAATATACATTAGCAGATACAATTGTCTGACACTCCGAGGAAGTGGTGTTTCAAAAATAGGAACGCATGAAGAGGGAGGAAGGAAGAGAGAGAGAAAACACCTTATTGCTCTGCTTCCTGTGGCTATTTATTTTAAAGATAAGGCTGGCTTTTTTATTTTGGCCTCAAGTTGCCGGCATATTTATATATCTGCTTATAATGTGCAAGACACCAAATCTAGGTTCTTAATGCATCAGTTCTTGCCTCTTCTCTCTGTCCTCAAAAACTCCAGTCTTTCTTTGATTGTCATGGAATTTCAGAGTTGAGAGGGATTTAAAGGGCATCTAGTCCCCAGTTAGAGCTTGAATCCTTCTCCTTGCTTGTTTACCCAAATTCAACCAAAACCATTCAGTGCCAGTGGGACAACCCCCTCCTCCCACAACAGCTCTTTCCCAAGTACAATCTGATCATCTCACCTTTGCTTATAAACCTGCAGGAGCTTCACTTGATATTAGGATTAAAAGCAAAAAGCCTTAGCGACCTTGCCAAGCTTCCTGTCATCACAGGGCCTTTGCACATGCTGCTGTCTCTGTGTACTTTCTATGCCTAGTTAAATCCACTCAACCTTCAGTACTGTGCTGGATACAGCTTTCGTGGGCTCACAAGGGCTGACTGTTAAATTTTCAAGAATGTTGCAAGCCAGTTTAGTTACAAGTCAGAGCTATTATTAAAAATAAATTTTTTTAAATCATGATCAAATTATATTAAAACAAAGGTAGCACTCAAAATTCATCACTTCCTGATTATTTTACTATACTCTACTACTATCTATGCTCTTTTATTTTCCCAGCCTTACTGACATATAATTGACATGTAACAATGTATAAGCTTAAGATGTATGTGTTGATTTGATACATTTATATACTGCAAAATGATTACCACCATAGTACCTCCATCACATCACACAATTGCCATTTCTTTTTTGTGGTGAGAACATTTAAGATCTACTCTCTTAGCAACTTTCAAGTATATTATACAGTATTATTAATTATAATTACCATTAATTATAAATACCATTACATTAGACCCCCAGAACTTATTCATCTTATAACGGGAAGTTTGTACCCTTTGACCACTATCGCCCCATTTCCTCCACCCCTTAGCCCCTGGTAACCACCATTCTACTCTCTATTTCCATGAATTCAGCTTTTTTAGATCCCATATAAGTAATATCACACAGTATCTAGGCTCTTAAGGTCATTTCTATGTGGTAGAAGCACTGTATAATGCTAGTTCTTGTACTCGCCTCTCCAACTCCAACTTTACATTCAGATGCACCACAATGATAGCCTGAAATCAGACACAGAGGAAACATCTACACCACGGAAACTGACAAATGCTACACATTAGGGCTTGTTCCCCTCCATCCCCCCACCCCACCAAGAGAGCCAATTGTTAAACCTTCAGCAGCACACCACTACAAAATCACCTCCAATCCTCACTTCCTGTGGAAGCCTTTCCTTCTCCCCAGTCTAGGTCAGATTCTTATGTGGTGTGATTTCATAGGACTAAATTCTTTTCTTGCACAGTCTTCTCTTTTTGTAATTACACATTAACAGTAAATTGCACTACTAAATAGTAGATTCTACATTCTACAGAACATACAGCAGAATGAGAGCAGAATTCTTGCTGGGTTCTCCACACTATTATGATGCTCCTAGCAACAAAATGATGCCAAGCTCATCAGAACTTCTCGGTAAATAACTGTAGGGTGAAAATCAAACTCAAGTTACCAGAAATGTTTAACCTGAGTTGAAATCTTCAGCCTCTTTTAAGGGATAATAATAATTTATTATCTTAACAGAGAATGAGAATTATTAGGAAGAAACTTTCTTCTTTTGGAGTAACATTGATAAGCTATTTGAGGTTAAAAGGAATGCCTGAGAACTGGGTGTTAGCAGGAGTCAGAGACAAAGGATGTGGCTAAACCCCTCTGCTGAGAGGAGAGAAGTGGGTAGCCAGATAGCGTGAGGCTGGCGGACTGGGAGCTGCGAACCATCCAGTGACAAATCCTCTGTGGTTGGGTGGCCAGAAAGTGTTTAAGAAAAAGGATGTCTGATATTTCATATGAGTTTTTGTTGACATGAAGTGAATAACTCTTGATTCTAGTCTCCCTCCCTGGCTAACACTTAGTGAAGTCCTATACACACAGATGCTGTGTGTGTGCACATGAGTGTAAATTAAATGAAGGGCTACATTTTATGCTTGAATTAATGCCACAGTATATGTGTGATGGCAAGACAATTCATAAACTGAAATGATTAAACATACACAGGAGTTAAGAACGAGAAGTGATTATAATCAAGTAAGACTAGGAATTTAGAGAAGTCTTCTTGGTAGTTCTAGACTTTCAGTTCATAAGGCATATAAGATTTGGGGTTGTTGTTTTTCCTCGGATCTTAAGGTGTCAGAAGACTGGGAAACATTTATTTTAACAGTGGTCCTATTTCTAAACCTAGAGAACAGAAAATACTTCATTTGTGGCTGAAAGTCCCCTTTGAGGAAGGGGAAAGGGAAAGGTTGGAGCCAGCCAGACCTGTATTCAAGTGCAAGGTGAGAAATGCATCACCCTAGTTCAAGGCCATTATACTCATCCATCAAGAGCTAATGGAGGCTGAATTGAATGAGGAGCAAGCAGAGAGGAGTGGGCAGATTTTAAGATACGTTTTGGAGATAACAACATCAATAAGACTCATTAATAGGTTAATATTGAGGGTGAGGAAAGCAGAGGAGTCATAAAATGACTCTCAGATTTCTGGGCATATTACCTGAGGGGATGGTCTATCATTTAGTGAAATGGGGAAAAAAGTGCAGGAGCACCATGGTGCAGACGGAAAATCTGTACAATGTGAGTTCAGTGGTGCAGTGATGAGCTCCTGTTAGAGCAAGGATGGCAATAGATGGTGAATATGCGATCCTCTCGCTTAGAAGGAAGGTGTCTAGAAATACTCATGGTGAAGTGGCATGATTAGGGTCACACAGCCACTACCAATATACCCACCGACTATATCTGTTAGTTTCTACTCTTCTGCTCATGTTGTGCTGATCAGCATCCTGTGGTTACTTGGATAAACTTAGAGGTCTGAGTCATATTAATAGGTGTCTAGAATTCAAATCTATTTCTTTTTGAAAAGCCAATGACAGTAGGAAATAATAGCTTGAGACTGCATGTAAAAACAATTCTTCTGGGAAATTTCCAATAGGCATCTTCCACGACTTATTTATCTAATTTTTCCTACTTGCAAGAACTATACATTAAACATTGAATGACACATTATATCAAGTAAATGTCCTGGAGGAAAAGGGGCAGAGGGGGCAAGTAATTGTATGTAAATTACCTTTTTCAAAAATTTTAGCATTGTTCTTATAGTTCAAGGTTTAATGTACATCAAGAGCAAAACATGGCACCAGGAAAATAGAATGCAGATGTGACCCCAGAGAGTTTACATTATCAAGAGTCACCTGCATTACAAGAGTCACCTGTGCCAAATGGGACACAAATAAACAAATTCAGAAGGAGGAGAAATCATTCTCACTTAACAAGGATCCAAAGATTTGAGTATGAGATACCAGTAGTGATTATACAACGTCAGGAAACTAACAGAAATCATAATATAAAATATGCATGTGGATTTATGGCAAATACGTGGTTCCACAGAACAATTAATTATTGTATAAAGTGATGAAACTTGGATATATTTGGTACACAGTAAATAGAAAATAATATCACATATACATGCTGAAATCATGAGAAATGCATCACAGTCCTCTGACCACCGAGTAGAGGGCAAATCTGCAGCTATTAGTTGGTAAAGTGCCTGTTGACCAAAGTGGAGCCTGGACATCTTGCTTTAGGCATTAGGCCAGGTCATTCCTCAATATTAAGGTCAACTATACAAATGCATTTATATAACACACACACACACTAAGAAAAAATATTGCTTCATTGGTGTTTCTTCTCCCCAACAGAAGACCTAATTCAAAACTCAGGGCATACATGCGTTCTTCTTAACACAATTTGGCAGATACTGGTTTGGAGGAGACAAGAGAGGTTTTGTGTAGGAGATATATCAGGGATGTCAATGCCATCACTACTGACATCTCGGGCTGGATAACTCTCTGTTGTGCGGCACTGTCCTGTGTATTGTGAGATGTTTAGCAGCATCCCTGGCCCCAACTCAGTAGGATAGGGGTCTTTTCATCAAATATTTTTGTGCATATGTATACTTTTAATGTAAATAAATTTCACTGAGCAAGAAACCTCACTCTCTTACTTTTTAACTTAAGACTATGTTTTAATATCTTTCCATGTGTACTTCTACTTCAGTGATTCTCACCCTTGAGCATACATCAGAATCTCCTGGAGGGCTTGTTAAAACAGATTGCCAGGCCCCACTGCAGAGTTTCTGATTCATTAGAACCGGGCTGGGGCCCATGAATTTGCATTTCTAACAAGTTCCCAGGTGATGCTGATGCTGCTTGTCCTGGTACCACAGTCTGAGAACCACTGCTCTAGTTCATTTCTTCTAGCTGCTGCCTAGCGTTCTGTTGTTGGCATCCTCATATTTTATTTATTCATTCCTCTAATGATGGACACCTTGGCTGTCTCCCCTTCTCTAACCCCACAAACAGTGCTACAGAAGCATCATCTTTGTGCCTGTCCCCTCACACACTGGGTGTGACGTTCCCTAGGTCTACACTGAGGAATGACATTGCTGGCCCATTGGGTGCATGCATGCTTTATTTAAATGAGTACTGCCTGATCACATTTTGGAATGGCTGAGCCCAGCTATGCTCTACCAACTGTGCCTAAATAGCTTTATCGCCACTTAACAGAGGAGGAACTATGAATCAGGAAGTTAATTAAATTCATCCTCCACCTCTGTCATCAACACAGCTAGTGAGTGAAGAGGCTTCGTGTAAACCCCAGTCTGACTCCACCCTGCTGGTTTCTCACAAAATGATCTTTCGGTGGCTTTGAGTTCCACCACAGAATTTTCCACAACCTCAAACTGATCTTTTTTATTCACCTCACCCACAAACTGTGCTTATTTACCCTCTCCGGACCCACAGTCTTAAGCTAGAAAAAAGCAATTGTTTTATTGAGAATTTTGCCAGTTAAAGGAGTAAAGGTACCTTGTCTTTATGAGCACCCCCAGTGTTAGGTTGGATCTCCCAGCCTGGTCAAATTCCGATTTTTTTATGGCATGGGAGTCAATCACTGTGACATATTCTCCATCCCTGCTCGCTAGAGCCTCAGACTTGTGCCTTGACCTCCAGACGGGGGTAGCTGGGACAGTGCTGTGTCTGAGGAGAGAACTCCAGACTTGATGTGATGCTCCACAGATACCTACTACATGTGACCTTACAGAAATTACCCTTTACCCATACATGTCTATTAGAGTTGATAAAGCATCTTTGTGGCAATGGTCCCATTTGACCTCCCTGTTAGGCGATGCCAGGTAATGTCATGTCCAAGTGGAGGACAAAGCTCCTAATAGCTGATTCCAGGTCACATGGCTTATAAGACATGGGGTTAAAATTCTGAAGTGAGCATGTCCTTCCTACTCCACCTATCTCTGAAACATCTCTGGGCTTCGACTTTCTCCTGCCTAAACTGAGAAAGTTGAAGAAGTTGTTTGTTTTTAATCTTTAATGATTTTACAAATGAAATGTTAGTTACACCATGTATAGGTTGAATTCTGTCCCCCCCAAAATTCACATATTGAAGTTCGAAACCCAGTATCTCAGAATGTGACCTTTTTTGGAAATATGATTGTCATAGATGCAATTAGTTAGGATGAGGTCATATTGGAGTATGGTGGGCCTCTAGCTTCTGCCAGAAGCTATGAGAGAGGCCTTTTCTTACAGCCTTCAGAAGGAACCAACTCTGCCTACTCCTTGGGTTCAGACTTTTGGTCTCTAGAACTGTGAGAGAATAAATTTCTGTTGTTCTAAGCCACCCAGTTCATGATACTTTGTTATGGCAGCCCTAGGAAACGAAAACACACCATAATATATTCACAGTACCCAAATTGGTAGGCCCCTTCCTTTCTAATTCTAGTTCGTCTGGCAAAGTGGAGATTGTGTGCCTGCGTAAAGATGCTAGAATTAAACAATCTCAACAAAGAATGTCTCACCCCTTGGGCTACAGTTAGTCACCACTGGCTTAAGCAATTCTTTACCAAAAGGACTCTTTGCCCATCTCCAGGGTGTTATGGGAACCTAGGGAGAATCGTGCCCCTTGTCTGGCTTCTTTGGCTCTTCTGCTTCACAAGGGAAATAGGCTATGAGCTGGATAGATAGAGCATGGGGGACACACTCACTTGTGCTCTGTCACCTTTACCTCTCCCCTAGATTCCACCCACAGGCTTCTCTCCTTAACCTCTTTCTCTGAAGGCATCCTTGTCTCCACCCATGTCCTCATCTCCACCCTCTTCCCAGGATCCAGCAACCCTCGCCTTGGAAATAATCCGCATCTGTTCTCCCACTGGCATCCTCTTGAGTCTTAGAATTATTCTATCTCAGACAACTGCAATTGAATGCCCTCTTATTCCCTCTGATAAAAAGCATGCGTTCTGAGCATGAGGTCTGCTGGGTCATCAGGAAAATGGGTGGTTCCTTTCCCACACAGGGGCTGAGAGATGGAGAAGAAAGAATGGGGTAACTTGAGTCCTGGGCTGCATCTGCTCCTGCCTTGCAGGGTCTCCAAGCAAACACATCTCTTCATCATTGAGGCTATTTCCTCCCTAAAGCCCCAACTGATTTATTCTTTTATTTACCCAATATTGAGCATCAACTGTGTGCCGGGTACTGTTCTAAGCACTTAGCATACAACAGTGAACAAAACAGATAAAGTTCCCTGTTCTAAGGATGTTTGTATTCTAATGGGGGAGACAGAAAATAAACTACAAATATGACCATCAAGTGAGGCATATAGTATTCCAGAAGGTGATCTGAGCTACAAGAACAAGGAAAGGTAGAGAAGGAAAAGGAGGATGGAATTCTGAGGAAGGGAGTGTGTGTTGTAGAATTATATAGGGTGGCAGCATGGGCCTCTCCAAGAGGGGACCATTTGAGCAAAGACTTGAAGGATGAGGTGAGGGAGTTGTCCATGCAGGTATCTGTCCAAGCAGACAGAATAGCGGGAGCAAAGATCAAAGATGGGACTGTGCTTGGCAGGTTTAAGGAGCAGCAAGGAGGCCAGTGTGGCTGGAGTGGAGTAAGTGAGAGAGAAACGTCTATAAGACCTATGTGAGAAATTTATATATATAACGTATAAACCTTTATATAGTTTCCTTCCTAATAGTAAGTAATTACACTGAGGGTATCCCTCAACCCCTTGTGTCCCTATTCTGAAATGTCTCACAAAGTCTCCTACACCATAACTCCTGGGCAAATTCATATATCCCATCCACACACAAATAACCAAAACCACACTGCCTTCCCTCTGCTCTCCCTCTCTCCGTCCCCTGGAATATCCTCAGACTCCTCCAGACAGCACCAGAACATAGATCAATGTGGTATAACTGGAAGAGACACAAGAAGTCCTGCAACTTCGTGATTTCCAAACAAGCAGTTTCAACAAACATTTATTATCTACTATGTACCAGTAAGTAATACATTGAATGGCAGGCATGATTAGTATTAGTAACATCATTGTTACTGTACAAGAATCCAAAAGCTGGGAAAACTAAAATGAACAAGAAATACTCCCCGCCTCAAGTGAAAAAGGAAATGGAAAAAAAATGAAAAAAGATTTCCCATAATACAATAAGAGCAAGCATTTCCTCAGTGCTACACACGTTCTTGGCAGTTTTCTGAACACTCTCCATGTGTTGTTTTTGAGACGTGATCCTATTTGCATCCATAAAATCATAAAAAGAAAGAGATTCTGAGAGGTTAACAAGCTTTCCTGAGTTAAAACAATCAGTAAGTAGAAAAAGTGGAATTCAATCTCCACCCATTTGACCCCTGAGCCTCCTGATACACTCTACTGGCATATGACTAGAACCTTCACAAGACGTATACTTAAGTGCTGTCGGAATAGAGAGGAGGAGCCATTCACTTCCCCTTTGTGGAGTCACAGGAAGTCACCAAAAGCTACTGACCAGTGGGGCATCAGGTTTACAAGTGGGGAAAGAACATTCCTGTGGAGGAAAGCCATGCAGAGAAAATGGAAAACATGAAGAGCCTAGCTGAACTAGCAGGAGATGGGGCAGGAAAGGGAGGCTGGGGCCATGTTGTGGGAGCCTAGTGATCCCTGCTTGGGAGCCTGGAGTTTATACTGGGGCTAACTGCAATTCTATCCCACTGAATGTATGATTTTACTCACTCCTCTACACAGAACTGGTGAATTACTCCTCTTTCCCATTCTGTATCTAACTTATTTCCTGTGTTGTCAGAAGGCTAATAATTTGGCAACCAGCTCTGAAAATATGCTTCCTTTATGTAGTCAATGAACAATGATAAAATGAATGACATATATATTCATATCTTTATGCCAAGCAATATGGCAGGCCTTGGGGATAGAATAGGCACTTATCAACATCAGATGGTTGGTTGGCTAGTTGGATTGGTAGTGTAATTGGTTGATGGAATGTATAAATGAATACAGTGAGCTCCCTAAATTCAGAGGCCATGTCATGCTCATTCTTCCATTCCTCTAGTGCTTAGTACCGTACATCATCTATAGTTGGTCTCAATAATTACTGTTTTAATGAAAGATAAGATGAACAAGGGAATGGGTATGTTTACAAATGATTGAATGTATGAACATACAAATGAGAGGACAAATTGACTGTATGAACAAATGAATGAATGAACAAAGGTGTCAATGTTTCACCCTATCTGTGTCTTTCCCTAAGAAGAGTGTAGACTTTTACTGCACATACATATTTTCTCTCGACTTCTTTCAACCTCCTTCCCCAAAACACAATCCAGAAGTAGCCCATATTCCTGGAGAGAAGATTATGTCAACGTGTTGTTTTAATTTTTTAATTAAACTTTTAAAATTTGAGGTTATCATAGAATCTCATGCAGTTACAAGAAACAAAATGAAGAGCTCCAGTGGGCCCTGGACTCAGTTTCCCCTAGTGGTAATATCTCCCAAAACTCTAGTGCAGCATCACAATCAGGGTATGGACATTGATACAGTCAAGATACAGAGCATTTCCATCACCACAAGGATTCCTCACGTTGCCATACCCCCTTTCCTCCAGCCCCTTCCCTCCTAACCCCTGGCAACCACTTACCTGTTCTCCAACTCTATAATTTTCTCATTTCAAGAATGTTAAATAAACGGAAACATACAATAAGTAACCTTTTGGAATTGGCTTTTTTCACTCAACATAATTCTCTGGAGATCCATTCAAGTTGTTGTGTGCGTATCAATAATTCATTCCCTTTTATTACTGAGCAGTATTTGATGGTATGTCGTATCAGA